>NC_065452.1:1051466-5851466 GCF_917563875.1 Diabrotica virgifera virgifera | reverse complement strand
ACACCTGTGGAATTGTTATAACGTCATTTTCTTCTGACTTATGTTATTGCAAAAAAAAAATGCTCTCTGGGATAAACAATTTGAATAAAATAAAAATGTATGCCATTTTTATTCAGTTGTAATGCGAAGGCAAAACAATCTTACTTTTCAATTAGAATACGGAGTGCAATCCAGCCCTCTGAATCGCGATTTTCGATTCTTATTGGAATCTCATCGGAGAGAGCGCAGGCTTGTTCTCCATATCCTAACTGACTAGCACCGAGAGCTTTTCCCACACATTGCAACTGAAACAAATAGGCTAGGTGACTAGCGTCATCTGGCAATTGAATTTGAATAAAATTTAAACAATTGAATGAATCACTTTGAAATTTTTATCACATATTAAGCACCAAAGAACCCTTATTTGCCAAAAATTTCAAAGCTGTCCACTAATTTTTACAATAGTTATTGCGAAAATATTTTTTTTACAATTCCGACCTTTTTTCGCAATTATATTAACAATAAATGAGTATATCAAACTTTGTAATACGTCATTTTGAAGCTTTTTCCATAATCTCGAAGATATTTGTACTAAAAAAACCATAAGTTTCCATGTTTTCCATTGATTTGAAAAAAAAAGTGAAAAATGCCATTTTTTGACACTTAATCGTTTATAAATAAAAATGGCCGCCAGATCCTACGCAGAAAATAGTTACAATTTGCTCTTATAGGTATTACCTGTCGAAAAAACGCTTCAGTACCCTGGCTGCTCGAGTGTCATGGAAAAAACCTTATTACACTGGACTAATATTTAACAGTATCATTATAACTTTGTTTTTCGTATATGGTGAAATATGTAAGCAGTATTTCCCAAAATAGATCAATAATAATAATTGTGTCATTATGTCACTGCACTTGAGATATGATAGTTTGTGATATGTAAAATAAAATTGATGAGATCTACACATAGTTTCAAAAGTTATGCATCACCTAAAATTATGCTCATTGTCATAGTTAAGTTTCTTGTGAACAGATTAACGGATTCCGCTAATTTTTTATAAATATTTTAGATTTTTCTTTGGTATTTACACAGTTGGGCAAAGGTTTACTCAAAATAATTCTTTTTTGAACTTTTACCGGGTGGAAGAAAAAAAATGTTTTCTAATGTTAAGTTTGAGACACCCTGTACAGAGGACAAGAGACTAAGGTACAAGTATGGGTATACATAGTGTGACCAACTAGCCCGAAAAATCCGGGACATGGGACATGGCCCGAATTACGAAGTCGTGTCCCGACGTCCCGGATAAGGCTTCCGGGCCATTAGAATTTTCAAAGTTTTGGTAAAATTGTATTTTTAAATTTTGAATATGCTATTCTTCTAAGAATTCACATCAAATTGAATTGGTGGGACGAAAAAAAGTCGGCAATTTCTAGAGTGTAATACTAACACCACATTCAAAACACATGCATTTTATGTCGTGGTATAATTATAGTTCTACGAAAACTCAAACTCTGGACTTTTTCCCGTTTCTGTATTATTATTATCGTCTTCTGAAAAGACGATTTAAAAACATGAATATGCACTAATGCTATTCGCGGTGTGCAAGTACTTGGAGGGGATACGAGTAACGATCGTGCGCGAATAGCGGAGAAATCTTGCAACTTTCTTAAATAATTCATATTGTCAATTGAAATTGTCAAATTGACGTATATTTCATACCTACTGTCATTGAAGAAGAAAAATTATATGTTGCTCACAATATTAATATGTAATTATTGTATAAAAGTATATTTAATTAATTGTATTTACTGCATTTTAATAATTAATTTTATTTACTACATACTATTGTTTACCTTTTAATAACATAACCTAAATCTTACCTTTTCTTCTCATAATTTTTTTTGGGCTACGGCCTTGACAATTATCCAGCAAACAGGACCAATATGAATATAATTAAAAGTGCGAAAAAAGTTGCCGAGCTATGAAATCAGGTGTCGCTTTTCCGAACTTGCACGGTTCCAATATTTTTATAAGTTTCTATTTGCATGGAAGTCCAACATCAGTTGATTTTATAATTTTTCCTATTTTGAGAACGATTCCCGGATTGGAAGTCGAAACGTCAAAAACTAACAAAAATGTGATTATCCTTACAACTCATCCCATCAAGAAAATTTTTATCAACACAAAAATGTTAAATAATCAATCAAACGATGATATTAAAGTTCTATATGTACAAAAATAGCCCGATTTTCATTGAAAAGTCCCCGGATTTCAGGTATTTTTTCAGCCTTGTCCCGAATTTGACTGAATTGGAGTTGGTCACACTTAGTGAGTTCGGCTGGGCACCCGAACAGCGGGGTTTAAGAAGCTTTTTACTTTTAAAAGGGCCGTGCTGTCCAAGGACCGTACGCATAGTATACGAGATATCCCGTATATTCGGATTTAAGTTGCTCCGGGTAACTCACAAATTTTCAACAATAGAAGATTTCTAAGGGGCCATCATTTTTAAGAGGCCATTAGGATAATGAAAGGACTATATTTGTGATGCTTCTTTACCTCTAATTTGATCCTAATTAGTCGCTTCTTAACGACAGGACCAGGACCCTAGTAGTATTCGGTTCGTCCGTTCGTTCAGAAAATCAACTATAGACTAGTCTACCTGTGAAAAAATCATTGATTTCACTTAAAAATCTTATAGAGATATTGAAGGTATCAGAGGTATATGAGGCGTAGCTGATGAAAAATCCGTGAAGGTCTACAGCTGATTTTGCTTAGTATTTTTTAAATCATCTTAAGTGAAAAAATATTTTTTGACTATAAAAAGTATTTTATACATTTTACAGAAAAATAGTTCAAACAAAAGTTGTCGATCATAAAAAGCTTTTTAATTTTGAGAGTTTTCAGATTAACATACATAAAAAACTGACTGAGATAATTGCAAAAACCCCCATATTTTTGCATTAATTTAAAAATGTTAACTTTGTTTTTTGTAACATAATCACCCAAAATTATGGTAGTTAATCAGTTATTAAATTGTGCTAACTTTCAAACATATCGACCAAACAGACTATAAGCTATTCAATTTGTTTATAAGAAGGCATACATTCCATATACAGGGTGTTTGGTAAAGAATGGGCCATAGCTTAACCTTAGATTCCTGAGGTTAAAATAGGTCGATTTCAACTAACTTACCTAAGTTTTTTTTTATTTATTTTTGAATATTTCCTGACAGGCATGGGACAACAACACGACATTTGGTAAGTTGTGCTGGTACTGTACAACCTACTAAATTATGTTAAACAAACGTTTCTGGCTACTACCAGAGGCGTACGACGGGAGAACGTGAATGGTTGACCCTTCCAAATTCTACGCCACTGGCTGAATTGCTATTTTAGTGCAATTTTTTGATTCTCCAATACTTTCTATGTAAATAGGATACTCTTCATTCGTAGCGATAAAGCCATTAGTTTTCGAGATATTTCAAGCTAAAAACGAAGGAGCATAATATATTAATCAAAATAAGCCTTTTCATTTTTAACTTCAAATATCTTAAAAACAAATGACTTTATCGTTACCAAAAAAGAGTATATTATTTGCATAGAAAGTGTTGGAAAATCTAAAAATTATGCTAAAATAGCAGTTTTATCAGTGGCGAAGAATTTGGGAAGGGTCAAGGGTCAACCATTCACTTTCCCTTGTAGTACGCCTCTGGTAGTAGCCAGAAACGATTATTTAATATAATTTAGTAGGGTGTACAGTGTCTACACTTTCTGCCAAGTATGACACGGATATGTCAAATTATTTTAAAGTATTCTTTTTTTTTTAATAATTTATTCTTTATTTAAAATTTAAGAACTATGTGTGCCCGGTACAATAAAACTTTTTGACAACTCCTTATGATACTTGTCAGAAAGTGTAGGTATTCTACACCCTACTAAATGATGTTAAATAATCGTTTCTGTTAATACCAGAGGCGTATGACAGGGGAAAGTGAATGGTTGACCCTTCCCAAATTCTATGGCACTGATGAAACTGCTATTCTAGCATAATTGTTAGATTTTCCAATACTTTCTATGCAAATAATATACTTTTTATTCGTAACGATAAAGTCATTAGTTTTCGAGATATTTAAAGTTAAAAATGAAAAGGCACACTTATTAATCAAAATTTTTGATTAATATATTATGCTCCTTCGTTTTTAGCTTGAAATATCTCGAAAACTAATGGCTTTATCGTTACAAATGAAGAGTATGTTATTTACATAGAAAGTCTTGGAGAAATAAAAAATTGCACTAAAATAGCAATTCCGGCAGTGGCGTAGAATTTGGGAAGGTCAACCATACGCGTTCCCCCGTCGTACGCCTCTGGTAGTAGTCAGAAACGTTTGTTTAACATAATTTAGTAGGGTGTACAGTACCAGCACCACTTACCAAATTTCGTGTTTTTGTCTCATGCCTGTCAGGAAATATTCAAAAATAAATAAAATAAAAGTTTAACTTTGACACCCTGTATTTCGGTTATTATCAACTTTTGTACTGAGGTAAGTTAGCTTAAATCGACCTATTTTAACCTTAGGAATCTAAGGTTAAGCTATGGCCCATTCTTCGCCAAACACCCTGTATACGAAATAAAACATTAGAAAATTGGAACAACTACAGAACAGAACGAAGAGAGTTAAACGCAAGGATAAAAGAAAAAGAAAACCATTGGGAGAAATTTACAAGAGAAATGAAAAGAGACTTTTATGGGAGTCAGAGGAAAGTATGGAGAAAGTTAAGAAGAAATAAGCTTGAAGTCAAGGACACCGTACAGACTAATAAAATTACGACACAGCAATAGGAAACATACTTTAAAAATCTATATAACGAAAGTGAAGACCTAGAACAGATACAAAATGGATATGAGGAGGACAATGACATTGAGAAAACAAACGATAAGATAGAAAACAATATGAAGTCCATTAAGAACAGAAAAAGTCCCGGACCAGACGATATCACCAATGAGACGCTTGACTACGGAGGGAAAAATTGCGGAACGAATTACTAACCTTATTTAAGAATATTATAGAATAACAGAGAATACCGAGCGAATAGAAAAACAGCATAACAATACCCATTTTCAAAAAGGGAGAGAATACACATCCAGAAAACTATAGAGGAATAACACTGCTTAACAGCACTCTCAAAGCATTTACAAAAACTATACTGGAAGAAATCGCCAAAACTATAACCATACGGGAAGAACAACAAGTTTTCCGGAAAAATAGATCTACCATTGACGCAATATTTGTTATCAGATGGATAGCGAAAAGATCCATAGAATTTAATAAACCTGCATATATGTGTTTCGTCGATATGACCAACGGTTTTGACAGAGTGCGATTAAAGGACGTATTAGAAACAATGGGAGAAAAAGGGCTAAACCACAGATTAATGAACCTAGTACACGGTATTCAAACACTAGACATGAAGAACTAGAAATGAAGCTGGAACTAGAAATGAAGCTGGAGATGACATGCTTGAATTAGCAACAGCATTGGATATGGCGATTGTTAACACATTCTTTAAAAAGAGAGAAACTCAACTTATTACTTACGAAAGTGGACAACATCAATCCCAAATAGACTAATTCATGATAAGGAAAGAAGACATATGTGAATGCAAGGACTGCAAGGTAATAGTTAGTGAGACAGTGAGCCAACAACATAATCTGCTTGTTCCGAACATCGAAGTAAAAAAGCGAAACTAAACAAAAATATCGGAGAGGACCACAAAAAATCAAGTGGTGGATGCTAAAAGTTGAGAAAGAAGGTCTATTCAGGGAAATAATACTAGAAAAAATATGTTGGAATATGAAAGGAAGCCCTAACACAATTTGGAGAAAAATGGCCAATATTATTAGAGAGACGGCTATTGAAATACTTGGGAAAACGTCAGGAAGGTAGTTTGAGGATAAAGAGATTTGGTGGTGGTCAAATGAAGTACAAGGAAAAATAAAAGAGAAGGGAAAATTATATAAAAATGGCAAGAAACCAGATCGGACATAGATCTTCAAAACTATATGGGCGCCAAAAAGAAAGCGAAAGTAGCAGTAGCAAAAGCTAAAGCAGAAGCGTATTCAAACCTATACGATCAACTTGATACCAGGGAAAACGAAGCAAAGATATATAAAATAGCCAAACAGAGAGCAAAGAAAGCAAGAGATTTTAATCAGATTAGATGTATCCGAGATGAAAATAATAAAATACTAATTCACGAAAAGGATGTCCAAAAGAGATGGAGAAAATATTGTGACAGTTTATTAAATGAAGAATTTGACAGACAGCCTGTGGAGTTAACGGAGACAGTAAGTAACAGCAATGGTTACCAGAATAACAAACGGGGAAGTGGCTCAAGCACTTCAAAAAATAAAGGAAGGAAAAGCAGTCGGACCAGATGATATTCCTGGGGAAGTATGGAGAGCATTGGTAGAGACAGGAATAAGTTGGCTAGCAGGTCTATTTAATAGAATTATGGAAGTTGGAGAAATGCCAGACGAATGGAGAAGCAGTATATTAGTACCTGTTTACAAAAACAAGGGAGACATACAAAAATGTACAGACTACAGGGCTATAAAACTACTTAGCCATACCATGAAAATATGGGAGAGAGTAATTGATAGAGGGATACGTGAAGAAACCAAAATATCCGATAATCAGTTTGGCTTTATGCAGGGCAGATCAACACTTCTTCTACGGCACTACAGCCCAAATTGGGCAGATCAACACCAGATGCAATTTTGATTGTAAAGCAACTGATGGAAAAATAAGGAAAAAAGAGACCAACGCTCATATGGTATTCACTGATCTTGAGAAAGCATATAATAGAGTTCCTCGAGAGATTCTGTAGTGGACACTCAATAAGAAAGGAATCCCTGGCGAATATGTAAAGATTGTGAGATATATTTATGAGGGATTAACGACTAGTGTTCGGACAGGTGTGGGAGAGACTGATAAATTTCAGGTGAAAGTAGGATAGCACCAAGGCTCGGTGCTTAGTCCTTATTTATTCTCATTAGTTTTGGACCAGATAACAGCGAAACTACAGGGTAGCATTCCATGGTGCCTAATGTATGCTGTTGATGTAGTGTTAATAGGAAATAGTGAAAGAGACTTAGAACAAAAACTGGAACAGTGGAGGCAAGCTCTGGAAGAACAAGATTTAAAACGTAGTAGGACAAAAACAGAGTATTTGGAATCTTCATTTAAAGATGGAGTTAATACAAATAAAATGGTATTTTTGGATGGTGAAATGATTGTGAAAAGCAATAGTTTTAAGTACCTAGGATTGGTATTACAGAGTAATGGAGAAATGGATGGAGATGAATCCAGTAGAATTAGGGCTGGATGGATGAAATGGAAAGCAGCGAGTGGTGTGTTGTGTGATAGAAAAATTCCAATGAAGCTGAAGGAAAAATTCTATAAAACAGCCATAAGACCGGCTATCACGTACGGAACTGAATGTTGGGCAGTGAAAAAAAAAGAGGAACAACGAATGCATGTGGCGGAAATGAGAATGCTTAGATGAATGAGTGGAGTGACAAAGAAGGATAAAATTAGAAATGAAATATTAGGGGAAGTCTAGGTGTGGCTCCAATCGATGCCAAAATGAGAGAGCATAGGTTAAGATGGTTTGGTCATGTTAAACGTCGAGACGTTAATATCCCAATACGAAGAATAGCTGAAGTGCAGATTCCTGGAAGGAGTAGGAGAGGAAGACCAAAGAAGACCTGGGGGAGACGATAGGGCAGGATATGTTGGTAAAGGGGATAAAAAAGGACATGAACCAAGATCGAATTGTGTGGAGAAATGAAATCAGGGAAGCCGACCCCGTATAGGGATAAGGCAAAGAGAATGATGATGATGATACGATATTAACAAACAATGCAAAACAAAAATAAGGGTAGGACATTTGACAACAGACGACATAGTCAGAAGACAGGGAGCGTTTATTTAAACAATTATACTTGTCCAAACAGACACTGTAGAGGTATTTTGTAAATCGCAGTCGATTATTTGAGGCTTTGTTTTTACAGAATAATAAAAGAACTTCAACATTTTATTAAGCGCGTTATTGAAAAACAATTTAGCTTACAAACAATTATAACAACTTTGACATTTTTTATGTCACACGCTTTCCAAAAAAAAAAGAACTTTCTTTAACTAATAGGAAATTTTTTGCCTATAAAACGTTTCTTAAACAGTTTACAGAAAAATGGTTCAAATAAATGTTATAGATCATAAAAAGTTTTTTGATTTGGAGAGTTTCTAAATTAATCAAGTATATTCAAATGGGAAATAAGCCACAATTTTACCTAAAAATGATTTTATTAACGTTTCGACTCCCAAGTCGGGTGTCGTTGTCAAAATACAAAATAATATTAAATAAACAAAAATGTTGTTGCTTAGTAAAAAATTCTTCTAATAATTTATTTAATCTGACTCATTTATATCGGCAATTCAGACACGTATTATACATTTTAAAGTAGACGACTTTAAAAATGATATTGCCAATATTGATGAGTTGCGTTCCTGGGACGACTTTACTAAAAGATAGTTCATTCGATTACATGAAATCAATCCCAACTCAAGAATAGCCACCACAAAAAAATCATAGCATGTGATCTGTCTTTAAAAAGACAACCAAATGCAACGGTGGTACTGAAATTCTCGCGTTAGAGATTCCATAGTAAATCACGAGGGAAAACCAGGAAAAACCTCGTGATACTATCCCGATATCGCAAGTAGTTGGGTTTACATTTAGTTTACTCTCAAATATTTTATCGGGATAGTCTCACGAGGTTTTTCCTGGTTTTCCCTCGTGATTTACTATGGAATCTCTAACGCGAGAATTTCAGTACCACCGTTGCATTTGGTTGTCTTTTTAAAGACAGATCACATGCTATGATTTTTTTGTGGCGGCTATTCTTGAGTTGGGATTGATTTCATGTAATCGAATGAACTATCTTTTAGTAAAGTCGTCCCAGGAACGCAACTCATCAATATTGGCAATATCATTTTTAAAGTCGTCTACTTTAAAATGTATAATACGTGTCTGAATTGCCGATATAAATGAGTCAGATTAAATAAATTATTAGAAGAATTTTTTACTAAGCAACAACATTTTTGTTTATTTAATATTATTTTGTATTTTGACAACGACACCCGACTTGGGAGTCGAAACGTTAATAAAATCATTTTTAGGTAAAATTGTGGCTTATTTCCTATTTGAATATACTTGATTATAAAAATGCCACAAGAAAATAGCTTCAGAACAACATTTCTAAATTAAAATACATAAACAATTGACTGAGAAAATTGCAATAAGCCCGTCCCTATTTTTGCAGTAATTTATAAATATTAATAACTTTAATAGGCATTAAAGTCCTATGATATGACATTTGTTTTTTTTTCCATTTTCTGGCTCCTTTGGCTTCAGTGTTTTCCTCCATTTTTTCTGCCCGTGGCCACAGTTCTCCAATTTGTTATCTCGATTGTTTCCGGGTCTTCTTTGCACGCTGTGTATTCGATTTTTTCAGCAATTTTTTTTTCTTCCTTGACTGGGATACTACTAGGTCGCTAGACAGACGATGAACTAGAAGAGCTAAATAGGAACCAAATTTAAGCAACTTCATTTGACCTACAACAATACCAGGTCATTGAAGCACTGAAGATTGTTTGACTCACAGCTCATGTGAGTTATAAATATTAATAATTTATTATAATATTAATTGTTACTCATGACTGTGAGTCATATTAGTTACTACTTTCCGACCATGATTAATAAACGGCATCAGTTAAAAGAAAATTATAGCATAATTAACTTATTATCCAGTGGTTACAGAAAAAAACAATTTTACTTATACTTGGTAAAGTTCATGACCAATATTTTGTTTAACAATGAAAGATAAATTGTAATCAATTATATAATTTACTATTTTACGCAGAGAATATACTACATATTATATGCAATTAAAAGAAACTGAGTATTTAGTCCATGGCGCATCTGTTTTGAGATGGATGTTGAGAGGTGACTCATATTTTTTTGCAGAAATTATTTGGAAATATCTCATATAATAATAATTTAGTTATCCTACCACTCAAAAAGGTCCGGAACATTGTTTAAATAATCAAAATGTCAAAAAATGAAAGAAAAATTCGATTTTTTTCTTCGTTTTTTTATTATAACTTTAAAAGTGTCCATTTCCGAGAAAAGTTGCTCTAACATAAAAGTTGCGTAATTAAATTTCCTACAAAATAGGATTGGGAAATATTTATAAAAATTGTCACCCTTGTTGCAAATTAGCAATAATTGCGAAAAAAACACAAAAAAACAAGTATTCGCATTTTAATTTTTTTAAACCATTTATGCTTCACTTAGGACCTTCATATTTCACTCGGAAAAACCTTATAATGTAGTAAAACAATACTGTAAATTTAATTGAGATCGGTTCAATACTTTTTGCAAAATATATAGTGCAATCCAGCTGTCGCAAAAAATGCAATTTTTCAATATTTTGCAGGACTGAAAATAAAGCAGATAGCAAGTTGAAATTTTTTTACATACAGAAGAACACTGCACCTTTCATTTGCAATTTGCAAAATTAAAATCGGTTAATTATCACGGCGTCAGAAATGTTCTTAAATAAACATTAATTTTTGTTTCTACGCGCAGGAAAGCGGATACGTTTGCTCTGATTGGGCATTCCAATGACCTGTCAAAAATGATCGAATATTGCGGCTGTGGACAAACAGATGTGTTGTTGTTAATAAAAATTAAGTTGGTGTTTTAGTTTTTATTGTTTTGAGAACAGAGACAAAAGAAAGTTTATACTTGTAGTTACATTTTAAATAGTTTTTAAAAGCAATAGGTACTTAAGTGTAAATATTTTAGCATTGTAATGAAAAATTATACACTCACCAGCACAAAATTCGCCACCCAAAATTTTTGATTAAGTTTGACAATCGATAACTTTATTATTTGTACTCCGATTTTCAAGATTCTTGCATGAGTTTGTAGGTACATGTATTGACGTCGTTTTTATTGAGGTAACAAAAAATTTTTGCTTAGATGGCATTATACGGTGGTGAATGGAAGCGTTGTATTTTCTCCTAATTTTAAAAAATGATGTGGAAAAATTTGACAGCTGATTTTGTTTCATACTCCTTTTGTATTATCCTGGAGGTATCACTAAGGTTTTGTTTTTTGAATTATCCAAATATCTCTTTTATCGTAAGAGCTGTAAATAAAAACACCGCTTTGAAGGTTTTTTTAATTAAATATATCAAACGCACTAAAATTAACAAAACAAAACAAAATTAACAATAAAACAAAACAATTCAATAGAGGGTATGTCCACCTCTTTCAGCAACCACTGCTCGCAATCTGTTTGGAATTGAATAAAGATGTGTTATCCTTGCCTGGAAAATTGCCCGATATTCCTCTACCAGGGCCTTAACTGTACCAAATTTTCTGGAGGCCTAGGCTGACGGCGAATAGCTTTTTTTAATTCATTCCATAAATACTCAATAGGATTGAGATCTGGGCTGCATGTGGGCCATTCTGATCTTATCGATCCAACCTCTATTTTATGAGTCAATCAGTGTTTTTATTTACAAAAAATGGTACAGCTCTTACAAGAAAAGAGATATTCGAATAATTCAAAAAACAACATTTTAGTGATGCCTCCAGGATAACATGACAGGACTATTAAACAAAATAAGCTCTTCCATTTTTCCACAGAATGTTTTTAAGTTAGAAGGAAATGCAACGCTTCCATTCACCCCTGTATAATGTCATGCAAGTAAAATTTTGTGTTACCGGAATAATACCAAACGATATCCATATATGTATCTACAAACTGGTGTAAGAATCTTGAAAATCGGAGTACAAATAATAAAGTTATAAATTGTCAAACTTAATCAAAAATTTTGGGTGGTGGAATTTTGTGCGGTGAGTGTTTATTCTATTTGGAAAATGTAAAACGTTTGATTTACACAAGTTGATTTTCAACAAAATTTCTACCAATCTTTATCTAATATATTAGTTTCCTACTCTATATTTTGTTGTATTTTAATATTTTAATTCCACAGAAATCAAACTAATTTGAATATTGTTTGTGAAATATTGTTTGTGAAATATTGTTTAAACAATTGCATATGTTTAACAATAATAAACTTTTATTCTCTTAAATTTTTATTCTCTCTAAGTTAAAATATATGAACAAAGAAAGTTTTTGCTAAAAAAGTATTATTTTAAACGACAGAGTATGTGTTTTTATTTTGCAATAAACAAATTTATTTATTTATATCGAAATGTACTGAAAATTATAATTAAATTATAATTATGAAGTTTATCAATGATACGTTGTTTGTGATTTTTGCTTCTAGTTACACCAGATTTATTTTTTTTCTCAGCTCAATAATTAGTAGTTTTTACTGATCCGGAATATGTTTGTTAATTTTTTTTAAGGTGTGTGTGATTTTCAAACATTTTGAAAGTTTGTACATAGAAAGAGCTTCAAATAACAAACATTTTAGCGCAAGAAAAATGCACCTATTGTTTCTACTTTTGTTGTAAATGGCACTTTGAAAGTCTGCATCTCGGAAACCACAGAACGTAACCTAACTTTTTTTTTAAAGAAGCGTTTTTAAAGACCTTTCCAATGAGCTTTCATAAATTTAATTTGATTGCGTAGTTTGAAAGATATTTTATTTGTTTCTAACCAAAACAGTTAATGTTTATTTTAAAAAAATTCCTGATGCCGCGCCGTGCTAATTAACCGATTTTAATTTTGCAAATTGCAAATGAGAGGTACAGTGTTCTTCTATATGTAAAAAATGCTTCAACTTGCTATCTGCTTTATTTTACGTATTGCAACATTTTGAAAACATGCATTTTTTTGCGAAAACTGGATTTCAAAATTTATTTTGCAAAATGTATTGAACCGATCTTAATGAATTGTACAGTATTGTTTTATTATATCATAAAGTTTTTCTGGGTGAAATATGAAGGTCCTAACTGTAGCATAAATGGTTGACAAAAATAAAATGCAAATACTTATTTCTATTTTGTAAGAAGGGTGGCAATTTTTCAAATTTTGAACCAATCCTATCTTGTAGGAAATTGAATTACGCAATACATCAATTATACGCAATTATATCAGTACAACTTTTCTCTAAAATGAATACTTTTAAAGTTATAACCAAAAATCGAAGAAAAAAATCAAATTTTTCCTTCATTTTTTGTCATTTTGATTATTTACTTTTTGAGTGGGAGGATAACTCAAATATTATTACAGTGGAACCTCGATAAGTCGGATTAATCGGGAGCGCGGCCGATCCAGCTTACCGAAATTCCGGGCTAGATGGAGAATATGGTAAACATTAGTAAAATACGGTATGCTTACAGATAAACTCGATTATAATTGCAAACACATGAAATGTACATAGGCACAATACATCTAAATTACGTACATTTGTATACAGTATTATTTATTTCTTGGTGAAAAACTCGTCAAAGTGAAAAAATGTTAATTAAAACGAAACCGTAGATTTTCTTATTTTGTTAATGCCATACTCTGCATAGAGTACAAAGACTCGTTTCATATGGGCTCTCTGAACCGCAAAGTGGAATGTTTTCTTGGCGGTGCCTTTTGGTATGTTATACCTGGGTTAAGCAGAAAGCTTGAATTGAGTCGAAATTAATTTCGCTTATTCCCCGTTAGAGGGCGTTCTATCCATACTGCGATATAAATTATTTTAATTTATATCGACAATCTACGGTCGGAATGGTAAAAATCTGTCTTCCTTAGAGCCTCCTTGACAACAGGTAGACCTAGAAATAGTACTATCGGGGGATGGAGGAAGACAGATTTTAATCAAAACGAAACCGTAGATTTTCTTATTTTGTTAATGCCATACTCTGCATAGAGTACAAAGACTCGTTTCATATGGGCTCTCTGAACCGCAAAGTGGAATGTTTTCTTGGCGGTGCCTTTTGGTATGTTATACCTGGGTTAAGCAGAAAGCTTGAATTGAGTCGAAATTAATTTCGCTTATTCCCCGTTAGAGGGCGTTCTATCCATACTGCGATATAAATTATTTTAATTTATATCGACAATCTACGGTCGGAATGGTAAAAATCTGTCTTCCTTAGAGCCTTCTTGACAACAGGTAGACCTAGAAATAGTACTATCGGGGGATGGAGGAAGACATATTTTAATCAAAACGAAACCGTAGATTTTCTTATTTTGTTAATGCCATACTCTGCATAGAGTACAAAGACTCGTTTCATATGGGCTCTCTGAACCGCAAAGTGGAATGTTTTCTTGGCGGTGCCTTTTGGTATGTTATACCTGGGTTAAGCAGAAAGCTTGAATTGAGTCGAAATTAATTTCGCTTATTCCCCGTTAGAGGGCGTTCTATCCATACTGCGATATAAATTATTTTAATTTATATCGACAATCTACGGTCGGAATGGTAAAAATCTGTCTTCCTTAGAGCCTCCTTGACAACAGGTAGACCTAGAAATAGTACTATCGGGGGATGGAGGAAGACAGATTTTAATCAAAACGAAACCGTAGATTTTCTTATTTTGTTAATGCCATACTCTGCATAGAGTACAAAGACTCGTTTCATATGGGCTCTCTGAACCGCAAAGTGGAATGTTTTCTTGGCGGTGCCTTTTGGTATGTTATACCTGGGTTAAGCAGAAAGCTTGAATTGAGTCGAAATTAATTTCGCTTATTCCCCGTTAGAGGGCGTTCTATCCATACTGCGATATAAATTATTTTAATTTATATCGACAATCTACGGTCGGAATGGTAAAAATCTGTCTTCCTTAGAGCCTTCTTGACAACAGGTAGACCTAGAAATAGTACTATCGGGGGATGGAGGAAGACATATTTTAATCAAAACGAAACCGTAGATTTTCTTATTTTGTTAATGCCATACTCTGCATAGAGTACAAAGACTCGTTTCATATGGGCTCTCTGAACCGCAAAGTGGAATGTTTTCTTGGCGGTGCCTTTTGGTATGTTATACCTGGGTTAAGCAGAAAGCTTGAATTGAGTCGAAATTAATTTCGCTTATTCCCCGTTAGAGGGCGTTCTATCCATACTGCGATATAAATTATTTTAATTTATATCGACAATCTACGGTCGGAATGGTAAAAATCTGTCTTCCTTAGAGCCTCCTTGACAACAGGTAGACCTAGAAATAGTACTATCGGGGGATGGAGGAAGACAGATTTTAATCAAAACGAAACCGTAGATTTTCTTATTTTGTTAATGCCATACTCTGCATAGAGTACAAAGACTCGTTTCATATGGGCTCTCTGAACCGCAAAGTGGAATGTTTTCTTGGCGGTGCCTTTTGGTATGTTATACCTGGGTTAAGCAGAAAGCTTGAATTGAGTCGAAATTAATTTCGTTGAAAAAATGTTGTTGAAAAAATGTAGTTGGACTTCCGGGTTATCGGAGGCCGACTTATCGGGGTTCGACTGTATATAATTTCTGCAAAAAAAATATGAGTCACCTCTTAGCAACCAAATGTACTAATATTTTTACAGATGCGCTCTTGTCTAATTAGAATTCCAAAGAAATTAGTTTTGATATTGAACGAAAATTGAGCTCATATAATGTATTAAATCCGGTAACCAATTGTTAAGAGCTTCTGCAACCAACAGTTAATTAAAATAAAGTAATAAAGTATAGAGTAAAAACTTTTAGTTAATTGATTTGAAACAAGATGGGAATGCGTGAATTATCATAACTAAAACTTTGTTTACGGTTAGAAAACATCATTTCAATATTACTATATTTATTTGCAATGCATAACCTGAATTTTCATGATAAAGATATCACATTTCTTGAGTTGAAAATTCGATTTTTTGACTTTGAGTTCGGTTCGAATTTGATTTGATATATCGAACTGGCAGTATGATATTCGTAATCTAGGTACGTAAAAAACACATTGAATTGATGTATCATATTATTTATGCCTTAATTCTCAAATTATATTTTTCTACTTTGAGGTCGGTTATTTCGAAGATGATTCAATATTCAAGATTCAAAATTTATCGACTGCGTTTTCATATATAAATTTGAATTGTAGCAAGTTAGTTAGTTATATATAAGATAATATACACAAATATGCACACGATCCTATAACTTTATCTGTTATACTACGTATGTAGTACGATAATAGTATATTATTCAACGAGCATATAATTATGGCTATTACTCACGATGATGAAGTTTGCGACACGAGCCGTAGAGTGAGTAATAGCCATTACATGCGAGTAGAATACTATACTTTTTCTACGACCTTTTTTTTTATTTTAATTAGTAAAAAAATGAATTATCAACTACTCGAGATTTAAATTATAATAATTTACAAAAATACCTAAATGATATTTACCCCTAGTACGTGGCTGAATAATTAGTTGCCTATTATTACCAAGTTCTAATTTATTGTAAAAATACAACTAGAAATAGTCAATATAAGTTCTATTCGTTTCCGACAAATTATAAGCTTAAATGTGTACCTACTGTCAGTGAATCTAATAAATAGGAAATGGCTGTTGTCAGTGGACGTATTTCATATACAGGGTGATTGATTAGTGGGGTATAGCTCAATAGATCCGCTATAGTAATAGATAGCATTATAAGTTTATAAGAAGAATTGTGGCCAACTTTCAGCTTCACATTTTAAAATTAATTAGAATGTTACAGGGTGTTCGATAACATCGTGGCAGACCAAACTTATGTTTTTTTTTTAAATAGAACACCCTATATTTTATCTTATATTCGAAATCTTCTTAACTTCCCCATTACAAAAATATAAAAGTCCGTTATAATATACAGGGTATTTACAAAGTTATAACCAATTTTATATGAAAATCGTAACAAGTTCAGCTCCCTGTATAAATAAAAATAAGCACGACAGCAATGGTTTATTGGTGTCATATTTTTTTGTTGATTGTGAAAATTTTTAAGAATGGTTGATATTGCTAATTTCCTTTATATCGAATACAGGGTGAGTCAAAAGGCAAGTACATTATTTTCTCAGTAATTTTAAATAGAACACCCTGTATTTTATGTCACTATCAAAAAGTACCTTTACCGTACTTTAAATTTTGTATAATATTCTCTATGTCTAAATTAATTAGTTTTCGAGATATTTTCATTTTTTAGAGCAAATTATTAATTAGGGGTCTAAATCTTTCCAAATTTTAAGTAAGCCACAACTGAATTTTTTAAAACTCATAATTTAAGATTACTGATTATCAATCTACTAATCAATGTAGCAAATAAAGAAAGAAAAATAATTTATTAGTTATAAATTTTACAAAAAAAAAACACAAACACGAAATACAACATTTTGTGAACATAATAATTAAAAACTACTTTTGTATGTAAATGTAACAATGTAACAAATCAAGAACGAAAAATAATTTATCAGTAAAAAATTTTACAAAAAAAAAACATGAACACAAAATACAACATTTTTGAAAAAATTAAAAGCTACTTTTAGTAAAATATTTTATATATTTAATTACAGAAGGTGTTCAAAATGAGTTGAGTGAATGAGTTACTTACATTACGAAGCATTTGTAAATTAACACTTCGAAATACACTTTGTATTCTATTTTTAATCTCTTACCTTCATGTTGGAGGCATTTTATAACCTTCATTCTTAATGTAACCCCAAAAAATTCAGTCCAGTTTATTACATTTTGGTGATCTGGGTGGCCACGCTACTGGTCCATTGAAAAATGAAAATATCTCGAAAACTAATAAATTTAGACATATGGAATGTTATATACAAATTAAAGCAAAGCACGATAATGGTACTTTTCAATAGTGATATAAAATACAGGGTATTTAAAATTACTGAGAAAATAGTGTACTTGCGTTTGGACTCACCCAGTATTCGATATAAAAAAATTAGCAATGTCAATCATTTGTAAAAATTTTGACATACGGTAAAAAAATATGGCATCAATAAACCATTGCCGTTGTTCTTATTTTTATTTATACAGGGAGCTGAATTTGTTACGATTTTCATAGAAAATTGGCTATAACTTTGTAAATACCCTGTATAACATAACAGACCTCTATATTTTTGTAATGGGGAAGTTAAGAAGATTTCGAATATAAGATGAAATATGGGGTGTTCTATTTAAAAAACATAAGTTTGGTCTGCCCGATGTTATCGAACACCCTGTAACATTCTAATTAATTTTAAAATGTAAAGCTCAAAGTTGGCTACAATTTTTGTTATTAACATTTATTGCTATCTATTATTATAGCGGATCTATTGAGCTTTAGTCCAATAATAAATCACCCTATATATAGTTATAATGTATATTTACATTTAACTAGATGTACCTAATATAATAATATAACTATACATAATATGTTATAACATATTTAACACAATATAACTTGAAAAATTAACACAATATCCGTTATAAATTCCAATTAACATAAAAAAAATGAGCTAATGTCACTGTCACTAAAATAAATAATAAACGTCAAAAATTTTAGTAAACAAGATATAAACCTAAAAAATATACTGACATTATTACAGTTAAAATTCCTTTAAACATTTTTCGAACTTAATTATTGATATAAATTACAATAATTATTGTATTAAATAAACAAGTTTAAGTCGTTTTATTTGCAGTTTATATACGATTAATATTAAAAGTGGCATGCGTCCCTTGAATCTAACTTCAGCCCGTGAGTAATGACCCGTGAGTAACTTCAGCCCGTGAGTAATGAATTATTACTCACGGGTACAGTAATGGGTGCTATTATCTATGAAAAAATAGCGAATAATGAGCATGCTATTAAACGGTCGTAGAAAAAGTAATATTATACTGCGTATGTATTACGATAAAGTAAAAATGGGAGAACTTCGTTCCAAATTATTCTACGATCTAGTTCGTCCAAAATTGTTTTAGTTATTTTTTCATTTTTTAAATAATATTGATAAAATAATCCTTCTTCTTCCATAAACTAGCCGTAGAATTCTGTAACTTCATGATTTTCTAACTTTATAATATTATAAAAAAAATTTATTTGGGAAAAACAAATACAATCACTTTTAAACTATTTGACCGATCGATTTTAAATTTGAGGATATTTTAAGCATCACAGTACCCAGCATTCTATTTATAATGAAAGTTATATATGTTCATTTTGGAAAACGTTATTAACATTTATAAAAAACCAAAATTTCTTATATATTTTACAATTTTGTAAACAACAAATAAGGATAGAAACCTTTAGAAACCCCTATTTTGGAAGTTTTTATGTGGCTTATAAGCTTCTTACTCTCAAATTTGTTTCAAATGCTTCACTTTTTGCCGAAAAAAGCGAAAATTGACCGATTTTGGACCTTAATTCGTTAATAACTAATTCAGTCCAAAAAATCGACTGCAGGAAACATATTATACAGTATGGTGCAAATGCCTGGAATAAATTCGATATTTCGTAAACCGGCAACTTTAAGGAAAACTCCCGAAACAGGTCGATTTTAATTTTTAAATTACATTTTGGCATATATTTCATACGAGTGACGTCATACATCATATGGAAGTGGTGACGTAATCGATGATTTTTTTAAATGAGACTAGGGGTCGTGTGATAGCTCGTTTGAAAGAGTATTCAATTCTGTATTCAGTAATACTAATATTAACATAATTGGTTATACACAGTGTCAAAAAAACATTTAAATTAAATTAATTGACAAAAAAAAAGAAAAATGTATATATATATATATATATATATATATATATATATATAATTGTTAATATGTAATGACTGTTGGAATGTAATAAAATTTTTTTTGGGGAATGCAGTCAATAAATTTTTGGGCTATTCAGTGAAACACTTAGAACTTATTAGTCGAGCTTTCGAAAATTTTATTTTCTTTATCAAGACTATCTACAAATAAAAATGTTTAAATTTAGATAAAACTCAAAACAAAACTTAACTTACTGCTCGTGGTTACAAATTAATAATTAAACAACTTACATAAAAACATGAAAATTTCTTAAAAATAATATGTAAACGTAAACATTTTTTGATAGTATGTCAATTCGACATCACTCAAAAAAGTGTCGTTGGACTACTATAATAATTCGATGGGTTGGGAAAGAAATTAATGACATAATTTGTTGCAATTTATGATAGAAGAAATAAAAAAAATAATTTAGGTAGAATTATTAGTAATATTTCAACAAATTTCCAAAAAATTAATAAGGCAAAATGTTATTATAAATTATACTTAATTTATCAATGTCAGATCTCTTATTAATGCAATTTGATTTTTTTATCCAAACCATTTCTTTAAATTCTCTTTTGCGTAAATTAATTTCCCTTTCTAAAATTGTGGTTTCTTGAAACATGAAAACATGATCATCATTAATCACATGTTCTGCCAAGGCACAAGATGGGACATTTCTCTTAATATCACTTTTGTGTGAAGTTAATCTAAGGGATAAATTCCGTGAGGTTTGACCAACGTAACATTTACTACAAGTGTTACAAGGTATAGAGTAAATAAGATTAGAACTCTCCATAATTTGTAGTGGAGTCTTCGTTTTGGTGTAAAGACTGTTCAAAGTTTTAATATTTCTAGTGGCAATCTTAATTTTTGGATTTTGCCTAAATAACTTAACCAATTTGGATGTTAAAGTTTGTATATATGGTAGAGAACAATAAGAAAGGGAATTAGAAAGTTTACCTACCATTTCTGATTGTTCTCTACATCATCATCATCATCATGATGATGATGATGATGATGAATTCTAGAAATGGCAAATAAGAGCTGCGGGCAATTGTGGCACAGGCGAAAAATTTTTGAGGGTCTCGTCCGTTTTTGTCTAAATTTTATATTATTTATTACTGTTACTGGTGTTCCTATATAAATAAAACATAAAAGAAATATGAGATACGTTTTATTATCGTATGCAATACTTTAAATTAAGGCGAATTAGAAACAAAATTTTAACTTTAAAAATAATATATAAAAATGTCTGTAATTTTTGTATTCAATTTATTGAAGTTATTCATTTTATTTATAGAAAAAATCCATTCTTCGATTGTTGTGTTCTGCAAAAACATCGATTACACGTGCATTAAAGTCTAAAGATAACACGAACAGAAAATATTGTACCAAACTCTGAACCGAAACGCGCCACTGGTCCCTGTGTGCACTGCACAAATCCTCACTGTTTTAAATAGGCGATCGCTGGTTTCACGGATTTTAAGATTTATCTTTCTAACTACAGAGTTAGGTTAGTACTGGCTGGTTCAATTTGAATTCTGCACCACAGCATAGTATCTGCACTTGCCACTTGCATCGAGCGGCGTAGAGCAAATAAATATGATTAATAAATAAAGTTATATTTTAATGATTTCTATGATATTTAAAAAATATATTTTAATAATACTATAATATTTATGAGATTTAAAAACAACTTTATTTTAATGAAATGTTATTGGGTGTTCACTGCACAAGTGAACCAATGAAGAAACCGCCCCTGCACCATACTGTATGTAGGTTTTTGTTGCAAAGGTTCATACTACACAAAACAACTAGCATTTACCGGGAGAGGTCAGTGTCACGAGAAAACCCCTTTTCCCTGGACTAATATGGCTCAACTCTGGGCTCGGTAGAATCGCGGGAGTAGATGGTATTAACCTATAATGTAGATTAAAATTGAGTGCTATTAGAAGCTCGGGTGAATGACGGGAGTGTAGATAGTATTAATTTGATAGTGTGTATTGAAAGTTTTAACGAGGGCATTAAATACAGGAGTGAACGGGAAATACAGAGTAAACGGGTAGAAAAGCTGTCATTATCATAAGATGGAGATCGTCGGGATTACATGAAATACGGTTTGGAAGTGGAGATGCCACAAAAATATAATAAACGTAGAAAATGTACTTGGTATCATAAAAAATCGTAATTTCTATGACAACAACATGTTTAATACTTCATCGTCGCCATCAATCAGCCCTGATTTTTCCATTGTTGAACATAGGCCTGGAAATGCCTATTAAAATTTTATAATTTATTATTAAAATATTTTTTTCTTAATGATTTATTTATTTATTTAATTAATTATTTATTGCCAATGTGCTAATTAAATACGCCAATAAAAACAAACGGTCGAAATTGAAATAAACCCCGATAACTTATCAGAATCTTGAAATTGAATGTTTAAACTTCAATTTAGGCAGTTGACAACCCCAAAAATAATAATGTACACATGAATTTTCAAGCTTTGAAAATGCTTATTTTCGCATGTTTCAGTTTATAAATCGCTTAAAATTTGAAATCTATCAAGTTTTGAGAAAAATGACAGAAAATCTTTTTTGTTTAAGATGACCCAAAAATGCTAAAAACATATTTTCGGGAGCAAAAAAGATGATGTTTTGGATTTATTAAAAAACTGTTAAAAGCAATTTCGGCCTAAAAATTTCGCACTGCATCCTTTTGATTTGATTACCGAATTGGAACAACCATACAGGTAGTGTTAACTCCGGACCCCGGAAGTGTCATAGGTTTTCAAAACGGACCCTCAGGAAATATAAGTGGTGACCCCTGACATAGGTAAATTATAGAAGCGGTCTAATATCTCGAGAAATAAACTTCCAAATAAAAGACCAAAAAAAGAGTCTTATATTTTTTAAGAACCTATCAAATAACATAAAACACGACCCTCCACTCCACCCCCTGAAGGTGGGGTGGGGTGTAACTTTAAAATCTTAAATAGAAGCCCTCATTTTTATTACAGATTTGGATTCCTTACGTAAAAATAAGTAACCTTTATTCGAGACATTTTTTCGAATTATGGATAGATGGGGCTATAATCGGGAAAACACTATTTATTAGCGCCATCTATTAACAATTCTAAAAAATATTTCGAATCAATATTACTTATTTATTCGAAATGGAGGAATCCAAATCTGCAATAAAACATGGGGATTCCCATTTAAAATTTCAAAGTTAACCCCCACCCCACCTCCAGGGTGTGGAGTGGAGAGTCGTTTTTGATGTTATTCGATAGGTTCTTGAAAAATATTAAGTACGTATTTTTTGGTCTTTTATTTGGAAGTGTATTTCTCAAGATATTAGACCGTTTCTATAATTTACTTATGGTATCACGATAAATCGTTTTTTTCGATTGTAGCGCCATCTATCCACAATTCGAAATAATTTCTCGAATAAAAGTTGCTTTATTTTTACGTAAGCAAAATAAAAAATATAATAATATCTAATAACAAATGGGCGTTTCCGTTTAATATTTTAAAGTTACCCCCGCCCCACCTCCAGGGGATGGAGTGGGGGGGTCATCTTTAGTGTCATTCGATAGATTTTTGAAAAATATTAAACGCTAATTTTTCAGTTCTTCGATCCAATCTTCATTTTGCGAATTATTCGATCGTCCCAGGCGACGAGCTCCACCCTGGGCACCAGGTACCTCGGAGACCATCGCCGTCATGAAATTTGTGTTCACTGACTTCCAAAACACCCAAATATAAAAATTGAACTCATTTCCGTCAATATTTCCTGAGTTCTAAATTTTCCATCTCTTCGAGATTCACTTTGAAAATGCATTTTCTCATGCACAAACTTTTTGCCGGAGATCAATTTAGTTCACAAAATTGCCTGACACTATCTCGAATTGAATGCAAAAAGTTGCATGACGATTGATCTTACTGCACAAAATTCCTAGGTTTTGGGCTTTTTAGTGCTTCGTTGCTTCGTCTAAATGCAAAAAGTTGTAAGTTTCTAGGTGCTATATTTAAAAATAGATTTATGTTGTGCTAACTTCCCTGGTCTAATAGTAATTCATGACGAATTGTTTTGGCATAGAAAACGTATTACGTTCCATTATTATTTCATTCGCAATATGAATTTAAAGTTGACCTAATTTTTATAATAATGAGAGCACTCTTGAAAATTAGTTTAAGTGAGTAATTGTTCCTAGCCTGTTTCTTACAATGTATAAACTTATGTAGATCTAATGTATGCCAATCTTTAATAAATGCTGGTAGTGTTATAAAATAAAATACAATTGAATAGTTGAACGGTAGTCCTAATTTTACGCATTTTACGGAGCATTTAAAAAAACTGAAATTAAATATAGACCATTATTTATTTAACGCACCATAAAATGCCTTGTAATGTTTTTAATAATTTAAAGCGGCAGCAAGCATTTATGACATACAAAATAAACTTTTGGAATCGTTTTAAAGTACAGTAAAACCTCGATATAACGGACCTCTATTTAACGGACTTCGGATATAACGGACAAAAAAAATCCACTCAAATGTGAAAAAAATTAAAAGGTCTCTGTATTTTACAAAGAATTTCAATAAAATTTTTATTATTTCATAATGCGGACATATTTCTAATAATAGTATCAAAACAGCAAACTGCACAACTGCAAAGTGCAAAACAAAACTTTCAATAAAAAGTTTTTTGATTTATTTTAAACGTATTTTTGTATAACGGACTTTCGGCTTTAACGGATAACCCGTCCCCCCAGTTGGTCCGTTATATCGAGGTTTTACTGTAATACAAAATTTATATCAATATACAGTGAGTCGCATTTAAGACGAAGATACCTCTTTATTTCGGCTATCAATACAAATTCAGATTTGAAATTTTGCACAAAGAGGTTAATGATTCACATTTTTTAAGATAGTCAACTGAAATTTAAATTTTAAACGCGGTCTACTGCGAATCCACAAACGGGGTGAATTTTCGATATTTTGCTTCGCGTTAGGTATATCGGAAAAAATTATTTAGAAAAGTAGTTCCAAATATTATTCTAATCCCACATACCAAATTTCATGACAAAATTCGCACTTTTAGTTTTTTCAGTATTTGTAGTCAAGATCCTAAAACCTACAATTGGCTGTCCCGAGATGCATCTCGGAAAAACGAATGCTGATGACACAATTGACGGCCACACCTAAATGTTGACTAGATCAGGATCCTGACTACAAATACTGGAAGAACTAAAATTGCGATTTTTGTCATTAAATTTGGTATGTGAAGTTATAATAATATTTGGAACAACTTTTCCAGATATCTTTTTCCGATATCTCTCGAAACAAAATATCGAAACTGCACCATGTTTGTGGATTCGCAGTAGGCCTCATTTGAAATTTAAGTTTTAGTTGACTAACTTTAAAAATGTGAACCATCAACCTGTATGAGTGTGCAAAATATCAAATCTGTATTTATTTTGATAGCCGAAATATAGGGGTGTCTTCATCTTAAATGCGACACACTGTATGATCACCATCATTCTCTTTGCTTTTATCCCTATGCGGGGTCGACTTCCCTATTTTAATTTCTCCATAAATTTATATTTTGTGTCATATCAATATCAATCCTTTTTTATAAGCGTCTCCTCCCAGGTATTTTTTGGTCTGCCTGTCCTACTCCAAGAACTCCTATGAAATCATTTCATCTAAAATTGGTGGAGGAGGTAATCAAACCAATGGGCGCCGTAAATTATCGCGCCGTAAAAAATCGCCCGCGTGGCCAAAGCCTTAACGTTAATTGTTTTGTCTTCAATCTTATTCTTACTGATATAGAGCTCGGGAAATATGCACTTAAAAAAACCCTAAAATATGCATGCAAATATGCACAAAAAACAACAGTTGAAATATGCACATAAATATGCTTTTACGCATTTAATGTATATAAATACAGAAACGCAGTAATCCTTGTTTTGAAGGTATTTAATTATTTATTTGATGCCAATGGACTGTCGAGGTATTTGCTAAAAAATATTTATTTTATGCTAGTCATAAAAAATATTTATTGAAATTTCTATAACCTACATCATTATATTCATTTTTTATTCTTTAATTTATCATCATTATTTATTATTTATTATTTATTATTACAATTATTATTAAAACACGTTGTTAAACGTTTTTCAAAATTTTCTACAGAAAAACAGTCGTAGGTATGTCTGATTGTAATTGTTTAAGCATACACGGAAACACTTCTTTCTACTTCACATGAAGTTAAAGAAGCAAACTTAAAATATTGTTTAATTAAGAGTTCTACCTATAAAATTAACTTATCGTCACATTTCCCCATCTTAATAATATTGTTTTAAATTATTTTTTGATGTCCCTTATTTTTCTTTAACACCGTGCATATTTTTGATACACTTTGTTGGTTTCACCAAGGTGTTTAATTATTTTATTTAATGAATTGATAATTTCAATACTTTGTTCTAAAGAAATGTTTCGCTTTTCTAATTTAGTAATTGACTAAGCAATATTTACAAAATTAGTTTGGATATGTGTCAAATTACTTTTTAATAACGGGTTTTTGAAAACATTCACACATTTTTCATAGCACCTGAGTTACGTCTACATCGAAACTACAAATGACGTCTCTAATTCCCTCAAAATTATCGGTTATGAAATTTACGGAATTTAACCATGTTCTCCATCTACACTCACCGGCAGAGAAAACGGGCACCCCAAAAAATGGGTCATCTTTAATGTCTTGTATTTCCTAAACCTGATGTCCGATTTAAGTAATTTTTTTAATGTGTTATAGCCCTATTCTTTATCAATATCGCTGTAATAATACTGTTGCTAGACAGGTACATTGTCATTGTATACAGGGTGTACGAATCAAACTGTGTTTTTTTCTCAAACTTTGGAACACCCTGTGGAATGTTCTAGCTTTTATAAAATACTAAAATTAAAACCCAACTATGCCACAGATTCTCTTAACATTCTGTTTTTTTTTATTCATTCGCTTATGTTGGATAATAAAAAAGTTAGGCACTTTAACAACTACCCCTGTTTTCCGTCAATACAGGGTGTTTTTCAATAAGTACGGCAAGCTTTAAGGGGTAATTCTGCATGATAAAATAATGACAGTTTGCTTTATAAACTTATGCCCGCAAATACTTCGTTTCTGAGATAGGGGGTGTTGAAATTGTTCTTACAAACTGACGATGTATTTATTGCTCTAAAACGGTTTGTGATATGCAAATGAAATTTGGTAGATTTTAAGAGCTAGTTATTGCGCATTTTTTGGCATACAATTGAGAATTTTATATTCACCATTGGCGTGCATACGGGATATATCTAAAATATTTATACCCGTATGCACGCCAATGGTGAATATAAAATTCTTAGTTGTATGCCAAAAAATGCGCAATAACTACCTCTTAAAATCTACGAAATTTCATTTGCATATCACAAACCGTTTTAGAGAAATAAATAAATCGTCAGTTTGTAAGAACAATTTCAACACCCCCTCTCTCGGAAACGAAGCATTTGCGGGCATACGTTTATAAAGCAAACTGTCATTATTTTATCATGCAGAATTACCCCTTAAAGTTTGCCGTACTTATTTAAAAACACCCTGTATTAACGAAAAACAGGGGTAGTTGTTAAAGTGCTTAACTTTTTTATTATCCAACATAAGCGAATGAATCTAAAAACAGAATGTTAAGAAAATCTGACGCTATAGTTTGGTTATAATTTCAGTATTTTATAAAAGCTAGAACATTCTACAGGGAGTTCCAAAGTTTGAGAAAAAAAAACACAGTTTGATTCGTACACCCTGTATACAATGACAATGTACCTGTCTAGCAACAATATTATTACAGCGATATTGATAAAGAAGAATAAGGCTATAACATATTAAAAAAATTACTTAAATCGGACATCAGGTTTAGGAAATACAAGACATTAAAAATGACCCATTTTTTGGGGTGCCCGTTTTCTCTGTCGGTGAGTGTAGTTATCACAAGTTCAGGTGGTAATGGCACATTAGGTAAACGATCTTTATACACCTACACTCGCAGAAAGGCTTTTAAAAATATGTTTTTATATTTGATACAAGGGTATTGACCATTGTAAATTCCATCCTTACAGTTTGTAGCATCCTGCTACTCTATTTGTAGTAGACGCGTGCTCTAGACCAGCGGTTCTCAACCTTTTTTACTCAGCGACGCACTAACGTACTCCTTACAGATTCGCGACACCCTTATATGTACAACTGTTTGCTAGTAAGTACAGATGAATATATTAGGAAATATTTACGGATTGGCACTTTTTTGATTGGTATAACGTGGTATATACCTAATAGTTAAAAAATGGTTGAATGCATGACAAGTAAAAAAATATAAATAAAAATATCGTATTCGTAAATCTCGCGACACATCTGATAGGTTCTTCCGGCACACCAGTGTGTCGCGACACGGTGGTTGAGAACCGCTGCTCTAGACAAGTAACAAATTTGAAAAAAATATTTTTAAATGTTGGCCAACCTTTGGTCATATGGCGCAGCATCACTTAACCATAACAAAATGTTTTCACTAATAAAATGTGACTGCATATTGTAGAGTCCCCTTCGTCTCCTTTATTCGTCGCCTTATAAATTGTAAAAGGCAGATATTAAGGATATTACCAGAAAGAGGTTCCACGAGAATTTTCAGATTTATTGTTTAGATCTCATTTCTCTTTAAAAAGCATCTATGCAAAAAAATGCAAAAAAGTCTGAAAATATGCAACTTTAATAAATGCATATGCACTTACAAAATTTATCCAAAATATGCAAATATGCACTTAATATGCATTTTGCATATTTCCCGAGCTCTACTGATAATCATGATTTTTGTTTTGTTTATTTTATAATGATTTATGTTTTGTAATATCTTTAGATTTTTGTTGGTCTACTCGAATTATCGCTTTCTAATATCGGTATAATATTCTTAAATATATAAAATTTTCGACTTTTTCAAAAGTGTATTCTCCTACTCTAACCTTTCTGTTTTCAAAGTTTTTTTTCTCAAATCTCGTTATTTTGGTTTTTTCCTGGTTTATTTTTAATCCCATTACTTTTCCCTCTGTTACCATTTCGTTTAACATTTTCCGTATTTCTTGTTGTATCTTCATCTCCTCTTGCGTTAGATTGTTATTGATGTATATTTCCGGCTTTGATTTCCTTAGTTTGTTTTTGTTCTTCATAATTTTTATTTTATCATTTTTGTTTTTTAGTTTTACAAGACATGTTTTGTCGCCTATTTTATCAGATTCTTCTATTTCTACTTTAATACCTAATTCTCTTTCCACGAAATTTGCCATAACCTCGTTGACTACATTTGGGTTATTTGTATCCATCGGTAGACCCTGAACAATAACATTGTTAGCTTTTCTCTCTTTCTCGAACTGTTCTACCTTCATTTTCACTATCTTTAGTTCCTGTTTTATTTCATCATTTTCTTTTTTTAGTTGTTGGTTACTTTGTTTGAATTCATTTATTTCTTTTTTTAATTCTCTTAGGTCATTTCTGTATTCTCGTTGTTCTTCTTTTATTCCTTTTACCTCCGTTGATAGTTGTTGTCTTTCATCTGTTAAATATTGCATCATTTTTATTAGCTGATGTATTTTGTTTTCATTGCTATCCACAATTTTTATTTCTTTTTATGTGTTTTTACTCTATATTATAGCAAGCGGTAAGCTCTAGTTCCCCGGTCGACCCGTCAGAAGTTCTGGAACTTCTCAAGCAATAATTGAGTATGAATTTAAATATATTAAAAAATTTTTTTCTTCGAAATCTTGTTGATTTATTTTATTATTAATTGATCGATTTCCTTTCTTGGATTTTTAAAACTTTTTGAAAAACCGGCAACATCGTTTTCAATTTGATCAAGACTTGGTCTCTTATCTGTTGTCAAAATAACTGGAATTTATTAAATGTCGTTTGTTTTGATTAAAATAAAATGTTCTATAACTTTACTTATAGAACGATTTTTGCCACTATTCTTTGCACTGGAGATAGTTTATTTCCTTATACAATTTTTCGCATATAGTTGGCTGGGTATTTATTTCTCACTATTCCCTCAAAAATCGGGATAAACACTGGAGAAAATGTTTAACACTTTTATTTCGCACAATGCGTTGTTGCCTATCCGAATGATATCGGTATAAATTTGTAGTGATTCTCACATCCAAAACCTAATACTTTTCACAATAATTTCACCATCAAAGCATATAATTTTATTTGTAGTAACTCCGTCTTCAAATTAACAATCCAAATACTCTGTTTTTGTCCTACTAAGGTTTAAACCTTTTTCCTCAAGAGCTTGTCTCCACTGTTCCAATTTTTGTTGTCAATCACTTTCACCATTTCCAACTAACACTACATGAACAGGATATATATTAAACACTAGCGAATGCTACCCTGTAGTTTCGCTATCATCTGATCCAAAACTAATGTGAATAAATAAGGACTAACCACCGAGCCTTGGTGCAATCCTACTTTGACATTAAATTTATCAGTCTCTCCCACACCTGCCCTAACACTAGTCGTAACTCCCTCATAGATATCTCTCACAATATTTACCTATTTACCGGGAACTTCTTTCTTATTAGGTACCCACATTCCTCGACTAACTGTATCATATGCTTTCTTAAGATCAATAAATCATACCATATGAGCGATTGCTTCTTTATTCTTTTATTTTTCCATCAACTGCTTTATAATGAAAATTGCATCTGAGTTGATTTGGATATATATTACTTTTTCAGAGAGCACACCGGTACTCGTCCAGACTTCTAGACATTTCCTTTATGGAGTTCCTGGATACATTCCCGTCTACATAAGAAAGGGAGATACCCCACTCGAAGAAATAAATCCTAATTTGGCTGAAGCTTTCTATGTCAATGCTCAGAAACACAACAGAATAACTTATGGCAGATTTATTGGGGGTAAATCTGATAACGAGGCGATTAAACCCGGATATCCAGATGGAATCAAAATTTCTGAAGTTGACAAAACTTTTTTAGATACAGATCTTGATGTTGAAGATGAAGAACCATCGGTTAGCAAACCTCAGGAATCAAAAACTGAGAAACCGTCCAGTAATATCCAAAAGATACCGCGAGCATAACACTGTGATAAATAGACTTAAGGTATTTATTTTTGAATTGTAAATACATCAAATTGTTACAATAAGTGAGTCTTTAAGTAAACAATAAATTATTTAAATTAGGTTCAATTTTATTTCGACTTATGACAATCCGTTGAACATTCGTTTACATTTACAATATAATATATATATATATATATATATATATATATATATATATATATATATATATATATATATATATATTATGCACAGATATCAAAGTGAGGTCCTGACATTACGCGCACTTAGTGAGGACCGGTAGAAAACGTAGACATAATCGTTTCAACTCTTCATAGTGACCTTGACAAGTAAATAGCAATTAAAAAATGACGAGTATACACAAAAAAAATTACGTATGTGTGCCCCGTATGGTTCAAGTATATTGCCACCCAAGTGAGGCCATTATACGCAGCTATTAAAGTGAGACTGTATATACTTTTTCGTTATGCGCACAAAATGAGGACAACTTTACGTGTATATTTCCTTACAGCTCATCAAGTGAGGACCATACAGTGTTGTCGATAAATATGAGATTAATCGTTTCTACTGCCTTTTTCTGTATAACACAGTAAGAATTATTATTGTTTCGATGTTTCAGTCACTTGTAGTTATAAGAAGGATGTGGACTCTTTGTTCTTGCTCGTACTGTTTGTTAATTTTATAACATTTTAGTACCTCAGCATTAAATCACGGTAGCCTTATCGGAGACTAGCGTTAATAAAGAAATAGTTTTATATTTTTTAATAATTTACGTTAAAGATGGATAGGAAAGCAAGAATTTTGAAAATAGCGTTAGTTGAGAACAATAATAATCAAAATGGAGGATACAGTGATAGTTCAGTTATGTGAAATTTATATTGAACTTAATATATAAATATAAAAGCCCGACTTTTGATCTAAGGGGAACACAGTTTTTACGGTACATACATATCTGTCATTTGTCAACCCCCTCCCTTCCATTTCCCCCACCCCTTATTTTTAAATAGGAAAGAGGGGCGTGTGCTAGCTCATTTGAAAGGATATTCAATTCTCTATCCAGTATTATTAACATTGACATAATTATCTATACAGAGTGTATTTTAGTATAGGTACTGTTGCCCCTGTCGATTTTCATTTTGAAATGACAATTTTCCAACCTTAATTTTAGTATACAAGATGATTTACTTAATTTAATTAAACTTAATGTACCTTTTTTACTGACTTAATTTTACAGTTATTCCACTAGATGGCAAATACAGTGAATATGTGCATATGTTTTATTTCGAATAATCATTTTAAAATAGTTTTAGTTTTCTATTTTCTCTGAAAATTGTTGCAAGCTTCTTGTTCTTATACTTAAAATCATGTCACTACAAATTTATACGAGACTGCATATTAAGAGTATAGAAAGTATTATAATATATGACATACATGCTTTTTTCCATTTATTGAAGATATTTCACCTTATCCTGAAACAATGCAATGTGACCAAGTGTCCTCAACTAAAAAAATATATCCCACTATTTTGATATTAAATGTATAGTTTGTACTATAAACCGTATTGAAATAGATTGCAACATGTGTGTGTGGTTGGGATATTGACTGCGAAACCTAAGGCTTCATTCGCCTAATCATATTTACCTTTGATTCTTATAACAATAAATAAAATTGATTAACATTTTATATCAATATTATTAGTGTTTTTAAACAATATCAGTATGATCTATCAGTATGATAAAGTCAAGATAAACAATACTATAACAGAAAGCTTTGAGGTCAAACAAGGACTACGACAGGGTGATCCATTATCGTCTATAATGTTTAGCATATTACTAGAAAAGGTTATACAGGAAGCAAACATTAATAGAACAGGTCTGATCTACCACAAAAAACATCAGTGCTTGGCAGTCGCAGACGATTTGGTAATCTTGGCTAGGAGCAAAATAGAACTTATAGAAACACTCATGAAACTCGAGGAGAGGGCAGCAACCAAAGGATTGTATATAAATGAAGCAAAAACAAAGTATATGAAATGGACAAATAAGCAATTCGTTCGGGGGCAATACATAACAATGACAACAGCGAAGGGAACACAGTATAAATTCGAAGAAGTTGAGAGATTTGAGTACTTAGGAACTGTCTTCACAAGAGATCCTAACTGTGAAGAAAAAATACAAAAGAGAATTATGTCGGGCAACCGCGCTATATTTGCTTTTAATGGGTTGTTAAGAAGTAAACATATATCACGAAGAGCAAAACTAAGAACTTACAAGACCGTAATAAGGCCGATAGTAACGTATGCTTCTGAAACATGGGTCACAACAAAAAAACATCAAGAGTTGTTATTAGTTTGGGAGAGGAAAATACTGCGCAAAATCTTCGGTGGGAAAAACTTAAATGGACAATGGGTAAGAAGAACAAATAAGGAACTAACTGAGCTCTATCAAGATCCTAACATACTAGCAGTAATTAAGGCGCAAAGACTTAGATGGTTTGGCCATGTGCAGAGGATGATTCCATCTAGAATTCCCAGAATGGTACTATCTAGTGCATTGGCAGGGAAAAGACGAAGAGGAAGACCGAGGTCACGATGGAGTAATGGAGTTAGAGAAGATATGAGAAGAATTAACTTAAGGAACTGGGAAACAAAAGCGACTGACAAAAGGGAGTGGAAAAGAATAGTACATCAAGCCATGGGCCTACTAGGCTCGTAGTGCTTACATATTATAATATCAGTTTTCTAATATTATCCAGTTCCATATCCAGTTCCGAATCCAGTGGTTATATTTCTTCCGTATTGTTTAGTTTCGCTTCCAGTGATTGTATTTTTTTCTTGTTTTTTTTTAAATATTTATTTATTATTTTATTACTATATTTTTTTATTGTGCTCATAATAGATTGCAACATTGTCTACAGACATGAATGCAGTAACAATAAATAAAAAAATCGGAGATCCACACCCCGGATTTGAAATCGAAACCTCTGCTTTACGAATCCGAGATCCGAGGTCTACCCACTAGGTCACTAGGCTATCGCCCTTAGACAATATTTTTTCCTGAAACGGGGAACTTTTAAAGCCGGGTCTAGACTATGTAACAAAACATGCTAATAACAAAGTTGTACAACAAATTTGTTGTACAATTTTGTTATGTAACTTGTTATAATATAGCATGAGTATCCAGACTATATAACAAAAAACAAAACAACAACATGCGCATAAATTTTGCAGCATTTTAGATGGATAGCTGGTCGGTTAGGTAGTATATAAAATTGCGTCATATAAGTATGGAGGATCTCTTCATAGCAACAGCAGCTTGTGTAATATTGTGGAGGCGACACCGGCGTGTTAAATTAATATTTTGGATGTGTCCTTCATTAGCAGCTCGAGCAAAATATAGGTAGTGGTACAGCTCCTTCAGCTGATCTGGAAAGAGATAACATAGACCCATCGACAGGAGACATTAAATGTGATGGCAGTTTTAAAAACTTCTTAAGAATAGAAAGTTCTGATTTTGAATTTCTTATAAATGAAATCGGCCATAAAATAGGCAGGAAAGACATTTCGAGATGCAATTCCAGTAAGAGAAAGATTAACAGTTATATTATTAGCAAAGTATATTTTTTAACCTTTTTACTCATTGTTTCAGAGAGGAAGTATAACATTTCTGTAAAATTTAATTCCTCAGTATTATCGTCTTCACCTGTTCATGATTGAGTGTCACTGTCTGTTTGAATTGGTGTAGCTGGAGAAGTAGCGGATGTAGGTGTAGTAGACGGAAGAGAAAGGCTCAGATATATTGTATGATTGAGTGCCTGTTTGAGTAGCTGATGAAGCAGTCTGCATCTGTGTAGCGAATGAAGTGAATGTTACAGGTTTTATGTCTGAACACTCTGCTCTGTAGAGAATAGTATTTATGTCAAATTTAGAGTTGATTTGCACCGATTTGCTGTTAAGGTTCCGCGTACTGCTTTTCTTTTGTTGGCTTGAGTTATAGGCGTACGTGCATTAGTTTTAACTACAGTTTCTGTATCTATTTTCACTTCTATTTCAGTCTATTCATCGTGTTTTTTATTTGTTTTTTAAATCAATAAATGTAGCTCATCCCATAGCAGTCCCATAATACTCGTTACTTACGAAATAGCTCAATTAAATGAGTAGTCAGTTCTTTCGACAATTTCATCGCGTAAATAACCCTACGTGAACAGAGCAAAGAAAAATCTAGCACAATCACTCCAGAATGAACAAGGCGATATGACTCCAACGGTTGCTGCTCGCGTAGGTACTATGCCAGAGAAATGTTTCAATAACATGTTTTTAGGTGTAGATCAGTCGCGGTGCGGTTTTATAACTTTCTTTGATGTTTACCGACATCTGTTGGATAACATAAAACATGCTATATAACCAGAAAAATGTTATACAACACTGTGTTTTAAAACTTGTTTATTTAAAATTTTGTAACAAGTTACAAAACTGTGTTATTTAACATGTTTTGTTACATAGTCTGGACCCGGCTTAACGGTAACTTCTTATAGGTAATACACTACAATTTCTGAATATTTTTTCTGAAATCTATCGAATGGTACCAAACACGACCCCCACGGAGATGGGGGGGGGGGGTTACTTTAAAATCTTAAATAGGAACTCCTTTTTTTATTTCAGATTTGGATTCTTTGCGTAAAAATAAGCAACTTTTATTCGAAACGTTTTTTCTAATTACGGATAGGCTATAATCGGAGAAAACGGGTGTTGGAAATGGAAAATTAAATTAAAATATGGAAAGTCCCCACTAAAATGGAAAATTTTACTTAACTTTTTTGGTTTTAGAACCTAATAATCACAACCCAATAGGTCCTCAAAGCGCTCGAGTGACTGCACATTTAGCATACTTTGCTCCCCTACTATATATGTATTATAAATAATATGCGAAGTAATTATTAACCCAAACAACCATAATTCAACTTTTATTTACTAATAAAGAACTGGACGAAAGTGTCACATCAGCTTTTATGAAACACATGAATATTTCCATAAAAAGGTAAGTGATCTGCTTGAAATCGATATTCCCAAAATCATCTAAAAATTGTTTATACTTGAGTACTTTGAGACTTGTATGAAATGTGAATACCGAAATACGATTAGGAATCTCCATTATGTAATTTTTAAATAATACATAATTCTTAGGAAATGAAAGGTATTATACAAACGTGTTAAAAAATACTACCTACTGAAATTTTTTGATGGCAATAAATGATGAATTGGTTTATCGAATTTATTTTTAAGGTGATACAGTAGCGATCAACAGGTAGCCAAAACGCGTTCCAAGATTGAGGCTGTAATTTTGAATATTTTTTCGAGATATTTGGCACACGTATTTGTAATATAATAAAGAATGGCGGTACAGAGCCCAATTTGAAAAATATATTAATATGTGGAAATTACTCTGTAAATAAATACAATATTAAAAAAACGAGTCTGTACCGCCATTAAGAAGAACAAAAAAATACACTTTCTTCAAATAAACTTTTTTATCAGATGCTTAGATTTTGTGTCATTTTGGAACTACTAATGAAATAAAAAATTTTAGTAGTTCCAAAATGACACAAAATCTAGGCATCGGATAAAAAAGTTTATTTGAAGAAAATGTATTTTTTTGTTCTTCTTAGTGGCGGCACAGGCTCGTTTTTTTAATATTGTATTTAATTACAGAGTAATTTCCACATATTAATATATTTTTTAAATTGGGCTCTGTACCGCCATTCTTTATTATATTACGAATACGTGTGCCACATATCTCGAAAAAATATTCAAAATTACAGCCGCAATCTTGGAACGCGTTTTCGCTACCTGTTGATCGCTACTGTTTCCTCTTAAGTAAAATATGTCATTTGGATATTTTTTTAAACTCGATAGATCCTAGGGACATGTCGGTAGATCGGTAGGATCATCACTTTTGGTAGTTTTGGGAATATCCCAATTGACAACGCAATATACACCGACGCCGTCTACAACGAGCGACGAATCAGAGATGCCAGATTGGGGTACTTTCGCCCATTTTTAGGGTAATTTGAAAGCACATGGGAAAATTTTTATAGGTTGAATTGGTTGGGGAATTTTTCGGGAGGAAAATTGAGCAAACTGAATTGCAATATAAATGTATGTAACATATAACATTATATTAACATTATAACCTATCGAGTATTTGCTTCTGATTAAAAAAACCGAAAAATGGTTTTTGGAACAACCGCTTTTTTTGACCAGTTATAACCGTCAGGTTAAACCGTAAGTAAAAAAACGGTATAACCGAAAACCGGTTTTTTGTTCAACAACCGCCATCCCTACCTTGGTTGTTACAAATACAGTTCGCTGGAATAAGTTTTACCCCCCTTATTAACTTATTTATTTTTAGCACATAAGAAAAACGCTCGGATAGGTCGATTTTTAAAATAATCATAGTATATTATAGCGTCAATGTTTCGAACTTTACGCGATCCCTCTTCTTCAGGTGACAGGCACAACTTTGATTTTTTTAAATAGGAAAGTAAGTACCTACATCATGTGACACCTCATTTAAAGGCTTTTTTCTACAACCGTGTTAAAAATGCAATTTTTAGAACTCCATACGTGCGTTAAAAATGCTACTTTAAGGCAGGGCCGGTTTTAGGGTTCTGAGCGCCCCTGGCAAAATAAAATTTGGCGCCCCTTCATATAAGAATATACAAATTTACTGCAAATATAAAAAAATAGGAAAAAATCAAAATTTTACCATAAAGAACTATGTAAAAATATATTTATTTAAAAAATAGTGGTTTTAGGGTTCTGAGCGCCCCTGGCAAAATAAAATTTGGCGCCCCTTCATATAAGAATATACAAATTTACTGCAAATATAAAAAAATAGGAAAAAATCAAAATTTTACCATAAATAACTATGTAAAAATATATTTATTTAAAAAATAGTAGGATAGTTATTACTTATAACTTATCCAACATAGGGCATAGCATAGCGAGCACATTTTAAGTTCAAGCGACGAAGAAGCGAGGTAATAGATAAATGCACATTATCAACAACCAGTAAAAAATGTGTATAAATAACTATTTAGATGGAAAATAAGCCACAATTAAATTGAAAAAAATAATTTTATTATCGTTTCGACGCCCAAATCGGGTGTCGTTGTCAAAATACAAAATACCACTAAATTAAACAAAAATGTTGTTGCTTAGCAAAAAATTCGTCTAATAATTTATTTAATCTGACTCATTTATATCATTTAATGTGTATAAATCTTCTACAAGACCAAAAAACATGTTGATTGTGCGCAAGATATAGCTGCATCCCCAATAACTAAATTGAGGGAGTGGCATCCACTTAGCATAAAATAGCATGCGGATATTCTTTGCAGACGCGAGCTTGTACATCTTTATTTTTTCTCTTCCTTTTAGAGCCGTTGTGATATCCTTGGCCTTACAATCATCTATGCAAATTCAAATAAAATCATTCATTATTTTTTTTTATTATCTCATGAGCTTTTTATTATCTCTATGAATCGATACCTATAGAACCAAGCTATGGTTTTAGGTATCGAGTTACTAGGACAAACAATATGCTGCATACTAAAATTAAACCCGGTACTGTGGGATAAGAACATCAGTATAAAAACAAAAAGAAGAATATAATATAACACCATGACAAAAAGTATTCTGAATAATGGGTGTGAAAATTGAATAAAAAATACGAAAACCAAATGCAAAATAAGAGCAACAGAGATCGAATACCTAAGTAGAAGCTGTAGAAGGGATAGAATAAATAACATAGAGATTAAGAAAATAATGGTAATGAATTCAAGGGATAATAGACAACATAGGACAAAAGAGATTAACCTGGTACGGATATGGCAGAAGAGCAGACCAAAATCGTTGATAAACAGAATAACAGATTGGAGCCCGATAGGAAGAAGGAAGAGAGACAGACCCCGAAAATCTTTTAGAGATAAAATGGACGAAGCAATATTAGAAAAGAAACCTGCAGGACTGGAAAAACAGAAAGAACTGAAAATAACGGTCAAGTGAAATAATACAGGAAAAACTATGGAAATCCAGGGTGGTCAAGAAAAAACAGGATGTTTCTAAATAAATGCGACAAACTTTAACAGTTAATTCTATATGAAAAAAAGAATGTGTGTGTACTTTGTACGCACGTAAGAAGTTATACTTCTATTATATGATTATATGATTATAAACGAAATTAATATACTTTTTATTTATATTTTATTTAAATATTAAATTAATTTATACTTAATACTTCTCAAACATTTTTATTAAAACAGTGCCAAAAATTAAAATAATAAAAAAATAAAACACACACAAACACATTAAAAATGCCACAAATGATTTCTGAACATTAATTGTCGGAAAAATTTTTAACTAAATACGTATTTTCTGAAAATAAAATTATATAATAAATATACTTACAATCATAAAATGTATAAAAAAAAATAAAAAAAATAAAAGTTCCTATTGGGATTCGAACCAACTTACCACGCGGCTGGTATTTGCGTTGTATTGGGATTCACCCGCATTAAAACTGCGCTACAGAGACAGCTTGTCATTATGTGCGAAGATCGTCTAACTAAACAGATTAACCTTTTGACATTTTTAACTTATGTAAATCAAATTATTTTGATTTTGAATTGAAATGATTTAGAATTGAAAAAATACAACAAAACATAGGGTAAGAAGACACTATATTAGGTGAATATTAAGGTGTAAAATAAAAGTATTACATACTACTTATGTATTTTGGTAGGTTCAAGGTAGGTATCGGAGCCCGTATAACGACTAATAAATTTCGCAATCAATTGCGTCGTGCGAAGTGGCTATGTTCAAATATCATAACAAAATTTGATCAACTATTTATAAAACACTTACCAGTGAAAGATTATTTAGCTTTGAATAAGCGAGATCTGCGGCACTCATACTAGGCACAGTTTGATGAGCTTTCACATTGGCATGCAACAATAATCTCTTCTATGTAAATAAGTCCAAAAATATAATATGAAAACTATTTAAAAAGGCAGTATAACCATTAACTAACTTTTTGTTTGTTGTTTCTCTTCCTACAAATTTTAAAACGCAACAAGCATACATTATAACCAAACCATGCACAGTCCCACAGATGTGCCACAGCTGCCATATTGGATAATTTTTGTCATGTCATTTGAACATCCAATCAGAACAAAGTTATAATGCGCATGCGCCCGGTCGCTAGGTTTTCCCATATAAAATTTCACCGTCATTACGCCCGTAAAGAAGTATAACTTCAAAAATAATGACAGTTTGCTCTATAAGCGTATGTCAGCAAATACTTCGTTTCCGAGATATGGGGTGTTGACATTTTTCTTACAAACTGACGATTTCTTTATTGTTCTAAAACCGGTTCAGCTATGCAAATGAAATTTGATGTGTTTTAAGAGGTAATTATTGCGCATTTTTTGACATAAAATTAATAATTTTATATCTACTGTTGAAATGGTGTGAATTTTTTTAAACAAAAACATAGTATGCCACTGAGATATTTCAAATAACAAATCATTTTGGAATTACTCCTTCAATTTATGATATATACAAAAATCTATTATTCCTTTTTTTCATACGTCGTTCGTGCAGTTTTTATGCAAAAAGTGAAACATCTTAACGCGTACAAAGTATTCGAAATAAATTTCTATATATTCATATTATGAAAAAGAATTTGTCAATTCTAATTCATATAGATATACCTGGTTTGTTTTTTTTTATTTCAAATTACACACCCACGGACACACGACAATGTTGATAAAGCAAAGTTTACAGAACAGGAAGACAAAACTATTTAACCATTGAGGCTATAATGACAAGCAGCAGTATAATAATATCACTGACTATTCATAAATTTGTTGATACTTCGTAAATCTGATCTTCGTGTATTTTAAGTATGTATGTATAACATTGTAATACCATAAAAGTGATAGGTATTACCTGACAAATGACCTTTAAAAGCCATAACAATTTTTAGGTTGCATTATTTTTATTAGAGAATTTTTGTGAGCTAGAAATAGTTTTCTTATTGTTACAATTATTTAATATTAATTGTCTTAGAAGTAATATTAGCCCAAAGATAATCTATAAAGTCCAAAAAAATAGTGAATGTAAAAAATATTATATTTTTTTTTTGTTTAGCTAATGCCTCGGCAACTAATGGCCATTGGCATGCTAGGTACGGTAATTTTGAACAGTTAGGTACCTAGTTTCATGTGTAAGTAGTGTGTGTGTTGAGTAAGTGGCTTGTTACTTTGCAATGTCGACGTCATTGTCTTTGCAAAGAGACGCTAATTGTATCCGAACGTCTGCGGTCCCTCCGGTGAGAACCGATCCCACGAGGACAGAAACTATTCATTTATTAATTTATAATAAATGAAAAATTTCCGACCCTGGTGAGATTCGAACCCACAACCTTTCGGATTTTTTCGATCCAAAGGCAGGAGCTCTTACCACTGAGCCACGGATAGGGGCAAATATTATATTTATATATCAGCGTCTCTCAAAATTTGGCGCCCCCAAATTCTGGCGCCCCGGGCGGTCGCCCGGCTCGCCCGCCCCTTATCCGGCGCTGCTTTAAGGCACTAGTGCTTTAAAATTTTTATGGCACTGCAATTCGTATTGATCGTATAGGCAATTTTGATGTAATATCAAAAAAATATAAAAATGGAATGTCAGTCAAGTTCAAGTAAAAGTTTTTGTAGATATTGTCCTGTAATTACGTTTGTAGAAAAAATATTGCATGATATGCGTGTTAAAAAGTGCATTTTTAAGGCACTCATGTGAATTGCAGAACTCGCTGTCGCTCATTCTGCAAAACTTTCACATGCGTGCCTTAAACGTGTACTTTTAACACTTATATCATAAATAACTATTGAAATACTGATTACAAAAATTTATAGTATTTTAAGCCTTTCTGAGAGCATATGCGCAAAAATTTCGCTCGAATTATTTTTAAATGCGTTCATTTTTTTCGAATACTGAGAAAACCTTAAGTATTTTTAAAACATTTAAACGCAGAAAGAAATATTACTGTATTATCCATGGTCGAAAATCCTTGAGAACTTCTATAATATTTATTTTAATAAGTCACTGGAGTGAAAAAAAATAGTCTGATTTTTAATTTTAAATATATATTACAAAAGAAACTTTGTGTTCATTATAAGGGACTTTCTGCCCTCGGGAATAATGTAGTCTTCTATTTTGCGTTTAAATTTTTTAAAAATACCTATTAGTTATCTCAGGATTCGAAAAAAATAAATGCGCTTAAAAAGAACTCGACCGAAATTTTGCGCCTACGCTCTCAAAAAGGATTAAAGTATTAAACATTTTTGTACTGTTTGAATTTATGCGACGATTGACGATCCACTGTTTTAAAGATTGGTTGAACAGATGTTGCCAGTTGTATGGTCCTCACTATGTGTATCGTAAGTTATTCAACAGGGCATAGAATATACATGGTTAGAAAATATACGCCAAAGTCAGCGCCTCTATGCGGAAAATCTCTGAACTAAAAATTGATGTGGACCATACAAAGTGAGGACCCACTTTTTTTTGTAAAAAAACAGTGTTTGCTATCAGTACATGTCTACGAAAAAGTCTTACATTGATTGACTAAGTGAGGTCCGTATACTGGACCTCACTTTGTACAGGACCTCACTTCAACCGCAGTTTCTTTTGATATGTGGCTCACTTCATACGCTGGGAGTAAATATATATATATATATATATATATATATATATACACCGTTATTAGGCGTCAACGCCCTTCGGTAGGGATCTATGGAGGAGTATCACCAAGCCCTTATCCCTTGCCGTACCGCTCCTCCATATACCGATCAGACGTCACTTTTTTCAGACCAAGTCGTAGACTCTTTTGAATTTTATACTACGGCGGCGTTGGCCTTTTATTAATTTCATGACCTGGCTGAGGCTCGAACCGTCGATCGCAAATCCACTAAACTTGTCGATCGACTGCTTTACAATATAACACGTAAGAGTAACCTTCTTCTCCTTAGTTGCCGTGTACTTATTCTTTAGGTGACATTCTATTTAGGTGACAATTCTTCTACTATGGAACCACACCATTGCCTAATATACGCAGCCATAAAAGTTTCTTTCAACCAATCCATCGCTTTCCCTTGTATTTCCTTGTATTACAAGGCGAAATAGATTGTTATTAGGTCATCTAAATATATGGCCGAAGTATTCTGTTTTTCTCCTCTGTATGATTTTTATGAGCAGATGTCATGAATTCATCATTTTAAGGACGTCTTCATTGGAAGTGTCTGAAAAATCCGATATTATTATCCGTCGATAGCAACACTTAGCATTGTGGTTCGTAATATTCATGTATCACAACCATATAATAGGATAGACCACACATAACATTTCAGAACCCGTATTGAGCTGCCCCCCCCCCACTTGCAAAAATTAAAAAACAAATAGCGCTGATTTATGAGCTATTTTTGATCTCTCATATTCCGCAAATTAAAAATTTTGAGCTTGTTACCCTGGGCAGGATTTTAATATTTTAGTGAGGGGGGGGGGGCTGTTAAGAATAGGGATATTGAATCGATATTTGCGGCAGAATTACGAGCTATTTATGAGCTCTCGAAGTGACATAGTTTCGATTTTTGAGCTCATCCCCTTCACCCCCAAACAACCCTTTAATTGATTTAACTTAAGACAAAGATGCTGAGAAAAATTAATATACATCGTATCGCTGATATAATTCATATAGCTTATATATTCTAACAATAAACTTTTAAATTACTTGCATTTCGATTATTGAGCTACAACCCCTTCGCAAGAAAACCACCCCATCTTCCCGGCTTAAAAGAGATTTGTACTTAAAATGATTTAAATTCATTATTTGGCAACTACATATCGTTTAATAATTTATGAACCCCCAAAATACGATCATTTAGATCAAGAAATTGCAGTTTCTTTTGTATAGTGCAGTCACTGAAGGTAAAAATCAACTATTACCTTTAATTTCGGTGAACCTTCATCAATTTTCACGAAAATTGGGGAGTGGATAGAGGATACCTCAAGAAATAAAGGTGACCTGGTGTTAACTTGCGCCTTTACCCTGAGGGTGGATACCACCCCTTCTCGGGGGTGAAAATTATTTTATTAAAAATAACTTCAAAAATCTATCGAAGGACAAATTATAAGCAAAATCTATTATACAAATTTATATTGTTCTTAAAATGTTTTTACATTTTCTTCGTAAAACTAATATTTTTCGAGTTACTAGCGCTTGAAAATAACAGTTTTTCGACGAAAAAATCGACTTTTTAGAGGGTTTTTTGAGAATACCTCCAAAAATATTCTATATATTTTCGGCGATAAAAAGTTTCCTCTAAAATGATTTTGTAGGATTTTTAAAGAGCTATAAGACTGTGTAAATTAAATTCCGTAAGATCCCTTAGTTTTAAATTGGGGCGGGTTTAAAGGGATCGAATAAGGGGGTGTTTGCTGGTAAATAGAGGTTTTAAACAGCTATATCTGGCTAAGTATTCAATGCAAGGAAAATCTATATACAGAGTAATTTTAGTCATTAAAAAAGCTACAATTTAGTAGTCAATAATTTTTTTCGTATCTTCAGTATTTTCGGAGATATTTTGAAGTAAAAGGTGAAAAATACCAAATTGCAATAAATCAATTTTTAAAAAACCATACTGAAGTAAAAACTTCTTTTGTATATTGGTATAAAAAGTTTTATTAAAAAACATAAAAGTCCTCCAAAAGGATTTGCAAAACGTTTTCAATCTGAATCAGATCATCCTCAGTGCGTTCTGCTTCACAAAAGAAACTAGCAACTTATTTAGAAAGGTTACATCGATATAAATGGTTTACATAACATTTAAGTGATATTTGTAGCGACTCCAAGTCGATGTTACAAGATGAAATGTGCTAGGAGTGCTCAAAGGGCAACATGGTTCCCTGCTCGTTAAGAACTCGTGGTTCTTGCCAGTTCAATGGACACAGACACGTTGGTCTGTGTCCATTGAACTGGCAAGAACCACGAGTTCTTAACGAGCAGGGAACCATGTTGCCCTTTGAGCACTCCTAGCACATTTCATCTTGTAACATCGACTTGGAGTCGCTACAAATATCACTTAATTGTTATGTAAACCATTTATATCGATGTAACCTTTCTAAATAAGTTGCTAGTTTCTTTTGTGAAGCAGAACGCACTGAGGATGATCTGATTCAGATTGAAAACGTTTTGCAAATCCTTTTGGAGGACTTTTATGTTTTTTAATAAAACTTTTTATACCAATATACAAAAGAAGTTTTTACTTCAGTATGGTTTTTTAACTATGGTATACAGCCAGCTACGGGGACTTTCCCATTGATTTTAAATCAATTTTTCTTTAAACTCAAATTTTTCCAAAATTAGGCATTTTAAATAGGTCAAACTCCTTGAGTGTATTAATAATATAAATATAAAAGGAACTATAGAAAGGTGAAGACCAATTTTGAATTAGTAAGGTAGTTAGGGAGTTGTTTTCACTGATTTTTTCGTAGAGAAAAGCAGGTACCGACATTTTTTTTGATTATGTCGCTTAATTTTCATGCTAGAAACTTTTTATTACTTTTTTTTGAAAGGCCCAAGTGTATATTTGAAAAAAGATTATTTAAGTTTTCCTCGAAAAATGCAAATTTTTCCCATTATTTGGCTTTGAATATTTCAAATTATGCATTTGACGAAAAAAGCTAACCTTTAACAGGCTTTATCTCAGTTTTTATTGGTCGTAAAGATATTATTGAAAAGAATTTGGTTTGCGTTACTAAATGATACAATTTTGATATCTACAGTTTTTTTGATTAAATGCATATTTTCGAGATATTCTCAAAAAACCCTCTAAAAAAGTCGATTTTTTCTTCGAAAAACTGTTATTTTCAAGCGCGAATAACTCGAAAAATATTAGTTTTACGAAGAAAATGTAAAAAACATTTTTTTCTTAGAATCACTTTTTCCATCAAATTAAATGGTTAAAATTTAATAAAAATTTCCCACCCCCCGAGATGGGGTGGCAACCACCCCAAGGTTTTAGCGTATGATAGCGGCATGATATAGAAAATGATCCTTGGACTATTTCCTACCTTCTGTAAAAATTTCAAGTAAATCCATGCTGGTCGAAAAAATTGCGAGTCAAAATGCTTCATATCCTCAATCGACTATTGGGGCCGACCGACCGGCTCTGTCCCGTCATACAGCTGACCGACTATAATAACTTTTATTTATATTTAATTTAGAATGTGTGTACTGATTTTCAGCCTTAGTAAATGGATTCAATTACCTTCGTAGGAAAACAACTCTGATACCCTCTCGGTAACCCCTGTTCTACCTTTTGCTTGACCGACCGCAGTATGTTTCTCTATACACTCACAGTAATCAATTGTGAAAAATCTAGCTTTAGTAAATTCAAAGAGATTTTTCAGCGCTGCCTCCCCGTCTATTAAAATTTGTATACCTTTGGATGTTGTGTGCTCTATTTTAATTATTGCTGTTTGGTGCCAATATAGTTCTGAGGTAATTCGCAGGTGCTCTTTTAAATATTACGGAATGACAATGGACGAATTTAACAACTTATTGGCGCATATTGAGGGATATCAAAACAAAATATCTTGTTTGTCACTATGAAACTCATTTCAAACAGCCACAATTGCAGGTTGCTTGCCGGTAAGGTATTCACACTTGTGACCTGCACGGCACATGCTAGGCAAATGTTTTTGTTTTAAAAGATCGTCGCAAGCAAAGCCCGTCGACTACTGGTGCCTGGCATGCATAGCGTGAATTAAAAAGGCTGATTCTCACTAACATGCAAGGCAAGTGTTCGGCATGGGCAAGGCCTCGGCTCAGCAAGATACATTTTACATAAAATCTTATGAACTTCACGGGATTTAATTCACATTATGTGTGCCAGGCACCGGCAAGCGACGGGCTTTGCATGCGACGTTCTTTTCGAAACAATCTTTGCCTAGCATGTGCCGTGAAGCTCACGACGCGACAGTGTGAATACCTTACCGGCAAGCAATCTGCAATCTTGGTTGTTTAAAAGCATATTTCATAACAACACACTACACATCTTCCATGGTCCAATATCACAACATACTCTGTCAGACTTCTCATACCGTCCTAGCCCCCCCCATATTTTACAATCATTTCATTTTTAACCAATTTGATGTCAGGTCTCTGGAGGACTCAGTTTCATCAAGTTACTTTAGTCTCATTTTCAATCAGATAAAAAACAAAACAGTATTTTTACAATTATCATATCACTTTTTCTTTTTCTATCATTATACAATTTATGTTGGGTCGACTACCAAGAAAGTTATCAGTCATTAAACAATTATCATTTAATCAATACTCTTAAAATCGTACACATATGTACACATTACATACTATTTTGTGTTCCTAGTATAATAAGGCCTTTACCACTATTTGTCTGGTCGTATTGACAATTTCATACCACTAATACAACACCTATTGGTATTGTTGACTGCATAACTTCCTGTAACGTAAACATTTCATTTCCCTGTTTTGAATACTTAATTAATGCATTATTTTAAGGGAAAAATTTTTCATATTTTGCGAACATCTTTTATTTTTATTATTTGTAAATTTGATACTGTTTTTTATCTTAAAACATTTAAATTAATCTTTAACGTTGTGGCTGAAGTAATATTACAACTAGGTTACATTGACAGTTCTTGATGTCATTTTGGGTTGCTCTTGAATTCACTTGTCAGTTGGCCATTGAAATCCAATATGTGAGGTTTTCTCCATAAAAAGTTTCAACCACGTGGGGTGAGTCCTGTGTTGCCCTGGGTAACATCCAGGTTTATCTATAACATCCGATGAATTTTATATAAATATGTAAAATAACTTTATTATTTACATTTAAAGGGTTTTTACCCTATACATTTTGGTGGCTCAGGCATGCAAATTTTGTAAGTATGGCCTCTTGTTCTTGAAAACCTCTGTCAATTTTAACTTTTATCTCATTTAATTAGGTTATACCTACCTAATTTTAGGGCTTTTAAACACTGATGATGGATTCCTTAATCCGAAAACGTTTTGTATTGTGACCCTTATTTAGGGTATTTTAATATATACCTTTTACAAGACACTTGGTATTTTTGTTTAAAAGCAGTTTTATAAAGACGATAGAAAAAAGAAGTATTTTGTTTTTGAAGAGGTCCCTCAGTATGCGCCAATTTTTCTTCTCCTTTTGGCATCATAACTATGGATGGGTCTTTGCCTGTCTGGCTATATCCTTCAATTCGGATTTCTCTTGTGTACTTTTTCTCCATTGTCTTATGTTCATGGTTTTCATGTCGTCTTCCATGTCATCCATCTCTCTCGTTCTGGCCCTTTATTTTTTTTCGCCTTCCTATCGGCTTCCATTGTAATATTTTCTTTGTTGTATATTGATTGTATTTTCTCTGCACATGTCTCAGCCATGACAGTCTTTGACTTTTCACAAATTGTACAATATCGTAACCTTCATTTAATTCATTAACATCGTTGTTTCTACTGATTCTCCATGTGTCGTCTTCCTCTTGCACCGGGCCATATACTTTTCTCAGTATTTTTCTCTCGAATGTACTGAGTTGGGCTTCTTCCCTTTTCGTCATTGGTCGGGTTTCACAACCATACGGGTCTAATCAATGTTCTGTAGATAGTCATTTTGGTTATTTTGTCTAATAATTTCGATGTCATCAATCTTTTAATAGCATAGTATGTACGATTCACCTCTGGAAATACCTGCAATTATTTCGATCCTTAGGGAATTCTTCTAATTTCTGTGCCCAGATATGTCAAGGCATCCACACGTTTAAGAGTACAGTTGTCTATTGTGATACAATTTGCATTGTCAGGTGTTCTCTTGACGGTCATATAATTCGTTTTTGCTTCGTTTATTTAAAGCTCCCTTTTTCGTGCTTCAGGATCAATGTTTTTGAACGCTTCAGTTAGTCGTGTTAAAGTGTAGAACTACATCGTCTGCATATGCAGTAAGTTGTACTGTCTTGGTTGAATATTATGGTTCAATATGCAGCAATAAGTTGTTAAATTCATCCACTGTAATTCGCTTATATTTAAAAAACTTTGTCTGATCGTCTAAAAGTTCTGAGTGTAAGGTTGCAAATTCTCCTTGTTTTGTGCATTTCTTTAGCATTTTAAGCACCCAACAATGTATTTTTCTATTTCTGCAATATTTGTTTCCATTTTCTGTTTTTTCGTCTAATATTAGAGCAATTTTTCTTAACGTTCAATTTCAACATAGTTCACTACACAAAGCAACCAACTCACGGCAAGCCTTTCGCAAGTGTGAATTGGCTCCGAACACCTTGCCGTTGCCGGTTCGGTTCCTTGCACGTCTAATGAGAATCAGGCTTTAGTCCCGTGAAGTTAATAAGATTTTATGTAAAATGTATCTTGCCGAGCCGATGCCTTGCCCATGCCGAGCACTTGCCTTGCATGATAGTGAGAATAAGCCTTAATGGAATTTGGAATAACTCCTATTTGGTGGATGCGCCATAAGAATTAACAGCGGCGCATACACCAAAATATAAGGAATCTCATTGTGCTCCTTTGTAGCACTATCAACGTCACTCATCAAATAGTGTCTGTCGTATGAGAGTCGTTGGAGAGGGTAGCTCAAGAAACTTGGTTATCACTTATAAATGAAACTTGGTTATCACCTAACCAAAGTTTCAGATTAAATAACTATAATTTTATAAATAAAAGTAGAGCAGATGGATATGGTGGCGTAGGAATGAATACTTATAAAAGATCATCTTTGTTATTCTGAAATAAAATTTAGAAACAACTTTAATACAAAAATAGAAATTTGCGCAATATATATAGAAGACCTCAAAATATCAATAATATGTATATATAAACCACCAAATGTACAAGCTACTAAAAATGATCGGACGAACATATTTACACAAATACAAGGAGAAAGTATAATTTGTGGGGACTTCAATGCACATCATAGCATATGGAGCTCGGTGCACGACAATATTCAAGGTAAAAATTTAGCAGACGCTCTAGAAAATCTCAATTTTATTGTTTTAAATGATGGTAGACCTACAAAAATTACTAGACCAAATGAAAATCCTTCTCCAGTGGATCTAACATTTACTTCACCAAGCTTGATCGGTTACATAGGATGGAATCCTTTAGATGATACGCTAGGCTCAGACCACTTTCCCATGAGTACAATCTTAACAAGGAGATGTAATAACAGCATAATACAACCAAGTAGAAATTAGACAATGGATTGAATCTTTGGCCAACTGGGAACACTATCGAAATATTTTAACACACAGCATGGAAAATGAAAGTTTCACTTCCACTAAAGACAATTTTGAACAGTTAGTATCTAATATTAATAAAGCAGCTGGTGAGGCAATGAAATGTCGCACAGCCTCTAGTAATAAAACCAGAACAGGAGTGTGGTGGGATAGAGATTGCGACGAGAAAGTGAGAGATAGAAAAGACGCTTTAAAGAAGTATAATAGAGTATCAAATTTTCAAAATTATATAGATCTACGCAAAATACAAGCACGGTGTAAACTACTATTTAAACAAAAACAAAAAAATGTTGGGTAGAATTTATCAATCAACTAAATAAAAACACAGCTATATCAAAAATTTGGAATTAAAAAAAAATATATCAAATAAGAATAACACTTACAAAAAACCTCCACTAACGCAATCCATTATTGAGGAATTATTAGATACATATGCACCGACGTATGTACCAAATATATTAAAGACAATAGATAATAATATGCATGTAACAGATTGCAATGAGCTTCAAACTCGGTTTGATCTTGAAGATTTGGAGGTTGCAATGAAAACAACGAAGAATACTACTCCTGGCTATGATTTTTTTCACCATGGCATAGGTTGCGCGCACCGGGAAACGTAACCTCGAGTGGGCGTACTATACCAGTGGTGAATCAGTATAAGTATCTAGGGATAGTACTAGATAATAAACTTCTGTGAACTAAACATATTCAATACATCAAAGGTAAGTGTGAAAAAAAATAAATATACTAAGGTGTATTACCAACAGAAAATGGGGTGCAGACCCGAAAACAGCTTTATTGTTCTACAATGCTTGTATTCGGTCAGTCGTGGACTATGATGGGTGTTGGATATATGGATCAGCAAGCAATACGAATTTAAAAATATTAGATCGGATACAATACAGATGCTTGAGAATATGTTTAAGTGCAATGGTATCCACTCCAACAAACGTTATGCTAGCAGAGTTAATGAAATCCCATTAAATTTACGTAGACAATTTTTAGCTCAAAAATACTGCATAAAGCTAAGAAACACTGAGTCAGACCTTTTAACAAATCTGGATTTAATAAACATGGAAAACTTAACTAGCAAATATTGGAGAATAAAAAATTCACCACCACTAACAGATGCATTCATTGAAACCAGGAATAATACAGATTTATACAACAGTAAATTATTACCAATTTATAAATTTCCGTATAAAACTTTGACAAAAAAACCAAGAATCACAATTCCTAAATATACAGAATCAAATCATTTAAATAATATTTTAGTAAAATCTATACTGAGCGACTTGTGGATTACACAGTAATTTACACAGACGGTTCTAAAAATCAAACAGAAGTAGGATGTGCTATGTATGTGCAAAATACCAATCAACATAATAATTACAAATTATCTAGTATTAGTAGTATTTTTACAGCTGAGATTATAGCCATCGAAAAAGCTCTAGAATGGATCAAAGAGAATAATATTGAAAAAGCTGTGATAATAACAGACTCCAGATCTGCAATATATGCAATTGAAAACACTGATTTTAGTTCATACAAATCAAAAATAATTTGTCTAAAGTGGAAGTAGTATTTATATGGGTAAAAGGGCATGCCGGTATACTGGGTAATGAGAAAGTGGATGAGTTGGCCAAAGATGCAATAAAAAATGGTGAGATCCTAACTCAGATCTTATCGACAGATGCAATAAATGACGTCAAAGCTAGAATAAATAAAATATGGAAAAAACAATGGAAAAATATTTCACTCATATTAAAAAAATTATATTTTTGTTTACATCAAGAACTTCCTCCGCCACCTGAATACATATTTAAGTATAACCTGCCAAAGCAAGATATTTCTACTATCGTCAGATTAAAAACTCGACACGGAAAATATGAAGCACATTTGCACAAATTAGGAATACTTACCATATTTTCTTTGAATGCAAAATTAACGAGAGATATATAAATCAATTATATTACAATTTACGAATTACTTGGTAGTTGTGCACTTAAATCAGACTAAAAAAGTTAATTTTTTTGGAAAAAGTTACTCAAAAAGTTTATAATGAAAAATTGACGATACATTTGCATAATTATTTATTACTAATAAATGCATTTTTTATTCACTTTATTTAACCATGTTGAAAATATAGCTCATGCTCTTTCATTTGACACCTGTGGAATGGTTCTAACGTCATTTTTTTCTGACTTACGTCATTACAAAAAAATGCTTTCTGGGATAAACAATTTGAATACAATTTAAACAGTTGAATGAATCGCTTTGAAATTTAAGCACCAAAGAACCCTCATTTAATAAAAATTTCAAAGCTGTACACTAATTTTTACAACAGTTATTGCGAAAATATTTTTTTTTGCAATTCCGACCATTTTTCGCAATTATATTAACAATAAATGAGTATATCAAACTTTGTAATATGTCATTTTAAAGCTTTTTCTATAATCTCGAAGATATTTGTACTATAAAAATCATAGGTTTCACTGTTTTCCTTGATTTGAAAAAAAGGGAAAAATGCCATTTTTTGACAGTTAATTGTTTATAAATAAAAATGGCCGCCAGATCCTACGCAGGATATAGTTACAATATGTTCCTATGGGTATTGCCTTTCGAAAAAACGCTTCAGTACCCTGGCTGCTGAAGTGTCACGAACAGGGTATATTTTTGTCTTATTACCCTGGCCTATAGGGAGTATAATAACTGACGACGGGAGAATAGACGCTAAAATAGCAAACAGATGAACCAAATCGACACGAATACTTTATGCCTTAAATAAACCCATACTAGGACATAAAAACATACAAATGAAAGTGAAAAGAAAGATTCATAATACAATAGCAAGACCAGTAATAACCTCTGTAAGTGAACATTGGACAATACAGAAGAAACATGAGTGAAAAATAGAAGCCATGGATATGAAACACTTAAGAAAGATCGCAGGATAATCAAACTGAGATAGAATAAGAAATGAAAAAATAAGAAGAACGGAAATAGAGCCAATATTTATACCACATCCAAAATAAACAACTAGAATGGTATGAACATGTGATAAGAATGAAACCAGAAAGGATGCCCAGGAAAATTCTGGAAATTGGAAACACGACAAAAAGAAGAAGAGGGCTTCCCCGAAAGAATTGGAGGGATCAAATAGGGGACATAGGAAATACACGAGGGAAAACGAAAGAAGAAATGAAACGCATAGCCAAAAACAGAATAGAGTGGAATAATTGAGTTAAAGAAACAACCGACCATAATCCGACGCCGTAATAGGCATCAGTGGCGTACTGATAGATCAGCGGGCCCTGATTCCAGTTGGGATGCGGGCCCGCTCGCCCAATAAAAACGCGCATTGTATATCAAAGTTTTTAATAAACATTAAAATTTAATGTTTATTAAAAAATTAAAAGTAATTTCTGAAGCGGTAACGATTAATTTAATTTTTGATGCTAATTGGGAGTGATTTTTACGATTTTTTTTTACCGACAAAAAAATGAACCAACATTTTTTTGATCATAAGTTACTTACTTTGGATGTTAGAAACTTTTTAAAAAACAAAAATAAAGCTTCTTTCAAATACTTTAAAAAATTTGAGTTCTCCCCGAAAAAGCTTAATTTTTTAGTTATTTCACGTTGAAATATTCGATTTGGAATTTGACTAGTAGGAACTCACTTTTCATTAGCTACAACTTTGCTTCTACTGGTTCTACAGACCTTATACATACACCATTTTTTTTCACTTTTTTATATGCTATATTTTTGCTAATAATATTTTTTTGATAAAATACTTACTTTTTGAGTGGTTTGCGAAAAACCGCCTGCAACGTGGTTTTTTGTTGAAAAATAAATATTTTTATTCGCAAATAACTCGAAAAGTATTGACTTAGTGAAAAAACGGTACAGAAAAAAGTTGCTTAGAATTAGCTAGTTCATCCAATTCCGGACTTATCCAGTCCCTGTTTCTTAATAAATATTGTTTTTAAATTTTTTGATTTTGATATTGGTAGGTATTCTTCGTTTTTATTTATAAGTATCTACACAAAAATTAAAATTTATTAAGCGGTTAGATTTCCTAGTGTGTGTTGTGTAGGTACTTGTGTGGTTCAAAATGTTCATATCAAGTTAGAAACAAAAGAAAAAAGGGCGCTAGGACGGGCCCCTGTGGGGCCCGGGCTCTGGTTCCATGGAACCCGCAGAACCATGCTCAGTACGCCACTGATAGGCATAAGAAAAAGGACAACAAGAAGCATAAGTACTTATTTTTACAGCAATGCGTGAAAATATTTCTTATTTAAATAAAGGGTGTTTTCAAAGTAATAAAAAATATTTATGTGAAAGATTAGTTATTGCATTTTAAGAAAAAGAACATTGTTCATATGAATAATATGTGTGATAAGATTTCCCACTACAATTTTGCTAAACAGGCAATTATTTGCTTTATAATACATTATCTATCACTTAGGTAATGATTAAACGCAAATAATAATTAAAACAAAATAAAACCACTTATGCCGTTTCTAAGGGCCGTTGCTGCAATTTAAAAACAAAACCTTATTTTTTAAACAGTGATATATTTCTATGATTAGTTCATATTTAGTCATAAATATATAATATATGTGTACTATAATTCTTGAAAATTTCGACATCTAGCACCGATGACTAATTTAAAAGTAATCTACCTGCTTGTTTATTTTCTGATCGGATTAGATAACTCACTTTTATCAGCATGAACAGATAACTGAACTAGTCCCATGAATATAGATATACAGTTTCTACCATTAATACTTACGTGTATTAGAAATTATCAGTTACATTTACCTTAGTAAAAGTTGTTATACAGTGATATGTTTGTATTATAAAATTTGTAATAAGGTAAGTAGTTTTTGAGTTTGAAATAGAACGACCCACCTACTCGTACCAATATTGTGTAGCTACTGCAGTATGTTACGCCTGTCTAGATAAAATTACCTGATTTACCTACATATAGATAAGAACAATTTGAAACTAGAGCAACTCTAATAATATAAAAAAAAATCTGTTAATTGTTTTCATATTCGTACTTCCAGAATAAAATTTTAATATCAAATCAATAGGTATAATATTGTTTTATCTTCGTATCTCTTTATCTTTAAGTGACATTTGTATACATTGAAAATTCACGTTATGACTTAAAAGGGTGCCACTATAGTATGCGGTCTACCGTGGAGTTTCTGCAATACCTTGCAGTCTACCTGTATGGCCAAACAACACCATAATATTTTCTCAGATTGGTTTGCACACAATAATTAAAGGCAACAAACGGAAATAAGTTTGTAGGCTGTATATAGATAGGATATTTTTTTTTAATTCTTGGTTAGGGTGTCTTCATGACTTTTTTAACTAGAATAATTGAGAGCTTAAAGTAAGGTGCATGAATTTCTTATTTAATAATAATTAGACAGCATTGTTTGATAAATATAAATATCGTTGATCTGTATATTTATCAGTCAACGATATTAGGTTACGTATAAATTTATTTTGTACATAGTTGGTACCTTTTATTTGTACATTATTAGAGTCATCTTTTACTTTCATTTATTTTCCTTTAAATGTTTATTACTTGCGAAAAAATATTTATATGAGGGCCGGCACGTCGATTTAATGGATTTACGCGGCCAAAATTATTTTACAGCATATTTCTACTAAAACTGGTACAAACAAAAAAAAATATTGTTTTTTAAAAATTGACTTGTATTTTTCATAGAAAAATCAAAATTTAAAATTATTACAAAATATGCAGGTTTTTACTTATACCTCAGTCGGTATCTGACAGATCGGTCTCAGTATTTGGGATCACCCGGTAGATAACAGCATTCGAAATGTTTTAGAACTAAATGAGCTTGGTTTGATCCTTTTCTGTACACGTTTTTTGCTGCTTAAAATTGTTAATAGTGGGTCAGAAGTTAAAAGAAGTTTAATGTCCTGTAGGCATCTCTGCATTTCCTTGCACTAGCTGGGATCTCTGAGATCTCTTTTGGTATTTTTGAAGCATTCCTTTTTCCACGAGCCTGTAATGTCTGTGCTGCATGAACGATAACTTCACCATCAAGCAAAGAACGTATTTCTTCCGTTTTTCTTCTTTTTATCCTTTCACTGGAATGCTCAAATAATTTAGAAAGCCGACTTGGTTCCATTTATTTGTTTTCTATCAGTTTTAAATGTTCCAACTAACCAATCTTTATTTACTATACAGCATGTTTTCGTGAGTCTTTAACCATTTCTCTATCATCGCCGTTTTAAAATATGCAGGTTTCTACTTATACCTCAGTCGGTATCTGACAGATCGGTCTCAGTATTTGGGATCACCCGGTAGATAACAGCATTCGAAATGTTTTAGAATTAAATGAGCTTGGTTTGATCCTTTTCTGTACACGTTTTTTGCTGCTTAAAATTGTTAATAGTGGGTCAGAAGTTAAAAGAAGTTTAATGTCCTGTAGGCATCTCTGCATTTCCTTGCACTAGCTGGGATCTCTGAGATCTCTTTTGGTATTTTTGAAGCATTCCTTTTTCCACGAGCCTGTAATGTCTGTGCTGCATAAACGATAACTTCACCATCAAGCAAAGAACGTATTTCTTCCGTTTTTCTTCTTTTTATCCTTTCACTGGAATGCTCAAATAATTTAGAAAGCCGACTTGGTTCCATTTATTTGTTTTCTATCAGTTTTAAATGTTCCAACTAACCAATCTTTATTTACTATACAGCATGTTTTCGTGAGTCTTTAACCATTTCTCTATCATCGCCGTTTTAAAATATGCAGGTTTCTACTTATACCTCAGTCGGTATCTGACAGATCGGTCTCAGTATTTGGGATCACCCGGTAGATAACAGCATTCGAAATGTTTTAGAATTAAATGAGCTTGGTTTGATCCTTTTCTGTACACGTTTTTTGCTGCTTAAAATTGTTAATAGTGGGTCAGAAGTTAAAAGAAGTTTAATGTCCTGTAGGCATCTCTGCATTTCCTTGCACTAGCTGGGATCTCTGAGATCTCTTTTGGTATTTTTGAAGCATTCCTTTTTCCACGAGCCTGTAATTTCTGTGCTGCATGAACGATAACTTCACCATCAAGCAAAGAACGTATTTCTTCCGTTTTTCTTCTTTTTATCCTTTCACTGGAATGCTCAAATAATTTAGAAAGCCGACTTGGTTCCATTTATTTGTTTTCTATCAGTTTTAAATGTTCCAACTAACCAATCTTTATTTACTATACAGCATGTTTTCGTGAGTCTTTAACCATTTCTCTATCATCGCCGTTTTAAAATATGCAGGTTTTTACTTATACCTCAGTCGGTATCTGACAGATCGGTCTCAGTATTTGGGATCACCCGGTAGATAACAGCATTCGAAATGTTTTAGAATTAAATGAGCTTGGTTTGATCCTTTTCTGTACACGTTTTTTGCTGCTTAAAATTGTTAATAGTGGGTCAGAAGTTAAAAGAAGTTTAATGTCCTGTAGGCATCTCTGCATTTCCTTGCACTAGCTGGGATCTCTGAGATCTCTTTTGGTATTTTTGAAGCATTCCTTTTTCCACGAGCCTGTAATGTCTGTGCTGCATGAACGATAACTTCACCATCAAGCAAAGAACGTATTTCTTCTGTTTTTCTTCTTTTTATCCTTTCACTGGAATGCTCAAATAATTTAGAAAGCCGACTTGGTTCCATTTATTTGTTTTCTATCAGTTTTAAATGTTCCAACTAACCAATCTTTATTTACTATACAGCATGTTTTCGTGAGTCTTTAACCATTTCTCTATCATCGACTTTTTAAAATATGCAGGTTTTTACTTATACCTCAGTCGGTATCTGACAGATCGGTCTCAGTATTTGGGATCACCCGGTAGATAACAGCATTCGAAATGTTTTAGAATTAAATGAGCTTGGTTTGATCCTTTTCTGTACACGTTTTTTGCTGCTTAAAATTGTTAATAGTGGGTCAGAAGTTAAAAGAAGTTTAATGTCCTGTAGGCATCTCTGCATTTCCTTGCACTAGCTGGGATCTCTGAGATCTCTTTTGGTATTTTTGAAGCATTCCTTTTTCCACGAGCCTGTAATGTCTGTGCTGCATGAACGATAACTTCACCATCAAGCAAAGAACGTATTTCTTCCGTTTTTCTTCTTTTTATCCTTTCACTGGAATGCTCAAATAATTTAGAAAGCCGACTTGGTTCCATTTATTTGTTTTCTATCAGTTTTAAATGTTCCAACTAACCAATCTTTATTTACTATACAGCATGTTTTCGTGAGTCTTTAACCATTTCTCTATCATCGCCGTTTTAAAATATGCAGGTTTTTACTTATACCTCAGTCGGTATCTGACAGATCGGTCTCAGTATTTGGGATCACCCGGTAGATAACAGCATTCGAAATGTTTTAGAATTAAATGAGCTTGGTTTGATCCTTTTCTGTACACGTTTTTTGCTGCTTAAAATTGTTAATAGTGGGTCAGAAGTTAAAAGAAGTTTAATGTCCTGTAGGCATCTCTGCATTTCCTTGCACTAGCTGGGATCTCTGAGATCTCTTTTGGTATTTTTGAAGCATTCCTTTTTCCACGAGCCTGTAATGTCTGTGCTGCATGAACGATAACTTCACCATCAAGCAAAGAACGTATTTCTTCTGTTTTTCTTCTTTTTATCCTTTCACTGGAATGCTCAAATAATTTAGAAAGCCGACTTGGTTCCATTTATTTGTTTTCTATCAGTTTTAAATGTTCCAACTAACCAATCTTTATTTACTATACAGCATGTTTTCGTGAGTCTTTAACCATTTCTCTATCATCGCCGTTTTAAAATCTCGAAATCTTTGTTTTAAAATGATTAAATTATCAGATATAACAGTTCAATAAGTGAATTTCCAAATATTCTAATTTGTCCTCTAGATTAGGAAAATCTTGTAGCTCTATTTGGTCGCAAAGATATTTACGAAGCACTATGTTTAGGCCAGAGCATTCACCAGATGTAGCTAAAACAAAAAAAAATAGTAACTTATTGTAATTAAAACAAATAAGTAGGTACTTTTATTTTTGTGACGTCATCATATATAGCAAAATTAAAAACCCCTGTATTTCGGGCATCCGCAGCTATCCGCAGCTAAATTGTACGCCATTAATTAGCCAAATATATGCAGTATGCTATAAAATAAATAGTATTGCTCGATCGGAGGCGATAATATAACTAAATGTCTTATAAACATAAAAATTAAACAGAAATGTCACTATAAAATGGCTTGTTTTTGACTTTCTAAAAATAATATAAAATAACAGTAAACTTTCTATAGATATTAAAAAAAATGTTCATTCTTACCTAAATCATTCGATTCCATCACAATCACTTTGAAAAAGAAGGTGAATATTACAAAATGTCACAATTTTTATAAAGTTGACTACTAAGCTAAGAGAACAAAAATTCACTAACAGCTACATGCGCGCACATTCGCACGTGCACACGTGCGCGGTGAATAATTCTGGAGCGGGGATAGTAAGTTTTTGTTAAGACAAACCATAATGTGTCTCTAGGATGAGTTTTGAATTTTTTACGTCACTTTTGAAATTTGACTTTTGACCGGCTAATTATTTAAAATCAACCCATGTGGCGGCGTAGTTCAGGCGGTAGTATGCTTGACTCGCGTGCTGGTAGGCCGCGGTTCAAATTCTAGCACCGACAAGACCAACTAGACATTTCTAAAATGTCTACAGGCCTCAGGTCGACAGCCTGAAAATAATGAGTACCTTGGGTAAAACTAGGGGTAATAATAGGCGGTTGAAGCGTAGCACTGGACCTGTTACCTTCCTTGTATACCGTAGGCCCTAAATATAGCAGTCTACCCTGCTATAATCACAAAGCCGCGTCAGCGGTATAAAACGGGAGACTACTACTGAATTTTTTACAAGAGTTTTCTTGCATTTCATTAGTTTGCGCAAACATTTCAGGAGTTTTCAGTTTGCCATCAATAGACCGCATTCTGTAATAGAGCTATATACACGTTCGTTCTTGGAATGTTCGTGCTTGTTCTATATTTACTTCTTCTATTTTTATGTTTATCTTATCTTCTTCTTCCTTTTCCCCATGACCATAACTTTTGTTTTATTTCTATTACTTGTCATTCCGTATTTTTTTGGTGTTTCATTCCATATTTCTATATTTCTTTGTAGTTGTTTCTCATTTTTGGCCAATAGGACGACGTCATCGGCGAATGCTCCTTCTGAAATGTCTACTCTTCTTAAATTTCTATAACCCACAGGCATTTTTTTCATTTTTACTTTACATTCTTTAATTATCTCATCCATGTAAATTATAAACAGTGTTGGACTTAATCCTCCTCGTTGTCTTAGTCCCTCGTTCGTAGTAAATGGTTTTGATGGTCTCGTTTGGCTGATCATATAATTCACATTGTTGTAATTGTTCTTAATTACCCTTATCATTTTGTTACTTATACCTCTCTTCACTATTATTTTCCATAGTTTTTGCCTTGGTACCGTGTCAAAAGCCTTTTCAAGATCTATTTAAGCCATATACATTTTTTTCTCCTGTTGCTGATATTTTTCTATTATTTGCTTGATTGTAAATATATGATCCTGGGTGCTTCTGCCTTTTCTGAAACCGCTTTGTGATTCCTCGAGTGTGCTGTCAATTTTTTTCCGATTATTCTTTTGTTCAGTATTTTTTCGTATATTTTTATGGCAGTGCTTAACAGTGATATTCCTCTGTTATTGTTGTAATTTGTTCTATCGCCCTTTTTATAAATCGGCACTATCTGTGCCCTCTACCATTCCATCGGTATCTGTTCTTCTCTCCAAACTGCATTAAATATTTTTAATAATAGCTCTGTTGCATTTTGTCCCATTTTTTTATCATTTCACTGGTTATTCTGTCATAGTCTGGTGCTTTTCCGTTTTTCATATCTGCAATAGCTTCTTGCAGTTCATTTATTGTTATAAGGTCTACATTATCTACTTCTATTCTTTGGTTTGCTACATTGTTTTCTTCTTGATAGCAGTGAGTTTGTAGCATCTATTGGAAATATTCTCTCCATCTGTTCATTATTTTATTTTCTTCTGTAAGAATTTCGCCAGTTTTATCCTTTATGTTTTCTATTTCTTGAATTCTTTCTTTTCTCATTAATTTTAATACCCCATAGAACAGTTTTTATTCTCTTTACTGTTTGTTTCCATATTTTCTCCAAATTCTGTCCATTTGTCCTTCTTTGCCTTTGTAACCAGTTCGTTTCTACATAGATTTTTTAATAATCTGAATATCCTAATGTCATGCTCTGAAAGATGTAATAGACGAATTTTTTGTGTTTGGTAGTGTCGAACGCTTCTTCACAGTCGATAAAGCAGGTTAAACATATTTTTGTTGATCCAGGCATTATTGAACCAAGACGTGCATTGCAAAGAGGGGCTACCACATCTAAAGCCAGTGTTCTATTTATATTTTGTTCTAATTTTATTCGTTATCTAGAATGGATAATACGGAAGATCAAAGAATATACAGAATATACAATATTGGTTTTGGCTCTTAAGCAATTTTTATATTAATTGTTATTTTTATGTTTTGGTGCTTATCCACAACAAAACATTGTCAATTTTTAAGATAGGGTTACGTTTTGTAGATTTCGTTCTAATGAATATATAAATTGTATGTACTTACTTAATAATTAAATCGTAAAATTTTACACCTACATATCGACTGCAGATCTAATTTTCAGTTTTAGTGCAGTTTGGTGTTGTTAGATTATCTTTTTATTAAGTATATATTTATCTCAAATCTTATTAAAGCAACTCTCATTTTTGCCTTTGTTCGTTTAGATTAGTTATTTTTTAAGGACAAAGTGTGAATAGTTTTAATAGGTAATTCATGATTCGATATTATTCATATAATTATTGGTAAAGTCACATTCCGAAATAATTATTCATGATACGAATCAAAATTTTGATGATAATTATCCTTGACAGTTCACGGTTGTTGTAAAGAAAGATATCTCTCAAAAACAACAAGGTCAAATATTTTAAAATTGGTGACCTCCCACCTGAAAATGTTTGAACCTACGGAGTATTTTTGATGTCTAAATATATAAATAATGGTCTAAGAGCTAGCAACGTTTTCGAGAAATCATTTTAAGACGGCTGATTCTTTCATATATTGTTCCCTATGCTTCCTCGAACACCGTACCGGCCATCTGGCTGCTGATACAGGTTGCGTTCATTACTGCGCAGCACACCTGTACAGGTAAACACAAAATCAGGGTGATTGATTAGTGTGAAAAAGCTTAGTAGATCCGCTATAGTAATAGATAGCAATAAAAGTTAATAACAAAAATTGTAGCTAACTTTGCGCTTCACATTACAAAATTAGTTAGAATGTTACAGGGTGTTCGATAACATAGTGGCAGACCAAACTTTTGTTTTTTTTTTAATGGAACACCCCATATTTTATTTTATATTCGAAACCTTCTTAACTTTCCCATCACAAAAATATAAAGATTTGTTGAAGTTATACTTCTTTAGGCGCGATTGAGATTGAGGGTGAATTTATATTGATCTTCGCGCATGCGCACACCGACAATTTGGTATTAGTCTTTATACGGGCTCTGATTGGGTGTTAAAATGATCTGTCAATAATTGTTCAATATGGAGGTTATCGGTAAACAAAAATGTTGTATATTATATTAGTTTTTATTGTTGTGAGGACAGAAATAAAATCAAATTTATAATTATAGTGACTTTTAAATAGTTTTGAAAAGCCACAGGTACGTAATTCTAAATGTTTCAGTTGTATTCCAATAAAAAATTATCTTCATAACTATTTGGAAAATGTAAAAAAATAATGTACTTACCTAGTACTTGCTATGCTATACCCCTAGTAGGCAATGCTTTAATTTACATAATCTGATTACGAACAAACTTTCTACAAATTTTCATCTAATGTATCGTTTTCTTACTCTATATATTGTTGTATTTTAATTCGACAAAAATCAAACTAATAAAAATTCATATAAAAAATAAATGTAATTATATGTTAAAAAGAAACTTATCAAACCTGTCGGGATTCTAGCCTATCGGGATTTTGGCCGTCGGGATTTTGGGGTAGACCCGTTTCTGATGCGTCACTGGTGATACGCGCACTAGTATATGCTTCTGCCTAATGCGGGTATACGCGCACTAGTATATGCTTCTTCATTCCCTTCCATACCTATATGAGATGGTATCCACAGGAAGTGAATTCTTCTGAAATTTTCTTGAGCTTTCATTAATTCGGCCTTGATCATTTTCTCAATGGGGTGTTTACGGTATACATTTTGCATAGCTTTGACTGCGCTGATATAGTCAGAAAGGACTAGACAACAAGGGATGTTTTTAGTATTTACTTACTTGATGGCTTTGAACAAACCAAATAGTTCTGCAGTACAGATGCTGGAATTTAGAGGAAGTTTAGATTGAAAATTGTCATTTGGTGTTACCACTGCTGCTCCAACGCCAAGTTCACTTTTGGATGCATCTGTATAAATTTTAATCCACTCATTGTATTGTTGATCTAGGATTGAATTTAGTTTGACTTTAAAAATAATAGGACTAGTTTCACGTTTATTATATTATATACTTAACGCTGTAATGACTTTGGGCTGTTCGATATTCCAAGGTAGATAGTAATTGGAATTCGTTTGAAATACTGTTGGGAATTGAATGTTCAGTCTGGAACTATATAATCGGATTCTCTCGTAGTAAGGTTTGGGGGCACGGGACTTATTATTGTAATAATTGATATATTTGTTATTAAAAGTATTACGGAAGAGGGATTTCTTTATATTTGAGACTATAGATGTAGCATGTGCTAGAGCTAAGTATATTCTTCGGTAGTTTAGAGGTGGTTCGCCGGCTTCGCTCAGTATGCTTTCGTAGGGAGTTGTCCGGAAGGCTCCAAGTGCAATTCTAATACCAGCATTGTGTATGCTGTCAAGTTTTTTAAGTAATGTTTTTGAAGCAGATGCATATGCAATAATTGATCCATAATCTAATTTAGATCTAATTAGTATTTTATATATTCTCAACAGAGTTTCCTGATCTGATCCCCAATTTTGGGTTGCCAAGGTTTCATGCTGGAAAGAACTGAAGGTGATGATCGATGAGCTTCATAGAGAATCCTTAAAAAAAGGACTAAAAATGAACTTGACTTGAGTAAAACTAAGCTAATGTCGAACAAAGATGATCAACCAACGATAACCATCCAAGGAACAAAAGTGGAACATGTAAAAGAATATATATATCTAGGTCAGAATATCAAGGTAAACAAAGAAAACCAAACTACCGAAATAAGCAGACGAGTAAGAATGGGATGGGCTGCATTCGGAAAACTCTCATATATACTAAAAGACAAAAAGATACCACAATACCTTCGAACCAAAGTGTGCGATTCTTGTATCCTTCCCTTTCTCACTTACGGAGCTCAAACCTGGACATTTACAAAAATGAACATGGACAAGATTAGAAAAACTCAAAGAGCCATGGAACGACAGATGCTTGGTATCTCACTCATAGATCGGCAAACAAACGAAGCAACCCGAAACAAAACAAAAGTAAGGGATGCCGTGGAACAAGCGGCTAAATTAAAATGGAAATGGGCTGGACACAACGAACGTCTCGAAAATGGTAGATGGAGCAAGAAAGTTGGAAACTGGCGACCGTACGAAGCGAAGAGACCAAGAGGAAGACCTCAAATGCGCTGGAGCGATGACATCAGAAGAGTCGCAGGACCAATGTGGAAACGCCTCACACACAACAGAGATGAATGGCGAGAAATGGGAGAGGCCTTTATTCGACATTTCGAATAGAAAAAAGGCTATAAAAAAAAAGGTTTTCATTAGATTCGGTCTTTTATGACATGTTAAATTTGTTTGTTTTATATGTTCCTGCCAAGTAAAAAATATATTTATTGTTCTCTACTCAAACAAGTATTTATCGTCTTTACTTCACATATATTTACAAGGCTTAGGTTTTATCAGTACCTTATCTTAATCTATTAATTATCAATTCTGTGAAAACATAAAATATTGGTGAAACATGTCAGGTGCCTAGATAAATTATTTCTGATTGATATTTTTCAGATACAGTGTTTAACGTTGTTACACTCCATACCATTTCAAAATGCGTCTGAAATTAAATGTTGAAATAATAGTACTGCTAGCTCTTCCTGTGGTTATTCAGTGCCAGTTAAACGCAGTCAAGTCTGAAGTCTTAGCAATTTGTTACAATGAATCCGCCATTCCTGGGATTACCATTGCTAATAATAGGCCACCAGCCACTTTGAATGTTTTCCTGGAAATATTACGAAGAATAGAAGATGCTAACCCAGCGATGGGAATCAATAACTTGGCAGCTTTATTGATACAAAAGTAAGAATTAAAATTTTTATTTTTAATTACAATAGATACTTTATCTATAGTATATTTCACGAATTCGCGACTATTTTGGATTAGTGATAAATAGTCCAGGGTACTAAGGATCTTCTCGGGACACTCAAAGATCCAGGTAGCTGACTACTTTTTTAGTTATTGTAGACCTATAGCAAGAAAATCTACCTAATTCCTGCCTAGAGTTCGCGTTCGTTTTTTAATTATGAACAATTTAGTGCAAAAATCGCGATTTATTGGATTTTTTGCACTCCATTCAAAAACTAAATAGTTGACATAAAATTACAATATTTATTTTTTTAGAACATTGAAAAACCTTCAAAATGCCGATTTTTGAAAGTTAAAAAGTTAATTTGTTGCTACGCAAACTGCAAAATAAAAAAAATCGTTATTTGTTAATCGTAACTTTTAGTAAAACTACCTTAGAACTTTAGTGTTTCACCCAAAGTTGGATATTGGGGTACTTAACAAACCCTCAAAATTTGAGACCGATCCATTAATTAGTTTAAGAGTTATTCTATTTGTTTATCTCAGAGACCTTTATTTTGCAATAAGATAAGACAGAAAATAATGAAGATAGTACAATTCTAAGTATGCCAAATGAAAGTAAAAGAGTGTTAGTATCAAAATGTATTAAAAAAAGATAAAAAAAATTAACATTGTCAAAAATCCTAATGCCAAATTTTTAAAATTTTGTCGTTTATAAACATTTAGAATAACTTTAAAAATGTTGTCCGTAAAAACAATCTTTTTATATATTCGAAAAGATAGTATTTTAACACGAATTTTCAAATAAAAAAATTTAGCCTGGGCTCATTTGGGACAAAGTTAGCCATATGTTTTTTTTAATTCACAGCTAATTTGTTTATAATAATTAAGGAATCTCATTAATGCTACTTTAAAGAATTTGATTTGTATTTTTTCTTAAAAAATTTACACAAACATTAGACCTCCACAGCACCATCTACGATTTTTCAAAAATGTAGTGAAAACGATTACTAGGGGGAAGCTACAAATCCAGAGTTAAAATACCGAAAAAGCAATTTCAAACGAATATAATTTGCTGTATCTCCGGATCAACTCAATGGATTTTGATCTTTCTTTTTTTAATTAGTATGTAAATTTTACGTACATTACAAATATGCGATTTTTTTATAAATTTATTAATTAATAAACAGTACAATTTGTTTAAACAATTCTTGAAAAAATATTTTTTTACAAAAATCTATTTTTTCAATCATAGTATCATTAATGATCACAGAAAAAGTTAAATTACACTTTAATAAATAAATGATTTTTATTAGATAACTAGCTGACCCGGTGAACTTCGTTGCACCTTAGATAATGTGTCATAATTAGATAATGTGTCATAATTTTAATTCTAGATCAATTGGTCGAAGGCAATTGCTAGAGATCAATAACTCAAAATCAGCTGCTCGAAAATGAATTGCTCGATATAAAAATTTATCGAAATACAAATTACTCGAATAAAAAAGAAAATTATATGTCCAAATATTTATTCACAATAATGCAAAATTTGTAGGTATATAAGAGAGGTACATTTAATAGGACAAATTATGTGATATTCCACCTATATAATCACAGATATTAATTTGTGGTTCATAATAATTGTTTTATCAACACTATCTCTATATCTTCTATGACCATTTTGAGGTTGTTTGCCACTTATGTATACTCTTTCTCAGAGGCATCTTTCAGTGCATCACAGTTTTTCGATTTCTTTCTAACGCATTAAGTTGGAAGTGACAGAAAAAAGGTACGTCCGTGATCACAGTTTTTTATAACATTTATTCTAATTGTTGATAGATGGCGCTATAATCGAACAAAAAATGATTTACGAATTATATATACGACTATAATCTGTACAATTTATAAGACTATACAAATCAAAGAAAATACTATTTTATAAATGCAATAAACACATTTAATTTGTTTTTATACCAAATTGCAAATTAAAGAGTTAAACTGCAATACCCTTTTCATATTTGGCTGATTACGATTCTGACAACTGTCACATTTAACTTAAATGTCAGATTATAATAAATATTGTAAATGTGTATTATCACGGACTTACCTTTTTTTGCGGTCACTTGTGACATACTGAAAATGCCTCTGAAAAGGACCATACTGTTCAATTTTTAGTTAATTTAAACTTTGTTCTTGTTCTAGAGCGGAAATAAATTTCCGCCGTTATTTTTCTTATATTTCCAAAGCTCAAACATATTTTAGATTTATACTAAAGATGTTTTCAGCATAAATTAATAGGGCTTTTCATCGATTGTCATTTGTTTCGAGCTTCTGTCAGGTGTCACATAATATTAATATATCTACGTCATACGTCTTTGGTTTGTATCATTGTTATATACCAATAACGTATGACGTAAATATGTTAATATTATGTGACACATGACAGAAGCTCGAAACAAATGACTGTGAATGAAAAGCCCTATATACGATTATATACGTGGAATATCATATAATTTGTCCTGTTATACTATCTTTCTTATGTCTATATTTTGTATTATTGTGAATATGTAAATATTTTGGATATACAATTTTCTTTTTTATTCGAGCAGTTGACTTCGAGTAAATGTGGCCTTTCGGCAGTTGCTTTTCTCTGGAATAATTGTATAAACTCTAAAAAACGTATATGTTCTACAAAATATTTTATAGAAAAATTTTTTGATTAACAATAGCCATTGATTTTATGCTTCTGTATTTTGATAAAATTTTAAAAGCATTATAAAGAGTAAACTGACGGACGGACCTATTGAGACAGAGAGCGAAGTGTTCTTTGAAAAATTTGATTATTATAGCAGAGATACACGCCTTCGCCAAAATTTTGATTATTATACCAGAGATGCGCCTCCACCAAAAGCATCTGCCAAAATTTTGATTATACCAGATATGCGTCTCTGCCAAAATTTTGATTATTATACCAGAGATGTGCCTGCACCAAAAGCATCCGCCAAAATTTTGATTATACCAGATATGCGCATCCGCCAAAATTTTGATTATTATACCAGAGACATGGTCCTTCGGCAAAATTTTGAAATATTATTTGTACATTACAAATAGTAATCGTAAAGTTAAAAACTTCATATTTTCACGGATTTTAGTACAATTTTCGCTCGTTCTTCTCGTGTGCTTAACGTCGTCTCTCGTGTTGTGCTACGGCCTCGTTTTGTTATCTCGGAAACTAATTGAGCTAGAGAGACGATTTATATACCGTTGGATAGCGAATTAGGGAGTCTAACTGCCAAATTACATGAAAATCGGTCAAGATTCTCTGCGAAAGAGAATTTTATATAATATATAGATGTAAAATATTTAAACGGCTATTAAAAAATAACGGTTAAAGATAAAAAAGTGAAAATTTAGGATTGTATGTATATTTTGGTTCTACATCGTATAAAATTAAGAAAAAAGAGTTTGTCCAAAAAAATTTAAAAAAATTTCGGGGGGGCAGGCCCCCTTTTCACTTAGGTAGACCGTACCACTTCAGAAACTATCCCGGGCTCATGCACAACAACTTTGATTAAGGTCATCATACGATTAAATGCATAGTTTGAAAGTCTATAGGGTACATACATACATATAAACATTCATTTTTATTTATTAAAGTATACCTTAACTTTTTCCATGATTAATAGGGCTAGTATGATTAAAATCATGGATTTTTGGGAAAAAATTATTTTTTTCAAAAATTGTTTAAACAAATTAGACTGTTTATTAATTAATAAATATCTAGACAAATTGCATATTTGTAATGTACAGAAAAATTACATATAAATTAAAAAGAGGACGATCAAAATATATTTAGTAAATCCCGAGATAGAAAATGATAGCAGTTTTAAGTTGCTTTTTTAGTTTTTGAACTCGTGCATTTGTCGGCTCCCAGCTCCCCCTTTACTTATCACGACTAATCACGAATTGAACTACATTTTTAAAAATTCGTGTAAAATACCAGCTTTTCTAATATGTAAAATGACTTTTTCTACGGACAATATTTTTAAAGTTATTCTAAATATTTTTAAACTACAAAATTTCACAAATTTCGCATTAGGATTTTTGACTATATTAGATAATTTTATTTATCGTTTTTAGTACATTTTGATAGTATCAGGTTTCTACTTTAATTTGGCATATGCAGAATTGCCATATCTTCATTATTTTCTGTCTTATGTTATTGCAAAATAAAGGTCTGTGAGGTAAACAATTAGAATAACTCTTAAACTAATTAATGGATCGGTCTCAAATTTTGAGAGTTTGTTAAGTACCTCAATACCCAACTTTGTGTGAAACACTAAAGTTCTACGCTAGTTTTAGTAAAAGTTATTAACAAATAACGATTTTCACTTATTTTGCAGTTTGCGTAGCAACAAATTAACTTTTGAACTTTCAAAAATCGGCATTTTTAAGGTTTTTAATGTTCTAAAAAATTAAATTTTGTAATTTTATGTCAACTATTTAGCTTTTGAATGGGGTGAAAAAAATCGAAAAAATCGCGATTTTTGCACTAAATTGTTAATAAGTAAAAAACGGACGCGAAGTCTAGGCAGGAAACAGGTAGGTTTTCATCATATAGGTATACAATAACTAAAAAAGTAGTCAGCTACCTGGAAATTTGGGTGTCCCGAACATGGTCTATTTCTAGCTTATTATCCTGGACTAAAAAGTCCTGACTTAAACGGTCCGCAGTGCTGAGAAAGTTAATAGCAAATTCTCCCAATATTTGAAGCACTGTTGGAGACGAGCAAAAATACGGTTTTAACTGATAACGTATTTTACATTCATTTAGATAAATATACAATTATTAGTGCAAAAATAGAAGAAAAATACTAATAATTTTCTAAACAATAAAAGAATTAATTCTATTATTTATAAATCGTAGTTTAAGTATTTACTGATAAAGTAATAACAATAGCACTCAAAACTTTTCTTAATGAGAAACTGTAAACATATTATCTTCCAGTATAATAAAGAATTAGATTCATAGTCATAATCACTGTCGTCGGTACCTTCATTTAGATTGTAAATGACGACAGGGTAAACTGCTTCGATGCAATTTCCACGCATCTAGCATTCTTCTATTACCTTTTCACATTTCCTCAGACTTTTCTCCCAAATTGCAGAAGTAGCAGTAGGGGAAACCGGGGCTAGTTGTCACAGTTTTTGGTTCAGGCTCTGTAACTCAGACACTTTTTATTTTTTTTAATCAAACTTTTTCCACATAATTAGTTAAAATGTAGGCTACCCATTCATATTTTTCTAAAATTGTAGATACGAGTGGTTAAAATGATACGATGGTTTAACCTTCGACAGGATTTGTGTGACAACATACCCTTAGATGGGGCATGTTGTCACAGTACCTGGGGCAAATTGTCACAGTATTACAAAAATAAAGCAAATGTGAAATATAACGTTTTTATTCAAAGAAGAACTTACAAACTTAAAAATAACTACATATCGTCCTCTGAGTCACAATTGTGGCACACATAAAATTTATTTCCAGGTGTCCATTGTTTGCATGCTGTACGTTAGTCCAACTTTCTATAGAAGCACAATAAAGTTCTCCGCAAACAAGCCATATACAGTCTTATTTGTTCGATGAAATGTCTTCTTTTTTTTTGGCCCTACTTTTTTTGGGTAGCAGGCAGATTCATTTTAACGCTTTTCTTGTTTTGTATATTTTTTTGTTCTGTTTAGACTTTTCGTCCTGCACAATTTCATCCTTAACTGGAGTATCTGTTAGTATTGATGATGTGCGTTTTTTACGTTGAATGCAGTTGGTCCTGTTCGCAGTCTTTGGGAAAGGACGAACCGTTTCTATAGACAGCCCTCCATTAAATCCTCCGGGTGTTGTCATTTACAACTATTATTTTTTTTTACCTATAGTAAATCCGAGGGACCTAAAAATTAAAACGTGTAAAATTCTTCAACTCTTGATCAACACAGGGAGAATATACCTACCTGTTTTAAGAAAAGAAAATTATTAGTTTAAACGGCTCTCAAAGTATTCTTACCTGCAAGGTTTTCATTCGGATCTTAATTTTCTTGGATGTTGACAAATTGATTATTTGGTGTCTTTTGAATGTTCTCACTGCTTGTCTGTAGGTTTTCTAAATTATCTAACCCACGATCTTCGTTTCCTGTACATATTAGTTCATTTTTTCCTCCTAGGGTGTCAGGTGTGCCCACTTCCGTTGCATTTGGGTTCTTTCGATCGGTAACGTAACTGGGGAGGAAGTCTTGTTCTGAGAATATCATCATCATTCTCTTTGTCTTATCCCTATGCGGGGTCGGCTTCCCTAATTGCATTTATCCACACAATTCTATCTTAAGTCATATCAATGTTAATCCCCTTTACCAAAATTTCCTGCATTATCATCTCTCCCCAGGCCTTCTTTGGTCTTCCTCTCCTACTCCTTCCAGGAATCTGCACTTCAGCTATTCTTCGTATTGGGTGATTAACGTCTCGACGTTGAACATGACCAAACCATCTTAACCTATGCTCTCTCATTTTGGCGTCAATTGGTGCCACACCTAGACTTCCCCCTAATATACTCAATTCTAATTTTATCCTTCTTTATCACTCCACTCATCCATCTAAGCATTCTCATTTTCGCCACATGTATTCGTTGTTCTTCTTTCTTTTTCACTGCCCAACATTCAGTTCCGTACATCATAGCCGGTCTTATGGCTATTTTATAGAATTTTTTATTCAGCTTCATTGGAATTTTTCTATCACACAACACACCACTCACTTCTTTTTACTTCATCCATCCAGCCCTAATTCTACTGCATGCATCTCCATCTATTTCTCCATTACTCTGTAATACCGATCCTAGAACTTTTGCTTTTCACAATCATTTCACCATCCAAAGATAGCATTTTATTTGTAGTGACTCCATCTTTAAATGAACATTCCAAATACTCTGTTTTTGTCCTAGTGAGTTTTAAACCTTTTTCCTCCAAAGCTTGTCTCCACTGTTCCATTTTTTGTTCTAAGTCTCTTTCACTATTTCCTATTAACACTACATTATCAGCATACATTAGGCACCATGGAATGCTTCCGTGTAGTTTCGCTGTTATCTGGTCCAAAACTAATGAGAATAAATAAGGACTAAATACCGAGCCTTGGTGAAATCCTAAATCCCTTCATTATATTACTTGGAGTTAGGTATCATAGGCCGAGATATTGCCACAATACCAGGTATATCATAGATAGTAATAGTATTTCCAGGGGTTTGACTTCATCTATGCTATGCAAGCAGAATAGCAGCATTTAAGTTAGAAATTAAATTTCAATCCTGTAGATATTAAATCACTTTTTCACAAGTTTTTTCATAAATCATTTACCCTGTATTGTTTAGCAATTGAATATGATTTTAATACGGTCTAAAATCATTTCAACAGATTTACATGCTGCGGGGCAAGTTGTCATAGTGTCATCTTGCCCCGTGTAATTTGTGACAACTAGCCCAACATAACCTTCCGCAACTGAATGTCAAATCAAAACTATTCCAATGAATAAATATATCAAAATATGCCTACGTATGTAATCTATAAGATTGACAGTACCCTTTAAAATATATTTTTATTACCTTGGTTTCACAAATTCACTCACAGCACGAGATGTTTGAAGATTAAAAATTTTACATGAGAAGCCTCAAAACACATTTACACAAATAAGAGAAATAACTATTGGGCGAATAATACCTTTCGCATGTAGATGGTACAGCGTGTTAACTTCACAAATAAGGTAGAAATCGGTATTGTGACAACTTACCCCTGTGACAACTAGCCCCGGTCTCCGCTATTCAATGCCTCTTGCCATGTCATATATTTCTCAAATATCTTCAATAGGATTTAATTCAGAATGTCCAAGACATAATCTCGTCTACTATAAATGTTTTTGGTTTGTAATTCCTTTTAGCTAACTGTGGTAATTATTCTTCTTCTTTCTCATAATCCTTCGTGCCCTTCAGGGCGTCCGATGTCGGAATCCGCCTCTTATCCATTTCTTCCATAAGCTTCTATTGGTGACCAGGTTCTTCGTATCTCTTACACTCATGTGTCTCTTTTACCCTATATCCTGGATCTGCTCCATCCATGTCTTCCTCGGCCTTCCATTTTCTCTTTTCTTTCCCATTTTGGCTTCATGTACCTTCTTTGTTAGCCTGTTTTGCTCAATTCGTTGCATGTGGCCAAACCAGCTCAATTGTTTGTTTTCGATTTTCCTCATTATCGGTTCTTGTTCCAGCTCTCTCCTTATATCTTAATTTCTGAATCTTTCAAACCTCGTAACTCCAGGTATTCTTCTCATGTATCTCGGTCGCGTTTATCATTGATTCATGTATCTATCGGATATAATATGCTGTTATATACTCTGAGTTTAGTTTCGTTGTTTATTTCTAACTTTCCAAAAATTGTATTATTTAAAGAGGAATACACGTTAGTTGCCTTCTTCAGTTTATTACTTATTGCCATGTCCGTTATATTAGTATTCCTTTCTTTTTTCTCATCTTCATTTATTATCATAACTTAAGTTTTATTGAGGTTTATTTTCCTTTTTAAATTCTGTATCTGTTTTTGCCAAATATCTATTAGTATCTGCATTTTCTCTACTGTGTCTTTGATTAAAACTATATCATCAGCGCATAGTTGATCTTTATTGCATTTAAGTTTTTATATCCTATTATATATTGAAGGGTAGGCTCTCATATTAGGGAGTACTTTGGAGTTGACATTCATTATATTTCTTTAAAGATTTTTCTTTGGAAAATCTGTTTACCTTACCCCTACCTTATTTTTCAATTTCGTCCAGTAGAGTGATGAATAACAAAGAACTTAAGACACCACCTTGATGAGCGGTATTACGTAATAATGTAATATATTAGTTGTTAACAGTATGTGTAAATGAAAATGCACCTCACTGATAATAATCTGGGCGGTCCTCAGGTTAGTTGATATTATTGTTTTTATTTATCTAATAATATTTTGATAGGCTTAGACAAAATGGGATAGAAGAAACACGAAGAGCAGTTAACATAAATATTGCTTTACCTTATGCACCAACTGGACAAGACGCTCTTAAAGGAACAATCATTTTTGACGAATATCTACCTACTTCACAAATCAGATTATCTTATGGAGATCTTTCTATGGCTGACGTGGTAAGTTGTATAATACATAGATAAAATTATTATTATATTAATATCTATGTATATGTTATAGTCAAAGCCTGAATTTCAGGCACTCCTAGGTTTGACTAGTCAATCCTCAGGTTTGACTGACGGTCTTAGTCAAAGCCCGAAATAAATTACAGTTTCGGCCTTTGACTAGTCAAACCTAGGAGAGACTACGGCAAAGGTCAAAATTTAATTTTATGAAATAGTGGTTTGACTAGTCAAACCCCGATCAGCTATTAAAATGTCGTAATTTGTTATATTAGGTTTAATAAAACATAATTTTTTAATTTTAATATTTATTATTTTTTTATTGTAGTAATTAAAATAAAAAAAAATAGTGTTAATATCCGACTGGTATATTATTTGACAAATAATGACATGATTTCGAAGTCAGTTAAGTATGTTATAACGCCCAAGGGCATTAAATTTAAATAACTAGTTAAATACTGTCAGGTTGGCAAATAATAACCCAAGTAAAACTATGGTTATCACACTTACGTTACGACTATTGTTAGTAAATATACTTATTTGAAAACTAATTAATTCAAAATTCATTCAAAGTTTTTGCATATAAAGAATAATTTAGTCGGACATTAAACGTTGAAGGCACCACGGGTATTATAGATAATAACGCGTTCGGTCAACGTATATACCTCGGGCCATAGGCCCTCGGGATATACACCATTGACCTCAAGCGTCATTATCCTTTTAATACCCTTGGTACCTTAATAACTATTATTCTCACATGTCGAGGCATTATTGTAAGACCTTTTACACTTACGTAATTTGAAAGAGCATTTCTTATTGCAGTAGCATTTTATAAATTCTTGTCCTCCAAATTTAGAATATTTTGTACTAATTTCTCTTTGAGACAGAGACAGCTTGCACGTGCTAAGATCAAGTGACGAAAGACTTCTGAACGCCACATTCTGGGAAAGGCCCGTTGGAAAAAGGTCAGTTGGTCGCCCAAGAAAGAGATGGAAGGACGCAGTAGCCAGTGATCTACGCAAAATGGGAGTACAGCAATGGGAAATAGCTGCTCAGGACCGACAACAATGGAGGGAAATAGTAAACGCTGCCAAGACTCACATAGAGTTGTAGAGCCAAATGATGGTGATGATGATGATGATGACAGAGACAGCTTAACGTCTGGAACATCTTCGAAATTAGGAAATTTCTCCTTGCATCTCTTTATTCGATTTCTTGAAAAAGTGTGTTTATTGTTCCGTATTTCGTACCAACTCTATATAAACCGTCAATTATAATTGTTTTATCTTGTATGCTACTCAAAATATTTCGAGCATCCTCTTTGGCTCTATCAAAGCTGGAGATAGGTATTGTTACAGTTTTTCCGATTAAAATTGGAGGACATTTTTTTTCACTTAATTGTTTCATAGCATTAACCTGGGCATGAAGACCTTCAATCGCATTTCCTTTATTTATTTTAATCTTTTCTGTCTGTGCACAACGCATGCTCGAACGCGTGCCAAGGAGATGCTAGAAATATGTTGGGTACCATACAAAATAAAACAATAATTGACGGTTTATATAGGGTTGGTACGAAATACGGAACAATGAACACACTTTTTTCAAGAAATTAAATAAGAGAGTGCAAAGAGAATTTTCCTAATTTCGAAGATGTTCCAGACGTTAAGCAGTCTCTAAGAGCAATTAGCACAAAAGATTCTAAATTTGGAGGAGAAGGATTTATAAAATACCACTGCAATAACAAGTGCTCTTCAAAACCATGTAAGTGTAAAAGGTCTAACGTATTGTGCAACTTTAAATGCCATAATGCCTCAACATGAGAGAGCAGACACTATTTTTTTATTTTAATTACGACAATATATAAATAATAAACATTACGATCAAAAAATGACGTTTTATTAAACCTAATCTAACAAATTACATTTTAATAGCTGATCGGGGTTTGACTGTTCAAATCCCGATTTCATAAAATTAAATTTCGACCTTTTCCTGACCAACTTAGTCCCTCCTAGGTTTGACTAGTCAAAGGCCGAAACTGTAATTTATTTCGGGCTTTGACTAAGACCGTCAGTCAGACCTGAGGATTGCCTAGTCAAACCTAGGAGTGCCTGAGATTCGGGCTTTGACTATAACATATACACAAACCAGTATTAAATTTTATTCTTGTCCTTCTAGTGCCGACTCCACTAAGGAAGGTTGGCTATTATAACCATTGCAAATTCGTCTTTATCTTCTGCTTTTCTGAAAAGCGTCTGTGTGTTTAACCCGGTCCAGTCGCGAATGTTTTTCAACCAAGATATTTGTCGTCTAGCAGGACCCCTTTCTCCTTCGATTTTACCCTTCCTAACCAGCTGCAACAACTCGTACTTATCATTTCTAAGTACTTATGTGCCCCAAATATGCTGTCTTTCGCCTTTTATTGGAGGTCAAAAGTTCTCTGTCTCTTCCCATTCTGTGTAACACCATTTCATTTGTAATGTGATCGGTCCATGGTATTTTCAAAATTCTGCTAAAAAGCCAGACCTCAAGAGCTTTCAGCTTTCTCATTTAAGCCGGATTTATGTTACTACGGGGACGTGGACGGCACTGAGCACGTTGAAGAATCGTCTGATATGAAAAGCATTGGCTGGTTTATCTTACAACGGAACGGGCGACACCGGGAAGTGCCGAGGACGTGCGTTTTCTATTGTTCTACGAGCCGTGCCGTCCACGTCCCGGTGTAAGATAAATCAGCGTTAAGTCAACATTAACAATCCAGGCTTCGACACCTCCTCCTCCTCCTCAGTCGTTTCCTCATTGCTGAGTGTCGTGCTTCCCTATAATACGAGCAACTATCTCTTTCCATCGGCTTCTGTCCTGAGCTTCCCTCATGAATTCAGAGAATGTTTTTTCGACACCAGAAAGAATTAATAATAGAGTGGATATAACATTTTACCATCCGATTTCGGATTTGCAGATTGAGTCTTTGGTTACTTATAAATTTCCTCATCTTCAAAAAGAGTGCCCTTGATTGCTCTATCTTGATCGAATTTCTGATTTCGGATTTAGATCTTCCGCAATTCAGATTCCTCTGTATTTCATTTTGTCAAATTTTATTAATATTATACACACCCAAACTTATATGGAATCATCTGATATTTCTTATTTTTTTGCGCCAATTTAAAAAAACAAACACACGAAGTCAAACAATATTTATTTTAAAGCAATTTAATAGCAAATATATAACAATTAAATAAAATAATAAAGTATTTAACAAACAAATCGAATTTACTTGTTTTAAAGTCAATAGCATAAAAAACTTCAACGTAAAACGAATAATGTTTAAATTATTTTTATTTATTTGTTTTTTTTTTTTGGTAGTCAGTGTTATCACCTCTAGTCCTTATGCAAGCTTGTTTGTGTGGGCACGCTCCTAATCAAATTATTAACATTTTTTTGTGGTAGGTTGCTTCATTCTTCAAGAGCAGCTTGTACTAGCCCTGCGGTGTTTTGTGGATTATCTCGGCGAGCTCTAATTTTTCTTTTAAGCATATCTCACAAATACTTTATAGGGTTAAGCTCGGGTGAGCAAGCAGGCCACTCCAAACAAGGGATACCTTCTGCTTTAATGATGTCTCTAGTCACTTTAATGGTATGTGGAGGTCCATTATCATGCATGAAAATTAAATTTTCTTTTGTTGCACGTCTCCAGAGTCTAACTACAGGTTATCTACATACCTGTGAGCAGTTAAAGTTTATTGGATGAAAATTATTGGAGTTTTTTTACGGATTTCCAGAACATTACACTTCCCCTTTTATATTTGTGAACAGATCTGACAGTTTTCGTTCTTGCTTGTCTTCCTCGACCTCTAAGTTACACAAATCCTGACTTTTTTTTTGAAAATAGCACATTTTGTCAATTCCCAATGTTCCAGTTTTGGTGGTGAAGACATCAATTTAGGCGATCAATCTTGTGCTGCCTGGATAACTCGGGAACCCATAACTGTCTCCTGCTATATACTTTTTGTTACGAACTCTTCTTCTTATCGTTTCAACTGAAACAGTTACACCTGTTGCTTCCAAAATAGTCTGGGCTGATTATCGGAGAATAGGCCATTTTTGGGAAAAGTTATTTACCAACAATTTTATTTCTGGAATCGAATCTTATTATTGTATGTATTAATAATATAGGTATGCAAAGTCCGCAGATAGTGTGCTACTTTTTTTATAAACAAAATGGCGCCCGAAAATCGTGTTTTTTTCAATTTTTTCTCTCTAACTCCAAAGATTTTAACTTTACACCAAAAACATTCAAATAAAAATTCACCGCAATTAAATTTTGCATAGAGACGTGTTTTTTCCGATTTACTTTGACGAAAACTTTCCCCGGAAAAAGCGGATTTTTCCAACAAAATCTTTAATTTTCAACTAAACTTTTAGATAAGTAATTGTTAATCAATAATTAAATAACTTGGTAATGTGAAAGCCCTTTTCGTATAGATTTTAATTCCAGAAGCCGATGGAAATTGAATGAACGGTTTAGCAACAATTGAATTGTCAATTAAAAATTTACGGTCGCTATAATAACGACAATAATCACGATGCATAAGAATAATTATGATTTTTTCATAAAAAGACATCATACCTATCTAATGTATCTTACAGAATTGAAATTGGACTATTTAAGCGGCCTCGGGAATATTTTAAAATTATAGAGAATTTTTTGGCTTATAAACAAATAGAATATCTCGGGAAATTTTAAACTACATTAAATTGTAAAAACGGTATTCGAAAACCAGCGGCAGGACGCTCCTTCTAAAAGGAAAAACGTTTAGTTATGATGAGTAGTTCCTGAGATACAACTGGTCAAAGTTGACCGGAATTTGCGGCAAAGATATAAACAATAGGATCATAATTTTTAAACCATCACCTTTTTATTTTTGTCCTCTTTCTCCACACCAATTTTCATATCCTTAAAGTACTTATAACATATATTATTATAATAAAAACTATCGATAATACGTGTGAAAATTGCCAAAAATAGCAAAATTCCAATCAAAAATTAGGTTGGAAAAAATGTAACCCTAAAAGTTCAAAATCGGTATACGTTAAAAAAACGCATTTTCTCGGCTTTCCATGGAGCAATTTTCTTCATTCTTTTTTTGTTCCCAAGTAACTCGAGTAGAGCCATCGAACTAACGTATTATTAAATGTCAAACTTGCTTTTGTTTTGTTATAATAAATTAATTTATTTATTATAACACAAAATTTTAATTTGTTTAAATAAAAATTGTTTAAAAAATTATACAGCTTTCAAATGAAAACATTTATGTTTTTAACTTTAAAAGGTACACTTGTAGTAAGTCTATCTAAAAAAAAGCCTACAAATGGAAAGAATATGTAGTTTTCTGTTCTTATAAATAAATTAATCTATTATAACAAAACAAAAGCAAGTTTGACATTTAATAATGCGTTAGTTCTATGGCTCTACTTGAGTTATTAGGGAATAAAAAAAGAATGAAGAAAATTGCTCCATGGGAAGCCGAGAAAATGCCTTTTTTTAACGTATACCGATTTTGAACTTTGAGGGTTACATTTTCTCCAACCTAATTTTCGATTGGAATTTTGCTATTTTTGGCAATTTTCACACGTATTATCGATAGTTTTTATTATAATAATATATGTTATGAGCATTTTAAAGATATGAAAATTGGTGGGGAGAAAGAGGACAAAAATAAAAAGGTGATGGTTTGAAAATTATGATCCTATTGTTTATATCTTTGCCGTAAATTCCGGTCAACTTTGACCGGTTGTATCTCAGGAACCACTCAACATAATTAAACGTTTTTTCTTTTAAAAGAAGCGTCCTGCCGCTCTTTTTCGAATACCGTTTTCGTGATTTAATTTAGTTTAATATTTCCCGAGATATTCTATTTGTTTATAAGCCAAAAAATTGTTTATAATTTTAAAATATTCCCGAGGCCGCTTAAATACTCCAATTTCAATTCTGTAAAGTAGATTAGATAGGTATAGTGTCGTTTTATGAAAAAATCATAGTTATTCTTATGCACCATAATTATTGTCGTTATTATAGCGACCGTAAATTTTTAATTAACAATTCAATTGTTGTTCAATTTACATCGGCTTCTGGAATTGTAATCTATACGAAAAGGGCTTTTACATTACCAAGTTATTTAATTATTTATTAAAAATTACTTATCTAAAATTTTAGTTGAAAATTAAAGATTTTGTTGGAAAAACCCGCTTTTTCCGTGGAAAGTTTTCTTCGAAGTGAATCGGAAAAAACACGTCTCTATGCAGAATTTAATTGCGGTGAATTTTTATTTGCGTGTTTTTGGTGTAGTGTTAAAATCTTTGGAGTTATAGAGCAAAAATTGAAAAAAACACGATTTTCGGGCGCCATTTTGTTTATAAAAAAAGTAGCACACTATCTGCGGACTTTGCATACCTATATTATTAATACATACAATATTAAGATTCGATTCCAGCAATAAAATTGCTGGTAAATAACTTTTCCTTGTTTTGCTAATTAGCCCAGAGTAAAAGCTGCCTTTGGAGCTGAAGGTGAGAAATGGGTAGGTGTCTTCCAGCTGATTGGACAATTACACGATCGTGGCGAGCCGTTATTACTTTTTGGCGACTTTCCCTTGCTTAATTTTTTAGCTTCCTAGTTTCTGTTACCTAGCATAAATTTTGGACATTACGCCTAGCTCTACAGCTATCTCCCTTTGAGAACATTACTTGCTCTACAAGACCAATAATCTTTCCCATTGTAAGTTCTATAACCCCATCATGAGGCATATTTTCGTTTTTGGACGCAAAAGTTAGTTTATTTATTTTTGTTCAATTTGCAACTCAAGCAAATAACCTATACCGTACCGTGCTGAACTATCTGATTGTCTTATCGATTTGTTTATTTTCAATAAAAACCCTTATTCTTCGCAACAATAACAAATTTTTTCAAAAGAATTAAATATTGCTTTGAAATACATGGTGATTCCATATAAGTATGGGTGTGTGTATTTCATAAGAAATGTGAAACAAAATCGTTTATACAGGGTACCCAGAAACTCTCCTGACAAACGACGACCGTAGATTCCTCAGATAATTTTAAGACAATTTAACCCAATTCACCTAGTCCGAAAATGCTTCCTAATGGAGCTAGAGTTCTTTAAATATGGCGTCTTGTAATTAGTTTTTTTTAGATACCCCCAGAACGCTTCAATGTAGAAAAACGAAAACTGATACGCCTATTTATCTTTCAGAGATAAATCGATTCCAAAATTGCGAATTTCTAGTACCGGTCATAGGCGTCCGTTTTGGGTAGGGTCACGGTTATTTTATCGCATAACCTTTTTATCTTTAACTTTTAAGTATTTTAATACTGGATTACTAAAATGTGAGGTATTATAGTACTAAAAGGTACTCATGTTTTAAGTCGGTAAGATACACCGTTTTATAGAAAAATCGATTTGAAAATTTTTCGTTTTTTGAATTTCAAAAAAAATTTAATAAAAGAAAACGAAAACCAACTGTAAGTTTGTTTATCTTACAGAGATGAATCGATTTCATCAATTGCGAATTTCTAGTAGGGGTCATAGGCGTCCGTTTTGGCTAGGGCAACGGTTATTTTATAGCATAACTTTTTTTGTATTTAATTTTTAAGCATGTTTGACAATAGATTCTTAAATTATGAGGTATTCTAGTGCTCAAAGTTATTCTTGCTTTAAGTCGGTTAACTACATCATTTTTTAAATTACTTTTTCATTTTTTTTCAAATTCAAAAAGCGAAAAATTTTCAAATCGATTTTTATAGAAAACGGTGCATCTTACCCACTTAAAGCAAGAGTACCTTTTAGTACTACAATACCTCACAATCTAATAATCCAGTGTAAAAAATGCCTAAAATTTAAGGCAAAAAAAGTTATGTGATAATATAATCGTTGCCCTACTCTAAACGGACGCCTATGACTGGTACTGGAAATTCGTAATTAATGGAATCTGGAAGATAAATAGGCGTACTAGTTTTCGTTTTTCTAAATAGAACCATTCTGCAGATACTAAAAAAACCTAATTATATACAAGGCCCCATCTTCAAAGAGCTCTAGCTCCATTAAGAAGCATTTTCGGACTATTAGCTGAATTGGGTTAAATTGTCTTAAAATTATCTGAGGAATCTCCTGTCTTCGTTTGTCAGGAGTTTTTCTGAACACGCTGTATAGATATATGGATTTATTTTAACAGACATACATATATGTCTAATGTCTAAAAACATTAGAAGAAAAATTGTTGCTCATTATCTGAAAATAATCTCATTCTAATAGCCAAAATTGAGGATTATGTACAAATACGACAATAAATAAAAAAATACACAGTAATAATATAAAAGGTACTAAAAGTAAAATGTCTTTAGTAGGGTAGCATGTACTAATTGTTAAGCCGTCGTGATACAATGTTGAATCACCGACCATTGAGGATTTATTTGATTCTAACGAGGAGACATGCGATGTGTCATTATTGGGGCAATTTACTTGCACCCAGGACGAAGAAGAAGAAGAACAAGAAGTAGAACAAGCAGGAAAAGAAGAACAGCAAGAAGAAGAACAAGAAGGGGAAGATGAAGAACAAGGAGAAAAGGAAGCAGAAGTATTAGGAACCAGTTGGATAAATTTCCCTTTTTTAATTATTTATATCTATAGACTAAGAGCCGCTATAGGTGAAAATTCTTAATCATTTTAGGCACGACGGGACCCTATAACTTAAATAGTAGAACCTAAAAGAAAACGTTTGAGCACTGTGCCGTCACTTTTCAGTGGCACATGCGTCTACAGTGGCGCATCAAACTTTCCACTTATGGACGGGATACATAAATTAAAAAATACCCTCCCTCATTACCAGAATTTAATTTTTTTCATTTTTTTAAGTTTTATGTGATTAAGACATAAGATTCATCGTAATTTTAACCCACCACCCCCTTCTCCCTACCCCCACCATCAAAAACTTTATTTTTCGATTTTATTTTTTTTTTGGGGATGCACTCAATTTTAAAATTTCAAAAAATTTACACGTATAGTTAAGGCTTTTATAAAATATGTCTATTTTTATAGACCTGTAGGTTGAGTGTACATAACCTCAAAAAAATTTTAAAATTTTTTTTTTGAAAAAAAGTATATAACTTTTTTTTGGGAATAGCTGCAGATCTAATTTTTTCTTAGTCTTGTGTATTTTATCAAACACTATATTTCTAATTTTTTTCAGATTTTTCTGTAACGTTAGTCACCTTCAAAAATCCAAAAAACTGTTTTTTAAGGGGGTTTTGGGGGGTTTGAACGTGTTTTTCTGATTTTTAAATATTCTAAAGAACTCAGTTACTTCAAGTTACATATAACCTATAAAAACAAAATTGATTTGATATATTATGAAGTCTATAAAATAGGGAAAATCCCCCAAAACCCCCCAAAAAACAGTTTTTCGGATTTTTGAAGGTGGGGAGAATTACGGAAAAATCTGAAAAAAATTAAAAATATAGTGTTTGATAAAACACACAAGATTAAGAAAAAATTAGACCTGCAGCTATTCCTCAAAAAAAGTTATACGCTTTTTTGAAAAAAAAAATTTCTTTTAATTTTTTGAGGTTATGTACACTCTACCTATGGGTCTATAAAAAATAGGCATGTTTTATAAAAGCCTCAACTATGCGTGTGAATTTTTTGAAATTTTAAAATTGATTGCATCCCACCAAAAAAAATAAAAACGAAAAATGAAGTATAGCGGCTCTTAGTCTACTACCGCTATTTATCACTTTTATCATTTTTAACCCTTGCTAATATCAATTATTCATTAGATTCAAATTAAACAAAATCATCCGTAGAATAGGCCTACCGGGGAAACCAAGTTAAAAAAACGTGCCAAAGGTAGCGTGGAAACGTGTGCATATTATGACGATTACAACTCTTTCAACTTTTTGAATCGTTATATCTCAAAAACGGTGGCGCTTAAAAAAAAAGGATTAAAACATTTTTTGTAGATAATCATCTAATCTACAATTTTTGTCTAGACTAATTTTATGATAAAACTTACCGTTTCGCTGAAAATTGCGAAAACCCCCCTTTTTGTGACCTTTGACCCCGAGTGTTTTTTTCCTTGGTTCAGATCGATCAGGACTTTTGGATTGCATTTATAATGGTATTCTGAACAATCCTGCCAATTTTCAGCTCGTTGCTAATTTTTGTAACGCATTTTTTTCGGATGTGTAATTTGACTGGAGTATAAAAGGTTGCGGCAGATTATCATGCTCGAATCGTTTCCAGCACGTAGCATAGTCTCCGAAAAACCTGATTTTACAAAGAGGTATCTAATACGATACGTTCCGGACAGTGTGAATTGTTCATATTTAAAACCATTAAAATCAATATTTTTCGAAAACTAAACGCTACGTGTCGGAAACGATTTGTGCATGATAATCTGCCGCGACCTTAAGCAGAATAAAATTTATGATAACGAAATCCGAAGTAATAGCCCAGGGAACACACAATTTTACGAAAACCTCCAAAAAAATCAAGGAAGGATGAAAATTTGGGAATATATAGTTGAAATTGTCTATTATTATATAAGAAAATGTTTACAATTTTACATCCCCTCCATTTTACAAAAATTGGGAAATACGGAGTGAAAAATATTTTCTCGTGAGTGAAAAAATATACGTTCAAAATAGGCCCGGAATTGGATAAAATGACTAATTCTTAGCAACTCTTGTTTTATAGAGTTTCTTCACTAAGTCAATACTTTTCGAGTTATTTGCGAGTGAATATGTTCATTTTTAACAAAAAAAATGTTTATGGACAGTTTTTCGCAGAAAACTCAAAAAGTAAGTACTCTAGCAAAAAAATATTCTTAGTAAAAATATAGCTTATAAACATTGAAAAAAATGGTGTACGAGTGAGGTCTGCAGACCCAGTATAAGCAGAGTTGTAGCTAATAAAAAGTAGATTCTTCTTCGTCAAATTCCAAATCGAATATTTCAATGTGAAATAACCGAAAAACAGAGCACTTTTCGGGAAAAATTCATTACGACTTTTTTAAAGTGTTTATAAAAAGGTTAATTTTTGTTTTTTAAAAAAATTTCTAACATTAAAAATAAGTGAGTTACGCTCAAAATATTGTTGGTCACTTTTATTTTTTGGTACAAAAATCGCGAAAGTCACCCCCTAATTAGCTTCAAAAAATAAAATAAATCGTAACCGCTTCACAAGTTACTTTACTTATGTATTGTTTATATTATCTATAAGTTTCATTGGTTCAAAGTGCTCAGTTTTGAAAAAATTGGCTTTAAAATAAAACATTTTTTTTTAATTTTGAAAAGAAATGGAATTGTTCATGGAATTAACTTAAAAATTATTAAACAACCAATACAGAAGTAAAAACTTCGAGATGTATTCTGGTATAAAATCGTTTATTTAAAACTATAAAATGTCATGGATTGCAGAACGTTTTCGTTCTAAACAGAACATCTTCAGTGCATCCTGCCGAGTATTTTGAAACTAGCACACTGTAAATAGTGTTAACATCATCATATATGGTTTACATAATGTAATATGTTAAAATGTTATGACTACAAGTCGATGTTAATAGATAAAGTGGAACACATGCTAAAAGGGTGCCATGGTTCCCTGCTCGAAGATGCTAGGTACTTGCCAATTCAATGGGCACAGACCAACCAAATTTTTTATTTTTTTTTTTTTTAAATTATTAGTAATACCAAACATCTTAAAGAGTAATAAAATGTACGTTTTGCTTTTCTGAATATTTTTCCTTTTTTGTTTTCTTGTTATACTAAAATTGATTATGCTATGGCTGTTCAAAATTTGCCTAAACTCGTGATTAGTTACTCGTTCAAGCCATTTTTAAAAAACAAAAATAATCCTTTTTTTAAACACTTTAAAAAAGTTAAAATGAATTTCCTCGAAAAGTGCTCCGTTTTTGGGTTATTTCACATTGAAATATTCAATTTGGAATTTGACGAAGAAGAACCTACTTTTCATTAGCTACAATTCTGCTTCTACTGGGTCTACAGACCTCAAGCATACACCATTTCTTTCATTTTTTTATAAGCTATATTTTTGCTAAGAATTTTTTTTCACTGAAATACTTACTTTTTGAGTCATCTCCGAATAACCGTCCAAAAACATGTTTTTTTCTGTTAAAAATGAACATAATAACTTGAAAATATCTCGAAAAGTATTGACTTAGGGAAAAAATTCTATAGAACAAAAGTTGCTTAAAATTAGTTATTTTATCCAATTTCGGACTTATTTTGAATGTATATTGTTCACCTTCGAGAGGGGGGTATTCCCCTCTATTTTTAAAAAATGGAGGGGATGTAGAATTGTAAACTTTTTCTTATATAATAATAGACAGTTTCAACTACCTATTCCCAAATTTTCATCCTTCCTTTATTTTTTTTTCGGTTCAGATTGTTCTTTGATCGGGCTATAATTCAGGACATGTGAAGAAGAGGAGCTGGACTATCAAGTTTACGCCGATTGAATACACAAGATTTATGGTAACGAAAACAAAGTCAAAGTCGATGAACAGAGCAGAAATATAATTTTTTTCTTTTACCTTAGTTTAAAATTATTTACCAATATTATTCACGTTACAAATTTCAACTTAACATTATCATTCATTTAATGTATGATACATTGTATGCAGAGCAGAAATCTAAACATTCCCTTCCTTAGGTACCTTCACACATAGGTATTTCAGGTAACGAAAAGGTCGATGCCCAAGCACTTAAAGTAACTACTGACGAACACATTGATATTATTCAAAGAATTCCAATCGCAGATATCAATTTGAATATCAAGCAATATTGTATACAAGTTTGGCGCATTGTTGGGATTCGAATAGCTCAAAGCTAAAAGAGATCAACAAATACATCAATCTCCAGCTCCAGCTCACTGAAAAGAGAAGATAACAAGTGGTAATAAACCGATTAAGAATTGGGCATACAACATTAACCCATAAGTACTTAATAACCAAAGAGCTATCACCACAATGCTCATACTGTAGATGCCTGATAACAGTCTAGCACATTCTTACAGAATGTCTACTTTACTCGCATGAACGAAGCATAAACAACATTTCTGAAGAACCAAGCTGAAGAATATATTAAATTATAATTTATTCAGTACAATTAATTATCTTAAAGATATACATTTATTTCATAAAGTGTAATAATTATATTGTAATTGTTCAACATCCGCTAATAACCTTCAATGGTTGATGCGGCTTTATATAAATAAAAAAAAAAAGATTAACATTGTTATATTTATTCTTTTTTAATATTATATTATATTTTACAACTCTTTTTAGTGCGCATTTCACTACATGATCTCAAATTCAATTAATAAAACAATTAGAGGTGATGAAGACCAGACTTGTATTAGGTCTGCTCGGTATCAAATGAGAAGAACCAGGGCTACTAGTAGAAAAGATGTAGAAACAATTGAGAAGCAATCCCGCCAATCGTTCGGTTCTACTGGAGAACCCAGTCTATGCCCGATTGAAAAAGGTGTAGTCTACAACGATTATGGGCCATTTAAGGCTGGACAAGTGATTCAGGGATTGGCTGCTGGATTGAACCAAGAAGTTGATCCTAACAACGTGGACAATAGATATGCAGCTACGTTAGCAGGTGAGACTTGAAAGAGTTTTTAATAAGAAATTCCACTTCTTCCCTTAAAACTTCTTTTATTTGTGCATTCATTTAATCAAAATTACAGGTACTTTCGTAAAACGTATTTGTGTTTTAGGCTGTTCTTTAAAGTGTTTGTGGGATCCATATTAGACCAGTGTCTAGTATTACTAATCCGTGATAGTTGCCGACTAGGTCCCCATCAGTCTACAATTCATTCTCTTATAAACACAATAATACGTTTCTAATAAATACAAGTGAGGATCGGCTAGCATAAGCAATAGCCTCCCAAACCATTACTCCAACTGTCCTGTGTACATGGATCTCAATAGCAAAATCCGATATCTTGTCGCTCTCCACGGCGGCGTCTTACCATCTTACGACCATCATGTGTTCCTAAACAAAATCGAAATTCGTCGCTAAATGCTGCATTATGCCATTCTGCCACCCAATGCTGCCTGTTCTCTGAACAAATTCAAACGTTGATGACACTATAAAACAGCCATAAGACCGGCTATGATGTACGGACCTGAATGTTGGGCAGTGAAAAAGAAAGAGGAACAACGAATTCATGTGGCGGAAATGATAATGCTTAGATGGATGAGTGGAGTGACAAAGATGGATAAAATTAGAAATGAGTATATTAGGGGAAGTCTAGATGTGGCACCAATTGATGCCAAAATGAGAGAGCATAGGTTAAGATGGTTTGGTCATGTTCAACGTCGAGACGTTAATCACCCAATACGAAGAATAGCTGAAGTGCAGATTCCTGGAAGGAGTAGGAGAGGAAGACCAAAGAAGACCTGGGGGGAGACGATAACAGGACATGTTGGTAAAGGGGATTAACATTTATATGACCTAAGATAGAATTGTGTGGAGAAATGCAATTAGGGAAGCCGACCCCGCATAGGAATAAGGCAAAGAAAATGATGATGTAATGTTTATATGTGGGATGAGCCACAGCTATGTTTTATTGACAATAACATATTTTATTCCATCAAACAAACAGAATATCAGACACCGATTTGTTGGCTGTCTTTCGCCATTTGTCCCCTCACCCTCAAGAACTTGCCCAAAGGCTTGATAACATATACATTATCCGTCCATCCTATCAGTTCCCTATTAGCATAAATTGTGTAATAATATATGTTAGTGCAGACTAAAGAAAGCATTCCTTGCATCGGCATCATTTAGTTTACTTGTAACCTTTGACCTGATGATGCTCTGCAAATTTTAGAGAGCGAAACCGGTCGTCGAAGCAAACATAAATGATGGCGAGTACGTCTGTCTTTTATTTCATTCTGAGTATTCCATGTATATGTTCAACAATTCTATGTGTTATGTGAAGAGATGCATCAAGTCAAACTAGTTTGATTTTACTCAACAAACTTGACTTGACTTGAAAATCAAACTTTTTTTATAAAAAAGTTTGACTTGACTTGATTTCGATATGTGTAGGTTTGACTTGAATTCAAACATCTTCAAACAGTTTGAAAAGTTTGAATATTACGCAACGTGTTTATTTTCAATTTTAAATGAGACCGCCTACGCTTTTGTCCAAAAATTTTTTTTGACAAATTTCAATAAACATAGAAATGTATTAGGTAAGTATTACGTAACGCGATTTTTGAAGATTTTTATCCCCCCCCCTACGTAACGCACTCTTATGGGAGTTTAACTATTGCGTAACGCAATTTTTGAAGATTTTTGACCCCCCCCCCCCAAACTGCGTTACGTAATACTTGAACAGTCCGTTAGCTGATATGATATTTAAACCGCAGACAGACAAATAAAACCCAATAAACGCGTTAGTTAGGATAATTAAGAAAGCTTAATGCATATTTCGAGGGGTTCGAGCGAAAACCCGATAAATACCAAAATTATGAAATCCGGTATTTTTATTTCTGCTGTAGTAAAAACACGTCTCCTACCACTGGTAAATGTTATTATTTGATATTAACATTTTTAAGCACAATAACTAATAAAAACCAAACATGGTAAAAACCGTTAACTCATATTTTCAAATAACACCAACCCGATATATACCTTTACTGATAAAAATACTTTGTTGTAAACATATTTATAATATGAGAATCCGGTAGAATCATTTATCTTCTTTTTCCTGTGTAAAGTTACTAATTTTATTAGAAACATTTCTAAGTTAAAAACTGATCATTCATTTTATCGGAGATGAAGATTACAAAATTGTTCATTTTGACAAAATATATTCATGCGAAAATCCGATAAAGAATTTTAAAATAGATAGTTTATTAAATTTCAGCACACTTTTTTCCTGCGAAAACCCAGTAAAAGATGGCGTAAATTGACAATTGAATATTACGAAAACAAAAAAGCGGTTAGAATGGGGCTATATTTATAATGAAAAACAAACTCAGAGCTTCCAAGCTACCACAGCAAATCAATTGTAGTAAATTTAAATTTAAGTGTACTGAAAAGTTGTCTGAAGACTATTGAAACTCTGTAGAAATTACTGGAATCTAGTAGTAGTAGTTTAGTCTAGAAAATTTTTTATTTTGCACAATATAACTGTTAAACTAATTTGGACAAGACTTGTCCTTAAAACTTCCCAAGGAAAGGAACGAACATTTAGTAAGAAATGTTTCTTTCCACTAGCTTACCATGAATGAATTCCAGTGTGTCAAAAGTTTTTTAAAAAACGCTGTGTATATTCTCAAATGATATAATAAATGCTGTAGCTAACAGTGATTCTACTGGATGATATTCTAAAGAGGACAATAGCGGAAAACGGTAACCAGTTAATAAAAATATCAGAAGATATTGGTTTGAATTAAAAAAAAAACTCATACTCTACGCCCTAAAAGGCTAAAACAAATTTCATCCCAAAAAGCAACCATAGACTTACCAACTCCGGGCAATTTACGAAAGTTGTATAAAAGTACCTTTCCAATAAGTGAAGCAAAGAAAACCGATTTGATAAACATGTGCCAAGAAAATATTTTCCAGAAGAGGTACATGCTTGAATAACAAATTTAAAAACCGGTAATTAAATCGTAGATCGAATTCCAGATTCCAGACGTAATGATGTGAGAAGAATCGGAAGAAAACACATTTTACCTTTTAATTTTCTAAAAATAATGCAGATTTATTTATTTTTGTTGGAATAATATACAATTAACTTTTATTTTATAATTAAAAAAATTCAAAATAAAAACCAATTAAGTCAAATGTTATACTCATTCAACGAGGTAAAACCCGATAAATATCACGTTTTATTTTTTTTGTAAAGACGTTTTGACGTTTTTATAAATTAAACTTATTAAAATTATTCTAACTAAATATTAAATTCTCTACCATTTGGCTATAACAAATATTTGATAAAACTTCCTATGACGATTAAATCTTCTTCAAACTTCCAAAAATCTTTAATCGCGATTATCTCTAAACAATGGTTTTGTTAGTTATCGGGTTTCCGCTCGAACCCCTGGATTTATACATTAATTTTTTTAAAATTTAAACCCAACATTTGTAGCTTCTATCCGAAAAAAATTTAAATTGTATAATATAAAACCACCCTATGGTTAGTTTTGAATTTTAAAGAAATACCAAAGAATATACAGCAATACTTTTGTATTGTGGTGTTTTCGAGGGAACTTGGTACATCTTAGTACCAGATGTTTTTGGAACTGGCCCTAAGATAAATAAATGCCTTTTTTAATAAAAGAAAGTCATAAAAATTCCAAATCATTTTATTTTGAGCTGTTTATTGAAAAGCCCAATAGTCTTTTTTTATTATAAATTGTAACCCTTACGAACATTGGCGTAACATGTTGCCTGTCAAAATGTTCAATGTGTTTTAAATGTATTAATTTTTTTCGAATCCTGTAAAAACTAATAAGTATTTTTGAAAAATTTAAACGCAGAATGAAAGATTACATTATTTCTGAGGGACGAAAATCCCTGAAAACTTCTATAATGTTTATTTTAATAAGTTACAGGGGTGAACATAACAGGGAAAATTTACTGTTATTTTTAATTGCAAATATTTCATTCAAAAGAAACTTTTTATTCTTTCTTTTCATTCTGCGTTTAAATTTTTCAAGAGTACTTATTAGTTTTCTCAGGATTCGAAAAAAATGAATATCTACATTTAAAAGTTTTAATTTAAAACACATTGAAAATTTTGACAGGCGACATTTTGCGTCTTTCCCTTAACGAGAACTTGGAGTAATAAGTGCTTTATTCAGACAGAAAGTCAAACTATCCGTGTAGATTCATTTCTTCATATTACAAGTTGTAAGACCCCCGTTTAATATTTCAAATTCAAACATTCAAGTCAAACTTGTGCAACTCCATTTGGCAAGTGTCTCCCCAGCGTGCTGAAAATTAAGTTTTTCCAAATTTTCATCAATAATTGTATTTCCTTTTTGGTCGAGATGAGAACCAAAATGTTCAAACGGCAGGATGACGTCTGACAGACGTTTGCTGAGAGGGGCCATGCGTCACTTAACTCGGTTGTATGCGCTCTACCGAGCGCCCAGAAGGTTTAGTCAATGTAGATCCAGGTTGTACTACTTATTTAAAGTGTTGAAGGTAAAGTTCTTGACTTTCCGGTAACATGGGTTTTCATACGGCCCCACTGGCTTCACGCTGTTCGATTCTGTTATCATAAAGAGTTTGAATGCAGAAAGTTTGAATCAGAAAGGTGTTTCAGAAAAAGGTAACACCGTCTCTAGCATAGGTGAAAAACTGGAAAATAATAATTGAATTTGCTTAGTAAAAATTTTTGTATAACGAATAATATACAATGTTGCCAGTAGTTTCGGCAAAATCGTAAAAAATGTGTAAAATTTTTTGTTCTTTAACGCGCTGTACCGTGAAAACGCATGCCGTTACAAACAATTTTTACTAAGCAAATACCAATTACTTTTCAGTTTTTCACCTATGCTAAAGTTATATCGATAAAACGGAACTTGCCAGCAAGCAGTTCTAAGCATACAGAAATAATTTTCAAGAAATTTAAATTTACGACCCTATTTTGATTATAATCGCTTCCTGTATTAAGTTACTTTTATGTGGCACTCATTGTATTATTAATTTTCTTATCTTAATTGGCAACTAACATGTCAATCTCAACAAAAAAGTATATCTACTGTGTTCAAACTCTTTCAAACTAGTTTGACAAACAGTTTGAATTTTCAAACCTGTACGATTGACCAGTTTGACTTGACTTGAATTATTTGTCAGAAGGATTGACTTGAGTTTGACTTGAAATTAAGTCAAACTCAAGTCAAGTTCAAACATTCAAGTCCAACTTGTGCAACTCTAGTTATATGCTTCTATGTTTGGGACTTTTTGTCCTAGGTAATGAGTTTTTTGTGGTAAAAAAATTGTAAAAAATGTGTTTTTTGCGTATTATGTGTTGCATATGTGTAGGGTATGTTAGAGATATGTGCTACACATATTCCTCTCCTATTGTTGGTATGTTTTTGTTGTTCACTTCTTCTTTAAGTATTCGTAACCAAAGTCTGCTGCATCCTTCTGATGGATTTGCTACACATTTTTCTTGATTTAGTAGGTTGAGGGCTGAGTCTTTGATTTTTCTCTTTATCATATATGTTTTCTTCATGATTATTGATTGATCTTTCCACTGTGGTCTGTGTCCATTGTCCCAGGCATGTTTGCAGATCTGTGATTTGTCGAAATCCCTGTTTTTAATGTTTGTTTTATGTTCGTTAATCCTGACACTTAGTGGTCTTGCAGTTTGTCCCACCTAAAAATTGTTGCATTCCGAGAGTATTTTATAGATGCAGTTTTTTGACCTCTCCTGTGTGTTGTTCGTTTTGGTTTTGGTCAGTTTTAGAACCCTAACAAATAAGTACTTTACTAACAATAAAACACTGAAAACGTTTGTTTTCTATACTTCCACAAAATTTATTACAACTAAGTGACTACAGCTGTTTCGGCAGAGTGCCTTTCTCAAGTGATATAGTTTACAATGTGTTTGCCTTTTTAAGTCTTTAACTGAAGAGGTTGAGGAGTGGGGAGCTGTTTGTCTCGAGTTGGTCGTTCAGAATTATATCTGTATTTTTCAATTTATTAATTTCCATAGATTCTAAAAAAGATAGCTCAAGGCTTTTATTTTGAATATGCAGAATTTGAAACTCTTCATTGAAAGAATGTTTATGATCTAGAAGGTGAAGTGCGTATGTAGAAGTGTCTGTTTTTCTATTGTTGAAAGCCCTTTTGTGTTCTGCTATCCGTTTGTCAAAGGTTCTGCCAGTTTGACCGATGTAAGTTTTCGGACAATCACCACAAGTTAGTTTGTACACACCACTCTGTAGTTGCTTTCTCTTTCGGCTTTTATTGTTCTTAATATATTTGCTTAAGTTGTTGTTAGTTCTGAAAGCTGGTGTTATTCCTTTCTTTTTTATGTATCTGGCTATTTTTGTTGTTATCGTGCCAGTATATGTGAGAGAGCAGAAGGTACTGGGTTCTTTCTGTGGTGGTGCATACACTAATTTCAGGGCTTTCTTATGGAGTTTTTGGTTTAAAATTTTGTTAACTGTTTGTTCGTTATAGCCATTGTTTACTGCTATTTGTTTAATGATGTTTAGTTCTATCTCGAAGTTATTTTTTGTCATGGGAATTTCTGTCAGTCTATGTATCATGCTATGGTAGGCTGCTAATTTGTGTTGTGTAGGATGGGATGATGAATTGTGTATGGTTGTGTCAGTATGGGTAGGTTTATGATATACGGAGAACTCATGTTTGTTGTGTAGTCTGGTAATCGTAGTACTTTACTTTTTATTTTTTAGGAGATTTATGCCAAGCAGCGTTGATTCAAATGAGTCCACCTTTTCAGCTTGGCGGTTCAGGTGGCTGGAATAGCACAACAAATCCAAAATATTATTTTCTCCAGCAGAACGATAATTTGGATTTGACTGATCAAGACATTAGAGGATCATTAGATGGACTCTACATGGCACTAAAAATAAATGACATCAAAGGAAAAACTGACGTTAAAATTTCGCAAGTCCTAGATATGTATTACTCTCCTCAACAAAAAGGAGTTTTTAATACATCTTTTAGGGCATGTAACAGAAATATTCTTTATTCTGAATTGGTCGATTCTAAAACTCTACAAAAAAATATCAACAATCTTATGTCAGTAATGGACGATAAGGGCCAATATCCTGGATATATTGTTCCTGAAAAATATCCAACACTGGCCGAAGCAGCATTTAACAACTTTGCATCATATCTACGTAAGTCATTAATTTGTCAATTTTTTTTTATTAGAAAAAAAGTCGCATCCACCAAAAGGTTATTAGCGACGGAACAAAATAAAAATAACAAAAGTAAATAACTACAGATTACAGAAAATATTTCGAATATGATATTTAACTATTATTATCATAGGAACAGTTTTGACCTAGAGTTTTTGCTAGAGTTCGAGATATTATAACGATGTCTTACTTGTTCATATGTATCACAATCTATTAAAAATAATCTAGGGAAATAAGCAATAAATAGACCATGTTCGTGCCAATAAAATATCCAGATAGCTGACAACTTTTTTAGTTATTGTAGACTTGTATGGAACCTACCGGTTTCCTACATACAGTTCGCGTCCGGTTTTTAATTATTAACAATTTAGTGCAAAAAACGCGATTTTTTCGATTTTTTGCACTCCATTGAAAAGCTAAATAGTTGACATAAAATTAAAAAATTTAATATTTTAGAACATGGAATACCTTTAAAATGCCGATTTTCGAAAGTTAAAAAGTTAAGTTGTTGCTTCGCAAACAGCAATATAAGTGAAAATTGTTATTTGTTAATAACTTTTGCTAAAACTAACTTAGAACTTTAGTATTTCACCCAAAGTTGGGTATTGTGGTACTTAACAAACCCCTTAAAATTTGAGACCAATCCATTAATTAGTTTAAAAGTTATTCTATTTGTTTATCCCAGAGACCTTTGTGTTGCAATAACATTAGACAGAAAATAATGAAGATGGTGCAATTCTGCGTATTCCAAATGAAAGTCGAAAAGTGATACTATCAAAATGTATTAAAAAGGATAAAAAAATATCTAATACATACAGGGTGTTTGCTAAAGAATGGGCCATAGCTTAACCTTAGATTCCTGAGGTTAAATTAGGTCGATTTGAGCTAACTTACCTTAGTACGAAAGTTGATAATAACAGAAATACAGGGTGTAAAAGTTAAACTTTTATTTTATTCATTTTTGAATATTTTATGACAGACATGAGATAACAACACTAAATTTGGTAAGGGGGTTTTTTGAGACGAGAAACCTAAATTTCCTACCAAAAATTATATATTACCCAGAGGGCGCCACATACGTCTTTCAGTGCTCATTTAATACGTTTAATTTTTTCAACCCCCACTCTACATAATTTTGAGATCAAATGTTTTACTTCCCTATTATTTTTACTTATAAAAGTATACTACGATGCAAAATTCAATTTTTTGCATTTCATTGTAGTTACTAAAAACCTTTTGACATATTCTTGTCATACTTGGCAGCAATTGTAAGTACTGTACACCCTTCTAAATTGTATTAAACAAACATGTCTGGCTACTACCAGAGGCGTACGACGGCGGAAAGGGAAGGGTGAACCATTCACTTTCCCCTGTCGTACAGTTATATTAAAAAAAAAAAGGGTACAAGTATTAGAAAGGGAAGTTAACGTCATCCTATTTGTGTACAACCGGCTGGGATTTTTGGAGGTTATCAAATGTCATAAGTGATCAAAAATGCAACTCATAGACGTCAAAGACGTTTAATTTGATAGAAGGTTTAACGTTACGTACAATAAAAAATTTAAGTGAGATTGAAAAGGCTCAAATAATTACGAAAATGGAAGAAGGATGGTCAATTCGTGCGCTAGCAAATTTCTATAATAGAAATTTGAAAACAATCTTCAGAATTAAGCAACGATGGGTCCAACAACAATCATTAAAAAGAAAAATTGGTTCAGGGCGTTCCAAAGTATCCACTCCTCAACAAGATGCTGTTTTAGTTCAATTCTTAAGAGATAATCCATTTGCGACGTCGAAGGATTCAAGGATTCATACGGGATTTCCTGGTGCCCAACCTACTGTAAGCAGAAGGATCAATGAATCTGAATTAAAAAACCGACCAGCTGCTAAAAAACCATTAGTAACTGTTGAACATCGGCAAGCAAGAGTAATATTTGCACTTAACTATATTTACCGCAACCCACAATTTTGGAACAACGTCATTTTTACTGATGAAAAGACTTTTCAGTCGACCTTTAACGGTCAAATCCGTGTTTATCGTCCAGCCAATACTAGGTTTGAAGAACGATATATTCACTCTCATAATAAATCTGGACGTTTTTCTGTAAATGTATGGGGTTGGATTAGTATACATGGACCTGCTGTTTGTTGGCGATTAGAGGGAAGATTTACTGCCGACAATTACATTAACGTTTTGGAACACGTAATGCTCCCTTCTATTGAGCAATTGTATCCTAATAATACTTTTATATACCAACAAGATAATTGTTCAGTCCACACTGCCCATGCCGTAAGGAATTGGTTTCAAACGCAAAACCTGGAAGTATTGCCATGGCCTGCGCACAGTCCAGATATAAATCCAATTGAAAACATTTGGTGCATAATTGTTAAAAAATATATATAAAAGAAATTTTATGCCACAAAATTCAGATCAATTGTGGGATACAATCTTAGAGTGCTGGGAAGATCTTGATCCAAATATGATATCTAATATAATTCAAAGTATGCCAAATAGACTAAATAAAGTTATAGAAGCAGACGGTTCTATCACCAAATACTAAATTCTATTTGTAACAGTCATTAAAATTATTCTTTATATAATTGTTGAATAAATGGTTTCGTCTAATTAATGCTCAACGCCAATGATTTATATTTTTAATAACCTGTGACATTTAATAACCTCCAAAAATCCCAGCCGGTTTTACACAAATAGGATGACGTTAACTTCTCTTTCTAATACTTGTACCCTTTTTTTTTTAATATAACTGTACGCCTCTGGTAGTAGTCACAAACGATTATTTCACATAATTTAGTACGGTGTACAGTAGGCTGGAGCGCTGTTATATGGAGACAAATGAAATAACAATTTTTACAAACGCGTAATGCGGAATCGATGCTACTGTGGGAAAGAATTGGAAAAGTTAATTGTCATTTTTTTATATTATGACTCTAACATCTGCCCCAACGTGATTTAAATTTTGAAATTTTACCTACGCGGGGTGCGGTATCAATTCGCTTTTAGGATATGAATCGAAAACTTCAATAACACTTATTTCTATTTTTATCAGAATAACTGATCTATTTTGAATTTCGCGCCAACCCCCGACCGAACGCTGCAACCAAAGAGTTATAACCTGTCACAGGAGTTGACCTTCACTCTCCCACTCAATTTCAATTATAAGTAAGTAGAACACAAAACAATATTGGCTAGAATTATTGTAGTTTTCCACGATAAGTATATAACATTATTGAAACCTTATGAAGGCAGGAAGGACGAAGACGGTTACAAAGAGAAGCTATTAAAGTTTGGTGAGGATAGCAATAAATTGTTTGATATTGCAACTTGCAAATGTTTAGAGTTCAGAGATTGCAACTGTCCTAGAAACCGAAAAATTCCAATATCAGAACGAAATTTCTTAATCACCCAACGAACTGACCATAAAATAATGATTAATAGTTTAATTTGTGAAGCGACCAAAAAAATTGAGATGGATTTACATATATTACACCAACAAGAGCAACGTGAAGAAAAATAGTCTTGCAAATTTGGGCGGAATCCATTCCTAGTACTTCTAGATTACCTACAACTTCAAAGATACGACCGAATGTTCAACAGCCAGATACATTAAACAAAAGCGGTGAAATTGAGGACTTCCAATCGCAATCGCAATCGATTATTTCCACTTCTTCACTCACAATGACTGATGTCACATTTCCGGTTGTTGCCAGGACATTAGATCGTTATGGGGTTTAAGATCGTGCTGGAGTAGCAATAATTTCTGCAGCTTTTCACGACATTGGTCTCATTACTGAAAACGATTCATCACGGGTTATAGACAGAAATAGACTTCGACGAGCTCGTTCTAAAACTAGGACTACTTTGTAACTCTATTCTGACATTTCTTTCCTCGAACTGACATTGCGTCATCTTTTTCAACATCTAGAACTAGAAGTGGACCAAAAGGTCTCACAGGTCCCATTGGCAAGGCAGTTACTAACTGTGAAGTATTACCCATTTTTCCGTTTGATGCAATTAAATGTGCGTTGCCCGATATTACCAAATCGATACAGGAATTAATCACCGATTAACTATATCTACTACAAATATGTCAGTATATCAATAGTGGACATTGTGATGAAAATTTTGTGAAAAAAAATCCTGGTAAACTAGTTCACCCTAGATGGTTGACAATGGTTAATCGGATATTTAGCACATTTATTTTAACGGTCTATGCTCCTATGTGATTCAGGATCAAGACTAGGCCAATTTGTATTTTTGGTGCCAAACATATATATGATACGATAAAACTGTCGCGCTATTTGCCAAACCACTTGAAGAATGTTATTGTCCCAGTCATACAGAGAAATGCATTCTTTGGACATTCAGAGAATATACTACTAGGAATGTTAGCCGACACCAGACAGTACGTCAGAGAAGTTGCACTCCGCAGAATATTGAAGATCAGAGAGACATCATACATAGGAGCCTTACATATTTTCCAAGTACCTACTTTAAATATGGATGCTGATGATTACATCGATATGACAGATTGGAAAACCAAGACAGAACCTCCACTAACGAAGACTTTAAGTACCGAAAGGATATCTCAGGCCATCAAGGAAAATTTCCGTGTCACACACAATCCTCTGAAAGGTGTGTCAAATTAGTTACAGAAGCAAGTGCTGCCCTCTGTGGGTCACGGAGGAGAGACGGATTCACTAAGAACAATGCAAAGAATAAGCTCAAATCATGCCTTTTGATGCCTAAATTTGATACTAAGAAAGACTATCGTTCAGAATGAGTTTTTATGTTATTCTTCAATTTGTAAGCATATATTTTTTAACTATATTGACTATTTTTATTTTTTTTCTTCATATTATAGTCCTAATAGCTAGAATAAAACATTATCGTTGACTCTATTAGTTGACTCTGTCGAATTTTTTTTAGATTTTTTTTTTACAAAATTCCAAAATTTCAATCACCGTGGGGCACTTTTCAGACTAAAAATACGAAAAAATGTCATCTAAGTTTTTCATTCTAAAATGAAAGACGCATCAATTCCGCACCCCGTGAAAATGAAATTCGAAAAAATAAATTTGCGCTCCACCCTAGTGTACAGTACCTACACTTTCTGCCAAGTATGACAAAGAAATATTAAATACATAGTTTTAAAGTATTATTTTTTAAAAATAATTTATTCATTATTTAAAACGTTAAGAACTATTTATACCCGGTACTTTAAAGCTATTTGACATATCCTTATGATACTTAGCAGAAAGTGTAGGTATTGTACACCCTACTAAATTATAATCGTTTCGGGCTACTACCAGAGGCGTACGACGAGGGAAAGTGAATGGTTGACCCTTCCCAAATTCTCCGCCACTGGCAGAATTGCTACTTTAGTGCCATTTTTGGATTCTCCAATACTTTATATTTAAATAATATATACTATTCATTCGTAACGATAAAGTCATTAGTTTTCGAGATATTTGAAGTTAAAAATGGAACGGCACAGTTAATTTGAACAATGTATTATGCCCCTCCATTTTTAACTTTATATATCTCAAAAACGAATGACTTTATCGTTACGAATGAATAGTATGTATTATTTACATAGAAAGTATTGGAGAATTCAAAAATTGCACTAAAGTAGCAATTCTACCAATGGCGTAGAATTTGGGAAGGGTCAACTATTCACTTTCCCTCGTCGTACGCCTCTGGTAGTAGCCAGAAACGTTTGTTTAATACAATTTAGTAGGGTGTGCAGTACTTACACTTGCTGTCAAGTATGACAAAGATATGTCAAATGGTTTTTAATAACTACAATTAAATTCAAAAAATTGAATTTTGCATAGTACGTGATTTAAAATCAACTATTCTAAATGGGAAATAAGCCACAATTTAACTAAAAAAATGATTTTTTTAACGTTTCGACGCCCAAATCGCATGTGGTTGATTATAAAAATGCCACAAGGAAATAGCTTTAGAACGATAGTAGATTTAAAATGCCTTTATCTCGAAAATGGTTGAGTTTAGCGAGATAAACGTAGTATGTATATGTATATGTATAACTTTTTTAAGTAAAAATAATACAGGAATAAAAGTTTTGACCTTCAAATTATGTAGAGTGGAGGATAAAAAAAATTGAACGTATTAAATGATCGGTGAAATACGTATGTGGCGCCCTCTAGGTAATATATAATTTTTGGTGGGGAATTTAGGTTTACCGTCCTAAAAAACCTCTAGTTACCAAATTTCGTGTTGTTATCTCACGTCTGTCAGGAAATATTCAAAAATAAACAAAAAAAGAGTTTAACTATGACACCCTGTGGATCGGGATTATCAACTTTCGAACTAAGGTAGAAAATTATAAAAAGAAAGGTTTCTATAGAAATTACATACAAATTAAGAAAGAAATATCATAATCCATTCAGCAGATCCGCAGATACAGAAAACTGTATTAGTTTAAAAATGCTTTTTCGGTATTTGAACTCGGTAGATTGTAGTCGGTGGAATGGTTACTAAGGGGGAACCCTTAGTAACCATTTGAACTACATTTTTGAAAATTCGTAGAGGGTCTTGTGAAGGTACAATGTTTGTGAAAATTTTTTACCAAAGAATAAAAATTCCATTCTTTAAAATGGCATCAATGAGATTCCTTAATTGTTATAAACAAATTAGCAGTGAATTAAAAAACACATGGCTAACTCTGGAATTTTTTTTATTTGAAAATTCATGTTAAAATACTAGCTTTTCTAATGTATAAAAAGATTTTTTACGGACAATATTTTTAAAGTTATTCTAAATGTTTATAAACTACAAAATTTCCAAAATTTTGCATTAGGATTTTTAACTATAATAAATATTTTTTTTTTATCTTGTGTTAATATGTTTTGACAGTATCGCTCTTCTACTTTCATTTGGCATAGGTACGTAGAATTGCCCTATCTTCATTATTTTCTGTTTTATGTTATTGCAAAATAAATGTCTCTGGGATAAACAAAATATAATAACTTTTAAACTAATTAATGTATCGGTCTCAAATTTTGAGGGTTTGTTAAGTACCCCAATACCCAACTTTGGGTGAAACCCTAAAGTTCTAATTTAAATTTAGTAAAAGTTATTGACAAATATCGATTTTCATTTATTTTGCAATTTGCGAAGCAACAAATCGACTTTTTAACATTAAAAAATCGGCATTTTAAAGCTTTTTCAATGTTCTAAAAAATCAAATTTTGCAATTTTATATCAACTTTTATTTTTTTTAATGGGGTGCAAGAAGTCGAAAAAATCGTGTTTTTGCACTAAATTGTTAATAATTAAAAAACGGATGCGAACTCTAGCCAGGAAATAGGGAGGTTTTCTTCCTACAGGTCTACAATAACTAAAACAGTAGTCAGCTCCTGGATATTTCAGTGTCCTGGGAAATTTCTTATTTCTCTGGACTAAAAGTTTTCGACTGTTAATTGAACGTTACATTGATCACATATATATGGGTCGATTATTCTTTGTGAAAAGGTAAGAGGGCGTTAACTTAGTATGTCCTAGACGTAAACATGCAAGCACAATAACTTATTCTCGCCTGTTAAGCGACGATGGAATCCACTAAAGTACATTATTTTTGAGTTTATTTTTGTTAGGTAGAGACCACTACTCATTTTGCCACAAACACAACAATTTAGTTTTAAAATAAGCTTTTACGTCACTGTTAATTCACTTGTCTATAGGCTCCGAAAATTCCCTTAAAATTGCCTGTCGTGCAGTCCTGCCAGCTTCTTCATTTCTTGTTACTACGACGTGTGAGTGTACCCACAAAAATTGAACTCTTCTTCCATTTTGATAAGTTCCAAGCTGATATTTTAGCAACTTATCAAAAGGATGTTTCGGAAAAATATTTAAATGAGTTTAGAGAGCTAAGGGAATCTGTTACTATCAGGACTTTTGAGAATGTAAACTCGATAAAAAGTTTCACAGCATGATATATGAGGTAGAGCTTAATTAAATATGTGCTACATGCTGGGGGTAGACAGACATCAATCGTTTTCTCAGAAACGATTGATGTCCTCACTCTGTCTTCGGTCTTGATGCATCTGCGTAGATTTTATGGTGGTCGGGGTGCTTTTCTAAGAGAGCCTCGAACTTGAGCCGGGAATTGTTTGTATTGGATTTATCGAAATAGACCAGAGAAGTATCATATATTGGTACAGCGATCAGCCAAGGTCTGGGCATTTAATATCCGAGGAGAAAACATCCGGAAAATTAGTGTTTAGATTTTGAAGTATGGATTTAATTCTTTCGTAATATGGTTTTTAGTTTAGCGAATATCTTGCGATTTGTTTGCATATTTGTTTGTAAAAGTGTTTTGATATATGGATTTTAAAATATTACAAGCCACTGAAGCTGCATGTGATATTAATTTTTTTATTGAAAATTGAAACTCTATAAAGTGAGATCATTTTTTGAGTGCATCTAAAAAGTTTTAAAGAATTGAAGACATTAGGGAGATTATTTTTACATTAAATAGATACCACTAGGTCGTCAGCGTATAAACGGGCTTGTAAGGGTTTTGAATGTTTTTGGTTATATCATGTATTGCTACTAGAAATAACGTTGGACTAAGTATGGATTCTTGGGGTGTACCATTTTCCAAACTATAAATATTTGAAAAAATGTTATTAAGTATTTATTTTCACTTGAAAAGGTTTGTTGTTTAAAAGATTTTGGATGAATTCAAGGCAGTGACCTTGAATATTCCATTTTTAAAGCTGTCTCAAAAGGCTGTACTTTTAAGCTTTATTAAATGCACGTTATAAATAAAAAATATAGCAACACATTTTTGGTTTGTAGCCAGAGCTTCATGTATCTCACTTTCCAAGTCTACATAGAATGTTTTCTAGACGCATACATTACATTACACAATTTGTTAAATTGTGTAATGTATGTAAGGGATAAACTTTTCCAAATAATTTACATTTAATAATTTCCAGTTAATCTATATTTATATTGACTGAGGTTCATCCTTGAACTTCGGTTAAGCTGGGAAATGCAATTCTCATTGCCAGTTCACGTTCTGCGCCTTAATGTTTGTTGGCAATGCAAAAATCCCTAGATTCTAGTAGCTTTCGAGAAATGCCAATATGTGGAAAAAAGTAAAACTATCGCCATTTTCTATGAACTTTTTTATGCCATCTCTTAATAACATTATATTTAAATATTTACAGTCAAACAGTCATTTTAATAATTATTAACAAATCTAACAAAAATATAAATAGTGTTGTCGTAATGCTTAGATATATCGTGGGTATACTGCAAAAACTGACCAAGTCAATTTTTATCGATTTTTAGTTTATGTGACCAAGTCACTCCAAAGAACTAACCGAATACCTGAAAAAATTCCCAAGGCAAAATTATAAGGTTTGATGCCGCAACACACATAACATACAAATGTATATGTCTGGGTATGCGTATCAACAGACTGGAAGAAATGAACATGTTGACTTGGTCACTTCTGCATGCAATATTATTCATATTTTATTCATGTCAACATTGAACTACGACAATTGGATATTATGACTTGGTCACTTTTCTATGTTTTAGTTTTATCTATACGTTGTATGTTTATTTGTTGAACGATCACGTGTTGGAAAAATAGATATTAAGTTTATCTTTTATTTTATCGTATAGAACAGCAATTTAAATATTGTGCAGCATAATTTTTTAGAATCTGGGCATTCTTACATGGAAGTAGATTACATGCACAGTGCCATAGAAAATGCTAAAAATAATGTTCCAGTATACACTATGCTTGATTATTTACACATTTTTAGACTGGCCAAAACAAAAAAAGTGATGCATATAACGTACAGGAATTAAGGTATAATGCTTTTCTTGATATAAATACTCTAGCTGCTAATGTAGGTACTCTTAAAAATAGAACCATTGACGAAAACTGAAATAATGTTAATTGGCAAAAAATTATATGTATGTGATATGAAGAAGACAAACCGCAATATATTGTTTAAGTACAACTATAGTGATCCAGACTTTCTTATGTTCAATGTAATTGGGCGTACTAAACGAGTTATAAATCTTATAAAAGAAATTCAACTACTATTTTACTCCAAAGAAATTCCTATTTCTAAACTTAAAAAGCAGGATCTTCTAAAATTGTGTAGACAGGAATAACTCCCTCTGAATTCCATGCTTGGGTATCAGTCAATACCATCAGAGTGGGAAGATGTTGCTCCAGAGCCATCAGTATTGTCCGATTCGGATTCAGATTAGCTCTACTTCTCCTATTCGGATTCAGATTAATTCTAGTAGAGAAACGTTTACATTTTTATTATCATTCTCCAATTTAAAAAATAAAGTAAATGTTTTTATTTGAAACTTCAGCCTTACACTGTAAATAAATAAAATTAGAAGTATTTTCTTTGTGATTTATTATTCATAAATAATCATCTTTTTGTGACCATGATTTAAATTTGAGCAAATTTCTACATCAAAAAGTGACCAAGTCAATTTTTTTTCGAAAAACAATAAGGTTAATGCGATTTTTAGAGCTACTTAGAATCACTAACTTCAACAATTTAATACCTGAAAAGAAAAAATACATATCCTTTTAAAATGATTTACAAAAAATTCAAATAAAATTACAGAATATTCAACATCAATTATCTCGAAAGCACAATATTTGACTTGGTCAGTTTTTGCAGTATGCCCACGATATATTTAACGAATTATAACAAATGCTTTTGACGTATTTTATGAGAGCGTTTCATGTCAAATTGAAATAATACTACGCATGCGTAATCTCTGACATCATGTGAACTGGGTTCATGAACGCTTGAATTTCAATGTTTAGCGCAAAAACAGACTAACCACTCTGTGGATTCACAGAGCAGTGTTGCCAATCGCATTTCTCTAGATTATCCGATGATCGCTAGAAAAATATCCGATTTGTCACGGAAAGGTACGCTAGGTTAAAAATATTTCTGTTATTAAAATCAATGTTGCCAATATTATCCTTTTAGTCCCCTTAACAACCATCAAATAACAAAATCCGTTGTTCGTACGCCAATCAGTTGATTGTAATCAATTATCATTATGATAATTAACATAATTGATTGATTAATCAATTAATCTCATAATTGTAATCAATTATGTTTTCAGCAACCCAATCAAAGTTGACATTGACAGTAATTAAATATTTGATAATGATCAGTTGATTCCATTTCTGATTAGCGTTCGAACAACCGGCCCTTTGATCTACTGGATTCTCTATTTCACAGTTTAAATATTCTCGTTTATAGATGAAAATCTCGTATCCTAGCTGATTATTACCTAATTCATGTATGTAAATACTATTTATTTACTATTATTATATTATTCGTATTTTGTATTATCGTAAGTGTTAAATTCAAATAAATAAATAAATCTAAATATTTCATTATTTGGATCGTTATATTAATTTATTATAATTATTTAAGTAAAAACAAACACTTTTAAATATTATTTTATTAAAACGTAATAACTACCTAAAACTAGGTACTGGAAAAATAAATAATAAATAAATCAATACAAAATAAACTACAGCTACATTAATTGCATAGGCGCAAAATTTCTGGGCAATGCTTTTAAAATGCATTATTTTTTCGAGTCCTGAGAAAGGTAATAAGTATTATTTAAAAATTTAAACGCAGAATGAAAGATTACATTATTACCGAGGGCCGAAAGTCCCTGAAGACTTCTATAATTTTTATTCAAATATGTTACAGGGGTAAAAGGAAAAGAGAATATTGAGTGTGATTTTTAATTTCAAATATCTCATTCAAAAGAAACATTTTGTTTATTCTAAGCGACTTTCAGCCCTCGGTAATAATGTAATCTTTCATTCAGCGTTCAAATTTTAAAAAAATATTTATTAGTTTTATCAGGATTCGAAAAAAATGAATACGTTTAAAGATTATTGGTCCGAAATTTTGCGCCTACACTCTTTTAACAACAAAGAATTATTACAACTGAAACAATAGAAATGTATTCGACAATAGAAATGTAGTTATTAAGGTATCAGTTATTATCCATAATACCCATGGTGCATTCAACGTTAATGCCCGACTAAATTATTTTTATAGGCAAAAAATTTGAAGGATTTTTGAGTTCATTAGTAGATATCTAGATATTACTAGTTTCAAATAAGTAGATTTTTCTACAACCACTCTTCCAAATTCATTTTTATGCACAATTTTATGTTAACAAACTTACTATTTTCTCACAGAATAACTGACAGTAGTGTGCAGAAAAGTGACGTAAGTTCTTTTCTGCATAGTACCTTACCCATCTTAACGTTTTTTATTAACCATTTATCCATTATAAAAAAGTATTTTCACAAACCAAAACTTATTTCAACAGACGAGACGTTTACTTAAGCACTGCACTACATAAAATGAAAATAAAACAAAATCGTGCGTGAATTAGTTTTCATAAGTTTAAAGACTAAACACTAAAATCTCATAAATAACATCGGACGGCAGACGGTTTTTGAAATTTGAATTGGATTAGTATGCCTTAAGTGGATGCACTTGTGAATTTAAATTCTAAACAAAAGAATCGGCACATGTCCCTTTTGTCAAAAGATGAAAAGTATCGGATGTCACTAACATTCATCCAGTATAGGCTATTTATAAAAATTTGGGTGGAACCAAACAAAATTAATGTGTTGTTAGTGTTGGGAATATATGGATTAGAAAGTTTTAATCGATGGTAGATACACTGAAAAATATCCGCAAATATCCGATTTATTTAAAGATACGAAGAAGATACGACAACTCTCAAAAAGGTACGCAAATCGGATAATTATCCGCCGATTGGCAACACTGCCACAGAGTAGCACTGCAATGTGGTTCGTCTGTTTTTTCGCTTAGAGTGAACACAGTTTAAACCACCAAAATCGTTTGAACGGGAATTGAGAAAGACGATTTTGATTTTAACTGTAGTTCACTAAAAGTTCAGGTTAAACTTGAGTTGAACTCGATATGAGAAATCGGCCCAATTCTCCTTAGATTTGGTTATACTATATCTATTTTAAGTTTAGGTTGTCTAATGCCTATTTAAATTATTAATTATTATTTTTAGCACGACTGAATGTCGATCTCCAATGTCCTCAATTGGATTCTGGGATAGAACGGGTCCGTACTGATCTACTAATTTTTATAGATCCAAATTGGGAATACAGAACAATTCAACCTATATTATCGTAAGTGACTTGAACACAAATCTACTCATAAAAATCAACAATGCTGAAAATAAGCTTTATATGTTTTTCTACTCTCATACTTTAATATATCAATAATTATTATGATTTCACTACTTACCTGTATTATAATGAACTTGATTATGATACATATTTCCATTATGATACATATTTTCAACCAATGGTATCGCCAGATGACATTCACTATGAAAATGGCACATGCGTAGTGACCAACGTCAAGTCAAATGCATACGCTTTGACAACTCACAATATGTAAACAAATTGACTAATCTAAAAATTAAATCCTTTGAAGAAAATGTCTGAAGACGATAGGGATATTAAAAATTTATCCTCAAATTCATTTTAATAATTGTAATTTAAGAATATACATGCATCAACAAAACAATGAATTTAACCATAAACCTACTTAATTTGTTTGCGTTACAAAATTAATAAATTTGAAAATATTTTTGATTGTGAGTAGTCATAGAAAAAAATCATGTATTCAACTTGCATTTAATTATCATTATAAAGCTCATATTCTAGACTAAACTAGCCGTTACGCGGCTCGTTTCGTATCCGTCATACTCACATCATAATGACCATCATTAAATGCTCGTTGCATAATATACTATTTAATTTATTTATTTGTGTAATACAAATGGTGAAAATAAGGACCATGGTGACATACAGTATGATGCAAAAGTATGGAATAAATTAATTATTTCAGAAACAGATAATTTAAAAAAACTTAAAATACGTCTAGTTTAATTTTTGAATGGCCATCAATTGCTTTATATGTTTTGGGCATTACATCATCAGTGTTAACGTAATGACGTAATCGACAATTTTTTAAGTACATACCAAGGTCACGGGACACCTCATTTGAAAGGTCTTCTAATCTCTTTTGCAACGATGTATTATTTATTATATAACTATGGGAATATTTATTTCTACAGTTAACCAAAATTATATACTTACTTAAGTATGATGAAGAGGTATAGAATACATTCATTATTTCAGAAACAGATGACTTTTTAAAAAAATATTAAAACACTTTCTAAATTGATTCAATGTAAAATCAATTTTATTAGAAAAATTTTTTGCTTCTATTCTTTAAAAACTATTTTTTAAAGTCGTCTGTTTTCTTCTCTAGGTGCCGTCTCCGCTTAGAAGGTTAGCAATCATCAGGGCGATTTTTACTTTTGAGACCGCGGCTCTAAATAATTCGTTGTTACTACATCCAAACCATTCCCTAAGGTTCTTCAGCCATGAGTTACGTCTCCTTCCTATGAATCTTTGTCCCTGGATTTTTCCTTTCATGATGACCTGGAGTATTAGGTATTTATGTCCTCTCATCACATGTCCCATATATCTCAGTTTTCTTCTCTTAATTGTTAGAAGTACTTTTTTCCTTATGCATACGTCTCATTACCTCTACGTTGGTTATTCTATCTGCCCATGAGATCTTCAGTATTCTTCGTTACATCCACATCTCGAATGCCTCCAGTCTTCTCACATCAATTTTCCATTTTCTTCAGTGTCCACGGTTTCACCCCGTAGTGTAATACGGATAGCACATTACTTACTTACTTTCCGTGTCCGGAACACCATCAACTTCAAATTCTGTATTTCCAATGGTTAGCCACATAGATGGCCCTGTCATTTGCTAAAATTAACTCTTCTTCTGTGCAGGTCTCTCTCATCTTTGTGCATGATAGTAGATGCCGGCTGGTCTGAACCGCGCCACAGTCGCAGATATCTTCCTCCTGGTATCCCCATTTTTTCAGTTTACTAGCACAACGTGAAACGCCGGTTCTTAGTCTGTTTAGCACTTTCCAAGTCGGATACGGTAAATTGTGTCCAGCAGCCATTTCCTCTGAGGCAGGAAAATGTGTCGAGGTAGCTGACGCTTGCCATAGGTGTATTCGGCGCCTCTCTGGCGCTTCGGGGATGGATCTTGATGTTTTCAGGAAGCTTTTCCGAGATCTTAGTCTGCTTGGCTGAGTTTGGTGGTCATATAAGGGGTGTCTTCGGTCCGTCTCCTGCTTTTTTCGTTCTACCTCTGACGTGACCTTCCTCCTGATAGGTGGTGAAGCAATCCCAGCTATGGGGTATACTTCTTCGATAGGTGTCGGTTTCAGGCAACCCGATATTATACGAACCGTTTCATTTAGAGCCGCGTCGACGTTCTTTGCGTGAGCAGAGTTTGCCCATACTGGTGCTCCAAACTCCGCGGCCGAAACACATAATGCTAAGGCACAAGTTCGGAGAGTGTGTGGTTGTGCATAGCTTGGGGATGATATTACTTCTGGCACTTACTTTCTTCTTAACATCTTGACAGTGGTATCGGTAAGACAGAGTTCTATCCAGACGGACGCCAAGGTATTTTGGCGTCTCGTTGTGTTCTAGCATCTGACCACGCCATTCCACCTCCAGAGGCACCTCCATCGTAGTATAGAGCTAAGCCTCTCATGGCATCTGTCAGTTTCACTTCGACTTTATTGAAGTTTCTTCCCTGAGCTGCCACAGCTGTATCATCAGCGTAAATAAATTGCCTTGTTTGTTGGTGTATGGGTTGGTCGTTAGTGTATATGTTGTATAGAATCGGCGCGAGGACACTTCCCTGTGATGCCCAATTTTTTGGTACCTCTACCGACTGTTCTTGGACTGGAGCGTTACGTAGAAGCGTCTATTCTGGATGAGACATTTCACTAACCTTGTTAGTCGGAAATCCTTTATAGTTTCCTAGAGTTTTGCGAGTAGCCGTTGATGGTTAACTGTGTCATAGGCGGCAGTTAGGTCTATGAACGCTACTCCTGTTATTTCTTTCCGTTCAAAACCATCTTCAATATGTTGAGTGAGATTAAGAATTTGACTACAGCAGCACTTTCCGGGTCTGAATCCTGCTTGTTCTGGAATAATTTTAGTCTCCACATATTCAGCGATCCGGTTCAGTATCATTCTTTCAAATGCCTTGAAAAGGTGGCACAAAAGAGAGACAGGTCTAAAACTCTTTGTATCCGCTGGATCCTTCCCTGGTTTTAAGAGCGCTACCACTCTAGCTTTCCTCCAGATTTTGGGGATTTGTAATGTACGGATGCAGCAATTCATCATTTTTCGAGTCACTCTACGGTTTTTAGTCCAAAGTTCTTTATTTGTTCTGTTCGTATGTCGTCCAGGCCAGCCGCTTTATTATCTTTTATTTGGTGGATCGCGCCTCTCATCTCCTCTAGACAAAAAAAGGTACCTAGAACATCTCTTTCTTCGTCGATATGCCGTTGAGCTCTCACCTTGTTCTTTCTTGATGTCGTCTTACCGTTCATTAGAATACGATGGGCTATCTGATCGGGTGTGACTTCTATCATGTTGACTGCCGGAGTGGAGTAGCGGGATCGTTGCCAAGATTCCGAATCAGCTTCCAGGCACGTCTGATGTTTTGTTTCATGTCCAGACTCGTGACTAGCTTGCACCACCTTTCCGTTCTAGCACATAGCACCTAGCACATAGCACCTTAACAGTGGTATTTTTAACTCAAGGTTTAAGTCCTGACAGCAGAGGAGCCTCTTCATTCTTGTAAATGTGCTTCTGGCCTGTTCGATTCTGATTCGTATTTCTTGAGAGCTGTCATTGTTTTCATTCATGGTTGTACCTAGGTATTTGAATTCTCTTACTTTTTCGATAGGTTGATTCTTTACATATATCTCACGAATGTCCTGAGTTGTCTTTGTTATTATCATATTTATGCTTGCTTATGTTGAGCGATAATCCATATTCTTCACTTACCGCGGTCACTTTATTAAGCAGTATCTGAAGGTCTTCATGTGATTCGGCTAAACGAACTGTATCATCAGCGTATCTCAGGTTATTTATGATCATACCATTAATTCTAATGTCTACGTTTAGTTCGTCCATTCTTTTTGCCCTTTAATTCGTCCAATTTTGGACATAGGCTTCCCCCAGTTTCCTCCATTTGCTTCTGTTTAGTGCTTTCTATTTCCAGTGTATGAAACAGTTCATCCATTGCCTTACTTAATATGCTCGTCTGTTTTAGAAATAATTAATCAATTCCATTCTTTTCCATCATACTGTATAGAAGATCCATCACGATAATTAAACATATTTTAGTCGGTTTTCTACCTGGAACTTTTTTGAGTGAATTAACTAAAACTTAATTAAAAGGGCGCTAAAAGCAGCAAATAGGTAATATCACTACTACAAAGGATAAAATATTCGCTTTATACGGCCCTTGTTTTATAGCTATAATGAACACGAAATTACGCTAGAAAATCTACAACATACACCAGGGCATTTAGAACAAAAAACAACGGAATAAATCGATTTTAAAATATAGTGCCTATCGAATTGCATAGTGTTTAGAATGGTGTCAGGAAAAAGTCTACAATAGAAAAATGGATGGCAATGCATAGACGCATTTACTTCTTCTTCTTCTTCTTTTTGTATAGACATGACTCTGTCTGTTTTTTCAATGTGCCTCTAGTAAGTTTTCGTGGTCTTTCGACTGATTGTTTTCCTATTGGGGAACCGTCTCTCGCTGTCCTTACTACTCTATTTGTTGTCATTTTGCTTATGTGGTCATTCCATTCTACTCTTATGTTTCTTACCCAGTTATTAATGTTGTCCACCTTGCATCTCCGTCGTATATCTGTACTTCTAGCTCTGTCCCATAGAGTCTTGCCATCGATTTTTTGAAGGGTTTTGATCTCCACTGTTTCGAGCAATCTTTTTGGCCTGTCTGTGTCAGGTCGGATTTCTGCCATGTATGTCATTATTGGTCTTATGACTGTTTTGCAAATTCTGCGAAATTCTTTACCGATATTTTTATTTCTCCATATTGTGTCATTTAGGCAACCTGCTGCTTTGTTTACTCTATTCACTTGCTCTTCCACATTTGTTTCGAGCCTTGCGTAGCTAGATAGTGTGATGCCTAGATATTTAAGCCGTATCACTTGTTCTATTATCTGACCATCCAACTCTAATTTACATCTTATTGTATTTGTTGCTATAACCATGCATTTTGTCTTTTTTGTGGAAATTAACATGTTAAATTTTCTGGCATTTATATTAAATTGGTAAAGTATAACAGTATACGTTGTAAATCATCTTCACTTTGAGAGAATAGTATTGTATCGTCTGCATAGCAAATTATTTTAAGTTGTTTTTCTCCCATTTGGTATCCTTTTTTAGTTCTTACTTTTTTATTATTTTATCCATGATCAGGTTGATCGACGTTCGGATAATCGACGCTCTACTGTATATTGAATTTTTTAAGAACTCTGATTAAAAAGCAGGCATTATTAACTTTTAATAATAAATTAATAAAGTTAGTGAACAAATACTTATTTTAAAAATAATCAATACTTATTTACTAGATTGCAACGGCTCATTTAGTAATCACAAGAAAAATTCAGGTCCGGACTAACAAAAAAAAATTAAAATAATTGTGACTTTGAAACAACACCCTGTATATTGAAATTTTCAAAATTCGTTAGCACATTTGAAAAGAGCACAAATAAGTTTAATTGCTCGCTTCAATTTTTTGTGCAGACAATTTATTGACATTAATTTTGAAATTATATCAAAATTTTTGTTTTGAATGTTCGAGTATCGAGTATGGAGTTCTGAGTTCTTAAAAATTCTGACATAAGTCATTTCAAAATTAAAGTCATTAAATTTTCTTCACAAAAAATAGAAGCGGACCATTAAAATTAGTTTTTTGTGCTCTTTTAAATGTGCAAACGGGTTTTGAAAATTTCAATACACAGGATGTTGTTTCAAGGTCACAGTGAATTTATAATTATGTTTAATCCGGGCCTGGATTTTTCTTGTGATTAGTAGTTAAGTGGTTTGGGTTCTAAATGTGACATATGTGTACCAAATCTCAAAAAATATACAAGGCTGTTCTAAAGTTATATGGGTCCAGAAAAAATGGGCAAAATCGGTAAACACCCATTAACTCGGTTATAAAAATCGGTGTGACAATAAATTCAGTATGTCTAGAACCGCCTCATTTACCTCTATTCATTATTTAAGTATTTCCGATTCCCAATGAAACACACTGTATACTACTTCTAATGGAAAAAAATATTTGACGAATTTTCTCAAATTATGGATACCAACATCATTTTCATTTATAACTCTTGTATTTTTAATTTGACGAAGAAAAGTTATTCTTCATAAAAATCTCTTCTTGGTCTAAGATTTATGATGCAACCATCATGAATCAAATTTTATTAATTTTATACAAGGTATGTAAAAAAATATGAATTTCGAGTAAAGTATCTTTATAGTTCACAACATATAAATTAGAATGATATACTTGCACATTAAAACATAATTTTTAATTCTAAACAGCTTTTCGTAATAACAATTTTCTATATTATGAATTTAAATACGTATATAAACAAAGTTTTCGTTATGATAATGCTCGCATTTTTAGCTTGTTTAAAATAAAGATACAATGTTATTCCATACGTAAGTATTATAATAAATATGCATGCAGTGTAATTAATTTGCGTTCCTGTATATGACGGATTTAAATTGGGCTATTGATCTTGTGGGTGTAATATAACCGAAAATATTTAGCATATCTATCAGGCAGAGTAAGATGCTTTGGAGTTTCGGTGAAGTTATTGACGCAATGGGAGTAGGAGGTAAATGATGTAGGGGGAAGGAGTAGGATCTAAGTTATCTAAGGATATAGTAGGAGTGGGTGTAGTTTTGATTTACGGTAGGGATCCACTTCACTCACTTTCCAATCCATTATTCACAAATTGTATTAAACGCGTTGAATTGAATGCGTAATTTTGAACAAAACATGTGCAACAATTGTGGATAAGCGATGTTTTATTTTGTTTGTGAATATTGTGATTTTTGTTATCATTATGATTATTAATATTAAAAAAATATATTTTCAGATTATCTTATTCAATTGTAGCAACAGAAAAATTTTAGATTATTTTTCTTTTAAAAGCAACAATTTAGTAGGAAATTCCACATTGTGGCTACTTACTCGATATCGAAGCTGATTCGTTAAATTTTTTTTTTTAATTTGAACTGTGAATAATCGTTAATAAAGTTAACTTTTGCCTTGCGGTTTTTTACTGATATACACTTCATGTCCCAAATTGACCCAATATTGACCAATAGGCTTGTTCAATAGAAACACATCGTAGGTTAGAAAAACTTTTTGGCAAATACAGGGTGTCCAGAAACTTTCCCGACAAACGAAGACCAGAGATTCCTCAGATAATTCTAAGACAATTTAACCCAATTTACCTAGTCCGAAAATGCTTCCTAAGGGAGCTAGAGGTCTTTAAAGATGGCGTCTTGTAATAAGTTTTCTTAAGTATCTCCAGAACGCTTATATTTATAAAATCGAAAACTGGTACGCTTACTTACCTTCCAGAGATAAATCGATTCCATCAATTGCGAATATCCAATACCGGTCATAGGCGTCCGTTTTGTGTAGGTCAACGGTTATTCTATCACATAACTGTTTTGTCTTTAACTCCTAAGCATTCCTGACACTCGAGTATTAAATTGTGAGGTATTATAGTACTAAAAGGTACTCTTGCTTTAAGTCGGTAGAATGGACCGTTTTCTAGATAAATCGATTTAAAAATTTTTCATTCGAAGAATTAAAAAAATTTTTTTCAAAAAAAAAACTATTTAGAAAAACGAAACTTGGTATGTTTATTTAGTATCTCTTCCAGAGATAAATCGATTTCTTCAATTGCGAAATTCTAGTACCGTTCATATGCGTCTGTTTTGGGTCAACGATTATTTTATTGCAATACTTTTTGTATTTAATTTTTAAGCATTTTTGATACTTGATGATTAAATTATGAGGTATTCTAGTACTAAAAGTAACTCTCGCTTTAAGTCGGTAAAATACACGGTTTGTTCTGAACAAGTTTTTTTCAAATTCAAAAAACGAAAAAATTTCAAACCGATTTTTCTAGAAAACGGTGCATCCTTCCCTACCGACTTAAAATAAGAGTACCTTTTAGTACTAAAATACCTCACGATTTAAGAATCCATATATTTTCAAAAAGCCTTTTTACCACATAGTGGTGTAAGGCGACAATACATTACATTCTGTTACATCATAATACAATACAAAAACCACTTAATCTTAAATTTAACTAATAACTGCTATACATTTATATTATGTACAAACTTTTTATTTCTAGCCAGCGTCCTTGCTTCTATCCACGTTCTTCCCCTTTTCTCGATTATTTTGCCTAGTGTTCTAGCCCATGTTTGTCGTGGTCTACCTTTCTTCTTTATTCTTTGCGTTTTTGCCTGCCAAATTTATTTCACTGGTTTTGTCTGATCCATTCTCTGAAGATGACCCCACCAACTGAGTTGCCTTATCTCTATAAACTCTAACGTTGACTCGATTTTCAAATCTTCTCTTTTTTGAGTGTTCCGTAGTCTATCTCTTTTGGTAACTCCTCGAACTCGTCTAAGGTATTTCAGTTCTACTGCCTGTATTTTACTCTTTTGTCGTTCTGTTAGTACCCATGACTCGCAACCAAAGGTTAATACATGTCTATATATTGACTTGAACACATTAATTTTTGTTTTTCGTGTTATTTCTTTTTTATTTATGAATTTATTGCTCATTGCATGATATAGGTTCATTGTTTTTTGAATTCTATTATTAATTTCTGTTTCCTGTCTTCCGTTTTCTTCTAATTCTACTCCTAAGTATTGTAATGTTCGTGCTTGTTCTATATTTACTTCTCCTATTTTTATGTTTATCTTTTCTTCTTCTTCCTTTTCCCCCATGACCATAACTTTTGTTTTATTTTTATTGACGCGAATGCTCCTTCTGAAATGCTTAGAAGTTAAAGATAAAAAAGGTATGCGATAAAATAACCGTTGCTCTACCCAAAACGGGCGCCTATGACCGGCAGTAGAAATTCGTAATTTTTGGAATCGATTTATCTCTTAAAGATAAATGGGCATACCAGTTTTAGTTTTTATAAATAGAAGCGTTCTGGAGATATCTAAGAAAAACTAATTCCAAGACATCTTTAAAGAGCTCTAGCTTCCGTAGGAAGCATTTTCGGACTAGGTGAATTGGGTTAAATTATCTTAAAATTATCTGAAGGATCTCCGGTCTTCGTTTACTGGGAGAATATCTGGACACTCTATATATCTACAAATAATCACCACTACAATTAAGGCGTATATCCCATTGTTTCTTTTGCGGCATTTTGTATTTCTCCTTCTGACCGAAAACGCGTTAGATTGTAGTGTAGACAGTTGTGTCTCAGATAAGCGAATCGACTATAACAACAAACGCCATTTTTAAGTCACAATAATTAAAACAGCAGTTAAATACAAATGAGAGGAACTGATCAGTGTGACGTTTACAAACATAACTAAGTTATATTTGTATATATTTGTATATATTCGTATATATTTATATATATTTGTATATATTTGTATATATTTGTATATATTTGTATATATTTGTATATATTTGCATATATTTGTATATATTTGTATATACTTGTATATATTTGCATATATCTGTATATATTTAAATACGTATATATAAATATATATATATCACAACGTCAGTTGAGTGATTACAATTGTTTCTAAGACTAACCTGACCAAAGATGACTTTCAATTGAGCAAGCGTATATCTTTTCGGTCTATTATGCACTGCAAAGTTCGAAGAAAGCGAAATATGGGAAGACGAAGTATAACCTAGCTGAAGTACCTGATGGAATGGTTTAGTTGCAGTAGTGTAGAACTATTTAGAACAACAGGATCCGAATAGTTATGATGATTTCCAACCTACTATAGTAGATTAAACTTGACGAAGAAGAAAAATCTTTTCGGTGATCGTGCCTATTTAATTCTCGTCCTTTAAATATTGTTTTCGATGAGTTGAAGAGCTGTTAAAATGAAAGTAAACGACTGCAATTCTTTTCAGTTCGAGCTCCACCATTGTTCTTCACGTGTCTTATTCAACTCTCGCAAGGTTTTATTCTTTAGACTAGTTAGAACAGCCTGGCTGTTGATTAGGGGCAATACTAAACTAACAAAAAATAGTAATCCTAAAGTGACCTTCTAAACTAATGATAAGCTGATAAGCTAACGACAACCAATGATAAATTATTTAGCTAAATATGATAATTGCAACTTATTTGCGAAAATGTTTAGCACTCTGGATTCCAGTATTGTTGATTTTATGCGATTAGGATTCCAGATTTAATTGAGTTTAACAAATTGTTTTTTAAGGTATATTTTGGATAACATCGATGTTAACAAGTTTGCTTCAAGATATTCACTATTTAGTGGAGCAGATGCTTCGAATATCACTAATAGTACATCATATTTGTTGGAATTTCATAACAGTTATAATTTAAGTGTTCATCAACGTTGTAAGTATTGGCGATTTTTATTTTATTAATGTAGTTCTAAAAGTATTATTTTACGGCATTTGTATATTATCTACCATATTTAATGAGAATAAACTGCAATTACTGCAGTTCACAATATTTAAAAACACACTGACCAATTTCAAGATTAAATCTTTTTAAGTAAATGTCTAAAGACGGGATACTGAAAATGTCATCCCAAATTCATTTTATTAATTGTAATATTTAAAATATAAAATGTATCAACAAAATCATTCATTTAGTCATATTATATTCATTTTAATATTTGTAATATTCAAAATATCAAATTAATTTAATCACATAACTACTTAATTTGTTTGTGTTACAAAATATATTTTGTATAATGTGAATATATTTTTTTATTGTAATTGGTGGTAGAAAAATCATCTATACTACTGGCATTTAATTGCCATTATCATGCTCATTTTCTATATGACATTCGCCGCTATGCGGCTCATATCGTATGTCGTATCCCTCATACTCACATCATAATGACCATTATTACATGCTCGTTGCATAATACACTAATATACATTATAACATGCCAAATTTTAATATTCTATTATATTATTAGTCTAAAATAATATACTTTTTAGTGCCAAGATCATTTGACTATTCAAAAGTATATGAAAAACTGGAGTCTGTTGCAAAGTCGAAACTTAACAACAACACTTACAATGGTGGAGAGTCAACCATCATACTCCTGATAACAAAGAATGCACCAACCGGAAATCAAGAAACGTTTGTGAAACAGAGGAAAGAAATTATAAAGCAGTATCTACCAGGTAATGAGAATTAAAATTTTAATAATATTATTATTAATTAAACTTAGAAGTAGAAATATGCCTTATTGTTACTGATAATTGTATAATTCTATGGATAAAGCAAACAAAAGCTTTATTCAGAAAATAAAAAAAAAACAATTGACAATTTACTGAAATTACTTAAGTCGTCAATATTACAAAATAAAAGATAGTGAAATAAAACAAAACAATATATTGCAAAATTGAAATAAATTGCAAATTGCACAATAAAATCTTAAGAACTATATGATAGGTACGCTAATATAGATAAAAATACTTTTAGTTACTTGTACATAAAGGCACTGTAATTTCTTAGTTATTCATTAAGAAACTCTTCTACTGATAGATAGGCTTTTGTCTCATACTGATAGATAGGAAACTCGTCTTTCAGATAGATAGGCTTCTGTCATTTTATGGAATTTTGGAGCTTTTTTTATGGATCTTTCTTAAGTTGTAAATGAAGATCGTTGTAAAGTTTTTTTGCAGAATATAATACAGATTTCTTTACTGAACGTCCAACTCAGTGGACGGGATTGGTAAATAAACATCAAAGGTTGAATTTCTGGTGGAGTAGTCATGTTTAGGTCTTGCTGAAAAAAAACATGTAAGTGTTTAGGAACTTAGCAAACAATTTCTAAAATATGTAAAAAGGTTAACAATTTTTAAGTAGCTTCTGCACTGTCTCCTGAGGTCAAGAACATATAGCGTATTCTTTTTTTATAATTTAAAAATAACATCAGATTTGGCAGCGGTACTATAACCACAAAAAGGAGGCACATATCGAAGATGAGACTAGAACAAAGAAAAATATGTTACTTTTAAGATACTAAATTGATTTCCTTCGAAACAGATGTTATTGCATAGCAAGCTGAAACTAACACCTTACTTAATAAATCGATATAAAGGGACCATTTAAGGTTGCTGTCTATAAAAATATCAAAAAATTTTACAGAATCAACGATACTGATCTGGCTGTGATTAAGAAGCAAGGGTTAAAGAACTCCTTTATATGATAATCTTATATGTCTTATCCACGTTAAAAAAAGTAAATTAGAGTCGGACCAGGTTTTTATTGTAAGTAGATCAGAAGTTATAGTGGCATGAAGAGTTGCAATATTAGAGTTACTCCAAGTGATACTGGTATTATCAACAAAAAGAAACATTTTCTCCATCGATTATTAAATAATTGATGTCATTTATAAAGAAAAAGAAAAGTAGAGGACTCAACACTGAACCTTGTGGTACACCACATACAATATTTTTGAGACTAGATTTAGTCATTTGCTCTAACCAGTTGTTTCTCATTCTCCAAGTAAGATTGGAACCAATTCAAAGAAATACCTCGAGTTCCGTAGAAATTTATTTTTTTTATCTTTAAAGAGAACATAAAGTCGTTTTATAAGTCTCTCAATAATTTTGGAGAATACCAGAAGTAGGGCAATATGGCAATAGTTTTAGGCATTAGATTTTTCACCGCCCTTATGAAAACGAATCAGGACGGCTGTCTTTAGGCACTCTGGAAATTTACCTTTTTAAAGGAATCATTAATTGAGACGAGGACTTCCAGCAGATTTTCTGAGAGATTTCAGAACATTTTTATGGGTAGTCCATCAGTGCTAGAGGAAGATTTGCTTTTGAGAATATTGATTATTTGGCCTTTTTTAAATTAGGGAGATAGAACATGGTTGTTATGGTTCTCATGGTTCTCATAAACATTCTCATTTATGGGAATATATAAAACGCAAAAAACAACGAGAATTTCCTCATAATCGGAACAATGTCGAACGAGTAGACCAATATGCATATCTTGGAATAATGATCGACTCCACAAATGATTACCTCCAGGAGATTAAAATTAGAATAGAAGAATAGAAGAGATCTAAAGTTAGTGCTAACTGACCTTGAATTTAAGCTTGGACCTTGAATACGGCATCCATGAAAAAACTGGAATCATCCGAATTGTAGGTGTATAAAAGAATTCTGAAAATATCATGGAGAGAACATGTCACAAACAAAGAGGTTCTGAGAAAGATGAATAAAGAAATGCAAGTCTTAAATACAATCAAAACATAAAATTGGAATATCTCGGACATATTGCACGTGGAGAGAGATACAACTTGCTTCAACTCATTATGCAGGGAAAGATATAAGGAAAAAAAAGCATAGGGAGACGCAAAATATCGTGGCTGAACAACCCGAGGGAATGGTATGGATGTACATCAAACCAACTTTCCAGAGTTGCCGTCTCCAAACTCTGGATAGCTATGATGATTGCCGACCTCCGTCACGGAGATGACACTTGAAGAAGAAGTTGTGGCATAGTTGATGTTATAATTTTACTCAAATTAATGAAGTATTAATTTAGATTTTTAGGGCTTGGAAGAGAACATGCTGGAGCAGTGTTAGTTTTATCTTGAAGATCGTATATTATGGACCAAGTTTCTTTTGCAACACTTTTAGAGCTTCCCAAATGATTTTGATAGTACACTTCTTAGCTGTTTTGACAAGTTTTAGATAGGTTACCCTATAGTTTGCCGACAGTAAAGTAATTCCTTCTTATATTATTAGATTTTTAATTAAAAACTGTATATTTTAATAAGTGTACTATTACTTAAAGTTTACAGTGTACTTCCAATACTTAAACTTTGCAGTGTGAAACATACACTTTAATGTTATTTTTATTATTATATTCCACCGAAAATTTAGTAGAGATATATTATATTATGCCTTGTCTAACTATAATAAATTTGGAAATGTATAATTATTCTAAATTTTATCGTTTTTGTTTATTTTTAATCTTTGAATTTAATGCGTATCCTATTCCTACCTATGGCATTGATGCTTGAAATTTTTTCATCAATTTGCACTTACTTTGAAATAATAATATCTCTTATTCTTAATGCATTAAGCCCACCCTTAAATTCAATCGAGTTATTTTCTATATAAACATGAAAAGGTCCCAAATCGAATTATTGATATAGATATGTCTCCCTTTTTACTTCCACTTCTTTATTTGTTTTGTCGATGACTTTATTTACGTTTAATTTTATTTCGGAAGCAAGTTTAGAAATGTATTTAGTAGTTCGCTATAAGCTCGAAATTCCGAATTTGATATATCCATATTACACTTCAACTAACTTTTTTCGGGGCTTTTATACTATTCAAAACTTGATCTTACTTTTTGATAAGTACAGTCGAACCCGCTTATTAGAATCCCTGTTATAGGAATATCCCGGTTTATGGAATATAAATTCGAGTTCCCGAAACGTTTCCATTTACTCCTTAATAAATTTATCCTTTTATTGGAATAGGTTCTAATTAGATAATACCGCTTATTAGCATATTTTGCAGGTCAACGAATATTTTTTTTTACAATTTACTAAAAATTTAAATTATGTTTGGTATTATGGTCAGTCGTCAAGGCCTGTAGTGCTGGATTAGATATTATTAGGGTAATAAATATTTATTACTTTGTTACGAGTACCTACCAATTCGATCTTTAGCCGAAAAATGCATGGGTCATAAAGTAGTTTTTATTTGTCTACACAAAGGCACTGTTGCCTGCTATAAAATTGTTAGAAGCAGTTTATTTAGAATTCACCCAGAGAGTATTTACCTACTTGTTTGCAAGATGTGAATTATTATGGCTTTGTTAAATTCATCCATTTCTTGCCGCCAATAAAAGTTCCATTCAACCAATGGATTAAGGATGACCACACGGATTAACAATAAAAAACTATAATTACCGATAATTTCTTAAGAAAAAATAAGTAATTTTGTTATATGCATTTTAATAAGAAAATATTTACATATCTACATATTGCATACATTTTATATTAATTACCTACTGCTACTGTATTCATTCACATACCTACATAATATAATGTAATTTGCTATTTAACACATACATAGATAAGTAGTAGTTACACTACTGTATTATTGACGTAAAAAGACCTAAAAAGATTTACATATACTGATTATGTAGGTATATATATTATATACATATTGGCATAGTATGTAAAACTACATACTGGCATAGTATGTAAAACTACACATTGGCATAGTATGTAAATAATATTATTACGTATATTCGGTACACTTATTTCGACTAGCCACCAATGATCGGTTATTAGAATATCCCGGTTATAAGAATATTTTTGCCTGGTACAAAGGCTATTCCAATAAGCGGGTTCGACTGTATCTTAAAACGTATGTATCTTTTATTTAATAATTTCTTTCTTATCAGCAATAATTCAGCTCTTATCTGTATTTAAAAAAAAACGCGTAGAAATGCATAACCAGATCGACTCCTCGGAAATAAAAACATCTGCCAAAACTATCTTACTTTTCTGATGTTTGATCTTATTTTTCTGATGTTATTTTTCTTTAATTAACTACTATCACTTGTGTGCACTATCTATTAAATACTTATTTTTGTACTCAGTTGAATTTTTTAACTTGCAATTCTCCAATTATTCGAAGTATATTACGAAGCTAAAATCAACCCAACTTCTGCTGCCACTTGTATGATCGTCTCCCTCTCTTTATTGTATATATTGATTTTATCTCAAAACAAGGCGGGGATGTTATTGTGTTTGCATTTTATCAATCAAAAGCAAAATAAAAATTAAATTAAATTTTTTTTTAAATAACGCGGGCACATAAATTTGATACACCCTATATATTGAGTTGTAAATATTTCTTAGAATGTAGTTTGGATGTAAGTGGATTTCTCTTTTAATGAGCTTTCCGATGAACCATTAAAGACTTTTGTGAATAATTAAAGTGAAAATAACGATGTATTTAGATTTAAAAGGGAAAAAGATTGTTTAGTTTAGAGGTAATTATCAATTTCTAGAAAAGGGGTTTTATGGAGAAAGTTTGGTATTTTAATACAAATTTTAATGGAAAATTTTAGTATCTTTGTTTTCAACACGAGTAAATATTGTATAGTTCTCAGAAAGTAATTAGGATGATCGGAATAATTTTGAGGGTGACTGTTTTGTTTGTCGGATGGAAAAGCCGATGTCTTTGATTCTTGGAAATGTGGAAGGGGAAAATGGATTGGATGATTGAGACAGTTTGAAAGAGAAGTCATTATGTTTTTGGCACCGCTAAGGAGCGGTTCGACGTGTTGAGTGGATAGATAGTTAGCAGATACCAGTGGCTGTTTGATAGTGGAGAATAGTGTTGAAAAGTGGAACGACAGACAGATCAAATTGAGACGAAATACCTCTTTGATTCTGTATTATTGTGAGAAGGAGAGCAGAGAATTTTTTTGGAGTTTTGTTTGAATCGAGTACGTGTCAAAAGAGACCCGGCTTGTTGGAGAATTGGTGCTGGTATGCTGATAGTTTTGAAGCTGGACAACGGAGTGAGGCTTTGATGAGTAGCCTTTAACATAGTCAACGAGGGAGAGCTGTTTGGGTCACGAGAAGACATCCGAGTGAGTGAAGCAAAAGGTCAGTCAATTTATGTGAAAGAGATTTTTATGTTCGGAACTAAATTATTGAGTAAAAAGCATATGAATTAAAATTCCAATATTTCAAAATATAAATAGTAAATATAGGGAATCTTGCGAAGACAAAAATTTGTTTGGTTTAGTTTGTTTTACCAAAGTCATCGGGAACAAACCGATAAATTGTTTTTTTTTTTACTATAATAAATTTAAGTGGTATAAATTTCATTCGGACATCTGTGTCCACAGGTTTTTAGATTCGATAGATTTCAGAGTATTAATTTGATAAATAAAAGACAATTCTGTATTTTTATTTTAATATTTTGCTTTATTTCTTTTCCTTATTTTATCCCGATTAGGATCAACTCAGAGATACTGAACCCACGAGAGAAGATAAGTATAACGTGAGATAATTTGGATTTTTTTTTAATAGTACAAAAAGGCACCCTGAGATTTTTTATTCAATTTTTATGTATGATTTGCGACAATTAAATAATTAATCAAATAAATAATAATTAATATAAAATTAATAAGAAGCAGATCATAACAATATATAACACCGGTTTATAGCGTCCTGCGCCTTCCGGTTCCTATTCTCCAGCCGCGTCGATCTGTCCAATCTCCTGGTCGGAGATCTCTCTCAGACATGGCTTTCTGGATTCCACTTATCCAGATTGCTTTCGGTCTGCCCCTTTTCCTTCTTTTCGGGGGTTGCCATTCCATTATTAGCTTTGGGAGTCGATGTTCCTCCATTCTTTGTACATGGCCATACCAACAAAGTTGTTTTTGTTGGACTTCTTCAATTATGTTTGTTTTTCTATTACTAATATCTCGCACCCGTTCATTCGTTATATGTGAGAGTCTGGAGATGCAGGCCGATCTTCGCCAGAAGTCCATTTCGAGTGCGAGCAACTTCTGTTCTGTTCGCTTATTCAGTTGCCAGGTTTCACATCCATACAGTATACAGTACCACGCTTTTAAAGATGCTATTATAAAGCTGTGTTTTCTTTTCTTTTGATATGGTTTTTGACCAAGTAGTGAGTTCAAAGCTCCTATTACCTTCTTTCCTTTCATAATTCTTTCCTCTATTTCGAATTCTGTCCTTCCACTTTGTTGGATTCTCGTTCCAAGGTATACATAATCAGAGCTTGGCTCGATAACGATATCATCCTCTAGTTGTAACTCACTTTTCTGTCCTCCTATACGGATCTACCCCAAAATCCCGACAGCCAAAATCCCGACAGCCACAATCTCGACGGACAAAAAACACCAGAATACCGACAGCCCAAAATCCCGACAGGCCAGAATCCCGACAGGTTTGATAAGTTTCTTTTTAACATATAATTACATTTAGTTCTTGTTTTTTGTTTATGGCCATCTGTTTTTTTAATTTTTGTTACTAAACAAAATGTAGTAGTCGGAATTTTTACTTATGCGAGGATTGTTGCATGTCGGGATTCTGGCCTGTCGGTATTCTGGCCTGTCGGGATTCTGGGGTGTCGGTGTTTTGGCCGTCGGGATTTTGGCTGTCGGGATTTTGGGCGGCACCGCTCCTATACACATATATTTGGTTTTCTTTATATTAACGTATAGGCCCCATTTTTTGTATTCTCGAAACAGCCGGTTTGTCATAAATATTAGATCATCTTTATCCTGGGCAATCACCACCTGATCGTCAGTAAAATGCAGTGTGTATAGTGTTGAGTCGTCGGTTAGCTGTATCCCCATTCTAGAACACGATTTCCGCCACTTATTCACCACCTCATTTATATAGATTTTAAACAATGTTGGCGATAAGCTCCATCCCTGTCGTAGAATGTATGGAATATTGTGATGTACGAGTCTAAGCAGATTGTAATGCACAATATAAACTTGATGGGACTCGTTCCTGTCCTCCTTGAATCTGAGACAGCACTCCTCCAATTCCCACATTACTTGCATCCGTACCTAAGATGAACTCTCCTTCTGGCAGTGGATACCCTAGTATTGGCGCTGTAATTAAATGCCTCTTCAAAGTTTCAAAGGCCGTTTGGCAGTATCTATCCCAGCAATAATCCCTTGCTTCCTCTGTAAGTAGCGTTAATGGCTTAGCGATATCTGCAAACTTCTTAATGAATCTCCGGTAGTAAGTACATAGTCCCAGAAAACTTCTCACTTGATGTTTATGAGTTGGTTCAGACCATTCCTTAATGGATTTGATTTTTCCTTTATCCACGGCCACTACTTCTTTGCTGACTATATGACCTAAATAATTGACTTTACTTTGAAATAGGGATTCTATTCATTTCTTGGGATTTAACATTAACTGGGCAGCTTTAAGTCGATTAAAAACGTCTTCTAAATCCTTCAGGTGGTCTTCAAACGTCTCCTCCAAAACGATTATGTCGTCTAAATACACCAGGAACGTTTTCCAAGATAACCCTCTCAACACATTTTCCATAAGCCTCTCAAATGTCGCAGGAGCATTACAGAGTCCAAACGGCATAACGTTGAATTCCCATAATCCAGATCCTGTCGCGAAGGCCGTCTTCTCCTTGTCCACTGGATCCATTTCTACCTGCCAATATCCAGACTTCAAGTCCAACGTAGAAAACAATTTACTTCCAGCCAACGTGTCCAACGTGTCGTCGATCCGAGGCAGAGGATAACTATCTTTCTTGGTAACATTATTCAACAAACGGTAGTCCACACAGAACCTCGTAGTTCCATAAGATTCCACACTGTTTTTACGCGAATTAATTTTATTTATTTCAAGTATCCCCACTTCTGGACCATTTGTTACAAATCTGACTGTACTATTTTATTATTTATGTTTTTAGACACTAAGTTTAATTTAAATAAAGAAAGACTTACTTATTATTATTTTATTTTACATCACTTACTTATTTTAGTTACAAATAACTCAAACTAACACATCTAATTTATTTACAAACTCAAATTTATGATTTTACTAACTAAACATAATAATTCCGATACATATATTTCAATACATTCGATTCGATTACGCGTCGCGCGTCGATCACTGACTGAATACGTCTCTGTCTCTACGCAAAACGTCAATTTATATTGTTTGTCTCGGAATTCTCGATCATTCTGGGGTACTGGCGTATCCTCGAGACGGTGATCTCACTCCTTGTTGAAGGCTCGGTGGGGCAGGGCCGGACTCAATTCGAAATGCGTAACAATATAAACTGAATATGTTCAGAAACTGGTGGTGTCCAATAATGGGTACATTTGACATATTCGAATACACTTTTGCTAAATTTATAATATCGAAATAATATAAAATAATATTTTAGTAACATACAATTAAATAATATGTTCTTTTTATCATCCGTAACTTCACGCATGTGCTCTTAAACATACAAATCTTTTATCCTTAATAACTCAAAAAGTATTGATTTATTTTAATAACATGATATAACAAATTTTAATTAAAATTTGTCCCTCTATCGATTTGTGGGGTTATTTTTAAAAAAATAGTTTTCACCCCCGAGAAGGGGTGGTATCCACCCCCAGGGAAAAAGTGCAAGTTGGCACCAAATCATTTTTATTTCTTGAGGTATGCTCTAACAGTCTAACTAGTCACCAATTTTCATGCAAATAAATGGAGGTTTAACAAAATAGGAGGTGAAAACCTTTAATGACTACACTAACTTTCCCCTTTCATCCCTTATTGCTACTTCCTGTATCCACTGAGGTTTCAGCCTGAAAGTGGTCATAATTATCAATATGCAATAGACACATTTCACATGCCAAACTCCGTATTACTTATGACGATGATTTTTCGGCTCTAGCTCTTAGACCATAAGAACTCTAAGTATATTTCCACATAAATATAACAACATTCATTGTATCGGCATATATAGTATTTTTACTACAAAAGCGATATTACGTAGGTCAAAATTTTTGACGTAAGAAAACTGTCAAAACATTAGAATGTGACTTTTCATTATTGCCATGTTTATAATAAACATGGCAATAATGAAAAGTCACATTCTAATGCTTTGACAGTTTTCTTACGTCAAAAATTTTGACCTACGTAATATCGGTTTTATCGCTGTTTATAATAAACATGGCAATAATGAAAAGTCACATTCTAATGCTTTGACAGTTTTCTTACGTCAAAAATTTTGACCTACGTAATATCGCTTTTATAGTAAAAATACTATACCTAAGTAACATTCATACAATCGTAAAAATTGTGTGAAAACTGTGCACTTTTAATATTGGCATAATTTATTATTAATTTGTAATATAAGCACTTATTTACCTTTTAGTAGACCTGAAAATGCACAGTAAATTATTGTAGTATGCAAAACCGGTCATCCTAGATAGAATAAATTATTTGTAAATCCTTTATTTCATGTTTTCTTTCCATGGTTTAATTGACGTACACACTTTAAAACATTTTCGAATCGATATAGGTACCTACCGAGTAAAAAAATAAAATACTGAAATGGGTCTATTTTTTTGTCGATTTTTAACAATACAGTATACAGTCACCTGTACTTCGACAATATTTGTCTATGTTTATCATTATATTAAAAACCACGTCACAACTTTTTTTTGCAACAGCAACGAGACATTTTATTAGATGTAACGAAGATACAATGAATTGTTTAATTGTAGTAAACTTTGTACTGAGACTTTTCGTCTTCCTCTTTTTATGAGAGATGTCGCTGCGTCTCAAAGGTGGAATTATTGTATTCGCGGTAATTTCCCTTAAATAAGGCAGCCTGTTAGTGTTTGATTCTGAGTTTTGACTACATAGTTCCATTGATAATGCCTGAGAGACAGAAATAGCTATCTGGAGATGGTGGTCCAACTCTGAATCAAATAAAATCAAAAACTACCTTTTCTCTAAATTAATAGAATTTATAATTCCCAAACAGTTTACTCTATGTTGTTGTGTCTCGACTCTAAGTATTTTAATAAAATCGAATACAACCTTAGAAAATACTGACCAAGAAATAAGTCTAGGAATTAATAACACAGATATTATTCTATATAATATCGACGGTTAAGAGCGCATATGTAGTATGCCCAAATATCTTAATTGTTGAGGAGAACGTTTTGAAGTTTTCCCGTTACTTTTTGTTTGATACTGCTGATATACCGATATATCATAATGTTTGGTTAATAAGTTCGGGTATCATTATTAGCTTAATGTAGATATTTTTTAATATAGTATGTATTATGGGGCTAAAAAGTATTTCTTTTTGAAAATGTGTATGAACATACAACATAAGGGTTGTTTCCGCATGTTACTGCATGTCCGGTCAAATAATATTTACAGCCATGATAAGTTTGATCGGGTGAGCACTAATATTGTATGTCCCAAAAACATATAGACCAGGGCGCATCTGTAAAAATATTAGTACATTTGGACGTTGAGAGGTGACTCAAATTTTTTTTGCAAAAATTGCTTGAAAATAACTTAAATAATAATATTTTAGTTATCCTCCCTCTCAAAATGGTCCGGAACATTGTTTAAATAATCAAAATGTCAAAAAATGAAGGAAAAATTCGATTTTTTTCTTCGTTTTTTGATTACTACTTTAAGAGTATTCATTTCCGAGAAAAGTTGTATTGACATAAAAGTTGTGTAATTAAATTTCCTACAATATAGAGTTGGTTGAAAATTTAAAAAATAGTCACCTTTGTTGCAAAATAGCAATAATTGGGAAAAAACTGTACAAAAACAAGTATTCGCATTTTACGTTTTTCAACCATTTATGCTAAACTTTGGAACTTCAAATTTCACCCAGAAAAACTATATGATAGAATTAAGCAATACTGTGAATTTCATTAAGATCGGTTCAATAGATTTTGCAAAATAAATTTTGCAATCCAGCTTTCGCAAAAAAAATTCAATTTTTCAAACTGTTACAGGACTGAAAATAAAGCAGATGATAGCACATTGAAATTTTTTTTGCTTATAGAAATGTACTGTACCTTTCATTTGCAATTTGCAAAACTAAAATCGATTAACCACCACGGCGTCAGGAATTTTTTAAAATAAACATTAATTATTGGTGTTGCGCGCAGGACACCGGATAGTTTGCTCTGATTGGGCATTACAATGACCTTTGATAATTATTGATACATTTTAATTTTTATTACATTTCGATATAAATAAATAAATTTGTTTATTGCAAAATAAAAACACATACTCTATCCTTTGAAATAACACTTTTTTTAGCAAAAACTTTCTTTGTTCATATATTTTAACTTGAGAATAAAAGTTTATTATTTTTAAACATATACAATGTTTTAAACAATATTTCACAAACAATAATAAAATTAGTTTGATTTTTGTGGAATTAAAATATTAAAATACAACAAAATATAGAGTAAGAAAATAATATATTAGATGAAGATTGGAAGAAATTTTGGTGGAAATCAACTTCATGTGAATCGAACACCGCTGTCCTGCGCGTAGCACCAATAATTAATGTTTATTTAAAAAAATTCCTGACGCCGTGGTAGTTAATCGATTTTAATTTTGCAAATTGCAAATGAAAGGTACAGTACACTTCTATAAGCAAAAAAAATTTCAACTTGCTACCTGCTTTATTTTCAGTTCTGTAACATTTTGAAAAAATGAATTGTTTTTGCGAGCTGGATTGCAAAATTTATTTTGCAAAATCTATTGAACCAATCTTAATGAAATTTATAGTATTATTTTACTGTATCATAAAGTTTTTCTGGGTGAAATATGAAGGTTATAATTGTAGCATAAATGGTTTAAAAACGTAAAATGCGAATACTTGTTTTTGTATGGTTTTTTTCGCAATTATTGCTATTTTGCAACAAGGGTGACTATTTTTTCAACTTTTAACTAATTCTATATTGTAGGAAATTTAATTACGCAACTTTTATGTCAGTACATCTTTTCTAGAAAATGAATACTTTTAAAGTTATAATCAAGAAACGGAGAAAAAAATCGAATTTTTCCTTCATTTTTTGACATTTTAATTATTTAAACAATGTTCCGGACCTTTTTGAGAGGGAGGATAACTCAAATATTATTATTTGAGTTATTTTCAAGCAATTTCTGCAAAAAAATTTGAGTCACCTCTCAACGTCCATCTCAAAACAGATGGGCCCTGGACTAATACTATGTTTGTGCACTTCCAAACGGACATAAAATATCTGTGCAAGTCGGTTTTTAGTAAAAATGGGAAATACTATATTTTGGCAAGGCCGTTTAACCCATTTACAATCATTCTGGACTTACAATAATTATGCAGAGCATTCATATGACCCTACTGAATATTTTTATAATGTTATCTTAAAATCAGCAAAAAGTACTATATCAGCATACTATATCTTTGCTCTTAACCATCGATATGTGGATTCTATAAATGACCTAAAATAACTAATTTATATTATTGCAGATCTCTCCCTTCTTGTTCTTGGAGAAGGATCATCTACCGACTATTCTTCCATGCTCCTTAATCCTTCAAAAGATTTTATATCTTTATCAAGTACAACTAACGATGATAATCTTAAGAACATTGGACAAAACGTTGTGGATGCAATTAAAAGAAGTAAGTTTAGTATATCAAGCATGAGTACAATTAGAAAATTTCCTTGTTTCTAATAACAATAATTACATTTGCGACCAAAATAAAACAATTTGAAAAAAAAAATTAAAAACGCTTTTGTTTAGTTATGAGTGACTAAAAGTTGAAATATAAAAAAATCAACCAAAAAGCAAAAAATAAAAAATCAAACTCGACGGATTATTCGAAAAAAACGTTAGTTAAAAAAAATGAAAAAATCTAACACCGAAAACGGGCGAAAACCGTTTATTCGACGAAGGCGCGCCCCCCGCTTTTCTTTAACGAATGTGTTATATTTTTTCATTTTTTTAACGAACGTTTTTTTCGAATAATCCATCAGTTTGATTTTTTTATTTTTTGCTTTTTAGTTGATTTTTTTATATTTCAACTTTTAGTCACTCATAACTAAATAAAAGCGTTTCTTAAAAAAATTTTCATATTGTTTTATTTTTTACTTTTTAGTATTACACTTTTCAAACATTAAAATATATCGTCATGTTTAAAAAAAGGATGTAGGTATATGACAGATACCTTTTTTGCATTTATTTTAACTTTTGATACATACATTGTACATTTTCTGTAATTTCTTCATACATTTCTTAAATGAAAATCATTATTTACGACTATTACAGTTTTCGCAGTATTTCCATCTCGTGTAATACTTTACTATTCCACGGTGTAGACGCTGTTAATTTCTCGCATGCAGTTCTTCGATGCGCAAGCCGTCTAAAGGTACGTATCCATACAAGAATAAACCGTGCTCGGTGTAGTAGCTCCACTTAGTGGATAAGTCGGTGATAGCCGCTTGGCGCGTACACTCTTCGTTTCAACCGGTTTGCGGTTTATATGTAAGGGAGCGCATGCTGTATCCATTTGAGCAGCTACACCGAGCGGGGTTCACCCTTGTATGGATACGTACCTTAATGATCGCACTCGGCTCAATGAAACGTAAGCTTTGCAGGATCAATGTAGGCTTTTGAGCCTGTCATTACGCAAACACTTTCGGCCCAAGTTTACGACAGCGCAGCATAGTCAACAGTCGAACCTTGCGTTTTATGGACAGTCGAAGCCACGACAATACTAACGGCAGCATTCGTCCCTCTGCGGTGCCATAACTTTTTTTCGCTGAAACCTGGATAGAAATCGGACAGAAACTGGATAAATTTGAAACTTTATTGTTTTTATATGAAGCATAACGTAAACAAATACCGTAAATAGTGAAATTATGTATAGTTGATATAATTAGCTACAATCTGTAAAAGTTTCAAGTTTCTTCATTGTAAAAAATAAGAGAATTTAAGCATTTTTCATTAAAATCGTTTTTTTTTATTTAAACAATTCATAAACATAAAAAAAATTTGATCGACTATTCGTGTATTGTTCCCGCGAATCCATATGTCTGCAAAATTTCATTCATTTCCATTGAAGAAAAGGCAGTCAAGTTAACGTCTAAAGATTTGACGCAAACGATTGAACTAAATAAAAATAAAAGCGTTTATTAAAAATCGACTCGCTCGATAAATTGTAGTTTATGTAGGTATAGTCATTGCATGTTGTCTTCTTTGAATTGAAACAATTAATACAAAAAAATATTGTTTATTATAGAGCTTCAAAAAAATTATTGTTTACGCAAATTGGCAACGTGTTGTAAAATTTTGCCAAACTTCTGTAGGGCAAAGGAAATGAAGCAAACATTGTAACGAGCATGTTCTACGCAATTTAGACCTCTATGAATCTGTCGATACGAACTTTATCAACTTTATAAGGAAGCACCACTGTCAGACTTCATTAGAATACAAGGCTACCAAAAAGAGCACTGAATGCTAGAATGCAAGGAAAGAGACCGGTTGGAAAGCCAAGAAAGCGCTGGGAAGACATAGTAAACAGCGACGCACAAGCCCTTTTAGGAGTCTGTGTATGGAGAAGAGCAGCCACAGACAATACCAGCAAGGGTGGAGGCAAGAAATAAAGGAGAAATCTCCCGATGGTCGTCTCGAGCACCCGTTGCCTCCTTATGACGCAGTCTGTACTCTCAAGGGCTTACCGTCGATACCAGAAGACCGGTAGCTATTGCGGAAGACCAGGTTCGGGTCGGCGATGTGTAATGCCAGGGAGGGATGATTGATTCATTGTCCTGGGTGCTTTGCGGAATCGACACGAGACAGAAGTTGAGCTTCAACCATCCTTAAGGAATGTTCGAGGCGTCACCGTCACTCAGTGGATAGTTGTTTCTCTGTGTTCGTTGATTTGTTCAGTCTCACTCGTGCTTTTTTATTCCGATAGAGATTCTGGATAACTCTTATATTTTTCTCATCAATATTAGCATTGTATAGCATTTTTATTATTGCATCGTGTTTTACGGTGTCAAACGCTTGTTCATTATCGAGGAATGTGATGATTATATCTTTTCGTTGGTCAATGCAGTTTTGTACAAGCGTATTCAAGCAGCATGCTGCTTCGCATGTCCCGAGTCCGTTCTTGAAATTAAAGTGTGTCTCGCCGCTTAGATTTTCTAGCTTTCTGAATATTCTTGTGTGCAGTATGCGAAGAAATACTTTAATCAAATGACTATTTAAACTAATCAGTCTGTGATCCTTGCACCTTGTCGCTCTTTGTGATTTAGGGATCATTATAAAGGTTGCACAAAGCCAATCCGTTGGAATGTGGCCGATGTTACATATGGCATTGAAAATTGTTACTAGAATATCAATGTTATCATCCTCCAAGTATTAGGGCTTCCGTAGTAATGCCATCCGGTTCAGGAACCTTGCACAGTTTTGCTATTTTTATAGCGTATTCCACCTCGGTACAAATAATGGGAGGGCCGAACAAACTTTCTTATAGGTTAGTAGTTGGCAGATTCGGTCTATTGTCTGCAAAGAGGGACGATGCATAATTTTCATTATGTTAACATATTATGTTACATATCGTCGGCGTACTGGAAAAATCCACTTACTCACAACAGTAAAGTTGTGAGAAAAACGCATTTAAACATTACTATACCATTTATAGGAAATTACCAGAAAATCACAAATACACAGCGAAAAAAGAAAGATGGCCTTCTTAAAGACATAAATGGAAAAATTATTATAGAAGTCACAGAGAAATTAAAAAAGTGGAAGACATACATAACAGATCTGTTTGAGGATAATAGACAAGAACCGGAAGAAATCGACAGCGAAACGGGACCAGAGATCATAATGGAGGAAATCGAACAAGCAATACGAAACGCAAAAAACGGAAAAACTGTAGGTTCAGACGAAATTCCTGCGGAATTACTGAAATGTCTAGACGATTAAACTCTACCTGTACTACTGGATCTGTTTAATGAAGTATATAAAACCGGAAAAATCCCTCAGGAATGGTTGGTGTCCACCTTTGTAACAATACCAAAAACAATTTATGCCAAAGATTGTTCGGACTAAAGGACAATATCATTAATAAACCATACCCTCAAAATATTTCTAAAGGTGATTCATGGAAGATTATACAAAAAGCTAGAATATGATATGGATGATACCCAATTTGGGTTCCGCAAAGGACTTGGAATAAGAGAGGCATTGTTTGCGTTTAATGTCCTCTCTCAAAGATGCTAAGGTATGAACCTGGATATTTATTCCTGTTTCATCGACTTCAAAAAAGCGTTCGACAGGGTCCGACATGAAAAACTAATAGAATTATTGAAAACAGAGATATAGACAGACGAGATTTACGAATTATCATAAATCTGTATTGGAATCAAAAGACTAATATAAAGATAGAACAACAAGAATACGAGAATATTGATATAAAGAGAGGGGTAAGACAGGGTTGTGTTCTGTCGTAGCTACTGTTTAACCTATACAGTAAAGCCATATTTCAGAAAGCGATAGCGGAGCTAAATGATGGAATCTCTATAAAGGAAAGAATAGTAAATAACATAAGATTCGCTGATGACACCGTTATAATTGCAGACACCCTGGAATCGCTACAAAAATTGCTAAATAGAATTAACGATTATTGCATTCGATACGGACTAAAAATAAACAAGAAAAAAACTAAATTTATGATCGTCTAAAAAACAGAACATGGAAATGAAAGGTTAATGATAGAGCAAACCCAAATAGAAAAAGTAAAGACATACAAATATCTGGGAACCTGGGTCGATGACAAAAATGACCAAGGCTAAGAAACTAAAGTCCGAATTGAAACTGCAAGGCAAGCATTTATAAAAATGAAGACACAGCTTACAAACAAAGACCTTCAGTTGCCTCTCAGGTTGAGGGCTCTAAGATGCTACACATTTTCTATATTGCTATACGGAATGGAAGCTTGGACATTGAAGAGACAACACATAAGAAGAATAGAAGCGTTCGAAATGTGGTGTTACAGAGGAATATTGAAAATTCAGTGGGTTCAAAGGAATACCAATGTTGAAGTGCTACGACGTTTAAATAAGGAGTTAGAAATTATGAAGAGTATAAATACTAGAAAACTGGAATATTTAGGTCACATTACCAGAGGAGAAAAATACGAGTTGCTGAGAATTAATATGCAAGGAAGGATCCAAGGAAGAAGAAGCATAGGAAGAAGACGCATCTCCTGGTTGAGGAACCTTAGAGAATGGTTTAACTGTAGTTCATTACGACTGTTCAGAGCAGCAGCCAACAAAGTGACCATAGCCATTATGATATCCAACCCCCGATAGGAGAGGGAACTTTAATAAGAAGAAGATACCATTTATACCTCTTAAAAATCGGGTACACTGTCTGTTTGGTAAGCAAGTTTTGGTACCTGGATATGATTTTGAAGGATGTCAACCACAGGTGGTGTGCACATACATGTAAAAATATTTTGAAAAAAATTATTTGATTCATGAAAACTGTGAAAAGATGGAATTAATTCATTTTCCTTGTCATTAAATGTACCTATTTAATATAAGAGCTTTGTATTTTTTTCTAAATAAAAATCAACTAAGTGCACTTCATGTATTTCTACCGTATAAAAATTCCGCTCATGGACTTAGACTAAATTATTGTTCAGATTTAAGCATGGCGGATGACGAATTTGGAGATATACGGTACTTCCTGTTAACATATTGATGTTTGTGGATTTAATGGTATTAAAATGTCAAAATTGAAAAAAAAAATGGAGTTAGTGGATTTTTCCAGTACGCCCACCATATGTCACAATACACTTAGCTTATAAAATTATAAAAAATCAGAATAGTGAAAGCAAAAATGTAATATCATTTTCTACTGAGGGAATAAGGCAAACGATAACAATTTCAGGACACTATTACTTCAGACTTCCTACACCCTTCAAAATATATGACGACAATATCCTTGAAAAAGTATCGAGAAAAAAATCTATAAATTCTCGCCGGATCACTTTCGAAATGAAACGTAAACGAAAGATTGGATTTTCGTAAGAAAGGAAAATCTCAAAAAAATATCGGGCTACAAGATAAATATTTGTCACATAATTAATCAGATAAGGGATGATAGATGAGATTAAGATAATACGTTTTATATAATTCAAAATGTTTTAGCAAAATGTTTCTACGACCGTTGACCGTATCATTCTATATAGTATTACATCAATTATTTTTATTATTTTTGGAAACTAATGAAAACCGTAACGCCGTTTTAAATGAAATTTTGTATCATGTCATTACAGAGTCATGTATAACACCATACACCATTGGCCCATTAATTAGCTAATGCAAGTTTGTCAATGATCCGGAAAAAGCTACAATTCCACAGGTCAAATTTATTTTTATCAAACAAGACACTGTACGTATTGAAGGTTTACTTTTCGACACGATATCAAATTCTGATTTTAATCACATTATTTTTAGTTTTCATACATACAGGGTGTTCCGAAAAGATTGGTCATCAATTAAAGCACAGATTTTGGGGTCAAAAATAGGTTGATTGAACCTCACTTACACTTACTTTAGAACAAATGTGCACATAAAAAAGTTACAGCCCATTGAATTTACAAAATTAAAATCAATGTTTTCGAATATATCGAAAACCATTAGAGATTTTTTATTGAAAATGGACATGTGGAATTCTTATGGCAGGAACATCTTAAAAAATATATACTGAAATTTGTACATCTCATATAATTTTTTTGGGGGTTTTGTTCCCTTAAACCTCCCCAAACTTTTGTGTACGTTCCAATTAAATTATTATTGTGCTACCATTCGTTAAACACAATGTTTTAAAATTTTTTGCATCTTGGTACTTTCTCGAAAAGCCAGTTTTTATCGAGATATTTTGAATATTTGTCAAATATACAATAGTGCACACAAAAAAAGTTACAGCCCCTTGAAGTTACAAAATGAAAATAGATTTTTTCCAATACATCGCAAGCTGTTTTGAGATTTTTTATTGAAAATGGACATGTGGCATTCTTATGGCAGGAACATCTTGAAAAAAAAACAGCAGTGGCATTTATACACTCCTTAAAAGTTTTATGGGGTTTTGTTCCCCAAACTTTTGTGTACGTTCCAATTAAATTATTATTGTGGTACCACTAGTTAAACACAGTGGTTTTAAAACTTTTTTGTCTTTTGAGTATTTTTTCGACAATCCAGTTTTTATCGAGATGCGGCCTCTTTTTAATATGTTTACATATGTATATAGGCGATCATGAAAATACAAGAGAAGAAAAAGTTAAAAAATGATAATATTAAGATAGTTATTTTTAGATAAAATTAAGAAGCAATCTAATAAAATCTTCAAATACAATAATTTTATTAACTTTAATATTTTTTAGTTCCTCGAGCAATTGTCAATCCTGCCTGTGGTTCAAGCTTTGTAGGCAGTGCCAGCACAACAAGTTACTCCGATTCAGTAGACTTGTATGGAACGAACTACTATAAAATATCTCCTTATTACTTTGCCACTGGAAGCAATGGAAGGAGTTTAAGAATTACTGAACCAAGTACTGGTAGCATCACTGTCTGTATATCGCGGGACAACGACAGACCAACAAGTTTAAATGGCGATTGTCAAACTCTACAGTCCAGTGTCAAGTCATACGACCTCTCAAACTATTGTGGCAACTACGCGAGAGACTGTTCTCCTATTTATTTGTCTATATATGGAAATTCTACACAGTATCGCTGTACTGGTGAGTAATAATTATTTTTATGTTATCCCACTAATTAAAAATTATTGCATATGTATACTCCACATTATAAATCCAATTCTGAGGCTTCACGCTTGACATTGTTTCTTTGAGCAGTATTCGTTTTTGCGATTGGTAGGTTGCTAACTTTCCCAATCACCCTTCTCCATATTTTATCCGAACTTAAAACCGGCTGAGGTAACCCCACAGAGTTACTCGATCCACCCCGAAATTACCCCAGGTAGTGTTCAAATACTGCCTGGGATATTTCACACACAAGAAAGCAGCACCAAGACAATCAAAAATCAAACTCGAAGGACTAAATAGGGCATCCACGGAATAGTTACACAGAAAAAGAACATTAGAGAATATTTCTGAGAATAAAATATTAGAAAACAATAACATCGAGGAAACCTGACAAAAACTTAAAGATGACATAATTAACGCAGCAATAAAATCACTTGGGGAGAGGAAAGTTCCGAATACTAACACCAACAAAGAAAATCCCATGGGTTAGAGGAAGGGAAAATAAAATGTGGAGTGAAAGCCTTTTTACAGAAAAGAGAACACAGATAAAAAAGGACACTGACAGGGCTTCTCAAAACAGATGGAACACGACTTCTACGGAACACAAAAAGAAGTATGGAGAATGATCAGAGGACAAAGAAAAGAGATGAACGAACTAATAAAAACGAAACAAATTCAGAAGGAAATATGGGCAAACTACTTTCGATCCCTATTTTTTAAAAGTGACGATAAAAAACCACCATCACCTCTGAAGTGACGACAAACAAAGAAATAAACATCGAGGAGGGAGAGGTCAAGAAAACATCCAGGAAATTCAAAAATAGAAAATCATCAGGAGATGAAAGAATATCGAATGAACTCCTAAAGTACTGAGTAAAATATCTGACCAATCAACTACTAAAACTAATCCAGAAAAATAATAAAACAGAACAGAATACCACAAGAATGGAGATACCCTAATATCCCTCTTTAAAAATGGAGACAAGTCGGACCCGGAGAAATGGAGAACAAACAGACTGAATGAACTTATTTAGCAGAAGAACAACAAAGTTTTAGGTCGGGAAGATTATGCATCGACGCAATATTTATAATGAGACAAGTGCAAGAGAAATCATTAGAATACAACAAACTGGCATATTTATGTTTCGTGTACCTTAAGAAGGCATTTGACAGGATCAAATTAAAGGACGTTACCCATTTATTGTACTCAAGAGACGTACCTCTAGGAATAAAAAACGATCGAAAATATCTACCAAAACAACACAATAAAAGTAAAAGTAGCAGATCAACTAACTGAACCAATTTAAGCTGGCAATGGGATACGACAAGGGCATTTCCTGAGTCCTACATTGTTCAACCTGTTCACGAATGAAACAATGAAATAGTAAATAATGAAAATAACGAAAAAAGTGAGAACTAGAAAAGGATATAAAATGGGAAAAACTCAAATTATAACAATCTGCTATGCAAACGATGCAGAACTAATCTCTCAAATCGAAGATGATTTACAATGTATCCTTCAACAATTTAATATAACCGCCAGAAAATTTAATTGCTCGTTAATTTCATGTTATAACAGCAAATCCAACAAGATGTCAATTAGAGCTGGAATGTTAGATAATTGAACAAGTGAGGAGCTTTTTTATAAAACTGCATAAATCCACTTTTCAAAAATTTTCAGGAGACGTAAAAACGTACTGCAGCTGTTGTACTAAAATTTTCGAAATTTCTGAGAACATAATCAATTGAGGTTGGATTTAGAGAAATAAAACGTTAATCAACATTATTTTTATTGATTTGCATTAACAAAATATAGCCATGTGTCTATTGGAGATATCGCGTTTTGTAAAAAAAGATGGGCACAGCGTGACATGGCGTGGCTACGCTACACATTGTCAGTGCTACCCGTGAGTAGTTTTAGAACTAACGAATATTATATTTTGTTTCACGAATCAACATCTAATTCTAGAGAATGCTTTTAAAACCAAACAAAATAGTAGAGGGATAGTTCTGCAGGCCGGAGGATTTATGCAGTTTTGTAAAACAAAAACTATTTTAATGGTTGGCTAAAAAAGGAGATGTTAAGTTTTGTATAAAAAAAGAGTGAACATAGGGTAAAGGTTTTTGAGTGGATTAATTAAGTTTTGTGGAAGAAACGTGATTGTTAGGCTCATTTTAAATGAAAAATATTAACTTTTAACACATGAGACTAATACGCAAGATGTAAGGCAGACCAAACTCTCGAAATACAACAAAAAATGTATTTTGGCCGGAAATGGATTTATGCAGTTTTGTAAAAAAGCTCTTCAAGTGATGGAGTTTAAATATCTAGGCATCACACGCAAACGAAAGCTGGAAACAGAAGTCAAAAATCAAGTGAATAGACCAAACAGAGCCGTAGGTTGCCTGAATGAAACAATATGGAGAAATAAAAATGTCTGAAAAGAAATGAAAGGCGGAATTTAAAAAGGGACAGAGCTAGAAGTACACACGGTGGCGCCCAAAATCCCGACAGCCAAAATCCCGACATGCAACAATCCTCGCATAAGTAAAAATTCCGATCACTACATTTTGAATATTTATTGTTTCCTTTTCAAATGCAATACCAAATCATATTATAGAGAGTATTGAAATTGAAAAAGTATTAGTTACTAATAAGTACGGATACTAATTATTGTGTATTTTAAAAGAAAAATTATTTAAACACTTTTATTTTATAATATAAAAGCTTCTTCTTCTTTGAGTGCCTCTCCTATCGGAGATTGGATATCATTAGGGCGATTCTAATTTTATTTACTGCTGTTTTGAACAATTCGTTAGTGGTACAGCCAAACCACTCTCTCAAATTTCTCATCCAGGACATTCTTCTACGGCCTGGATTTCTTCGTCCTTGGATTTTTCCTTGCATTATGTTTTGTAGGAATGTGTACTTTTGTCCCCTCATCAGGTGGCCCAAGTATTCAAGTTTTCTCTTTTTTATATTCAGTAGAACTTCTGGCTTGTTATTTATTCTGCGTATTACTTCTTCATTTGTAATTTTATCCACCCAACTTATTCTTAGTATACGGCGGTAGCACCACATCTCAAAGCTTTCAAGATTTTTAATATTCCTCTGTTTAAGAGTCCATGACTCAACACCGTAGAGCAAAGTACTGAATACATAGCATTTTAACATTCTAGTTCGTAGATGAATACTAATATCACGATTACAAAATAATTTTTTCATTTTTATAAAAGTAGACCTGGCAATTTCAATACGTCTTTTTATCTCGTGATTTTGGTCACCTGTTTCATTGATAAGGGTTCCCAAGTATTTGTATTCGTTTACTTTTTCAAGTTGGGTACCGTTTATTGTGATACTAGTGTCATTTATTGGATTCTTACTGAAGGTCATATATTTGGTTTTTTTGACGTTCATCCTTATGCCGTAGTTATTACATATCTCATTCATACTTTCAACTAGATGTTGTAGATCTTCCGCTGTTCTTGCCATTATCACAGTATCGTCAGCATATCGAATGTTATTGATAACTTCTCCATTGACTATTATCCCTTCGTTTGCATATGAGAGAGCTTCTTGGCCTATTTGTTCGCTGTAGATATTAAACAAGAGCGGTGACAATATACAACCCTGTCGTACCCCTCTACGTATTTTTATTTCGTCCGATGTTTGATCTTCTATTTTTATATTAGCTCGCTGATTCCAGTACAGATTTAATATTATTTGTATGTCTCTGGTGTCAATGTTCTTACTCTCCAGGATTTCTTTGAGTTTACTGTGGCGTACTTTGTCAAAGGCCTTTTCAAAGTCTATAAAGCAGGCGTGTACCTCTTGGTTAACATCTAGGCATCTCTGTGTTAGAACGTTCAGGGCAAAGAGAGCATCCCTTGTACCTAATCCTTTTCTGAATCCCATCTGTGTATCGTTAATATCGATGTCTAGTTTTTGATAGATTCGGTTGTGGATGACTCTAAGAAATATTTTAAGCAGGTGACTCATCAAGGAGATTGTTCGATGATCTGAACATTGCACTGCCTTAGTTTTCTTCGGTATGGTGACAAACGTAAACAGCAACCATTCTTGTGGTATTATACCAGTACTGTATATTGTATTGAATATAAAAGCTATACTTACTGAAATGGAAGGGCTTACTGAAATGTAAGTGACATAATAGTATCTATTATATGAAAGTAAACTTGTGAACTAGAAAATTAGTTCATATTAAAAATGGTAAATACTTTTGTTTAGTAACAAAAAATAAAAAACAGATGGCCATAAACAAAAAATAAGAAATAAATGTAATTATATGCTAAAAAGAAACTTATCAAACCTATCGGGATTCTGGCCTGTCGTGATTTTGACCTGTCGGGATTCTGGCGTGTCGGGATTTTGGCTGTCGGGATTTTGGGGTAGACCCAAGTACATATTATATACGACGGAGATCCAAGGTGGAAAACATTAATAATTGGGTAAGAAACAGAAGAGTAGAATGGAATGACCACATAAGCTGAATGACAACAACTATGTAGATTCTGAAGCTATTTCCTTGTGGACTTGTTGTAAACAACTATTCTAAATGAAATAAAACTATGTAGAGTAGTGCGGGTGGCGAGAGGCGGTTCCCCAATAAAAAGACGATCAGTGGGAAGACCACGAAACCGATGAAAAAACAACTTACTGGAGACATCTTGAAAAAAACAGACAGAATCATGTCTTCACAAAAAGAAGAAGATGAAGGATATATCTCATATACACTGAAAGTTAGGTATTATTTTACGTCAATTACATTGGCAGTATGTTCACCAAATTATGCTAAACAGGACGCTGATGGAAAAATATTAAGGCATCAAATGTTCAAATGTCCGGATAGAGATGTGCTTAAAATAATGGATCTCTATGATCCGTTAATAAATATACTTATAGATCTCTCATCAGAGGAGAGAGATATGCTAGGTTAAGAGGTGACTATTATATATTTGAGACAATGCAAGAGAGAATATGAACTACGCGAAAATAGGGATGAGCGTATCTTGATATCAGCATCATCATCATTATCATCATCATCATCATCATCCAGCCTTCTGCATTCAAAGTTGAACATAGGTCGCCCCTAATTTCTTCCAGATCTGTAAGTCTTGGGCTTCCTGCTTGGGAGGATATCAGAAAAAGTTTAGTTCTTCTTCTTCTTCTTCTTCTTTTTGTATAGACATGTCTGTTTTTTCAATGTGCCTCTAGTAAGTTGTCGTTCCATCGTTTTCGTGGTCTTCCCACTGATCGTCTTCCTATTGGGGAACCGTCTCTCGCTGTCCTGACTATCCCATTTGTTGTCATTCGGCTTATAGGGTCATTCCATTCTATTTTTCTGTTTCTTACCCAGTTATTAATGTTATACACCTTGCATCTCCGTCGTATATGTGTACTTATAGCTCTGTCCCATAGAGTCTTACCATCGATTTTTGGAAGGGTTTTTATCTCCACTGTTTCGAGCAATCTTTTTGTCCTCTCTGTGTCGGGTCGTGTTTCTGCCGCGTATGTCATTATTGGTCTGACGACTGTTTTGTAAATTCTGCCTTTTATTTCTTTTCCGATATTTTTATTTCTCCGTATTGTGTCATTCAGGCAACCTGCGGCTCTATTTGCTCTATTCACTTGATCTTCCACTTCTGTTTCGAGCCTTCCGTAGCTAGATAGTGTGATGAATAGGTGTTTAAACTCCATCACTTGTTCTATTATCTGACCTTCCAGCTCCAATTTACATCTTATTGGATCTGCTGTTATAACCATGCATTTTGTCTTTTGTGAGGAAATTAACATGTTAAATTTTCTGGCGATTATGTTGAATTGGTGCAGCATACGTTGTAAATCATCTTCACTTTGAGAGATTAGTATTGCATCGTCCGCATAGCAGATGATTTTAAGTTGTTTTTCTCCCATTTGGTATCCTTTTTTAGTTCTTAAGTTTAGTTAATACGATAAATTCGAAGTGTAAACTTGTAAATAAATAAAAAAAAAGAAAATCCTTTATAAAAGGTATATTTGTTAAAATCCCGATACAGGGCTACATCACAGAACAGAACTAGTTTTCGATCGGATGACCGATCATCATCAGTGTTTACGTGAATCTAACATGCTAACCACCAAAGTAAAAAATATACAGATTTTAACAAATATACCTTTTATAAAGGATTTTATCGTTTTTGTAATATATGGTATAGCGCCAACTTCAGGAAACTTTTTCATCGTGGATTTGTAAATAAATAGGCGTAGATAAATTCAAACCGTTAGTTTGATTTAAAACACATTACAATAGGTATAGAGTTTGAAATTTAACTACATTTGAAATAGTGGACCAATATAAAAGTTCGACACATTAACACCATAAATTATGGCAACGCCTTTAACTACACGCGCTGGCGTACTTTGTACGCCAGATATAAGAATTCTACTGGAAATATATTTAAAAATTTAATTTTTGACCTTGCTTATTTTTCTAACCTATCACTGGAATGTGCTTTACAATTTGGTTTTAGTTTCGTTATCATCGGCGTTCTGGAAAGATCGTAATTTACATTTTATTATTTGTTGTTTCCGGTGGTGGACAATATACCCCAGGATTATATTACTATAAGTCGTAATATAAGTACATATTTTAATTGTTTTTTAGTCATTATGGCAAAAAATATATTTTTCTTTGTAAACAATACTTTTTCTCCTGTAAAAAATCACATTAAAAAAAATTTTTTATTAGTAATTTTGTTTATCACGGAATCCAGTTATTCCATGATTCCAGTTATAAATCCCAATTGGCTTACTGAAAAGGAACTCCAAGTATTCACTGATGCCGAATAAGGTTTATAACAAACAACTAAGTGTATTTTTTCAAAAAAAAAAAAATTAAACAAATCCGCTGTTTTTAAGTGTATTTTCTTGTGGCGTGCAAAGTACGCCACGCGTGTAGTTATGTTATAACTTGATGCGCGGGTAGTTAAAGGTTAAGTTCGACATGTAGAAAGTTTAGTTCAACTGCGTCTCCCCGTTTGCGGGGCCAGCCAAAAGTAACCGAAATTTTCAGAACTTCACTTTCAGGGTTGCCACTTCCAACATAATTATCGAATTTTAACTTATTTTCACAACACACAACACAAGTCAAATGAATACTTTTAAAGTGAACGTTAAGCTATTTACAAGCAAGTTATGTTCAAAAAATAATTAAGTCAAATCGTTCCAAATAATTCTAGTCAGTTCATTGATGTTAAACAAATATATCCTGGTGTTAGAGGGCTACAAGAAATACGAAAATTACACAAAACAAACTTGGAAAATTTCTTTTAAAAGTTTATATTTTATTTTTGTATTGTTATTTTTTATGAAAATAAGTCATTATTATTATTATGTAGATTCGCATTTTTAGTTAAAGAAATTGTAACATAATTTCCAATAAAAAACTATCATTTTGCCACCATTGTACCATAAGTCTTCATCGCCCGGTGGACAACCTATTTGCGTTGAAACAGTTCAGAATCCAACAGTGCACTCGAGTATTTGATTTTTATAATATAATTCTTTGAAAACCTTTTGTTGGCCAATTGTCTGGAGCGGAGTTGAGCATAACTACATGTAATTTATATGTCCCTTTTTTCGCTGAATCTGTATATAATGTTTGTATTTTTTTTAGATGCCACGTGCCGATTTCCCAACAACATTAAATACATCATCTCGTTGGACAGCGTGGGATGCACAAGCAGTGCCTTTGCCATAGTTTCTAACTTTATTTTAATTGCTGCCTTATTTTTACTGTTAAAGTTTTAATTTTGTTTTAATTTGTTAGGTAAGATCATTTTTATAAAAATAAAACAAGAAATTTTAGATCCAAAGTGTGTTCCAAAATTAAGAATTGTATTTATTCCTTTAGGTAAACTATTATCCCTTTAGTATTTAAAGAAATATACTACTGAATAAAATGTATAAAATACATAAAATCCATTGTTTGTATGTTATTGTCTTTTAATTGTAATTTTAACGATTGCGTTGGATTAAACAAATAATTTTTGTACTCTGTTTGTATACTTTTAGATTAGCACTGTAAAATTATTGGAAGCGATGTTAAGTCTTGCTATATATGATGTTACCATTATATGATGTATAGGTGTAAAATAGAGAGATTAATATGTACAAGATTTTATTTTTTTATAGATACCTACTGAAATAAAGGATGCAATTAAGTGGCCATTAATGTGTCAGGCCATGTTGTCACGGAATGTGTGGGCTCCAAAATTATATGGGAGTGCATGCATTTCGTTACATCATGCTATGGTACGCTGGACAAGCCATACAGTCTGTAGTCAACACCCCGATGTATGAGCGGGAACAAAATGTAAAAAATACTCATACTCTCATGAGTCGCATCTGGCGAGTCATGAGGGCCTTCACATTTTACTCTCTTTCAACTTGTCTTGAGTAAAATTTCTTTAATCCTTCCTATCGGCCTCACTTGGCCAATTCTTACTTTTTCCGACCCCGAATGGCTATTAGGTTTCCGAGGGCAGACGGGTCACTATTTTCTACTTCTATCACTTCTCACCGAATGATTGCCGGTATAAGCAATCCCCCACTTACTGACCAACGGCTTCGGGCGGATGAGTTGGTGAGTGGTAGGGCACTCTGTTGTCCTGAGACCGAGAAATCGGTCTTAAAGGCGGAGGAACCAGGAAATGGTCAACGGCATCAGGATGTAGAAGGCCAGGAGAAACCACTACATTAAAGATCCTTGTGGATATCTCTAGTACAGCTTCCCATGACAGATAAGGAAATTATAGATACATTTAATGATCATGGACTTCGGAATCCAAGATCCGGCAGGGGAGGAAGATCACAACCAGACCACGGGGCCTCTCAGGTCGTCAACACACGAAAACCCCGTGTCGTGGAAATCCACAAGATAGCTACGTGGAACGTAACAACTATGTTTGAAGGTGCGAAATTACAAAATATTCAGCTAGAAATGGCCAGACTAGACATTCCTATCCTAGGTATATGCGAGACGAAATGGCTAGGGTCAAACATATTTGAGAGTAATGGATACATTGTATACCACTCGGGAAAGGCAGAAGGACCCAGACGTAACGGAGTCGCAATCATTGTCAAAGAAGAAATTCGTAACTGTATCCGAAATTTCGTCCCTTTCAATGATCGTATCATGATGATTCAGCTGCAAAATAAACTACTGAATATTAATATAATACAAGTCTATGCGCCAACAGCTGACAAACCAGATGAAGAAATTGAGCAATTCTACAGCCAAATTAAACAAATTCTCCGGAGCACAAAAAAACATGAAGCTACAATTATTATGGGAGACTTCAACTCAAAAGTTGGTGCCGAAATCACACAAGATATAACCGGAAAGTATGGACTTGGAGAAAGGAACGAAAGAGGGCAAAGACTAATACAGTTCTGCCAAGAAGAGAAATGCATTATAGCAAATACTTTGTTTCAGCAACCTAAAAGTTGGTGGCACGCCAAAACAAGTGCTTGCTAATGTTACAACACTGTTTTCCATGCATCGGACGTATATTATGACTTATGCCACTTTCTAATGCACTAAAGTTCTTTCTAATGCAGAACAGATAGCGCCCCGAGCAATTTTACTAAATTTTTTTGTCTTCGAGAATACACCCTCTTCATAATCGTTTGTCTTTTATGGTTTATGTTGAACTATATCCATTATTTTTCAATGTGTACAACAGATTTACTCCATCAAATAAAAAATTATTGAGATGAAAATACTTCCGATTTTCTGTCATTTGCACAAGAGATGCGGCGGCTTTACCGAAGAGTGCTTCACATCCTGTTTGCACGGGGATTTCATCCTTGATAAATTTCAAAGATTCAAATAGCCACATGGAGTGTCATGGAGTGTTGAGGGCCCACACTTTGTACCCGAATCTAATCGGCTTTCCGCGTATAAACTGCTTATAGCCGTGTCTTCCGTAATAGCGGATCATTGATTCATCGTAGCAAAGATTTTTTTAGTAATAAAATAATTAATAAATTATTATTTCAAGTAATTTGTTAAAAATGTAAGCTTATACTTTTTGTCTTCTAAATCGGTTTAGTTATTGTCTGCAAAATGTATAAAGCGATAAAGGGCCTAGCCGGGTAAGATGATGAAAACACCCCCAACTCGATTCGAATTCCATATAGGTCACCGTTTAGCACATATAGAGAAACTCACTTTCTGAAATTTTTAGCCCCCTAGGTGGTCACGTGACCCACCTAGAGCCTAATTAGGCTTTTTATGTTTTTATTTTTTATCTCAGCCGCATCGAGAGCTAGCGAAAAATTTAAAAGAAAAAAGTTATAAGTTTCAAAAAGTTCTGTCCGAAAATATTTTTTTTAATTTCTGGTGGGAAATTTAAATTTTAGGACAATTTTAAAATTTTAAATGAGTATAAAAAAATAACTAAGACATTCGTGTTCACGAAAAAATTTATAACGTGTAATTTTGCATAATGCTTCACTCTGCATTTTTTCAGATTTTTAGAATTGGTGAAACGTACTTTTAAAAATAAAAAACCACATATTTTGTTTTTTTCTTCACTTTTTGATACAATTTTACACATGGTGTTTAAAAAAAGGTAAAACCGTCACTAGGATAGATAAAAAACTGAAAAACAATTGGGGTTTGCTTAATAAAAAAATGTTGTAATGCCATCCATTTTCAAGATATAGGGCGTTGAAGAAAACAAAATTTTACACATTTTTTACGATTTTGCCGAAACTACTGGCAACATTGTAATAAAATTTGGCAGGTTTTAAGAGGTAGTTATTGTGCATTTTTTGACATACAATTAAGAATTTTATATTCATGATTGGCGCGCATACGGGTAATGGTCTGAACTTTTTAAAGAAAAAAAGATAGTACGCCACTGACATACGACTCACCAATTTTATGCAAAAAATAAAACATCTTAACCCCTACCAAGTATTCGAACTACTGTCAAGTTTATATACATCTACATTATACTCGTAACTCGTACATCCATGTAAAAACTTACTTTGGAAGTAATAAGATATTTTATTTTTTGCATGAAACGGCGCGTCGTATGAAAAAAGGGAAGATAGATTTTTTGCCACAAATGCAACGAAGAATTGCAATGAAGAATAGGTTAAATAATATAGGTGAAAATATACATCCTTGTCTAACGCCTCACAGAATCTAGATCGCTTCTGTCAGTTCATCTCCAAGATTTGTTCTTATTGTGGCTGATTAGTTCCAGTATAAATTTTGTATTATACGCCGGTTTTTATCATCCATTTGGCCTTTTGTTAGAACACCCATCATTTTTCAGTGTTGAACTGTATCAAATTCTTTTTGGTAGTCCACAAAGCAGGTGTAAATATCGCCAGTCATATCTCTGCATCTTTGGAATAATACTTGTAGACAAAACAGTCATCTCTCATCTATCGTACCTACGCTTTTCATGAATCCAAACTGTGTGTCTTGTATTCTCTCTTCGCATAGCTTGTATACTCTGCGATTTATAATTTTAAGAAACAGTTTTAATGAATTCGACAAGCCCATGTTCACATGCTTTGTAGATCTGAAATAAGCATTCGACAGAGTACGATTAAAGGACGTGCTCACTATCCTTGAAAAGAAAAACATAGGTCAGAGGTATAGAAACATAATCAAAGAGCTCAATAGATCCAACAAAACACGAATTAAAACCACACACGGGCTCACGGAAGAACTCAAAATCAATGCAGGCATTAGACAAGGGGACAGCCTCAGTCCATGCCTATTTAATTTAATAATGGATGAAGTTATAGGTAGTGTTAACAGAATGAATCAGGGATACAAAATGGGTAACCGAACCATGAGAATACTTTGCTACGCAGATGATGCAATCTTAATAGCCGAAAACGAAGATGACTTACAACGCCTACTACAAAAATTCAAAACAACCACCGAAAAGTATAACCTGACACTATCCAAAGAGAAAACCCAATCGATGGTAATATCCAGGAAGCCAATTAGATGTAAATTAGTAGTGGACGACCATACAATCGAACAGGTAATGGATTGTAGATACTTAGGTGTGGAAATATCTAGCGACAGGCATCTGTGGCAAGAATCAAAATAGCAGGCAACGAAAGCAGCGAGAATATCTGGTTTCCTGAGGGATATAATCATCATCCAGCCTCAAAAGTCCACTGCTGAACATAGGCCTCCTCCCCTCGTTTCCAACCCCATCTATCCTGCGCCGCCCTCATCCAGTTTTTATTTACCTTTCTTAAGTCGTCAGTCCATCTTGTAGGCGGTCGACCGACGCTTCTCTTGTCTTCTCTTGGCCTCCATTCCAATAACCTCTTCGTCCATCGCCCATCTGTCATTCTGGCTACGTGTCCTGCCCATCTCCACTTCAACCTGGCTATCCTCTCGATGACGTCAGTCACCTTTGTTCTTCTCCTGATTTCTTCGTTTCTGATTTTGTCTCGCAGAGTTATTCCTAACATTGACCGCTCCATTCTTCTCTGCGTGACTCTTAGTTTGGTAGCCGAGGCTTTAGTTAAGGTAAGTGTTTCTGATCCGTACGTCAAGACTGGGAGGACGCACTGATCGAATACCTTTCTCTTTAGACATGTGGGTAACTCACTTTTAAAAGTTTCTCTCAGTTTTCCAAATGCAGGGATATAATCTGGCGGAATAAATATATGAGCACCGAAAGCAAAGTCCGCATTTATAAGACATGTGTTAGACCCGTACTGACATACGCAGCTGAGACAAGGGCCGAGACAACAAAGACCAAACAAATAATGAGAACAACACAGATGAAAACCCTAAGATCCATAAGAGGTATCACACTCAGAGATAGAATACGAAAGGAAGACACATTGAGAGAGCTAGGCGTTCAAGACGTAGTGAGATGGACAAGAGCGCGACGACGCATGTGGAGAGACCACGTAGATCGGATGGACCCTGAACGTATGGCGCATTGGGCGAAAACACAGAAGCCCAACACCAAGCGACCCATAGGAAGACCCAAAAAACGATGGTACGAGAGTTGGAGCTCCGGATCGCAGCAAAGTCTGTAACAGAAGAAACAGGACATCGTCCTATTACAAGAAGAAGAAATTTTAATGTATGGCTCATTCGACTTATTAGCCTATATTCTCCGCACTTTTTCGCTCTCTGTTTCTTATATATAACACCGGTTTATAGCGTCCTGCGCCTTCTGGTTCCTATTCTCCAGCCGCGTCGATCTGTCCAATCTCCTGGTCGGAGATCTCTCTCAGACATGGCTTTCTGGATTCCACTTATCCAGGTTGTTTTCGGTCTGCCCCTTTTCCTTCTTTTCGGGGGTTGCCATTCCATTATTAGCTTTGGGAGTCGATGTTCCTCCATTCTTTGTACATGGCCATACCAACAAAGTTGTTTTTGTTGGACTTCTTCAATTATGTTTGTTTTTCTATTACTAATATCTCGCACCCGTTCATTCGTTATATGTGAGAGTTTGGAGATGCAGGCCGATCTTCGCCAGAAGTCCATTTCGAGTGCGAGCAACTTCTGTTCTGTTCGCTTATTCAGTTGCCAGGTTTCACATTCATACAGTACCACGCTTTTAAAGATGCTATTATAAAGCTGTGTTTTCTTTTCTTTTGATATGGTTTTTGACCAAAGTAGTGAGTTCAAAGCTCCTATTATCTTCTTTCATTTCATAATTCTTTCCTCTATTTCGAACTTTGTCCTTCCACTTTGTTGGATTCTCGTTCCAAGGTATACATAATCAGAGCTTGGCTCGATAACCATATCATCCTCTAGTTGTAACTCGCTTTTCTGTCCTCCTATACACATATATTTGGTTTTCTTTATATTAACGTATAGGCCCCATTTTTTGTATTCACGAAACAGCCGGTTTGTCATAAAGATTAGATCATCTTTATCCTGGGCAATCACCACCTGATCGTCAGCAAAATGCAGTGTGTATAGTGTTGAGTCGTCGTTTAGCTGTATCCCCATTCCAGAACACGATTTCCGCCACTTATTCAAGACCTCATTTATATAGACTTTAAACAGTGTTGGCAATAAGCTGCATCCCTGTCGTAGTCCCTTATTCACCATGAAGCTATTGGATAATCTGCTGTTGATTTTTATGTTTGCTTGGATATTTTTATAGAATTGTTGCACTGCTTTTATTAAAGTTATATTGATAGGGGATTTTTCCAGGACTTACCATAATTTACAAAGTGGTACGGTATCATATGCCTTAGTTAGATCGACGAATAGTAGATGTATTTCTCTGTCTCTGGCTACTTATTTTTCGTTGAGTTGGTTGATCGTGAACATGTGGTCGATACGGGATCTTCCTGCTCGGAATCCTGCTTGTTGTTCGATCTCTAAAGTTGCATATTCATTTTCTATTAGAGTTTTTAGAGTTTTCCCATATAATCTGCTAAAGGTGCTGGTTAAAGTAATACAGCGATAGTTCTTGCAGTCTTCCTTGTTACCCTTTTTGTGTATTGGGATTATCCATCCTGTTTTCCAATTTTCTGGTATGTTTTCTCCATTTGTGTAGTTGTTGAAAATTATGGTTATTAGTTTGATCAATTTTGCAGTTCCATTTTTTATCATGCTTTTTTATTTTTTAGTGATTTAATCATTCTCTCAACGAATTCGTCATTTAATTCTACGACTTGACCATTTAAATTGTAGTGTTTTGGTGATGTATTTATGTATTTCTGTCTATTTCCTTGAAGTTATTCTTTGTAGTGGGTTTTCCATTTCTTTAAATCAATCATTTGAAGGTTTGTATTATTTCTGTTTTCATTTCTTAGATTTCAAATGAACCTCCAAGCTTCTGAGGATCTGCTTCCACCTAGATGGCATTCCACTTTCCTACATCTCTGTTCCCAGGTATTGTTCTCATTTTTTGTTAACATTTTTTTATATTTGATTAATTCTTGGCGGTATTGGGTTTTATCATATGCTCTCTGTTTCTTTGGTAGCGTAATAAATTCTGAAACTAGCCAATCTTTTGGAATATTGCCTGTGTCATAGATATTACTGAAGACTTTACATAGTATTCTTAAAGATTCATCATCAAGAATTTTAAGAAGTTCAGACTGTACTCCGTCTTGTCCTGGAGCTCTCCCTTTTTTTAGTGATATTATGGCTGCTCTTATTTCTGTCACTAGCATAGGTGGTGCTGTTTCTGTAGGTATTGGGGACTGGTTCTCCCTTTCATCAAAAAATAAATTTCGTATGTAATTTTTCCACGTATCTATTATCAATACTTTCTTTGTCCACGATTATCTCTCCATTGTCATTAAAAAGTTTACTTACTCTTCTGTTTTTATATTTACCTGTAATTTCTTTTACCTTCTTACGCACGTTGACGTCGTCGTACTTACTTTGTAGAATTTCAATTTCTGTGCATTTTTTCTCCAGTTATTTCTGTTTGGCTTCCCTGATCTTTCTCTGTATCTCGTTGTTATGTTTTATGCATGGAGTTATCGTTCTTGTTTTTCCTTCTCTCTTCCATTAGCTGCAGAATCTTTGTCGTCATCCATGTTTTATTCTTACCTTTTTCGTTCTTCATGAAATTGTCTTTAATGTCGTCTATCGTTTTCTTAGGGCATTCTATATTCTCTTCTGTGCTTTCCATTGTATTATCGATTTCAATAAATTTTCTATTTAATGTTTTGCTGACTATTTTTTTACTTCGCTACATTTTTTTACAGTTTTTCCGCTTGTTTCCTTTAACTTGGTTCTATACACGCCCACAAAATGAAAAGATAATCCTACTGTTTCTGGGCCAAAAATAATTAATTGGTCCTAAAATATTTCTGGGCTGAAAATGTAAATCCTACTACTAAATCTGTGTCTGGGACCGCGGACCCATAAAATATTTATGTAAATAAAAAAAAGGATTACGAACGAAAAACTTGTAAATATACGCTAAATAAATAATATGAGTTTTGCTATCTACTAAATAATAGCTTTTTTCTCACTTAATTCGCGCAATTAGTCACTTTATATACCTAACGTCACAATGAAAAGTCTCTTATTTCTCTGATTGAAATACAGTCTTACATGACTTGTCTTATGTATTCATCCAAAGTATATTTCATAGAAATTAAAAGTTTATAATATTATAAAAATGGTGCGATGCAAATGGTGCGAGGCAAATGGTGCGAAGCAAATGGTGCGAAGCAAATGGTGCGAGGCAAATGGTGCGGGGCAAATGATGCAAGGCAAATGGTGTGAGGCAAATGGTGCGAGGCAAATGGAGCAAGGCAAATGGTGCGAGGCAAATGGTGCGAAGCAAATGGTGTAAGGCAAATGGTGCGAGGCAAATGGTTCGAGGCAAGTGGTGCGAGGCAAACAGTGCGAGGCAAATGGTGCGAGGCAAATGGTGCGGGGCAAATGGTGCGAAGTAAATGGTACGAGGCAAATGGTGCGAAGCAAATGGTGCGAAGCAAATGGTGCGAGGCAAATGGTGCGAGTCAAATGGTGCGAGGCAAAGGGTGCGAGGCAAATGGTGCGAGGCAAATGCTGCGAGGCAAATGGTGCGAAGCAAATGGTGTGAAGCAAATGGTGCGAGGCAAATGGTGCGAGGCAAATGGTTCGGGGCAAATGGTGCAAGGCAAATGGTGCGGAGAAAATGGTGCAAGGCAAATGGTGCGTGGCAAATGATGTGAGGCAAATAGTGCGAGGCAAATGGTTCGAGGCAAATGGTTCGAGGCAAGTGGTCAGATTGAATATCAGCACCTGGGTAGGTTTTAACACTGTTGAAACTATTTCGATATCTCTTCTTAACAAGTATTTGGCTTCTTATAATAATGTCTTCTCCGTTGTCTCTAGGTGATTTCCACGTATACAGGCGTCTAGGTGGTAGATGGTAAAATGTGTTTAGCACTATTACCTACTGATTTACTGAACCAGTTTCGTTAAACTATTTTATTAGATCAATCAAGTTAGTAAAAAAGCCGTTTTTCGACATAGTTCGACATAAAGACGAGGTTTGACAGTTGAAATGTGTAGTATGAGAAATTACAAAAAGACTACCTGCCATCTTGGGATTCATCAATTTTTTCGTGGAACGATTTTTAAATATACAATCAAAACATCAAACTTAGTTTTGTGCTCATAACTTAAAAACTTGTTTATTTAGAGATTTGACGTCTACAGGTAACTTTTTCAGATAAAAAGATACGTCGAATGAGATGCGCTAAATGAAAACCAGTTAATAAACAAAAAAGTTATTGCAAAACGCACGACAAAATTGCTGTTTTTGAATATGTATTGTTAATAACAATTTTATTGTTTATTAAAATATGACAATAAAAAATACGGATAGCTGGTTAAAATACACAACTTCTAAAACTAATTTTTAGTCCTACGACCCTTGGGGTCTGAGACGGCCCCTTTTTTGAAAAAAACACTGTTACGTTAATTAATAACACTAAGAGCTGAAATTAACTAATCTTTTATAAGAAAAATAAAAGTTTTTAGCAAGAAAAAAATGTTTAAAGTGGTTTAAACAGGAGTGTTATAATTAAAGTGTATTTTGCGTTCCGACTAAAGTAAAAAAATAGTGGGCGTAGCCGAATGAGAATAAATTCGCGCACTACCATTCCCTACATCGTGCAGCTCATTTTTAACATTGACAGTATACCAGATTTGAAGCTTAATATTATATATATTTTGGTAAAAACTTAAATTTTATAAATATTATTCTGTTGCACATTTATTTAGTAGAATTATAATTTAAATAAATAAATTTAAAAAATTACAATAAAAAGGCCACTTCAAACAAGGTTTATACATCCCATTAGCTGCTTTGTTTTGGATAATTTTGCAATGAAAATAAGAAAATGTTATTATTTTAATGTGGTACCATAGATAAAAAAATTAGTAAACTTGGTACAGTAGAATCCGATAGGTATAGGCCATTTTTTCCGGGCGCTCTATTATGAATAAGTATGTAGTCCAGGCTGTATCGTCGACCCCGTTAGGTAAATTATTCCGATTCGTACTTTTTGCACAAATTTACTCAAAAAAAGTTCCTTATAACAAATCCAGAGGGTACAAAACATAGGTCATGAAGAAGTTTTCTGGAATATTTCAAGTCAAAACATGCAACAGGAAAAATAGTTACGCGACCTTATAGACGAGTGGCACCCCCCTCCCCAAAAACGCTTATTTCTCGAGATACTAACTACGGTGTGGTGAATGGCTAATTTTTGTCTTACTTTATGTTTTTGATGGTGCATTGGCCAAATCGCAATTTTGCCCTAAAAAAAAAATAATAAATCACGTTTTTCTTAAAATTAAAAGTTACACCATTTTTTTCTATAAAACATTTTGTTCTTTGTACTCTTGATTTTAACATTAACTTGATTAAACAGCTAAATTTCAAATTGTGTCACTCAACTTTGGGACTAAACTTTGCAATTCAAGAATCTGCACCTTTACTTCAAACAATTAATAACTTTTTTTATAGTAACACAGAAAGATTGAAGCAGGTCTCATTGACTTCAGAATGGTGAGAAATATTTACTATAAAAATTTTAGAAAAAAATATTAAAATGGAACGGAGTTGTAGCAAGTTAAACGCAAAAAAAACGTGATTTTTTTTTTATTTTTAGGGTAAAATTGGGATCTTGACAATGTTCTCCCAAGTAAAATTCAAAACAACCCTAATTTTCGTTTTCAGCACCATCAAAAATATAAAGTATGACCAAAATTAGCCATTCACCACACCGTGGTCAGTATCTCGAGAATTTTTTTTTGGTGTGCCGCTCGTCTATCAAGACATAACATTTTTTCTGATGCATATTTTGAATTTAGTTTTTTTGGAAAACTTCTTCATGAATTATATTTTATTGTTGTGTTGGTTAAAATTATAAACTAAACAATTTGTCACTCAACTTTTTAAGTAAACATGAAACTAACGAAATCTGACGACAAAATGTTTAAAAATTAACAACTTCTCTTTTAATGTGTTTAATCATTTTGGACAAATCTTATTGTTATCTAAATGCTTCAAAGATGACACAGTAAAATTTTCAAAAGGAAATATTTACAGCGACCAAAAATACAGCGAGGTAAAATTGAAAAATCATCAAAATTGATTTTTCGCATTTTTGTATAAAATTTTATTTTTGAACATGTTCCACTAATTCTAGAAAAAAATAAACTCCATATTCGGATTCAGAGACCTTAAAAACATAAGGAATGACCAAAAATTGTCATTCACCTTAAAGCTAATTTTTGTGGTCGGTATAACGTAATTTTAGGGGTTGCTGTCGCTCGCCAACCGCGCCCACCATTCAGTCAATCGACTACGCCCGCTATTTTTTACTATAGTCCGAACGCAAAACACTCCTTGTTTATAACACTCCTGTTTAAACCATTTTTAACATTTTTTCTTGCTAAAAACTTTGTTAAAAACATTGACTTTTCTTATAAAAGATTTGTTAATTTCATCTCTTAGTGGTGTTAATTAACGTAACAGTGATTTAAAAAAAAGGGGCAATCTCAGCACCCAAGGGCCGTAGGACCTAAAATTTTTTTAGAAGTTGTGTATTTTAAGCAGCTTTCCGTATTTTTTATTGCCATTTAATTTGATCTAATTTCTACGGAATTATTGTAATTGCTTATAAGCTTAGAAACTGCTATTTATTAACAAATAATTTTGTGTACGCACATGTAATTTTTTTTACTTTTTTTCCATAGGCTATTAGTATACATCTTAACGAAGGAAATGAGCCCCGGATTATTGAGATCCATTCAGCCAAATTAACTGGACCAGCTTCAGAAATTAGCTCGCTTTTAAAAAAATTGTATAAACAGATTCAATTTTGCAAAAACTATTTAACAGATCTGGACCATTTTTTGCTCACCATTCAAACACCATAATGCCCTCAAGTTTAGGTATATTTAAACAAATTTTAATAAACAATAAAATTGTTTTTTGTTTATTAACCGATTTTCATTTAGCGTATGTCATTCGATGTATCCTTTTTTTTTCTGGAAAGGTTGCCTGTGGACGGCAAATCTCTAAATAAACAAGTTTTTAAGTTATGGGCAAAAAACTAAGTTTGACGTTTTGATTGTTTATTTAAAACTTGTTCCACTAAAAAATTGATGAATCCCAAGATGGTAGTCTTTTTGTAATATCTCATACTACACATTTCAACTGTCAAACCTCGCCTTTTCCGTTATGTCAAGTAAAAACCTAACTTGATTGGCCTATACTGATTTACTGACAGTTCGAATCGTACACCTTAAAAAGAATTGTGATGGAGCATGTGGACGAGCGCTTGGCGAAATAGAAAAATGTAACAGAAAAAGATAAAAACTGAAGACGGAATTCAACGCAACGTAAAATAGCTAAATTTCTCTTAAAATTTGTTATTTACTATCCTTAAGCTTGTGGCAGATTGACAGTTAACCCATGGCCACATATGTGTTGACTGTGCTGTCGAAGCGAGGGAACGTCGACGCAAAAAGACCGGTCAGCTGACGTCTGTCAGAACACGATCAAAACTTCGAAAAGAACTGTCACAGTTTTCTTACTTGTCTTTAGAATTTAATTTATTACCCTGTATGTAGGGTATGGCCCCTGTACCCGAATTTATGGCCTCTATGGAGAGAGGTTACACGTGTAGAGAGATACAACTTGCTCCAATTGAGTATGCAGGGAAAGATTCAAGGAAAGAGAAGCATAGGGAGACGCAGAATATCGTGGCTGCGCAACCTGGGAGAATGGTACGGATGTACATCAAATGAACTTTTCAGAGCAGCCGTGTCTAAAATCCGAATAGCTATGATGATTGCCGACCTCCGTCGCAAAGATGGCACTTAAAAAAGAAGAAGTGGAGCGTCGCATTTTTTGTCGGTAAAATGACACGGTTCAAAGGAATTAACATACAGGTACTAAGGCGTCCACCCTAGCTGGGCTGATACGACCAGTGCCATGGTAATTTTACTATGGTCTAGCCACGTTATGTTAAGATTTTTATCAGTGTATGAATTAACCAACTTGATGTTCCGACTGATTTTATTATATATTCCTTTTCACTTGTCACGGTCCCAGGCCGGCCCTGTCAACACCAGAAGCTTCTGGCGACGAACTGTCTGAGACCCCTTTTTGTTTACTGAATTTGATTTATGTGTTTAAAAGGGGGACCTTTTTAACAGGTACACACCTCGATGTTTCTTTTTGTTCTAGAAAATGTAGTTTGTGTAAATAACCCTTCGATTGTTATTCTAGAATAGGATGTTTGTATTGTAAGAATTCTTCCGAAATAATCTTTCTTATCCTGGAACATTGTAACAAGTTATAAAAAGGTGCATTTGAATTAGGGGGTGTTCAGTTGTTTTTGTATCGTAAATAAATAAATTACTTCTATTATAAGTTATTATAAATAACGCGTGAGAGTTCTTACTTATGTGTTTTATTAGTGTTGTAGTTAAATTAAGTGTTAATTGTACGTTTTATAAATAAAACAATCAGTGGCGTAACAAACTCCGTCGGGGCCCCCCGCAGAATTGGAAATGGGTCCCCTTTAAAAAATTACTAAATGCGACATGTGTAATAAATACCTATATTTGTTACAGCCCAGTAAATCAACCTAAAATATGGCGATACCGTGTAATTTTCAGTGTCACCACCGAAGTGGTCAATTCAAGACTTTTCGAGTTATTTACGAGTACAAATATTTATTGTTCACCAAAAAAACACGTTTTTAGGCGATTTTTCGCAAATAGTTCAAACAAAAATGAAGTCTATCGACTCAGTAAAAGAAAACTTGTAGCTCATGTAAAGTTTTTCTTATTCGTCAAATTCCAAATCGAATATTTCAACGTGAAATAATTAAAAAAGGAAATACTGTTCGGGGAAACTCATTAGAACTTTTTTAAAGTGTTTAAAAAAGCTTTATTTTTTACAAAAGTTTCTAGCATCAAAACTAAGCCAGTTACGCTCAAAATACAGTTAATCCCATTTTTTGGTAAAAAATTGTGAAAATCTCCCCCTATTTAGCACCCCAAATGAAACTAATGATTATCGCCTTACAAATTACTCAACTTTTTTATACGACATCTAAGTTTCACCGGTTCAAAGTGCTTATTTTTAAAAGAGTTTTAATTGAAGGACTTAAACAAGTCACTAATTACGAGTACATATATGTAAATTTTAAACAGCCATGTCTTAACCAATTTTTGTATTACAGAAAAACAAAATAAAGCCAAAATATTTATAAAAGTAAGACCTACCTACATTTCTTTACTCTTTGTAATTTTTCATATCATTAATACTTTTTTAAGTTATTTTGAAAAAAAAGCATTTTTCCATAATAAAAAACATTTAAATTCTTTTAAAAATAAGAACTTCGAACCGGTCAAACTTACATATCATATAAACAATAAATATTTAAAGTAAATGGTAAAGCCCTAATGATAAATTTTATTTGGGGTGCGAAATAGGGGCAGATTTTCACGATTTTTTTTACCAAAAAAGGGGCTAACTTTATTTTGAGCGTAACTCGTATAGTTTTAGTGCTAGAAACTTTTATAAAAAATAAAGCTTTTTTTTGAAACCTTTAAAAAAAGTTTTAAGAGTTTTTCCCGAAAATTGCTTCATTTTTTGGTTATTTTAGGTTGAAATATTCGATTTGAAGTTGGACAAGTAAGAATAATTATTCATGAGCTTTAACTGTTCTTTTACTGTATCGATAGAGTTCATGAATAAGTACACCATTTTCTGTATCTTATAAGCTACATTTTTGCTGCAAATATTTTTTCGATATCTAATATTTAATTCGATGAATACTTATTATTGAGTTGATTGCGAAAAACCCGTCTGAAAAAGTTGTTTTTTTTTAAATAAACATTTTCACTCGAAAATGACTTGAAAAGTATTAGCATAGATAAAGAAACTCTATAGAAGAACAAGTTGCTTATAATTAGTCAATTTATACATTTCCGGACTTATTTTAAACGTATGTTTTTCACCCCAAGGAGGGGTGTCACCCCCCGAAGTAAAAGCAACCAACGTCATAAATCCAACTTTGAAGTGGAGTGTAACTAGAACCTAAATCCAAATTGTCAAGTAAATACGTCCGTCGTGACGCTGATAATTTCACTCCAAAACTGTCATTTATTGAGCTATTGGTGTATTCATGCATTGTTTATGACGACTTACATTTTTCATCTTTATTGTTATAGAATAAAATGGAACAAAAATTACTAAATGATTACATTAGTACCTATTATTCTATGAGATGAACAACTTTTTTCGTGCATCTACTATCAGCGAATATATCTAAAATTTTATTAATTCGGATGGACTACTTTATTTTCAATACTACACTGCTTAAAAAACGTATGTATGCAAATAATATAACAACACATTTTTACATATAATAGACAACAAGATGGGGCCCTTGACATATTGGGGCCCCCGTAAGCTTCATGCTGCGGGGCCTCTGTTACGCCTCTGGATAATTGTATCGAAATACTAAACGTAGGTAAAGATTAAAGAGAAAACCCATTTCTAGATTTAGAGATATTGTTCTAAAATTCGGCAAATTGCAATTCTCAAATCTTTCAATAGTCACGTACAAAGCATTATAGTTTATTGTCGTTACCATAAAATTTCGGTAGGCCGGAAGGGATTAAGTTTCTAAATATTATGAGATGATTCACTTGGCAAATAGGTACATCTATTTAGAAATTTTTACAGATTTTTACACATGTTATCAGATGACAGGATGGGGCCCCTAAGCGATTGGGGCTCCCCGCAAGCTTCACGCTGCGGGGGCCTCTGTTACGTCCCTGAAAACAATATCAAGCAAGTATTTGGTTTATTTAATAATAAATTCAGTGTTTTACTTCTTGTTTAGATGTAAGTTATTAAAAATAAATAAAGTCATTTAAGATTAAACATTAGTGCCTATAAAAACATAAATAATAAAATAGTAAAGTTAACCGCGTAAAGTCAGTTTTGTAACACACTATTATATTATTATAAATAATATTTTCTATCTTTCTTTACGGACGTTTAACTTGATAAACTGATGAAGCGCGCTTATAGACGCGTCGTTGATACGAATCTTTATAAAAAATAATTTATGAATAACAGGTCAACACGTAAAAGGTGTAGTAAAGTTTTTATGGAGATTTGATCTAACGGAGATTTGTCTGATACAACCTTATTGTATTTTTCCCAGCACTTTGTGAATACGTAGGTGTTTAGGTTTTATACTGCAAAATTGTTGAACTATACCAATACTTGCAATTTCACCTTGAATTTGCACACAAGAATAAGATCATTACAAATTATCTAAAAATAGGTGTAATAAATCAAAAACGACACGTCTAAAATTCGTGAGAACTAATGATTTCAAATCAAAAATTGGAAACGTTTGTTCATTCAAAATAATTAGGATGTATGACCGGTTTAAAATTTTTATTTGTTGTAGTGAAACTTTAGAATAAATAATTTAGACTATGATGTCATTTTCAGACGAGGTTTAGCTAATGCGAATATCAATTATTTATTTATATATAATATATTATATAATATAGAAAGAAAATAGATATATTATAGTATACATATATATAATAAAGAAACTTCTTCTTCTTAAAGTTCCGTGCATTTCTGCCAGTGGCATAACAAACTCCGTCGGGCCACCCTGGCAGAATTGGAAATGGGGCCCCCTTTAAAAGATTACTAAATTCGACATGTGTAATAAATACCTACATGTGTTACAGCCCAGTAAATGAACGTAAAATATGACGATACCGTGTAATTTTCAGTGTCACCACCGAAGTGGCCAACTCAAGACTTTTCGAGTTATTTATGATAAAAATGTTTATTGTTCAACAAAAAATCCACGTTTTTGGGCGATTTTTCGCAAATAGTTCAAAGAGTAAGTACTTCATCGAACAGAATATTGTTAGCAAAAATGTATCTAGCTTATAAAAAAATGAGACAAAAATGAAGTCTATCGACCCAGTAAAAGAAAAGTTTTTCTTATTCGTCACCTCATGAAAAGTTTTTCTTATTCGTCAAATTCCAAATCGACTATTTCAACGTGAAATAACCAAAAATGAAATGCTTTTCGTGGAAACTCATTAGAACTTTTTTTAAAGTGTTTAAAAGGAGCTTTATTTTTTACACAAGTTTCTAGCATCAAAACTAAGCCAGTTACGCTCGAAATACACTTAATCCCATTTTTTGGTAAAAAAATGATGGTGAAAATTTCCCCCTATTTAGCACCCCAAATGAAACTAATCATTATCGCTTTACAAATTACTTAACTTTTTTATATGACCTGTAAGTTTCACCGGTTCAAAGTGCTTATTTTTAAAAGGGTTCTAATTGAAAGGGCTTGAACGAGTCACTAATCATGAGTATATACAAATTTTAAACAGCCATATCTTAACCAATTTTTGTCTTACACAAAAACACAATAAAGCCAAAATATTTATAAAAGCAAGACCTACATTTCTTTACTCTTTGAGATTTTTCGTATCACTAATACTTACTTTTAAGTTATTTTGAAAAAAAGGTATGTATTTTTCCAAAATAAAAAACTTTTTTAACTATGAAATCAAACTTACAGATCATATATATTTAAAGTAAACAATAAATATTTAAATTAAATTATAAAGCGCTAACGTTAAATTTTTTTTAGTGTGCGAAATAGGGGCAAATTTTCACGATTTCTTTTACCAAAAAAAGGGGTCAACTTTATTTGAGCGTAACTCGTATAGTTTTGGTGCTAGAAACTTTTATAAATATAAAAATAAAGTTTTTCTTTTGAAACATTAAAAAAATTTTTATAGAGTTTTTTCCGAAAAGTGCTTTATTTTTTGGTTATTTTAGGTTAAAATATTCGATTTGGAATTTGAGGAATAAGAATAATTTTTCATGAGCTTCATCTGTGCTTTTACTGTGTCTATAGAATTCATGAATAAATAGGGGAGAGTTGGACAAAACCGGGTACCACTCAAAAAACCGTCTGTATCTTTTGCTATGTGAGAGTAGCAAATGTTTGCTGCAGATTGAAATATTCTCAAATGACTTAAGTTTTATATGCCAATGCCAATTTTTAATAATATTCTTAGATTTTTAATCTTTTTTATTTTTATGAAAATATTGCAAAATACCCGGTTTTGTCCAACCGGTATGATAAAACCGGGTAGTAACTTAATTACCATGTAAAAATACTAATGGGCAGAAAATAAAATATTTATTAAAAGTATGTGAACAAAAATCGAAAATATATAAACAGAAGTCACAAATAAAAACTTCATTTACATCATCATAGGCACTACAGGCGTCATAAGCCCATTTGGTGCAAGACACACATTTTATCCAGCCTTCCTTCGCATTATAATTTGAAAATAGTTAATTGTAATATAGACACACATCGTCATTATTATCTTCTTCCTCCAAACTCTCCAAAATTTTGTTTTTGGTGCAGCCCTTTTTACCACGTTTTTTCTTTTTTTTGTCCAGTTAATTTAGTTTTAATTTTTTTACGACTGGAGATTTTTTTTTATTTTTCCTACTAGCTTTCTTACTAGCTTCTTCAACAAAAGAAGCCACACGTTGTAGTTAACTAAAAGCAAAAAAACCACTGCAGAAACTGGAAGTAACAAGAGGTCTGATAAAATCGGGTACCCGGTTTTGTCGATTTTCTGACTACCCGGTTTTGTCAAAATCGTAAACAAGACATTAAATGTTATTTAAATTTTTAAGTTATGATATAATATTCAAAATTTTTGGCCAAATTAAAGGTAATATACTAGGTTACTATGTATTAAATTTTGAAATGGCCATTAGTTATTCATTAGAGGAGAAAACAGCTATCAACTTACCTTAAAAATCGAGTTTTCTGCATCAAAAAACAGGTGAGGTCTTACAGCTACGGAACAGATTAATCAAATGAGGTAGAAATGAATACACACGACTGTTGGTGGTAAAGGGACACTAATTTTAACATTGTCTAATAGATAGCAGCAGACAGTTAGAAGAATTAAGGGGTACCCGGTTTTATCAACCTACCCGGTTTTGTCCAACTCTCCCCTACACCTTTTTTTGTATCTTATAAGCTACATTTTTGCTCCAAACATTTTTTCGATATCTAATTAATATTTAATTCGATAAATATTATTTTTGAATTATTTGCGAAAAACCCGTCCGAAAACTTTGTTTTTTTTTGTTAAAAAATAAACATTTTCATTCGCAAATAACTTGAAAAGTATTAACACAGATAAAGAAACTCTATAGAACAAAAGTTGCTTAAAATAATTAGTAAATTTATGCATTTCTGGACTTATTTTAAACGTATGTTTTTCACCCCAACGATGGGTGTCACCCCCAGAAGTAAAAGCAACCAACAGCATAAGTCCAACTTTGAAGTCGAGTGTAACTAGAACCTAAATCCAAATTGTCACTAGTAATACCACTAGAGGTCAAATTATTTCCGGAAATTTTCTAAAAATATTCATGATCAAAAAAAAATTTCCGGATATTAATTTGACTTCGCGTGGTATTCGGTAAGAAAATTCCACACCAAATTTGCATTTGAAAATCCAAAGCTGCATGAACAGATTAATAGCGCGCCATAGCTTTGTCAGCAATTATTTAGGCTTTCAAATTCGTAATTTCTACTCATTGTAGTTGCATGGGAATACCATTTTAAGATAGAAAATAGTATATTCTTCAATTTTACATAAGTTTTGAGTAACTACAAGTGATAGAAAATGAATCAAAACTAAATTATGTAAACAAATAAAAACCAGTCTGTCAAAAATGTTCTGTTATTGTAAACGTCAAAAAATTTCCACTATAATTCGCTGTTGGGTACCCCACGAGCAAAAAATTTCCGATAAAATACCTCCGTTGCCATGGCGATCTGTCAAAATAACGTATTTTGATTGGTTCAAAATTACAGGTGTGGAATTTTCAAGCAAATACGTCCGTCTTGATGCTGATAATTTCACTCAAAAACTGTCATTTACTGAACTATTGGTGTATTCATGCATTGTTTATGACGACTTACATTTCTCATCTTTATTGCTATAGAATAAAATGAACAAAAATTCCTAAATGATTACATTAGTACCTACATACCTAGTATTATTCTATGAGATGAACAATTTTCTTCGTGAATTACTATCAGCGAATATATCTACAATTTTATTAATTCGGATGAACTTCATTTTCAATACTGCACTACTGTATGCAAATAATATAACAACACATTTTTACATATACAGGGTGAGTCATGAGGAACTGTACATACTCCTACCTCGTATAGACGCTCATATGGGAAATAACAAATGACTATTAAAAAGTGTCTGCTCCCCTTGTTTAATAATATAAAGGGCGAGTTTCGCATTTTGACAGAAATTTATATTCGTCATAATTTTTGAACGGTTAGATCGATGTGTCTCTTATTTTGGTCAATCGTTACACTATTACCACCTAATCAACTGATTTATTCAAACTAAAAAAAATCAGGTCCGGCTTTAAAAAATTAGTTCGTTTGGGTCTTAGAAAAAATTTCACACTGTATACGCTTTTTGAAAACTCTAATATGAATTTACAAATTAGACAAATAGGCAAAAATAATGGCATATTTAATTTTTTCCTCACACGATTACTTAATTTTTTATAAAAAAATCAAATTTGACTATGAATTAAAAGTTTGGTAAAGTAAACCATAGATTAAAAAAAAATAACTTTTATTACAAAAATTAATTTTTTTAACAAATATTTGATTTATGTTACCACCCAATCAACTGATTGATTCAAACTAGAAAAAATCAGGTCCGGCTTTAAAAATTAGTTCGTTTGGGTCTTAGAAAAAATTTCACCCTGTATACGCTTCTTGAAAACTCTAATATGAATTTTACAAATAAAACAAATAGGCAATTAAAATGGCATACTTATTTTTTTGCCCACACGATTACTTAATTTTTTGTTAAAAAATCGAATTTGTCAAAATTGGAATTTTAACCTAAAAATGAAAAAAAAAATCCACAAGGAAAAAAGTTTTCCTGTAGTTGGCTGTATACCATGTGATACAAAAACAATAAATGCTGTATAAAAGGTATATTTAAAAAACCCTCAAAAGGGCCACATCAATTCACATAACTAGTTTTCGACTGGTTTACCAGTCATCATCAGTGCTTACGTGCAATGTACATGTTAGCCACCAAAATGCTATTTTACAAAAATATATAAAATAAATATATAAATATATAAATAATGGGCTTTGACCCACATATTTTTGTAAAATAGCATTTTGGTGGCTAACATGTACATTGCACGTAAGCACTGATGATGACTGGTAAACCAGTCGAAAACTAGTTATGTGAATTGATGTGGCCCTTTTGAGGGTTTTTTAAATATACCTTTTATACAGCATTTATTGTTTTTGAAAAAAAAAAAAGATGAAATCACGGTTTAACTTGCTACAACGTTCCATTTAAAAAAATTTTTTCTGAAATTTTTACAACACATATCTCTTACCATTGTGAAGACTATGACAATTGTTGTAGACTTTCAGTCTTCTTCTCGTAAAAGTTATGAATTTTTAAAAATAAAAGGTGCAACTTCGTGAATTGCAAAGTTAAATCGCAAAAATTAAGTGAAACAATTTAAAATTCATCTATTTGATCACGTCTATGATAAACTATAGTTTAGTCCAAAGAGAAGTGTTATGGGGAGTTTTAGATCTAGACGTGTTATAGAAAAAAAAAAAAATGGTAAAACTTTTAATTTTAAGAAAAACGTTGTTTAATTTTTTTATTTTTATGGTAAAATTGTGATTTTGACAAATTTGATTTTTTAATAAAAAATTAAGTAATCGTGTGGGGCAAAAAAATAAATACGCCATTTTAATTGCCTATTTGTCTAATTTGTAAAATTCATATTAGAGTTTTCAAGAAGCGTATACAGGGTGAAATTTTTTCTAAGACCTAAACGAACTAATTTTTTAAAGCCGGACCTGATGTTTTTCTAGTTTGAATAAATCAGTTGATTGGGTGGTAACATAAATAAAATAATTGTTTAAAAAAATAATTTTTGTAATAAAAGTTAATTTTTTTTAATCTATGGTTCACTTTACCAAATTTTTAATTCATAGTCAAATTTGATTTTTTTATAAAAAATTAAGTAACCGTGTGGGGAAAAATAAATATGTCATTTTAATTACCTATTTGTCTAATTTGTAAAATTCATATTAGAGTTTTCAAGAAGCGTATACAGGGTGAAATTTTTTCTAAGACCTAAACGAACTAATTTTTTAAAGCCGGACCTGATGTTTTTCTAGTTTGAATAAATCAGTTGATTGGGTGGTAACATAAATAAAATATTTGTTTAAAAAAATAATTTTTGCAATAAAAGTTAATTTTTTTTAATCTATGGTTTACTTTACCAAATTTTTAATTCATAGTCAAATTTGATTTTTTTATAAAAAATTAAGTAATCGTGTGGGGAAAAAATAAATATGTCATTTTAATTACCTATTTGTCTAATTTGTAAAATTAACATTAGAGTTTTCAAAAAGCGTATACAGGGTGTAATTTTTTCTAAGACCCAAACGAACTAATTTTTTAAAGCCGGACCTGATATTTTTCTAGTTTGAATAAATCAGTTGATTGGGTGGCAATAGTGTAACGATTGATCAAAATAAGAGACACATCGATCTGACCGTTCAAAAATTATGACGAATATAAATTTCTGTCAAAATGCGAAACTCGCCCTGTATATTATTAAACAAAGGGAGCAGACACTTTTTAATGGTCATTTGATATTCCCCATAGGGGCCTCTATACGAGGTAGGAGTATGTACAGTTCCTCATGACTCACCCTGCATTAGACGACAAAATGGGGCCCTTGACATATTGGGGCCCCCTGTCAGCTTCATGCTGTGGAGGCCTCTGTTACGCCTCTGGATAATTGTATCGAAATACTAAACGTATGTAAATATTAAAGAGAAAACACTAGATTTAGAAATATTGTACTATAATTCGGCAAATTGCAAATCTTTCAATAGTCACGTACAAAGCATTATAGTTTATTGTCGTCACCATTAGAGTTCGTGAGATCGGAAAGGATTAAGTTTCTGAATATGAGATGATTCACTTGCCGAATACGCCTATTTAGAAATTTACCTTTTTAAATTTAAACACACAAAGTAAAATCATATTTATATCTATAACAGTTTTTTACATAATATCAGACGACAAGATGAGGCCCCTGATCGATTGGGGCCCCCCGCAAGCTTCAGCTGAGGGGGCCTCCGTTACGCCTCTGATTTCTGCGTAAGCGTCCACCGTACATTGTCTTGTTATGTGTTGTATGGTCAGATATTAGATATTCAGGATTAAATAATTCTGTTGTTAGCAGCATTGTGCAGCATTTCATAGCTGTGGGTTCCTGTCCATTGGCGAATATTACGCAGCCATGACATTTTTTTACGTCCCATACCCCTCTTACCCTCTATCTTCCCTTCGAGTATCAGTTGCTGAAAAGTGTATCGTTCTCCTCGTAATATATGCCTTAAGTATGCAGTTTTCTTTGAATATAATTAAAAGGCTCCCTATCCTGTAACCCTACTTTTCTTAGTACTTCCTTATTTCTAAAACTTAATTTACTTTAATTATTCTTTTTGTGGTGCTATCTTCTTTAAGCCGCTTACAAGATAGATAGATGGTTTACCTAAGATACACAAAGAGGGCATTCCCATTCGTCCAGTTGTTAGCTTCATTAACACTCCAGTCTCTATCCTTTCAAAATTGATACTTAATCTTATTAACAACATGACGAATTTCACCCCTCGTTTCTCAGTCAAAAATAATAGTCATCTAGTCAACAACCTCCAACAAATTAATCTTCAGCCCTACATCAAAATGCTGTCATTCGATGTCAGTAATTCTGTCTCCAAACAAGAAACCGTTAATCTGGTCCATTCTCTTCTAAGGGCAAATTCTATTACTATGTCTACACATATGTCCAAAAGTTTGGAATATTGGAATATTTCGTCTTTTTATTGATTTTTATATATAAACTTTTCTGAATAGTTAAACATCATTTTGTTTCAATTCTTAACAATACTAAATAAATCTCAAAACCAGATAAACGATATGCGAAAAAAATTATTTATTCTCTTAGAATGAAAAACTTACATTTAAAAATAAATTAGTAAAGAAAAAAATAATTTCCAAATAAAACTAATAATTAGTATTTCCTCCATTGGCCTGTATGCATGCCTGTAGGCGATTTGACATGCTGCCGGAATTCTCTCCCATTCTTCACGAGCAGCATCTTTTAGTTCGCGAAGTGTAATAGGGGGATTGTTTCGCTTTTTGATGTGTGTTTTGAGAATGTCCCAAGCATGTTCAATAACGTTCTTATCGGGGGAATTCGAGGTCCACTGTAATGTAGATATTCCTTCTTCTTCCAGAAAATTTTGTACTGCTGCTGTTCGATGTGGAGGTGCGTTGTCATGCATAAACACAAATTCATCACCTACTGCCCCTCGGAATAGACGTACGACAGGATTAAAACTTCCTCGATGTACACAGCACCGGTGACACTTCTCTCCAGAACCAGCAGTGGCGTCCGTGTACCACTCATAATACCACCTCAAACCATGATGCTTCCACCTTCAAACGGGACACGCGGTTGGGCTGTTTCTAGTAGGGCTTGCCGTCCTGGGGCCCTCCAAACCAGTGATCTTCGCGAATCAGATACCAAGCCAATTTTTGACTCATCAGAGAACATCACGTTATTCCAGTTAGGACCATGTTGCACCATTTCTCTAGCCCATTGCAATCTTACTATTTTGTGTTGGTAGGTTAGTTTAGGAACATGTAAGGGTCTTCTACGATACAAATTTACCGCATTTAGTCGGCGTGTTATTGTTTGCCGTGAAATATTCATTTCTTGCAGCCTAGAAGTTTCTCTGGATATACACCACTTGTGGATTCCAGACGATTTCTTCGAGCTATCAATGTTATCTTCCGATCTGTGCTGCTGTTGTTTATCGACTTCTACCACTTCTGGGACGATCCTTGACGTCATTTGTCTCTTGGATTTTTTTGTAAATTTTAGATACAGCACTCTGAGTAACATCAACAATATTCGCGATATCACTTTGACTAAAGCCCTGTTGTAACAAAGCAATTACTCTAGATCTGTCAAAGTGAGATATCACGTTTCTAGTCATTTTTAGACGGCTCAATTCAAATTTAAACACAGACTGAAATAATGTGTAACTACGCTAATCAGTTGAATGTGACCAAAATGGGCAAAATGATACAAAAACGATTCAAAGTTTTTATCATTTTCATGTAAAAACGCTCTAAAATGAATATCAACAACAGTTTTGAAACCACCATAGGCGTAGATATATTATTTGTACGTATTCCAAACTTTTGGACATGTGTGTACTACTAACTCAATTATTCAATTGTTACAAACTTGTCTAGCTCAAGACTTTTTCGTATTTAATAATAAATATTACAGACAGCCTGATGGTTTAGCCATGGGTAGCTGTCTTTCCCCCCTTTTAGCTGATATTTTTATAGATCATATTTAGAATCCACACATATTATGAAAACTCCGGAAATTCTCCATTGGTTTCGATATGTTGATGACATTTTAGTCTTCATATCCGATAATTCTGAATCAGCAGATCTATTTCATTACCCTATTTTTACTTGTAGCGATTTAAACGAAAAAACTGCCATTTTTGTCCTTATTTGTTAATAACTAAAATTCTCGTCCGAACTGTGACGGAAATTTTGTATTTATAATGTATTAGGTATATAGCACCCAAAAATCCCATTTGCAACCTGGCTGGTCAAGTGTCCCGACAGAAACCTTATTTCTCTGAGCTATGAGCCGAAAAGAAAAAATTACGACAGATGTCTAATACCATGTCCTCATGCTGTAACTGATTACAATCCAAATATGAAATTTATAGATAAAGACCAGATGTTATCAAGTTACAAAATTGACCGTCGCAGTAAAAAATCGAATCTTTCGAATATTTTTTTTGTTTATTAGATGCTGCGGTTGTAAATGCATACTGCCTTTACCAGTTGATGAACTTGTCTAAAGTAACATTAAAAGATTTTCGCTGTGCTATTGTTAATAAATTATTGGCATATCAAATTGTTTCTAAAAAGGAACTATCTAAAGGAATGCCATCAGACATAATACAAATCAAAAGAGCATTTGTTCCCATTTAGGTGTGACTACATTCGTCAGCCTCAGCGAAGTTTAAGAAGAAGATGTGTTTTGTGAAGCACCAAAGACAAACAAGTTAGGAGTGAATGGATTTGTTCTGGTGTCTAAAGTTTCGTTATATTTATCTAAAAGCAAATCATGCTTTACCACCACAACTAAAAAAATAGGAAGTTATTTACAAAAAAAAACATTGTTCAATTGTTCAAAAACAATGCTCAATTTGTGAAAAAAATATTGGGACATATTGGATATTAGTGCACCCTATGTAACGCACAGCTAAATCTTATGTTTGTGCGTCACAGTGCTGCCATGCCATTTCTTTCATAATTTCAATCAATGTTAAATGTACCTACAATAATAATAGAATAAGAACGTTTACTTCTCCGTCATTATACTAGGTAGAATGACAAATGAGGTGTCAAATGAAAGCTTATAACCCAAGGATAGTACTAAAGGTGAGAAATTAGACCTAGATTGTCTGTCCCTCAAAAAATAAGCGTTATATTGGGGATTTCTAATGTCGACATTAAAAGTTGGACTATTTTTTTTTCTATAAAACATTTTGATCTAAAACTTACCAGAAAACTTCTTTGTACTCTCTACTTTCAAATAAACGTGATTAAGTAGCTAAATTTTAAACTTCGTCACACAACTTTTGCGATTAAACTTTGCAATGCACAAATCCGCACCTTTTTCTTTTAAAAATTCATAACCTTTATCGTGATAAGAATAAAAACTTGAAGCAGGTACCTTTATCTTCAGAAATGTTAGAGCTATATACTGTAAAAATTTCAGAAAAAAATAATAAAATGGAACAGAGTTGTAGCGAGGTAAACGCAAAAAACGTGATTTAATTTTTTTTATTTTTAGGGTAAAATTGCGATTTTGACAATGTTCCCCCACATAAAATTCAAAATAAACCCCATTTTCGTTTCGTGTCCCGCTCGTGTATAATATCACAAAAAATTTTACACAAAAAAATAGAGGATATGGCAACGGTGTTACAAGTGATGGTCGGATCCAATGTCAAAATCTACAGACATATTAGGGTGCACTAATATCCAACATGTCCAAATATTGTTACTCCACTAGGATATTTTTTGCATGAACACTTTTGCTCCTCAAATAGTTAAACATTTTAAAAGTAATGCGTCCCTTGACCTTTCTACTCATTTAAAATTGTAACGGTAAAATGACCCTTGCTAGGGAGCTGAATATTTAGGAAAGTACTAGTACACTTAGAAGACTAAAAATAAGCATATTATCAAGATTTTTTTTCTCACAACCTTTCTTAAAAATGAACATAACACTTTTTACGTGTTAATATCTAACTCTTAGAGAATACAAGAAATATATCTTTTTTTATTTATGCACGTACACTAATATTGTAGAGGGCGTCAAATTCAAGGCCTCGAAAAAATGGAGTTCCGATGGCGGACAGTTAATCTCAGGATTGGGATCTCTGAAGCAAAAAATCGTATGGCATTTGAAAAAGGAAGGTTTCTTACGTTACAATTTACCACCTTTAATGAAAAATTTGGCAAAAAAAGATTTTAGCGAAATTTGAAAAAATTTTGTGAAAAAATCGCCCGTTTTTCTTCAGTTTTTCATGGTTAAAAAATATTTATATTTTATTTTTTGGTCAAATTGTGGTAAATTGTCAGGTAAGAAACCTTCATCTTTCAGATGCAGTACGATTTTTTTGTTTCAGATATCCCAATCCTGAGAATAACTGTCCGCCATCATTTTTCGAGGCCTCGACTTTTGCGCCCGCTACAATATTAGCGTACGTGCATAAATGAAAAAATATACATTTTTTGTACTCTCTAAGAGTTAGATATTAATATGTAAAAAGTTTTATGTTCATTTCTAATAAAGGCTCCGCGAAAAAAATTCTTGAAAAAAATGATTATTTTTGGTCTTCTAAAGTGTACTAGTACCTTAATATACTCACCTATTAATGACTTCCCATTTAAAACTTTGGCATGTGTATGTAATTTTCCATACTATTTACAAGAATGAAGATATGGACAATGGCAAGTTTTAACATTGTCACCATGTATATATACACATAGTCGTGACAAAAGAATCCGAAAAATTGTCAAGACTTAATTATAAATTATTAAGCAAATTTACATAAGTAAAAAATAGTCGATTCGTTATTTTATGCTTCGTCTCGAGGTCAATTTATATCCTTATTGCTAATGTTGAATATCTACCAATATAAATGAATCATATTGGATTGAAACAAATAACATTTAAAGGTTATAGGTAAAATGTTATCGACCAAAAGTGAAAAAATGATTTTTTGTTAATAATGAGAAAAGTAAATTTCGTGTAACTTTACGTTGATGGATTAAATATTTAGATCAGAAAAATAAGGTTTTTGTAAGGACACTTGACCAGCCAGGTTGCAAATGGGGTTTTTGGGTACTATATACCTAATACATTATAAATACAAAAATGTCCGTCACAGTTCGGAGGCATCTAATAGTTATTGACAAATAAGGGTCAAAAATGTCAGTTTTTTCGTTTAAATCGCTACAGGTAAAAATAAGGTAATTAAATATCTTATTTAGACTATTCAGCTTTTAGTAGATGAGCAAAGGTTTAAAACTGCAGTTTTTAAGTTTTGGTCCGATCATTTGTTCTTCTTCTTCTTCTTGACTGGCTTTACAACTCGGGGTGAGTCTTCGCCGCATCCACCATGGCCCTCCATCGTCTGCGATTTTGCGCTTCGATTTGCCATTGTTGTACCCCAATCCTAGATAGATCGGTTTCAACATCATCCTTCCATCTTTTTCTGGGACGGCCCACTGATCTTCTACCGTCTGGTCTCTCGAAGAACACTGTCTTTAGCACTCTGTCTTCCTCTGATCTTACTACATGACCTGCCCATCTTATCCGATTAGCTTTTATATGTCTGACGATGTTTTCAGTACCATATAGAGTCACCAATTCAGCATTGCGGCGCCTTCTCCACTCTCCTGTCAATTCATCTCTTTGAGGACCAAATATCATTCTGAGGACTTTCCTTTCAAATATCAGCAATTTATTTATTTCTCGCTGATGTAGAGTCCATGTTTTACTCCCATATGTAACAACTGGGCGAATAATTGACATGTACAGTCTTAATTTAGAGTCTTAATACAGTCCGATCATTTGTTGCTTCAGAAATTTAATAAAATATAAGACTAAAATTTCGAAAATCCAAAATTTGCTATAACTTGTGCGAAAATGAACTTAAGACTTTAATATTGCATGAAAAGTAGAGTCCAACAGTCCATATAACCCACAAAAAATTTCAAGACGATTCGTCAATTACTTATATTTTATTCAATTAAAACATTTTACTAAAGTAGTCTTTTATGGGTTATAAATAATTTGAATAACTTTGTTAATATTGACTGTAGTCTAAATCTATTTCGGAATTTCAGAAGCTGGTACTTTTACAAAAATAAAAAATAAATTTCGCCTTGGTCAATTGCGTCAAAGTTGGCCACTTTTTTATTGAATTCACAGCTACTTCTATAAATATAAATTTCTCCTGCAACAGCGTTAATTGTCATACTCATCCGAAACGGCTTGACCGATTTTTATGAAATATTACACATATATCCTGTAGGACTGAGGATGGGTTGTAATCTATTCCTTATACTCTAAGGGGGTTAAAAGGGGGGTTGCCCCCTGACATTTTATTTATTTTTTGGACAAAATACCTACCTTAATTTTATGCATATGATGTAGCATTAAAAAATACACACAAACCTTAATTCTCACCCTTATATCGCCAACCACTACTTTTAAATACCCATCTATATATTTACATCTATAAAATTCTCCTGTCATAATGTTAGTTGCCATACTCCTCCGAAACGGCTGGACCGATTTTTATGAAATTATATATCGCACCTCCGCTCAAATAGTGTCACAATTAAAAAAAAATTAAAAACGGTTTTATTGCACAATAATGCATTTGCATTAATTAATAATCAATTGCATTATAATGCATTATATGCATATTAATGCATAATAAACTACAAAAATATTATCCGAATGATAATGAGAATGAGAATGAAGATCTTAAAGAATAGACGATCGACAGGTACTGATGGAATACCGAACGAACTGCTGAAATACGGCGGTTAGAAACTCACCAATTGTCTCACAACATTGTTTAACAAAATCTTAGACAGAGCAGAGATACCACAAGATTTGCACACCAGTATCACAATACCGATTTTTAGGAAAGGATAAAGATCATGCCCGGACAACTACAGAGGAATAACCGCTGTGTCTAGGTACACGCTAACGTGTACGCAAATAAAAAAGTTAGGTACACGCGAATTAAACTTCATCAAGCCAGTGACGTCATTATTTAGTGTTTGTTGTTTGTTTGATAGAAAATATTTTTATTAAGGGAAGGGGAAGGGAAGCAAAACTATTCAGATGTTTCAAACTTAATTGTAATAAAACAATATGCATATAAAAGTATATATTCAGGTTAGCAAAATAAATATTAGTTAACATGATATATACAAAATACTGCTAAAATAATTTTTATACGTAAGTTAATTATACCAGTTTATATTGGTGTTTATTTTTATTTATACAGGGAGTTGAACTTGTTACGATTTTCATAGAAAATTTGTTATAACTTTGTAAATACCCTGTATAACATAATAAACCTTTATATTTTTGTGATATGGAAGTTAAGAAGATTTCGAACATAAAATAAAATATAGGGTGTTCTATTTAAAAAATATAAGTTTGGTCCGCCAGTATATTATCGAACGCCCTGTAACATTCTAACTAATTTTAGTAATTTTGTAATATGAAGCTCAAAGTTTGCTAAAATTTTTGATACTAACTTTTATTGCTATCTATTACTATAACGGATCTACTGAGCTTTATCACACTAATCAATCGCCCCGTATATTTTATTTTATTACTTCTGCTACCGTTAATCACGAATTTTTGTCTCTTATCTTTTTCATACTGTTTTAGAATGTTGTTAAACTCATTAAAAGAACTAAATAATTGTCCACACTGCATATAGTTAATTTAAAAAAAAAACACTAAACAAGTAAAAAATAAGGAAACTGTTTACAAATCAATATTAAAGTTTAAACATAACGCGATTAGACAAATTCTAACCACACTCTGACACTCGCGATACTTACAGATACTTATTAATACCACAGCATACACGCGGCTCAAATTAGCATGTACCAAAAAACCCAGTCATAGTACACGCTAAATAATGACGTCACTGACTTAATGACGTTTAAGCGTGTACCTAACTTTTTTATTTGCGTACACGTTAGCGTGTACCTAGACACAGCGAGGAATAACTCTCTTAAATACGACAATGAAGTTATTCACAGGCATACTCAAGGATAAATTGGAATCACAGATAAAGAACAGAGAAGAACAGCAAGGATTCAGAAAAGACAGGTCGACGACGGACGCAATATTTATCATGAAACAAGTGAAAGAAAAGTCGATAGAATATAACAAAACTGCATATTTATATTTGCTTCGTAGACCTAACGAAAGCATTTGACAGAGTCAGACTTAGCGATATAATAAAGACAATTAAGCAAAAAAGGATACCGGCAAACATTGTTGAAGTCATAAAACAAATGAAAAATAACAACACGCAGGGCCGTAACTACGATTTTAGGGGCCCCGGGGCAAAGGTGATCTGGGGGCCCCCTGCCGGGGGGTTTACCCCCCAGCGGAAGGCGGGGTCCGGAAAAATGTTTGATATTTAACCCCTTGAAAACGCATTTTAATGGATTCTATGATTGAAGTTTCTTGAACCTACATATTGCTATTTTAGTTGACCAACACAAAAATTTTGAAACCACCTTATTTTTTATTCGCTTTAAAAAATTTAAAAGAAAAACAACAAAATGAACAGACAGTAAAAGAAAACAGATGATATAATGAAACAATAAAAAGAAAATATCTTGAAACTTCAAAACCGAATGAAAAAATATGAAGATAAGAAGGTTTATTTAGAGAAAATGCAGGTAAGGCAAGAGGTAAATCAGATTGCTGAGGAGATACAGAAAATTGAAAAGGTGGAAGAAAAATTCAAGAATGCGGTAAAAAAAAAGGAGGAGACCGTTGGGAAGTAATTGTATACAGCTCTAATGAGAGCAGAATCCTATTTGACGAGGATATTAGAAAACGATATCCGGTACCTTCAGCAGTGACACTCTCGCAGGCGAATACCGTCACTGCTGTTAGATTTATTATGCTGTGGTACTGGTAGGGCTGATTCCAATGTGCTCATTCCATCTTACCCTTACCTTTCTTTTCAATATGTGGTACCATGTGGTTCCGTTCACGTACCAAGATGTGGTCTGGGTAAATTGGTTAAGACAAAGTAGCTGGGACCGGGGGCCGCTATTCCGGTTGCATTTTAGTTTTTATTTCACCAAAATAACTAATTCCCTCAGTAAAAATTTATATCTTTACGAAAGGTCTCGGGGGCCCCAGCTTAACATGGACCCCTCTTCCAATGGCATTTTAGGTTTTATTACGCCGAAATAACTAATTATCTGAGTATTAATTTAAATTTTTTATGTTAAGGTCTTGGGAGCCACAGCTCAGCTCAGGCCTCAGGGGCCTCTTCTAAGGGTTCTGTTCCAATTGCATTTTAGTCGAAAATACTAATTTCTCCAGTGAAAAATTAAAATTTTATGTTCAGTTCTAGGGTACCACTGTAAGGTCTTTTTAAAATTGTGTCAGTTGAAAATATTTCGTTGGGATCGGCTTTTAAAATACATATTTTTATTTTCCTCGTTAAACTCTATGCACGGTCAAAAAAGGGGCACCTGCGGGGCCCCCCTTGGACGGGAGCCCCGGGGCACTGCCCCGGTTGCCCCAATGGTAGTTACGGCCCTGACAACACGACAAAAATTAAAACAAACGACACCACTACGACCAGCATACCAATACCAGGCGGAATCAAGCAGGGAGACAGCCTCAGTCCATTTCTATTCAATATGCTAATGGATGAAATAATAGAAGATGTGGAACCGCTACAACTAGGATACAGACTCGGCCACAGAAGAATCAGTATACTGTGCTATGCGGATGATGCAGCCCTGATTGCAGAGGACGAGGATGACCTACAAAAACAACTTTATCAATTCTATCAAGCATGTCGACCACTCAACATGAACATATCCACGCAGAAAACAAAATCATGCGAAAGACCCAATTAGATGTAAGCTCGTGCTAGAGGGGAAACCCATAGAACAGCTAAACCAGTTCAAATAAGGTGTATAGTTATCAAGTTATCCTGACCCAGCCAGATACTTAAGAGGACAAATTAACAAGGCCGCTGTCTTGTCCGGATGTTTGAGAGATGTGGTCTGGAATAACCCATATGTGGCGACACGCTTCAATTACTATTTTGCTAATTTTAATTTTTAATAAATTTTTCAAAATGAAATAATACGTACCATTTTAAAATTCACAAACCATATACATAAAGGGCCTGTTAAATTTTAAGAAACGAAATATATCAGTATTCAGATAAAATGCCTTCTCAGCTTTTAAAACACCAGATGTTGATGGCCTGTTCAGTTTATGTATGGGAAACGCAAATTCCATAATTGATTAGGGGACGATAAAGGGCCAGCCTCCTTATGTCAATAAATGAGTCTTTAACTTCTTTAAAAACCACAGAAATGTAAAACTAATGTTAGTACTTTATCCACAGGCAGTCTGACACAAACCCTCGTCCCGCAAAGAATAACAAACCCTCTTACGAGATATAAGCACGCCTTTTTAACCAAAAGTAAATAAATATATTATTGTTCGTTGTCTTACACTTATTTTGATTTCATTTAATTGTTTCCGTAAACCACCAACGGAACACATATATAAGAATAGACAGCAAAGTTAGAATTTATAAAACTTGCATCAGACCTGTTATGACCTTTGGCATTGAATCAAGAAAAGACACCAATAAAACCAAAAGCATGCTACGAACAGCCCAAAAGAAGAGAAATAGCAGGGAAGACAAGAAGAGATAGAATACGAAACAACATCATCAGGGAACAATGTGGCGTGCAAGATGTAGTCAGATGGGACAGGCAAAGACGCAGAGAATGGTTCAGTCATGTAAAAATAATGGAAGAGCACAGACTGCCAAGAATTGCTCTAGAAGGAAAAATTGTATTAAAATTTGTACTAAAAAAAACATAAGTTTCACTGTTTTCCATTGATTGGAAAAAAAAGGGAAAAATCCCATTTTTTGACACTTAACTGTTTATAAATAAAAATGGCCGCCAGATCCTACGCAGGAAATAGTTACAATTTGCTCTTATAGGTATTACCTGTCGAAAAAACGCTTCAGTACCCTGGCTGCTCGAGTGTCATGAGAAAAACCTTGTTACCCTGGACTAAGTATATGTGATTACATACTTTATTTAAAAGAATTTGCGTATGTGCTCAAGAAAATTTAAACATTTATCACTTATTTATCTTTCTTTTTGCAGTATTTTTTGTTTAATGTTGTTACTTGTATTTAAAGTTACACCATTAAAAAGTATAGGTTTATTAACCAGATAATAATAATTATATTATATTCTATACTGCAAGAGCCACTTTTGATAAATAATATTTCGTAAATTTTTCGTTGTTTTATCTGTATAGTGTCACAACTCAAAATAAATATATTTTTTAAACATTTTTAGCAGAATAATTTAGTACACTATTTTGTAGAGCTTCTAAAACCTTTGTATGGTGTATTCCACGAATATACGTCTGTTTTAGATTATCGCGACAACGAATATTTTAGTGGGCAACATAAGAAGTACGAAAGTATTTTGCTCTAATAATTACTCCAATAAAAAATAATATAATTTGCAATTTACTTTCGTTCTTTATATTTTGCACAGTAAAATATTCGTTGTCGCGATAATCCAAGAGTGTCGTATATTCGTGGAATGGGGTATAACTTACCAAATAAGTTAATATACTAATTTTAACGGTTATTGAATTCATCCCGAAAAGTTCTAGCACAAATTTTAAACGTCGCTTTCTCGATACTTTGCTTTTTGGACTTATGACACTGTTTGAGCGGAGGTGCGATATGCTATTCAGTAGGTGTGAGAATCGGTCGTAATCTAAACTTTTCGGCCTAAATCTAAATTTGGTCATTTTTGATGACTCGTATTTCCTAAACCTGTTGGCCAATTTAAGTGATTTTTTTGAACGTAATATAGCCTGATTCTTTAGCAATACCACTGTAATAATACTGTTGCTAAACAGATAAACTTTCATTGTATACCGGGTGTACCAATCAAACTGTGTTTTTTTCTCAAAGTTCGCATCACCCTGTGGAATATTCTAGCATATATAAAATACTTAAATTAAAACTCAACTATAGCCTCAGGTTTTCTTAATATTCTGTTTTTTGATTCATTCGTTTATGTTGGATAATAAAAAAGTTAGGTACTTTAACAACTAGACATGTTCTTCATCAATACACGGTGTTTCTATCTAAATAAGTGCGACAAACTTTAAGGGGTAATTCTGCATGAAAAAATAATGACAGTTGGCTTGATAAACGTTTGTCCGCAAATGTTTCGTTTCCGAGATACGGGATGTTGAATTTTTTCTTACAAACTGACGATTTATTTATTGCTTTTAAACCAGTTGAGATATGCAAATAAAATTTGGTAGGTTTTAACAGATAGGTATTGCGGATTATTTGACATAAAATTAAGAATTTAATATTTACCATTGGCGCGCATACGGGTAATATGACCGATCATATTACCCGTATGTACGCCAATGGTGAATATTAAATTCTTAATTTTATGTCAAAAAATCCTCAATAACTATCTCTTAAAACCTACCAAATTTCATTTGCATATCAATCAATTTACCTCTTTAAGTTTGTCGCACTTATTTAGAAACACCGTGTATTGATGAAGAACTTGTTTAGTTGTTAAAGTCCCTAACTTTTTTATTATCCAACATAAACGAATGAATCAAAAAACAGAATGTTAAGAAAGCCTGAGGCTATAGTTGGGTTTTAATTTCAGTATTTTTTATAAATGCTAGAATATTTCACAGGGTGATGCGAACTTTGAGAAAAAAACACAGTTTGATTGGTAAATGGTATACAATGAAAATTTACCTGTTTAACAACAATATTATTACAGTGGTATTTTTAAAGAATCAAGCTATAGCATGTTCAAAAAATCACTTAAATCGGCCAACAAGTTTAAAAAATATGAGATATCAAAAATGACCAAATTTTTAAGTAGGCGATTTCTATGCACGTAAATTTATTTTTCATATCCCTGAGTGATAAGGGGGGATTCCCCCATAACATTTTGTAATGTTACGTGGGGATATGTATACATCTTACTCTACAAGACTGCGAGTACATACAATTTAAAAAATAATGATCAAAATCCATCAACAAGCTCCGGAGATATTAATCGCAGCATATTTTTGAAGAATCAATTTCATTTATAGGGTGCCCGGATTTTAATAATTTCCCTCCACCGACCCCGAGCTTCTTGCATTTGGAATAAATTCAAATACTAATTATTTTTTTGAAAAATGCTCAGACTTGTCGATTAGTATTTCAAATCGAAATTTTTTACATATAATAATAATGTCTACAGGGTATCCCAATTTAGAGATATGACGTCATCGTTAATTTTCTTAAATAACAACATTGTCATTTTGATAGGTATTTTGATAGGGTGTGTGAAGTTATACATAACTGCAAAATATCATATTTTTATTCCCTACCATTTACAAGACAATAAAAAATAACAAAGTTATGTCTGTAATTTGGAATAAATTCAATAGTTCAATACTAATTATTTTTTTTAAATGCTCAGACCTGTCGATTAGTATTTCAAATCGAATTATTTTACTTACTTTACTTAGTCCTAAGCCTTTCTACCTTTAGGTGTAAGGCTTTAAGGCGAATTTTTTTAAATGCAATAATATTGTATACAGGGTGTCCCAATTTAGAGATATGACGTCATCGTTGATTTTCTTAAAGAGCAAAACTGTCATTTTGATAGCTATTTTGATAGGGTGTGTACAGTTATTTATAACTGCAAAATATCATATTTTTATTCTTCAACATTTACAAGATAATAAAAAATGACAAAGTTATGAAAAACAAGTAATCAAATAATTGAATTTAATTATTTCAAATAAGCAAGTGCTCATAATGTTTCATATTAATGACATAATAGTTAATGGGCAACATTATGAGCATTTACCTAATTGAAAGAATTAAAATGAATTATTTGATTGTTTTTTTTTGTTTTTCATAACTTTGTTATTTTATATTATCTTATAAATCGTAGGGAATAAAAATTTGATATTTTGCAGTTATGTGTAACTTCACACACCCTATCAAAATACCTATCAAAATGATAGTGTTGCCATTTAAGAAAATTAACGATGACGTCATATCTCTAAAGTGGGACACCCGGTATACATTATTATTGTATCTGAAATTTTTTTATTTGAAATACCAATCGAGAGGTCTGAGCATTTTTTCAAAAAAACAATTAGTATTTGAACTATTGAATTTATTCCAAATTACAGACTCACACTGTATACAAGAAAAAGAAGTATTTTATTGTTCATAAAAGTAATGGACATAGCTATGTTTCATTCTAATGTCAACATTCCACTGGTATGTTAAAGCGGATTTAAAAGGTTTTGAGTCGAAACCTTATGCCTGAAGATTAATGTATACTTGAACTTTGAAAATGTGCAAAAAAAAGGGAAAACGAAAAATTTAGGATATAACAGGTTTTGATTCTGATGGGCTCATTTATATCCTATGCAAAATGTTAGTCGTAATTACCACTTTTTCACTTATCAATATTAATGAATAGTTTGAATACGTCGTTGTTTATTTTATTCAGTTCGGTATTATATTGAACGCATACTCAAAATAATATAGGTAGTGAAAACTAATTTGGCCTAGCCATAGACGTCCCGTATTTCGTTGAGTGTAGGCGAAAGGTATCGTTAAAAGTCTTATTAAAGTTTATTTGTATAATTATTATCTATGAATGTACTGCAATTAGTGTCATGTTGCATGAAGCCATTTCTTTGTTCTAAGATTATTACAATTTTTAACTCTATTAGCAACCAAAAGCTATTTAAAGGTAATGAGGAATGTTGGATCTTTATATAAAATGAACTTTAATAAGACTTTTAACGATACCTTTCGCCCACACTCAACGGAGTACGAGACGTATACATATGTGTACAATGTGTAGGCCAAATTAGTTTTCTAGCCAATCTATTCTTTGAGGATGCGTTCAATATAATACCAAATAGAATTTTTAAAACACAGCAACGACAGTTTCAAACTATTCACTAATGTTGATAATAAGTGAAAAGTTGAACATCTAATACAAATGTAATCATTTTAGGCGAAACATTAAAGCACAAAAATCGGCCTTGCCTCCGAAAAAAAAAACGACAAGACGGCTATTAATAATTCTTTTTGCATTCGATTCGTGAATGCTCCAGGAAACTTTGTGACCCAGAGCCATGTTATATTATTGAAAAACTGCATAGAAAAAATGCATTCTTAACGTGCATCTCAAACAGACAACAAAAAATCAGAACTTGTCAATTATCGGCGGAAATGAGTTCAATTTTGTTATTCTGAGGTTTTTGAGGTCGCTGAAAACGAATATGACGTCGTAAGTGATCTCCGGAGTACCTGGTGCCCAGGGTACCTACTGTTTACCTCGTCAGTAAAATTCATTAAAAAATTAGTCAGAAATCATTATTCGGGGGTTTTTAGGGTCACTAACGACGAATATGACATCGGAAGTGATCTACGGAGTACCTACTGATACCTACTGTTTACCTCGTCTTGTTGAGTTTGCACCAAAAAAATGTAATAAAAATTAGTCAAAAATCCTTATTTGGGGGGTTTTTGGGGTGATCAGAAGTGATCTCCGGATTATCTTGAGCCCAGGGTACCTCGTCTTCTGGAGTTTTCGGCAAATTCATTAAAAAATTTGTCAAAAAACATTACTCGTGGGTTTTTGGGTCGCTGACGACGAATATGACATCGGAAGTGATCTACGGAATACTTGGTACCCAGGGTACCTACTGTTTACCTCGTTTTCTGGAGATTTCGTCAAATTCATTTAAAAATTAGTCAATATTCATTACCTTTTTGGGGAGTTTTTGAGGTCTCTAATGACGAATATGACATCGGAAGTGATCTCCGGAGTACCTGATGTCCAGGGTACCTACTGATTACCTCGTCTTCCGGAGTTTTCGGCAAATTCATTAAAAAATTAGTCAAAAATCATTATTCACGAGATAAACAGTAGGTACCCTGGGTACCAGGTACTCCGGAGATCACTTCCGATGTCCTATTTGTCGTCAGCGACCCCAAAAACCCACTGAGTAATGATTTTTTACTAATTTTTTAATGAATTTGCCGAAAACTCCCGAAGAACAGTAGGTACCCTGGACACCAGGTATTCTTGAGATCACTTCCGATATCATATGCGTCGTTAGCGACCCCAAAAACCCCCCGAGTAATGATTTTTGACAAATGTTTTAATAAACTTTTGCCGAAAACTCCACAAGACGAGGTAAACAGCAGGTACCCTGGGCACCAGGTTCCGATGTCATATTCATCGTTAGTGACCCTAAAACCCCCGAGAAATGATGTTTGACTATTTTTTTAATGGATTTTAATGACGAGGTAAACAGTAGGTACCCTGGGCACCAGGTAGGTACTACAGAGATCACTTATTACGTCAAATTCGTTGTCAGTTACCCCAAAAACCCCAGAGTAACAAAATTGAACTTATTTTCGCCGTTTATTGACGAGTCCTGAATTTTTTTTATTGTCTGTTTGAGATGCACTTTAAGAATGCATTTTTTGTATGCAGTTTTTCAATATTATATCATGGCTCCAGGTCATAAAATTTTCTGGGGCATTTACGAATCGAATGCAAAAAGAATTATTAAGGTCTGTCTTGTCGTTTTTTTTTTTCGGAGGTTCAGTGATTTATTGCTTCGACTATAATATGTATTTGTGAAATTGGTTATTTGAGATAGATTTCCTACCTCATAAGATTGTTACCACGCCATTAATATAGTCCTGAGTACAGTGTTGTGTTAGCTTTTTTTTTACAAAGAAACAAAAATGGATTTGCTTTTTTATACAGGGTGTCCAGAAACAGGATGTCCAGAAACAGGATGTCCAGAAACAGGGTGTCTAAAACAGTGTGCCCAATTCACTTAGTCCGAAAATGCTTCCTAAGGCATGGCGTCTTTAAAGATGGCGTCTTGTAATTAGTTTTTTTTAAATACCTCTATTTATCGTCCAGAGATAAATCGATTCCATCGATTGCGAATTTCTAGTACCGGTCATAGGGAATGTAGTAAAATGCCTAAACTTAGGAAATACGATAAGATTAAACTTATATAAGCTGTGAAGGATGTCCAAAATGGCACTGTATAGAACAGCTGAAAAAAATATGGAATTCCGAAGTCCACTACCTATAGAATTTAAATTAAAACATCCGGAACATAAAGATACACTGGTCGTCTCCTATTTTAACTTGCGAGGAGGAGAATACTCTGGTTAGGTACGTTCATTAAATTTATCTTAATCCATAGCATTATTTGACTTTACATTCAATATTCCAGATGGGTACAAGAAACTGCTTCAAAATGTTTCCCCAAAAAGGCTAACGATTTAAAAAGCAGCGTGCAAAAATTTTTAACCGAAAATCCGCCCCCCCAATAACTTTAAAGATAATCGACCTGGAGATGGATGGTTAAAATTAAGTCACCAAAAAAATGTATTTTAATCTGTATTTATCGTTTGATTTTTTTAGGGATTTTTGAAGCGACATCCAGAGGTTTCTAAAAGGACAAGTGAAGGTGTGACGGCAGCTAGCGCTTGTGTATCTGAACGAGACATCAAAAACTGGTTTAAAAATATTGAAAACTATGTTAAAGAAAAACATCTAGAAGAAGTTCTAACTGATCCATCAAGAATTTTTAATGGAGATTAGTCAGGATTTCAAATATGACCATCTACTGGAAAAACATTTGCTATGAAAGGTTCAACCTTTCATATCTGAGAAGGTGAATGCTGACATTTACGTTGACATGTGTCTTACAAAGCTTATTCAATTTATAAATACTCATCACCTCAATGATGAAATCATTTTTTGGCCCGACCTAGCGTCATGTCATTACGCCAGGAGAACGACAGATTGATTAACTGCTCAAAATATAAAATTTGTTCCCAAGCGCGACAACTGTCCAAATGTGCCTATAGAAGAGTTTTCGGCTGTTTTTAGTCAAATGGTGTATAATAATGGCTGGGAAGCCCAAAATAAAGATCAGTTAAGGCGAAGAATTTTGCAAAAATTTCGTGAGATCGGTTTAGAAACAGTCCAAAGGCTTATTCCACATGAAAGACCAAATTTACGTGCCATTGAAGATCACGGACCTCTCTCTGTTCTATAAAAATACATTATAAACCTTAAATATACAATAGAAAATATATATTTATTTTTTCCGAAAACTTTAGGAGCATACGTTATTAAGATATGGGTATGTACCTGAATCTTTGGCACTGATATTTTAGTAATTTAAATTAAACTAAAATCCAAATTTTAAGGACTCAAAATGTAGGTAGCCTAAAAATATTACACCCCCAACGTCCATAGGAAAATTTGAATTTGCGCCACTGTCTTTAGAAACAGTCCAAAGGCTTATTGCACATGCAAGACCAAATTTACGTGCAATTGAAGATCACGGACCTCTTTCTTTTTTACAAAAATACATTATAAACCTTAAATATAGAAAATACATATTTATTTTTTCCGAAAACTTTAGGAATATACGTTATTAAAATATAGGTACCTGAATCTTTGGCACTGATATTTTAGTAATTTAAGTTAAACTAAAATCCAAATTTTAAGGACTCAAAATGGAGGTAGCCTAAAAATATTACCCCCCAACGTCTATAAGAAATTCGAATTTGTGCCACTGTCTTCACCTTTAGTATTTAAAATTAATTAGCGATCTTGCATTGCAGGCACGTAGCCAAGGGAGGGCCATGGGGGTCCGGACCCCTCCCAAATCTGTCTCGCCTTTGGTACCAAGGCAGCAAGTTTATCCCCAAGTTATATATTTTTTTTTTTTGAAAAAGTGGACGAAATTATTATTATGTTTTACTAGAATTATTTCTGATTTTATTCAGTGTAGGTACGGATCAACTTATATCATCAACTTATAACAATTTAAACATCAGATTTACCATTAACGAAAGTATTCTATCAGCATTTCAAATTCTTTTACCGTTTACTTATTACACCACATATTTGTATATGGTTAAGTACGATTATTGAGACTTGGTAATAATATGAAAATTTATGTAGGATTTACATTTTTAGGTATATTTTGAACCATATTAAAAAAGAAGCCACATCTCGATAAAAGGTGCCTTCTCGAAAAAATACAAAGAGGCAAAAAAGATTTAAAAACACTGTGTTTAACTAACGGTACCGCAGTAATATTTTAATTGGAACGTACACAAACATTTGGGGGGTTTAACAGAACAAAAACCCCACAAAATTTTTATGTAAACATACTAAAAAATAAGCCTCAACTCGATAAAAACTGCCTTATCGAAAAAATACTAAGAGGCAAAAAGTTTTAAGAATATTGAATTTAACTAATGGTACCACAATAATAATTTAATTGCGACGTAAACAAAAGTTTGGGGGGTTTAAGAGAACAAAACCCCCATAAAATTTTTATGGGGTGCACAAATTTCACTATAATTTTTCTTTAAGATGTTCCTGTCATAAGAATGCCACATGTGCATTTTCTATAAAAAATCTTTAATAGTTTTCGATATATTCGAAAAAACCCATTTTCATTTTGTAACTTCAAAGGGCTGTAACTTTTTTTTGTGCATATTTGTACTAAGGTAAGTTAGGTTCATTCGAACTATTTTTGATCCCAGAATATGTGATTTAATTTATAACCTGTATTTTTGTTACACCCTGTATATTGTTTATAAGTAAAGAAACGAAGTTTTCTCTTTTGCATATTTTGTTTATTACAAATTGTTATCACCAAATTTATCAAAAGCAGTTGTTAGATACCTGTATAAACAAGTGTCACGAAAAATGTATTTGCTAATTTTTCTGGTCTATATTTGTGTAATAATGGTTTACGTTCTACAGGATATTAGGCTATTATCCTCATCATTCTCTTTGCCTTAATCCCTATGCGGGGTCGGCTACCTTAATTGCTAGTATGGTCTTAGTTTTATAGGATATTAGAATAGAATAGAATAGAAATTTAATATGCTTGTAAATTGTACAATTTTCAATGACAATAAAGCACACTAAATTTCTATTAAATAATAAATAAGAAAGTAAAAGAAAAGCAATATATTGCAAAATATAAATAAATTACAAATTGCTTAAAGGTGGAACTAATACGTTTAAAAAGTTTTTCTACGACCGTTTAATAACATACTCATTATTCGCTATTTTTTCATAGATAATAGCACCCATTACTGTACCCGTCAGTAATAAAGTAATAATTGATTACTCACGGGCTGAAGTTACTCACGGCTCATTACTCACGGACTGAAGTTAGATTCAAGTGGCGCATGCCACTTTTAATATTAATCGTATATAAACTGCAAATAACATTACTTAAACTTGTTTATTTACCTAATACAATAATTATTGTAATTTCTACCAATAATTAACTTCGAAAAAATTTTAAAGGAATTTTAACTGTAACAATGTCAGTATATTTTTTACGTTTATATCTTGTTTACTAAAAATTTTGACGTTTATCATTTATTTTAGTGACAGTGACATTAGCGCATTTTGTTTATGTTAATTGAAATTTATAACTAATATTGTGTTTGTTTTTCAAGTTATATTGTGTTAAATATGTTATAACATATTATGTATAGTTATATTATTATATTATAATATATAGTTAAATGTAAATATACATTATAACTATATGCAGTATGTCCTTGTAAGTTGTATCCATATCCATATGGAAAACTTCTTTATTATTAATTTTACGAAAAAAATTATTCTTCATAAAAAGCTCTGCATGGTCCAAAACCTAAGATTCAACCATCAAATATCAAATTTTATGAATATTATACGAGGTGTGTCAAAAAGTTTGAATTTCACTCAAGAGTAAAGTAGCTTTATTTTTTACAATATTGAAAATTGCTATTTTGAAAAGTTGTTTGTAATTAAAAACTATATTCTAATATGCAATTATATCCTTCTATTTGAATTTTTTTTTTTTTTGAAAAATGGATAAATAACATTATTTTCAGTTATATCAATTCTGATAAGTAACTCTTTTATTATTAATTTTACGATAAAAAGTGATTCTTAATAAAAAGTTCTGCATTCGCTAAAACCTAAAATACAACCGTCTTATGTCAAATTTTATCAATTTTATACGAGGTATGTCAAAAAATATGAATTTCGCACAAGAGTAAAATACCTTTATTTTTCACAATATCGAAAATTGTTATTATGAAAAGTTATTTAGAATTAAAAACTATGTTTCAGTATGTAATTATATTCTTCTAATTGAAATATTCTGAACTATAAAGGTACTTTACTTTTGATCTAAATTTATCTTTTTTGACATACCTCGTATAAAATTGATAAAATTTGATTATTTAGGTATTTTAGGTTTAGACCATGCAGAACTTTTTATTAACAATCACTTTTTTTCGTAAAATTAATAATAAAGGAGTTATCAGAATTGAAATAACAGAAATTAAAGTTATTATCCATAATTTTTCAAAAAAAAAATTTTTTAATTACAAGGATGAAATTGCATATTAGAATATAGTTTTTAATTCCAAACAACTTTTCATAATAGCAATTTTCAATATTGTGAAAAATAAAGCTGCTTTACTCTTGAGTGAAATTCAAACTTTTTGACATATCTCCTATAATATTCATAAAATTTAATTTCTAATGATTGAATCTTAGGTTTTGGACCATGCAGAGCTTTTTACGAAGAATAACTTTTTTTCGTAAAATCAATAATAAAAAAGTTTTCCATATGGATACAACTTACAGGGACATACTGTATATGAAATACGTCCACCGACAACAGCCATTTCCAATTTATTATATTCACTGACAGTAGGTACAAATTTGTGCTTATAATTTTTCGGAAACGAATAGAACTTATATTGACTATTTCTGATTGTATTTTTACAATAAATAAGAATTTAGTAATAGTAGGCAACCAATTATTCAGCCACGTGCTAGGGGTAAATAGCATTTAGGTATTTTTGTAAATTATTACAATTTAAATCTCGAGTAGTTGACGATTATATTTTTTACTAATTAAAATAAAAGAAGCCGTAAAAAAAGTATAGTATTCTACTCGCATGTAATGGCTACATGCTCGTTGAATAATATACTATTAAAAGCTGCAGCATATGGCACCCAAATGTAGGTAAAAATACTTTAGTTATTTGCATATATATTTATATAGAGGAAAGTCGCCAATTATAGAATACCATTTTGTTTTGGGGATATAAAATAATACCTTTATAGCAATGAAAACAATTTAATGTTATGACACATCAGTCATACATTTTTATGTAGTAATTAAAAGCCTTCTATTAAATATTTTAATTAACAAAAAAAAATCGAACAAAAAAACAAAATTTCAAATGAGTAACCAAATATGGAATAGGTACCCATATATGGAATATAGGCATAAAACAACATATCAATAACAAAAATAGATATAAACATCTGAGATCAAATAAATTTAAATAAGAAAATTGTGAAAAGAAAGAAAGCTTAATTTACTTGCAGATATCACAGATCCATGTATGAAACTATGGACCAGCACATTAAATAAGAAAATTGTGAAAAATGAAAGAAAGCTTAATTTACTTGCAGATATCACAGATCCATGTATGAAACTATGGACCAGCACAATCATAATGAGCCCACTTACACTTAATCCACTATTCCATAATTAGGCACCAACACTGTCCATATTTGGATTTGTACATTAGTTCAAACTAGTATCAACATTTTTTCAAGTCGTAATGTTTTAATTATAGAAGGTCATAAAATATCAAAATAAAGGTACTATTGATATACGCAATAGCATAACAAGTCTGTATTCATGCATAATAACCAATAATACTCGTTGAATATATTTACCTTTGAAATTTTCTGCGAGACGATAAAACAAAACGCGCCTGTCAGACACGTATCGTTCGCGCATCTGACACAGAGGTGTGAATACGATAATAAAGAGAGCGACTGAAATAGAGGATGGTCTTGTAGTGCGCTTCCAACTTATATTTTCGGAGAAATCAAGGAATTCCATGTTAGGGCACTATTCCATATTTGGTTACTTTCCTCTATAATTATATATACAATTTCTTAGTTCTCAATTCTCTATTCATTAATATAAACATTAACATAATTATGAATGAAGTGAAAGACAGACGTAATCTCAATCATTTATTGTTAACTCCCGGTGACCGTTTCGCTCTCTATAATATGCAGAGCATCTTCAGATCAACGGCTTATAAGTAACTAAATTCTACAAATAAAAACCAGAGTTAGAACAATGGCTGGTTATAAAAGACGCTAAAAAGATCCATAAGATCAAGCCAATATTGAACAATATAATATATAAAAGGTTATTAAGACAACAGACAAATACATATTAAGTATGTACACATAATGGCAGTAACAAACGCCCTCATGTCCACAAACACATGCAAATGTATGCAGTCTGTGATTATGCAGTGTTAACGTGTTGTACTTACATTCCGCTACAAGGGCTCCTTCTAGAGTATACAATAACATAATTTATTGCTCAAACTAGACTAATGATGGTATGGTGGAATAGCATAACAAGTATATGGGAAAGTTCTTGAGGGTAGAGATATAAGTGGAGAGAGACAGCCAACAAATCTATGTTTGTTATTGTTTGTGAAGTATATTAAAAATGGATGTCACATATTCAATTTTAATATGTAAAAATATTTTTATCTCTATTTATTAAAAGATTTTTATTTATTTATGTGTGGGTGAAAGTAAGGCTGACAACGTTTGGATCAAAAGAGGTTAATATCTGATATTGGTATTAACTCTGGTCACAGTATATAGATGTTCCCTCTTTATACTGTGCTCTGATTGTGCAATTGTAACCCAATTGTTAAGGTCAATGCTCCTTGATGTTCCAATGTCAATGGCAGTGGTCGTACAAAGGAGGAAACAGTTGGAAAGGTCAGAATAGTAACTAAATGATTGTATTAGCAGTCATATGATAAAAATAATAAAATGTGACTTGGTAAACATCAATGTAGGTACCTGAAACTGAAACTCAAAACAGAAGGGAAAGAAAAGATATTAAAAATCATAGAAAACATAGAAAACAAACGGTTAGATCATTTATTGATAGAATAGTAACATCAAAATTACGAATACATTATTTATTTCTTAAAACAACTTAATTTTTTTGTCAATTGTCATTTTTGTCTGGGGGTCATTTTTGACCCCCGTTGGTCATCCGTGCAACAAAAAAAAGGGTGATCATTGGAAGGTTAATGTAGAAAGTACTATGTATACTTGGTATAATGGTAGGCTATAGTTGGTTTATCTGAAAATTCAAAAAAGAATCAGTACTTAAGAATAACAGACTTAATAAAGGCAATTATTAGTACTAAATAAGTACCGACCCTAAGTGAATATTAAGAAAGCCGTATCATTATAAATATGGGTCATTCCACGAATATACGACTCTCTTGGATTATCGCGACAATGAATATTTTAGTGTACAATATAAGAAGTACGAAAGTAAATGGCTCTAATCATTATTCCAATAAACAACAATGTAATTTTCAATTTAATTTGGTTTTTCAATTTACTTTCGTTCTTCATATTTTGCACAGCAAAATATTCGTTGTCGAGATAATCCAAGAGAGTCGTATATTCGTGGAATAGGGTATATCACAATAAATATCTAAGTTATAGAGGTCTATTCTGTAACACTCCCTTAAATTTTAGAGACCTTTAAAATTTTAGCGTCCGCTAAAAATCTTTTTGTATTCTATAGATTATGCATCCGTTAGATCATAATCTAACCGTTAAAACTCCCGCTATAAACAGAAATTTTGGAGGATGTCACAACTTGTCCTTTTATTTTTAGCAGTCCGCTAAATTTGGTTTGTTTATTTTGTACAGTTATATTTATATGATTAGTGGTTTGTTATTTACATTTTATAGTGGATATAAACAATTAAAAGTTAACAAAACGACAATAAAAATTTTTTTATTGAAAAAAGTTCCTTTGTAAAAGGTGTAAAAACTTTTATTATTAAGATCCCTTTAAGGGCTACATCACAACAAAACGTTTTCGATTTTCATAAAAAACATCATCAGTGTTATATTAGACAGGTTGAATGCCAAATGAGCTACCAAAGAAATACCAGGGTGAAAACCCTTTAAATGGTATGTAGTTACATTAAAAGTGCATATTTGTTTACAACTCCATATGATGGATATAAATAATAAAGAATTATGCCCTTAGGTAAGGTGGGATGAACCTTCCCATCACGTTGGATGTAAGCTGAATTGATTACACTACGACAATTTAATGGCACCTAACTTTTACAAAACGACAATCGATTTTTATGATGTATTTGGAGAAGCTTTAATTGAAGAAATAATACACACATGCCCAAAAGTTTGGAATACGTACAAATAATATATCTACGCCTATGGTGGTTTCAAAACTGTTATTGATATTCATTCTAGAGCGCTTTTAAATGAAAATTATAAAAAATTAGAATCGTTTTTGTATCATTTTGGTCACACTCAACTGATTAGCGTATTTACACATTATTTCAGTCTTTGTTTAAATTTTAATTGAGCCGTTTAAACATGCCTAGAAACGTGATATTTCATTTTGACAGATCTAGAATAATTGCTTTGTTACAACAGTGCTTTATTCAAAGTGATATCGTGAATGTTGTTGATGTTACTCAGAGTGCTGTATCGGAAATAAAAAAAATTCTAAGATACAAATGACGTCAAGGATCTCCCGAGAAGTGGTAGAAGTCGATGTAAAACAGCTGCACAAGACCGGCAGATAACATTAATAGCTCGAAGAAATCGTCTGGAATCTACGAGTGATATATCCAGAGAAACTGCTAGGTTTCAAGGACTGAATATTTCACGACAAACAATAACACGCATACTAAATGCGGTCAATTTGTATCGTAAAAGACCCTTACGTGTTCCTAAACTAACCTACCAACATAAAATATTAAGGTTGCAGTGGGCTAGAGAAATGGTGTTAACTGGAATAATATGATGTTCTCTGGTGAATCAAAAATTGACTTGGTTGCTGATTCGCGAAAGGCACTGGTTTAGAGGGCCCCAGGATTACAAGCCCGTCTAGAAACAGCCCAATCGCGTGTTCCATTTGAAGTTGGCAGTATTATGGTTTGGGGTGGTATTATGAGTGGTACACGGACGCCACTGCTGGTTCTGGAGAGAAGAGTTACTGGTACTGCGTACATCGAGGAAGTTTTAAATTCTGTCATGCGTCTATTCCGAGGAGCAGTAGGTGATGGATTTGTGTTTATGCATGACAACGCACCTTCTCATCGAAGAGCAGCAGTACAAAATTTTCTAGAAGAAGAAGGAATATCTACATTACAGTGGCCCTCAAATTCTTCCGACATGAACGTCATTGAACATGCTTGGGGCATTCTCAAAACAAGCGTGAAGAGGCGAAACAATCCCCCTATTACAATTCGAGAACTAAAACATGCTGCTCGTGAAGAATGGGAGAGAATTCCGCAAGCCCAGCTCGACCAGTTAATCGGCAGCATGCCAAATCGCCTACAGACATGCATACAGGCTAATGGAGGAAATACTCATTATTAGGTTATTAGTTTTATTAAAAATTATTTTTATGTATACTAATTTATTTTTAAACGTAAGTTGTACAGTGTCAGTTTTTCACTCCAATAGATTAAATCATTTTTTTGCATATCGTTTATTTGCTTTTGAGATTTATTTAGCATTGATGAGAATTGAAGCAAAATGATTTTTAACTGTTCAGAAGAGTTTATCTATAAAAATCAATAAAAAGATGAAATATTCCAATATTCCAAAATTTTGGACATATTATGTGTAAATAATAAAAGGTAAGTCTCAGTTTACTTTAAAATCGACATGCTAAACCTATAACATAATTCTTTTCTTTCTTTTTGAGGAGCTGAATTCAGGTTAGATTTCAACAAAGCATAATCCGAGATATCGGCTAGCAATCCTTTCCAGCTACCCTTTTCAACATTCAGAAAACTTTTCGGTTTAATAAAAATGTTGGAAGGATCATCATTTATATAATTAGTCCTTATCTGCAAGAAGGGCAAATAATATCTGCAATTCCTAAAGAACTAAAGATTTTAACAACTTTGAACTTTTATGGTACTGGCAATTATCGATTATCCTCTGGAAAACTTGGATACAATGTTGCAATGATACCGAAGTAATTTATACCTTAATAACCTAACTTAAAAATTCTTCTTCAGATTTCGTGGTTCTTGGAACACGATATATAATACAATTTCATCACCGAAAAAAGAAAACCAATATCAACAAAAAACGAACAGAAATAAAATAAAATATTATTTTTCAACAAAAGTCGAAAGCAAAATTACATGAAATATTATTTTCAGCGAACTTTCAATATAATGTTCTTATTTTTTGGCCTCGGTCGGTAAGTTTTTGATTAATTATTATGTTAAAAGTAATTCAAACACGATCAACATGCGATGTTGCTGTATTTAATTGAAAAGCTTTTAGAGAATTCCTCTCAAAAAACATTTTTTAGCGGTCGTCTATCTTTATACAATGTCAATGTTACCTTAAAGTTGAAAAGGACCGTTAAAAGTTAAATTTTAGAGGCCTCTTAAATTTAACTGAAATATTACAGAATACACCCCATTAACATGATGAAAATACAGGATGAAAATAATGAGCACGCATTTCAGGAGAAAAAACATACGTAAAGGAACATGGAAAATTCCGAGATCAAAAGAAACTAACCAAATAGACCACATCTTAATACAAGAGAAGTTTTCCAATTTAATTACACATGTGAAAACGTGCAGAGGGACACACGTAGATTCCAATCACTTTATAGCTAGAATTAATAAAAGTGATGCAATAATAAAAAAGCATAAATCGAAAAAGAAAGTTGAACATACATTTAACTTTGAAGAGCTGCAATAACCTAAGGATTTTAAAAAAACAAGTGATTCGATGATGAATGTAAAACAGAGTTGGAAAAAGATCAGAGTGGAGATTTAAAAGTCTGCGATCACAAAAACAAAGGGGCTTAGAAAAGTAGGCGAAACAATGAAATAAACTAGAGAAAACCCTAAGGACACGGAAAAGAAAGTATATCATCATCATCATCATCATCTGGCTCTACAACTCTATGTGAGTCTTGGCCGCGTTTACTATTTCCCTCCATTGTTGTCGGTCCTGAACAGCTATTTCCCATTGCTGTACTCCCATTTTGCGTAGATCACTGGCTACTGCGTCCTTCCATCTCTTTCTTGGGCGACTAACTGACCTTTTTCCATCGGGCCTTTCCCAGAATGTGGCGTTCAGAAGCCTTTCGTCACTTGATCTTAGCACGTGACCCGCCCATCGTATTCCGTTTGCTTTAATGTAGCGTACTATGTTTTCATCTCCATATATTGTCTGAAGTTCATCATTGTGTCTTCTTCTCCATTCTACTATTGTCTCTTCTCTGCAAGGCCCATAGATAGTCTGCAGTATCTTTCTTTCAAGGACCAGTAATTTTGTCGTTTCCCGCTGATTCAGAGTCCATGTTTCGCTTCCATACGTTATTGTGGGACGAATTATTGTCTTATATACTCTTATTTTTGCTGGTCTTGAGAGCATTTTTGATTTAAGTAGGGTCCTTAATGAGTAATATGCCCTGTTTCCTGCAATGGTCCTGGCTGCCACGTCCTTTTCATATTTATTTTCAGATGTTATGTTCGCTCCCAGGTACTTAAATTATTTGACGACTTCAAAATTGTATTCAATAATTGTTACGTTTTGTCCAACCCTTGGTCTTGGGTTCTTCGTAATCACCATGTACTTGGTCTTGTCCTCGTTGACCTTAAGACCAACTTCCTTGGCTCCGTTCTCTAATAGGGTGAAAACTTCTTTTGCATCTCTGGTGGATTGTGCAATTGTGTCCACGTCATCCGCAAAGGCTAATAGTGTTTTTGATCCTTGGGCGGCAAATCCATTTGTCAGTTGTGGCTGAGCTTTCCTTACTGCATGCTCCAGTGCGAAGTTAAACAGCAGGGGATCTCCTTGTCTAAGCCCGGTGTCAATGAGGAATTCCTCCGATGTGGTGCTGCCAATTCTGATTCGTGCGGAAGCGTTCTCCGTGCTCACCTTTGCTAATCGTACCAGCTTTCCAGGTACTCCTATTTCTAGCATAGTCTCCCACAATGCTTCTTTGCTAACAGAATCGTAAGCTTGTTTGAAGTCCACGAAGATTTGGTGTACATCGCGGTTGAATTCTCAGTTTTTTTCAACACCTGGCGTAGGACAAAGATCTGGTCTATGGTCGACCTTCCCGGTCTGAATCCGCTTTGGTAGTCGCTATTTCCTCTGCGTATGGAGTTAGTCTTTTAAACAGTATTATGGGTATAATCTTGTATGTTGTTTTAATTAACGATATTCCTCTATAGTTCCGACATATTTGTTTGCCTCCCTTCTTGTGAATAGGTATTATATGGCTTTCGTGCCAGTGTTTCGGTATTTCTTCTCTTTCCCAGACTTCTCTTATAAGATGATATATCTCAAGATGCAGTTTTTCTTCCCCTTTTTTTAGTACTTCCGCCTGTATGCCGTCTAGACCTGGGGCTTTATGGTTCTTTAGGGTCGAAATTGCGCTGCAAGATTAGAGTGGTGTCAAGAATATCAAAACTGGGATGCAAATGATTGGGCTACAGTTTTATTCTCCGACGAATCTAGATTTGGATTTCATCCAGATTCTCGTCGAGTAAGAGTATGGAAACGATCTGGAAATGTAGAACGTTTAAAACATGTCCAGGACATTTACACATACAAAGGTGGTACAGTAATGTTATGGAGTGGAATAATAGTCTGTGGCAGAACGAACCTCGTTTTTCCGAACCGCTTCCTTACAGCTTGGCGATAGCTCGACATCATTCTACAACGTATCGTTCGTCCGTTTGCTGATGCGAGTGGTCAAAACTTCCACCTCATGCATGATAATGCTAGTCCATATGTCGCACACCCAGTGACAGGCTGGCTAACCAACGAAAGTGTTGTTTTGCCTTGACCAGCATAATCCCCTGACCTAAATCTCATCGAGCATGTATGGGACATGCTTCAACGAAGCATTACTCGACATATGGGTAACTTGAATATTTTGGCCATGTTATGCGACACCCTGAAGTCAAAGATGCAATTAAATCACTAAAGAGAAATCAATCCCCAGGCATTGATTCAATACCATTTAAAATACTACAGTTACTAGGTGACAAAGGATTACATATCATCCATTCTATCTGTGTCACTGTTTGGAATTTAAGAAAATGGCTATCTGATTGGTGTACCTCAATTTATGTCCCACTACACAAAAAAGGAACTACTACCCGATGTGAAAACTACCGCACACTGTCACTAATAACACACGCTAGAAAAATCTTGTTGCATATCATCAAAAACAGATTAAAAACTCAGGAACAAGCGGGGTTTGTAAATGGTAAAGGTACAAGGGAACAAATCCTGAACCTGAGACAACTCATTGAAAAGTCTAGAGAATTTCAAGTACCTATGATTATATGCTTCGTTGACTACCAAAAGGCATTTGATTGTGTAAGCTGGATAAATATGTAGTCAATTTTAATAGAAATGGGCGCACCAATGCATCTGGTGATACTTATTAAAAATCTGTACCAGTCTAATATAGCGACAGTACGACTAGATCAGAAGTTCTCAAACCAATTTAAGACCGAGAGAGGTGTTAGACAAGGATGCGTGTTGTCACCTGACTTATTTAACAATTATGGTGAACATGTCATGAAGATGGTTTTAGAAGGATGGGCCGGTGGAGTAACAGTAGCTGGTAGAAAAATCTCCAATTTAAGATTTGCTGATGACACTACACTTATAGCAGAAATTGAGCAAGAAATGTTTGATCTTCTGCGAAGAGTTGAGTACGAAAGCAATAAAGTTGGTCTGAAAATCAATAAAGCTAAGACAAAAATAATGGTGGTCGACAGATTCGACACTATTCAACTGACTAACATGTTACAGGAATACCAGATAGTAAACACCTTTATCTATCTCGGGTCTAGTATAACTAACGATGGTAACTGTGAAGCAGAAGTTCGGAGACGTATTGGTATGGCAAAAAATGCGATGAGTCGCCTTACTAAAGTTTGGAAAGACAGATATGTCTCTCAAAATATCAAGATGAGACTGGTGAATGCCCTTGTATTCTAAATATTTCTATACAGAGCAGAGACTTGGACTCTTCGCGCATGCGAGCGTCAAAAAATTGATGCCTTTGAGATGTGGTGCTGGATAAGAATGCTGCGCATACCTTGGACAGCTCATAGGACAAACGTTTCCATTCTTAACCAACTCAATATTAAAAAAAGGCTGTCCACAATATGTCTGCAACGAATTCTACAATTCTTTGGTCACGTGATTCGCAGAGGTGACGACAGTTTAGAGATTAATTGTTTCTGGAAACGTTCCGGGGAGAAGATCAAGAGGACGATGACCAACTAGATGGTCCGACCAAATAAAGAATTCAGCTGGAAACTCATTCTGCGAAGCTCTTAGAGCAGCTGAAAATAGAGACCAATGGACAAACATTGTTAGGGATATTGGAAGAAATCACGATCCTCAGTAATGGGGAAACGACAAGAGAGAGAGAGAGAGAGAGAGAGAGAGAGAGAGAGAGAGAGAGATGCGACACACAGAGAGATATAATATATTCCATTTAATAATACAGGGCACGGTAGACGGAAGAAGAGGGCCCAGTCGAAGAAGAACGTCATTGCTTAAAAACCTGAGAGAATGGTTTAACAGATCCTCGGCATCCCTTTTCCGAGCTACCGTCAACAAAATTACTATAGCCAATTTGATAGCCAACGCTCGATAGTCGAGGACGGCACATGAAGAAGAAGAAGGAGAAGATATGGGTAACATATACACACCATAATTTGTTTATTATTTTTTTTATTACGACCATATTTTCTAAGGACCTAATTTTTGTTTAATTGTACTCGATATTTTTGACATTTCTGAAAGGCATTCTCGTTCTTTTTGACATTGCTACAAATTTTGTTATACAGGGTGAGTCACCACTAACGGGATGGAAGATTACAGCCAAAGGGTAAAAGATTTGAAAAAAGAATTTCAATTAATAGTTTGGAAGTTGATAAAAGCTACATTTTAAAATTATTTTGAAATATACAGGGTGTCCCAATAAATGGCGACGTATCAAAGTTATATTTTTTCTTATGGAACACCCTGTATTTTAAAATCAATGGGAAAATCCCAATAGTTGGTTGTATACCATAGTTTAAAAAACTCATACAGAAGTAAAAACTTCAAGTTGTATACTGGTATAAAAATTGTTTATTAAAACTTCATAAAATGTCGAAACTCATAGTTCGATACCTACTCATACATCTTACAGAATCCAAACTCATAGTCCGCTATCTTAGATACTCAATCAATTTAAATTCTTCGTTACACATTGACATTAACACACTATATTAGTTAGCTCTCATTCTATTATTCACTCACACACTAAGCACTTCGTCTGGAAGCCTATTATGGTATATTTTATTGAATTATTTTAGTCCATCCAAAACAACATAAAGTTCAATTAGATTTTGCTGTCACATATTTTATTTCCCCTTTTCGTTAATAATTTCATTACATAATTTTATTCAATTTATTATTTAAAATTGTTTCTTTAACATTAACGTTCACTTCCTGATCTGTATTCTTTTATTTACTTTAATTTTTCCACAATTCCTCTCCCATTTTTAACAGACAGAATTAATCATTACAATAGTATGCAGCTAAATCTAAGCATTTCCCATCATGTTAGGCAATCAACAGTACATTTCTCTAAAAACATTTAAAATTAGAATTTTTGCTTTATTTAGCCTCCAATCCTTCCACATCAGGTCATTAATTGTTTACTATGTAGTATATATTTCATTTTATTAAACTAAATTAAACTTTCACCTTATCATTTTACAATCGATGACGTCACATTTTCAACCATGAAACATACCCACCTTATATCCAACAATACAAAAGTTTTTTCTGGAATAGAGAGTTGCTAATTTAGACTTTACAATAGATTCTAATTTAAAAAAAATAAACAATTATAATTACATTTTCAAACAGTTGTTAACAACCATTACATTTTAATTAAATCCAAAATAAAAATTAAACTTTTTGAAGTTCTTAACCAAAAATTGACTTTACCTTATCATGTTTCTCTGTGTCATATTGAAAGTCCATTTCCTATTTTATCAGTTGGTCTGTGCCCATTGAACTGGCAAGTACCTAGTTTTTTCGAGCAGGGAAGCATGGAGCCCTTTAAGCATGTACATACTTAATTTAATCTTGTAACATCGACTGGTAGTCACCATATTTTTACAAAATTTAAAATGTAAACCATGTATTATTACGTTACCACTTTAAAGAGTGTGCTAGTTACAATTACTTAGCAGAATGTAAGTATTCTCCACATGTTTTTCTTATTAACAGTCACAATTTTAACTTTTTGCCTTCATCTAACGTGGAAATACTTCATTCTAGGCACTGAAGATGTTCTGAATTAGAATGAAAACGTTTTGCACGACATTTTATGAAGTTTTAATAAACAATTTTTATACCAGTATACAACTTGAATTTTTACTTCTGTATGAGTTTTTTACCTGTATTTTATTGCATTTTTAATTGTCCGCAAAAAATAAGGTATATTTTCATAAGGCTTCCCGATACCTATGTACAGAGTGTTCTGAGTTATGTTGACTTTTCTTAAAATGTAGAATTTAAAAAAAATTATTTAAGAAATTATAAAAAAATTACTTTACCTTCTAAACAGTTGGATATTGGTTGAATGTATTCCATGATTTATTATTACACATTTATTTACAGTGTGTTCAAAATTTACAGTTTCATTATTAGATTATTAATTGTGTCATATGATGCTTATTTTAAATAAGACACCATGTATATTAGTAAACAATTATACTAAACAAATGTTCCTCTTTCGAATGGTATATGGATGTCCTATACCTAGGTCTCACACTTTTTGCGTAATTTACAATTATTTAAATTCTTAATCTGTAAATCGATTTTAAAACAAAAGATGTAGTTCATTAATGTCATTGTATCGCATTGTCATTTTATGACACTACGGTCTCGTAATTATCTTATAATTAATGTATTCCATGATTGATTATTACCCATTTATTTAGAGGGTGTTCAAAATTTACAGTTTCATTATTCAATTATTCAATTTGTCATATGATGCTTATTTTAAATAGAACACCGTATATTAATAAATTATTACACTAAACACACAGGTTACGCTTTCGAATGGTATAGGGATGTTCTATAACTAGGAGTCATAGTTTGTGCGTAATTAACATTTTTTTTTAAATCGATTGTAAAAATACTTATTTTTATCGAATCACTCTCGATTTTTAAACCCATCATCTTGGCATAGTTGGTATAAATGAGTGTAGTTGTAAATAAAAATGTAAACTTTTAGTTGCTGATTTGTAAAATAAATTTTTTCGTTATTGAAAATAATTAAATACATAACGAAACAAAGAATTTTATTAAAACAAATACATAAATAATTGATGGATTCGACCGTTACTTGATGGAAGTTCATTTTATTTAATAATAAAACACTGAAAACGTTTGTTTTCTATACTTCCACAGAATTTATTATAACTAAGTGACTACAGCTGTTTCGGCAGAGTGCCTTTCTCAAGTGATATAGTTTACAATGTGTTTGCCTTTTTAAGTCTTCAACTGAAGAGGTTGAGGAGTGGGGAGCTGTTTGTCTCGAGTTGGTCATTCAGAATTATATCTGTATTTTTCAGTTTATTAATTTCCATAGATTCTAAAAAAAGATAGCTTAAGGCCTTTATTTTGAATATGCAGAATTTGAAACTCTTCATTGAAAGAATGATTATGATCTCGTTTTCAGTGTTTTATTATTAATTACATAAATACTTACTACAAAATGAACCACAACTTACTATAAGTAAAAAATTATCAGTTATGTAATAGATGTTCAAAATGTTTTCTTTCTTTTGCAATACAACAAGCGATTTTATCTTCAAATCATTTGCTTACATTATTTAACTAGGTGGGGTTATAGAAGGAAAAGTGTTCGAAATTCTTAATTTCATATCATCTGGAGTAGTAGGAAATGTAGCATATTTGGACCGTGCAAGTTCGGAAACGCGACACCTGGTTTCTACGCTCTGCACTTTTATTCGCACTTTTAATTATATTCTCCGATCATATGGTCCTGGTTACTGGATAATTGTCAAGGCCATAGTCCAAAAAAAATAATAAGAAGAAAAAATAAGATTTAGGTTATGTTATTAAAACGTTAATAATTGTATGTAGTAAATAAAATTAGTTATTAAAATGCAAGTACTGCAAGCAAAATACAATTAATTTAATTTGCCTTCATATAATAATTGCATATCATATCAATATTGTGGAGCAATATATAATTTTTCTTCTTAAATGACAATAGGTATGAAATGTACGTCAATTTGACAATTTTAATTGACAATATAATAAGAAAGTTGCAATTTTTGTCCGCTATTCGCGCACGATCGTTTCGCGTATCCCTTCCAAGTACTTGCACACGGCGAATACAATATTTTTAATATAACCCCATTTAAAAAATCCAACTTTGTGAATCTTGGGGACCTAGGTGGCTTTCGTAGATAGCGTGATTGGTCATTTTTAGGAACAACTAAATTTGAATATCATACACGGATGTTTATACTTTTGATAATTACCAGACCGTACTGTCATAAAATGACAATGTCATACAATGACATTAATTAATTACATCTTTTGTTTTAACATCGATTTACAGATTAAGAATTTAAATAATTGCAAATTACGCAAAAACTATCAGACCTATGTATAGGACATCCATCCATACACTATTTGAAAGATATATTAATCTGTTTAGTATAAATATTTATTAACGTACATGTGTTTCATTTAAAATAAGCATAATATGACATATTGAATAATCCAATAATGAAACTGTAAATTTTGAACCTTCTGTAAATAAATGCGTACTAATCAATAATGGAATACATTCAACCAGTATCCAACTATTTAAATGTAAAAGTAATTTTTTTACAATTTATTAAATAACTTGAGAAGCCTTGTTTTAAAACTTTAAATTTTAAGAAAAGTCAACATAACTCAGAACACTCTGTACATAGGTATAGCCTTATAAAACTATACCTTATTTTTTGACATTTATGTAACAGTAACATAATTTACAAATTAAGAATGGGGTTTACAAAATGTTAACAGTGGTTATAGTTTGTTTAAAACATTAATGTCTTTCAAATAATTAAACAAATGTGTAAGCTCACAGTGTGGTCCTAAGACTGCTTTTATACTGATAGGTATTAAGTGTTTCTGTCTTTCACTAATATATTTAGGACACTCTATTAATATATGTGTTACATTGATGTCGCAATTACACAGGTCACAAATAGGGCTATTTGATTTAGAGATTAAGTATTAAGTAGCTGTGAGTAAGTCTGCTATGCCCTATGCGTAAACGATTTAGCTTCAAATACAGCTGGCGATTTAAGTCTATCTCACACCAAGGTTCAATTGAGGGCTTTATTGTGCGTAGAGTTGATTGCAAAAGATTCCACTCGTTTTCCCATTAATTTACCACTTTTTCTTTAAGGAATGATTTGTAATCGAAAACAGGCAGTAAGTTCACTAACACTGAGTATTGCTTCTCTCGCATGAAAATCTGCTTTTTCGTTTCCTTGAAGTCCAATGTGTGATGGAACCCATATAAATCCTACTTGCTGCATCGTGTTCTTTAGTAAATGTAATTGTTCTTTTATTAAAATACTTTTATATAACTGTTCTATCGTATGTAACGCACTGAGAGAGTCGGTAATTATGATAGATTTTGGAATTTTTTGAGTACGAATGTGAATGAGGGCTTGCAGAATTGAATATAGTTCTCCAGAGTAAATACTGCAAGTGAAAGATAATTTAAATTGTAATATAGTGTTTGAACCTACAACTGCCCATCCCACACCATCATCAGTCTTAGATGAATCTGTATAAATATGACAATGATCTGGGAAAGAAGTAAGTATGTTGAGAAAAGATTAAATAATTGTTGCATGGGGGATGTCAAGCTTATTTTATTTAGAAAGAGTTAGATCTCATATTGCAGGAGGAAAGGTCCAGGGGGGAGGAGTAACTGTATTTGTCCGATCAAAAAATTTTGGGAATTGAATATTATGGAGAGAGAGCTATGTTCTGATTCTCTCGTCAAAGGGAGGGTTAGTTCTGTTTTTATTTACATAAGTTTCTTTGAAACGTTCTGCAATAGTGTGATGGAAAGTGGGATGAGATTTTATTGCATATATAGATGATGCGTAGGTTAATGATAAGTATATTCTTCGGAAATTTAAAGGTGGTTCTCCGGTTAAACATTGTAAACTATTAATGGGGCTAGTACAGAATGCTCCTGTGGCTATTCTTAATGCTGTATTTTGTTTGACTTCTAGTTGAGCAAGAAGTGTCTTCTTTGCAGATGAGTATACAACTGATCCATAATCGAGTTTGGATCGTACTAGAGATTTGTAAATAAGAATCAAACTTTTACAATCTGAGCCCCAATTACGATTGCACAGTGTACGCATGAAATTGAGACCAGATTGACAAGATTGTTTAATGTGCTTAATGTGGTACTTCCAAGATAGTTTTTTATCAAAGATCATTCCTAGAAATTTTAAGTGTTCCACATAAGTTAAGTTGTTTCCATATAACTAAAGATCTGAAGTTGTAGACTGCCGTTTTTTTCAAAATAAAATACATTTAGTTTTGGTTGTAGAGAATTGCAATCCCACAGCTTTCGACCAGTTTTCAAGGTGATTTAATGCACATTAAAAGTTTTTCTGTATAGAAAGAATATTTTTTCCTCTTGAATATATAACTAAATCGTCAGCGTATCATCTCGCTTTAACAAGTTTTGGAAAGTTTTCTAAGATTTTGTATATTGCTACTAAGAATAGTGTTGAACTAATAACAGATCCTTGAAGTGGATCAAAAATATTGCTGCTATAGAATCTACAGTTAAAGCAATAGTCAATCTTTACAAATTACCCTGTATATATGCAGAAATTAAATATTCTGATTTCGTGTTAAAATTAGAAATTCTTCCCTGACCGTTTTACTGAAAATTTTGCAGTATTAAAATTCAAAAGCGATCAACATTTTATAATTATATCAAAATGCTTTAACCCCTCTAGTGTGGGAAATATAATCAACGAACAACGAACCATGAAGGTCACCAGGAGGTTCATCAAAGTCGTGATTGCTGGGTGCGGCTTTGACAAACTCCTTCATTAGCCAAAACTGGAAATTTTGTAGTATCTGATTATGTCTTTGAGAATTTTGTTTAAGAAAGTTGGTACAAATTGTTTCAGAATAAACTTGTCGACTCTAAGTTAAGAAGTTTGCGCTCCAGCGTAATTCTTCCATTAAAAGTGATAAATAATTTCTAACTAAACATGTAATTATTCAAGTCTTCTACGGCTATAATAGACCAGGGCGCATCTGTAAAAATATTAGTACATTTGGACGTTGAGAGGTGAGTCAAATTTTTTTGCAGAAATTGCTTGAAAATAACTTAAATAACAATATTTGAGTTATCCTCCCTCTCAAAAAGGTCCGGAACATTGTTTAAATAAACAAAATGTCAAAAAATAAAGGAAAAATTTGATTTTTTTCTTGGTTTTTTGATTATAACTTTAAAAGTATTCATTTCCGAGAAAAGTTGTACTAACATAAAAGTTGTGTAATTAAATTTCCTACAATAGAGAATTAGTTAAAAATTTAAAAAATAGTCACCCTTGTTGCAAAATAGCAATAATTGCGAAAAAACCATACAAAAACAAGTATTCGCATTTTACGTTTTTCAACCATTTATGCTAAACATAGGACCTTCATATTTCACCCAGAAAAACCTTATGATACAGCTAAACAGTACTGTAAATTTTATTAAGATCGGTTTAATAGATTTTGCAAAATAAATTTTGCAATCCAGCTTTCGCAAAAAAATTCATTTTTTCAAAATGTTACAGGACTGAAATTAAAGCAGACAGCAAGTTGAAATTTTTTTGCTTATAAGAAGTCTTCTGTACCTTTCATTTGCAATTTGCAAAACTAAAATCGATTAACTACCACGGCGTCAGGAATTTTTTTAAATAAACATTAATTATTGGTGCTACGCACAGGACAGTGGATAGTTTTTTCTGATTGGGCATTTCAATGACCTTAGATAATGATTGATACATTTTAATTTTTATTACATTTTGATATAAATAAATAAATTTGTTTATTGCAAAATAAAAACACATACTCTATCCTTTGAAAAAACACTTTTTTAGCAAAAACTTTCTTTGTTCATATGTTTTAACTTAGAGAATAAAAGTTTATTATTTTTAAACATATGCAATTGTTTAAACAATATTTCACAAACAATAATAAAATTAGTTTAATTTTTGTGAAATTAAAATATTAAAATACAATAAAATATAGAGTAAGAAAATAATATATTAGATAAAGATTGGAAAAAATTTTGGTGGAAATCAACTTGTGTGAATCGAACACCGCTGTCCTGCGCGTAGCACCAAAAATTAATGTTTATTTAAAAAATTTCCTGACGCCGTGGTTATTAATCAATTTTAGCAACAAAAAATTCAACTTGCTATCTGCTTTATTTTCAGTCCTGCAACATTTAATAAAAAATGATTTTTTTTGCGAAAGCTGGATTGCAAAATTTATTTTGAAAAATCTATTAAACCGATCTCAATGAAATTTACAGTGTTGTTTTACTATATCACAAAGTTTTTTTGGGTGAAATATGAAGGTCCTAAGTGTAGCATAAATGGTTGAAAAGCGTAAAATGCAAATACTTGTTTTTGTATGTTTTTTTTCCGCAATTATTGCCTTTTTGCAACAAGGGTGACTATTTTTTAAATTTCTAACCAATTTTATATTATAGGAAATTTTTTTAACCAATTTTTCTCAAAATGAATACATAGTTTTAAAGTTTCAAACAACCAATAAAAAAATCGAATTTTTCCTTCATATTTTGACATTTTGATTATTTAAACAATATTCCGGACCATTTTGAGTGGGAGGATAACTCAAATATTATTATTTGAGTTATTTTTAAGCAATTTCTGCAAAAAAATATGAGTCACCTCTCAACGTCCATCTCAAAACAGATGCTCCCTGGACTATAAAGGAACGATATAAATGTATAAATAAGATGTCAATTATGTTAGATATATCTTTGGTGGCCTAATGAGAACTAAAATATACATTATGTATATATACGACGTTTTGTGGTTAGAGGCGCAAGTTGAATATTATAAACAAAATTGCAAAAAAATCAGCACTTTAGGTTTTATGTAAGTACTTGAGATGCTCAGCTCAACAAATTATAGATATTATTAACTCTGCATTGCTACACTGATTTTTTAAACTAAATCTGCTACACCGGGGTACAGTGGTACCCCAAATTAAATCGACCTAAAGATATTTATAATCACTATGCGTCAAAATTAATGCACCACCTTAAAAATGGGACATTTTTAATGTCTCATATTTCCTAAACCTGTTGTCCGATTTTAGTGATTTTTTTAATATGTTACAGCTTTATTCTTCAAGAATATCGATGTAATAATATTGTTGCTAAACAGATAAGTGACATTGTATACCGGGTGTAACAGTGATAGTGTGTTTTTTCCTCAAAGTTTGGAACACCCTGTGGAATATTCTAGCGTATATAAAATATTGAAATTAAAAGTCAACTGTAGCCTTAGGCTTTCTTTACATTTCGCTTTTTGATTTATTTGATTATGTTGGATAATAAAAAAGTTAGATACTTTAACAACTAGCAACGTTCTTCACCAATACAGGGTGTTTCCAAATAAGTGCGACAAACTTTAAGGGGTAATTCTGCATGAAAAAATAATTTATAAACATGTGTCCGCAAATGCTTCGTTTCCGAGATACAGGATGTTGAATTTTTTCTTACAAACTAACGATTTATTTATTGCTCTAAAACCGGTTGAGATATGCAAATGAAATTTAGTAGGTTTTAAGAGGTAGTTATTGCGCATTTTTTGACGTTCAACTAAAAATTTTATATTCACCATTGGCGTGCATACGGGTCATATTACCCGATCGCATTCCTTCCCCATGTTCAGCAAAACATCTTTATTGGTTACTCTCTCTGTCCATGGTATTTTTACATTTTCCTGTAATACCACATCTCGAATGACTCAATGTTTTTGATGTTTATCTTTTTCAGTGTCCAAGCTTCCATGCCGTACAACAGAACGGAAACAACATAGCACCTTAACATGCTCGTTCTTAAGTTTAGATTTATGTCCCGGCAGCATAGGAACTTTTTCATTTTAATAAATGATTGTCTCACCTAATATTTCTATTCGCCTCTTAATTTCCCTTGTCTGGTCAGTACTATCAGTAAACCAAAGCCCTAAATATTTGTAGGACGTAACTCTTTTAACTTGCTTATTATTTATGGTTAAATTTACACTAGTGTATAGCTTCTTTGTTACAATCATAAATTTAGTCTTTTTGATGTTCAGTTTTAGAGCATACTTGTTGGTATGAGTGTTTATGATTTCCAGCAAATACTGTAAATTTGCTAGGTTAACTGCTACTATTAGAGTGTCATCAGCGTATCATATATTGTTAATTAACTCGCCGTTAATGTCCATACCAATGTTTTGCTCTAGGAGCACTTCCTGACATATGGTTTCGCTATATATATTGAATAGTAGTGGAGAAAGCACACAACCTTGACGCACACCTCGACGAATCTCAATTTATTCGGTTAATTCATTATTAATCTTGATTTTTGCCGTTTGCCCCCAGTACAACCTGGATATGATGTTAATGTCGCGACTGTCGATGTTTTTACTTCTTAGGATTTCATACAGATTTTTGTGTCTGACTATATCGAAGGCTTTCTGGAAATCTATGAAACCTACGTAGAGGTCTTGGTTTACATCCAAACATCTCTGCATTAACACACTCAGACCAAACAAAGCTTCCCGTGTTTCCAGTCCACTTCTGAATCCAAACTGTGTGGCACTTATGTCCTCTTCTAAATATTCTTTTGTGGATAATTTTTAAAAATACTTTCAATGCGTGGCTCATCAATGCTATTTATAGTCCTGTGGTCTATATACTCTCTGGCGTTATTCATCTTCGGGATTGTGACAAAAGTAGAGGACAGCCATTTCTTTGGTATGATGCCTGTTCTATAAATTGTGTTAAAAAGGTTCACCATTATTTCAAGTATGTCGTCGTCTATAAGTTTCAACAATTCTACAGGAAACAGTTCTTCAATGTATTCTGTCCGTCTTTTCAGTTTTTCATTTAAATCTGTAATTATTTTACCTTTTTTGTCTTTTACGATGAATGCTTGTTTCACTCTTTTACCTGTTACTTCCTTGATATTTTTATGAATATTAAAGCTATCGTACTTTCTTTCATATTCTTCTATTTCCTTGCAGTTTTCCAGAACCCACTTCTCTTTGGCTTATCTAATGTTTCTCTTAATCTCTCGGTTCACTTCTTTGTATTTTGTCTTGTTGGTTTTATTTCTTCGCCTTTCCTCCATGAGGTACAAAATTTTCGTTATTAATTATTATCTCATTCCCTATTAATTATTTATTCCGAATTAATTTCAATTTTATATCGTAGTGTCCTGCCTAAACGTCTCCCCCCACGTCTTTTTTGGTCTTCCTCTCCTACTCCTTCCAGGAATCTGCACTTCAGCTATTCTTCGTATTGAGTTATTACCGTCTCGACGTTGAACATGACCAAACCATCTCAACCTATGCTCTCTCATTTTGGCATCAATTGGTGCCACACCTAGACTTCCCCTAATATACTCATTTTTAATTGTATCCTTTTTTGTCACTCCACTCATCCATCTAAGCATTCTCATTTCAGCCACATGTATTCGTTGTTCTTCTTTCTTTTTCACTGCCCAACATTCAGTTCCGTACATCATAGCTGGTCTTATGGCTGTTTTATAGAATTTTCCCTTTAACTTCATTGGAATTTTCCTGTCACACAGCACACCACTCGCTTCCTTCCACTTCATCCATCCAGCCCTAATTCTACTGCATGCATCTCCAGCTATTTCTCCATTACTCTGTAATACCGATCCCAGGTACTTAAAACTATTGCTTTTTACAATCAGTTCACCATCCAAAGATACCATTTTATTTGTAGTAACTTCATCTTTAAATGAACATTCCAAATACTCTGTTTTTGTCCTACTAAGTTTTAAACCTTTCTCCTCCAGAGCTTGTCTCCACTGTTCCAGTTTTTGTTCTAAGTCTCTTTCACTATTTCCTACTAACAAGACATCATCAGCATACATTAAGCACCATTGAATGTTACCCTGTAGTTTCGCTGTTATCTGGTCCAAAACTAATGAGAATAAATACTTTCACATGAAATTTATCAGTCTCTCCCACACCTGTCCTAACACTAGTCGTTACTCCCTCATACATATCCCTCACAATCTTTACATATTCACCAGGACTCCTTTCTTATTGAGTGCCCACCACAGAATCTCTTAAGGAATTTTATCATATGCTTTCTCAAGATCAATGAATACCTCTACATAATACATAGCTACATAATAATAATAATATAGTCCAGACGCGCGACAGTCCGAGCGCCCGCCCTGTCATAAGCGCTGCCTTGACAATTAAAAAACAATAGTTCAAAATGAAATAAACCCGAAATACTCATCGAGAGCGGATAGAAAAAGGTTTGAACTTTAATTTAGGCACTTGGTAACCTGAAAAATAATATTTTTTACTGGTGTTTTTGAGCCTTAAAAATTGTCATTTTTCTGTTTTTTTTTTTTTTAATTTTAAATTGCTTTCAACTCGAAAACGATCAACTTAAGAGAAAAATTACAAGAGACCTTTTTCATCCAGAATGGTCAAAAAAAACTAAAAAAGACTGTTCTGGCCGAAAATATTAATTTTTGCAATTTGTTTAAAAAAATTTGGACCACTTTTCGCGTGGGCGACTTCTTGAACCTTAGTCTGGGGAGTCTCATGAATGTGATTATGCAAAAAAATCTCATGGGAATATTTTTCCAACGAACCCGCCGTTTTCGCCTTGTCTAACCAAGTCGTTCCTAGCGCCATAGCTAAACGAGCGAACCAAACTTTTTTACATTAAAGAATATGACCTGTACTAGTACAATACAAATGGTATAAAGGAAAATCAAATTTTTGTGGATTGGTTCCCTTTTGCAAAAAGCTGTCCAATTATTGTATCAAGGTTTACCAAACATCATTTTGTAGGTTTTTTAAGGAACAAATTGAATTATAATCTTTTAAAAAATTAAATTGTTTATAATAAATTGCCATCACTTTTCTCATCACAAGGAATACATTTTGGAATATTACATAAATTATACTTTTAGCTAGGTACACTACATCAATCATTTTTTATTCTCACCTCCCACGATACAAAATTCCCCTTATAAGACATATGTTCATCGTGTTTATACTTGGGTTAAAAGAGGACAATCACTTCAAATGCTCGGTCCTTTCATGTGATGGCACCATACACAGAATATTTAATTTAAACGTGGTTTTGTCATACATACAACTCACATACAACACAATTATTTCTCATGTCCAACGCAAATCAATTAATATACAGAAGGCAATTGCTGCAGTTGTAGGTGACCTAGAGAATATTTCTCTGTGAAATCGAAGTAAAATAAATCGTAACCCTATAAAATAATCAGCGCCGTTAAAAGAATATCTAAAAAGCACAGATTATGAATGTATATGTTACCGGCCAAACCCGATTTCAGGACAAACTAGTTTGTCCTAGGCCAAACTGGATTATCCTGATATAAATACACACATTTCAGGCCAAACTAGTTTGGGCTAGGCCAAACTAGTTTATCCTGATATACAGGGTGTAACAATAATACAGGTCATACATTAAATCACCTATTCTGGGACCAAAAATAGTTCTAATGAACCTAACTTACCTTAGTACAAATATGCACATAAAAAAAGTTACAGCCCTTTGAAGTTACAAAATGACAATCGATTTTTTCCAATATATCGAAAACTATTAGAGATTTTTTATTTAAAATGGACATGTGGCATTTTTATGGCATTTTTATCTTAAATAAAAATTATAGTGAAATTTTTGCACCCCATAAAAATGTTATGGGGGTTTTGTTCCCTTAAACCCACCCAAACTTTTGTGTACGTTCCAATTAAATTATTATTGTGATACTATTAGTTAAATTCAATATTTTTAAAACTTTTTTGGTTCTTAGTATTTTTTCGACAAGGCTGTTTTGTATCGAGTTGCGGCTTCTTTTCTAATATGTATACATAGAGATTTTATAGGGGTTTTGTTCCTTTAAACCTCCCAAATGGTTGTGTACGTTCCAATTAAAATATTACTGCGATACCATTAGTTAAACACGGTGTTTTTAAAACTTTTTTGCTTCTTTGTATTTTTTCGATAAGGCACATTTTATCGAGATGTGACTTCTTTTTTAATATGGTTCAAAATATACCTAAAAATGTAAATCATAAATAAATTTTCCTATTATTATCAAGTCTCCATAATCGTACTTAGTCATATACAAACATGTGGTGGATTTGACAAATAATATGCAAAATATCTCGACAAATACTGACTTTTCGAAAAAGTACTAAGAGGCAAAGAAGTTTTTAAAGCATTGTGTTTAACTAATGGTACTACAATGATAATCAAATTGGAACGTACACAAAAGTTTGGGGGGGTTTAAAGGAACAAAACCCCCATAAAACTTTTATGGGGTGTCTAAATTTCACTATAATTTTTTCTTAAGATACTACTGCCATAAGAATGCTACATGTTCATTTTCAATAAAAAATCTCCAATAGTTTTCGATATATTGGAAAAAATCGATTTTCATTTTGTAACTTCAAAGGGCTGTAACTATTTTGGTCCCAGAATATGTGATTAAATTTATGACCTGTATTTTTGTTAGACCCTTTAATAAAGACTCACACTTCAGGATAAACTAGTACGGCCTAGTCTAAACCAATTTAGCCAAGTCAACAGTAATTTAGTGAACATGTAAGGACTTTTACATGTAGGGAATTCCCAAATCACGTCCCAACAGGGATGCAAAAAAAATTATATATCGATATATTGTATTATATGATACATCGAATGAAGATATTGATACATGCAATAAATCCATATATTCTTGTATAATTAAATATTATAAAAAATAACAAATAAAAGGATGAGGTTTTATCCAAAAATTAAAAGAAAAGATACACTTACGAATAAATTCAAGTACGAATTTATATTATTTTCAGCAATTTTGAAAAAAATGTGAAAACGTTGAATTATCCACGTATGTCTGTCCGTCCGTTCGTCCGTCTGTCTGTCTGTCAACTCAACGAGGTGTCAAATGAAAGCTTATAATCCAAGGATGGTACTAAAGGTGAGAAATTTGACCTAGGCTGTTTGTCCGTCTGTCCGTCCGACCGCAAATATAACTCAATATTATTGTTTGTTTGTTACGAATAATTACAATTTCAATAAAAATGATTATTTTTCCAAGAACACAGTATTTTATTCAATTTATTATTTATATTAAGAAGCACTAGTTCGCTGAATTACTTTCTTCTTCTTGGCTTTTCCCATTATGAGTTTGTCGTTTTCGTCTTCCATAGCACTTTATTCTCCCATTCGCCATCTCTGATGTTTCTATCATATCATTTCCTATGTAAGTTTTCCATCTCACAGCAGGTCCTTGTCTCCGTCTTCCTCCCCGCGGGTCCCAGTCCAGTAATATTTTCGGCCACCTGTGCTCCGGCATTCTTTGTACATGCCCGTACCATTTCAGGGCTCTACTTTTACTACCACATCTTTTTTGTAATTGAGCATTCTACTTCTATTCCGTTTCATATTTCCTCTGTTCTTATTCTATCCTACCTGGTGATTTTTAGACACCTTCTCATAAACTCCAATTCAACTGTTCGTATTTTATTTCGTATTAGTGTTGTCACTGGCCATTCTTCCGCTCTTGTAGGGAAGTATTCAGCAATATGCCCTGAAAAATCCTTTTTTGTTTTCTTTAGTTAGAGTGTTCTTCTATATCACTCCATGAAGTGCTTTCGTGGCTTGTTTTTCCCGTATTATTTTCATTTCTATATCTTTCATACAAGTGCCATCTCGGTTTATCATTTACGCTAAATACTTAAAAGTCTTACAACTGTTAATAGTAGAGAGTTATTGCCACCGGCAAATAAAGGATCCGTTATTACAGGATACTTTAATAAAGGACAAATACAGGACGGGTCTAAAAGAGTGGTATTGCAAACGCAGTTAAAGAATCTTTTAGTTTGACAAATGACATGAAATATTTTTGTAAATATAAAAATAACCTATAAAATTCCATATGTCGATATAAATTAAAATAAGATAATTGAAGAGTAAAACGTTAAATTTAATTATTTTGTCATTTAAAGATGTTTAGAGAACAACGTAATATATCCCATAATACTCATCGTTCAATAATATGGAAGTGCAATAAATTGGAAATACTATTTTAGGAGTTTTCAAATACTTTTGCATTATGGGTATATGTAATGGGGAATTTCTGGAGAATATATTATTAGGGACATTCCTCAACTACAACTACCGAATGACACCATTCCAGAATTTTCAGACAGAAGTTGTGTTTTTATAATCCATCACAAATCCCTTCAAGAATTGTTATTGAAAGAACATTTGGTATTGTGAAGAGATTTCCCATTTTACCATATGTAATGAGATGCAAGTTACCTTTTATTCAAAGAATAATATCAGCTTGTTCAGTTTTACATATTGCAGTAGTACATAATAGAGAAAACGTTGAAATACTGGCAAATGAGTGTGCTGTTGATATTGATATAGAAGCTGTGGCAGTACATTTTCAACCAGGAGCTAATCTAATGCGACTAAATTGTGTGTGTGTTTGTTTAAAATTATTGTTCGACATTTAAAGCTAGCGCTTAAACTAATTTTATTTTTATTGGACTGCAGTTTGTTAATAAATTTATAAATAAATATAAATATTATATTGGTGACTGATTTTAAGTATTTTATGATCATTAGCAGGTTTTAAATAATAAATTTATAAATATATACATACATGCTATTGGCGTTTGATCTTTTATCCATTATGGCCCTCTCTTTCTTTCTTTTCACCTCTGGATAACTAGTTATCAGGAAGTTTATCTGACAGATTAGATACTAATAGATATCTGACAGAGAAAAACTTTCCGTTAACTAGTTATCCGGAGCTGAAAAGACAGATACTAAGGATACTGTTATATAAACTTCCCAATAATTAGTTATCTGAAAATGAAAAGACCTCTAATCTGTCAGATAAACTTCCCGGTATACAAAAAGATAATAGAAGAATTAAGCTTTATGCTGGTTTTTATTAATTTTTTTGGCAATGTTTAAATAAACAAATACTGATGGCATGAAATGGATCACGAACAAAGAGGAATGAAGAAGGAATTGGAGATTGTGTTTACCATTAAACGCATAAAACTGCAGTATCTGGGACACATATGATAAATCAGCACCGTTACTCCCTGCTGCAGTACATATTGCAAGGTACAGTCAAAGGTAAGCGAAGACCTGGTAGAGGGAGAATATCAATGGAACTGTTTCGAATCGCAGCTAGCAAGGTTACGATAGCTATATGATTTCCAACATTCGAAACGGATAAGAACCAAAAGAAGAAGATGGCATGAAAATGAAAGTGTATTAATACTTTTGATTAAAAACTTTATAGATTCTCATCTATAAAAGATTAAATTTTCAAAAATAAATACTTGAACCTTTGTTTTATTTTGTTAACCTGTTGTTATATATCTGTTGAATAGAACTCTATTTTGAATCTAGAATTTTAACAAATCCTAACTTTCATTAAAATTTATTGATCTTATATTTTCAATCTCTTATATCTTCAATAAATATTTATTTCTATAGAAAAATGTAAAATATATTGAGTTTAATAAATGAGTTACTGATATTTTAAGTCTGAGCATTGTAAGTAGTAACAATTTAAAATTATTTACGTAACATTCCTTTTTACAACTTCTTGTAATAACTCAAGCTTCAATAAAATGTTCTTTTCTATATTCGTTTGGGTCAAAACATCAATAATCTATATCTCAGAATATTACTTAGAGTTGTTTTTAATAAATAAAACCCAACATACAACTTTAATGATGAAAGTTTAATCAAATATCAATCCCACAATACATAAATTATCAATCCAAAGAAGCGACAAGATAAATTCAAAATACAAGTAAGTTAGACCTTTCTTCACATTTTTGACACGTTATGTCAAAATAAAGGAACTTTTATTAAAATAAAGGTGTCCTCTAATTTTCCTTAAATACAGGCGGCCTGTATTTTATTAAAAGACAAAAATAAAAGACGCAATACTGCGCATGCTTATATGTCAAAATAAAGGATCTTTTATTACAGGTCGACTTAAAAGACGTTGACAATAACTCTCTATTGTCTTCTAAACTTACGTTTAAATCAGCAACCAGTCTGTAATCAATTACTTTCGACTAGATTAAATTGGTTTAGACTAGGCTAAACTAGTTTATCCTGATATAAAAACATACACTTCAGGATAAGCTAGTTTGGCCTAGATCAAACTAGTTTGGCCTGAAGTGTGCGTCCTTATACAGGGTGCGCCAAACCTCTGGTTTTCTTTGATTACGGCTAAATTATGGGATATACAAAAAAATGTTTTTAACAAAATTAATGTATATCGAAACCGTCTATAATTTAAAATTATTTTTGATTATACAGGGTGAGTCAGAACGACAATACGAACCAAAGTTGTGTTTTTTTTAAATGGAACACCCTATATATTAAATCATTTTTGAATATATTCTTTAAAAATATTAAGAATTTGTATAAGGTATTATAGGCCTAAAGTTAACAATTTTCCAAATATTTACACTTTTATTGAGAAAAATGGTAATATTCAAAGGGCTGTGAATTAGGCTTTCAAGGTAATAAAAATTTAAGTGATATGCCAAAGTTTTTTTAGTATAATATCATTTTAAAATAAATTAACATATTTGTCATATAGCCATAGAGTATACAGTGTGATCACTATTTGCAAATACAAAATTTTCTCATTTTTTTTTAAATGGGACACTCTGTATATGAGTATTGCCTTTTGTAGTAAATATTACAACCTTTCTTTTGGTATAAGGTTGTATGCACTTAGCATGTTTCATTTTGTAGATATTTAAAAAAAAAACTATAGATTTTACGTTTTTGAGGATTTTTTATTAAAAAATTTTTTTGCAAAAAAATAATTATAATCTGGTTTTAGAAACATATATTAAAATATCAAATATGAAAATAAAAACGTAATTAAAGATTAAAATAAATCGCATACTAGTACAATTCAATAACTTAAAATTATTTTACAAAAAATATTTTACCATACTAATTAATGCATAAATTAGTTACTAAATTAAATAAACAACCAAATTTGATATCTCCCCTAGAAATTTTTCTACCACAGAAACTTTCCTGTACCAAATTAATTGTTAGTAAGTATAGTTAGTATATTGTATTTACGAGTAAGATCAGTTAAACTTTTAATTTAGCTACACTTACAACTTGAGAACATAATTATAAAGTATGCTTTGAAACAAATGAATGTTAAATGTATCAACCAAATTATTTATTAATATAAATAGTATTAACTGGTGTCACATAAGCTAGTAATACTTTTGTAGTTGAAATTTTTGTAACAATTTTTTATACAGGGTGTTTCATTAATAATTGTCCATATAGTAACTGGAGAAACCTTAGTACAAAATACGAAGGTTTAACCCAAAACACTTAAATAAAATGTTGTTCCTTACTGAGTTACAGGGTGTTTTATCTAAAAATTAAAAAACTATTTTTGCTCAGCATTTTAAAACTGTTCGGCGTATTCTTTTCATACTTGACAGGAAGTGTAGGTACCATACAAACTACTAAATTATATTAAACAAATGTTTTTGGCTATTACCAGAGGCGTACGACGGGGAAAGTGAATGCTTGACCCTGTTTAAATTATACGCCACTGGCGGAATTGCTATTTTAGTTCAATTTTTGGATTCTCCAACACTTTCTATCAAAATAATATACTCTTTATTCGTAACGATAAAGTCATTAGTTTTCGAGATCTTTGAAGTTAAAAATGAAACGACACGGTCATTTTGATTAATGTATTGTGTCGCTTCATTTTTAATTTCAAATATCTCGAAAACTAATCATTTTATCGTTACTAATGAAGAGTATATTATTTACATAAAAAGTTTTGGAAAATCAAAAAATTACACTAAAATAGCGATTTCGCCAGTGGCGTAGAATTTGGGAAGGGTCAACCTGCCACTATCCTCTGTCGTACGCCTCTGGTAGCAGCTAGAAACGATTATTTATTTTAATTTAGTAGGGTGTACAGTACCTACACTTTCTTCCAAGTATGATAAGGATACGCCAAATAGTTTTAAAGTAATGGGTACAAATAATTTTTAAATTTTAATCATATGAATCATATAAATTGTTAATCAAAATAACTGTGCCGTTTCATATTTAACTTCAAATATCTCGAAAACTAATGACTTTATCGTTACCAATGGAGAGTATATTATTTACGAAGAAAGTAATGGAGAATCTAAAAATGGCGCCAAAATGGCAATTCCGCCAGTGGCATAGAATTTGAGAAGGGTCAAACATTCACCATCCCCTGTCGTACGCCACTGGTAGTAGCTAGAAACGTTTGTTAATCATAATTTAGTAGGGTGTATAGTAGTCGCACTTTCTGCTAAGTATAAAAAGGATACGTAGAATAGTTTTAAAATGCTGAGCAAAAATAGTTTTTAAATTTTTAGATAAAACACCCTGTAACTCAGTAAGGAACCACATTTTATTTAAGTGTTTTAGGTTAAATCTTCGTATTTTGTGCTAAGGTTTCTCCAGTTACTATATGGACAATTATTAATGAAACACCCTGTATTTTAAATTTCAATTTTTCAACCGAACAATTGGTGGATATGACATTTGTTTTGGTTTTGGGCGAAACCATTAGAAATTATTACCAGCTTTTGTGACACAACTACATGTAGAAACTATTTACTTCATAATATACTTCTATAACGTTCATTTGTTTCAAAGCATACTTTATACGTTCTCAAGATGTAGGTAAATTAAAAAGTTAAAAACTGATATACAATTTAACTAACAAAATTGGGTACAATAAAGTTACTAGGGTAGAAAAATTTCTAGGGTAAATATCAAATTTGGTTGTTTATTTAATTTAGTAACTAAATTATGCATTCATTAGTATGGTAAAATATTTTTTGTAAAATAATTTTAAGTTATTAAATTCAATTAAATTGTACTAGTATACGATTTATTTTAATCTTTAATTACGTTTTTATTTTCATATTTGATATTTTAATGTATGTTTCTAAAACCAGATTATAATTATTTTTTTTTGCAAAAAAATTGTTTAATAAAAAATCCGCAAAAACGTAAAATCTATAGTTTTTTTTTTAAATATCTACAAAACGAAACATGCTAGGTGCATACAACCTTATACCAATAAAGGTTGTAATATTTACTACAAAAGGCAATACTCATATACAGGGTGTCCTATTTAAAAAAAAAATGCGAAAATTTTGTATTTGCAAATAGTGATCACACTGTATACTCTATAGCTATATGTCAAATATGTTAATTTATTTAAAAATAACAGTATACTAAAAAAACTTTGGCATATCATTTAAATTTTTATTACCTTGAAAGCCTAATTCACAGCCCTTTGAATATTACCATTTTTCTCAATAAAAGTGTACATATTTCGAAAATTGTTAACTTTAGGCCTATAATACCTTATATAAATTCTTAATATTTCTAAAAAATATATTTAAAAATGGTTTAATATATAGGGTGTTCCATTTAAAAAAACAAAACTTTGGTTCGTACCGTCGTTCTGACCCACCCTGTATAATCTAAAATAATTTTAAATTACAGACGGCTTCGATATACATTAATTTTGTTAAAAACATTTTTTGTATATCCCATAATTTAGCCGTAATCAAAGAAAACCAGAGGTTTGGCGCACCCTGTATAAGGATAAACTAGTTTGGCCTACGCGCGATAGAACAGACTAGTTTGGCCTAGGCCATACTAGTTTATCCTAACGCGCTTAGGACAAACTAGTTTAGCCTAGGCCAAACTAGTTTGTCCTGAAATCGGGTTTGGCCGGTAACATATACATTTCCTATATTAAACAAACCTCATACGTAAAATTTCACATGTACCGAGAGTGTTAAAATAATTACGAGACTTTCATTATCACATGAATAACATTAGAAGCGATCAAAATATCGTCTAAAACTTTGTAAACAATTGGTCCCTATAGACAGAGCATAAACCAACTAAATTTCTACCGCACCAAACCTTTTTTATTCGATTCTATATATTTTTTAAACTTGAAATATATTTTATATTTTTATATTTTTATATTTTTATATTTTTATATTTTTATATTTTTATATTTTTATATTTTTATATTTTTATATTTTTATATTTTTATATTTTTATATTTTTAAATTTTTATATTTTTATATTTTTATATTTTTATATTTTTATATTTTTATATTTTTATATTTCTATATTTTATATTTTCACTATAAGTTCAGCATATTGGTACTTATTATTTCTCAGTACGTGGCCTAGGTATGATGTTTTTCTAACTTTCACTGTGCTGAAAAGTTTTCTTGCCTTGCCTATTCTATGCAGCACTTCTTCGTTTGAGGTATGCGATGTCCACGAAATTTTGAGAATTCTCCTGTAGATCCACATTTCAAAGGCCTCCAACTTATTTACGGTTGATGTTTTAAGGGTCCATGTCTCAACTGCATAGAGAAGAGTCGACCAGACGTAGCATTTGGATAAACGTAGTCGAATTTCGAGTTTTATTCGAGATCACAAAGCAGTTTTTTTGATTTTTTCGAAAGATTTTTTGGCCTGTTCTATTTTCGATCTTATTTCTAGATCAGGCTGCTATCGATACAACATTCCAAGTACTTAAATCTATTGACTTATTCTAAAATGTGCCCATTTATTATGCAAGGTTGAGGTACTTTTTATTTATTTTCACACCAAATTGCTCACCGGTCGAATTGGTCTTGTCGATGAGTCGTTGTAGACCCAAGTCGGAATCCGCAATCAACACCGTATCATCGGCGTATCCGATGCTGTTGATATTTACGTCATTCACCTTGACTCCATCCTTGGAGTCTCTTTAAAGAAATAGAAACTCGGAGTAAGGATTAAACAGCAGAGGCGACAGAATACATCCCTGGCAAACTCCCCTTCTAATTTCTACTTCTGCGGATATGGAACCTTCGATCCTAACCCTGGCGTTTTGGTTCCAGTACAGGTTCTTTAGTAAATTGATGTCTTTTCTATCTAAACCGACTTCTTGCAAACGTTCTAATAGTAGGTCGTGTCTTACTCTATCAAATGCTTTTTCGAAGTCTATAAAGCGTATAAATATATTTCTGTTGGTCGTAGCATTTTTGCCCGAGAACTAATAAATTGAAGAATGAAGAGGGCTTCTCTCGTTACCATGCCGGCTCTGAATCCAAACTGATCGGCTCCGATGATTGTTTCGCACTTTCTATAGATACGATTATGTACGACTTTTAATAGGGCTTTTACTGCATGACTCATAACCATAAGGCTTATCAGACGGAACTCATTGCAGTGTTGTGGGTTTGGCTTTCTTTAATAGTTTTCCAAAGAACGTTTATGTCATTGCACTCGATAATTCTGTGGTGGTCAATATTTCCTAAATTTTTATTTAATTCTTTATTTACTGTGTGTTGTATGGTGTCGTTTTTCAATAATCGGATGTCTATTTTGTGTTGAGGATTTTGTTTCTTTATTATTTTCCATCTTGCGCGCACTTTTACAACAACAGGATTATGATCGGAATCGATGTCAGCTCCAGGATATGTTCTTGCACTGATGATAGCGTTGTGATATCTTTTGTTGACCAATATGTAATCTATTCTGTTTTTATTGTTTTGTGATGAAGTCCAAGTGTATAATCTGCGAGGATGTAATGTAAACCACGCATTTGTATCTACCATGTTGTGTTGTTGGCAGAATTAGGTCTTTCTCGCTACCCTGTCGTTCCGCACTCCAAGTCCGAAATCTCCAATCAATCCAGATACCTTTCCTCTACCTAACTTAGCGTTAAAGTGACCTAAGATAAATGTTAGGTTTCGTTTTTTGGTCAACTTTATAAATTTTTCTACATCAGCATACCACGCTTCTAGCTCTTCCATGGGTTTATCGGTCGTAAGGGCATAAGTCTGAATGATGTTAATATTTACTGGCTTTCCGGATAGTTGAATAAGTAGACATCCGTCCGAAAATGGCACAAAGTTTATGACGGCATTGTATTTGTCTTCTAAAATTACTCCAACTCCGTTACGATGAGCCGGATCATTATTACCAGAGTAATAGAAAGTTTTGTTCGTGGTTTTATCTATACCTGAACCTGGCCATCTAACTTCACTCAAACCCAATATCTGCAATCCGAAACGGTTCATCTCGTGGCATGCATTTGCGAGTTTTCCTGTTTCGAACGGACTTCTAACGTTCCATGTTGCAATCTTAAAGTTTGTATTCAAAATATTTAGACTGTTCCTATTCCTCCCGGGGATTCTTCGCACCCCTTGATCATCTAAGAACTGCCTGGGACTAGGAGCCATTTCTGTTTGTGCCTTCATTGTAGTTTTCTTGGGAAATATATACCAGAGTGGTTTCCCGTTGCCTTCTCTGGTTTGTATTTTAGCCGATCCTCTGGATACAGACGCTATTTGCAGCCACCCACTCTGGGTCAGACGCTGCGTGCTAGTTGATCTCATACGAACCCTAAAATCAAGGGGTTGCCACTTCCGCCATCCATACCGTATCGAAGATCCTTCTCCGGCATGTCTGCCGTTGTGGTCTTCATCCGTAATCCTGGACAAGGGACCCTAAACAGGTAGTAGTTTCCCGGGTCAGGAAACCCCTGGAATCTACGGAGGGCAGGGATTGATTCATTTTCCCTGATAGAACTATCCAAGAGAGTTCCTACCCGCTACCCCCGCTATTAAATGCATACCATTGTATTCCACTACTATTCAATGCATACTCTGAAGAAATTATGAAAAGAGCTCTTGAGGGAGAAACATCAGAAATAAAGGTCAATGGAACGCCAATTAACAACATTTGGCCAAGGAAAAATATTTGGAAAGCGAGGGCCAGGAAGAAGAAGAACATCCTAGTTGAAGAACCTCAGAACCTGGTTCAACACATCTGTGCAGCTTTTCCGCGTTGCTGCAGATAAAGTGAAGATTTCCATGATGATCGCCAACATTCGTCAAGGATAGGCACATCAAGAAGAAGAAGAATCCAAGAAATGGCAACAAGAAGCACAGAACCGTGAAGAGTGGCGAAGAATGGGGAGACCTATGTCCAGCAGTGGACAGAAGAGGTTGCATGATGAGTCAACAAAGAAAGAGGATACAGAATAGGAAACAAAGAAGTAAAAATACTCTTAAATTTAATGAAAAATATTTTTTCTTGGAAAAAGGTATATTTATTTAAAAACCCTTAAAAGAGCCACAAATATCACAACAAAAAGTTTTCGCTCTCTAAAAAGAGCATCATTAGTGTTATAAGCCTAACATGCTGAGCCACCCAAAAATACAAAGGTTAAAACCCTTTAAAAGTTGACTAAATGTCTTACATAATTAAATGACATAGAATCCGAAGGATGGAGATAATCTCTATGGATAAGGCTCTGGGGCAACATATGACTCCCACGAGGTACGTGGGTTGCTAGGTTATAATTAAGTTATTACATTGAGAGATGTGAAAGGCAATATTTTTGGGTGGCTCAGCATGTTAAGCTTGTAACACTGATGATGCTCTGTTTAGAAAGCGAAAACGTTTTGTTGTGATATTTGTGGCCCTTTTAAGGATTTTTAAATAAATATACCTTTTACGAAGAAAAAAAAATGTTTAATTAAATTTACTTGTAATTAATGGGATACAGCCTCCTACAAGAAATTCTTCCTTGTGAATTTTTAAAAATACTCTGTTACGCAGACGACGCAATACTGATAGTCCAAGATGAAGATAGTCTGCAAAGATTAGTTCACAGATTTAATATAAGCGCAAAAGAATTCAATATAACAATTTCATCTCAGAGAACGAAAACAATAGTAATCAGTAAAGAATTAAAGAACCAATCAGATCTAAAATAGAAATTGATCGGTATCAGTATTGAACAAGTAATGGAAATAAAGTACCTTGGAATTACATTATCCAGCTACGGAGACCTGGACAAAGAAGTGAAAAATCAAGTACAAAATCAAATAGATGAAAGACTGATAAGTTTGTACACACTTGAATGAATAAAGGAAAAGAAAATGTAGTATGTCTACAGTCTGTAGTATGTCAAAATCAAATAGACTGGCAAGATGTCTTAATAACACTATATGGCGAAACCGACATATTAACACTGAGATGAAGTCAAGAATTTATAAAGCCAGTGTAAGACCAATAATGACATATGCATCAGAAGCAAGACTCGATACAGCTATAACACAAAGATTATTATAAACGGGAGAGATGAGAGTACTGGGAAGAATTATAGAAAATACGCTGAGAGATCGAAACATTAGAAGAACCTACAGTGTATAAACGAATGGACAAAAGATAATGAACGTTCAAAATCGTCGCCGCTTGAAACGTAGTCGGAATCGGCAAAAAATTTTTAACTTTATTGTTTATTTATGAAGCATAATGTAAACAATTCGTAAAACGTAAAATTATGTATAGTTTATATAATTAGCTACAATCTCATAAGTTCCAAGTTTATACATTGTCAAAAACAAGAGAATTTAAGTATTTTCCATTAAAATCGTTTTTTTTTTAGTTAAACAATTAATAAACTTAAAAAAAATTATTAACTATTCGTGTATTATTCCCGGGAATGCAAATGTCTGCAAATTTTCATTCATTTGCATTGAAGAAAAGGCAGTCAAATTAACGTCTAAAGATTTGACTCAAACGATTGAACTAAAGAAAAGCGTTTAAAAACTAATGATATTGTTTGAATCCATTTATTAAGATTTTTTGCAGAATCACTTTGGGACAGTAATCAAATGCCCCACATAGTATATAGATACACTAAAAATTTTAAGTTTGATTGGCAAGAAAACACTATGATACTATTCGATTACTATTTATCAATAACAAAATATTTTTTTGCTTGTTTTTATAGAATATGTTTCTAAAATGTTATAAACGTCGGCCTAATTTTTCATAGTTTCGTAGTCTTGTGTTGTACGTATTCTTTTTTGCACATGTAAGATCAAATAAACTACCAACATAAGTGTTCTCCTGCTCCTTTTGCAGGATTTTCTCCGGCTTCTCGCACCTTACGTTTTCAGAAAAGCCGAATACTTATTCTATAAGTATGCCGAACAAGTTCACCGTTTAATGCTATCTTTCTTTTATTGAAATTAACGTGTCTCAACTGTTACGGCCATTGTACGGCTTCGACTAAAATTTTTTAGGCTGTAGACGAAAAATTCACCGAAACACAGTTTACGGAAAGCACAATTATTATTGAATGAAAAAAATTGACCGAAATTATATGAATAAATTATAATAAAATTAATTTATTTTAAAATATTATTATCAGGAATAACAGAATAATTGTTAGAAAGCCCGTTAGACGGCGTTAGCGTTCTCCAGAAGACACCACGAGAAGGTCGGCTTTTGTCTTCTAGCTTTTTTTGTTTTTTTTTTATTTTTAATATTTTCTTTAAGCGGGGTCGATGTGTGGTCCCACTGTGAAATAATTATAAAAAAAGTGGCCAACTTTGACCGTACTTAACTTGGGCAAAAAGTTTTTTTTGAAAATTCATGTATAAATACCAGCTTTTCAAATCCCAAAGTATTTTCCTAAATTCTCAAAGATTTAGTCCACACTCAATAATAACACAGTTATTCAAATTATTTATAAGCCAAAAATGACTCTACTTTAGTGTGAATTAAATAATAAAAGTGGCTAACTTTGACCTCAATTAACATAGACAAAAAGTTTTTTGTAATTCGTGTAAAAATATCAGCTTTTGAAATCCCAAAGTAGATTTACTTTACAGTCAATATTAACAAAGCTTTTCAAATTGTTTTTAAGCCAAAAATGACTCTACTTTAGTAAAATCTTTTCGGAATGATAGAAATGACTTTTTATATACACCTATTTTTTTAAATGCTTTGAAAACATAAGTCTTCTTCTTTCATGTGCTTTCCACGGAATTGCTGTATCATTATTATTTTCTGAACAATAACATTGCAAAAAAAGCTCTTTTGGATAAACAAATTGAACAAAAGGGCCTAGCCGGGTAAGATGGTGAAAAGTGCCCCCAACCCAATTTAAATTCCATATAGACCACTTTTTAGCACATATAGAGGAACTCACTTTCTGAAATTTTTAGCCCCCTAGGTGGTCACGTGACCCCCCTAGAGCCTAATTAGGCTTTTTATGTTTTTATTTTTTCTCTCAGCCGCATCAAGAGCTAGCCAAAAACTTTATTTAAAAAAGTTGTAAGTTTCAAAAAGATCTAGATGAAAAATTTTTTTTAATTTTTTTGGCGGGAAATTAGAATTTTTAGAACAATTTTAAACTTTTAAATACCTCTGAAAAAAAAACTAAGACACTCGTTTTTACGAAAATTAATTATAATGTGTATTTTTGAACAATTTTTCACCCTTAATTTTTTCAGATTTTTAAAATTGGTGAAACGTACCTTTAAAAATAAAAAATTGCATTTTTTCGGTTTTTTTTTCGTTTTTTGATACAATTTTATACATATTTTTCAAAAAATATAACACCGTCACTAGAATAGGTAAAAAATTGAAAAATAATTGGGGTTTGCTTAATAAAAATTTTTTGTAACGATATCCATTTTCAAGATACAGGGCGTTGAAGAAAACAAAATTTTACATATTTTTTACGATTTTGCCGAAACTACTGGCAACATTGTAATAAAACTTGGCGGGTTTTAAGAGGTAGTTATTGTGCATGTTTTGACATACAACTAAGGATTTGATATTCATCATTGGCGCGCATAGGGGTAATGGTCTGAACTTTTCAAAGAAAAAAAGATAGTACGCCACTGACATATTTCAAATTAACTATCATTTTTCAATTCCTCGTTTAATTTTCAATAAAAAATCTATCTTCTCATTTTTTCATACGACGCGCCGTTTTGCTGCAAAAAATAAAATATCTTAACGCTTCCAAAGTATTCGAATTAACTTTGATAATAATGGATGTATGAGTTTATTATGTAGATGTAGAAAGTACTAAAAGTTCGAATACTTTGTAAGGGTTAAGATCTTTTATTTTTTGAATAAAAATGGCGCGTCGGATGAAAAAATAAGAAGATACATTTTTTGTCACAAATTGAACGGGAAATTCAAAAACCATTGTTAATTTGAAATATGTCAGTGGCGTACTATCTTTATTCTTTAAAAAGTTCAGACCATTACCCCTATGCGCGCCAATGATGAATATCAAATCCTTAATTGTATGTCAAAACATGCACAATAACTACCTCTTAAATCTCGCCAAGTTTTATTACAATGTTGCCAGTAGTTTCAGCAAAATCGTAAAAAATGTGTAAAATTTTGTTTTCTTCAACGCCCTGTATCTTGAAAATCGATGGCGTTACAAAAAATTTTTATTAAGCAAACCCCAATTATTTTTCAGTTTTTACCTATTCTAGTGACAGTGTTACCTTTTTTGAAAAATATGTATAAAATTGTATCAAAAAACGAAAAAAAAAACCGAAATAACGCGGTTTTTTATTAAGGTACGTTTCACCAATTTTAAAAATCTAAAAAAATTCAGCGTGAAAGACTGCAAAAATACACATTATAATTGATTTTCGTAAAAACGAGTGTCTTAGTTTTTTTTTTCAGAGTTATTTAAAAGTTTAAAATTGTTCTAAAAATTCGAATTTCCCGCCAAAAAATTAAAAAAAAAATTTTCATATAGATCTTTTTGAAACTTACAACTTTTTTAAATAAAGTTTTTGGCTAGCTCTTGATGCGGCTGAGATAAAAAATAAAAACATAAAATGCCAAATTAGGCTCTAGGGGGGTCACGTGACCACCTAGGGGGCTAAAAATTTCAGAAAGTGAGTTCCTCTATATGTGCTAAAAAGTGGCCTATATGGAATTTAAATCGAGCTGGGGGCACTTTTTACCATCTTACCCGGCTAGGCCCTTTAAACTAATTTACGAATCGTCTTGAAATTTTTTGTGCATGATATGTACTGGTTCTCTCAACTTTTCATGCAATATTAAAGTCATAAGTTAATTTTCGCAAAAGTTATAGCAAATTTTTTATTTTCGAAATTTGCTATAACTTTTGCGAAAATTAACTTAAGACTTTGATATTGCATGAAAAGTTGAGAGAACCAGTACATCATGCACAAAAAAATTCAAGTCGATTCGTTAATTAGTTTAAGTTTTGTTCAATTTGTTTATCCAAAAGAGCTTTTTTGCAATGTTATTGTTCAGAAAATAATAATTATACAGCAATTCTGTGGAAAGCACATGAAAGAAGAAGACTTATATTTTCAAAGCATTTAAATATATATATATATATATATATATATATATATATATATATATATATATATATAAAGTCATTTTTATCATTCCGAAAACATTTTACTAAAGTAGAGTCATTTTTGGCTTAAAAACAATTTGAAAAGCTTTGTTAATATTGACTGTAGAGTAAATCTACTTTGGGATTTCAAAACCTAATATTGTTACACGAATTTTCAAAAAAAAACTTTTTGCCTATGTTAATTGCGGTCAAAGTTAGCCACTTTTAATATTTAATTCACACTAAAGTAGAGTCATTTTTGGCTTATAAATAATTTGAATAACTGTGTTAGTATTGAGTGTGGACTAAATCTTTGAGGATTTAGGAAAATACTTTGGGATGTGAAAAGCTGGTATTTATAAATGAATTTTCAAAAAAAACTTTTTGCCAAGTTAATTACGGTCAAAGTTGGCCACTTTTTTATAATTAATTCACAGTGGGACCACAAATCGGCCCCGCTTAAAGAAAATATTAAAAAAAAAAACAAAAAAAAAGTGGAAGACTAAAAAGCCGACCTCCTCGTGGTGTCTTCTGAAGAACGTTAACGCCGTCTAACGGGCTTTCTAACAATTATTCTGTTATTCCTGATAATATTTTAAAATAAATTAATTTTATTATAATTTATTCATATAATTTCGGTCAATTTTTTTCATTGAATAATAATTATGCTTTCCGTAAACTGTGTTTCGGTGAAATGTTTTCGGTGAATTTTCCGTCTACAGCCTAAAAAATTTTAGTCGAAGCCGTACAATGGCTGTAACAGTTAAGACACGTTAATTTCAATACAAGAAAGATGCGAAAAGCCGGAGAAAATCCTGCAAAAGGAACAGGAGAACACTTATGTTGGTAGTTTACTTGATCTTACATGTGCAAAAAAGAATACGTACAATACAAGACTACGAAACTATGAAAAATTAGGCCGACGTTTATAACATTTTAGAAACATATTCTGTAAAAACAAGCAAAAAAATATTTTTTTATTGATAAGTAGTACTCGAATAGTATCATAGTGTTTTCTTGCCAATCAAACTTAAAATTTTTAGTGTATCTATATACTATGTGGGGCATTTGATTACTGTCCCAAAGTGTTTCTGCAAAAATTCTTAATAAATGGATTAAACCTCACCGATCCAAGTTTTTTTATTGATATTTGTTTATTTAAGGGTTTTATCTCCCTAGAGATTTCTATGTAATTATTTAACTTATTATTAAATGTATCATAATATGCAATTTGAAAATCTATTTTTTTTTATATAAATTTCATTCCAATGTTCATTTTTTACTGTAGTAGTTTTCCGATATTGGTTTTTAATTTATTATAAATGGATATTTAGACGTAGAAAATTTTTGAATTTTATTATTTATAAAAACGGCTGGCGTAAAGTGATCAGTCATGTCAGTATGAAAAACGATAGGATTAATATTAATTTACTGCTTTAATAGTCCATTCACTCACGGTAAAATATTGCAAAACCTTCAAACCAAAAAAATTTAAAGAACAGCAAGCTTGGATAGGCATGAAATTTGGCATATACATACACATAGCTAATAATGTCAAAGAAAAAACGAGATATTATGCCGATGTGTGCTTCTACCCAGGGGATGACTTTCGCCCCTTCTCGGAGTGAAAGATATACTTTTTAACTTTAATTAACTTTTTTTCTATATTGTTTTTTCACTAAGTCAATACTTTTCGAGTTAATTGCGAGTGCAAATGTTTAATTTTCTACAAAAAAACACATTTTCAGGTGCTTTTTCGCAAATAACTCAAGAAATATTTTATTAAAAAAATACTATTAGCAAAAATATAGCTAATAAAAAAGTGAAAAAAGTGGAGTATATAATATAAAGTCTGTAAACCCGTATACATATAGCAGCAGAGTTATAGCTAATAAAAAGTAAGTTCTACCAAATAACCAAAAAATCAAGCAATTTTCGCGGGAAGACAGATTTCAACTTTTTTTTTAGGACTTTGTTTTTCTTTTTTAAAAAAGTTTATGACATGAAAAGTAAGTAAGTTACGATCAAAATAATGTTGGTTGAAAAATTGAAAAATGTGAAATGAAATTAATCGTTACTGCTTCACAAATTACTTTACTTATGTATTTTTTATAAGATCTGTAAGATTCATTGGTTCATAGTGCTTATTTTTGAAAAGGATGTAGTTAAATGGGCTAAATGAGTCACTAATCACGAGTGTGTACAATTTTTGAATGGCCATACCTTAACCAATTTTTGTCTTCAGGAAAACAAAAAGTCCAAAATATTTACAATAGCATATTTTTTACTACTTGAGATTTTTGGTATCACCAATAATTTTATAGGGTTATTTAAAAAAAATTTCATAATTAAAAAACAATTTTTACTCAACCAATTTTTTTCAAAAATGAGAACTTTGAACCGATAAAACTTACAGATCGTATAAACAATACATAGGTAAGTCAAGTAACTTATGAAGCGGTAACGATTAGTTTCATTTGAGATGCTAATTAGGTGGTGATTTTTACGATTTTTTTACCAAGAAAAATGACCAACTTTGTTTTGAGCGTACCTTATTTACTTTTGATGCTAAAAACTTAAAAAAAAAAACAGAAATTCAGCTTTTTTAAACGCTTTAAAAAAGGTGTGATGAGTTAAAATACCTATTCGATTTGGAATTTGACAAATAAGAACCTATTTTTCATTACCTGTAGGTAATGAATCTGCTCCTATTGGCTATACAAAGGACTTTTTGAGTTATTTCCGAAAAACCCTCTAGAAACGTAGTTTTTTTTGTTGAAAAATAAACATTTTCACTCGCAAATAACTCAAAAAATATTGACTTAGTGAAAACAATCTATGGAACTAAAGTTGCTTAGAATTAGTTTATCCAATTCCTGACTTATTTTGAACGTATATTTTTTCACCCCCGAGAAGGGAAGAAACTCACCCCCCGGACAAAATCACACATCGGCACAATATCACCTTTTTTCTTTGACATGTTAGCTATGTTTATGCCAAATTTCATGTCAATCCAAACGGTTCTTTAAAATTTGGAGCAACAACCGTGAGTAAAATGAACTATACATTAGCTTTATAAAAAATGTATGATACATATTATGGTATATGATGATTTATATTCAATGTTTGTTAAAAACCTTTGATATACAATGTGTGGTTTTATTGCGCAGGCGGGCCCGCATCCCAACTGGAACCAGGGCCCGCTGATCTATCAGTACGCCACTGCTCATATGGACAAGCGCTAAGTTACTTGGGCTTTTCAAGTAAAACGCGACGCAACCATTGGCACACCGGTCTCATGTGTACAAAGCCTAACTGTGAGCAGAAACTCATCACATCAAATTATTTTTATTCATACGAAAAAGAATATAAACTTATATTTAATGCTCATACTCATGAGAATATACTCGGAGTTTATAATCCGTTTTTATTCATACCATCCAATTACTTAGTTCAACAAATAGTATTATATTAAAAGACAGTACATTCGTTTTTTTATCTACTATGGTTTGTTTTTTAACCAAGAGGAGTGAATCAAATTTACCACGCTGTATTGCTTGTTTGTAACTGGTCCAACCGCAGGCAAGTTTACTCCACTGTTATAAAATTTTGACACTAATAACATTTAATCAAATTTTGACACTAGTGACATTTCATAGGTTAAATTAAGTTATATTGGCGATTTTTGTGTTTTCTGTGTTATTCCTTTAATTTTTAGATTGTTAGTCTACTTTTATAAGAAAATCAGTTGTTTTTGGAACTCTTTAGCGACGTATTAATTTAATATAATACACTGGGGGGCAAAATTAACCGGACACCTTAAAAATGGTTCAATTTTGATATCTCGAATTTCCTAAACCTGTTGTCCGATTTAAGTGATTTTTTAATATGTTATAGCCTTATTCTTTATCAATATCGCTGTAATAATATTGTGACTAAACAGGTAAATTTCATACCGGGTGTACCAATGAAACTATGTTTTTTTCTTAAACTTCGCATCACCCTGTGGAATATTCTAGCATTTATAAAATACTCAAATTAAAACCCAACTACAGCCTTATGTTTTCTCAATGTTCTGTTTTTTGATTCATTCGCTTAAGTAGGACCATAAAAAAGTTAGGAAATTTAACAACTAGCCATGTTCTTTATCAATTCAGGGTGTTTCTAAATAAGTGCGACAAACTTTAAGGGGTAATTCTACATGAAAAAATAATGACAGTTTGCTTTGCGGACATTTGCGGACCTATGTCCGCAAATGCTTCATTTCTGAGATAGGGGGTGTTGAGATTTTTCTAACAAACTGACGATTTATTTATTGCTTAAAAACCAGTTGAGATATGCAAATGAAATTTGGTGGGTGTTAAGACGTAGTTATTGTACATTTTTTGACATACAAATAAGAATTTAATATTCACCATTGGCGCGCATACGGGTTATATTATATATGCTCTCATATTACTCGCATGCGCGCCAATGGTGAATATTAAATTCTTAATTGTATGTCACAAAATGTGCAATAACTACTTTTTAAAACTCACCAAATTTCATTTGCATACCTCAACCGGTTTTAAAGCAATAAATAAATCGTCAGTTAGTAAGAAAACTTTCAACACCCCCTATCTCGGAAACGAAGCATTTGCAGACATATCGTTGATAAAGTAAACTGTCATTATTTTTTCATGCAGAATTATCCCTTAAAGTTTGCCAATTATTCTTTAAAAACACGCTGTATTCATGAAAAACATGGCTAGTTGTTAAAGTACCTAACTTTTTTATTATCCAACATAAACGAATGAATCAAAAAACAAAATGTTGAGAAAACATGAGGCTATGGTTGGATTTTAATTTCAGTATTTTATAAATGCCAGAATATTCCACAGGGTGATGCGAATTTTGAGAAAAAAACACAGTTTGATCGATACACCAGGTATACAATGAAAATTAATTTTTTAGCAACAATACTATTACAGCCATATTACCAAAGAATAAGGCTATAATATGTTAAAAAAATCACTTAAATAGGACAACAGGTTTAGGAAATTCGAGACATCAAAAATGACCCATTTTGAAGGTGTCCGGTTAATTTTTCACCCCAGTGTATTTATGGATTACCGTTGGGGGCCGACTAGATCAACCAAAAAAGATGTATTTGGTTATTATTCTAGTGACTTTCTTGGGTGTGAATCTGTCTTTTTAGTTTCCTCCTCCTGGTTAAAAAATAAACTATAGGTAAAAATAAGTTGCAAAAAAGATTAAAAATAATTATTTAAGAATAAATAGTATGTTCTCTCGACGCCAACAGATACGTGGAATGACCGATTTCAATAAATATTCCAATGTAAATTTATTGTTTCAGTTTATAAACAGCAATTACGAAGAACTGGTAGTATGTGCCTACAAAAGTAACACGACGAACTACAGAATATGTAAATATCTAACTGTATACGGTGAGATCAATTTCAACTCCGGAGATTTCTGCACACCGGATTCGCCGTGCGGCGTACATTTTGCAGTCATGGCCAACTCAAGTCAAATAGGATGCGCATGTAAAAACATTTTTCCACCTACCTCTACCGAAAGTATACTTTTACGGACCTAATTTTAGGGAGCAAAGTTGCACTTTTCCTCCCTAGGGAGGAAAATATTTTTCCTCCCTAGGGAGGAAAAGTAAAAGTGACGTCATGGTATTTCATTCATGAAATATAACTTATTGACGCCCTGTACAATATTTATTTCCTATTACGTAAGTATTTATACATTTCAACGTTTATTTAAAAACACTCTGTATTTTGCAGAATGGTAAAAAACAGTAAATTGTTATTCTGATTTAACAATGTTTACATTAATAATTTGACTTATATTTGACAGTTGACAGTTATATTGTACCTACTTGTTAATTTTAGTTCTAATAAATTTTGTTGGTTAGTTACATAAAAAAATTAAGTAAAAATGAAAAAAATGACTTGTTATTTGAGGAAGGTGGAAAAACCATATGTACAACATGGGAGTAAAGTGCCTTTTCCTCCCTTGAATGATTACTGCCCTCCGCTACGCGTCGGGCAGTAAACTTCATTCTCGGGAGGAAAAGTAGCACTTTCCTCCCTTGTTATACAAATAGCTATTCCTTTAAGACGCTTCTAAACCAGCGATATTTTTATTGGAATATGTGGCTCCAATACGCTCCAATTCGTTCGTAAACGGGCAATAGACTTTAATAACAATCATACTCATCGCAGCGGCTTATGTTGTGGTGAAAAAAAATGTAATGAAAAAAAATATTGTGAATTCGACCTTACTTAAATAGGCGTGAAACTTTAGATATAGACCGGCAGTGTCGTCGCCCCCGCTAGCAAAATTATTCCGATTCGATTTTTTGGCACAAACTTACCCAAAAAGAGGTCCTTATAACATATGCACAGGGTAACGGGCGGTGCCGTGGTCGAAAAATTGTTTAAACAATTTTTTTAAAACAAATTCACGAAAATATTTTTTTCATTTCGAACAATTTTTTTAGATAATTTGGGTCATTCTGAGCAAAAAAGGGCTCTTGTCATTTTACTCTAAAATTGATTGTTGTCGAGTTATATGCGATTAAAAATTTTAAAAATGCGAAAATGGCTTAATAACTCGATTAAAACGTGTTTTTTGATCTCAACGTGTTTTTTGTTTTGAATGTTGTTGAAATGTTGAATTTATTTCCTATTGTTTTAAGTTTCTCGGATAGTTCTTCTATGGTATTAATATTTTCCTCGTATTATTTGTATCTGTTACAGTTCAAGTTGATTCTCAGTTAGAGTTGACTCCAACTAGTTGGAGTCAACTCCAACTGAAACGAGCAGTAAAAGTTGATTTTAAAAATTTAAATCAACTTTTACTAGTTGGAGTTGACTCTTCCTGGATCGATTCAGTAAATGTTGATTATACGAGAATCTCAAGTGCATTTTTGATGAGTGTGCGTTTCTTTGTTTTGACCGTTTCAACTACTTATTAGTATAGTCTGTAACGTCGCGCCCGTTAGGTAAATTATTCTGATTCGATTTTTTGCACAAACTTACACAGGGTGTCACGCGGTACCGCGGTCGAAAAATTGTTTAACCAATTTCAGTAAAGTCAGTCAGTATAGGGACTCTATCGAACGAGTCTGATATTACGAGCAGAGGAACAGACGCGTTCGATAAAGAGTATTGAGGTGGTGCGTACAAAATTGTATCGTCAATCATAAAAAACATTAACACTTACTTACAACTTTGAGGAATTTTTTTTAATTTTAGACGAAATAAAAAATTCTTATGACAGTAATGACAGATGACTTTTGCATGATGGCCGGTGTTGATGTTTAATCGATAGTTATCAATATTGTATACCTACCTAATTACTAAATCTGTAAAGTTTTGATTTATTTTGTATGAATATAATTGCGAAACACTACAGAATTTTACTTTTTGACATAAATTTTATTAGTAATAAGATAAATTTTGTACAATATTTTTAATAATTAAAGTAAATAAATTTTAATTTCACTTAAATAAATAATCGATTGCTGCCATTGACCAATTACATTCAATCTCGGTTAATGTGATTAATTATCGCGGCAGGTAAAGTAACATTCTTCTTTCAATACAACAAAGTGTTACTTTACTGCCGAAAATGAGGGCAAATGAGTACAATAATGAATGATTTTAGTGACGTTTGGCGATAAACAATGATTTTAAACAAATTCGCAAAAATACACACACCGGCAAAATTAGCCGAACACCTTAAAAATGGGACATGTTCGATGTCTCGAGTTTCCTAAATCACTGATCCGATTTGAGTGATTCTTTTAGCAGGTTATAGCCTTATTATTTAAGAATATCGTTGTAATAATATTGTTGCTAGACAGGTAAATATCATTTTATACCGGGTGAACAAATCATGCTGTGTTTTTTTCTTAAAGTTTGGAACACCCTGTGGAATATTCTAGCATATGTAAAATATTAAAATTAATACTCGATTGTAGATTTAGGCATTCTTAACATTTTTCTTTTTGGCTCATTTACTTATGTGAGATAATAAAAAAGTTATGTGCGTTAACAACTATCCATGTTTTTCATCAATAAATCCTCATAGTAGGGGAGGAAACTATACTAAATTTGCAGTTACTCGAGCTTTATGGGAACCTACTGGATTGTGAAGAGTATGTGCTGAAATCAGAAAAAGGTTAAGTTAAATTTTCCATAAAGTGGGGGACTTTTCATTTTTTAATTTAATTTTCCATTTGAAACAATCATTTTTCTCCGATTATAGCGCTATCTATCCATAATTAGAAAAAATGTGTCGAAAAAAAGTTGCTCATTTTTACGTAAAGAATCCAAATCTGCAATAAAAATTGGGGGCTCCTATTTAGGATTTTAAATTAAATCCCCCACCCCACCTCTGTAAAGGTTCGTGACAACCCACGGAGAGGGGAGGGGGTAAATTAAAAATTTTAAATACGAACCCTGCGATATTTCGCGAAATGAACATCAGATCGTAAAACTGCAAAATATACCTATTCAATATTTTTCAAAAATCTACCGAATGGCACCAAACACGACCCCGACGGAGGTGGGCTCAAAAAAATCAAAGATTAAAGTTACCTCTATAAGATCCTGAAGAAATTTTTGTCATTATTTCATTAATAAGATATTATTTTTAATTATCAACAATGAGCGCTAACCGTGTATTGAGGCGGCCGTCAATGTGAGTGCGAGTGAGATACACCATTGGACGGCTGGAATGGTGCATCTCTTTAGCACTCACCATTGACGGCCGCCTAATACGCACTTAGCGCTCATTGTTAATAATTAAAGATAAAGCTTAGTAATAAAATAGTGACAAAAATTTCTGCTGGATCTTGTAGAGGGGGCTATAAACTTTGATTTGGTCACTTTCTGACTTTCATAATAATGGATTTTAACCGAGTTATTAAGCCATGAAAATGGCTATTTTGGCATTTTTCAAATTTTAAATCGCGTATAACTCGAAAACAATCAATTTTAGAGAAAAATCACAAAATACCTTTTTTTGCTCAGAATAACCCAAATGATCTAAAAAAAATTGTTCTAAAAAAGTGAAAAAATTATTTTAGTGAATTTGTCTAAAAAAATTTTTTAAACAATTTATCGATCAAGGTACTGCCTGGCACCCAGTAGATTTGTTATAAGGACCTCTTTTTGAGTAAGTTTGTGCAGAAAATTCGAATCGGAGTAATTTACCTAACGATGGCGACGATACAGCCTAGACTAATTTGAACATATTCAGTAACATTTAGTTTCTAGAATCGGCTGTTTGTGTGAATCAGAATCAACTTTTACTAAATGGCATTGGGAAAAGTATACTTTTCCTAGTTGGAGTCTACTTTTACTAGTAAATGTTGAATATAAATCTTCATTTTATATTTATAATCAACTTTTACTGAAATCAACCGTTAGAGTTGACTCCAACTAGTTGGAGTCAACTCCAACTGGATAATCAACTTGAACTGTAACATATCCAACAATTCTGATCTATGAGGCCATATTGAAAACACATCATCTACATATATATCTCCACCATAATGTGGGTTATAAATTTTGTTTAGAAATGATATTAGTTTCGAAATCCTTCATAAATACAGTGCGTCCATAAAGTAACGCATAAATTCATTATTTCGTAAACCAGTGAGTTTAAGAAAAAATCCCGAAATAGGTCGATTTTTATTTTTAAATTATGATTTTCTTTCTGGCATATATATCATACTAGAGACGTCATCCATCTGGGCGTGATGACGTAATCGATGATTTTTTTAAATAAAAAGAGGGGTCATGTGATAGATCATTTGAAAGGACATTCAATTCTCTATTCACTAATATAAACATTAACATAATTATTTATACAGGGTGTTCAAAAATTTTTTTTTAATTAAATTTATTGAGACAAGAAGAAGAATGCATATAATTTATTTAATTCAAAATACGTTTTACTGCTGTCAGAAAACAGGAAAAAAATGTTTATTTTACAAATAAATATTGCTTTTTAGCTTAAGTTCAATGTTAAACTATCACCCACCTGCCTCTTGACAGTTTGAACATTTCGTTTAAGCGAAACTCAACAAATTTTTCAAATAAAACATTTTTCTGTTTTCTGAGAGCAGTTAAATGTATTAACAATTAAACAAATTATATACATTCATATTTTTGTGTCAATTAATTTAATTAAAAAAAATATTTTTTTAGACACCCTGTATAAATATTTATGTTAATGTTTATATTATTGAATAGAAAATTAAATACCCTTTTAAATGAGCTATCACATGAACCCTCTTCTCATTTAAAAAAATCATCGAATACGTCATCACGCCCAGATGGATGACGTCACTAGTACGATGTATATGCCAAAAAATTGTAATTTAAAAATAAAAATCAACCTGTTTTGGGATTTTTCCTTAAAGTCACCGGTTTACGAAATAATGAATTTATGCGTTTTTTTATGGACGCACTGTATATTAGCCAGTAATAGAGATAAAGAAGAGCCCATTGCTAGACCAAAATTTTGTTTACAGAATTCATTGAATACATTATTTAGATGTATTATCATTCTCTAATTTCGTTTTAATTATGTTTAAAGTTTTATCTAATGGCACATTTGTAAATAAACTGTTCATGTTAAAACTTACTAAAATATTATTTGGATTCAATTCAATATTTGATAATTTGTTTAAAAAATGTTGTGTATTTTTTTATAAATGTGTCATTAATATTTACAAACGGTTTTAAATTAAATAAAAATTTTGATAGTTCACTACAAGGAGAATTCATGGTAAGTACTACAAATGGGTCTAAGTGGAATATTCGCTTTATGAATTTTCGGTACTCCATAAAAATATGGTGTCTTACTGTAATGAGGTGTCATTAATTTTCTTTGATAGTATGTTAGATCATTTTTAAATTTGAATAAAGTTCTATAGATTTTGTTTTCCAGTGTCTTCGTTGGATCCTTCGTTAATTTGGTATAAGGTCCATTTGTAATTAGATCTGTAATTTTGTCCTTATATTGTATTTTATCCATTATTACAGTTGCATTTCCTTTATCCGCTGGTAGGATTGTTATGGAGTCATCATTTTTTAAAGTTTTTAAAGCTTTCATTTCCTCTTTGCTGATGTTCTGTTCAATTTTATTAGATTTTTCCAATTCAAATTTACATAGTACCCTATATCGTTCTTTTTCATGAGTTGGTAAACACTGGGATATTTTTTCCACTGAGCTAATTATGTCTAATTTTGGAATAGATGGATGAGTAGCAGCATAGTTTAAACCTTTTGACAATACCAAATTTTCCGTTGCATTTAAATGTCTATTTGAAAAATTGACAACTGTCGCTAATATGTCATTATTTCTATTTAGGTTATCAAAAGTATGTATACTATTTTGTTCTAAAAGAATATTAAATTTATTTAAATGTATAATTCTTTATTTTTGGTAAAATTGTGGCTTATTTCCCATTGAAAATAGTTGATTGGAGGAGTCCGGCCCTGATAGCGAGCAAATCTTACAGCTTTAAATCGGTCCCGACAAATTTATAAATTCAAGTAGTTAAAAGTTGAAATATAATTTAATTTTTATACTGTTTGCAAGATAAAGTTTAAATGTGACCGTGTGTTAAAAAACCAACGATTCTGTGAGTACAAAATTACATTATTTATATCTAACCATAAAATCAGAAGTTAAAAGGCAATATTTTATCGATTTCAGTCCAATTTATCGATAATCGACAACAACTTTTTGCTGATTCAAGTAATTAGGCTGCCGTCAAATTTCGTCAAGTGGCCAGGTCCGGCTTCGGATCCACTGTTCCAATGCATGTAAATTTTCAACGAGACGATGGCTGAACCGGAGATGACTACTACTTCACGAAATACACCGACTACGTCACATATCTCTTACTCTCAAGCATTAAACAGTTTTAAAATCCTTCACAAGACCAAGGTATCATACTCTCAACCATACAAGGAATACAAGTTTTTGAATATGTAAAAGCTGTTGGATCAATAGTACAGCCCAAAAATGTTATTTGGGCATCCAAAATCGCAAACAACCGCATCTGCATCTACCTCTCAACAGAGGTAGAGGTTCAGATAATAGAACAAGTCATGAAGTTTAAATATCTAGGCATCACACTATCTACTTACGGAACGCTCGAAAAGAGAAGTGGAAGATCAAGAGAATAAAGCAAACAAAGCCGCAGGTTGTGTAAATAAAACAATATGGAGAAATAAAGATATCAGAAAAGAAGTGAAAGGCAGAATTTACAACGCAGTCATCAGACCAACAATACGCAACAGAAACCTGACCTGATACAGAAAGGACAAAAAGATTGCTCGAAACAGCAGAGATGAAAAACCTTCGAAAAATTGATGGTAAGACACTATGAGATAAAGCTAGAAGTGCAGATGTATGACGGAGATGCAAGGTGGACAACATTAATAACTATGTAAAAAAGCAGAAGAGTATAATGGAACGACCACATAAGCCAAATGACAACATATAGAATATAGAGTAGTAAGGACGGCGAGAGACGGTTCTCCAATTAGTCCAGAGTAATAAGGATTTTCTCGGGACACTCAAAGATGCAGGTAGCTGACTACTTTTTTAGTTATTGTAGACCTATAGGAAGAAAACCTACCTGTTTCCTGCCTAGAGTTCACGTCCGTCTTTTCATTATTAACAATTTAGTGCAAAAATCGCGATTTCTTTGATTTTTTGCACTCCATTCAAAAGCTAAATAGTTGACATAAAATTACAAAATTCAGTTTTTTAGAACATTAAAAAACCTTCGAAATGCCGATTTTTGAAAGTTAAAAGTTAATTTGTTGCTAACTACGCAAACTGCAAAATAAGTGAAAATCGTTATTTGTTAATAACTTTTAGTAAAATTACCTTAGAACTTTAGTGTTTCACCCAAAGTTGGGTATTGGCGAACTTAACAAACCTTTAAAATTTGAGACCGATCCATTAATTAGTTTAAGAGTTATTCTATTTGTTTATCTCAGAGACCTTTATTTTGCAATAAGATAAGACAGAAAATAATGAAGATAGGGCAATTCTAAGTATGCCAAATGAAAGTAGAAGAGTGATAGTATCAAAATGTATTAAAAAAAGATAAAAAAAATAATTAATAAAGTCAAAAATCCTAATGCCAAATTTTTGACATTTTGTAGTTTGTAAAATTTAGAATAACTTCAAAAATGTTATCCGTAGAAACAATCTTTTTATATATTCGAAAAGATAGTTTTTTAACACGAATTTTCAAATAAAAAAATTTAGCCTGGGTTCATTTGGGACAAAGTTAGCCATATGTTTTTTTTTAATTCACAGCTAATTTGTTTATAATAATTAAGGAATCTCATTAATGCCATTTTAAAGAATGGGATTTGTATTTTTACTTAAAAAATTTGCACAAACATTGTACCTTCACAACGCCCTCTACGATTTTTCAAAAATGTAGTTCAAACGATTACTAGGGGGAACCTACAAAGCCACCGAGTTAAAATACCAAAAAACATGGTATAGTTCCAGCTTATTACCCTGAAGTAAATAGGAACACGATCAGGGGGAAGACCAAGAAAACGATGGAATGACAACTTACTGGAGGCACATTGAAAAACAGACTCGTGTCTTTTGTCTGACATTGAGTCATGTCTACACAAAAAGAAGAAGAGATACGAAAAAAGATTTGTTGCAAATTTTAAAGACCTCATTTTTAAAAAAGAATATGTTGGTGATAAGTATGCAGAAAGTATGGGTCATAAAATCTTAAGACTACCACCATATTAAGGTATTTCTAATCCATTAGAACACCATGTGGCATCAATTAAAATCAGGCATTAGGAGAAAAAATGTTACACCGACTCTAAGCGCTTCTGTAATATTAAAAGTGAAATACAAAATATTAATATTAACATCTGGCGCATTTGAAAGAAGGTGAAAATTTCTATTTTCATATAGCTAAGTTTCAAGCATTGTAATTAATTTAGCAGATGATAGTTATAGAATAGAATAGAATAATTTATTTGTCCTGCAAGATCATTTACATGATATAGGATACGTCAGTTTAAAATGCAAATATATACATATAAAATATCACTTAAAAATTATTATAAGATAAAATACAAACAGTACATAAAATTAATTATTATTTACATCACCCATATATTCGCTTACACTATAGAAACAATTTTGCAATAGGTACGATTTTAGTTTGCCTCGAAATTTATCTGGGTTTATTTCAGATCTAATACTATTGGGAAGATGATTGAAAAGTCATATAATAATACTGGGATTTTTCGTATCGTGCTGTATTATGTTTTGGTAGTCTTATAAAGTCATTTTGTCTAGTGGGGTACTGATGATAATAAGAGTTTGTATGAAACGTAGTTATATAAGATTTTACATATAGTATACATTTAAAAATATATATAGAAGGTACTGTTAAAATGTTATATTTTTTAAAATATTGTCGACATGCATACCTGTATGGCAAATTAAAAATTAATCTAATTATCCTTTTCTGAGAGACAAACACTCTTATAGCACTCACAGCACTACCCCAAAGATTTATATTATAGGCCAAGTGAGAATACACAATTGCATAATAAATATTCAATAACTGTTCATACATACATACATAATCGGTTGCCTCTTTTACCATTAGGTGTCGAGGACTGTTCAATTGTAAAAAACTTTTTAATTGTAAAATTGCGTAATAGCTACTATTTATTTTTTTGCAAACGTGATTAATTTGAGATTCCCAGCTCATATTACTATCTAGATACAAACCCAAAAGTTTAGTGGTAGTTGTAGAAAGGACCATGCTATAATTTACTTTGATAGAGAACTGATTACTTGAGTTAGATCTATAGTAGAATTGCATGCTAGTGGTCTTTTTAGCATTAACAACCAAAGCATTCTTTTTACACCATCCTGTAAAGTGTTCTGATATAACATTCAGTAAGACAGTTAATTCCTCAACACTTGAAGCAGATGTAGCAATAGTTGTGTCATCTGCATACATAAATATGTTATTTGAACTGACATACCTGAGCATATCATTAACATAGCATATAAATATTAAAGGTCCCAGTATTAAACCCTGAGGAACCCCAATATCAATATCACCATAATATGATCGACAGTCATTAAGTTTAACGAGAATTTTCCTAGAATGTAAATATGATGACAGCCATAATAAGAGCTGACCCCGAAAACCAATATTTTTTAACTTCTCTATAGCAACTCTTACGTTTATAGTATCAAATGCCTTTGAAAGATCAAAGAAAAGTGCACCCATAAAATCACACCGATCCAGTGCATTGTGAATAAAACTGAGTAATTCAGCAGTAACACCCTCTGTTGATCTTCCAGGCAGAAATCCGTGTTGGTTAGAACATAATATATATTATATTTATTAAGGAAGCTATACATTCTTTTGTATACATATTTTTCAAAAACTTTACCCAAAACAGTAGGTACCGTAACTCGCCTATAATTATCTAAAAACAGAATTATCTCCACTCTTGAATATTGGAGTTACAACTATCTTCAAGCTGTGTGGGAAGATACCTTGGGCTAGATACTGACATAGACCTCGCACAATAATATTTTTGTATAGCTGTATTACAATTTTGGAAATACTTAAATATTTAATAAATATTTCGTATGCTTCTATGTCTTCAATTACGTATGTTGAGTCTAACTTTTTTTAAAACTGATATTGATTTTATAGCTCTATTTTCTATGTAAATCGGGATATCTCTGGTTCTTGGCCTTGGCATAGCCCTTTTAAAAGTTCAAAGCTAGAACCTTTCCTTCTTATTTTTTTTTATAAACTCCCGTTGTGTTTATTTCTTATTTTAGGTAAGTCAGTATATGCGTTGATTGAATACACGATTGAATACATTCGTGTATTCAATCAACGGTATAAGTCAAGGCACTATAGTTGTGAATGTATAGCAAGGGCGGATCCAGGACCGATTTTCGGGAGGGGCCATGAACTTTTTTTGAGGTGGGGGACCGTAGGTACGGGGGGGGGGATTTTTAATTAAAAATTAGGGTTATAATTGTGAGTTTTAAGGCACTTCTAAAACCCTTTTACCATGTGTGAAAAGTGCCTTAAAATTCACCATTCCTGCCGTAGTATCGATTCCTACACATTTCTTCGGATCCAAGTGCAGTTCTTTCAACAAGTTTAATAATACCGTTTTTCCCAACGCTTCTCCTGTCAGGCCTTGTTCTTCCCTCTTTCTTGATTTTCAGTAATTATTTTTAGGTTCTCATAAGCCTCAATGAACTTGACAAAGTCTTCACGAATGTTGTTATTGTATCAAATGTCTGTTGTTGTATATCAAATTTAAGGAAAACTTTTCCATGTGGGATACGTCTGTCGTTTAGTCAAATATGACAGAGTAATATTTTGCACTTTGAACCTCATCCATTATTTGTTCAATTATTTCTTCACCTTAACATTAATTGATTTTGACTGGTGCTACTAATGTACCTATGTTGCTCAGAAAGATGCTGTGAATAGGTGTTATTTAAAAGTCTTATCTCCTGATGCGATTTTAAACCTTAACAATTCCCCCTCGTTACTAGGTCCAGCATCTTCGTCTAGAAGCAGAAGGCCATCATCACGATGGTCTCTTAGAGGAATATTTTGTCGACCTATAACACGAACACTATAAACCCTACTCTTGGTCATAGTTTTTCTTTATTTTTTTGTATCTGTTTAGACCTCTGAGAGTATATCTGGTTAATGACTGACTTTTGAGAGTTGCGATAACTTTGTAGAAAATCCAGCTCAACCTGAACGCACTCCTTGTGGTATGATGTTTTTCATGGGTTTTTATGGCTCCGACTATGCTCATGAGTTTGGCGAAAGATGTTAAAGGTTTAGTGACAAGGCTTTGGGCTGTCATCCCTTTATTGTGACCATATTTTTCATTAGAAAAAAAACGCAATATTTGTAAAACCATTCCTTTTCACTGTGCGAAATTACCATCCAACTCCTTTGTTCCAAGTGCTAGTGACCCAAGTAATGCTTCATTTCTTTTTTATTCTTTGTGTTTATAGAATATGGAAATTGATACGATTTTGATGGCTGTCAAGGTCGTTCTAACAATTGGCCCTTTGTAAAATTATCAACATTTTGATTTATAAAACATCCTATGTCATTCTTGAAGCTTCCATTACTGCCTTTGTTCAATTCTAGTCCAGAAAACATATTTATCCCGTTTTGTACATATATATGTGTTTAAAATTAAAAACATTTGAACATCAAATATTTAAATTTATATTTTTTTAAATTCTCGGAGGGGGCCATGGCCCCCTCCCTGGATCCGCCCTTGATGTATAGAACGTTCAGAGAAACAATGCCTTCATCATCCCAAAGTCCTCTTCAAAATGATGGTAAAGAAACAAAATAATCCCCTCTTATAAATCTTCTATTGTTGACAACTTTTGTAAGTCATTAGGACAGTTTTACACAGAGGCATAACAGAGGCCCCCGCAGCATGAAGCTTGCGGGGGCCCAATTTGTCCTCTAATATAATGTAAAAATGTGTTGTTATATAACTTGTTATATTATTTTAGGCATGCATACGCAACGTTTTTTAGACAGTGCCTGGAAATCTTCAAAAACTTTCCTCGATTTAGCAAAAACGCGCCCCGTTCTCGTAACCCTAGAAGATCCTAGCAAGCAATAAAATATTAAAAGTCAGCGAATACTATGATACGACACAAAGTATTTAAAATTTTTTTGACAAAGCATTAAAAGATGCTAACAATGCAGAAAAACGTCCAACCAAAATCGCTTACTCTAAAAACGTTTTCGGTGACTAGGTGGTCATCCAGATTTCAAACTATGCTTGGTGTAAAGCAGAACTAACATGCATGACAATTGAATCGTTTATTTCAGAAAGGGGTCAAGTGACTAATTTTGACAAAATGAGTTTTTGGTGGAATGTTTTAATTTAAACGTAAATACAGCTTTTGTTGCAGAAAGGAATCAATTGCTGCCATAGGTGTTGCCTTGGCAGCGCAGAGAAATTAGCGTTTAGTGCAGAAAGGGGCCAAACAACGCATGACTCCTTGCTTAAAAATTGTGTAACCACCAACTTTATTTCAGAAAGGGGCCAAGTGCAAAAAATTATTTATTTTTTTCTTAAACAAAGTAACAAGATAAATTTTTGAAAAATACAATACTTTTTGACAAACACTACAGGTTATTAGTGAGAATTTTTATTTTATATAAATAAAATTTTTGTTGAATGTAAACACCAACTTTATTTCAGAAAGGGGCCAAGTGCAAAAAAATATTTATTTTTTTCTTAAACAAATTAACAAGATAAATTTTTGAAAAATACAATACTTTTTGACAAACACTACAGGTTATTAGTGAGAATTTTTATTTTATATAAATAAAATTTTTGTTGAATGTAAACACGTTTTTTTTTGTGTTTTTCTCAAAAGCAGGTTTTTGTGACTTGACCCCTTTCTGAAATAAATGATTCAATTTTAAAAACTGTCTAAAGTAATATTAACCACCACAGATCGTGAGGAGAGAATGACAGATAATAATGTAAAAAGTAAAATGGAACAGTTTCAATTTGTCTTCCTATTTTACAAAATGAAGTTTTGGAATCTATAAATCTAGCTGTCACTCTTTTGCAGTTGAAAAATATGGACCTCTCACGCTTAACAGTAGGTACTTTTTATCAAAACTTGGGCAAAACTATACGTCATTTTTACAAGAATCAAAAGATTTTGCTACTAGTTTGTGACTTGCCTTGTACTTTTGCAATCAAAAGTTTTGGTAGAGTTAAGAAGCATTTTGATGAATTGTGGATATCTTTTCAATTCGGATCTAGAATTTTTTGCCAAAAGCCAAGCCAGTGAATTAGTTGCTGCGTACCCGTCAGATTTAAGTACAGAGTTTTTGAAGCAACTGCAATTTTAATATCATTAAGAACACTGTTGGAATCGGCAAACTGTATTAAAGATGCAGCCAAAATTATTCTTATAGATTTTCATTGCACTAGTGCTTGTATACCAGAAGTGTGTCATGCGTGCATCTTCTTTTTAACTTTACCCGTCACGACCACTAGTTCAGAGAGGTTTTTTATAAACTTAAATCAATAAAATCATATCTTCGTAGTACAATGTCAGAAAGCACGGTTATCTTCTCTAGTGCTTATAAGTATTTAAAATTAAGTTGCCCATCAGATAGATATTAGTCTAAGAGCTAGTGAACCCTCCGACTAACGGTCGTCCTGTAAGGCTACAAATTTTTCTAGTGATAATTCATAGCACACCAAGGCTAAAAACCATGACCTGGCAGGCCTCAGTGGTGCACGTGTATCTACCAGGTGAATCGAAAAGTGCAAAGGACATCGCACACATCTTATGGAAAATATAATGTCACTCAAATTCAATAAAATTTATACCAATAGATTCGTTTTAAATTAACGATCAAATCTTATCATTGCGCCAACTCTCTATTTTCAAAAATAAGAGCAGAAATTGATATAAATAAATCTGAAATCAAATGGGTAGGTACATAAGTTAGAGAGAGAAAAAATATTTTAAAATACCCAGATTTTCGGCACTCCATAAATCAGCGGATTAGTTTCACTAATCCGCTTAGGCCCAGCGGGATTTAAGCTGTTATGAATAGCACTCAGAGCAATAATGATTGTAACTAACCTTTTATGGACTCCAAAAATGTGATTTCGATATTTGATAATTGATAATTTGATAATTGATAATTGCAATTTGCGCCGTAATTAATCATAATTAAGAGTTGGCGCAATGATAAGAATTGATCGTTAATTTAAAACGAATCTAATCGTATAAATTTTATTGAATTTGAGTGACATTATATTTTCCATAAGTTGTGTGCGATGTCCTTTAGGGGGTAAAATAAACTTTCTCCTGTAAGGTTTAAATTTAAGTATGTGTTTGAGAAAGTCATTTAGAAGAAATTTGTACAATGACAGGCGATTCTGAACAGCATAAGACCTTGCCAGGCGAGGGGAGAGATTAGAGGTTTTTCCTAAAATGATTCTTTTTGCATCGAACAAATTTTTTTTAGGTTTTTTGAATCATTCCAAACAGAAAACGTCTTTAGTGATTTTTCTCTTAAGTTAATAGTTTTTGTTATATAAGCGATTGAAAATTTTGAAAATTGCGAAATCGGCCATTTTTAACCCTAAATCGGACATTTATCTACAAATTTCGATGTTGCCAAGATACGTAGATATTCTTTAAACATTGATTGATGAAATCCCGAAGAGTTTTTTGCAATAAAATATCGAAAACCCCTTTGTTTTTTTAATTGCTAATCAAGCAGGTGCGACACTGTAGTATAAGTGAGGACGTTTAGAGTGTGCATAAATTCATTATCTCAAGAATGGGCAAATTTCAAGAGAAATCCTCAGACAGGTCGATTTCTATTTTTAAATTAGGACTTTTTGGCATATATATAATAATAGTGACGTCATCCATCTGAGCGTGATGACGTAATCGATGATTTTTTTAATTGAGAGTAGGGGTTGTGTGATAGCTCATTTGAAAGGTTACTGAATTTTCTGTTCACTAATATAAACATTAGCATAATTATTTATACAGGGTGTACAAAAAAATTTTTTTTATTAGATTAACTTTGATTAAATTTGACAAATAGAAGAAAATTTTTTTTTGTACACCCTGTATCAATAATTATGTTAATGTTTATACTACTGAATAGAGAATTAAATAACCTTTCAAATGAGGTATCACACAACCCCTACTCTTATTTAAAAAAATCATCGATTACGTCATCACGCCCAGATGGATGACGTCACTAGTATTATATATATGCCAAAAAGTCCTAATTCAAAAATAAAAATCGACCCGTCTGAGGATTTTTCTTGAAATTTGCCCATTCTCGAGATAATGAATTTATGCAAAGTCAAACGTCCTCACTTCTACTACAGTGTCGCACACTCTTGATTAGCAATTAAAAAAACAAAGGGTTTTTCGATATTTTATTGCAAAAAACTCTTCGGGATTTCATCAATCAATGTTTAAAGAATATCTACGTACCTTGGAAACATTGAAATTTTTAGATTAATGTCCGATTTAGGGTTAAAAATGGCCTATTTCTCAATTTTCAAAATTTTCAATCGCTCATATACCAAAAACTATTAACTTATGAGAAAAATTACTAAAGACGTTTTCTGTTTGAAATGATTCAAAAAACCGAAAAAAAATTTGTTCGATGCAAAAAGAATAATTTTAGGGAAAACCCCTAATCTTTCCCCTCGCCTGGCAAGGTCTTATGCTCTTCAGAATCGCCCGTCATTGTACACATTTCTTCTAAATGACTTACTCAAACACATACTTAAATTTAAACCTTACAGGAGAAAGTTTATTTTACCTCCTAAATTTGCACCTGGTAGATACACGTGCACCGCTGAGGCCTGCCAGGTCACGGTTTTTAGCCTTGGTGTGCTATGAATTATCACTAGAAAAATTTTCAGCCTTACAGGACGACCGTTAGTCGGAGGGTTCACTAGCTCTTAGACTATATTAATAAAATTGTAGATATATTCGCTGATAGTAGATAGTGCACGAAGAAAGTTGTTCATCTCATAGAATAATACTATGTAATAATGTAATCATTTATTAATTTTTGTTCTATTTTATTCTATATTCTATACCAATCGAGATGAAAAATGTAAGTTGTTATTAAACAGTGCATGAATACACTAATACACATAAGATTTTGTGACACAAGTCGCATTTAGTAATTTTTTAAAGGGGGTCCCATATCCAATTCTGCGGGTGTAGCCCGATGGAGTTTATTACGCCACTGGCTTTACAACCTTATTAAATAATCTTAAACCCTGGTTGTGTTCATTGCTTGGTTTTTCGGCTTACCAAACTTATGCATAAGTCAAGGCACCATAGATGTGGATGTATCCTACCTTATATTTTCATATTTTACTAATTTAGAGTTTCATCTAGAAAGGACATCTTACACATCTTATGGAAAATATAATGTCACTCAAATTCAATAAAATTTATACGAATAGATTCGTTTTAAATTAACGGTCAAATCTTATCATTGCGCCAACTCTTAATTATTATTAATTACGGCGCAAATTGCAATTAAAGTTTATCGAAATTAAATTTTTTAGTCAGTAAAAGTGTCAGTTACAATCACTATTGCTCTGGGTGCTATTCAAAAGAGCTTAAACCCCGCTGGGCCTAAGCGGATTAGTGAAACTAATCCGCTGATTTATGGAGTACCGACAATTTGGGTATTATAAAATATTTTTTCTCTCTCTAACTTATGTACGTATCCATTTGATTTCAGATTTATTTATATCAATTTCTGCTCTTATTATTGAAAATATGGAGTTGGCGCAATGATAAGATTTGACCGTTAATTTAAAACGAATCTATTCGTATAAATTTTATTGAATTTGAGTGACATTATATTTTCCATAAGATGTGTGCGATGTCCTTTAACAAAGATATTACAAAAAGTAAATATAATTTAACATATAGAAAGAATAATACAAAAGGGAAGTTAAATCTGTAAAAGTTGTATGTGTGAAATGGTCCTTACTATAGTAAAAATTATTACTGAATATATTTTGAGTTTTATTAAAATACACTATCAAGGAATAAAACCAACACTTCCAAACATAAAAACTTTAAGAAGGGATAGTCAATACATATTATAAAAGAAATTACATAGAAATTATGAAAATTGCATCTAAAATGGGCCATAAATATAAAATTCATATATGTAGTCTGAATATTTTTCAGTAGAAGAAGTCTCAAATTTATATATAGGTAATATATTTTTAATGATATCAGGACAACACATCAAAAACATAAATTAATATTCATGTGGTTAATTCCAAAAAAAAATCACTGCAATATAAACTCATGGTGGACTTGTAAATATTTGCAACACTGAAACAAATTATTTAAAATAACATTTATAACACGAAATAACTTTCATTATTACCCCCCCCCCCCCCGAAATATTAATTCAAGAAGGCAATCGATTATGCAAAAACCCCCTGGAAAAATAAAAAAACAACAAATTATGAAAATAAATCCAGAAATACCATAACTAAACTAGAGAAAAACAGTACACCAGTTATGAGGATGCATTATATCTTTGCAGATTTAAACTACAATACAATTATTTCTAAAACAATTATTATTTCTAAGTATAATTTCTAAAAAAGGCACAATAGTCTATTATAATTCACAATAGGCGGAAATATAGGTATTATAAAGGGTGCAACAAAAAGGCAGGTCGTAAATTAAATAATATATTCTGAGACTAAAAATATATTGATTGTACCGAACTTACTTTAGTACAAATGTGCACATAAAAAAAGTTACAACCCTTTGAAGTTACAAAATGAAAATCGATTTTTTTCAATATATCGAAAACTATTAGAGATTTTGTATTGATTATGGACATGTGACATTCTTAGGCAGGAACATCTTAAAAAAAAACAGTGAAATTTGTACACCCCATACAAACTTTCCTTAAGCCGCTTAAACTTTTGTGTAAAAGTTTGTGTAACAAAACAAAAACAAAAAAGTTTGTGCAACATTAGTTAAATACAATGTATTTAAAACTTTTGTGTTTCTTAAACTCCAAACTTATTTGATATGTTAACATAAAAATTTTATGGGGGTTTTGTTCCGTTAAAACCCCAAATATTTGTGTAGGTTCCAATTAAATTATTACTGTGGTACCATTAAGTAAACATAATGTTCTTAACCTCATAGTTATTTTTTCGATAAGCCAGTTTTTTATCGAGATGCAGCTTCTTAGAGAAATAAACCTAAAAATGTACCTAATTATAAATAAATTATTAAAATTTTCATATTATTACCAGCTCTCTATAATCTTAATTACCCATTTACTAAAATGTGGTGGATTTTACAAATGTTCAAAATATCTCGATAAAAACAGGCTTATCGAAAAAGTACTAAGAGACAAAAAAGTTTTAAAAAAATATTTTGTTTAGCTAGTGGTATAACAATAATAATTTAATTGGGATGTACATAAAAGTTTGGGGGTGTTTGGGGGAACAAAACTCCCATACATGTTTTAGGGGTTGCACACACTGTTATTTTTCTTAAGATGATCCTGCTATAATAATGCTACATGTCTGTTTTCAATAAAAAATCGTTATAGTTTTCGATATATTGGAAAATCGATTATCATTTTGTAACTTCAAAGGGCTGTAACTTTTTTCATGAGCACATTTGTACTATGGTAAGTTAGGTACAATCGAACTATTTTTGGGCCCAGAATACGAGATTTATTTTTGACCTTCCTTTTTGTTACACCCGGTATAAAAGCCCCCAAATAATAATATACAAAAGTTAAAAGTTAAAAAAATATTCTTACAAGAAGGTAATCGATTATGCGAAAAAGAAAACACTCTGTAACAATAAAAAAACAACAAATTATGAAAATCAATCTAGAAATACCATAAGTAATTAAACTAAAGAAAAATGGTAACAGTATAGGTACCTACACCCTACACCGGTTATGAAGACAGGGCCTATTTTACCACTAGGCCCGTGAGGCACCTGCCTCGGGCTCGTATTTGAATGGGGCCCGGAAAGATTACCAAACAAAACATGTTTATTAAAATAACAAAACAAATTTTCAAAATTCTTTCATTTTACGAACAGGCAATGATAAATGATAACCATAAGAGTTATAATTAAGTGGATAGGCGCAAACTTTCGGCTTCAATGCTCTTTAAATGCATTCATTTTTTTGAATCCTCAAAAAACTAATAAATATTTTTAAAAAATTTAGACGCAGAATGAATATTACTGAGGGCCGAATGTCCCTTAGAATAAATAAAAAGTTTCTTTTGAATAAGATATGTATTTAAAATTAAAAATCACACTCAATTTTCTCTTTTTTTCACCCCTGTAACTTATTAAAATAAACAAAATAAACATTATCGAAGATTTCAGGGACTTTCGGCCCTCGGTATTAACGTAATCTTTCATTCTGCGTTTAAATTTTTCAAAACTACTTATTAGTTTTCTCAGGCTTCGAAAAAAACGAATGCATTTAAATAGCATTGAAGCCGAAAGTTTGCGCCTATCCCCTTAAACAATGTTTAATTGTTTATATATAAATTTTATTTATTGTTAATAAAATTTTTATTTTCTTGTGCAACTATATTATTTCTATTAAATAATTAATACATTTAAAAAAGTTATTATTATTATTAAATTATATTTAGGGGCCCGAAAATTGTGTAGTGCCTCGGGCCTGATTTGAAGTAAAATAGGCTCTGTATGAAGATGCATCTTTGCAGATACAAAACTACATACAAGTATTTGGCTGTAAGTATAATTTCTAAAAAATGCACAATATTCTAATTCACAATCTGCGGAAAGATAAGTCTTAAAAAAGCCCCCAAATCTTAATATACAAAAAGTATCCCCCTTAATATTATTGCAAGAAGGCAAACGATTACGCGAAAAAGAATGTAACAATAAAAAAACAACAAATTATGAAAATAAATCCAGAAATACCATAATTAGTATAATTTCTAAAAAATGCTCAATATTATAATTATGACAATCTGCGGAAAGATAAGTCTAATTATATAAAAGCTCTCGAAGGATTAAAAATATACCCCAGCAGCGTAAAGGATAAAAGGTCCAACACCAAAAAAAAATCACAGAAACTGAAAAAAAAAACATCATGAATTAGATGAGGGCAACCACCAATGAGGAAACCTAAAGCCTAAAACAGAAGGAAAAGTTTCCTCAAGAAGTAAAAAAAGTCAAAGTGTCTTTACATATTTGATCAAATTCCAAACATATGTTGCCAACGTAGCCACATATTTAAAGGATGACTAAGTAATTAATATACACACACAACAAATATTTAAGTTTAAAATTATGGTTTTCGCGGTTGAATAGATATTTTTAAACTAATCGAATCAAGGAACTACTTGTTAATGTATTAAGTGCTAATTAACTAATAACTTGTTTTAGAATATGACTGTGGTTGTCGGTATCTTGACCAAATAAGGATGGACATTAAATTAATATACTTACAATGCAACCGGATCTTCAATACTAGGTACGTACTGTTCTAATAATTTTTGTCTAGCTTATTGTTATTTTGTTAATTAATACTTAACATATTCGTTCCTTGAACCAGCCTACGAATATATTTTGGAAATAATTAAAAAAAAGTTTTACCTATGAAGTGGTTTCCTTGGAAATGTCGCCGTGTGAAAACTGGTTTTAACCCCGGTAATCTAGCTTTATGATGTTAAAAATACTCATACAGCTAGATAACCAAAGAAAATATCAGTTCCATTGGAGAAAATACCGAAGGAAAACACTCAACAATCCCAATGGTCACTTTACTGAAGCACGTGATACAGCGCGCCGGCACCGGCACGGTACGATCCGCACTAACTGCCTCCGAGAAACTTTATCTTCTCTCGCGCATGAAGAACTGATCAAGCGACTGTTTCTTTAGCAAGTGGGACGATTTGCTTTCTCATCGCAGCTCGGTTGCCAGCCAGTCTCGAACTCTGTCGCTGTGAAAACCAGTTTCAAAAGCCAAGCCTGTATGTCACTATGTTGCCAAACTTTCTAGTCTCAAGGCAGTATTTGTATAGCGAGCCAACCAATTCGCGGAATTTCTGGTTTAAAATGTAGTCCTAAATTATAATAAAACTATACACACACTTTTTCTTCCTCAGGTAGAAACATTGCCTCTATGCCACTGTTTTTTTAATCTTTCTGGTCTCAAGGCAATATTTGGATACTCAACAGACACAAACACAATTCAATACATAGTTCCAAATTAAAATTTTCCAATACATGTACACTCTGTTAACACTCAGCTACAAAAATTAATGCTATCTGTAGAGCACTCGGGGTTGAACTGAATCCGAATGCACCTTTTCAATTTACCTTTCTTCTACCATTGTATGCTTCAACCCCTCTTATTACCTACATCCATTTGCAGGGGCACCGATCACGAAAATTAGTAGGGTTTTAAGAAACCGTATCCCTCATTATCTGTATGGTTTTATAAAAATGGGACAAACTTTTAAATAGATCTTCATAAAACATGTAAGTTGAATGAAGAAACGTTGGTCTTCATAAGATATTTCGATATCATTTTTATTCGTCAATAAAATATTACTGTTAATCGTCAATTAATAAAGTAATACTTTAAAGGTAAAGTTTTCAATCCTAATAGCAATATTTATAATATTGAAAAATCTTAAAAATATTACTAAAAGATTTTTAAATTGAAAACTTATTGGTCCATTTCCCTGGTGACACCTCCATGGCTTCTAAAAATTGCAAGCCAGATGGATGCTGAAGCGAAGAAGACAAAAGGGAATTCAAAAACTTACAATTCACGACCCCGTCTGTTCAGCTGGTAAATTCCAACGGAAAATGGACCTAGTTACTCAAAGGAGTAAAGACCAATATAAAAATAAAATAAAAATTCATAAACATTTTTATTCAGTTGCAATATATCATCGGTTTACAACGTTCTCCGTCTTCCGATACCTGTTCGTCATTTCTCTCTGTCCGCACATTGATCTACTTGCGGACCTCTTTCATCCAAGGCTTTGTTTATTCCTGCCTGCCAACTTTTCCTCGGTCTACCACTTCTTCTTCTACCTTGCGGTTTCCAGTTTTGTATTTGTTTTGGGATTCTATCTTCGTGCATTCTTTGTACGTGACCAAACCATCGTAGTTGTATTTCATTGATTTCGTCATTTATGGTATGTGTGACCTTTATTATTTCTCGTATTCGTTCATTTGTGACATGTTCTCTTCTTGATCTTCCTGCAGCTCTTCTCCAGAAATCCATTTCGGTGACCTCTAACATTCGTTTTGCTTTTTCCTTCATAGGCCATACTTCGCAGCTGTATGTTATGATGCTTTTCACTACGGCGTTATATATTCAGTTGCAACGTGAAGGCAAAACAATCTTATTTTTCACTTCGAATACGGAGCGCAGTCCAGTAGTCTGAATCGACGATTTTAGACTCTTATTAGAGTCTCATCGGAGAGACGTAGGCCTGCTGCTCTATACTGGACCAATAAGTTTTCAATTTAAAAATCTTTTAGTAATATTTTTAATATTTTTCAATATTATAAATGCTGCTATTAGGATTGAAAACTTTACCTTTCAATTGCCAGATGACGCTAGTCACCTAATCCATACACGTCAGTTGAAATGTGGGGGTAAGCTTTCATGGTTGATCACTTCGAGTATGGAGTAGCAGGCCTACGTCTCTCCGATGAGACTCCAATAAGAGTCGAAAAATAGAGTCGACTACGCTCCGTATTCTAAGTGAAAAATAAGATTGTTTTGCCTTCGCATTGCAACTGAATAAAAATGTAATTTTTATTTTATTTTTATATTGGTCTTTACTCCTTTGAGTAACTAGGTCCATTTTCCGTTGGAATTTACCAGCTGAACAGACGGGGTCGTGAATTGTAAGTTTTTGAATTCCCTCTTGTCTTCTTCGCTTCAGCATCCATCTGGCTTGCAATTTTTAGAAGCCATGGAGGTGTCACCAGGGAAATGGACCAATAAGTTTTCAATTTAAAAATCTTTTAGTAATATTTTTAATATTTTTCAATATCATAAATGTTGCTATTAGGATTGAAAACTTTACCTTTCAATTGCCAGATGACGCTAGTCACCTAATCCATACACGTCAGTTGAAATGTGGGGGTAAGCTTTCATGGTTGATCACTTCGAGTATGGAGTAGCAGGCCTACGTCTCTCCGATGAGACTCCAATAAGAGTCGAAAAATAGAGTCGACTGCGCTCCGTATTCTAAGTGAAAAATAAGATTGTTTTGCCTTCGCATTGCAACTAAATAAAAAGGGAATTTTTATTTTATTTTTATAATACTTTAAACTGTTGATTGAAATTATTCGTCATAAAGTAATGGATACGTAGAAACTGGAAATTATTTCTTTTCTTTATATAATGAAAGATAGTACAATGAGTTGTATACAGATATATCACTGTTCGCAAAAGAATTCTACAAATTTTACAACCCATTTTATGTTGATTGAATTTAATTTAATAAACTTATCCATAATAAACGTCACTATCCAACAAAAGAACAAGATGAGGACACTAAAATGAAAACACACATGAACTATTGGAGGAAGCTGAAAATGAAGAGAATGGGATACCAAAACTGTCAATGATAAAAGAGGTTGAAAGGGCAATCAAACTGCAAAAAATAACAATGCCCCTGAATGTAATGGACTACCCACAGAATTGTTCTGTGAAAAAAAAGTTGGAAGGAAGGGAAATAACAGAAAGGATATATGAGGTCATACACAGAATATCGAGACAAGAGAAACTGCCAAAAGGTGGAATAAGACTAATCTACTCAATCCATAAAAAGGGCGTTAAACTCCTCTGTCAAAACTATATGGGAATCTCCTTCCTATGTTGTGAAAATAAAATATTTCTCTCTCTCTCTAATGCCTTCCCTCCTTATGGAGTAATATGGAGTATTGAGCGCTCTTGCGTTTCTTAGCCAAAAGTGAAAGATGGCTGATTGGCTGGATCAGCGCATCGTCTTCTGTTTTCATCATCATCAGTAGCTCGACAACCCTTTTTGGGTCCTGGCTTGTTCTAGGATTTTCCGCCATTCTGTTCTGTTCCTTGCTTTGTTCTTCCAGTGAGTAATCTCAAGTGTATTCAGATCTTGTTCCACTTGTTCCATGTATCTAAGTTTGGGTCTTCCCTTTGACCTTCTCCCTACTGGTGTTTGCTTCATTATGTGTTTTGGTGTTTCGGTCTCCAACATTCGTTCAACATTTCCCATCCAGCGCAGACGTCCGATCTTTATGGATGTTATGACGTCGGGTTCGTTGTATGCTGCGTATAGTTCAAAATTATATCTTTTGCACCATACGTAATTTTCTTTTACCCCCTTATATTCTTATATATGTGATTTTTCGTTCAAACGTACCTAATAAGTTCTCATCGCTTTTCGTCAGTGTCCATGTCTCTGATCCCTATATAAGGACCGGTTTTATCAGGCTTTTGTATATTTTGCATTTGGTTTTTCTCGTGATGTTGTTAGATCTAAGATGTTTAATGAGTCCATTATATGTTTTATTAGCAATATGTATTATTCTCTTAACTTCTTCGCTGACATTGTTTGGCCTGTCGATTTGCTGGCCTTCATGTATTTGGTTTGTATTTCATTAATATTTAGGCCACTATTTTGTGCCGCTCTTTCTATAGCAATACAAGCTTCTATCATTTCTCTTTTGCTTCTAGCTATGATATCAACATCATCTGCAAATGCCAATATTTGTACACTTTTTGTTATTATTGTTCCTCTGGTGTTGACTTTTGACTCTCTAATTATTTTCTCTAATGTGATGTTGAATAGAATACAGGATAGGGCATCTCCCTGTCGTAGGCCCGTTCTAACACGGATTGTATCTGTTAGTGCGTTTTGAATTCGATCCCTGCTTTGTACTTGAAGAGTTTCTTTTACTATATCAATGAGTTGAGTTGGAATATTAAACTCTTTCAGGGCGTTGATCAGAAATTCTCGATGGATACTATCATAGGCACTCTCAAAATCAATGAAGAGATGATGTGTTTCTATATTAAATTCACTAGTCTTTTCCAACATTTGTCTCAAAACGAAGATCTGATCTATTGTGGCCTGCAGACACCACATTGATATCCCCCAACTATTTGTTCCGCATATGGTCTCAATCGCTCATACACAATATTTGACAGTATTTTATATGCCACAGTCAGTAGCGTTATTGCCCGGTAGTTGTTACATTGAAGCTGATCTCCCTTTTTATGTAGTGGAATGATTACTCCGGTATTCCAATCTTGTGGCAGTTGTTTATTATTCCATATTTTCACTATAAGTTCGTGTATCGCATTCAATAGGGAGTCTCCGCCTTCTTTTATTAATTCTGCGCTAATGTTGTCCAATCCAGGTGACTTGTTGTTTTTCAGTCTGGTAACTGCTTCTTGAATTTCAGCTACTGAAGGGGGGTTGTTTCTCTGGTGTCCGTTTGATCCAGTATAATTTCATCGTATAGTGGATCTCCGTTTTGTTCAAACTTCTCTTTGAAGAAATCAGTCCATCTTTGCAGTATTTCACTCTGTTGAGTTACTATATCTCCTTTTTTGTCTCTGCACATCATTGTTCTTGGTTTAAATTCTTTTCTGCTTTTGTTAAGTTTTTGGTAGAATTTTCTGGTTTCTGTTGGTTTATTTAAGTCTTCAATTTCTTGGAGTTCTTTTTCTATATGTTCTCTTTTCTTTCTGTGGTGACTTTCTTCTCTTCCCTCCTTAGCATTCTATATTCCTCCTTTGTCTGTCTTGTTCTATGTCGTTGTTGTAGTCGTTGATATACATTATTTTTTCTTTCTGTTATGTTACGACACTCTTCATCGAACCACTTCCCTTCAGTTGGTTTGACCTTTTTTTTAGACCCAAGGTCTCTTTGGCAGCGTCTTGTATGATGTTTTTATACGCTTCCCATTCTCTGTTTATATCCTCGTGCTTTTGTCTGTTTTCTAGCCTTCCGTTTATATATTCTTTGTATTTGGCTCTTTTGCTGTTGTCTGCTAAGTTTTTTATTTCATATTTTTCAATTTTGGATCCTTTTCTTTTTTAATGTTTGAGATTCTGGCTCTTATTCTACTTTCCACTAGGTAGTGATCTGAGTCTGCATTTGCCCCTGGTCTGCTGCATACGTTTATTATGTTTGAGTGATGTCTAGAGTCAATAATAACATGATCGATCATGTTTACTGTAACCCCATCTGCAGATCTCCACGTTACCTTATGAATATTTTTTCGCTGGAAGCAAGTGCTGGCAATGACCATGTTAAGGGAAGTTGCTAGATTTATTAGTCTGATGCCATTGTCATTGGATACTTCATGGAGGCTGTGCTTACCTATCGTTGGTAGGTATTGTGGCTCTTTTCCTATTTTTGCGTTGAGATCACCATAAATAATTTTGATGTCATTCTTTGGGCATGAATAGTATCCAGCTTCTAGGTCCTCATAGAATTTTTCTTTGACATCGTCTTCTGTTTTATCTTTTAGAAATTTCCTCTACAAGTATTTTCCATTCCTCTCTGTTTCTCGCTCTCTGTTTGACTTCTCTCCATCTCAGGCCAATTCTTTAATAATCTTTTGTTACAGCACTTCTTCAGCTATTATCAGGTCTTTTTTCTTCTTCTTCTTCCATCTGGTTGGTATTCGAGTGCTTGTTTGGTTATATTATTTCGGTCCTTCCTCAGAGTATGTCCAACCCATTTCCTTCTTTTAATTGTGACTGTTATTTTCTCTTGTTTGGTTCTTCTCCATAGATCTATGTTTGTTATTTTATTTGGCCAGTATATTTTTAGGATTTTTCTCAACGATTTATCTATAAAAGTTTGTAATTTTTTGGTAGTTGTCTCTTCCTACGTCTTCAAGATTCTGTTAAATATTTTGATTTTGGTTAATTCTGATATATCGCGTGTGTTCCAGAGTTATATGCATGTTGGGTCTTTCTTCTTCTTAACGTGCCCTATTAAGTCCCCTTGACGTTGGCGATTAACATCGCGAAACTGTCTCTATCTCGAGCTATTCTAAATAGTTGTTCTGCTTTCTTTATTCCTGTCCACTCCCTGATATTCTTCAACCAAGAGGCCTGCTTTCTACAAATTCCTCTGCGTCCTTCGATTTTACCCATCATAATAAGTTGAAGAATATTATACCGGTCTCCCCTTACTACGTGTCCAAAATAGGCCAACTTTCTATTTGATGTTATCAAGCAGCTCGCGGGCAGCATTTGCTCTCTTAAGGACTGCCACATTTGTCAGCATAGCCGTCCATGGTATTTTCAGTGTACGTCCACGCAGCCACATTTCAAAGGCCTCCAAGGTTGTGTCTTTACTATTCTTTTTCCTACATCTGATCTACTACCGCCTTTTTTCCATGATTGACCCCAGATATGTAAATTTATATATCTCCTCTATTTCTCTTCCGTTTATTTCGATTTTAGTTAATTGGTTGCTGTTTTTTAAGAGTTTTGTTTTTTTTGTATTTATCTTCAGGACCATTACCTTGGAGTATTTTGCAAGATTGTCGATCTTCTTTTTCATATGGCTACTATGTTCGGTTAGGAGACAAATGTCGTCTGCGAACTCCAAATCCTTCAACTGGTCATGCAAGTTTCACCTAATACCTGTTTTATTATCGCTTACTTTCTGCATGATCCATGCAGTCCGTTATTATTAGGAATAATGCAGGGGACAGCACACATCCTTGTTTAACACCGCTTTGTATAGCTATATCTTCTACCATTTCTCCCGCATGTTCTAGTCTGGCTCTATATTCCTTGTAGAATATTCTGATCAAGTTGATGTATTCCATTGGTATACCACATTATAGTTTTAAAGCTCTGGCTTTAGTCTATTCAATATGATCTTGGACATTATTTTGGATGTGGCACTTAGCAGTGTCATTGCTCGCCAATTTTTGCATTTATACTTAAATCGCCCTTTTCTGGCATCTTAATGATTACACCCTAGTTTCATTCCTTTGGGAGCTCCTCGTCGGCCATATCTTGTTAAATAGTTTGTAACATTTTTACTGATTAGGTTGTCGCTTTCAGCGGTAGTTGTCTCCATTTAGAGATCTTGCATTGTATGTGCAGACGTTTAGTTTTAGGGTTTTGTTTCGTTGAGTTTTCATAAGCGAGTTCTTGTCTCCGCCAGACTCCGTGAGACTGACCTTTTTCGAGGTGTGGGATTTAGCACTAGATGCTCTACCCACCTGGGGACCATTTCCGTGTGTTTTAGTACTCGCCATTGTGGATTGAAAGGGGGTTATTGGCAGTTAAAACACCACGCTTGCCATGCGGGTTGGTGAGTTTGTTATCAGCCGCCCACTCTGGGTCAGACGTTGTTTGTAGCCGCCCACTCTGGATCAGACGCTACGTTTAATTTTATATTAACCCTAAAATTAGGGGTCACCACTTCCGCCATACAAGCCGTATCAAAGATCTTTTTTTTCGCCGTGGCTACCGTTGTGGTCTTCATCTGTAACCCTAGACAAGGGACCCTAAGCAGGTTCTAGTTCCCCGGGCCAGGGAACCCCTTGAATCTACGGAGGGCAGGGATTGATTCACTTTCCCTGATAGGACTATCTAAAATAGTTCCTACCCGTACCCATTATCCCGTCCACTATCACTGTTGGCAAAAATGGGATTTAATATTATAACTTCATTCAAAAATGTTTCGTAAATCATTTTCTACTAAATTTGTATATACTTTACTTTAAAATTCTGGTCAGGTTAGTCATTGGCGTTTCATTTTGTTTGATATAGATAATCTAAATATATAACAACTATACTAGTTTTTTTAAATTCATATCAGCTTTTTACTGAAGTAATAAACATAAAAAAACGTCGATACATAGCCGTACACGTTATAAATAATTCAGGTGAGAAAATGCAAAGAGGATTTAACCAATGTTAGGGAACCAATGTTATTTAACCAATGCTTTTGGTTTGGTCTGTGGATATGACCATGTTATATTGTTCCGCAATCTAATAGAATCGATAAAACCTTGATGACCATCCTGTGTTTCACTCACTAGGACTAGGTAATTGATACTGTGTTGTTCTGAATCTTGTAAGGTTAAGAAACGTAAATATCTGTTGTTTTTATCGATATTTTTATATAAATTTAAATAAGAATTGAAGAAAACTATCGTATTCTTGTCTAATCGTACCAGTTGTAGATATATTCCTGTTTCGATATTTACTATTATAGACCAGATCATTTAGCACTAACAACACACGAATATATCGATTTTTTAATACAGCACCAAGAGACTTGCAGTTTTTTGCATTATGTTCAAAAATGCTCGCCACTGGGCGGCTTCCATCTATGTTATTTTTCAATAATTATATGTATTGCTTATTGTTTGTAATGAGACAGATTGCAATAAACATTGGATGTTAAAAAAAATGTTCAAAAATGGGTGGAAATTATAATTGCACTTTAAAGTGCATAAAATACATCTAGAAGTGCATAAATATAAAAAATAGAGTCAAAATCAGTATACTAAGGAACAAAATTTATTATTCGGGGGGTTTTTGGGGTCGCTAAACACGAATATGCCATAGAATTGACCTCCGGAGTACCTGATGCCCAGGGTCGCTACTAAGACGCGTCATCTTCTGGAGTTTCGAGTGATTTCGGCACTAAATTGATCCAACTGGACTACTCGGGGGGGTTTTGAGGTCGTTAAACACGAATATGCCATCAGAACAGACCTCTGGATCATCTGGTGCCCAAGATCATAAGGGACGTCATCTTCTGGAGTTTCGAGGACTTTCGGTATTAATTTGATGCAAACGGATGACTTACGGGTTTTACAAACCTAAGTAAAAACGGGGCTTGTCCCCCATAATTATTTTTCAGTTTTTTGGACAAACTGTCCTTTTTTAATTTCATATGATGTAAAACCAAAATATACATTCAGCTCTAAATTTTCACTTTTCTACCACCAACCGTTATTTTTTAATAGCCATCTAAATATTAGCTCTTCTATATAAATAAAAATGAATGTTTGTATGTATGTATATAATATGTAGAGTATGTACCTTATAGACTCGGAAACTATGCATTTCATCATATAATGACCTTAGCAAATTTGTCGTTATCGCGGGGCGGGGGTCGGGATCGGGACGAAATTAAATTAAAATTACGAATTAAAATTAAATAAAGTGTGCGATATTGTAAGATTTGTAAAAAGTAAAAGACTGCCTAGCTGTGATATTCTAGAGACAAGAAGATACAAAAACACTAACGAAAATATTAAATATAAAAGCTGACACACTGACAAAAAAGAGGAAGGTCCAGAACGAGATGGTTGTCTGACTTAGAAGACGACCTGAAATCTATCAATGTAATACAATGGATAAGAAGGACATAAAGGATGTCTAAATGAAAGGACATAGTCAGACAAGCAAAGTTTATTCATGGTTATGATGTCAAAAGAGAAACCGTATTCGAAAACTGACCAATTATTACTAGACCAGTTATCCCCGCAAGGCGTCTACCGGTGTCACTTCTTACTTAGTAAACAGCAATATAGTTGTTGACGCCCTAATAACACAAAACATTCCAGGAATGTTCCTAGAAGGTACACACAGGACATTGAAAACATTTCTGGAATGTCCCCAAGAGCACACGAACGTCCCTGGAAAGTCCCAGGAAAGTGCTGTGTCAGCATTTTAAACATTCCTTGAATGTCTTGTTGGAACATTCCATGAATGTCTACGAATGTTCTTTAAACATTCACAGTATATTTTTTAGACTGAATGTCTTGTTGAAACATTCCATGCATGTCTACGAATGTTCTTAGAACATTCAAAGTTAATTTTTTAGACGTTCTCTGAAATATATCGTCAGTGATGTGACAATACCTCCTATATTATGTTTTTTCATGAGTTTTGCAGGAGACCAAAAACATTATTTAAGGTCACCTCCTGTTTTCATACGTAAGTTTTGACTTGTTTTGTAGTAAATAGATAGTTGAATTTACTACAAAACAAGTCAAAAAATATATGAAAACAGGAGGTGGCCCAAACAAGTTTTTCATCTCCTACAAAATTCATGAAAAAGCAGATAGGAGGTATTGTCACATCACCGACGATATACCAGAAGTATATGTGGCCGTACCAAATAATACATCCTTGATAAATATAAACATTTTTATTGCACAAAATCTTGTCATATATTTCTTTCCATAATCATCACTACGATGACGATCATTGTATTGAATTGTACATTACAATTACAATCTGGTCATAACTCTGACCAATGAGAAATTTTAATTTAACCTAAATTACTACTGTTCCTTAAAATGAAGAGCTTACCCCATAGCGTCGCTTATCTAATCTAACAGGCACACAAGCACTACGCTCTGCTTTTCTAACCGCACTATTCTAACATACACAGGCACACAAGCATTATGCTTTGCTTTTCCCTATCACCTATCACTCAAACTGGTTCAAAAGGCTTTGTCCTCTTCAATCTTCTAGTTTGCCCAGTAGTATCGAGGAGCTAAATTTCCTCAATATTCTTGTAGGTACTTACGAAGTTGTTGCTTGTAACTTCCAACTTTAAGAATAAATCCAGCTGTAAAATATTTATGTGCCTGAAGGCTTTTGTATGCTTTCATCTGCTGCTTAGAGTAGTAACTGTGAGACTCCACCAGATATGTATAAATATCTATATGTAATACTAATTTGGTGGAATGCACTTTATGGTAAAATCCAATTCTGATTGAATTGTATATGGCTCTAAATCCCTAATTATTTTCAGCTTCAATCTTCAATAAATATCTAAAACAATAAAAGAAATAATGTTACTGCTTGCAAAATTCATCAATATTGATAAATATCAGAGAAAAATGAACAGTAAATAAAAATTGTTTCCCCTACCTATTTCTCCAAACATCTGGAGTTTCCAATAATAATTTTGCACTTTGCAGTGTCGTAAAGTTATAAAGTTCACAAAATACAGCAAACTGAATCCAAAATAGACAAAATACGACGATAGGACGATAAACAATGAAATGAAATGATATTACAAACATAACCTCTGTAACCTGTACTGTAACTTTTTGCCAACTAGAACCAGAAGTCACGTGGTTTGGATTGCCTAAATACATAATATACACGCGCGGCAAATTTGAAAATGAATGCAAATTGAATAGTAAATGGCCTCTCTTAAAATATAGGACATTGGTAGTATGTTCATAGAATGTCTTGTGGTAACATTCCACGAATAACTTAATCAGATGTTCACCGAATGTTCCTTGAATGTCCAGGACATTCAAACATTAATAGAACTTTGATAGTACATTCCTGGAATGTTTTATTTTGTTAGGGTGTATGTATCAAGCGTAGCAGTGACGTTTATAATCGCAAGTTTTTTGAGAGTTTGCGGAAAACTTTGTGTGTCCATGTTTCTGACAAGGAAAATTAATCATGCCTTGAAAAACCGCCATGGATTAATATTTACGCACCGTAAAACAATATTACTTATCAGAATGAATTAAATAGATACTTTTATATTAGGTAATACATACATACAGGGTGTTTGGTAAAGAATGGGCCATAGCTTAACGTTAGATTCCTGAGGTTAAAATAGGTCGATTTAAGCTAACTTACCTTTGTACGAAAGTTGATAATAAACAAAATACACGGTGTCAAAGTTAAACTTTTATTTTATTTATTCTTGAATATTTCGTAACAGGCATGGGATAATAACACGAAATTTAGTAAGCGGGGGTTTTTGGTACATAAAATCTAAATTTGCCACCAAAAACGATATAGTGTACAGTGGGCGCCACATACGCCTTTCATCGCTCATTAATAGGTTCAATTTTTTTATTACCCACTCTACATACTTTTTGAATCAAAACTTTTATTTTCTTAATATTATTACTTAAAAAAGGTATACTATATTCATCTCGCTAAACTAAACCGTTTCGAGATAAACGTATTTTAAGTCTGCGAGGCAACATAATTTTTTGAATAATATCATGTAGTTACACCCGAAAAATAACTTAAAACCATCAAAATCTCCAAAAATGTATCGATAATTTCTTAAAATGGAATTTGCGATGCAATATGAGAACTGGCACAATTATTATGGTTTCAAGTTGATTTTTTGGGTGTAACTACAATGATATATTATTGAAGAAATTATGTTGTATCCCAGATTTAAAATGCTTTTATCTCGAAAACAGTAGTATACCTTTTTTAAGTAAAAATATTAAAAGAATAAAAGTTTTGATTCAAAAAGTATATAGAGTGAGGGATAAAAAAATGAAACGTATTAAATGAGCGCTGAAAGACGTATGTGACGCCCTCTTGGCAATACCTTATTTTTGGTGGCGAATTTAGATTTCTCATCCCGCAAAACCCCCGCTTACCAAATTGTGTGTTGTTATCCCATGCCTGTCAGGAAATATACAAGAATAAATAAAATAAAAGTTTAACTTTGACACCCTGTATTTCGGTTATTATCAACTTTCGTACGATGGTAAGTTAGCTTAAATCGACCTATTTTAAGCTCAGGAATCTAAGGTTAAGCTATGGCCCATTCTTGAATATTTATCCATCCTGTATATTTTTTAAGTGTTTTTTGATTTTCTGTTAATTTTTATTTATTGAACTTTGACACATTATTGATTTATTTCTAAGGCAGGCGGTACGAAGTTCGACGGGTCAGCTAGTAAGAAATAATATACTGCTTACCACAAATAACATACTGGTTACTATTAATACTGGTTACCACAGATAAAAGGTGTTTAGGTATTTTAAAACAGGGTAATTTACTAGTTTGAAGATGAAAATAAAAATATATTAAGTTTTTATATTAAAGTTTAATATTGTTTGATATATTTATTTTCTATTTCTTTTTTTGCTTGATGGGAAATGTTTAAATATTTTTGGGAATTTGTAGCCTGTTTAAATATATGGCCGAATCGTCTATGGGTGTCATGACGTCACTATACTACCTGCGTGCTTTTATTCTTCCTTGACCATCATAAAAATCTTAACCTTAAAATACTTCCCCGCTGGTTAATTTCTTAAACCACAAGTGTCTATAATAAGAACCTAAACAGGTGCCTACTGAGATTTAGTGGATATTTCTCAGAAATGACATACAGTTATTCTGTAATAAATATTTATTTTGTTATAATTATTGTCAATTTTAAAATTTAAAATGTTTAAATATTCTTTATTGAAATTTGCATTTAGTTCGCACTGATCTCATATGAAGCTCATTTTCATTTTAACTATTTAGTTTGCAGGATTCTTATTTTCTTTATTTCGTTAAAGTTTGTTGTATCGTGCTTATCTCCTGTATCGCAATATGCCATTTTCCCTATGACAGCAACATAACTTCCTCGATAGTAATTTTCTTTTTACGTAATTTTCTAGAATATATCTAGTAATTATTTATGGAAGGCTTTATGATGCTACTATAGTATGCGGTCTACTCCGAGGATGCGGTCTACTTGTGCATATAGCTCTATTATAGTGTGCAATATTATAGTGTACCTATCGCAATCTGAAAATTCCTAAAGGATTTGCGTAAAATAATTGACTTTAAGGAAACTCTTGCAGAAAAAAATATTTACTCACAAGTAATAAACACTTGGAGAAAAATAAATGTAAAATGAAAGGGGACTAATAATTTACAAAAAAAAAATTCACCCCGACTACTTACAAGAAAAATTTATATGTAGCCTAATTATTTACAAAACGATAACGCCTTTATTAAAGATCATGCGGTCCAATGGACGGTCATTCTAGATTCTTTGGGATATTCTCAATAAAATAAGTTTGTTGACATTTTTCTCAAAAGTTAATAGTTTTAAAGATAAGCGATTTAAAATCCGAAAAATGACAAAAGAACACATTTTCGCATTTTAAATCGCTTATAACTTTAAAACTAGTAATTTTTGAGAAAAATTAGAGTAGCATTATGTTGCTTTGTGTGCCATTAGAGTGAAAACTTAGACTTTTGATAGCAGTTGCCGCTAGGGCATCTATGCCATTTCGTTCGTTGCGATCCGTGACTGCACGCCGGGGTTTGTTTTGGCTGGATCGGGGAGAGCAGCATATGTGCCTCCTGATGAGAGACTAATAAGTTTCGAAACCGGTAGAGGTGCTTGCGGCACTATCTGATTGGACCAGAATATCGCGCGGCTGTAGTTTCGTGTTGCAACTACATTGAAAGTGGTTATTCATTTTTGATTTACTTTACTCTGTTTGGAGTACAAAGGGAACTATTCTCGTTGGAACTTTACCGCGCTGAGCAGATGGGACGTGAATTATATATTGTAAAATTCCCTCATTTTCCTTAGTCTCGGCATCCGTATGGCTTGCAAATTGTAGAAGCCTCGGAGGTGCAACCAGAGAAGGTTCCCATTGTTTTCATTCTGGTGGGATGTAGAGTAGCATTATGTTGCTTTGTGTGCCATTAGAGTGAAAACTTAGACTTTTAATATTTGAGTTAAAAAATTACAGACTTTTATCTTTTAAAACATAAGTAAATGAAGCTTTAAAATGGGGGTTGCTAAAAGTTGTGAAATTAACCGGTTGCCTCGAAAACTACAAAATAAGGCAAAGTCGTTAGTTGCTTATAACTATTGTACAAATCAAACTAAATATTTGTTATTGCGCCCAAAAGTTGGGTATTGTGGTCCCTAATAAACCCTTAAAATTTAAAATCGACCCATCAATTAGTTTAAAAGTTTTTCTATTTGTTTAACATAAAAACCATATTTGCAATAACATTAGAATAACAATATTTGCAATAACATTAGAACCAATAACAGTCAGAAAATAATGAAGATATGGTAAGTCTACGCTCACCAAATGAAAGTTTAAGAGTAAGAGTTAAACTATCAATATACAGGGTGTTTGATAAATAATGGGCCATAGTTTAACTTTAGATTCCTGAGCTTAAAATAGGTGGATTTAAGCTAACTTGCCTTAGTACGAAAGTTGATAATAACCGAAATACAGGGTGTCAAAGTTAAACTTTTATTTTATTTATTCTTGAATATTTCCTGACAGGCATAAGCTAACAACACGAAATTTGGTAAGCGAGGGTTTTTTGGGACGAGAAATCTAAATTCGCCACCAAAAATGATGTGTTACTCAGAGGGCGCCACATACGTATTTCAGCGATCATTTAATACGTCCAATTTTTTTTATGCCCCACTCTACAAACTTTTTGAATCAAAACTTTTTTTCCCTTAATATTTTTACTTTAAAAAGATATACTACATTCATCTCGCTAAACTCAACTGTTTTCGTGATAAACGCATTTTAAGTCTGCGATACAACATAATTTTTTGCATATCATTGTAGTTACACCTGAAAAATAACTTAAAACCACAATAATTGTGCCAGTTCTCATATTTATGTTATTGCATCGCAAATTCCATTTGAAGAAATTTGCGATACATTTTTGGAAATTTTTATGGTTTTAAATTATTTTTCGGGTGTAACTATAGTCCGTCTAAAAAGTATTCGGAAAAAAGAAAACAGAATTATTATTTTACGGTATTTATTTCTATCACTTGAAATATGAAATTTCAACAAATAATTTATTTCATTTACTTATACAACCTCCATTTAAATCTGAACACTAACTAAATGTTCAGGTACACCCGAAACTAGGTCAAGGCCATAATTTTCGGTAATGGTGCTCCAGGCCTGTAAAACTGACCGAATCAAACCTTCTTTATCTCGTGGCGCTGCTCGTTCCACTTCAATCTTTGTCAGTCCCCAGATGTTTTCAATGGGGCTAAGATCTGGAGATGCTGCTGGCCACGGAATTGTTGCCAATTCGTGTTCTTGCATCCAAGCTTGAGTATAAGCAGAAGTATGGCATCTTGCATTATCTTGCTGAAAACGCCACCCCTCTGGATATAAAACATGAGCCGTTTCAAGAAGAAAACCATTTAGGATGTCACCTCTAGGAGCTAAATGCTTCGTTGCAACTGTACTTATCTTTTCGTTTAAATACTGTATTAAGGCGTATTCTGAATTTGCTTCTAAAAGATCAACCTCCTCAACTAAAGGATCAAACTTACTTCTTCGTACAAATTGATGCTACAATTGATTGTACAATTGATTGACAGCTAGTTGATCTCCGTTGATAAGTAAACAAACGTTCATGCAGTGTACAGTTGGTTTCTGTACATACTAGACTTCGTACAAAAGTGCAGATCAGCTGATAGAACAGTTTTCCATTTAGTGATATCTAAATTTCTGGTATCCAATGCTAGATTCACTGCTTTCCATATAACTCCTTTGTATCTTTCGAGTTGACCATTTCCTTCAGGGTTATATGGTGTTGTTCTACTTGAAGATATTTCTTTAGAGTGTAGATAATTAATAAATTCTTTTGAAGTAAAGCTAGTTCCCCTGTCGGAATGTATTTATGCCGGCATTCCATATAAACAAAATAGTTGATTCAAAAATTCAGTTACATACTGTCTGACTGGATGTATTTGAACATGGAAAAGCTCATGGAAATTTTGAAAATTCATCAATGATTGTAAGCGTATAGGAAGTTCTAGAAGAACTGGGTATTGGATATTTAAAGTCAATGTTCAATCTTTCGAACGGAGCTGTTGATTTGATTAAATGTTTATCATCTTCTTTCTTATAAAATCTGGGTTTAATTTCTGCACAGATTGGACAAGAGATAATTACTTGTTTAATTTAATCTAGAGAATAAGGTAAAGGACCCCGCACAAACCTTATGGAAAATAGGTCCCAGTGGATTTCGTTCGTACTTTGGGAAAATACTCTTTAACCATCCTGATAAAAAGTTCTCATGGGCACAACTCAATGGCATGAAGGATTTTCACGATATAGAGGCCCAAACTCGGAAAATTATAAGATTTACGGGGTATTCCAATTCCGTGAGTTACTGGTTATTTGGCAACATATAGAAGTTTGGATCAAGGAAAAGTACTAGTAGCCTATGATTTTTTCCTGGCTATCCAATGGCGACCTTTACTTTGACCTTGACCTTCAACGGACGTCATCTTCTAGAGTTTCGAGGGTTTTCGGCATTCAATTGATATAAACAGATTACTCATGGGTTTTTGCGATCGCTAAACGCGAATATGCCATCAGAATTGCCCTCCGGATGACGTGGTGGCCAGGGCCTCTGCAAGGGACGTCATCTTCTAGAGTTTCGATGGTTTTCGGCATTTAATTGATGCAAATGAATTACTTGAGGGTTTTTTGAGGTCGCTATACACGAATATGCCACCAGAACCGACTCCCGGAGCACCTGATTTCCAAGGTCAATGAAAGGGGCTCCTGGAGTTTCGACGGTCTTTGGTACTACATTAATGCAAACGGATTAGTTATAGGTTTTTGGGGTTGCTGAACACGAATACGCTATCAGTACAGACACAGGAGCACCTGGTGCCTAAGACAGGTTATCTTCTGGAGTTTCGGAACGGCACAATGTGATCACGTATTCGTGTTCAGCAACCCCAAAAACCTATAATTAATCCGTTTGCATCAATGCAGTACCAAAGACCCTCGAAACTCCAGGAGCCCCTTTCATTGACCTTGGAAACCAGGTGCTCCGGGTTTTTAGCGACCTCAAAAAACCCTCCAGTAATTCATTTGCATCAATTAAATGCCGAAAACCATCGAAACTCTAGAAGATGACGTCCCTTGCAGAAGCCCTGGCCACCACGTCATCCGGAGGGCAATTCTGATGGCATATTCGTGTTTAGCGATCCCAAAAACTCATGAGTAATCTGTTTATATCAATTTAATGCCTAAAACCCTCGAAACTCTAGAAGATGACGTCCCTTGAAGGTCAAGGTCAAAGTAAAGGTCGCCATTGGATAGCCAGGAAAAAATCCTAGACTACTAGTACTTTTCCTTGATCCAAACTTCTACATGTTGCCAAATAACCATTAACTCACGGAATTGGAATACCCCGTAAATCTTATAATTTTCCGAGTTTGGACCTCTATATCTTGAAAATCCTTCATACGATTGAGTTGTGCCCATGAGAACTTTTTATCAGGATGCTTCAAAGAGTACTTTTCCAAAGTATGAACGAAATCCACTGGGACCTATTTTCCATAAGGTTTGTGCGGGTTCCTTTCGAATTTTTTTATGCGATAGATCTGAATGTAATTAACATAACTTGTTTGTATTATTTATATTATTGCATATTCTTGATAGTGCATCAGCTGCATCATTAGCCTTTCCCGGACGATAAATAATATCATATTTAAAACAAGAAAGCTCCAAACGCCAACGCATAATTTTTTCAATTTTGATTTTACTTGTATGGTTTGTATTAAACATGACCGAAACTGATTTTTGATCGGTGATTAGTTTGAATTGTCTTCCTATCAGATAGTTTCTCCATTTTTTCAATGCTTTAACACAAGCATATGCTTCTTTTTCAATTACAGAATGTTTTCTTTCAGAATCTGTGAGGGTGTGTGAGAAAAAAGCAACGAGTCTTTCAGAGTGACTCAGCGTGGCAGCAATAGCAAATTCAGATGCCTCTATTTCAACAATGAGAATTTCTTTTTCATCAATTGTCCATAGAAGTGCATTAGTTATATCAGTTCTCAACTCCTCAAAAACAAATACCAACTCTGGATCTAATGGAAATTTCTTGCAATCTATAAGACCTCTAACATTTGCTGAAAAGTTATTATTAACCCATTTTCAGTAATTTGAAAACATTCCTAGTGCTTTCTGAAAACTTTTAGAATCATTAGGAACTGATAACTTTAGTAGATGCTTCAATCTGTCTGAATCAGGTTTCATTGTGGAGTTTTCTATTGTATATCCTAAAATATTTATAACTTTTTGATTGTAGTGACATTTATTTTGATTTAAAGTTAACCCATATTTTTTAACGGCGTTTAAAAAATTCTGTAAATTTAAATCATGGCTATCTTGATCCTCACGACCAACTGTTACGTCATCTAAATAAGCGTAAACACCTAGTCGATTTTCTTTCTAATTATAGAATCAATGGCTCTCTGAAAACATGATGCTCCATTAATAACTCCAAAAGGAATACGACGAAATTGGTAAAGGCATCCACTTTCCTCGAAAGCTGTAAATGGTTTGTCAGATTCGTGAATAGGGATATTCACAAAAAATTAAAAAGTCATTTCAAACATGTAAAACGATTAAGAAACACCCTAGGAATAATTGTCCAAAATTTCAACAAAATTGAAAAAGTCTTTCTATAAAAAATCTTTATTAGAAATCTAGCATTATTTTAAATTTCAAGAACGCTTCTCTATTGGCCTGACGTCACTAGTTGCATACCCCAAGCGCGCGCCATTCTCATAGTGTTATTGTTTACCTGTTTGACGTTTCAGGTCATTTTATTTTGTTCTCTTCTTGTTTTATCAGGGTTAAAGTGGAGTTTTATAGTGAATTTGTTTAGTTTAAAGTGGATAGACTGTTTGTAAGAACATATTTTGGGTGGTACAAAAATAAACAAATAAAATGGAAGAAGGTTTTCAGAAAGCCGATTCGTATAAACTACTGACTGTAGTGTAGATGTAACAATGGTGTATGATGTATTGGCATCTTGTAAAAAAATAAATCTACCACAGCTTTACTGAGTATATATTCCACATAATTTTCCATGTCTTCTTTAAGCTAAAAAAATAAATGCTTAATACTCCACAAAAAAATAGAGAAAGTTGTATGCATGCATTGTACGCATGCATATTGTATACATACATTGGCTGGTTATTACCTTACCTTGGTTAGGTGTATTAAAACTATTTTTATTCTTCTTCATGTGCCTTGTCCGTTGTGGACGTTGGCTATCATCATGGCAATTTTAATTTCATTTGCGGCGTTTCTGAATAACTCGATCGATTTTTGTCCAAATCATTGGCGTAAGTTTTTAAGTCATGAGTGTCTTTTCTTCCGGGTCCGCGTTTGCTCTCTATTTTACCTTGCGTTATCAGTTGGAGTATACGATATTTATCATGCCTCATGAGATGACCGAAATATTTAAGATTTCGTTTCTTAATTGTAAAAGAGATTTTAACGTTTCCATTATTGTCCAGGCCTCTGCGCCATATAGCAAGACCGGAAATAATAACATTTTAGCAGCCGCATTTTTAGTGAAAGAGATTATGTCGCAATGGGTGAAAATATTTCTCATGCATGTTGTTAAATGTTACTCTGTCCTTTTCAACTCTAGATCTTATTTCGGTTGTTTCGTATTTCGAGTTGACAACTGTTCCAAGATAAAAAATATTTTTGAACTTGGGTATTATACATTTTCATTTCAACCAATCTTTTCACTAAATTATTAATGATTTTAATATAATATAAAGTCATACCTACATCCACATGTAGTTATTTCAAGGTTTACTTTTACTGTATGTATTATTAGAATCCCGTTTTTAGGAATATCCCAGTTTAAGGAATACAAATTTGAGGTCCCGAAACTTTTTCATTTACTCCTTAAGGGGGTAGGTGCAAAATCTTGGTCTAATGCTATTTAAATTCATTAATTTTTTTCGAATTCTGAGAAAACTAATCAGTATTTTTGAAAAATGTAAATGCAGAAAGAACAATTACATTATTACCAAGGGCCGAAAGTCTCTGGAAAACTTCTATAGTGTTTATTTTATTAAGTTAGTTCTTTAAGTTAGTTATTTTAAGTTATAGCTGCAACAAACCATTTCTTTTTCTGTTTTAAATTGGCTGGAACGGTCATAAAAATCTTGTCAGAACTGTTTTTTTGATGTATTTACACACACAGGAACAAAACACCACTTATTTGGCTTCATTTTTAATAATCAAGTACGTAAAAAACTGCGCACATTCAAATACACTTCGTAAATAAGTATACAAAACTAGTCGTCGATCAAAGACGTTACGACTGCTGACATCACAGACCGTAGCCTCGCTGCAGGGTACCGTTTTTCTAGCCTCCAAGAAAATCAACATTATGAACTCATTTATCTTAAAAAATATACATTTTTAAACAGTTTTATGATTGTTACGTTTTTATATACCTTGCAATCTATTGAATTTAACTATATTTAAAAATGAGTGAACATCCCTATTGGTATTTAATGGTATTCGTATTTTAAATCAATTGAGCTAAAAATTTTATATCTTGATATCTTAGACACTAGTGAATCAATATTCGACAACGGATAAGCATCAAGTAATGTAAATCTATTTATTGTTTGATAGTAATCAACTACCATGCGACGTTTATGATTTTCGTTTTTAGTTACTACTACTTGGACCCTCCAAGGTGATTTACTCTCTTCAATAATTTCTTCTTTAAGGAGACGTTTTATTTCTTGTTAGATAAATTCTTCATCTTCCTGTGAATCTCTGCTTGATTTAGTAGTAATATGCCGACAATTGTCTGTTAAATTGGCAAACAACGAGGGAGGCTTAATTTTAGCTTCAGTAAGACAACATATCTTAAAAGGTTTTCTTGATACTCCAAATTTAACTTTTACACTTTCATGTTGTTTCATAATATCTTGACCCAAAATCACATTTGTACAAAGATGGATAAAACTAAAACTTTTGTTTGACCATATTCTTCTTTGTCAATCTGAATATTTATTAAATAATAGCCTTGCATATTTGCTGAGAATGACATAGATGCCATAGAAACTTGGACACCTTGTATTGGAAAAATTTTAAGCTCATTTTCAATAGCGAATTCATGATCTAAAAAGTATCTGAGCTTCCAGTGTCTGTTAAGGCTCTAGCATCAATTTGGTTAACTGTTACTTTAGCTACACATTTTGAAAGCGATTGAGGTGTTCCCATTGAAGAAGCGATTACCATTGTAGAAGCATAAGTTGATTTGGTTTGAATTTTCTTTGATTGCATGCTCCTTTTAGCCCAATATCCAATTTTATGACAAGTCGCAGCCCTTCATGGACATAAAGATCGAGGATGTCTTGGATGTCAACAAAAATAACAAGTCTAACCAGGTTTTGTTTAAACAGAAGCTAAAGTAGTTTGTTCTGAATTTTGATGAATTTAATGCTACATTATAATATATGTATCAGATTGTTTTTGAGAATCTTCTAAAGATCTAGATTTAGATAATGCGTCATCCAAAGACAAAGAACTAAACTCGAGTAATTTTTGACCTATAACTATTAGATTGAATGAGACCATTAATAAAAGCATAAAAATTAAAATTTTTAGCCAAAAGCTTTAACTGTTGTGCATATTGATTTATAGATTCGTTTATTTGTTGTTTTCTTGTAGCTAGAATATGTTTTGCGTAAATCTCATTTGTAGGTTTATTATACAATTCTTTCAAAATTTTTATAGCAGAAATGTATGTATTTGCTTCGCTTATGTAATCATAGATTGTATGTGAGACAAAATTGATTAAAAGCATGTACTTATCTTTACCTTCTAGCGATTTATCTTTAGATTCATTGCTTTCCAACAAATTCTTGAATGTTTCATACCAATGTTTGAATTCTTTGGCGGCAGTTTGAGAGTTTAGATCAGCCTCTAGTTTATCAGGTCTAAAGTATTTCTCCATTGTATATTTATGTGAATAAAATTGTAGTAAAATGGCTTTTACAGAATTAGGCTTTTGTTCACATAAAACTTGATGTTAGAATGACAAAACAATTAATCAAAAAAATATAAACAATGACAAAACTTATATTAAATTATACTATGTACAGTTGTAAACAACGATTTTGTCTGATATTGTAGTTTTAGAAACAACAAATTAATTTTACAACTTTTAGTTGCCGCCATTTTAAAGCTTTTTTATATCTGAGATTTTATTTAAGAGAGTTTTAGTTAATGGTAAGTAAGCTCAAAATCGAAAATATGGCATTTTTCTCCACTAAATTGTTAATAATTAAAAAAGACGCCGAAATCTCTGCACAAAACTATGGGTTTTCTTTATATTTATAAGCTTGTAATAACTAAAAAAACGTCAGGATTTGTCACAGTCCCGAGAGAAATCTTATTTCCTTGAGCTAATAGTTAAACGAATCACCAGCAGCGTTTTCGTCTCAAGACGCTGGTTTCTAATGCGGAAAATTTCCTGTTATATTTCCTTTTAGACTTCTTGTTTGCATGGTGATCTATTAAATTCAGAAATTATTTTAAGCAAATTACTTTAAAATTGAACTGATATATTACTCCAGGTAAATAAGGCAAAAATATACCATGTGCGGGACACTTGACCAGCCAGGTTGCAAATGGGTTTTTTGGGTACTACACTAGACTCCCTATAACGAGAACTGAAATGGCCGACTAATTACATCGTTATAAGCGGATCTCATATAAGACAACAATAATATTGTGCATACCACCACCACTGAAATGTTTTGATGCCTCTTGTAGTTTATTAGATGGAGATCAAACAAAAGAAATCAGATCTAGAATAGAAATGGCAAGAAACACGTTCATAAAATTGAAGAACTTACTTTGCAGCCGTAACCTTAATCTAGAGATCCGCACAAGGATGCTACGTTGTTACGTTTTTTCTACTTTATTATACGGCATGGAAGCGTGGACAATAAAACAGTCTGAAATCAAAAAATTAAACTTCTTTGAAATGTGGTGCTACAGGAGAATCCACAGAATATCGTGGACTGAAAAAGTAACTAATATAGAGGTGTTACAAAGAATGAAGAAAGAATGTGAAGTCATTCAAAACTATTAAAATTAGACAGATTCAATATCTGGGTCATATAATGAGGGGCGTGAAGTACGTATTGCTTAGATTAATTATGCAAGGGAAGATACAAGGGAAGAGAAACCCAGGACGACGCAAAATATCCTGGCTAAGAAATTTGAGAGAGTGGTTCGGTTGCAGCTCATTAGAATTGTTCAGAAGTGCGGCTAATAAAGTTAAAATAGCGATGATGATTTCCAACCTCCGATAGGGGAAGGAACCTGAAGAAGAAGAAGTTTATTAGGTGTCAATGGTCGACCTCAAGAATGAAATTTGGCCATAGTAAATTGTAAATTTACAATATTCAATATCGGTCGATAGATAAACAAGAAGGAAGAAGTTTATTACCGGCGGTGGAATTTATTACAGCACTGGTCTCAATAAGCACACAGATGTTGGGCCTTCCTGTATACAGGCAGTAATATTATTTATTTATGGCCATCGCCACGCCAAAAACAGGTAAAGGAACATATTCTTCGATTTCATTTTTCCTCGTTATAACCAAATAATATGCCTCGTTATAGAGGTGTTATAGTTCAATAGGAATTTCATGGGATATCTAGTGCACCTCGTTATAAGCGAAACCTCGTAATACTCATGTTCGTCATAGAGAGAGTCTACTGTATATACCTAAAGGCTGTATGACACTATGCATTTTCTTGTATCATTTCTAATATCGTTTCTGATATCTTTTCTTGTATACACTTTCTTGTATCATTTCTTGTACGTACATTTGTGCCCTGTATGATACTATGCAAGTTCTTGTATCGAAAATTGTATGAAATTCGGCACGTGATTGGTCGAAATTCTGTTTGTCACCCTGTGTCACGTCACGTTACATTGATATGGTAGAGTACTGCGTCTACAGCTGATTTTAAGAATTTTATAAAATTTATAAACTTTTAATTAACATTTTAATAAATGTTAACTAGAATTTTACGTTGACTGTTTGAGGTTTATTATTTGTGTTTTTATTTTGTTTTGATATTTGTGCTAAAATATTTGCATTAGAATTATCTTCAGTTTGATCCACATTAGGAACTATTGTATTTTCGTCTATTAAAAAATTATGCACCATGAAACCTAAATTTATAGTTTGAACTTTACTAGGAGCTAAATATATGGTTATTAGTAGAACAGTAGTCCATACCAAACGGTATATTAAGTATGAATAAAATATTTATAAATAATACCTACAAAAACACAAATAAATTCATCAATACATTATCCCATTTTCATTTCAGCCGCCATTATGAGTAAGTAATTATGACATTTTAGATGTTTTACCAGCAGGTTTTACGTTTTTGCTCTTTGCGCAGAAATTGGCGCAGTTCTTGTACAAGAATCTGTGCCTGACACAAATTCTTGTATCGTTCCTGATATCGTTTCTTGTATCTGTGTATGACACTATGCATTTTTTTGACATATCCAAAACGATATTAGAAATGATACAAGAAAATGTATAGTGTCATACAGCCTTAATACATTATAAATACAAAAATGCCCGTCACAGTTCGAACCAGAATTTTAGTTAAGGCCTGGTTTATCTGACCAGATCGGCCCGAAATATTTCGGCGATATAGCACGAAAAAGTACGTTACCGTTTATTATCCAACATAAGCGAATTAATAAAACAACAGAATGTTAAGAAAACTTGAGACTATAGTTATGTTTTAATTTCAGTATTTTATAAATCCTAGAATATTCCACAGTGTGTTGCGAACTTGTTGTTGTCCGGAGTGAAATACTCAGTTATTCATAAAACAGTTTGTGAAGTATGCTTTTTGCGCACGCACGCGATGTTTAGACAACGAGCGGGCCGAGTGCTATACATCGCCTAAGTGCGCAAAAAGTACTTCACCCACAGTTTCATACAATATTTTGTCTACCAAAAAACAAATAAAAAAACTACAACTCTTCGTCACAGGAATACATTCCTATTTTACAATTTTTAGAACTTTGACATTTAAAAATTCAAACTTCTGTCAAACCACAAAACTGTCAAAACTTTTTTTGTAATTTATTGCTCACATGTCATCACCATGACAAGGCGAAAGTTAAGGATATTTGATTATATGAAAGTGTGCTAAAAAATAGTGCGAAAAAGTAAATCCCATTTAAAATACATTATTACTTCAGGCACACTTTAAACCCTTCATGTACTGCTATCTATATTTACAATTTTCACACAATAAAAACTTATACATAATATGAGGTAGAGTAGATAAGAATTATTTTTGTGAATTTGGTTAACAAAAATTGGTTAAACAATTTTTCGACCGCCGTACCGCCTGACACTGTGTATTTGTTATAAGGATGTATTTGTTTGAGTAAGTTTGTAAAAAAAATCGAATCAGAATAATTTACCTAACGGGGGCGACGTTAAAGCCTGGACTAATAAGTAGTTGAAACGGTCAAAACAAAGAGACGCACACTTATCAAAAATGCACGTGAGATTATACTCGTATAAATTGTATAATCTACTTTTACTAACAAGAGTTACGAAGAGTCAACTTCAACTAGTAAAAGTTGATTTAAATTTTTCAAATAAACTTTTACTGCTCGTTTCAGTTGGAGTTTACTCGAACTAGGAAAAGTCAACTCTAACTGAGAATCAACTTGAACAACTGTAACATATACAAGTTATACGCTCCCGAGGAAGCTGAAGCTGTTTTCACTTGAAGATCCTTTTTGTGCGGGGGATCATCCCATTCTGACTTAGGTTTTACAGTTGCTGGTGTGACTTCGCTGTTTCCACTACCTTTCTCCATTCATTTGTGCATAAGAAAAATGCATTTCAAAAGTGCACTCGGTAAATAGTGGGAAAAATTGACTCAATTTTCTTACTCGGGAGTTTTTGGGGTCGCTGAAAATGAATATGAGGTCGACGAGAGTGTGCAAACTACCTGGTGGCTGCAGCGGTTGTAATAAAAGTCTTCCTCTGGAGTATTGTGGTAATTTATCATATAATTGGCTTAAACTCATTACTCGAGGGTTTTTGGGGTAGCTGAAAATAAATATGAGGTCGGCGAGAGTGTGCAAACTACCTGGTGCCTGCTGCGGGTGTAATAAACGTCTTCCTCTGGAGTATTGTGGTAATTTATCATAAAATAATTGACTTAAACTCATTACTCAGGGATTTTTGGGGTCGCTAAAAATGAATATGAGGTCGGCGAGAGTGTGCAAACTTACTGGTGCCTACAGCAGGTGTAATAAACGTCTTCTTCTGGACTATTATGGTAATTTGTTAAATAATTGGCCCAAACTTGTTACTCGGGGGTATAATATTCTGTAGTTGTAAGTCAGACTTCGGAAACTCATGCGGGTGCAGGAAGCATGGGTTAGTTTGTAATTTAGCCTGCAAAAATTGTGCAGGCTCTGATTGCACAAATATTGCATTGGACTCGAGAGAGGAAGGCAATAATGAAGAAGAAGATGATAGTGATGAAGAAAATGAATTTTAAAGATAAATTACGATAAATTTTGTATAATGAACTATTTTAACCCTAAATATAATATAATAATAAAAATTTATGTTTATTTATAATAAAAATACCACCCTTTTCGATCACTATAGTTACATCGAAGAAAATAGATTACCCCAAAAACTCCCGAGTAACGAGTTTAAACTAATTATATGATAAATTACCATAATACTCCAGAGGAAGACGTTTATTACACCCGCTGCAGGCACCAGGTAGTTTGCACACTCTCGCCGACCTCATATTCGTTTTCAGCGACCCCAAAAACCCCGAGTAAGAAAATTAAGTCAATTTTTCCCACTATTTACCGAGTGCACTTTTGAAATGTATTTTTCTTATGCACAAATGCAATTTGAGATTTCTTATTCATTACATTAATTCACAAAATTTCCTGACATTCTCACGAATCCAACGCACCAATCCGCATTAAAATCCGTCTTCCTGCAAAAAAACCGACACTTCAATCCTTCAATACCTCGACTAAATAATATTGACAGGACTGACTGATATAAAATTAGTATATTCATGGCTTCTCTAAAAACGAGTGAATACGTAAAATATAACGTTATTAGATTTTTATCGATCTGTAGCAGTTCGCTATATACATAAAATTGACTCTTAGTACAAAAAGCATAGTAGAAAGATCGACAACATCAACATCTACATCTAAAGTATTTACTGGTATAAAATGCGATGGGAACGAACACTTCACGGAGAAACGTGAAGAGCAGAGACGATATACAGGAGAAAATTGTAAGGCCAACCTAATAACATATTGTGGAAAATGTACTGTAACAATGTGTAAACATTGTTTTATACAATATCATAAAACATAAACTTCTTTTTATGAGATTTTTTTAATTATTAAACACCAATAATAGCCGCCAACTTGGAAGACTTAGAAAAATAATGAAGAAAATATTGAGATATAGTAGACAATACGGAGTCTCTTGTGACATAAAAAAACCACATTTATGAAAATTAGCAAGAACGACAATACAAATGAAATATTTGATGGATTCGACCGTTACTTGATGGAAGTTCATTTTATTTAATAATAAAACACTGAAAACGTTTGTTTTCTATACTTCCACAGAATTTATTATAACTAAGTGACTACAGCTGTTTCGGCAGAGTGCCTTTCTCAAGTGATATAGTTTACAATGTGTTTGCCTTTTTAAGTCTTCAACTGAAGAGGTTGAGGAGTGGGGAGCTGTTTGTCTCGAGTTGGTCATTCAGAATTATATCTGTATTTTTCAGTTTATTAATAATAATAAGTTCACAGATTTCAATAATATTTCACTTCATAATAATATTGAGTTTACAATAGAAACAGAACAGAATAACTCCATAAACTTTCTAGATGTAACGATTTCCAGACTACACAACAAACATGAGTTCTCCGTATATCATAAACCTACCCATACTGACACAACTATACACAATTCATCATCCCATCCTACCCAACACAAATTAGCAGCCTACCATAGCATGATACATAGACTGACAGAAATTCCCATGACAAAAAATAACTTCGAGATAGAACTAAACGTCATTAAACAAATAGCAGTAAACAACGGCTATAACGAACAAACAGTTAACAAAATTTTAAACAAAAAACTCCATAAGAAAGCCCTGAAATTAGTGTATCCACCACCACAGAAAGAACCCAGTACCTTCTGCTCTCTCACATATACTGGCAAGATAACAACAAAAATAGCCAGATACATAAAAAAGAAAGGAATAACACCAGCTTTCAGAACTAACAACAACTTAAGAAAATATATTAAGAACAATAAAAGCCGAAAGAGAAACAACTACAGAGTGGTGTGTACAAACTAACGTGTGGTGACTGTCCGAAAACGTACATCGGTCAAACTGGCAGAACTTTTGACAAACGGATAGCAGAACACAAAAGGGCATTCAACAATAGAAAAACAAACACTTCTACATACGCACTTCACCTTCTAGATCATAATCATTCTTTCAATGAAGAGTTTCAAATTCTGCATATTCAAAATAAAGGCCTTAAGCTATCTTTTTTAGAATCTATGGAAATTAATAAACTGAAAAATACAGATATAATTCTGAATGACCAACTCGAGACAAACAGCTCCCCACTCCTCAACCTCTTCAGTTGAAGACTTAAAAAGGCAAACACATTGTAAACTATATCACTTGAGAAAGGCACTCTGCCGAAACAGCTGTAGTCACTTAGTTATAATAAATTCTGTGGAAGTATAGAAAACAAACGTTTTCAGTGTTTTATTATTAAATAAAATGAAATATTAATGATAGGCGGCCAGCAGATTGAGTTTAGTAAATATCAGACATTGGCCCTCAGAATACGACTAATTAAATATTATGTTCACAGTGTGCTTTACTATGGAGCTGAATCATGGACATTAAACCGAAATGCAATAAATCGACTTAACGCGTTTGAACATTTGAATGTGAACATTAGAGTGTTCAGGATTTTATGGGTAGATAGAGTCACGAATATAGAAGTATTAAGGAGAATAGACAGAGAGAGGGAAATAGAAAACACAATAAAATAAAGAGAATTGCAATATGTCGGACATGTGGTGAGAGGCGAAAGATACAACATCTTGAGACTCATAATTCCAGGAAAATAGAGGGTAGGCGAAGCGTAGGAAGGGGACGCGTTTCCTGGTTGAACAACCTGAGAGAATGGTTTGGTTACAGCTCAAGGCAATTGCTCAGAGCAGCTGCCTTGAAGGTCATAATAGCCATGATGATTGCCAACCTTCGTCGAGGAGATGGCACTTAAAGATGAAGAAATATGTTATACATTTCCTATGTGACTCTGTGGAAAAGAACAATAGTTTGACACTTTAGTCATCATTCTCTTTGCCTTATCCCTATACGAGGTCGGCTTCTCTAATTGCATTTCTCCATACAATTCTATCTTGGGTCATATCAATATTAATCCCCTTAAACAACATGTCCTGCCTAATCGTCTCCCCCCACGTCTTCTTTGGTCTTCCTCTCCTACACCTTCCAGGAATCTGCACTTTCTTCGTATTGGGTGATTAGCGTCTCGACGTTGAAGAGGACCAAACCACCTCAACCTATGCTCTCTCATTTTGGCATCAATTGGTGCCACACCTCGACTTCCCCTAATATACTCATTTTTAATTTTATCGCTTTTTGTCACTCCACTCATCCATCTAAGCATTCTCATTTCCGCCATATGCATTCGTTGTTCCTCTTTCTTTTTCACTGCCCAACATGCACATTCAGTTCCGTACATCATAGCCGGTCTTATGGCTATTTTATAGAATTTTCCCATCAACTTCATTGGAATTTCCCTGTCACACAGCACACCACTCGCTTCCTTCCACTTCATCCATTCAGCCCTAATTTTACTGCATGCATCTCCATCTATTTCTCAATTACTCTGTAATACCGATCCCAGGTACTTAAAACTATTGCTTTTTAAAATCAGTTCACCATCCAAAGATACCATTTTATTTGTAGTTACTCCATCTTTAAGTTAAATGAACACTGCAAATACTCTGTCCGTCTCTACTGTTCCAGTTTTTGTTCTAAGTCTCTTTCACTATTTCCTACTAGCACGACATCATCAGCATACATTAAGCACCATGGAATGCTAGCCTGTAGTTTCGCTGGTATCTGGTCCAAAACTAATGAGAATAAATACGGACTAAGCACCGAGCCTTGGTGCAATCCTACTTTCACATGAAATTTATCAGTCTCTCCCACACCTGTCCTAACACTAGTGCCCACCACAGAATCTCTCGAGGAACTCTATCATATGCGTTCTCAAGATCAATGAATACCATATGAGCGTTTGTTTCTTTACTCCAGTATTTTTTTATCAACTGCCTTGATCGACAACAGCATTTGCGACAACAGCAACATGCGACACTGAAGCGTTTGTCAAAATAGTTCGTACAAATGTACAAATTTTCTTTAATTGAATCAACAACTATAAATGGCGTACGATACTTCGACAGAAATTGGGAACATTGAATCTGATTGAATTTTCTTCCTTGATCCTGCGGAGGGATAGAACAAACATTACTAATTTTATTGTTAATGGGAGTTGTAGAGGTATGAGAGATATGGTGCAATCTTTTACAAGGTTTGCGGACGCGGCAAGTGAATTAGGACTTGTGGTAAACGAGGAAAAAACCAAATATGTGTTGGTTTCTAAAAACTCTCGAAATATCCAACAGAGATTACAAATTAACAACCATACTTTTGAGCAAGTCAAAGAACTCACATATCTTGGATCGCTAGTAAACGCAACAAACACGACAAGCAACGAGATAAAAAGATGCATTGCAATCAGGGGCGTAACAGAGGCTCCCGCATCGTGAAGTTTGTTGGGGGCCCCAATCGAGCAGGGGCCTCATCTTGTCGTCTGATATTATGTAAAAATCTGTTATAGGTATATGATTTTACTTTGTGTGTTTAAATTTAAAAACTTTTATATCTCATATCTAGGAACTTAATCCTTTCCGGTCTCACGAACTTTTATGGGTGACGACAATAAACTATAATGCTTTGTACGTGACTATTTTTGATTTTCTTGATTTGGCCAAAGCTTTTGACACTGTTAGTTACGATAACCTCTTACAAACCTTAGAGAAAATTGGTATAAGAGACAACTGTTTACAATTATTTAGAAGTTACCTCTCTGAGAGACAACAGGTAGTAAGGGTCTCCGAAGTAATAAGCGGACAAAGAAGTATAACATATGGAGTGCCACAGGGAACAGTATTAGGTCCTGTCCTGTTTAATATATATATATATATATATATATATATATATATATATATATATATAAATGGATTATTTTCATTACAGAGTACAGGGCATATAATTGGGTTTGCTGATGATACTGCTATTATTTATGATGCTGAAAATTGGTATGAATTAAAAACAAAAGCAGAATGGTTTTGGTTTCTACAACTAATAAAAGAATGGTTTGACTACAAAATACTAACAATCAATTTTAAGAAAACTATTTATCTACCAATATTTAACTATAACTTGACCACTGATCTTTTCAAACCCCTTCAAATATCACATAATAAACAAAATTTTTATATTAAACCCGTAACAAATGTTAAATATCTAGGAGTTTTTATAGATACACATCTAAAATGGGACTTTCACATTAAATATATCATTAAAAGCTACAGTTTATCCTGTATAAGTTTAAACATCTTAAAAAACAAATACCTAATATATACCTTCGCACACTATATTACGGACTAGTAGAAAGTCATCTCCGTTATGGTATACTGGCTTGGGGAAGCGCCCTGAAAACACACATTCTCCCTCTGGAAATCATACAAAGAAGATTTCTGAAAATTATTATGTCTAAACCATACACCTACTCTACAGATAGATTATATAAAGATAGTAATATATTTGACTTGAAACAGTTATACTTTCTTTGTGTGTCTTTAAAATATAACACCATGAAAACAGACCATAATTTACCATCACATGAGCATGATCCAAGAGGCAAACACCTCTATATAATTCCGAAAATGACAAAATCCTTCCGTCAAAGAAGTTTTCTATTTCTAGCCCCAAAAATATATAATCATATCCCCGGTGATATCAAAAATACTAAGAATGTTCTTCTATTTAAAAAGAAATTTAAATCATTTCTGATGGAACAAACAACAAATTTTTGTGACATCATTATAGTAGCTTAAATTTACATACATTAAAAAACAAAAAAAATAAATGAAACTCTAGAGTCACTACCAATTTTTATACCTATATTTCAAATTTTATATTGTTTTAAACTGATTTATTTTGATTATTATTTTTATCATATTTAATAAAACATGCGTATATACACCATTCTTCAAAAATATTACTAACTAATTGAGCCATACATAATTGTTTTAAAAAAAATAATTATTCGTGCTTTATTGTTAAACTAAGTATTTATTTTATTGTTTTCATTATATTATTTATTCTACGTATCTATTTACTAAAACATAACTGTGTATTTACAATTAAAAAAAAAAGTACCTATCTATTTATTGTATTATATTATATTGTATTATGTTGCTATTTATGTTATTTACGTTAGTATGTTATAATTTATTATTTTATATCCTATTTACCAAAACAGGTGTATCCACACCTCTCGGAGACCTTCGGGTTAATTTATTCACTTTATATGTAAATATCTAAAAAGATTGTACCTATTATTGTTGTTGAATAAATTATTATTATTATTATTATTATTGAAAGATTTGAGAATTGCAATTTGCCGAATTTTAGAACAATATTTCTAAATCTAGAAATGGGTTTTCTCTTTACCTACGTTTAGTATTTCAATACAATTATCCGGAGGCGTAACAGAGGCCCCCGCAGCATGAAGCTTACGGGGAGCCCCAATATGTCAAGGGCCCCATCTTGTTATCTAATATATGTAAAAATGTGTTGTTATAGTATTTACATACATAGGGTTTTTAAGCAGTGCAGTATTGAACATGAAGTTGTCCATCCGAATTAATAAAATTGTAGATATATTCGCTGATAGTAGATAGTGCACGAAAAGTTGATCATCTCATAGAATAATACTAATGTAATAATTTAGTAATTTTTTTTTATTTTATTCTATACCAATAAAGATGAAAAATGTAAGTCGTCATAAACAATGCATGCATATACCAATAGCTCAGTAAATGACAGTTTTGGAGTGAAATTATCAGCGTCACGACTTACGTATTTGCTTGACAATTTGAATTTAGGTTCTAGTTACAATCCACTTCAAAGTTGGATTTATGCCGTTAGTTGCTTTTACTTCGGGTGGAAACAGCCCTCCTTGTGGTGAAAAACATACGTTTAAAATAAGTCCGGAAATATATAAATTGACTAATTATAAGCAACTTTTGTTCTATAGAGTTTCTTTATCTATGTTAATACTTTTCAAGTCATTTGCGAGTGAAAATGTTTACTTTCCAACAAAAAAAAAACAATGTCTTTAGACGGGTTTTTCGCAAATAACAAAAATGAGTATTTATCGAATTAAATATTAGATATCGAAAAAATATTTGTAGCAAAAATGTAGCTTATAAGATACAAAAAAATGGTGTACTTATTCATGAAGTCTATCGACACAGTAAAAGCACAGTTGAAGCTCATGAAAAATTATTCTGATTCGTCCAACTTCAAATCGAATATTTCAACCTTAAAATAACCAAAAAATAAAACAATTTTCGGGAAAAACTCATTAAAACTTTTTTAAGTGTTTCAAAAAAAGCTTTATTTTTATTTTTTATAAAAGTTTCGAGCACCAAAACTATACGAGGTACGCTCAAAATAAAGTTGGCTCCTTTTTTTGTAAAAAAAAATCGTGAAAATCTGTACATTTACTTTAAATATTTATTGTTTACATGATCTGTAAGTTTGACCAGTTCGAAGTTCTTATTTTTGAAAAAATTTGGTTTCATAGTAAAAAAAGTTTTTTTATTTTGGAAAAATGCCTTTTTTTCAAAAAGTATTAGTGATACGAAAAATCTCAAAGAGTAATGAAATGTAGGTCTTGTTTTTATAAATATTTTGGCTTTACTTTGTTTTTCTGTAAGACAAAAATTAGTTAAGATATGGCTGTTTAAAATTTGCATATACTCGTGATTAGTGAATCGTTCAAGCCCTTTCAACTAGAATTCTTTTAAAAATAAGCACATTGAACCGGTAAAACTTACAGGTCATTTAAAAAGTTAATTATTTGTTAATGTATTTTGAGCGTAACTGGCTTAGTTTTGATGCTAGAAACTTTTGTAAAAAATAAAGCTTTTTTTAAACACTTTAAAAAGTTCTAATGAGTTTCCCCGAAAAGTATTTCATTTTTTGGTTATTTCACGTTGAAATATTCAATTTGGAATTTGACAAATAAGAAAAACTTTTCATGAGCTGCAACTTTTCTTTTACTGAGTCGATAGGCTTCATTTTTGTTTCATTTTTTTATAAGCTAGATACGTTTTTGCTAACAATATTCTTTTCGATCGAATACTTACTCTTTAAACTATTTGCGAAAAATCGCCTAAAAACGTGGTTTTTTTTGTTGAACAATAAACATTTTTACTCATAAATAACTCGAAAAATCTTCAGTTGACCACTTCGGTGGTGATACTGAAAATTACACGGTATCGCCATATTTTGCGTTGATTTACTGGGCTGTAACTGTAACACATGTAGGTATTTGTTACACATGTCGCATTTAGTAATTTTTTAAAGGGGGCCCCATTTCCAATTCTGCAGGGGGGGGGGGCGACGAAGTTTGTTACGCCACTGATTGCAATAGCAAACAGTACTGTTCACAGTCTCCAGAAACACTTAAGAAATAAAAATATAAAACGTGCAATAAAGCTCAATATACTTATACAAGACCTTAATAAGACCGGTGTTTATATATGGGGCTTGTTTTGGGGTGGATTGGTGATGTAGAAGACCTAAAGATTCTAAGGGTTAGAAGATGGAGGGAAGTTGCCAGGAATCGACAGGAGTGGCGACTTCTTTGTGAGCAGGCCAAGATTCACAACGAATTGTCCAGCTACTTATGATGATGATGATGAGAATCAGATCGCAGTAACCCTTGCGTTAGCTTGATCTAGAATAACTTCAACTTTATCAGATGGTAGACGAACTGCATATTTTGCCTTGGAATTAGCATTAAACAAATCAATGAAACACCAACTTACAACATCGCCAAAAATAGCGCAATGGCAAAGATTTTACAGATATGCAAATTATTCGTTTGGGACGAATGTAGAAGATGGCCGACAAGAGGTCATTAAGGCACTGGACAGAACTTGAAAAGATATTGATTACAATCAAAACATGTTTGGTGAAGCCATTATACAGGGTGTAACAAAAATGCAGGTCATAAATTATTCCGGGACCAAAAATAGTTCCAATAAAACTTAACTTACCTTAGTCCAAATGTGCACCTAAAAGAGTTAGGTACAGCCCTTTGAAGTTACAAAATGAAAATCGATTTTTTCAATAGATCGAAAACTATTAGAGATTTTTTATTGAAACTGGACATATGGCGTTCTTATGGCAGGAGTATCTTAGAAAAAAATATATTTTGTTCCCTTAACTCTTGTGTAAGTTCCAATTAAATTAGTATTGTGATAAAATTAGTTCAACACAATGTTTCTAAAACTTTTTTGCCTCTTAGTATTTTGCGATAAGTCAATTTTTATCGAGATGCGGCTTCTTTTTTAATATGTTTACAAAGAAATTGTATGGGGGTTTTGTTCCTTTAACCCCCCAAATGTTTGTGTACAATCCCATTAAATTATTATTATTGTGGTACCAATAGTTAAACACAGTATTTTTAAAACTTTTTTGCCTCTTAGTATTTTTTAGATGAGTGACGTTCTATCGAGATGTGGTGTCTTTTTTAAAATGTTTCAAAATATACCTAAAAATGTAAATTATAAAATAAACTTTCAGATATTAACAGGTCTCTCTATTCGTACTTAACCATATACAAATATGGGGTCTAGGACGTTTCATCGCCGCCAGTTCATCGCCGCCGTTCGATGCTGCCAGTTCATCGCCGGCCGATTCATCGCCGGCCGTTTCGATGCCGCCGGTTCATCGCCAGTCAGTTAATCGCTAATTGATATATTTCCGAATTTTCGACCAATTTTCGACAGTTACATTTATTATTTATTTTTAGTAATAATTAGGAATTTTAGGAAATGCGAGATATGACCATTCCCGTTGCCATACTTAATCTTTTAATAGACTTTTAAACTTTTATATTATAAAATATAATTTAACACTACAAATTTAATACTGTTTAGTATCAAATTTATGGGAAGTAGAAGTAGAACAGTAAATTAAAATAATAATATTTTTTATCTATTAATTTGTCATAAGTTCTGAACTGAATTTAACGTCGTGTCGTGTCATCTCCCATAATAAAAGATCAACTAACTAACTGGCGATGAAACGGCCGGCGATGAAACGGCCGGCGATGAAATGGACTGGCGATGAACCGGCGGCATCGAAACGGCGGCGATGAACCGGCGGCGATGAAACGTCCCATTCCGACAAATATGTGGTGGATTCGACAAATATTCAGATTATCTCGATAAACACTGGCTTATCGAAAAAGTACTAAGAGGCAAAAAGTTTTAAAAATATTGTGTTTAATTAATGGTACCACAATAATAATTTAATTGGGGCGTACAGAAAAGTTTGGGGGGTTTAAGTACCTACACAAAACCCCCATAGATGTTCCTACCATAAGAATGCCACATGTCCATTTTCGATAAAAAAAACCTCTAATAGTTTGCGATATATTGAAAAAAAAATCGATTTTCATTTTGTAACTTCAAAGGGCTGTAACTTTTTTTATGTGCACATTTGTACTAAGGTAAGTTAGGTTCAATCGAACTATTTTTGACCCCAGAATGTGTGGTATAATTTATGACCTGCATTTTTGTTACACCCTGTATTGGTACATAGATTTTAAAAGCAAAAAAATAAAAAATTGCGGGCTATGTTAAATACAAATTAGCTGTAGAAGATATAAATACACTGGTTACTTATTTTCTTTCAATTTGAGTGACTAATCATTTATATGCTTTGGGAAAAAAACGGTGCATTGCACTTGAGGATTATCGACAGCAGTGACTACTTCTTATACCGCGTTATTACAATATGTGGGTACATGCAATTTTACGTCTGCTTATTACCGAAATGTTAATATTATTTTTATGATAACACCACACATTTAATTTCTTAAAAATCTAAAAAGTCTCTTAGAATATTATTTGTTAGAAGTGTTTTGCCTTTTTGTAATGCTTGAGCAACCTCCTCATCTTTTATTGCTGTCACCACTACTACTAGTTCTGCTGGTTTTCTGTGAAGAGTCATTTTTAGGGAAATTATGTATCTATCAATAATAAAATTAATAAATCAGTTATTGATTAATTACTTTGAAAGTCTTTCCTAATGAAATTAAAATGAATGGAATTCAAAACATTATTAAGAATCTAACGTTGCCATGAACTATTAATAATTATAGTATACAATTACAGAAGCAATTTATTTACTATAATGTAAATACCTAAGATCTGAGTAACAATAATTTAAGGTATACCCTATTCCAGGAACATATGACTGTTGTGGATTATCTCGGCAACAAATATTTTACTGTGCAAATTATGAAGAACGAAAGTAAATTGCAAAATACATTGTTGTTTATTGGAACAATTATTAGAGCCATTTATTTACTTTCGCACTTCTTACGTTGCACACTAAAATATTCAAGACATCACCTTTTTTTCCCGCGAAAATAATATGTTTTTAGCATTTCTGGGTGATCTTAAATAAAAAAGATCTGCCATTTTATTAAAACTTGAGAGTACTCAAGCATCGCAAATGTATATTTTAGCATTTTTCAGATTTTAAATCGTTTATAACTCGAAAACTATCAACTTTTCAGAAATATGACAAGAGATCTTTATTGTTTATAATTACTCAAGAAACCTAAAAATACATTTTTCGAGGCAAAAAAGTAATTTTGAATTTGCTTAAAAAATTCTTTCACTCGGCACCCTCTGATTTGTTTAAAGGGGACATTTTTTAACAGGAATCCGCAAAGAAATCGAGCCAGAAACATTTTTCATACGAAAGTGGCCTCACACATTGACTAATATGGAAAGGAAAACTAATAATATCTGATTGTTTTTTGGTTACTACAGTAGACTCGCGATTATCCGAGGTAACTGGGACCGTAACTACCTCGGATACGGAAAAACTCGGTTAACACTGAGATTGGTTATATTGATAGAAAAACACGTAAATAATCATAACTGTGTATATTTTGATGACAAAATTAATGCAGTACTGTCTATAAAATATAAAAACCTTTACCTTATTAATATTACTGTTTAAAAAAGTCTTTGATTTTGCATAAGCTTTATTCCTCTTTTTGATTTTGAGGCGGCGATGTTGCGCCGAGGTTGAAAATTGTAACTCACCTGTTATGACTTCTGCCTCGGTTAACCGAGGGGCTCGGATGACCGAGACTCGGATATACTTTTCTGTAAATAATTGATGGATTCGACCGTTACTTGATGGAAGTTCATTTTATCTAACAATAAAACACTGAAAACGTTTGTTTTCTATACTTCCACAAAATTTATTATAACTAAGTGACTACAACTGTTTCGGCGGAGTGCCTTTCTCAAATGAAATCACTTGAGAAAGGCACTCATCACTTGAGAAAGGCACTCAGCCGAAACAGCTGTAGTCACTTAGTTATAATAAATTTTGTGGAAGTATAGAAAACAAACGTTTTCAGTGTTTTATTGTTAGACTTTTCTGTAAGTTTTCATGGCACAATAAATAAAATATAAATTCATTGTGTATTGTTTTGATGTTATTATCAGTATATTTTGAAAACAGCAGTATTGTAAATTGTTACTGAGAATATTTTAAAAATTAGGAATTAATATTTTGAATGCTATTGCAGTTTTTAGACATCTTCAATTTTGTGGAAAGGAAACTGAGGAATTTAAAATAAATAATCATAGTACAAAATGCTAATTAACATGTTATCTTTTCTACATTAGTTTCAATACAAGGTGTTTGTTGCAAACTTATTAAATCTGAAAATTATTTTAATTAAATGCACATCTGAAAAGTACTCCTACTTAACATAATTATAGTAGAGAGGAAATGAATATAAAAAAATGCACATGACAATTTTATATTACAGATTGATTAGTAAGTATAACAATAAGGGGGAAAACTCTTTACAAAATTAAATTATCGGAGAGAAAAATGACATTTTTGAAGTTATACTTCTTTACGGGCGTAATGACGGTGTATTTTTATATGGTAAAACCTAGCGACCGGGCACATGCGCATTATAACTTTGTTCTGATTGGATGTTCAAATGACATGACAAAAATTATCCAATATGGCAGCTGTGGCACAGCTGTGGGACTGTGGTTTGGTTATAATGTATGGTTGTTGCGTTTTAAAATTTGTAGGAAGAGAAACAACAAACAAAAAGTTAGTTAATGGTTATACTGCCTTTTTAAATAGTTTTCATATTATATTTTTGGACTTATTTACATAGAAGAGATGATTGTTGCATGCCAATGTGAAAGCCCATCAAACTGTGACTGTGACTAGTATGAGTGCCGCAGATCTCGCTTATTCAAAGCTAAAGAATATTACACTGGTAAGTGTTTTATAAATAGTTGATCAAATTTTGTTATGATATTTGCACATAGCCACTTTGCACGATGCAAGTGATTGCGAAATTTATTAGTCGTTATACGGGCTCCGATACCTACCTATTTGAACCTACCAAAATACATAAGTAGTATGTAATACTTTTATTTACATAATTTGATTACCATCAAAGTTTCTATCAATATTCACCTAATATATTGTTTTCTTACTCTATGTTTTGTTGTATTTTTTCCATTCTAAATCATTTCAATTCAAAATCAAAATAATTTGATTTACATAAGTTAAAAATGTCAAAAGTTTAATCCGTTTAGTTAGTCGATCTTCGCACATAATGACAAACTGTCTCTGTGGCGAAGCTTTTAATGCGAGTGAACCCCAATACAACGCAAATACCAGCCGCGTGGTAAGTTGGTTCGAATCCCAATAGAAACTTTTATTTTTTTATTTTTTATACATTTTATGATTGTAAGTATATTTATTATATAATTTTATTTTCAGAAAATACGTATTTAGTTAAAAATTTTTCCGACAATTAATGTTCAGAAATCATTTGTGGCATTTTTAATGTGTTTGTGTGTGTTTTATTCTTTTATTATTTTAATTTTTGGCACTGTTTTAATAAAAATGTTTGAGAAGTAGTAAGTATAAATTAGTTTAATATTTAAATAAAATATAAATAAAAAGTATATTAATTTCGTTTATAATCATATAATCATATAATAGAAGTATAACTTCTTACGTGCGTACAAAGTACACACACATTCTTGTTTTATGTACAACCTGACTGAAGTTTGGAGTGAGTTTAGTGCAACTGAGTCTCATTAGGGAGTTGAGATATTCATCTGTTAAGTGAGATCTCTACCGATTTTTAATAAAGTTCATTCTTGATAAAGCCTCTTCGCACACATAAGTTGAACCAAACATAGTACACAATTTCATGGCCTAACATTTTCAAAATTGCCAAACACTAATTAGATGATAAATGAACTCATGATAAATGAAGAATTAGATGTGGTGATAAATGAACTCAACGTTTACCCCAGTAATAAAAGTATAAAGATGGGCTTCATTTGCAGACAAAGACGGTTAAATGTGCATGATGCCGGTGTACATCAAATGCTGCTGTACATCAAATGCTGCTTACTAGAAGCTACAAACTATTAGAGAGGCTTATATATAATAGAATCAGCACAAACTGTTCCAGGTGATCCCAGTCGAACAAGCAGGTTTTAGACCAGAACGAAGCTGCGCGGACCAGGTAATGTCACTCACCACCTACATCGAAGCGGGTTTCCAAAAAAGACTTAAAACTTCAGCGGCATTTATTGATCTCTCGGCGGCTTACAATACAGTATGGAGAGAGGGCCTCATATACAAAATTCTCCGTGCAATCCCCTGTAAACCAATAGCACGCCTAATAGATAGCATGCTCAACGACCGAATGTTTCAAGCAGTGATGGGGACAGATATCAGCCCACCAAAGAAACTCAAGAATGGCCTACCACAGGGGTCAGTGCTCTCTCCACTACTATTTAGTTTATACTTAGCAGATATGCCGGAAACACAATCAAGAAAGTTCGGATACGCCGATGACTAGGCCCTCATTACACGAAGCAGAACACTAGAAACGTCTGAAGAAGTTCTGACGGCAGACTTATATATATTGGGCAAATATTTTCGCAAGTGGCGACTTCAACCAAATGCATCCAAAACAGAAGTTAGTTGCTTTCACCTGAACAATAAACTTGCTGGAAAGGAACTCAACATACGGTTTGAAAATACTACACTTACCCACAACAAAACACCTCAGTACCTGGGCGTAGCACTAGAGAGAACGCTATCATTTAAAGAGCATCTAACAAAAACTGCCCAAAAGTTGAATACAAGAAATAACATCATACAGAAGCTCTGGGGTACCACCTGGGGAGCATCGGCTTCCACTCTCCGCTCTACTGCCTTAGCCCTTGTTTTCTCGACCGCTGAATATTATGCTCCAGTTTGGCTACACAGCCCACACGTAAAAAAGGTCGACACTCAGCTGCACAGCACTATGAGGATTATAGCTAGTAATCCCAATGGCTTCCAGTATTAAGTCACATCCCACCTCCACATTTACGACGAGTTGACACACTTACACGTGAATACAAAAAGATCATGAACAATATAAATCTGCCGATCCACCAAGGTACCTAGGATGCACGAATTACCCGTCTCCGCTCTAGAAAACCACCAATAAAAATGGCAAGAATGATACATGAGAGTTCAACATCACGAATGCATGGTCCCAAGAATGGAACGCACGGCAAAATAACATGCCCTGCATTACCTACAAGCCACCAGGTTTTGATCTTCCACGTAAAACATGGTCCACTCTAAATAGGATCCGAACCAGACATGGCAGATGTGCATACGTGCTACATAAATGGGGAAAGAACCCGTCTCCTCAATGTGACTGTGGGAAGAACCAAACCATTGACCACATTATTGAAGAGTGTCCCTCAAGATCCTACAATGGTAGCCCTGAAGACTTTTTGTTGGCAACTTCAGAGTCAATTGATTATATTAATACACTTGATGTTTGTTTGTAACTATTTAACGTTTGTGATATACCTATACTCCATCTAATTTACTTACCGTTGCACGTCATCCGCGTCATAGACCGTGACGTCACATAATACCAACACGAAATATTTAGGCGGTAGGTGTGTTCTTTTTTAGAATCACTTTGCCGAGTACACTGGCATTACAGCCACTAGACATATTTTATTATATACGCGTAGAAATAATATTTAAAGATTTTTATTAATGTCAACTTGAAGAAATACCCAATAATATGTTTCATTTAATTTGTATAAATGGATTATAAAGCGTTTTTATGAAGTACATTTTTTCGTAATACACTGTAACTATAATCGAACGCAGGTGATATTTTGGCATAAATTGGTAACATTTATTTGACAGTTGCGGTGATGACACTTCATATTTGTTTATATTCTTTACTATAAGTATTTGTTTCATTATATTTACTGATTTTATTATGTACTTTAACATAAAATTATAACTTAATTCTTGTTTTCTATTTCTTAAGTTTTTATTTATTTACATTGAATATTAATTTGTTTTGCTGTATAATCCACTTCCGCAAAAATTGTGTGATGTATTTGATTTAAAATGAATTCAAGAATTTTTTGTAATTGGGCAACAATGTCAACTTAGATCTCTAACGTAGATAATGACGTGCAACGGTAAGTAAATTAGATGGACTGTATATTACTAGTGTCTGTAATTTTGTTCTAAATGTGTTGTAATTGCCATACGATAAATAAATAATACTAGAAGCTATAAGAAAGTTTGCTTGGCATAAGACGAAAAACCTTGTGTAAAGTATTACACAAATTAAATTTTTCTTGGTAGAAGTAAAATTGTAAGTCAGTGCTAAACAATCTCGAACACAGAATATGTTAGAGACGGTAAAATGCCAAACTATAAATTAAATACCACAATTAATCATCCTGATAATATTGCAGACGGCGGTTCTATCATAATTATCAAAAGCAGTATAAAACATTACGAACTACGGACAACTAAAGTATCGCACCTGCAGGCCACAAACATAGTAATTGAAGAATGGAGTAGACCCAATCACTATATCATCATTATACTGACGTCCTAGGCACACAATAAAAACAAATAAATTTTCTGATTTTTTTAAATCACTTGTATCGTGGCTCTTAATCTGTGGTGATTACAGTGTGAAACGTCCTTTTTGGGGGTCTAGGACATTTTTTCGCCGTCGCCGTTTCGCCGTCGTCATTTCTCCGTCTCCGTTTCGCCGTCGAGCCATTTCGCCGTCGCCGTTTCGCCGTCGAGCCATTTCGCCGTCGCCATTTCGTTGTTAGCATTAGTACTTATAATTTCGGTATGATCATTACTCGTATATAAGTTTTGAATGGTTTTCGAACGATTATATACTATCACTTTTACATAATAAAGTTTTTTATTTTTGATACAGTAAAAACAATTGAAATTGAAATCTCTTTTTCAATATTGTTTATTTCCGGGAATCTGATAATAGTAATATTTATCTATTTAATGATGTATTCTAATTATACTCTTGTTTATTGTCGTTAATTTCCTAGAAATAATAGGTTAAACTTAAAATTACAAACAATAGGTGACTATTAAAGGTTGGCAGGTACATCAGGTACCGTTAACAGATTATTATCTCCTTAATGATGTATTCTAATTATACTCTTGTTTATTGTCCTTAATTTCCTAGAAATAATAGGTTAAACTTAAAATTACAAACAATAGGTGACTATTAAAGGTTGGCAGGTACATCAGGTACCGTTAACAGATTATTATCTACTTAATGATGTATTCTAATTATACTCTTGTTTATTGTCCTTAATTTCCTAAAAAATAGGTTAAACTTAAAATTACAAACAATAGGTGACTATTAAAGGTTGGCATGTACATCAGGTACCATTAACAGATTATATCCCGTTTCCTCATTTCTCTCTTTTAATTTACTTTGTAAGCGCAGAATTCATCTGAAGAGTTCAGTCGTATCTTGAAATTGTTTGCGATAATTACGAACTTAATTATGAACCGAACAATTTCTACCTACTAGAGGAAAGCCAAAATTTAGCTCAGATAGTTTTATTTATTTTTTTGGATGCCCTTAGCAAAAATGACGATGAAATTAGATTTTGGACATGTGACAGAAGAGGCATGTGTAAGGCAAGAATTCACACTAAAAATGGTGAAATAATAAAAAAGGTTAACCTGCACTCTCATGACGCCTCGGCTGTGGATGTAGAGGTTGCCCAAATAGTAACAACCATTAAAAGACGAGCAGAAGATACAATGGAAGGAACAATTCAGGTAATTTTCAATTTATTATAATAAATTTTCTTATTTCCAACAATATTTTACTTTGAAATTTTCATAGATTTATTCATTTTTTTATTTTAGGTAGTCAACGAATGTTTGAATAATACCAGTCAGGCTTCTCAAGCTCGACTTCCAAATAGTTGCGCACTGAGGAAGACCATCAGACGAAAATGCAACGAAATTCAAGCTGCACCGCCAAACCCTGTTAATTTGGAAGAATTGCGGATACCGGAACATTACAGGATTTATGAAGTGTCGGATGGCGTGGAAGAAAATTTCCTTTTGGCGGACAATGGAGAAGGGCCCAACAGAATATTGATTTTCGGGAGAGACAGCTGGCTGCAGCATTTGAAAACTTCGCCCATATGGTTTGCCGATGGTACATTTTCAATAGCACCGCAGCTTTTTTCCCAAGTGTACACCGTGATGGCAACTAAAAATAATGGGGTCCACCCTATATTTTATGCCCTTTTGCCAAACAAATCACGAGCTACTTATAGCCGTATGTTCGATCTAATAAAGATTTTGAAGCCAAATCTGAGCCCTACTGCGATCCATTGCGACGTTGAGCAGGCAACATTCTCAGCCATGAAAGATTGCTTCCCAGGACTAAATATCAACGGATGTTTCTTCCACTTAGCACAAAACATGAAGAAACATGTGGCACAGTTAGGCCATCTTACAGAATACAATAACGATGCCCAATTTGCCTTAAATTATAAGATGGTGACATCCTTGGCATTCGTTCCAGTTCGTCATTTAGATCAGGCCATTGATGTGTTGGGAAACGCTTTACCTGTTGCGCTTCAACCACTGTTGGATTGGTTCGAAGACAATTACGCAGGACGTATGAACAGGTAACTATAAAGTGTACTTCTTCAGAAATTCCAAAATCTGTATATCATTTTATTAATTATTTATAGACGAGGAGATGGTAGACGCCCAACATTATTTCCCCAGGAGATGTGGAATCTCTATCAAAGGACGATGAATAGGGAGGATCAAACCAACAATTACGCGGAGGCAGCACACAGAAGGCTTCAAACAGAATTAGGAGTCGACCACCCTACAATATGGAAATTTATCGATAGCCTCCGTAAGGTGCAGAAGGGTAGGGACGTTCACTATGAACAGTTAGTTGCTGGGAATCTGCCACCCTTGAAAAAAAATATAAGGACGCGGATGAGCGAATTTTAAGATTAGTCCGAAACTTCAATGCCGATGGAGATATTTTAGAATATCTTAGAGGACTTGAGCATAATTATGAAATGTAACTTTTTAAATATTTTTAATACTGTAAATATTTTATTTTTCAGACGAAAACAATGTATAGTTAAATACGAAAATATAACTTGGTTTTACTAGCAACATCAGCATTTTATTTACACTGACATTTAGTATAAAAAAAGTTAGTATGTTATCACGTTCTTGTAAACTTAACCAATGCCGGGATGGAGACGGCGAAATGGCGACGGCGAAACGGCGTCGGCGAAACGTCCCAGTCCGCCTTTTTGAAGCTCTAGTTTGATGAACCACGTGACAGACAACTACTTCAGACAGTTAATATGAATAACCTCAGACGTCTCAGTATTTTTCACCTTATCTTCAGAAATAATTTTATTTACCTTGACCTCCTACGCTTTCATATTTAATAACCAAACGGAATTTATTTAAAGAAACCATTATGAATAACAGAATAACGTAAACTTATGTCTAAAGACAGAAAGTGATATAGACACTGCGATCTAGACACTGCTGTGTCTAGATCGAGGAATCTAGGAAAACACCTGGCAACTACCTTTAATTTTCTCTGAGTTACAACTAGAAGAAAAGGTAAATATTTATAGATATTTTGGCTGCCCATACCAGATGTCTCTGGCTGTTAAGCCTTTTAGAAAAACCGAAATTATTGACGAAATATTCAATAATAATAAAAATAAATCACCCGTGTTGAGCTGCCCCCCCCCACTTGCAAAAATTAAAAAATAAATAGCCCTGATTTATGAGCTATTTATGAGCTTTCATATTCCGCAAACTAAAAATTTTGAGCTCGTTCCACTGAGCAGGAATTTAATACTTTAGTGGGGGGCTGAGTCAGCCCCCCACTACTTAAAGATAGGAATATTGAATCGGTTTTTGCGGCAGAATTACGAGCTATTTATGAGCTCTTGAAATTATATAGTTTCGATTTTTGAGCTCATCCCCTTCACCCCCAAACAACCCTTTAATTGATTTAACTTAAGAGAAAAATGCTGAGAAAACTTAAAATATATCGTATTGCGGATATAATTCCTATAGCTTATATACTCTAAGAATAAACTATTAAATCACGTGCATTTCGATTATTGAGCTACAACCCCTTCGCAAGAAAAACCCGGCTTAAGAGAAAGTTGTACTTAAAATGCATTAAACTAATTATTTGGCGACTAAATATCATTTAATAATTTATAAGCTTCCAAATTACGCGCATTTAGATCAGTAAATTGCAATTTATTTTGTATAGTGCAGTCACTTAAAGTAAAAATCAACGATTACCTTCAATTTCGGTGAACCTTCATCGATTTTCACGAAAATTGGTCAGTGGTTAGAGGTTACCTCAAGAAACAAAGGTGACATGGTACCACCTTGCGCCTTTACCCTGAGGGTTCATACCGCCCCTTCTGGGGGTAAAAATTATTTTATAAAAAATAACTGCACAAATCTATAAAAGAACAAATTATAAGCAAAGTTTATTATATAAAGTTATTAAAATAAGTCAATACTTTTTAAGTTATTAAAGATCAAAAATTTTAATTATTCGTGAAAAAATGCATGTTTTGAAGCGGTTTTTCGTAAATCACTGAAAAACTGTAAGTTTTTACAAAAAAGTTAATAGTAGTTTAATTCGTATAGCTTATATTCTAAGAATAAACTCTTAAATCACGCGCCTTTCGATTATTGAGCTACAACCCCTAGTTGAATCTCAATTAGTGAATTGCCAATGGCAATTCACTAATTGAGATGCGTATATTTTGCAAGCTCATAAATTATTAAACGATATATAGTCGCCAAATAATTAATTTAATAGTTGTTTATGATATAAGTGTTAAAATTACACGTTTAAGGCACGCATGTGAAAGTTTGCAGAATGAGCGATAGCGAGTTCTGCAATTCACATGAGTGCCTTAAAAATGTACTTTTTAACACGCATATCATACAATATTTTTTCTACAAACGTAATTACAGGACAATATCTACAAAAATTTTTACTTGAACTTGACTGACATTCCATTTTTATATTTTTTTGACATTACATCAAAATTGCCTATACGGTCAATACGAATTGCAGTGCCATAAATTTTTTTTAAAGCACTAGTGCCTTAAAGTAGCATTTTTAACGCTCGTCTAGAGTGCTAAAAATTGCATTTTTAACACGGTTGTAGAAAAAGTATTTTAAGTACAACTCTCTCTTAAGCCGGGAATATGGGATGGTTTTCTTGCGAAGGGGTTGTAGCTCTATAATGGAAAGGCGCGTGATTTAAGAGTTTATTCTTAGAATATAAGCTATACGAATTAAACTACTATTAACTTTTTTGTAAAAACCTACAGTTTTTCAGTGATTTACAAAAAACCGCTTCAAATAATGCATTTTTTCACGAATAATTAAAAAATCTTTGATCTTCAATAACTTAAAAAGTATTGACTTATTTTATTAACTTTATATAATAAATTTTACTTTTAATTTGTTCTTTTATTGATTTGTGCAGTTATTTTTTTTTAAATAATTTTCACCCCCGAGAAAGGGCGGTATCCACCCTCAGGGTAAAGGCGCAAGGTGGTACCATGTCACCTTTGTTTCTTGACGTATCCTCTAACCACTGACCAATTTTCGTGAAAATCGATGAAAGTTCACCGAAATTGAAGGTAATCGTTAATTTTTACCTTCAGTGACTGCACTATACAAAATAAATTGCATTTTACTGATCTAAATGCGCGTAATTTGGAAGCTTATAAATTATTAAATGATATTTAGTCGCCAAATAATTAGTTTAATGCATTTTAAGTACAACTTTCTCTTAAGCCGGGTGGTTTTCTTGCGAAGGGGTTGTAGCTCAATAATCGAAATGCACGTGATTTAATAGTTTATTCTTAGAGTATTTAAGCTATAGGAAATATATCCGCAATACGATATATTTTAAGTTTTCTCAGCATTTTTATCATAAGTTAAATCAATTAAAGGGTTGTTTGGGGGTGAAGGGGATGAGCTCAAAAATCGAAACTATATAATTTCAAGAGCTCATAAATAGCTCGTAATTCTGCCGCAAAAAACGATTCAATATTCCTATTTTTAAGTAGTGGGGGGCTGACTCAGCCCCCCCCCACTAAAGTATTAAATTCCTGCTCAGTGGAACGAGCTCAAAATGTTTAGTTTGCGGAATATGAGAGCTCATAAATAGCTCATAAATTAGGGCTATTTGTTTTTTTATTTTTGCAAGTGGGGGGGGGGGGGCAGCTCAACACGGGTAAATAAATATCCTGGTTGTGAGCTGATTACTGGATTGGCATTGTGTCAATTACCACAAAATGCTTTTCTCTTATTAAAACAAATCTACAACGCAGTATTAAGATTAGGATACTTTACTTCACAGTGGAAAATGGCTTAAGTTATTTTAATTCATAAAATAGCCAAACCTTTAGAATCCGTAACTTCATATAGATACCATAGGCGTAACCAGGGGGGTTTTGGGGGTTGTAACCCCCCCCCCCATTGGGATGTACTTTGAGCTCTATACGCTTAACACCATAGCCCTCAGAGACCTTCCAGTAGTTGTAACCCCCCCCCCCTTAGGATCATCCTGGTTACGCCTATGATAGATACATTAGTTTATTACCAATTTTTGCTATAATTCTTGAGAAATTAATAAAAAAGTAACTGAGTTCTTTCCAAAAAAAACCAGACTACCAATTTGGTTTTCGACAAAAATACGCTGCAGTTAGCAGTAAGAAAAGCACTATTGTTCTGCAGTGTTCTTGGGTATCACAAAGCTTATGATAAATGTGGCATACATGTTTGGTATACAAAATTTAACAATAACAATAACTACTATAAAAATATTTTTTTAATTAAATGAATTAATGGAAAAAGAAGAATATATGTAATTTATTTAACTCAAAATACATTTTACTACTGTGATAAAATAATGCTGTAATAAAAATATTTAATAAATAAAAATTATTTTTCGCATAAATAAAATATCAAACAGCGACCAACCTACTTGCCTCTCGGCAGTTTAAACATTTAATTGAACTTAAAAGCAATGTTTATTTTTCAAATAAACACTATTTTCTATTTTTGACAGCAGAAAAACGTATTTTGAGTTAAATAAATTACATCAATTCTTCTTTTTGCGTCAATTAATTTAATTAAAAAATATTTTTTTGGCCATCCTGTATAAATATTGATTTAAACGTTTATATTACTGATGGTGTTGAAGTAATGTGTCTGAACAGAAAAAGAAAGAAAGGTTGAGTATCCTAGAGAGTACAATAATTCAGAGGATAGCAGGCCCACTAAATTTAGGTAATAATTTAGACTTAGGCAAATATGCAAATTGCCTATTTTGCATATAATGCATAAAAAATGCAAAAATGTCAAATTTTGCATATTTTTATAAAAGTGAGCATAAAGTGCATATAATTTGAAAATTTGGTGTTAACTATATATTTTTATATTCAAACTTACAGATAGCCTGAAAATTATTCAAATTCTTGGTATAGTAACTAATAAAAGACAGCGGCTTATAGTTTTGTCACGTTTTGTCCTGGAATTAAGGGTTTGTGTTTGCCAGTTTATGTCTCTAGGTAAAAATTTTTATTTTGACGCTCAGTTTCACTTGGTTTCACTTTTGTTGTAAAATTGGAGGCGTAAACAACGTGTATTTCAATTGTGAATAATTATTATGCTTTGAAAATGCCGAAAATAAGCAATGTTTCAACTTGGATAAAATCTTACAAAGAGCTCTCTATGGATATGATAAAGTTTATTGCTCATGTTGTGGAAAAACCATAAGTACATACGTATTATTTTTTATTTTATTTTAAAAATTTACACGGTGGTACAAACAAAGATTTTAAAATTGGAGATTATGTTTAAGAAAAGTACCAACACAAGGCTAGTTCGCAATAAATCGATGTATTTTTACTTTTTTCAAGCATTTTTTAAACTCCTTGCGATAAAAAATAGGATACCTATTTAAAATTCAAATCATTCAATAGTCTACTGAAAGGTCACTAACATTTTTTTTCTAACAATAGCATAGTTTGCTTTAATTTTGCTAAAAACAAAAACATATCATATATTGGACTTAATTAATTAAGTGCTTTTAATTTATGCTCACAGTATTTTTTATTTAAATGTAAACAGAAAAGACCAAGAGCCTCTTGTAAATATTTGGGTGTTCTTCCTTCTTGCACATTAAATATTTTAATTGTTATGCAAGAACCGTTCATTTTTAGTTTATTTTTACAATCTTAGATTTTAAAAATGGGTACAACTATAGAATATTTATATTCTTTTTGAAAAAAAAATCAAATAGATCAGCATGTCAGAACCGCGAAACATTTAGCTAAAAAAATAAAAACCACATCCGGTAAAAAATATCAATCTTCAGTGCCCAAGTGCTTTCAGTCAAGTTCCAAAAAACAAACCGAACAAAAGACTTTTAACGAAGATTTGTGTCGTGCATTAGTATCTTCTAATATACCGCTTTCAAAATTATCTAATGAAAACTTTAGTTCTTTTATTAAAAAATATTGCAAACAAGATATTCTCAGTGAACGAACTCTAAAGAGAAATAATGTCAGTTTGTTATACTCCTCAGTTATCCACAACATAAAAGCCGAAATAGGTAATAATTACTTTTATATATGTGTGTACCACACATATGTGAGACCACTGACTCGTCAGGAAGATACATTATGCACTTATTGATTGGTGTACTTAGCGATGAAGCCTTTCCAAAATCGTATTTAATTTCTTGTAAGCAAGTGAAATGCTTGCTTGCTTATTTTATCTGATGCCGCACCATATATGGTGAAAGCAGGACAAAATTTAAAAATATTTTATCCAAACTTAATACATGTCAGTTGTTTAGCGCATGGAATAAACAGAGTTGCGGTTGCCGAGGAAGTAAGAAAAAAATTTCCACTAGTTAACAGTTTAATAGCGAGCGTCAAAAAGGTATTCCTGAAATCACCTGTAAGAATACAATGTTACAGAGATAGGCTTCCTGATGTTCCACTGCCACCGCAACCCATTTTAACACTTGGGGAACATGGTTGAAAGCAGCTAATTTCTATGCTGATCATTTTGTTGAGTTAAAAGAAATAATTAACCTTTTAACGGATGGTAGTTGCCAATCTTTATTGGAAGTTAAGCAAGCCTTCCAAAATAACATCCACCAACAGCAACTGTCATTCATAAAATCAAATTATAGTTTTGTCCAGAAAACTATAACTCAATTAGAATCCTCCAAATTATCATTGTTAGAGAGTACAGTTTTAATAAAAAAATTTGAGTCATTGTGTCAAAACGTTAAAGGTACTATTGGAAAGGAAATTTTTCACAAATTTAAAGTAACCATAAAAAAATAGTGGTTACCAGGTTCTTTCTGAAGTGGTTCAAGTACTAGCTGGAACATTCTCCGAACCACTTAATTTAGAAACCATCTATTATAGTAAATTTGAAAAATGCCCCAGTTACATCAGTTGATGTCGAAAGAAGTTTTTCTATTTACAAATATATATATATATATATATATATATATATATATATATACAAGGCTGAAATATTGGGGTAGCAGCAATCTCAAAGAAAACTCTTTATAATAGTTCCAAGCTTTCGAAAATGTTTATTTTCATCATCAGGGAAACTACAATCATAAATAGACAGTATTTAACAAATAGGCTAACTGAAATCAATAATAATTGCTATCCTTGTGTTACCAAAAATCCAGAACACCATAGTTTCCTCTCACTAAACCAGGTGTCGAGGATTCCCAAAAACACAAAAACAACAAAAAATTGTTCTGAGAAATGCAGAGTCAATACTTTCACTAAAAACACTGCACATCAAAAAACAATCTTACTAAAGAGTTACTTATATGTTTGTACTTACATTATTTGAGGATGTTTTTAGATGATAGATATATATATATATATATATATATATATATATGTATTCAGATACAAGCCATAAGTTTTTATTAGAAAATTTTGAACATCATTTGATAATCTATTGTTACCACAATTCAAAATAATATTTATATGTTAAAATAATTGTATATGTTATGTATTTATAATATTGTAAGTGTTTTTGTAAATAAAAAAATATTGTAAATATTTTTTGTTACATGCATATTTTCTAGATAAATATGCATATTTTTGCATAAAATACTGCATATTTTTGCATGAAATACTCATATTTATGCGCATATTTCATACTTTTTTATTTGCATATTTGTCTAAATCTAGAATAATGAATTTAGAAAACTGATGAACCACGACGTTAGAGAAATTTTGAAGGGAGAAGACATCATCACAGTTATCAAGGTACAGAGACTCAGATGGATGGGACATATAAAAGGGAAAAATCCAGAAGCCATTATCAAGAAAATTACCAAATGGAGACCTGTATCAGGCAGAATACGAGGAAGACCCAAAATACCATTGGAGAACCAGATAGACGAGGATCTTAAGAAGATGGGAGTTAGACAATGGGTAACAATAAGCAAAAACAGGAACGACTGGAGAAAAATTGTAGAAAATGCCAAGTCACACAACCAATTCTAAAACTAAAAGGATAATGAGTCACCACGACGAATGAATCGGAAGAGCCAAAGAGAGCAGCAATCACTCCGCTACAGTGGCGTACTGAGCATGGTTCCGCGGGCCCCGCGGAGGGGCCCGCTCAAACACGCTTTTTGTTTCTTTTTTTATTCTAGGGACATTTTGAACTACACAAGTAAAAACTAGGAAATATAACTGCTTAATAAATTTTTATTTTTGTGTAGTTACTTATATATAAAGCCCGGATTATATGCAAAATGCATGTGCAACATCCAGCATGAGCATATTTGTGGGTTTCTTAAAAATAAAATAGTTATATTTAGATAATACTTTCTTGGAATTATTGTTCATATCAGATATATTATTGGGGTACCTGCTAAATAACTTTATTACCTACTTTATTCCAAGTACATATATGTATCTACTAAATGGCTACAAGTTTTATTGTTAGGGAAAACCCATCTGGAACACTGTTTATCAGTAGAATAAGGCCACCAGGTAGCTAGGTATAGTAAATTCGTTTATAAATTCTCTCTACGGCAAAATATCCTTTAAATATCAACAAATTTTTAGTGAGAATTTTGTTCAGAATGAACTGTCCTATATAAAACCGAATTTTGACATAACTGTAAATTCTATTGCAAAACTACAGAGTCAAAGACATAAAGATAGAAGGAGAACCTCATAGCAAATAATTATATCAAAGATATCAAAGAAAGACTAATAAATCTTGCAGGGACAATTGAAAAAAAAATTAAAGATAAATTTAGTGACGTTTTAAACAGAAATGAAGGCTGTCATATTATGTTCCAGCCTTATTCTTTAACAATATCCCTGTAATAATATTGTTGCTATTAGAGACAATTAAGTTGTCATTGTATACCGGGTTTGCCAATCATACTGTGTTTTTTTTTAAGTTCGGAACACCCTGCGGAATATTCTTCTTCTTCTTGCAGTCTTAAATAAAATTTTATTCTAAACTATAAATTTTGTTATATTGGCAACATGAAATTTGACAACTTGTATCAAACTAGCGTGAAAAAATAGAACACGTTTTAATTTTTCGTCTAGCACAGGAATTGCATATAAATAGCGCGTGGGAACGCGCAGTTGGATAATCTGTCTTGTATGGCTCTTGCTCAGCATGAAAATAGCATAATGTAAAACCGTCTTTAAATTTCGCAACCAGGAAATCTTCCTGCGTCTCATATTTCTCTTTCCCGAGAGTTTTCCTTGGGTTATGAGTCCTAGCAGGAAGTACTTTTCCCCTCTCATTATGTGGTACTTATAGATATTCCAGTTTTTTCGTTTTTGTTATTTTTGTTTTTAGATTCATTCGCTTATGTTCTATAATAATAGAGATATCTCCTTTTATATTACAAATGAGGTTTGCTAGTTGGTCTTGTAGTATCGTGTATTAGCAAATAATTGTTACCAATATAAGGAAACGATAGCATGGTAGTTCTTCGCTATGTAAGGTGACTGCTTGAACGCACTCATTGTGGGTCAAATTCATTGTAGCGCGTTCCATTTTCACCAAACAACAAAAAAATTACAGACATAAATAAGAAATATCTACTAATTTTTACAACAAACCAGACACTTTTTGACTGTTAACAATTTGACATTTATCAATTGTTAATTTATCTTTAGGCTTGTTTATTAAACTACGCAAAAATTAATGATTTATTGACAAAAAATATGGGTAGTTGTTAAAATACCTAACTTTTTTATTTTTCAATAAAAGCGAATTAATTAAAAAACAAAATGTTAAGAAAACGTGATGCTATAGTTGGGTTTTAGTATTTTATAAATGCTAGAATTCTCCACAAGGTGTTGCGAACTTTGAGAAAAAAACACCATTTTGATTTGTACACCCGGTGTACAATGACGATTCACCTGTCCAGCAGCAATATTATTCAGTGGCGGATCTAGAAATTGGCCTTGGGAAGGGAAATTTGCCTTAGGGAAGGGGGACTTTCAGTGAAACACCAAATAAAAAACATATCCAAATTACATATGAAAGACAAAATAATAACCTATATTATTATGTATTAAGTTTCCTTAATTTTCCTAAATAGCGTGTTTATTGGGTTGAATTTGTCTGTAGTTTAAGTTTCATATCAGTGAATATATTTTTGTTTCAATAATATTTTTCTTTAATTTTGGACTTTGTAGGGGGGGGGGGGGAATTTCCCCTTTTTCCCTCGTCGTAGATCCGTCACTGATATTATTACAGCGATATTGTTAAAGAATAACGCTATAAAATATCGAAAAAATCACTTAAATCGGACAACAAGTTTAGGAAATACCAGACATCAAAAAGTCCCATTTTTAAGGTGGTGCGTTAATTATGTTACTTAGTATATGATGATTTTTTATATTTAATGTTTATTAAAAACTTTTGATATACAACATGTGTTTTCATTGGACGAGGGACCCGCATCCCAAATGGAACCAGGGCCCGCGGATCTATCAGTACGCTACTGCTCCGCTAGGACTGTAGATGCCATGATGATGATGATGATGATAATTATATTATATTACTGAATAGAGAATTGAATAACCTTTCAAATAAGCTACCACACGACCCCTATACCGAAATGAACATTAAATCATTTAAAAAATATCGATTACGTCATCACGCCCAAATGGATAACGTCACTACTATGGAATATAAGTCAAAAAATCATAATTTAAAAATAAAAATCGATTTGTATCGGGATTCTTCTCCAAGTTGGCCTATTCTGGAAAAAATGAATTTATTCTATAATCTTGAACCTCTCTGTATTTATAGCCAAAAGCTTTAGATGTAATTAAATAAAAATAATATAATCATAAAAAAATTACGTCAAAACTACGAACATCTTTATAAGTGGCTCCTTTTTCGTTTTAATCAGTTTATAATATATAAGTTATACGGCTCTTGTTTTTCACAGTTCAAAAGGTATAAACTTTCTTCAACTTCCACCGTTCTAGCTAAAATAGTTCCAAACTCAACCTCAAACGCAGTATCAAATTTATTTTCAAGGCAAGGAATCTCTACTGCTAATCATATTTGACTTGTTAGCGTACAAAAGAACTCCGCAGTTTGTAGCGAGCGGTGATCAAACGTTTTTTGTCTGGGCTTCCAAGATTAAGCGAACAACCAACCAATTGCAACAATCGGGCCGCAGGACATTAAAGGAATAATTTTGAACAGTAGAATTCCCGCTCCCGCCATAGACCGCTCTGCGTTGATGTTGTTTTATATATAAATTTAATGAAGAAAAACCGTAAGGGTAACGAAAAAGTCAGTAACTATACGCAAATTTACAGCGATGTACGAAAAAATAATGGAGCCAAACGGGCTTTAGCCATAACCATTCACAATAAATTATTAAAATACGTAAAAGGCAATTATGAACACATGGTTTCGATTACCACCCTGTAGACTGTATACCTGGAGGTCACCACAGGATGATGAATAAAATTGCATAAGGGTAAGAACAGAACAAGTGGGTCGCGGTGGAGGTGGAGGTGGAGGTCGCGGTCGATGTCGATATCCATGTATAACAAACACATTGTAGTGAATGGAAGAGAACAGAGCAGGTAAGTCGCGGTGGAGGTTTAGCGCGATGCCATCCAGGAGGTTTACATCGATGCTTTTAAAAATAAAATGAGTTTGTTTTACATGGATGTCTACTGCGCGGTCTACAAGGAAGCTTCCCTTTGATGGGTCCGTTCGTCGACAAGTTGTCATTACCTGCGCTATCTGAGTTGATACTTTTTATATAATCCCTTTTTTGTATTCAGTTTTGTATCCACAACAGAATTAGTAACAACATATTTGGGGTGATACCTATTGAGCAAGCAGGGTTCAGACCTAACCGCAGCTGCACAGATCAGATCCTATCCCTAACAACACATATTGAAGCAGGTTTTCAAAGAAAGCAAAAAACATCAGTTGCTTTCATTGACCTATCAGCTGCATACGACACCGTCTGGAGACAAGGACTAATCTGCAAACTGATCCGTGCCATCCCATGCCAACAGGTAACCAAACTCATTGACAGCATGCTCACCGACAGACCTTTTCACGTCACAATGGGCAACTTAAGAAGTGTCCAAATGAAGCTCAGCAATGGACTGCCACAGGGATCTGTTTTGGCACCCTTACTCTTTAATTTATACATCGCGGACCTACCTAGGACAACTTCGCAGAAATTTGGCTACGCTGACGATTGGGCCATTGCAGCAAGACATAATAACATGAATGTTACAGAAACAATACTGACGGATGACCTTGCTGTTATGGATGAATATTTTCGCAAATGGCTACGGCCCAATGCAACGAAAACTGAAGTGTGCTGTTTCTATCTGAATAATGCCCAAGCCAACAAAAAACTCTCCGTTCACTTTGAAAACAGACTACTCACTCATAACTCAACACCAAAATATCTTGGAGTGACTCTTGACAGAACCTTAAGTTTTAAGGAACACCTACAAAGAACGGCAGAAAAACTGAAGACGCGAAATAATATAATCCAAAAGCTATGTGGCACCACATGGGGGTCCTCAGCCTCCGTACTCAGATTATCCGCTCTCGGACGTATACTCGGCGGCTGAATATGCTTCGCCGGTATGGCTCAACAGCAAACACACGAAGATCATTGACACCCAATTAAACCAGACAATGCGAATGATCTCAGGTACAATTCGGCCAACACCGAACTATTGGCTTCCCATTCTGAGTCACATTCCACCGCCGAAACTAAGAAGAAGTCATTCTCTTCTCAGAGAATATCGAAAAATCGAGACTAACCATTAACTACCCATCCACCATGATAAACTTGATATCAAAATGAACAGACTGCGCTCCAGATATCCCCCATTGTTAAGGGCCACCTCCCTACATCAGGAACATTTCGACCTCACCAACGCTTGGAGAAGACAATGGGAGAGCGACTCACCACAGGAATCACACCAAATGGCCTGTATCGATCAGAAACCGCCAGGCTTTGAACTGCCCCGCAATACATGGACGGCGCTGAACAGAATAAGAACAGTACCGGTAGATGTGCTGACAGCTTGCATAGATAGGGAAAGGCCCTTACTCCTGCGTGTGACTGTGGTGCGCAACGGCAGACCGTCCGCCACATTATTGAGGAATGCCCCCGAAGGCGGTACCCTGGAGTTTTCGATGAGTTCCTGAATGCGACCGAAAATGTTTTACATTATATTAATACATTAGATGTTCGTTTGTGATACTTCATGTAATGATTTATATACTTTTTTTAAATTATGTGTTCTTGTATCTATGCCATACGATAAAATAAAAAAAAAATAAAACCAAAATCAGATGCAAAAATTCTTATTTAAAAAAATGAAGATATGGCTAAATGTATATAGAGCTTCAATAATATCATTTTGTATATCACTTGAAACTCTCGAAAAAACAGTTGATGTTTCTAGATGTTGGCAAAATTTTTGATCTTTTTTGGCAATTAATGTTAACAATTCCCTGTATTTGCATCGAATCTCAGAGCCGTCGCCCTCAAAATGACCAAGAACCGCTAATTCTTGATTGGCCATAAAACATACGGTATCTATTATAAGAGAGCTAAGGATATACCTATCTTTTTTTTTAAGAAACTCATTATGTTTAGCAATATTTGCTTTAAAAGCTTGGTTAAGAGAACTTTCGATTCTTGTCTTGCCAAACTGAATCAAATTGGGTATACATCTTACATGTAGTAACGGAGAAATTTCATGTCTCTTTTTTAAAACTCTAAAACTATTTAAATCGTGAACCTGGTCCACCCATTTTTTCTGTAGAAACCAGAAGACATGGCCAACAATACAGTCTATTTTTTCTTCCAACCACATAACCAAGGATTTTAACTGTACCAACTAAATTTAAAATATCGAACTACTTTTTTTGATTCCTTTGTTAAATTGTTTAAAATAGATCTTTTATTTTCAATAATATAATTTTTTTCAATCAGAATTAGTTTTCAAGTAGTTGATCGATTACGCAGCGACACTCATCCATGGTGAACTGCACGCACACTTTTTATAGGTACTGTAACCAAATTTAAATCTGGTAACAGCCCTAGTGACATACACAGCGCGCTTAGGCCTGTCGCTCCTTCAAAATTTTCAGACACAAGCCGGTCCCAAGCCGCCCGAGCGACAGCGAGATAACCATTCATTGTAACCACAAATGAGACTGGTAACAGAATATAATGAAGTGCAACTGAGTCACATAAAGTCGCCAATATTTTCGTGTGTCTATGAGTAGTTGGCTATTTTCTGAATTAGGTACTATTAACAGATAATATAATAATATATTTCTATTGATAAAAATATAGATAAACGGAATTATTCAGTGTCATTAAACATTTATTTACAAGATTTTTAACTGTTACCAATGGTAACAGTGGTTACATGGACGCTTCGCCATTGGGAGGATCTGATTATTTACAGCTGACATTTCATCACTATCATCACTTGACTGACACAACATCGCAAAAGCACAGTCTTTTTGTCATTCAAATTTCATTAAACTACATCACTTGATAGTGGTTCTAACTCGACCTCCACCTCCACCTCGACCTACTTGTTCTGTTCTTACCCTTAGAAATCAAATCGACTTTATACTAACCAATTTAAGATTTAGAAATTCCATTATAAGCGTTAAAACTCTCCCTGGAGCAGATCAGACCATAACTTCCTTGTCCCCAAAATGAAACTGGGGGTAAAAAAGGCAATAAAATTTAAAAGTACTAAGGTCAATACTAAGTTGCTCAAGATAAACGAAATACGTGCTGAGGCTTCAACGTCTATCAATCAAGAGATGAAAAAATTAACCTTAGAAATGGAAGACAATAACAACGTGAACATTATCTGGAGCAAAATTAAAGATTCTGTTACAAAGACAAAGAAAGAAACTCTACAAAAGAATGAAGAAAGCCGAAAACCTTGGATTACTCAAGAAATACTGGAAAGCATAGAACAAAGAAGAAAATATAGAAACAAAAACCCAAATAAAAAAAAACGTAAATTAATAAGAAACAAAATAAAGGAGGCTAAACAAAAGTGGAAATTAGAAATTCGATCAAGAATGGGGCAATAAACAGCAACCTTTTTGAAGATGAGGAAATTTTCTGCGTACCTAACCACATACTTATTCTGCAAACCTAATATCGTATGGTAAAATGTTATATCTACTCTATTCTTCTTTATGGTGTCTAAGCTTGGACTATTAATGTTGACTTAATGAGAAAGCTGGAAGCTTTTAAGATGTGACTTTTTAGGAGAATTTTGAAAATACCGTGGACCGATCAATTACGAACGAAATGGTGTTGCACAGAATGAGAAGAGACAGAGAACTTTTGACCACCAGTAAAAAGAGAAAAACAGCTACATATTTGGGGCACATACTTAGAAATAATAAGTATACATACAAGTTATTACAGCTGAGTGTGAAGGGTAAAATCGAAGGAAAATCGTGGTAGATGACAAATATTCCGGATGAAAAACATTCGTGACTGGACCGGGTTAAAAACACAGACGCTTTTTGGAATTCATTAGATTTTGCTTGGAGTATTAGACCACTTATCGCAACTCAATCCTTTCATTTGTCAAAACCACAAGAACAATGCCCCAAAAGTTTGTTGCTGGTCTCCTTTCTTCATGGTCTTCCGCAACAATCCACTACTACCACCCACACTTCGGTTGACCCACTGTTCGATTACATTCCATTTACGCTTTCAATCTCCAACAGTTGCTTCTCCAACACCTAAATCTAAAACCACCTTCTTTATTGATTCACCCTTGTTCAACCATTCAATTGCATTTACTTTTATTTCCAAAGATACAACTATGTACTCTCTTCCGATTTCCAGTCATATTATAATAATAATAATAATAATGTTTATTTAGGAATAACAATAAAGATTTACAAAAAAAAATAAAAAGCATAATGAGTACTACCTAAATAAACATAACTAACTCACTGAAGTTGAGCTACCCTGTATATATATTACTAATATACATACAACAGTAACACCCCTTGTGCGTGAGACTTAAAAATACTAATTTACAAATATAAACAAACACAAAAAATATTTAACAAATGTATAATATAAATGTATACAGTTATATGAAAATTTATAGAAATACTAAAAACTCTAACATTAATCAAGAAAAAATAAAAATATAATAATTTTAATATAATTTGTGATATAAATGTGGCCATCAATAATTCAAGAAATGTTGCAGTTGATAATAAAAATCTATTTAGATACAATTTTTATTTTCGATACAATTTTTTATTTCTTATTTAAGTTTATTTATTACAATTATTGTCCAATAATAAGTTCTTCGCAGAATTTTGTTGATTTGTTCCCAATCCATTGTTTAATTTCATATTTATACCTATGTTTTTTATAATTTTTAAATTGTTTTAAATTATCCGGTAGCAAATTGTATAATTTGGCCCTATGTAACCAACATATCTTTGGAGTATGGATTTATTACATTTTGGTAGAATTGTATTATGTTTTTTATATCTAGTTTGGTGGGCATGACTGTTAAAATTTAATATTATATTTTTTTCATATATATGTATAAGGGCTTTATAACAGAATAATTTACGTACATTTAAAAATTTACTTTCGTTATACAGGGTGTCCCGAAAAGATTGGTCATAAATTATACCACAGATTCTGGGGTCAAAACTAGGTTGATTGAACCTAACTAACCTTAGTACAAATGTGCTCATAAAAAAAGTTACAGCCCTTTGAAGTTACAAAATGAAAATCGATTTTTTTTCATATATCGAAAACTCTTAGAGATTTTTTATTGAAAATGGACATGTGAAACTCTTATGGTAGCAACATCTTAAAAAAAATTAAAGTGAAATTTGTGCACACCATAAAAATTTTATGGGGGTTTTGTTCCCTTAAACCCCCCCCCCCCAAACTTTTGTGTACGTTCCAATTAAATTATTATTGTGGCACCATTAGTTAAACACAATATTTTTAAAACTATTTTGCCTCCTAGTACTTTTTCGATAAGCCAGTGTTTATCGAGATATTTTGAATATTTGTCGAATCCACCACATATTTGTATATGGTTAAGTACGATTGTAGCGACCTGTTAATAATCTGAAAATTTATTTATAATTTACATTTTTAGGTATATTTTAAAAAAGAAGCCACATCTCGATAAAAGGTGACTTATCAAAAAAAGACTAAGAGGCAAAAAAGTTTTAAAAATACTGTATTTAACTAATGGTACCACAATAACAGTTTATTTAGAACGTACACAAACATTTGGGGGTTTAAAGGAACAAAAACCCCTTAAAATTTTTATGTAAACATATTAAAAAAGAAGCCGCATCTCGATAAAAACTGGCTCATCGACAAAATAATAAAAGGCAAAAAAGTTTTAAAAACGTTGTGTTTAACTAATGGTACCACAATAATAAATAAATTGGAACGTACACCAAAGTTTGGGGGGGTTTAACGGAACAAAACCCCCATAAAATTCTTATGGGGTGGACAAATTTCACTATAATTTTGTTTTAAGATGTTCCTACCATAATAATGATACACGTCCATTTTCAACAAAAAATCTCTAATAGTTTTCGATATATTGAAAAAAATCGATTTTCATTTTGTAACTTCAAAGGGCTGTAACTTTTTTTATGAGCACATTTGTACTAAGGTAAGTTAGGTTCAATCGAACTATTTTTGAGCCCAGAATGTGTGGTATAATTTATGACCAATCTTTTCGGGACACCCTGTATAACAGCTCACTAGAAAGATCTTAAAATTTTCCCGTATATAATTCTAATTAGCCATTTCTGAATAATATTTATAGAATGTAAGTAATTATTGCGTATTCCACCCCATCCTAAAAGGCCATATATGTAAGTGGAGATTGTATAACTGTATAATAAAGAATTCGCAAATGAGTTATTCCTAAAAATTGTTTTAAAAATTTAAATCTTAATAAGAGTCCTCTTAATTTTTTTACTATTTACTATATTATTTGCTTGGGTGTTCCATCGTAAATGTTTATCAATTATTATACCTAGATATTTAATCTCGTATGTATGTGGAATTTCATTTTTTGCATAAATTTTTAATGAGCCAAGATTTGGGAGGTTATTAACATATGATGTAAATGGTATACAGGGTGAGGCAAATAAAGGGCCTATTAGAAATATCTCGAGAACTAAAGGCAAAAGAATCATGAAAATTGGAATAAAGGGGTTTTGAAGGATGATCTATTAAATGAAAATATTTCATCTCTTTGCAACTTCCGGTTATACCAAAAGTTGCTTATAACTTCGTTTTTTTAATGGGACACCCTGTATATTTTTACATTTTTGGATTCTCTTCGATGTCTTCTTTCTTAAAATATGAGGTTTTGTAATATTATACGGGGTATTTTAAAAGATAATTACGTTTTTTTATTAATTTCGTAGCAAAATTAACACCCTGTAGAATTGTAGTAGTTTGACATCTAAAACTCTACTTACGTTCAAATGATTTTTAATATACTCTACTATTGTTAAGAATCATTAGTATAGCTAAATTTTTAATTTGAGTATACAGGGTTGGTCTAAACTCGGAATGAGTATTTTCTGAGTTTTCTTAAATGGAACACCCTGTATTTTAGTATTGTAATGAAATGATATTTTATGGTACTTTTTTATTTCTTAAGCATTCCCTATACCTAACTGCTTTAATTTGTGCTTAATTGTTAATCGCACCAACAATCTTAACTAAGTAGGTATTTCGATAGCTAAACCATTATTGGTAATTTTAAGGACCAGTCTGGATTAATATGTATTTATCTCTGTAAAATTATTTGGGATTGAGTATTTTCACGGCCAACCTAATAAAATTTTACGTATTTTTTGTTGCAATTAATGTTTAGCTTGAATCACCAATAACTCACAAATTAAAGCAGTTAGGTATAGGGAATGCTTAAAAAATAAAAAAGTACTATAAAATATCATTTCACTACAATACAAAAATACAGGGTGTTCCATTTAAGAAAACTCAGAAAATACTCATTCCGAGTTTCGACCAACCCTGTATACTCAAATTAAAAATTTAGCTATACTAATGATTCTTAACAATAGTAGAGTATATTAAAAATCATTTGAACGTAAGTAGAGTTTTAGATGTCAAACTACTACAATTCTACAGGGTGTGAATGTTGCTACGAAATTAATAAAAAAAACGTAATTATCTTTTAAAATACCCTGTATAATATTACAAAACCTTATATTTTAAGAAAGAAGACATCGAAGAGAATCCAAAAATGTAAAAATATACAGGGTGTCCCATTAAAAAAAACGAAGTTATAAGCAACTTCCGGTATAACTTCCGGTATATAAAAAATATTTTCATTTAATAGATCATCCTTTAAAACCCCTTTATTCCAATTTTCATGATTCTGTTGCCTTTATTTCTCGAGATATTTCTAATAGGTAAGTAATCTGCCTCATCCTATATATTTTGTTTTTTCTATATTGCACAGTAAGATGCTCTCTCACACTCATAAAAATCAAATTATAAAAAATGAATTTATGTAACTGAAACTAATAAACTCGATTAAATACAATTTAAAACAAAACAGTTGTGGCTTACCAGCTATACGACTTTACCTCGGTTAATCTAGAATCTAGAGGCTCAGAAAACCTAGACTCGGATACTCGCAAGTCTATTGTATTGAGAACAATCACAGGACAAAAAAGAGATGAACGAATTAATAAAAGCGAAACACATTCAGAAGTCAACATGGACAGACTACTTCCGATCTCTATTTGCTAAAGGTGAGTATAATGAACAACAATCAACTGAAGTTACGACAAATGAAGAAATAAACATGAAGGGAGAGGTAAATGAAGCATTAGGGAAATAAAAAATAGAAAATCACCAGGAGAGGACCGAATATCGAAGGAACTGCTAAAGTATGCAGGACAAGATCTGACTAAACAACTATTAAAACTAGTACAAAAAATAATAAAACAAAACAGAATACCACAAGAATAGAGATCAAGCATCCTAATACCATTCTTCAAAAAAGGAGACAAACGCAGGACCCGGCGAAAATGTAATTATAACCTAAAAAGGGTAGTTCCCTAAGTTGACTGTATACCATCAGGGCCTCCGCTAAAGTGGTGGCCGCCCGTGTGCAACTTAATATTTGCCGCCCCCTTCCAACACTTTAGTCGTTTACAAGACAGTGCATGTGTAAGTTTTTTTTACAAGACTACTTACAACCTTCGGCATGCTTAATTGTTTACTAATATATTTAAATATATAGGCCTGGATCCCGCGTACCAAAAAAAGTTAATTAATAGCAAGCTGAAAATTTGTTAATAGCTTCACGGTGTCTAATCGGACAAACTTTGATGTATGGGAACACTGGAACAGGGAAAGTTTTAATTGTGTGTTTTGTCGGACATAACTTCCAATTGATTTGTTATCATTTCATTAAACTCTCATGCAAAAATCAGACTGGTGTTTATCACCAACTGTGCATTTTAATGAGTGGAACACGAAGAATATGTCAAATGACAGGAATCCTGTTGGTTAGTAATAGCAGTCTGATTTTTGCATGAGAGTTTAATGAAAGGGTAACAAATCAATTGAATGTTTGTCCGACAAAATACATGGGACGTTTTCATAATCTGACGTTCCAAATTTTTAAACTGTTCCACAATTAAAACTTCCCCTGTTCCAGTGTTCCCGTACATCAAAGTTTGCCCGACTATACACCGTTAAGCTATTAACAAATTTTCAACTTGCCATTAATCAACTTTTTTTTGGTACGCCGGATCCAGGCCCATTTGAAATACAGTAGTGTGCAAAAGAAACGGGCACACTACTATAAATTATAAACAAAATCGTTTATCAAAAGCGTGTCTAAAATCATCAAATTCTCAACTTAGTCTGAACTATAACCCATCTACATTATAACCATACATAAGCATAAAGGAGCAATTTTATAACAGAGCAACCATCGAGTAATAAAAAAGATTTTTTAAACCATCGAGTATTAAAAAATACTTTTTTATTACTCAGTGACAGCAACTTAACAAGCAGTTATCTAAATTCTCGGAAAGTATCCTATTGTCGTATCGTACTCTCTTAACAAATCATAAATGTTCAGAATTTGAAAAAATCGCATGTGGACCACGTAGATAAAAATATCTTCCGATATTTCGCCAATCCGAAAGCCGCCAGCCACTTTGAATTAAAAAGCATTCCCGGAACTACTTTATGACTACAGCGGCAAAAGGGCAGTTCATATTATAATAAATAATATTTTCCGGCATTTTTTTAGATTGTTTGGAATATTAGAGTTTATAGAAATATCTGAATCGTTATTATTTAATTTTTTGAATTTATTTTCGTTTTAAAAAAAATATTATCATCAGTGACCTGCTTTTGGCCGCCCCTATAATCGGCCGCCCGTGTGCAATGCACACTTTGCACACATGGTAGCGGCGGCCCTGTATACCATATAGTTAAAAAACTCTAACATGAAGTAAAAACCACTTCTATGTAATTGGTATATTAATAAATATACCAATTACATAGAAGTGGTCTTTACTTCATGTTGGAGTTTTTTGTAATTATTATAACATTAGCAGAAGAACAACAAGGTATTAGGTCGGGAAGATAATGCACGGATGCTATATTTATAATGAGGTAGGTTTAAGAGAAATCATTAGACACAACAAACCGACATATTTATATTTCGTGGACCTTAAAAAGGTATTTGACAGGGCCAAATTAAAGGACGTTAAACATGTTGTGTTATACCTCGAGGCCTCTAGGAATAATTAAAGCGATCGAAAACATCTACCAGAACAAAACAATGAAAGTAAAAGTAAAAGATGAACTAACTGATCCAATTAAAGCTGGCAATAGGATAAAACAGGGGATTCCTTGTTTTCTTTATTGGTTAACGTGATCATGGATGAAACAATAAAAAAAGTAAGAACTAAAAAAGATACTAAATGGGAGGCAAACAACTTAAAATAATCTTCTATGCAGACGATGCAGTACTAATATCTCGAAGTGAAGATGATTTACAACGTATGCTACACCAATTTAATACCGGGTGTCCATTTATATTTTCCCCCATTTTAACTGCCTATAACTTCTAAACGGATCAATATAGAAATATGCGGTTTTCTCTGAAATGTTTTATTTTAGTAAAAGTTTTGTCTGAATGGATTGAATTTTTATATCTCTTTCAAATACGAAAAAAATGGTGGATTTTTGAAAAAAACATTGGTGACTTTTTTTTAATGGAACACCCAGTATATTTTTTGTAAATTGAAAGAAAGGTCATTAACCTATCCAGCGATATTAAGTTTGTCAAAATCGGTTGTCAAATCACTGAGTAATTAATTTTTAAAATGAGGGGTGCAACGTGGATATCACATACCTAAATAACATAACTAAGCAAATTGATATTATGTTATGTGATTTCCACATTGCATCTCTCATTTTAAAAATTAATAATTGCTAACTCATTTAACAACTGAATTAAAAAAAATATATCGCTGGATAGGTGAATGACCGTTTTTTCAAGTTTTTAGGTAAATGACCATTTTTTTATATCGCTTTTAAATAAAAAATGGCGGATTTTTGAAAAAAAAACGTTGTTGACTTTTTTTATTAAAACACCCAGTATATTTTGTTGTAACTTGAAAAAACGGTCATTTACCTATCCAGCGATATAAAATCTTTTAAAATCGGTTGTCAAGTAAGTGTGCAATTAATTTTTAAAATGAGAGATGCAATGTGGAAATCACATAACATAATATCAATTTGCTTAGTTATGTTATTTAGGTATGTGATATCCACGGTGCACCTCTCATTTTAAAAATTAATTACTCAGTGATTTGGCAACCGATTTTGAAAAACTTTATATCGCTGGATAGGTGAATGACCTTTCTTTCAATTTACAAAAAAATATACTGGGTGTTCCATTAAAAAAAAAGTCAACAACGTTTTTTCAAAAATCCGCCATTTTTATTTTCGTATTTGAAAGCGATATAAAAAATTGAATCCATTCAGACAAAACTTTTACTAAAATAAAACATTTCAGCGAAAACAGCATATTTTTATCTTTAGCCGTTTAGAAGTTATAGGCAGTTAAAATGGGGGAAAATACAAGTGGACACCCGGTGTAACTGCCAGAAAATTTAACATATTTATTAATTTCCCCAAAAAAGATAACATGCATGGTTAACAGCAAATCTACTAAACTAACATGTAAATTAGAGTTGGAGGGTCAGATAATAGAACAGGTGATGGAGTTTAAATATCTAGGCATCACACTATCTAGCTATGGAAACTGAAAACACAAGTGGAAGATCAAGTGAATAGACCAAACAGAATCACAGGTTGCTGGTTGAAACAATATGGAGACAAAAAAATATCGAAAAATAAAAAATGGTTAATAAGACACTATGAACTGGGTAAGATACAGAAGAGTAGAGTGAAATGACCACATGAATGCCGAATGGCAACAAGGAAGGCGAGAGTCCGTTACTCAATAGGAAGACGTTCAATGGGAAAACCACGAAAATGATGGAATGAGAACTTACTGGAGGCACTTTGAAAAAACAGACAATTTCTACACAAAAAGAAGAAGAAGAAGCGACAAATTTGATCTTCAATATTACAACACTTTGATAATTATACAGACATAAATATATTGTTTATTATTAACCACAAAATATGGTAAAAGCATTTAACTTATAAAACAAGTGACTGTGATCTTGATCATGCCGGTGGTAAGTCAAGTTCTTCCGTAAAGAAGTCTGCGAGGACTAGCCGGTGGGTTCGGAATTCTTGGCCATTTGGTGTGGATCGGGCCACATTACTTTTACAGCCTAAACGAAGACAGACCGCATTCCTATAGTGGTTGTACAATGGCTGTAGCGCGGGAGGCTGAATTCAGCCGACGATGCGAGGTCGATTCGGATGAACCATTGGCGTAGGATGCTATTCGATTAAAATAATAGGTTAATAACATTAAAAATAAATCAAGCATTTATTTGGCGTCGGCTTTTTTATCAAATGATTCTTTTTTATTATTAACTACGCAGAGCTATTAGCAGTTTAACATGCGAAAAATTACCATTATAGTATGTTGGGAATTATGTGATATTTTTATTAAAAAATGTTGATAATTAACGATTTTTTTTTATACAGAGTGTTTTTAGACGTATAGAAATGTAAGTTAGCATCACTTTTTTACCTGGCTGCCATTTTGACAGCTCTCAAGTGATTCATGTTTAGTTTGTTTAGGCATTTCAGCCTAAATAGACTGACGCCTGAACAACGCTTCCAAATTGTGAAAATTTACTTTTTTACCTGGCTGCCATTTTGACAGCTCTCAAGTGATTCATGTTTAGTTTGTTTAGGCATTTCAGCCTAAATAGACTGACGCCTGAACAACGCTTCCAAATTGTGAAAATTTATTTTGAAAAATCACGATTCTATTCATAATACGTATCGCGCACTACATCCATTTTATGGTCAACATAATCGTTCAGCAGAGAAATTAATTTGATTATCCATGGAACGTTTTTTCACTACATCATTCTCTTTGCCTTATCCCTATGCAGGGTTGGCTTTCCTAATTGCATTTATCCACACAATTCTATCGTGGGTCATATCAATGTTAAGCCACTTTACCAACATGTTCTGCCTCATCGTCTCCCCCGGGTTTTCTTTGGTCTTCCTCTCCTACTCCTTCCAGGAATCTGCACTTCAGCTATTCTTCGTATTGGGTGATTAACGTCTCGACGTTGAACATGACCAAACCATCTCAACCTATGCTCTCTCATTTTGGCATCAATTGGTGCCACACCTCGACTTCTCATTTCCGCCACATGTATTCGTTGTTCCTCTTTCTATTTTACTGCCCAACATTCAGTTTCGTACATCATAGCCGGTCTTATGGCTGTTTTATAGAATTTTCCCTTCAGCTTCATTGGAATTTTTCTGTCACACAACACACCACTCGTTTCTTTCCACTTCATCCATCCAGCTCTAATTCTACTGCATGCATCTCCATTTATTTTTCCATTACTCTGTAATACCGATCCCAAGTACTTAAAACTATTGCTTTTTACAATCATTTCACCATCCAAAGATAACATTTTATTTGTAGTAACTCCATCTTTAAATGAACATTCCAAATACTCTGTTTTTGTCCTACTAAGTTTTAAAACTTTTTCCTCCAGAGCTTGCCTCCACTCTTAGAGTTTTTGTTCTAAGTCTCTTTTACTATTTCCTACTAACACGACATCATAAGCATACATTAAGCACCATGGAATGTTACCCCGTAGTTTCGCTGTTATCGGGTCCAAAACTAATGAGAATAAATACGGACTAAACAATACGGAAATTAAAACTAGTATACAAATTGCAAGAGGAGCATTTATGAAACTTAGATATATTCTGAGCAACTCTCAGCTGAACTTACAACTAAGAATCAAGTTCCTAAAATGTTATGTGTATCCTGTATTACTATATGGATGTGAAACCTGGATCATGAAGGTTAACATGATGAACAAATTAGAAGCCTTTGAGATGTGGTCGTATCGTAGAATGCTCAGAATATCTTGGGTTCAACGCATTTCAAACAGAGAAGTCTTAAACAGAGTAGGTCAAGGCGAAGGTGACTTAATGAAGATGATAAAAAAGAGCATAACTATAATAATTATGAAGCATAACGTAAACAATTAACGTAAGAAAGTGAAATTATGTATAGTTCATATAATTAGCTACAATTTGTAAAAGTTTCAAGTTTCTTCATTGTAAAAAACAAGAGAATTTAAGAATTTTCAGTTAAAATCGTTTTTTTATTTAAACAAGTATTAATAAACATAGACATTTTTTTATTGACTATTCGTGTATTGTTCCCGCGAATGCATATGTCTGCAAATTTTCAGTCATTTGCATTGAAGAGATGACAGTCAAATTAACGTCTAAAGATTTGACCCAAACGATTAAGCTAAGGAAAAGCGTTTAATTAATACGTCAAAAGGAATTCTAATGTTAATTGTAGCACAAAACGTCTCTATCGGTGGTTTTTCTAAGACTACGATAAAACACGAATTTTTTGAATTCGAGTTTTGGTTGAAGTTTTATTTCGTATCGTATTGAAATTTGACACGAATAAGCGCCGATTTTTATATAAACAAATATATGAGCGTTCAAAATTTGAAACTTTATTTCTTTATTTATGAAACAACGTTAACAATTAACGTAAAAAGTGAAATTATCTATAGTTCATATCATTAGCTACAATCCTTAAAAGTTTCAAATTTTTACATTGTTAAAAACAAGAGAATTTAAGCATTTTCCATTTAAATCTTTTTTTTTATTTAAACAATTAATAAACATAAAAAAAATTGTTGACTATTCGTGTATTGTTCCCGCGAATGCACATGTCTGCAAATTTTCAGTCATTTGCATTGGAGGGCGCTGGTTTTGGAACTTGCGAGTTTCCTGGCCTCTAGTTCTATTGAAGAGCTCCCTGCTAAATTTGTGGATGTTTGTTAGTCACCACTCTTTTCCTTATCATTTTTTTCGCCATTTCTCTTATGGAATCAAACATTCTACTCCATCGTGTATACGACAGTATTCGAAAGACACAGTAATGGCAATAATCGGACTGTGCTCTCCTGAACCTAAAAAGGTAGTTACGAAAGCAGCCATGGCCTGTGCGGATTTGTGTCAGGAAAGGCAAGAAGAAATTGGCACCAAATAGCACAAGACTGGCGAATATGTAAAACAGAAGGGGAGGCCTATGTACACGACTGGACAATAAGAGGCTGCTAAAGAAGAAGTTACATTCTACAATGAATGCCGAACATTTAATTGAGTGTGTGAGGTGTGAGGAAGTACCCAGCTAATTATGATATCCGTGCTTGATGGACTGCCCATCGCCGTTTCCTTCTTTCATCTTCATCCAAAGCTACAGCTATGGCTAGCAATTTCATGTTTGTAAAATTAATTTTTAGAGCCACTTCAGACACTCGCAAATAAAACCCACTTAAAAAAACCCTGCAGAAGCTGAAAACGACCCGTCGTAGCCTAAATCAAAACCACGTGTTGTTCCACGGCCCGTGTCCTACACGTACCGTCATAAAATGAATCGGACTTTATCCTCCACTAGAGCAAAATCAAGCTCGATCATCCAATCCTCAACGAGGAAACACTCACATAATCCGAAGCAAGAGTTACTCCCTGTCTCGCGCCGCCACCACCACAGCGAGGTCGTCCGCGAATGTGAAAGGGATAACCCCTCCCCTTATTCGCGTTTTAAGACCCTGTCATATACCAGGTTCCACAGCGTCGGACTCAGAACAGAATCCTGCGGGACCCGAGCCGTTACATCCACCATCACACAATTCTCCACCACAATTTTCCTCTCGGGAAGATAATAAGCGACCAAGTTCCTCAAATACCCAGGACAGTTCCTTGCTCATTGCAGGTGGAATACAGAGTTATATTTTATGACCTGATTAAACATTTTTAGTTTTCAATTTAAAATCTTCATTTTATATTAAAATTATTCCTGAAGAAATTTTTGGGACACCGCATAAATGAGTCCATTGTCCAAAATTTAAATCAATGTGTACGTTTCGTATTGAAAACACACTTTAAAATTTTCGTTGTCGAGATCCTGCAAACCAAAAAGAGAAACTGTTGTAACATCAGATCGAACGTTACCCACCAATATTAGCATAACCGGTTGAGCCAGTCCCATGTCCAGTCAACTCTCATTCCATTCATAGCCGGCGCAACATATAATTCAGACAGGATGATTCCTAAGACTATAAGATTAATACAAGGATTATTTAAAATAAATTAAAATATGCGTAGAGAATTTAAAGCAAATGGATTCGGATGATAATAGGCGACTGGCCCTGACATTCAATCCAATCAGGTGAATATACGAATTGGGAAATGTGTGTTTAAATAAAGTGAATATTTATTTATAACAGAACACATTTTTGTATAATTATATAATATACCGGGTGGTGAATCATCAAACGGGCCATAGGAAACTCAATGGAAAATTCTATTGAAACCCTGCTTCTCTAATTATTATACATCAAAAGTCTTGAGAAACTGTTTGTAATGTAAATGTTAAAATTGTTCTACGAATTAAACACATTCCAAAATTTTGCAAAAATACACACACCGGCAAAATTAGCCGGACACCTTAAAAATGGGACATGTTTGATATCTCGAATTTCCTAAACCAGTGGTCCGATTTGAGTGATTCTTTTAGTATGGTATAGCCTTGTTATTTAAGAATATCTTTGTAATATTATTGTTGCTAGACTAGTAAATATCATTTTATACTGAGTGTACCAATCATACTGTGTTTTTTTCTTAAAGTTTGGAGCACCCTGTGGAATATTCTAGCACAGCAGTTCTCAACCACCGTGTCGCGACACACTGGTGTGCCGGAAGAACCTATCAGGTGTGTCGCGAGATTTACGAATACGATATTTTTATTTATATTTTTTTACTTGTTATAATATACCAATCCTGCATTCAACCATTTTTTTTAACTATTAGGTATCATCATCATTCTCTTTGCCTTATCCCTATGCGGGGTCGGCTTCCCTAATTGCATTTCTCCACACGATTCTATCCTGAGTCATATTAATATTAATCCCCTTTACCGACATGTCCTGCCTAATCGTTTCCCCCCTCGTCTTCTTTGGTCTTCCTCTCCTACTCCTTCCAGGAATCTGCACTTCAGCTACTCTTCGTATTGGATGATTAACGTTTGACGTTGTACATGACCAAACCATCTCAACCTATGCTCTCTCATTTTGGCATCAATTGGTGCCACACCTAGACTTCCCCTAATATACTCATTTTTAATTTTATCCTTTCTTGTCACTCCACTCATCCATCTAAGCATTCTCATCTCCGCCACATGCATTAGTTGTTCCTCTTTCTTTTTCACTGCCCAACATTCAGTTCCGTACATCATAGCCGGTCTTATGGCTGTTTTATAGAATTTTCCTTTCAGCTTCATTGGAACTTTTCTGTCACACAAGACACCACTCGCTTCCTTCCACTTCTCCATCCAGCCCTAATTCTACTGCATGCATCTCCATCTATTTCTCCATTACTCTTTAATACCGATCCCAGGTACTTAAAACTATTGCTTTTTACAATTAGTTCACCATCCAAAGATACCATTTTATTTGTAGTAACTCCATCTTTAAATGAACATTCCAAATACTCTGTCTTTGTCCTACTAAGCTTTAAACCTTTCTCCTCCAGAGCTCGTGTCCACTGTTCCAGTTTTTGTTCTAAGTCTCTTTCACTATTTCCTACTAACACGACATCATCAGCATACATTAAGCACCATGGAATGATACCCTGTAGTTTCGCTGTTATCTGGTCCAAAACTAATGAGAATAAATACGGACTAAGCACCGAGCCTTGGTGCAATCCTACTTTCACATGAAATTTATCAGTCTCTCCCACACCTGTCCTAAAACTAGTCGTTACTCCCTCATACATATCCCTCACAATCTTTACATATGCACCAGGTACTCCTTTCTTATTGAGTGCCCACCACAGAATCTCTCGAGGAACTCTATCATATGCTTTCTCAAGATCAATGAATACCATATGAGCGTTTGTTTCTTTACTCCTGTATTTTTCCATCAACTGCCTTATAATGAAAATTGCGTCTGTTGTTGATCTGCCCTGTTGTTTTTAAACGCTTTTATTTAGTTCAGTAGTTTGCGTCAAATCTTTAGACGTTAATTTGACTGCCTTTTCTTCAATGCAAATGAATGAAAATTTGCAGACATATGCATTCGCGGGAACAATACACGAATAGTCAATAAAAAAATTTTTTCATGTTTATTAATTCTTTAAATAAAAAAAAACGATTTTAATGGAAAACGCTTAAATTCTCTTGTTTTTTACAATGTAAAAACTTTTATGGATTGTATAGCTAATGATATGAACAATACATAATTTCACTTTTTACGTTAATTGTTTATGTTATGCTTAATTAATTAATAATAAAGTTTCAAATTTTTTGCCGATTCCGACTACTTTTTATGTTTGTATATCATATGTTTTATATACATATTTTAATAAACATGACGATATATTTTAATATTTGAAAAGAGTAAGACTAAAAAGTAAAAAATAAAACAATATGAAAAAAAAATTTTTTAAGAAACGCTTTTCTTTAGTTACGAGTGACTAAAATTAAGAATATTATAAAAAAATCAACCAAAAAGCAAAAAATAAAAAAAATCTAACACATTCGTTAAAGAAAAGCGTGGAGCGAAAAACTTTTATTCGATGAACACGCTCCACGTTTTTCTTTGACAGATGTGTTAGATTTTTTCAATTTTTTTTTTATTTTTTGGTTGATTTTTTTATAATATTCTTAATTTTAGTCACTCGTAACTAAAGAAAAGCGTTTCTTAAATTTTTTTTTTATATTTTTTTATTTTAACTATTAGGTATATACCACGTTATTGTTTCCTCTCTAACTGTTTTTAAAATTTAACCGACATAACTTGCGTTATGAATAGTTGCGCAAAGCGGGAGATCTTGTTTACTGTACTTACCTACCACTAGCAAAAATTTGTACATAATATAAGGGTGTCGCGAATCTGTAAGGAGTACGTTAGTGCGTCGCTGAGTAAAAAAGGTTGAGAACCGCTGTACTAGCATATGTAAAATATTAAAATTAAAACTCGATTGTAGACTTAGGTGTTCTTAACATTTTTCTTTTTCATTCATTTACTTGTGTGGGATAATAAAAAATTTATGTGCGTTAACAACTATCCATGTTTTTCATCAATAAATCCTCATAGTAGGGGAGGAACGTATGCTAAATTTGCAGTTACTCGAGCGTTATGAGGACCTATTAGATTGTGAAGAGTATGTGCTAAAACCAGAAAAAGATTAAGTTAAGTTTTCCATAAAGTGGGGGACTTTTAATTTTTTAATTTAATTTTAACAATCGTTTTTTTCCGATTATAGCGCTATCTATCCATAATTGTAAAAATGTTGCGAATAAAAGTTGCTTTTTACGTCAAGAATCCAAATTTGAAATAAAAATTGGGGACTCCTATTTAAGATTTTAAAGTAACCCCTCTCCGTGGTGGGTCGTGTTTGGTGCCATTCGATAGATTTTTGAAAAATATTGAATACGTGTATTTTGCAGTTTTACGATCTGATGTTCATTTCGCGAAATATCACAGGGTACGTACTTAAAATTTTTAATTTACCCCCCACATCTTTCCGTGGGGTGTCGTGTTTAGTATTATTCGATAGATTTTTGAAAAATATTGAACAAGTATTTTTTAGTTTTTCGATCTGACGTTTGTTTCGCAAAATATTCGCTTTTTTTTTGTGAAACTTTGTGACTCGCCCATTTTCTTACGCCCCGCTCAAATCGTCAGATTTTTTAAATATACACTATTTTGCATGTATAATCGAAGCGAAGATCAGTGGGATATGCGCATTTTATCAATGAAATTCGATATTTTTAAAACATTCCAGAAATCGCTACAGATAAAATGTTTTAACAACCCATTAATCATTCCGAATAAGTGGATGGATATTAGTACAGTTAAAATAATTAAGACGATAATGATTTAATGAGTGAAATTTAAAGTTTTTCTACTTTAATGACAAAAAAATAAGCTCATTAGCAGAACCCAATTAAAAATTACTTTGCACATCATATTTGAAACATTATTTGGTTGAAAAATCTCATTTTAATTGGCAAAAAATATATTAATTTGTCTGGACTAAATTACAGTTCTGTTTATCTTAAAAGAAATATGTTACTATCAATCAACATTAACACAGTGTTGCCAAACTGAATTTTGTTATTTTGTGTGTAAACTTTCCCAGCGATCTCCGAGGGTACAATACTTAACTTACCATATCTTAATCTGAAAATTTCGAGTTTTTCTTAGAATAGATTTTTTTTCGGTTCCTCCTTAATGAATTCCATCTGCAAAATACACGTATTCAATATTTTTCAAAAATCTATCAAATGGCACAAAACACGACTCCCCACGGAGGTGGGGTGGGGATTTACTTTAAAATCTTAAATAGGAGCCCCCAATTTTTATTGCAGATTTGGATTCTTGACGTAAAAATAAGCAACTTTTATTCGCAACATTTTTCCAATTATGGATAGATGGCGCTATAATCGGACAAAACGATTGGTGTAAATGGAAAATTAAATTAAAAAATAGAGAGTCCCACACTTTATGAAAAACTTAACTTAACTTTTTTTGGTTTTAGCACCCACTCTTCGCAAAACAATAGGTCCCCATAACGCTCGAGTAACTGCAAATTTAGCATACTTTCCTCCCCTACTATGAGGAATTATTGATGAAAAACATAGCTGTTAAAACACATAACTTTTTTATTTTCCAACATAAACATGTGAATCAAACAAGAAAATGTTAAGAAAGCCTAAGGCTATAATTGAGTTTTAGTTTCAATATTTTATATATGCTAGAATATTCCACAGGGTGTTCCGAACTTTAAGAAAAAAACACAGTATGATTGTTACACCCGGTATAAAATGACATTTACCTGTCTAGCAACAATATTATTACACCGATATTCTTAAATAATAAGGCTATAATATACTAAAAGAATCACTCAAGTCCGACAACAGGTTTAGGAAATTTGAGACATCAAACATGTCCCATTTTTAAGGTACATACATTTATGTACCCGAGTATTGTTGGTCAAATCGTCAGAAATTTGACTTCTAAAAATCACACGCACAAGCTAAATTTTGGTGAGATGCAAAAAGAAATGCAAAAAAGTATGCCATTGCTACTAACTAGTCCTGCCGCCAGGGGGGGTACAACGGCCTCCCTAATTCAGATGGACTTACCCAAGTTTTTAATGTACCTACTTTGACCCGTAGAACACGAATTTTTTGAGTAACAGTTGATCCGGATGTCGATAAGATTGTTATAAACAAAGAACTTGAGGAATTACATAACAACGATTTTTTGCAAAACAAAACATTTTTTTGTATTTTTTGGGTGATTCTCAGTAAAAAATGGTCCTACAAGTTTTTTCGTAGGATACATAGTTTTCGAGATAAACGCGGTTGAACTTTCCATAAATCGAAAAAGTGGAATTTTTTTAACCCGAATAACTTTTGATTAAAAAATAAAATAGCAATTCTGCTTACTGCATTTGAAAGTTCAAGTCAAATTCTATCGGTTTTGATTATCTGCATTGCTAAAAATTAACTTTTTATTTGTTAAACAAAGCCATAAACACATAGTGTTTCCCGTGCCCAATGCATGCGTTTTTAAGTACGTAATCTACGTAGAAATTGTCTGTATGCGCGCCTATTCGTTGGATTTCAAATGAGAAATGCATTTAAAACATCATTTAATCACTATGTGTTTATAGCTTTGTTTGACAATAAAATAATGATTTTTAGCGATGAAAGTAATCAAAACCTATAGAATTTGACTTGAACTTTCAAATGCGGAAAGTAGAATTGCTATTTTATTTTTCAATCAATAGTTATTCGGTTTCAAAATTTGCAATTTTTCGATTTTTTTAAAGTTCATAGTTGCATAGTTTTGAAAAACTATGCAAAGAAATAAATTCAAACCTAAACCAGTGGCGTACTTACATAATCTAGTGCTTAAGGAGGTAAACACAATTTAAACTTTAGCATTTGTTTCTCTTTAAATAATTGATGGATTCGACCGTTACTTAATGAAAATTCATTTTATCTAACAATAAAACACTGAAAAACTTTTGTTTTCAATATTTCCACAAAATTTGTTATAAGTTAATATCACTAAAGCTGTTTCGGCAGAGTGCCTTTCTCAAGTGATATATTTTACTATACAGCTGCACTTTAGTCTCTAAATCAGGGATGGACAAACTTTTTGTGGTAAGGGCCACAAAAAGTTTTTGCTCTATTACTGAGGGCCGCAAAATTTGTTACCTACGGTAAATGTTTAAATGTTATACTTTTTTTTACTATTAATTCTAATTTTGTTTAAATGACGTTCGCAGTGATTTAGGAATGCTATTCCCCCCCCCCCCTTCAAGATATCTATTTTTCGTTGACATTGCTATTAGTTACTTATATATTTGAAAGGAAATTCCGTGCTTATATAGATGCAAACGTCATACAGTGTGTCGCATTTAAGATGAAGACACCCCTATATTTCGGCTATCATACAGATTTTAAATGTTGATGGTTTACATTTTTTAAGATAGTCAACTGAAATTTAAATTTTAAACGCGGCCTACTGCGAATCCCCAGGGTGAATTTTCGATATTTTGCTTCGCGTCAGAGATGTCGGAAAAAGTTATTTGGAAAAGTTGTTCCAAATATTATAACCCCTCATACCCAATTTCATGACCAAATTCGCACTTTTAGTTTTTTCAGTATTTGTACTCCAGATCCTAACGCTGGCCCGAGGTGTATCTCGGGAGAGCCAATTTGAGGTTTTAGGATCCTAACTACAAATATTGACAAAACTAAAAGGAAATTTATCATGAAATTTGTAGGTCTGGATCCCGCATACCAAAGAAAAGTTTATTAATAGCAAGCTGAAAATTTGTTAATAGCTTAAGGGTGTCTAGTCGGACAAACTTTGATATATTGGAACACTAAAACAGGGGAAGTTTTATTTGTGGAACAGGTTGAAAATTTGGAACGTTAAACTTGGAAAACGTCAGATGTATTTTGTCTGACAGAACTTCCAGTTGATTTCTTTCATTAAACTCTCATGCAAAAATCAGACTGCTATTACTAACCAACATGATTTCTGTCATTTGACATGTTCTTCGTGTTCCACTCATTAAAATGCCCAGTTGGTAATACACACCAGTCTGATTTTTGCATGATAGTTCAAATGAAAGGGCAGCAAATCAATTGGAAGTTCAGTCCGACAAAATACATCTGACGTTTTCGTAGTCTGACGTTCCAAATTTTTAACCTGTTCCACCATTAAAACTTCCCCTGTTCCAGTGTTCTCATATATCAAAGTTTGTCAGACTAGACATCGTTAAGCTACTAAAAAATTTTCAGCTTGCTATTAATCAACTTTTTTTCTTATGCGGGATTCAGACCTATTGGTATGTGAGGTTACAATAATATTTGGAGCAACTTTTCCAAATAACTTTTTCTGATATCTCTAACGCTAAATAAAACATCAAAAATTTACCCTGCTTGTGGATTCGCAGTAGGCCGCGTTTAAAATTTAAATTTCAGTTGACTATCTTAAAAATCGTGAAACATCAATCTGTATGACTGCAAAATTTCAAATCTTTATTTATTTTGATAGCTGAAAGATAGGGGTGTCTTCATTTTAAATGCGACACACTGTATACATAAAAATAAACAACGATATAGGCTTGAAAACATCTTAGATCCCCGTAAAATGCTAAAATATCTTCTTTTTTACATATATGTGTCTTCCTTGTCAACTGGCACGGAATCAATTTGAACTGAAAAATGATTTCTGACAAGTGATAAGTAAAATGATATATTTATCTTCAAAATCTTTGAAATGATTTTCAAATTCCTTGAAGACCGTGGCAAATTACAAGTTCTTCTTTGTAAACTTTTAACTTATTTGCTGGTACTTACATTATTTAATGATTGAAAATGAACTAATTTTTTTTCACTGTTAAAATTAATGAATAGTTTGAGTTTAATTTTAAAAGAATTTATCTGTTATCATATTGTGTGCGTATCAATTTTTGCCCTGCAATGTTATGCTTAAAATATTTAAATGTCCAGTGTAAACACAAAATCACATGGATATTCAAAACTTAGTAAATTTAGAAAATTAAAAAATATGATTGTGAATAAAATTAACAATATTAGTTACAATTGAAATGACGTTGTCTACTTGCAAAATGTTTGTGCACAATACCTGCTGATGACGCAGTGAAAAATAATTTTGTTCACTTTAATTAATTTTTGGGTAATTATAAAATTTGCTTTTGCAGTATCTTCGAATTATTTATTTTGTTTTAAGAAAACATTTTATTCCAGTAACAAATTTTTTAATAATGTTTCAAAACTCTGTATTGGAAACCCAAATAATTGACCGGGATAGGTTGAAAATTTGTGGAACAATCTCTTTAAAATTTCTTTAAAAGAAAATAATTCACTTTTTTCCGAGGGCCAGAAAAATATTCCAAGCAGCATGCGGCCCGCATGCCGCCCTTTGCCCACCCCTGCTCTAAATGAATAGGTTGAGGAGTGGGGAGCTGTTTGTGTTAAGTTGGTCATTCAGAATTATTATTTATTTATTTATTTATTATTCATTTACGGACCGAAGTCCATTAGTACATGATACAATTAAAATGTCACTCAAATTAGAAAAAATAAGATCTAGTAGGTACAAAATTGGTAAATACATCACAAACAACAATAAAAAAAATAAAATTATGTACATACTTATAAAAATTACTTAAAAGACAATAACAGTAATTGACAAATCATTTTGAAATTAGAACAATAAGTTAAATATAAATTTAATTGTGTGGAAAACGCAGTAAAGTCGTTCACAAAGAAATCAATATGCGGAGATAATGTGTTTGTTAATTTAATAGTTTTACAAAAATAGGAACTTGAACCATAGTTTGTGCGGTTAATGACTTCGTGGAAGGTGGTCACAGAACGGGTGGTTCTTGAAGGTACATGTAGACCAATCTTATTTAAGAGTGAGATACAGAATTTATGACCATGAATTAAGTTATATAAGAAGGAAAGATCTTTACGTTGACGACGACTCTGTAATGAGTCAAGTCGAATAATTTGCAGTAAAGACTCATAACTTTGACCAGTGAGATGCATCTTATAAGCATAATAACTTAAGAATTTACGCTGAACTTGTTCGATTTTATTAATGTGACAGTTATATTGAGCTGACCAAACACATGATGCATAATCTAAATGTGGTCTAACCAAAGAACAATAAAGAAATTTTAAAGAACGACCAGTCGTAAAGTCATAGCTGCATCTTTTAACAAAGCCAAGCATCTTTAATGACTTAGAAACCATGCTATTAATGTGTAGGTTGAAATTCAAGTTAGTGTCAAAGAATAACACCCAGATCTATAACTGAGTCAACTAATTGTAACCTAGTGTCCCGTATATAATAAGAATTATTCTCAAAGTGTCTTAGTCGAGTAAAAGTTATAGCATGGCATTTGTTTGCATTTAAGTCCATACCATTAAGTGAGCACCATTCCACAAGACCATTAAGATCTGATTGCAAATTGTAGTGATCCAGATCAGAGGTAATTATGTGAAATAATTTAAGGTCATCAGCAAATAGAAGAAATTGAGCAAAATTGAAGCTTTTATTTATGTCATTTATAAATAAATTAAAAAGGATAGGTCCTAAGTGGGAGCCTTGAGGTACCACCGATTTAACTATAATTTCATTAGAGAAATAATCCTTAATACGAACTATCTGCCTTCTATCTAATAGATAATTTCGAATCCAACTAAGCAGAGGATCAGAGAAACCCAACTGTTCGATCTTATGTAACAATAACGTATGGTTGACTCTATCGAATGCCTTGGAAAAATCTGTATAAATCGCATCTACCTGTTGTTTGCTTTCCAATGCTTCATTTAAGAAGGAGGTATAATTTAACAAGTTCATTTCAGTTGATCTCCCCATAACAAAACCATACTGTTGTTCAATGATTACATTTTGTATAGTAGGCTTAATTTTGTCACATATTAAACTCTCGAATAGTTTAGGTATAGTATTATAACAACATAACAACAAATAGAGAGGAGCTTTTAACAATAGTAGAAGACTTCTATGGAGAACTTTATAAAAGCAGACGGATGAACCAAACACAGCTAAATGATGCAATAAACAAAACAATATTAAATCAAGGCTCTGAACTCATGCCAGAAATATCTCTCAGTGAAATTAGACAAGTGATTAATAAAATGAAATCCAATAAATCACCAGGTGACGATGGAATAGTGATCGAGGCTGTGGAGAATGGCGGCGAACCTCTAATGAGAACAATAAAAGATCTCTTTAATCTATGTTTGACAAAGAAATCCATACCATCTGAATGGAATAGAGCCAAAACAATTCTTCTGCACAAAAAACGAGAAAAAACTGATCTGGAAAATTACCCACCGATCAGTCTGTTAAATCATCTTTATAAACTTTTCACGAGAGTAATTACCACAAGATTAGACAAGAAATTAGACCTATATCAAAGTAGAGAACAAGCTGGATTCAGAGCAAACTTTGGAACCAACGATCATCTCCAAACAATAAAACAACTCATCGAAAAATCCATAGAATATAACAAGCCCTTAGTTTTAACATTTGTAGATTTCCACAAAGCATTCGACTCAGTAGAACTCGACAGTGTTATAGAAGCACTAAACGAGAGCCGCATTGATAGCCGATATTCGAGGCTAATATGTAATATATATAAAAATGCGACAAGCTCAATACAACTATACGCTAACAGCAACCAAATACAAATCCAAAGAGGTATCCGACAAGGTGATACTTTATCACCTAAACTTTTCATATCGGCTCTAGAAAAAGCGATCAAAACCCTCGAATGGGGTGACAAAGGAATAAATGTGGACGGAGAGATGCTACACCACCTAAGCTACGCAGACGATATAGTCCTGATTGCAGACGATTTGGGACAAACACAGAAAATGTTGGAAGAACTTAGTACAGCCTGTCATAAAATAGGCTTAAAAATGAATATAAGAAAAACAAAATATATGACGAACTTAGTACCAAGTAAACACCTTGAAATACAAAATGAACAAATAGAACTGGTAGACAAATATATATATCTAGGTCACGAAATTAAGATAGGTAAGGACAATCAAACAACCGAAGTATCCAGAAGAATAATACAAGGATGGGCAGCATACGGAGCTCTTAGGAACGTTTTTAAGAGTGACATTCCAACTAATATGAAGAAAAAAGTTTTCGACCAATGCGTGCTACCAGTGATGACCTATGGTGCAGAAACATTATCGCTCACAAAGAAAAACGCACAAAAGCTAAGAGTAGCGCAGAGAAGAATGGAGCGATCAATGATAGGGGCCACTCTGCGAGACAGGATTAAAAACGAAGATCTACGAGCTAAGACCAAAGTCATAGACGTCATTGAAAGAAGCTGTAACTTAAAATGGAAATGGGCTGGACACGTTGCCAAAATGAAGGACGGAAGATGGACTCGCAAACTAGTTGAATGGAGACCAAGAGCCGATAAACGTAGCAGAGGAAGACCACCAACACGATGGCAAGATGACTTACGAAGGACAACAAAAAACTGGGTACAGCAAGCACAAGATAGAGCACTTTGGAGACAAACAGGGGAGGCCTATGTCCAGCAGTGGATTGAGAGAAGCTGATGATGATGATGATGATGATGATAGTATTAAGGATACTAATAGGTCTGTAGCTCTGAACCCTGCTTCTATCGCCATTCTTGAATATCGGTGATATAAAACTAACCTTCCAAACGGGAGGGAATTCACTCGTTTGTAATGATTTTTGAAAAATAAAGAATAAGGGACGAGCAAGATTAAAACTACAGTATTTCAGTAACTTGGGTGGGATTCCATCAGGCCCTGGACCCTTATGTATGTTTAGCTGGGATAATTTGGTATTTATATTTATATTTATTAAGCGCAACAGGCCTTGTAGGCCTAGGGCTAAAATGTTTACATTGTAACAGATTTTGTTACTCGGGGGTTTTTGGGGTCGCTGAAAAGGAATATGAAATCAGAACCGACCCCTCGGAGCAACTGGTGTCTAGAATTACTGCTAAGTCACGTCATATGGAGTTTTGAGGATTTTCAGCACCAAACTGATGTAAGCAGGTGTTTGGCATCCCCAAAAAGAGCCGTGTAATCTGTTTGCATCAATTTAATGTCGAAAACCCTCGAAACTCCAGATGACGTGCCTTAGCAGTAACCCTGGGAACCAGTTGCTCCGGGGGTCGGTTCTGATGTCATATTCCTGTACAGCGACCCCAAAAACCCCGAGTAACAAAATCTGCCCTTAACATACTGATCTTGACATGTTTATGCACTCTGGGTGCATTATATGCACTATAGATGCAATTACACATTTCCACCAATTTTTCTATTTTAGACTTTTTCCTGACGCCATCCCGGATACAATGCAAAAAGTTGCAACTCGATAGGTGCTGTATTTAAAAGTCGATTTATTTTTTCCTAAATGCATTGGTCTATATATCTAATTTGACCCCCATTGCCATTAAAAAATTTTGGGGTGATTCTTACTCTGTCTTAAGGGTCAAAGTAAAATAATTATTCTTCTTGCATCCCTCTGCCTCTTATCTTTAATTTTAACTTATGATCGCGACCACAACTTTTTTCTCATTATGCAAAATATATCTTTTATTTTTTAAAATCCAGTTTTAAAATATCTGAAAAATAAAAATTAAGCTAATGTGAAATTACATTAATGATATTAATTGTAATTGAACACTGCTAATTAGTTGAACTTTTGACTTTGTTGAAGGCTCTGCGTGCATTTTCCTAACGGCTTTATTCTTGATGGGGCAAGCTTCCTCATAACATTTTATTATCGTACGATTCAACCAGTGTGAGGCTGGCAGTTTTAAGTTCTTTTGCGGTTTTAATCGTATAATTAACACCATCAACATCTGACCTTATTCTCTTCTTGTGTGAATACTAGTCGGTCTCTTTCGGTACACCACAGGACTGGACTTACTCACTTTCTGCCTCAGCCTCTAGTCTAAATGCAGACTTTTCTGATTCAACATTGAGACTTTATCATCATAGACTTGTACGCTCGGTATTATACAGTGAGCACGTAAAAGTTGGAATAAATTCATTTTCTCGAGAATGAATGATTTTGGAAAAAAATCCCGAAACAGGTCAATTTTTATTTTTAAATTACGACTTTTTAGCATATATATCATACTAGTGACGTCACCCATCTGGGCGTGATGACGTCATCGATGATTTTTTTAAATGAGAATAGGGATCGTGTGACAGCTCATTTGAAAGGTAATTCAATTCTCTATTCAGTAATATAAACATTAACATAATTATTTATACAGAGTGTCCAAAAAAAAATTTTGGATTAAATTTATTTACACAAAAAGAAGAATGTATGTAATTTATTTAGTTTAAAATACATTTTACTGCTCTCAGAAAAAAATGTTTATTTGAGAAATAATCATTGCTTTTCGCTTAAATTAAATGTTCAAATTGTCGTGAGGCTGGTGGGTGGCGGCTTTAATATTGAATTTAAGCAAAAAACAATATTTATTTGCCAAATAAACATTTTTTACTGTTTTCTGATAGCAGTAAAATGTATTTTGAATTAAATAAATTGCAGACATTCTTCTTTTTATATCAATAAATTTAATTAAATTTTTTTTGGACACCCTGTATAAATAATTATGTTAATGTTTATATTACTGAATATATAATTGAATTACTTTTCAAATGAGCTATCACACGACCCCTATTTTTATTTAAAAAAATCATCGATGACGTCATCACGCCCAGATGGGTGACGTGATTAGTATGCCAATAAGTCGTAATTTTAAAATAAAAATTGACCTGTTTTGGGTTTTTTTTTCCAAAATCGTTCATTCCCGAGAAAATGAATTTATTCCAACCTTTACGTGCTCACTGTATTTGTAATAAAGCAACCAGTTATGTACTCCAGGGAAATAAGCAAGAAATAGACCATGTTCGGGTTACTAAAATATCCAGGTATCTGACAACTTTTTTAGTTATTGTAGATCTATAGGAAGAAAACCTACCTGTTTCCTGCCTAGAATTCGGAGCCGTTTTTTAATTATTAAGAATTATTTAGTGCAAAAAACGCAATTTTTTAGATTATCTGCACCTTATTAAAAAGCTAAATAGTTGACATAAAATTACAAAATTTAATTTTTTAGAACATTGAAAAAATTCAAAATGCCGATGTTTGAAAGTTAAAAAGTCAATTTGTTCCTTCGCAAACTGTAAAATAAGTGAAAATCGTTATTTGTTAATAACTTTTACTAAAACTAACTTAGAACATTAGTGTTTCACCCAAAGTTGGGTATTGGGGTACTCAACAAACCCTCAAAATTTGAGATCGATCCATTAATTAGTTTAAAAGTTATGCTATTTGTTTATCCCAGCGACCTTTGTTTTGCAATAACGTAAGACAGAAAATATTGAAGATTACGTCCAATGTAGTGTTCGTAGTAAGTTTTGCGTTTCCCTCAAATATTTTCAGTGGGATTGAAATCACAATGGTGAGGGGGAGTCTTAACCAGAGACATGTTAACCGTAGACAAGGCATACTGAGCAAAAAAGCGTAACGGGCGGCAGTCGATCGGTGGTCTATCTATCTCTTTTTACTAAGCGATACGGCTCATATGACGGACAAAGATGGCTAGACCACTCAAAATGAATATTGACCAATGGCGTCCTTGATATCGGCGTTACACCTCGATGCACAGTGCGGCCCATAGCTAGCCTAATCTACAGGTTAATATATCTATGGTCTTAACACATTATAATTAACTATTCTAACTGGGAAATAAGCCACAATTTAACTCGAAAAAATAATTTTATTAACGTTTCGACTTTCACATCCAACGTAGTTGTCAAAATACAAAATAAATTAAACAAAAATGTTGTTGCTTAGTGAAAAATTCTTCTAATAATTAAATTTAATCTGACTCATTTATATCGGCAATTCAGACATATATAATACATTTTAAAGTAGAAGACTTTAAAATTATGTTGCCAATATTTATGAGTTGCGTTCCTGGGACGACTTTATTGAAAGATAGTTCATTCGATTACATGAAATCAACTTAAGTCAAGAATATATCCGCCACAAAAAAAATCATAGCATGTGGTCTGTCTTTAAAAAGACAGCCACATGCAACGGTGACAGTAAAATTCTCGCGTTAGAGATTCCATAGTAAATCACGAGCAAAACCAGGAAAAAACTCGTGATACTATTCCGAAATTGTTTTTATCTCGAGTTTTTTCCTGGTTTTCCTTGCGATTTACTATGGAATCTCTAACGCGAGGATTTTACTGTCACCGTTGCATGTGGTTGTCTTTTTAAAGACAGACCACATGCTATGATTTTTTTGTGACGGTTATTCTTGAGTTAAAGTTGATTTCATGTAATCGAATAAACTATCTTTCAATAAAGTCGTTCCAGGGTCCCAGGAACGCAACTCATAAATATCGGTAATATCATTTTAAAGTCTTCTACTTTAAAATTTATAATAATATATGTCTGAATTGCCGATATAAATGAGTCAGATTAAATTAAATTATTAGAAAAAATTTTTACGAAGCAATAACATTTTTGTTTAATTTATTATTATTTTGCATTTTGACAACGACGTCCGATGTGGAAGTTGAACCGTAAAAAAATTATTTTTTCAAGTTAAATTGTTACGTATTTTTTAATGCTACATGATATAAAATTAAGGTAGATGATTTTGTCAAAAAAAGTAAAAAAAAATATATCAGGGGGCAACCCCCCTTATAACTTATGGTTATGAAAAATAGATTACAACCTATTCTCAGTCCTACAGTATACAGGGTGTTTCATTAATAATTGATCATATAGTAGCTGGAGAAACCTTAGCACAAAATACGAAGATTTAACCTAAAACGCTTAAATAAAATGTGGTTCCTTACTGAGTTACAGGGTGTTTTATCTAAAAATTTAAAAACTATTTTTCCTCAGCATTTTAAAACTATTCAACGTATTCTTTTCATACTTGGCAGGAAGTATAGGTACTGTACAAACTACTAAATTATGTTAAACAGACGTTTCTGTCTATTACCAGAGGCGAACGACGGGGGAAAGTGAATGGTTGACCCTCTCCAAATTCTACGCCACTGGCGGAATTGCTATTTTAGTTCAATTTTTGGATTCTCCAATACTTTATATAAAAATAATATACTCGTCATTCGTAACGATAAAGTCATTAGTTTTCGAGATCTTTGAAGTTAAAAATAAAACGACACAGTTATTTGGATTAATGTATTGTTAATTTATTTATTATCGCTTTATTTTTAATTTAAAATATCTCGAAAACTAATCATTTTATCGTTACGAATGAAGAGTATATTATTTACATAAAAAGTATAGAAAAATTAAAAAATTACACTAAAACAGCAATTTCGTCAGTGGTGTAGAATTTGGGAAGGGTCAACCTGCCACTATACCCTGTCGTACGCCTCTGGTAGTAGCTAGAAACGTTTATTTAACTTAATTTAGTAGGGTGTACAGTACATACAATTTCCGTTAAGTATAATAAGGATACGTCCAATAGTTTTAAAATGCTGAGCAAAAATAATTTTTAAATTTTTAGATAAAACACCCTGTAACTCGGTAAGGAACCACATTTTATTTAAGTGTTTTAGGTTAAATCTTCGTATTTTGTGCTAAGGTTTCTCCAGTTACTATATTGACAATTATGAATGAAACACCCTGTACATATGTAACATTTCATAAAAATCGGTCAATCCGTTTCGGAGAAGTATGATTACTAACACTGTTACCGGAGAATTATATATCTATAGAAGTATCTGTGAATTAAATAAAAAAGTGGCTAACTTTGACCGTAGTTAAGTTAACATAATCAAACAATGTTTTTTCAAAAATTCTTGTACAAATACCAACTTTTCAAATCCGAAAGTACAGTTAGTCTACAGTCAATATTAACAAAGTTATTCAAATTATTTATAGCCCTAAATGACTCTACTTTGGTAAAATGTTTTCGGAATGGTAAAAATGACTTTTTATTGAGCAATTATTTTCTGAGCAATCTCTCTCTCCTGTCGTTTCCCCATTACTGAGGATCGCGATTTCTTCCAATATTCCTAACAATGTTTCTCCATTGGTCTCTATCTTCAGCTGCTCCAAGAGCTTCGCAGAATGAGTTTCCAGCTGAATGCTTTATTTGGTCAGACCATCTAGTTGGTGATCGTCCTCTTGATCGTCTCCCCGGAACGTTTCCAGAAACAATTAATCTCTCCAAACTGTCGTCACCTCTGCGAACCACGTGACCAAAGAATTGCAGAATTCGTTGCAGACATATTGTGGACAGCCTTTTTTTAATATTGAGTTGGTTTAGAATGGAAACGTTTGTCCTATGAGCTGTCCAAGGTATGCGCAGCATTCTTCTCCAGCACGACATCTCAAAGGCATCAATTTTTTTGGCGCTCGCATGCGTGAAGAGTCCAAGCCTTTGCTCCGTATAGAAATATTGAGAATACAAGGGCATTCACCGGTCTCATCTTGATATTTTGAGAGATAGATCTGTCTTTCCAAACTTTAGTTAGGCGACTCATCGCATTTTTTGCCAAACCAATACGTCTCCGAACTTCTGTTTCACAGTTACCATCGTTAGTTATACTAGACCCGAGATAGACAAAGATGTTTACTATCTGGTATTCCTGTAATATGTTAGTCAGTTGAATAGTGTCAAATCTGTCGACCACCATTATTTTTGTCTTAGCTTTATTGATTTTCAGACCAACTTTATTGCTTTCGTACTCAACTCTTCGCAGAAGATCAAACATTTCTTGTTCATTTGCTGCTATAAGTGTAGTGTCATCAGCAAATCTTAAATTGGAGATTTTCCTACCAGCTACTGTTACTCCACCGGCCCATCTTTCTAAAACCATCCTCATGACATGTTCACCATAAATGTTAAATAATTCAGGTGACAACACGCATCCTTGTCTAACACCTCTCTCGGTCTTGAATTGGTTTGAGAACTTCTGATCTAGTCGTACTGTCGCTATATTAGACTGGTACATATTTTTAATAAGTGTCACCAGGTGCATTGGTGCGCCCATTTCTATTAAAATTGACCACAGATTTATCCAGCTTACACAATCAAATGGCTTTTGGTAGTCAACGAAGCATATAATCATAGGTACTTGAAATTCTCTAGACTTTTCAATGAGTTGTCTCAGGTTCAGGATTTGTTCCCTTGTACCTTTACCCTTTACAAACCCCGCTTGTTCCTGAGGTATTTGGTAATGTAGATAGGTTTTTAATCTGTTTTTGATGATATGCAACAAGATTTTACTAGCATGTGTTATTAGTGACAGTGTGCGGTAGTTTTCACATCTGGTAGTAGTTCCTTTTTTGTGTAGTGGGATATAAATTGAGGTACACCAATCAGATAGCCATTTTCCTGAATTCCAAACAGCGACACAGATAGAATGGATGATATGTAATCCTTTGTCACCTTGTAACTGTAGTATTTCACATGGTATTGAATCAATGCCTGAGGATTTATTTCTCTTTAGTGATTTAATTGCGTCTTTGACTTCAGCGAGTAAGACAGTAGGTTCTCTACGGTAATCAGAAGGCCACTGATTTTCTGCTGATACCTCGGTATTTTTATATAGCTGGCCACAGTAGTTTCGCCATGTTTCCAATATTTCATCAGTATCGGTCTTTAAATTACCTTCCTTATCTAATCTATTACAGACCACGTTTGGGGTTTAAATTCTCTGGTAAGGAGTTTGATCTTCTCTGGAATAAGTCCCTCGGTTCATTTCAACAGCCATGTTCCTCTACCTCTCTGCATATTTGAGAGATGTAATAAGCTTTATCTTTGTGGCACTGTTTTCTTATTTCTTCTGAGCAATAACATTGCAAAAAAAAGCACTGTGGGATAAACAAATTGAATAAAATTTAAACTACTTGACGAATCTTCGATTGAAGTTTTTTGTGGTATTATAATATGGACTCTTTGACTCTACTTTTAATGCAATATCAAAGTCTTAAATTTATTTTCGCAAAAGTTATAACAAATTTTTGATTTTCCAAATTTTAGTGTTATTTTGCAATTTCCGAAGCAACAAATAATCGTATCAAAATTCAAAAACTGCAATTTTAAACATATTCTCATCTACTAAAAGATGAATATTCTAAGTAAGATGCTTGATTCCCTTTTTTGACCTGTAGCGATTTAAATGTATAACTGGTATTTCTGACCCTTATTTGTTAATAACTAAAAATCTCGTCCGAACTGTGACGCGCATTTTTGCATTTATAATGTCTTAGGTACATCTGGTTCCTAAAAAAAGTGATACGACTCTTAGTAAGATTTGATCATTTTGAGCAGTGTATTTTATTGGTTTGACATTATATTATATTTATTATGACAGACAAAGAATAAGATAAACAAACAAACAACTGATTACATATATTAATTCATAAAAATTGTCATAATTATTAAGGTCTAAATATTGATATTATTTTGAATTCTTGCAGTTTTCGCATCTTCAAAAGGATTCTCTTCTAATCTCTCCAAAAGCGTACTGTAGCGTGATTAGTGTAATTACTTCTAATTACAATAAAACTAGCGGTTCGTAATTTATATACGACTTTATTTATATAAGTTACAGACGAATTTATCTTATACACTAAACTTATTCACAAAATATGCCCGTATTTATACCCAGTTGTTATTCTGGAACAATCGACTCCCATCTCGAGCTATCGGCTTGTTCCGCCTACGTGACGTACCTTCCAGAATTCTCCGGCGAGGCCTAGCACATCCGATTACGTCATTCTCGAGGTGTTTACTGTTATACGGGGATCGGCCAAGATTTCTCTTCCGCTACACTGCTCCCCTCTTAAGATCTGAGCGTCTCGATCAGCAACTCTAAATGAAGGCCCAGGATGGCGGAATCTACACGACTCTCCAGCTCTGCATACACCCTTCAAGAAGAAATAACAGTCTACTGTCTTTGAAGGGTACGACATCTTCGGGTTCATGCAACACAGAGTGATTTGTACACCAGTTCCTCTGAAGACCACTTCAAGCATGCTTCTCACAATCTTCCAATCCAGATTTTCTACTGCATGGCCTATTTTTGGTAAAGCCAAATTTTTGATGTCATAATTACACACGATTTTCTTCAAATTAGTTAGAGCACGCCATATGTTCTCGTAGCTTGGCGTGTCCGTATAAGACTTTCTGGTCACCATATACAGCAAAGATCGAGGACCATCTTCCAATCGCAGTACTCTTCCAATTTTAGGCTGCTGATTTCTTAACTCGTCCAGGCGGCCGAACTTTCTATTGAATACGGACGATATTCCTTTAGTCATCTCGAGGTCTTGGGCAACACAGTGGGCCAGAGAGACGTTTTCTGGAACACCAAACAGATCTTGCTGAACTTCTGTGGTCACGCCGAATCTAGCACTCTTTCTCGCTGCGTAATTTGACATAAATTGATTAAAACTTGGCTGTGCGACATCTTTCATCTCCTGTTGGAGGACTCGTGCTTCTTCTGTTTCATTTGAGCCAGCATATGGTGCAAGACGATTTTAGTGAATAACTTTTGGTTTACCGTTTGGCAACTTCTTAATTCTATATATTACGTCATTTATTTTCTTCTTAACTTCATATGGACCTTCCCATTGTCTTTGCAGTTTAGGACATAAGCCTCGACGACGTTGCGGATTATAAAGCCAGACAAGATCACCTACTTCGAAGCTTTCATTCTTACAGCGAGAATCATATTGATCTTTCATTCTGTCACTGGCTATCTGGATGTGTTGTCGGGCAAGTTCATGAATGTTGTTCATTCGTAACTTCAGGCGGTCTACGTATTCTTCGCCTGCAACATATTCCTCGGAAGGTCTGCAGCCAAACTCTAGGTCGCAGGGCAAACGAACTTCACGACCCAACATCAGGCAGGTTGGTGTTTGACCTGTAGTTTCATTCCCGGCCGAGCGGTAGGCCATCAGAAATAAATGAATGTGTTGGTCCCAATCTCGCTGATGTTCAGATACAACTTTGGACAAGTGTTTACCCATCGTTCGGTTCATCCTCTCGACCATTCCATCTGATTGAGGATGCAGGGGTGTTGTTCTGGTCTTATTGGCACCAATCAATTTACAAACGTTTTGGAAAAGAGCTGACTCAAAGTTTCGCCCTTGGTCGGAGTGGATCTCCAAGGGAACACCAAATCGGCTGAAGAATTCTTTAACAAGTACCTCTGCCACGGTAGCAGCTTCTTGATTCGGTAATGCATAGGCCTCGGTCCATTTCGTAAAATAGTCCATGGCTACCAGAATGTATTTATTTCCAGCATCGGTTTCTGGAAATGGACCTGCAATGTCGATTGCTACTCTTTCCATAGGACTTCCAACATTGTACTGTCTCATGGGTGCTCTCTTTTTACCAACTGGACCATTACCGGATGCACACAGTTCACATTTCCGGCACCATCTTCTTACATCATCTTTACAGTTCACCCAATAGAACCGTTCTCGAACCTTTTGCAGAGTCTTCGTAATACCAAAGTGTCCACCTGATGTACCGTCATGCAACTGACGCAATACTTCTGACACTTTACTTGTAGGTACAATCAACTGCAGCTTAGATTCTGTACCATCATCGTTCTCAAAGGTTCTGTACAGAAGATCATCTTTTAGTACCAGGCAATTCCATTGGCTCCAGTAGGCCTTGACTTCTGGACTACATGCACTAATGTTCTGCCAACTAGGTCTTTCACCTTGCCGCATCCAATCCAATACTCTTTTTATACATGGATCATCTTCTTGGGCGTTTTGTAACTGTTGGGGCTGCCATTGCTCATTAACTACGGTGGTTCGTCTCACGGGGCAAAATCGTTCCTCTAATTTGGCACAGTGATTACAATTTGCACTGCATGGTCGTCTCTAAAGGGCATCAGCATTTGAATGAACTCTTCCGGCCCTGTGTTCTATCTCATAATCATATTCTTGCAGTCGTTCTAACCATCTTGCCATCTGGCCCTCTGGATTACGGAATTGTATGAGCCATTTTAGAGCAGCGTGATCTGTTCGAAGAAGGAACTTTCTGCCGTACAAGTATTTATGGAAATGTTCGCAAGCCTTCACTACACCCAGCAGTTCTCTTCTGGTAACGCAATAGTTTCTTTCTGGTTTCGACAGGACTTTGCTGAAATAAGCGATGACTTTTTCCTGTCCATTCTGGATTTGTGAGAGAACAGCTCCTATGGCACTGTTGCTAGCATCGGTATCCAAAACAAATTTTCCTGCCTGTCCCGGGTAGCTTAATATCGGTGCACTGATCAGAGCCCTTTGTAGTTGTTCGAAAGCTTTTTGACACTCCTCACTCCATGTATATTCTTTGCCCTCCTCCGTCAACTTTGTTAGGGGCTTGGAGATATTGGCAAAACCTTTGACAAATCGTCGGTAATATGTACATAGGCCAAGGAAACTTCTAATTTCATGTTTATCTTTTGGTACTGGCCAATCTTTAATTGCTTCAATCTTTTCAGGATCAGCTGTTACACCATTACTCGATACAATATGTCCCAAATACTTAACTTCTCGTCGAAACATGTGACATTTCTTCGGACTTAACTTCAAGTTCGCTGCCCTCAATCGTTGAAAGACTTCTATTAGATTCTTGGCATGTTCATCAAAGGACCTTCCAACCACAATTACATCATCCAAGTAAACCAGGCATGTTTTCCATGTTAGACCTCTTAAAACTGCCTCCATTAATCTTTCAAATGTGGCAGGGGCATTACATAAACCAAACGGCATAGCCGTAAACTGCCAAAGCCCTGATCCTATCGAAAATGCGGTTTTCTCCCGATCGGCTGGCTCCATGTCTACTTGCCAATATCCACTTTTTAAATCGAGTGTGGAAAACCAACGAGAACCGGAGAGAGTATCCAGTGTATCGTCTATTCTGGGCAAAGGATAACTATCTTTTTTTGTTACCGCATTGAGCTGGCGGTAGTCGATACAAAAACGCGTTGAACCATCTTTCTTCTTTACCAGAACTACTGGTGATGTCCATGGACTGTTCGATGGTTCAATTACCCCTTGTTTGTCCATATCCTTGATAATCTCTTCGGCTTCATCTCTTTTCGCAAATGGAAGTCGTCTAGGCCGTTGTCTGATTGGCTGAGCGTCTCCGGTATTTATTTTATGCGTCACTATGCTTGTTTTTCCCTTATCCTTCGTGTCAATAGCAAAAACATCTTGATACTCTATCAGCATAGACGTCACTTTTTCCGTTCGTTCATGATCAAGATCTTGGCATCTTTCAATGATCATCTCGACAAGGTCTTTTGGATACTTTGACTTTGATGATTTCTCATTGGTATTCATAGAGCAAATTGAAGCCACGGGAACACACTGTCCGATCAAAGCTCCTCTACTTAACTTAATAGCAGTTACCCTTAAATTCATAACTCTTACAGGGATGACATCTCGAACTTTTACCAAAGTTTTCGCCGTTAGGAACTCGACATTTTCTACATCTTCGACCATCCTTAAACTTCCCTCTCGGCAGTGTCCATCAAGCATGGTCATCAGAATTTTCTCACTATTACCGGGTATGGTTACGTCGCATGTAGTTAGTAAGCGGATGACATCTTCTTTGTCGTCGTGAAAGGGCAACTCTTCACCGTTGATCCTGAGAACTCCATTTTGAACATCCAATATTGCCCCCACTTTTCGTAGTACGTCCATCCCCAATATGAACTCGTCGGAGATCTCGGCAATTAATACTTGATGTTCAACTGTGGTCTGGCCAATGGATACTGACATATTAGCCTCGCCATATGTATTAATTAGCTCACCAGTTGCTGTTCTAAGCTTTACTGTTGCAGGTGATAATTTATTATGGTCTCGTACTACATCTGGACGTGCGATAGTTCTCGTTGCACCTGTATCCACCAAAAATGATCTACATCTATTACTGATACGACCTTCGATGTATAAGTTGTGGATTCCACCGGAGGACGTAAGGTTGACAGTTACTATGGGGGCTCTAGTTCTCGAGGTCGGCAGTTGCCCCTTGGTGTCGACCCGCTCTAGTTTTCCGACGGCTGTACGATCTTCTTACAATTACGACGAATGTGGCCTACGTCTCCACAATTCCAACATCTAGGCTCGCGTCTCTTTGGCATCTGATTACTTAATACTCTCCGTATCATTTCTTCCAGACGTTCATCGTTGTGTTCGTCACTTTCTTCAATGGTTCTTATTCTATGGCCTCGTGAAGTTTGACTAGCCGTTTCGTGTTCCAATGCAATAGCAAGTGCTTCATCTAAAACTTTCGGCCTTGCTAGTCGTAAAGCTTTCTGTAGTTCATTATCTTTCAGCCCATTGACGAAGGTATCTACTGCAATTTCTTCTAAAACGCTGTCTGGCACCTCTGGATAAGCCAACCGCACCACACGAGCCACATCTGCTTCAAATTCTTGCAGATTCTCACTTGCTCGTTGACTTCTACTTCGCAGTTGTGCTTTGTATACTTGTTGTAGATGGGCATCTCCATAGCGTTTTTCTAGACGAGTGAACAAGGTCTGGTAACAATTTTCTTGACCCTTAGGAATTGATCTTAATATATCTGCAGCATCACCTCGCAAAGCAGCAGTCAAGGAAACAGCCTTTTCCTGTTCGGTCCAATGATTGGCGGTCGCAATAGCTTCAAATTGTCTAAGATATATGGACCAAGAGGACTTTCCATCGAATGGTGGTAATTTGAATCTCATATTATGCGACGTTTCGTCTCTCGGTAGTTCATCTTTCACTACCGGATCTAACGCTGCTGCATTAACTGATGGTTGTACTTTTGTATCGGTTATCATGCTCTCTAGTTGTTTGATCTTTTCTTCTACGGTCTCTACACTTTTCTGCATCTTATCGAATGTTCTAGAAACTTCTTCAAATTTCTCGTCATTCTGTCTACAAACGTCTTTAATTACTTGAGAAACACTTTCAAATTTCTCGTCGCTTTTTCTAGAAGTTTCATCGATCTTTTGAGAAACACTTTCAAATTTCTCGTTGTTCTGTCTACTAACTTCTTCAAGTTTCTCGTCGCTTCTTCTAGAAGTTTCATCGATCTTTTGAGAAACACTTTCAAATTTCTCGTTGTTCTGTCTACTAACTTCTTCAAGTTTCTCGTCGCTTCTTCTAGAAGTTTCATCGATCGTTTCAGAAACAGTTTTTAATTTCGATAAGATTACTTGTTCTGCTGACTGGAAGTGGAACGTCTTTGGGTCTTCTCCGTTCTTCGTGAGGACATCCTCGAGTCGTGCTTGTAGGACTATCTTGAGCCCACTGCTGTCCAGATCCCGTTCCTCTAGCTGTTCACGGAGCTGTTTTACTGTAAGTTCTTGTAACAACATCTTTGGTCGGCACACACGTACTTTCCAAAATGTCTTTTAACAGTCTTTCCGAATACCGAACAATCAACGCACTTTAACTATTCCCGACGAATAAAGTCCAAAAGTCTTTTAAAGTCTTTCCGAATACCGAACAATTAACGCACTCCGGTTATTCCCGACGAATAAAGTTCAAAAGTCTTTTAAAGTCTCTCTGTAATTCACTTATTTATATCGCACTAAGTTAACCGAACACCGACACCAACTGTAATAAACGAGCGTTCGGGTATTTATATACGACTTTATTTATATAAGTTACAGACGAATTTATCTTATACACTAAACTTATTCACAAAATATGCCCGTATTTATACCCAGTTGTTATTCTGGAACAATCGACTCCCATCTCGAGCTATCGGCTTGTTCCGCCTACGTGACGTACCTTCCAGAATTCTCCGGCGAGGCCTAGCACATCCGATTACGTCATTCTCGAGGTGTTTACTGTTATACGGGGATCGGCCAAGATTTCTCTTCCGCTACAGTACTATCTTCATGAGCGGTAGATATTTTTGGTCTTCCAAAACCTTGCTTTCTTTCGAGAGTTTCTTGTTCTCTCCATCTTCTATTAATATTAAAAACTGTTGTTCTGCTTACGTTAAAATGGTTCTTTACGGCAGATAGTGACCAACCATCTTCTAATTTCGTTACAATTCTTGCTTTTATTTCTTTGCTAGCATGTGGAGCCATTTTTTGAGGTTGAACAGAATAAGTTATTTGACAAATTTTAAGATTTGGAAGTGACAGTGACAATTATGTAAATAATAAATATTTTTCCTTCAAAATACACTGCTCAATTTTCTACAAAATACGCTTTAAGAGTCGTATCAGTCAATTCAATTTAGAAATTTGAAATTTATATTTCCATTACTATTGTGCAATAATTTAGTTTCGCACCTCTTGCTGTACATTTGAGTGGGCCATTGGCTGTCGAGTATCTAGCAGTAATTCAAAACAGTCGCAAATTCCTGATAGGTACACTTTATCAAACTTCATATAACAAGCAGCTTCGATGGATGTGTGGAGTAAGTAAAAGGGACACAATTCGAAATGGATGTATTAGGGGAAATCCCATGGCATTGTAATATAAATTGAGAGACCATAAAAGGGAACAGAAATAAATTGAGTTCAGTTTGAAATGAGCAGACATGCTTTTAATGTGTCATGCATTTGTAAATAGACAAAGTAGTTTTTTATAACACCTGTGCGGTGTTTGTATTACTGCGATTCGGCCGCAGTCACAAATGACCAATTATCAGTTCTTTCTTGACTTAAATTATTAAAAAACAACAAATAATTAAATCTAAGGGCTCACCCTATGGCTTACTTTTATTTTATCTATCAACTTCTTCTTCTTCAAGTGCCATCTCCACGACGGAGGTCGGCAATCATCATAGCTATTCGTACTTTAGAGACGGCTGCTCTGAAAAGTTCATTTGATGTACCGGGTGTCCCAATAAGAATGGCTCTCGGCCATAATATCTCAGGAACCGTTTATAGTACAGCTTTGAGAAAAAAATATTTATAACAAAAGTTGCCTCGGAAAAAGACTGGAAATTATTTTCATAATTGTAGGTCCACCGCTAGAGGCCGTAATTGAATATCAAAAATAAAAAAATCAAAATTTTACAAAATTTACCTAATTAAAGGGCACTGGAAATCCAATCATGGTATTGTTCATAAAATTCTGCGCATATTTGATTTCACAAGTTTAAGTCTACCTTTGCAAATAAGAGATGGGGGTGAGTGGGAACCTTCTTATGAAAAAAATGGCTGTAAATCCGGTTCTGCTAAATCGAATTTTGCATGCTTGGTCTTGTTGAAAACACCTCTTTTTCGTCAATGTAAGTGTCTTATTTTCGAAATAGCCTAATAAGTAATATGCAAGCTAGGAGGCGTTATTTAATTATTTTCAGAAATTTAGTTTTCTTTGGAAAATATGAAATACAAGTATGCATTTTTAATCCTGTATTACAAAATTAGACCAAATTTGCAACATAATACCGAAAACCTCATGTTGATACCTTTTTTCTATCTTAGATATCTTAAGAAAAGTGTAAATTTTAAACATAACTGTTACTGTCACCGGTAAACTAGGTTAAGGAAAAGTAGTGTGCTATGGAAAAAACAAATAAACATTTTCCAGATGTAAACGTATATAATTAATTCAAACAGCAATAAGACAAACCACACTATAAAATATAACAAAGAAATAAAAGCAACTACTTACTTATTCTTAGCGACTGCCTAAATGTTCAAATTGTTGCCCATCATTTTCGATGAGTACTATGATGACTGATGATTTACTCTTTCAAGAGTAGATTGAATAGCAACAGATTTAACTGTTTTAGACTTTTATTTATGGGGACGGATTGAAGACCTTGTTTTTGCCGCTAGACCCACTACTTGAGAAAACATGATCTAGAATCTAGAGAATATGAAACGCCATTCAAAGCATTGCGAAAGCAGAAATTGAGACTGATGTTCAATCTACTCTTGAAAGAGTAAATGCTTGCATCGAAAATGATGGGCAACAATTTGAACATTTAGGTCATCACTAAGTAAGTAGTTGCTTTTATTCCTTTGTTATATTTTATAGTGTTGTTTGTCTTATTGTTGTTTTAATTAATTATATACGTTTACATCTGGAAAATGTTCCTTTGTTTTTTCCATAGCACACTACTTTTCCTTAACTTCGTTTACCGGTGACATTAACAGTTGTTTAAAATTTACACGTTTCTTAAGATATCTCGAGATAGAAAAAAGGTGTCGACATGCGGTTTTCAGTTTATGTTGCTAATTTGGTCTTATTTTGCAATACAGGATTAAAAATGCATACTTGGATTAATTACTTTCCAAAGAAAACTAGCAAACTGAATTTCCTCTATCCACGTGGCCTTGAAAAACATTTGGCTATACCATTGTTTAAAAAAGAACAGATTGTCTATTATAAGCAATGGCTACAGTATTGTCCGTAGGTCTGGTTCATAATATTATCTGTTTCTTTTAGTGCTAAAGGTTCAGTTCAAGTGAATATAAGTACTTATTACAAGCGTCTACCATTTAGTACCGTTACCTTTATTTGTACAATTTTATAGTTTTAAAAATGTCTCAGTTTTGCTTTATTTGCAATAAACTTGATGATAAGATTAATTGCCATAAAGCTCGTGAAGTTAAGATTGCTTCAATAGCTAAAATGACAGATGAAACATTTAATAATATAAAATTAAAACGCTCTGAAAAAGTATTCCCTCTTTTAACTGCGAGTAGCACCGTGAAAGTTCACGAAGAAGAAGTAGCTATAGATCCTGTATTATTATTTCAACGCATGAGTATCACTGAAGCTTTTGAGGATGAGATTGAAAAATTTTTTGAGTATGAATTAGCTCCTTACCCCTTATCACTTTTCGATGCAGCTGGAATGCGTAAAACAACAAAGTCAGCAATTTATGATTGCTTTGAATCAGTCAATACTGAGGTTGATCGTAGAAACGCAACTTACATTATTGATGGAGGGTACCTACTACATCACGTTGTGTGGGATCGAGAAGAAACCTTTAGCGTTATTTTTGATAAATATGTTCAGTATCTACGCAGACATTACGGGCTTACAGTGACAGTGGTATTTGACGGCTACAATGACTCGACAAAGAATATTAAATCTGCAGAACAACGTCGTCGAACTACAAAAACATCATCGAGTTCCGAGATTATCTTTGATGAAAATATAACAGTTCCAGTGAATCAACAACAATTTTTCGCCAACATTAATAATAAATCTCGTTTCATTTCCATAACAGCTGCGAATATTGAAGTGAAACAAGCTAAAAATTACGCAGATGATAATTGAGACAGCAATTGAAAAATTTAAGGCAACAAACACAACAATTGTAGTTGGTGAAGATGTTGATTTGTTGGTACTGATTACTGCAAGGACTCCAGTAGGTAAAGTTATTTATTTTCTGAAACCTGGAAGGGCTCAACAGCGAACAGAGATATATATTCTTCGAATAGTTTATCGGCTTATCCCAAATGCCAAAAGTACATTTTATTTTTACATGCGATAATCGGCTGCGACACTACGTCCGTAATGTACAGAAGGGGCAAAACATCAGTACTTAAATTATTCGAAAAAAAAAAGATTTGACTGACTGCTGTAAAGTTTTTACAGAACTTGATTCTACACCGCAAACAATAATTACGGAAGGAATTCGCTTTCTTCTTGCGATTTATGGAGCTCCAAAAAATTATTTGTCTTGATAAATACCGATACTTAACTTTTGTAAAAAATACGCGAAACAAGAAACAAGTACAACTATCATGTCTTCCTCCAACATCAGCATCTGCTTTCAACATTTGTATCGAGTATATTATCAAGTTCAAACATGGCTAGGCAATGAACTGAATCCAGAAGACTGGGGTTGGAAATTAATAGATAATACTCTGGAACCGATTAAAACCTTACTCTCACCTGCTCCAGAAAAACTCCTTAACACTATTTTTGCAATTGCAAAAAAGGTTGTAGTGCCAAATGTGGATGTAAAAAAGTCGGGTTGCTGTGTTCTCTTGTGTGTACCAACTGCCAAGGTCAGTCTTGCTCAAATGTCCAGTTTAGTACAACAGAGGAAGACTCCTGTGATTTTAATGAAGAGACCAATGACTCAGTCACATTTGAACAATTTTTGAACATCCAGCAAGAGGAAGAGGAAGAAGATGAAATCGAAGAAGACTTGACTGTTGAAGTAGACTTTCAAGAATATGAATCTGATTAAAATATACCTGATGATTATGATTAACAATAGTTAACCTAATAATCAATAGCAATATCAATAATCAATATCAATAATAAGGTAATATCTAGAACTTGACCGGTATTGTTTCCTTAAATTATCCTAAAATTGTCAAAACAGTTAGTGAAGTAGGTCTACAGGGGAAACCACGGTAAAAAAACGCGCCGAGTACACTACCTCACAGGTGGTGTGGAAACGTGTGCATAATATCATGTATAATGCAGTGTTGCCAATCGCATTTCTCTAGATTATTCGATGATCGCTCAAAAATATCCGATTTGTCACGAAAAGGTACGCTAGGTCAAAAATTAATCTGTTATTAAAATCAATGTTGCCAATGTTATTCTTTTAGTCCCCTTACCAACCATCAAATAACAAAATCCGTTTTTCGTACGCCAATCAGTTGATTGTAATCAATTATCATTATGATAATTAACATAATTAATTGATTAATTAATTACTAATTATCAATTATTAATGTAACAATATTTATCATAATTGATTAATTAATCAATTAATCTCATAATTGTAATCAATTATGTTTTATGTTCAAAAGAAAATAATAATAATAATAATAATAATAATGACTTTATTGCTTTTTTTCAAAAAAAATACAAACTAGACAAACAGTAATAATTATAATAAAGCAAAAGGCGACGTTCGCTCTTAGATGATGTTCCTAGAAACACCAGCTAAGAAGCGCTCTTCCACGTAACCGCAATATTGAGAATATTGAGTTTAATTTTTAATTTAAAATATCTCATTCAAAAGAAACATTTTGTTTATTCTAAGGGACTTTCAGCCCTCGGTAATAATGTAATCTTTCATTCTGCGTTCAAATTTTTTTAAAATATTTATTAGTTTTCTCAGGATTCGAAAAAAATGAATACGTTTAAAGATTATTGGTCCGAAATTTTGCGCCTACGCTCTTTTAACAACTAAAGATTTATTACAACTAAAACAATAGAAATGTATTTGACAGTCTTGTAGTTATTAAGATATCAAGGTTATTATCCATAATACCCGTGGTGCGTTCAACGTTTAATGCCAAACTAAATAATTTTTATGGGCCAAAAATTTGAAGAATTTTTGAGTTAATTAGTAGATATCTAGATATTACTAGTTTCAAATAAGTAGATTTTTCTACAACCACTATTCCAAATGCATTTTTCTGCACAATTTTATGTTAACAAACTTAATATTTTCTCACAGAATAACTGACAGTAGTGTACCGAAAAGTGATGTTTCTGTGCCGGAAAGTATTTTCACAAACCAAAACTTATTTCAACAGACGTTTACTTAAGCACTGCACTACATAAAATGAAAATAAAACTAAATCGTGCGTGAATTAGCTTTCATAAGTTTAAAGACTAAAAACTAAAAACTCATAAATAACATCGGACGGCAGACGGTTTTTGAAATTTGAATTGGATTAGTATGCCTTAAGTGGACGCACTTGTGCATTTAAATTCTAAACAAAAGAATTGGCACATGTCCCTTTTGTCAAAAGATGAAAAGTATCGGATGTCACTAACATTCATCCAGTATAAAAAGTTTGGGTGGAACCAAAGAAAATTAATGTGTTGTTGGTGTTGGGAATATACGGATGAGAAAGTTTTAGTAGACGGTAGATACACTGAAAAATATACGCAAATATCCGATTTATTTAAAGATACGAAGAAAATACGACAACTCTCAAAAAGGTACGCAAATCGGATAATTATCCGCCGATTGGCAACACTGGTATAATGTGACTCTTTGAATCGCGATATCTCAGGAATGGCAACTCTTAGGAAAAAAATAGTAAGGACTATTTTTGTAGAGAATTTTAAGATCTACAACTTTGGTTTATGGTTTTTTTTTTGATAAAACTTACCGTTTTCGAAAAAAATCCAAAAAATCTCAAATTTTGACCTTTGACCCCGAATAACTTTTGACGCACACATGGGATCGATGGGGACTTTTTAAACTTTATTTGTTATGGTATACCCTAGCCCTCCACCAAAATTTGGCTCTCCGGCAATGTTTGTTATTTGAAATGTCTATATAGAGCGGGTTATCATTGATGTTGCAAATTTACCTGGATATTACCCAGGGCAACACAGGACTCTTCCCACATGGTTGGAATTTGAGGATTAAAACCTCACATATTGAACTTCAGTGGCCAACTTAGTTGGCAAATTATTTGTTTTAAATTAGTTTGAGTTTTTATAAATATATTTATATTTATATTTATATTTAATGTTTATTAAAAACTTTTGATATACAATGTGTGTTTTTATTGGGCGTGGGGTCCGCATCTCAACTGGAACCAGGGCCCGCAGATCTATCAGTACGCTACTGATTCGCTTGTATTTAGAATTGACGTAATAGCCAATTAATAGCATATTCATTATGTATTATATTAGAATGCTCTGACAGATGAACACAATTTTTTACAATGATTTCTATGTCTGGCCAATGCCCTCGTTGATAATAGGTTTAATAACTTTTATTTTTACTATCATTTCTAAATTTTGGTGCGGTCCTGAACCTAGTTGATTAAGTACACCTAAATTTAGTCTCGAAGTTTTTCATCGCTTTACCATAGTAAATCTTTAAATTAATTATAAGAAACATAACCAGTAGTTTAGTTATTAGTTGTGATTTGATTGCCGTAAGTAATTTTATCAATATATTTACGGTTTCATCAAAATCTTATAGAATTTCAATCTAGTCATACAGTTTTGTAAATTCAAAGGTGTTTAACAAAATCTTGTTTTTTTGGCTTATCTTCGATAAGTTAAATACTTTGTAATTGACAGAGTCGTACTGACCCAATTACAATATAATGAAACGAAATAAGAAAATTAAAATAAAAAGTATTTAACAATTTCGTCCGATGGCTGGTACTTCTGACTTCAGGGGTCCTCCAATGTTACCCGATCAACAAACACCATCTTACTCTACAATTACCCAACAGAAAGCAACTACATTCCCTTCGAAACTACAAGCCGTTATTATCCCAGCAGTAGACACACTAAAATTAGAAGACTACGTTACAGCAATAGGATCACTAGTACAACCCAAAAATGTACTTTTTTCATCACGAATTTCTAACGGCAGAATCTGCATCTACCTTTCCAGCAAAGAAGTTGTTGACACTTTTTTAACAGACCACGGAGGTATAAAAATAGGAGATAATGTTATCAGAGCAAGAAGACTAGTCACTCCTGCTAATAGGTTACTGCTGTCTAGTGTCTGTCCGTCTATTCCTCATCACATCATCGAAAAATATCTTGCCGAGAAGGACTTTCATTTTCTTTCACCGATGTCTTTCTTAAGAGCGGGAATTCAAGATCCTCAATATAGTCACGTATTAAGCTTTCGTAGGCAGGTTTACTATACACCTGTCGACAATCTTGTTATTCCTGAATCAATTCTCATTGACTTCGATAATACATCTTACCGAATCTTTCTTTCTGGTGGACTCACTTGCTATCTCTGTCATCAATCTGGTCTTATCGCCTCAACATGTACCTATACGGCCACCCAGTCAAACCCGTCCATACCTACATCCCAAACTGACCAAGACTCTATTTCTTCCTGTAATGCAACAGCTGAAGACAAAAATCACTCTGTCCAGAATCAAACAGAAAACACTGGTGATGTAATGGACTCCCAAGAACTTCCTACAGAAATTACTATACCGAAACGTTCTCATTCTGAAATATCGTCTCCAGTTAATACACCACCGGTAGAAAACACAGAAATAGATTTTACAAAACCTAAAGCCAGATCAACAAAAAAGCCAAGAGTCACTAAATCTGATACAAAAACTGGAGAAACAGTTTCTACTGAATCACTTATCCAACTGGCAAAGGAATTTATTGATAAAGCTTCAGCCCTGTTTGAATTAAACTATACAGAGATAGTCAGCTTTCTCGATGATGCACACGGTTCACCCAATCCATTAAGTATCGCACAGGAATACACGAAGGACATAGCAGGACTATTAACAATGCTAACAGAAATCTACCCCAAACTCGAAGACAGACGTATTAAATCTAGAATTACACAAATAAGGAACAAAATACGTCAACTAAATCTAGATCAAACTGAAAATGATAACTCCGAAGATACAGATGTTTCCCAAGAAAACCTCAATTAAAAAAATCAATAAATGTGCTACGCCTGTGACACCAATATAACTGTAGGTCACATTGTTATAGACCATTATATCATCTGCAAAGACAAGCTACTGGACTACCATGTGATATAAAGTGTGCGTTAAACAGTGCGGATTGTGACAAAATCATTAGGTTTTTAAAGGAAACTAAATTATATAACCAAATATGAGTGCTACGTTTCAGAACAATCATAAATTAAAATCAACTTTGTAAAAACTCTGTAAAAAAACTTTGTAAAATAGTTTATATTTTATATCAAATTAATATGTATCATTGTACCACTGCTAATAACCTTTTATGGTTGATGCGGGTTATTTCTAATAATAAAAAAAAATTTCTGAATTTGGAGCTAGAATAATTTTCTCTTCCTTTATTGTATTACATTGTTCTTTTTATTTAATTTTTGTTTTATTTTGTATGCTTTCGGAACTTGGAATTGTATTATTTGATTGATCTAAATTAGGGAGGAACTCTTGTCCCGCGTCCCGTTTCATGCCCATTTCCATCTGACCTGTCCTCCTACCAGTTCCGCAGCTATTTTCGCTGTCTCGTCCTGTCTCCCGTCCAGCGTCCCGCGTGCTGCAAAGCTAACTGAAATTATATTTTCTAAATAATATTTTATATTTTTATAACATTGGTATAAAGATTTAATTTAATAACAATTTAATGTTTAGGTATATTTTTTTCTAAGTATATTTTTTTTACAAATTGTCTTAACAATTGAACATCAAAATTATATTATTACCCCAATTTAATAATTACTTCAGTTTCTACAGTGGCACCTTCTACTGTATAATGTATTGTGTAAAAGTTTCTGTTTGTTTCGAGTTTCTCCAGTTTAAATTATTTAAGATGCTTTATTCATTTCATCCCACCCAAGTAGGTCATATAAAAGGTAAGGTGGTTATTGTTGTATTATTACAATTACAATAGAAATGTTTAAAAGGCATTTTAATTTACAAAAATAAATCCCTTATTTCTTTTTATTTACCACTTTCACGATTAGATTTAAAGGTATCATCATCTGGTGGTTTAGTTATAATGTCGGGTGGCGGTTTATTAAGGGGACCTAAACCAAAAAAAATTTGCATTCAAGGCGTGTATGGCAACAAATAAAAAAATTGTCGAAAACATTTTAAAATTTTCTGTTATTCTAAATCTATTAATTATGCTTCATCAATATGAATTGTTAAAACAGAAAACCGGCGTTATCTAACTCCTAGTGTTGCCCAAAATCGGTCTTGGTCTTGCAGTCTTGGTCTTGTTCTTGCATTTTCGCAAGACCAAGACCAAGACCAAGACCGCCTAATTTTAGCAAGACCAAGACCAAGACTGACCGTGCAAGATTTGAGCAAGAACAAGACTGACCCTGCGAGACTCTTGCGTCTTGCAGTTAGGACCGAATATCGTTTTAGGAAGTATAGTAGTTCGGGTATATGCTTAGATGTATAGAGGCTCTATGAGACGCAAAAAAATATGTAACAAAAATTTGGAAAATTGGACTTACGCGCATTACGAACAATACCATAAGCATACATAGCCAATCAAAATATCCATTAACCCTCCTAAGGCGATGCGGAGTGCGGCTGCACCCCAGACCCCGTTTTTCTCACCTATCTTTTTTAATTTTGATTTTTGTCCATTTTATTATTCGTATTAAATTCAATTCTAAACGTATTCCATCCATTACAGCATTTAAAAGTTTTTGCGTTTACGTGCTTTTTTGAAAAAATTACTTTTGGGTGCAAATGATGAAAATTTCGTATCCTGAATTGGACGTTTCTGATGTTCCACCTGGAGCTAACAGAGCTACGGGACAAGGTCGGTGTTACTTATGTCAGAGAAAAAAGACCGAAAGTCCTGGCATAACTGTATTGTGTGTAAAAACTTTGTGTTGCTCATTCGGTGAAAAATTTCACGTGTTTGTCTTGCGACGATAATAACTTTTTTTTAGGAAGAAATGAGTACTTTTTTTGTAAAATTATGTTTCGTACTATAATAAATAAGTCCTAATTATCTTTCAAATTAATTTCCCCAACGTTCACATATAAAAAAATGGATATACAGATGGTGTGCAAATGCACCCCGCACCGTTGTTTACGTAAGAATCTAAGCACCGCCTTACGAGGATTAAAAGAAAACTTGGCACATTTGATACGTACTGAGAGGTCATAAAACTACAATGTAAAAATAAAACATTTTAAACATGCTTTAACAGCAGACGATTATTTCGCTCTGAAATTAATTGTCCAGATTTTGATAATAGGCGCCCCAATAGCCGCCGTCTAATCGTTTAAAAATATATGTCATCTTAGCTTAGCTGATAAAAAAAATATAATAATAGGTATAATAAATCTTGTCGGCCCAAATTATTAAGACTAAACATCGTTTGTGCTGAGTGCGCGATATCGGTTAAACAAAACATTTGCTGAAAAAGCGCGGCTAACTATCAATTATTAACAGTCTATTTCTATATAATGAACAATAAAGTTTCTTTGACATTGTTTATGACACGGACACATAATATGTCGCGTTGTTAATCACGAAACAGATTATGTTACCTTTTCGATAATAATGTATATCTTTGATAAAGAACTTTAAACTCATCATTCCACACACACAACAATATCCTACTTAGGGTATTCGATAGTAAGGAGTATAAAAGAATCTTTGTATTAATTCTTGGTCAAAAAAATTAATATAAAGATAAAGTAAAGTCAAAGCAATTGCGCACTGTTCTGTAATTTAATTTGTATTGTATTTTACTTTTTATTTAAATAAATGGCAAATTGTATACCTCTTTTATTCCATTTCATATAAGGTGAGGGTCGATCAATCCTTTTCTAGACAGATAATGTTCTTTGAAATACAGTCAACTTTATGTCATTGTCATTAATTTGGTTTTTTGTATTTTAACCATGTTTTAGCACATGTAAGCTTATTAAATGCAAACGTTTATTTAGAAACAGACTGTCTCCCGTGGGCCATGGTATATAGTTAGAGAGAGTATAGGCACGGATCGCTTAGATCGTAAGTTCATACCTTACCCAATGTCAGTTTAGACATTTATTAATTTTGTTGGTCATTACCATGGCTATGATAATTCAAGATTAAAATGTACCTACTCTGTTACAGTTTACATAACATTCTAAAGGTGCCGGTGGGGGATGGCGTCTACGCGCATTATTATAGTCGGTGTAAAGAGAGAACGTATTCGAAAGAATGAAATAACAAATAATATAAAATTTGTTACTTCATGATTTTGAATATTTTCTCTCTCATAGACCGACTATAATACTGCGAATAGACGGCGTCACCCACCGGCACCTTTAGAATCTGTGCACTGTACCTACGTTGTTCTAAGATCTGAAGTAACGCTTAAAGAATAGCAATAGGCTAATGTGTAACTGCAAGACTTGCAAGACTCTTGCTGCAAGACCAAGACCGAGAGCGCAATATCAAGACCAAGACCAAGACCAGGTGTATTGGAGCAAGACCAAGACCAAGACTGTCTAAGTCTCGTCTTGGTCTTGCATTTGGGCAACACTACTAACTCCCCACGAACTACCTGTTCCCATTAATCCCAAGTACCTGCTGCCCCATCGCCGAGGAAGTTGGGGATTAAGTCTAAAGGACCGGAAATTCCAAATTTGATTACAGTTGAAAGTAAGCAGCAACTAGATCAGCAATTTACCACTGACGACGAAAGACATTTCTTGCGTTCGAAGAAATATCTATGCTGCAAGACGAAAATCCACACCATCATTGCCCAAGTCACAGGAAGAAGTTGTATAAGTGTTAGTAAACTTAAATTGGAAAACAATAACAGGTGAAAACTTTTTATTTATCTACGAAAAATAATTCCGCAATTTTTAGTTGTTTCACAAATCTTTACTTTTGTGTATTGTAGATTCTTTGTATGTAGATGGAATTTTTCAATACTGTTCTAAATATTTTTGTCAGATGTTTACTATACATGGCTACAAAAATGGTTTTTATGTTCCTCTAGTATTTTGTTTGTTACCAAATAAATCACAGCAATCGTACAAAAGTACTTTTGATACATTAATAACAATATGTACAGATTTGAATTTAAATTTCAAACCGAAGCGAATAATTTCTGATTTTGAAATAGCAATTCAAAATGCAGCCAAGTTAGTGTGGCCCGACATGATTATTTTTTGTTGCAAATTTCATTTAACACAAAATTGGTACCGAAAAATTAAAAATTTAGGTTTGTCCTCGGAATATAAAAATCAAACTGTTATTGGAAAATATTTAAAATTGGTTTTCGGCATTCCTTATGATGTTGGTGACTTTTTTTCTGATGAACTTTTTAATAATATGCCAGAAGATGACAGAGTTTTGCAATTTTGTGATTACCTAGTTGATAATTATTTAACGGAAGATTCAACATTTCCACCTTACATGTGGGCTTCATATTCATCATCTCTTATATTTACTACAAACGCATGTGAATCATTTCACCCGAAATTTAACGAATGTTTTTATAAATCACATCCTGACATATTTAAATTTACAGACATTTTGTTAAATTTTCAAGCAGAAGTATATGTGAAAATTAGAACTGCACATAGATTCAAAAAAAAAACTTGATAAAACGGCAAAAAGAAAAGTTGATTTTATTGAAAATATGCTAAATGAATATTACGTTAATCAAAACATTACTAAATTAGACTTCATTAAGTCAGTTTGCAATTATTATGCAGCTAACTTTTAAAATCTAAAATATAGTGTTCACTCTTACTTATTTTAATCAATAATCAGACATTAGAATTAAGCATTGTTATTATTTAACTGTAGTTTTTGTTATTGTATACCGGGTGGTGAATTGGTAAACGGGCCATAGGAAACTCAATATAACATTCTAAACTGTTGAATTCCTGCTTCCCTAATTATTTTACATCAAAAGACATTAGAAACTATTTGTAGAGGATTGATATCTGTACTGAAAACAACTGTTAAAATTATTCTACGAATTAAACATATTCCAAAATTTTGTAAAAATGTAATATATTTTTCAGTTTTTCAGCCCAAAATTAGGCCACACACAGTGCAATAATGTGTCACAATGAAGTTATTACTTTCACATTTTTGAACTGTCAATATTTTTTTTATCATTTGTTGTTTAAAAACAATAAAGTTGATAAGATACCCTCAGTTGCGGAGAAAGTATTAATAATAAAGATTTTGTATTTAGTCAATGGTGTGAGCACTGTCAGTTAAATAGTAACGTGTGGCCTAACTTTTGCACACATACCTACTGTGGCAAATGTATTATATTTTTCAAAATTTTGGAATGCGTTTAAATCGTAGAACAATTTTAACTTTGGATTCTAATACAGATTTAAATTCTCTACAAATATTCTCTCATGACTTTTGATTTAAAATAATTAGGGAAGCAGGAATTCAACAGTATAGAATTTTACATTGAGTTTCCTATGGCCCGTTTTACGATTCACCACCCGGTATAAGTTAATGTAAATTTATAAATAAACTTTATTCGATTATATTGTTATAGTTTCATTATTTAATCATTTAAAATTTTTGCTCATACTTTGGGAATTGGGTTCCTTTATGAATACAATAAAGTAAAATAAAAACTATATACATAATATGTTCACAAAATGGGAAAGTAGATCATGTGATAGCTCATTTAAAAAGCGTTTGAAATACTGATTACAAAAATGTATAATACATAATTTAATCCTTTTTAAGAGCGTAGGCCCAAAATTTCGATCGAATTGTTTTTAAACGCATTCATTTTTTTCTAATCCTGAGAAAACTAATACTAATAAGTAGTTTTGAAAAATTTAAACGCAGAATAAAATATTACATTATTACCGAGGGCTGAAAGTCCCTTAGAATAAACAAAAATTTCCTTTGAATGATATATTTGAATTTGAAATAGAAGTGCTCAGGAACTTTTGACCCTCGATAATACTGTAATATTTCATTCTACATTTAAATTTTTCAAAAATACGTATTAGTTTTCTCAGGATTCGAAAAAAATGAATACATTTCAAAATAATTCATCGAAATTTTGCGCCTACGGTCTCAAAAAGGATTGAAGTATTATACATTTTTGTAATCAGTCTTTCAAAAGCTTTTAAATGAGGTATCACATGATGTATTTTCCCATTTAAAAAAAAATCAAAGTTGTCACTGTCACCTGGAGAGGGACCGCGTATAGTTCGAAATATTGATGCTATAATATACTATGATTATTTTAAAAATCGACCTGTCCGAGCGTTTTGCTTATGTGCTAAAAATAAATAAGTTAGTAAGGGGGGATGGAGGTAATACTTATTCCAGCGCGCTGTATGTGTATAATCCGTACTAGTGCAATAAAATATTAAAACAAATAATCTAAAACTTGTTGAGTAGTGCTGATTGACACAACAGACCAGTAAAATGTTAGTCATAAAGTTAGTGGCCGCTTATCTGGTCCGCTAGTAATAAAGTTATCGGCATTTAATTGCAGAGCGGTCTTCTTAGGTGGAAAATACTTCTTGTAAGTAAGCTTCCATAAGCTTCTTACCTTTGAGGAAGTTGTTGTATTTACAGTATGTTCTGTTTCCTGCCAGGATTATTTCATTGATTACTATGTTTCCATCATGGGCTTCATTAACTGAAACTCTAAGATATTTCTACTTTTTCAAACTTATATTCGCCAATATTTAAACTTGTCACATTAACTGTATTTTTCTTGAGCATATTAGGTATTTTGTTTTGTTTTGATTTATTGCAAACCCCTTTTGGATTCTTCCTTACACAACTTCGCAAATTCTTCCTTTAAACTGTTTAGGTTTCTGCTAATTAATGCTATCTCGTCATCGTACGCCACAAGTTGCGACGTCGATGTTATAATAATTATTATTATTTTTTATTTAAATAGACAAAGTCGCATCCACCCGAAGGTTATTAGCGACATTTCTGTAACATTTGTAACAATATTAAATCAAAAATTGATAAAAATGAATTACAATTTGTATACAATTAAACCTTTGGAGCAATAATTGGATTCCACGCACTAACACTTTATTTTTGGAATGAACTTTTAGATCTCTAGCGACACTTCGACACTCTCTTTCTGATGCATCATTAGTGATAGCGTTACGCGCACTAGTATCTGCTTGTTCATATTTCCTTCAATGCCTATGTGGGATGGTATCCACAGGAAGTGGATTCATCTGAAACTTTCTTGAGCTTCCATTAGTTCGGCCTTGGTTCTTTTTGCTAGGACGTTACTGTGTTTCAATTTATCAATCAAAGATAGAATAAAAATTTTAATTTTTTTTAATATAACGCGGGCACATAAATTTGATACACCCTGTATATTGATTTGTAACTATTTATTATAAGTAGTTTTTAAGAAGTGATTTATCGTTAGTAAGTTTTTTCCCTGAAAAATAGAACAAATTAGGGGAGAAAGTGATATGAATAGACAATAATTGTTCAGGGTATTTGGAGATTATAACGGTGTTTTGTTATGCACGAGTGCAAAAGCCATAGTAATTAGTTCTTAGAAGATTGAGGTAAAGAAAGTTTGGAATTTTAAATATTTTTGTTTAATGATAGGAATATTTAGATAATTTCCGAAAAGTCATAAGTTTGGGTAGGAATATTTTTGAGAGAATGACTGTTTGTTTTCAAATAAAGAAAGGAAGGTGGGGAGATAAATGTTTCTGATTGGCTAGGCACTTTGGAATGGGGAAAGTTTTGTTTGAATGTTGAGATAGTTTTGGAAAAAGGAATTATTATGTGATTGGCATCGCTGAAGAGCAGTCAATGTTTTCGTGGATAGTTAGATAGCAAGTACCAGTGGGTGTTTTGATGGTGGAGAATAGAGCTGAAAAGTGGAACGAGAGACAGATCAAATTGAGACGAAATACCTCTTTGATTCTGTATTATTGTGAAAAGGAGAGGATAGAATTTTTTGGAGTTTGTGTTTTGTTGGAGAATTGGTGCTGGTATGCTGATATATTTTAAGCTTGAGAACGGAGAGGGCTTTGATGAGTAGGGTAGCCTAACATAGTCAACGAGGGAGAGCTGTTTTGGGTCAAGAGAAGACATCAGAGTGAGTGAAGCAAAAGGTCAGTCAATTTATGTGAAAGATATTTTATGTTCGGAAACTAAAATTTTGAGTAAAAGCACATGAATTAAGATTCCAATATTTCAAAAAGTAAATAGGGAGTATAGGTAATTTTGCGAATACCTAAATTTGTTTGTTTAGCTTGTTTTATCAAAGTCATCGGGAACAAACCGATAAATTGTTTTTTTTTAACTAGAATAAATTTAAGTGGCAAACATTTCATTCGGACAGCTGTGTCCACAGGTTTTAAATTTGATCGATTTTTAGAGTATTGAATTTGATAATAAAAGACAATTCTGTATGTTTATTTTATATTTCTATTTAATTCCTTTTCCTAATATTTTTTTCCCGATTAGAACCATTTAAGAGATACTGAAACCACGAGAGAAGATAAGTATAACATAAGATAATTTAGATATTTTTTTTTGTATTATAAAAAGGCACCCTGAGATTTTTTGTTAATTTTTTTGTATGATTTGCGACAATTCGATAATTGATTAAATAATTAATTGGAGTAATCAAATAAAGATTAATTGATATTAAAGTAATAAAAAGTAAATCATAACAATACATTTACTTAAGTTTTAATAAAATGACAGATCTTTTTTGTTTAAGATGACCCAAAAATGCTAAAAACATATTTTCGGGAACAAAAAAGGTGATGTTTTGAATTTGTTAAAAAAAATGTTAAACAATTTCTCCCCAAAAATTTGGCCCGGCACCCTTCTGATTTGTTTATAGGGGATATTTTTTAACAAGAATCCGCAAAGAAACCGAATCAGAACAGACACAGGCAGCATAAATCCGGACCCCGGAAGTGTCATAAGTTTTCGAAACGAACCCTCAGGGAAACTAATTGTTGACCCCTGCACTAGTGTCTCAGAGATTGACCCAAGTACGCCAAGACGACCTTTGACACCGTTTTCATAGATCAAAGAAATAAGTTTCTCCATTATTTCTGTATAATACAAATTATATTAAATTCTCTATATAAACAAATTATATTATGCATTTTTTAATAAAAAATTTCCGTTTATTGTTATAACAATATTTATAATATATATTAGATTAAGGTTTAAATATACAGCTTGTAGTTTTTTGATTTATTTGGGCTATTATAAAGTTATTTTACTCAAAATTCAGTAGAGTTACAAGTGAAAAATCGACTAAATTCTGTAATTTTGCAATGTTTTGGCACTCATTTTGCAGCATCTGTGGTCTAATTATTGGTCAAGGTTTACCAAACATCATTTTGTAGATTTTTTTACCCGTTAACTACACGCACTGGCGTATTTTGTACGCTAGATATAAGAATTCTACTGCAAATATATTTAAAAATTTAATTTTTGACCTTGTTTATCTCTCTAAGCTATCACTGGAATGTGCTTTACAATTTGGTTTTTGTTTTAGTTTCGTGATAATCGACATCAGCGTTCTGGGAAGATCGTAATTTACCGTTTATTATTTGTTGTTTACGGTGGTGGACAATATACGCCACGATTATATTAATATAAGTAGTAATATAAGTTGTATATAATATATATAATATATACTTATATAATATATAAGTTGTTTTTTAGTCATTATGGCACAAAATATATTTTTCTTTATTAACAATAATTTTTCTCCTGTAAAAATGACATTTCAAAAAATTTTTATTAGTAATTTGATTTATCATGGAATCCAGTTATTCCATGATTCCAGTTATAAATCCCAATTGTCTTACTGAGAAGGAACTCCAAGTATTCACTGATGCCAAATAAGGTTTATAACAAACAACTAACTGTATTTTTTCAAAAAAAAAAAACAAATCCATAGTTTTTAAGCGTATTTTCTTGTGGCGCATAAAGTACGCCACGCGTGTAGTTATGTTATAACTTGATGCGCGAGTAGTTAAAGGTTAAAAGAACAAAATGCATTTTGTAAATATGATCTATATTTTTTATATTACGAATTATAATAACTTAAACAATTAAATTGTTTATAATAAATTCTCGTCATTTCCGACGCAAATACATTTTTTAAATTCGAATTCAGCAGATCAAGATACACGTAGAAAAAAAACATAAATATAAAAGTGTAGTTTGATCGGCCAGAAAACAGTCACGGTCCTAATAAAGTTCTTTATTATCTGTAAACAATATCTTACCTTTGAGTATGAGTATGGATGATTCTCACGAGTCATTTTTGTTCTGATTTCACATGTTTATTATTAACTGAATTATTCGATTTTATTTCATATTTGATAATTAATAGGTAATTTTACGTTGAATTTTAAAAGTATATTTTAAATAAGTAATGGAATAAACTTAAATAATTTATACACGACCAATTTCTAATGCACTTATCACAATAACCATCAATAACTAAAAAACAACTAAAAATTGTTTTAGGGATATCAATGGTCTTGGCGAATGCAAAATGTAAATCCTGTGATTCCCATGATGGTAAATCACAAGAACCAAATAAAAGCACTGTATATCCCGTATTTACAGTGTTTATACTTGGGGATATGGATATAATGTGTTTTCAGTTGATGAAGTGAAGATGGAATGTGATATAATGTGTTTCTTAGCAATGTTAAATTGTGGTTCTACTCATTTTTTATTTTTTTCTTCCTTGGTAAATGGTAGATAACAACACCCTAAATCCAAAAATGCAATAGAAGCGATTTTGAAAAAAATCGATATACAGTGTTTTTACTTGGGGCAGCCGAAATACTAATCATATAGGGGTGCTATCATGAGGTTCTTTTCCTGGTTTTTCCTCACGATTTACTATAATGATTACTAAGTTAAGTGCAGTTAAGTTGATTTCATTTAATCGAATGAACTATCTTTTCTGTAATTTTTCTGTCGGATATTTTTTGAGTTAAGTTAAGTTAAAGTTGATTTCATGTAATCGAATATTGACAACTCATAAATATTGGCGATACCATTTTAAAGTCATCTACTTTAAAACGTACAATATTTGTCTGCATTGTCAATATGAATGAGTCAGCTAAAATAAAATTATTATTAGAAGAATTTTTTAAGCGACAAAAACAAAATTTTTTTAATTTATTTTTTGTATTAACGATTACGGAAGTGGAATTAAAACGTCAAACAAATTTAATTCCAAACTAAAATCGTGGCCAATTCCCTACTAATAGTACCTACTAATAGTACTAATATCTGTTAGTATGCTAATTTCTTAATTTAAAAATTTTTTAACTACCCAATATTTTTTCAAGTTTTGTGAATTTTTTGTTGATGTCAACATTTTATCAAGAATTACCCATATAGGTAAGTAAGTATTTTAACTTGCGGAAATTTGGTGTTGATGTATAACCAATGTGGTTAAAATGATTACAACCGCCAATGAATGGCTGGTTCACAGTACTCATCTCAGGTAATCGCCTACGCCAGGAATGCGCTTCACCGACGGTTAGGACTCCCTACTAACTCGATGGCCTTGGTCAACCACCGGACAACGACAGTGGCGTGCTGTTATATTACACATGAATATCGGCTATCGATACCTAAAAAAGTATCTACATTGTAGAAAACTTAACCGCGAATAGAAATCGAGGGTATACGAGCAGATTGCACCAAGTCAAAAATCACTGTTTTGAGAAAATCAAGTTTTAGTAAAATTTTTAAATATAAATCAAAATTACACAAAAAGTATTAAGGCTGTATGACACTATGCATTTTCTTGTATCATTTCTAATATTATCGTTTCTGATATGTCAAAAAAAAAATGAACAGTCTCATACACAGATACAAGAAACGATATCAGAAACGATACAAGAATTTGTGTCAGGCACAGATTCTTGTACAAGAACTGCGCCAATTTCTGCGCAAAGAGCTAAAACGTAAATCCTGCTGGTAAAACTTCTAAATGTCACAATGGCGGCTGAAAATGAGATCATATGATTTATGTCTTGATGAATTTATTTGTGTTTTTGTAGGTATTATTTATAAATCTTTTATTGATACTTAATATACCGTTTGGTATGGACTACTGTTCTACTAATAACCATATATTTAGCTCCTAATAAAGTTCAAACTATGTATAACTTTGGGTTTCATATTGCATAATTTTTTAATAGAGGAAAATACAATAATTCCTAATTTGGATGAAACTGAAGATATAATCCGGTCAACTTAGACATCAAAATGCTTGGCAAATAACAAAAATTGCCGGAGAGCCAAATTTTGGTGGAGAGCTACGGTATACCATAACAAATAAAGTTTAAAAAGTCCCCATCGATCCCATGTGTGCGTCAAAAGTTATTCGGGGTCAAAGTTCAAAATTTGAGATTTTTTGGATTATTTTCGAAAACGGTAAGTTTTATCAAAAAAAACCTCAAACTAAAGTTGTAGATCTTAATATTCTCTATAAAAATTGTTCTTACAATTTTTTTTGCTAAGAGTTACCATTCCTGAGATATCGCGATTTTAAAAGTTACTTTACCTATACATTATATGCACATATAAGCCACGTATATACATATGTGGCCCTTAAGACAAGTATAAATGCCTATTTGTGTCTCTTTTACATAGTATATTATACTATTCTGAAAATATTTCTTCAAAAGGTAATCAGTCCCAAACTGAATTTCCTCTATCCACGTGGCCTTGAAAAACATTTGGCTATTTACATTAATATTATTAAGCCTAAAACTTCTTAAATAATCTTTATAATGTTACTGACCATTTTCACTGTGTAAAATTCAACACGATTAAAAATAATCCCATTTTTCCAATTGTTATTGTACAAGGTTAGCTTTCTATGGTTAACAGCATCCTCCGCACCATATTTTTAACTAATTAAACCATTGTTTAAAAAAAAACAGATTGTCTATTATAGGCAATGGCTACAGTATTGTCCGTAGGTCTGGTTCATAATATTATCTGTTTCTTTTAGTGCTAAAGGTTCAGTTCAAGTGAATATAAGTACTTATTACAAGCGTCTACCATTTAGTACCGTTACCGTTATTTGGCTACAAAGCTAAACAAGCTAAAAATGACGCAGATGTCCTTATAATTGAGACAGCAATTGAAAAATTTAAGGCAACAAACACAACAATTGTAGTTGGTGAAGATGTTGATTTGTTGGTACTGATTACTGCAAGGACTCCAGTAGATAAAGTTATTTATTTTCTGAAACCTGGAAGGGCTCAACAGCGAACAGAGATATATCTTCGAATAGTTTTTCGGCTTATCCCAAATGCCAAAAGTACATTTTATTTTTACATGCGATAACCGGCTGCGACACTACGTCCGCAATGTACAAAGGGGCAAAACGTCAGTACTTAAATTATTCGAAAAAAAGATTTGACTGACTGCTGTAAAGTTTTTACAGAACTTGATTCCACACCGCAAACAATAATTACGGAAGGAATTCGCTTTCTTCTTGCGGTTTATGGAGCTCCAAAAAAATTATTTGTCTTGATAAATACCGATACTTAACTTTTGTAAAAAATACGCGAAGCAAGAAACAAGTACAACTATCATATCTTCCTCCAACATCAGCATCTGCTTTTCAACATTTGTATCGAGTATATTATCAAGTTCAAACATGGCTAGGCAATGAACTGAATCCAGAAGACTAGGGTTGGAAATTAATAGATAATACTCTGGAACCGATTAAAACCTTACTCCCATCTGCTCCAGAAAAACTCCTTAACACTATTTTTTGCAATTGCAAAAAAGGTTGTAGTGCCAAATGTGGATGTAAAAAAGTCGGGTTGCTGTGTTCTCTAGTGTGTACCAACTGCCAAGGACAGTCTTGCTCAAATGTCCAGTTTAGTACAACAGAGGAATGAAATGAAATAAAATGACTCAGTCACATTTGAACAATTTTTAAACATCCAGCAAGAGGAAGAGGAAGAAGATGAAATCGAAGAAGACTTGACTGTTGAAGTAGACTTTCAAGAATATGAATCTGATTAAAATATCTAAAGAAATCAAAACAATAGTTAACCTAATAATCAATAGCAATATCAATAATCAATATCAATAATAAGGTAATATCTAGAACTTCACCGGTATTGTTTCCTTAAATTATCCTAAAATTGTCAAAACAGTTAGTGGAGTAGGCCTACAGGGGGAACCACGATAAAAAAAACGCGCCGAGTACACTACCTCACAGGTGGTGTGGAAACGTGTGCATATCATGTATAATGTGACTCTTTTAATCGCGATATCTCAGGAATGGCAACTCTTAGGAAAAAAATAGTAAGGACTATTTTTGTAGAGAATTTTAAGATCTACAACTTTGGTTTAAGGTTTTTTTTTGATAAAACTTACCGTTTTCGAATAAAATCCAAAAAATTTCAAATTTTGACCTTTGACCCCGAATAACTTTTGACGCACACATGGGATCGATGGGGACTTTTTAAACTTTATTTGTTATGGTATACCCTAGCTCTCCACCAAAATTTGGCTCTCCGGCAATTTTTGTTATTTGAAATGTCTATATAGACCGGGTTAATAATTCTAATGCAAATATTTTAGCACAAATATCAAAACAAAATAAAAAACACAAATAATCAACAGTCAACGTAAAAATTCTAGTTAACATTAAAATATTTGTTTTTAAAAGTTTATAAATTTTATAAAATCCTTAAAATCAGCTGTAGACGCAGTACTACCATACCAAAACCGATGTAACGTGACACAGGGTCACAGGGTGACAAACAAAATTTCGACCAATCACGTGCCGAATTTCATACAAGATTTCGATGCAACAACTTGCATAGTGTCATACAGGGCACATATGTACGTACAAGAAACGATACAAGAAAATATATATTAGAAATGATATTAGAAATGATACAAGAAAATGCATAGTGTCATACAGCCTTTACTTTTAGTTTAATTATTGTATTACTTGTATACAAATAGTAATGGAATTTTAAAGAATGTGGTATATTACAACAACAGTTATTGTTTTTGGTTAATTAGTAATTATTTTTTTAAGAAATAATGAACTGACTTAGTTCATTCTGCTTGTTCATAATGTTACTATTTTACACAAGTAGACACACAACTAATCCCATTTTAATGTTAATTTTAGTTGTCTCAATTTTACCATTATGTTTTATCCTATAATCTTAGACAACTAGAATTTCGGCATTAAAACCCTTTCACCCCCAGCTACTAATTTTTTTTGAGGTAAATAATCCCAGCGATTTTAAGTTTGGACACACGGCGTAAGTTTCATGCTTATATACCAACGGCCGTACGTTGTACGTCATAGGAACGAACCTACACTGAAAAATGTAATAACTTGTACAAAAAAAAAGATATTTTCTATTAAAATGCATGATACCGTATACCGTTGAGTGAAAAGTATAAAGGGACGCAACCAAATGTACTACTTTGTGCCAAATTTTTCTCACGGATAGATGGCACCTGTACATAATTCTTCAGGATTTCCCACACTTTTTACTTATTTGGATTAGAGATTCACTGGCGTATTGTTTTATAATAGTATGATACAATTGATTCAAAAGATGGCATAACCCAGACATCCAAAGTCAAAGTTATCCTCCAACATCAAATGTTCTATATAGTCCATATAATGTTCAGGAAAAAGTCACACCATTTTGAGCGTCGGGTTTGGGTGGGAGACGGGGGAGAAATCGGTAAATTCGTAGTTTTTTACGTTTTTCGTCAATATTTCTATAACTATGCGGTTTAGCATGAACAACCTTCTATACAAAAAATGTTCTACATTAAATTTGAAATAAAAAAGGCCCCATGCATAATCCTTCTAAAATGAACAGTTCCAAAGTTACGGAGGTAGTATAATATAATTGGTCCAAAAAGAGACCAGACCCAGACATCCAAAGTAAAATTTTTCCTCCAAAACCAAATTAATTGTTCTATATGGTCCACGTATTGTTTAGTAAAAAGTTGCACCATTTTGAGCGTCCAGTTTAGGGGGGAGATGGGGGAGAAGTTTAGAAGTTTTTTTTACGTTTTTCGTCAATATTTCTAAAACTACGCTTTAGCGTAAACAATGTTCTATGCAAAAATGTTCTACATAAAATTTAAAACAAAAAGATCCTATGCATAATTGTTATAAAATCAACGGTTCCAGAGTTACGGAGGGTGAAAGGTGGAGGTTTTCGATACTTTTTATATATTTTTTTTTCAATTGATGATGATTTTGGGTGGTGAGGTTGACGTTTCTTCAAGGGCTTATCACCATCGGCCACTGAAATAGCAAATTTTATTTACAAAACAAAATCCTGTTAAAGAAAATTTCTTTCATCAGTAATAATATTATAAATTGCCCAAAAAATATAAAAAGTTTCGAAAACCTCCACTTTACACTCTCCGTAACACTGGAAGCCTTAATTTTATAACAATTATGAATGGGCCTTTTTTGTTTTATATTTTATGTAGAACATTTTTATATAGAACATTGTTAACGCTAAAGCACAGTTTTAGAAATATTGACGAAAAACGTAAAAAAACTACTAATTTACCGACTTCTCCCCCATCTCACCCCACACACTGACTTTTTACTGAAAAATATCAGAGGTGTAAAAATAACACAGAAAGAGAAATACAATTAAGTTTTTTATTGATATGATACATAATTTATACTTTTGTGATACAACAAAAAATCGGGGTCTGAATCACTGTCACTCATGATAAGAAATAGTTTTCGAGATAATATAAAATAATTTCAAAGAAGACTGCACTTCGAACTACAGTTTAAAATTAAATCGAAAACTATATCTTTTCGATTTTATTTATTTATTTTAACCATAAGTAGCCTATCAGCAGGGACACATAAACTTTTCTCCGGATTATTAATTTAATCCTCCAGAAACTCTGTACCAGCAAAATATACATTCTTATCTGGATCTAATTCAGTCATTCAGTGTTTACCTGATTGTATTCAAATTTTGGGTAAATATACCTGAAACCTAATGAAACCCTTTTAAAACAGTATTTGTCAATCATAAAATAGGTTTTCCCAAAATGTACTTACTAATTCTGATTAACTATTACTAAATATAAAGGTCGCATATTTTTCTACCTGTCTTTGGACAAAATTGTTTGTATGAAAAGGGGTCGACCCACGATATACTAAAACTAAACTGTGACTAAACTAAATAATTGAAGACAGATACTAATTTTCAATATTTATTTACAGTGGAACCCCGATAAGTCGGCCTCCGATAACCCGGATCGATTTTCATCAGATAAAATAAAAATGTTTTCACTTTGACTGAGTTTCTTTTACCAAGAAATAAACAATAATGTATACAACTGTACGTAATTTAGATGTACTGGACATAAGTATTTAATTTTTTTGGCAATTATAATTACCTTTACCTGTAAGAGTACCGTATTTTATTAATTTTTACCATATTCTCCGGCTAACCCGTATTGTCGATAACCCGGATCGGCCGAGGTCCCGATTAATCCAACTTACCGAGGTTCCACTGTATTTATTTATTTATTTTGAAACGTTTTTTTCAGTGTAAACAAAAAATCCAAATAAAAACAGTTGAAACGTAATAAAATAAATTTGACGTACGTCGTACGTCCTGAAGTATAGTAACTGGACGTACGTCGTACGTCCACTGGTGCTGAAAGGGTTAAAAATCCTGTTGAAAAATAAAAATAAAAAAGGACAATAGAAATTTTCAGAAATTTAATTACTAGATACAAAAAATACAAAAAGCAAATAGATGATTAGTCTTCTTTATCTAGACCAGGGCATTTAGGATTTTTAAACACTGCACATAAAAACTTGTAACTTTTTGAATTGTGTTCAAGATGATGTCAAAAAAAAATCTCTAAACGTTCAAACCCTAAAAATAAGACTAAAAGCTATGTCTACTGATCGTTTACCCATGAGTAAGAAAGTACAGGAAATTCTTTTAAAATATAGAGCGACACCACTTTCCTGTGGAAAATCACCAGCTGAAATGTACCTGAACAGATGTTTAAGAATCAAACTCGACGCACTACGCCCACCAAAACTTAGCAGATCAGAAAATGAACCCAATGGTGCAAGACAATTAAATGTGGGGGAGAGAGTACAAGTACGATATTACCAATGTAACCAGGAACTTTGGAAATTTGGCACAATTGTTAAAAAGTATGGATTGTTACATTACCAAATCCAACTTGATGATGTCTATTGTTTAAAACGTCACATTGGCCAAATTCGTAAAACCATGGTGCCTAAAAAGACTGTAACCTTTGTAAACGAACCAGAAGTAATTCATTATCAGCCACAGTATCAAGAGCCCCCCTCGCATATTCTGCCATCTATCCAACCTCCAGTCAATTTACATCCAAATCCAATCAACGAAAATGTAGATCCAATGATAGAACCTGATCATCCTGATAATGAACTGGTACCCATTAATGAACCTGCTGCGGTACCCATTAATGAACCTGCTGTTGAAGAACGTAATGATCTTCCACAGTTAAGAAGACCTGAACGGATTCGACTTTTCAAGTCAAGATTTTAGATTTAGGTTTTTAATTCTCTTCTATTTTTTTAAGTTCAAAATAGCGTGGGAGAATATAGTATCCTCCTCTATTTATAGTAGTTGTTATGTAATGTTATATAGAGTTATGTCAGTTCATATTTTATTAGTTGTCAAAATATATTTATCGAAATGTCCTACTTATTCAATCTGAAGATATAATAGTCTAGTTTTCTTTTTTTCCTTAAAGAGAAAAAAAAAGAAAACTAAAAAAAAAGAAAAATAGAGATACCTTTCACAATGGCATTAAAATAATAAAATATATTATTTCATAATAGAGGAACAGGTCATATTAAGTATAGCCGAAAATTAATTAAACGCATTATGTACAGGGCCGCCCCGGTAAAAAACGGGCTTCGGTAAAAAGTAAAAAAACACAGGAAATATTACGTCTTTAATAGACGTCGGGCCCCTTACATCGCTGGGCTCTGGTAAAATCTACCGGTTTTAACAACCTCTCGGCGCGGCGGGTCGGCTATCAACCAGGGAAAGTGAAACACAGATATTAATAGCCAAGTATATTAATAGCCAAATAGCCAAGCATAGAGCAAATAAAGCAAAGTATTTTAATCAGATTAGATGTAGGTATCGCACAGTAATATAGAGGCACAATTCAAAAAAGTAGATTTTTGGAAAATCTCGTTTAAAGATTTTGGTTTCCAACATTACAGCTATTTTTTCAAATAAAATGCTTATTATGTACTTAAGTTATAAATGTGAAATTTGGCAGATTTGTTATTTGATAATTGCACTCTAAGTATCAATGAGAAAAACTAATAATATAAATAGATTCCATTAATTACATGTAATAAAAAAAAACACTTATTAAGTTAGTCCCACATAGTACAAAAATCACAAGAGAAATAACTAACTGTTTTAAGTTTGGTCCCTTATATTATTATTGCCATGTCACTGTTTATGCAAAATAGCGATCTATTATGAATTAGAACCATTTATTTAGTTTATTTTGCTTAATATAATGGCTCAATAAAAAACTGTTCTATATAAGACAAAATATTAATACACAGACTCACCAGGATTTCGACATGTTACTGATTGCTACGTTGTAGCAGAAAAAACGAGAGATAGACGAACAATGACATGAAGAGATTGTGACCAGCGCACATCTTTATAGAGATAATATTAAATTACTGTATTACATATATTAACTTAGCTACTGTAACAATATTAATGTCTGTGCGGTAAATCTAATAGTGTCTGTCTCTTTAACCGTTTTGTTTCCTGACTGTTGTCTAACAAATTAATTGCAAGCACATTCGCGTGGCTTTCAAGACGTACGATGTATTTTGCACTTAACTCCACTATCACTTCACTGACGGTTTTCGTTTCCAGATCATTGTAAATATCCCAGTTAGTAACAAACCACGGAGCATCGATTATTGAACGTAACACCTTGGACTGGAATCTCTCAATTATGGATACATTCGACTGGGATGCTGTTCCCCAGAGCTGCAGACCATATGCCCAGACTGATTTGAATATTGTGTTGTAGACTAGCAGTTTATTTCTTGTCGTGAGCTTAGACTTACGCCCTAGAAGCCAATAATGCTTACTAAATTTTATGCCCAGTTGTTTCCGTTTGTTCCATATATGGGTTCTCCAGGTTAATCCCCTGTCCAAGTGCATGCCCAGATATTTTACAAAGGTAACTGAGGGAATTACCTTATTATTTATTGTTACTGTAGGTAGGTGATTCACCGTGACATTTTGTAAAAACAATATGGTTTGATTTTTGTTCATTCAATTTAATTCTCCAATTTTGTGCCCATGTATTTATTTGATTTAATACTCTCTGGAGTTTTGCAGCAGCTTCGACGGGATTTTTGTGTATTGCTAGGATTGCAGTATCGTCTGCAATGGTGGTGGTCGTTGTATCACGATTTGTGGGTAAGTCTGCTGTGTAAATCAGATACAGTTGTGGTCCCAGAACGCTTCCTTGCGGTACCCCTGATCTGATGGGATATAGTTTTGTAAAGGCTGACTCAAACTTCACTCGAAAGTATCTTTCTGATAAATACGACTTAAGGAGTGTATATAGTTCCTTTGGTAAGTTCTTTTTCAGTTTATATAACAGTCCTTGATGCCAAACTTTATCAAAAGCCTGGCTAACATCGAGGAATGCTGCTGAACAGTAACTTTTTTCTTCAAATGTTTTATTTATAACCTTGACCACTCTGTGAACTTGTTCGACGGTACCATGCTCTTTCCTAAAGCCAAATTGGTGGTCGGGTATCATATTTCTGTCTGTTAGTATTTGTAGAAGTCTTTTTTCTATTATTTTTCCATGATATTAGACATTACTGGCATTAAACTAATTGGTCGATATGAAGTGGGCTCATTTGGAGGTTTTCCTAATTTTTGTATAAGGATAATTTCCGCAATTTTCCATTGGATTGGGAAGTGTTTTAGCCTTCTTAGTACCGCATTACACAATTGAGTTAGCATTTTAATTGCTTTGGTAGGAAGATTTTTAATTACCTCACCTGTGATTAAGTCATAGCCAGGTGCTTTCTTTTTTATTAGATTATTGTTGATTATGTTTTGAACTTCTTTGGGTGAAACGTGTAGTGTGTTTTTTCCTGTCGGGGTTTGGTTCTGTAGGAAATTGTAAATTTCTTGATCGTTATTTGTTGCAGCAGCTGGTATAGGTTTGAAAACTTCTTCTAGGTATTCGCCGAAAGTTTCTGCCTTTTCATTGTTTGTTCTGGCCCATGTTCCGTTGGATTTTCTAATTGGTGGGATATGACGATGTTGCTGTTTTAATTTTTTTGTATCCTTCCATACCGCATAATCGCTGGCATCTGACGGAGTTAAATTTTCTAGGTATTCTTGAACGCTGTTATTTTTTAGTTGTTTTAGTAGTTCCTTCAATTGTCGTGCTGCTCTATTAAGCCTTAACTTGTCATCTGGATGTCTAGTTTGCTTCCAAGTTCTACTCAGATACCTTTTTTCAATTATTTTTTTTCTGACATTTATTGGACAATTTATTAATTTTTTGTTTTTCTTTTGTTGGTGGAGGTGTTGATTTCCATGCAGCTTCCTGAATCGTTGTTGTGTAATCTACCGGTTTTAACAACCTCTCGGCGGGTCGGCTATCAACCAGGGAAAGTGAAACACAGATATTAATAGCCAAGTATATTAATAGCCAAATAGCCAAGCATAAAGCAAATAAAGCAAAGTATTTTAATCAGATTAGATGTAGGTATCGCACAGTAATATAGAGGCACAATTCAAAAAAGTAGATTTTTGGAAAATCTCGTTTAAAGATTTTGGTTTCCAACATTACAGCTATTTTTTCAAATAAAATGCTTATTATGTATTTAAGTTATAAATGTGAAATTTGGCAGATTTGTTATTTGATAATTGCACTCTAAGTATCAATGAGAAAAACTAATAATATAAATAGATTCCATTAATTACATGTAATAAAAAAAACACTTATTAAGTTAGTCCCACATAGTACAAAAATCACAAGAGAAATAACTAACTGTTTTAAGTTTGGTCCCTTATATTATTATTGCCATGTCACTGTTTATGCAAAATAGCGATCTATTATGAATTAGAACTATTTATTTAGTTTATTTTGCTTAATATAATGGCTCAATTAAAAACTGTTCTATATAAGACAAAATATTAATACACAGACTCACCAGGATTTCGACATGTTACTGATTGCTACGTTGTAGCAGAAAAAACGAGAGATGGACGAACCATTAACGTTCTTTTTCTCTCTCTGTCAGCGCTAACTGGTAAATAATTTCATTTTGTGCCCTTATCACTTAAAATCATAGTTAACACAAAGTTTGTGTTGATCCCCTATATTACTGAAAATAATAAAATACCAGTTCCAGTTCACGAAAAGGTATCAAAAAGATATAGCAAAAGTTCTTTTAGTTTCTTAAATCAAAAATTTACAGGTTAACAGTTAATGGAGACAGTAACAGCAATAGACACAAAAATAAGTACAGACGACACAACAGACCCTTAAATCCTAAAAAGCGACGTAAAATATGCTATAAGGAGCACTAGAGGGGGTAAAGCTGCAGGACCAGATGAAATTCCTGTAGAATTGTTGAAAAATATAGACGACGACACACTTGAAATAACGGTGAACCTCTTTAACACAATTTATAGAACAGGCGTCCTACCCAAGAAATGGCTCTCTTGTACTTTTGTCACAATTCAGAAGACGAATAACGCCCGAGAGTGTTTAGACCAGAGGACTATAAATAGCATTGATGAGCCACACATTGAAAGTATTTTTAAAAATTATCCACAAAAAAATATTTAATAAATTAGAAGAGGACATAATTGGATTCAGAAGTGGCTTGGGAACACGGGAAGCTATGTTTGGCCTGAGTGTATTAGTGCAGAGATGTTTGGATGTGAACTCAGACCCCAGACCTCTTTGTAGGTTTCATAGATTTTGAGAAGGCCTTCGATAAAGTCAGACACAAAAAACTGTATGAAATCCTAAGACACAAAAACATTGACAGTCGCGACATTAAGATAGTTCAGAAAGCCACTGCGCATCCGCTAGGAAAAATATTCTAATTCGGATTTTTTGCACAATCTTACTCAAAAAGGACTCCTTTTAACAAATTTGCATGTTGCCAGGACCAAAAGGTGGTCAAAAATTTTTTAAACGTTTTTTTTTTTGTTTTTTTTCCTAAAATTATTTTTTTAGCATGGAACAAAGTTTTTTTAGGATTTTTGGATCATTCCAAACAGAAAAGGTCTTTAGTGATTTTTCTCTAAAAATGATAGTTTTTGACATATAAGCGTTTAAAAATTGAAAAATTGCGAAATCGGCCATTTTTAACGCTCAAAAACTATGTGAAAAACTGAAAATTTGAATGTTGCCAAGGTAGGTAGATATTCTTTAAACATCGATTGATGAAATTCCGAAGAGTTTTTTGCAATATAATATTCAAAACTCCTTTGTTTTTAATTTCTAATCACGCGTGCGCGACACTATTTTCCACCGTTGCATGTGTATACAGTATGGTGCAAATGAAAGGAATAAATTCGTTATTTCTTAAACCGGCTACTTTAAGAAAAAAACCCGAAACAGGTCGATTTTTATTTTTAAGTTATGATATTGTGGCATGTATGGTATACTAGTGACGTCATCCGTCTGGGCGTGATGACGTAATCGATTATTTTTTTAAATCAGAATAGGGTTCGTGTAGTAGCTCATTTGAAAGGTTCTTCAATTCTCTATTCAGTAATGTAAACATTTATATAATGATTTATACAGGGTGTCCAAAATTTTTTTATTAAATTAAATTATTTGACAAAAAAGAATTAGAAGGACACCCTGTATAAATAATTATATAAATGTTTATATTACTAAATAGAGAATTGAAGAACCTTTCAAATGAGCTAGCACACGACCCCTATTCTCATTTAAAAAAATCATCGATTACGTCATCACGGCCAGATGGATGACGTCACTAGTATATCATATATATGCCATAATATTGTAACATAAAAATACAAATCGACCTGTTTCGGGATTTTTCCTTAAAGTCGCCGGTTTACGAAATAACGAATTTATTCCTTTTATTTGCACCATACTGTCGGTGGAAAATAGTGTCGCGCACGCTTGATTATCAATTAAAAAACAAAGGAGTTTTGAATATTGTATTGCAAAAAACTCTTCGGGATTTCATGAATCGATGTTTAAAGAATATCTACTTACTTTGGCAACATTCAAGTTTTAACTTTTTCACATAGTTTTTGAGGGTTAAAAATGGCCGATTTCGCAATTTTTCAATTTTTAATCGCTTATATGTCAAAAACTATCATTTTTAGAGAAAAGTCACTAAAGACCTTTTCTGTTTGGAATGATCCAAAAAATCTAAAAAAACTTTGTTCCATGCAAAAAAAATAATTTTAGGAAAAAAACAAAAAAAAACGTTTAAAAAATTTTTGACAACCTTTTGGCCCTGGCAACATGCAAATTTGTTAAAAGGAGTCCATTTTGAGTAAGATTGTGCAAAAAATCCGAATTAGAATATTTTTCCTAGCGGATGCGCAGTGGCTTTCTGGACTAAGATCATATCCAGGTTGTACTGGGGACAAACAGCAAAAATCAATACTGATAATGAATTAACCGAAGCAATTGAGATTCGTCGAGGTGTGCGTCAGGGTTGTGTGCTTTCTCCACTATAATTATTCAATATATATTGTTATGATCTGCTATCTATTACCTTTATATTAATTAGTATTTATTTGATTAATTATTTAATTAACGCAAATCATACATAAAAAATTAAGAAAAAATCTCAGGGTGCCTTTTGTCATAAAAATTTTAATTAAATTCTCTTAGGTTATACTTATCCTTTCTCGTGGCTTCAGTATCTCTTAGTTGATCCTTATCGGGATAAAATAGGAAAAAGAAATAAATAGAAAAATCATAAATAAGCACATACAATTATCTTTATTATCAAAAGCAATGTTCTGTAAATTTATCAATTAAATTCTGTGGGAATAACTGTCCAAAAGAAACTTTTACCATATAAATTAATCTAATTCAAACAAATATTTATCGCTTTGTTCTTGATACCATTAATAAAACCAGCTAAACAAACAAATTTGGTATTCGCAAAATTACTTATACTTCCTATTAAATTTTTAAAATGTTGGAATCTTAAATTCATATGCTTTTACGTAAAAAAAATTAACTTCTGATTATAAAAAAAAATCTATCACATAGGTTATTGACTGACCTTTTTGATTCACACACAATGATGTCTCCCCTTGACCCAAACAGCACCTTGTTGATTATGTTAGGCTACCAATCAAAGCCCTCTCCGTTCTCAGCAAACAATCCAGCAGGATACCAGCAACTATTTCTCCAAAAACACAAGCCAGGCCTCTTTTTTGCCAGTACTCGTTCAATAAACTCCAAAACTCTCTCTTCTCTTTCTCTCAACAATAATCTCCTGAGACCCAAGTATCTTTTTTACTTGGTGTCACAAATAATTTTAATAATGATAATTCTTGTAACTTACTCTCTTGGACTTTACAGAATCAAAGAGGTATTTCTTCTCGATTTGATTTGTCTCTCGTTCCACTTTTTAGCTACTCTCACTATCAAAACAAAACACTAGTACTTGCTTCTGAACTACTCACGAAAACGTTTGACTGCTCTTTTCGGATGGTAACACAATAATCTTTTCTTTTCCAAACTGCCTCAACATTCAAACAAAACTTTCCCCATTCCAAATTTCGAAGCCAATCAAAAACACTTATCTCTCCACCTTCCTCTGTTTCATTCGAAAAACCCACTCATACTTTCAAAAATATTCCTACCATCATAATAATTACTTTCGGGAAATTCTACAAAATTTACTCGGGGTTAAACAAAAAGCTATTAAAATTCCAAACTTTCTTTTACATTATTTTGGCCTCGTGCATAACAAAGCACCGTTATAATCTCCAAATACCCTGAACAATTATTGTCTATTCATATCACTTTCAGGGAAAAAAACTCATTAACGATAACCCACTTCTTAAAAACTACTTATAATAAATAGTTACAAATCAATATACAGGGTGTATCAAATTTATGTGCCCGCGTTATATTAAAAAAAATAAAAAATTTTATTCTATCTTTGATTGATAAATTGAAATACAATAATATATATAGCGACACAATATATCAAGAAGCTCTCCTAGAGCATAAAATTGGTATGAACATTAACGGAGAGTTAATTAACAATATAAGATACGCTGATGACACGCTAATAGTAACAGATAACTAGCAAATTTACAGTATTTGCTGGAAAACATAAACACTCATACCAACAAGTATGGTCTAAAATTGAACATCAATAAGACTAAATTTATGATTGTAACGAAGAAGATATACAAGAATGTGAATTTAACCATAAATAATAAGCAAGTGGAAAGAGTTACCTCCTACAAATATTTAGGGGTTTGGTTCACTAATACTAATGACCAGACAAGAGAAATTAAGAGGCGAATAGAAATAGCGAGACAATCATTTATCAAATATGCTGCCGGGACATAAATTCGAAATTAGGAACCAGAATGTTTGGACCAAGAGCTAGCAACGTCGGAAAAAAATCATTTTAAGACGCCTGATTCTTTCATATATTGTTCCCTATGCTTCCTCGAACACCGTACCGGCCATCTGGCTACTGATACAGGTTGCGTTCATTACTGCGCAGCATACTTGTACAGGTAAACATATCGAATTTAAAATTATTGTAAGAGGAAAAATTTTTTTGTCATTACTTTTTAAACATTATTAGAATAATGAACTGTAATTGCTAGACATTTCTGTGGTTTAAAAAGTAATGACAAAAAAATTTATCGTCCTAAAATAATTTAAATTCAATATACAGGGTGATTGATGAGTGTGATAAAGCTCAGTAGATCCGCAATATTAATAGATAGCAATAAAAGTTGTTAATAAAAATTGTGGCCAACTTTCAGCTTCACATTACGAAATTAGTTAGATTGTTACAGGGTGTTCGATAACATAGTGGCAGACCAAACTTATGTTTTTTTAAATGGAACACCCTATATTTTATTTTATATTCGAAATCCTCTTAACTTCACCATCACAAAAATATAAAGGTTTGTTATGTTATATAGGGCGACTACATAGTTATAACCAATTATTTATGAAAATCGTAACAAGTTCAGCTCCCTGTATAAATAAAAAAGCACAACAGCGATGGTTTATTGATGCCATGTTTTTTTGTTGATTGTGAAATTTTTTAAGAATTTTTGATATTGCTAATTTTCCTTATATCGAATACAGGGTGAGTCAAAACAAGTACATTCTTTTCTCAGAAATTTTAAATGGAACACCCTGTATTTTATATTACTATCGAAAAATATCATTACCGTATTTTAATTTTTGTATAATATTCCCTATGCCTAAATTTGTAAGTTTTCGAGATATTTTTATTTTTCAGAGCAAGTTATTAATTGGGGTGTTCTATTTAAAATGACTGTGAAAATACTGTACTTGCGTTTTGACTCACCCTGTATTCGATATAAAGAACCAAGCATATATCAACCATTTTTATAAATTTTGCCAATCAACACAAAAATATGGCACCAATAAACCATTGCTGTTGTGCTTATTTTTATTTATACAGGGAGCTGAACTTATTACGATTTTCATAGAACATTGGTTATAACTTTGTAAATACCCTGTATAACATAACAAACCTTTATATTTTTGTGATGGGGAAGTTAAGAAGATTTCGAGTATAAAATAAAATATGGGATGTTCCATTTAAAAAAACAAAAGTTTGGTCTGCCACTATGTTATCGAACACCCTGTAACGTTCTAACTAATTTTGTAATAACCGAAAACACCGAAAAAATCTACCGTTCTCATTTAGAATAAATGGAGATATAATAATTGGAAACACGGTTATTGGGTCCATTTGAAATTTTGGTGGCGGTACAGAATAGAGAAGTCACCACCAAGGTTTCGAGTTTAATAAATTCATTGGATTTTTATGACTGACTTCTTTAAATACACATTATTTTCGCAAATGTCTAAATTATTTTTGAAGTGGAAACTCCTTTGGGAACGTTGTGCGATTTTTGAATAGGGGAAAAAGCATTATATTCGCTACCGTCATCGCAACCGTCATCACTTATATATTATTTATATGTATAAATTGTATAAAAGTATTTAAATTTAAAATAAATGTAAAACCTATTTTAGGATGGGGAAAAAAGGTTTATATCGCGACCGTCATCGCTACCGTCATCTCTTCGGCGAAATAAATTTTGTACGTATCTATATTAAGTGTATGTATACATAAATTGTATAGAAGTATTTAATTTTAAAATAAATGTAACACCTATTTGTGGATGTGGAAAAAGGATTTATTTCGCGACCTTCATCTCTTCGACGAAATAAATTTTGTACGTATATTTATTGAAGTGAAAACTTCTTGAGTTGTGCACTTTTTGGATGGAGAAAAAATATTAAATTGGCGATCGTCATCGCTTCGACGAAATAAATTTTTCAAGTGAAAATATATTTAGGGACGTTGTGCACTTTTTAGATGGGAAAAAGTATTGAATTAGCGACCGTCATCGCTTCGAAGAAATACAGTTTTGAAGTGAAAACTTATTGATGGACCTTGCGCACTTTTTGGATGGGGAAAAGTATTAAATTAGCGACCGTTATCGCGACCGTCAACGCTTCGACGAAATAAATATTTGAATTAAAAACTTCTTGAGGGACGATGTGCACTTTTTGGATGGGAAAAAGTAATAGATTAGCAACCGTCATCTCTTCGACGAAATAAATATTTGAAGTGAAAACTTCTTTTGGATGGCAAAAAGTATTAAAGCGACCGTCATCGCTTCGACGAAATAAATATTTGAAGTAAAAACTTCTTGAGGGACGTTGTACACTTTTTGGGTGGGAAAAGTATGAAATTAGCGACCGTCATCGCGATCATCATTGCTTTGAGGAAATAAATATTTGAAGTAAAAATTTCTTGTGGGACGTTGTGCACTTTTTGAATGGGGAAAAAGTATTAACTAGCGACCGTCGTCGCTTCGACGAAATAAATTTTTTAATTGAAAATTTCTTTAGGGACGTTGTGCACTTTTTGGATGGGAAAAAGTATTAAATTAGCGACCATCATCTTACTTACTTACTTACTCCGTGGCGTTACAACCCTTTGTGGGTTTTAGCCGACTCGACAACATGCCTCCACTGTTTTCTGTCTTGAGCAACCTCCATCCAATTATCCACGCCCATAGTGCTTAGGTCTCCTGCTATATTATCTCGCCACCGGAGTCGAGGGCGTCCGCCTGGTCTCCTTCCAGTTGGGACTTCCTCCCACATCAATCTTACTGTTCTTTGGTCAGAATGTCTTCTGAGGTGTCCTGTCCATTGGAGTCTTCTGGACTTTATTTCTTTTATGATGTCGGCGTCTGGGTAAAGTTCTTCGAGCTCTTTGTTAGTTCTTATTCTATATTGTCCTGATGCTTCATCCAGCACAGGACCAAAGATCTTCCTTAGGATTTTTCTTTCCCAAACACATAGTCTCTCTTCGTTTGCCTTTGTTATCGTCCACGTTTCGCTTCCATACATCACAACGGGTCGTATGATTGTTTTATAGACCTGTATCTTCGTACGTCTTGTTAGTTGTTTCGATTTTATAAGGTTTTGGAGGGCATAAAGGCATCTGTTGCCGGCCTGAATCCTGTTGTTTATTTCTTGTGATCCGTTATTGTCTTCAGTTATTGTTGTTCCAAGATAGTTGAATTCTCTAACGCGCTCAAAGTTAAAGTCGTCGATGGTGATGTTCTGACCGATTCTGTCTCTGCTTTGGTTATTGCGGCTCATATACATATATTTCGTCTTGTTTTCGTTGATCTGGAGCCCCATCTTCTCTGCTTCCTTCTCGAACCTCACGAAAGTCTCCTTCATCCTTAATCGTGTGTTTCCTATTAGATAGATATCGTCTGCAAATGCCAGTAGTAAGTTTGGCCCTTCTCGATGAAATACTGTATTAGGTTTTTCGATTCTTGCACTTCTGATTATGTGCTCCAGAGCTAAATTGAAGAGTTGTGGTGAAAGTGCATCTCCCTGTTTTAGTCCATTGTTTATTTCAAATGTCTCCGAGTATTGTTGTCCAACTCTCACCTTACATCGTAACTGTTCCATACACATCCGTATCAAACTGACTAGTTTTTTTGGAAAGCCAAGTTCCTGCATCGCTGTCCACAGTCTAGCCCTGCATACTCTACCAAATGCTTGTTTAAAATCTATGAACATCTGATGAAGCTCACGATTAAACTCCCAGCATTTTTCCATTATCTGTTTTACTGTGAATATCTGGTCAATATTAGAGCGGCCCGGTCTAAATCCGCATTGATAATCTCCAACGATTTCTTCTGTGCATGTTTTGGTTCTTTCTGGCAGGATGTTTGCAAGGATTTTGTAGGTGGTGTTTAGGAGTGTTATTCCCCGGTAGTTAATACATTGCTTTTTGTTTCCTTTTTTGTGTATTGGTACAATAACCCCTTCTTTCCATTCTTCTGGCATTGTTTCTTCTCGTCAAATGTCTTGAATTAGCTTGTATATAGAACTTTACAACGCTTCTCCTCCATGTTTTAAGCACTCTGCGGGTATACCATCGCTACCTGGTGTTTTATTATTTTTAAGTTTTTTAGCGACCGTCATCACTTCAACGAAATACATTTTTTAATTGAAAATTTCTTTAGGGGCATTTTGCACTTTTTGGATAGGAAAAAAGATTAAATTAGCGACCGTCATCGCGACCATCATCGCTTCGACGAAATACATTTTTTAATTGAAAATTTCTTTAGGGGCATTTTGCACTTTTTGGATAGGAAAAAGTATTAAATTAGTGACCGTCATCGCGACCATCATCGCTTCGACGAAATACATTTTTTAATTGAAAATTTCTTTAGGGGCATTTTGCACTTTTTGGATAGGAAAAAGTATTAAATTAGCGACCGTCATCGCGACCATCATCGCTTCGACGAAATACATTTTTTAATTGAAAATTTCTTTAGGGGCATTTTGCACTTTTTGGATAGGAAAAAGTATTAAATTAGCGACCGTCATCGCGACCATCATCGCTTCGACGAAATACATTTTTTAATTGAAAATTTCTTTAGGGGCATTTTGCACTTTTTGGATAGGAAAAAGTATTAAATTAGCGACCGTCATCGCGACCATCATCGCTTCGACGAAATACATTTTTTAATTGAAAATTTCTTTAGGGGCATTTTGCACTTTTTGGATAGGAAAAAGTATTAAATTAGCGACCGTCATCGCGACCATCATCGCTTCGACGAAATACATTTTTTAATTGAAAATTTCTTTAGGGGCATTTTGCACTTTTTGGATAGGAAAAAGTATTAAATTAGCGACCGTCATCGCGACCATCATCGCTTCGACGAAATAAATATTTGAAGTGAAAACTTATTGAGGGACGTTGTTCACTTTTTTTATGGGGAAAATGTATTAAATTAGGGAACGTCTTAGCTTCGACGAAATAAATTTTTGAATTGAAAATTTCATTAGGGACGTTGTACACTTCTTGGATAGGGAAAAAGTATTGAATTTGCGACCGTCATCACTTTCGCTGAAATAAATTTTGTACGTATATAAATTATGTGTATGTATACATAAATAGCATAGGCAATACGCACCGCGTATATGATATAGGTATAGTACTTCTTTTTGGACGGGGAAAAAGTATTGAGCTCGTAATTTATTAACTAGAAGAAGTTTTCACTTCTGTCGGCACTTCCACGAGTGCCTTCAATTTTTTATTATTAGAAATGTTCATCTGTATGTTTATAGGTTAACAAAAAACACAGCACTGGTAAAATCATCAATAATTTATTTAGAGAATATATAATTTTTATATTTTATTGAAATCAGATAGTTCCGATTTCATTCAAGTTATACAGTTTCTATTTAGTAGGTGCGTAAATAATACTGTGTTTTTGATGAAACATTTAATATTGAATAAAACTAATACGGTTGTAGGTCTTCTTCAAGCTTGCATATGCAATCTGATGTAGCTGAGCACATTGAAGTCCTTCAAAGTATTATTAGTCAATTATAGCTTAATAAAATAAAAAAAGTCAAAACGTAAATTCGTACAGGTTGAAACAAATTTTATATCAAAGTTTAGGTGGGTACAAAAGATATTTTCAAAAAAGTATCCAAATCATACAAGGGGATCATTGTTTAAATAATTAAAAAGGGGTCATTTGTGCAAAAAAAATACTTTTTTAACTGCTGAGGTAATTCACTTATTATTGAAGGTCTATGGGATTCTTTTCTGCAAAGTTGAAGGGTAAATCTTTCACATAAGACTTACTATATTAAATTTGACCCCCTATTTATTTAAATAATTGTATATAAAACTTTAAAAACAAATTTGCAAAAAATTATTTTTAGCGTTTTAGATAAGAACTATAAAATATCTTTTTTTACAGATTAAGTTGCGCTATGTTACCAGTATTAAGCAAAAAAAAATTGGTCGGAAAATATTTAATATTTTTTGAGATATTGAATTTGTTTATTAAATGTTACTATACATTCAATTGCAAAAACGCGGCTGTTGCCAAAGAAATATTCACCTGCTTAAGATCTCGTTATTTTTATTTTTATGTATATTTTCGATAAATGTATTGATAAATTTAAATTTCAGTTAAAATCCCCCCTAAAATGGCATTTGAAAATTACTCAAATTTGTTTATAACTAGTTTTTTTTTAATAACGTCGCGGGGATTAAGTATTTTGAAATTCCGTTTCGACAATTGGATTCCTGGGAATTTTTTACTAATTACCAAAATTTTTTTGTCGTTTTTTCTTCTTCTTTTCTTTTTATTGTAGTTATATTACTACGGGCCCTTTTAGGGCTAAATTTTATTAAGAATATCGAATCTCTAAGTTGTAGATTGTAGACCTAAAAATATTAAGATTTAACTAAAATCTCTTAAATAAAATGTGGCTACTTACTGAGTTACAGGGTGTTTTATTTAAAAATTTAAAAATTATTGTAGCCAAGTACTTTAAAACTATTTGACGTATCCTTATCATACTTGGCAGAAAGTGTGGCTATTATACACTCTACTAAATTGTGATTAATAAACGTTTCTATCTAGTTCCAGAGGCGTACGACAGGGGATAGTGAATGACTGACCCTTCCCAAATTCTACGCCACTGAGTGAATTACTATTTTAGCAAAATTTTTCGATTCTCCAATACTTTGTATGTAAGTAGCTTTATTGGTATCGATAAAGTCATCAGTTTGAGAGATATTGGAAGTTTAAAATGAATGCATGAATGAATCAAAATAACTATGCCGTTTCATTTTTAACGTCCAATATCTCGAAAACTAATGACTTAAGCGTTACCAGTAAGGAGTATATTATTTACTTAGAAAGTATTGGAGAATCGAAAAATTTCGCTAAAATAGTAATTCACTCAGTGGCGTAGAATTTGGGAAGGGTCAATCATTCACTATCCCCTGTAGTACGCCTCTGGAACTAGCTAGAAACGTTTATTAATCACAATTTAGTAGGGTGTATAATAGCCACACTTTCTGCCAAGTATGATAAGGATACGTCAAATAGTTTGAAAGTACTTGGTAAAAATAATTTTTAAATTTTTAAATAAAACACCCTGTAACTCAGTAAGTAGTCACATTTTATTTAAGTGATTTTAGACCAATCTTAATATTTTTAGGTATAGAATCTACAACTTAGAGATTCGACATTTTTAATGAAACTTAACCCTAAAAGGGCCCATAGTAATATAACTCAAGAAAAAAAAGAAGAGGAAAAAAAGACAAAAAATTTGTTAATTAGTGAAAAATTACCAGGAACCCAATTATCGAAACGGCATTTCAAAATATTTAATACCCGTGACGTTATTAAAAAAACAAATTATAAACAAATTTGAATAATTTTCAAATACCATTTTAGGGGGAAGTTTAATTAAAATTTGAATTTATCAATACATTTATCGAAAACATACATAAGAATAAAAATAATAAGATTTAATACAGGTGAATATTTCTTTGGCAACAACCGCGTTTTTGCGATTGAAAATAGAGTAACATTTGAAAAACAAATTCCATATCTTAAAAAATATTAAATATTTTTGGACTAATTTTTTTTTCGTTAATACCTATAATATAACGCAACTTCTCCTGTAAAATAAGATATTTTATAGTGCTTATTTAAAATGCTAAAAATATTTTTTTGCAAATTTGTTTTTAAAGTTTTATGTATAATTATTTAAATAAATAGGGGGTCAAATTTAATTTAGTATGTCTTATGTGACAGATTTACCCTTCAAATTTGCAGAAAATATTACTATAGACCTTCATTAGTAATTGAATGACCTCAGCAGTTAAAAAAGTAATTTTTTGCAAAAATGACCCCTTTTTAATTATTTAAACAATGATCCCCTTGTATGATTTGGATACTTTTTTGAAAATATCTTTTGTACCCACCTAAACTTTGATATAAAATTTGTTTCAACCTGTACGAATTTACATTTTGATTTACATGTAGTGTAATTTGATTTTACTAGACTATTATGGCAGCGTGATGACAACGGTAGACAAAAAATCTCAAACGAATACCTAGATGATACAGGGCCTGATATAATCAGAGACGAAATAGAATATGTAATTAAACAAGCGAAAAGTGGTAATGCGACGTGCCGCCCCTTATAGAATCAATTATTGATGGGAAGATATTATTTAATTATCGAAAATATTATTTAATTATTTTCAGAATTATTTTCTTTCAATGTTTATTAAAATACAACTGAAACCCATCACAGAATTTTTAAATGCTTGCTGACGTCACATTTAAACGTGGCAACATTGGTTTCCCCACTTTGACAGCTAGGGATATTGAGAATCGCAACGAGGTTCTTGGGCCGTTGAACTGAACGCGCCATTGTGCTTTGAGGAGTGGTTTTGAGTAGATAGCGTGCAGGGTGTGTTGAACTAGGTTATTTACCTATAATTCTAAGTTCCAGATTTAGTAAAATAAATATTATATTGAAGTCATTCAGCATCAGTGAACAGTGTGAATTTGAAGAATTGTACGGCATAGCTATATGGAGTTCCGCCCTGCACCTACTATGAAATCTTAAAAAAAAAACCACCTAACACCACCAAGGACAGACCACTCCTCAAGCAACGATCACTGGACAGCCAGCCTGGATCATTTCCAGTTGTTTTTCCTTTTGAGTACCTCCAGCTGTTTCCACCAGCCTTCCTGAACCTCCAGCAGGACAGCTGCAAACGAAAGTTAGCACCACTGGGTGCTCATTACATCAGCTCGAAGATTGTGTAAAAGGGGTTTGTTTGCGGACATTTGATGCGCTCTTAGTAAAGACAGACTGGTTTTCTTTGTGATATTCAGGACATTTTTTTTATAGTTTAATTGCACACAAATTTTTCCTGCTTCATATTTTTATATTTTCTTTTTGAACAACATAATATTTAATTGATAGAGTTCCCCAATACTGCGTAATCTCTAAGGTAAAGATCTCTGAGCTCAGATATTTTCCCCTACAATAGTTGTCGGTACTCTCATTTTGATTATTTTTATGCTGGTTTCCCTTTTTATATAACTATTTAAATTCATTTAATTATTTTAGTATATTTTAAATTAAATTTTTCAAAATCAACTTCAAATATTATTAAAAATTTCAATTATTCAAATTATTTAACTTTAACTATTAATTTTTATATTAAATTCGAATAAATCCCTAGTACCCATCCCCTCAGGAAGGTACTAGTTTTACTTGCCAGTGTTATTAAGAACCACTAGTCGGTAAAAGGATCTTTGGTATCCAGAACTCCGTTGGTTCACTTAGGGACTTGGTACCCGTACCATTGTTATTAGGTGAAGGTTGTTATTACTAACCAGGTGTAAGTTGTACTTTCTGTATTAGAGGTACCCTTATTTAGATTTTCTAACCTTATTAAAATTATTCTTAGATTATATTTGTATGGTAATTCTGTAAATGACTTTCACTAGTATCATTTTTTTGTCATGTTAGAGTCACATACTAGTTACTTGTCTTAACTCGGAGATTGTGAAAATCTAGTTGTTACATTCAATAAATATACATTTATTGTGATTTTTTTCCTTATTACTCCTTTATCTTTAATAACATATTTTATAACTTAATAATTTTTAATAACATTTAACATACTTGTACTACACATTTAATATCGACGGCAGAAAGGCAGGACCTCGTAACTGACAAATTTGCCTAAAATGAGTTGTTTTGGTTTTCGCTTTAAAATAAGTATAGCGGCATACATTAACTAGCATTTAAAGCTGTGGAAATGTCCGGAAGGCTTTAAATTACAAAAAACGGTACTACTGAACATAATAAGATACGCCCTAAATGAAAAATGATTCGGTTTTTTTGGTCTCCTGTAACATCATCATCTTCCACTTACGAGGTCCTGCTTTTCCGCTGTAGATATACTCTATAGCAGCGTAGAATACCTGGAAGAGTGTTAACCTAGTTAGCCTTCTTCTGGCGCCCAAAAATTTATTCTATTTTCATTATATTATTATATTTACTCTATCTATTTTCTGAACATTATCTTAATATCTTCTTTCCTAGCCATCATTGTCATTTCCTTTAATTTACTGTCTGGCCAAAAATAGGCGTGCAAATTGGCCGAATCCTTCCTTGAGTGTCAAGTGGCCATTCTCTTGCATATTTAGCTAGCCATTCAAGTTACATCTATCTATTCATAATTTTTCATCTCCAGTCCTATATCAATTCTATACTCTTTGTCTTGGCATCTTTCCATACAAGTACTACTGCAAAGTAGTATTTTAGTTACTTCGGCTTCTTCAACGTAGAAGCCACACATTTTTGTTCCATTGGCTACATTAGGTAGATCTTTTTCCTACGTCTGTTGGAGTTTATCACTCTCTGTGCATTCACTCCAACAGAAATTCTTCTTCTTTCTTGTTACAGTAAGGCCCCCGTCCTGATGAAATTCCCATAGAACTGCTCAAACTTATGGACGATGAATCTATTAAAATACTCTTAGATCTATTTAACACCATATATTATAGAACTGGAATAATACCTAAGGACGGACTGGCAAGTTTCGCCGTCGCCATCCCGGCATTGGTTAAGTTTACAAGAACGTGATAACATACTAACTTTTTTTATACTAAATGTCGCAAGAACGTGATAACATACTAACTTTTTTGTATACTAAATGTCAGTGTAAATAAAATGCTGATGATGCTAGTAAAACCAAGTTATATTTTCGTATTTAACTATACATTGTTTTCGTCTGAAAAATAAAATATTTACAGTATTAAAAATATTTAAAAAGTTACCTTTTATAATTATGGGCAAGTCCTCTAAGATATTCTAAAATATCTCCACCGGCATTGAAGTTTCGGACTAATCTTAAAATTCGCTCATCCGCGTCCCTATATTTTTTCTTTTTAAGGGTGGCAGACTCCCAGCAACTAATTGTTTATAGTGAACGTCCCTACCCTTCTGCACCTTACGGAGGCTGTCGATAAATTTCCATATTGTAGGGTGGTCGACTCCTAATTCTGTTTGAAGCCTTCTGTGTGCTGCCTCCGCGTAATTGTTGGTTTGATCCTCCCTATTCATCGTCCTTTGATAGAGATTCCACATCTCCTGGTGAAATAATGGAGGGCGTCTACCATCTCCTCGTCTATAAATAATTAATAAAATGATATACAGATTTTGGAATTTCTGAAGAAGTACACTTTATAGTTACCTGTTCATACGTCCTGCGTAATTGTCTTCAAACCAATCCAGTAGTGGTTGAAGCGCAACAGGTAAAGCGTTTCCCAACACATCAATGGCCTGATCTAAATGACGAACTGGAACGAATGCCAAGGATGTCACCATCTTACAATTTAAAGCAAATTGGGCATCGTTATTGTATTCTGTAAAATGGCCTAACTGTGCCACATGCTTCTTCATGTTTTGTGCTAAGTGGAAGGAGCATCCGTTATTATTTACTGCTGCCTGCTCAAAATCGCAATGGATCGCAGTAGGGCTCAGATGTGGCTTAAAATTCTTTATTAGATCGAACATACGGCAATAAGTAGCTCGTGATTTGTTTAGCAAAAGGCATAAAATATAGGGTGGACCCATTATTTTTAGTTGCCATCACGGTGTACACTTGGGAAAAAAGCGGCGGTGCTATTGAAAATGTACCATCGGCAAACCATATGGGCGAAGTTTGCAAATGCTGTAGCCAGCTGTCTCTCCCGAAAATCAATATTCTGTTGGGCCCTTCTCCATTGTCCGCCAAAAGGAAATTTCTTCCGCGCCATCCGACTCTTCATAAATCCTGTAATGTTCCGGTATCCGCAATTCTTCCAAATTAACAGGGTTTGGCGGTGCAGCTTGAATTTCGTTGCGTTTTCGTCTGATGGTCTTCCTCAGTGCGCAACTATTTGAAAGTCGAGCTTGAGAAGCCTGACTGGTATTATTCAAACATTCGTTGACTACCTAAAATAAAAAAATGAATTAATCAATAAAAATTTCAAAGTAAAATATTGTTGGAAATATGAAAATTTATTAGAATAAAATGAAAATTACCTGAATTGTTCCTTCCATTGCATCCTCTGCTCGTCTTTTAATGGTTGTTACTATTTGGGCAACCTCTACATCCACAGTCGAGGCGTCATGAGAGTGCAGGTTAACTTATTTTATTATTTCACCATTTTTAGTGTGAATTCTTGCCTTACACATGCCTCTTCTCTCATATATCCAAAATCTAATTTCATCGTCATTTTTGCTAAGGGCATCAAAAACATAAATACGACAATCTGAGCTAAATTGTGGCTTTCCTCTAGTAGATAGAATTTGTCGGTCCATAATTAAGTTCGTAATTATCGCAAACACTTTCAAGATACGACTGAACTCTTCAGATGAATTCTGCGCTTATATAGTAAATCAAAAGAGAGAAATGAGGAAAAGGGACATAATCTGTTAATGGTACCTGATGTACCTGCCAACCTTTAATAGTCACCTATTGTTTGTAATTTTAAGTTTAACCTATTATTTCTAGGAAATTAAGGACAATAAACAAGAGTATAATTAAAATACATCATTAAGTAGATAATAATCTGTTAACGGTACCTGATGTACCTGCCAACCTTTAATAGTCACCTATTGTTTGTAATTTTAAGTTTAACCTATTATTTCTAGGAAATTAAGGATTTCTACTTTGATTACTTTTGTTACTTTTGTATTTGGGTACCGGTAATCATATCGAGAATCGCATTTCTCAGTATTTCGTTATAAGTATAAGATCCGATATAACGACCTTCACCGATCTATGTAATGGATAGAAATTAAATGATATGTAATTGTTCTGTCATTGCTGCTCCACAATATCAGTAATCTCGAGTAATCTGTTTGCATCAATTAAGTGCCAAAAATAAACCCTCGAAACTCTAGATGACGTACCTTAGCAGTAACCCTGGGCACCCAGGTGCTTCGGAGGTCGGTTCTTATTGCAAATTCGTGTTCAGTGACTCCAAATACCCCGAAATAAGAAAATATAGCCCTTAGTATACTGATTTTAACATGTTTATGCATTTTTTGATGCGTTTTATACACTTTAAAATGTAATAATTCATTTCCACGTATTTTTGTATTGTAGACATTTTTCCAGACGTCATCCTAATCCTAAATACAATGCAAAAAGTTGCAAGTCTCTATGTACCTACTATAGTTGAAAATGTATTTACTCCTATGTTTTTAGTGTTTAATGCCCTGGTCCAATAAAAAGAATGCCATACCTGCATGTAAAATTAAAGTTGATGATCATAGTCTAGAAATATTATCTAAGCTATTTTTTCTAGGCCTGATAAGAATAGTGTGTATTTATTATTAAAATCTAATATGTTGCATTTTTATTTTCAAAGAAACGAATATCTATGAAATTCTGTGAATTATCTACCTCCACAAATCGTATAGACATCTGTTTCTGGGTGCATGCTTTGTTAAATGATATACCTCCCTCTGTTTCAGTTACTTCTCAGCGCGTAGATACAATACTCAAAATCAAAATAGGTACTCGCTCTGATACGATTGGTACGAAGTAACGAAGTAATCAGAGTAATCATAGTAGATACAATAGTCGTTACTCGCTCTGCTACGATTGGTACGAAGTAATCAGAGTAATCAAAGTAGATACAATAGTCGTTACTCGCTCTGATACGAAGTAACGAAGTAATCAAAGTAACAAAGTAGATACAATAGTCGTTACTCGCTCTGATACGATTGGTACGAAGTAACGAAATAATCAGAGTATTAGAGTAATCAAAGTCATGAAAGTAACGATTTGCCTTTCTGTGTAGAAATCGTTACTTTCGGTATTCGGAAGTAACGAGTACTTTGTAACGAATAGTTACTTTTTCAACATCACTAATAAACAAGAGTATAATTAAAATACATTATTAAATAGATAAATATGACTATTATCAGATTCCCGGAAATAAACAATATTGAGAAAAGGGATTTTAATTTCAATTGTTTTTACTGTATCAAAAGTAAAAAAAGTTCATTATGCAAAAATGATAGTATATAATCGTTTGAAAACCATTCAAAACCTATATAAAAGTAATGATCATCCCGAAATTATAAGTAAGAATGCTACCAACGAAATGGCGACGGCGAAATGTCTCGACATCGAAACGACGACGGCGAAATCGCTCGACGGCGAAACGGCGACGGTGAAATGGCGACTGCTAAACGGCGACGGCGAAATGTCCTCTAGACCCTACCTAAGGAATGGCTCCGTTCGACCTTCATACTACTTCCAAAAAAGGCAAATAAAAAGGAATGCAACGACTATCGTACTATGGTTATACAAAAGAAAGTGGAAGGAAAAAAAAAACTGGGAGACGACACACGTCCGGGTTGAAAAATATAAAGCAATGGAGTGGAAAAACAACAATATAACTAAAAATATCATCATCATCATCATCATCATCATCATTCTCTTTGCCTTATCCCTATGCGGGGTCGGCTTCCCTAATTGCATTTCTCCACACAATTCTGTCTTGGGTCATGTCAATGTTAATCCCCTTTACCAACATGTCCTGCCTTATCGCCTCCCCCCAGGTCTTCTTTGGTCTTCCTCTCCTACTCCTTCCAGGAATCTGCACTTCAGCTATTCTTCGTATTGGGTGATTAACGTCTCGACGTTGAACATGACCGAACCATCTTAACCTATGCTCTCTCATTTTGGCATCAATTGGTGCCACACCTAGACTTCCCCTAATATACTCATTTCTAATTTTATCCTTCTTTGTCACTCCACTCATCCATCTAAGCATTCTCATTTCCGCCACATGCATTCGTTGTTCCTCTTTCTTTTTCACTGCCCAACATTCAGTTCCGTACATCATAGCCGGTCTTATGGCTGTTTTATAGAATTTTCCCTTCAGCTTCATTGGAATTTTTCTGTCACACAACACACCACTCGCTTCTTTCCACTTCATCCATCCAGCCCTAATTCTACTGCATGCATCTCCATCTATTTCTCCATTACTCTGTAATACCGATCCTAGGTACTTAAAACTATTGCTTTTCACAATCATTTCACCATCCAAAGATACCATTTTATTTGTAGTAGCTCCATCTTTAAATGAACATTCCAAATACTCTGTTTTTGTCCTACTAAGTTTTAAACCTTTTTCCTCCAGAGCTTGTCTCCACTGTTCCAGTTTTTGTTCTAAGTCTCTTTCACTATTTCCTACTAACACGACATCATCAGCATACATTAAGCACCATGGAATGTTACCCTGTAGTTTCGCTGTTATCTGGTCCAAAACTAATGAGAATAAATACGGACTAAGCACAGAGCCTTGGTGCAATCCTACTTTCACATGAAATTTATCAGTCTCTCCCGCACCTGTCCTAACACTAGTCGTTACTCCCTCATACATATCCCTCACAATCTTTACATATTCACCAGGGACTCCTTTCTTATTGAGTGCCCACCACAGAATCTCTCGAGGAACTCTATCATATGCTTTCTCAAGATCAATGAATACCATATGAGCGTTTGTTTCTTTACTCCTGTATTTTTCCATCAACTGCCTTATAATGAAAATTGCATCTGTTGTTGATCTACCCTGCATAAAGCCAAATTGATTCTCGGATATTTCGGTCTCTTCACGTATCCGTCTGTCAATTACTCTTTCCCATATTTTCATGGTGTGGCTAAGCAGTTTTATAGCCCTGTAGTTTGTACATTGTTGTATATCTCCCTTGTTTTTGTAAACAGGTACCAGTATACTGCTTCTCCATTCGTCTGGCATTTGTCCGACTTCCATAATTCTATTAAATAGACCTGCTAGCCACCTTGTTCCTGTCTCTCCCAATGCTCTCCATACTTCCCCAGGAATATCATCTGGTCCTACCGCTTTTCCTTTCTTTATTTTTTGAAGCGCTTGAGCCACTTCCTCGTTGGTTATTTTGGTGACCATTGCTGCTACTGTCTCCGTTGACTCTACAGGCTGTCTGTCAAATTCTTCATTTAATAAGCTGTCAAAGTACTTTCTCCATCTCTTTTTGACTTCCCTTTCGTGAACTAGTATTTTATTATTTTCATCACGGATACATCTAATCTGGTTAAAATCTTTTGCTTTCCTTGCTCTCTGTTTGGCTATTTTATATATCTTCGTTTCGCCTTCCCTGGTATCAAGTTGATCATATAGGTTTGAATACGCTTCTGCTTTGGCTTTTGCTACTGCTACTTTCGCTTCCTTTTTCGCCACCATATAGTTTTGAAGATCTGTGTCGGATCTGGTTTCTTGCCATTTTTTATATAATTTTCTCTTCTCTTTTATTTTTCCTTGTACTTCGTTTGACCACCACCAAGTCTCTTTATCCTCAAACTTTTTTCCTGACGTTTTCCCAAGTATTTCAATAGCAGTCTCTCTAATACTACTGGCCATTTTTCTCCAAATTGTATTAGGGCTTCCTTTCATGTTCCAACATATTTTTTCTACTATTCTTCTCCTGAATAGACCTTCTTTCTCATCTTTCAGCAGCCACCATTTGATTTTTTGTGGTCCTCTCCGATATTTTTGTTTAGTTTCGCTTTTTACTTCGATGTCCAAAACAAGCAGCTTATGTTGTTGGCTTACTGTCTCACTCACTATTACCTTGCAGTCCTTGCATTCACGTATGTGTTCTTTCCGTATCATGAAGTAGTCTATTTGGGATTGATGTTGTCCACTTTTGTAGGTAATAAGTTGAGTTTCTCTCTTTTTAAAGAATGTGTTAACAATCGCCATATCCAATGCTGTTGCTAATTCAAGCATGTCATCTCCAGCTTCATTTCTAGTTCCAAAGCCTAATCCCCCATGAATTGTTTCATATCCTGTCTTGGTTTTGCCCACATGTGCATTGAAATCACCTCCTATTATAACTTTCTCCTCTGCTGGAATATCACTCAGTACGTCTCCTAATTGATCATAGAAAGCTCTTCTTTTATTCTCACCCAGACCTGTTTGGGGAGCATACACACAAACAACATTCAATACCTCTTTATCAATTACAAATTTCACTGACATCATTCTATCACTCGTTCTTACAACTTCTACTACGTTATCTTTCATTTCACTATCAGCAATTATACCAACTCCATTTCTAGTGTTACTACTCCCTACATACCACAATTTGTATCCTTCACCTAGTTCTTTCGCCCTTTGTCCTTTCCACCTAGTTTCTTGAATACAAGCAATTTGAACTCTTCTTCGTTTGAGCGCATCCACTAACTCCAGACTCTTACCTGTAAGACTACCAAGATTCCAAGACCCTATCCTGATTTTTCTAACCTGCAATGGTGTTCCCCCTGAGATAGTCCTCACCCGGAAATCCGAACGGAGGCTCATTTTACTTCCGGAACATTTTACCTCAGGAGATGCCATCATTTCAGTATAAGTTTTTACTGCGTTTGGAGAAGGTCTTTTCATTATTATGGCCTGAAAAGATTTTTGGATATTTGATGCCTGAATGCCTTTTCTATCAGCACCATACCCTGCCCTGCACGTTTAGCCAATACACCACCAATGCAACCAAAGTGCAGTATTACCCCACACCCGCCTGCATTTTTCTGTATAGGCCAGGATCCCTACTGTAAGGACTGCCCTATAAGCCAATGTATTGTTGCCCGTATCCCGCCGCTAGGAGGCACGTACTTTGGTTATTTCGGGATACAATATAACTAAAAATATCACAAGGAAAAATTCCTGTAACTGGCTGTATACCATAAATCACAAAAAATAAAACCTTATCTTGTAAAAGGTATATATAAAATCCCTAAAAAGGGGCTATATGACAACAAAACGTTTTCGGAATTGATATTCCATCATCAGTGTTATCACCTAAAATAAGTATAACTCTATAAGTAAAGGAAACGTGAGGTTAAGTAATATTGGGGGGTGGGTTGAGGGGCGTCGCAAAAAATAGCAAAGTCCCCAGGGCGTCACAGTACAAATAAGTTTGGGAAGCCCTGTACTATAGCTTTGATGAGTCATGCACTAAAACTATTCTTAAAAATAATCCACAATAGGATCTATATAAAATTAGACGTAGACATCAGTAACACTCAGACGGGATTTAGAAAAGGGTTGGGTACAAGTGAAGCTCTGTTTGCAATGAACGTTTTCTCACAAAGATGCTTAGACATGAACCAAGAAATTTACACCTGTTTTATCGATTTCGAAAAGGCCTTCGACACAGTACAGCATAAAACACTAAGGCAAGTTCTAATAAACAAAAATATAGACAGCCGAAATATTTGAGTTATATGCAACCTATATTGGAATCAAACAGCAAATGTGAAGGTTGAGGGTAGGCTAACACAAGAAATTCAAATCCGTCGAGGAGTCCGACAGGGATGTATCTTATCGCCACTGTTATTTAATCTGTATAGTGAAGCCATCTGTCAACAAAGACTCGCGAAAGAAGATGTTAGTCTGAATAAATGGTGAGATGATCAGTGGCGTAGCGTGAGTGTCGGCCGCCCGGGGCGGAAGACAATTATGCCGCCCTCTTATTTAGGTATTTCAATTTATGGTATAACATTACATACGTTAATTATAGAGAACTTTTCGGCGAGAACAGTCATCATTATTTTGCATTATACAGGTTAGATTTTAAATAAAAAAGTTTATCTAAGTTTTACAATCACGTTTATTAATACAAAAATTCTTTTATTTTAACCAATTAGATACATTGATATAACTTAGGTACCTATCACTTAAGATTAGGTACACCTTGACGATCGACAAAATTTAAAATAAATTTTTAATTAGAATTAAAAAAAAATAAAATATAGAATATATGTAGAACGATACTATAATGTTATATTTTTATTTTTATTGAAAAGTAATATGAGTATTTGTTAGAATTAAAAACAAAACTTCCGTCTTCAATTAAAAATTTATACTTACTTTTTTTAAGAGCAAAGTCTTTTATTGCACCATAAATGTCTATCGTATCACACACCTCTTGCTCAATAGACAAACAAGCCAAATTAGTTAGTCTGTCTTAGAGTACCTATTATTATTGTCGATCTTAAATATCTTTCATTTTCAATTTTGAAAAACTCTTCTCACATCTGGCATTGCTTATAGCAACTGTGAAAAATATTCGGAACATTATTAAAATATTGGGCAGAGTATCTTTCAGCTTGGATTTAACAATAAATTTAAATAATTCAAGTGAGTCTGCATTAATCAATTTCGTTGCCTGTAGCAGCAACGAAAGTCCGCAGTCGAAGTTTTTCCAGCTTGAAACCCTGCTCGTCAATTTCGTCAGATGCATAGTCTAGATCAGCGGTTCTCAACCTTTTTGAGTGATGTACCACCTACAGTTATTTTTATTATTTTTGGTACCACCTATATTTTTAAATTGTATTATCAATACTTACTAAGTACTACTATTTTAATTTTTTCTGTGTTTTGTGTACCACCGCCAATAATGTTATGTACCACCAGTGGTACATGTACCACAGATTGAGAACCTCTGGTCTAGATTACATTCAGTGTTGTCTGGATCTAATAATATAGCAGGCGTTAGATAAACAAACTTATCCGTTAAATTCTGTTGCTGTTGAAAACGCTCACGACTTTCTACAATAACTCTATCTAACGAAGAAAACAGCTTTCGTCTCAACTCATTTTTCCGTTATCGAAAATATGCTTTCTTGTTATGCGCCTCTGAGGTTTTATGGAAATTCCAAGTTCTTCACACATATTTTTGCATAACCTAGAGCGCCATTTGCCCATTCCTCTCTTTTCTCTGTCAATATCATCTGCAGAGCATTTTATTTTCTGAGCGCACAATCTTATGTCAAGTCCCCTTATTTGTATTTTTTTACATCATTCACTTCATGTAGTACCGGTTGCCACAGGCCCAAAAAACAAAGAAAGGAAAATGATTGCATCGAAACTAGTAAAGCACCTGCATGTGTCTTAGTGTTTAAGCTTTCACCTGCCTCTGTCAGTTTTTCCAAAGTGACGAGAATGTCTTTGTAATGATGCCATGTCACATTTATGGCATCGTCTCTTGCACTCCACCGCGTGTCTTGAATCCTTCTTTTGCCTGTAGCTGCTATCAGAACTTCCCAACGATGTGTCGACGAGAAAAAAAAAAAGAATAGGCAACGTTCTAAAGTGCCGAAAAAAGTTGTGCTGATGGTTAGTCATAAAGGGGAATTCCCACAAGTCAGTATAGACTATAGACGTTGTTGCCAGTCGCTACAAAATATCATTCAAAGAAAAGGAATTCCCCGAATTCGTCACAAAATAAGTATGTAATGAAAAATTCCGTGCTCATTTCAATCGGTCCGAATTTGTAGTTGCGATAAAAATATAAAATGGTTCAAATATTTTTATTATTTATTGTTAAATTTTGCCGCTCCCTAAAAAGTGCCGCCCGGGGCGGGCCGCCCCTGCCGCCCCCACTACGCTACGCCACTGGAGATGATCAACAATATAAGGTATACTGACGATACGGTTCTCCTATCGGGAACACTAGCAGACCTACAACATCTAGTTAGAAGTCTCAATATACAGGGTGTCCCGAAAAGAATGGTCATAAATTATACCACAGATTCTGGGGTCAAAAATATGTTGATTGAACCTCACTTACCTATATGCAATAGTGCACACAAAAAAAGTTACAGCCCTTTGAAGTTACAAAATGAAAATCGATTTTTTTTCATATATCGAAAACCCTTCGAGATTTTTCATTGAAAATGGACATGTGGCATTATTATGGCAGCAACATCTTAAAAAAAAATTAAAGTGAAATTTGTGCACCCCATAAAAATTTTAAGGGGTTTTGTTCCTTTAAACCCCCCCAAACTTTTGTGTACGTTTCAATTAAATTATTATTGTGACACCATTAGTTAAACAAAATGTTTTTAAAACTTTTTTGCCTCTTAGTACTTTTTTGATAAGCCAGTGTTTATCGACCTATTTTGAATATTTGTCGAATCCACCACATATTTGTATATGGTTAAGTACGATTATAGAGACCTGTTAATAATCTGAAAATGTATTTTATAATTTACATTTTTAGGTATATTTTGAAAAAGAAGCCATATCTCGATAAAAGGTGATTTGTCAAAAAAAGACTAAGAGGCAAAAAAGTTTTAAAAACACTGTGTTTAACTAATGGTACCACAATAATAGTGTAATTGGAACGTACACAAACATTTGGTGGGTTTAAAGGAACAAAACCCCCATAAAATTTTTATGTAAATATATTAAAAAGGAAGCCGCATCTCGATAAAAACTGGCTTATTGAAAAAATACTAAGAGTCAAAAAAGTTTTAAAAACATTTTGTTTAACTAATGATACCACAATAATGAATTAATTGGAACGTACACAAAAGTCTGGGGGGGTTTAAGGGAACAAAACCCCTATAAAATTTTTATGGGGTGGACAAACTTCACTATAATTTTGTTTTAAGATGTTACTACCATAAGAATGATACATGTCAATTTTCAATAAAAAATCTCTAATAGTTTTCGATATATTGAAAAAAATCGATTTTCATTTTGTAACTTCAAAGGGCTGTAACTTTTTTTATGAGCACATTTGTACTAAGGTAAGTTAGGTTCAATCGAACTATTTTTGACCGCAGAATGTGTGGTATAATTTATGACCAATCTTTTCGGGACACCCTGTATACTGTAACCGTTACGACTTGAAAATTAATTTGAAAAAAAAACTAAATGTATGGTAATCGCTTAATCAAAGAACATCAGAGCTAACCTTGTAATAGACAAACAGCGATTGAGCGTGTTTCCTGTTATAAATATCTAGGTGCTTGGATCACAGACGATACTGATCAAACAAAAGACATTAAATGCAGAATATAAATTGCTAGATCAGTCTTTAATAGAATGCGCAAACTCTTTTGCAATCGTGATATCAACATAAAGTTACGAATACGAATGCTGCGGTGTTATATCTTTTCCACCCTATTATATGGAGTTGAGGCTTGGACACTAAAACAGTCGACCATAAGTTGTTCTACTTGTTCCATGTATCTAAGTTTGGGTCTTTCCTTTGACCTTCTCCCTACTGGTGTTTCCCTCATTATATGTTTTGGTGTTTCGGTCTCCAACATTCAACAAGGCCCTTCCAGACGTCCGATCTTTATGGATGTTATGACGTCGGGTTCGTTGTATGCTGCGTCATTTTCTTTCACCCCCTTAGGCTACGGCTCCACGGGCGAGAAATTGACGCTAGCAGTAGCAGTAAAATGAACTTACGGTTCCGCGGAACGGAATGGGAATAGCCGAACTGAACCGACTACGCACAAGTCCTGTAGTCGGTACAGTTCGGCTACTCCTGCGTGGACAGTTTTGTAAAGCACGCTTATAAACGAAAGACCGCAAATTGAACCCATCTTATGATCAGTGCATGCGTTCGCAGGTCTCGCTTGGGAGTGTTTGTCATCGGCGTACAGTTTTCTTGGGTCATGGGATGCGTGACTCACCGCCAGATGTTTATTTAAATTGGAAAAGACTGTAAGACTTGTACACACTTCTAAGTAGGTCAAAACGGCAAACAGGTGTATGTTCTCAAAAAACTTTTGATAGTGTGTAAAAAATATTTTATTATCAGCTAAGTACTTTCAACACATAACGTGCCATCATCAGAGCTTCCTAAAAGGACATTAGAGATAAGATTTTTTTTATATAAAAAATGACTGAAAAACTTACGTCCTCTTATAAATATTTCATAGAGGAGCAATTGCTAAACGACACAATAAAATACATAGATACTGGGCAAAAGCCACAGATATCGGGTATAACAACCCCTTAAAATGAAAAAATCACATCTAAATTATTTTATATATTAAAAAGACAACATGGCTGAGTCAAACCATTTTGAGCCCACGTGAACAGCTGAGGAAGACTGTCATTTATTAAAATGATAGAGAAGGTACCACAATCTTAACCGACCTCTATATTCGTAAATAATAATTAAAATTAATTAAAAAATTGAAAATGACTAAAAGGCCATGTATAGGTTAGTGTATTTTAAGTTAAGATACTAATTTTTTTAAAGTTAAATTTTCAAAAATTACTAATATTAATATTGAAGTGAATATAAGTTATCAAAATTCTTCTAAAAACAAAACTGTTATAGTTTGACCAAGTGTAGAAGAAGTTAGATAAAATCAAACCTAGGGGAAATTTCATTTGATAAGCTCAGAGTTTGAAAGCTGTTATTTTCGTTGTCAAGTTTTAAAATTGTAGGAAAACATGTATATTGAGTTTATAATTTATCTAATAAAATGTTTGAACAACAAAATTGTTTTGTTTTTTATAATAAAATGTGTAAAATTTTAAACAAAACTTCAGTACAATATAAGTTTATAGAGTGAGGACGTTTGAGTTGGAATAAATGCATTATCTCGAGAAAGGGTGAATTTGGAGAGAAATCCTGAGACAGTTCCATTTTTATTTTTAAATTATGACTGTTTGCCATATAGATCATACTACTGACGTCATCCATCTGGTTGTGATGACGTAATCGATCATTTTTTTAAATGAGAGTAGGGGTTGCGTTATAGGCTATTTAATTCTCTATTCAGTAATGTAAATATTAACATAATTATTTATACAGTGTGTTCAAAAAATATTTTTTTTATTAAATTATTTAACACAAAAAAAGAATGTAAGCAATTTATTTAATTAAAAATAGATTTTACTGCTGTCAGAAAAACAGGTGATAATGTTTATCTCAAAAATTAACATTACTTTTCGCTTAAATTCGATGTGAGAGAGGTGGGTGGCATATTTAACATTGCATTTAAGCGAAAAACAATGTTTATTTATGAAATAAACATTTCTTTTTGTTTTCTGAGAGCACTCGAATGTATTTTAAAGTAAATGAATTACATACACTTTTCTTTTTGTCTCAAATAATTTAATAAATAAAAACTTTTTTTGGGCACCCTGTATAAATAATTATGTTAACGTTTATATTAATGAATAGATAATTAAATAACCTTTCAAATGAGCTATCGCACCACCCCTACTCTCATTTAAAAAAATCATCGATTACGTCATCAAGACCAGATGGATGACGTCATTAGTATGATATATATGGTAAAAAGTCATAATTTAAAAATAAAAATGGACCTGTCTCAGGATTTCTCTCCAAATGCTCCCATTCCAGAGATAATGAATTTATTCCAACTTAAACGTCCTCACTTTATAACACATATTTACGGATATCGTTAAAAAACAGATTAACTTTTAGAGCAACAGTAGGACAAGTAACTTTTTTTCCAATTATTTTTCACTTTTTTATGAATTAATATAAATATTTATGTAAGGCTTGTAAAGTTATATACTCAAACAAAATTCCATGTAAATCCATTCAAATATAAAAAAGTTATTGAGTAATAAAAAATTCCTAAAAAATTTCAATTGCGTTTTTCTCGAAACTACAATATTTGACATATCCTACTGTTGCTTTGAGGCGACGATATGTAGGTATTATGTACAGAAATAAAATACTTAATAAAATATAGTAGACCAGGGCTCATCTGTAAAAATATTAGCACATTTAGACGTTGAGAGGTGACTCAAATTTTTTTGCAGAAATTGCCTGAAAATAAATCGAATAATTATATTTGAGTTATCCTCCCTCTCAAAAATTTCCGGAACATTGTTTAAATAATCAAAATGTCAAAAAATGAAGGACAAATTCGATTTTTTTCTTCGTTTTCTGATTATAACTTATAAAGTATTTATTTCTGAGAAAAGTTGTACTGACATAAAAGTTGCGTAATTAAATTTGCTATAATATAGAATTGGTTAAGAATTTAAAAAATAGTCACCCTTGTTGCAAAATAGCAATAATTGCGAAAAAAACATACAAAAACAAGTATTCGCATTTTACGTTTTTCAACCATTCATTCTAAACTTAGGACCTTCATATTTCACCCAGAAACACTTTATGATACAGTAAAATAATACTGTAAATTTCATTATGATCGGTTTAATAGATTTTGCAAAATAAATTTTGCAATCCAGCTTTCGCAAAAAAAATCATTTTTTCAAAATGTTACAGGTCTGAAAATAAAGCAGATAACAAGTTGAATTTTTGTTTGCTTATAGAATTTTACTGTACCTTTCATTTGCAATTTTGCAAAATTAAAATCGATTAACTACCACGGCGTCAGGAATTTTTTTAAATAAACATTCTTATTGCTGCTACGCGCAGAACAGCGATAGTTTGCTCTTATTGGGCATTCCAATGACCTTTGATAATGATTGATACATTTTAATTTTTATTAAATTTCGGTATAAATAAAAAAATTTGTTTATTGCAAAATAAAAACACATACTCTATACTTTGAAATAACACTTTTATTAGCAAAAACTTTATTGTTTATATATTTTAACTTAGAGAATAAAAGTTTATTATTTTTAAACATATGCAATTGTTTAAACAATATTTCACAAACAGTAATAAAATTAGTTTGATTTTTGTGGAATTAAAATATTAAAATACAACAAAATATAGAGTAAGAAAATAATATATTAGATAAAGATTAGAAGAAATTTTGGTGGAAATCAACTTGTGTGAATCGAACACCGCTGTCCTGCGCGTAGCACCAAAAATTAATGTTTATTTAAAAAATTTCCTGACGCCGTGGTAATTAATCGATTTTAATTTTGCAAATTGCAAATGAAAGGTACAGTACACTTCTATAAGCAAAAAAAATTTCAAGTTGCTATCTGCTTTATTTTCAGTCCTGTAACATTTTGAAAAAATGAATTTTTTTTTGGGAAAGCTGGATTGCAAAATTTATTTTGCAAAATATATTGAACCGATCTTAATTAAATTTACAGTATTATTTTACTGTATCATGTAGTTTTTCTGGGTGAAATATGAAGGTCCTAAGTATAGCATAAATGGTTGAAAAACGTAAAATGCGAATACTTGTTTTTGTATTGTTTTTTCGCAATTATTGATATTTTGCAACAAGGGTGACTATTTTTAAAATTTTTTACCAATTCTATATTGTAGGAAATTTAATTACGCAACTTTTATGTCAGTAAAACTTTTCTCGGAAATGAATACTTTTACAGTTATAATCAAAAAACGAAAAAAAAAATCGAATTTTTCCTTAATTTTTTGACATTTTGATTATTTAAATAATGTTCCGGACCTTTTTGAGAGGGAGGATGACCCAAATATTATTATTTGATTTATTTTCAAGCAATTTCTTCAAAAAAATTTGAGTCACCTCTCAACGTCCATCTCAAAACAGATGCGGCCTGGATTATAGTTTAAGATATCTTTTTATGCATCCGCTTATGATCAAATTCGATGTTTCGAAAGTCATACCGCTAGTACTAGGTACGTGTAAGATATTTAAAACGTTATGAGTTACAAGTACGGAAATACCGATTTAAAGTTGCCTACTCAATTCAGTACAAGGATGAGATACATCAGTATTTTGTAATTAGTATTTTTGTACTCAGTATCACTGAGAACCGGTATCAAAAGTAACCGTTACATGTCCACACTGATTGATTTTGCCCGTCTCTATTTCCAACACCGACAGCCAACGCTTGGGTTAGGTTGTATCCACTATGCCAGGGGTGGGCAAAAGCCGGCCCGCGGGCCGGATCAGGCCATTTTACTTGCTTTATCCGGCCCGTTGAAAAATCCCGCAAGCATTTAGGGCCGTAGGCGCAAAATATGTGGCCAATGCTTTTTAAATGCATTTATTTTTTCGAATTATGAGAAAACTAATAAGTAGGACATATATTTGAAAAATTTAAACGCAAATTGAAAGATTACATTATTACCGAGAGCCGAAAGTCCCTAAAAACTTCTAAAATTTTTTAATTTTAATAGATAACAGGGGTGAAGAAAGGAGAAAATTTAGTGTGATTTTTAATTTCAAATACTTATCTCATTTAAAAAAGAAACTTTTTGTTTATGCCAAGGGATTTTCTTCATCGGTCATAATGTAATCTTTCATTCTGCGTTTAAATTTTTCAAAAATAGGTAATTTCCTATTTATTGGTTTTTTCAGGACTCGAAAAAAATTAATGAATTTAAAAAGCATTGTCCCGAAATCTTGCGCCTATGCTCTTAATCTCTTTTAAGCGAATTTATTGAAATCAATAGTATTAGTGTTCGTAGTGTTCATATAAGTAATGAATTTCTATCTTCTGCTTTTCTTAAAGGGTCTGGCGCGATTATTTTTCAGCCAGGGTATTTGTCTCTACCAGGACCCGTTTTCCTTCGATTTTACCCTTCATAATCAGCTGAAATAACTCGTACTTATCATTTCTAAGTATGTGCCCTAAATATGCTGTCTTTCTTCTTTTAATGATGATCAAAAGTTCTTTGTTCCTTCCTATTACGTGCAATACCATTTCGTTCGTAATATGATCGGTCCCTCATCCCAGAAATTCCCTCATCTTCAAAAAGGCTGCTCTTGATTACTCTATTCTTGATCTAATTTCTGAATTTCATTTTTTATCTGGATCCTTGTTATGACTTAATATTATGGACCATATTTCTTTAAAAATTTCGTAACATATTTTACTGGGCACAAATTGTTCGCATGTACACCCAAGTAAGACAATTTATTATTAATATTACGGGGTATAGTCTTTCGGCCCGGGAGACATTTTAAAAATTTCATTTTGGCCCGCGCTTAAAAGTATTTGCCCACCCCTGCACTATGCGGTCCGCTAGAAAAATAAATACACGGGTCACCCGTCCCGCCGGCGCACGTTGTGTCTCGGTTAGGTTTAACTTGCGCCGGGCCTTAGTCAACCAATGTCTCGTGTTTACTGCTCTTACGGCGCCGTAAATTATCGCCCTTGTGGCCTTACATCTCTCAGAGGGAAATTTATATATCTTAAAGATTTTATATTACAAATTTTTTAAAGAATCTGTAAGTAAACGAAAAATTTTAAATTCCACATTAACTTGGAAAATTAATAAATATGAAAATTAGCATAATGACGCAAAGAGGGGAGAAGACAGATGAACTCATTGTAAATACAGGGGTGAAACAAGGAGACGTCTAATTCAAAAAACTGTTTAATCTAAATTTTTAATATGTATTACGAATTTACACAAAGAAAAAAGCTGGGAAAGTAATTTCCTACATAGACGATATTATTATTACAAGGTCACAAATATAATAAAAGAAATATAGAAGAAATAAAAGAGAAAGGGAAAACAATCGAACAAGGGTGTTTAGAGTTTGAAGATTACAACATTTCAAATACTTGGAAATAATATTAAGCAAAAACGGAGAAAAAAATGCGAAAAAAGAATAATTTTGGTAACGAATTAAGTCCATTGTACAAATAAAAGATTATATAAAGGCATAATATTGACTAAGAAAACTAAAATAAACATATAACACAATAATTAGACCAATTTTATTATACAGTATCACTGGCGAAGCGTCCATGTAACCACTGTTACCATTGGTAACAGTTAAAAATCTTGCAAATAAATATTTTATGATGATGAATAATTCCATTTATCTATATTTTACCAATAGAAATATATTAACATATTATGTGTTAATAGTACCTAATTCAGTAAATAGCCAACTACTCGTAGAAACACGAAAATATTGGCGAGTTTATGTGACTCAGTTGCACTTTATTATATTCTGTTACCAGTCTCATTTGTGGTTACAATGAATGGTTATCTCACTGTCGCTCGGGCGGCTCAGGACCGGCTAGTGTTTGAAAATTCTGAAGGAGCGACGGGCGTAAGCGCGCTGTGTATGTCACTGTCACTAGGGCTGTTACCAGATTTAAATTTGGTTACAGTACCTATAAAAAGTGTGCGTGCAGTTCACCATGGATGAGTGTCACTGCGTAATCGATCAACTACTTGAAAAGTAATTCTGATTGAAGAAAAAAGAAATGAGATTATTAAAAATGAAAGACCTATTTTAAAAAATTTAAAAAATGAATCAAAAAAGTAGTTCGGTATTTTAAATTTAGTTATACAATGAAAATCCTTTGTTATGTGGTTGCAAGAAAAATAGACTGTATTGTTGGCCATGTCTTCTGATTTCTACAGAAAAATGGGTGGACCAGGTTCACGATTTAAATAGTTTTAGAGTTTTAAAAAAAGAGACATGAAATTTCTCCGTTACCTACATGTAAGATGTATACCCAATTTGATTCAATTTGGCAAAACAAGAATCGAAAGTTCTCTTAACCAAGCTTTTAAAGCAAATATTGCTAAACATAATGAGTTTGTTAAAAAATGATACCGTATGTTTTTTGGCCAAACAAGAATTAGCGTTTCGTGGTCATTTTGAGGGTGACAGCTCTGACATTCGATGCAATTACAGGGAATTGTTAACATTAAGTGCCAAAAAAAGATCAAAAATTTTGCCAACATTTAGAAACATCAACTGTTTTTTCGAGAGTTTCAAGTGATATACAAAATGATATTATTGAAGCTATGTATACAGGATGTTTCATTAATAATTGTCCATATAGTAACTGGAGAAACCTTAGCACAAAATACAAAGATTTAACCTAAAACACTTAAATAAAATGAGGTTCCTTACCGAGTTACAGGGTGTTTTACTGTTTGACGTATCCTTTTCATACTTGGCAGAAAGTGCGACTACTATACAACCTATTAAATCATGATAAACAAACGTTTCTGGCTATTACCAGAGGCGTACAACTGGGGAAAGTGAATGGTTGACCCTTTCCAAATTCTACGCCACTGGCGGATTTGCTATTTTAGTTCAATTTTTGAATTCTCCAACACTTTTTATGAAAATAATATACTCTTTGTTCGTAACGATAAAGTCATTAGTTTTCGAGATCTTTGAAGTTAAAAATGAAACGACACGGTTATTTTGATTAATGTATTGTGTCGCTTCATTTTTAATTTCAAATACCTCGAAAACTAATCATTTTATCGTTACGAATGAACAGTATATTATTTACATAAAAAGTATTAAAAAATCAAAAAATTACACTAAAATAGTAATTTCGTCATGGGCGTAGAATTTGGGAAGGGTCAACCAGACACTATCCCCTGTCGTACGCCTCTGGTAGTAGCTAGAAACGTGTATTTATCTTAATTTAGTAGGGTGTACAGAACCTACACTTTCTGCCAAGTATGATAAGGATACGCCAAATAGTTTTAAAGTACTGGGTACAAATAATTTTTAAATTTTAATCATATTATGAATTATTTCACACATTAATCAAAATAACTGTGCCTTTTCATATTTAACTTCAAATATCTCGAAAACTAATGACTTTATCGTTACCAATGAAGAGTATATTATTTACGTAGAAAGTATTGGAGAATCTAAAACTGGTACTAAAATAGTAATTTATCCAGTAGCGTAGAATTTGAGAAGGGTTAACCGTTCACTAGCCCCTGTCGTACGCCTCTGGTAGCAGCTAGAAACGTTTGTGTATCATAGTTTAGTAGGGTGTACAGTAGTCGCACTTTCTGCCAAGTATGAAAAAGATAGGTCAAATAGTTTTAAAATGCTGAGCAAAAATAATTTCTAAATTTTTAGATAAAACACCCTGTAACTCAGTAAGGAACCACATTTTATTTAAGTGTTTTATGTTAAATCTTCGTATTTTGTACTAAGGTTTCTCCAGTTACTATTTGGACAATTATTAATGAAACACCCTGTATATACTGTTGTATAAAATTTATGGGAAAAATTTAGAAAATAAATTTATATCAGAGACCACGAGATCATAGATTTTCATCGCCCTGTATATGACCAAAAATTGTAAATATTATAATTTAGTTAGTAAACAGAGTTTTCGCGGAAAGTGAAATCGTTAAGGCGGTTTATTAATGGGTCTCGGAACGGACTCAAACAATGGTGCGGAAAAGATTAGAAAGTACATTTTATTTCTCTTTGGAATCGACAATAGGACATTTGTAAATGATTCGGAGAAGGAGAGACAGTAACCAAATTTATTGAGTTTAGAATATAGGGCTTTTTATTTAGCATTTTGAAACAACGAAAAGTAATTTGGTATCTCCTAGAATTTAACAAAATGGAAAAGTTGTATACAAAATAAATGGGTTCTTAAGAAATGAAAATATGGATGTAGTGGGTAGAGAGGATGCTTGTGATTGGCGGAGAAAGATAGATGGTGGGGATTTGAGTGTTGAGTCTGATCTTGAGGAGAGAAAAAATGGTCACTGTGTAATGAATATCTGGAGAGTACAGTCCAGTTTTTAAAAAGTGAGAAGTCGGTGTAAAGTGGTGAAATTGGCCTTTGCGAGCAGAATTGTGGTGAGACGAAATCGTTGACCGAGTTGAGAAGTTAATTTTCCTTGTGTCCGAGGAGATTCCTGTTTTCTGTCTAGAACGAGTAGCCGGTGGGTATCAATTTGCACAAGATATCGAGCAGAGAGAAAACTGAATAGAGATTTCGAGCGAGTCCCGTTGTTTCTTGGTGAAGCAGTTTGTACGAGAAGGACCTTTCGCTACATCCTAGAAGCACGTGTGGGAGAATCGAAGACTACGCAATCCAGGAACAAGAAGCAAAGAAGGAACAAAAAGGTTAGTCAGAATTTTAGTCAGAACTTTGGTTTAGTTTTACATAAGTAATAATTAAAATAATTAAGTAATTAATTAGAATGAGAATTTGCTGATCAATCTCATAACAGAGAGAAATACAGAGCATAACAATACATTTAGCCATATCTTCATTTTTGTAAGATTTTTTGCATCTGGTTCTGGTAACACTTTAGAAAAAGTCACGCGTCGCCACTGTACAGTATAGAAGCAATGATAATAAATAAAAAAGGTTGTCTTCGTCGAACCGCCAAATACAAACATGGAGGGGAGCATTCAAAGACTTTATAGGGATAGATTCCCAGAGCTGGTAGATATCGAAAACGACTTTGACGTTCTAGAGAGCAGAACATCAGTACGGTCTAACTAAGGCATCGGCGGGATTGGTACGCAAGGTTATAAGGGTTAATCTTACGTTGGACGAGTGGGTTCTCTGGGAGCGCCTGAAACAGATCCGACATGAAGTCGGCCCGGAAGCGGTAGTTGCGCTGCACCACCTTAGTTTTATTACGGTAGTCGGGCTCCAGAAAATGTGTGAGCTGATATTACGAAATACCAAGGTCACAATAAACATCTATACTACTGAAACAAGGAAGGACCGCCCCACATATGGTATGATCGTAACGAAAAAAGACACATCATACAAAGATTTATTATCAAAACGGCGGTTTAGACCACGGGAGCCACAGAGTCAATCAGGATACTGAGTAGCACCAAGGACGGTAAGCTCCTTATCACAATGGATAAGGACCAGGCCGCCCTAAAACAGATTAGAGACGCCCTGGCCAACAAAGGTAGTGAGTTACGCACCCTTCAGCTTGGTGAAGAAAATAAGACGGTAACCGTCCATGTAAAAGGCATGTCGGAGGACACTAGTAAAGAGGAGCTTAAAGAAGCACTCGAGGCTTACATTGGTCGATGGCAAGATCCGAATAGAATCAAAGAGATGAGGCCATTTACGGGTAACACCCTAGCGGCTACAGTCATCCTCACCAAACAGGCGGCTGATTCTATTCTCCAGGAAGAGACAGTAAAGGTGGGAATCGTCCGATGCCAGGTTGAGAAACGTATCCGGGTCCCTAGGTGCAATAGATGCTGGGCCTTCGACCACGCTCGGGATGTGTGTGCCGGCCCCGATAGGACCGGTACTTGCTATGGCTGCGGGGTAACCGGGCACGATACGGAGTCCTGTCGGGCTGCGGCAAGATGCGTCTTGTGCGATGAGGCACAAGTGTGGCAGTATGGCCTGTCCTAAATTCAGAGATGCCCTGAGGATGGCCAGACAGACCGAAAAGCCAAAACTTAAAAAACAAGATATCCCCGATGCCGAGTAATAAATCTGAAATATCCGTAACTGATGATATGAAAACCGTTTCCCTCGCTGATACGCCTAATGTCGGAGTAGATGTGGAAATGGAACCTTCCACATCGTTCTCCAGCCCAACAAACACAGCGACCCAGAATCAAGACCTGGGTGATGCTGCGGAAGCAGCACCGCCCTCGTCAGATATAGCCGGTTTAGTATAAGTCAATACTCTCCACCGATCCTTTAACCTTAAACTAAGACAAGGGTAAGACTCTGCAATGGCTTCGCTAGGAAAAAAGACTTAAAATAGTCCAGGTGAATATCGGGAGGGCCAAAATGGTACACCATACGATTTATACTAAAGCTTTCGAAATTGGAGATGATTTACTGGTTCTCCCCGAGCCCAATAAAAACATGACTAAGAACCAAGGCTGGATTGCCGACTTGAAAGTTGATGTTGCCATATACCCCGTAAACAAGAATGTGTGTATCAGCAAAATCGCAAATAAAGAGGGTCATATAATGATCAAAACAGAACTTGGCAATCATTGTCAGCTATATCTCCGCTAACATAATTAGGGAGCGCTACCAACAACAGGTCGAAAGTATCATACAAACGTCTCAACAACACAGAGATTTTATTGTGACTGGCGATATAAACGCCAAATCGATCATATGAGAGTCTCCTAGAAACGACAACAGAGGGGAGATGTGGAACGATTGTATACTTTGCTCATCAATGGCAAACCGACGTTTGTTAGAGGCGAAACACGTAGTCATATTGATGTTACCCTTGCAAGTAGAAATTATGCCAGGAAGTTGATGGGTTGGGATGTGTTGAAGGACAACCTCTACATGCATCATAGATGCATCGTCTTCGAAACTAAAACTAAGGTCATGAAGATAGGAAGGAAAAGAATTGCCTTCAACATAGAACGCTTTAAGACCGAAATAAGCAATCTACAAGAAGATGATACTACTGACTTTCAAAGTCTCTGATGGACTATTGTCAACGCACATACTCTTAGTAGAACGCGTGAGAATATTACGTACACAGTCTCATACTCGTGGAACGACGAGATTCAGTCTAAAAAAGCCGAATGTTTTAGGTGCAGACGAACAGCACAGAGGTATAGGACCCAGCAAAATATCGACGATTACAAGCGTTCTAAGAAAGAACTGGGCAGAGAAATCAAAAGGGCTAAGCGTAATTGTTGGCAAAATCTATGTACAGCGCTAGAGAATGATGTATGGGGAGAAGCATACAGAATCACAATAAAGACTTTGAGGTCAGAAATCTCGTACAGCCTCTGTTAACAAAAAAGGAATAGCGAACATACTTTTTCCCACAAAGCCCCGTCAAACATTCGCCCAAGTCAACGTTACTGTTCGACCTGACTTCTCGGCGGAGGAAATAGAAGTAGCAGCAAGTAATCTAAAAGCAGGAACATATCTTGAAATGATCAGGAGGATTTTCAACAATCTTCTCCATAAGCAAGAGTTTCCCGACCAGATTAAACAAGCTAGATTTTACACGCTTATTTTAAAACCGGGGAAAGACCCCGATATAGCCAACTCATACAAGCCAATCTGCCTGTTGGATTACCTGGGAAAATTCTATGAATATCTAATAAAGAATCGCCTGGAGGAGGATCTGCAAAGAAACAGAAGTATCTCTGATAGACAGTACGGATTTAGAAGATCCAGATCCACAATAGATGCGGTAAAGGCAATAACTGACACGGTCAAAGAGACGAGGAAAAGATGGATTGTTCTCGTGATGTTTATCTACGAGTAGTTTATCCCAACGCGCTTAGGACAAACTACTTTGGTCTAGGCCAAACTAGTTTGTCCTGAAATCGGGTTTGGCCGGTAACATATATAAATATAAATATAAATATAAATATAAATATAAATATAAATATAAATATAAATATAAATATAAATATAAATATAAATATAAATATAAATATAAATATAAATATAAATATAAATATAAATATAAATATAAATATAAATATAAATATAAATATAAATATAAATATAAATATAAATATAAATATACATATAAATATAAATATAAATATAGATATAAATATAAATATAAATATAAATATAAATATAAATATAAATATAAATATAAATATAAATATAAATATAAATATAAATATAAATATAAATATAAATATAAATATAAATATAAATATAAATATAAATATAAATATAAATATAAATATAAATATAAATATAAATATAAATATAAATATAAATATAAATATAAATATAAATATAAATATAAATATAAATATAAATATAAATATAAATATAAATATAAATATAAATATAAATATAAATATAAATATAAATATAAATATAAATATAAATATAAATATAAATATAAATATAAATATAAATATAAATATAAATATAAATATAAATATAAATATAAATATAAATATAAATATAAATATAAATATAAATATAAATATAAATATAAATATAAATATAAATATAAATATAAATATAAATATAAATATAAATATAAATATAAATATAAATATAAATATAAATATAAATATAAATATAAATATAAATATAAATATAAATATAAATATAAATATAAATATAAATATAAATATAAATATAAATATAAATATAAATATAAATATAAATATAAATATAAATATAAATATAAATATAAATATAAATATAAATATAAATATAAATATAAATATAAATATAAATATAAATATAAATATAAATATAAATATAAATATAAATATAAATATAAATATAACAAGCTGAAAATGCGAGCATTATCATAACGAAAACTTTGTCTATATACCTATTTAAATTCATAATATAGAAAATTGCTATTACGAAAAACTGTTTAGAATTAAAAATTATGTTTTAACGTGCAAGTACATCATTCTAATTTAAATGTTGTGAACTATAAAGATACTTTACTCGAAATTCATATTTTTTTACATACCTCGTATAAAATTAATAAAATTTGATTCATGATGGTTGCATCATAAATCTTAGACCAAGAAGAGATTTTTATGAAGAATAACTTTTCTTCAGAAAAGATTCTTCTTCTTTTATTAGAAGGATGTAATTTCATATATCAGAACATACTTTTTTATTCCAAACCACATTTTAAATAACAATTTTCCAATATTGTAAAATAAATAATACATACATGATAAAGATACTTTTACTGATGAACTTTACTTGGATCTACAGACCTAGCGAGTCTCGTAAATTCCACGGCTTTGCGCCACGCTTCACGCAACCGTATTTGCGTACTTGTGTTTTGAGTTGTGTGCGCTGGTCACTGGTCGAGTGGAGTTATAGATAATTTACCAAATTTAAATATAATCGTTTCTACTGATTCATTATTAATACAGTATAATATGTATTATTGCTTTCAAAATATACTCAAATTGTATTTTTATAAATTTATTACACATATTATTTTATATAATAATTAAATTCACTATAAAATGTCATTTATATTTTATTACTAGCTAAATAATTTAAAATTTAGTTTGACATTCACGAAGTGTCAAACTCAAATGTAAATAATAACATTTGCTTTGCTTAACAAATTCAGGTTAAAAAAGTAGCCTACTTCCTAATCAAAGATTTCAGCTGACGTTTAGTGCCTGGTAGGAGATAACCGGATTGTGACGTCACATTTTCGATTTTGAGGTCGATTATCTCGAAGACGGTTAGAGATATCAAAATGCCGTTTTCAGATTTGGATTCAGAAGACAAAACTACATAAGACTCCATCGATACATCTGCTATAAGTATTACAGGAGCGGCGACGCAATAACACACAGACTTTTGCAAATTTATAAACGAAAAGTTTTCGTTGAAAATAAATATAAATATAAATAAACCCGTTTTAATATAAATCACAGGCAGGTCGTGATCAATACATTTTATATTTACAAATTATTGTAAATTTCTGATTGAAAGTCAGTTGTAATATAATTTAAAGTGCTTTTACTCTGTTAGTTGTACCTTTCAAAGGGCCTTTTTAAAAATTACCTTTGTGAGTGACAACCGGTAAGTGGCTACAGAACTGTTCCGACCCGAACAGCAAGTAAAGGGGGCGGCGTAAGCCACCCTCAAAATAGGGAAAAACTATTTTAATTTAAAAACATTTTAATCCTGAATAGGATGTAATGTGTGCCAGTGAAATCGTTTTGAACTTCGAACAATGTTGTTACATATTGTATTGGTTACAGACACAGTAGAAATTAAAGGTACTTACATAAATGAATTTGATTCTGTTTTGCTTTTGAACGATCAAATAAAATATATATAACATTCTCTAACTTTCTACACTCTGGGGGCGAATTCTTAATTATAATAATAGTAATAACAAAACAACTTTGGAGTTCGTACGAAGAGTAAGATTAGGTAAGCTAAATTGGTGATACCTTAGTACTAAATTTTTTTTAAGCTGAAACGAAAAAAATGTGATGGACTACCTCAGCTAATTGAAATAATATTCGAAAATATTACCTAAATCAGGAGTCACCAATTATAATTCCTGAGGGTCCGTTTCGAAAACCCGTGACACTTCCGGGGTCCGGAGTTAACATTACCTGTCTGATTGTTACAATTAAATTAGGTAAACAAATAAGAAGGGTGCAGTGCGAAATTTTTAGGCAGAAATTGTTTTTAACAGTTTTTTGATAAATCCAAAACATCACCTTTTTTGCTCCCGAAAATATGTTTTTAGCATTTTTGGGTAATCTTAAACAAAAAAGATTTTCTGTCATTTTTCTCAAAACTTGTTTTAAGCGATTTATAAACTGAAAAATGCGAAAATAAGCATTTTCGAAGCTTTGAAAATTCATGTGTAGGTACATTATTATTTTAACGGTTGTCAAGTGCCTAAATTGAAGTTTAAACATTTAATTTCAAGATTCTGATGAGTTATCGGGGTTTATTTCAATTTCGACCGTTTGTTTTTATTGGCGTATTTAATTAGCACATTGGCAATAATTAATGGAATAAATAAAGAAATAATTAAGAAAAAAATATGTTAATAATAAATTATAAAATTTTAATAAATGTGAAGTATATGTTGGGCGTTTTTTGTATATATGTAAGTACGTATAATATGTATAATAATTTCGACAGAGACGCACCATAAATTGCGATGTGCGGCGACTTAAAAGTCGAGTGGACTCGCATATTTAACAATTAAAAAACAACTGTCTATATTGAAGTAAGTCCCGATTACTCGTTAGAATCTTGAAATTGAATTTATAAACTTCAATTTAGGCACTTGGCAACCTGAAAACTAATAATTTACATATGAGTTTTCAAACCTCGAAAATGCGTAGGTATTTCACATTTTTCAGATTTTAAATATACAGGGTGTTTCAAAAAAAGGTAACCCCGTCTCTATGATATGAGTTTTCAAACCTCGAAAATGCGTAGGTATTTCACATTTTTCAGATTTTAAATATACAGGGTGTTTCAAAACAAGGTAACCCCGTCTCTAGGGTTGGTAAAAAACTGAAAAATAATTGGGGTTTGCTTAGTAAAAAATTTTTGTAACGCCATCCGTTTTCAAGATATTGGGCGTTGAAGAAAAAAAAATTTACGCATTTTTGAAAATTGAAAACTTGAAACAAGGTTTAAAAACTCTAATTATTGTTGATTTATCGTCATAACAATCAATAAATGTCAGATTTCCATGGCACACTTGGAGAAAATAGAGGTATACCTATTAGAACTTTATCATTACTACCAGCATCAATTATTACTTCATTATTTTCAAATCAAAATATTCCGAAAACGGTACACAGTATCGAGTTTTACCAAGAGTACCTTTTTCGTGTAAAATTGAATGATGTTTAAGTTTACTTGAAATATTGATTAATAATTATACTCTTAAAAAAGTTATATTGACTAATACTTAGTACGATCCGTGTAACTAGCGCCCTCTATGAGAATCAGATATAAAAACAAATTCATGGGATGTATCAGCTTCCAAAACATATTCGTATAAAATTTCATTACAATGTTGCCAGTAGTTTCGGCAAAATCGTAAAAAATGCGTAATTTTTTTTTTCTTCAACGTCCTGTATCTTGAAAATGGATGGTGTTACAAAATTTTTTTACAAAGCAAACCCCAATTATTTTTCAGTTTTTTACCTACCCTAGAGACGGGGTTACCTTTTTTTGAAACACCCTGTATTTATATAAATATATTTTAGAAGTTATACTTCTATTATATGAGTTCTTAAAAATAAATACACTTTGTTTAAAAAAACAGTTTGTTTTAATTTTTTTAAACACCAAACTAGCTTTGTGCTTACCGCTTTCAAAAAAATAAAAAAAAAGTATAGGATTGCTCCGGATTCGAACTCAAGACCTCTCGATCTCTGGCCGAATGCTATACCTACCAAATACGCTACAAGGACTGTGTCTGTATCGGTTCGGACGTACCTAATGACAATTCACGGTAACAAACAGACAAGGTGAAGTATAATAAATATACAATAAAATGTTTTAATAATACTCATCTTACTCCTGAGGAAGACAAATCCAAAGACACAAAAATTATAATAAATATATTTACTAAAAACAATAATATATTCTTTTCACAACTTTTCTTGCACTTATATATTTATACATAACTTGAAAGATTTAGCAACTAAACGCCATACTGTCTGTGTGCGCATGTGTGTAGTATTATGAAATTTTACTCTCAATCGCGCCTAAAGAAGTATAACTTCAAAAAATGACAAGAGACTTTTTTTTAATACAATTTTCGGGGCTAAAAGGTAATTTTGAATTTGTATAAAAAGATTGTTTTGCCCGGCATCCCGGGCCCATTCTGATTTGTTTAAGGGAACATTTTTAAACAGGAATCCACAAAAAAACCGAATCAGAAAATTTGGCATTCTTTACAAAATTATCAGTGAGAAAAATGACTTTTTTATTAGGTGCAACCTGTCTGAAGTTTGGAGTGAGTTTGGTGCAACTGATTCTCATTGGGGAGTTGAGATATTCATCTGTTAGCTGTACCGATTCTTAATAAAGTTCATTCTTGATAAAGCCGCTTCGCACACATAAGTTGAGTCAAGCATAATATACAATTTCATGGCCAAACATTTTCAAAATTGCCAAACGCTATATTCTGAATTTAATGACGGTCCGCACAAAAGTAGCTCACGGTCCGGATGCGGGCCGTGGTCCGCTAATTGGTGACCCCTAATAGGGTAATAACATAATCGTAGCATTGAGTTGTAAATTATTGTTAGTAGGACGACATATTTTCTAGGCAAGTGTTTTAAAAGTTCTCCCACTATAAGATCATAACTTGGAGCTTTGAAAGGGTCGCCGGGTCGCATTGGGTCGCCGCATGAACAACAATCTACCGGAAGCCAATTTTGATATTGGGATTGTGATTCACATAAACTGCTACAGATACATCATTGAAGAAATTGAACAAGGTAATGATGATAATGTGAATGCTTGTAGATTCAAGTGTGTATTACACAGAAATAATTTGTTTTGTATGTGATAGAGCTAGAAATCTTGAACGTTTGTCATTAGAAGCTAGAGTAGATATCAACATGAAACGAGAGATTTTTGTAGGAAAGGGTGCTTTATGTTGCAGTGATCACATAAATGATGACAGTATGTTAGATCATAATTTAATAGAGAATTTGCGTGGTAATATGCGTAATGTTAACTTAAGTCCGAAAGAAGTTTCAGAGTGGTTTCAAGCGTTACGTCTGACAGCAATTGAACATACTACTAATCGTTTCGAGATAGACACGGGTATTCAAGAGGACGACTTCAAAGCATTGACAAACTTAAGCAAAAATAATTTTCAAGATCTTTATACTTATTGCGACGAGGTCGTAGTTTATGATAGAACTAGAGTTATTACTAAAGAGGATTTAATTACATTTCTTATGAAATTAAAATACAATTTAAGTGACGATTTATTAAAAATTTTGTGCTCATATTCTAGCAGATCCAACGTTAGTCTGACAATAACTGCAGTACGTACAAGTCTTTGTCAACGATTTGTTAGAGAAAATCTGGGTTTAGAAGCAATTGGTCGCCAAGAATTTATTAGAAACAGATTTTGCTAACTCTTTGTACAATCCGAATCCTGACAATCCTCAAGCCATTATTTACATAGATGGAACCTATCTCAAAATTCCCAAATCGTCTAATTTTCGAAGTCTTCGCCAAACTTACTGTCTACATAAGGGTTATCATTTAATCAAACCTGTTTTAATAGTCGGACCTGACGGATATATTTTGGACGTACAAGGCCCCTATTTTTCTGATTCAAGAAATAACGATGCTGCAATTTTACAACACCACCTTGAAGATGAGGAACAAGACGAAGTAAATAACTTGCGTAACTGGCTGCAACCAAATAATATTGTAATTGTAGATAGAGGCTATCGTGATTCTATTCATTTATTAAATTATTTAGGCCTAGAATGTCATATGCCACCACTTCTACCAAAAGGACAAAGACAGTTGTCTACTGAAGATGCTAATAAAGCGCGATTAATTACTAAAACAAGATGGATAGTTGAAGCTCGGAATGGACATTTAAAAAGTATTTTTAAATTGTTTTGTGGATTAATACCGGTCCATCATGTACCTAATATTAGAATGTTTTTAAAAATTGGGTGCAGTTTAATTAGTAAATATTTTCCACCTATTCAAATGCAAGGTGCAACTGCAGAATTGGCAGAAACAATGCAGGAATTGGCTGCATATGAAAATGTCGTAAAAGATCGTGTTGAAGTTGACCGTTTGGACTTACAACGTATTCAAGACGATGCATGGGTGAATTTAGATGAACTTATTTTACCAGAATTTCCCATTTTGTCGTTACAACAGATTAGAGATTTGACTATTGGAATCTACCAAGTAAAACTTGCACCCATTTACATTCAAGATAAATTACAGAGAGAAAACATTGAACATTTTACATTTAAAGCACTTTTAGAAGAACAGGGTCTTCTTAGAGCTCGTGTTTACTCTAGATTTCGTCAGGCGACTAAACATCAATTATGGATAGCTTTTCAACCACTCCATCTAGAAAATGACGGTGACAATATACCAATCGACGGCTACTACTGCACTTGCAAAACTGGTGCACGAACTGTTGGATGCTGTGCTCATGTTGCAAGTGTATTATGGTATCTAGGGTATGCAAGGCATGACGCAAATGTAAGGTATCCATCAACACAGTTATTACATTCTGTCTTAGACGCTCCTAATAGAGACGTGCATTTGAATCAGTAATTGTTGACTTTTTGAATACCACAACTTGGTTTTTAATTTTTTTATATATATTTTTAATAATTAATGACAACATGGATTAGGCCTAATGGGGAAACCATGCAAAAAAACGCGCCTTGCATTTTACCTTAATGGTGGTGGGGAAATGAATGCATTATTTAATCGAAATTAGTTACAGATTTTATGTATACTTACCATACATAAATAATAAAAAATGATTAGTATTGCACAACATTTACACAAGACGAACCACTCACTAATGAATGCATTATTTAATCGAAATTAGTTACAGATTTTATGTATACTTACCATACATAAATAATAAAAAATTGATTAGTATTCCACAACATTTAAACAGGCGAACCACTCACCATTGATAATTTTTAACGAACGCCTATGTAATAATTAAATATTTGGTGAGAAGTAGGAAAGTATAAATAGTTTCATTAATCCGCTTTTAGGACCCGCTGGGTTTAAGCTGCTTTGAATAGCACCCTGAGTAATAGTCATTGTAACTGACATTTTTATGAACTCCCAAAATATGGTTTTAATAAACTTTAATTGCAATTTGTGCCGTAATTAATCATAATTAAGAGTTGGCGCAATGATAAGATTTGACCGTTGATTTAAAACGAATCTATTCGTATAAATTTTATTAAATTTGAGTGACATTATATTTTCCATAAGATGTGTGCGATGTCCTTTCTAATTTCTTTGCGAATTTCTGTAGGTGAGAATGTTTTGACAGGATTCGATAGTTGGTAGGGAGCGCTTAGAAAGTTTTTGATCGCTTCGTCATTTGCATTGTCGAAGAGTAAAAACATTTGCAAGGTGTTCTGCAAACTCATTTGCTTTTTCGTTGTCAGATTGAGCCCAATCTCCATCGGATTTTCTAATTGGTGGTATGGGTGTAGTCGGTCTTTTAAATTTTTTAGTCGCTCGCCATAAAGAGTGATCTTCAGGAGATAGATTTGTAATGTAGTATTCAAAGTCATAGCTTCGAACTTGTTGCAACCGTGTGCGTAGTTGATGTGTTAATCTGTTTAGCGCCGTTTTATCCAATGTGTTCCTTGTTCTTTGCCATTTAGCACGTGCTCTTCTTTTTTCCATTATTAGCTCCCTTATATACAATGGCATGTTTAGATCTCTTTGCATAGTTTTTTTAGTTGCAGGAGTCGATTTCCAGGCAGCGTCTTGGATTAATGACGTGTAATATGCAATTACATGCTCAATATCTCTGGGGTCTTTGATTTGATGATCTAGAGAGATATTTTGATTTATAATGCTTTGATATTGGTCCCAGTCTGTTTTCTTTGAGCAAAATTTTGGACTTGGTTCCCTCCAAATAATGGATGTACTTAGGGTGACGATTATGGCACTGTGATCCGAACTTAGGTCAAAGCTTGATTCAATTTTAGTATGTATATCGGAAATTCCTTTCATGATGGCAAAGTCTAGTAAATCTGGTATTTTATTTCTATCACTGGGCCAGTAAATAGGTTGCCCAGTAGAGTTGAAATATTAGCTGTTGGTCGGGTGTTGACTCAACCGCACTGCACTTTCGTATGAAAAATGTTTCTGACTCGATTTATTTGCGGATTCCTGTTCAAAAATATCCCCTTTAAACAAATCAGAAGGGTGCCGGGTGAAACAATGTTTTAAGCAAATTCAAAATTACTTTTTTGCCTCGAAAAATGTATTTTTAGGTTTCTTGGGTAATTATAAACAATAAAGGTCTCTTGTCATATTTCTGAAAAGTTGATAGTTTTCGAGTTATAAGCGATTTAAAATCTGAAAAATGCAAAAAATATGCATTTGCGATGCTTGAAAACTCTTAAGTTTTAATAAAATGACAGATCTTTTTAAGATGACCCAAAAATGCTAAAAACATATGAAAAAAGGTGATGTTAAAAAAATATTAAACAATTTCTGCTCAAAAATTTCGCCTGGCACCGTTCTGATTTGTTTATAGGGGATATTTTTTAACAAGAATCCACAAAGAAACCGAATTAGAACAGTCAGACACAGGCAGCATAAATCCGGACCCCGGAAGTGTCATAGGTTTTCGAAACGGACCCCCAGCGAAAACTAATTGGTGACCCTTGGACTAGACTGTCGATTCAGAACAATAACCAGAAAGATCAGTCAATACAAATTTTCTAAAAATTTGTATCCAGGCGAAGGACCAGGATTGTCCGCACGCCACTGAACAAAAACATGGATGTCAGCAGTTTTTTGGTGTATTATTAAATTAATAAATTGATGTAGATTGTTATTATATGAAGATTAGGTCAAGGCGAAGGTGACTTAATGAAGATGATAAAAAAGAGAAAACTTGAATATGTGGGGCATATAATGAGAGGTAGCAGATACAGGATGCTGCAGTTAATACTCAATGGAAAGATCGACGGAAAAAGAGGAATTGGTCGAAAGAAATATTCATGGCTCCGAAACCTTCGTCAATGGACTGGCTTATCAGCAGATCAATTGTTACATGCCGCACAAGATCGAGAACGATATCGGCAAATTGTTATGGAAGCTACCCACGCCTAAAAATTTGGGCATGGTACTTAAAGAAGAAGAAGAACATTATAGCATAAGAATTGATAGAATTCTGCTAAGAATCTCCTAAGTGGTTTTTAGATATCATAAGAATTAAACCTTTATTCATTCCTTGTTTTCCCCTGTACTCTTCATATGATGATAGATTAATATATGGACCTCCCCATTTTTTTCTTTGAATTTATTATATTTTCCAGAAGTAACTTATCCGGTTTTTACTGCATATTATTTTAAAAAGAAAAAACCGGTTAATACCGAGATAAAAAACAACCGGAAAAACTGATTAGTTATAGCTAAGTAAAAAAACGGCTTTAGGTTATAACCGGTAGGTTTTTCCCATTCCTACCAATAACCCAGCCGATCTGCAGTTTTAACATACATCGTAGACAGGTCGTCATCGAATAACTTTATATAAATATTGTAAATTTTCATAAAAGTGTTGTTACTCTGTTAGTTTTACTTTTCCAATGGCCTGTTTAAAAAGTATAACTTCGTCAGTGACAATCCTTAAGTGGCTACTTAAACAGACTCTAATTAAACCAACAAAGTAAAATTATGTCTTGTCTACACGAAACATCTTGTGGAGTTTACTTAGAGGACTTTATTTTATGACACTTAGCCTTGCACCCTTTCTTCATACTAATCCACAAAAGACAATTCTGTTTTAGAGTATTTCGCAATTGAAATTTGAAATTAGATAAACATCCATGTTCGTCCAGATTTTATCGAGCGATGCAATGAATGACGTTATAGCTAAAATATATAAAATATGGGAAAAACAATGGAATAGTATGTCAAGCATGTCAAAAAATGTATATTTTTATTTACATCAACTGAATATTTTATTCGTCAACTGAATATAATTTTAAATATAACCTACCAAAGCGCGATATTTCTACTATCGTGATCTATTAAAAACTCGACACGGAAAATATGAGGCACATCTGCATAAATTAGAAATGGTGAATTCAACAGTTTGCTTTTGTGATAATGTTTCTATTAGGGATTTGAATAATATTTTCTTGGAATGCAAATTAACGAGAGATAAAAAGACTAATTATATTACAGTCTACAAAAAGCACAACTGTATTTTCTAATTAGTATAGAATACCTATTTGCTATTTACTAAGTTTTCATGAATTGGAAATAATTAACTAAATTAGGAAATGGTTGAATGCTCGAATAAATGAATTTTAAAGTCAAAAGGCAGATATCGAGCACTGAATTTAATTAAATCTTGCCCAAGTATACTTTCGCTCACAAGAGCATCCTCAGGGGCATCTGAAATAAGTAAAGAAAACGCCATTGTAGAAGAGGAAAAAAGTTACACACTTCGACAAAAAATCGAAGGTGATATGATAAAAAGTACAAAAACGTTTCTAGACTTACTTCGTCAATAAAAAGAAGGTATCCTCGAATGTCATTTAATTAATATAAATAATTTTGGTGGCAAACTTAAATTAACATCTAACTAAACACTGAACAAGGGACAAAACAGATAAATTAAATTGCCAGTAGGTTCTACATTTTACAATATGGAAGCAGAATGAAGAATGAAGTAATGAAGTATTACTTTTTCTTGACGTAAATGATCAAGTGATGGCTGACAGATGACAACTTGGTGAGACTATGACTGCGTAATATGTACAGTCACTACACATTTGGGCTGTACATTCAAAAAAACTGTAAACGATCAAAGGCCTCAAGCAAGACAAAACAGTATCAGTAGCAAACGGTGAAATGAGAGGTTATTAGAATGTTTTGTTAAATTATTTATTTGTAGTTAAAAGTGAAAGCCAGTTACCACATTCAAACTTGTCAGAGGTGGGCTAAGATGTTGGTTGGCGACAATGTTTCTGGACATAGAGATTGGATGTGGCACTGGTTGAAATATGAAGAGTAGTGGGTTGCATACTCTGTAGTACTAATTAAGTGTCAGCTGTTGAAAAAATTGAAATTGACTTATTGAAATGGACTGGGTAAAATTTGAGATTTAGAAAAATTTAATGAAATATGAAATATTATACCACTGTTGAGTCAAACTTGAAGTCAATTCCGATCATTGACTTCAAGTTTGACTCAACAGTGGTGTAATATTTCATATTTCATTAAATTTTTATAAATCTCAAATTTTACTCAGTCCATTTCAATAAGTCAATTTCAATTTTTTCAACAGCTGACAATTAGTACTACAGAGTATGCAACCCACTACTCTTCATATTTCAACCACTGCCAGATCCAATCTCTATGTCCAGAAACATTGTCGCCAACCAACATCTTAGCCCACCTCTGACAAGTTTGAATGTGGTAACTGGCTTTCACTTTTAACTACAAATAAATAATTTAACAAAACATTCTAATAACCTCTCATTTCACCGTTTGCTACTGATACTGTTTTGTCTTGCTTGAGGCCTTTGATCGTTTACAGTTTTTTTGAATGTACAGCCCAAATGTGTAGTGACTGTACATATTACGCAGTCATAGTCTCACCAAGTTGTCATCTGTCAGCCATCACTTGATCATTTACGTCAAGAAAAAGTAATACTTCATTACTTCATTTTTCATTCTGCCTCCATATTGTAAAATGTAGAACCTACTGGCAATTTAATTCATCTGTTTTGTCCCTTGTTCAGTATTTAGTTAGATGTTAATTTAAGTTTGCCACCAAAATTATTTATATTAATTAAATGACATTCGAGGATACCTTCTTTTTATTGACGAAGTAAGTCTAGAAACGTTTTTGTACTTTTTATCGTATCACCTTCGATTTTTTGTCGAAGTCTGTAACTTTTTTCCTCTTCTACAATGGCGTTTTCTTTACTTATTTCAGATGCCCCTGAGGATGCTCTTGTGAGCGAAAGTATACTTGGGCAAGATTTAATTAAATTCAGTGCTCGATATCTGCCTTTTGACTTTAAAATTAATTAACTAAATGATTAAATTTCAACGAAATAAACATTGCCATTTAACCTTTAACTACCCGCGCATCAAGTTATAGCATAACTACACGCGTGGCGTACTTTATACGCCTCAAGGAAATACACTTAAAAACAGCAGATTTGTTTTTTTTTTTTTAAATACACTTAGTTGTTTGTTATAAACCTTATTCGGCATCAGTGAATACTTGGAGTTCCTTTTCAGTAAGCCAATTGGGATTTATAACTGGAATCATGGAATAACTGGAATCCATGATAAATAAAATTACTAATAAAAAATTTTTTTAAATGTGATTTTTTACAGGAGAAAAAGTATTGTTTATAAAGAAAAATATATTTTGTGCTATAATGACTAAAAAACAATTGAAATATTTACTTAGATTACGACATATTAATATAATCGTGGGGTATATTGTCCACCACCGGAAACAACAAAAATATTAAAATGTAAATTACGATCTTCCCAGAACGCCGATTATAACGAAACTAAAACCAAATTGTAAAGCACATTCCAGTGGTAGGTTAGAGGGATAAGCAAGGTCAAAAATTAAATGTTTAAATATATTTCCAGTATAATTCTTATATCTGGCGTACAAAATACGCCAGCGCGTGTAGTTAAAGGTTAAATGAAACAGGTATAAATATCTTCTTCTTGTAGTGCTGTCTGCTTTAGTGGGCAAATCTGTCTCTTTCCAATACGGCTCGAAACAAAGATGTTGAATCAAGGCCGGTTCAGTCTCTGCTATTTCTAAGCTATGAAATCTGGCGCCTACCGGGTCCCGTTTTCTTCCAATCATACTCTGGATGATCAGTTGCCCGAGCCGGTACTTCTCGTTTCTCATTATGTGTCCGAGGTAGCTGAGTTTTCTAATTTTGATGAGCAGCTCCCTATCCGTACCTATTCTCCTCAGGCCATTTTCATTGGTGGTGTGGGTTGTCAAGGTATTTTCAATATTCTTCTATAAAGCCAGAGTTCAAAGGCTTCTAACTTATGTATCAACGTTATGTTCAGTATCCAGACTGTCCAGACCTCCGTTCCATACAGTATTTAGCATACATATCAATGCAAAAAACGACATCTACTATTAGAAAATAAGCTTTTCGTTTTGATACAGTCTTGTCGGGCTACCTCTATTCTCGCTCTTATTTCTTATTTATAATCAAGTTGATTGTTGAACCAGCAGCCAAAATATTTGTATTAGTTTACGTATTCAAGCTGTTGGTGGTTCACATATTGGAAGGGGTAAATTTTTGTTCCTGGATATTTTTATAACTTTGGTTTTCGCAGTATTGATCTTCATCCCCATTTTTATAAATATAGCAAAACTAATATATCACGGTAAAAAACAAATAAAAATATGTGGCTCATGAACCTACTTCCAAGCTATCTTCTCAGACACGCATATACACAGGACGCAATGATCAGCTCACTGTCCATGTTGAAGAAAAAATGGCAAATTAAGGGCAACTTTTCTTTTCGCACAGTTGGAAGTAGGTATCAATAAATATTAGCTGAATTCACAAATAACAGTCAACCCTTGCATTGGATCAACATTGCGGATTTGGATTATTCTTTCAGATTACCAAGATTTAGTTGTTTGCAAGAATTTTATGGTCGTTACTAGCCATGAATTGCAGCTAGGCCAGAGATTAGTTTATAAATCTCTCCACGTCTATTCTAAAATCCTTGTTTTATTGCGGTGGTGAGTTTGTACTATCTAAGAGTGCCTTTATACTAATTGGTGATGAGTAAACTTAGGCAAATATTCCAATAAAAAAGTATGAAATATGCGCATAAATATGCAGTATTTTATGCAAAAATATGCAGTATCTTATGCAAAATATGCATATTTATCTAGAAACTATGCATGTAATAAAAAATATTTACAATATTTTTTTATTTACAAAAATACTTAACATTAACAATTATTTTAACATATACATATTATTTTGAATTGTGGTAACAATAAATTATCAAATGATGTTCAAAATTTTCTAATAAAAACTTATGGCTTCTATCTGAATACATATATTTTTAAATAGAAAAACTTCTTTCGACATCAACTGATGTAACTGGGGCAATTTTCAAATTTACTATAACAGATGGTTCTAAATTAAGTGGTTCGGAAAATGTCCCAGCTAGTACTTGAACCACTTCAGAATGAACCTGGTAACCACTATTTTTTTCCATGGTTACTTTAAATTTTTGAAAAATTTCCTTTCCAATAGTACCTTTAACGTTTTGACACAATGACTCAAATTCTTTTATTAAAACTGTACTCTCTAACAATGATAATTTGGAGGATTCTAATTGAGTAATAGTTTTCTGGACAAAACTATAATTTAATTTTATGAATGACAGTTGCTGTTGGAGGATGTTATTTTGGAAGGCTTGCTTAGCTTCCAATAAAGATCGGCAACGATCATCCGTTAAAAGGTTAATTATTTTTTTTAACTCAACAAAATGATCAGCATAGAAATTAGCTGCTTCCAACCATGTTCCCCAATGAGTTAAAATGGGTTGCGGTGGCAGTGAAACAGCAGGAAGCATATCTCTGTAACATTGTATTCTTACAGGTGATTTTAGGAATACCTTTTTGACGCTCGCTATTAAACTGTTAACTAGTGGAAATTTTTTTCTCACTTCCTCCGCAACTGCTTATTCCATGCGCTAAACAAGTGACATGTATTAAGTTTGGATAAAATATTTTTAAATTTTGTCCTGCTTTCACCATATATGGTGCGGTATCACATAAAATAAGCAATAATTTATCATTAGGCACAGCAGAAGGAAGAAAAAAGTTTGCTAATGCTTCTTGTAGAAACCGTGATATTGTTAGAGCGTTGGTTTTTTCCACTTGCTTACAGGAAATTAAATACGATTTTGGAAAGGTTTCATCGCTAAGTACACCAATCAATAAGTGCACAATGTATCTTCCTGACGAGTCAGTGGTCTCGTCCACACATATGTAAAGTATTACCTATTTCGGCTTTTATGTTGTGGATAACTGAGGAGTATAACAAATTGACATTATTTCTCTTTAGAGTTCGTTCACGGGGAATGTTTTGTTTGCAATATTTTTTTAAAAAAGAACTAAAGTTTTCATTAGATAATTTTGAAATTTTAAGATAATAATGCACGACACAAGTCTTCGTTAAAAGTTTCTTGTTTGGTTTGTTTTTTGGAACTTGACTGAAAGCACTTGGACACTGAAGGTTGATATTTTTCACCGGATGTGGTTTTTACTTTTTTAGCTAAATGTTTGGCGGTTCTGACATGCTGATCTATTTGAAATTTTTTTTCAGATGAAATCTAAAAAAATATAAATATTCTATAGTTGTACCATTTTTAAAATCTAAGATTGTAGAAATAAACTAAAAACGAACCGTTTTTGCATAACAATTAAAATATTTAAATTAAGTCAAATAAAAATTGGTGTAGTAATCTTGAAAATGTCAAGAAATGATTGTGCAAGAAGGAAGAAACCCCAAATATTTACAAGAGGCTCTTGGCCTTTCTGTATACATTTAAAGAAAAAATACTGTGAGCATAAATTAAAAGCACTTAATTAGTTAAGTCCAATATATGATATGTTTTTGTTTTTAGCAAAATTAAAGCAAACTATGATATTGCTAGAAAAAAAAATGTTAGCGAACTTTCAGTAGACTATTGAATGATTTGAATTTTAAATAGGTATCCTATTTTTTATCGCAAGGAGTTTAAAAAATTCTTGAAAAAAATACATCGATTTATTGCGAACTAGCCTTGTGTCGGTACTTTTCTTAAACACTATCTCCTATTTTAAAATCTTTGTTTGTACCACCGTGTAAATTTTTAAAATAAAATAAAAAATAATACGTATGTACTTACGGTTTTGCCACAACATGAGCAATAAACTTTATCCATATCCATAGATAGCTCTTTGTAAGGTTTTATCCAAGTTGAAACATTGCTTCTTTTCGGCATTTTCAAAGCACAATAATTATATTCACAATTAGAAATACACGTTGTTTACGCCTCCAATTGCCGTTGTTTACAACAAAAGTAATACTGACCGTCAAAATAAAAATTTTCACCTAGAGACATAAACTGGCAAACACAAACCCTTAATTCCAGGACAAAACGTGACAAAACTATAAGCTGCTGTCTTTTATTAGTTACTATACCACGAATTTGAATACCAAGTGATTATAAAACAAAATTAAACATTGGCATTTTCATGCTATCTGTAAGTGTGAATATAAAAATATATAGTTAACACCAAATTTTCAAATTATATGTAGTTTATGCTCACTTTTATAAAATATGCAAAATTTGACATTGTTGCACTTTTTATGCATTATATCGGAAGACCTAAGGATTGAATACAAGAACTTAAAAAAATACTATCATTTTTCTTTTTCTGCTTCGTCAGCTTTTTCTCATTATGAGTTCGACGATTTCGTCCTCCACAGCACTCTATTCTCCCAGTAATCTTCTCTGAATTCTCTATCTATCATAGCATTTCCTATGTATGTTTTCCACCTCATAGCAGGTCGTCCTCTCCGTCTTCTTCCCGGCGGGTCCCAGTCCAATATTATTTTCGGCCATCTGTGTTCTAGCATTTTTTGTACATATCCGTACCACCGCAGTGCTCTATTTTCCAACTTTGTTGTTATTGAGCATTCTATTTAGAATAGAATAGAATAGAATAGAATAGAATAGAAATATGCTTTATTGTCCCTGAAAATTTTTACAATTTTATGGACAAAGCTCACATACAGTCAAAAGAAAAAATAATATCAATAACAAATAACAACTACAATTTACTAAAATTAGATAAATCGTCAATATATGTACAGTATAATATAAAATACCGGGTGTCCACTTATATTTTCCCCCATTTTAACTGCCTATAACTCCTAAACGGCTGAAGATAAAAATATGCGGTTTTCACTAAAATCCTTTATTTTAGTAAAAGTTTTGTCTAAATGGATTGAATTTTTTATATCGTTTTCAAATACGAAATAAAAAATGGCGGATTTTTGAAAAAAACTTTGTTGACTTTTTTTTTAATGGAACACCCAGTATATTCTTTTGTAAATTGAAAGAAAGGTCATTCACCTATTTAGCGATATAAAGTTTTTCAAAATCGGTTGTTAAATCACTGAGTAATTAATTTTTAAAATAAAATGAGAGTTGCAACGTGGATATCACATACCTAAATAACATAACTAAGCAAGTAATGTGATTTCCACATTGCATCTCTCATTTTAAAAATTAATTGCTCAGTCATTTGACAACCGATTTTAAAAAATTTTATATCGCTGGATAAATAAATGACCGTTTTTTCAAGTTTTTAGGTAAATGACCATTTTTTATATCGCTTTTAAATAAAAAATGGCCGATTTTTGAAAAAAAAACGTTGTTGACTTTTTTTATTAAAACACTCGGTATGTTTTTTTGTATCTTGAAAAAACGGTCATTTACCTATCCAGCGATATATTTTTTTTTTAAATCTGTTGCCAAATGACTGAGCAATTAATTTTTAAAATGAGAGATGCAATGTGGAAATCACATAATATAAAATTTTGCTCAGTTATGTTATTTAAGTATGTATCTGATATCCACGTTGCACCCCTCATTTTAAAAATTAATTACTCAGTGATTTGACAACCGATTTTGAAAAACTTTATATCGCTGGATAGGTGAACGACCTTTCTTTCAATTTACAAAAAAACGTACTGGGTGTTCCATTAAAAAAAAGTCAACAAGTTTTTGTTTCAAATATCTGCCATTTTTTTCGTATTTGAAAGCGATATAAGACTGAGAAGACTGCCATTCAGACAAAACTTTTACTAAAATAAAACATTTCAGCGAAAACCGCATATTTCTATCTTGGGCCGTTTAAAAGTTATAGGCAGTTAAAATGGGGGAAAATATAAGTGGACACCCGGTATAAAAGCCAAGACAAAAACAATTTATTGCAAAATTTATATAAATTGCAAATTGAACATACTTACAACAAATAAAATAAAATACATAAGGAGCTGACAAGTTTATGCTACTGCGTATGAAACCCAATTTTCTTAGTTATTCATTAAGAAATTCTTCTATTGAATAGTATGGTCTTTTAGATAGATAGGCTTTTGTCATTTTACGGAACTTTGGGAAAGATGTTGCAGATTTAAGTTTTAACGGGAGATGGTTGTACAGTTTCTTTGCGGAATATAATATAGATTTCTTTACTAACTCAGTGGATGGAATCGGTAAATAAATGTCAAAGATTGAATTTCTGATGGAGTAAAGATGAATGGGCCTTGCTGGAAAGACATGAAGGTGTTTACGAATTAAACAAACCGTTCCTAGAATATATAAAGATGGAAGTGTTAAAATTCCGTGATCTCTGAAGTAACTTCTGCAATGTGTAGATCTTCTGAGGCCAAACAGATATCTTATTGCTCTTTTTTGCAATTTAAAAATAACATCAAATTGAGCAGCTGTACTAGAACCCCAAAAAGGAAGACCATATCGAAGATCAGACTCGAACAACGAAAAATATGTTATTTTAAAAGATGCTAAATTGAGTTCCCTTGAGACAGATCTTATTGCATAGCAAGCTGAGGCGAGTTTCTTACTTAACGAATCGATATGAAGGGACCATTTGAGGTTGCTGTCTAAAAAAATACCAAGAAATTTTACGGAATCAACGGTACTGATCTGGCTGTTATTAAGAGGCAAATGTTGAAGAGCTCCTTTATAGGATAATGCTACTGTTTTATTTACGTTAAAATAGAGTAAATTAGAGTCAGACCAGGTCTTTATCGTCAGTAGATCCGAAGTTATAGTTTCATGAAAAGATGCAATAGTTGAGTTGCTCCAAGTGATACTGGTATCATCAGCAAAAAGAAAAATGTTCCCATCGATTTTTAAATTAGTGATGTCATTTATAAAGATAAGGAACAGAAGAGGACCCAATACTGAACCTTGTGGTACTCCATATACAAGTTTTTTGAGACTAGAGTCAGTATCATTTGCTCTAACTAGTTGTTTCCTATTATTCAAGTAGGATTGGAACCAATTTAAAGAAATACCTCGAATTCTATAGAAATTTAATTTTGTAATCAAGATGTCGTGATTTATACAACCAAAAGCTTTGGCATAGTCGCAGAAAACAGTGGCAGTATAAAGATTATTGTTTAGTACTTGGTAAACCTCATGTAGTACAGAAAACATGGCATCATTGGTACAATTATTTGTTAAAAAGCCGAACTGATTTTGTCATAAAATGTTGTTATCAACGATAAAGGACATAAGTCGAGTTTTAATGAGTCTCTCAATAATTTTGGAGAGTACCGGTAGTAAGGCAATAGATCTATAGTTGCAGGCATCAGATTTTTCACCACCCTTATGAAGAGGAAAAATAATGGCTGTCTTTAGGCACTCTGGAAATTTACCTTTTTCGAAGGAATCCTTAATTAGAGAGACGAGGATTTCCAACACATTTTCTGTGAGATTAGAGAAAATTTTTATAGATAGTCCATCAGTACTACAGGATGATTTGCTTTCGATACTATTGATTGTTTGGATCAGTTCAGAGGTATCGACTGGTCTTAAAAAGAATGAATTCGAGACCTTTCTTCAGTTAGGGAGATAGGAAATGGGATCTTGTTGCGGCAAAATAGTTGGTGTTATATTTTTACTCACACTAACGAAGTAGTCCTTTAGACTTTCAGGATTTGGAAGGGAAAATGATTGAGGTGTGTGAGTTTTATTTCGAAGATCGTTTATTATCGACCAAGTTTCTTTTGCAATTTCTATTCTGTTAAAGATTTTCTCTGTTCTTGTGCCATACTCTGTGGTTATTTGTCTCATAAAGTTCAATTCAATTGTTCTTATTTTACTTCGTATTTTTTTCATTGGCCATACTTCCGTTCCATTTAGTGTAATATTCAACACTCCTCTGAAAGATCCTTTTTTGTTTTTTTTTGGTTAAAATGTTGTCTTATATCACTCCTTGGAATGTTTTCGTGGCTTATATTGTTCGTGCAATTTTGTTCGTGTTATTGCGTTGCCGCTCCTGCAATATATAGAGCAGATTTATTGATGGATTCTTATGTACTTTTGTCTTTTGAATCCAAATCTGAAAACGGCATTTCGATATCTCTAACCGTCTTCGAGATAATCGACTTTAAAATCTAAAATGTGAAGTCACAATCCTTTTATTTTCTGCCGACACACTAAACGTCAGCTGAAATCGTTGCTAGTAAGTAAGCTAGTTTTTTTTTAATCTGAATTTGTTGAGCAAAGCATAGGTTATTTATATTTGAGTTTGACACTTCGTGAATTTCAAACTAAATTTTAAATTAAGTATTAATAAAATATCAATGACATTTGATAGTGAATTTAATTATCATATAAAATAAATAAGATGTTCAAAAATACAATGTGAGTATATTTTAAAAGCAATAATTTATTAACAATTTTCAAATATAACAAATTTTAAAAAGGTTTATACGAGTATACGGCTTTCCCTCAAATGGAGTACCTAATGACAAATGGACTGTTCCATTTGTTATGAAATGAAAATTGTTATTATAGTCGGTTCACTACACTCAGTCACAACTGGCTAGTGATTTTAGTAGGTAATTTTTTTGTTTTTGGCAATTTTGCCAAAATTGGCAAAATTACTAATTATTAAGCAATTATTAACTATTTAGTAATTTTTTTTTTGCCAAATTGGCAAATTTACTGACTAAAATCACTAGCCAGTTGTGTAGTATTTGAGTTTAGCGAACCGACTTCCTATATGAAATGTTGTTTGGAATAAAAAATTATGGTCTGATATGTGCAATTACATCCTTCTAATGGAAAAAAATATTTGAAGATGTTTCTCAAATTAGGGATACCAACAACATTTTCATTTATAACTCTTTTATTTTTAATTTGACGAAGAAAAGTAGTTATTCTTCATAAAAAGCTCTTCATGGTCTAAGATTTATGATGCAACCATCATATATCAAATTTTATTAATTTTATACGAGGTATATAAAAAATATGAATTTCAAACAAGAGTAAAGTGCCTTTATAGTTCACAATATTTAAATTAGAATGATATAATTGGACATTAAAAAATAATTTTTAATTCTAAACAACTTTTCATAATAACAACTTTTCATATTATGAATTAAAACACACAAATAAACAAAGTTTTCGTTATGATAATGCTCGTATTTTCAGCTTGTTGTTTCTATACCTTTCATAGAAGTACTATCTCGGCTTATCATTAACCCAAATACTTAAAAGTCTTACAACTGTTAATAGTCTCTTCTAAACTTAATTTTAAATCTCCAACCTCAGATCCTATACATATAAGTAATCGGTCTTTTATTTATCTATGTTTTACACATATTTATCTTTTTTTACCCTACTTTTTTGTTCACACTAAGTACCATTTTCGAAGATACATATTTTTCGGCGGGTGTAATTTCCTCACCAAAATAATCTTTTACCTGCGTTTATAAGGGTATGTCATAATCCCACAGGTATTTTCCTCACCAAGACCAAAATGGTTATTTCAGTTATTTCAGGTAGATTTTACTAAAAGGCATTCAATTGAATTATTTATCTACTAATAAATTACAGTAGGTACCTATAATTATCATAATTAATTAATTAATAATAGTATTTTATTTTTAGTCACAATCACAATTGGAATTTTGACAAAAATGGCATGTTTAATAGAAAGTGATCGCGGTAAACCTTACACGGTAGTGGTATTTGAAAATTTTATTTTTTATAAAGTGAAAATTTTAAGAAGTGAAGAAGTGTTCTGGAGGATAAAACAACTTGTAGTGCGAAATTTTTTACTATTGGTGCAACTTTTACAATATCTAGAAGTAGCCGACAACATAATCAATCATGAACCGAATTGTCAGAAGTTAGATCGAAAAATTGTTTCTAACTATTGTAAACGTAAAGCCGAAGAGAATTGAAAAACAAGCAAAAATTATACGCCAAGCACTTGCAGCTAATTTGTCTGAAACAATTACTATAGGTCTGGATCCCGGGTATGAAAAAAAAGTTGATTAATAGCAAGCTGAAAATTTGTTAATAGCTTAAGGGTGTCTAGTCGGATAAACTTTGATATATGGGAACACTGGAACAGGGGAATTTTTAATTGTGGAACAGGTTAAAAATTTGGAACGGTCAGACCACGAAAACGGCACATTTATTTTGTCCGACAGAATAGACTTAAACTCTCCGAACAGAGATTAAACTCTCATGCAAAAATCAGACTGCTATTTATCACCTGTCATAATTCCTGTCATTTGACATATTCTACATGTTCCACTCATTAAACGCCCATTTGGTTATAAATAGCAGTCTGATTTTTGCATGAGAGTTTAATCTCTGTTCTGTAGGACAAAATAAATGTGCCGTTTTCGTGGTCTGACCGTTCCAAATTTTTAACTTGTTCCGCAATTAAAACTTCACCTGTTCCAGTGTTCCCATATATCAAAATTTGTCCGACTAGACACCCTTAAGCTATTAACACATTTTCAGCTTGCTATTAATCAACTTTTTTTTCATACGCGGGATTCAGACCTACAACGATTGTTGTCAGTTACATAAGAAAAAATATATAATTATCGACGAAAAATGATGCCTGGTCGACTTCCTTCCAATATTGATAAGGTTCAAGAATTTGTGACGGGGTGTGCTCAAAAAAACAATCAAGAGGAAAAATTTTCTCTTTATAAACTGTGTCAAAAGTAGGATAATTTTATTTAGTTGTGAAACAAATATAAGACTTTTAGCCACATTGAATTTTTTTATATGGATGGCACATTGCAATTATTCATTATTCATGGGCTAATTAATGTGCATTATATTTCTTTATTATACTGTTTACTGCCAAACAAAAAAACAGAAATTTACAACAATATTTTTATTTGTTAAAATCAGAAATTTTTTAAGCTCTCAAAATTGAGTTTAATGGTAGTAAAATTTTTGAAAATTTTGAAAAGGAATGCAATCATTGAAATGTGTCCGAACACTGAAATACATGGTTGTAAATTTCACCTACACTAAGCTTGGTATAGAAATGTCTTGGTCTCTTGATTTAATATCAGAATATAAAAATGATTCTGAAAGAGGCAAGTGACTCAAACATACTTTTGGCCTTACATATAAAACCAGAAGACATATCAGATTGTTTTGTGTTTGATTTAATGTCATGCAAACTAGGAAATGAAATTTAAGATGATATGTTGATTATTTAGTTGAAACTTATATAGACGAAAATGCCATATTCTCCATATATTTGTGGACAGAGGCAAATTCTTCTGTTATTCGTATTACGAATGCTTGCGAATCTTTTCATTCGCATTTTAATTTATCGTTTTGTAATACGCATCCATGCATATATATTTTCTTTGAAAAAATTAAATAATTTCAGGTAGATACGTATGTTAAAATTTAAAGTTTGCATATTGCAAAACCTATCAAAGATAAACAAGTTAAACTGAAATTGAAAAATGTAGTAAATTTATTAATAAGTTATCAGTCTAATCAAATGACTAGAATGGATTTTGTAAAGTGTCTGTCTTATTATAGTAAATATTAAATAATAATTTATACGTCTTGCATATTATCTATATTATAAACTATTATTATAATGTAAGGAAATTAATGTCTTGTATTCGGATTTAGGATGCTTTCATAATAGAAATTCTTAAATTAAACCTATATTTTTATTTTATTGCCTGAGTGAGTTGGTGAGGAAAATACCCACCGGATTAATAGGAACCTTTAAATTTGGTGAGGAAAGTACCTGTCAGATTATATGTTTTTACTGGTTGGTGAGGAATTTACCTCCGCCCATATTTTTTAACATAAACTCATATACGAACAATCAATGAAATATCTACCTTCATATAATAGAATAAAATGCAAATGTATATTTCAAATTATTATTCTGAGTTATATGATTACACCGTCGCGTCAGGTAACAAAGTATATTTCTCAGAACTTTCATGACCAGACCACTGAGCTACTGAGCGACTAACATTTGTCAGGGATGAAAAGAAGCTGGGGGTGGCAGTCTCTCTGCCTCCGGTGCGTTCAAAATTCGGTTCAGTTTCTGCCGGGCAATACTAGGGGTAGGAGCTTCATTCGCTCTCCTTTTGATTATGACGCTTCTTGTGTTGCTAAAATTGTATATTCAATCCCCATTATTTAAAACTTTTTAAGAAAAGTATCAAGTCGCAAAATGGATAGTTTGGTAACGATTTATGGGTGCTTGTTTTTCGTAGGTGTAATCGGCAACGGGACTTTAGCGGTTAATCTCTACTGGGGGCGGGGGTCAAAAAGTCCTTTGCTTTTGGGACTTATCATTGCAGATTTTTTTGTGTGTTGTTTAAGTGGTCCCATAACTGCTGCTACATACAGTATGCCGCCAGATTCACCGGTTTTAATAGTTGCTGCTCAATATTTGCAGGTATGAAAAATTATTAGAATTACAGTATTAATAGTATTAAAATATAAAAATTCAAAATAAATGTTATTCTTTTTTTTCTTTATAGTACAGAACATTACAGTAGTTAAAGTAACAATTAATTTTTAAATGAGAGAATATCTTTTTAATTTAAAATTATTATAACTAATTCTTTTTAGCTATTAATGATTATTGTAAGTCTACGAAGAAAACGTAATAATATGAAATCCAAATTAATTTATTATGTATAATAATGTATTGAGTGTATAGATTACATTTATAATATTGTAACTTCTATAACAAGGCATTTAAATAAAATTAAAAGACCATAAAATAAAGGCGGCAATTAACAACAGAAATTATCCATAATAACCATTTTTTCATAATCCAACCACTCATTTTGAGTTTGTAAGCATTATGTAAACGCCAGAGTTCTCCTCTATGAATTGGGTAATTTTGTATGAAACATTCTTTTTATTATATGACTCATACAAATTATTACTATAATAGACGTTACACTTTGTGGAACCTAGTTAAAAGGTCTGTTTGTATACAGGGTTATTTTAATGGACGCTTCACTGTTTGTTTTCGATAGATTAACGGTAAAAGGGTTATTGTTTCCCTCTTTGTATTCCGTATAGTTTAGCACTTTCCTTTAGATAGTAGTGATTTACAATACAATTTTTAAAACAAAAACAAAAGGATTTACAGAGAAAGGATGATAATTCATACTTTAATGAAGACGTTTCGTATATGAATAGATACACATCATCAGTTCAACTAAAATTAGTTAAATGGGCTTATTTCCATAGAGAAACTTACAATTAAGTTATTAAAAATTCAATTTTTTTAAGGAAATAGGAAAGTCTCAGATAAAGAATACATTATTAAAAATAATAATATACACTAATTTAAATCTGAAAACTTTCCTTATTAAAACCATTCTCTGTTAACATCCTAAACCTCTGCCTTCCACAATTTACAAGGCATATAGAAAACAGAAAGGTTTCTACAATATGCAATCACATTCCGTTTTCATTCGTCTAGGAAAAGATACGAAAAAATTTTACGTTTAATTCATTTAATTCAATTATTTTTATTTAACAATACTTTTTAACACACCCTCAGCGAGCCGTTATTATTACTACAATCTGGTCACTCAGATCCTAACTTACATTACTACAGGAGTATAATATTATAAACCAAGAACTCACTCAGTAGTGATCCTAAGATAGAACTTATCAATGCACTAAGCTGCACAATGCTCTGCTTTTAAAACTGATCAATCACTTAAAAGGCTTCCTCCTCTTAAGTTTTCTTGTATGGTTTGTGCTATCGAGAAGCTGAATGACCTTGATGTTCACGTTTTGCTGAAGTTTTTGCACGTGAATTTTGGCTTTGACTATAGTTTGGTTCACAGTCTCCATCCCTAGACCTCTGTAGATATCGCTGTTTCTAATGTACCAGGGAGCATTTACAATATTCCTGAGCACTTTTGTTTGGAGTCGCAAAATGGATAGTTTGGTAACGATTTATGGGTGCTTGTTTTTCGTAGGTGTAATCGGCAACGGGACTTTAGCTGCTAATCTCTACTGGGGGCGGGGGTCAAAAAGTATTTTGCTTTTGGGACTTATCATTGCAGATTTTTTTGTGTGTTGTTTAAGTGGTCCCATAACTGCTGCTACATACAGTATGCCGCCAGATTCACCGGTTTTAATAGTTGCTGCTCAATATTTGCAGGTATGAAAAATTATTAGAATTAGAGTACCTATTAATAGTATTAAAATATAAAAATTCAAAATAAATGTTATTCTTTTTGTTCTTTATAGTACAGAACATTACAGTAGTTAAAATTACAATTAATTTTTAAATGAGAGAATATCTTTTTAATTTAAATTATTATAACTAATTCTTTTTAGCTATTTATGATTATTGTAATTCTATGAAGAAAACGTAATAATATGAAATCCAAATTAATTTATTATGTATAGTCCGTCTAGAAAGTATCCGGAAAAAAGAAAGCAGAATTATAATTTTACGGTATTTACTTCTATCACTTGAAATATAAAATTTCAACAAATAATTGATCTCATTTACTTATACAACCTCCATTTAAATCTAAACACTTAACTAAACGTCCAGGTACACCCGAAACTAGGTCAAGGCAATAATTTTCCGTAATGGTGTTCCAGGCCTGTAAAACTGACCGAATCAAACCTTCTTTATCTCGTGGCGCTGCTCGTTCCACTTCAATCTTTATCAGTCCCCATATGTTTTCAATGGGGCTAAGATCTGGAGATGCTGCTGGCCACGGAATTGTTGCCAATTCGTGTTCTTGAATCCAAGCTTGAGTATAAGCAGAAGTATGGCATCTTGCATTATCTTGCTGACAACGCTACCCCTCTGGATAAAAAACATGAGCCGTTTCAAGAAGAAAACCATTTAGGATGTCACAATATTTCGCACTATCAACAGTACCATTAACTATACAGAGAGGTGTTGCACCACGCTGAGATATTGCTCCCCAAACCATTATTTTAGTGGGAAATTTGGAAATATGAACGGTAACATTTTCTCTTGATAGGATTTTAGATGATTTGCACCAAGCTGGAAACAACTTTCATCAGATATAAAGACATTATTAAAATTATCTTCTCGAAAACGTTGACGTATATTCTTCGTTGCCTTTGCAGAGGTGTCATCGTAAGGATCTTTTTTTGGATTCCTTGATATGTAGCCTTGATTTTTCAGTGAAATGCGGACAGTTTCTGGGCATACTTTTATTCTTCGTTAATTTCCAAATCTGTTCGCTAATTTCCGAAACCCTAGGCGCGGATTTTGTCGTCCTAAAGCCACTAAAGCATTTAAAATGTTTCCGTGAATCTTACGCGGTGTACCCGAAACTGGTCTATGTCTCATATCTATGCCATTTGTATCCTCTTTATTGTCTCATACACTGCACTTTTTTCGAGTTCAGTCAGTTGCACTATTTTTTTAACGTTTCGGACACCCTTTCTACAGAAATATTCCACCACATTTCTTTTTTCTACTTGCGACATTATTTCACAAATCTTAAGTCTGTTTACAAACAACAATATTTGACAGATGGTGTGGTCATGTGATTTTGTCCATAACCTACTATCGGCACAAAGTACCTACTTGATGCATTACTTTTGTCTTAAAATGTTACAAAAAGGAAATCTATTAAAATTAGGAAAAATATAAAATTCCGGATACTTTCTAGACGGACTATATTATAATAATGTATTGAGGGTATATATTACATTTATAACATTGTAACTCCTATAACAAGGCATTTAAATAAAATGAAAACACCATAAAATAAATGCGGCAATTAACAACAGAAATTATCCATAATAACCATTTTTTTATAATCTTACCACTCATTTTGAGTTTGTAAGCATTATGTAAACGCCAGAGTTCTCCTCTATGAATTGGGTAATTTTGTATGAAACATTCTTTTTATTATATGACTCATACAAATTATTACTATAATAGACGTATACACTTTGAGATACACACTTTGAGACTCATACACTTTGTGGAACCTAGTTAAAAGGTCTGTTTGTATACACGGTTATTTTAATGGACGCTTCACTGTTTGCTTTCGATATATTAACGGTAAGAGGGTTATTATTTCCCTCTTTGTATTCCTTATAGTTTAGAACTTTCCTTTAGATTTTAGATAGTATTAATTTACAATACAATTTTTAAAACAAAAACAAAAGGATTTACAAAGAAAGGATGATAATTCATACTTTATTGAAGGCGTTTCGTATATGAATCCATACACATCATCAGTTTAACTAAAATTAGTTAAATGGGCTTACATCCATAGATAAACTTACAGTTAAGTTATTAAAAATTCAATTTTTTTAAGGATACAGAATACATTATTAAAAATAATAATATACACTAATTTAAATCTGAAAACTTTTCTTATTCAAACCATTCTCGGTTAACATCCTAAACCTCTGCCTTCCACAATTTACAATGCATAGAGAAGACGAATATAGAAAACAGAAAGGATTCACAATCAATCACATTCCGTTTTTATTCGTCTAGGAAAAGATATGAGAAAAGTTTACGTTTAATTCATTTAGTTCATTTTTTTTATTTAACAATACTTTTTAACACACCCTCAGGGAGCGGTTATTAAGTATTACTGCAATCTGATCACTCAGATTCCAACTGACATAACTACAGGAGTATAATATAAACCAAGTTATTGGTGTTCCTAAGATAGAACTTATAAATACACTATGCCGCACAATGCTCTGCTTTTAAAATTGATCAATCACTTACAAGACTTCCTCCTCTTAAGTTTTCTTGTATGGTTTGTGTTATCGAGAAGCTGGATGACCTTGATGTTCACGTTTTGGTGAAGTTTCTGCACGTAGATATCGCTGTTTCTAATGTGCCAGGGAGCAATTACAATATTCCTGAGCACTTTTGTTTGGAGTCGCAAAATCGATAGTTTGGTAAAAATGTATGGGTGCTTGTCTTTCGTGGGTGTAATCGGCAACGGGACTTTAGCGGTTAATCTCTACTGGGGGCGGGGGTCAAAAAGGCCTTTGCTTTTGGGACTTTTTTTGTGTGTTGTTTAAGTGGTCCCATAACTGCTGCTACATACAGTATGCCAGTATGCCGCCAGATTCACCGGTTTTAATAGTTGCTGCTCAATATTTGCAGGTATGAAAAATTATTAGAATTAGAGTATTAATAGTATTCAAATATAAAAATTCAAAATAAATGATATTCTTTTTATTTATAGTACAGAACATTACAGTAATTAAAATTACAATTAATTTTTAAATGAGAGAATATCTTTTTAATTTAAAATTATTATAACTAATTCTTTTTAGCTATTAATGATTATTGTAAGTCTACGAAGAAAACGTAATAATATGAAATCCAAATTAATTTATTATGTATATTAATGTATTGAGTGTGTAGATTAACATCGAACATTCGTGACTATACCGAAAAAGAGAAACGCCAGACAATGTTGCGAACACCGTGCCATCAGTCTAATGTGCCACATACTCAAAGTATTTCTAAAGATTCATCGTAGAATATACAAAAAGTTAGAACAAGACATTGGACAAACTCAGTTCGGATTTAGAAATGCTCAAGGAACCAGAGAAGCATTATTTGCAGTAAATGTGCTAATACAGAGATGTTTAGATGTAAACCAGGACATCTATGTCTGCTTCCTAGATTATAACAAGGCATTCGATACGGTGAAACCTCCTCCTCCTCTGTCCTTTATCCTTCGTAAGGATGTGGTGACGTTATGGTATTTGACAAATGGTTGCTATCCATTCTTCTCTCTCCTGGGCGCGGTGTGCTGCCTCAGACAGAGAGTAACCGGTGGCGCATTTTATTTGGTCTGACCATCGGAGTGGCGATCTTCCTCGAGTTCATTTACCCTCTACCTTGCCTTCAACCACTAACCTCTCCATGCCTTCTCTTCGTCTGGTAATGTATCCAAAGTACCTCAATATATTTTAGTTGATGATGGTGGTAAGCCTAGTGTTGATGTCGAGTTCTGATAATATTGATATTTGTGCGATGTGCTGTCCAGGGTATGCGCATCATTCTACGATATACCCACATTTCAAAGGCCATTATACGTCGTGAGTAGGACTTTTTAATGGTCCAAGTTTCTGAAGCATAGGTAGCGATAGGAAACATAAGCGTCCGTACCAGGCGCAGTTTCGTGTTCCTGGTTATGGCCGTATCTTTCCATATTTTAGTGAGTTTGACCGTTGCTGATCTGGCCATTGTAAGGCGTCGGCGTATTTCTTCTTCGCATCCACCATTGTTTGTGATAACAGAACCTAAGTAATTGAAACGGCTTACCACTTCAAACCCCGCTACGTTTCGTATTTCCGGCTGGTTATTTCTAATTCGATCGATTATCATTACCTTGGTCTTCTGTGCATTAATTTTAAGTCCATATTCACGAGTAATAGTATCTAGTCTGTACATGATGTATTCAAGTTCATTTGTTGATGATGCTAGTACTAAAGTGTCGTCAGCATAGCGGAGATTGCTGATTTTTCGGCCTCCGACTGATATTCCTCCTAGCCATCCGTCGAATACAATGCGCATGATGTGTTCGCTATATATATATATATATATATATATATATATATATATATATATATATATATTGAATAACGTGGGAGAGATAATACATCCTTGACGAACACCGGCTTTTAGTTTAAAATTATCGGAGTATGTGTTGATGACTCTTACGTTTGCTGTGTTGTTGATATACACATGTTTCAGCAGGTATATTAAATGTTCGGGGGTACCCATGTCTCTCAGTATTCCCCACATTTTATGCCACTTTACATTATCGAACGCTTTCGAGTAGTCGACGAAGCACAAATATGTTTCGGTGAAACATAATCCGTTAATAAAACTACTGAGAACAAAGAACATCGACAAACGGGATATAAGAATAATAAATTATCTGTATTATGAACAAGAAGCTGTCATAAGAATAAATAATTTAAACACCAATAAAATAAAAATCAAAAGAGGAGTGAGACAGGGCTGTGTCTTGTCGCCATCACTGTTTAATGCATACTCCGAAGAAATATTCAAAAAAGCATTAGAAGATGAAGTTGCAGGCATAAAAATTAATGGCCTACCCATATGTGAAATTAGGTACGCCGATGACACAATACTAATAGCAGAAACTATTACAGATCTACAAAGAATTTTAAATAAGGTTGTTGCAACAAGTGAAGAATTTGGTCTGTCACTAAACCTGAAGAAAACGAAATTCATGGTTATATCAAAGAAAAATATTAGAAACATCAATCTACACGCAAATAATAAGACGATAGAACGAGTTCAGAATTATACCTATTTAGGGACGAACATTAGTGAAACAAACGATTATACCAAAGAAATCCGAATTAGAATAGAAAAGGCTAGAAGTGCATTCACTAATATGCAACAAATATTGTGTAGTAGAGACCTCAGCCTAGATCTTAGAAAGCGAGTACTAAAATGCTATGTATTTTCTGTTCTTTTGTATGGTGTGGAGACATTGATCTCAATAAACAATGCATCAATAGATTGGAAGCATTTGAGATGTGGACGTATCGAAGAATGCTGAGAATCTCCTGGGCAGACAGAATAACCAATAAGGAAGTACTAAGGAGAATACAGAACAGCAGGGAGATACTGGATTCCATCAAAATAAGAAAACTTCAATACTTGGGTCATATAACACGTGGTGACAGATATGAACTTCTAAAGTTAATTGTGCAGGGAAAGATTCAAGGAAGGCGCAGCATAGGTAGGAGAAAAATGTCCTGGCTGAGAAATTTTAGAGAATGGTTTGGATGCAGCTCAACTGAACTCTTTCGGGCTGTAGTGTCGAAAGTGAGAATAGCAATGATTCTCAACCTTCGTCGCGGAGGTGGCACGTAAAGAAGAAGATTACATTTATAACATTGTAACTTTTATAACAAGGCATTTAAATAAAATGAAAACACCATAAAATAAAGGCGGCAATTAACACCAGAAATTATCGACAATAACCATTTTTTCATAATCTAACCACTCATTTTGAGTTTGTAAGCATTATGTAAACGCCAGAGTTCTCTATGAATTGGGTAATTTTGTATGAAACATTATTTTTATTATAATATGACAAATACAAATTATCACTATAATAGCCGTACACTTTGTGGAACCTAGTTAAAAGGTCTGTTTGTATACAGGGTTATTTTAATGGACGCTTCACTGTTTGTTTTCGATAGATTAACGGTAAGAGGGTTATTGTTTCCCTCTTTGTATTCCTTATAGTCAGAGCCTATTTTACTTCAAATCAGGCCAGAGGCACAACACAATTTTCGGGCCCCTAAATATGATTTAATAACAATAATAGTAACTTTTTTAAATGAATTAATTATTTAATGGAAATATAGTTGCACCAGAAATTTAAATAAATAAAATTTATATTTAAACACTTAAACATTGTTTGTGTTGCATTTAAGATGAAAATACAGTGTGTCGCATTTAAGATGAAGACAGCTCTATATTTCGGCTATCAAAATAAATACAGATTTGAAGTTTTGCACAGTCATACAGCTTGAAGGTTAACATTTTTTAAGATGCCTAACTGAAATTTAAATTTTAATCGCAGCCTACTGCGAATCCACAAATAGGATAGATTTTCTATATTTTGCTTTGCGTTAGAGATATCGGAAAAAGATATTTGAAAAAGTACTTCCAAATCTTATTCTAACCCCACATACGAAATTACATGACAAAATTCACACTTTTTGTTTTTTCAGTATTTGTATTCAGGACCCTAAAATTCAGCTCAGATGTCCCGAGATGCATCTCGGGTCAGTCAATCTTAAGTTTTAGGGCCCACACTACAAATAATGAACAAACTGAAAGTGCGAATTTTGTGATGAATTTGGTATGTGGGGTTAGAATAGTAATATTTGGAACAACTTTTTGAAATAACTTTTTCCGATATCTCTAACTCCAAGCAAAATATCGAAAATTTACGGACATAAACGGGGTGTAAATGCGGACAGTAAATGAAAAAAATTAACATTGCTTTCCAAATATTTTACAATATGAAACTATATGGATATAATACATTATTTATCATTTCAAATCAATACAGATGTCCACGACCTGATATTTGATACTGTTCACGTTATCAACACTACATAAGTAATAAAAATTTCATGTTTTTTTTTGGTTGGAGAAAGAAAGGCGACACCAGGAAATTGTTAATTGTGTTTTGATTGGATCAAGGATTTAAGAATTTTAACCGGAATGTTTGATTAAGCATATCCAATAGACGTCGTTGAAGTGAAATTTTAAAACATAAAAGTGATTTAATCCATCAGTTTTCTGAAAACGGAAACCTGGAAGCGAAAAGAAAATTTTTGAAAACCGATGCTACGTAGTGTTGCCTAAAATCGGTCTCGGTCTTGCAGTCTTGGTCTTGTTCTTGCGTTTTCGCAGGACCAATACCAAGACTTAGCGTGCAAGACTTAAGCAAGAACAAGACTAAGTCTGCGAGACTCTTGCGTCTGGCAGTTAGAACTGAGGGTCGTTTTAGGTACTATATTAGTTTGGCTATATTCTTAGATACTCTATGAGAAACTAAAAAATTTGTAACAAAAATTTTGAACATTGGACCTATGCGCATTATGCGCATTACGAACAATACCATAAACATACATAGCGAATCAAAATATTCATTGAAAGACCACTTGACACATTTGACACGTACTCAGAGGTCATCATTACAATGTAAAAATAAAATATTTTGTACAATCTTTACCAGCAGACGACTTCTCTGAAATTAATTGAGAATAGTCGCCTTCTAATCATAACATAACATTCTTGCGTAGCGACGCCGATAGTAAATAGTATCGAATATCGTATCCACACTTTTTAAAAATATGTTACGTTAACTGATAAAAAATATACCCAATAAGTAATTAATTTTTTTTATTGCTAGTTTTCTAGGAATTTAAACACCACAAATCTTATCGGTATATAGAATAGTAAGACTATTATGTATTGTTTTTGCTGAATGTGCTATGAGATCACTCACACACAATTTGCCGAAGCAGCGCAGCTAATATTTAAAAGTATGATAACGAGACAAAAGAACCAATAATGCCGGATACGGTGTAAAGAAAATACCGAAATATTATTTAATAACGATGTACACTTCTCCAAAAAATTTTTGAACCACCTTAAATAGGGTCATTGTTAATGTCTCGAATTTCCTAAATCTGTTGTCCTATTTAAATGATTTTTTTAATATGTTGTCTTATTCTTTATAAATATCGCTGTAATAATATTGTTGCTGGACAGGTCAATTATTGTCATTGTATACCGGGTGTACCAATCAAACTGTATTTTTTCTCAGGGCTAGCATCACTTTGTGGAATATTCTAGCAATTATAAAATACGGAAATTAAAACTATAGCCTTATATTTTCTTAACATTATGTTTTTTAAACGCTTTTATTTAGTTCAATAGTTTGCGTCAAATCTTTAGACGTTAATTTGACTGCCTTTTCTCCAATGCAAATGAGTGAAAATTTGCACACATATGCATTCGCGGGAACAATACACGAATAGTCAATAAAAAAAATTATGTTCATTTATTGTTTAAATAAAAAAACGATTTTAATGGAAAATGCTTAAATTCTCTAGTTTTTTACAATGTAAAAACTTGAAACTTTTACGGATTGTAGCTAATGATATGAACTATACATAATTTCACTTTTTACGTTAATTGTTTACGTTATGCTTCATAAATAAACAATAAAGTTTCAAATTTTTTGCCGATTCCGACTACTTTTCATGTTAGTACATCAGTTATGTTTTATATATATTTTAATAAACATGACGATATATTTTGATGTTTAAAAAGTGTAAGACTAAAAAGTAAAAAATAAAAAAATATGAAAAAATTTTTTTAAGAAACGCTTTTCTTTAGTTACGAGTGACTAAAATTAAAAAATTATAATTAAAAAAATAATCAACAAAGATAATTATAAAAAAATCAACTGAAAAGCAAAAAATAAAAAAAAAATGAAAAAATTTAACACATTCGTTAAAGAAAAGCGTGGGGCGAAAACCGTTTATTCGATGAAGACGCGCTACGCTTTTCTTTGACGAATGTGTTAAATTTTTTCAATTTTTTTTTATTTTTTGCTTTTCAGTTGATTTTTTTTTTTAATTATCTTTGTTGATTATTTTTTTAATTATAATTTTTTAATTTTAGTCACTCGTAACTAAAGAAAAGCGTTTCTTAAAAAAATTTTTTTCATATTTTTTTATTTATTAATTCGCTTATATTGGATAATAAAAAAGTTAGGTACTTTTTTAACTAGCCATGTTTTTCATCATTACAGGCTGTTTTTAAATAAGTATGGCAAACTTTATTGGGTAATTCTGCTCTGCACGAAAACTAATGGCAGTTTAGTTTCAAACAGTGGGTTCAAACCTCACCCGGTGTCAGTTGTCTAGGTCTAGATATTTATTAATTTGGCTAGTCTTTACTATGGCTATGATATTCAAGCTTAAAATGTACCTTTCTGTTATGTTGTTCAAAGATATGCAATAAGCTAATGGGCAACTGCGAGATTTGCAAGACTCTTGCTGCAAGACCAAGACCAAGACCAGGTGTACTGGCGCAAGACCAAGACCAAGACTGTCTAGTCTCGTCTTGGTATTGCATTTGGACAACACTAATGCTACTGCATTAGACCTATAAATAATTGTTTTCGATTGGTTTTGTGAAGTGCGGTCTAAAAATATTCCTGTTTCTGGTAAAATGTATGAAAGCTTCTGGTGGATGGCTCGAGAAATTTTGTAAGCGACACAGTATTTCCTTCAAATCTGTTTCTGGCGAAGCAGCAGCTGTAAATTTATTAGTAGTTTTTAACTGGAAGGAAAAACTGCTCATTTTAATGAAAGTATAGGTGGGTACTCTCCGCGAGACATTATTAACGCAGATGAGACGGAATTATTTTTTAGAGTTTAGAGTATAACCCAAGAAAACTTATACCTTGAAAGTAGAAAGGTACATTGGAGGCAAGACTTCTAAAAATAGGATCACAATTCTATTTCATATGTCCTAGTTCATATTAATAAACAATGCTGCGTGGTCATCCACAACTTGTGTTAGGTAACATTAAACTAGTATCTCTTTTTATATATACACACATACAGGCACTTATTAAAAAAAAAATTAGGTTAAGTTTTTTTCTCTTCTTAGTTATCTTAGTTTTCATTTGCTTATGGTCAATTTTCCGCGCTTGCTTTACTCCAAGATATTTGTTCATATCGATTTCACCCATGGCCTTGATGTTCTGGCCATTTTGCATATCGAATCCACCGGGCTGTATCTTTCCTCTGACTATATTTAAAACACGGCACATATCTCGACCGGACTGCATACTAATATAATTAGAAAATATTTCCACAGTTTTTAGCATCTATTCTAGGTGGTCTCGAGTTGAAGCCATTTATTTCAAATCATCCATTTACAACCGATGACCAAGCCTCGCTACTACAGGATTGCTGTTTTTGATGCTAAAACCTGAGTCAGTGGAATTTAATAGCTGGAATAGCGGGTTCATAGCTAGAAAGAACCACAATAGATTCAACGAGTCTCCTTGAAACAGGCCCCGGTTGATTGCGATATATTCGGTTTCGAAATTGTTTTCACCAGGAATTTTCAGATGATTTTTAGTCTTCCAATAAGTATTCCTTAGTATTCCTTAAAAAGGTCACTATGTGATTATCGACTTTGTATATTCTTAATATATCTATAAGCCATTCATGCGGCACTGAGTCATAGGTTTTTTGTAGTCAATAAAAGCAGTAAAGAGGTTCCTTTTTTGGTAAATGCTTGGTTAGAAATGACTGAGTCGATGATAAGTTGTGTTTTGCAACCCATGGACCCTTAGCGCATCCTTTCTGTTGAGGCTCCATGATAATATTTAGAGCACAGTGTTGATAGATACGCCCGGCTACACAGGACGTGGCCAATTTATACAAAGTTGGAAGACAAGTAATTGGGCGGTACTTGGCTGGACCTTGGGTGTTATTTTGATCTTTCGGTAATAAATAAGTGGTTCCCTGAGTTAAGACTGATGGTATTTCCTGATTAGAAATAACATGATGAATTAATGTTGATAAGCACTCATGAATACTCCAAAACTTCTTAAGCTAGAAGTTTTGAACTCCGTTTGGTCCAGGAGATTTCCAGTTATAAAGCTCTTTGATAATATTTGAGACCTCTTCAGTCGTGAATGGTTCGTAGAGAGTAGTAACGTAGTGGTGACAGTTCTGCGTCGTAGCTTCTATCCAGCTAGCATTGTTGTTAAGAGCAGCTGGAGTGGAAAGTTGATTTCCCCAAGATTCATGAATTTCTTCTTGGCTTGGGTCGACACTTTCTACGGTGGAATTGAGTTTTCGATAAAACGCCTTCTCAGCATTCTCAAAAAGTGCATTGTCACATTTTCAGTTGTTACTGACTTTTCAGAAGACTATTATTATTATCTTTTAAAATTTTATGCAATCATAGACCCCTTATATGGTTATTTAATTTACAGAAACCCAACTCCAAATTATTAATATGGAGATTAAAATTAGAAGACTATAACTATACTATAAGATATAAACCCGAGAAAAATAATATTGCTGATCCTTTAAGTCGAATAAATTTAAGCGCAATTAAATTGGAATCCATTATTAACCATCCAGGTGACATAACTTTTGATATCGATCAATTTTTAGCTAAATTTAACCCAAACCCAGGCACAGTTTACAAAAATGTAATAATTCAGCGGTCCGCAACCTTTTTGATATTGCGACCTCAAAACTAAAAAAAGAGTTATGAGCGACCCCAGAAAAAAAATTACTAAATTAACAAGTGCAAAGTTTGGTTCAGGACGAAATTAAGATAAACTTTAATTATTATCCTCCACGTTGTACTTAGCTGTTTTTATTTCGTAAATTATGTTGAAGAGTTTATTTATTTTGGAAAGTAATATTGTAGCAAACTATGCATTTAACATAATATTTATGATGGCATTAAATGAGACAAGCAATTATTTTAACATTTTATTTTTTTTTTAAATAGGTACATATACGTAAGTTTACAAACTAATGTGAACCTTGTGCTTGCACACTTGCAGTCAGTATATTAATTTTTGGTGATATATTATCAGTAGTAATTGCCCAAGAGCTCTAAAATTATCGAATTTTTCGATAAATTTACCCATTAAAAATTACCCGTTTTTAAGGTGGTGCCATGAACGTATAAATAAAGATGGGTGGTGTGTTAATTTCTTGGAGAAGTGTAATACCTATATCATTAAAATACTATTTCGGTATTATGTCTACACGATATCCGGCATTATCTCTATACTTTTGTCTGGGTATGATACTTATAAATAAATACTTTTGTCTGGGTATGATACTTATAAATAATAGCCGCGCTATTTCGGCAAATTTTGTTTAGCCGAGTGACCTCATAACACAGAACACAGGACAAAGTCAGCAAAAACAATACATAATACAATACATAATAAGTCTTACTAGAATAATGTAATACTGATAAAGATTTCTGGTGTTTGGATTCCTAGAAAACTAATAATGAAAAAAATTATTTATGTAAATTTATGTAAGTGCTCGGGTGACATATTTTTAAAAAGTTTGGATACGATATTATATATTACTGTAGGCGTCGCAACGCAGGAATGTTGTGTTATATGAATATGATTAGAAGACGACTATTCTCAAAACCAGGATAATTGGACAATTATTAATTTCAGAGCAAAGAAGTCGGCTGCTGCTGAGAAAGAATGTATGACTAAAAAGTTTTATTTTCACATTATAAGAATGACCTCTGAGTACATGTCAAATGTGTCGAGTGTTCTTTTAATGGATATTTTGATTCGCTATGTATGTTTATGGTATTGTTCGTAATGCGCCTAAGTCTAATTTTCAAAATTTTTGTTACAATTTTTTTTGTTTCTCATAGAGTACCTAAGAATATAGCCGAACCTATATACTCCCTAAAACGACCCTCAGTTCTAACTGCAAGACGCAAGAGTCTCGCAGGCTTAGTCTTGTTCTTGCTCAAGTTTGGCACGGTAAGTCTTGGTCTTGGTCTTGCTAAAATTAGGCGGTATTGGTCTTGGTCTTGCGAAAACGCAAGAACAAGACCAAGACTGCAAGACCAAGACCGATTTTGGGCAACACTATTAGTGACATCAGCCTACTATGTTAATGAAACAATACTTATTTTAAGTTGGCAAAATCATTAATGATATCAGCCTACTATGTTAAAATTTGCCGTAATGAATTAAATAAGAATGGGGTTGTCTAATTATGATATCCAAACTGACTCTATATGAAGCATTTATCAGGTATTCAGTGCTTTAACGCACAAATATCACAACTAAGAATTATTATGTAGCTGATTCCAATAACAGATTATTAATATTATCTTAATGATGTATGTAAAAAATTAATAGCGTATACTATTTTTTCTTTAATGTTTTGGAAACTATCAACTTTAGTTCGACGCTTGAAAGGTAAAACTGCTAATACGCCAATTACGAATTTTACCAGAGAACCGTTTAAAGTTTGAAATTTTATAAAAAAAAAATTATAATTTTTGTTGTAAGCTTACTATCTTGACAAATCTTAGGAATATAAATGTTTTATAGTAGAATGCATTCATGGTATAAATTCTAAAAGAAATGTTATTTAGTTTTAAAATTAATGGCGCATTATACAAAGTGATTCTTGAATGCAATCAGGAGAAATGTATTATAAGCATAATGCGTTATATAACCAGGTAACTGAAAACGGCTTACTTACCAAATATGAGTAATTTTATGAGAAGGTGAAATGTTTTATAATATAAGTATTTATCTTATGGGTGTCTATTAGAAGTGTATTTTGGGAAGTCATTCTCGGTTTAAATTCTAATATTATTTTATTATATTTATTTCATAATTATTAGATATTCTAGACATTTTACATTAAAAAACAAAAAGAAATAGTTCAAGTTACTATGGTTTGTTTTTTAACCAAGAGGAGTAATTCAAATTTACCGCGCTGTATTGCTTGTTTGTAATTGGCCCAACCGCAGGCAAGTTAACTCAACTGTTATAAAATTTTGACACTAATGATATTTATCAAATTTTGACACTAGTGACATTTCATAGGTTAATTAAGTTATACTGGCGATTTTTGTGTTTTCTATGTTATTCCTTTAATGTTTAGATTGTTAGTCTGCTATTATATAAAAAGCAGTTGTTTTTGGAACTCTTTAGCGACGTATTAATTTAATATAATATTTATGGATTACCGTTGAGGGCCGACTAGATCAACCAAAAAAGAAGATTTATTTTGGTTATTATTCTAGTGACTTTCTTGGGTGTGAATCTGTCTTTTTAGTTTACTCCTCCTGGTTAAAAAATAAACTATAGAAAATACTTTATTTCTACGAAAAAAACAAGTGAGTTTCATGACAAAAACAATAAAAAGCACATCAGCAATATTAAAGTTGAACTCAATCTTCTTCGTCAGTCTCTGGAAGGACATCATTTACACCATTAATTCCAGTTAAATTTGTATATTCATTATGATATTTCAAGGGTACGTTCAAACAAAACTTTTACTAAAATAAACAATTTCAGCGAAAACCGCATATTTCAATCTTGAGCCGTTTAAAAGTTATAGGCAGTAAAAATGGGGGAAAATATAAGTGGACACGTATCAATTACTATTTCACTATCTGTATTATAATGAACTTCATTATGGTACAGATTTTCATTACGATACAGATTTGTAACCAATATGGCATTCGCGGTTAAGGCACTCTCGCAGTTGCCAATGGCGAGTCAAATACATACTTTGATGGCTTTGACAGTTCTCAATATGTAAACAAACTGACAAATTACTTAATTTGTTTGCGTTACAAAATTAATAAATTTGAATATATTTTTTGTTGTGAATGATCATAGAAAAAATCGTGTATACATCTTGCATTTAATTATCATTATGAAGCTCGTACTCTATTATGAAGCTATTATTAGCTCATATTACTCATTATGAAGCTTACTTGTTTTTTATTCCTCATACTCGCTTCATAATGACTATCATTAAATGATCGTTGCCTAATATACTATTACGACACTCTCTAATTTTTGTGTTGTAAATCTTTCAATATTTTAAACTTTTAGTTTATTATGAGAATACTATGTGTATAAAAATTAAGTCTTATTGCCAAAACTGAAATTCTCAAAAGCACCAACTTTTATCAGGAAGAAATATTTCTAAGAGATTTATAATAAAACATTTCTCATTTGCCGCGAACATTTTGGCTCACACTGTACATGTACACCTGGTTCCAAAAAAAACTGATACGACTCTTGAAGCGTATTTTGTAGAAAATTGAGCAGTGTATTTTGAAGGATCAATACTTAATATTTACATACTGTCAATGTCACTGCCAAATCTTAAAATTTGTCAGATAGCTTATTCTGTTCCACGGTTATTAGACTTTATTATTAATCTTTATTATTAATACTTTCTCCGCAACTGAGAGTATCTTATCAACTGTATTTTTTTAAACAATAGATGATAAAATAAAAATATTGACAGTTCAAAAATGTGAACATTATTGCATTGTGTGTGGCCTAAGTTTGGGCTGAAAACTGAAATGTATTACATTTTTACAAAATTTTGGAATATGTTTAATTACGTAGACCAATTTGAACAGTTGTTTTCAATACAGATTTCAATCCTCTACAAATAGTTTCTAATGTCTTTTGATGTCAAATAATTAGGGAAGCTGGAATTTAACAGTTTAGAATATTACATTGAGTTAATGCAAAATTGTGACGCATGTCAAAATTCTCAATGTATTTTAATTGTATTCATTTTCTTCGAATCCTGAGAAAACTAATAAATATTTTTGAAAAATTTAAACTCAGAATGAAAGACTACATTATTACCGAGGGCTGAAAGTCCCTGAAAACTTCTATAATATTTATTTTAATAAGTTACAGGGCTGAATTGAATATTAATTTGTTTTGTTGTATTGTATAATCCACGTTTACAATAATTATGTGATCTATTTGATGTAAAAACTATCATTTAGATAGTTAATATAAAAGTTTAGATAGATTTAAAATAATATAAACATTTAGACCTTAATAATTAGTACAATTTATGAATTAACATAATATGTAATCAGTTGTTTGTTGTTTGTTTATTTTATTATTTGTATGTCATAATAAATATAATGTCAGATCAATCAAATACACTGCTCAACATGATCAAATCTTACTAAGAGTCGTATCAGTTTTTTTAGGAACCGGCTGTACATATACCTACCATAAAATCGAGTTTCTGTAGGTGTAGTCAGAATTAAAAAAAAATTGTTATTTACTTATCAGATATAACTAATTTATATTTTTATGAGTGTTTTTCGCAAAATATTAATAAACCATGTCATTACTTCTGTGTTGATGTTATGTTTGAAATTTTGTTTGGAAATAGTTTCTATCTTTGGAAAGACAATCTTCGAAGTGGATAATGTAGCAAGCTTGATATTATTTTACACAGATAAAATGTATAATACGCCACCTGTACCCGTAACTGATGTAAACAAAACTGTTTTAAGCACCACTATGCAAAAATATTCTGCCATATGAAATGACTAACACGGCTTTAAGGCTCTAATACCTGAAAGTAAAATTGACTTATTTGCTAGAATCAAACGTGGTGGGTGTATTATACGACTGATAACATATTTTTGTATTAAAATTTGGCGCATAAGACATAGCTGCTTTCAAAACCATCCCAGAAATAAAATGTTTAATACGCCAAAAAAGTAGTTCAAACAGCACAAATCCCCTTTATACATACGTAGAAAAATTCACTGATTCTAATGGTATATAAAGTCTATTTTACAAAAAGTGGCGTATTATACATTTTACCTTTCAAGCGTCGAGTTGAAAATTCCATACCAAAATTTATAAGTATTGATGTTTTTTTCTATTTTTCCTTCGTTGCCTGGAATAATTGCGTTAAACAGATTTATGCAGCTGATTTGTAAAATGCGATTACCTCGAAAACTGTTCAGTTTTGAAGCTACAGTAGACTCGCGATTATCCGAGGTAACTGGGACCGTGACTACCTCTTATACGGAAAAACTCGGTTAACACTGACATTGGTTATATTGATAGAAAAACGCGTGAATAATCATAACTGTGGATATTTTAATGACAAAATTAATACAGTCTATAAAAGATAAAAACATTTACCTTAATAATGTTACTGTTTAAAAAAGTATTTGATTTTGCGTAAGCAATTCCTCTTTTTGATTTTGAGGCGGCGATGTTGCGGCATGGTTGAAAATTGTAACTCACCTGTTCTGACTTTTGCCTCGGTTAACCGAGGGGCTCGGATGACTGAGACTCGGATAATCGCGAGTCTACTGTATTAACAAGTATACCTTTTTTTTTGTTGAAATATCGTATCTTTAATATTTTATCAGAAAAATAGTGTTAACTCGAAGAGCAAAAAGTAAGCGCAAATTAATGTCAAATATGTGGCATATGTGGCGTCCTCTATTAGATACATCAAAATTATGCATCAAATTATAATTCCACATACTCAAAACCTCTACTTATAAATTTTTGTAAATAAATCTCCATAAACATGAAAGTTATGGCGAAAAATTTAATTTTAAATTTCAACTTTACCACCCTGTATCTTTCTTAATATTAATATTTTATTAAAGTAAGTTGGGTTAAATCGTAATATTTTAAAGTGTAGAATCTACTGTTTCTTTTTGTACAATTACTTAAGGACCACCCTGTATATGTTTACATATGTTATTTTTTATAATATAATCGTTTATTTATTTACCTATTTATTTAAAAGAATCTAAGTAGTATTTTCAAAATTTTCAAATATTAAGTAAACGCATCGAATCTGTAAGTTGAATCAAAAGTTTAATTCATTTATATAAAATTAAAGAGTGATATATTCAAACACTCAAATTACTAATGTTCGTTCTCTATTAAGTGAAGTTGGATGTCTAAATATCACATTTCCAAAACTGTCTTTCGTTAGTTAATAAAAGTTAGTCACAGCTAATCAACTCTTAAGTGAACTTCCGATCTGCCATATCTAACAAGTGTTACATTCTGCACAGAAATGTGGTAAACAACATTGATTTTTTCAAGAGGAGACAAAGGAGTTTTAGTATTGGGAAACAAGTTCCTGACAGTCTCAGCTTTCTTAATCGCAACTTTGACTGGTGTATTTCTAAACAATAAACAATTTAATAAGTTTTTCTGTTGTAACTTGAAGAAAGTACAATAAGGATATATATATATATATATATATATATATATATATATATATATATATATATATATATATATATATATATATATATATATTATATATATATATATATATATATATATATATATAGGGTATATATTAGGGTATATATAGGGTATATATAGGGTATATAAATATATATGGTTCATAGAATAGGATAGAAATATGTTTTATTGTCACTGAAAATTATACAATTTTATGAACAAAGCTTAAAAATATAACAATAATAAATACAATTTTCTGAAATTAGATAAATCGTCAATATAAAAAAAATGCAATTAATAAAGTAAAGCAAAAAACAAAGCCAATATATTGCAAAAATTAATATAAATTACAAATTGAACATACAACATAATAAAATACAAACAAAGGAACTACTTAATAAGTTTAAGCTGCTGCATGTGACACCCAAATATAGATAAATACACTTTAGTTATTTGTATATTAAGGTAATTTCTTAGTTAGTCGCTCTTCTATTGAATAATAATATTATGGTCTTCTAGATTGATGTGCTTTTGTCATTTTACGGAACTTGGGGAAACTTGTTGAAGTTGTGAAGGGAGATGGTTGTATAGTTTTTTTGCGGAATATAATATAGATTTCTTTACTATCTCAGAGGACGGGGTCGGTAAATAGACATCAAAAGTTGAATTTCTGGTAGAGTAGTTATGATGAGGCCTTGCTGGAAAGCTAGAATTAAGCAAACAGTTTCTAAAATATATAAAGATGGAAGGGTTAAAATTCCGTGATCTTTGAAGTAACTTCTGCAATGTGTTCTTGTTCTGAGGCCAAACAGATATCTTATTGCTCTTTTTTGTAATTTAAAGATTACATCTAACTAGGCAGCTGTACTAAAACCCCAAAAAGGAAGACCATATCGAAGATGAGACTCGAACAAAAGAAAATATGTTATTTTCATCATCCAGCCTTCTGCATCCAAAGTTGAACATAGGCCTCCCCTAATTTCTTCCAGTTTTGTCGATCTTGGGCGTTCTGCAACCAATTCCTAGCAATCCTTTTGAGGTCGTCTGTCCATCGTGTAGGTGGCCTACCTCTACTTCTTCTGTCTTCTCTTGGTCTCCACACTGTAATTTTTTGGGTCTACCTCCCGTCCTTCATTCTGGCTACATTGCCCGCCCAATTCCACTTCAGCCATGTTACTCGCTCTATGACATCTGTGACGCCTGTCCTTCTTCTGATTTCTTCGTTTCTGACCCTATCTCTGAGAGTCAGTCCAAGTAGTGACCACTCCATTCTTCTTTGGGCCACTCTAAGTTTCGTTGCTGTGGCCTGGGTTAACGATAATGTTTCGGCGCCGTAAGTCATGACTGGAAACACACATTGGTTGCACGTCTTCCTTTTCAAATAATTTGGCAAGTTGCTCTTGAAAATGTCTGATAGAGCTCCATATGCGGCCCATTCTAAGGTGATCCTTCTCTGTAACTCAGCAGTTTGATTGTCCCTGGCAATTTGGATTTCATACCCTAAGTATTTATATTTATGGACCAATGCTATTTCGTTGACGTCGACTTTTGGATTTCCGCTTGGTACCAGGTTTGTCATGTATTGTGTCTTTCCAAAATTTATGTTTAAACCAACTTTTTTACAGACGGCATCTAACTCAGTAAGCATAGTTCTAATCTCTTTTAAGTTGTCTGTTATAAGAACTATGTCGTGTGCGAATCGTAGGTGGGAGAGCCTTTCACCGTCGACATTTATATTCCTTTAGCGTCCCACTCCATTTGTTTGAAAGCTTTGGCATAGTCACAGAAAACAGTGGCAGTATAAAGATTATTGTTTAGTGCTTGGTAAACCTCATGAAGCACAAATAACATGGCACGAGTGGTACATTTATTAGTTAAATGCCGAACTGATTTTGTAATAAAATGTTGTTATAAATGAGAAAGAACATCAATCGGGATTTTACGAGTCTCTCAATAATTTTGGAGAGTACCGGTAGTAAAGCTATAGTTGCAAGCATTAGATTTTGCACCACCCTTATGAAGAGGATTAGTAGTGGCTATCTTTGGACACTCTGGAAATTTACCTTTTCCAAAGGAATCTTTAATTAGCGAGATGAGGAGTTCCAACACATTCTCTGTGAAATTTGAGAAGATTTTTATGGATAGTCCATCAATACTACAGGATGATTAGCTTGCTTTTGATACTATTGATCATTTGGATCAGTTCAGATTTATCTACTGGTCTTATAAAGAATGATTTCGAGACCATTCCTGAATTAGGGAGATAGGAAATGGGATCTTGTTGCGACAAAATAGTAGATGTTATATTTTTATTCATATACACGAAGCATTCGTTTAGACTTTCAGGGTTTGGAAAGGCAAATGTTTGAGCTGCGTGGGTTTTATTTCGAAGATCGTTTGTTATGGACCAAGTTTCTTTTGCAACACTTTTGGAGCTTCCCAGACGATTTTGATAGTAGGCTTTTTTAGCTGATTTGATGAGTTTTAGGTATGTGACTCTGTAATTGGTGATATATTGAGTGACAGAGACGTTGGTAGTAAATTTCTTGATATAAAGTAATGAACGAATATTTTTTGCTGATATGCGAATACTTTTGGTAGCCCAGGGTTTGCGATGTTTTGGCTTACTTGTAACTAAAGGAAATGCCATATTGAAGATACAGACAAGCTTCTCTAAAAGGTCATTGAAATTATTATCCACGTCTGTAGAAGGAAAATGCTACTCAGAAGTTCAGCATAAATTTTGTAATTTATGAAAATTTCGAGTGGAAAAAATCCTACACAAACGTCGGGTTTTCGAGGAGGGTTTGTTGAAGATGTTAAACTTCATAAATGCTGCTTCATGATCCGATAGTCCCGCATTAATAACTGTAGAGCAGCCATCAAGGGGTGAGAAATCTGAGACAATATAATCAATTATGGTAAATGAGGTTTTTGTAGGAGAATTAACGTGCATTGAGAGACCACACGATTCAAATATGTTGTAATATGGTGGTTCATCTGACTCGCCTCGGTTTCTGTACGAAAAACGACTTAAGATTTAAAAAAATTCTTTACAGAAAGGGCTATTAACACTACAATCTGAAGATAATATGAATTATAAGGGTGCTCCAAAATAGAGTGGTATATCAAAGTTATATTTTTTCTTAAAAAACACCCTATATCTGATGATATTTTTGAACTGCCTTTAAAAAATAAGCTATACTTTTATAAGGGTTCCCTATACCTAAATAGAGGGTGCAGTTATTTATTTCGATTTTTATAAAAATGTAAGGTTTTAGAAAAAAATAAATATCTACGAATCTAAGAATCGGTGACAAATTTTGTCTTGGATCTTATTAATAAACTATTCAGCATATTTAAGCAGATGTTTATTGTAACAAAAAATTTGTACAGGGTGTTTAACATATAAGATTGATCTATTAACAAATTCAAGCTGTAATTACGTACTTATTTTAAATACAACAGCCTATATTTTACTAGTTTATCGTGTGGAAAATCTACTTAGCTTTCAATCTCTATTAGGGTTTCCTACACCTATCTCCCTTCATTTTTAAATATTTAAAGATTTCCTAATTTGTAAGCTTTAACAATTAGAATCAAGTATGTCATGGTTATGTACAACACATCACCAAACACCGGCAATATTTAAGGATTTTTAACTAGAACAACAGCAAATTACTTTTAATGGGAAATAAGCCACAATTTTACCAAAAAAAAATGATTTTATTAACGTTTCGAAGCCCAAATCGGGTTTTGTTGTTAAAATACAAAATAGACAACAGTTTTTATAGGAAGAATAAGTACTAGGAAAAAGATTTTTTCATCAAATGAAATTAGTCTGGAGTTGTTAGGTAATTGAAAATGTTATATTTATTAACTAGTTCTAGTGTGTTCTTTACGGTGAATTTAGGTGAAAATATAGTGCAGTCTACAATAATATCTAACAGTTACGACAAAATTAAAATAGCCCAAGAATATGAAGCTGCAAATAAACAGGTAAAAGAGAGTGCTAGGAAACAAGAGAAAATGGGCAGAAGGAATGGCTCGAGCAGCAGAAGAAGCAGCAGCAACAAATAACCAAAGATAATTATATAGAAACCCCAAGCGTTTTGCAAACAGAAACACAAGCAATAACAAACCACTAAAAGACAAAAGAGGGCAACTTCTCACAACGACAGAAGAACAGACCGATAGATGGCAAGAGTATTACAAAAAACTCATAGCAGAGCAAGAAAACGAAGCGTTTGCGCAAGAAGACCATGCAGCAGGACCAATTGAAAACTGTTTAAAAATAAATGCAGAGAGCCCAACGAAGAAAGAATTATGTGAAGCAATCCGCCACCTGACGAATAACAAAGCAGCGGTAATTGACAATATCCCATCCGAATTGTGGATAGCTGACATTTAGGGAACAGTGGAGTTACTGGCACCATTGCTGACAGATATATGGAATGAAGAACATGTACCTACAGAATGGAATAATGGAATCATAATAAATCTCCAAAAAAAAAAGTGACGCGCAGCTATGCGAAAACTGGAGAGGTGTAACGCTATTATGTTCGAAAACGTCGAAAGAATTAACGTCGAAATCGATAAAAATCTTCGCAATGAACAAGCGGGTTTTAGAAGGGGAAGATCCTATATTGACCAGATTCCTACATCACGTATCATCGTAGAAGAAATTAAAGAAAAGAATGCAGTACTGATAATGACGTTTGTAGACTTTACCAAAGCGTTTGATAGCATAAAACAAAAAGCTCTTTGGAACATTTTAAGCCACGCAAGAATTCCACTTAAGATCATTAGAATAATACAAATGATATATAACCGAACAACATTCCACGTATTACATTTGGGTCAAATGACGGACAAAATAGAAATAGAGAAGGGGGTAAAGCAAGGCTGTATACTCTCACCACTACTCTTCAATATATGTCTCAACTACATTTAAAAAAAACCATAGACAGAAAAAACGGAATCCCTTGGAACTACTTAGATGGTAAGAAACTGGCTGATATGGAATAGGCGGATGATATATGCCTGGTTTCACGTACAATAGATGATATGAAGAACATGCTAAGTAAACTGGAGAAAGAGACGGCACAAATGGGTCTCTGAATAAATGTCAATAAGATAGTTGAGATGAGAATAGGTCAATTTCGACAGGAAAAATTATATATCAATCAAGAAGAAGTAAAACAGGTACAAGAATTTTGCTACCTAGGAAGTATAGTTGGCGTACATGGTGGAATCGAGGCGAAGATTACACATCGACTTAGAAAAGCACAACAAATCGAATCCATCAATTAATAAAATTTACATTGTCATCATGTAATCACACAGTGTTGTATTATTTTAGTTGAATTTGGTCTACATGTGACATTGAATAATATTCTTATATTAAACTGCATAATATAGGATATTATCCTATATTATATGCCGTATTCTAGAAGATATTTAAATTATATTTCATTCCGTGTAAGTGTTTTCTATATCTTAACCCAACGGTTAAGTAAATTTAAGAACACCACTTTTTATTTACATCTTTGAATCTTTGAACCACAATTATAAACAATTTAATTCAATGACTAGTTTGACGAAAACGAGCATTTTGTACAAAAAATATGTAAAAGTAGGTATTTACAGAATAGCATGGGTATTGAGAACAATTGAGGGGGTTAGAAGTAAAAGGGTTTAAGTGCACGTTTTTGAAATTTTACTCTAAGTACAGATTCGCATACGTAAATGGTATTAGAACTTTGTGGTAAAACGATTTAAGCATATTTTGACCAATAGTCGCCATCTATCGCCATTACATTTAGTTCATTGAAAACAATTGCAGTTTGGTTTGGTATTAAACAGGTTTAACCGTGCGCTTTAACCGTTTTACCACAAAACTATTTTTAGTATTCTGTAAAAACAAATAGTAATAAACGGGTTTAAGTGCGCTTGAACCATTTTACCACAAAACTATTTTTCGTATTCTGTAACGTGTTAACCCGTGTTAATACAGGATTATTCTTTAAGTAAATAAATACTAGATTTGTGACCAATTTTGAAGACTAATTAAGTATTATACAACGTGCCAGTTGTAGTTACACTGTGGATAATAGCTGTGACAAAAATGATTAGTAATATGTAGTTAACATCTGCACTTAAACCGTTTTACCAGTAACATTAATCCACACCATGTACCGATTCAAGTACATTTTTTTAATAATTGAAAAAAGGAAGGATATGAGTAATAATATACCCTTATATTTTTATCATCTTATAGTACATTGTACACTAGACATATTTTAGTTTAATGACTCCTACAATTTATAAAACTCAAACAACTTTGAAGCTGATTACCTCAGAACTATCAAAACTGCACTTAAACCCTTTTACGTCTGGCCCCCTCAATTACGTGGAATTAAAGGTAATTTAAATGTCTTTCATTATAGAGAATAGAATACCGAGTATGCCATTTAAAATAAGTCTGTGTGAGTAAATGATAAAAATTTAAATTTTATTAATGACAGTATCTTGTCTACGATGTCCAAGTATATCGCCGGTGTTTAGTGATGTGTTGTACATAACCACAACATACTTGATTCTAATAATTGTTATAGCTTAAATTCTTTATCTTTAAATATTCTTTAAATCTTTAAATCCTTAAATATTTCAAAAACAAAGGGAGATAGGTATAGGAAACCCTAATAGAGATTGAAAGCTAAGTAAATTTTCCACACGATATACTAATCAAATACAGTGGTACCTCGATATACGAGCGCCCTACTATACGAGTGTTTTGAGATACGAGCCGCCGAGCGAGCGATGTTTTGCTTTGAGATGAGAGCAAAATTTGAGATACGAGCAACCGCTTTTTATTAAAATTCATGCCTCTTTTTGACTACCTACTTCTAACTTAAAGGAGGTGATAAAGGGTATAATGCCAGCTAAGGGCGTTACAATAATTTCCAAGCTCCAAAACTAATGATGGTGTGGGTGACAGAAGCAGCTTCAAGGAAGAACCTTAACAGAAAGCATCCTAATGTGAGAAGCCACGAGCGATTTATGAAAGGGAGGAAGAAACAAACCTCTTTGGACAGATTTTTTAAACGGGCTGCAGATGAAAATGAGCGAAGTGTGACGAAAAAAGCGAAGAACACTGACGAAAATTAAGCGCTTCCGTAAGCACCTCACTTTTTCTTATGTTTTTACAGAATATGTATGTATTTTTTGTTATTTATAAATTAACGTTTCTTCTTGTAAAGACATGTTTCTTATTTAAAAACACTTAACAAAAACAACTAAAGTTTTCTTTTTGGTCTGGAACGGATTAATGGCATTTCAGTTAATTTCAATGGGGAAAATTGCTTTGACATACGAGTAATTTGACATAAGAGCAAGGTTACGGAACGAATTACCCTCGTATGTCGATGTACCACTGTACAGGTTGTTTCATGTTGGGAATTTGTTAATAGAATAGAACAATCTAATATGTCGACAACCCTGTACAAACTTTATTACAATAAACATCTGTATAAAATCATAAATATGCTGAATAGTCTATTATTAAGATTCAAGACAAAATTTTTCACCGATTCTTAGAATCGTAAATATTAATTTTTTTCTAAATCCTTACATTTTTATAAAAATCTAACTAAATCAAAACACCCTGTATTAAGGTAAAGGGACCTTATAAAAGTATAGCTTTTTTTAAGGGAAATTCAAAAATGTAATTTTTTATAGGGTGTTAGGGAAAAATATAATTTAGACAAAAAGTTCAAGAGTTTTCATTTTTCTAGACCAAAAAACCACTGACTGCTACTCCACAACACTATATCGTCGATTGCGTTCACGGGAAAACTTTTGAGAACTATTCGCCAGCAAATATTTCTTGGGGATTTTTTGTCCGGAATATTTTGTGGGGATATTTTGTCCAAAAAATTTGTGGGGATTATGTGTCCGGAATTTTTTGTGAGAATTTTTGTCCAGGGATTATTTGTCTGCAGATTATTTGTGGGGATTTTTCATTTTGAATTTTTGTGGGGATTTTTTGTCCAGGAATAATTTGTGGAGATTTTTTCTCCGGGATTATTTGTCCGGAAAATATTTGTCTGAGCCCCGTTGGAGTTCACTTTGTTAGCATTTGTGTTTTAATCGGTAACAGAACCCTATTATGACGTAATTTCGATCTTATTAGATCTCATCCGGCACGGATATTTAGTGGATACATTTCCAGTGAACCTTTTAATGAACAAACGTGTGTTTGCATATTCTGAGAGGGTTTAAATTGCATAGCAGAATAATCGATCAGCCAATTTTCAACTCATGATTGTGTGGTGGCATCCTTGGTATATTCAGGAAATTTAAAAATCCTGTTGGATAATTTACGGTCCATCACCATTTGTTTGGTGTATAGTAAAAAAATAATAATAAATAGTATAAAAATTAAAACTACTGATCACCAATCAAAATTTATTTGTATGTATTGTTGTGATCTGCTTCTTATTAATTTTATATTGATTATTATTTATTTAATTAATCATTTAATTGTCGCAAATCATATATCAAAATTGAATAAAAAATCTCAGGGTGCCTTTTAATATATAAAAAAAGAAAAAACCAAATTATCTTACGTTATATTTATCTTCTCTCGTGGGTTCAGTATCTCTGAGTTGATCCTAATCGGGATAAAATAGGGAAAAGAAATAAAGCAAACTATTAAAATAAAAATACAGAATTGTCTTTTATTTATCAAATTAATACTCTGAAAACTATCGAATCTAAAAAACCTGTGGACACAGATGTCCGAATGAAATTTATACCACTTAAAATTATTATCTTTGGTAAATCAAACTAAACCAAACAAATTTATGTCTTCGCAAGGTTACCTATATTTACTATTTATATTTTGAAATATTGGAACTTTAATTCATATGCTTTTTACTCAAAAATTTATTTCCCGAACATAAAAATCTCTTTCACATAAATTGACTGACCTTTTGCTTCCCTCACTCGGATGTCTTCTCGTGACCCCAAACAGCTCTCCCTCGTTGATTATATTAAAGGCTACTCATCAAAGCCTCTCTCCGTTGTCCAGCTTCAAAACTGTCAGCATACCAGCACTAATTCTCCAACAAGCCGTGTTTCTTTGACACGTTCTCGATTCAAACAAAACTCCAAAAATTCTCTGCTCTCCTTCTCACAATACTACAGAATCAAAGAGGTATTTCGTCTCGATTTGATCTGTCGCTCGTTCCACTTTTCAACACTATTCTCCACTATCAACCAGCCACTGATATATGCTAACTATCTACTCCACTTAACACGTCGAAAACCGCTTCTTCTCGCTGCCAACAACATAATGAATAATAATTCAACCTCTCTCCATCATCCAATCCATCTTTTCCCCTTCCACATTCCAAGAATCAAAACATTGACTTTTCCATTTGACAAACAACAGTCACCCTCAAATTTGTTCCGACAATCCTAATTACTTTCGGAGAAACTCTCCCCCATATACTCGTATTGAAATGAAGATATTAAAATTCCAACTTTCTTTTCAATTATCAATTTCGAGAAATATTGATAATTACCTACACAGTAAACAATTTTTTTTCATTTTAAATCTAAATACATAGTTCTTTTCACTTTAATTATTCACAAAAGTCTTTAATGGTTCCGCGGAAAGCTCGTTAAAAGAGAAATCTATTTACATCCTAACTAAATTCTAATAAATTTTAAAACAGCTCAATATACAGGGTGTATCAAATTTATGTGCCCGCGTTATAAAAAAAAATTTAATTTAATTTTTATTTTGCTTTTGATTGATAAAATGCAAACACAATAGTATACAACATATAATGTATTCATAACAATATTGCTCGAACAATAAAAAGTGTTGGGTCGATTTTCAAATAATGAAATTCGTTTAAATTTGATATTTGAATATTGGATAATATTGAATTTTATTAGTTACTGTTTGTAAATATTGAAGTAACCTTTGCAGTAGCCCTAAGTTAAAATTAGTTTGATTTTGATGTGCTAATATGTATTGCATAATATTGAAATTTATTCATTGCTTTAAGCAAATATTGAAGTGAAGCTGTATCTCTACTAGCAACAACTTGCCTACATTTGTGCGTAACCAGACGATATAAACTGTAAAAATTAGCATAACTTTCTTATTATAAAATATACTTTTTTTATAAATAATAGAAGCTTACTTTCTTCATGAAGCTGTTTATACGAATTTTAACGTCCTCCGCAAACCCTCCTCAAAAACCCGACGTTTAAGCAGGATTTTTCCGCTTGGAATTTCGTAAATTCCAAAACTTATGCTTAACCTCTGAGTGGCATTTTCCTTCTATGGACGTGGACTATAATTTCAGTGATTTTTCAAATAAGCTTGACTTTATCTTCAGTAAAGCTTTTCTTTTGATCCAAAACATCGCAAACTCTGGACTATCAAAGGTATCCGCATATCAGTCAAATTTCCAGATTGCCTAAAGACAGCCACCGTTATTACTCTTCATAAGGGTGGTGAAAATCTAATGCCTGCAATTATAGACCTAGTGCCTTACTACCGGTACTTTCCAAAATTATTGAGAGACTCCTAAAATCCCGGCTTAGTTCCTTTCTAGTTGAAAACAACATTTGATCACAAAATCAGTTCGGTTTTTAAAATAATAAATGTACCATTGATGCCATGTTTTCTGTACTACATAAGACTTATCAAGCACTGAACAATAATATCTTAACAATGCCACTGTTTTTTGTGAATGTGCCAAAGCTTTTGATGGTGTAAATTACAACATTTTGATAAAAAAACTAAATTTCTACGGAATTCGAGGTATTTCTTTAAAATAGTTTCAATCTTACTTGGATAATAGGAAACAACTGGTTAGAGCACAGGATACACACTCTAGTCTCAAAAACATTGTATGTGGGGTACCACAAGGTTCACTATTGAATCCTCTACTTTTCCTTATCTTTATTAATGACATCACTAGTTTAAAAATCGATGGAAAAATTTTTATTTTTGCTGGTGATACCAGTATTACTTGGAGCAATTCAAATATTGCAGCTATGATACTATAACTTCTGATCTACTCACAATAAAAACCTGGTCCGTTTCTAATTTACCCTCTTTTAATGTAGATAAAACAGTAGCATTATCCTATAAACAAGCTCTTCAACCTTTACCTCTTAATAACAGCCAGATCAGTACCTACCGTTGATTCTGTAAAATTTCTTGTTATTTTTTTAGGTAGCAACCTTAAATAGTCCTTTTATATCGATGTGTTAAGTAAGAAACTATCCTCAGCTTGCTATGAAATAAGATCTGATTTGAAAGAAATCAATTTAGCCTCTTCCAAAATAACATATTTTCTTTGTTCGAGTCGCATCTTCGATATTGTAATCCTTTTTGGGTTTCTAGTACAGCTGCCCAATCCAATGGTTTTTTTTTTAATTACAAAAAATAGCAATTAGATATCTGTTAGACCTCAGAAGAACAACACATTGCAGACGGTACTTCAAAGATCACGGGATTTTATCACTTCCTTCTTTATATATTTTAGAAACTGTTTGCTTAAATCGTAAACACCTAAATGTCTATCCAGCAAGACCTAATCATGACTATTTTACCAGAGATTTTACCTTTGACGTATATTTACCGATCCCGTCCAACGAGTTAATAAAGAAATCTATACTATATTCTGCAAACAAAATTATACAACCATCTCTCTCTGCAACATCTTTCTCCAAGTTCCGAAAGACCAAATATTATTCAGTAGAAGAATTTTTTAATCAATGACTATAAGAAGAAATAATGATGACTATAATTAAGAAATTATTGCGTAAAAGTAGTATTTTTATCTGTATTTGGGTATCATATGAAGAGGGGTGTCCCGAATAAAGTACGTGCCTCCTAGCGGCGGGATACGGGCAACACTACATTGGCTTCTAGGGCAGTTCTTACAGTAGGGATCCTGACCTATACAGAAAAATGCAGGTGGGTGTGGGGTAACACTGCACTTTGGCTTTATTGGTGGTGTATTGGCTAAACGTGCAGGGCAGGGTATGGTGCTGATAGAAAAGGCATTCAGGCATCAAATATCCAAACAAAATCTTTTCAGGCCATAATAATGAAAAGACCTTCCCCAATGATATAAAAAACTTATACTGAAATGATGGAATCTCCTCAGGTAAAATGTGCCGGAAGTAAAATGAGCCTCCGTTCGGATTTCCGGGTGAGGACTATCTCAGGGGGAACACCATTGCAGGTTAGAAAAATCAGGATAGGGTCGCAAAATCTTGGTAGTCTCACAGGTAAGAGTCTGGAGTTAGTGGATGCGCTCAAACGAAGAGAGTTCAAATTGCTTGCATTCAAGAAACCAGGTGGAAACAACAAAGGGCAAAAGAACTAGGTAAAGGATACAAATTGTGGTATGCAGGGAGTAGTAAAACTAGAAATGGAGTTGGTATAATTGGTGATAGTGAAATGAAAGGTAACGTAGTGGAAGTTGTAAGAACGAATGATAGACTGATGTCAGTGAAATTTGTAATTGATAAGGAGGTATTGAATGTTGTGTGTGTGTGTATACTCGACAAACAGGTCTGGGTGAGAATGAAAGAAGAGCTTTTTATGACCAATTAGGAGACGTCCTGAGTGATATTCCGTCAGAGGAGAAAGTTATAATAGGAGGTGATTTCAATGCATGTGGGCCAAGCCAAGGCAGGATACGAAGCAATACATGGGGGATTAGGCTTTGGAACTACAAATGAAGCTGGAGATGATATGCTTGAATTAGCAACAGCAATAGATGTGGCGATTGTTAACACATTCTTTAAAAAGAGAGAAACTCAACTTATTACGTACAAAAGTGGTCAACATCAATCCCAAATAGACTATTTCATTATAAGGAAAAAAGACATACGTGAATGCAAGGACTGCAAGGTAATAGTTAGTGAGACAGTAAGCTAACAACATAAGCTGCTTGTTCTGTACATCGAAGTAAAAAGTGAAACTAAACCAAAATATCAGAGAGGACCTCAAAAAAATCAAGTGGTGGATGCTAAAAGATGAGAAAGAAGGTCTATTCAGGAAAAGAATAGTAGAGAAAATATGTTGGAACATGAAAGGAAGCCCTACTACAACTTGGAGAAAAATGGCTAGTAGTATTAGAGAGACTGCTATTGAAATACTGGGGAAAACGTCAGGAAACAAGTTTGAGGATAAAGAGACTTGGTGGTGGTCAAACGAATTTCAAGGAAAAATAAAAGAGAAGGGAAAATTATTTAAAAAGTGGCAAGAAACCAGATTCAGCACAGATATTCAAAACTATATGGTCGCGAAAAAGAAAGCGAAAGTAACAGTAGCAAAAGATAAAGCAGAAGCGTATTCAAACCTATACGATCAACTTGATACCAGGGAAGCCGAAACGAAGATATGTAAAATAGCCAAACAGAGAGCACAGAAAGCAAAAGATTTTAGTCAGATTAGATGTATCCGAGATGAAAATAATAAAATACTAGTTCACGAAAAGGATCTCAAAAAGAGATGGAGAAAGTACTTTGGCAGCTTATTAAATGAAGAATTTGACAGACAGCCTGTGGGGTTAACGTAGACAGTAGCAGCAATGGTCACCAAAATAACACACGAGGAAGCGGCTCAAGCGCTTCAAAAAATAAAGAAAGGAAAAGCGGTAGCACCAGACGATATTCCTGGGTAAGTATGGAGAGCATTGGGAGAGACAGGAACAAGGTGGCTAGCAGGTTTATTTAATAGATTTATGGAAGTTGGACAAATGCCAGACGAATGGAGAAGCAGTATACTAGTACCTGTCTACAAAAACAAGGGAGATATACAAAAATGTACAAACTACAGGGCTATAAAACTGCTTAGCCACACCATAAAAATATAGGAAAGAGTAATTGATAGACAGATACGTGAATTGACCGAAATATCCGAGAATCAATTTGGCATTGTGCAGGGCAGATCAACAACAGATGCAATTTTCATTAAAAGGCAGTTGATAAAAAAGTACAGGAGTAGAGAAAGAAACGCTCACATGGTACTCATTGACCTTGAGAAAGCATATGATAGAGTTCCTCGAGAGATTCTGTGGTGGGCACTCAATAAGAAAGGAGTCCCTGGTGAATATGTAAAGATTGTGAGGGATATGTATGAGTAACGACTAGTGTTAGGACAGGTGTGGGAGAGACTGATAAATTTCATGTGAAAGTAGGATTGCACCAAGGCTCGGTGCTTAGACCGTATTTATTCTCATTAGTTTTGGACCAGATAACAGCGAAACTAGAGGGTAACATTCCATGGGGCTTAATGTATGCTGATGATGTCGTGTTAGTAGGAAATAGTGAAAGAGACTTAGAACCAAAACTGGAACAGTGGACACGAGCTCAGGAGGAAAAAGGTTTAAAACTTAATAGGACAAAGACAGAGTATTTGGAATGTTCATTTAAAGATGGGGTTACTAAAAATAAAATGGTATCTTTGGATGGTGAACTGATTGTAAAAAGCAATAGTTTTAAGTACCTGGGATCGGTATTACAGAGTAATGGAGAAATAGATGGAGATGCATGCAGTAAAATTAGGGCTGGATGGATGAAGTGGAAGGAAGCGAGTGGTGTGTTGTGTGACAGAAAACTTCCAATGAAGCTGAAAGGAAAATTCTATAAAACAGCTATAAGACCGGCTATGATGTACGGAACTGACTGTTGGGCGGTGAAAAAGAAAGAGGAACAACGAATGCATGTGGCGGATATGAGAATGCTTAGATGGATGAGTGGAGTGACAAGAAAGGATAAAATTAAAAATGAGTATATTAGGGGAAGTCTAGGTGTGGCAAAAGTTGATGCCAAAATGAGAGAGCATAGGTTGAGATGGTTTGGTCATGTTCAACGTCGAGAGGTTAATCATCCAATACGAAGAGTAGCTGAAGTGCAGATTCCTGGAAGAAGTAGGAGAGGAATACCAAAGAAGACGTGGGGGGAAACGATTAGGCAGGACATGTTGGTAAAGGGGATTAGTATTGATATGACCCATAGAATTGTGTGGAGAAATGCAATTAGGGAAGCCGACCCCGCATAGGGATAAGGCAAAGAGAATGATGATGAATGAAGAGTACAGGGAAAAAACAAGAAATGTAACATTTTATACATATTGAGATAAACACCAATAAAGGTTTAATTCTTATGATATCTAACAACGACTTAGGAGATTCTTAGCAGAATTCTAGCAATTTTTGGTCTATAATCTTAATATAATATTAATGTATATTAAGTTATTAATTTAATAATGCACCAAAAAACTGCTAACATTCCTTATTTTTGTCCAGTGGCGTGCGGACAATCCTGGTCTTTCGCCTGGATACAAATTTTTAAAAAATTTATATAGACTGATATTTCTGGTTATTGTTCTGAACCGATAGTCTAGTCGATAGTACTCAGTTTTTGCTACCACATGGCGAGAAAAGTCGAAACTTATGAAAAAGTGGCATTTCTTGTTTTTCCCCTGTACTTTTCATATGTAGCAGGTTAACTTACTAAACTTATTAGTTCTTCAGGTCGATTAATTTACAATTTATTTAAATTTTGTAATAGATTGTTTTTGTTTTACTTATATTTTTATGTTTTATTGACGATTTATGTAATTTTAGTAAATTGTATTTGTTATTGTTTTGTTTTTCGACCGTTTGTAAGCTTTGTCTATAAAATTGTACAATTTTCAACGACAATAAAGCATATTTCTATTGTATTCTATTCATATGTACATAATATGATAAATTTTTAAATATGTACGTAATAGAAAATTTTATGGATTTAGTATACGCAATTAGATTTTAACATTTTTAACATATTCAATAGATTTTAATATTCAATTGTATTTAGAATTAATTGATGGATTCGACCGTTACTTGATGGAAGTTCATTTTATCTAATAATAAAACACTGAAAACGTTTGTTTTCTATACTTCCACAGAATTTATTATAACTAAGTGACTACAGCTGTTTCGGCAGAGTGCCTTTCTCAAGTGATATAGTTTACAATGTGTTTGCCTTTTTAAGTCTTCAACTGAAGAGGTTGAGGAGTGGGGAGCTGTTTGTCTCGAGTTGGTCATTCAGAATTATATCTGTATTTTTCAGTTTATTAATTTCCATAGATTCTAAAAAAGATAGCTTAAGGCCTTTATTTTGAATATGCAGAATTTGAAACTCTTCATTGAAAGAATGATTATGATCTAGAAGGTGAAGTGCGTATGTAGAAGTGTCTGTTTTTCTATTGTTGAATGCCCTTTTGTGTTCTGCTATCCGTTTGTCAAAAGTTCTGCCAGTTTGACCGATGTACGTTTTCGGACAGTCACCAAAAGTTAGTTTGTACACACCACTCTGTAGTTGCTTTCTCTTTCGGCTTTTATTGTTCTTAATATATTTGCTTAAGTTGTTGTTAGTTCTGAAAGCTGGTGTTATTCCTTTCTTTTTTATGTATCTGGCTATTTTTGTTGTTTCTTGCCAGTATATGTGAGAGAGCAGAAGGTACTGGGTTCTTTCTGTGGTGGTGGATACACTAATTTCAGGGCTTTCTTATGGAGTTTTTGGTTTAAAATTTTGTTAACTGTTTGTTCGTTATAGCCGTTGTTTACTGCTATTTGTTTAATGATTCTATCTCGAAGTTATTTTTTGTCATGGGAATTTCTGTCAGTCTATGTATCATGCTATGGTAGGCTGCTAATTTGTGTTGTGTAGGATGGGATGATGAATTGTGTATAGTTGTGTCAGTATGGGTAGGTTTATGATATCCGGAGAACTCATGTTTGTTGTGTAGTCTGGAAATCGTTACATCTAGAAAGATTATGGAGTTATTCTGTTCTGTTTCTATTGTAAACTCAATATTATTATGAAGTAAATTAATATATGATAGAAATTGGTTTGCTCCGATTGATCGGATAATTTTCCTCTCCCATCTTTCTAATCTTTCTTCATCTGCCTTTCTCAAAACCGTATTCAGCTCCATATACAACCGTAGCTCTAATCACTGTCTTGTAAATTCCTTCTTTTGTTTTTTTTTGCAACAAACTTAGACTTCATTAGGGATCTCAGCATTCCGTATTTCTGGTTGCCTTTTGTAAATCTGGATTCTATTTCTTTATCTTCATGTCCATTTTCCTTTACTTTCACACCAAGGTAGGTAAACTCTTCCACTCTGTCAAAACTGTATATGTAATTTTTCTCCCCTTGGATTTATAAAAACTCGTCATTGTGTTGCTGTGTATCCCCCATTATTATGTACTTAGTTTTCTTTTCATTTATCTTTAGGCCACACCTATTTGCTTCTTTTTCTATCTTTTTCACAATTCTTTTCAATCCTTGCTTTTGCTAATATTGTTAGATCATCCGCGAAAGCTATACATTGATTTTCATTTTTAAATATGGTTTCTTCCATTTTATGCTGCAATTCCTCATTACTACTTCAAGAACAAGATTGAATAACATCGGGTCACCTTGCCTGAGACCTTGTTTGGTTTCGAAGTCCTCTGAGACGTCTTTCCACACTACTTCACTTTTCGTTTTTGTCAACGTCATTTCAATCAAGCTAATCAATTTTTTGGAAATTTTTAATTCTTTCAGAGCACGGTACATTTCTTTTCTATTTATACGATCATGTGCCTGCTTGAAATCTATGAGCAGCGCATACAGGGTAGTTTTGTACTCATAGCAATTTGCTTGTAATTCTTTTAGCGTGAAAATCTGGTCTGTTACCGAACGGTTGGATCGAAAGCCTGCCTGGTACTCCCCCACAGTATCCTCCATGAATTCGTTCAGTCTTCCACGTATGCATTGTACTTCTTATACCCTGTCTCTAGGAGTGCTATTCCCCTATAATTTTCACATGTTTGTTTGTCTCCTTTTTTATGTATGGGGCAGATTCTAGCCAGCCTCCAGTCATTTGGCATTTTTTCCTCTTCCCATATCTTTTTCACCAGCCCATATAGTTGCTCGTACAGTTGTTCTCCTCCTGCCTTTAACATTTCAACTGTTATTTCTGTCGCTCCTGGACTTTTGTTGTTTTTAAGTTGGCTGATTATATTCATTACCTCTTGATTTTTTGGCGTCTCCACTATCGTATCGTTTTCATCCCTGTTCTGAATTATGTCCATCTCGTCCTCTTCAATATTATTTAATAGCTCTTCGAAATAATTCTTCCATCTTTCTAGCACCTGCGCTGTTTCATTTATTAGTAATCCTTCTTCATTCTTAATATTATAGATGCTTCGGCTTCGATATCCTTTGTCCATTCTTTTAACCTCTTGGTAAAATGACCTTATTTCTTTAGTTTGAAATTTTTCTTCAATTTTCTTTAGTTTATTTTCTTTGGATATTATCTTCTTTCTTCTACATTGTTTTTTCATTTCCCTTCTTGCATCCCTATACACATTTCTGTTATTCTCATTTTCTTTTAATAGCATTATTTGTCTAGCTCTCCTCACTGCTTCAGCTGCTTTTTCACATTTTTCATCATACCAGTCATTTACTTTTCCTTTTACCACTGTACTGTTTAGAACTGCCTCGTTTGCCTTCCTTAATGACGTTCTTACTTTCTCCCATCTTTCTTCGATTTCCATGTCTTGTGCGCATGTTGCCAGTTCTATTTCTATTTTCTCTTTATATCTATTTTTTACTTCTTCACTTTTATCTTACCTTCCGTTCTTTTCCTTTTTCCCTTCCCGGTCGCACCCCAGTTTCCCATGCATGTCACTCTTACTAGGTAGTGGTCTGAATTGCATTCTGCTCCTCTCATGCTTTTTATTTTTGATATAAATTTCATGCCCATTTTCTCTATTAGTACATGATCTATTTGGTTAATTGTTTTTCCATCGGGCGACTTCCATGATCCTTTGTGGATTTCTTTCCGGCGAAGTTGTGTACTTCTTATTACCGTATTTCTCTCCATTGCAAAACATACTGCTCGGTGCCCGTTATTATTTGTTATATCATGTTTGCTATGTTTCCCTACTATGTTCTCATATATATCTTCCTTTCTAATCTTTAAGTTGAAATCGCCCATTATTATTTTCATATCGTATTTTGGTGTTTTTTCGTATTCCTCCTCTAGTTGCTCATAGAATAAACAAATAGAATAACTTTTCAACTAATTAATGGATTGTCTCAAATTTTGAGGGTTTGTTAAGTACCCCGATACCCAACTTTGGTTGAAACACTTAAGTTCTACTTTAGTTTTGGTAAGAGTTATTTACAAATAACGATTTTCACTTATTTTGCAGTTTGCGAAGCAACAAATTGACTTTTTAACTTTGAAAAATCAGCATTTTGAAGCTTTTTCAATGTTCTCAAAAATCAAATCTTGTAATTTTATGTCAACTATTTATCTTTTTAATGGGGTGCAAGAAATCTAAAAATCGCGCTTTTTACAATAAATTGTTAATAATTAAAAACGGCTCCATACTCTAGGCAGGAAACTCAGGTAGGTTTTCTTCCTATGACACTAGGGAAGATAAAGAAGAAATAATATGTGAGATGATTGAGAGGCAGAGTCGGGCTTGTAACATAATAGTCTGTAACGTGAATGAATCAAAAATGAAAACGCAAGTAGAACGTGATGCTGAAGATGCAACATCTATTGGGAAAATATTGAATAATTTTAACATTGACAAAAATAATTTAAAAGTGTTTCGTTTGGGAAAATATGGTGGAAGCAAGAGTAGGCCGCTCAAAGTTATTCTTAACTCAAAAGAAGATGCCAAATTTGTTCTTAAAAATAAACAATTAATTTCTATTCCAAGCATCAGAATATTTGGTGATTAAACGAAGGCTCAACAGGAATATTTTAAAACAATTAAAAATAAACTACAGACTTTGATCGATAACGGTGATACTACTAAAACTATTAGATATATAAATAATAAACCAACTATCGTTTCGAAATCCGTTCAAAAAAACACGTTATAAACCCTAATATACCATTCAACTCCGATATAATTTATCTCAACGCCCAAAGCATAGTTAAAAATAGAGACCAAGTTCAGGAATTCATAACTTGCTATAACCCCAAAATAATTCTATTGAGTGAGACTAGGACGACATCAGATATTGAAGATATAGAGGTGAAACTTGAAAATTATTGCCATATTCGCTGTGACTCAACGAGTAGATTCACTGGAGGTGTTATGTTATACATCAACAAACATTATGATTTCTCAAATTTTAAAACATTTCAATTGCGTAATAATTATTGGTGCAAAGTAATAAAAGTTGATTTTAAATCCATGGTCTACTTGGTGGGGTGTTTATACCATTCACCATCCAGTTCTGATGCTCAATTCATTGAAGATTTGGAAGAAATATGTGATGCTTCATTTACTACAAACTATCGTTGTGTGTTAGTTGGTGATTTTAATATAGACTTGTTAGCTAGTAATTTCTATGGGGAAAAAATAAAAAAATGTTTTCGGCTTATGGGATACAACAGTGTATTAGTTATCCTACTCGTATTACTAACACTAGCAAAACTTTGGTAGATTATGTGCTTTCTAATCAAAATAATATAAGTGCTTGTGTTCACGATTGTCCAAAAATTACTGATCATTCCGTTATTTCCGTAAATATCTCTAATAATAATAGTTATAATATATCTGATGGTAATATATCCAAGTTTAGAAATTTATGTAATCAAAACTTGGATAAAATCAAAACTAGTCTTATCATGTGTCACTTTAATTTGGATTCTGTTGATGTTAATATCATTTACCAGGAAATTTTGCAAAATTGTGAAAATGTAATCAATGGCATAATACCAATTGTAACATGTCAGTTTCAATCTAAATTACCTTGGTTTGATTATGAGGTATTTAAACAAATTAAACAGCGTGACAGGGCTTATAAAGATTTTAAAAAATGTATTGACTTTATTGAAAAAGAACATAAATGGCAAGTTTTTAAGAGACATAGAAATGAGGTAGTAAATATGTTAAAGCTTAAAAAAGAGCGATTCTATTTTAACAAAATAGACAGGTATAGAAACAATCCAAAACAAATGTGGAAAACTTTAAAAAAATTAATCAATGATAATAGCCGAGAGATGCCAAACTCTGTAATCTTTGAAACTGCTACAGGCCCAAAACGGTTAACAAACAACTTAGAAATAGCTAGCAGTTTTAATGAGTATTTTGTTGAAAACATTGAAGGTATTGTTCAAAGTATTAAGAATTCTGAAACATGGTGTAATGTAAATAATAATCTATATTTAAATTTTGATAAATTTGAAGAGCTTTCCATACAGGATTTGAGAAAAATTGTTGGCAATTTGGATAATAAATTCTCACTGCACGAAAAGTTAAATTGCAGAATGGTAAAGGAAGTTTTTGAAACCATTGGGCACGTTATGTTAAATTTAATTAATACATCTCTTGCTACGGGTAAAATTCCTGAAGTATTAAAAATAAGTACTATCACCCCTATACAAAAAATACCTAATACTACAAAAGCTGAAGAATTTCGTCCAATCAATACTTTACCTCCTGTAGAAAAACTATTAGAAATTGCTGTTTATGAACAATTATTGGAACATGTAACAAAAAATAAAATTTTAATTAATAATCAATCAGGGTTTCGTAAACAATTCTCTTGTGAATCAGCATTACAAGTTACATTATGTCACATAAAGAGTAATTTAGATAAAAATAAGTACGTAGTCGGTGTATTTCTAGATTTAAAAAGAGCTTTTGAGACAATCGACAGGACAATATTGATATCAAAACTTAAACAGTATGGTATAGGAGGTGCAGTAATTGAGTGGTTAGAAAATTATTTAGAACATCGCAAACAGAAAGTACGTTTTAAAGACCAATTATCATCTGAAATGGATAGTAATACAGGTATTCCTCAAGGCAGTGTATTAGGCCCTCTTTTATTTATTCTGTACATTAACGATATCGATATTTTTGTAAATTGTGAGTTTATTAACCTTTTTGCCGATGATACTCTAATCTGTTGTAGTGATGAAAATTTTGATATAGCCATTCAAAAAATTAATACTATTTTAGATATGGTTAACAAATACTTGATAATTAATAAACTTAAGTTGAATGTTAAAAAAAACAAATGCAATGGTTTTCACTACTAAACATAAATATAGGTTGCTCGATTCTGAGAACATAAATTTAAATATTAATAATGAAAAAATTAAAGTGGTTACAACAGCTAAATATTTGGGATTCCAACTTGACAATATTCTGAATTTTGACAGTCATTTCGAGTATGTTCATAAAAAAATATCAAAAAAACTATGCTTTCTGAGCAGAATATCTCAAAATTTGTCAATGGAGTCAAAAATTACAGTATATAACACAATTATTCAACCTCATTTTGACTATTGCTCATCAATCTTATATTTATTTAATCTTAATAAACTTAACATGCTACAAAAATTACAAAACCGTGGAATGAGAATAATTCTTAACCCTTTGTGGGCCAGTGGTCCCATAGTGGAACCACAATTTCAAGAATTTTTATCCTACTGTCCCGGTAAGCGTCGGCCGGAACCACAGACAAATTCTTTAATCCCCTCTCTTACACTATCGGCCATGCATACGATCAGGTTTTGGAGCGCTTTAGTGTGTTCTAGTAGGTGATTGATGTGACACGTTTTTCGCTATTTTGCGCGCCAACTACTAAAATTTCTACTGAACGTAAACAAATTGATAATGACAGGTAAGAACAGCTAAATTAGGTAATTTTGATGGTTTTAAAGAGATCGTATACAATTTATTCTGATATTTTTGTATATTTTATATTTTCAAGTCGTCTAAAAGGTGTGGTTCCGTATGGACCCACAAGTACTTTTTATTATTTTTTGTTGTTGTTTTTTATTTTGGGACAGACAACGAAGGCAGAAGGTCTAAATACTTTGTGTACCGTGGCTGTCTAAAAATTGAACTAAAGGTTCTTCTTCTTTTTGATGTGCCTATCCGTGACGAATGTTGTTGATCATCATGGCAATATTTATTTTAACCAGGATGTTCTTCTTCTTCCTGGACCTCGCTTTCCAAATATTTTTCCTTGCAGGATGGCTTGTAGCACTAAAGGTTGGGGAGGGGTAATATATTGATACGGGATTTGAAAGACTTTACAGTTCCTGAACATTTTTTTCATTTTTATTACAGAAAGAAAACAATGGACAATAAATAATTTAGAAGCTATGGGTAATGATGGTGTATTTGCTTTGATTGAGGAAATACCATCTGACGGAGAGTCAAAAGCGTCAGATATTGATTCTGATGTTGAGGATCTTGGAAATAGTGAACCAGATAACGGCATCCCGGGCACTCAACATTCATTGGAAGAAATGAATCAAATGGTTGACGAAGGTGAACATGAAAAAGAAAATAACGAAAGTGTTTTCAGTGATTCGGATGATTGTACGCCGCTATCTGTTTTTGGGAAAAGGAAAAGAAAGCTTACAAAACAAAAACAAACTGCAAGGAAAAAAAATAATAATGTACATGCAAAGAAAAATGAGATTGTCAAATGGTCAGAAAATATTCAAACTTATTACAAGACACCTTCATCTTTTGTTGAAGAAGTGGGTCCTGACATACCGGATTTACTTGAAGATCCGTTGGAGTTGTTCATGTTGTTATTTTCAGAGGAGCTGTTAGATATATTAGTGTTTCAAACAAATCTCTATGCAACCCAAATGAATCAGGGAAATGCTAACAAATTTACTCCCACTAATCGCGAAGATGAAGTGTTTCCTGGGGATAAACATTCTGATGGGAATAAAGCATTTACCAAGCTACAAGGATTACTGGTCTTCGAGGACAGATCTACGTGATGGTTTTATTGTATCTTATATGTCTCGCAATCGATTCAGTTGGTTACTGGGACATATTCATTTAAATGATAACAGTCTTGAACCGAAAAAAGGTGAAGTTGGCTACGACAAATTGTATAAAGTGCGACCAATGCTCGATAGGTTATCTGACAATTTCATTCGATATTATAAGCCAAGTGAATGCCAGTCAGTAGATGAGTCAATGATTAGATTCAAAGGTAGAAGCATTTTACGCCAGTATATGCCCAAGAAGCCTGTAAAACGGGGCTACAAAGTTTGGATTCGTACTAATGAATCTGGTTTTGTTTCAGAATTTCAAATCTACACTGGTAAAGTTAACAACTTACCTGAAAAAGGCTTAGGTGCACGGGTTGTAAAAGACCTCACAAGCAGTCTTGCTGGAAAATGGCCATAAAATATTTATGGACAATTATTTTACTTCGTATGATCTTTTGGAACAACTTAGATCCAAGTATATATATATATGGATGTGGAACAGTAAAAGCTAATACTAAATATTTGTCAGAATGTAATTTTCTAGAGGACAAAACCATGGAAAGGGGAGACACTCAATGTACTTGCTGTGAAATGGATGGATAACAGAGCAGTTTATTTTATGAGTAATTTTCATGATCCTACTGATGTTAAACTTATTTCAAGGAAACAAAAGGATGGCTCCAAAGAAAATGTTACTTGCCAAAATTTGGTCAAAGATTACAACGAGCATATGGGTTATGTGGACAAGTCAGATATGCTCAAATCTTGTTACGAAATTAACCGCAAATCCAAGAAATGGTGGCCTAGAATATTCTGGCATTTTGTTGACTTAACGGTTGTTAATGCCTTCATTATTTTTAAAGAACGATCTGGTGGTGCATCAACACTTTATCTAAAAGAATTTCGGTTAGCAGTTTCTGCAGGACTTATGGGTACTCCTTCGCTTACTCAGAAAGGAAGAAAATCGTCCGGTTCTGAGGTAAATAAATTTAAAATCTGCGTTCCTATTGAAATACGCACCAACAAGTCGGAGCATATGCCAATACATGGAACCAAAGTAAGATGTGCTCGATGCAGTACAAGAAACCAACCTCATCGAACGAGGTGGCATTGCACTGTATGTAAGGTGGGACTATGTTTATCTGAAAAAATCAATTGTTTTTTAGAATATCATAAAAAATAAAGTGAACTTACCTCCTTTATGAATATTTATTATCATTTTATAAAAATTGAGATAGTACTAATCAGTACCAGTGGTTCCACCATGGAACCACCTCCAAACTAAACCACCCCTTATATAAAAAAAATGTAATTGACACTTGACGTTATCTTTTGTATCACTGTATCCCTAACTTGTAATAACTTTGCAGTTTTTTATTTAATACTTAATTCGGTCCGCAAAGGGTTAAAACAAATCGTCGTACTCCAATTAGGACGATGTTAAATACCCTAAACTGGTTCTCTGTTGAAAATAGATTGTTTTATTTCACCATGATTTTGGTCTTCAAAATAGTAAATGGCTTAACACCTGAATATTTTCAAGAATTAATTTCTTTTAACAAAGATATTCATTCTTATAATACCAGAGGTTTAGATGACATATGTATACCTAGAACTATTTATAAAAGTACGATGAATTCGCTCTTTTTTAAAAGCTTTCTTAAGTTTAACCAGTTACCTGCAGCTGTAAAAAAATGTACTAGTCGCAATAATTTCAAAATATTGCTTAACCCATTTAGCGCCAAAGGTGCGAAAACGCACCCTTTTTTGTAGAATTTTTTTTTGGCAATTCGTTAATTTTTTTTAAATCTTTGTATTTTTTAAGCAACCAGAAGATATAAGTGTAACTAAATTTAATTTTGTTTAATTTCCAAACTCATGCTTTCATCACAAAAATATTTTCTAAATGTCCGACATTTTCAATCCTTCGACGCAACTTTATTTTTATTGTAGTAATTTTATCGGCATAACACTTTTGTGGTCAAATAAATTAAAACATTATTTTTTAACCTATTTGTACACCAATTGTTATAAAAATACAAAAAAAATAATTTCTGAGTCATCAAATCTCGTGTTTGAAAATAATGGTTCGATAACGAACCATTGGCGGAAGTCGACATATAATCCTGTCTGATCAGGAATAAGTTCAAGGTGATGCACAGGCAGTAATTTGTTGAGATATTTTTTATTATGTGTAAAAACACGTATCCACTATGCTTTCACTCCGAGCTCCTGCAACTGCTCCACATAGTGGACACGTTTGGCGCTCCCGGGCTGTGCAATTTTGCGGACTCTGCCTCGGCGCTCCAATCTGGGGCGGTTTATATGTAAGGGAGCGCATACCGTATCGATTGGAGCAGTTGCAGGGAGCGCGGAGCGCAAGAAGTTCGTGAACATAGTGGATGGTTGGCGCTCTCGGACGATGCAACAGTGTGCGCTCCGCCTCAACGGTCCAATAGGTGGCGGTTTATATGTAGAGGAGCGCATGCATGTAGATGGGAGCAGTTGCAGGGTGCGCGGAGTGCAAGAGGTTTGTAAACATAGTGAATGGTAGGCACTCCCGGACCGTGCAACAGTGCGCGCTCCGTCTCGGCGTTCCAATTGGTGTCGGTTTATATGTAGAGGAACGCATACCGTATCGATTGGAGCAGTTGCAGGGAGTGCGGAGTGCAAGAGGTTCGTGAACATAGTGGATGGTTGGCGCTCCCGGACCGTGCAACAGTGCGCCAAAGACCGTGCGGCAGTGCCTCGGTGGTCCAATATTACGAACATAGTGGATACGTACCTTTAGAAAGACGGGTATTCTGGTATTCAGTTTTGTTATAATCTAGGGTGGGGGAGGGGGGGGCTCCATAAGGGAGGATGTGTAGTGTTGGAGACAGTAGACAATATGTCGATTCGTCGAATTTATGCAACTGGCACAGTGCAAGATACAGGATTGGAAAGTGTAAACTTCAAATATCTAAAATAATTTCTAAAAAGGATAGAGGGCCGTTCGACTTCATTTTTGACAAAGAAGCTGTAGAAGGTGTAGGCAATGTTCTAACCATATTATTTTTGTTTATGAAAACTTCCAGGTCCATTTACACTCTAAATATTTTGAGACTTTTCACAACAAATAAAATTGTGTATTTCAATTTTTTATCTCATTTCCGCCAAAGGTTCGAAAACGAACCATTTTGTTGTTGTGACACCTGCCATTATCAAAGTGTAAAAAAATTTTTTTACGAATGTTTAAGTTTATTTTACTCTAGTTAATCAAATATATTACATATTATTGCAGTATTTCTTTGCTTGGCGGTTAATGGGTTAAACAACATATCAAAAATTTATAGTGTACTTTCTTTTCTTTATATTGTATGTATATTAGGTTTTTTCTATTTAAATAAAGATCTATCTATCTATAATTTATAATATCTAAAAAAGTTATCAGATACATGGTCTATTTCTTGCTTATTTCCCTGAAGTATTAGATTTCGAAAAATTGATTATTGCTGCCTTCTGAACCGGCTCGGAAAGTATCTCGGATATTTCAGCATTTCCGTGAAGAGTTGCATTATTAATGAGATTTCATTTTTTGAGAGGTTTTGCAATATTCAAGTAAAGCTGATAACTCGCGGCTTTTTTTTATTCAATCATTTATAATTTTATACGTTTTTTTTTTGAAATGAAACTTCATATTAATTTTTTCATTTGGTGGAGTGATTACAAGTAGGTTTTTATTTAATTCATATATTTTATGACCACTTTTTAGCGTAAGGTTTGAATACATTAGAAATGTAGATAACCTGCGAAGATCTAACCTTAGGGCCTTTCAACCTATCTGGTTTTCTATCGTGGTCTTTCATCTCTCATTACATATGTTCCAGTGATTTTATGGGCACCGGTAATTCATTTTTCACCTTCTCTTGTTAGTTGCAAAACGTATCTTCAGTTTTCAAAATAATCCATGAGTCTTAAGCTTCGAGTACATAAGAGGATTTTTTTTGGCAGAGCTTGATTCTAGCTTTAAAACCTCAGACTTATTCGTCAAAATAAGTAGAGGTTGTTCAGAATTTGTTGCAGACCGAGCGTTGACAAGTACAACTGCCTCCAAGTTTCATTACCAAACTTTAACATATAATTTTAAAATTACAAATTAAATTAGTTATTTTTTGTTCACATTAAAATTGAAAAACTCTTTTAATACAGTATGCTGCAAAATAAACAGTACGGAAATGAATATTGAAATGTTTATAATTATTTATATACACACACACAAACTTAAATGGAATCATCTGATATTTCTTATTATTTCTTGTGAATTTTAAAAACAAACACACGAAGTCAAACAATATTTATTTTAAAGCAATTTAATAACAAATACATTAAAAATAACTAATATGTTAACAAATAACAATTAAATAAAACAATAAAGTATTTAACAAACAAATTTAAATTAGTTGTTTTAAAGTCAATAGTATAAAAAATTTCAATAAAACGAATAATGTTTAAATTGTTTTTATTTATTTTTTTTAATGTTGTTCTGAAGCTATTTCCTTGGGTCATTTTTATAATGAACTATTTTAAATGGGAAATAAGCCACAAATTTACTAAAAAAATGAATTTATTAACGTTTCGACGCCCAAGTCGGGTCAAAATCCAAAATAATACTAAATAAACAAAAATGTTGTTGCTTAGTAAAAAATTCTTCTAATAATTTATTTAATCTGACTCATTTATATAGGCAATTCAGGCATGTATTATACATTTTAAAGTAAAAGACTTTAAAATGCTATTGCCAATATTGATGAGTTGCGTTCCTGGGACGACTTTACTAAAAGATAGTTCATTCGATTACATGAAATCAACCCCAACTCAAGAATATACGCCACAAAAAATCATAGCATGTGATATGTCTTTAAAAAGACAACAAATGCAACGATGGCAGTAAAATTCTCGCGCTAGAGATTCCATAGTAAATCACGAGTGAAAACCAGGAAAAAACCTCGTGATACTATCCCGACATCGTAAGTATTTGGGCTTACATTTAGTTTACTCTCAAAACTAATACCAAATTCTGACTTTAATGTATGTATGCTATTTTAAATTATAAGTAATATTAATAATACATAGACATTATATAAATAAAACTAAAATATAAAATATGTACTAACTCGATATGTTAATGACTTACTACTCGTGGTATTTTCTTTCTATTGACTTCCTCTTTTAGTATGGGTAACCACATCCTACTGCATTCTACCGAGGAATTTGCAACACAATTGTTTTCATTTAGCATAATTAGAGCCGCTTCTTTGATTTTTCTTTTTTTACTATCTGTTTCTTTCAGGACTATACTTGAATCTCTCCACTGAACTCTATGTTCGTTATCCCATGCGTGTTGACATATTTGAGATCTATCAAATTCTCTATTTTTAATATAAGACTGATGTTCACTTATTCTAACGTCTAATGGTCTTGATGTTTCACCTAAATAAAATTGTTCGCATTCACACACACTAACAGATATCTCAATTACAAATCAAATCACAACATCAACGTTAAAAAGGGAATCATTAAATCCTTATATGATAGAGCCAAAATTACTTGTTCTAACGAAAATTCATTTTTAGAATAAAAACATTTGTTAACATCTGTTTTATTAAAAAATGATTATCCTTTATCGTTTATAAATAAGAAATTGTCAAGATTATATCGAATGGAACAGAACAAAGTAGAACGGGATCCTATAACATCCACAAGAAATAATACGAGAATAATATCAATACCATATATAAAAGGACTATTCGAGAAATTTAAAACAATAGGAAATAAATTCAACATTTCAACAACATTCAAAACAACAAACACATTGAGCTCTATTCTATCTAAAACTAAACCTAACAATGAACAAGAAAGAGTTGTGTTTATAAAATACCTTGTGAATGCGAACAATTTTATTTAGGTGAAACATCAAGACCATTAGACGTTAGAATAAGTGAACATCAGTCTTATATTAAAAATAGAGAATTTGATAGATCACAAATATGTCAACACGCATGGGATAATGAACATAGAGTTCAGTGGAGAGATTCAAGTACAGTCCTGAAAGAAACAGATAGTAAAAGAGAAAAATCAAAGAAGCGGCTCTAATTATGCTATATGAAAACAATTGTGTCGCAAATTTCTCGGTAGAATGTAGTAGGATGTGGTTACCCATACTAAAAGAGGAAGTCAATAGAAAGAAAATACCACGATTAGTAAGCGATTAACATATCGAGTTAGTACATATTTTATATTTTAGTTTTATTTATATAATATCTATGTATTATTAATATTATTTATAATTTAAAATAGCATACATACATTAAAGTCAGAATTTGGTATTAGTTTTGAGAGTAAACTAAGCCCAAATACTTACGATGTCGGGATAATATCACAAGGTTTTTTCCTGGTTTTCCCTCGTGATTTACTATGGAATCACTAGCGCGAGAATTTTACTGCCATCGTTGCATTTGTTGTCTTTTTAAAGACAGATCACATGCTATGATTTTTTGTGGCGGATATTCTTGAGTTGGGGTTGATTTCATGTAATCGAATGAACTATCTTTTAGTAAAGTCGTCCCAGGAACGCAACTCATCAATATTGGCAATATCATTTTAAAGTCTTCTACTTTAAAATGTATAATACATGTCTGAATTGCCTATATAAATGAGTCAGATTAAATAAATTATTAGAGATTTTTTTACTATGTAAGCAACAACATTTTTGTTTATTTAGTATTATTTTGTATTTTGGCAACGACACCCTACTTGGGCATCGAAACGTTAATAAATTCATTTTTTTAGTAAAATTGTGGCTTATTGCCCATTTAAAATAGTTCATTATTTTTTTTTTGTTTTTTTTTTTTTGGTAGTCAGTGTTATCACCTCTAGTCCTTATGCAAGCTTCAGTTTGTGTAGGCACGCTCCTAATCAAATTATCAACATTTTGTTGTGGTAGGTTGCTTCATCCTTCAGGAGCAGGTTGTACTGGCCCTGCGGTGTTTTGTGAATTATCCCGGCGAGCTCTAATTTTTCTTTTAAGCATATCCCACAAATTCTCTATAGGGTTAAGCTCGGGTGAGCAAGCAGGCCACTCCAAACAAGGGATACCTTCTGCTTCAATGATGTCTCTAGTCACTCTAATGGTATGTGGAGGTTCATTATCATGAAAAAAACGTAAGACTACAATTCATATGATTCCGATGTACACTTACATTTGTACCTCTTCGTCCCTACAGGCCGTCTCAAACTTAACATAAGAAAAACATATTACACCCGGTATAAAGCACAAAAAAAGTTTGAGTAAACCTTTGCCCAACTGTATACATAATAAAGAAAAATCTAAAATAATAAAAAAAAATTGGCGGAATCCGTTAATCTGTTCACAAAAAAATTAACTATCAAAATGAGCATAATTTTCTATATCCCGAACTTAGATATTAGGAAACTTCACCGAAAACAATTCACCGAAAACAATTCACCGAAAGCACAATTCACCGAAACTATCTAAATAAATTAGTTTTAATGAGTAAACATTTTTTTATATAAAGTAGGCGGCGGGCGAACTATTGACACCAAATTTTGTTTGTACCTGAGGTAATCGAAGGGTCAAATTTTATTTACAAGAAATTTCGACACCGCGCGGTAAAGCAGGTAAAAAATAGCTGGGTAATTACTTGGATTTTCTCAATATGTATTTTATTATCACTTGTATCTAAATTTTAACGAAAATTATGCAGTTGTATTTTATTTCTTGTTTGACGTCTTGTTTGTATATCGATAGTACATTTTCATACAGTACCAAATTTTTTCTCCAATTTACTATACATAGCTTGGAAAATGGACATTATGTTCCTTGTTAAAGGACAAATTGTCGGTGACATACAAACACTTATTTTGTTTATTAAATAGTCAAAAAAGTCTAAAATGTTTGCAACATTTCAATTATATTAGAGTCAACTGAAATATTTGTGGACTTTAATAAAAAAGCCATTCATTGTGGTGTATTGGGTATGTGACCCAATGTAAAAATTGGTGGATGCCGTTTTCACTTACATCCAAATTGATGTAAAAAAATGATGTTTAAAAAAATTCAATCTGTGGGTTTGGTACAAGAATACATATAAGAAAACAAATTCTGAAATCAAATTTGAAATAGAAATTTCAAAATATGTAGTTAAGGCATGCGTTTGATTTAACTTAACGAAGTTGAAGAATGTTTTGTTTATGATTTCATGTCATATAAACCTAAACACAGATATGGTCTAATCAGAATCCAGATCTATTACGAGGATCACGAATGCCTGTCAACCCTTCCATTCGAGGTTTATTTCTTCTTTTTTACTTAACGCATCCTTTTGTTTTTATGCTTATTGAAAAGTTTTAAGTGGACACTTATGTCAAAATAAATAGTAGATACTACCGTTAAGGCTAAATTGGCAATTTTTGGAGAAAATGATAGATAAACTACGATCGCTTTAGAGAAATAAAATGTATGTTGTGTTTATAAAATAAATAAATACATTAATTAATTATTAATTATGGTATTTTATTTATGCCGTGTTTAGCTCGTATCTTAACTCGATTCTCGGGCAGATATAGCAATAAAACAATTGTGTTATACAAAAGTGCAGTGTAACTATAAACCAATATATGTAGGTACATAAATAAACAACCTAATTAGTTAACTAATTATACAGTGAAAAAATCGGAAAAAAGTAATTCCAACGATAAGGAATTAAATTCTTGTGTAAAGTGATAAAAACTTGTGTGATATCGAATATAAACAAAGCAGGTTTTGCAGTAGGTGGAAACAAAACAATATTGTGAATGGTGTATTTCTACAGGAAAATAAAGCATATTAATAAACAGAATCAGCTGTAAGTAGAAAACTTTATTATAATATAATTAATTTTATTATAAACAGATAACCAGGGCCGGATTTTGATTTTGATTTTACCTAGGAATAAAAGTGCTGGAAAATTAGTAACGGCTAGCGCGGGTGCGGGTGGGAATTTGAACTGTGAGTAGAGTTCTCCACGAAACTTCACCCGTGACGCATTGACTAATAACTCTAGCACGAAAAATAACTAGGAATTAAGAACAATGAGTTCAGATAGCGAATTAGATGATGAAATGAAAAGGAGAAGGGAAGAGGAGGAACATCCCAGCAAAAAATCAAAAATAACAGCTAGAACATCACAAAAAACAGATGAAGATAACATAAGTGGAATGGAACAAATGATGAAAATGATGAGGGAATTAGCAATGGATATAAAAGACATAAAAAAAGAACAATATAGATCTGGAGACGAAATCACACAACTAAAGAATGAAATTAAAGAACTGAAAGATCAACAAAGCGGCTACAAAGATGAAATAAAAAAGCTGCGAGAAACAAACGAAAAAGCTATAAATCAAATAGGTCAATTAGAAAAAGAAATTAGTATAGCAAATGAAAAAATAGAGAAATTGGAAAGAGAAAGAAAGAGAAAAAATGTAATAATACAAGGAATAAAAATTGATACAAATGATCAGAAAGTTTTACGAGGGGCTATGGAGAATTTTATGGAAAAAGAGCTACAAGTTTCAGTAGATGTAAATGGAGCAAGGAAAATAGGAGAAAATACTGTCATAGTGGAACTCAACAGCGTGAAAAACAAAATAGAAGTAATGAAAAATAAAAGTAAATTAAAAACCAAAAAGGACGAAAGAATCTATATTAATGATGATATGTCAAAAGAAGAAAGAATTATTCAGAAAGAAATTAGAAGCAAGGCTATGGTAGAGAGGCATAATGGAAAAAATGTAAAAATAGGATACCAGAAGCTAATCATTAATGGTGAAATATGGACATGGAATAACAGCCAACAACAACTCATAAAAGAGAAAAATATACAACCAAAAAACTAGCAATACAACGAAAGCAGACTGAAATAACGGAGACGACATGGCAAAGTATAGGTACACGAAATAGACAAAATGTACAGATTATTAATGAAAAGCAGCCCATAAAAGAACATATATTAGTAGGAACATGGAATGTAAGAGGAACATACGAAGAAGGAAAACTGAAACACCTAGTAGATGAATGTAAAAAATATAAATTCGAAATAGTAGCACTACAAGAAACGAAACAACTAGGCCAAAACTCAATGGAAATAAATGACTATTTATTTTTCAATAGCGGAGGCGAAAATAGAATGTTAGGCACAGGATTTGTAGTAAACAAAAAGCTGAAAGATCTAATCGTTGACTTTAAACCAATTTCAGAGAGAATATGCATACTAAGAATAAGAGGAAAATACCAAAAAATAACATTTATAAACATACATGCACCGACTGAAGAGAAAAACATAGAGATAAAGGAAGACTTCTACAGTCAAATAGATACAGTATTCGAAAATATTCCCAAATACGATATAAAAATAGTACTAGGTGATGCTAATGCCAAAATAGGAAAAGAAGAAATATACACACCCACCATAGGAAAATATAGTCTGCATGAAACAACGAATGAAAATGGTCACCTCTTAATAGATTTTGCAAAAGAAAAAAACATGATCGTTATGAGCACGTACTTTCAACACAAAAGAATATATCAAGGAACATGGAGATCACCAGATGGAAAAACCATAAATCAAATAGATCATGTGCTCATCGAAAAAGACATGGAAAAATGTATAAAGAACATAAGAACATATAGAGGACCGGATGCAGACACAGATCACTTTATAGTCGGAATACAACTTAAACAGGTTATACCAGTTCTTAGAAATCAACAGAAAAAAAGGTACAAAGTAACTAAACCTATTAGACTACTGTCAGAAGAAGAACAAAGTAAATATGAAAGACTAGTCACTAGAGAACTGGAAAATATTGCAAAAAATGAAAACATCGAACAAAAATGGACGCAAATAAAAGTATGTATGACCAAAGCAGCGCAAGTCAGTAATAGAAATATAAAAGATGGATTCAAAGAATGGTTTGATGAAGAATGTAAAATAGAACTGGATGAAAGAAATAAGTTAAGACTCAAAATGATGCAAGTGAAAACACCAGAGATGGAGATACAATACAACGAACAAAGAAAACGAACTAAAAGAATCATAAGAGCAAAGAAAAGAAAGTACAACGAAGATAAATTGAAATGCATAGAAGAAAACTATAAAAATGGAGAAGTCAGGAACTTATATCAAGGAGTAAAAAATGAGAAAAAGGGGTTCCAAAGAAAACCTGTACACTACAAAAGCAAAAATGGAAGGAATTTAGTAAGCGACGAAGAAATACTGAGCAGATGGAGAGAATACTTCGAAGAGCTTCTAAATGAAATTCCCACAACAGAATATGCAGAAGAAGAAGAAGGACCGAATGAAAATATTGATCAAGAAGAAATACAGGAAAGACCGCCTAATGAAAAAGAAATAAAAGAAATAATAGAAAAACTAAAGAAAAACAAGAGCCCAGGTAAGGATGAAATAACAGCTGAAATGTTTAAATATGGAGGACCAGTACTAATTAAGCATTTGGAAAAGCTGATAAAAGAAATTTGGGAACAAGAACACATACCAAAAGAATGGACTGAAGCCACACTGTGTCCAATTCACAAAAAAGGCGACAAAAGTTTATGCCATAATTACAGGGGAGTAGCCCTACTAAACGTTGCATATAAAATACTTGCAGTACATATAAAAGACAAGATAACACAAAAGATAGATAATGACATAGGAGAATATCAATGTGGATTCAGAAGAGGACGCAGCACGGTGGATCAAATTTTCCTGCTGCGTGAGATACAAGCGGAAAGCTACGAATACGGAAAATCTACAATGGCCCTATTCATTGACTTTAAACAAGCTTTTGACAGAGTTAAACGAAAAGAAATATACAAAGCACTATGTGAAATTGGAATTAGTAAAAAATTAATAAAGATGGTAAAAGTTACACTCAGAGAAACAGAGAACAGGGTTAAAATAAATGGAAAGGAAACAGATAAGTTTAGGGTCGGTGAAGGGGTACGACAAGGAGACCCACTGTCATCACTGTTGTTTAGTATCCTTCTTGAAATAGTCATCAGAGAAGCCGAAATTAACAGGACAGGACTTGTATACCAACGAAAACACCAATGCTTGGCATTCGCTGATGACATAGTAATGATAGCCAGAAGCAAACAAGAATTAAAAGAAATACTAAAAAGACTAGAGGCGATAGGAAGAAAGAAAGGGATATACATAAACGAAGAAAAGACTAAATATATGGAATGGACAGAACGAGAATACACACAAGGACAATACCTGACAATAAACACAGAGGCAAAAATATATAAATTCGAGGAAGTAGAGAGATTCCAATATCTAGGAGCGACATTCACTAGGAGACCAAATATAAAAGAAGAAATCCAAGCGAGAATTATGGCTGGCAATCGTTGTATCTTTGCTCTAAACAACTTATTGAGAAATAAGAACATATCTAGAGGGGCTAAGATAAGAATATACAAGACAGTGATAAGACCTATAGTCTTGTATGCCAGTGAAACATGGACGATGAACAAATCCGAGCAAGTCATGCTTAAAGTATGGGAAAGAAAAGTCCTAAGAAAAATATTTGGCGGAAAGATATGGAATGGAATGTGGATAAGAAGACCAAATGTGGAATTGGAGAGGATGTATGGTGAACCAAACATAGTAGGGATCGTAAAATCACAAAGACTGAGATGGTTGGGACATATCCAAAGGATGCCAAACACGAGACTTCCCAAAAAAATACTAACGGGAGGAATAGGAGGAAAGAAGAAGAAAGGTAGACCGAAAACCAGATGGAAGAAAGATGTTGAAAAAGACATAGAAGAACTGAAAATCACAAATTGGAAAAATAAAGCAGCAAATAGGAGAGATTGGAAAGGAATAGTAAACCAAGCCATGGGCCTTCTAGGCCTGGAGAGCTAAACTATATAATATATTTTATTTATGCCGCAACTATATATTTATTTGGTGACGAATATTTCTGTAAGATAAAAACCAGCCTTAGAGAGTGGTGTCGAAAATTGCCCTTAAATTTTAGTCGCTACCTGCTTGATGTCGAAATTTCCTACGCCGAAAATAGGATTTGTTTTAAAATATAATTATCACAAATAACAAATTTAGAAAGCCCGTTAGCAGTTTAATCCCTTTAAAAATTATAGAAGCTGTAGATTTAATTTTAGAAAAATCTTTTATAAGGTTCTTTGTGTAAAATTTTCTGAATTTTTCAATGGTCATGTCAGTTTTTTTCTAAAATTTATATTTTCATAGATATGTAAAAAAGCGCTAGACGGAAGGGTCGCCCGAGAACTTTATCGTACCGATCTATTATCGTTATCGTACTAGATACTGGCATTCTATAAAAATAGCAAAGTTACTCGTTATTTTAATATTTTAGAAACACCTTGTATACTTGAAAATATTTTATGGTTCTACGCATCATTAATTCCTGCAATTGAGAAAATGTTCGATGCCATATTTCGGGGACACACTATAGATGTATAGATTATTGCATAAATCAATAGAATATTATAGTCATACTTTTATTTCAAATTAGTTCATTTTTCTGAGAAATTAATAGTTTACAATATTTGCATTTCATTCTATTTCTATTACGCCAGTCAATGCGCGAGGTTAAGAACAAGATATTACCTCCTAATTATATCCTACTGCAGGGATTTTAATGAAATTTTGGAAGTAGCCCAATCTCCTGATTCAAAATCTATCCTATATACTATGGCGCTTTTATCATGGGGGCGGTTCACACCACTTCTCGGGGGTGGAACATTTTTATTTTCGAATTACATGGAGATAAAGGAAGATTTTTAAGAAAATTTAAAAATGCATTCTATAATTTGATCACATTTTTTACATAAACCATTCATTTTAAACCCATTCAACTTTTTGAAAGTAGAAATAACACTATATTAAAAGGTTATTGCAGAAGAAAAACAATGCATTTAAATTCTGGTCGATGAGGGGTTAAATGTATATTCTTTTTATTTTTCCTTAAAGTACATTAATCATATATTTTTTTGCACCATATCTCGCTTAGTTTGAATGTAACCGGCATTTCATGGTGCTCGTTTTAAAGGCCTTTTCAAACACTACAAAAGGCGTTGGTAGCATTATACACCTAAAACCTACCGTTCCTCTGTTATTTCAAGTTGAATACACCAATTTGAGCATGCACCAAAAAACAAACTCTTTTCACCTACCATATCTCTTTTTGTATTATAAATAGAACATTTACTAAGGAACGAATCTCTTTGTTATTTATAATCTAAAAAATGTTTTATATAGTGTTTTTAGTTCGATGCATAGTTTTTAAGGTATTCACAAAAAACCGTCCGAAAGATGTCATTTTTCAATGAAAATGGCCAATTTTCAACTACGCATAACTCAAAAAGTATTGAGTTCTCAAAAAAAAGTATAGACCAGTTTTTGCTTAGAAATAGGTTCTCTAGCCACTTCCGTGCTTATTTTGACCAACAAATTTTCCACCCCCTTGAAGGGGTGGGAACCGCCCCAAGATAAAAGCGCCATAATATATAGGGTGGATTTTCTTTCTTGAGCTATTCCCTACTTACTGTGAAAATATCAAGTACATCGGTGTAGTAGGATAAAATTCGGAGCCAAATACCCTCATTGACTGCCCTATAATAATGCTCTGCTATGATCGCGTAAGCGTACGTTCAGAGTGGACCAGCAAAGAGCAAAGAGCAAAGAGTAAAGAGCAAAGAGCAAAGAGCAAAAAGTGCACGTTCAGAGTGGAGCGAAGAAAGAGTGCGAGCAAAGAGCAAAGAGCAAAGAGCAAAGAGCAAAGAAGTGCTAATAGCGGGTAGTTACGCTAGACGAGAGTTTAGTTCTTTTCCACTCGGCAGTATGGTTTGGTTTCGCCGCTTTGCTCGATCTTCGGATCACGCCCCACTCTGTGTACCTCCGTTTCTCAGTAGTAGTTTGATTTCACCGCTTTGCTCTTTACTCTCACAGTAGTCCATGTAGTGAGACCGCTCCCGTCTGAAAAAATTTCCGATTCGGTCTCTTTGTGGATTCCTATTTAAAAATATTTTAAAATTTCCTTTAAACAAATCTGAAGGGTGCCGGGCGGAATTTTTGGGCAGCAATTGTTTAAACAATTTTTTTAAACAAATACAAAAGATCACGTTTTTTGCTCTGAAACATATATTTTTAAGTTTTGTGGGTCATTCTAAACAAGAAAGGTATCTTGTAAATGTTCTCAAAAATTGATAGTTTTCGAGTTATAGGCAATTTAAAATCTGAACAATGCGAAAATACGCATTTTCGAGGCCTAAAAACTCATTTTTAAATTAGTATTTTTGAGGTTGCCAGATACTTAAATTGAAGTTTAAACATTGAGCTTCAAGACTCTGAAGAGTGATCGCGTCTAACCTTAATTTATACCGTTGTTTTTTAATTGTTAAATATATCCGATTTTTTTGCCGGTGCGGCGCGCTCTATTTCAAAAATCTCCTATTTTCCTCCGAAAATTATTTTTTCTAGATTTTTTGGGATTTTCTAAATAAAATAAGTTTCTTGACATTTTTCTCAAAAGTTAACAGTTTTAAAGTTACAAGCGATTTAAAATCCAAAAATGAGTTTTTTATTAACTTATAACTTTAAAACTATTAACTTTTGAGAAAAATGTCAAGAAACTTATTTTATTTAGAATATCCCAAAAAATCTAGAAAAAATAATTTTCGGAGGAAATAGGAGATTTTTGAAATAGAGCGCGCCGCACCGGCAAAAAAATCGGAGAAACACGCATATTTAACAATTAAAAAACAACGGTATAAATTAAGGTTAGACGCGATCACTCTTCAGAATCGATGCTGAATGTTTAATCATCAATTTAAGTATCTGGCAACCTCAAAAATACTAAATGAAATATGAGTTTTTAAGCCTCGAAAATGCGTATTTTCGCATTTTTCAGATTTTAAATCGCCTATAACTCGAACACTATTAATTTTTGGGAAAAATTACAAGATACCTTTTTTGTTTAGAATAACCCAAAAACCTAAAAATATATGTTCCGGAGCAAAAAACCGTGATCTTTTGTATTTGTTTAAAAATAGCTATTTATGAAACAGTTCGTGAAGTATGCTTTTTGCGAACGCACGCGATATTTAGAGCACGAGCGACAGCGGAGCGAGTGCTATACATCGCGTAAGTTCGCAAAAAGTACTTCACGCACAGTTTCATACAATATTTTATCTACTCTACCATAAACAAATAAAAAAACTGTAACTCTTCGTCACTGGAATTCATTTCTATTCTACAATTTTTAGAACTTTGACATTTAAAAATTCTAACTTCTTTAAAACCACAAAACTGTCAAAACTTTTGTCGTAATTTATTGCTCATTATGTCATCACCATGACAACGCCAAAGTTAAGGATATTTGATTATATGAAAGTGTGTTAAAAACAGTGCGAAAAAGTAAGTCCCATTTAAAATATATTGTTACTTCACGCTCACTTTAAACACTTCACGCACTGGTATCTATAATGACAGTTTTCATAAACTAAAAACTTACACATAATATAACACAGAGTAAATAAAATTGTTTAAACAATTTCTGCCCAAAAATTCCGCCCGGCACTCTTCATATTTGTTTAAAGGGGACATTTTTGAATAGGAATCCACAGAGAAACCGAATCAAAAATTTTTTCAGACGGGAGCGGTCTCACCACATGGACTAAAGAGTGCGAGCGGAGATATCAAACTCGTTTGGTTTCGCCGCTTTGCTCTTTGCTCTGTGTACCTCCGTTTCCCAGTAGTAGTTTGATTTCTCCGCTTTGCTCTTTGCTCTTTGCTCGTCCACTCTGAACGTACGCTAAGAGAGGACACACACAAGATTATAGCAAAATTTCTATTTACTGTAACTTTTCGAGTTTTTGAGCTAAAGCAACAAGTTTTATGTCATTGGAAAAGTAATTTTGCATTATTTCAAAATACGTAAAAATATACAAGGCGCATCTAAAAAATTAAGATTTTTTTTCATTTCCGGTTCAACCGGAAGCCACATTTTGGGTAAAATTTATTGTGATAATAGATAATAAAGTGCCATATACGTTTGCAAAATTTTAAATTTTAGTTTCTCTTACAAAGGAAGTTACGGGCACTCGAATATTTTTTTATAGAAAATTCATAACTCCCCTCCTATGGAGAGTTAAGAAATCTAACTAATGTCATTCAATTTACCGATAAGATATCAAAAACATATCAAAAACTAAACAAATTACTTGGAGCCATTTTTGAGAAAATCTAGTTCAAAGTTATGTTAAATTTTGACCCCTTAAATATAGGCAATTCATAACTTTTTCTGAAAAACGATAATAGTCTTCTTATAGCCCCATCTTTAGGTTATAAAACGACTTTTTCAAATTAAACTTATCTTAAACAAGTTTTTAGATAGGTAGGGAAATGTGTCGGGTGGGCGGTCGGCCATGTTGGCCGCCATTTTGAATTTGGAAATATCAAATTCCGTATTTATATTTACCTATGGATGAGCTAACTTTGAGTTAAATTTCATTCGTTTCGGTAAAAATTTGCAAAAATGGGCCCTAAATAACCCCCCTATTTCGGCCCCCCTTTGAGAGGCTTTTTCTAAAAGCTTAGTTTCTCGACACAATTCTCTTAAACTTACTCATACCAAATTTCATCGAAATCAGTTTGGTAGTTTTTGCTGGGCGGTGGCGACATACGTACGTACATACGTACGTACATACTTCCGACATGTTTTTTTAATTGCTTTTTAGATTCAGGGGCAATCAAAACGTCGAAAAAAAGAGAAATCTGAAAAAAAAATTTTTGCACGATCCTATAACTTTATCTATTATACTATATATACTACGTATATAGTACGATAAAGTAAAACAACTAATTTCGCAGTTCATTTGTTTAATAAAAAGTGAAGCACTCACTTTTGGCGTAGAACTTTTTAATATGTTTATTAAATATATATTTGTTAATGAAATTACCAAAATTCTATCTTGTTTGATTTTTTCCGTAAGCAAAAACTCCAGACTCCCCTATGATAATAATCTTTTAAAATAAATTAATTTCATACTAATTTATCCATAATAATTTCTTCGGTTAATTTGTATTTCGGTCAACTGTGTTTCGGTTAAATGTTTTCGGTGAATTGTTTTCGGTGAATTTACCGTCTACGCCTAACTTATGCTTCGCAGTATATATAGGGTATTTCATTAAAAAAAGATAAGTTTATGTCACCCTGTCAATACGGGTGGCATTGTATATTTGAAAATATTTTTAAATTCTGATCCTATCTATGCCCCAACTTGTATCTAAATAATCTTTTTTCTCTTATTACGACAAACGAGTAATTCTCGCACTAATGCGAGGACTTGTATATAGACGAATACTGACAATACGATATTAATATACAAAAAGGGACACTATAGAACTAAATTAGTGTAAATGCCATAATTAGTGATTAATTTTACTTCTTCAACAACTTTATAAAACTTTTACAAAAATTATTCCGCGCAAGCTAACAATAGAAGTTAATGAGTATCTACCAGTAGAATAGCCTGTATTAGAAAGGAATTAACTCTGTATACTTTCTATCGACTAAGACTTTGATGGGAGGGACGGCAGGGAGCTGTTGGTTATCGAAATCTTTTTCATGTTTGCTACTCAGATGATTTACATGGCAACAATAGACTGGTCAAATAAAATTACAACACATATAAATCAACATATGTAATTCCGTACAGGTTGAAACAAATTTTATATGAAAGTTTAGGTGAAAACAGAAAGTATTTTCAAAAAATGCATCATTTCAAAAAATATACCATTTTCTCACGGTTTTTGCTGAAAATTTTAAAGAACCGCTTGAATTGACATTAAAGGCTACAGCGGGATAAGATGGTCAAAAATGCCAACTCACCGATCAGACCCGCTATATGTTTTCGATAAAGGATATAAAATTATGCCCTCATTCAAATTTTTAGCTTCCCAGAGGTCCTAGAACGTCTTAAATCGAGAAAAGAAGAATCTTTAGGTTTTATTTTTTTGTGGGCGCAATTTTACATTAAAAATCTGAAAAAATTCAAGAGGTTCTACCTTTTGAATACAAAACAACCTGATTTTTTCAGATTTTTGTAATAAAAAATGAACTCAGAAAATTTTTTTTAATTTTCAAAAAAATTTTAGGTTATGATAATATGATTTGGCCAACTTTTAAATAGTATTTTTTTGTGTACTTTTTGCCGTTCTTTTGAATGGCAGAGGCAGAATTTTTAATATCTGAGCGGAAAGAACGAAAAAATTGAAAAAACCGTTATTATCTGTCTCGAGATGCATCTCGGGACAAAAGTGGTAATTGTGTCATACAATTTGGTATGTGGGGTTATAATAGTATTTGAAACAACTTTTCCAAATAACTTTTTTCGATATCTCTAACGCGAAGCAAATCGAATCGCATATCGAAAATTCACCCTGTTTGTGGATTCGCAGTAGGCGTAGGCCGCTTTTCAAATTTAAAGTTCAGTTAATTTTTTTAAAAGTTTTGAACCATCAACCTGTATGACTGTGCAAAATTTCAAATCTGTATATATTTTGATAGCCAAAACATAGGGGTGTCTTCATCTTAAATGCGACACACTGTATCTTATCCATTCGATAATTTATTGCAACTAATATAGTCGTATTTTTTATAGATTCAAAATATACAATTAAAATACTGACTAATTCACTAATTTTATCATAAAAAGTTCAAATTGATTGCATTGAAGTATTGAACCAATTTATGCGTATTAATATAATAATATAATTATTATTATAATATATAATAGAGTTTTATGTATAGAAACCCTCAAATATCTCGGAAACGGCTTGCACGATTTTTATAGGTTTTGGTGGGTAGGGGTTTTCTAATGTGGCTGATATTATAGTAATACTTACATTGTTGTCAGATCTGTTTTTCTGAAAATCTAATTAACTTTCTTATTTCAAATAGAATACCCTGTATATTTTTTGCGTTTTGAAGTCCTTAAGAAATACTGATTATTTTCCATGTTATAATCCCTATACCTAAAGGCTATAATTTCGGAGTTATTGCTATATTTATTTAAAAAAGCTTTTTAAACAAATTATAAAAATCAATTTTTTCGGCCCGGGTAGACATTATTTTACGTTCTTTGAACAATTGAGAACAAAAAAGTTCTCTTATAATTTTTCTCTAAAGTTAACCGTTTTCGAGTTAAAAATAATTTAAAACTGAAAAGAAATCGACTAATGACGATTTTCAAGGTTAGAAAACACAAATCAAATCAAAAATATTATTTTTGAAACTGCGAAGTACAAGTACAGAAATTCAAGCTAAAGCCTTGTTTTATCAGTTAACAGTAATTTGAGCTTCTTTTATTCTGAAATATTGTTTTTTAGTTGTTAATCGCCCGTCATTTTCATATGCGCTTCATTAACTAAAGCAATGTTTTAGAATAAAACGTGCCAAAAAATTTTATAGCGAATCCCTGGAAGAAGGGTTTAGCTTGATTTTTTCGTACTCCGCAGTTTCAAAAATAATATTTTTTATTTGTGTTTTTGAACCTTGAAAATCGTCATTATTCGATTTTTTTCAGTAAATTGTTTATAACTGGAAAACGATTAACTTTAGAGAAAAATTACAAAGGACCTTTATTGTTCTCAATGATAAAAAACGTAAAATAATGTCTATTAAAATGATTAAAAAAATTATTTTTATAATTTCTTTAAATTTTTTTTAATAAATGTAGCAAAAAATATACAGACTGTTCCATTTGAAATAAGAAAGTTCATTAGATTTCCAGAAAAAGGAAAATCTGACAACAATGTAATTATCACTGTAATACCGGCTGCATTAGAAAATCCCTACCCACCAAAACCTATAAAAATCGTGCAAGCCGTTTCCGAGATACTTATGGGTTTCTATACATAAAACTTTATTATATTATAATTATAATAATATTATATTAATACGCATAAATTGGTTCAATACTTCAATGCAATCAATTTGAACTTTTTATGATAAAATTAGTGAAAAATAAAAAAAAATAAAAAAGAATTAGTCAGTATTTTGACTGTATATTTTGAATCTATAAAAAATACGACTATGTATATTAGTTGTGTATGTGTCGCATTTAAGATGAAGACACCCTTATGTTTCGGCTATCAAAATATATGTCTTATACAGATTTGAAATTTTGCACAGTCATACAGGTTGATGGTTCACAAATATTAAAAAAATTAACTGAACTTTAAATTTGAAACGCGGCCTACTGCGTATCCACAAACGGTGAATTTTCGATATGCGATTCGACTTGCTTCGCGTTAAGAGATATCGAAAAGTTATTTGGAAAAAACTTGTTCCAAATATTATTATAACCCCACATACCAAATTTTATGACAAAATTCACACTTCTAGTTTTTTTCAGTTGTTGTAGTCAGGATCCTAAATCCTAAAATTGGCTGTCCCGAGATGCATCTCGAGACAGCCAAAAACGGTTTTTTCGATTTTTTCGTTCTTTCCGCTCAGATATTAAAAACTCTGCCTCTGTCATTCAAAATAACGGCAAAACGTACACAAAAAGATACTATTTAAAAGTTGGCCAAATCATATTATCATAACCTAAAAATTTTTTGAAACTTTCAAAAATTTTTCCTGGGCTCATTTTTTATTACAAAAATCTGAAAAAAATGAAGTTGTTTTGTATTCAAAATGTACAACCTCTTGAATTTTTCAGATTTTTTAATGTAAAATTGCCCGACAAAAAAATAAAAACTTAAAATTCTTCTTTTCTCGATTTAAGAGGTTCTAGGTCCTCTGGCAAGCTAAAAATTTGCATGAGGTCATAATTTTATATCCTTTATCGAAAACATAAGTAGCGGGGCTGATCGATGCGGGGGCATTTTTGACCATCTTATCCCGCTGTAGCCTTTGGCATGTTATAGCTAACATGTCAAAACAAGTGATATTATTAGCCTTATTGCTCCCAGTCTCTGTCTACAATCGACATTAACAAAGTAATTAAGATTATTTATAGGCCAAAATGACTTAGTCAAACGTTTTCGGAATGGTAGAAATGACTTTTTATTGATTTTTTAAATACGTTAAAAATATAAGTATTATTCTTTCATGTGGTTTCCGCGGAATAGGTGTATCATTATTATTTTCTGAACAAGAACATTGCAAAAATGGGATAAACAAATTGAATAAAATTTAAACTAATCGATGAGTCGTCTTGAAATTGTTTGTGCATTATATGGACTGTTTGACTCAACTTTTCATGTAATATCAAAGTCCATTATAATGCTATCAAAGTATTTGTAATATCAAAGATTTGTAATATCAAAGTCCATGTAATATCAAAGTTCATTTTCGCAAAAGGTATAGCAAATTTTTGATTTTCGAATTTTTAGTCTTATTTTGCAATTTCCTAAGCAACAAATTATGGGACCAAAATTCAAAAACTGCCCTTTTAAACCTTTGCTCATCTTCTAAAAGATGAATTCCCTAAATAAGATATTTAGTTACCTACCCTATTTTTACCTGTAGCGATTTAAAGGAAAAACCATTTTTGACCCTGATTTTCTAATTACTAAGTTTCTCGTCCCAACTGTGACGGGCATTTTTGTATTTATAATGTATTAGGTATATAGTACCCAAAAATCCTATTTGCAACCTGGCTGGTCAAATGTCCCGACAAAAACCTTATTTCTCTGGACTATTAGTAAGTCAATAATATATCGAGAAAACATCATTTTATATTTATTCTGTGCGCATGATTACATCGCGCTTCTTTTATCATTTACTCTATGTATTGATCATTGACGGAAGCGTTTCGTTATTTACCGCCTTGTCATCTCTTTATTGATGCAATCTCTCAATTTCAACAATCTTAAAATGTAGAATCATTTTACTCCAGGGAAATAAGCAAGAAATAGACCATGTTCGGGACACTCAAATATCCAGGTAGCTGACTACTTTTTTAGTTATTGTAGACCTATAGGATGAAAACCTACCTGTTTCCTGCCTAGAGTTCACGTCCGTTTTTTAATTATTAACAATTTAGTACAAAAATCGCGATTTTTTCGGTTTGATGTACCCCATTAAAAAGCTAAATGGTTGACATAAAATTACATAATTTAATTTCTTATAACATTGAAAAACCTTCAAAATGCCGATTTTTGAAAGTTAAAAAGTTAATTTTTTGCTTCACAAACTACAAAATAAGTAAATATCGTCATTTGTTAATAACTTTTACTAAAACTAATTTCGGACTTTAGTGTTTCACTCAAAGTTGGATCTTGGGGTGCTTAAAAAACTTTCAAAATTTGGGAGAGATCCATTAATTAGTTTCAAAGTTATTCTATTTGTTTTTTCCTAGAGACCTTTATTTTGCAATAACATAAGACAGAAAATAATAAAGATATGGCAATTCTGCATATGCCAAATGAAAGTAGAAAAGTGATACTGTAAAAATGTATTAAAGAAAGATAAAAAAAAATATCAAATATAGTCAGAAATCCTAATGCCAAATTCTTGAAATTGTTTAGTTTATAACCATTTAGAACTTTAGAACACCTAACTTTAAAAATGTTGTCCGTAAAAAAAATCATTTTACGTATTCGAAAAGCTGGTATTTTAGTCGAATTTTAAAAAATGTAGGTCAAATGGTGACCAGTCGTGGTAAGTGAGAGGGGAACTGAGAGCCGATAAATGCACGAGTTCAAAAAATTAAAAAAGCAACTTAAAACTATTGTCATTTTCTATATCTCGGAATCTATTGAATAGATTTTGATCTTTCTTTTTTTTAATTGTATGTAATTTTTCTGTACATTGCAAATATGCAATTTGTCTGGACATTTATTAATTAATAAACAGTTTAATTTGTTTAAACAATTTTTGGAAAAATAATTTTTTCCCAAAAATCCATGTTTCTAATCATACTATCATTATTAATCATGGAAAAAGTTAAGGTATACTTTAATAAATAAATTATCTTCAATAAATAAGTATCTAATAAATTATATAATTTATTTATTAAACTGTACTTTACCTTTTTCTATATTAATACTTAAAATAAATGAGCAAAATTGGTGCCCGGAGCCTTGAAGGGCCCGTAGTCATACAACTCCAAAGAAAAAAAAACTTTTTCTATGATCATTAATGATAGTATGATTAAAAATATAGATTTCTGGAAAAAAAATATTTTTTCAAGAATTATTTCATTTTCTCTACCTGCTTCTACCGAAAGTGTACTTTTCCTGACCACATTGTAGGGAGAAAAGTCGTACTTTTCCTCCCTAGGGAGTAAAAGTGACTTCATGGTATGTCATTGATGAAATAAATTATTGACGCCCAATATAATATTCTATTATCTATTACGTAAGTACATATACATTTTAACGTTTATTTGTAGAACACCCTGTATTTTGCAGAATGGTAAAAAACAGTAAATTATAATTTGGGTTTAACAATGTTTACATTAATAATTTGACGTATATAGTTGACAGTTCTACTGTACCTACTTATTAGTTTTAGTTCTCTAATTAATTTTGTTAGTTAGTTACATAAATAAATTATTTAAAAATGACTTCTTATTTGAGGAAGGTGGAAAAATCATATGTATAACATGGGAGTAAAGTTCCTTTTCCTCCCTTGAATGATTAATGCCCTCCGCTACGCGTCGGGCAGTAAACTTCATTCACGGGAGGAAAAGTAGCACTTTCCTCCCTTGTTATACAAATAGCTATTGTTCTTATGCTAGAGTTGCCGTCTGTTTTCCTTAACTCCTCTCCGAATTTTATTTTTTCCGATGAGCAGCGCTGTATTATTTTTGAAAATTAAATTTAGATTTGCAATTTTTGCAGTAGCTCTTATTAGATATACTTGTTAAATCGACAGCTTTAGATGTATGAAAAAGCTTAAGTCTTTTTTCCTATCGACTGTATTATCTTTCTTTCGCTTAACAATATAATACGACAACAAAAGCTTTTTACTAGACTTAAGCAATTTTTTTAACAAAAAAAATTTTTTAAGGACCGGGGGCCCAGTTAGTTACTTTTTAAACCTGCCCAAATTTGGTGTAGGATTATATAAATACTACTTCCAACTTTTGGCAACTAGCCTTGTAGGAAAATTAAAAAAAAATAAGGGCTAGGGGCCCGGTTAATTATTTTTTAAATCGGCCCAAATTTGGTATAGGGTTATATAAGTACTAGTTACAACTTTTGGCAACTAGCCTTGTAGAAAAATTTAAAAAAAATATTGCCCGGCCTAATACTTAATACATTAGGTTTGTTCTAGCAAACAGTCAAACTAGTCAGAAACCGTCAGCAAACAGTTGGTCAGTGAGAGAACATAATAATCAGCAGTGCTATCACCTCTACTAGTCCAGGGCGCATCTGTTTTGAGATGGACGTTGAGAGTTGACTCAAATTTTTTTGCAGAAATTGCTTGAAAATAACTCAAATAAGGTTGATTTAAGTTATCCTCCCATTAAAAATGGTCCGGAACATTTTTTAAATAATCAAAATATCAAAATATGAAGGAAAAATTCGATTTTTTTATTGGTTTTTTGATTATAACTTTAAAACTATTCATTTTTGAGAAAAGTTGTACTAACATAAAAGTTGCGTAATTAAATTTTCTATAATATAGAATTGGTTAAAAATTTAAAAAATAGTCACCCTTGTTGCAAAATAGCAATAATTGAGAAAAAAACATACAAAAACAAGTATTCGCATTTTACGTTTTTAAACCATTTCTGCTACACTTAGGACCTTAATATTTTACTCAGAAAATCTTTATAATATAGTAAAACAACACTGTAAATTTCATTAAGATCGGTTTAATAGATTTTGCAAAATAAATTTTGCAATCCAGCTTTCGAAAAAAAAAAATTCATTTTTTTAAAATGTTGCAGGACTGAAAATAAAACAGATAGCACGTTGAATATTTTTTGCTTATAGAAGTGTACTGTACCTGTCATTTACATTACATTAAACTAGGTTAAAGACACACTGTAATGAACTTACATAAATAGTGTGATTCTTTTAAAACATTATTAACTATTTAAGTCATACTTAATTGGTTAATGTTGATAATTTAATTGTATTGGACTGCAGTTTGTTACTTACTTTATAAATAAATACATTATAGTTACTGATTTTAAGTATTTTATTATTATTAGGAGTTTCTAAATAAATTTATAAGAATTCAAACTGAACCAGGGCGGCCGAGCCAACGCGCATTCAACGCCTGAAAAGCGCGCACTGTGTGAACACTACACCTAAATCCAGCGCGCGTTAAGCGCTTGTCATGTGAACGTGCCCTTAGAGTTTAGTTTATCCTACGGTTTTATATCATAAAACAGGCTTTGTACTTACCGTTATTGTTAAATTTTTTTAATAAGTCTCACCAGTAGAATTTATAAAAAAAAGTAGATACTTTTTTATTATTAATTAATAATTATAGTTTGGACAAAATTATATTGGAACAAGAGTTTTTTATAATTTTTAACATACTAAAAATTACATATCAATTAAACAGATAGGTGGAGGTCTTTCATATATGGGATCCTCTACTAATATTGGTTGAATGAAATACAATGACACATGAGAGTTTACTTTGATAAAACAACGACATTTTATAAAATGAAAATAAATTGTTTAACTTTTTAAATGTATAAAATTCAAAATTAATATTTTTTGATTTCTCCATTTTATTTAACAATCTGTACCGTTAGGAACAATCAGTAAAAGTTATGACTTTCTTAAGTTATGACATGTAGGTGAAAATTCCAATGAAAACCTTCCTTTCTAAATTACCAACTAGTGTGTAGATAGTACTACTAATAAAATAAATTAACATTTATAATAGCTCCAATTTTTCTAAAATCTTTTTTGAAGGTCAGTTGGTTTATAACGCTTCAGTCTGCTGCAAACTTCACCGTCCGTATTTAACTATTCACTCGCGAAATCATTTTGGATGCGCACTAAGTGCGCATCTTTCTTCATAATTTTGACTCTGTTTGCTGATCTCTTCTTTGGTGCTGGGAACTTTCAGGTCTCTCTCTATTATTGCGTTGGTGACGTACCATGGAGCGTTTACTATAGTTCTCAATGCCTTATTTTGAAAACGTTGTATGATTTGCAAGTTAGAGTTGCTGGCTGAGCCCCATAGCTGTAGGTCATATCTCCATATGGGTTTAATTATGGCTTGGTATACCACTAATTTATTTTAAATTGACAGTCTTGAACGTCTACCCACTACGTCTACCCAGGATCCAGCACATTTGTTGAAGTTTGTTTCCAAGTTGCTTTCTTTTGGTGAAGATATGTTTCCTCCATGTTAGCCTTTTATCTAGATGTATGCCGAGATATTTGGTTGTATATACTTGTTCTAATTGTTTGTTGTTTCTATTTTATTTAAGTAGGCGTTTAAGTTATGTGAAGTTCTTTGGGGGTCTGTACGAGATGCGATAATACCTGTGTCATCTGCAAATATTGCGGCTGTTGTGAGTTTAGTTGTAGGTAGGTCAGCAGTAAATCTTCTTATGATGCCTATCCGTTACGGATGTTGGACACTAACATGGCTATTCTGACTTTGTTGACGCTGCCCTGAAAAGTCCGGTAGTGGTTAAGTTAAACCATTTTCGCAGGTTATGCAGCCAGGATATCCTTCTTCGTCCTGGACCTCTGTTCCCATGCACTTTACCTTGAAGTATGGTCCCAAGTAGGTCATATCGTTGTTCATTGCGCATTATATGGCCCAGGTATTCCAGTTTGTGACGTTTTATAATTACGACTAGTTCGCGCTCTTTACCCATTCTATGTAGAACTTTTTCGTTGGTAACTCTGTCTATCCAGGAAATTCTCAACATGCGTCTATAGCACCACATCTCAAATGCTTCGAGTCTCTTTAGTGATGCTTCAGTTAAGGTCCATGACTCCACGCCATATAAAAGAACGGAGAATACGTAGCATTTTAGTAAACGAACCTTTATTTCCAATTTTATATCATGGCTGTTAAAGAGTTTTTTCATTTTGACGAAAGCTGATCTTGCCTTCTCGATCCTTATCTTAATTTCCGTCGATTGGTCCCACTGTTCATTTAAGTTTGCACCTAAATAACAAAAGTTGGTGATTTGTATTATAGGTTGTTGGTTAACTAGTAATTGACCAGATGGTATCCTATTTTTGCTTATAACCATGTATTTGGTTTTTTTAATGTTAAAATCAAGCCCAAACCTGCTACTTACTTCTGCCACCCTGGAGACAAGTGTCTGCAGACCTTCAAGACTGTCTGCAAAAATGACAGTATCATCAGCCTATCTTATGTTGTTCAATCGTTCTCCGTTTATAAGTATTCCCTCGTCTATGTCCGTTAGCGCTAGGTTCATAATGTGCTCTGAATATGTATTGAACAGTAATGGGGACAATATACATCCCTGTCGCACACCTCTTTTTATCTTTATGTCGTCTGTTAACTGATCCCCTACTCTAACAGCTGCAGTTTGTTCGTAATAGATATTGTTTATTATACGGCGATCTCTGCTGTCTAGACCAATTGAATTTAATATTTTCATAAGTTCGTAATGTTTTATTCTATCTAACGCTTTCTGGTAATCAACAAAACACACATACTCGTATATATCACAATTCACGTCTCTAGATCTTTGAAAGAGAACTTGTATTGCAAAAGGTGCCTCTCGAGTACCCAATGCATCCCTGAAGCCGAATTGTATGTTTGTCATGTGTTCTTCACACTTTTTATATATTCTTTTATGTATCTTTTTTAAAAAAGTTTTCAGGAGATGGCTCATAAGGCTTATTATTCGATAATCTTCACATTTTTTGGCATTGGGTTTTTTAGAGATTGTTATAAAAGTTGATCTTAGCCACTGTTGGGGTATTTTTCCACTTTGGTATATATTGTTGAAGATCAAGGTAAGTCTTTTGACTTCGTCTTTATCCATAATTTTCAAAAATTCTGAGTAGAGCTCGTCTGGTCCTGCGGCTTTTCCCTCCTTAATATTGTTTATAGCAGCTTCTACTTCCGCTTCGAGAATAGGTCGTCCGGTATCATCATTTTCATTTTGTGTGATGGTGACATTCTTATCGTCTTCAAATGTTGTTGTCACATAGTTCATCCATGTTGTTTTTGTTTCTTCAATATCAACTATTGGATTTCCTTGAGCGTCTGTTAAGTGTCCCGGCCTTTTTGATTTATAGATGCCTGCTGCTTCTTTGATCTTTTTGAAGCAGCAGTAAATAACAGGTATAATAAGGGACCGAGTACATTACCTTGTGGGACACCGGATTTTATTTTAAATAGTTCTCAGCGAGCATATTGTTGTTTCACTAATGAAAAGCGATCTGTTAGATACGATTTATAATTAAATAATATTGATATGAAAGATTTGTCTCTAGCTTATGGAGGAGTCCTGTATGCCACACTTTGTCGAATGCTTGACAGATGTATAGAAAAGCTGCACTACATTACTTCTTGTTTTCTAGATCATTACTGATTTGTTTGACTATACGATGTGTTTGTTCTATTATTCCGTGTTTTGGAATTAATTTTGTTTCTTCTATTATTGGTTCAAATTGGCGTAAAAACATTTTTCTTTATACTTTCTTTAAAATAACTTAGATATTATAGGTAAGAGACTAATGGGCCTATATAAGTTCAGTTCTTTGGGGTATTTTCCTGGTTTTTGTAACATTATGACCTCTGCTAATTTCCACTGATTGGGAAAATGTGCATACGTAAGTATTGCATTAAATATATGTGTTATTGCCATGATTGTTTGCTTAGTTAGGTTTTGCAGGATTTTTTCAGTAACGAGGTCATATCCAGGAACCTTTATTGGATTGATTTCACTCAAGATGACCATTCGGATTTCTTTAGGTTTAAATTTTTTATTGAAAATTGGGATTTTTTTGAGATCTACATTTAGATCTGTAATCAATTAATTCATTTAAAGACCAATTCACCAGACAAGTTTTATTTAACTATAATACTTTTTTTTAATTGAAAACTCATCCGTCTTCTCGATTACATTGTTTAAATATTAGTAGGGTAAAAGTTAATGTGTGTGCAATTCTTCTTTTGTTTTCCTTTTATTATTTGACTTTAACTTTCTTTATACATGTATTATTTACTTGGGTGTTTTTTCTTACTTCCTTTTTTTATTTTTCTATTGTTTTCTTTTTTGTTGTTTTTTGTGTTTTTTCGATATACACTTACAAAATGGAATTAGTTGCAAAATCGCTAACAAAGATATGGTTAGTAATTTACAATTTCATTTTGCACCTCTTGGTGTGATAATATAAGCCGTCAGTATATTAATATTCCTATTGCAAATTATACAGTTTCTTCTTCTTTGAGTGCCTCTCCTATCGGAGATTGGATATCATTAGGGCGATTCTAATTTTATTTACTGCTGTTTTGAACAATTCGTTAGTGGTACAGCCAAACCACTCTCTCAAATTTCTCATCCAGGACATTCTTCTACGGCCTGGATTTCTTCGTCCTTGGATTTTTCCTTGCATTATGTTTTGTAGGAATGTGTACTTTTGTCCCCTCATCAGGTGGCCTAAGTATTCAAGTTTTCTCTTTTTTATATTCAGTAGAACTTCTGGCTTGTTATTTATTCTGCGTATTACTTCTTCATTTGTAATTTTATCCACCCAACTTATTCTTAGTATACGGCGGTAGCACCACATCTCAAAGCTTTCAAGATTTTTAATATTCCTCTGTTTAAGAGTCCATGACTCAACACCGTAGAGCAAAGTACTGAATACATAGCATTTTAACATTCTAGTTCGTAGATGAATACTAATATCACGATTACAAAATAATTTTTTCATTTTTATAAAAGTAGACCTGGCAATTTCAATACGTTTCAATACGGCTTATACAGTTTAAGGGTAAGCAAACTTTGTTATTAACCACTTCATTATAACATTTATATGTGCTTTCACTATTTAATGAACAACCAAGAATAATTTATGTCCCCCAGTCCACCACATAAACATGAGGAATCATGAATTAAACCAATTTTGCATTTATAGCTTGGTGACATTGCATGATTGGTTCTAATTCTGTTTATAGTAATAATATCAATTAATTAACTATCATAAATGTCAAAATATCAAATATCCAAGTATCAATTATAGTGCGGCAGATTCGTGCAAATATTATAAGAATTGTGCATTTAATGATACAAGCATATAATTTGGACCACATAAATTACACATATAAAGGTTCAAAATTAGTTATGAGGCCATCTCATATTTTGCCTTTTACAAAAATGGCGGGCATTCAAAATGGCAACTATACATATGTGACTAATAGCGCGATAACTTTTGAACGAAAAGTACGATTTTAACCAAATTTGGTATATGGGTTCTTTTCTTGATGTATAAGATTGAGCTCCTGAAACGGAAGAATCGATTTACCAGAAGTTGTGTTTTTCCGGATTTTTTATGTAAAAATATGTTGTTTTTTTTTCAATTCTTTCACCCTGTATATATTAATTTTTTAAAAAGGTAATACCGGCATTGAAAAGAGCGTAAAAATATTTTTTAGGAAATATATTGAACTGTTTAGTTATATTAATTACCATTTCATAAATGCATAAGGTATCTTCACATGTACATAGGTACCTACCTACGTGCGGCAGATTCGTGCAAATAATAATATAAGAATTATTGTGCATTTATTGGTAGAAGCATATAATTTGGACAACACATACTACACATACAAAGATTCAAATTTAGATATGAGGCCATCTCAGATTTTGTCTTTCACAAAAATGGCGGACATTCAAAATGCACACCATATAGGTACATGTGAAATGTGAACATACGTTATGCATTTATTAAATGGTAATTAAAATAACGAAAAATTCAGAATATTTTCTAAAAAATATTTTTACACTTTTTTCAATGGCGGTATTACCTTTTTGAAAAATTTATATATACAGGGTGAAAGAATTGAAAAAGAGACAACAAATTTTTACATAAAAAACAGTAGAAACACAACTTCTGGTAAACCGATTCTTCCGGTTCAAGACCTCGATCTTATTCATCAAAGACAGAACCTATGTACCAAATCTGGTTGAAATCTGACATCTCGTTCAAAAGCTATCGTGCTATTGATCACATATGTATAGTCGCCATTTTGAATACCCGCTATTTTTGTAAAAGGAACAAAAACTGAGATGGCCTCATCTCTAAATTTGAACCTTTATATGTGTAGTATATGTGGTTTAAACTATATACTCCGGTCAACTTACGCATCCGATGCTACAAAAATTACCATCAAGCTGAAAATTGGCAGGATTGTTCAAAATACCATCATAAATGAAATCTAAAAAGTCCTCATAAATCCGACCCGTGCTAAAAATTTTACGGGGGTCAAATGTCACCAAATATGGTTTTTAGCGATTTTCAGCGAAACGGTAAGTTTTATCGTAAAATTAGTTCTAACAAAAAATGTAGATTAGATAATGATCTATAAAAATGCCTTTTTACTTTTTTTCGTAAGAGCCACCGTTTTTGAGATATAACGATTCAAAAAGTGCTAATCGTCATAATATGCACACACGTTTCCACACCACCTTTGAGGTAGTGTACTTAGCGCGTTTTTAACGTGGTTTCCCCAGTAGGCCTTTTCTACGGATCTGTTATGATTCTGTTTAATTTAAAGCTATTTAATAATTGCTATTGGCAAGGGTTAAAAATGATAAAAGTTATATAAAGCGGTATAAATTAAAAAAAAGGGAAATTTATCAAACTGGTTCATAATTTTCTAATCCTTCTGCTTCCCTTGTTCTTCTTCTCATTGTTCTTCTTCCTCTTCTTCATATTCTAGTTCTTCTTCTTCTTCTTCTTCTTCTTCTTGTTCTTCTTCTTCTTCTTCTTGTTCATCCTGGGTGCAAGTAAATTGTCCCAATAATGACACATCGCATGGCTCCTCGATAGAATCAAATGAATCCTCAATTGTTGGTGATTCAACATTGGAGCACGATCGGTTTTGACAATTAGTGCATGCTACCGAACAAAACAGTCCAACTTTTTTGCAACCACATTTAGCGCTACATCCCTTTTTACAGTTGCAAAAAATTGTGTTCAGGAGTTTTTCCGGCACAGGGGGGAGTAAAGTTTGAATTGGTTCTAATGAACTGTCGACTAATTTCCATCCCCAGTCTTTTGGATCTAGCTGATAACCAAGCCACACTTGAACTTGGTAATATACCCGAAAAAGATGTTGATGAGTAGCCGCTGAGGTTGGAGGAAGACAAGATAACTACACTTCACTATCTAGCTACGGAAAGCTCGAAACAGAAGTGGAAGATCAGGTGAATAAAGCAAACAGAGCCGCAGGTTTCCTAAATGAAACAATATGGAGAAATAAAAACATCGGAAAAGAAGTGAAAGGCAGAATTTATAAAACAGTATCAGACCAATAATGACATATGCGGCAGAAACACGACCTGACACAAAAAGGACAAAAAGAATGCTAGAAACAGCAGGGATGAAAAGACTGCAAAAAATCGATGATAAGACACTCTGGGATAGAGCTAGAAGTGCAGATATACGACGGAGATGCAAGGTGGACAACACTAATAACTGGGTAAAAAACAGAAGAGTAGAATGGAACGACCACATAAGCCGAATGACAACAAATAGAGTAGTAAGGACGGCGAGAGACGGTTCCCCAATAGGAAGACGATAAGTGGGAAGACCAAGAAAAATATAGAATGACAACTTAATTATTAAGTTGTTATTAAGTTATTATTAATAATTTCTATCTGATATTAGCTTGTTATTTGGGTTTCAGTTAACAAAAACTTATTGATTCTTTTGTTTCAGTCTTTCCCAGTAACAGCCAGTACTCTATCAATGATGGTCATATCAGTGGATCGGTATTTCACCGTAAAGAACTACAGACCAATCGGACAAGTGGCAACGAGGCGGCAAGTACTGAGCTTTACTGTAGCTGCTACCTGGCTCTCAGCTGCATTTCTAGCATCCTTCCAGATCATTTCAAGATATAAACATCCATGGAGGAAGGGACTTACGATTAGCCGCATTGCTCTTGTCCATATCATACCAGCCTTCACTGTGATGATGAGCCATTTGGGAGTTCATGCCAAGCTCACTGCTCTATCATTGACTGCTAGAGCAAAACATGGGGAGTTGCCTCTACCTATTCCGTTAATGAGACGGCCTACGCATGTTATTATTGTAGCTGGAATGCCTAAGGTACGTATATTATTATCTTCCCATTCTATAGGTGTCGTGTCTGTATTTAGACATTGGACGTTGGCCGTCATCATATTTACAATTTTCTGAAATCATTCGCTATCGGCTGCTGCGTGAAATAATTCTTCTATTGGGAAACTACACAATTGGCTAATATTACGCAGCCATGAACGTTTCTTTCGACCAATCCATCTTCTATTCTTGACCATTGAAATTAATTGAATTAAAAACAAATAAAACCATTGAATTTATTCCAAATTACAGACATATCTTTGATATTTTTTATAATCTTGTAAATGGTAGGGAATAAAGATTTGATATTTTGTAGTTATGTATAACTTTACACACCCTATCAAAATAGCTGTAAAAATGATAGTGTTGCCATTTAGTAATATCAACAATGATGTCATATCTCTAAATTGGGACACCCTGTATACATTATTATTATATGTAAAAAAATTTCGCTTTGAATTACTAATCGACAGGTCTAAGCATTTTTCAAAAAAACAATTAGTATTTGAACTATTCAATTTATTCCAAATTAGGGCTTACAATACCGGGATTTCGGGATCCCGAATACCCGTTTTGTCCGGATTAAAAACCAGTATTTATCTAAAGATACCGGTATTTTGGAATTATATTAGTTGATAAAAATTGAATTTATGCACAATGTAAATCTAATTTAAAATAATATTAATTATGTAATTACAAGAAACTTGTTTGAAGATACTCAAACAATCGTTGTATTAAAATCTATATCAGGCATATTTATTACTTATTACACATACCGAGCCGAGTATGGCACCATCGAGAAGCGGCAGTATCGGCAATATAAAGCGATTGTTTATGTTTTACGTCTACTACCCAATGCCACATTACATTTTCTGGCGAAATACCACATTTCGAAAAAATACTTTCCCTGAGCTTTATTATTTCGCTATAAAATATTGGTCAATACCTGCCTCATCAGTACCTTCTGGTCTGAAAGAGCATTTTTTTTGTATCTAACTACTTCTACTCTCTATGTAATAAAATACACACACCCAAACTTATATGGAATCACCATAAACTTCACCATACTTTGAAAGTAATATTTATTTCTTTTGAAAAAGCTTGTTATTGTTGCGAAGAATAAAGGTTTTTGTTGAAAATAAACAAATATATAAGATAATCGGATAGTACAGCTCGGTACGGTATAGGTTATTTGCTTGAGTTGCAAATTGAACGAAAATAAATAAACTAACTTTTGCGTCCAAAAACGAAAATATGCCTCATGTGGGGTTATAGAACTTACAACGGGGAAAGATTATTGGTATTGTGTAGAAAGTAATGTTCTCAGAGGGACATAGCTGTAGAGCTAGGCGTAACACAGGTCGTTCTGTCCAAAAAATACGCTAGGTAACAGGAACTAGGAAAGCTCAAAAAAAGCAAGGGAAAGTCTCCAAAAAGTAATAACGGCTCACCACGATCGTTTAATTGTCCAATCAGCTAAAAGACACCCAACCATTTCTCACCTGCCGCTTCAAAGGCAGCTTTTGGAAGCTACACGTGTAACTGTTTCAGTTGAAGCGATAAGAAGAAAAGAAGAAGAGTTAGAAGAGTTCGTGTCAAGAAGTATACAGCAGGAGAGAGTTATCGATTCCCGAGTTATCCAGGCAGCACAAGATTGATTGCCTAAATTGGTGTCTTCACCACCAAAACTGGAACATTGGGAATTGACAAAATGTGATATTTTCAGAAAAAGTCAGGATTTTTGTAAAATCAGATGACCCACGAAATCGTTTACTTAGAAGACGAGGAAGACAAGCAAGAACGAAAACTGTCAGATCTGTTCACAATTATACAAGGGGAAGTGTAATATTCTGGAGAGGAATTGTGATCCGTAAAAAAACTCCTTTAATTTTCATTCAATCAACTTTAACTGCTCAAATGTATGTTGATAACCTGTAGTCAAACTCTGCAGAGGTACAACAGGATAAAATTTCATTTTATTGCATGATAATGGACCTCAACATACCATTAGAGTGAGTAGAGACAAAACTGAAGCAGAAGGTATCCCTTGTTGGGAGTGGCCTGCTTGCTCACCCGAGCTTAACGCTATAGAGTATTTGTGGGATATGCTTAGAAGAAAAATTAGATCTCGCCGGATAATTCACCCAACACCGCACGGCTAGTACAAGCTGCTCCTGAAGGATGGAGCAACCTCCACAAAAAAATGTTGATAATTTGATTAAGAGGACTAGAGGTGATAACACTTACTACCATAAAACACAAAAGAATAAATAAAAATAATTTAAACATTATTTGTTTTCAATTGAAATTTTGTATGCTATTGACATTAAAACAACGACTTTCAATTTGTTTATTAAATACTTTATTGTTTTATTTAATTTTTATGTATTTGTTATTAAATAGCTTTAAAATAAATATTGTTTGACTTTGTGTATTCGTTTTTTTTTTAAATTCGCGCGAAATAATAAGAACTACTACTAAATAGAATCTACTCATTTCAGAACAATATTTATTTCATATAAATAGTCCAGGTCGCATCTGTTTTGAGATGGACGTTGAGAGGTGACTGAAATTTTTTTGCAGAAATTACTTGAAAATAACTCAAATAATAATATTTGAGTTATCCTCCCACTCAAAATGGCCCGGAACATTGTTTAAATAATCAAAATGTCAAAATATGAAGGAAAAATTCGATTTATTTATTGGTTTTTTGATTATAACTTTAGAACTATTCATTTCTGAGAAAAGTTGTACTGATATAAAAATTAAATTTCCTACAATATAGAATTGGTTAAAAATTAAAAAAATAGTCACCCCTGTTGCAAAAGAGCAATAATTGCGAAAAAAAACTATACAAAAACAAGTATTCGGATTTTACGTTTTTCAACTATAGTATGCTATACTTAGGACCTTCATATTTTACCCAGAAAAACTTTATGATATAGTAAAACAACACTGTAAATTTCATTACGATCAATTTAACAGATTTTGTAAAATAAATTTTGTAATCCTGCTTTCGCAAAAAAAATTCATTTTTTTTTTAAATGTTGCAGGACTGAAAATAAAGCAGATAGCAAGTTGAATTTTTTTTGCTTATAGAAGTGTACTGTACCTTTCATTTGCAATTTGCAAAATTAAAATCGATTAATTACCACGGCGTCAGGAAATTTTTTAAATAAACATTAATTTTTGGTGCTACGCGAAGGACAGCGGTGTTCGATTCACACAAGTTGAGTTCCACCAAAATTTCTTCCAATCTTTAACTAATATATTATTTTCTTACTCTATATTTTGTTGTATTTTAATATTTTAATTCCACAAAAATCAAACTAATTTAATTATTGTTTGTGAAATATTGCTTAAACAATTGCATGTTTAAAAATAATATACTTTTATTCTCTAATTTAAAATATATGAATAAAGAAAGTTTTTGCTAAAAAAAGTGTTATTTCAAAGGATATAGTATGTGTTTTTATTTTGTAATAAACAAATTTATTTATTTATATCGAAATGTAATAAAAATTAAAATGTATCAATCATTATCAAAGTTCATTGGAATGCCCAATCAGAGCAATCTATCCGCTGTCCTGCGCGTAGCACCAATAATTAATGTTTATTTAAAAAAATTGCTGACGCCGTGGTAGTTAATCTATTTTAGTTTTGAAAATTGCAAATGAAAGGTACAGTACACTTCTATAAGCAAAAAAAATTTCAACTTGCTATCTGCTTTATTTTCAGTCCTGTAACATTTTGTAAAAATAAATTTTTTTACGAAAGCTGAATTGCAAAATTTATTTTGCAAAATCTATTAAACCGATCTTAATGAATATTGCAGTATTGTTTTACTGTATCATAAAGTTTTTCTGGGTGGAATATGAAGGTCGTAAGTGTAGCATAAATGGTTGAAAAACGTAAAATGCGAATACTTGTTTTTATATGGTTTTTTCGCAATTATTGCTATTTTGCAACAAGGGTGACTATTTTTTAAACTTTTAACCAATTGTATATTGTAGAAAATTTAATTACGCAACTTTTATGTCAGTACAACTTTTCTCGAAAATGAATACTTTTACAGTTATAATCAAAAAACGAAGAAAACAATCGAATTTTTCCTTCATTTTTTGACATTTGAATTATTTAAACAATGTTCCGGACCTTTTTGAGAGGGAGGATAACTCAAATATTATTATTTGAGTTATTTTCAAGCAATCTCTGCAAAAAAATTTGAGTTACCTCTCAACGTCTAAATGTACTAACATTTTTACAGATGCGCCCTGGTCTAATATTATTTTTTAACAAGTCAATATAACAGCTGAAGTAATTAAAAATGTAACTATAAATTTTTTTATTAATAAAACCGGTATCCCGATATTTCAAATATCAAACACCAGAATTCAGATTTTAGTTCGGTATTGTAAGCCCTATACCAAATTACAGACTCTCTCTGAATATAATCTTTCTTGAAATCGATTTTCGGAGTGGAAGTCGAAACGTCGTCAAACATTAGTTAAAAATGTAATTTTTATTAAAATCAATTTTGGCTTAATCCTGTATAAGCACAATAGTTAACTGATTGCTAACACATTATTGGTGTATTCTCTATCCCTTTCATTCCATGTCAACTTGTTCCTATATTTTATTTTACTACGCATTTTATGCATAATCATATGCATTTGTAGATTTTAACGCTTAGAATTGAAGATCATATTTTTATTTTACATAGTTTCAAAAGTTAAGCATCACCTAGAAAGTATGGTCATTTTCATAGTTGATTTTTTTGGGAACAGATTAACGCAGTCCGCTCATTTTTTTTAAATATTTTAGATTTTTCTTTGGTATTTACACAGTTGATCAAATGTTTACTCAAACTTATTTTTGAACTTATACCGCGTGGAAGAAAAAAAATGTTTTTCTTATGTTAAGTGTGAGACACCCTGTAGGGAGGACAAGGTACAAGTGTCAGTATACATCGAAATCCTACAGCCTTAAGAGAAATACAGACTACCTGTTACAAACATAAAACAGTACTATATACTTTGTTCATAGACTTTAAGCAGGCTTACGACACAGTAAATAAACAGCAGATGTACGAACTGATGAAAAAATTGGGGATACCAAGTAAAATTGTCAGGATGATAAAGATGACGATGGAAAACACAACAAACGAAATAGCTTGGAAAGGGTATACATACATCCAAAAAGTTTGAAACCAAGGAAGGATTACGACAAGGAGACCCACTATCAACAACGGTATTCAATTTAACATTGGAAGGAATAATCAGGAAAAGCAGAATAAACATGCAAGAAACGATATTTACAAACGGCCACCAATATATAGCATTTGCAGATGATCTGACGCTATTAGCAACAAGCAAAAAAGAACTACAAAAGTTAATGAAAAACATAATAACAGAAGCCAAAATCTTATTCAATATCTCTATACGTATAAAGATAATGTGTCAATACTCCTTGTGTCACCGCATTTTTAGCCAATTCGTCTACCATTTCATTTAGATTTAGGATTTATAGCACTAATTTTACTTAGAGAACTTTTACTGTCACTATAAATTATAAACTTTGAATGATTTATATTAGATAACTATTTTAGTACTTCCATTATAGCTATTAATTCAGCTGTGTATATACTCATAATAGAACTTAGTTTAAACATTTTACTAATTTTATTACTGCTCTTCCAATAGGCCCACCCCACACCGTCAATATTTTTTGATGCATCGGTATATAGCATACAGCAATCTTTGAACATTTGTGAACTGTCGGAGATAAACACTAATTTTCTTATTAGTGATAGATAGAGTGATAGATTAGAGATAGTGGCAAATTGCTATAGTCCCTTAAAAAGTATACCTGCACTTGTTCCACAGTATTAAAGTCAATATTATAATTTGGGTTTATGTCATATTTATAAAGTTGTTTATCATATATTGTCATTTTTGAATATAAATCTACTATATTTAGAGTTTTCTTTTTTATCCAATATTTTTCTGTCAAGCCTGCTAAAAACAGTTGATGTATTTTGGAAATTAAATTTGCCTTTTTTCATACAATCTAACTAAAAGGCTGATGCCAAGTTTTTTTCGTCTTATATTTATATACATCGGCATTTCACAGCATTCAACTTGTAGATTATTTATCGGTGTACTTCTTAGGGCTCCTATACACAATCTAAGGGATTTATTAATGATTTTGTCTATTTTATTTAAATGACACTGTGATGCGTCACTGTATAATAATGATCCGTAGTCGAATATAGCTCTTATATTATTTTTAAATAACAATAAAGAAATATTTGGATCTGCTCCCCAACAAATCTAAGAAGATTTATTCCTCTTTCTGTTTTTTTAACTATATGGTCTATATGTTCTTTCCACAGAAGCTGTCTATCCAGAGTAATACCCAAATATTTAACATAACTTTGTACTGGATAGAAGATAATTTAAAATTACTTTAATGTGAAATTTATTTTTGTTGCAGGGAAGAAAACAGATGAGTATATCAAGTGCTCAAGACGAAATCGAAGAAACTCCACCACCTACGTCAAGTCTGCGAAGCAGACGACGCTTGGCTAATTGTCTGCTCTGCTTATCCCTGTTTTTTATTCTTTGTTGGTTTCCTTACGTTGTTTGCCAGTTTTGTGAAGAATTCATGACAGGAGTAACACCTGAATATGTTCAACAACTAACCCTATTTCTTGGTCATATGCATTCTGCAATCGGACCTATTCTATACTGGAGTATGAACCACAAATGGCCCAAGGGTCCTTGTAGCAGAATTCGTCGACTTACAATTTACAGAAGTGCTTCGTCTACCAATGAAGCCGCTCTCGGTCCATTTAACCCTCGCTTGGTCAGGCCCCCACCTTACAGACGAAGATCGTCTCAATATCTATATTAACTCTGTGATCCTCAAATCTATCTGATTAAATTTTCAGAAAATGCAATATCTGTTATCTGTATACTATACGAAGTCTAAAAACGCTCTTTAAACGAAACAAATATCACTTAAATAAATATTTTGCGCCACTCAACAAATATTACGAAAAGAAAATAAGCAGGCCTGATAAAATTATCTACATATCATTTTAAGTTCAGAGCTTAACTCCTAAATCTAACTTAAACGACAAAATACCTCGTAGGATCCTTAAAAGTTACTTTTAACTTCAGAGCAAAAACTATTTTCTGTTAACTTTTATCGGAGTACACTCCTTTTCGGCAATATCTGTTTCGTTGTTAAAATGTTTGTTGAGAATTTATAAATGTGTGATAGAACAAGGCTGAATAGGACATTTTAAATGTTAGTATTGATGTTTTTTCAAAAGTTTTCCTCTCTTCTTTCTTCCGGATTTCTACATAATTATTTTAAATATTACAAGAAGCAAACAATCATATGTAAACAGGTCAATGATGATGTATCTGTTTGATGTTGACTTTCTTAGGTTTGGACCTATTCTAAAATTTCTTGACATTTCTTACACGCTTAGACCTGGTTACTCACGAAGATTTGGAAGACTTTTCTATCGGTAAGTTAAAAGTTATGAACCAAGAGCTAGCAACGTCGGAAAAAAAAATAATTTAAGACAACTGGTTCTTTATTATATTATTCCCTATGCTTCCTAGAACACCGTACCGGCCATCTGGCTACTGATAAAGGTTGCGTTGATTACTGCGCAGCACACTTGTACACGTAAATATATCGAATTTAAAATTATTGTAAGACGAAAAAAATTTTTGTTATTACTTTTTGAACATTATTAGAAATATGAATTATAATTGCCAGACATTTCTGTGGTTTAAAAAGTAATGACAAATAAATGTTTCGTCCTAAAATAATTTAAATTCAATATACAGGGTGATTGATGAGTGTGAAAAAACTCAGTAAATCCGCTATAGTAATAAATAGCAATAAAAGTTAATAACAAAAATTGTAGCCAACTTTCAGCTTTACATTACGAAATTAGTTAGAATGTTACAGGGTGTTCGATAACACAGTGGCAGACCAAACTTATGTTTTTTTAAATGGAACACCCTATATTTTTTTATATTATAAATTCTCTTAACTTCCCCATCACAAAAATAAAATGGTCTGTTATATTATATAGGGCTTTTACAAAGTTATAACCAATTTTTTATGAAAATCGTAACAAGTTCTGCTCCCTGTGTAAATAAAAATAAGCACAACAGCAATGGTTTATTGGTGCTATATTTTTTTGTTGATTGTGAAGATTTTTAAGAATTGTTGATATTGACAATTTTCCTTATATCGAATACAGGGTGAGTCAAAACGCAAGTACATTCTTTTCTCAGAAATTGTAAATGAAACAACCTGTATTTTATATCACCATCGAAAAGAATCATTACCATACTTTAATTTTTTTATAATATTCCCTACGCCTAAATTAGTTAGTTTTCGAGATATTTTCATTTTTCTGAGCCAGTTATTAATTAAGGTGTTCTATTTAAAATTACTGAGAAAATAATGTACTTGCGTTTTGACTCATCCTGTATTCGATATAAAGAAAATTAGCAATATCAATTATAAATTTTGACAATAAAAAAAAATATGGCACCAATAAACTATTGCTGTTTTGCTTATTTTTATTTATACAGGGAGCTGAACTTATTACGATTTTCGTAGAACATTGGTTATAACTTTGTAAATACCCTGTATAACATAACAAACCTTTATATTTTTGTGATGGGGAAGTTAAAAACCTTTCGAATATAATATAAAATATGGGGTGTCCCATTTAAAAAAATAAAAGTTTGGTCTGCCACTATGTTATCGAACACCCTGTAACATTCTAACTAACTTTGTAATGTGAAGCTCAAAGTTGGCTACAATTTTTGGTATTAACTTTTATTGCTATTTATTACTATAGCGGATCTACTAAGCTTTATCACACTATTCAATAACCCTGATTTTGTATTTACCTGTACAAGCGTGCTGCGCAGTAATGAACGCAACCTGTATCAGCAGCCAGATGGTAGGTATGGTGTTCGAGGAAGCATAGGGAACAATATATGAAAGAATCGGCTGTCTTAAAATACTTTCTCGAAAACGTTGCTAGCTCTTAAACCATTATTTGTAGGAGAAATGTGTACAACATGACATATAGTTTTGTTGCTCTATAACTTTTTATTGGTAGTTCACATTACATCAAATACTTTTTTGTCTTTAATTTTTAAGCATTTTTGACACTAGATTAATATATTATGAGGTATTCTAATACTAAAAGTTACTCTTGCTTTAAGTTGTTAAATACACCGTTTTTTTTTAATTTGTTTTAAATTTTTTTTTAAATACAAGAGACGAAAAAGTTTCAAATCGATTTTTCTAGAAAACGGTGTGTCCTACTGACTTAAAGCAAGAGTACCTTTTAATAATAGAATACCTCACAATTTAATCAAAATTGCTCATAATTTAAAGAAACACCCTGCATATTTTTACATTTTTGGATCCTCCTTCTGTCTTAAAATATAGAGTTTTGTAATATTATATGAGGTAGTTTAAAAGATAATTACGTTTAATTGTTAATTTCGTAGCAATATTCGCACCCTGTAAAATTGTGGAGATTTGACATAAAAGTTTCTATTTATGGTGAAACGAATTTTAATATAGTTAATATTGTTAAACATTAATAATATAGCGAAAAGTTTAATATTAATATACAGGGTTGGTCGAAACTCGGAATGAGTATTTTCTGAGGTTTCCTAAATGGAACACCCTGTATTTTAGTATTTTAATGAAATGAAATTTTATTTTACTTTTTTATTTTTTAAGCATTCCCTATACCTAAGTGCTTTAATTGTTGAGTTATCCGTGATTCTTTAATCCAAGAATTAATTGCAACAAAAATTAAGTGAAATTTTATTAGGTGGCTGTGCAAATATTCAGTCAAAAATAATTGTTTTAAAAAAAAGTAGATATTAATCTAGACTGATCCTTAATTTATTAATTTTGGATGAGATATCCAAATACCTACGTAGTTAGGTTGTTGGTGCGTAAAATATTAATAAAAACATGCAAGAGTTGGCCTAGTTGGCTATGACAATAAATTTGCTGAAACATTTGACACTATACTATTTTTATAGTTCCAGGTACTTTGTTACCATTACTAATATGAATTTTTCTAATGAGTAACTGATCAAAATGGTTTTTGTGCTAGGAGAGTATAACAAAAATGTGTTAGTAGCAATAAGAATTTTTCATCAGCAATTCCCTGAAAGACGAAAACCACGAAGAGAAACTTTTTGAAAGTACACTAAAACGATTTTAATAGTCTAGGTCTAGATAGTTAGATTATAAGAACGTTCTTCCTAATATGCAGATCCTCAGTTACACTAAGGATTACATTTAATCCATTTTATTTATTTACAATACTTTTTATTCGATCAGGTTTCTGATAATTTAAGTCTCCACTCCGTTGAAACCGTTTTAATATACTTTCTCTTCTTGGTTTTCGTTTATCAGGGAATTGCTGATGAAAAATTATTATTGCTAGTAGCACATTTTTGTTATACTCTCCTAGCACAAAAACCATTTTAATCAGTTACCTACTCATTAGTTACTTATTAAAAAAAAATAATATTAGTAATGTTAAGAAAGCAACTGGAACTACAAAAATAATATAATGTCAACTGTTTTAGCAAATTTATTGTCATAGACAACTAGGTAGAATCTCGTAGGTATGTTTTTATTAATATTTTACGCATCAACAATTTTAACTACGTAGGTATTTGGATATCTCATCCAATATTAATAAATTAAGGATCAGTCTAGATTATTATTTACTATTTTTTGAAAAAATATTTTTGATTGAATATTTGCACAGCCACCTAACAAAATTTCACGTAATTTTTGTTGCAGTTAATGTTTGGATTAAATAATCACGAATAACTCAAAAATTAAAGCACTTAGATATAGGGAATGCATAAAAAAAATAAAAAAGTACCATAAAATATTATTTCACTGGTATAATAAAATACAGGTTGTTCCATTTAAGAAAACTCAGAAAATACTCATTCCGAGTTTTGACCAACCCTGTATATTAATATTAAACTTTTCGCTATATTATTAATGTTTAACAATAGTAGACTATATTGAAAATCGTTTGACCATAAATAGAAACTTTGATGTCAAATCTCTACAATTCTACAGGGTGCGAATATTGCTACGAAATTTACAATAAAACGTAATTATCTTTTAAACTACCTCGTATAATATTACAAAACTCTATAATTTGAGAAAGAAGACATCGAGGAAAATCGAAAAATGTACAAACATACAGGGTGTTCCACTTGAAAAAACATAAGTTTGTGTCACCCTGTCAATACGGGTGACCCTGTATATGTGAAAATATTTTTAGATTATGGTCCTGTCCGTGCCCCAACTTTTACCTAAAATAACTTTTTTTTGTATCTCTTACGACAAACGAGTAATTGGACTTTGTCACACTAATGTCCCACCCGTATTATATTGTCATTTTGTATGTATTTCCCATATACAGGGTGTTTGTTACATAATGGACCTTAGATTTCTGAGGTGAAAATAGGTCGATTTAAGCTAACTTACCTTAGTACACAAGTTGATAATAACCGAAATACAGGGTGTCAAAGTTAAACTTTTATTTTCTTTATTCTTGAATATTTCCTGACAGGCATGGGGTAACAATACGAAATTTTGTAAGCGGGGGTTTTTTGGGATGAGAAATCTAAATTCACCACCAACAAGATGTTTTACTCAGAGGGCGCCACATACGTTTTTCAGTGCTCATTTAATACGTTCAGTTTTTTTTATCCCCCAGTCTATATACTTTTTTAATCAAAATTTTTATTCTCTTATTATTTTGACTTAAAAAAGGTATACTACATTCATCTCGCTAAACTCAACTGTTTTCGAGATAAAAGCATTTTAATTCTGCGATACAACAAATTTTTGTGCATAATAATATATCATTGTAGTTAGACCCGAAAAATAAACTGAAAACCATAATAATTGTGCCAGTTCTCATATTTATGTCATTGCACCGCAAATTCCATTTGAAGAAATTTGCGATACATTTTTGTAAATTTTTATGGTTTTAAGTTATTTTTCGGGTGTAACTACAATGATAATATGCAAAAAATTATGTTGTCTCGCAGATTTAAAACGCGTTTATTTCAAAAACGGTTGAGTTTAACGGGATGAATAGAGTATACATTTTTTAGGAAAAAAATTAGAAGAATAAAAGTTTTGATTCAAGAAGTATATAGAGTGGGTAATAAAAAAAATTGATATTTAATGATCGATGAAAGGCGTATGTGGCACCCTCTGGGTAATACATCATTTTTGGTGGCGAATTTAGATTTCTCGTTCCAAAAACTCCCGCTTACCAAATTTCGTGTTATTATCCCATGCCTGTTAGGAAATATTCAAGAATAAAAATAAAAGTTTAACTTTGACACCCTGTATTAAGCTATGGCCCATTCTTTACCAAACACCCTGTATATAAAAGTGTTTTAATCCCTACGTGATTTTTAATTATTGTTTTTCTGAAATCCAAAAAAAATCAGTACCGAAGTTCAGAGTTGTGTGTGTGTGTGTGAGAGAGATCCTGGCATCATACAAAATCTATTTGCCACAAAACATGTAAATTATTAATTACATTAAATGATTTCATATTGTCTATTTCTAAACTATACCGCTATTTTTGAATTTCTGAGGAAATTAATGATGGAATCTAGTACCGCTTTATTTGAGGAAGAAAGGAGAGCTGTAATATTTAGTGGCAATGGACACTCGTGATGAATTAGTTCTTGATACAGAATTGAAGAAGATTGAGAGTTCAGAGAACATTCTAGAAATATATGATTTAGATCACCAATGGATATATTGTCACAACTACAGACAGGAGAGTTAAGTATTCCAATTTTATATAAGTGAGATGGAAGCGAGCATGGTTCAATTTTAAACGAGTCAATACTGACATGTGTGCTCTATTATTATAATTAAAGGTGAAATGAGGAATGTTTTTTTTAAGTGTAGGATGAATTCTGAAATAATGGTTTGTAGATTTATTTGCAATTCTTTTGTAATCAGTTTCCCATTTCTTTCTGATATTAGGTTTGAGAGCATTATTCAAATCTTTTAAATTAAATACTTTGTCAATATGATGGCAACTGTGACTACTTTTTGCGGCTATATCCGCAATTTCATTACCTTCGACTCCGCAATGTCCTTTCGTCCAAATAAATGAAACAGTTACATTATTTTGTGCAAGATCCATAATTAATTTTTTAATGTTCAAAATTAAGGCATTTCAGAATTGGTTTATTGGGTGACCGCTAATAGCTTGTATTGCTGATTTTGAGTCTAAAATTATTGCCACATTCGTGCATGTTTGAGTTGCACACCATTTTAGTGCATTTTCAATAGCAAAGGACTCGGCGGTAAAAATGGAACAATAATTTGAGATTCTGTACTTTTCAATATGATTTATGTTTGAAACAAAAAATGCCGAACCTGTATTTAGCTCCGTTTTTGACCCATCTGTATATATTTTAGTTAAGTTCGACCCGAGACCATTCACAATGGATTTTATCATGGCTTGGTTTAAGATATTACAATACCGAGGGAATATGGTGATAGGTTTGTCAATTATAGAATCGAAACTGTGTGCATACAATGGTATTTTATTAAGTTTAACAATATCATCTTGAAATAAGTTTGTATCAATAAATGTATCTGCCAAAGGAGGAGAATTTTTCTTTTTCCAATAATGATTTGTCAAATTCTCAATTACAAGAAAGTTAATTTTTGCGATCAAATCACTGTTGTAACATCTATATTTTAATAGACTTTTATTTGCTAAAAACTGTCTTCGAAAACTAAGAGGAAGTTCTTGAAACTCTGCCAGAATGGCATGATTTGGTGAAGATGCCATGGCTCCCAAACATATTTTCAGAGCTCTATATTGTATTCGATCAAGAGTAAGTTGGTTCTTATTGGAGGTAGAACCATAGAGAGTACACCCATAATCCAAAATCGAGCGAATATAAGACTTGTAGAACATTAAGGAAATTTGTTGATCCGCGCCCCAGCTCTGTTTGGAGAGGAAGCGCAGAAGATTAATTCCCTTTTCACATCTTTGTTTGACATACTTAATGTGACTGGTCCATAGAAGTTTACTATCTAAAATTATACCTAAATATTTATATTCTTTTACGATAGGAATAGTGTATTTAACCATAGAGAAATTATCGACTAACTGATATATGTGCCTTGTGAAACACATCACAGCTGTTTCTTCTGGTGAAACACTAAAACCCATATCGTCGAACCAGTTTTGTAACCTGTCAAAAGTACGTCTTAAGTCTATCATGCAGCGATCGTAGGTCTATGGGTGACATAAATGCATAAATCGTCCGCGTATTGAATAATTTGTATGTCATCGCTCATCAAATCATGCAAGTCTGCAGTGTATAAGTTAAACAAAAGGGGACTTAAAATAGAGCCTTGCGGAAGCCCGTTGTAAAGTACTCTTGGACCATGTAAAACGTTATGACTATCTTGCAAAAATATTTTTCTATTAGCAAACAAATTTAAAATATTTATAGAGACTCTTTTATTGATACCAAACGTTACCATTTCTGAATGAAGTTCAAAGTTCTAAAAACTATTCATGCAAATTGCATTTGGCTTTATTGTCTTTTTATTTTCATGTTGATATTTTTACTATTAAAAACTATTATTGTTCTTTAAATTAGTCTTTTATAATAGGCGAAGCAACGAAGCACTACACAGCCCAAAACCTAGGAATTTTTTGCAGTAAGATGAATCATCATGCAACTTTTTGCATTCGACTCGGAGAGCATTCCTGTCATGAAATTCGTATTCAGTGACCTCCAAAACCCCCAAGTATAAAAACTGAACTCATTTCCGTGAATATTTCCTGAGATCTAAATTTTTTATTTTCCATCTCTTCGAGATGCACTTTAAAGATGCATTTTCTCATGCACACAATTTTTTGCCGGAGATCAATTTAGCTCACAAACTTGCCAGACACTCTCTCGAATCGAATGCAAAAAGTTGCATGACGATTCATCTTACTGCACAAAATTCCTAGGTTTAATGTTTCGTTGCCTCGTCTATAAGATGTTAGATCATCTGGAGTTGGCTGAAATATGTAGTTCAGATTATAACTGCGAGTATGTATTAGAATGTAAGGTGGAGATTAAGAAACTTTAGCTAATTGTTACTAATTATTGGTATTTTTTACAGGAATTATGGAACATATTTTCTCATGAAGATACAACTTTGTGGTATTATTTTTGTATTAACTATCTATTGTATAACTTTTCACCTTTCCCAATCTTGCTATCTCAAATCAAAACTATGTACTGACAATAAATGTTTTGAAGTGTGTTTGTTTTATTTTAGAACGAGAAAATATATTTTAAGGCCATAAACACTAGCATTGGGAGTAAAAACGATTGAATTCAAAAAAAAATTCTGGGAAATATTTACGCAAAAATCAATTTTTTGTTAACGTTTTTACTTCCAAACCCTTGTAAGTAATAAGTTGGAAAACGCTGTGTCTAAGTACACGCTAACGTGTACGCAAATAAAAAAGTTAGGTACACGCGAAACGTCATCAATTCAGTGACGTCACTATTTAACGTGGACTGTTACTGGTTTTTTGCATACACACTAACTTGAGCCGCGTGTATAGCCCTATCAGGGAACACAAAATTGTACGAAAACCTCCAAAAAAATAAAGGAAGGATGAAAATTTGGAAATAGGTAGTTGAAATTGTCTATTATTATATAAGAAAAAGTTTACAATTCTACATCCCCTCCATTTTACAAAAATTGGGAAATACGGAGTGAAAAATATTTTCTCGTGAGTGAAAAAATATACGTTCAAAATAGGCCCGGAATTGGATAAAATGACTAATTCTAAGCAACTTTTGTTCTATAGAGTTTTTTTCACTAAGTCAATACTTTTCGAGTTATTTACGAGTGAATATGTTCATTTTTAACAAAAAAAAAAAAACATGTTTATGGACGGTTTTTCGCAGATAACTCAAACCGTAGGCACTCAAGCGAAAAAAATATTCTTAGTAAAAATTTAATAGCTTATAAAATATAAATAGCTTATAAAAAATTGAAAAATAATGGTGTACGCGTGAGGTCTACAGACCCAGTATAAGCAGAGTTGTAGCCAATGAAAAGTAGGTTCTTCGTCAAATTCCAAATCGAATATTTTAATGTGAAATAACCAAAAAGCAGCACTTTTCGGGGAAAGTTCATTAAAACTTTTTAAAAGGTTTATTTTTGTTTTTTAAAAAAATTTCTAACATTAAAAATAAGTGAGTTACGCTCAAAATATTGTTGGTCCTTTTTATGTTTTGGTACAAAAATCGTGAAAATCAACCCCTAATTAGCTTCCCAAATAAAATTAATCGTAACCGCTTCACAAGTTACTTTACTTATATATTGTTTATATTATCTATAAGTTTCATTGGTTCAAAGTGCTCATTTTTGAAAAAAATTGGGTTTAAAATAAAACATTTTTTTTAATTTTGAAAAAGAAATGGAATTGTTTATGGAATTACCTTAAAAATTATTAGTAATACCAAAAATTTTAAAGAGTATTAAGCTGTACGTTTTGCTTTTCTGAATATTTTTTCATTTTTGTTTTCTTGTTAGACAAAAATTGGTTATGCTGTGGCTGTTCAAAATTTGCCTAAACTCGTGATTAGTTACTCGTTCAAGCAATTTTAACTACAGCTTTTTCAAAAATAAGCACTTTGAACCGATGAAACTTACAGATCATATAAATAATACATACCCAAAGTAAGTTGTGAAGTGGTAATGATAAAATTTATTTGTGATGCTAATTACGGGGTGATTTTCGCGATTTTTTTTACCAAAAAATAAAAGGGACCAACAATATTTTGACCAAAAAATAAAAGGGACCAACACTTTAAAAAAGTTGAAATTAATTTTCCCCGAAAAGTGCTCCGTTTTTGAGTTATATCACATTGAAAAATTCAATTTGGAATTTGATGAAGAAGAAACTACTTTACATTAGCTACAACTCTGCTTCTACTGGGTCTACAGATCTAAAGCATACATTATTATTTTTAGTTTTTTATAAGCTATAGTTCTGCTAAGAATATTTTTTTCGCTGAAATACTTACTTTTGAGTTATCTCCGAAAAACCGTAAAAAAACGTTTTTTCTGTTAAAAATGAACATATTCACTTGCAAATAACTCGAAAAGTATTGACTTAGGGAAAAAACTCTATAGAACAAAAGTTGCTTAGAATTAGTCATTTTATCCAGTTCCGGACTTATTTTAAACGTATATTTTTCACCTTCGAGAGGGGTATTTGCCTCCATTTTTGAAAAATGGAGGGGATGTAGAATTGTAAACTTTTTCTCATATAATAATAGACAATTTCAACTACCTATTCCCAAATTTTCATCCTTCCTTTATTTTTTTTTTGGGGGTCAGATTGTTCTTTGATCGGGCTATAAGTGTTACGAGCAAAGTAATGGCAAGAATGATATTAGAAAGCATGAAGCCAAATATCGAAGAGAAACTAAAGTCAGCTTTATAACAAGACGAGGGTGTACGGACCATATAGCTACACTAAGAATTATAATCGAACAAGCTCTTGAATGGCAAAATAAATTGTACGTTAATTCTCTTGATTTTGAAAAAGCATTTGATAGAGTAAACCGAGAACAAATGTGGTTAATATTAGAAAAGTATGGCATACCAAACAAATACATAAATATTATAAAACTATTTTAGAAAATTACTCGGCACAAATATGTACAACAAAATGGAGAAGTAACACGCAACATACAAATACACACTGGAGTTCTACAGGGCTGCATCCTATCACCGACACTATTTATCATTCTAATAGGCTGGATCATGATTATTGCAATCAAAAACACAACAGGGATACGATGGAATGTGTTCAATCAACTTGTAGATTTGGAGTTTGCAGGTGACATCTGTTATCTCTCAGAAAAAAGGCAACACATGGAGAAAAAAACCGAAAGAATAGTAAAAGAGGCACAAAAAATAAACATCAATATTCGGAAAATAAATAGACCTAGGGAGATGGGAATGTACAGAAATGAAGAAGAGATTGAAAATGTAAAAAAGTCAACTACCTAGGAAGTATGCTCGATAATAACGGAAAAATAGATGAAGATGTGGTTAAACAATATACAGTGTGTCTGCGTAACTTGGAACCATATGGGAAACTTTTTTAATATCAATTTTACGAAAAAAAGTTATTCTTCATAAAGTGCTCTGCGTAGTCTAAAACCTAAGATGCAATCATCAGATATCAAATTTTATCAATAGTATACGAGCTATGTCAAAAAATATGAATTTCGCTCAAGAGTAAAGTGCCTTTATATTGCACAATATCGAAAATTGTTATTAAGAAAAGTAATTTGGAATTAAACATTATGCTACAATAGGCAATTATATTCTTCTAATTAAAAAAAAATTTGAATTTTTTTTTTCAAATTACGGATACCCATCATCATTTTTATAACGATAACTCCGTTATTATTAATTTTACGAAAAAAGTTATTCTTTATAAAAACGTCTACATAGTCTAACAACTAAGATTCAATTATAAGATATTAAGTTTTATCAATTTTATACGAAGTTTGTCAAAAAATATGAATTTCGCTCAAGAGTAAAGTACCTTTATTTTTCAAAATATTGAAAATTGTTATTATAAAATGTTGTTCGGGATATAAAATTGTGTTATTATGCAATCACATGCTTCTAATTTAAAAATAAAGGTTCTTTATTCAAACTTCTAATTTTTTGACATATCTACCTCGTATAAAATTGATAAAATTTGATATCTTATAATTGCATCTTAGTTGTTAGACTATGCAGACCTTTTTATAAAAGAAACTCTTTTTCATAAAATTAATAATAACGGAGTTATCGTAATACCAATGATGTTGGGCTTCCGTCATTTAAAAAAAATTCAATTTTTTTTTTCAATTAGAAGAATGTAATTCCATATTATTATAACATAGTTTTTAATTCCAAACAACTTTTCTTAATAACAATTTTCGATATTGTGAAATATAAAGGTACTTTCCGATGATTGAATCTTAGGTTTTAGACCATGCTATTGGTCTAAAACCTGGATTGATATTGTGAAATATAAAGGTACTTTACTCTTGGGCGAAAATCATATTTTTGGACATACCTCGTATATTATTGATAAAATTGGATATCTGATAATTGCATTTTAGGTTTTAGACCAGTGGTTCCCAACCTTTTATGTCTGGCGACCCACCTTCTGATGTTTTTTCATATTCGCGACCCATCCCTCACCCACGATGATAGATATGTGCGTTATTCAGCTACTGTAAGAGCCACGCCGCGACCCACCTGAAATCTGCCCGCGACCCACTAGTGGGTCGCGACCCACCGGTTGGGAAACTCTGTTTTAGACTATTCAGAGCACTTTATGAAGAATAACTGTTTTCCGTAAAATTGATAATAAAAAAGTTTCTCATATGGTTCCAAGTTACGCAGACACACTGTGTACATAAAATATATGGAAATCTATTAGAGAACTATCCAAAAACACGAAAATAAGGATCTTCAACACCAATGTAAAAAGTGTCTTTTTATAGGTATATAACTGAATCCTGGAAAACATCCAAAATAACTTGAAGAAGGTTCATGTATGTATTTAATAACACATGCCTTAGAAGAATGTGCCTTAGAGGAATGTGTTGGCCAAATAATATCCAATGAGGAATTGTGGAGAAGGACAAAACAAGAACCAGTTAGTTTGACAATTAAAAGAATGAAGTGAAAGTGGATCGTTCATACACTGAGAGAAGAAAAAGATATTACAAAGGAAGTCCCTGAATATAAGCCGACAGGAAACAGAAGAAGTGGAAGACCATCAGAAACCTGGAAGAGAAGTACAAAGAAAGAATTAGAAAACATTAATAAAACTTGGACAGAAATAAAAATAGATGCAAAAGATAGAAACAAGTGGAAGTGAACCGTGGAAGTCCTATTTTCCGAACGGAACCAAGTGGGTAGTAATATTTATTTATATATTTATTTATACATATTTTATACATATTTATTTTGCCCATTTGGGTATAGTCAGTTCCTACTCACTCCCTAGTGTTAGGATAACAGAAATACGAGGAGGTCGTTGATTTACTCCTGGTCTTACCCGTCAGTCGATAGTAACTATATGTATTTTGTCCACTCCCACAAAATGTGAGATCGGCAACACTGTGACGAAAATTGTCGCTTTACCGACCCGGTACAGTTTCCTTTACCGACCCGTTACAGGTTCCTTCTTTGCTAGTTTGGCATATTTACCATATAATACATAGATGGCGCCAGGGCAGACTGTATCTTAAATAAAATTAATACTATGTATAAATATATTTATTATAAATAAATATAGTTTCAAAAGTTAGCTAAAAATTATGCTCATTTTCGTAGTCGATTTTTTCGTGAACAGATTAACAGATTCCACTGATTTTTTTTATTATTTTAGATGTTTCTTTGATATTTATACAGTTTGGCGAAGGTTTACTCAAACTTTTTTTTTGAACTTACACCGAGTTGAAGAAAATTTATTTTTTTCTGATGTTAAGTTTGAAACACCATGTTGGGAGGACAAGGTATAAGTGTGGGTATGGGGTATACAGTATACACAGGGCCGTCTCAACCAGGAGGTGCAAGGGGTGCGAGGCACCCGGGCGAAAAGTCCAAGGGGCGCAAGCCGAACATTTGCTAAGCTCAAAATTGCGCTTTTTGTCCTTAAAAAACCTAAAAATAACATAAACATACAAGTGCAGTTTCGGTATTTTTACAAAGGCTATTAATGCTTACTACACCTACAATACGCAAATGTAATAGTTGCGTTCGCGGGTACAGTATACAAATTTTCGCCGACAATTTATAACTTTACTTAATATAAATAATACCGTTAATAGATAAATATACAAGGTATATTTGCTTTTAAATATTATTAATAACTAATTATTAAATTATACTAGGTAAATATCAGTGGCGGCTCGTCAGAGGAGGCAAGGGAGGCTCAGCCTCCCCATAAATTTTTTACACACTCTATACTGTTTTGTTTATCATGAATCGCGAAAACAACAATTACTCTCACTATTATACAACGTGTAAATTCCATATTATCACTAATTATCCATACGTACGGAGAATTACGCATTAGCATTAGAACGCATGATCGCGTCTCAGTTTTATTACATATTATTGTAGGCAGGACCCTGGGTTATCCCGAGATGCACGAACGGAGCCGAGAAGCCCAGCATTCTCCCTTGCTAATGCTCCGTGCAGCGCAGCAGGCGTTTAAGGAGGCCCGGTCTCCTAACAGTGGCATCTACGGCGCCATCACACGCTGCCCGGAGATATACCAAGGGAGGCAGAGTAGATTTTCAGCTCCGTTGGGTGGTTGGGTGCGTCTCGGGACAACGAATTTTAGGGTCCTGGCTAAAAATAATGAAAAATCTAAAAGTGCGAATTTTGTTATGAAATTTGGTATGTGGGGTTATAATAACATTTAGAACAACTTGCTCAAATAACTTTTTCCGATATCTCTAACTCAAAGCAAAATATCGGTAATTTATCGTGTTTTTGAATTCGCAGTAGGCCGCGTTTAGAATTAAAAAAATTCAGTTGAGTATCTTAAAAAATTTGAAGCTTCATTATGTATGGACTGCAAAACTTCAAATCTGTATTTATTTTGATATGCATAGGTATCTATTTACAAATAGATGGAATTGTTAACAAATAAACGACACAAACTTTGGTATTAAACTTTTACTATTAGACTAACTATTTTTAAAATGATATCATGAAATTATGAATTAGAATGATATTATGAAATGTAAATAAAAAATATTCAAAAGATGGGGCCTTAAATTACATTTTTTGGCGCATTTTTTTGATAGTGCAAATTTGTCTAGATATTTTACAGTTAGGTATAGCCTCCCCTATTGTAAAAATCACGAGCCGCCACTGGTAAATATACCTTGTATATTTATCTATTAACGATATTATTTATATCATTTTAAAGTGCGCATGCGTTTTGCTGCTAATTTGTCGCCGACAGACACCCGCGAACGCACTTTTATATGAAACCCATTTAGTTTATTCCGACAATAATTATTTTAAAAATGTGACGCGTACACTATTTTGACCAATATTGTGTAGTCGAGTACCAATGAATCACCATCTTGTAAAAATTATCAGTGTATCCGATTCTGCTGATTTGCTGATAAAAGTATAATTGCCGTTGGGGAGCTATGTATGTATCCCACTTTTAGCGACGCCTTTTATAATAGGAAAATATAAATGCTGATTTTCGAAAACATAATTTTCTTCACTACGTTTGCGCCAAAAAGACGTTTATTACGTTTTTAGAATGGGGTCATCCATAAACTACGTCGTTGAGAAGAGGGAGGGGGGCTTGCTTATTACGACGGAGTACGACAGGGGGGAGGGGGGTATGAGTGCTCATTCGACGTCGTTTAATATATTCGTATATTTAAATTTGTCGCTATTGTGTCTATAAAAATATTTTTTTACTAGCTTCTACCAGCATTAAAGTATCAGATATTCATATAAAAACGTATAGTTTTTGATATGAAATTGAAGATAAAACAAAACGTTTACGAATAAATATACCTTTGTTAAAATTAAAAAGAATAATTCTATTATAGATACTTTTATCGCATACTTTTCATTTCGTTTTTATCAGTCACGGCGTTAAAATAATATTAGGTAGCACTTTTGTACAGGACAACAAACAATAAGACATTGTTCTTTGGGTTTAAACAATCGCTTCTATATACAGAACAACGTCTGTAAGCAAAAAATATTAAATTGTTAGTTCATTTGTGCTGCATACTGTGTGTGAAAAAACAGTTCTGAAAAAACGAATAGAAATAAAATATTGTTTTCTATTTAGTTAGTAAGTCGTATTTATACTTTAGAAGAAATGGCATCGAAAGCAAAACAAAATAAATATAAAAATTTATATGATGCAGTTAAGAAAGCATACCCCGCAAAATCTTGGTCCAATGCTATTTAAATGCATTCATTTTTTTCGAATACTAAGAAAACTAATAAAGATTTTTAAAAAATTTAAACGCAGATTGAAAGACTGCATTATTGCCGAGGGCCAAAAGTTCCGGAAAACATCTATAATCTTTATTTTAATAAGTTACAGGGGTGAAAAAAAAAGAGAAAATTTTGTCTGATTTTTCATTTCAAACATTTCATTCAAAAGAAACCTTTTGTTTATTCTAAGGGACTTTCAACCCTCGGTAATAATGTAGTCTTTTATTCTGCGTTTAAATTTTTCAAATATATTCAGTAGTTTTCTCAGGATTCGAAAAAATTAATGCATTTAAATAGCATTGGACCAAGATTTTATGCCTACCCCCTCATATTTGATTAAAAAAACAGAAATAATATTGATTTTTTTTAATCAATGAAAGGGGGGTCGTGAGTTGCAACGACGACGTCGACATGGGGGGGTCCTCTCTAAACGACGAATTACGACGAAGGGGGGGAGGGTATTAAAAAGTTCAAATTTTTTACGACGTAGTTTATGGATGCTCCCAAAGACACGAGAGAAGGGTAGCCACTTAATTTCTGTAAATAAATATGTAGATCTAAAAAAAGACTTACTAGAAAGTCATACAGTAGACTCTGTCAATTCAGCATTCAGCAGCAGTTGAACGCGAATGAAAAAGGTGGACGGCGGTTTTAGAAAGAATTATCCAAATAATAAAATTTTTAGCACGACAAAATTTACCATTAACATGAACCAGTCAAACGTTACATGAATAGGATAACTTTTTAAAATTAATAGAATGTATTTCCAATTTTGATAATACGCTATCAGAACACATTACACGAATTGTTGTCAAATCTTCCTTTTTTTCTGAAAATCTAATGAACTTTCTTATTTTAAATGGAACATCCTGTATATCTTTTGGTTTTGAAGTCCTTAAGAAATACTGATTATTTTTATGTTATATTATATTCCTTATACTATACCTAAATGCCATAATTTCGGAGTTATTGCGACATTTATTAAAAAAAATTTAAAGAAACTATAGATATCAATTTTTTCGGCCCGGTTAGACATATCTTAGGTTCTTTGGGTCATTGGAAATAAAAAAAGGTTTTTTTGTAATTTTTAACAATTTAAAACTGAAAAAAATTGAAACATTTTTTCAGTTTTAAAAATACTCATAATCCAAGGAAAAATCTCGGGAAAGAGAAATGTGGGACGTAGGAGGATTTCCTGGTTGCGAAATTTAAGGGAGTGGTATGGGTGCAGTTCAATATAGTTGTTCAGAGCTGCAGCCAACAAAGTTAAGATTGCTGTGATGGTAGCCAACCTCCGATAGGAGACGGTACTGCAAGAAGAAGAAGAACCTGAGATACATTTACCCAAAAAATATGCCCGGTTGTACCTACCAAATCCTATAGCTGGCTCATGAGTGGTCAAAATTCATAAACTATTCCGGTTCTGAATCGACCCAAACCCCGCTTTTCCTGACACATACATACTCACAAACATTTCCCCCTTTTTAAATGCATTAAGTCAAATTTCTGAGCTTGATAACTTTTGAATGGTATAATCGATTTTCAAAATTAGAAATGCGTTGGAAAGGTAATGATCAATACTATCTGGGGACGAGAACGAAAAACAAACCCCAAATGGGGAGGGTCGTAATACCCACACCCTTGGAACAAAATGCATAGTTGTCATTTAGCTTATTGTTCAATACAGTCAAGTTGACAGAATCTAAAACTTTGTGTACACCCTACATACAGGGTGTTTGGTAAAGAATGGGCCATTGCTTAACCTTAGATTCCTGACGTTAAATTAGGTCGATTTAAGTTAACTTACCTTAGTCCGAACGTTGATAATAACCGAAATACAGTAAAAGTTAAACTTTTATTTTTTTTTATTCTTGAATATTTCCTAAAACGCATGATATAATAACACGAAATTTAGTAAGCGGGGTTTTTGGGGACGAGAAATCTAAATTCTCCACCAGAAATGATGTATTACTCAGGGGGGCCTCATACGCCTTTCAGCGCTCATTTAATATGTTAAATTTTTTTTATTACCCACTCTACATACTTTTCGAATCAAAACTTTTATTCTGTTAATATTTTTACTTAAAACAGATACACTACATTCATCTCGCTAAACTCAACTGTTTTCGTGATAAAGGCATTTTAAATCTTAGAGGCAACATAATTTTTTGCATAATATCGTTGTAGTTATACCCGAAAAATAACTTAAAACCATAAAAATGTCCAAAAATGTATAGCAAATTTCTTCAAATGGAATTTGCGGAACAGGCGCAATTATTATGGTTTTGAATTTATTTTTCGGGTATATCTACAATGATATTATGCAAGAAATTATGTTGTATCGCAGACTTAAAATGCCTTTATCTGGAAAACAGTTGAGTTTAGCGAAACAAATGAAGTATACCTTTTTTAAGTTAAAATATTAAGAGAATAAAAGTTTTTATTCAAAAAGTATGTAGAGTGGGGATAAAAAAAATTGATCGTATTAAATGAGCGCTGAAAGACGTATGTGGCTCCCTCTGGGTAATACATAATTTTTGGTGGCGAATTTAGCTTTCTCATCCCAAAAAAACCCCGCTTACCAAATTTTTTGTTGTTGTCCCACGCCTGTCAGGATATATTCAAGAATAAAGAAAATAATATTTTAACTTTGACACCCTGTATTTCAGTTATTATCGTATTAACTTTCGTACTAGGGAAATTAGCTTAAATCGACCTATATGAAGCTCAGGAATCTAAGGTTAAACTATGGCCCATTCTTTACCAAACACCCTGTATAGTGTCGCATGCAAAGGGGTTCGCGCTACTGGCGAGAACTACCGTTCTCTGGGATAGCCTGCCTCTAAGTGCGATTTCACATTATGCGTTTTGACCGGATGCGGTGGAAACGCATCCGTTTCCAACGCAACCGGACCGACCTGTGACACTATGCATTGTCTGATGCAGTTTGTAAGCTCGTAACGATGCCTCAAAACGCATCCGTTTCCAACGCAACCGGACCGACCTGTCACACTATGCGTTTTGACTGGATGCGGTGGAAACGCATCCGGTCAAAACGCATAATGTGGCATCGTACTAATGGTAAATATGGATACTTATATAACTTTCATCGATTGCAGAATAAATTTGGAGAAACTCTTTTCTATCCAAACCCTAATAAAACAAAACCACATTGAGATAGAAATTAACAGTCTATCTACTTCTTAGGGCAGTTCAATTATTATTTGTTGTATTAGGGGATACTCGGAAATATTATGAAATGAAGAAGTCAACAAAAATTAGCTAAATCTGCGGGTAGAGGAATACAAAATTATCGCAAAATATCCTAGAGCTCAGATGGAAAAATATATAGAATAAACAAGACACAATCATATTCAAAAAGAAGAAGGAGCAAAGAAAATGAATAAAGAACATAATGAACACAAATTACATATACTTTATAATATCTGTTATCAATATATCCCTTTAGGTACGACTATGAATTTCTGAACAAAACCTGAAACTGCCAAAACCAATCTCATATTGTTTTATGTGAATTTAAAAAAAACTGTCATTAATGGTTTATAGTTACAATGTATTTTAAGTCCACATTATACCATTTCATTAGCAAGCAAGTCTTTGTAGTTTTTCGGATCGCTTCTTTAACTATGGCTAATTCAGAAACATTTCGTGTCCTGGAAGAAGGATTTAAAATCCCAACTATTGGACTTGGAACTGTAAGTTACTTTATATTAAAGATAGATAAAAAAACTAGGGCTATTAAGGCTGTTTATAGGTATACGTATAAATCATATAACTCCACGGTGAAGCAAAGAACACATGTGTTTCAGTAGCATAGCAAAAGATTTGATGGTAAGATTGCTAGCCTCACGCATAAAAGTTGCTTGAGTCCCGTCCAATTTTATTGATTGCTTTGGTTACCTCTTCTTTCCATGTCGTTTTGGGTCTTCCTCGTTTTTTGCGGTTTGGTGGTACCCACTGCATGATCTTTTTGGGCAATCTTGTGTTTTCCATTCTTTGAACATGCCCATACCAAATCAACTGTTTCCTCTCAATGTCTGTTGTTAAATAACCATATATTTTAATTAATTTTTCCATTCTCTCTTGTGTCCTTTTTTGAAAAAGACATATTGCTTCCAACCATTATTTTGGTAATTGTTCTTCATTCCATATTTTTCGATAGTTATCTGCATTTCTTCATGCATGCAATTTCCTTCACATTTGAACATGTTAGATGTTATTTGGTCGTTTACTGGACTTTTGATATATTTTAGGATATTTATATTATGTTTCCCTTCTTCGCTAGTGGGAGGCATCTCGTTGATACGATTTGGATTTGACTGTGTACTTGGACATTGTTCCTCGTATTGTCCATTCAAAAAATGTTTGAAATCTTCCTTCCATATAATAATATGTTTTAAGGCAACAGCTTCTGTTTTAGGCCTACCAAGAAAGCGATGACGTAGTTCAAGAAGCCGTTGATGCTGCTTTAGAGATCGGCTATCGCCATATCGATACAGCATTTTGGTACAATACCGAAAAGAATATTGGCCAGGTTCTTATTAAATGGTTATCTTCAGGAAGAATAAAAAGAGAAGAAATATTTGTTACCACAAAATTACCATTTCAGGTAGGAATTATAATAACTTATCTTCGAATTTCAATACATGTCTGAATTGTCGATATAAATGAGTCAGATTAAATAAATTAGGTATTAGAAGAATTTTTTACTAAGCAACAACATTTTTGTTTAATTTAGTATTATTTTGTATTTTGACAACGACACCCGACTTGGGCGTCGAAACGTTAATAAAATAATTTTTTTGGTAAAATTGTGGCTTATTTCCCATTGAAAATAGTTGATTCTGAAATGTAAGTTTTTCATAAGTAATGTTGTACTTTTTTGGTATTGCTGAAAAGAGGAAAAAATTAGCTTTTCTAAGATATATCACCTGACTTGGTTGCCATTTAAAAAATCAAGATGGAGGCGATGACTTCACATGATCAAAACGGTGACTTCGCATAAATTTTAAATGTTTTCTGCAGAACACCTTCTCATGTATGATCCTAGAATTTCATAAATATAAATTTATATTCATTGGTTTTAGAGAAATTGCCGTGTTTCCATACCTTTTCGCTACCATGTACACTGGGGTGCAAAATTAACCGGACACCTTAAAAACGGATCATTTTTTATGTCTCCAATTTCCTAAACCTGTTGTCCGATTTAAGTGATTTTTTAACCCGGCATCTGCCACGTGGGGTGCTACCAGAACCCCATAACACATTTTTATCAAATATTTGGTATTTCAAGTTTGGTAACCGAGCTGTGCGTCATAGTAGCTTTCTATAATATTATATAGCATATATGTGTTAGTGTTTGAAGTGGTTATTTAGTGTGATTCTGAACTTATAGCTCTAAAATCGAATTGGGGTGTCATCATCTGGCACTTTAAGTTTTAAATTTTTTTTGTATTTTTGATAAACAGGTCAAATTTACATTTTTTTATTGAAATAACTGATTTAAATTATTGATATAGAATAAAAATGTATACCATTTTTATTCAGTTGCAATGCGAAGGCAAAACAATCTTACTTTTCAATTAGAATATGGAGTGCAGTCCAGTCCCTTGAGTCGCGATTTTCGGCTCTTATTGGAGCCTTCATCGGAAGGAACGTAGGCACTGTTCTCCATATTTGTAGTGCCTACGTTCCTTCCGATGAAGGCTCCAATAAGAGCCGAAAATCGCGATTCAAGGGACTGGACTGCACTCCGTATTCTAATTGAAAAGTAAGATTGTTTTGCCTTCGCATTGCAACTGAATAAAAATGGTATACATTTTTATTTTATAGTCGTATTACTCCGTAGAGTAACTAGGTGCATTTTTCCGTTGGAACTTTACCAGCTGCAGACGGGGGATGTGAATTGCATAGTGTAGAATTCCTTCCCTCTCGTCTTCACTGCAGCATCCATTTGACTTGCAAATTGTAGAAATCTTGGAGGTGTCACCAGGAAAGTGTACCAATAAGTTTTCAATTTAAAAATCTTTTAGTAATATTTTTTAATATTTTCAATACTAATAATTTACTATTAGGATTGAAAACTACTTCGTCTATTAATATAGACTCTGTACTCACTAAATCTTATTTTTTTTTAGATATTTTACTTGACTTCATTTATTATGGCTTGGTACTTGCTAATTTGCTTATAACACCTTTTTCATTTTATTTTTTAACTTTTATAACATATTAGTGGCTAATAAGTTAATAAAACATGTTTATTTTTATTCTTGTGTTACTTAACACATTATTTTGTTTTTTAAACAAGTAGATCACAGAAAATTTGTAAGGGGTGCTGTGAGCATACCAAGTGGCAGTTGGCGCCTTGCAAAACCACGTAGCAGGTGCCGGGTTAATATGTTATAGCCTTATTCTTTATCAATATCGCTGTAATAATATTGTGGCTAAACAGGTAAATTTTACCAATGAAACTGTGTTTTTTTCTCAAATTTCGCATCACCCTGTTGAATATGTTAGCATTTATAAAATACTCAAATTAAAACCCAACTATAGCCTTGTTTTCTCAACATTCTGTTTTTTGATTCATTCGCTTAAGTAGGAACATAAAAAAGTTAGGAAATTTAACAACTAGCCATGTTCTTTATCAATGCAGGATGTTTCTAAATAAGTGCGACAAACTTTAAGGGGTAATTCTACATGAAAAAAAAATGACACTTTGTTTTATAAACCTATGTCCGTAAATGCTTCATTTCTGAGATAGAGGGTTTTAAAAATTTTCTTACAAACTGACGATTTATTTATTGCTTAAAAACCAGTTGAGATATGCAAATGAAATTTGGTGGGTGTTAAGACGTAGTTATTGTACATTTTTTGACATACAAGTAAGAATTTAATATTCACCATTGGCGCGCATAAGGGTAATAAAAGCCCTCATATTACCTGTATGCGCGCCAATGGTGAATATTAAATTCTTAATTGTATGTCAAAAATGTGCAATAACTACTTCTTAAAACCCACCAAATTTCATTTGCATACCACAACCGGTTTTAAAGCAATAAATAAATCGTCAGTTTGTAAGAAAACCTTCAGCACCCCCTATCTCGGAAACGAAGCATTTGCAGACATATCGTTGATAAAGCAAACTGTCATTATTTTTGCATACAGAATTACCCCTTAAAGTTTGCCAATTATTATTTAAAACACGCTGTATTGATGAAAAGCATGGCTAGGTTTTAAAGTACCTAACTTTTTTTTATCGTGACCCGTCAAAATAGCCCGGTCAAAACAGCCCCGCCAAAAAAGCCCCGTCAAAACAGCCCGAACACAAAATAGTACGCAAACAAAACAGCCCCGACAAAATAGATCGCATACAAAATAGCCCCGGTCAAAACAGCCCCGGCTAAACCAGCCTCTTATAAACAATTACATAATTATTTATACAAGGTGTCTAAAAACTTTTTTTTAATTTAAATTATTTGACAAAAAGGAAGAATGTATGCATTTTACTGTTGCCCGAAAACAGAAAAAAATGTTTATATCATAAATAAACATTGATTGTTCAACTTAAATGTTCAAACTTCCAAGAGGCAGGGAAGACAGGACTCGAGTTCTCTGAAAAGACCATTTTTAAGGAATTATTTCATGATGAATTCTGAAGGGAGCTTTTTTGTCGGGGCTATTTTGTCGGGGCTATTTTGTTGGGGCTATTTTGTCGGCGGGCTATTATTCCGCGGCTATTTTGTCTGCAGGCTATTTTGTCGGAGCTATTTTGTGTGCGGGATATTATGTCGGGGCTATTTTGTCGGAGCTTTTTTGACGGGGCTATTTTGACGGGGTAACCTTTTTTATTATCCAACATAAGCGAATGAATCAAAAAACAAAATGTTAAGAAAACATGAGGCTATAGTTGGATTTTAATTTCAGTATTTTATAATTTCTAGAATAGTCCACAGGATGATGCGAACTTTGAGAAAAAAACACAGTTTGATTGATACACCCGGTATACAATGAAAATTTAACTGTTTAGTAACAGCGATATTGCTAAAGAATAAGGCTATAATATGTTAAAAAAATCACTTAAATCTGACAAAAGGTTTAGGAAATTCGAGACATCAAAAATGACCCGTTTTTAAGGTGTTCGGTTAATTTTGCACCCCAGTTATATATTTATCACTATACCTAGTTACTTATCATACTCATCAATATTAACATAATTTTAGGGAGCGCACGCCGAAGCAGTCGAACCGTTTTTGAAAAAGTCTTTAGAAAATCTTCAACTTGATTACGTGGACTTATACCTTATTCATTATCCTGTAGCATTTAAATATGAAGGAGTCGATAAATTTACTCCCGAACCTGTTGAAACCGATCATATATCATTATGGAAAGTAAGTATATCGTTTAATATTTAAATATAAATTAAGGAACCTGATACTTCAGGGAAATAAGCAAAAAAGACCCTGTTCGGGACTTTGAAAAATCCAGAGATCTGACTACTTTTTTAGATATTGTAAACGTATAGGAATACTACTTACCTGGTTCCTGTCAAGAGTTCGGAGTTCTTTGTAATTATTAACAATTTAGTGCAAATAACGCAATTTTTTAGTTTTTTTGCAACTCATTAAAAAGTTCACTAGTCGGCATAAAATTACAAACTTTGATTTTTTAAACATTGAAAAAGCTTCAAAATAGCGATTTTTTAGAGGTAAATGTCAATTTGTTGCTACACAAATTGCAAAATAAGGCAAAATCGATATTTGTTAATAACTATTATTAAAGTTAATCTACAAATTTGGTATTTCACCCAAAGTTTTGTATTGGGGTACTAAACACACCCTCAAAATGTCAGAGCAATCCCTCAATTAACTTAAAAGTTATTCTATTTGGTTTTTCTAGAGACCTTTTTTGCAATAAGAGTCAGAAAATAATGAATAAACGGTAATTATATGAATATCAAATGAAAGTTTAAGATTTAAACGATTAAATGTATCAAAAAAGGTTAAAAAATTCATTTTTATAACCAAAAATTGTTTTGCGAAATACTGTTATTTTTAACGTATAAACAATTAGAATAATCTTTAAGCTATTGAAGCGAAAAACTACCACAGATAATCGAAATACTATTGAAAAATAATATTTCAATCAACTATGATAGTTATCGTTTACCCTAGACTAGACTATCGTTTACTCAATATCCCAAATTGTGAGTCCACCTTGTCTTAATAAAAAATATTAACACTGAAAATCTAAAATTGAACAAATAAAACAATAATTTAACTAATCATGTTAGTTTTCATAAAAGATATAATTAGGTAATGTATTAAAAGGTATACAAGACCTCGTCAAAAGCTAACAGATTAGATTATACTTATAATATGATGGCACTTGGTATCTGTCTGCTGATTCTTGGTGTCTTGCTGTTGGTTATGCAACTGACTCTGGGGTCGTAGATATTGGAGGCCAACAAGGCTACAGGTATTATTTGGTTGTTTGCGATGATGATTATCGCTGCATCACCGGGATCACACATTGGGGGATCCAGCTTCAGGAACTCCTCCCACGAGGTGAAGGGTTGTCTGTAGATTTGTTATTTATCCAGAAAAACCCAATTAAATAACATCTGTCTGAAAATGACGCTACCAGACCAGACGGGGCCTTAAGTAGTTTTCAAAATTAAAAGAAAAAGTTCATACATTTTGGAGAAAGGGTGAGTGGGGCTCGATACTGACAGATACGAGAAACGGTAGTGGGATGTCATTGACATGAACCACAAAACGCTGGAATAAGAATGTTCCGAATGTTTTATACTGAGATATGCCTATAAATAATGAAAGAGGGCGCCAAACAAGTTTTTAATGGGAAAACAGGTTAAAACAAATAGAAGAAGATTATTATTAATGAATTATATTATTTTCTGGATAAATAACACATTTACAGGCAACTCTTCACCTCGTTGGAGGACTTCCTGAAGCTAGAGCCCCAATGTCGCCGGTGATGCAGCGATGATCATCATAAGAAACATTTAACAACCAAACAACACCTGTAGGCCTGGTAACCTCCAATATCTACGACCCCAGAGCCACTTACAGAACCAACAGCAAGACACCAAGAATCCGCAGACAAATATCAAGTGCCATCATATAGGTATAATCTGATCTATTAGCTTTTGGCAAGGTCTTGTATGTCTTTTAATACATTAGTTAATTATGTCTTTTACGAAAAATAAACATTGTTAGTTAAATTACTGTTTTATTTGCTCCATTCTAAATTTTTAGTGTTCATATTTTTGATTAAGACAAGGTGGACTCAAAACTTGGAAGATTGTTCTAAGCTAGGGTAAACGATAACTATCATAGTTGGTTGAAATATTATTTTTCAATAGTATTTTGATTATCTGTGGTAGTTTATCGCTTCACTTTGGCGTATTTACTAATACACTTTGCTACACTTTACTAATATACTTTGGTTTATTATATTATTCGTAGAGGAAATAGTTTTCCATATTTAAAAAGCTGACAATTTTACACGAATTTAAACATAGAACAAAGTTATTCTAGAAGGATTAGGAAATATTAGGAATAAGACTAAACTTAGACAGCATTGTCTATAACTGCTAAACATGAGGCTGAAATGAAATTTGATGGTCCATGTTAAGGGAGAACTAAAAATTCAAGTCTTCAAAAAATGTTAATGTTCTTCAAGAAATGTTAAAGAATGTTAATTCAAAATACTGTAAGTTCCTTTATCTCAGGTTCTAGTCGACAGATTTTGATCATTTATTTTAATTCGTATGTAGTTTTTGCGTACATTGAAAATATACAATGTTTTAAAATATAATTAATTAACAATGTAATTTGGCTAAACAGTTAAAAACTATACTTTTCCCAAAAAAATTTTAATTTTTGATTTAATTCTAATTAATCGTCTACTGTATGATAAAACTTTAAATCTTTGTCTTTAAGATTAAACTAATAACTTATTTTAATTATTTGTAAACAAATTAGTGGGAATTAAAAACATAATTCCTACTTTTTATCTAATCGTCCCAGAATAACTATCCATTTCTTTCCAACTTGTGGAAAAATGATCAGCTTTGGGAATATGTAAAAAGATTTTTTCTACGGACAATATTTTTAAAATTATTCTAAATGTTTATAAACTAAGAATGTTAATAATTTTGCATTAGGATTTTCGACTGTAATAAATATTTTTTTATCTTCATTTAATAAATATTGATAGTGTAAATCTTCTACTTTCATTTGCTATCCGCAGAATTACCACATCGTCAGTATTTTCTGTCTTAAGTATATCACTGCAAAAAGGTCTCTGGGATAAACAAACACAATATCTTTTAGGCTACTTGATGGATCGGCCTCAATTTTGAGAGTTTGTTAAGTATGGTATGTTTAATAGTAAATGGTTGAGTTCAATTAGTTACCACTATAAACATCCTGGATTAACCGATAATGGTATAAAAGGCCCGGTTTCAGGTAAAATTTATTTCAGGCTTTATTATGGGAGTACCGTCTAATTAGTGTTAATTGCAAAAGACCAACTCTGTCTACCTCGATGGCTTATCGCTCCGGGTGGGTCTTAACAATGGGCCAGGTCAGATAAATTTAATAATATTTACGACCGCACTAATTGAAATCAACCATTTACTGTTGAACAAACCATACCTCAAGAGACAACTTTGGGTGGAATATCAAAGGTCTGGGTTGATTTTATTAATACTTTTTAACAAATAACGATTTTGGCTTAATTTGCAGTTTGCAAAGCAACAAATTGAGTTTTAAGTTTCAAAAATCGCCATTTTGTAGATTTTTCAATGTTCTAAAAAATAAAATTTTGTAATTTTATATCAACTATTTAGCTTTTTAATGAGGTGCAAAAATTAGAAGAAATCGCGTTTTTTGCACTAAATTGTTAATAATTAAAGAAAGGCATGGCAGAACTCTTGGCAGGGAACAGGTAGGTTTTCTTTTTATAAGTCTACAATAACTAAAAAAAATCTCAGATACCTGGACAATTTAAAATTCTGAGAAAAATCTTACTTCCCTGGATTACTGATAGAAACAGTTCCTTCTAGTAAATTCCTTTTATTGCAAATGCATAAAATAATTGTCTTACGCAGTATTTTGAAGTAAATCGATTCATTTTAAAAGTGTGCACTGATAAAAAATAACTGATAATATAATAGAAGCTATTATATACAAAAAAATATAACAACAACTACTAGAAATTTCCACAGTTTTCACTGTTTTCCATCTCTGAACTATGCTCTCTAGCCCTATCTATTACGCAAATCTCCATCCTGTAGGTTTCTTCGGTCCATTGCCTTATCTGTTTCATCACTACCGACCTTCAAAGCATTCCTTTTTCATCTTCATATTAGGCTCCATTCTAGAATTTTGTTTGTACTGAATCCGGTCTTCTGACACATCCGTATCAGACTATACTTTTTTTGATTAACTATTTTTATGGGAAATAAGCCACAATTAAATTGAAAAAAATAATTTTATTAACGTTTCGAAGCGTCTAAATTAGAAAATTAGAATCTTAAAACAATAGGAAATAAATTCAACATTTCAACAACATTCAAAACAACAAACACATTGAGATCTATTCTATCTAAAACTAAACCTAACAATGAACAAGAAAGAACAAAGAATTGCACTTATAACATACCTTGTGAATGCAAACAATTTTATTTAGGTGAAACATCAAGACCATTAAAAGTTAGAATAAGTGAACATCAGTCTTATAATAAAAATAGAGAATTTGATAGATTTCAAATATGTCAACACGCATGGGATAATGAACATAGAGTTCAGTGGATAGATTCAACTATAGTCCTGAAAGAATCACATAGTAAAAAGAGAAAAATCAAAGAAGCGGCTCTAATTATGCTAAATGAAACCAATTGTGTCGCAAATTCCTCGGTAGAATGCAGTAGGATGTGGTAACCCATACTGAAAGAGGAAGTTAACAGAAAGAAAATACCATGATTAGTAAGTCAATAACATGTCGAGTTAGCACATATTTTATATTTTAGTATTACTTATTGTATATCTATGTATAATTAATATTATTTATAATTTAAACATATTAAAGTCAGAATTTGGTATTAGTTTCTTGAGAGTAAATTAAATGTAAGACCAAATACTTACGATGATGGGATAATATTACGAGGTTTTTTCCTGGTTTTCCCTCGCGATTTACTATGGAATCTCTAACGCGAGAATTTTACTGTCATCGTTGCATTTGGTTGTCTTTTTAAAGACAGATCAGATGCTATGATTTTTTGTGACGGATATTCTTGAGTTGGGGTTGATTTCATGTAATCGAATGAACTATCTTTCAGTTAAGTCGTCCCAGGAACGCAACTCATAAATATTGGCAATATCACTTTAAAGTCTTCTACTTTAAAATGTATAATATAAATATATGTATATAAACCTATGTCCGTAAATGCTTCATTTCTGAGATAGAGGGTTTTAAAAATTTTCTTACAAACTGACGATTTATTTATTGCTTAAAAACCAGTTGAGATATGCAAATGAAATTTGGTGGGTGTTAAGACGTAGTTATTGTACATTTTTTGACATACAAGTAAGAATTTAATATTCACCATTGGCGCGCATAAGGGTAATAAAAGCCCTCATATTACCTGTATGCGCGCCAATGGTGAATATTAAATTCTTAATTGTATGTCAAAAATGTGCAATAACTACTTCTTAAAACCCACCAAATTTCATTTGCATACCACAACCGGTTTTAAAGCAATAAATAAATCGTCAGTTTGTAAGAAAACCTTCAGCACCCCCTATCTCGGAAACGAAGCATTTGCAGACATATCGTTGATAAAGCAAACTGTCATTATTTTTGCATACAGAATTACCCCTTAAAGTTTGCCAATTATTATTTAAAACACGCTGTATTGATGAAAAGCATGGCTAGGTTTTAAAGTACCTAACTTTTTTTTATCGTGACCCGTCAAAATAGCCCGGTCAAAACAGCCCCGCCAAAAAAGCCCCGTCAAAACAGCCCGAACACAAAATAGTACGCAAACAAAACAGCCCCGACAAAATAGATCGCATACAAAATAGCCCCGGTCAAAACAGCCCCGGCTAAACCAGCCTCTTATAAACAATTACATAATTATTTATACAAGGTGTCTAAAAACTTTTTTTTAATTTAAATTATTTGACAAAAAGGAAGAATGTATGCATTTTACTGTTGCCCGAAAACAGAAAAAAATGTTTATATCATAAATAAACATTGATTGTTCAACTTAAATGTTCAAACTTCCAAGAGGCAGGGAAGACAGGACTCGAGTTCTCTGAAAAGACCATTTTTAAGGAATTATTTCATGATGAATTCTGAAGGGAGCTTTTTTGTCGGGGCTATTTTGTCGGGGCTATTTTGTTGGGGCTATTTTGTCGGCGGGCTATTATTCCGCGGCTATTTTGTCTGCAGGCTATTTTGTCGGAGCTATTTTGTGTGCGGGATATTATGTCGGGGCTATTTTGTCGGAGCTTTTTTGACGGGGCTATTTTGACGGGGTAACCTTTTTTATTATCCAACATAAGCGAATGAATCAAAAAACAAAATGTTAAGAAAACATGAGGCTATAGTTGGATTTTAATTTCAGTATTTTATAATTTCTAGAATAGTCCACAGGATGATGCGAACTTTGAGAAAAAAACACAGTTTGATTGATACACCCGGTATACAATGAAAATTTAACTGTTTAGTAACAGCGATATTGCTAAAGAATAAGGCTATAATATGTTAAAAAAATCACTTAAATCTGACAAAAGGTTTAGGAAATTCGAGACATCAAAAATGACCCGTTTTTAAGGTGTTCGGTTAATTTTGCACCCCAGTTATATATTTATCACTATACCTAGTTACTTATCATACTCATCAATATTAACATAATTTTAGGGAGCGCACGCCGAAGCAGTCGAACCGTTTTTGAAAAAGTCTTTAGAAAATCTTCAACTTGATTACGTGGACTTATACCTTATTCATTATCCTGTAGCATTTAAATATGAAGGAGTCGATAAATTTACTCCCGAACCTGTTGAAACCGATCATATATCATTATGGAAAGTAAGTATATCGTTTAATATTTAAATATAAATTAAGGAACCTGATACTTCAGGGAAATAAGCAAAAAAGACCCTGTTCGGGACTTTGAAAAATCCAGAGATCTGACTACTTTTTTAGATATTGTAAACGTATAGGAATACTACTTACCTGGTTCCTGTCAAGAGTTCGGAGTTCTTTGTAATTATTAACAATTTAGTGCAAATAACGCAATTTTTTAGTTTTTTTGCAACTCATTAAAAAGTTCACTAGTCGGCATAAAATTACAAACTTTGATTTTTTAAACATTGAAAAAGCTTCAAAATAGCGATTTTTTAGAGGTAAATGTCAATTTGTTGCTACACAAATTGCAAAATAAGGCAAAATCGATATTTGTTAATAACTATTATTAAAGTTAATCTACAAATTTGGTATTTCACCCAAAGTTTTGTATTGGGGTACTAAACACACCCTCAAAATGTCAGAGCAATCCCTCAATTAACTTAAAAGTTATTCTATTTGGTTTTTCTAGAGACCTTTTTTGCAATAAGAGTCAGAAAATAATGAATAAACGGTAATTATATGAATATCAAATGAAAGTTTAAGATTTAAACGATTAAATGTATCAAAAAAGGTTAAAAAATTCATTTTTATAACCAAAAATTGTTTTGCGAAATACTGTTATTTTTAACGTATAAACAATTAGAATAATCTTTAAGCTATTGAAGCGAAAAACTACCACAGATAATCGAAATACTATTGAAAAATAATATTTCAATCAACTATGATAGTTATCGTTTACCCTAGACTAGACTATCGTTTACTCAATATCCCAAATTGTGAGTCCACCTTGTCTTAATAAAAAATATTAACACTGAAAATCTAAAATTGAACAAATAAAACAATAATTTAACTAATCATGTTAGTTTTCATAAAAGATATAATTAGGTAATGTATTAAAAGGTATACAAGACCTCGTCAAAAGCTAACAGATTAGATTATACTTATAATATGATGGCACTTGGTATCTGTCTGCTGATTCTTGGTGTCTTGCTGTTGGTTATGCAACTGACTCTGGGGTCGTAGATATTGGAGGCCAACAAGGCTACAGGTATTATTTGGTTGTTTGCGATGATGATTATCGCTGCATCACCGGGATCACACATTGGGGGATCCAGCTTCAGGAACTCCTCCCACGAGGTGAAGGGTTGTCTGTAGATTTGTTATTTATCCAGAAAAACCCAATTAAATAACATCTGTCTGAAAATGACGCTACCAGACCAGACGGGGCCTTAAGTAGTTTTCAAAATTAAAAGAAAAAGTTCATACATTTTGGAGAAAGGGTGAGTGGGGCTCGATACTGACAGATACGAGAAACGGTAGTGGGATGTCATTGACATGAACCACAAAACGCTGGAATAAGAATGTTCCGAATGTTTTATACTGAGATATGCCTATAAATAATGAAAGAGGGCGCCAAACAAGTTTTTAATGGGAAAACAGGTTAAAACAAATAGAAGAAGATTATTATTAATGAATTATATTATTTTCTGGATAAATAACACATTTACAGGCAACTCTTCACCTCGTTGGAGGACTTCCTGAAGCTAGAGCCCCAATGTCGCCGGTGATGCAGCGATGATCATCATAAGAAACATTTAACAACCAAACAACACCTGTAGGCCTGGTAACCTCCAATATCTACGACCCCAGAGCCACTTACAGAACCAACAGCAAGACACCAAGAATCCGCAGACAAATATCAAGTGCCATCATATAGGTATAATCTGATCTATTAGCTTTTGGCAAGGTCTTGTATGTCTTTTAATACATTAGTTAATTATGTCTTTTACGAAAAATAAACATTGTTAGTTAAATTACTGTTTTATTTGCTCCATTCTAAATTTTTAGTGTTCATATTTTTGATTAAGACAAGGTGGACTCAAAACTTGGAAGATTGTTCTAAGCTAGGGTAAACGATAACTATCATAGTTGGTTGAAATATTATTTTTCAATAGTATTTTGATTATCTGTGGTAGTTTATCGCTTCACTTTGGCGTATTTACTAATACACTTTGCTACACTTTACTAATATACTTTGGTTTATTATATTATTCGTAGAGGAAATAGTTTTCCATATTTAAAAAGCTGACAATTTTACACGAATTTAAACATAGAACAAAGTTATTCTAGAAGGATTAGGAAATATTAGGAATAAGACTAAACTTAGACAGCATTGTCTATAACTGCTAAACATGAGGCTGAAATGAAATTTGATGGTCCATGTTAAGGGAGAACTAAAAATTCAAGTCTTCAAAAAATGTTAATGTTCTTCAAGAAATGTTAAAGAATGTTAATTCAAAATACTGTAAGTTCCTTTATCTCAGGTTCTAGTCGACAGATTTTGATCATTTATTTTAATTCGTATGTAGTTTTTGCGTACATTGAAAATATACAATGTTTTAAAATATAATTAATTAACAATGTAATTTGGCTAAACAGTTAAAAACTATACTTTTCCCAAAAAAATTTTAATTTTTGATTTAATTCTAATTAATCGTCTACTGTATGATAAAACTTTAAATCTTTGTCTTTAAGATTAAACTAATAACTTATTTTAATTATTTGTAAACAAATTAGTGGGAATTAAAAACATAATTCCTACTTTTTATCTAATCGTCCCAGAATAACTATCCATTTCTTTCCAACTTGTGGAAAAATGATCAGCTTTGGGAATATGTAAAAAGATTTTTTCTACGGACAATATTTTTAAAATTATTCTAAATGTTTATAAACTAAGAATGTTAATAATTTTGCATTAGGATTTTCGACTGTAATAAATATTTTTTTATCTTCATTTAATAAATATTGATAGTGTAAATCTTCTACTTTCATTTGCTATCCGCAGAATTACCACATCGTCAGTATTTTCTGTCTTAAGTATATCACTGCAAAAAGGTCTCTGGGATAAACAAACACAATATCTTTTAGGCTACTTGATGGATCGGCCTCAATTTTGAGAGTTTGTTAAGTATGGTATGTTTAATAGTAAATGGTTGAGTTCAATTAGTTACCACTATAAACATCCTGGATTAACCGATAATGGTATAAAAGGCCCGGTTTCAGGTAAAATTTATTTCAGGCTTTATTATGGGAGTACCGTCTAATTAGTGTTAATTGCAAAAGACCAACTCTGTCTACCTCGATGGCTTATCGCTCCGGGTGGGTCTTAACAATGGGCCAGGTCAGATAAATTTAATAATATTTACGACCGCACTAATTGAAATCAACCATTTACTGTTGAACAAACCATACCTCAAGAGACAACTTTGGGTGGAATATCAAAGGTCTGGGTTGATTTTATTAATACTTTTTAACAAATAACGATTTTGGCTTAATTTGCAGTTTGCAAAGCAACAAATTGAGTTTTAAGTTTCAAAAATCGCCATTTTGTAGATTTTTCAATGTTCTAAAAAATAAAATTTTGTAATTTTATATCAACTATTTAGCTTTTTAATGAGGTGCAAAAATTAGAAGAAATCGCGTTTTTTGCACTAAATTGTTAATAATTAAAGAAAGGCATGGCAGAACTCTTGGCAGGGAACAGGTAGGTTTTCTTTTTATAAGTCTACAATAACTAAAAAAAATCTCAGATACCTGGACAATTTAAAATTCTGAGAAAAATCTTACTTCCCTGGATTACTGATAGAAACAGTTCCTTCTAGTAAATTCCTTTTATTGCAAATGCATAAAATAATTGTCTTACGCAGTATTTTGAAGTAAATCGATTCATTTTAAAAGTGTGCACTGATAAAAAATAACTGATAATATAATAGAAGCTATTATATACAAAAAAATATAACAACAACTACTAGAAATTTCCACAGTTTTCACTGTTTTCCATCTCTGAACTATGCTCTCTAGCCCTATCTATTACGCAAATCTCCATCCTGTAGGTTTCTTCGGTCCATTGCCTTATCTGTTTCATCACTACCGACCTTCAAAGCATTCCTTTTTCATCTTCATATTAGGCTCCATTCTAGAATTTTGTTTGTACTGAATCCGGTCTTCTGACACATCCGTATCAGACTATACTTTTTTTGATTAACTATTTTTATGGGAAATAAGCCACAATTAAATTGAAAAAAATAATTTTATTAACGTTTCGAAGCGTCTAAATTAGAAAATTAGAATCTTAAAACAATAGGAAATAAATTCAACATTTCAACAACATTCAAAACAACAAACACATTGAGATCTATTCTATCTAAAACTAAACCTAACAATGAACAAGAAAGAACAAAGAATTGCACTTATAACATACCTTGTGAATGCAAACAATTTTATTTAGGTGAAACATCAAGACCATTAAAAGTTAGAATAAGTGAACATCAGTCTTATAATAAAAATAGAGAATTTGATAGATTTCAAATATGTCAACACGCATGGGATAATGAACATAGAGTTCAGTGGATAGATTCAACTATAGTCCTGAAAGAATCACATAGTAAAAAGAGAAAAATCAAAGAAGCGGCTCTAATTATGCTAAATGAAACCAATTGTGTCGCAAATTCCTCGGTAGAATGCAGTAGGATGTGGTAACCCATACTGAAAGAGGAAGTTAACAGAAAGAAAATACCATGATTAGTAAGTCAATAACATGTCGAGTTAGCACATATTTTATATTTTAGTATTACTTATTGTATATCTATGTATAATTAATATTATTTATAATTTAAACATATTAAAGTCAGAATTTGGTATTAGTTTCTTGAGAGTAAATTAAATGTAAGACCAAATACTTACGATGATGGGATAATATTACGAGGTTTTTTCCTGGTTTTCCCTCGCGATTTACTATGGAATCTCTAACGCGAGAATTTTACTGTCATCGTTGCATTTGGTTGTCTTTTTAAAGACAGATCAGATGCTATGATTTTTTGTGACGGATATTCTTGAGTTGGGGTTGATTTCATGTAATCGAATGAACTATCTTTCAGTTAAGTCGTCCCAGGAACGCAACTCATAAATATTGGCAATATCACTTTAAAGTCTTCTACTTTAAAATGTATAATATAAATATATGTATGTCTGAATTGCCAATATAAATGAGTCACATTAAATAAATTATTATAAGAATATTTTACTTAGCAGCAACATTTTTGTTTATTTTAGTAGTTTTGTATTTTGACAACGACACCCGATTTAGGCGTCGAAACCTTAATAAAATTATTTCTTTCAATTTAATTGTGGTTTATTTCCCATAAAAATAGTTCATCATAAAAATGCCACAAGGAAATAGCATCAGAACAACATTAAACTTTTTTTATATTTATTTCTACAAGTTTATTCCCATATTAAGTTTCTTAATTTATGCGTTATTTATTCTGCCCATCTATTGTCTAAAATTACTATTTATTTATTAAGCTCAACAGGCATTGAAGGCCTAGGGCTGAAAGATTTTATTTTTCCTTACAATTACTATCACATACAGGGTTTTTGGTAAAGAATGGGCGATAGCTTAACCTTAGATTCCTGAGGTTAAAATAGGTCGATTTCAGCTACCTCACCTTAGTACAAAAGTTGATAATAACCGAAATACAGCGTGTCTAAGTTAAACTTTTATTTTATTTATTTTTGAATATTTCCTGACAGGCATAGGATAACAACACGAAATTTAGTGAGGGTTTTTTTGGACGAGAAATCTAAATTCCATACCAAAAACGATATATTATCCAGAGGGCGCCACATACGTCTTTCAGCGCTCATTTAATACGTTCAATTTTTTTATCCCCCACTTTACATAATTTTGAGATCAAAATTTTTATTCCCCTATTATTTTTACTTAAAAAAGGTATACTACATTCATCTCAATAAACTCAACCATTTTCGAGATAAACGCATTTTAAATCTACGATGCAAAATTCAATTTTTTGCATTTCATTGTAGTTACTAAAAACCATTTGACATATCCTTGTTATACCCACTTGGTAGTAAGTGTTGGTACTCTACACCATACTAAATTATGTTAAACAAACGTTTCTGCCTACTACCAGTGGCGTACGACGGGAGGAAATTGAATGCTTTACCCTTCCCAAATTCTACGCCACTGGCGGAATTGCTATTTTATTGCAATTTTTAGATTCGACAATACTTTCTATGTAAAAAATATACTATTCATTCGTAACGATAAAGTCATTAGTTTTCGAGATATTTGAAGTTAAAAACGAAGGGTTTTTAAAATTTTAAATATTTTAAAAGTTAAAATACATTAAACAAAATAACTGTGTCGTTTCATTTGTATCTTCAGATATGTAGAAAAGTAATGACTTTCTCGTTACGAATGAAGAGTATATTATTTACATATAAAGTATTGGAGAATCTGAAAATTATGCTAAAATAGTAGTTCCGTCAGTTTCGTAGAATTTGGGAAGGGCCAACCATTCACTTTCCCCTGTCGTACGCCTCTGGTAGTAGACAGAACCGATTATTTAACATAATTTAGTAGGGTCTATAGGACCTACACTTTCTACCAAGTATTTCACGGATATGTGGAAAAGTTTTTTTAATAATTTATTCTTTATTTAAAATATTAGGAACTATTATTTTTGTACCCGGTGCTTTAAAATTATTTAAAATATTATCTTTATCATACTTGGCAGAAAGTGTAGGTACTGTACACCCTACTAAATTATGTTAAATAGTCGAGTCTGACTACTACCAGAGGCGTACGAAAGGAGAAAGTGAATGGCCTTCCCAAATTCTAAGCCACTGACATAACGGCTATTTTAGCATAATTTTTAGATTCCGCAATATTTTGTGTGTAAATAATGTATTCTTCATTCGTAACGATAAAGTCATTAGTATTCGAGATATTTGAAGTTAAAAATGAAACGGCACAGTTATTTTGATTATGTATTATGCCACTTCGTTTTTAATTCCAAATATCTCGAAAACTAATGACTATCGTTACGAATGAAACGTATAATATTTTCATAGAAAGTATTGGAGAATCCAAAAATTGCACTAAAATAGCAATTTCGCCAGTGGCGTAGAATTCGTAAAGGGTCAACCATTCACTTGTTCTCCTCGTACGCCACTGGTAGTAACCAGAAACGTTTGTTTGACATAATTTAGTAGAATATAGAGTACCTACACTTGCTGTCAAGTATGACAAGGATATGTCAAATGGATTTTAGTAACTACAATGAAATCCAAAAAATTGAATTTTGATCGTAGATTTAAAATGCATTTATCTTAAAAACGATTGAGTTTTGCGAGATGAATGTAGTATACCTTTTTTAAGTAAAAATAATAGTCGAATAAAAGTTTTGATTTAAAATTATGTAGAGTGAGGGATAAAAAAAATTGAACGTATTAAATGAGCGCTGAAAGACATATGTGGCGCCCTCTGGCTAATATATACTTTTTGGTACGGAATTTAGATATCTGTTCCCAAAAAAACCCCACTTACCAAATTCTGTGTTGTTATCCCATGCCTGTCAGGAAATATTCAAAAATAGATAAAATAAAAGTTTAACTTGGACACCCTGTATTTTGGTTATTATCAACTTCCGTACTAAGGTAAGTTAGCCTGAATCGACCTTTTTTAACGTCAGGAATCTAAGGTTAAGCTATGACCCATTCTTTACAAAACAGCCTGTATATTATATCCTATACTACTTATACTATACATATACAATATTACATTTATTTAAATTTTTTCCATACATTTCTTGACCACTTTCTTAAATTGTTTCCTGTCCAAAGGAATTTTTTTTCCAATTCTTAATATTAGTTTTTTGTAAGGCTTTATATACGCTGTCCTTCCATTTTTTCTTGGTCTACTTTCTCTTCTTTTTTGTATTGGTTTTCGGTGAGAGTACCATTTTTGGTATTCTTTCCGTTCCCGTTCTTTCAATGTGTCCATATCCTATTCTCTGTGCTTTGATTGCCGTCGTTATTTTTGGTTCGATATATAGTTCTTCAAGTTCCTTATTATTGCTCTTTGTATTTTCCTCTCCCATCTTTCTAAAAGGTCTATTTCTGATTTTTTAAGCACCCATGTTTCACATGCATATATAGCTGTAGGCCTGATAACTGTTTTGTAGATTCTAATTTTTGTTTTTCTTGAGATATATTTGGATTTTATTAATGCTCGCAATGCTCCATACTTTTTGTCTCCTTTTGCTATTCTTGCTTTTATCTCCCCTTTCCCATGTAGCTTTTCATCTACTTTTACACCCAGGTAAGTAAATTCTGAAACGCTGTTGAACATGTATGAATTTTGTCCTTCTATATCCAATTTCTTAAAAATACAACATTATTATTTTTATTACATTTATTTACATTTTATTATACCATTATTTTTTAGAAAATGGAAGAACAAGTTGAAGCAGGCCGAACAAAATTCATAGGAGTTTCTAACTTTAATATTTCGCAGATAAAAAAAATCATAAAAATTGCCACACTAAAGCCAGTGTGTTCACAAGTGGAAATGCATGCGTCCTTTCAAAATCAGGATCATGTTAATTTTTGTAAAGACAATAATATTGTTGTAACAGCCTACTCTCCCTTGGGAACTCCCAACTTAGGGCAGTTTTTAGATGAAAACTTAAAGAAGTAAGTGTAGTTAATTGAGAACTAACTGTTTCTTAGTCTCTTTGGTTTTTTAAATACAACACCCTGTATATTGTACCTTTATTGAAATACCCAAAATCCTAGAAACGAGTAAACCTCTCAATAAATTTTTCAATTCCAACCATCAGTGGAGAATTTTCCTCTGGGGGGAGGGGGGGTTGGCTTGGGCACCATATTTTTTTGTATTGTGTTTGTGAAAGACAAGTCACATTTTCTATTCTTTGTATATTTTTTATATGCCCTGAGAGGGGTTTTAACCCCCAAAACCGCCCCTAGGTGCGCCACTGCCAACCACGTACTACTAAATTTTAACATCTTTCTTTTTTTCTCCCCTTCCGTATACCCTTTCAGGTGTCGGATTTGGGTTTAGTTTAGCTACATATTCACACATCTTCCATTCTTTTCTGTTTTGTGCTATTATTTTCATTTCTTCAAGCGTTTTCTTTTTAACCTTTCCCGCATCCACTATTTGATGTATCCATTTTTTCCTTGGTCTGCCTTTTTTCTTATTTGCGATATTTCTTGTTTTGAGAATTTTTCTCGTTATTCTACAGGTTTCATTCTCATCAGATGTCCATACCAGTTTAATGGTCTCTTTATTATTTTGTTCATGATTGGTTCCTGTTTGGTTATCCCTCTTATTGTCTCATTTTTTATTTTATCCCATTTGATCTTTCCGGCTATAGCTCGTAGATGTCTCATCTCCATTGCGGTTATCCTACTACAGTAGAGCGTCGATTATCCGAACTAATTGGGGAACAGGGGTGTTCGGAAAATCGATTTTTTCGGATAATCGAACTGTATTGATATAGCAATACTATTTACCCATAGGCGAATGAAAACCTTATTTACATACATCTTTACATACATACATGTATTTCTTTAGTGACAAATAGGATAGAAATTAAACAAAAAAGTGCTGTATTTGCAACAAAATGAAGATTTTTTTAGCATGAAGCATTAACAAAAAAAAGTGGTACTACGCAGTGGTACGAAAAGATGTTTATTAATCGAGACCTTCCTCTGGAGCTGAGGATAAGATCCTTAAGATGCTACGTGTTCTGGACTTTATTGTATGGAGTGGAAAGCTGGACACTTGAGATGTGGTGCTATAGAAGGATTTTGAAAATACCATGGATCCAACGAGTTACAAATGCAGAAGTGTTAAAAAAGGATGCAAAAGGATTACGAGGTGATAAAGAATATCAAAACAAGAAAGCTAGAATATTTAGGCCACATTACCAGAGGTGCGAAATATGAGATATTAAGGCTCATAATGCAAGGTAAAATACAGGGTAAAAGATCTATAGGTAGAAGAAGAATTTCCTGGCTGAGAAACTTAAGAGAGTGGTATAGTTGTAGCTCAGTAGATCTTTTCAGAGCAGCCGCCAATAAGGTACGGATAGCTGTGATGATAGCCAACCTCCGATAGGAGAAGGAACTACAAGAAGAAGAAGGTACTACGTGTTTTTTAATCATGTGTCTGGCAAAGTATTTCAGAATGGATTAAAAAATATGACATTTGATTTTCGATGTCAGTTTGGCCAACAGGAGAAGCAGCCACCAAAGCTACCGAGGCCACAACAGGACAACAACATCAAAATCCAACCGGAAAAGCTGACGAAACCCGAACCAAAGAACCCAGCGACCAAAAAGCCACCGCCGGCTGAAGAACCGAAGCCAAAAAAGAAGAAAGAAAACTTCCCACTACTGTCACGAAGACCAGCAGACCCAAAAAGCCAGACCCCCCCAGAGCAAAACACAGATGGTGAGAAAAAACGTTTAATTGGGATGAGTGGTTCCTGAGATACAACCGGTCAAAGGTAACCGGCATTTATGGCAAAGATATAAACAATAGGATCATAATTTTTGAACCATCATCTTTTTATTTTTGTATAAAAATATATGAATACCATCACCTTTTTGTAATAAAAACTATCGATATTACGAGGAGCATTTTCTCGGCTTCCCATGGAGCAATTTTCTTCATTCTTTTTTTGTTCCCAGGTAACTCGAGTAGAGCCATCAAACTAACACATTATTAAATGTCAAAGTTGCTTTTGTTTTGTTATAATAAATTAATTTATTTATTATAACAAAATTTTTTAATTTGTTTAAATAAAGATTGTTTAAATAACTATACAGCTTTCAAATGAGAATATTTGTGTTTTTAACGTTAAAAGGTACACTTGTAGTAAGTTTATATAAAAAAGGCTACAACTGGAAAAAATATGTAGTTTTCTTTTCTTACAAATAAATTAATTTGTTATAATAAAACAAAAGCAATATTGACATTTAATAATGTGTTAGTTAGATGGCTCTACTCAAGATACTTGGGACCAAAAAGAGTATGAAGAAGATTGCTCCATGGGAAGCCGAGAAAATGCATATTTTTAACGTATGCCGATGTTGAACTTTGAGATTACATTTTCTTCAATCTAATTTTTGATTGGAATTTTGCTATTTTTGGCAATTTTCACTCGTAATATCAATAGTTTTTATTATAATAATATATGTTACGAGTATTTTAAAGATATGAAAATTTGTGTGGAGAAAGAGGACAAAAATAAAAAGGTGATGGTTCGAAAATTATGATTTTATTGTTTATATCTTTGGCGTAAATGCCGGTCAACTTTGACGTTGTATCTCAGGAACCACGCATCACAATTAAACTTTTTTTCTTTTAAATGACGCTTCCTGTCCCTTTTTTTCCAATACCGTTTTCACGATTTAATTTAATATTTCCCGAGATATTGTATTTGTTTTTAAGCCAAAAAATTGTTTCATCATTCTCTTTGCCTTATCCCTATGCGGGGTCGGCTTCCCTAATTGCATTTCTCCACACAATTCTATCTTGGGCCATATCAATGTTAATCCCCTTTACCAACATGTCCTGCCTTATCGTCTTAACCTATGCTCTCTCATTTTGGCATCAATTGGTGCCACACCTAGACTTCCCCTTATATACTCACTTCTAATTTTATCCTTCTTTGTCACTCCACTCATCCATCTAAGCATTCTCATTTCCGCCACATGCATTCGCTGTTCCTCTTTCTTTTTCACTGCCCAACATTCAGTTCCGTACATCATAGCTGGTCTTATGGCTGTTTTATAGAATTTTCCCTTCAGCTTCATTGGAATTTTTCTGTCACACAACACACCACTCGCTTCTTTCCACTTCATCCATCCAGCCCTAATTCTACTGCATGCATCTCCATCTATTTCTCCATTACTCTGTAATACCGATCCTAGGTACTTAAAACTATTGCTTTTTACAATCATTTCACCATCCAAAGATACCATTTTATTTGTAGTAGCTCCATCTTTAAATGAACATTCCAAATACTCTGTTTTTGTCCTACTAAGTTTTAAACCTTTTTCCTCCAGAGCTTGTCTCCACTGTTCCAGTTTTTGTTCTAAGTCTCTTTCACTATTTCCTACTAACACGACATCATCAGCATACATTAAGCACCATGGAATGTTACCCTGTATTTTCGCTGTTATCTGGTCCAAAACTAATGAGAATAAATACGGACTAAGCACAGAACCTTGATGCAATCCTATTTTCACATGAAATTTATCAGTCTCTCCCACACCTGTCCTAACACTAATCGTTACTCCCTCATACATATCCCTCACAATCTTTACATATTCACCAGGGACTCCTTTCTTATTGAGTGCCCACCACAGAATCTCTCGAGGAACTCTATCATATGCTTTCTCAAGATCAATGAATACCATATGAGCGTTTGTTTCTTTACTCCTGTATTTTTCCATCAACTGCCTTATAATGAAAATTGCATCTGTTGTTGATCTACCCTGCATAAAGCCAAATTGATTCTCGGATATTTCGGTTTCTTCACGTATCCGTCTATCAATTACTCTTTCCCATATTTTCATGGTGTGGCTAAGCAGTTTTATAGCCCTGTAGTTTGTACATTGTTGTATATCTCCCTTGTTTTTGTAAACAGGTAAATTTAAAAATTAAAGCCAAAAAATTGTTTATAATTTTAAAATATTCCTGAGGCCGCTTAAATAGTCCAATTCCAATTCCGTAAAAAGCATTAGATAGGTACAGTGTACAGTGTCTTTTTGTACAAAAATCATAGTTATTCTTATGTAGGTATCATAATTATTGTGGTTATTGTAGCGACCGTAAATTTGTAATTAACAATTCAATTGTTGCTAAACTGTTCATTCAATTTCGATCGGCTTTCGGAATTATGCTCTATACCAGTGTTACCCAACCTTTTTTAGGCCATGTCCCCCTTAGCCCTTCTAAAATTCCTATGCACCCCACCTATGTAACATATTTATATAATTTTTAATATTAAAAAATTGAATTGTCCGAAGATTTTTCTATATTAATTTATTATTTTACTTTGGTGAGATTCTTGTACTTGATGCTTTTTGCACAGAGATTTTATATTAGGTTCCAATTTGGTTAGCTTCAGTCTCAAGTCTTTACGTTGTGTTATATCCAGCTGATTTATTTTTTTTACCAGAAAATCATTTACAGCACTGAATTCACATTCAGCTAAATATGAAGATGGAAATGGTAGCAATAGTTTTCTAGCTAGATTTGGTTGGATTTGGATACTTGATTTCTTTTTCCTCGCAAAGCCATGCCATCGTTCCTTTTTTATTAAATAAATTGTAATCTGACTCATTATCTTGCAATTCTGCGAGGTCTTCTTGATATATCAGACAAATCCTCTATCATTGGCTGCATCATCCATGTTCAAAATCAATTTGTTTTAAACCACAAAATCTTTCTTTTAAATTAGGCGATAGAATATTTAGATGGTTGGCAATAACAAGTAAAGAGGTATCAGTTACTTTACATTTTTGGAGTCAATGAAACTTTTCAAACTTTTTCAAAGGTTATCAAACAGTTCCACAAATCTTTTCTAGCATTTCAGGTAGCCATCTTACTTCAGTATGAAGTAAAAGTCTCATGGGGTCTTCATTGGAATTTTCCTGTCATACAACACACCATTCGTTTTTTTCTACTTCATCCATCCAACCCTAATTCTACTGCATGCATCTCCATATATTTCCTACTTACTACATTACCTACTTAAAACTACAGACAGTCTGCCAGACTTTTGTACCCAGACTTTTTTAGCCCAGACTTTTCACAATCATTTCACCATTCAAAAAATCATTTTATTTGTAGTACCTTCATCTGTAAATGAACATTCCAAATACTCTGTTTTTGTTCTATTATATTTTAAACCTTTTTTCTCGAGAGCGTCTCTCCACTGTTCCAGTTTTTGTTCTAAGTCACTTTCACTATTTACTACACCATCAGCATACATTATCATCATCATTCTCTTTGCCTTATCCCTATGCGGGGTCGGCTTCCCTAATTGCATTTCTCCACACAATTCTATCTTGGGTCATATCAAAGTTAATCCCCTTTACCAACATGTCCTGCCTTATCGTCTCCCCCCAGGTCTTCTTTGGTCTTCCTCTCCTACTCCTTCCAGGAATCTGCACTTCAGCTATTCTTCGTATTGGGTGATTAACGTCTCGACGTTGAACATGACCAAACCATCTTAACCTATGCTCTCTCATTTTGGCCTCAATTGGTGCCACAAATAGACTTCCCCTAATATACTCATTTCTAATTTTATGCTTCTTTGTTACTCCACTCATCCATCTAAGCATTCTCATTTCCGCCACATGCATTCGTTGTTCCTCTTTCCTTTTCACTGCCCAACATTCAGTTCAGTACCATCAGCATACATTAAATACCAGGAAATGTTATCCTGTACTTTCGGTGTTACTCAATCCAAAACTAATGAGAATAAATAAGGACTAAGCACGGAGCCTGGGTGCAATCCTACTTTCACATGAAATTTATCAGTCTCTTCCACACATGTCCTAACACTAGTTGTTACTCTCTCATAAATAGCTCTCACAATCTTTAAATATTTACCGGGGACTCCTTTCTTATCGAGTGTCCACCACAGAATCTCTCGAGGAACTCTACCCTATGCTCTCTCAAGATCAATGAATACCATATGAGCGTTTGTTTCTTTATTCCTGTATTTTTCCATCAACTGAATTATAATAAAAATTGCATCTGTTGTTAATCTGCCCTGCAAAAAGCTACATTGATTACTTATTGGATATTTCGGTTTCTTCACCATCTATCAATTACTCTCCCCATATTTTCATGGTGTGACCAAGTAGTTTTCTGGCCCTGTAGTTTGTACACTCTTGTATATGTCCCTTGGTATTAAAAGGTTGTCTTTTTTTATTTTATTAAATACTGTATATTATATGTGCTACAATATATTATAATATGTAATTATTTCCTAATCTTACAATAGTCTACAAAAATTTTTAGAGCTATTAAACAACCAAATCTTCTAAATGATGCAACAGTAAGAAAAATTGCAGAAAAACATCATAAAACATCTGCTCAGGTCCTTCTTAGGTTTTTAATCCAAAAAGATGTGTGTGTTATACCGAAAAGTTCGAATCCAAATAGAATAAAAGAAAACTTTCAAGTATTTGATTTTAAGCTCGATAACCGGGATATGAAGATGCTCGAGAATCTGGATAAAGGAGAAGAAGGAAGAGTTGTGGATTTGGCCATCTTCTTTCCTCAGTAAGTACTTGATTTGGGAATGTATATTTTGTGGTTCCATGACATCTCGTGACGCGACAGTTCGTAACCCGACAAACGGTAACGGACAATTCGTAGCGGCGTCAGTTCGTAATGGCGACACTACGTAACGGCGACAGTTTGTAACCATACATATTTGTAACGGTACAATTCGTAACACCAACATTTATTTTTTTAGAAAATTTACTATTACTGAATCTATACAAAAATACATTTTGCATTCATTTCCTATACCTACTAAAAGTAATAGTACTTTTTTCAAGGCCACTACCTTTTAAATCTATTTCACACATGGATTGCATATAGTCTTGTTAATATGACAACTACAGAATTTTTTTAAACTTTTTTTATCTTGAATTATTACTTTAAAGTATAAAAACTAAGTCTGAAAAATAAAGAAACAAATAAAAACAGTTTCTATTTATTCGAAGACGTAATTTTAAAATTCTATTTCTCCACAAAATATGAAATGTGTCAAAAATACTTATCCTGATACTGGTACCTTAAATTAATAAATGCAATTTCAATTGTAACTGTAATAAAAGTACGTTCCCACGTTAACAAGAATAAACAGAATAATTTAATTTTGACGTTACGAACTGTCGCTGTTATAAACTGTCGCCGTTACGAATTGTCCGTTACCATTTGTGGGGTTACAAACTTTCGCGTTACGAGATGTCTTGTCATGATATTGGTTATGTATGTTTGTATTTAAGATTTTTTTATGACTTTTTGTTCACTTTTTAACTTTTGAGTTTTTAACCAATTGAAAACTTAGGGCAACATAAATCCTTGATTAGTTCCCAGTACCAGCAATAATATTCTTCTTTTTCTTCCTTCTTATATAGTCTCCTAAGGCCTGTTTTTTCTTTGATATTAGCCTTCTGCATTGTTTAATTGATCAAACAATCTCTTTCTTGGTATTACAACACTTCCCCGACCACTTAGTGATTTGTCTCGTTCTCTTTGTTACTATCCTATATTCTGCCCTTCTGTACTTTGTACAGAAGAGGATTGTCACTCCTGTACTTAGGTCTTCTACATACATACTCTTCGTGTTATTGTTCTGAAGCTATTTTCTTATGATTATAAATCGAAAGGTCAAAATAAACTTATTTTAAAGGAAATTTTTGGATTACTCCCAATAAATATATTTACATATATCGGAAAAGTCTATAAAAGAAATAAAATTAATAACAAAAATTAAAGCACTCATGGGAGTGCCGACAGAAGTGAAACCTTCTTATAGTATATAAATTACGAGCTCAATGCTTTTTCCCCATCCAAAAAGAAGTGATATAGCTATATTATATACGCATTGCGTACGTTCTATGCTACTTATGTATATGTTACGGTCAATGATGTAAATTGGACATTGACGTTAATGGCCGGGCATTGTCGTGAATGTCCATTTTCCTTGGCTATTAACGACAATGTCCGGCCATTAACGACAATAACCTTAAATATTGGCCAATGTTGTAAAAACTAAAAAGTAAAATTAGATTTTTCATCAATAACCGGCCAATAACGACAGTGGCCAGAAGCAAATGGCCAATGTTGATAAATCGTGCCTCAGAAGCCAATCGGGTAAGTGTTTAAAATGAGATTCTAAGATGTTTCTGAAAGTAGTTGCAGATATATTTATAATTATTAAAAACAAATAGAACGTCTTTATTTATCATAATATGGGTAACATATATGTATTCATAAATACAAACAAGGAAATAATAATATTTTTATATACAGTATGGTGCAAATGAAAGGAATAAATTCGTTATTTCGTAAACCGGCAACTTTAAGGAAAAATGCCGAAACAGGTCGATTTTTATTTTTAAATTATGATATTTTGGCATATATGGCATACTAGTGACGTCTTCCATCTAGGTGTGACGACGTAATTGATGATTTTTTTAAATGACAATAGGGGTCGTGTGCTACCTCATTTGAAAGGTTATTCAATTCTCTATTCAGTTACATAAACACTTACATAATTAATTATAAAGAATGTCCAAACATTTTTTTTTAATTAAATTATTTAACAAAAAAAGAAGAATGTATGTAATTTAATTAATTCAAAATACATTTACTGCTGTCATAAATCAGAAAAAAATATTTGTTTCAAAAATAAACAATGGTTTTTCGCTTAAATTAATGTTTAAACTTCCAAGAGGCAGATGGCTGGCGGGAGCTGGCTTGATTATTAAATTTCATTCTATAGTGCTTTGTTGTTTTTTTTAGCACTCGGTGTTCTCAAAATATTTTTCGCTTCTTTAGTTTCACTTTTTCAGCTATTGTATTCATCACAGTTTAAAAATGATTTATTTTATTGTCATCACGTTTTGACTTGACTATTAAGTTTATATAATTATTAAAACGAGTGCGCACATCGTTGATATCCATGATAACACTTATTAAATAAATTTACGAATAATTTAAGCACGAAAACAATACACAATATACATAGTACATGAAGTAAACAGTAGTAAACCTACACATAACCTATCTTTTAGTTAAAATATCAACATTGACCGATTAACAACGGGCATTGTCGACATTGGCCGGGAAATGACAGAAACTTTATCAAGAATTTAAAATTATCATCAATGTCCAGTTTCTATGGACAATAACGTTAATATCCGGCCATTGTCGACAATGACCAATTCAACCTGCCATTGTCGTTATTGGCCGGCCAATAACGTTAATGGCCGGATTTACGTCATTGTCCGTAACATATATACGTACGAAATTTAGTTCCGCCCATGAGTGATGACGGTCGCAAACTCAATATTTTTTCCCATCTAAAAAGTGCACAACGTCCCTAAAGAAGTTTTCACTTCAAAAATTTATTTCGTCGGAAGCAACGACGATCGCTAATTTAATACTTTTTCCCCATCTAAAAAGTGCACAACGTCCTTAAAGAAGTTTTCACTTCAAAAGTTTATTTTATCGAAGCAATGACGGTCGCTAATTCAACATTTTTCCTCATCTAAAAAGTGTATAACGTCCCTAAAAAAGTCTTCGTTTCAAAAATTTATTTCGTCGAAGCAATGACGGTCGCGATGACGGTCACTACTTCAATACTTTTCCCCATCTAAAAAGTGCACAACGTCCCTAAAGAAGTTTTTACTTCAATAATTACTATTATTATACGTACATTATAGTAATATACGTACAAAATTTATTTCGTCGAAGCGATGACGGTCGCGAAATCAATTCTTTTCCCCATTTCAAAATAGATTTTACATTTATTTTAAATTTAAATACTTCTACACAATTTTTATATACATACACATAATAAATAGACGTACAAAATTTATTTCGCCGAAGAGATGACGGTCGCGAAATAAATCCTTTTTCCCCCATCCAAAAATAGGTTTTACATTTATTTTATATTTAAATACCTCTCTACAATTTATGTATACATACACATAATATATAGCATAAGCGATGACAGTCGCAATGACGGTCGCGAATTCAATGTTTTTCCCCTATCCAAAAATTGCACAACGCAAGTTCTTACCGTCGAGTGGATATGTTCAGTTCAAGTTGATTATCCAGTTGGAGTTAACTATTCCTAGTTCAAGTCAACTCAAACGGCTGGTTTTAGTAAAAGTTGATTATAAATATAAAATAACGGTTTTTATTCAACAGTTACTAGTAAGTAGACTTTAACTAGTTAAAGTATACTCTTCCCAATGCCATTTAGTAAGAGTTTATTCACACAAACAACCGATTCTAGAAATTAAATGTAACTGGATATGTTCAAGTCGTGATAAGTAGTTGAAACGGTCAAAACAAAGAGACGCACACTCATAAATAAAAAAAGCACGTGAGATTATACTCGTATAATCTACATTTACTGAATCGATCCAGGAATAGTCAACTCAAACTAGTAAGAGTTGATTATATTTTTCCCGCGATCTACTTTTACTAACAAGGATTAGGAAGAGTCGACTTCAACTAGTAAAAGTTGAATTAAATTTTTCAAATCAACTCTTACTGCTCGTTTTAGTTGGAGTTGACTCGAAATTTTATCTAAAAAATGTATCTCGCCCGCATAACTGGCATTTAAAATGGCCAGTAACTTCAAACGTTGTTTCTGAGAGAACGGTTCATTCTACACAAAAGTGCTAATAACCATTTTTGTTCAAAATTATTTCAGCTACATATCTTGCTGGAAAAATTTTTTTCTATGGCGCGGCGTACAGATTTTCATTAAATCGATGTTTACCTCTTCTACGAGGGTGGGTTTAAGGGCAAGCCCAAGAGTAGGGGTGGCATGATATTCTTAATTCTAATGTGTTTATTTTGTTTCAGATTAAAAGAAAATGCTGAATATCCATTTTAACGTGTTTTTAATAATTTGAAAATAACCGTTCACTTATTGTCTAATATTTTATTGATAACAATTTTGTTGTAGCAAATTTTAATTTTTAATAAACATTTTAAGAATATTATATTTTTACTGATCTATACAAACTCCTTCCTATACCTGTGTATATAAATTTTATACGAGAAACTTTACTGATATAAATTTATGACAGACAACAGACTAGCCGTCATTGCATTGCGCTATTGTTTGTGGAATCAGTATAAAGCGGAAAACACACCGAAGCGATAACGACGCGATAGCGTTCACGACGGCGATCGCGATTCAACTCGTCTGAAGAAAACAAGTGAATCAGCACATACTTGTCTCGATCTGCTAACGATCAAAGGAATTTGTGCAGCGTTCTTACTGCGATCGCGGCGATATAAAGCGGAGAACACATCTAAGCGACCACGATCGCGATCGCGTCCACAATCGCGATGGCGATCTCGGTTTCTGTACACAGCGAACACATCGGCGCGATAGCGACCTACGATTTCATTAGTATAAAATTATTCAATAATACAGTTGGAAATATATTATAGTACATACAATGTGCGATTTACAAGAAGAAGAAAGCATTGCTTGTTGCAGTATTGTTGGATGAAGAAAGACAATTCAATCAAATTAGAAGGTATGTAACATAATCAATTCCGAAAAAGAAAGAAATTTAAATAAAGTTATAGGGCTTTTCAACGATTCTCATTTGTCTCGAGCTTCTATCATATGTCGTATACATTAAATGTCGTATGTATTAATATTATGCACGGATTATACGTCATATGAGAGAAGCTCGAAACAAATGAGAATCGTTGAAAAGTCCTATCCGAGGGCGTTCTATTTTTTCCATTTAAATATGTATGCAGTTGTTTAGGTAGTTTATTTTGCAGAAAAAGAAGAGATGTTTGGGTACATGATATTAACCTGAAGCGGAAGCAACAAGGAGAATTTCATAAATTGTACCTGGAACTTCGCAGAGATGAGAACAGTTTCTATACATATTACAAAATTAATTTTGAAAGTTTTAATGAAATTTTAGATCTGATAAAAAATGACATCACCAAACAACAAACAAATTTTAGGGAACCAGTTGATGCCACAGAACGATTAGCTGTTACTTTATGGAACTACAAAATTCTGCATGCTCTTTCGTTGAAAATCAATGTTATAGATAGAGTATATAGAGTATCAATGTTGTTCTGAAGCTATTTTCTTGTGGCATTTTTACAATTTTAACTATTTAGAATGGGAAATAAGCCACAATATTATTAAAAAATGATTTTTATTAACGTTTCGACGCCCAAATCGGGTGCCGTTGTCAAAATACAAAATACTATTAATATAAACAAAAATGTTGTTGAAAATACAAAATACAAAATACTATTAATATAAACAAAAATCACAACATTTTTGTTTATATTAATAGTATTTTGTATTTTGACAACGGCACCCGATTTGGGCGTCGAAACGTTAATAAAAATCATTTTTTAATAATATTGTGGCTTATTTCCCATTCTAAATAGTTAAAACAGTATCAATGATTAATAATATATAGATAGTAGGCATATTTTTTATTTATTCATACAAAATACGTTAAACAAATTATTCGAATATATCAAATCTAGAAGGAGAGAAAATAATTTTTACAAGAAAACTTATATAAAAATAAAGATATTTATATTTTTGTAATTCTGCGAGCAAAATTCTCATACCATTGTGCAGAAGAATGGCTGTTATTATAATCATCTTGTCTTTCATTGTAAATATGTTGTTCATCGTTTGGTGAATGAAGAGGTAAATTGGAGGATAAAGGAGATGAGCTGAAGGAATTACTTGTTCCTGGTCGCATTTCTGCTTGCTGAGATAACTCCTCTTTCATTATTAATTTAGCTATCTGATATTTAATGAGCGTCTGACGTTGTGGTGATAGTTTTTTAACGCTCGCTGCGTAACCCCGAAATACTAGATCTATTTCGTCAGCACTTTCCTCACAATTACTGTGCCGTTTATTGAAAAAAGACATAACTTTATCAACTGACGAGTATTGAATGTCTTGCGAAAGTTTTCTTTTGGTACGTAACTTTTCTATTTTTTTGTCTTGCTCATGGATCATCTCAATCGATAAGTTTTCTTCCGTTAGAGAAGCCTCGTTCTGCGTAGTGACTTCTTCATTAAGTAGTTCCAGTGATTCTGAAAGCCCAGGATCTTAGACATAGGACTCTGTTTGAGCAAACTGCAGGAAGGGTCGGAAAGCTTCCATATGTTCTGCCCAAGGCCAGGATTTGTAGCGGGTAGTAGTCTTCGCCTGCTGTCCAGTTCTAGTCTTTTCAGAACGGAGATATTTTGCATAGCAATCTCTCAAATTCTTCTAGCGTTTCTTCAGATCTTCAGCTGTAAAAAATTAAAATAGGTGATTAATTAAAAATATCCTTCGGTAGCAAATTTGAAAAAAATTTGATAAACAAAAACGTGATAGAATTAAAAAAAAAATATTTTTGTTTTAGATTTTTAGCTACCGGCGATTCATACAAAACGATTGGGCACAGCTTTCGGTTAGGATTTTCAACCGTTGCAACTATTGTGGATGAAACATCTGAAGCTATATGGAACCGGTTACAACCGATTTATATGCCAGAGCAAACAGAAGAAATATGGAAAAAATCAATCCTAGGCTTCAAAAATGTATGGCAGTTCCCCAATTGTTTAGGAAGTATAGATGGCAAACATGTGACCATCAGATGTCCCCAGAAGAGTGGATCAAATTACTTTTCCTATTTAAAAAATTTTTAGATAGTTCTTATGGCAATTTTTGACCCAGAATATAAATTTATTTGTATAGATGTAGGTGATTATGGTAAAAATAGTGACGGTGGTATTTTTGAGACATCGGCTATGGGCAGAAAATTTGCAAATGAAACCATGAATATACCAACCAACAGACCATTAGCTGATGAAAATGAAGAGATTCCATGTGTATTAATTGGCGATGAAGCTTTTACACTAAGCCCTTACTTAACGAGGCCATTTCCTTATAGACAAGCACGAAATGACAACAGCAAAGAGAGATTTAATTATCATCTATGCAGAGCCCGACGCTTAGTGGAAAATGCATTTTTAATATTGCCACATAAATGGCGTCTATTTTTTAGACCACTAGAAGTTAAAGTACAAACAGCTACAAAACTTGTGAAGGCAGGATGCGTATTGCACAATTTGCTGCGCACAAGAAACACTGACGAGCAATTTTTGCATTTACAAGAAAACTCTAATACATATTCCTTTACCAGTAGTTGATAATCTGGCGGTTGACGGAAGAAGAGCAGTAAACGAAGCTTTTGAAATACGTGAAAAATTCGTTACTTATTTAGTAACTTATAGTTCCAAACAAATAAAAACAGTACTTACCTTTTATATTTAATTCATTTCCAATCTGATATAAAAATTTTATTTTTAATACGCACGTTCTTATAATCTGGGTGGGACATGTCGAACAATATATCATGTTTTTTTACAATTTCAATAAGTTGTTCGATATCCATTTTATTTGAAACGTTGCACCACAGCTGAGTTCTGAACGCTAACTAATTATACCGCCGCGATCGCCGTCAGAACGCTGCACAAATTCCTTTGATCGCCAACAGGTCGCGACAAGTATGTGCGGATCCATTTGATTGTTTGAGACGAGTCGTATCGCGATCGTGAACTCCATCGCGTCGAGATCGCGTTGGTATGTTCTCCGCTTAACTAGTTGAGCGTTCAGAACGCAGCAGGTTACATTTATCGCTGGTCGTGACGATGCAAATAAAAATGGATATCTAAAAATTTATTAAAATTGTAAAAAAATTGATATATTGTTCGACCTGTCCCACCCAGATTATAACAACATACGTATTAAAAATAAATATTTCATCAACTGAACCAGTTCCTATATCCCTGGTTCATTTAACTGTTTTTGAAATTTAAATATTACAAAATATGAAAATACAAAATATGCATAAGGTGGAATGCAACCACAAACACGTGTTTCTGACTTATTATTCGTCATCAGTATGGTATAGCCAAACAGGAGCAACGCAACCAATTTGTGGCTGTAATGTTAGAAGACCCTCAGGATTCGAGAACAACAACTAACACATCCACGGAGGAAGCTACAGCTACCTGAGGAAAGTAATGCCAAACGTTTAAAACGTTTTAAAATCAAACAAGGAGAGGTTAACGCGAATTAATAGATATCGGCATGGCTCGCCACAATGAAAATACAAAATATGCATAAGATGGAATGCAACCACAGACACGTAGCTGTAGCTTCCTCCGTGGATGAGAGGAGAAAACATGAGAAACAAGTTTTATTTAACTAATACAGTTCTATACAAAAAAGCAACTGTAAGTTCTAAATCTAAATAAAAAAATAACTATACATTTTCTACAAATTTCATTTTGTTCAAGTCACTTTTTTGTGCTTAACAGAACTTAGCAACTAGCATCTTAAATAAAAAACTGTAGATTTTGATGCCTAAACTAAAAAAGAATGTGTGTGTACTTTGTACGCACGTAAGAAGTTATACTTCTATTATATGATTTAAACGAAATTAATATACTTTTTATTTATATTTTGTTTAAATATTAAACTAATTTATACTTACTACTTCTCAAACATTTTTATTAGAACAGTGCCAAAAATTAAAATAATAAAAGAATAAAACACACACAAACACATTAAACAAGCCACAAATGATATCTGAACATTAATTGTCGAAATTTTTTTTAACTAAATACGTATTTTCTGAAAATAAAATTATATAATAAATATACTTACAATCATAAAATGTATTAAAAAAACAAAAAAGAAAGTTTCTATTGGGACTCGAACCAGCGCTGATAAGCGCGGTTGGTATTGGAATTCATTCGCCTTCAACGCTTAGCCACGGACACTATGTGTCATTATTTACGAAGATCGACTAACTAAACGGATTAAACTTGTGATATTTTGATATTTTGAAAATTGATCAAATTATTTTAATTTTGAATTGAAATGATTTAGAATTGAAAAAATACAACAAAACATAGAGTAAGAAAACAATATATTAGGTGAATATTGATAGAAATTTTGATGGTAATCAAATTATATAAATAAAAGTATTACATACTATGTATTTTGGCAGATCAAATAGGTGGGTTTATACCCATGATACATTAACAATTATTACGTACCTGTTGCTTTTAAAAACTATTTAAAAGTCACTAAAATATTATAAACTTTTTTGTTTCTGTCCTCACAACAATAAAACTAATATATTGTACATTTGTTTACCTTTACCTTTACCTCCAAACCACAGCTGTCCTACAGCTGCCATATCGGATAATTTTTGACATGCCATTTGAACATCCAATCAGAACAAAGTTATAATGCGCATGCGCCGGGATGATAGGTTTTAACATATAAAAATTCACCCTCTATCGCCGGTAAAGAAGTATAACTTCAAAAACTGAGAGAATTTACAGAAAACCGTAGATCTACAGTTAAAACTGTAGGGTTGGCTACATTGGATCAACGCGAGATCACACAGTGATGCCAGCTCTAAAGAGGAGGGGAAGGAGGGGTATGATGGGATAGCTAAGGAAAATAACAAAAATACAACATAATTACTACGTTTATTACTATTACTAATTGATGGCGCGTTACGTCATTAATCTAACTATGATTGGGTACAATCTTTGGAAAATCAACCTATCACATTTTTCAACAAATAGCCATTAATAAGAACATTATGAAAAACCATCTTGCCCCATACTATGGGGTATGATGGGGTAATGGAATTGGGGCATGATGGTGATGCTAATTAATTCTCACAAAACAAACAAAAATGTGTATTTGCTCCAGATCTTCATTGTCCACCCCAGCACAAGCATTGTGAGCTCAACATCCACAGATCTGGCAGCCTACCCAGGGTTCTGACGATGTCACTTTATCTATGGCTGTTTTCATAGCATCTCTCGACCACTCTCCTCTTTTTGTTTTTTTTTCTTGTAAGTACGTACCATGGTATTATCTAAAACAATAATCCAATGTTATTTATTCAGAAATTTAAATTATTCCAGACTTACCACCAATTTCCCATCATACCCCGCATCCAATACCCCATCTTGCCTCAAAAGGTAACTTTGAACAAAAAAAATTCACTAATTAAATGTTTAACGTATTCACACAAACAATATGCCATTATCAAAATAAGAATACTAGTAAACAACGATAAAAAAGACATTAATGAGGTGATCATAATTACCTTAAAATAACGATGGTTGTCCTTGCACAAAATTAGATCAACGGAGCGCTAAAACAGTTTTCCGTTTGTAAATAAAAAACGCGTGCACTCTCGTTCACGGTTTCTCTTGCAATGACCGTTAGTCGAATGACTCTTCCTGACCTAACCTAAATTTATTGTATCATGGCGGTACCCCGTCTTACCTCGCGACCCCGTCATGCCCCCCATTCCCCTATTAGTCGACCGACCAGAGCTCGTGTTGTATTGCATATTTCCCACGATATACAGACACCGAAGATAAGAGAATAGTGGGCGGAGTCAATGATGGCAGCAACAGAGGTATCTCGAATTTTTTATGTAACTTTTAAGTATCGCTTCTTTCGTGTCTTCAAGGTCTACCGTGGTTTTCTTTAAATATTTTGAATCTATTGTGTATAAACTATATCTACTACCCTCTTTAACTATAACTATTTAGATTTACCTTTCAGAAAGTCCCTTAGTTTTGTTACATACATAAGGGTGTGAAAAAAGAAAAATAATACTTCACAAATAATAACTATTTAATAATGATAATTTGTAATACAATATTTTAAAACTATACATTAATATTCTTAAAAAACACTTACTACGAAACAAAAATGTTATTATTATATTCTTAAATAATACAAAATGTTACAAAATAATTTAAATGGTTGTTTGTTTTAAAAACACATTACAAAAAATTACAAATTTTTATAATTATTAAAATTTAAAAAATAAAATAACTCAATATGTAATTATTTGATAGTTTAAGCAAAATGATTTAAAAGATAAAAAGAAACCCACATAATTTTCAGGGTCAACCCCTAATTGCATGAAAATTTGGATGTAGGTTCTACTCATCCTCCACTTCAAAGTTGAACTTGTGCCGTTGATCGCTTTTACTTGGAGGGTGAAAAAACATACGCTTAAAATAAGTCCGGAAACAGATAAACTGACTAATTTTAAACAACTTTTGTTCTATAGAGTTTTTTAACTTAGGTACTAGGTTAATTCAGTAGTACTAGAGTCACTTGCGACTAAAAATGTTTACTTTTCAACAAAAAGAAACGTTTTTAGGCGGTTTTTCGCAAACACTCAAAAAGTAATTATTTTATCGAAAAAAATATTCTTGCAAAAAATGTAGCATATAAAAAAACGAAAAAATGGTATATTCTTAGTTTATAGAACCAGTAAAAGTAAATTTGTAGCTCATAAAAAAGACGCTCTTATCCTTCAAATTCCAAATCAAATATTTTAACGTGATATTACCAAAAAATGAAGCTCTTTTAGGGGAAAACCCATTAAAATTTTTTAAAGTGTTTAAAAAAAAGCTTTATTATGTTTTATAAAAGTTATATACGGGTATAATAGGAAAAACAACGGAACGAATTTTCGAACGTTTAAACAGACGACACCCCAGATTTACCAATTTCTGGACAATTCATCCAAAGGCTGGATTCTAACAACGAAACAGTTGTGGATTTTCAAGTTTTCAATGAAAGTCAGAATTAAAAAACATTAGTAACCTCGAGTATGATGGTTTGGAGAATTTGGCTGGTTATATCTGCCATAAACTGAAGGACTCCAGTATTCATTCCGAAGATGTTTCAACGTACACGTGGGTTGATCAATTGAGCGAGTGTGGTTTATGTAAACCATCAGACACTTTCTTGACATATATTGAGCAACTAGAGACAATTTTTCGTTCCACAAATGGTGATTTCATTTTGGTAACTAAAAATTATTTAGAAAACCTTATGTCCAAAAGTGTAACTGTACACTGTTCTAATAAAGCGAAGAAGTTATTTCGGATGTACTTCCGAATTAAAGAATTAAACAAGTCTCTTAACAACCCGACATTGCGTAAAAGAAAAATTATAAAAACTGCTACATAGTTGCTGTATGTACATTTCTATTTCACAAGCACAAAATTTGAATAAAGTGCATGGCATGAAAACTGTAAAACTTATTTTTGTCTTTTCCAAGCCTCACTTAAATCTGATAAAATACATTATTTAAAAAGTAAAAGTGTTTTTTATCAATCTATTAAATTTATGATTTCAATTTTTGGGATTTCTCTTCCCCTTGGTAAAAATTATATTTACTAATGTGTAGGCCACTAATCAATTTTTGATATCGATTAATATCGATAATCAATATCGATTATTTGAATATTTTTATTTTCCGGATACCAATATAATCAAGAGACTGGGAACTTTACAAATAACTGAAAATCTATTTAAATAAAAGGAAATAGTTTAATAATTTTCCTCTAAACTTAAAAATCACTTAGTTTCTTTTAGTCATAATTCATTCATTTTTACTATTCTCAAATTTCATTCGCGTTCGTATTACGAACACATTAAAAATACATCAGTAAAAGTAACTTGTGAAGCGGTAACGATTAATTTTATTTGGGATGCTAATTAGGGGGCGATTTTCATGATTTTTTTACCAAAAAATAAAAGAGACCAACAATATGTTGAGCGTAGCTCACCTACTTTTAATCTTAAACTTTTTTTTTGAAAAAGAAAATTAACCCTTTTTTTAAACACTTTAAAAAAGTTATAATGAGTTTCCCTGAAAAGTTCTGCGTTTTTTGGTTATTTCACGTTGAAATATTCGATTTGGAATTTGACGAACAGGAACCTACTTTTCATTAACTACAACTCTGCTTCTACTGGATCTAGAGAGTTCATGCATTTTTTTCACTTTTTTATAAGTTATATTTTTGTTAGGAATATTTTTTTGATAAAATACTTACTTTTTGAGTTATTTGCGAGAAACCGTCCAAAAACATGTTCTTTTTTTGTTAAAAATGAACATACTCATTCGCAAATAACTCGAAAAGTATTGGCTTAGTGAAAAAACTCGTGAAAAAAAAATAGAACAAAAGTTGCTTAGAATAAGTAATTTTATCCAATTCCGGACCTATTTTGAATGTATATTTTTTCACCCCTGAGAAAATATTTTTCACTCCGTATTTCCCAATTTTTGGAAAATGGAGGGGATGTATAATTGTAAACTTTTTTTATATAATAATAGACAATTTCAACTACCTATTCAAAAATGTTCATCCTTCCTTTATTCTTTTGGAGGTTTTAAATTTCTTGGTGTGTGAAACGTAGCCTTAAGGTTGTGGTTCAAATCAACTTTAAAATATTGATAAATAAAAAACTCGTTATAGATGCGTCCATTTATTACAAAAAATAGCTAAGCAGTTACATTTAACTACAGATTTGTCATCTCATCACTCATAATGTATAATAATTTACAATATTTAATTTGACTACAAAAATAAACGTTAATGAATTATGAATGAGACATATAACAGCTTAAATAATACTGATCAACATTATTTTTACCTAGATTATATTTGTTTAGAATATAATACAGAAGTATAAAAGTAAAATGTACAATAAACTTGTATTGGTGTAATTTTTAAAAATGCTGTATTATGTGATTACAAAATTGGATGTAGGAGATCCAAACTTGATAAAATACAGACATGTGTTAAAATCAACTCACTAAATTGAGGGCTTCCAGTGGAGTCAATATTATTCGTTGTTTGTGTCGAACTTGGTGGCGAGCACATCCTGCAACTTTACTCACTCTATAAGGCATACATTAGATCACATCTTGACTATGGATCCATTTTTCTGGGAGGTTGTGCACGTTCTCTACTTGCAAAATTGGATAAGGTTCAGTATAGAGCTCTTAGAGTGGTAGTGGGATTTATGAGGTTTTCTCCAGTTCATATAATTTTGTCAGAGTGTGGAGAAACACCGTTAGATCTCAGAAGAATATGGCTAGCATCTAAATTCATTTTAAAAGTAGTAGCCTATGACAACCCAATATATGCCTCAAGTGAGCAATTTCACAATGTCTTTCTGGGTTACTTTAGTTTTTAGAGAAGAAAATATTTCCCACCAATATTGGCTGCTTTTCAGAATACTTTACATGAAATTCATGAGGTAGCACATAGCTCCTTATTTCTTTGTCACTCCTTTCCACTTAATATTCAGATTTCTCCTATGGCTTATGAAATTGTCAATATGGGCAAAGAGGCAAATAACCAAACCAAGTTTATGGAATGGTACCTCAATAACTGGTCAGAATATAAACTTATTTTCACAGATGGATCCAAAGATAAACAAGGTAATGTAGGTATTGGGATATACCTTAATGAGAGAACACAGTTAACAGCAAGATTACCATCCGCTAATTCAATTTGCTCAGCAGAAGTATTTGCCATTAAAAAAGCATTAGAGTTAATCCAACAGAATAATTTTACAAAGTGCCTCATCTGTAGTGATTCTGTGCTCTGGAAAAAATCACAAGGCCAAGCTACAAGGCGGCAATAGATTCACGAACTCTCCAACTAAAACAAAAACTATGTGAATTTGATGAACATAGAGAAATTAAATTTGCATGGATTCCAAGTCACACTGGAATTATTGGGAATGATGGAGCTGACCATCTTGCGAATCTTGGAAGAACGCTGCCTATTAGTGAAGAACCAAAGGCCCCCTTTAAAGATTTTCAAATTAAATATAAAGAAAACCTATGGCTTGGTTTGGAAAATCGATTCCAACAAATAGGACAGGCAAAAGGAATTACTTATTGCTGACAAGTTACAGTTCCATATAAAAAGGCATGGTTTACAAAATTTTCCAACCTGGGGAGAGGTATAATCACACAAATGTGTCGTATGAGAAGTGGACATTGTAGTGTTCCTGTACATTTATTTAGATTGAAGGTAGCGAATTCAAACCAGTGTTTATGTGGCAGTGTAGGAACTTTACAACATGTTTTATTGGAATGTACTAGGTTCCAAAGAGAGTCCCAGTTGCTTAGAAGGGAACTAGAAGGTGATTCGACATTAACTGATGTATTTAAAAATTTAAACTCAAAGACATTAATCGCAGTGCAAAAGTTTTTAACATCAACAATGACTCGTGTGTAGCTTGCTTAAAAACTCTAGACTTTATGCTTGCTTGCAATGCATGTGCTTTGTGCTTAGTACGGTTTTGCGTGGTAGTACTAGACCATTAATAGTAGAACTTTAGTTATGGAACTTATAAACAATTACAAAGTTTTTTTTATCTCTTAATTATTTCAGATTCAGGAGCTATGAGCTTAAGCCCAGATGTACCTCAGGTACGGCTCTTGAATACATATTCAAGTCTATATTCACGGATCCTGGCCGGATAGCCCTGGCAGCTAAGGCCATTCAAATGAAGAGAAGAAGAAGGAATAAGTTAGAGAACCAGACTTACGCCTAACTTATTCCCCCTATCCGGAACATTACAGGGGCTCAAACAGTAGCTATAGAGACATCATTTCTTGCAAATCGTTATATGGGAAAAGACGCGAATGGAATATTATTGACTGCTAGAAAATATGAATATCGTATCGGTTCGATCAGAGCATAGTAATATCATAAATGAAATTAGGGTTACCGTATGGATGATGGCTTCTGACCATAAAATAGTGCCGAGGTAAAGGCCTAAAATAACTTTCCAGATGGACATCTCCAGATTTTTGAACTTTAGTGTTATATCTGGTATAAAGATGGGTCTAAATCGGATGAAGATTGGGTGCAAGAGTTTACAGTGATTGTGGAAAAATAACCATTTACATTCTACCAGGGATTTAGCATTGCATTGTGCAGGATGAATTGATATGAGGACTTTTGAATTTGAATGAGAACCAATATATGAACAGATAGTAAAGCGCATATGGGGGCTCTTAGAAGTCCTAATGCGGACTCTAGTGTACTATCCGAATGGCGAGAATAACTCGAACACTGCAGGAGCATAACAATGTTTGTACTAATTTAAGAAATATTTTTACCGATCACTTTGTCAGGTTCTCTACAATATGTTATTTCAATGTAAACGAGTAACATTATTTAAGTTAAATATTATGTTCATATGGGATTACGCCGCAATTGATTGTAAAAAATTGACATAATTCCAAAATACATAATGGCACAAACACGTAATACATATACACACAAAACAATCAGAATTTGATATCATCCTGAGGGTACAAACATCCTCAGAATAGGGAACTTGCATAAATTTTTAAATATTAAAATGATATTAAAAAACATAAGGTAACATGATCTTAAAACGCTTGCATGCGAAAAAAAACCAAATATTTTTAACCCGTACGCTAATTACGACACTTTGAAAATGCTATAAAATTCAAATATCTTAGGAGGCTCTTGAACGTCCTTCTATTGGTTCGACGTCACGGGCCACGGGCCTAGCAGTCGGAAACAACGCGATTAGGGTAGGTATCACGGGTATATTACATTTTAATCGTCGTTAATGGAAAATTCCTAGGTATTATTTATGTTCATCTTATATATTGTAATAAGTAGTTCCCCAATCAGCTTAGTTTTAAACTGAAATTGATAAAGTTGAGTGCTACTTTGTAAAGAGTTTAAAACGCATAATATGACGGACGAGAGTTTTTCAAAAGGTCAATCTAACTAACTTACCTACCATTGATGTCTTCATGGTGGCAACTTTTATAAAAAGTAGTGAAAGCTATTCTATTGGAGAAATGCTAGGTGCCAAGGCAAATAAGTAAGAGTTATTAATAAGCATATTTAAACCGTTTATAAGAATAGTTTGGTACCATTATATTATAGTATACGGTTTGCCCCGTGGGTTTGATCTACCTACCTCTAATCGAAGGATTTCGTATATCCTGGAAAAGATTACGGTGTAATTTGCATTATAATAAAGATTATATTTTATTGTACTGTTTATTAGTACCTACTGGAGCCTTTCATTATTGTGTTCAAAGCCTTCTGAGAAAAGATTATGGTGATTAGCAGACGTACCGATAGAACGTGTACATAGCAAACAAAATCCTTCTTTACAAAGTTAATAATCCGCATAAATAAGAAGAATCATTATTGTAATTTTACAAGTTAATATCTTTATCATCTCAGCTTATACTTACACCGCATCCCTCGGTAGACCGCAAGCTATAGTAGAAACTCGACTGTAGACCGCATACTATAGTAGCACCAATACTTTTTAGTTACTCTTACTTTTATTACTAAAAGTTTTGTTTATTTTTAAGTTACTTGTTTCTTCTTTGTTTTTCAACACAAGAAACGACAAAAGTAATTTCATAAAAAAGAACTTTTTGATACATGTCAACAGAGATAAAATGTTAATATTTTGCCTGTCACAGAAAAAATCATTTTTGCCACAGAGTAAAACAAGATATTTCAACTATATTATTATTTATCTATGTGCAAACTGCATCAAATTGCATTAAATGCAATATCCCACCGAACAGGCAAACGATACGAGTGGCCTGTGACGTCAGAGCCCAGCTCTCGCTTTTGAAGTCGTTTGAAACGGAAATTTTAGGCGCGGAACTTTGACCATATGTTGTACGTACACTATTCATTGTTAAGACGTAATATATTGAATATAACATTTTAAAACATAAATTAACAATTTTATGCAAAAAAATTTCTTAGTGCAAGTTCCCTATTGTCAACTAAAAGCATGGCTGTGCCTCCAAGATCGACGCCAAACAAGTCAATGGTCAATTTTGGAAAACAACCGCCAAACAACTTGGTTATAAAAACATCAAACTATTTTACAATAATCTTTTTTGAGAACGATTTTTGGAGTGGAAATCGCAACGTTGAAGAACAAATTATAAAAATGCGATTTTCATTACAATCAATTGGGACGTTCACTAATTTTTAAATATAGTTAAATTCAATAGATTATACGGTATATAAAACCGTAACAATCATAAAACTGTTTAAAAATGTATATTTTTTAAAATAAATGAGTTCATAATGTCGAGTTTCTTGGAGGCTAGAAAAACGGCTCCTTGCAGCGAGGCTACGACCTGTGACGTCAGTAGTCGTATCGGCTTTGATCGATGGCTAGTTTTGTATACTTATTTACGAAGTGTATTTGAATGTGCGCAGTTTTTTACGTATTTAATTATTAAAAATGAAGCCAAATAAGTGGTGTTTTGTTCCTGGGTGTATAAATACATAAAAAAACAGTTCTGACAAGATTTTTATTACCTTTCCAACCAATTTAAAACAGAAAAAGAAATGGCTTGTTGCAGCTAGAACTTAAAATAACTAACTTAAAGAACTGACTTAATAAAATAAAGATTATAGAAGTTTTCCAGAGACTTTCGGCCCTTGGCAATAATGTAATTGTTCTTTCTGCATTTACATTTTTCAAAAATACTTATTAGTTTTCTCAGGATTCGAAAAAAAAATGAATTTAAATAGCATTGGACCAAGATTTTGCACCTACCCCCTTAAGGAGTAAATGAAAAAGTTTCGGGGCCTCAAATTTGTATTCCTTAAACTGGGATATTCCTAAAACCGGGATTCTAATAATACATACAGTAAAAGTAAACATTGAAATAACTACATGTGGATGTAGGAATGACTTTATATTATATTAAAATCATTAATAATTTAGTGAAAAGATTGGTTGAAATGAAAATGTAGAATACCTAAGTTCAAAAATATTTTTTACCTTGGAACAGTCGTCAACTCGAAATATGAAACAACCGAAATAAGATCCAGTGTTGAAAAGGACAGAGCAACATTTAACAACATGCATAAGAAATATTTTCACCCATTGTGACTTATCTCTCCCACTAAAAATGCGGCTGCTAAAATGTTATTATTTCCGGTCTTGCTATATGGCGCAGAGGCCTGGGCAATAACGGAAACATTAATGAAAAAGCTAGAGGCATTCGAGATGTGGGTGTATCCACGTATCCTCAAAATATCCTGGGCGACCCACACCATCATCGTACAGGTATTGCGTCGAATGGGAAAACAAAAAGAAATCTCTTTTACAATTAAGAAACGAAATCTTTAATATTTCGGTCATATCATGAGGCATGTAAATATCGTATACTCCAACTGATAACGCAAGGTAAAATAGACAGCAAACGCGGACCCGGAAGAAAAAGACACTCATGACTTAAAAACTTACGCTAATGATTTGGACAAAAATCGATCGAGTTATTCAGAAACGTCGCAAACGAAATTAAAATTGCCATGATGATAGCCAACGTCCACAACGGACAAGGCACATGAAGAAGAATAAAAATATTTTTAATACACCTAACCAAGGTAAAGTAATAACCAGCCAATGTATGTATACAACTTTCTATATTTTTTTTTGTAGAGGATTAAGCATTTATTTTTTAGCTTAAAGAAGACATGGAAAATTATATGGAATATACACTCAGTATAGCTGTGGTAGATTTATTCTTTTACAAGATGCCAATAAATCATACACCATTGTTACATCTACACTACAGTCGGTAGTTTATACGAATCGGCTTTCTGAAAACCTTCTTCCATTTTATTTGTTTATTTTTGTACCACCCAAAATATGTCCTTACAGTGTATCCACTTTAAACTAAACAAATTCACTATAAAACTCCACTTTAACCCTGATAAAACAAGAAGAGAACAAAATAAAATGACCTGAAACGCCAAACAGGTAAACAATAACACTATGAGAATGGCGCGCGCTTGTGGTATACGACTAGTGACGTCAGGCCAATACAGAAGCGTTCTTGAAATTTAAAATAATGCCAGATTTCTAATAAAGATTTTTTATAGAAAGGCTTTTTCAATTTTTTTGAAATTTTGGACAATTATTCCTAGGGTGTTTCTTAATCGTTTTTCATGTTTGAGATGACTTTTTAATTTTTTGTGAACATCCCTATTATTGTGGCTCATTTCCATATAAACAATATATGTAACTTGGACAAAAACCGAAAGAAAACAGATTCAAAACTTTTTTAACATTGTTTAACTGTTTCATTTTTGTATTTTGTAAGTTTTTCAATACTGCGCTATTTATAGTGAAACTGTTAATAAATGAGTCGCTATAATATAAACGGTAATAACACTACAAAATAAAAACGAATATCAATAATGTTGATCAGTTAACTAACAAAAAAATACGTAATAATATATTAGTTACAAATTATATCTTCTTTAGTACAACGACATTACTGATAAGATATAACAATGAGCCAAATCAAGCGGAGGTCCGTAAAAATGAGATAGAACTTGTCAAATCTAGGAGTATGTGTGATGCTCTGCAATTAACCCCCAGTTTTTAATGGAACCCGTAATTTAACCACTTATCTAAGGAATTTGGTTATAAAGATTATCAAGCATTTTGTCATTTTTTATGAATTGGGCGAATCCGTGTTTCTATCTGTAGACAAGACTTCATTGTCTCCTCCTCACCGGATTAATGTTTTTTTACGACATTCCTTGTACATAATGTAACACTTGTTACATAGGACAGCCCGGACGTTCACTTGAAGGTAGACTAACTACTCACCGTAGTGATTTTGACGAGGTCAAAATTCTTTGTAATGAAAGGCGGACCCGATAGCTAAGGATGTCTGGTAGGTACGATAGCTGGTAGGATGTCTGTTCAATAAATAAATGAATATAATAAATTACCCCCACATAAATTCCCCACAGCATAATGTGCATACATGTTCCATACATTTAATGTAATTATAGCCACAACTTTGTTGATGTTTGTTATTACTGTTATAACTTTTAAAAAACTTTTTATTACAATTAGTTGGCTGTAGTAATACCGGCCATATGCATCGAAACGGAGTAGCAATAATTATGAAACAGCATATTAGTAAATATGTGACTAACTTCATCCCAATGTCAGACAGAGTAATTTTAATATAGCTGAATGCTAAACCTGTAAATATAAATATATTCCAAGTTTATGCTCTCACTACAGATGCAGATGAGCAGAAAATTGAAGAATTCTACCATCAAATAGAAGAAGTGCTAAAAACAACAAAGAAACACGAAACAACAACAATTATGGGATACTTTAACGCTAAAGTTGGACAAAAGATGACACAACACATCACCAGAAAGTTTGGCTTGTGAGAGAGATATCAAAGAGGTGAGCGCTTAATAGAATTCTGCCAAGAAAATGACTTGGTCATTACAAATACCTGGTTTCAACTTCCAGAAAGGCGTCTCTACACGTGGAAATCCCCTCAAGATGGATACTAAGGTAGAATAGTACGGAATCAAATAGACTACATCCTAATAAACCATCGATTTCGGAACAATATTAAAAATGTAAAAACTTACCCCGGCGCCGACATAAACTCAAATCATAATTTACTCTGCTCCAAAATACAAATTAAATTAATGAAACTAACAAAGCCAACTAAGCCTAGTAAGATATATCTCGACCCCCTTAAAACACCCAAACGCGCGAACACATATCACAGCAGATAAATAGTAAAATGCACAGAATAGCAAATATACCAAACGAAAACAGAACTATTAACGAATGTTGGTACGATATTCAAAACTCGATTTTAGAGGAGGTAAGGGAATCTTTAAAAATACAAAAATAGAAATATTATCAAATACCGTGAAATCAACAAACTCATAAAAAGAAAAATTAAACAGGCCAAAGAATCCTGGCTCGAGAATTCATGTAAAGAAATAGAAGACCTCCAAAAAAAGCATGACAGTTTCAACCTCCACAAGAAACTTAAATATACCTTCGGAATTAGAAAACAGAAAAATGTTCACGTACTTAAAACCGCAGAAAGAAAAATTTGTGATCACGAACAACAGTGCAAAGAATGGGAGAGACACATCAGTGACCTTTTTGACGATGCTTCTCGAGAAAATGCTCCAAATACTACCTGTGACAACCAATTAGACAGAGGTTCCAGTCTACAGAAGTCAGCAGTCATAAATACAATACAAGCCAAAAACAATAAAGCACCTGGACCAGATCAAATCCCTGTTGAGCTACTTAAACTTTTAGACGAGGAAAACATTACCTACTTGACTACTTTCTTTAACAAAATTTACAACGAAGGAAAAATATCAGATGATTGGTTGGAGCCACTGTTTATAACACTACCAAAGAAAAGCAGGCCCACCAAATGCAGCGATTTTAGACTAATCAGTTTGATGAGTCACACACGTAAGATACTTTTACGTATTATACAAAACCGAGTATTCCTTCTGTGCGAAACTAGAATGGGTAATAAGCAATTTGGATTTAGAAATGGTCTAGGAACTAGAGAAGCACTATTTTGTATGCGCGTTCTATTACAAAAAAGTTGTGAATTCCGAAAGAACGTTTATGTTTGTTTCATCGACTTCGAGAAGGCATTCGACCGAGTACAACATAATACACTTTTCGATTGCCTGCAGGCAGCAGGACTTGACCACTACGATATAAGACTTGCTGAAATACTTATATTACAATCAAGTAGCCTCTATCCAAATTGGAGACAGTCGTATTGAAAAACTGCCGATAAAACGTGGAGTACGACAAGGTTGTGTTTTATCACCCACCCTTTTTAATCTGTACTCTGAAGAAATCTTTAGGGAGGCTTTGGATGACAGACAAGAGGGAGTAAGGCTAGGTAGAGAAGTAATCAACAATATTAGATACGCTGACGATACAGCCATTCTTGCTGAAAATTTACAAGATCTTCAGACACTAATAAATCTAGTCAGTGAAGCAAGTTATCGGAGAGGCCTTAAAATCAACATTTCAAAAACAAAGTGGATGGCAGTTGGAAAGATTAATATAGATCAAGGTCGGCTTTCTCTTGATGGAGAGGAGTTAGAACGGGTAAATCATTTCAAGTACCTTGGCAGCTGGTTAAATGTAAATTGTGACTCTGTTGAAGAGATAATAACTAGGATCGAAATATCACGGAAGGCTTTTATGACCTGGAAATCAGTTTTATGCAACAGAAACCTGTCGATGAATATTCGAAAGAAGGTGCTGAAATATTATGTGTGGTCTATCCTATTGTATGGTTGTGGGACATAGACGTTAAAAACCACAATGCTAAACAAAATAGAAGCATTCGAATGAACGAATGATAGAAGAATTCGTGCTATCAACGAATCCTAAAGATATCGTGGGTTTCGCACACTTCCAATGAAGATGTTCTTCAAATGCTGAATTCAGAACGTCTGCTCATAAGCATCATAAAGAGGAGAAAACCAGAATACTTCGGCCATATAACTAGAGGACCTAAATACCATCTGCTTCGCCTTATAATACAAGGAAAAGTGGAGGGAAAGAGATGGATTGGTCCAAAGAAACTTTCATGGCTGCGTAATATTAGACAATGGTGTGGCTGCACAGTAGAAGAATTATTTCGCGTAGCAGCCGATAGAGAGGTTTCAGGAAATTGTAAACATGATGACGGCCAACGTCTGAATACAGACACGGCACCTAAAGAAGAAGAAGTAATACTGGGTAACCTCAACGTCATATTGTCGGTTGGGTTTTGACACCTTTCAGAAACATCACTCAATTTGCATTTAGTTGTCATTAAATCATTGTAATGTAAACAACTCAATTTACATCCCACGTGTTGGGAAGGTCAATACCTTACCTAAGGGCATTATTCTGTTCAATATGTATCCATCCTAAGGAGTTTTATTTAAGTATGCACTTTTAATGCTTCTTCTTAAAAAATAAAACGGTATAATACCCGAAGGTTGGCTGTATACCATCTAGTTAAATAAAATTAACATGAAGTAAAACTCCCTAGTGTAGTTGGTATATTTAATAAAAATTCTAAAAAATTTTTAAAAATCCAAACGGATTACGTTCAAAACGTTTTCGGACTTACCAGTCCATCATCAGTGAACCTAAAAGTAAGTAATCTCACTTAGTAAAATTGAAAAGGGTGAAATTTTGAATGTTAAAAAATTGAAAAGTGTGGTTACGATTACTTACTCTCTGTCCTTGCTAAATAGCCACAATGCCAAACACTGGTCAAGATGTATATTCTAACTACATGGTGAAATTTGTTAAATAATTTGGCTTACATTGGCTGCCAACGGCTTAGTACTAGGTACATGATGCTCTACTCCATTAATTAAGAGATTTTTTTTATTATGAATAGGTCTACATTGAACTACGTTTAGTCTGTCAATGATTTAGAAGGAAGTTGAAATACTTCAAATGTCAGTGACATTGACATCCAGGAAAGGGAATTTTTAAGGTATTAACCAAGGTCAAGATCCAATGTGGTTACGGAAATTTAAGTGTAAGACTGTGTTGGAATTTTAATTTTTAATATTAGAATTTAAATTTACTATTTTTTAAAATATTACAACCATTACTATAAATTTGACTATAAAATTAAATTTGATCGAAATTATTGTCAGAATATGGTAATAAAATGTACAAATGAAAAAAACATTTTTTTTTCAGTACCATATTATGACAATAATTTCGATCAAATTTAATTTTATAGTAATGGTTGTAATATTTTAAAAAATAGTAAATTTAAATTCTAATATTAAAAATTAAAATTCCAACACAGTCTTAAACTTAAATTTCCGTAACCACATTGGATCTTGACCTTGGTTAATACCTTAAAAATTCCCTTTCCTGGATGTCAATGTCACTGACATTTGAAGTATTTCAACTTCCTTCTAAATCATTGAAAGACTAAACGTAGTTCAATGTAGACCTATTCATAAAAAAATCTCTTAATTAATGGAGTAGAGCATCATGTACCTAGTACTAATCCGTTGGCATCCAATGTAAGCCAAATTATTTAACAAATTTCACCATGTAGTTAGAATATACATCTTGACCAGTGTTTGGCATTGTGGCTATTTAGCAAGGACAGAGAGTAAGTAATCGTAACCACACTTTTCAATTCTTTAACATTCAAAATTTCACCCTTTTCAATTTTACTAAGTGAGATTACTTACTTTTAGGTTCACTGATGATGGACTGATAAGTCCGAAAACGTTTTGAACGTAATCCGTTTGGATTTTTAAAATTTTTTTAGAATTTTTATTAAATATACCAACTACACTAGAGAGTTTTACTTCATGTTAATTTTATTTTACTTCTTCTTCTTCTTTTAGTGCCTATTCGTTTCGAATATTGGTATACAGCCAGCTACAGGAAATTTTTTCCTTACGGATTTTTACAAAGGATTTTATTTCAATTATTTAATAAATATTAAATAACTAGTTTTAATAACTAGGTATTTATAAACTTGTTTTTCAAATTTTTACGTTTTGCGTATTTTAGTTATTTAATATTTATTAAATAGTTTCTGTATAAAATTTATGACAGAGTGCATTCATTTAATTGCATACTATGCAATTTATAATTGTCCACTTCTTATCACGCGCATATGAGATAGTCCTGAGATAGTTAAGTATTTATATGGGAAATAAGCCACAATTTTACTAAAAAATGAATTTATTAACGTTTCGAAGCCCAAATCGGGTTTCGTTGTCAAAATACAAAATACTATTAAAATAAACAAAAATGTTGTTGCTAAGTAAAAAAATTCTTCTAATAATTTATTTAATCTGACTCATTTATATTGGCAATTCAGACGTATATTATACATTTTAAAGTAGAAGACTTTAAAATGATATCGCCAATATTTATGAGTTGCGTTCCTGGGACGACTTTACTAAAAGATAGTTCATTCGATTACATGAAATCAATCCCAACTCAAGAATATCCGCCGCAAAAAAATCATAGCATGTGATCTGTCTTTAAAAAGACAACCAAATGCAACGATGACAGTAAAATTCTCGCGTTAGAGATTCCATAGTAAATCACGAGGGAAAACCAGGAAAAAACCTCGTGATACTATCCCGACATCGTAAGTATTTGGTCTTACATTCAAAAAACTAATACCAAATTCTGACTTTAATATGGTTAAATTATAAATAATATTAATAATACATAGATATACAATAAGTAATACTAAAATATAAAATTTGTACTAACTCGATACGTTATTGACTTACTAATCGTGGTATTTTCTTTTTATTGACTTCCTCTTTCAGTATGGGTAACCACATCCTACTGCATTCTACCGAGGAATTTGCGACACAATTGGTTTCATTTAGCATAGTTAGAGCTGATTCTTTGATTTTTCTCTTTTTACTATCTGATTCTTTCAGGACTATACTTGAATCTCTCCACTTAACTCTATGTTCATTATCCCATGCGTGTTGACATATTTGAGATCTATCAAATTCTCTATTTTTAATATAAGACTGATGTTCACTTATTCTAACGTTTAATGGTCTTGATGTTTCACCTAAATAAAATTGTTCGCATTCACAAGGTATTTTATAAATGCAATTCTTTGTTCTTTCTTGTTCATTGTTAGGTTTAGTTTTAGATAGAATAGATCTCAATGTGTTTGTTTTGAATGTTGTTGAAATGTTGAATTTATTTCCTATTGTTTTAAGTTTCTCGGATAGTCCTTTTATATATGGTATTGTTATTTTCCTCGTATTATTTCTTGTGAATGTTGTAGGATCCCGTTCTAAGTTGTTCTGTTCCATTCGATCCAATCTTGTCAATTCCTTATTTATAAACGATAAAGGATAATCATTTTTTAATAAAACAGATGTTAACAATTGTTTTTCTTCTAAAAATGAATTTTCGTTAGAACAAGTAATTTTGGCTCTATCATATAAGGATTTAATGATTCCCTTTTTAACGCTGATGTTGTGATTTGATTTGTAATTGAGATATCTGTTGGTGTGTGTTGGTTTTCTATACACTTGAGTCTCATATCCAGTATCCTTCTTTGAGACTAAAACATCGAGGAAAGGCAAAGTGTTATTGTATTCCTTTTCCATTGTAAATTTTATTGTCTCTTCTTGATCGTTTATAATATTCAGGACTGTATCCAACAATTCTGATCTATGAGGCCATATTGAAAACACATCATCTACATATCTCCACCATACTGTGGGTTTTAAATTTTGTTTAGAAATGATATTAGTTTCGAAATCCTCCATAAATATATTAGCCAATAATGGAGATAAAGGAGAGCCCATTTCAAGAACCCACAACAACATCTTTGTTTATTTTAATAGTATTTTGTATTTTGACAACGAAACCCGATTTGGGCTTCGAAACGTTAATAAATCCATTTTTTAGTAAAAGTGTGGCTTATTTCCCATAGAAAATACTTAATTATAAAAATGCCACAAGGAAATAGCTTCAAAACAACATACAAAAATGTTCTGCTATTTAATAGCTTTCCAACCGCAATGTAGTCTAGCTACTTTTGTGTATACAGTCGATTAATTGCAACATGCTCCTAGATTTAACAGGCACCACTAATATGTTTTACTATATGTGTTTCTTCAAATGCAATTAATCTTATCTATAATGCCCTTGACAACATTCGGTTCAAATGTAATCACTACCGAAATGCAATAAAATACTTTCATTTAAAAATATCGACGTTAAATAAATCTTTATTTGTAGAAGATGAAGTATTTCATTGCATAAACTTTATATTATATGAAACAAGTAGATTATTTATATTTATCACTTTCTAGTAAATTTTCCCACTCTATTGGAACACCAAATACTTCTTGTTCTAACCACAACTCGTAGTGTTTTTTAAAGCTTTCAGAAAGATCATGGCTAGTACCTAAAACGCTATTAAGACAATTATCCACAGGCTCGAAATCACTATCCTAAAACAGAAAAAAGAAGGTATAAATATACAGGGTGAGTCACCACTAACGCGACGGAAGATTACAGCGAAATGGTAAAAGATATGAAAAAAAAAACTAAAATTGAATGTTAGTAGCATCTTTGGTAATTATTTTGATAATTACCCGGAAAGGATGAAAGGATTTGATTTCAGTTCAGTCCCTCTACCCAGGTGCTCCGATGAGGAAACGGCTATTCCGAAATACGTATAAGCACATAGTAGATGTGCTGTACTGTAATCAAATCTAAACCATCCTTTCTTTTCTTTTAGTTAAATTGAATAGTTTGTAAGTTGATAAAAGCAACATTTTAAAATTATTTTGAAATATACAGGGTGTCCCCATAAATGGCGGCGTATCAAAGTTATATTTTTTCTTATGGAACACCCTGTATTTTATTGAATTTTTTAATTGTCCCCAAAAAATAAGGTATAGTTTCGTAAGGCTTCTCTATACCTATGGACAGAGTGTTCTGAGTTATGTTGACTTTTCTTAAAATGTAAAGTTGTAAAAGAAGACTTATTCTCAAGTTATTTACGAAATTATAAAAACATTACTTTTACATCTAAATAGTTGGATATTGGTTGAATGTATTCCATGATCATTTATTACACATTTGTCTACAGGGTGTTCAAAATTTACAGTTTCATTAGTGGAGTATTCAATGTGTCATATGATGCTTATTTTAAGTGGAACACCATGTGTATTAATAAATAATTATACTAAACAAATTTACCTCTTTCGAATGGTATATGGATGTCCTATACCTAGGTCTCATAGTTTTTGCGTAATTTACAATTATTTAAATTCTTAATCTGTAAATCGATTTTAAAACAAAAGATGTAGTTAATTAATGTCATTGTATGACATTGCCAGTTTATGACAGTACGGTCTGGTAATTATCAAAACTGTAAACATCGGTGTATGATATTCAATTTTTTTTACTTAAAAATGGCTTTGGCAGAGCCAATTACATTCAAATTTAATTGTTCCTAAAAATGAATAATCACGATATCTATGAAAGAGTAGACATGCTACTTTTAATTGGGGAATATTTTTAAAATTGTCTCTTAGCTTCTAAAGTTTACGCTTAAATATATCCTGATAGAAGACACCCAAAAAGGACGTTTTTGAGAGATTTCTCGATAGATTCCGTGCTACTGGTAATGTTGCATAGGTACGAAAAGTTAAATAAAAATAAACCATTTATTTTTAATGACGTCAACGAACTTGATGTCCTGCTTTCTGTTACGGAAAACCCAAATACTAGTACGTGAAAAATTTCGAGTCAATTGGAAATCAGTCAAACGAGTGTATGTAGAATACATAAGAAAAACCACTATCATCCGTATAAAACTCAACTACACCAGCATTAGACAGAACAAGAGCGTTTAACTTTTTGTTTATAGACTTAAGAATTTAGAGAAGATCCTGATTTTTTTTAAGAATCGTCTTAAGAATACTATTCATAATAATCGTCTAGTTAATAGACATAGCTTTCATTTTATTATGATACAGTAAACAAACATTTTACTGTTGATCACCAACACCGATGAAGTGTTAATGTTTGGGGCAGTATTCTGAGCGAGTACGTTATCGATCCATATTTTTTGACGAAAATCTGAATAGAGCAGCTTTTTTAAATTTCTTAAAACAAGTTTTTTGGATCCTTCTTAAAACCTTCCACTTAGCGTGCGAACGAACATGTGGCACCAATTGGACGGAGCTGCTGCTTATTTCTGACGTTATGTTAAGAACAACCTCAATATGAAATTTAGAAATAAATGGATAGATAGATTCGGTCCATATATTTGGCCACCTAGGTCACCAGGATTGACCAAGATGAATTTTTTTAAATGGGGTTATATTAAAAATATTGTAAATGCTACACTTCCTACCCTACTACTTCAGATGATATTTTTATGAAATTAAGAATTTCGAACGCTTTTGCGTCTATAACACCAGCTATGTTAAATAATGTAAACAAATAATTTAAAATCGCTTGTTGTATAAACATTTTGAACATGTATTCAGGGGCGTGCGGTGAAATTTGAAACAGGTGAAGCAATTTATAAAAAAATTGTAAAAATACCTATTTATAATGTAATTCAATCCTTCTACCTGAACGAAAGTCTCGGTCATCACAATTCTTAAAACCTATTTTCCATTCGTTGGCATATTTTATTTAAAATCTGATAGTATTATAGACTATAATAGTCGGCGGTAGCACTATTGGACATCTCCAACATTATCAGTGCGTATGCGTTTCCTTTTAGGCTCAAAACTTCTTGCCATCATATTATTCCAACATTTTTCAAAGTCATCTCTCTCTTTTTGTTAATAACATCTTTAAATTATCTGAGAATGTAAATATTTCTGAAAAAAGCAAAGTTAAAAAATTCCAAAAATCCTCTCGAGCTATTTATGGTTTCTGTATTCCACTTTCACATTTTCGCCATTCTCCAAAACCCTCATACATATATTTATATAAATAATTAAATAAAATCAATCTTCATAATTCCACAAAATCAGTCAACGAAGCCCGTCGTAGTCAAATGCTGGTAAATCCCATTTAAATTCACGAAAACAGCTCCTTGTATGCAGTTGGCAAAATTGCTTATAAGCGAAAGATATGCCCGAAATTTGAACTCGCCACCCTGCATGTAACCCCGGTGATTTTTACATAGGCAGAGGAGAAGCAAATTTGAAATCAGATTATCTGCCGACATGACTCCGAATACCAACGTAGAAATACGATCATGGCCTATGAGTCCACGTACGGAACGATAGCTAGAAATGCAGCCTGCTTTTAGAGTAGGTATTTCATTGCTTTGTTATTTACTGTATGACAAAAATAGAGTAAAATACCTTTGTCTTTTCTTATTATTTACTGCTTGTCTTACATAATTAAATATTCTCGTATGCAACTTAAAATCTTGCTTCTGCTTATGTGTTTGTTCAATTTTTTTTTAAATAACCTCAGTTACTCATTTGGTACGGTATTACCTACGGAAACCAAGGGAAGCAATGCTTCTCTTGCTGCCATGGACCGCACGCCCCTGCATGTATTACATAACTGGTAATTTTTTACTTATAGTAAGTTGTGGTTCATTTTGTATTTAGTTATTTTCTTAATATTATTACGAAATATTATAACGAAAAAATTTATTTTACAAATCAGCAAATAAAAATATATCTACATATTTATTTACAACTACACTCTATGACAACTATGCCAAGATGATGGGTTTAAAAATCAAGAGTGACTGTAAATATTTTTAATATCGACGTACCGTTTAAGAAAATTGTAAATTACGCAAAATTTTAACACCCCGTATCTCGGAAACAAATGAAAATCGAATAACAACATAATATGAGTTATTTTTAATTATTATTACGTATATTATACAGTCTTAAAGTGTGGTGCGTTCCTCCCCACTCACCCTTTATAATATAAATTTGTTACAATCAAGGTCCAATTCTTAAATATAACATATTATAACATAAATCGTTAAAAAATCAGTGGCAAATAGACTAATTTTCATGCCAAACACACCATCATCATCTTTCTCATAGATATAAAAATATATAATTATAATACGTACGTTTATTAGAGTATATCTACGATTATTAAATCTATCTACAGACGCTCGAAGAGCACATTCCTCGGCTTGAAAATCCCATGGCCTTGCATCTAAATCTAAAAATAAAGTTAATTGAAAATTAAAAAGGAATTACAAATTTGAGTTATGTAAGTAAATTTAAAACAAAACCTCTAACATATTACGAGAATATTCCCTGAACAGCATTCTATTGGGTAGAACACAATACAGCGCTGTAACAACTGCATAAGAAAATAGTCCAATAGACTATACAAATTATATACATATATAATTCCAATCATATACATAGGGGTTAGGTGGAAGAGCAGACGTACGTTGACTGCTAAAGCTTCTCTGTAAAAATATATTGTTAAAAGTAACGTACGAACTGAATCTCGCCCCAAATTTATTTTCTGTTATTTTTGTATCTTTTTTTTGTGGAAGACATTAATAAAGACATTTATTATTATTATCCAGATTTAGCCATACGGCTCACACTCCCTCTAAGGGGAAAATTGACTCATCCCAGATACCTACGGTATCAAAAGGATTGAGCTCTGGTGGGACTCTTTCCGTGTTATCGAGCCCTAGGTGACTTGGAATGCAGGTGTATCTCCCAGAAATTTTCGTACGCATCTGGCCGTCGCGAGTAGTACAGCTTTCTGCATGGTCTTATAAAGATGTTCATTCAGACCCAGCTTTTTTATGCTTTCGAGGAGGGTCTTCGGAATGACTCCAGTAGTAGACATAATAATCGGTATCGTCTGGGTACTTTGCATTCTCCATTGCCTTCGTATTTGAATTTCTAGATCTCTGTACTTGGCGATCTTTTCAGTAAATTTACTACGTAGATTATTGTTGTTAGGTATCGCCACATCAATTAGTGTTGTTTGTCTTGTTAATTTATTAACTAGTACGAGATCTGGTCTATTATGTGCCACTGTTTGGTCTGTGAGCACAGTGCGGTCCCAGTATAGCTTGTAGTTGCCATCCTCAAGCATACTCTCAGGGACGTATTGATAATACGGGAGATGGTCTGTTTGGAGAAGTCCCAGCTTGATAGCTATCTCTTGATGAAGGATTTTTCCCACTGCGTCATGCCGTTCCTTGTATTCAGTTGCAGCAAATGCCTGGCAGACCCCTGTAAGATGTTGGATGGTTTCTTGGGCTTGACATCCATATCGGCATCTGTCGTTTTGAATCTGAGGGTCTTTGATGATATATTTCAGGTAATTTCTGGTTGGTATAACCTGATCCTGAATGGCCAGTAATGAACCCTCCGTCTCAGGGAACATCTTTCCTGATGTCAACCAGTAGTTCGACGCTATATTGTCGACATAATCTTGGCTGACCTCATTGGGATGTCGCCCGTGTAGAGGTTTACCCATCCAGGCGCGCACTTTTTCGTCCTTAGTAAGGTGGTTTATGCGCATTTCTGGTTCCCTCAGTTTGATCGGTGTTGTGTCATCTACTGCACAGATAGCGCGATGTAGAGTAGATGTCTCAGCCTGCATCTGAAAATAAGTTCTTAAATTAGCAATTTGTTTATCTAATTGCTCACCTATATCCATAAGTCCTCTTCCTCCTAGATTCCGTGGTAATGTTGTTCTTTTATTATTATTATTATTATTATTATTATTAAATTTTTTACACAACATACAGTTTAAATACAACAGTATAAATTAAAGAAAAATGGAACATAGCTTTTTAAGACACAGTGTTTGAACTGCATTTGAGATAGTGGACCAATATAAAAGTTCCAGACATTAAAACCAGAAATCATAGCAACATTAACATTGGCATGTAGAAAATATCTTTGAACTAGAACCTCCTACTTCTATCTCTCTTTTTAGGAGTTTACTAAAATAGCGAGCCCAGCCGAATGAGCCGAAAGTAGATAATCGGACTTAAGGTACTAGTACACTTTAGAAGACCAAAAATAATCATTTTTTTCTCAGAACCTTTATTAAAAATGAAAATAAAACATTTTACATATTAATATCTAACTCTTAGAGAGTGCAAAAAATATATCTTTTTTCATTTATGCACGTACACTAATATTGTAGAGGGCGCAAAAGTCGAGGCCTCGAAAAATGATGGCGGACAGTTAATCTCAGGATTTGGATATCTGAAACCAAAAAAATTGTACTGTATTTGAAAGAGGAAGGTTTCTTACGTGATAATTTACCACAATTTGACCAAAAAATAAAAAATAAATATTTTTTAACCATGAAAAACTGAAGAAAAACGGGCGATTTTTTCACAAAATTTTTTCAAATTTCCTTCAAATCTTTTTTTGCGTAGTTTTTCACTAACGGTGGTAAATTGTCACGTAAGAAACCTTCCTTTTTTAAATGCCGTACGATTTTTTTGTTTCAGAGATCCCATTCCTGAGATTAACTGTCCGCCATCGGAACTACTTTTTTTCGAGGCGTCGACTTTGGCGCCCTCTATAATATTAGTGTACATGCATAAATGAAAAAAGATATATTTTTTGTATTCTCTAAGAGTTTTATATTAATATGTAAAAAGTCTTATGTTCATTTTTAATAAAGGTTCTGAGAAAAAAAATCTTGAAAAAATGCTTATTTTTAGTCTGCTAAAGTGTACTAGTACCTTAGGGGTCCGCACCGCGCCAAGGAATAGAACCGAACCGAACCCACTACCTACCTGCACAGACAAGGCGATTGAAGATACGCGGTACGAATGGGTTATTATTTTTATAAGTTTTTGGATATGTATTTAAAACAGGGGTGGGCAAACTTTTTCTAGTAAGAACCACAAAATGTTTTTGGTCTATTACCGAGGGCCGCAATATTTTTTACCTCAACATGTTCGACTTTTTACTAATTTTGTTTAGAGGGGGGGGGATATGGTTTGAAATCAACTTTTCAAGTACATTTTTGTGAATTTTGTTTGAAACTATGGTAGAATTATTTTATTTCTAAATTAATAAACATATTCAGTACAATTCGAAAAATATTAAAAAAAATTCAAGACCAAATATTGAAAAATAAGTCAACGGTGGCATATTTCTACAGACACAAAAAAAATGGATTTTGAAGTAGACATTAAAACTTGTCATTGAATCATATTAAATAAAAAATTTAATATTTTATTAGTTTATGACTTTCTTGAGATAATGCTGTCGAGTTTTTTGTTTTAACGATTTTTGGGTTTTTGGTGTACTTAAAAGTCAAAATAACAAAATATTTTGTAAACAGGGTGAAAATCAACATATCGTTAAACAAAAAAAAAAATATCTCGACAGCGTTATCTCACGAAGTGTGTAAAGAAAATATATATGAAAAATTTCAGGTGGATCTGTCAAGTAGCTTTCGAGTTAAAATGTCCACCTCCTTTGAAAAAGCAATTTTAAGAAAAAGGCGTTTAAATTTTTGACAAATTTTATTTTCAATTTCTTTTTTGTCTGTCAAATCGTATAGTGATGAATACCGGAATATGTTTTGAATCGTCATTTATATAAAAATAGACAAAGTTATAAATTTGAAAAAATCTTAGATTCCCTTCATTGTTTCTGTTTTCTTTGAAAGAATTAAATAATAAAAAAATATTTATGAAATACATTATCTCTTATTTCCAAACTTATTTAAGGTATATTAGTATTTATTAAAAGACGAAAACCGAATCTTAATGGCTTTTATAAAGTTTTAGTTTAGTTTTATGTCCTTGTTCATGATTCTTTCTATTTCTGGTGGAAATCTAGTCAAAGCATCATCAATTCCGGTACTCAATGGATTGTATCGATAAGTCGAACTATAAATTTAGCTATGTACTTTTGGGCATTTGCAAAGATTGGCAAAATGCAAAAGTATTGAAAAAATATGCAAATTAATCTATAATTTCTAGTTGAACGTAGACTGGTACGGAATCACTCTGAACTGAAAAATGATTTCTTAGAAGTGATAAGGAAAATGATACATCTTCAAAATCTTTGAAACCATTTTCAAATTCCGTCAGCAAGTTACAAAGTTTTTCTTCATAAATTTTAAACTTATTTTCTCATTTTCTGGTACATTGTTTTTAATGATTTTAATGAGGGAAATAATTGAACTAATTTTTTCTTTTTTATATGAACAATGCATAGTTTGTGTTCCATTTTAAAAGTTTCATTTTGCGTTCAAAACTTGTAAATTTAGCAAATGTGTTGCAGTTTTTCATTTCTATAAATAAAGCAATTTCCCTCCCTAATTCACAGCATCTTTTAAAAACCTTTTCTAAACTCAAATGCCTAATATGATTGTGGTATAAGACATCACTATGATCTTTTTCTAACTGTTCCAAAAATGCTATGAATGCACGATGATTTATTCCTTTTGAATAAATAAAATTAACAATATTTGTTGTAATTGAAATAACGTTGTCTACTTTCAAAACATTTTTGCACAATACCTGCTGATGGATTATGCAGTGAAAAAATAATTAATAATGTTCTGGCAATTTACTGTTTATGAATGTAATCTTTAAGTTTTCTCAACATTACAATATTAGCTCCTCTTAAATTTAGTGCTCCGTCAGTTGTTGTTACAATTACTAGGTGGTTACGGGTTAATTTAAAATTTTATAAACAGTTCCTGACTACTTCAAACATATTGTTTCCATTTGTTGAAATTTCATGGATTTCATTGAGGGAGCCTACAAAACTCTGTGTCGGGAACCCAAATAATTGCCCGCGGTATGTTGAAAATTTGCGGAAAAATGACCCTCTGCAAAAGTATTAATTATTAGCTATATTATATATATTTACTTATTAATATTAGCAAGAATTCAAAAAAAATTGCCACGGGCCGCAAAGAAATGTCTGAAGGGCAGCATGCGGCCCGCGGGCCGCACTTTGCCCGCCCTTGATTTAAAACATATAATTTAACCTAAAATATTTATTTTAATATTTATAGTGCTAAATATTTCATGTGTATCTATTTATGGATAATGATGATTGGCATTATACATAATATTATGTATATTGTTCTAAAGCTATTTTTTTGTGGCGTTTGTGTAATTTATTATTCTTAATGGGAAAAAAGCCACAATTTAACTTAAAAAATGATTTTGTTAACGTTTCGACCTCCACTTCGGACGTCGTTGTCAAAATACACAGTATTAATAAATTAAACAAAAATGTTGTTGCTTAGTAAAAAAATTTCTTCTAATAATATAATTTATTCTAACTCATTCATTTCGGCAATTATTAGAAGATTTTTGAAGTTATACTTCTTTACGCGCGATCTTTGATTTCCAATCTTCGATAGAAGATGAAACTTAAAGAAGGAGGAGAAGACGCATGAAATATGGACATGGAGACTGCTTCGAATTCCATAGACGGCTCGCTGCACAAAGGTCTGTTCTAAATGAAATCAAACTCAATCAACATCTCACTGGTACTGTTTAAGAACTGTCTAGAATTTTAAAAGTTCTTTTGTCATATCCATCGAAACGATCTCACAAAATGGAGCGGTTGGTGGTCCAAGGAAGGCCTCAGAGGTAACGTCAATCCGGCAGATCTCCACAGCGATGGGCAGACATTATGAAAAAGCGTCTCAACAAACAGTATACTGAGGCAGCTCATGTAAAGTCCACTTTACATCAACAATAATTGGACAAGAAATTGACAACAAGTTATTCAAGGTCAAATTCGGCTTATACAAAACACAATTCTACATCCAATTTTGCCGTGAATAAAAAGAAAATAAAGAAATTTGACAAAATAAAACATATCCAATTGTTCTATTTCATCAAATTCCTTCATTTTCTTTTACAAACCATACATTTTGTACTCGTCAAATTTGGCCTTGAATAACTTTGTCAATTTCTTGTTAAATTTATTGTTGATGTAAAGTGGACATAACAGATGACCGCGACCACTTGAGAAATATTATTCATCAAACTATCAGAGCTGTTGAAGCCCAATGATGAACCACAACAGTTAATTACTATGATGATGAGCCATGCTTTTAAAATTTTCTTGAAGGTTATTCACCAACGAATATATATAAAATTCGAACACCTTAAGCAATGAACAGTTTGGGTTACGTCTTTCTTTACTCTTACAGTACTATTGCAAAAATGCATAGATCAGAAAAACGATAGATTATGAAAAGGTGTTTGACCAAGTAAAACACCAAACCCATTGACCTAATCACTAGATAATAATTATTAGACCAAAAAGATATCAATTTTATTAAAAATCTGTATTGGAAAGAGACAGTCTCAGTTAAAATAGGTGAAAACCTGTCCAAAAACATCCAACAATTCATTAAAGGAAGGCTGATGAACGACATAAAATGATATCTCCTAGACGCAGTAGCAAAAGAAGGCAAATCCTTTGTAGACCAGGGCGTATCTGTAAAAATATTAGTACATTTGGACGTTGAGAGGTGACTCAAATTTTTTTGCAGAAATTGCTTGAAAATAAATCAAATAATAATATTTGAGTTATCCTCCCTCTCAAAAAGGTCCGGAACATTGTTTAAATAATCAAAATGTCAAAAAATGAAGGAAATATTCGATTTTTTACTTCGTTTTTTTATAACTTTAAAAGTATTCATTTCCAAGAAAAGTTGTACTGACATAAAAGTTGCGTAATTAAATTTCCTACAATATAGAGTTGGCTAACAATTTAAAAAATTGTCACCCTTTTTGCAAAATAGCAATAATTGCGAAAAAAACATACAAAAACCAGTATTCGCATTTTACGTTTTTCAACCACTTATGCTACACTTAGGACCATCATATTTCACTCAGAAAAACTTTATGATACAGTAAAACAATATTGTAAATTTCGTTAAGATCGGTTTCATAGATTTTGCAAAATAAATTTTGCAATCCAGCTTTCGCAAAAAAAATTCATTTGTTCAAAATATTACAGGACAGAAAATAAAGCAGATAGCAAGTTGAAATTTTTTTTGCGTATAGAAGTGTACTGTACCTTTCATCTGCAATTTTGCAAAATTTAAATCGATCAAGAACACGGCGTCAGGAATTTTTTTAAATAAACATTAAATATTGGCGCTACGCGCAGGACAGCGGATAGTTTGCTCTGATTGGACATTCCAATGACTTTTGATAATGATTAATACATTTTAATTTTTATTACATTTCGATATAAATAAATAAATTTGTTTATTGCAAAATAAAAACACATACTCTATCCTTTGAAATAACATTTTATTAGCAAAAACTTTCTTTGTTCATATATTTTAACTAAGACAATAAAAGTTTATTATTTTTAAACATAATATGCAATTGTTTAAACAATATTTTACAAACAATAATAAAATTAGTTTGATTTTTGTGGAATTAAAATATTAAAATACAACAAAATATAGAGTAAGAAAATAATATATTAGATAAAGATTGGAAGAAATTTTGGTGGAAATCAACTTGTGTGAATCGAACACCGCTGTCCTGCGCGTAGCATCAAAAACTAATGTTTATTTAAAAAATTTCCTGACGCCGTGGTAATTAATCGGTTTTAATTTTGTAAATTGCAAATGAAAGGTGCAGTACACTTCTATAAGCAAAAAAAATTTCAACTTGCTATCTGCTTTATTTTCAGTCCTGTAACATTTTGAAAAAATGAATTTTTTTTGCGAAAGCTGGATTGCAACATTTATTTTGCAAAATCTATTAAACCGATCTTAATAAAATTTACAGTATTGTTTTACTGTATCATTAAGTTTTTCTGGGTGAAATCTGAAGGTCCTAAGTGTAGCATAAATGGTTGAAAAACGTAAAATGCGAATACTTGCTTTTGTATGGTTTTTTCGAAATTATTGCTATTTTCCAACTAGGGTGACTATTTTTAAAATTTTTAACCAACTCTATATTGTAGGAAATTTAATTACACAACTTTTATGCCAGTAAAACTTTTCTCAGAAATGAATAGTTTCAAAGTTATAATCAAAAAACGAAGACAAAAATCGAATTTTTCCTTCATTTTTTGCCATTTTGATTATTTAAACAATGTTCCGGACCTTTTTGAGAGGGAGGATAACTCAAATATTATTATTTGATTTATTTTCAAGCAATTTCTGCAAAAAAATTTGAGTCACCTCTCAACGTCCATCTCAAAACAGATGCGCTCTGGACTATTGGTCTTAAAATCAAAACCAGTAAAACAAAAGCAATGGTAATATGCAATGTTCAAATCTACAAGTTAACATTCAAATTTATAATACACCCTCTCTCTAGTTATTGTAATAAAGCTTCCCATTTAATCAAAATAATAAAAAATATTATTTTAATTTCTCACCATTTCCATAAGCCCAATCATCATTAAGGCGATGTCTAACTTTTTGGTAAATTGCACTTATTGTCTTCATATTAGACTTCCTCCACTGCCTTCCCAAGTATTTTGTTTGCATTTTTAATAACTTTAAAACATATAATTGTGTCATCGCATGGCGCACTTTTAATGTTCGTTTTAATATTGGGGCGGATTTGAAAACAACAAGCATCTGAAAAAAAAAATTGAAAATAAATCAATATTTCAATAAACAACCAGTCACTTATTATATGTTTAGATATTAAATATTCAGATAGTATTCTGTCAAAAGAATTATTTTATACACACTATTCAAAAATATTTGGGGAACCTTTTTAATAGTATTTACCACATTTTTAAATTAATTTTAAGACATTTATTACAATTTCCTAATGTCATTACCTAAAATAAGATTCAGGACGTAGATAAGGAATACAGAGAAATGAAACTGGAGTCTGGTGTACCAAATTTGGTTGTTTCAAGCAGCAGTGCAACTATAGTAGGGGAGGAAAGTATGCTAAATTTGCATTTACTCGAGCGTTATGGGGACCTATTGCGTTGTGAAGAGTAGGTCCTAAAACCAAAAAAAGTTAAGTTCAGTTTTCCATAAAGTGGAAGACTTTTCCTTTTTTATTTAATTTTTCATTTCCAACAATCGCTTTTCCCGATTATAGAGCCACCTATCCATAATTCGACAAAATGTCTCGAATAAAAGTTACTTATTTTTAGGTAAGGAATCCAAATCTGCAATAAAAAATGGGGGCTCCTATTTAAGATTTTAAAGTAACCCCCCACCCCGCCTCCGTGGGGGTCGTGTTTGGTGTCATTCGATAGATTTTTCAAAAATACTGAATACGTGTATTTTTCAGTTTTTCAATTTGATGTTCATTTTGCGAAATATCGCGGGGTTCGTATTTAAAATTTTAAATTTACCCCCACCCCTTACCGTGAGGCATCGTGTGTGGTATGATTCGATAGATTTTTGAAAAATATTGAACACGTATTTTTTAGTTTTTCGATCTGACGTTCATTTCGCGAAATATTCGCTTTTTTTTGGTGAAACTTTGTGACTTGCAAATTTCTTTACGCCCCGTTCAAATCGTCAGATTTTTGAAATATACACTCTTTTACATGTAATGATACGCCGCGAGCACTTACCGACAGCGGCAGTTTGAAACGTACGAGTTCCACAATCCGCGCAGATGCCCCACTCATTTTCACTTCTCCGATACAGCACAGGCAGAGGGATCCTTAAGGAGGCCAGCGAACCGAGATTCTCCAGTCTTGAAGCGACAGCTCTGGGCTCCACTACCAGCCAAGCGAGGTGAGCGAGGCAGGCCGACCTGTGCAGCGAGTCACCGTAGTGACGTGATCTCGCAAGTTAAGGCAGGCTAACTTGAGCAGCAAGGAATACCGTGTTGAGGTAATTTGCGGCTCATAATTAAACGGTAGCAAGCTCCCGATAAAATTTATATATTTTAAACGCGTGACTGTTAAATTTGTAGTGTTAAATTATATTTTATATTATAAAAGTTTAAAAGTCTATTAAAAGATTAAGTATGGTAAAGGGAATGGTCACATCTCGCATTTCCTAGAATTCCTAATTAATACTAAAAATAAATAATAAATGCAACTGTCGAAAATTCGGAAATATATCAGTTAGCGATTAACTGACTAGCGATGAACCTGTCGGCGATGAAACGTCCTAGACCCAAAGACTTGGCGGTGGTCAAACGAAGTACAAGGAAAAATAAAAGAGAAGAGAAAATTATATAAAAAGTGGCAAGAAACCAGATCCGACATAGATCTTCAAAACTACATGGTGGCGAAAAAGGAAGCGAAAGTAGCAGTAGCAAAAGCCAAAGCAGAAACGTATTCAAACCTATACGATCAACTTGATACCAGGGAAGGCGAAACAAAGATATATAAAATAGCCAAACAGAGAGCAAAGAAAGCAAAAGATTTTAATCAGATTAGATGTATCCGAGATGAAAATAATAAAATACTAGTTCACGAAAGGGATGTCAAAAAGAGATGGAGAAAGTACTTTGACAGCTTATTAAATGAAGAATTTGACAGACAGCCTGTAGAGTCAACGGAGACAGTAACAGCAATGGTCACCAAAATAACAAACGCGGAAGTGGCTCAAGCGCTTCAAAAAATAAAGAAAGGAAAAGCGGTAGGACCAGATGATATTCCTGGGGAAGTATGGAGAGCATTGGGAGAGACAGGAACAAGGTGGCTAGCAGGTCTATTTAATAGAATTATGGAAGTTGGACAAATGCCAGACGAATGGAGAAGCAGTATACTGGTACCTGTTTACAAAAACAAGGGAGATATACAACAATGTACAAACTACAGGGCTATAAAACTGCTTAGCCACACCATGAAAATATGGGAAAGAGTAATTGATAGACGGATACGTGAAGAGACAGAAATATCCGAGAATCAATTTGGCTTTATGCAGGGTAGATCAACAACAGATGCAATTTTCATTATAAGGCAGTTGATGGAAAAATACAGGAGTAAAGAAACAAACGCTCATATTGTTGCGGAGTAAGGCTGGATGTGTCCATTTTGTCAGTTTGACCCTCTTCCGACTTAGTAAGATCCTTGTCGTTGGACCTGAGAACATTTCGAGTGTCCATGATTCGTATTCGAACAAGTAAGACAAGAATTTCTTATATCTCGTGTGTACAGAGCGTTTCTGACACGAAAAAAATTAATATACAGGTGAGTGTTTGATCCCGTAGGGAAATATCACAGACCTGGAGTTGCTGTGAGCTCGGGTGTCTGATCCACAGGGTGGAAATATCACCTGAGTTGCAGAGAAAGTCCACAGAAAGCAATAAACAGCTCGGATGCGTGACTTGCTGCGGCAAGAATACCACTGGAGCGTGTTTATGTAATGGTAAGCAATGATAATCAAGAAAAGTATTGTGTGATTCCTTAACTTACGGAAGGAATACCTGGCACAGAAATATATATCGTAAATATAAAACGAAAGGTTAAATTTTATACTGTTTGATCTTTTATATTAAAAATGAACAATGCCTGAAAAAGAAGCTGGGCAGGGCATATAGGAGGAGTTTTGGTTAGTTCTGATAAGAACAAGTCAAAACAATTTCTTACATTCGGAAACACGGACCCTAAAAGAGAACAGCATGGAAATATGAAAAGATAAATGCGAGAATAAGCGGAGGTGGTTCCTTAACTTACGGAAGGAAAGACACCTGACCGTATTCTCGAAATCAAACAGTAGATCAAACAGTAGAAGGTGAAAATGTGAAAATAGGCCAAGAGGTTCCTTAACTTACGGAAGGAAGAGCACCTGGGCCGTATTTTCGAAATAAAATTAAACCACAAAGAATGCACAGGTAAAATGGGAAAAATAGCTCTAAGTGTTTGACCTACGGGAGGAATATCACTGGACACTATTTTTCAGCAAGTAAGAAAAATATAAAGTATTGCAACTATAAAATGGCAAATAAATGGGGTATGTTTCTAGCGCGTGGTCTGGCAAGCAGAGATTCCGCTGGAAACAGTACACAAAAATATACAAGTAAATATTATATATCAAGAAATATCAAATATTCAAATAAATGGCAGAGTTTCGTTTCTCTGCAATATACACAAATAGCAATAGGTAAAAGAAATAAAAGTCAGATTCTAGGTGGGTAAACAAGTACCGAACCTAGGAGTCTTCGATTACGAGGTACAGCTCGAACTGATTTTTGATGGAAAATCCACCTCCTTTTATATCCATATTTTCCTTTGTTCTAAGGATTATGACGTAGGAGAGTGGATTTTCCAAGTGGTTGGACCAATCGCGTTTCGAACAATTTGTGTGACATGTTCTCTCTACGCTGATTGGTCCGCGACTGAAGCTCGTCCGATCTCAATATGATATTCATTGATCTTGAGAAAAAATATGAAAAGATATGACGAGTTCCTCGAGAGATTCTGTCGTGGGCACTCAATAAGAAAGGAGTCCCTGGTGAATATGTAAAGATTGTGAGGGATATGTATGAGGGAGTAACGACTAGTGTTAGGACAGGTGTGGGAGAGACTGATAAATTTCATGTGAAAGTAGGATTGCACCAAGGCTCTGTGCTTAGTCCGTATTTATTCTCATTAGTTTTGGATCAGATAACAGCGAAACTACAGGGTAACATTCCATTGTGCTTAATGTATGCTGATGATGTCGTGTTAGTAGGAAATAGTGAAAAAGACTTAGAACAAAAACTGGAACAAGTGGAGACAAGCTCTGGAGGAAAAAGGTTTAAAACTTAGTAGGACAAAAACAGAGTATTTGGAATGGTCACTTACAGGCGGAGTTGCTACAAAAAAATGGTATCGTTGGATGGTGAAATGATTGTGAAAAGCAATAGTTTTAAGTACCTAGGATCGGTATTACAGAGTAACGGAGAAATAGATGGAGATGCATGCAGTAGAATTAGGGCTGGATGGATGAAGTGGAAAGAAGTGAGGGTGTGTTGTGTGACAGAAAAATTCCAATGAAGCTGAAGGGAAAATTCTATAAAACAGCCATAAGACCGGCTATGATGTACGGAATTGAATGTTGCACAGTGAAAAAGAAAGAGGAACAACGAATGCATGTGGCGGAAATGAGAATGATTAGATAGATGAGTGGAGTGACAAAGAAGGATAAAATTAGAAATGAGTATATTAGGGGAAGTTTAGGTGTGGCACCAATTGATGCCAAAATGAGAGAGCATAGGTTAAGATGGTTTGGTCATGTTCAACGTCGAGACGTTAATCACCCAATACGAAGAATAGCTGAAGTGCAGATTCCTGGAAGGAGTAGGAGAGGAAGACCAAAGAAGACCTGGGGAGAGACGATAAGGCAGGACATGTTGGTAAAGGGGATTAACATTCAGTCAGTTTGTGTTGTATTTCCTGTACTTTGCTGATGATGGCTCATGTTAAGCCGAAACGCGCCCAATAAATATTTTAATAATTTAACTTTTTAATAAATTTTGTGGTACATTAACGTTTCGACTTCCAACTCGGAAAAGTTTCTTCTTCCAATACAAAATTATAGAGTCAAGTACTTTGTTACCTCTAGACCACATTTGTGAACTATGGATACTTCCTTTTATGGTAAAATAATATTAGTTAATAAATTAAAAATATGGATTCATTTTTATGTAACATATTGTCACAAATATGACTTACCATTATTCGAGAGTGCTTCCATTTTGTTAATTTATTTAATATCCTAAGTAAATTTATACAAGAAAACATATTCCGCCAAGAAAAGGCGGCTAGATCACCAATTTCTAATCTTTCAGAGGTAAGTTCCGGTTGGTCACCAATTACACAAGAAGGAAAATCCAAAATGGGTATTCTACAAAATATAAATTATATAGGAGGTTAAAGAATTGAATAAATAAACGGATGTGAATTAATCCAGAGGTAATCCACAATATTTTTAACATCAATATAACACAGAAGTAAAGACATGATTTATTAATATTTTGCGAAAAACACTCATAAAAATACCTATAAATTAGTTATATCTGATAAGTAAATAACAATTTTTTTTAATTCTGACTTCACCTACAGAAACTCGATTGTATGGTAGGTATATGTACATGTACAGTGTGAGCCAAAATGTTCGCGGCAAATGAGAAATGTTTTATTATAAATCTCTTAGAAATATTTCTTCCTAATAAAAGTTGGTGCTTAAGAGAATTTCAGTTTTGGCAATAAAACATTTAATTTTTATACACATAGTATTCTCATAATAAACTCAAAATTTAAAATATTGTAAGATTTACAACACAAAAATTAGAGTGTCATAATAGTATATTATGCAACGAGCGTTTAATGATGTCATTATGAAGCGAGTATAAGGGATACGAAACGAGCTGCCTAGCGGCGAGTTTTGTATAGAGTACGAGCTTCATAATGATAATTAAATGCAAGATGTATACACGATTTTTTCTATGATCATTCACAATAAAAAATATATTCAAATTTATTAATTTTGTAACGCAAACAAATTAAGTATGTATTTGACTTGCCATTTTGGTCACTGCGCGAGTGCCACCTTCATCGCGAATGCCATATCGCGATTCTATTGGTTACAAATCTGTATCGTAATGAAAATCTGTATCATAATGAAGTTCATTATGATACAGGTAGTGAAATAGTAGTTGATACGTGTCCACTTATATTTTCCCCCATTTTTACTGCGTATAACTTTTAAACGGCCCAAGATAGAAATATGCGGTTTTCGCTGAAATTTTTTATTTTAGTAAAAGTTTTCTTTGAATGTACCCTTGCAATATCATAATGAATATTCAAATCTACCTAGAGGTAATAGTGTAAATGATATCCTTCCAGAGACTGACGAAGAAGATTGAGTTCAACTTTAATATTGCTGATGTGTTTTTTTATTGTTTTTGACATGAACCTCACTTGTTTTTTTCGTAGAAATAAAGTATTTTCTAGTATCTTGAACTATTTTTTTTGTTTTTTAATGTAAAATGTCTAGAATATCTACTAATTATGCAATAAATATAATAAAATAATATTAGAATTTAAACCGAGAATGACTTATGTTCTTGTAATTTTCCCAAAAGACACTTCTAATAGACACTCATAAGATAAATATATTATAAAACATTCCACCTTCTCATAAAATTACTCATATTTGGTAATTAGCCGTTTTCAGCTACCTGGTTATACAGGGTGTCTGCGTAACTTGGAACCATATGGGAAACTTTTTTAATATCAATTTTACGAAAAAAAGTTATTCTTCATAAAGCGCTTTGCATAGTCTGAAACCTAAGATGCAATCATCAGGTATCAAATTGTATCAATAATATACGAGGTATGTCCAAAAATATGAATTTCGCTCAAGAGTAAAGTGCCTTTATATTGGACAATATCGAAAATTGTTATTAAGAAAAGTTGTTTGTAATTAAAAATTATGTTATAATATGCATTTACACTCTTCTAATTGAAAATATTCCTCAAATTACGGATACACATCATTTTTATTTAAGATAACTTATTATTAATAAGGTTATTATTAATTTTGCGAAAAAAGTTATTCTTTATAAAAATAAATATTCTTTATAAATGAATAGTCAAAAACTAAGACGCAATCATAAGATATCAATTGTTTTTCAATTCTATACGAGGTATGTCAAAAATATGAATTTCGCTCAAAAGTAAAATAACTATAGTTCACAATATTTCAAATAGAAGGATCCCAATGCATACTGAAACATAGTTTTTAATTCTGAACAACTTTTTATAATAACAAATTTCAATATTGTGAAAAATAAAGGTACTTTACTCTTCAGCGAAATTCATATTTTTTGAGATACCTCGTATAAAATTGACAAAATTTAATATCTCATAATTTTATTTTGGTTACGAGACTATGCAAAACTTTTTATAAGGAATAACTTTTTTTTGTAAAATTAATAATAACGCAGCTATCATAAATAAAAATTATGTTGGGTGTCCGTGATTTGAGGAAAATTTAAAAAAAAAATTTTCAATTAGAAGAGTGCAAATGCAGATTATAACATAATTTTGAATAACAAACAACTTTTCTCAATGACAATTTTCGATATTGTGAAATATAAAGGCACTTTACTCTTGAGCGAAATTCATATTTTTTGACATACCTCGTATACCATTGATAGAATGTTATATCTGATGATTGCTACTTAGGTTTTAGACTATGCAGAGCATTTTATAAAGAATAACTTTTTTTCGTAAAATTGATATTAAAAAAGTTTCCCATATGGTTCCAAGTTACGCACACACTGTATAACGCATTATGCTTATAATACATTTCTCCTGATTGCATTCAAGAATCACTTTGTATAATGCGCCATTAATTTTAAAACTAGATAATATTTATTTTAGAAATTTATACCATGAAAGCATTCCACTATAAAACATTTATATTCCTAAGATTTGTCAAGATAGTAAGCTTACAACAAAAATTATAATTTTTTTTATAAAATTTCAAACTTTAAACTGTTCTCCTGTAAAATTAATAATTGGCGTATTAGCAGTTTTACCTTTCAAGCGTCGATATGTATCTCCTGATCACCTAAGAAGCCCCGAAACCGCTAGAGATGGTTGCTGTACCCTCTGATTGAATTAGCGACGAAATTGAAAATTGTTTGCATGTTTTTTCATTTTTGATTTATTAGTTTATATGGGACGAATCCATAATTATTATGAGAAGATGTATCGCCGCCGCCTACGAAAAGTATAACTCCGAAAAATGCGGGGAAGAGTAGAACTTTCAATGAACGCCGCGAAAAATATTATTTTCGATTATATGATTGTGAAAATTATAGTCCCTAATAAAGTGTTAGCGAAAAAATTTATTTTTGGAGGAGTATCAGCAAAAAACATCATTTCTGTTTGTGGGTCCACGAAAATTATAATACTAAAAAGTTCTCAGAAATAACTGTTTTCGTCGGCAGAAACAGAAACAGTAAGGGGAATAATTGTTTTCGTCGGCATCTATTATGAACTAAATCTTTTCGTTATCAATATTTTGGGAGTTATAATCTTCGCGGACATGCATATAAAAAAGAATCGTATCGGCAACACTTATCAAAGAGTTATTATTTTCACTGGAAATGTATTAGGAATCACATTAATCATAGGTACCAGCGGTATAACCTAGTTTTTTGAAGTTATGTATGTCTTTTCAAAAATTGACATACTTGACCTAGATTTTGTAGGCCACAGCAAGCCTGTAGTTGAAAAAAATTTGAGGGTTGTGTTATTTCAGCTACTTCTCAGCGCCCTGTAAAACTCTTCATAGCCTTCGCCCTTCATAGATAAAATTTTAGTTAACCGTACTGATACCGAACACTCGTGGAATACCGGTCCGATTCCGATATCCACCGATTGTATATACAATAAAATTGTACAGTTTGACAGTTCTTGATTCTTTTAGTTCTTCTAAAATTGACAGTTCTTGATGTCATTTTGGGTTGCTCTTGAATTCATTTGTCAGTTGGCCATTGAAATCCAATATGTGAGGTTTTCTCCAAAAAAAGTTCCAACCACGTGGAGAGAGTCCTGTGTTGCCCTGGGTAACATCCAGGTTTATCTATACCATCCAATGAATTTTAGATAAATATGTAAAACATCCTTATTATTTACATTTAAAGGGTTTTTACCCGATACATTTTGGTGGCTCAGGCATGCAAATTTTGTAAGTATGACCTCTTGTTCTTGAAAACCTCTGTCAATTTTAACTTTTATCTCATTTAATTAGGTTATACTTAATTTTAGGGCTTTTAAACACTGATGATGGATTCCTTAATCCGAAAACGTTTTGTATTGTGACCCTTATTTAGGGTATTTTAATATATACCTTTTACAAGAAACTTGGTATTTTTGTATATACAATACTCAAATAGGTACTCGCTTTGATGCGATTGGTACGAAGTAATCAGAGTAATCAAAGTAACGACTTGCCTCTCTGTATAGTAATCGTTACTTTCGGCATTCGTAAGTAACGAGTACTTTGTAACGAATGGATACTTTTTTACCATCACTACAAAGTAGCAGTCTCAAGTCTTCTCGTAACTGTCTGCTGAGTGACGGTGACACCTCTTATATTCCCCAAGGATTGTTAAAGCTCAACTCCTGTCGCGTGCTGATTCTGCGAGGCACTCAGGACAATGAATCAATCGTCCCTTTTTGCATAAAAACCTCCCAATTTGCATAAAACACAACATAAAATTACTAAGCATCAACTACAATTCATCAAGTTTCCCAAAATCTTGGTCAGAATCATATATGATAACAATCTCCAAACCTCAAAAACCTAAAACAGATTCCCAATCCTATAGACCAATAATCCTAACCTCATCAACTTGTAAGCTACTCGATAAGGTTATAAACCGGCGCCTTACATGGTTCTTAGAACACAAAACACTGCTAATCCCGGAGCAGAATGGCTTTCGTCAAAATAGATCAACCACTGATAACCTAGTTGATCTTGAATCCGAAGTTCACGAAGCACTCATTAACAAACAACACTGCCTAGCTATTTTCTGCGATATAACAAAAGCCTACGATTGCACATGAAGATATGGTATAATAAAAAAGCTTCACTCCTGGGGTATTAATGGACAATTTCTAAAAGTTATTCAAAATTTTCTTCAGCTCAGAACATTTAAGGTAAGAGCAAATGGAACACTCTCATCAACTCGAATCCAGAAAACGGAATCCCTCAGGGCTCGGTGTTGAGTGTAACTTTATTTCTTATTGCAATCAACGATATTTTGGAACAATGTCAACAGCCAGTTAAAGGAAGACTGTATGCGGACCTGGTTCTCCTACTAAGAGGAACAAATCTAGAATCAACCCAAAGAATCCTTCAAAGCACATTACATAATCTACAGAAATGGTCCGATAAGACAGGACTCAACTTCTCTAGTGAAAAAACAAAATGCATACTTTTCTCAAAAATGCGAAAAGAGGATAATCCAGTTTTAAAGTTGAATGGTAAGAATCTTATCTTTGCAAAAGAAATAAAATTTCTCGGTCTTACATTTGACAAAACATTGGTTTGGAAAAGTCACATCAAAAATTTGAAAGGTACTTGCCAACAAAGTATTAATATTTTGAAGACACTTTCGAGCATCTCCTGGAGCAGCGATACGTCAACTCTTCTACGAATTTTTTATCCTTAGTTTGATCAAAAATTGATAACGGCTCAGTGGTATATAACTCAGCTAAGAAATCTGTTCTTAAAGAACTAGATGTCATTCAAAATATGGGATTGCGAGTAGCTTTGGGCGCTTTTCGAACAAGTCCCATACTAAGTATATGAAGCGAGTCAGGGCAAACCCCCATAGAATTTAGACGAGATTTTTTGAGTTCGTCGTTTGCTTGTAAAGTTCTATCCTCTCCAGATAACCCAGTTTACCATAATGTACATACAAATCGTTTCAGTCAGTACTTCTCATCTCACCCTCAATGCCTTTCTATGAACGAATCAACCGATTACTGCAAAAATATTATATAACATTCACGACCATATACCATCCTACCGAAAACCCTCCTCCTGCATGGACTGTAAATAAACCACGAATTATTACTGATCTGTCAAGATTTAATAAACATGAATCCCATCCAACCATAATATTAAATAATTTCAAAGACATTATGGATAGATTTAGCAACTACCAACAGATATACACAGATGCATCAAAAACAGAGGACGGAGTGGGAGCAGCAATTTTTTCTCATACCCATAATGCTAAATTTAAGCTGCTGGACTATTTCCAATGCAGAGCTGTATGCAATCCTCGAAGCATTAAAATTCATTAACAAATCGAACCAGACAAATTACACAATCATAAAGGGACACAATGAACGTCCTTTGTGACATTCAAAACATATATTCCTGCAACCCTATTCATAAAGACATTTATCAAGAACTTCAATATGCTGCAAAGGAAAACAAACACGTGGTATTAATCTGGATTCCATCCCATATTGGAGTACACGGTAATGAGGTTGTGGACCTCCTAGCTCACGAAGCAGCAACAAGTGATCAAGTTCATCTAAATAAAATTGTGCCAAGTGATGTGAAATTGTATCTTAAAAACGTAGTTAGTTGTGCGTGGCAAAACAAGTGATCGCAGTGTTCCGAAAAACTAAAACAAATTTAAGGCAACGCTGTACAAAAACAGGCCTTTTCGTTACCTAGGAAAAAACAAGTTATCTTCACTCGACTCCGACTTGGTCACACCCGTCATACACATCTCTACAAAATAACTAAAGACAATCCTCCATTCTGTCAGCAGTGTCAAACAAATGTAACAATTAAACATATACAGGGTGCGCCAAACCTCCGGTCTTCTTTGATTACGGCTAAACTATGAGATAGACAAAAAAATGTTTATAACAAAACTAATGTGTATCAAAGAGGTCTATAATTTAAAATTATTTTCAATTATACAGGGTGAGTCAGAACGACGGTATGAACCAAAGTTGTATTTTTTTAATGGAACACCCTGTATATTAAATCATTTTTGAATATATTATTTAAAAATATGAAAAATTTGTATAAGGTCTTATAGGCCTAAAGTTAATAATTTTCAAAATATTTACATTTTTATTGAGAAAAATGGTAATATTTATAGGGTTGTGGATTATGTTTCCAAGGAAATAAAAATTTAGGTGATAGGTGATAGTTTTTAAAATATAGTGTTATTTTTAAATAATTTAATATTTTTTACTTTTAGCCATAAAATATACAGTGTGATCACTATTTGCAAATACAAAATTTTCTCATTTTTTTTAAATGAGACACCCTGTATATTAGTTTTGCGTTTGGTAGTAAATATTACAACCTTTCTTTTGGTATAAGGTTGTATGTACCTAGCATGTTTCGTTTTGTAGATATTTTAAAAAAACTATAGATTTTACGTTTTTGCGGATTTTTTATTTAAAAATGTTTTTGCAAAAAAAATAATTATAATCTGGTTTTAGAAACATACACTAAAATATAAAATATGAAAACAAAAACGTAATTAAAGATTAAAATAAATCGTATGCTAGTACAATTCAATTGAATTTAATAACTTTAAATTATTTTACAAAAAATATTTTACCTTATTAATGAATACATAAATTAGTTACTAAATTAAATAAACAACCAAATTTTAAATCAATCGTAGTAATTCTTCTACCGCAGCAACTTTCCTGTACCAAATTAATTGTTAGTTATATTGTATTTACGAGTAAGATCAGTTAATAACTTTTTAATTTACCTACATCTTGAGAACGTATAAAGTATGCTTTGAAACAAATGAACGTTATGGAAGTATATTAAGAAGTAAATAGTATCTATGTACCTACTCGTGTCACACAAGCTGGTAATAATTTCTAATGGTTTCGCCCAAAACAAATGTCATATCCAAAAATTTTTCGGTTAAAAAATTAAAATTTAAAATATAAAAAATTGTTACAAAAATTTCAACTACAAAAGTATTACCAGTTTTTGTGACACCAGTAAATACTATTTATATTAATAAATAATTTGGATGATACATTTAACATTCATTTGTTTCAAAGCATACTTTATAATAATTTTTATATTCTCAAGATGTATGTAAGTAAATTTAAAAGGTAAATTAAAAGTTTAACTAAAGACAATTTAACTAACAATTAATTTGGTACAGGAAAGTTGCTGTAGTAGAAAAATTACTACGGTTGATTTAAAATTTGGTTGTTTATTTAATTTAGTAACTAATTTATGCATTCATTAATATGGTAAAATATTTTTTGTAAAATAATTTAAAGTTATTAAATTCAATTGAGTTGTACTAGCATACGATTTATTTTAATCTTTAATTACGTTTTTATTTTCATATTTTATATTTTAGTGTATGTTTCTAAAACCAGATTATAATTATTTTTTTTGCAAAAAAAATTTTAAATAAAAAATCCGCAAACACGTAAAATCTATAGTTTTTTTAAAATATCTACAAAACGAAACATGCTAGGTACATACAACCTTATACCAAAAGAAAGGTTGTAATATTTACTACAAAACGCAAAACTAATATACACGGTGTCCCATTTAAAAAAAATGAGAAAATTTTTTATTTGCAAATAGTGATCACACTGTATATTTTATGGCTAAAAGTAAAAAATATTAAATTATTTAAAAATAACACTATATTTTAAAAACTTTGACCTATCACCTAAATTTTTATTTCCTTGGAAACATAATCCACAACCCTATAAATATTACCATTTTTCTCAATAAAAATGTAAATATTTCGAAAATTATTAACTTTAGGCCTATAAGACCTTATACAAATTTTTCATATTTTTAAATAATATATTCAAAAATGATTTAATATACAGGGTGTTCCATTTAAAAAAATACAACTTTGGTTCATACCGTCGTTCTGACTCACCCTGTATAATTAAAAATAATTTTAAATATAGACCTCTTTGATACAAATTAGTTTTGTTATAAACATTTTTTTGTATATCTCATAGTTTAGCCGTAATCAAAGAAGACCAGAGGTTTGGCGCACCCTGTATATTATCCGACTGTCAAAAATACCAGCAAACGAGAAGTAAACTTAACCTTCCCAGAGACATATCGGAGCTTCTTGGAGACGATAAAAATATCAACAATATTATCAAGTTTTTAACGGATATAGGAATAAAATACATTTAATTGTACCACAAATTTTCCTGGTATCCTTTTTGTTAGTTCATATGTATTTACTTAATATTGTAATCACTTTTTATTTTTAATAATGTATTTTCGATTGTTGTCGTTTATAACCCCAGTGGTTCGGACGACATTAAATAAAAATAAATAAAAAAAATTCATCAAGTGAGTCGATTTTTTGCTCGCAAGTGTAGTAATTATATTTATTAAGTACTTACACGTTTTTTGCTCCAATGTAGGCCATAATGTTCTGGTTAAAAAACTTCAAAACAAGCGGTATGCAATTGGCAAAAACTAGATGTTGCGACATAAATTCAAACTGATAAATGTGATTTAATTTGAAATGTTTTAGCAGCAACAACAAAATTGCCGATACTGCTTTAACAATAATTTCTTTGTGCCTATTGACATCGATTCCTAATTTCATTGACTGTAATACAGTCATCCTAAAAAATAAAATACTCGTTTAAAGAAACTTTACTTTATCTTGAATTTATGGTTAAAATCAAAATCAGATAAAATAAAAATTTTATTTTATCTTCATCTTTTAATTGCCAGATGACGCTAGTCACCAAACATTTTCACTTCAGTTGCAATGGGTGGGAAAACCTCTCAGTGCTGATCAATTGGGGTATGGAGAACAGTGCCTACGTTCTTTCCGATGAGGCTCCAATAAGAGCCGAAAATCGCGATTCAAGGGACTGGACTGGGCTCCGTATTCTAATTGAAAAGTAAGATTGTTTTGCCTTCGCATTGCAACTGAATTAAAAATAAAATTTTTACTTTATTTTTATATTGGTCTTTACTCCTTCGAGTAACTAGGTCCATTTTTTGTTGGAATTTACCAGCTGAACAGACGGGGTCGTGAATTGTAAGTTTTTTGAATTCCCTCTTGTCTTCTTCGCTTCAGCATCCATTTGGCTTGCAAATTTTAGAAGCCTTGGAGGTGTTACCAAGGAAATGGACCAATAAGTTTTCGATTTAAAAATCTTTTAGTAATATTTTAATATTTTCTAAATATTATTAATAATGCTATTAGGATCGAAAACTTCATCTTTCAAAATCAGATGTTTTCATAGTACTTAGTAGAGAATATTGCCCGCTATTGAAAAGTATATAACATAATTATGAACGGTGAAGTCATCAATAATTTGCGATATGCAGACGACACAGTATTCCTAGCTTCTATTCAAAAAGATCTTCAAACATTACTTGATAATGTCGTTGAGCTGATAGTGTAAGGAAGCAGGTCTAGATCTGAACATACGTAAAACCAAAATACTCCTAATAAGTAAAGAACAGAATATAAAACCGTATATACTAAATTTAAAATCAAGATGCAGTAGAAATAAACAAACCAAGACACGTTAAATGCTACTAGGAGCACTCCCGAATCATAATATACAATGTATATACATTGTAAATTCCAAATCATGATTTCCAAAGTTTATACAATGTAAATTATGATTCGGGAGTGTTTTTGAATGTAAATTTAATATATACAGTATGTCCCTGTAAGTTGTATCCATATGGAAATAGCTATTTGTATAACAAGGGAGGAAAGTGCTACTTTTCCTCCTGAGAATGAAGTTTACTGCCCGACGCGTAGCGGAGGGCAGTAATCATTCAAGGGAGGAAAAGGCACTTTACTCCCATGTTATACATATGGTTTTTCCACCTTCCTAAAATAACAAGTAATTTTTTCATTTTTACTTAATTTATTTACGTAACTAACCAACAAAATTTATTAGAACTAGAACTAACAAGTACGTACAATATAACTGTCAACTGTCAAATATAAGTCAAATTAATAATGTAAACATTGTTAAATCAAAATAACAATTTACTGTTTTTTACCATTCTGCAAAATACAGAGTGTTTTATAAATAAACGTTAAAATGTATAGAAACTTACGTAATAGAAAATAGATATTGTACAGGGCGTCAATAAGTTACATTTCATGAATGAAATACCATGACGTCACTTTTACTTTTCCTCCCTAGGGAGGAAAAATATTTTCCTCCCTAGGGAGGAAAAGTACAACTTTGCTCCCTACAATCAGGTCCGGAAAAGTATACTTTCGGTAGAGGTAGGTGAAAAACTTTTTTATTATTAATTTTACGAAAAAAGTCATTCTTTATAAAAAGCTCTGCATGGTCCAAAGTCCAAAACCTAAGATTTAATCATCAAATATCAAATTTTTTGAATATTATACGAAGTATGTCAAAAAGTTTGAATGTCACTCAAGAGTAAAGTACCTTTATTTTTCGTAATATTGGAAATTGCTATTATGAAAAGTTGTTTGGAATTAAAAACTATATTCTAATATGCAATTACATCCTTCTAATTGAAAAAAAATTTTTTTGACAAATTATGGATAACTATCATTATTTTTTCAGTTATTTCAATTATTCTGATAACTCTTTTATTATTATTATTATTAATTTTACGAAAAAAAAGTGATTCCTAATAAAAAGTTCTGGATAGCCTAAAACTTAAAATACAACCATCTTATATCAAATTTTATCAATTTTATACGAGGTATGTCAAAAAAGATAAATTTAGATCAAAAGTAAAGTACCTTTATAGTTCAGAATATTTCAATTAGAAGAATGTAATTAGATACTGAAACATAGTTTTTAATTCTAAATAACTTTTTATAATAACAATTTTCGATACTGTGAAAAATAAACGTATTTTACTCTTGAGCGAAATTCATATTTTTGACATACCTCGTATAAAATTGATAAAAGTTGACAAAAGATGGTTGTATTTTAGATTTTAGACCATGCAGAACTTTTTATTAAGAATCACTTTTTTTCGTAAAATTAATAATAAAAGAGTTATCTGAATTAAAATAACTGAAAATAATGTTACGTTATCCATAATTTTTCAAAAAAAATTTTCAATTAGAAGGATGTAATTGCATAATAGAATACAGTTTTTAATTCCAAACAACTTTTCATAATAGCAATTTTCAATATTGTGAAAAATAAAGCTACTTTACTCTTTCTTGAGTGAAATTCAAACTTTTTGACATACCTCGTATAATATTCAAAAAAATTGATATTTGATGGTTAAATCTTAGGTTTCGGACTATGCAGAGCTTTTTATAAAGAATAACTTTTTTTCGTAAAATTAATAATAAAAAAGTTTTCCATATGGATACAACTTACAGGGACATACTGTATATGTAAGTAATGCCACACTTGGGTAAGTTGATAAAATTGTTTATGGATATCAATTAAATTGTAACGCAGAGAGTCACGGCGAAATTAGATATAGGATAGAGGAGGCTAGAGCCGCTTTTATAGAAGGATGTCCAAAGTATTATGTAGCAGAGACCTAAAATAGGGAACTTGCACATAAAAATATTTTTGCACATAACTGTTAATTTATGTTTAAAAATGAATAGTGTACGTACAACAACTGATAATAGTTCCGCGCCAAAAATTTCGGTTTTAAACAACTTCAAAAGCGCGAGCTGGGGTCTGACGTCACCAACCACTGCGTTCTCGTTCGCCCGTTCCGTGAGCTATTGTATCTATGAATGTACCTTGCAATTGCTAGTTGTGCGTGTCGAATAACTGTCTTGTTTGCTCGGTGTTTATATTATTGTATTAAGGGCCGGTTGTTCGAACGCTAATCAACAATGATCATTATCAAATATTTAATTACTGTCACCAACTGTCAATGTCAACTTTGTTTGGGTTGCTGAAAACATAATTGATTACAATTATGAAATTACTTAATCAATTATGTTAATAATTGTTATGTTAATTGATTAACTAATCTCATAATTATAATCAATTATGTTTTCAGCAACCCAATAAAAGTTGACATTGACAGTTTTGGTGACAGTAATTAAACATTTGATAGTGATCATTGTTGATTAGCGTTCGAACAACCAGCCCTTAGTGTATTTAGTGTATAATATACTTTATCAAAATGGAAAACAAATCTGCTCAATACAGGGTGTAACGAAAATACAGGTCATAAATTTAGTCGCATATTCTGGGACCAAAAATAGTTTGATTGAACCTAACTTACCTTAGTACAAATGTGCATATAAAAAAAGTTACAACTCTTTGAAGTTACAAAATGAAAATCGATTTTTTCCAATATATCGAAAAATATTAAAGATTTTTTATTGAAAATGGACATATGGCATTCTTATGACAGTAGCATCTTAACAAAAAATTATAGTGAAATTTGGACACCCTATAAATATTTTATGGGGGTTTAGTTCCTTTAAACCCCCCAAACTTTTGTGTACGTTCCAATTAAATTATTATTGTAGTACCATTACTTAAACACAATAATTTTAAAACTTTTTTGGCTCTTAGTACTTTTTCGAAAATTCCGTTTTTATCGAGATATTTTGAATATTTGTCAAATCCACCACATATTTGTATATGGTTAAGTACGATTATGGAGATTTGATAATAATATGAAAATTTATGTATGATTTACATTTTTAGGTATATTTTAAACCGTATTAAAAAAGAAGCCATATCTCGATAAAAGTTGCCTTCTCGAAAAAATACAAAGAGGCAAAAAAGTTTTAAAAACATTTTGTTTAACTAATGGTATCCCAGTAATAGTTTAATTGGAGCGTACACAAACATTTGGGGGGTTTAAAGGAGCAAAACCCCCATACAATTTTTATGTAAACATATTAAAAAAGAAGCCACAACTCGATAAAAAATGCCTTATCGAAAAAATACAAAGAGCCAAAAAAGTTTTAAAAATATTGAATTTAACTAATGGTACCACAATAATAATTTAATTGGCACGTACAGAAAAGTTTGGGGGGGTTTAAGGGAACAAAACCCCCATAAAATTTTTATGGGAAGCACAAATTTCACTATAATTTTTCTTTAAGATGCTCCTGCCATAAGAATGCCACATATCAGTTTTCATTAAAAAATCTCTAATAGTTTTCGATATATTCGAAAAAATCGATTTTCATTTTGTAATTTCAAAGGGCTATAACTTTTTTATGTGCATATTTGTACTAAGGTAAGTTAGGTTCATTCGAACTATTTTTGATCCCAGAATATGTGATTTAATTTATGACCTGTATTTTTGTTACACCCTGTATAAGTATTATATAGTATTATACAGGGTGTATAAGTATTATACAGGGTGTTTGGTAAAGAATGGGCCATAGTTTAACCTCAGGTTGCTGAGGTTAAAATAGGCCGATTTAAGCTAACTTACCTTAGTACAAAGTTTACAATAACCGAGATACAGGGTGTCAAAGTTTTAAACTTTTTTTTATTTATTATTGAATATTTTCTGACAGGTATGAGATAACAACATGAAATTTGGTATGTGGGGGTTTTTTGGGTCGAGAAAACTAAATTCCCTACCAAAAATTATGTATTGCCCAGAGGGCGCCACATACGCTTTTCAGCACTCATTTATTACGTTCAATTTTTTTTATCCCTCACTCTGTATAATTTTGACATTAAAATTTTTATTCTCCTATTAGATTTACTTAAAAAAGGTATACTTCTTTTACCTCCCTAAACTCAACCGTTTTCGAGATAAACGCATTTTAAATCTGCGATACACCATCATTTTTAGCATAATATCATTGTAGTTACACCCAAAAAATAACTTAAAACTATAATAATTGTGCCAGTTCTCAAATTTATGTAATTGCATCGCAAATTCCATTTGAAGAAATTTGCGATACATTTTTGGATAATTTTATGGTTTTAAATTATTTTTCTGGTGTAATACAATGATATGCTAAAAATTATGCTGCACCGCAGATTTAAAATGCGTTTATCTCGAAAATGGTTGAGTTTAGGGAGATGAAAGAGGTATACCTTTTTTAAGTAAAACTAATAGGGGAATAAAAATTTTAATGTCAAAATTATACGGAGTGACGGATAAAAAAAAATTGAACGTATTAAATGAGTGCTGAAAGGCATATGTAGCGCCCTTTGGGCAACACATAATTTTTGGTAGGGAATTTAGTTTTCTCGACCCAAAAAACCCCCACATACCAAATTTCGTGTTGATATCTCATGCCTGTCAGGAAATATTCAATAATAAATAAAAAAAAGTTTAATTTGACACCCTGTATCTCGGTTATTATAAACTTTGTACTAAGGTAAGTTAGCTTAAATCGGCCTATTTTAACCTCAGGAACCTGAGGTTAAGCTATGGCCCATTCTTTACCAAACACCCTGTATAGTACCGGAATGCCAAATCACAACTGTCAGAACATCCAACAAATATTTTTTTACTCTACCAGTAGAACCAAAATGTCGATTGAAATGGCTAAAGGCATGCAGGCGAGATAAAAAGGATATTTCACAAAGTAGCAAAGATCTTTATGACTGTGAGGATCATTTCGATGTAAGTATTTATCTAATTAGGTACCTAATAAATAAGACTTTTTCCATTTCAAGGAAAAAATATTAGGTAGTTGTCGTTTCATGAAATGTGCCTACTTAAACTTGTTTATTTGTTGCAGCTGGAACAAGACATGGATAACTATATAAATTCAAGATTATGGGTGGTCCCCATAAATGTCAACAGATATAGGGCATTCCATAAGAAAAAATATAACTTTGATATACCACTCTTTTTTAGAGCACCCTGTATAATTCACATAATTTTTAGATTGTAGTATTAAAGGCCGTGTATATTTCTGTGAAGAAATTTTTTTAAAATATCTAGTGGTTTTCCGTACAGAGGCTGAGGCTAATAAGATGAACCACCCTGTATATTATTCGTTCTATCACAAAAACATCCTTAGAAGCAGTTTGTACCTCATACAGTACATCTAATTGAGGTGCCCATATAACTACTTTGTATCATCTACATTTTAGAAACTAATACATACTATGATAAATTAGTGTTTACTTACCTATCAAACATATATCTGCGTTTATTCTCGAAAATAAACAGCAAAACAACATACACAAACAGACTGTCCTAACCTATTGCAAATGTTACTCAAACGAACTAATTTCAAATCAAGTTATAACTGTCAAGCAAAAACAATATCGCGCGCAGAATGCAGGCGTCTATGAATTAGACATGATATTTGATCTGTAAAATATTTTCTTGGATATAAGTCAATTCCCATTGATGTTTGAAATCATACATAATAAATGTACCTCTTGAGGTACAGTGTGACTGAAAGGGTTAAGATCATGTTACCTTATGTTGTTTAATATTATTTTGCATAAAGCATAATAGTATATACATTGTAAATCATTATTTGGGAGTGCTCCTTGTAACATTCAAGGTGTCTTGGTTTGGTTATCTCTATTACATCTTTATTGCGATTTTATGTAGTATAGTTGACATTTCATGAATGCATCCAATTCAAGTGATCCAATTTTACAACAAACTAAAAAAAAGTTATTGGAAATTTATAAGTTTACTTACGGCATCTCTTCCGGTAATACATCAGCCATTATATTTATAGAATCTGTTTTTGTTTTTGAGGTAGGAGCGGCAGCAAGTAATATTTTTAATAAAGCTATCATATATTGTGGTAAATTCGGCAACATAGCTTGATAAAGTATTTCTGTAGGTGTCAATTCTATCTCTCCTTCACTAGTAGATATTGGATTTCTAGCTATTTCTTCTTCTTTTTGTACTTGTATTTCGGAAAGAGAGAGATAAATATGCTACAAAAAGAAAACGATATAAATAATAATAATAATAACCGGGTAATTGTGAGAAACAACCTTATCCCAGAGACTAGACGCAATACCATCAGAAGCGAAGTCGAACGGGAGATTCATAACGATGTAGTAATTGAAGATAAAGTCCCTGTTGAAGTTCATAAGCAGATTCCTGAGCTTGCCATACAAGAAACTCAACCTGACAATACAGAGCAGGAAAACAACGAGTTACGTGATAACCTAGTGAACGAAATGGCACGTGCGGTACAGGAGTTTAATGGAACAAACCCACTTAGCAGACCACCGCTACCACTAATAAACTCTTGTAAGAAACTAGGGGCGCTGTTACAAATTGTGAACACTGAAGTCCTACCCAATTATGTCGTAGAAGCCCACACATTAGAATATTTACACATGCTAATCTACTGTGCAGAAATAGCAATTGCTAATGCAATGGGCATTAAGATGAGAACACGACGGGGTACTAACAACGGAAGGAATGGTAACAGAATTGCACCCTGGGAAAAAGACTGCTCGGAAAGGTTGAATTATTGCGTAGGGATATTGGTCAAGTCACAGAATATCTACGAGGTGTAAGAAGTAGAAAAGTCATCAGGAGAGCTGAAGAAATAATACTGAGTACTGCACGATTAACACGATACTCAAGATATGATCCAGAAAACAACACAGCCCAACAGTGCCTGGATACATTAAAACAAAAACTCTCCGTTTATTCAGGACGACTAAGAAGGTACAAAGTGAGTAACAACCGAAAATCCGACAATGCCCTTTTTGAGACTGCTGAGAAGGCCTTCTATCGAAAACTCAATTCCACCGTAGAAAATCTCGATAAGTCTTTCCTAAGCCAAGTAGAAATTCATGAGTTTTGGGGAAATCAACTTTCTACACCAGCTGCTCTTAACAACAATGCTGGATGGAAAGAAGATACGACACAGAACTGCCAACACTACACTACTACTCTCTACGAACCCTTCACCACTGAAGAAGTCTCAAATATCATCAAAGAGGAAATCTTCATCTGGAAATCTCCTGGACCAGATGGAGTTCAAAGCTTCTGGCTTAAGAAGTTTTGGAGTATTCATGATTGCTTATCAACACTAATTAATAATGTTATTTCTAATCTGCAGGAAACACCATTATTTCTAACTCAGGGAACCACTTATTTAATACCGAAGGATCAAAATAACACCCAAGATCCTGAGTAGCCCGGCGTATCTACCAACACAGTGCACTGAACAATATCATAGAGCCTCAACAGAAAGGATGCGCTAAGGGTTCCATGGGATGCAAAGAACAACTTATCATCGACTCAGTCATTTCTAATCAAACATATTCCAAAATGAGGAACCTATTTATTGCCTTCATTGATTACAACAAGGCCTTTCATTCAGTGCCGCATGAATGGCTTAGATATATTGAGAATATATAAAGTCGATGATAACATAGTGACCTTTTTACAGCATATAATGACAGTGGAGGACTAGAATTCACCTTCAAATACCTGGCATTTCTTGACCCAGAAAATACCTTCGATAAAATACCATGACAGATTCATCGAAATATTAGCAACTTTCTAATGCTTATAACCGACGTAAGTTTGGCTAACAATAACTTAATGATGATGTTTGGAATACCTCCGTTCCGATAGAACGACTCAACTTCTATTAGCTGAAATCAAATAGTTTCTAAACTCCAGAAGAATCGCAACAAGTAAAACTACTGCTTATATTCCTCAAGGAAATGGTCAAGTATAAGTTGAATCCTACTGTCTGGGAAGCTGTTCAGCTAGCCTATGAATCACGCGAAGGAGCTAAGAACACAACCTATGAGTTGCGCTGCATTCCAGTCGTTCATTATTATGTATATATATACGGGGTGTCATATCGGCTGACGCCGCATCCCCACACCTAACCGCCATCTATTTCTATCCTGGGCATCTTCCTCTTCCAAATCTCGGTGTTCCATGGCCTTCCTTATCGTGTCATTCCAGAATAGTCTTGGTCTTCCCCTTTTCTTCCTACCTGGGTGTTTCCATTTCAGTAGTTTCTTTGGCCATCGTTGGTCGTCCATTCTAAGTAAGTGACCGAACCTTTTAGGCTTCTTGTCTCGAGCCTGTCTACCGCTGTATCGTGTGCCTGCATCCTTCTTCTTATTTCTTCGTTACGTACTCTGTCCAATCGGGAGATTTCAGCACTTCTACGTATGTAGTCCATTTCCACAGCATTGATCCTTCTTCTGGATTCTGCTGTTAATGTCCAGACTTCGCTTCCATACATTAGCACCGATTCCACAAATGACTTCCCTATTCTTAATTTTGTAGTTCTGGATATATTTTTATCCCACCACACGGAATTCAAGCAACAGGTCACCTCAAACCCACCTCAGACAGGTCTCCTCCTGCCCACCTCAAACAGGTCTGGGTGAGAATGAAAGAAGAGCTTTCTACGACCAATTAGGAGATGTACTGAGTGATATTCCAGCAGAGGAGAAAGTTATAATAGGAGGTGATTTCAATGCACATCTGGGCTTTGGAACTAGAAATGAAGCTGGAGATGACATGCTAGAAATAGCAACAGCATTGGATATGGTGATTGTTAACACATTCTTTAAAAAGAGAGAAACTAAACTTATTACCTACAAAAGTGGACAACATCAATCCCAAATAGACTTCTTCATGATAAGGAAAGAAGACATACGTGAATGCAAGGACTGCAAGGTAAAGTTAGTGAGGCAGTAAGCCAACAACATAAGCTGCTTGTTCTGGACATCGAAGTAAAAAGCGAAACTAAACAAAAATATCGGAGAGGACCACAAAAAATCAGGTGGTGGCTGCTGAAAGATGAGAAAGAAGGTCTATTCAGGAGAAGAATAGTAGAAAAAATATGTTGAAACATGAAAGGAAGCCCTAACACAATTTGGATAAAAATGGCCAATATTATTAGAGAGACGGCTATTGAAATACTTGGGAAAACGTCAGGAAAGAAGTTTGAGGATAAAGAGACTTGGTGGTGGTCAAATGAAGTACAAGGAAAAATAAAAGAGAAGAGAAAATTATATAAAAAGTGGCAAGAAACCAGATCGGACATAGATCTTCAAAACTATATGGTCGCCAAAAAGGAAGCGAAAGTAGCAGTAGCAAAAGCTAAAGCAGAAGCGTATTCAAACCTATACGATCAACTTGATACCAGGGAAGGCGAAGCAAAGATATATAAAATAGCCAAACAGAGAGCAAAGAAAGCAAGAGATTTTAATCAGATTAGATGTATCCGAGATGAAAATAATAAAATACTAATTCACGAAAAGGATGTCAAAAAGAGATGGAGAAAGTATTTTGACAGTTTATTAAATGAAGAATTTGACACACAGCCTGTGGAGTTAACGGAGACAGTAACAGCAATGGTTACCAGAATAACAAACGAGGAAGTGGCTCAAGCGCTTCAAAAAATAAAGAAAGGAAAAGCAGTCGGACCAGATGATATTCCTGGGGAAGTATGGAGAGCATTGGGAGAGACAGGAATAAGATGGCTAGCAGGTTTATTTAATAGAATTATGGAAGTTGGACAAATGCCACACGAATGGAGCAGCAGTATATTAGTACCTGTCTACAGAAACAAGGGAGACATACAACAATGCACAAACTACAGGGCTATAAAACTGCTTAGCCACACCATGAAAATATGGGAAAGAGTAATTGATAGACGGATACGTGAAGAGACCGAAATATCCGAGAATCAGTTTGGCTTTATGCAGGGCAGATCAACAACAGATGCAATTTTCATTATAAGGCAGTTGATGGAAAAATACAGGAGTAAAGAAAAATTACATTGGCCTTAAGCGCAATTTATATATTGCCGCCCGCCCGTTGGACGGACAACTGGACATACTTCCAATTGTGATAATGTGCTTGCAGAACATATTGTGCTTATTCAAAAATCTGAGTCACGCCTAACTCATTATCTTGGCCATAATATTCAGAATGAAATAATAAATTAACATAAAATAATAACAAACCCCAGCGTGCAATCCGCGACTGCACGCGGGGATTTGTCCTAGTTGGGTCAGAGAGAGCAGCATATGTGCCTCCTGATGAGAGACTAATAAGTTTCGAAACCGGTAGGTAGGGGTGCTTGCAGCAATCTCTGATTGGACTAGAATATGGTTCGGCTGTGTTTTCGTTTTGCAACGAAATTGGAAATGGTTATTCATTTTTGATTTTTGATTTACATTTACTCTGTGTGGAGTATGAAGGGAACCATTCTCGTTGGAACTTTACCGCGCTGAGCAGATGGGACGTGAATTGTAAATTGTAGAATTCCCTCATCTTCCTTAGTCTCAGCATCCGTATGGCTTGCAAATTGTAGGAAGCCTCGGAGGTGTAACCAGAGAAGGTTCCCATTGTTTTCATTCTGGTGGGGTGTAGAATAGCATTATGTTGTTTTATATGCCATTAGAGTGAAAACTTTTCTTTTTGCTAGCAGTTGCCGCTAGGGCATCTATGCCATTTCGTTCGTTGCAATCCGGGACTGCACGCTGGGGTTTGTTTTGGTTGGATCAGGGAGAGCAGCATATGTGCCTCCTGATGAGAGACTAATAAGTTTCGAAACCGGTAGGGGTGCTTGCAGCACTCTCTGATTGGACTAGAATATGGTTCGGCTGTGTTTTCGTTTTGCAACGAAATTGAAAATGGTTATTCATTTTTGATTTTTAAATATGCTAATGTTTATATTATTGAATAGAGAATTGAATAACCTTTCAAATCAGCTATTACACGACCCCTATTCTTATTAAAAAAAATCATCGATTACGTCATCACGCCCAGATGGATGACGTCATCAGTATGATATACAGGGTGTAACAAAAATACAGGTCATAAAATTTAATCGCATATTTTGGGACCAAAAATAGTTCGATTGAACCTAACTTACCTTAGTACAAATGTGCACGGAAAAAAAGTTACAGCCCTTTGAAGTTACAAAATGAAAATCGATTTTTTCCAATATATCGAAAACTATTAGAGATTTTTTATTGAAAATGGACATGTGGTATTCTTATGGCAGTAGTATTTTAAGAAAAGATGATAATGAAATTTGGACACCCCATAAAAATTTTATGGGGGTTTGGTTCCTTTTAACCCCCCCAAACTTTTGTGTACGTTCCAATTTAATTATTATTGTAGCGGCATTAGTCAAATACAAGTTTTTAAAAACTTTTTTGTCTCTTAGTACTTTTTCCAAAAGTCAGTTTTTATCGAGATATTTGAATATTTGTCAAATCCACCACATATTTGTATATGGTAAACTACGATTATGGAGACTTGGTAATAATATGAAAATTTATTTATGATTTACATTTTTAAGTATATTTTGAACCATATTAAAAAAGAAGCCACATCTCGATAAAAGATGCTTTATCAAAAAAATACAGAGGCAAAAAAGTTTTAAAAACACTGGTACCGCAGTAATAGTTTAATTGGAACGTACACAAACATTTGGGAGGTTTAAAGGAACAAAACCCTCATAAAATTTTTATGTAAACATATTAAAAAAGAAGCCGCAACTCGATAAAAAATGCCTTATCGAAAAAATACTAAGAGGCAAAAAAGTTTTAAAAATATTGAATTTAACTAATGGCACCACAATCATAATTTATTTGAAACGGACACAAAAGTTTGGGGGGTTTAAGGGAACAAAACCCCCATAAAATTTTTATGGGGTGCACAAATTTCACTATAATTTTTCTTTACCATGTTCCTTCCATAAGAATGCCACATGTCCATTTTCAACAAAACATCTCTAATGGTTTTCGATATATTCAAAAAAATCGATTTTCATTTTGTAACTTCAAAGGGCTGTAATTTCTTTTGTGTGCATATTTGTACTAAGGTAAGTTAGGTTCTTTCGAACTAATTATGGTCCCAGAACATGTGGTTTAATTTATGACCTGTATTTTTGTTACACCCTGTATACATATATGCCAAAAAATTATAATTTAAAAATAAAAATCGACCCGATTCGTAATTTATCTCCAGAGTCGCCCATTCTCGAGAAAATGAAATTATTCCAACTCAAACGTCCTTACTGTACCTATAACTTCAGAGGCTTATATCTTAAAACCATGATTTTTTGTAGCTATGCGCCCATTGAGTCTTTTGTTCTACACATCAAGGACTACCAGAACCCAAAGTTTTAGAGAATTTGACAGAGAGCCATTTCCCATAAGGTTTCTGCGGGGTCCTTTCGGCGTACAGTGGACTCCGATACCGAACACTCTGAATTTATTCCTTATATCGCTATGGGTGACTCTTCTGTGTTTTACAGCCAAATTCTTTAAAATTCGTTGCCCTCTGGGGGTGACTGTAGTCTTTCTGCCATACCCACCCCTTCAAACCTATGTAACAGGATGCTTCTTTTTTTGGAAGTTTTTGGCTCAACCTTCGAACTGGCGATTAAGATACACCACATTTTTTTGCCATTTCTCTTTGACTACATGTGGTATACTTAGTGTGACCAACTCCAATTCAGTCCAATTCGGGACAAGGCTGAAAAAATACCAGAAATCCGGGACTTTTCAATAAAAATCGGGCCATTTTTTTTGTCAGAACTTCAATATCATCATTTTATTGATTATTTAACATTTTTATGTTGTCAATGATATTTTTCATAGGACTAAGCCACAATTGGCTGTAATAATTACATTTTTCTTAGTTTTTTTTTTAATCCGGAAATCGTTCTCAAAAAAGGAAAAATCAACTGATGTTGAATTTTCATGTAAATAGGTATTATAACCTTAGGTTAATATAAAAATGTAAGTGTCATACAATTGTGGCTTCTTCTTCTTTTGGTGCCTATCTGTATCGAATATTGGCGATCATTCTGCCTATAATTATTTTATTAACAGATGCTTTAAATAGATTAGTTGTTGTGGTGGAGAACCAGTTCTTCTGGTTCTTTAACCATGATATTCTTCTTCTCGCTATACCTCGCTTTCCGAATACTTTGCCTTGAAGGATTATTTTCAGTAATCTGTATTTATTTCCGTTTCTCATTATGTGTCTGAGATATTCTAACTATCTCTTTTTAAATGTAAACATCACTTCTCTTTCTTTCCCCATTCTTCGTAGTATGGTCTCGTTGGTTGTCTTGTCCGTCCATGATACCCGCAGAATTCGCCTGTATAGCCACATCTCGAAGGCTTCAAATTTTTGATTGTTTATTAATCCCATCAAAATATAATTGTCAAAAATTCCACAAGAAAACAACTTCAGAATATTTTTGTGTTGATTACTTCTTACTATCATATTTGTCGCACGACTTAATTTGCTTAACAATGAGAAGAAAACCTCTAATTCTTAGAAGAATACATAATGTACTAAAAATTTCAAAATAAAATTATTTTACCAAAACGTTGAAAATTCGGATGGCCCGAAAGCCTTGTGGGACGCCGGGACACTACTTCGTAATTCGGGCCATGTCCCGGATTTTTCGGGCTAGTTGGTCACACTAGGTATACTCTGAAAGAGCAGTAACATAAGAGATTTGCTCAACAGAAAGATCTTTACAATCACCCATATGAAAAAATTTCAATAGAAAATATTCGTCTTTTAGAAATTAACATATTTCTATTAATATCTTAAAACAAAAAATTAAACAATAAATTAAACAACAAATTAAAAAAATAACATTAATATAGAACAATGTTAACACTCACCACTGCAAATTTTAAGAAAATTGAACAGCAATCATTAATTTAACTAAAAAACTAAAGTTGAAAAAAGTCGAGTCATTGCACAATTTTAGCACATTCTATTACCATCTGTCAAGTTTTCACAATCCAATAAAAAAGTTTCACCATTTTTAACTTAATTATGTAGCATGGTTATTAAGTAATTAAGTAAGAAATTAAGTAATTGTTATTTAACCCATTCAGAAGTTCCGTATAACTTTGAACATATTTTTAAGGTGCTTCAAATTAAAAAAAAAGAATGTGTGTGTACTTTGTACGCACGTAAGATATGATTTCAACGAAATAAAGATACTTAAAAGTTTATTTGTATTTTATTTAATTAGTAAACTAATTTTGATATTACCACTTTCAATTTTTTTTTATTAAAACAACACCAAAAATTAAAAAAAAAAGATAACAATCGTCCGTGTCAGGATTTGAACCTGGGACCTTCGAGTTATGTAGTCGAATGCTCTACCAATAACCCACGAGGGTTTTGTTTTTACGGCTTCTGCGACGTAATTACAAACGACGGTGACAAATAGATCAAGTGAAGTATTAAATTTAATATAAAAATGTTTAAAATACTTATTATCTTACCCCCAAGGAAGACAAATCCAAAGACACAAAAATTATAATAAATATATTTACTAAAAACACTAATATATTATTTTCAAACATTAGTTGCGCTGATACATACATAACTTGGATGATTTAGCAACTAACAAGACACTGTCGGTGTGCGCATGCGCCAGGGAATGTAAAAAATTCACCCTCGTACCTAAAGAAGTATCACTTCAGAAACTGATATTTCTAGGGCGAGTCTAATAAATTGAGCAGGGACTGTACAGTTCACATTTATAAACTTACTTCATTTAATGTTTTTAAACCCTCGTGAATTGGCTCAGGTAGTCCAAATAAAGTTGTTCTGTCCCCTGGAAGACTATAACCCAAAAATTTCATCCGTGCAGTGTCTAAAAATAAATCAATGTCTTTTTGCCTGACTTTAGGCTTCCAAGGCAATCCTTTAGGTAAAATTAGTGAATTTGGAGAAGGTGGTGAAATAGGCCTATACGTCTCATGATTGTTATGATATATTTGATCGTTACTTTCATTAGGCGGTTGGTTTTCATCAAAATCTTGTAATTCATTAACATCTTCATTTTTTATTCCTACTATGGCATTCAGCACCATATCCAAGGTATCATGATCGTCCAAAACGCTTTGTTTTATTAAGCTCTAAAAATAAATTACATACATAAAATCCAAAATTACATAACTTATATTAAATTTACAATTTTTCTAATACCGGCCATAGGCGTACCCTTTTTGTAGGACAACGGTTATTTTATCGCATAACTTTTTCGTCTTTAACTTTTAAGCATATTTGACACTGGATTATTAAATTCTGAGGTATTCTAGGACTAAAAGCTACTCTTGCTTTAAGTCGGTAGGATACACCGTGTTTTAGAAAAATCAATTTGAAAATCTTTCGTTTTTTGAATTTGAAAAAAAGTTAAAAAAAACTATTTAGAAAAACGAAAACTCGTACGTTTATTTGTCTTCCAGAGATGAATCGATTTCATCAATTGCAAATTTCTAGTAGGTACTGGTCATATGCGTCCGTTTTGGCTAGGTGTCCAATAACAAATATTCAGAATTCATATCCGATATTGAACAGAATAATTATATCACCCAGTAGATTGCACGAATTTATTTGTTTTTATATTCACACACGTAGATTATTAGTTTAGATCCAAATTGGTCAATTATCAACAATATAATTTGGAAATGACACGAAAGTGCTGACAAAAGTAGAATTATTTACCTTAATTAAATATACAAATCACGCGGGCATCGTGTCACCAATGACCCAATTTAAGCTTCTATAAAACCAAGATATTTGGCCTAGAAAAAGAGCATTCATCAGTCTACATCAGTCTTTAGCTTATCGCGTATCAGTAATTAGTCAGTGTTCGGAAGTACTCCAGGGGTAGCATTACCCTAGTGTCGGTTCTATCAATAAATATCTTTATCGCTATTCGGTGTTTATATCCTTATCTTTATACGAACTTTATACACTAGGTCTACGGTTATTTTATCACATAACTTTTGTCTTTAATTTTTAAGCACTCTTGACATTAGATTATTAAATTGGCTGTATAGACCGATATCCGATACAGCCATAACACAAAGACTGTGGTGTAAGAGTGTGTTTTAGAGGTAGCACCTTTTATTGGAACGACCACAACAAACGTCATAGACGGGAGATTGTTTTTTGATAACTGGTCCTCATAAGGCACTCAACTCTCACGTATGGCTCCACGTGCCACATCCCGGGCAACTGCATTGGTCTGCAGGCTAAACTAAGTGAGGGTAGCCACACATGGTGATAGGTTGGACAGTGGCAGCTGGCTGTTACAAAACTGACCATGCGGCGAGAATGATAGCCACAGAAACGGCACATATACAGCGGTGCAGAAGGCAAAGGGAAACCACTGCACTATTTTCCCAAGAGAATTTCTTCCCATAACGATGACAATTTCAGTAAGTGAAGATGGAATGTGTAGCGACCCGACTCACGCACGGCACTATCTCGGTTCCGGGTCGGATGGTGTGAAATTTGCTACCGGCTGCCAAGGTGTGAGGGACCAGGCACCTGGCAGAAATTGTGCGACTGAATCCAAATTTTCATTTAATTTAAGAAAATGTCAGCGAATTGGTACATGGAACGTCCAGGGACTGATCCAAAACCCTGGAAAGTTACACATAATTGAAAAAGAGATGGCAGACCACAATCTTTCGGTACTGGGACTTCTTTCGGTACTGGGACTATCAGAAACTCACTGGAGAGGAAAAGGGCATTTTAAAACAACTGCTGGCAACGTCGTCTATTTTTCAGGCCCAGATAACAAAAGTACAAATGGAATCGCAATAATTGTACCCTCTAAACTTAACGACTGCGTAATTGGATATAATACTATTGATGACAGGATCATATCCCTTAAAATGAGAATATCCACCAATACCCTACACCTTGTCCAGGTATACGCTCCTACAACAGCTGCACAAGAAGAAGACATCAACAGGTTCTATGGTCGTCTAGAAGAAACTGTTCGCGCTATTACGAATCGTGAACTCGTCATAATTTTAGGAGATTTTAACGCCAAAGTGGGGTCATCTAATGAAAATATTGAAGGAGTGCTGGGCAAAAATGGACTGGGACTAGTGTTGCCAGGTCCGATTTGTTTTTAATCGGTACATAAGCAAAATCAAATCGGGATTTAGGGTTGTAGATCGGGACAACCCTAACTCGGGTTTTAGGTTCTACTTACTGTCTACTTTAAAGATGAACTTGTACCGTTGGTTGCTTTTACTTGGGGGGTGACAGTTACAGATACCCCTTCTCAGGGGTGAAAAAGGGCGTTTAAGGTACGTCAAAAAATGGATCAACTGACTAACTCTAAAAAACTTTTGTTCTATATAATTTTTAAACTAAGTCAATACTTTTCGAATAATTTTATAGAAAAAATATTCTTAGCAAAAATGTAGCTTTTAAAAAAGCAAAAAAATTGTATGTTCAGAAAGTCTATAAAACCAGTAAAAGCAAAGTTGTAGCTCATCAAAAATACGTTCTTATTCGTCAAATTCCAAATCGAATTTTTCAACTTGAAATAACCAAAAAATTAAGCAATTTTCGGGCAAAACATATTAAAAGTTTTTAAAGTGTTAAAAAATCTTTAATTTTGTTTTATATAAAAGTCTCTAACATTAAAACTAAGCGAGTTACGCTCAAAATAAAGTTGGCTCCTTTTTTTAGTAAAAAAAATGGTGAAAATCTCCCCCTATTTAGCACCGTAAATAAAATTAATCGTTACCGCTTTACCATTTACTTTATATGTTTATAATTTATACGATATGTAAGGTTTGCCTCTTGGGAGTGCTTAGTTTTGAAAAAAATTGGTTTTATAGTAAAAATAGAAATTCTAAAATATTTGAAATGCCCTTTTTTCAAAAATTACTTAAAAAGTATTAGGGATACTAAAAATCTCAAGGAGTAAAAAGTAGGTAGGTTTTCAAAAATTGGTTCAAATATGGCTGTTCATATTTTGCATACACTCGTGATTAGTGACTCGTTCAGGCCCTTTTAATCATGTCAAAAATACATAGGAAAAGTAAATTGTTTGTAAAGCGGTAACGATTAATTTTATTTGGGGTGCTAAGTAGAGGGAGATTTTCACAATTTTTTTACCAAAAAAGAGTCAACTTGATTTTGAGCATAACTCACTTAGTTTTGATGCTAGAAACTTTTTTAAAACAATAAAATAAAGCTTGATTAAAAAAGTTTCAATTGGTTTTTCCCGAAAAGTGCTTCATTTCTTGGTTATTTAACGTTGAAATATTTGATTTGGAATTTGACGGATGGGAACGTATTTTTCATTAGCTATAAATTTGCTTTTGCTGGGTCTATAGACTTTACGAATACACAGCTCTCTTTGTGTTTTTCTAAGCTACATTTTTGCTAAAAAATAGTTTTTTCGATAAAATACTTACTTTTTGAGTTATTTGTGAAAATCGACTGAAAACGTGATTTTTTTTGTCGAAAAATAAACATTTTCAATCGTAAATAACTCGAAAAGTATTAACTAAGTTAAAATTCTATAGAACTAAAATTGCTTAGAATTTAGTCAAATAATGCATCTCCGGACTTATTTTAAACGCGCGGTTTTTCACCCCCAGCTAGGGGTGACTGTCACCCCCCGAGTAAAAGCAACCAACGGCACAAGCCGTCCAAATTTTCATACAATTCGGAGTTGATCCTGAAAATTACACGGTATCGCCGTATTTCCCGTTCATTTACTGGACTACGTTTTCTATAATCTGTATTTAATCCTACATAATAATAATAATCAGACGAAATTACAAAAAAAATCGTAGATTAAGTAAATTATTTATTTTTTATTAAAATTATATTTTTCATTCGATTTTCCCGCTTTTAGGAGTGCCTTGTTTTTATAACATAGTTATAAAATTCACTGCAAGTCCCCCTGAAATTGGTTTTCGTGGGTGAAAATCGGGACATTTAGTGTCCCGATCAGGTACAAATCGGTACGCGTCCCCAGACCCCTGAAAATCGGAACGTCCGGCGCAAATCGGGACACCTGGTAACGCTAACTGGGACAGAGAAATGAGAATGGCGACCGTTTAGTGGAGTTATGTGTAGAACAACATCTTACAATTACAAACTCGTTATATCAACATCATCCACGGAGATTATACACATGGCGCAGCCCAGATGGACAAACAAGGAATCAAGTAGACTACATCCTAATAAGATCAAGATGGAAGTCGTCGTCCATCAACTGTAAAACATATCCTGGCGCAGACTGTGGAAGCGATCATCAACTCCTGGTATTGAACGTTCGACTTCGTTTTAAAGTCCCCAAAAGAAGACCCAGAGAAAAGTCATGTCTCTAAATCCATCAAAAATCAATGACTTCCAACAAAACCTAGAAGATGCTCTTTCTTTAGACCAAGTATATAGTGACCCTGAGAGCACTTGGATCTATCTCAAAGATAAGGTAATCGAGGCTGCAAAAGACTGTGAGGCAGCGGTTTCCACTGGCCGTAAGCCATGGATATCCGATAATACGTGGACTGTGATTCAACGCAGAAAAGAACATAAAATTAGATACGGAACAAACGATGAATACAGAGCGTTATCGAGAGAAATCAGAAAACAGTGCCGCAAAGATAAAGCTGATTACATCTCTCAAATATGCAGAGAGATAGAGGAACATGGCTGTCGAAATGAACCGAGGGACTTATTCCAGAAAATCAAACTCCTTACCAAAGAATTTAAACCTCAAGCGTGGTCTGTAATAGATAAGGGAGATGGGGTGGTTTTCTTGCGAAGGGGTTGTAGCTCAATAATCGAAATGCGCGTGATTTAAGAGTTTATTCTTAGAATATATAAGCTATAGGAATTATATCCGCGATACGATATATTTTAATTTTTTTCAGCATGTTTCTCTTAAGTTAAATCAATTAAAGTGTTGTAAACTACATAATTTCAAGAGTTCATAAATAGCTCGTAATTCTGCCGCAAAGATCGATTCAATATCCCTATTTTTAAGTAGTGAGGGGGGCTGACTCAGCTCCCCACTAAAATATTAAATTCCTGCTCAGTGTAACGAGCTCAAAATTTTTAATTTGCGGAATATGAAAGTTCATAAAATCAGCGCTATTTGTTTTTTAATTTTTGCAAGTGAGGGGGGGGGGGGCAGCTCAACACGGGTCAATCTGAACAGACTTTCGATATTTTTCCATCGGTATTTTAAGAAATACACTTCACTGTAAGGAGGCCAGCATAACACTAAGATATATCGGAAACTCTTCAGAACACTACAATAGTTCACACAGTTCTCAAAACCATCAATTCCGCAAAGCTTCGTTGATTCATAAATAATGAGTTCTGAGAATTTTATGGTTTAATCAGTTTTGCCAATTTGTTTATTTTCTTTACATGCTCAGTCTAGCTTCTCAGTACACGTGATAATTCATTTAATTTATTTAGCATAAAACAAATATTAAAAGAAAATGGAGAAATATATAAAAAAATATACAATTTCCTATATTTTGTAGGTTGTCCGTTTTCTCGGACGCGCAGTTTGTTATGATTCTCTTTTCAAGCGGGAATAAAGTATCCTATTTCACAAGTTGTATAAGTATCTGATTTTATTTGTTTGTAATCCAATTGTCTGATAAAAATTCCTTGAAACTAAACTACACTAATACTAACTACACATAACAGATATACATACATACTAGCATGTATTATTTGCACTTACTCTTCTAAATGGTCTAGCATTTCTTTTTTGATTTTGGGCTTCCAGAAGATCAGATGCACTAGCAGGAGGAGAGGATGATCTCATAGTCTTCGTAATCTCTAAGGTATCTTCATTATAAAGAGGCAGTCCCATTTTTTTTCTTTTTTCCAATTTAAGATCTTTTAAGGTGTTCATACCTCCTAAAAATACCAAAATCAGCTTCCATAACAGCAGTAATACTTTTTTCATAGGAAAGTGAGGAGCTGAACCACTGCAGAATCTGGTTACCATACTGAGGAGCTTGATAATAAGCATATCATCACCAGATGATGACGCTAGAATAAAAATAATATAGAGTTACTAAGTGAAAGCAATGATTTCATAGTATTTATTTATATAAATATAAGTAGGTACATTCTTGTTCATATTTCATCTTTTTTTTATTAAATCAGACTATTTAGCAATCAAAACACAAATAAAGTTCTATAAGCTAATCTGATGGCTGCGGAACAAAGGGCTCCTATTGGCTTGGTGAGCCTTCTTTTCCAGTGACAATACCACTTTAACCGTTTCTCAGGCCAGCTGGCCAATTCCTTTTGAGTTGGCATGATGTTCTATTAAAGGTTGAAGTAGGGGTTGCTGTGTGATTCCAGTCCTTCATGGTGCTTCATGCTATATTTAGCGATCACATCCTGTATGAACGGGATTCTTAGGTCTTCATGAAGCGTTAGGGTTTGATACATCAGGGTATCAGATATCATTCGCAGTATTTTCGATTGGCTTCTTTGAATTATATACTCAGTGACATTAGAAGTGTTACACTCAGAAGAAATCATTTCTGGAACTTATTTTTTTGGCAACATATTACATTTTCATTAAGAATGAAACGATAACATTGGCAAGACTTTTTATTGACATTTAATAAAAAAAAATTAACAATGTGTTTGGCGACCTCCTAGCTGAATACACTCCTGTACACGTCTAGGCATTGACAAAATAAGATAATCGATATCTGGTTGTGGCATGTCGTTCCAAGCAACTTGAATTTCATGGATTAACTGTGCCAGAGTCTGTGGAGGATGGTGCAAAGTGGACAGTCTCCTCCCCATCATATCCCACACATGTTCGATAGGATTTAAACCCAGCGAACGGGGTAGCCACGGCAAAAAATTAACGCCAGCTTCTTGGAAAAAGTCCATAGTTTGACGAGCAAGAAAAAGGGCGTTTCGACGACCGTCTAGATAAGGCAGTAGACTGGTTTGTAAGATGTCATCAACATAACGCGCATCTGTCATACTGCCTCGAATAAACAAAAGTGGTGATCTGCTACCATAGGCATTAACCCCCCAAACCATTACTCCAAATGTCCTGTGTAGATGCCTCTCAACAGCAAACCCGATATCTCGTCGACTTATCGTCTGGCGATAAGGCGTCGTATGGCGGCGTCTTATCATCTTACGACCATCATGCATACCTAAACAAAATCGCTATTAATCGCTGAATGCTGCATTATGCCATTCTGCCACCCAATGCTGCCGTTCTCTGCACCAATTCAAACGTTGAGGGCAGTGGTCCGCAGTCAAAGGAAGCACTCGTGGTGGGCGGAATGCAACCAGTACAAAGGCTCCATTTCCAATGTCCATTTTCAATAAAAAATCTTTAATAGTTTTCGATATATTGAAAAATCGATTTTCATTTTGTAACTTCAAAGGGCTGTAACTTTTTTTATGAGCAGATTTGCACTAAGGTAAGCTAGGTTCAATCGAACTATTTTTGACTCCAGAATGTGTGGTATAATTTATGACCAATCTTTTCGGGACACCCTGTATATGACATACCGTATCCGTACTTTTTGGAGTCAATTCGGATTTATCAGAGCTAAAAAGTGTATGTAATATGTATGTACAAAACTTATAAAAACGTAAATAATAGTATCATATTATGTGTATATTGCCACATCCTTTGTATATACAGTGTGTCAATTTTAAAACTTACAATGGCTACATCTCACGAACAAAAGCTGAAAACGAAAAATGCTTGAAACCGTTTCTAGGATAGTAAGGGGGAACTAAAATGGCATGAAAGAGAACTCACCCCCATCAACCCCCTAGGCCCCACCCACCACAACCCAAACAGTTTAAATTGCAAACCCCTACTTGTGATATATCATTGAAGAGGCTATAAAAAATGCTATCCAATAATATAAACAATAATTATACAGGGTGAAGCAATAATTGTGAAACATTGGCTTAAATGAAAAATTTAATGAGGTTTTGTTGAATTGCAAATTTGATAAAAACGTCAATTAAATAAATTTGCAAAGTGGGTTCCGTTGTTTTGTAAACAATAATACAGTCTATTTCAAATTCTGCACGAAATTTGGCAAATGTTTTTCTAGTAATAGGGCGACATGCTTGAGTAATTATTTCTTGCAATTTCCCAAGTGACGCAAGTTAAGTTTTATAAACAACTGATTTAAGGTAAAAATAGCAAATTAAGTTTTAATTCAACAAAAAAAAAGTTCGAGCGGACATTTACCATTTAAAATAATAGTCCGGGAGATAGCATTACAAATACAAAAGTCATAGTAAGCCAGCTGATATTAACACCCTGTATAATTAATTTTTATACCATTGGATGGTACTTTTTATAGTAGAATAGTATATTACTTTTTTCTATGGGGTTACCTTAAATCAGTTGTTTATAAAACTCAACTTGCATCACTTGGGGAATTGCGAGAAAGAATTACTCAAGCATGTCACCCTATTACTAGAACATTTGCCAAATTTCGTGCAGAATTTGAAAATAGGCTGTATTATTGTTTACCAAACAACGGAATTCACATTAAATATTTACTTAATTGACATTTTTAATCAATTTGTAATTCAACAAAACCTTAGTAAATTTTTCATTTAAGCCAAAGTTTCACAATTATTGCTTCACCCTGTATAATTATTATTTATACCATTGGATAGCATTTTTTATAGCCTTTTCAATGATGTATCACAAGTAGGGGTTTGCAATTTAAACTTTTTTGGGTGTGATGGGTGGGGCCTAGGGGGTTGATGGGAGTGAGTTCTCTTTCATGTCATTTTAGTTCCCCCTTACTATTCTAGAAACGGTTTCAAGCATTTTTTGATATCTGCTTTTGTTCGTGAGATATAGCCATTGTAAGTTTTTAAATTGACACACTGTATAGAAAAAGTTAACCTCACTTCATCCTTATAACAGCGATAATTAATTTTATTCTTTGATTTAATTTTTTTTTGGGAACGAGGAAAATAAAATTATTTCACATCATTAGTTTTCCATGTATTTTTACAGTGAACAACACAACAAATAACGTGATATGCCATTTTTTTTAAATGTCCCGTTTAAACATACAATAAAGCGTCCTTACAAAGATTCAAGCAACCGCCACCATGAGCAGGTCCGTCGATTTTGCTTTGACACTTTGATAACGCTCGGAGCGAATACAATTTTGTTAGAAATATATCTAAAACTGTTATAACTAGATAAATTTATAAAGTGTTTTTGTTAACCCTTATTCCATTTGACTCTTTTTTCCTCAGAAATATAAATGTGTTAAAACGCTGACCTAACTAAAAAAGGGTCCTTATTTTAGAGAGAATTTGACAAAAACTAATCGTAAGTATAAGATCCGTCATCGTTGACGAGAAGTAAACACACAAATTGCTTCACATTCTGGCTATTCTGCGGAGTAACTAATTTGGGTCTATATTCATACGAAAATGTTAAGTATTTAACTAACTTCGCGCTAAACAAATATAGACACTTGGTGCCATCTCTTAGCGACTAATTATTATTAACGTCATAGGTCTTTGTTCACACGATATATACTTTTATTTTAAGTAGATCTGAATTAATAAGTCAATTTCGTCATATTTTGACTTAAGCCTACGTTCTTGCGAAGCGGCGATTAAACAGAAGTGGTGATAGTATACATCCCTGACGGACCCTACATTTGATTTTGATTTCGTCGGATTCTCCTGTCACTGTCCGGATAGATGATGTTTGATTTCAGTACAGATTGCTGATAATTCTTAATCACAGGTGTTTATTCCAATATTGTTCAATATCTTTATCAGCTTGTCGTGCTTTACTGTATCGAACGTTTTATGGTAATCAATGAAGCATGTATAAATATCGCAATTTACGTCTCTACATCGTTGAAATAGCACTTGTATACTAAAGAGAGCCTCTCTCGTACTTACTGCATTCTGAAAACAAAACTGTATATGTACACCAATCCTTTGATGTATAACTTTTAGAACCAATTTTAAAATATGGCTCATTAAGCTGATGGTTCGGAAATCACTGATTGGATCACGGATCACGGATTGTTTTCTTTGGTAAAGCAATAAACGTCGACTTCAGCCATGTTCTTGGTATTACTCCGCTTAAATATATGTCATTAAATATTTTTGTTGACTTGACTTGACAACAAGTCAAGTCAACAACAGTCAAAAGTTCAGACTTGAAGTCAAGAATTTATAAAGCCAGTGTAAGACCAATAATGACATATGCATCAGAAACCAGACCCGATACAGTCACAACAGAAAGACTACTGGAAACGGCAGAGATGAGAGTACTGAGAAGAATTACAGGAAATACACCGAGAGATCGAAAGAGGAGCGAAGATATTAGAAGACAATGTAACGTACAGTGTATAAACGAATGGACACTAAATAGGAAAAAAGAATGGAACAACCACATAACCAGAATGGGGGAGACACGTGTGGTCAAAATAGCACGAGATAAATCACCAATCGGTAGAAGAAGTATCGGCCGACCGCTAAAGATACTGACGTGTCTGGCACAAAAAGATGGAGTGACAACCTTCCATAAAGGTATCAATCGGCCAATGAACAAGCAGAATTGCTTATAAAGAAGAAGAAATATTTTTGTTAGGCGTTAAGTACCGTCGGTGTTAAATAGTTTTATGAGTTCAGCATATGCATTGTCAGGTCCAGGAGCTTTGCCATCTTTTAGTTGTGATATTGTTTTTTCACTTCATCTGATGTGATTGGTAAGTGTCATCACATACAGTTGAGTCCACGAGTCTTTACCCGTGCGTCATCATTTAAAGCATACGAAATAAGTCGATGATAAGTCGGAAATTTAAATTTACTAAACGCAACAGCAAGTGACAGTAAGTAGCTACTGCTCCTATTACGGGTTAAAATTTGAGTTATCAAATATGTGTTTTATCTCGCCAGGTTATTAATGACGCACGGGTAAAGACTCGTGGACTCAACTGTATGTAGGATGGAGGTTATTCAGATCTAGTATCATCAAAGAATTCTTGTATATATTTTGTCCATATGCAGATTTCTTGATTTTTGTCTGTGATGATATTCCCCTGTACCAAGGAACCAATATACAATAAAAGCATTTTATTAATAAAACTATTGAGAATGTCTTACCTATTTCATGACAAAATGACTTCACTTCTTCCTCGTACTCCGTAGACTGTGTATCTTTTTCATTCCTAATGACTTCAGTTATTGTGTATAAAACGGACAAAATAACTCTTAAATCTTGGGAATCTGCCAAAGATATAGCAATTTTTCTCATGGCTACGTGTGCTGCAGTACTATTCCTACAAGAAATTCCCTATACTATGAAACATAATTTTGCAAACAAAGTACGTATTTCTTCTTAAAAAAAAATAATTATCGTTGAAAGACAACCAAATTAAATTTTTCAGACAGTGACAGCACAAACAAAGTTTTTATACACAATACAGTGATGCCGGGACTTTCGCTCTTTTTTTTCTCTGGTATAAATAACACCGACCTTGTCGACCTGGTCACGTAGCTCTGTTAGTTCCAGGTGGAACATCAGAAACGTCCAATTAAAGATATGCAGCTTTCATCATTTGACGTAACTGGGAGTGCATATTATTTGTGTTTCGATATCTCTAGATAACATTTTCTTTCATCAATTCCCGTCCTAAGTCCAATAAAAACTTCGTGTTGCATACAAAAGTTTCCCATTGTAATTTGGATTTTTTATTTTCCAAATTTTGAAAGCACTTAGGCTGGAATATCTAATAGTTGATAAGGCCCGGCGCAAATTGAACCTAAGCCAGACAACCTGCGCCGGCGAACTGCGTAAACAGTTCTGCGCATCCTACTATCAGTTCATTCGTTCGCAGGTCAAGCTTGGGAACGTTTGTCATCGGCGTAAAGTTTTCTTGGGCCGTGGGACGCGTGACTCACCGCCAGATGTTTATTTTTACTTGTTTTTGTTTGCGAGGTGGACGTATTTAAAATGAATACGGATGGAACCTAAGTACAATTTATTATGATAAATAAAAATATAAGCATAGTCAACACCCCGAGTGAAAATTGCGCTGTCTTTGTCATTAAATTCTAATAACTTTTGGTAGACTAAATAAGCGGCGATACAAAATTAATAATCAAAGTTATGCCTTTACAAAAACACATTATTACAAAATATTCATGTTACTTAAAACCGTGATCGATAAAAATATCGTATTACTCTCAAATTCAACTTGTCGGCATATTACATTTACATGTTTATTACACCTAGTGTTATTTTTTATGACCGATCAGTAGCGGAGGCATTATGAATTATGACCTGCAGTAATTGCAAATGATTGCGATCCTGCAGTAATTGTAAATGATTGTGCAGGAAATCCGAGCAGTAAATTGAGGAATATGAGTTATACTCAGTGTAAGATATCGTTTTATGCACCCGCTTATGATCAAATTCGATGTTTTCGAAAGTCATACCGCTACGACTACTAGGGACGTGTAAGATATTTTTAAAACGTTACTAGTTACAAGTACGGAAATACCGATTTTAAGTTGCCTACTCAATTCAGTACAAGGATCAGATACATCCGTATCTATTATTTGTAATCTGTATTTGTACTCAGTACCACTGAGAACCGGTATCAAAAGTAACCGTTACATGTCCACACTGATTTTGCCCGTCTCTATTCGCCACGTCGATACACGGTGTTCAAGAGAAAATCTAAATAAAAGTTGATTGAACCCCCTATTTTTTTGCTTTTATGCTTGCAGTATCCCTTGTAGATCAAAAATACGTCAAAATTAAAATCGGCTACGGGGCACTTTTTGCGCATGCATAAAAGAAGATTTTTCTATTTATCTTTCTGTTTTTTTTATTTTTCTTTATCTGTATAATCGGATTTTCATATATTTTAATATGTGTGAGTATGTATATGATATGTATACACACTCACACATATACCTACAAACATACACATACACACACACACACACACACACACACACACACACACACACACACACACACACACACACACACACACACACACACACACACACACACACACACACACACACACACACACACACACACACACACACACACACACACACACACACACACACACACACACACACACACACACACACACACACACACACACACACACACACACACACACACACACACACACACACACACACACACACACACACACACACACACACACACACACACACACACACACACACACACACACACACACACACACACACACACACACACACACACACACACACACACACACACACACACACACACACACACACACACACACACACACACACACACACACACACACACACACACACACACACACACACACACACACACACACACACACACACACACACACACACACACACACACACACACACACACACACACACACACACACACACACACACACACACACACACACACACACACACACACACACACACACACACACACACACACACACACACACACACACACACACACACACACACACACACACACACACACACACACACACACACACACACACACACACACACACACACACACACACACACACACACACACACACACACACACACACACACACACACACACACACACACACACACACACACACACACACACACACACACACACACACACACACACACACACACACACACACACACACACACACACACACACACACACACACACACACACACACACACACACACACACACACACACACACACACACACACACACACACACACACACACACACACACACACACACACACACACACACACACACACACACACACACACACACACACACACACACACACACACACACACACACACACACACACACACACACACACACACACACACACACACACACACACACACACACACACACACACACACACACACACACACACACACACACACACACACACACACACACACACACACACACACACACACACACACACACACACACACACACACACACACACACACACACACACACACACACACACACACACACACACACACACACACACACACACACACACACACACACACACACACACACACACACACACACACACACACACACACACACACACACACACACACACACACACACACACACACACACACACACACACACACACACACACACACACACACACACACACACACACACACACACACACACACACACACACACACACACACACACACACACACACACACACACACACACACACACACACACACACACACACACACACACACACACACACACACACACACACACACACACACACACACACACACACACACACACACACACACACACACACACACACACACACACACACACACACACACACACACACACACACACACACACACACACACACACACACACACACACACACACACACACACACACACACACACACACACACACACACACACACACACACACACACACACACACACACACACACACACACACACACACACACACACACACACACACACACACACACACACACACACAAATATACCGGGTGTTGAATAGTCAAACGGGTCATAGGAAACAATGGGAAATTCTAAACTGTTGAATTCCTGCTTCTCTAGTAATTTAAATCAAAAGTTCTGAGAAACTATTTGTACAGGACTGAAATCTGTATTAAAAACAAATGTTAAAATTGTTCTACGAATTAAACACATTCCAAAATTTTGCAAAAATGTAAAACAATTGTCAGACTATTACGAATCCAATCGACCTCTAAAAGTCAGATTTGACCTCTCAAAATCTTATGAACAAGCTGTTTTTGCTAAGAATATCAATTTTGGGACCCCAAAAAGATGCAAATCTCTTTGCCACTCCTACCCCCGGGCTTCCTCCTAAAACCACCCCTCGTAGAGGGGAAACCGAAAACTTCATATTACCAAAAATATTTTTATGCCTTATAAAAAAAATGTTTTAAACAACAAATGTAGCTCAGATTTTGTACAAAAATGTTTGTTAGCATTTTTTGTGCAGAATAAACCATTCTTTTGGAAACAACGCTTGAAGCGACCGGCGATTTTGAATGTCAGTTAAGCTCGCGAACTCAATCTTTTAAATATAATAATTTATATCAAATCGACGGTAAAAATTCGATATTTTTTTATTAGAGTATCCTATTACCAAAATTGAAAATAAAGCTTTAAAGATAAAAAATGTGCAGCTTTAATATCCAATTGTTGCATTTTTAGAAAATGAAGTCAGTTTCAATATAAATGTTAAATAAATAGGTGTTATGCGATTTTTGTCATTTATTAAGATTGTCATGAGATCGATATAATTAATTATTTTCATTCACTGGTCGCTATGGAGTTTCCACAGCCAATGAAAATAATACATTTTATTGATCTCATGAGAATCGTAAAAATGTGGCAAAAACCGAGTAATGTATATTTCTTTAACAGCTATACAGAAACTGACTTAATTTGCTACAAAATGCAAAAATTAGACACCAATCTGAACATATTTTATCTTTAAAACGCATTTGGGTTTTTGTCAAAAGGACGCTCTGATCAAAGGTATCGAATTTTGACCGTCGATTTGATAAAAATTCTATTTAAAAAATTGAGTTCGAGGGCGTAACTGACATTTAAAATCGCCGGCCGCTTCAAGCGTTGTTTCTGAAAGAACGGTTCATTCTGCACAAAAAATGCTAACAAACATTTTTGTTCAACATCTCAGCTACATTTTGTTTAAATAATTTTTTTATACGGCGTGAACATATTCTTCGTAATATGAAGTTTTCGATTTCCCCCTACACAACGGGTAGTTTTAGAGGGAAGCCCGGGGGAGGAGTGGCAATCTTTTTTGCATCTTTTTGGGGCCCCAAAATTGATACTCTTAGCAAAATTCAGCTAGTTCGTATGGTTTTTAGAGGTAAAATCTGACTTTTAGAGGTCGATTGGACTAATAATATCTACTCTTGCAATTGTTTAAGATTTTTGCAATATTTTGGAATGTTACACTTATAGAACAATTTTAACGTTGGTTTTTAATATAGATTTTAGTCCCCTACAAATAGTTTGTCATGACTTTTGATTTAAAATAATTAGGGAAGCAGGAATTCAACCGTTAAGAATTCCCCATTGTTTCTTATGGCCCGTTTGACTATTCAACACCCGGTATATTTGTGTGTGTATGTGTGAGTGTGTATACATATCATATACATACTCACACATATTAAAATACTATATGAAAATCCGATTATACCGATAAAGTTTTTTCCGAAGTATTTACTCCCAATCCAGTGAATTCACCTGTGGAAGTAGACGTATTCTCATTTCTTCAAAGTCCATATCAAATGAGTTTGCCTATTCCGAAATTTAAATCGTCCGAAGTCATCTTGGCTATTAATAATTTAAACGGTAAAAAATCTCCAGGGTACGACTTGATCAGTGGAAAAGTATTGAAAGAATTACCTATCAAATACATAAAACTTATAACGTTTATATTCAATGCCATATTAAACTTAGGTTACTTTCCTGATCAATGGAAAGTGTCTCAGATAATAACCATTCTTAAACCGGGGAAACCTCAAGAAGAAACTACATCGTACAGGCCAATCAGCCTCTTGCCAATCACGTCTAAAGTTTTCGAAAAACTATTAGTAAAAAAACTCGAACCCTGGATCAAAAATCTAATTCCAGACCACCAGTTTGGATTTCGATCCCATCACTCAACAATCCAACAAGTTCACAGAGTGGTAAAACATATAAATGCTGATTTTGAGGCCAAAAGGTACTGTTCAGCGGCATTTCTTGACGTTAGGCAGGCATTTGACAAGGTATGGCATGAAGGCCTCCTATACAAGCTAAAAAAGACATTACCGCACAGCTTTTACATTCTTCTTGAGTCATATTTGTCAGGTAGGTGTTACTTTATTAAATACCAAGATGAAATTTCCAAACTCTATTCTATCAAAGCTGGCGTACCACAGGGTAGCGTACTGGGACCTACCTTGTATCTCTTGTTTACCGCAGATATACCTCCACCTCTTCAGGAACCACTAGAGGAGAGACCACTTACAGAAGAAATGATGCTAGGAACATTTGCCGACGATACTGCAATCCTAGCCTCACACGCAGACCCTATTTATGCCTCGCATATCCTTCAAGCGTATCTAGACAGAGTACAAATTTGGTTTTTGGAATGGAAAATTAAAGTGAATGAAGGAAAATCTATTCAAGTTACATTTACAACACGAAGAGGAACTTGTCCTCCTGTAACTTTAAACAATCACCAATTACCATCAGCCAACGAGGTAAAATATCTTGGTATTCATTTGGACAGAAGTCTCACATGGAGGAAACATATCTGGACCAAGAGAAAGCAACTAGGTCTCCAATTCAGAAATATGTATTGGTTAATGGGCCGTTCATCAAGACTATCTCTGGATAATAAATTGCTGCTCTATAAGGCAATACTTATGCCAATCTGGACATATGGGGAACAGCCAGTCACTCCAACATCGAAATCGTCCAACGCTTCCAATCAAAAACCCTCAGAACCATGAGTAATGCACCTTAGTACATCAACAACAGAATTATTCATCGAGACCTTAAAACTGATACGGTACAAGAAGTCATCACAAAACGTAGCGCGGCTTACATTGCCAAGTTGGAGGATCATAAAAACCAGTTTGCACTTAACCTCCTAGACAATTCCCAAGAACAGCGTAGGTTAAAGAGGTTCAAACCATTGGACTTACCATTTAGAGTAAACTTTTAAACTAATGAGTTAGTAGTTATGAAATGTAATTATTTTGTACACAACTTTATAAAAATTGTACTTTGATTTTGCCAGTGGGTAAAATCTTCCTTGTCCTTAGTCAATGTAATTACTTTTGTTTATTGTTGACACTCAACAGATTGCAAAATAATTTTAAATAAAAAAAAAAAAAAAAAAAAAAAAAAAATACCGATAAAGAAAAATAAAAAATAGAAAAATAAATAGAAAAAATCTTCTTTTACACATGCGCAAAAAGGTGCCCAGTAGCCGATTTTAATTTTGACGTATTTTTGATCTACAAGGGAGACTGCTAGCATAAAAGCAAAAAAAAATAGGGGGTTCGATCAACTTTTATTTAGATTTTCTCTTGAACACCGTGGATAGCCAACGCTTGGGTTAGATTGTATCCACTATGCGGTCCGCTAGAAAAATAAATGCACGGGTCACCCGTCCCGCCGGCGCACGTTGTGTCTGGCTTAGGTTCAATTTGCGCCGGGCCTAAAAAATGGGCCACCTGCTTGTTTGGCGCTCTGTTATGTATTGTTATGCTATTGTTTACTAGTTCAACAACTTCTTTTATTTTCTTATAATAAAGTATCATTTCAGGTTTATACGATTTCGTCAGATTCACTCTCGTGAAGCAATTCTCTATCACTCTCCTCGTCGCTATTTTCTTGGTTTGCCACTTTTTGGTCAAAATTGCCACATTGTAAAATTTAGATGAACTCTTCTCAAATAGAAAATCTCTTGTCAATAAAAATTCGAAGTGTCACTTACACAAACCAACTTACTACACTAAACAAGACTTGGGAAGAAACTGCAGTATACATTGAATCCACCAAAACAAATAATTCTTACGCATAAATTGGCGGATTCTATTGTATTACCAAGCTGACCCTACTATTTCAAATAAGGAAACGTAAAATTGTAAAATAATCTCGAGAACACGAAGCAAAAAGAAGTTTTAAAATATTATGGCAAACGTTAAATGTGGAATGTGCATTTACACACCACAGTCACTTTTCCAAAAAAGCCCGTAAACGCAAAGAGTTTTAAATGCTGTAATGGGTGGAATGCGTTTATAATTGAAGTTAATGCGAATAAAAAAATTGACAAAAATAAAAAAAAATATATTAAAAAAGATAGGTAAGACTAAATGACTTGGTCGGCGACTTATGGATCCTCAAGGAAGTTCTACTGGAAACGTTGGGATAACTGAATGCTACAAAAAGGCTCAATACATACATGACACAAATTTTGGGTCATAGTTTACAAAACTATCGCCTGATATCTTAAAGTACCTTCTTGAAATAAGTAAAAAGAATATCAAATTTTTAAAGAAGAATTTAAGTATACCTTTTATACAGGATTTTACTGTTTTTTTTTGTATTACATGGTATACAGTATACAGCCAACCACAGGAAAACTTTTTCCTTGTGAATTTAAAAAAAAAGAATTCTCACTGGACACTACTCTCGGGTATCACCTCAATAATATGGGTAAGTCAGACATTGGGTCTTCTCTTTCTTCAAAAATGAAAAAGAATAGCTGTGACTTTATAGCATTGTCTCCAAATGGCCATTTAATTCAATAAAATTAATGTGAAATGTTTTACCTACACAATTAGCCGATAAATGTAAAATTATTTATAATCAATTATTAATAGAAAATAAACATTAGGTTTTCTCAAAATAGTTTAGGGAACTGAGCAAAAAAAAACCCTGTTCGGGACTGCGAAAAATCCAAGTATCTGATTTTTTTAGTTATTATAAGGCCGATATAAATAAAAACTATACGTTTTTTTGCAGAGTTTTCTGTGCTTTTTTCCTATATAGGTACATATTAACAATTTGGTGTAAAAAATGTAATTTCTTCAATTTCTTGCTTCCTATTAAAAAACTGAATATTTGAGATAAAATTACAAAACTGTATCTATTATCTTAAAAAGAAAAAACTTTAAAAGGGTGGTTGCTAAAAGTTTCAAAATTTATGAGTTGCTTCAAAAACTGCAAAATAACGCAAAATAGGTAACTGTTTGTACCCCTCAAAATTCCAAAACACATCAATTAGTTTAAAATTATTCTATTTGTTTATCCCAGAGACCTTTTTTTGCAATAACTACTCAGAAAATAATGAAGATATCGTAATTCAACACACAACAAATGAAAGTTTATGAGTTAAACTATCAATATGTACCTACCTACGAAAAGAAGCTTAAAAATATTTTTATAACAAAAAATTGTTTTTCAAAATTATTGTTATTTTTAACGCCTAAAACAATTAGAAGCTATTACTCGCACACGAAATATTTTTTCATATTTAAAAAGCTGACAGATTTACATGAACTTAAACAAAAAACAAAGTTATTCTTAAAAGATTAGGTAAAAACTATTAGGAACAAGATAACTTAAACCGCATTGCTTGCGAGTGTTAAAAATGAGGCTAAAATGAAGATTAGTTCTACCATGTTAAGGGGGAACTAAAAATTCAAGCTTTCAAGAATGTTAAGAAATTTCAAAATACTACAAGTTCTTTATCTCCTGTTCTAGTTGATGGATTTTGATCTTTTTCTTTTAATTCATATGTACTTTTTGCGTACATTAAAAATATGAAATCTTTTAATAAACAAACATGTAATTTATTTAAACTGTTAAAAAGTATATTTTTCTCAAAAAATTCTAATTTTTTATTCTATGCTAATTAACCTTTTACTATACAGGGTGTCCCAAAAAGATTGGTCATAAATTATACCACACATTCTGGGGTCAAAAATAGTTCGACTGAACCTAACTTACCTTAGTACGAATGTGCTCATAAAAAAAGTTACAGCCCTTTGAAGTTACAAAATGAAAATCGATTTTTTTCAATATATCGAAAACTATTAGAGATTTTTTATTAAAAATGGACACGTATCATTCTTATGGCAGGAACATCTTAAAACAAAATTATAGTAAAGTTTGTCCGCCCCATAAAAATTTTATGGGGGTTTTGTTTCCCCAAACTTTTGTGTACGTTCCAATTAATTCATTATTGTGATACCGTTAAACACAACGTTTATAAAACTTTTTTGCCTCTTAGTATTTTTTCGATAAGCCAGTTTTTATCGAGATGCAGCTTCTTTTTTAATATATTTACATAACAATTTTATGGGGGTCTTGTTCCTTTAAACCCCCCAAATGTTTGTGTACGTTACAATAATTAAACTATTATTGTGGTACCATTAGTTAAACGCAGTGTTTTTAAAACGTTTTTGCCTCTTAGTCTTTTTTTGACAAGTCACCTTTTATCGAGATGTTGCTTCTTTTTCAAAATATACCTAAAAATGTAAATTATAAAAATAAATTTTCAGATTATTAACAGGTCTCTATAATCGTACTTAAACATAATACAAATATGTGGTGGATTCGACAAATATTCAAAATATGTCGATAAACACTGGCTTATCGAAAAAGTACTAAAAGGCAAAAAAGTTTTAAAAACATTGTGTTTAACTAATGGTGCCACAATAATAATTTAATTGGAATGTACACAAAAGTCTGGGGGGGGGGGGTGTAAAGGAACAAATCCCCCATAAAATTTTTATGGGGTGCACACATTTCACTTTAATTTTTTTTAAGATGCTGCTGCCATAATAATGCCACATGTCCATTTTCAATAAAAAATCTCTCAAGAGTTTTCTATATATGAAAAAAATTTATTTTCATTTTGTAACTTCAAAGGGCTGTAACTTTTTTTGTGTGCACTATTGTATATAGTTAAGTGAAGTTCAATCAACCTATCTTTGGCCCCAGAATCTGTGGTATAATTTATGACCAATCTTTTCGGGACACCCTGTATAATAGAACTTAATCTATCTTTACAATGAAACTTATTAGGTACTTTTTAATTATTATAAATAAACTACCTGGGAAATAAATAAATATTTCCTACTTTTATCTAATTGTTCCAAATTCTTACTTCTTTCAAATACTTCGTTTGAATGTGTGTAAAAATTAACAGGTTTTCAAATATAAAAAAAAAGGTTTTATCTACAAGCAATAGTATAAAAGTCATTCTAAATTTTTATAAAACAAAAATAACTGTAGTTTTGCAGAAGGGATTTGCGTTTTGAAATTTTTCAAAAAAAAAATCAAAAATTTCCCAAATTTTGTGGGTGGCCTGTTTTCTCTGATACGCAGCTAATATATATAAACTAAAAAAATACTTACTCAAATTCTATATTTAGCAAATCAGTAAATGCTGTGAATACTCCCAATTTATAAAGTAACATCGAATTACATCTGGCCCACTGTTGTTGCTCGGCATCTGATTGCATTTCAGCCCAGCATCCTTGAGCAATATACAGCAGGCATCTAGCACTTCTCATCCTTAAAGGCCTACTGCTAACCTCTAATTGGTCAAGCAGTTTCATGACTACCGATTTTCGTTTTTCAAGTGATAATCTTTGCCAACTAGGGAGGAGGTTGTAAACTTCCATCTGGTCTTCAAATGCTTTAACATTATACTGCAGCTCAGGTTGTTCCGTGTAACTGTATAGTTCTGAAATTTCATTAATGTGGGTATCTGTGTCATCATATATAAATTCCAAATCTGGAGAATCTGTACAGCCTCCCTAAAATATGTATTGGTAAAATTTATTTTAACCATAAAAGGTAATTTTAACTATTTATAATGGGAAATAAGCCACAATATTATTAAAAAATGATTTTTATCAACGTTTCGACGCCCAAATCGGGTGCCGTTGTCAAAATACAAAATACTACTAACATAAACAAAAATGTTGTTGCTTAGTAAAAAAAAATTCTCCTAATAATTTATTTAATTTGACTCATTTATATCGGCAATTCAGATACATATGATACATTTTAAAGTAGAAGACTTTAAAATGATATTGCCAATATTTATGAGTTGCGTTCCTGGGACGACTTTACTGAAAGATAGTTCATTCGATTACATGAAATCAACACCAACTCAAGAATATTCGCCACAAAAAATTATAGCATGTGATCTGTCTTTAAAAAGACAACCAAATGCAACGGTGACAGTAAAATTCTCGCGTTAGAGATTCCATAGTAAATCACAAGGGAAAACCAGGAAAAACCTCGTGATACTATCCCGACATCGTAAGTATTTGGTCTTACATTTAATTTACTCTCAAAATTAATACCAAATTCTGACTTTACTATAATTTTGTTTAAATTATAAATAATATCAATAATACATGGATAAATAAGTAATACTAAAATATAAAATAAGTACTAACTCTACTATTGACTTACTAATTGTGGTATTTTCTTTCTATTGACTTCCTCTTTCAGTATGGGTATCCACATCCTACTGCATTCCACTGAGGAATTTGCGACACAATTTCACCTATATAAAACTGTTCGCATTCACAAGGTATTTTATAAATACAATTCTTTGTCCTTTCAAAAAAAGTCGCAAATTCCTCAGTGAAAATGCAGTAGGATGTGGATACCCATACTGAAAGAGGAAGTCAATAGAAAGAAAATACCACAATTAGTAAGTCAATAGTAGAGTTAGTACTTATTTTATAGTTTAGTATTACTTATATATGCATGTATTATTGATATTATTTATAATTTAAACAAAATTATAGTAAAGTCAGAATTTGGTATTAATTTTGAGAGTAAATTAAATGTAAGACCAAATACTTACGATGTCGGGATAGTATCACGAGGTTTTTCCTGGTTTTCCCTTGTGATTTACTATGAGATCTCTAACGCGAGAATTTTAATGTCATGTGGTTGTCTTTTTAAAGACAGATCACATACTATGATTTTTTTGTGACGGATATTCTTGAGTTGGGGCTGATTTCATGTAATCGAATGAACTATCTTTCAGTAAAGTCGTCCCAGGAACGCAACTCACAAATATTGGCAATATCATTTTAAAGTCTTCTACTTTAAAATGTATCATATGGATCTGAATTGCCGATATAAATGAGTCAAATTAAATAAATTATTAGAAGAATTTTTTTACTAAGCAACAACATTTTTGTTTATGTTAGTAGTATTTTGAATTTTGACAACGGCACCCGATTTGGGCGTCGAAACGTTAATAAAAATCATTTTTTAATAATATTGTGGCTTATTTCCCATTATAAATAGTTAAAATTGTAAAAATGCCTCAAGAAAATAGCTTCAGAACAACATTATAAAAGGTAAAATAAAAAACAATAAATAAAAAACACTTTGATTGACAGTGTTGCTATATTCATTCATACATTTGGAAAAAGGCAATGTCTATGCCTAATACTCTTAGGTAAAACATATTCATAACATAATTGGCCAATATTTGAGTCGTATAATTCCAATATCTGCCAACTCCACTTTTTGCATATTATTTTAAACTATCTTTGTTTTTAGATAGTCTGTGCAATTTTTTAGATGTTATTATGTTCGTTTTGTACCTAAAACCGTAACTCTCGATTAAATTTGACAGTAACGTTAAGAATTTTTTCCAAAACCCGCCAGCTCCTTTCCCGCCACCACTCTATTCTGAAGATTTCAATATGGCGTTACAGTTGAAAACGGTTTGAATATTGTTGTCCGTAATTTGCATTTATTAATTAAAATAATGGAAGAAATAACTGAACAAGTTGCAAAAGCATGACCTAATAAAAGAAAAAAAAAGGAAAAGCCGTTAAATCCACCTGTAGTTATATCCAAAATCCGCTAATTCCACGCTATATCCACTGGTTAGTTTCAAAACCTGCTAAATCCACTTTTTTTATACATAAATAAATTTTTATTTTTTGTTTTATTAAGCAAATTACGTAAATCATGGTTATCAACAAATTAGAATTACATTCCCTAATGGAATAATTTCAATTCATTTAGACAGGTGCTCTGAAATAATAAATACAGTTTTTTGCTTCTACTGAAAATTTCTTGTGTGTGGAGTTAGCGGATATTGGAATTATACGACTCATTTGTCCAATGCTAAATATAGTTCTCCCGTAAAATTTTCCAACTATTTCTATCTTGAGTTTCTTGTATCCACTTTGTAGTTTTTTTTATTTAACCCCTTAATTTATTTACAATCTGAAAAATAAGTTACAATGAGTAAATGTCGTGACCACTAGTGTAGGTGACTTTTAGAAAATGATTCTACATATAATCATTTTCTTTACAAATATTTTACACATAGCTATAAAATTGTTTGTCTCTGGGAATAACTGCACATATAACTAAAATCGCGATGGTAAATTACTAGGTGTATTTCGTCTAAGTCTTCGTCTGACTTTTTGTCTCATCAGGTTTCTGGCTAGTACATATGGATGTTGTGTAAGTCTGTCTTCATATTTCTGTGCAAAGTTAGTAATTTCTTCTTTTACTGTTGCAATTTCTAGGTTGCGTTTAATAATATTATTTGCAACACACCATGGGACATTTGTGATTATTCGAAAAACCTTCGACTGCAACCTCTCCAAGATTTCGATATTGGAATTTGATGCAGTACCCCAAAGTTGGATCCCGTAAGTCCATATTGGCTTCAAAATGGCTTTGACTTTGTAGTGATGCGTTTTATATCATCTGTCCATCTAGTCAGTGGTCATCCTCTGCTTCTAAATGCCTCTTTTCTTGGTCACCATTCCAGAATATTTCCAGTGCACCCATCATCCATCAATCTGGCAACATGTCTCACCCAAGCCCATTTAGCCATGGCTATTCTTTAAACTGCATCCGTGACTCCTGTGCTTCTTCTTATTTTGGTTTGGTACTTTATTATAAGTACTTTATACTTCTCCTTATTTTATCTTATGTTTGGTACTTTATCTCTGATGGTTATACCTAACATTGATCTTTCCATAGCATGTTGTGTAACTTTTATTTTATTTTTTCTATTCATCTTGTTCTCGTTGTCCTTATGCCCTATAAGAGCATCGGACTTCTGTACCACCTATCCATCTTTTACCCATTTCTTCCACGCCTTCTGGTCTCCTGCCGTTTCCTTCATCTGTTGCATTGTTTTCCTCTTTTTGTCCCGATTTCCTCAATTTGTTCCATTCCCCCTTTCTAGGTCTGCTCCTTCTTCTTTTCCTCTGTCTTTTGGCATCTTCCACCTTCTTTACTAGTCTGTTCTCGTTCATTCTAGTTATATGTCCAAACCAATTCAGTTTTCTTTTTTTAATCTTTTTCTCTACAGGTTCCTGACTTAGCACGTTTCTGATGTTTTCATTCCTTTCCCTGTCCATCTTCGTCTTTCCAGCTATTTTTCTCAGCTGCTTCATTTCCGCTGCATTTATGGCGCTTTCATGTCTTTTATTTGTGACCCTTGTCTCGCTTGCATATAGAAGAGTTGGTACTGTGATTGTATTATATACATGTATTTTTGTTTCCTGGCTGATTTCCCATTTTCCCAGTAATGCATTATTAATCGCATAATATATTTTCGTAGCTTTCTTTGTCCTATTTGCAATTTCTAGGTCTAGCTTTCCGTCATTCGATATTATCGTGCCCAGGTACTCGTAGGCCATCACCCTCTCCAATTCTTGTCCTTTACAGAACACTCGTGTTTCGCCTTCAATCTCCTGCTCCTGCTGACCTATTTTCATCGTCTTGCATTTGCTGATGTTTATTTCTAATTTCTGTTTCTCTATTTCCTCAGTCCATACATCAGTTAGTCGCTGCATCTTTCTCGGGTTGTCTGCTAAGAGAATGACGTCGTCCGCATACAGTAATCCTTCTATCATAACTGGTGTTAGGTGCATGTAGCCTATTATTGTTTTTAGGTGGATTGTTCTATTTTTTCTATTCACATACTTTAATATATCAATTATTATGATTTCAATACCTGTATCATAATCGCCTTGCTTATGAAACAGATTTTCATTACGATACAGATTTTTAACGAATAGAATCATGAGATGACATTCTGTCTGCCTGTGGCATATGCGCAATGATTAATGTCAATTGAAATGCATAGGGATATTGAAAGCTAAACCTCAAATGATTCAGGCTCTTAATGGTCTTCTTAATTTATTAGATAGCTGCAACAGTTGAATGGGTCCGCCGAATAACGTTGTAAGCGCAACATCACTCGTTTTTAAGAAATCGAAAAAGAAGTTTTAAAATTTAACAATGGCAAACTTAAACATTTTAGGAGTTAGTAAATACCAATTACAAACTGTATTACTCATCGTTAAAATGTATAAACACACCATTATCACAATTTTAAAACTTTTACTTCGAATTCTTAAAAATGAACAATGTGGCACTTACAACATTATTCGACAGACCCATTCAGTTTAAAACCTTTTTAGTGAGTTCTCAAAAATAATTGTTTGGATATTTGCTTGATGGATTTACATATTATTCCAACTTACTGGATTACAAAAAATGCTCATAACCCATCATCAGTATTCGTAGGAAATACATGGGACATCATAGGTATGGGTAATTCTTATATAAGAAGTAACTTGCGCGGCAATCAGTTTAAAATAGAAATTTTGTTCTATAAGTTGTTATTTTTTGCTATGAAACACATCACCATAATGTACTTTATTAAATAACATTATAATTAAATGCCCAATAAAAGTACATTTTTCTAAAATTCCTTAGAAAGTCTAAAAATGTCTCTACCCTGGCCTGTCCTCTTGCCGGTTTCAGTTTAATTTGAAGACGATACATAACTTCTTTGTATCAGTTGCCAAACTAAAATATGTTAAACACGAACTTCATTAAACATGTTTAATTATTATTAATAAAAAATTCAGCATTATTTATTTATTTCCAATGATTTTTAAATTTAAAGTTTGTCCCACTTTGTTTTGTGTATCTACCCTGACAAATTTCATTCAGCTACTAAAAACATAATATAAAACAGATATATTCACAATAGTGCTCAAGATCATCTATCGACGCGAAGTTAGCAATGCAAAACACAAGAGCCATGAAAAAGCCCATTTGTTAGATGTTGCAACAAGTTCCAGCAGTGTGGTGGCTTCGTGAGGTGATTGTGTCTCTCCACTGGTAAGTCACAAAAGTTATATTATTCATCTAATTTATTTGCATTTACTGCTTTAATTTAATAATAATATAAGAGTTAAAATGTGATTCATAATGTACCGAAACATTTCTTATGTCAATTAGAACATAAAAAATTATCATGGAAACGTCTCTCCCCTGCCATATTTCCCCTGGCAAAATAACTGCCAGGGGAGAGACCTATTGACCAGGGGAGATAATGTTAATGCAAACTAACTCAGATATAGCTTATTTTTATCAATGTGACTGTTTTAAATACATAATTTAAACAATTCTGGTAAATAGTTAAAGACTAAAAAATAAAGGTAGTTCTCAGTTCATATTGTTATTAAATTATTATCTGATATTGTTACAGATCATGGCACCACAGAAAAAGTTCAGATCATGGCACCATTTCACCAACACGTGAAGAAAGATTATAGAAGAAACATGAAGCAGAGAAACTACGATATCAAAAGATTAAAAATGATCCAGAACAATATGAATTGCAAAAGCAAAAAGAAAAGCAAAAATATTTAAATTAGAAGGAGAAAGGGCTTATAAAGACTGTCGATCAAGTGACTCATAGAGAGCAACGTAAGGCATAAAAGATATGGACAAAGAAAGCAAGAGAGCGAAGGCAACGACTTGCGCTTCAAAATATAACTAATCTTTCAGCAACACCATCGATGTCAGATGTTAATAATTATCAAAGTTTTAATTCTCATAGAAGGGTTGTAGCTGCCAAACTTAAATCAGACCATGCCAGAAGACAAAGATATTTAATTAATAAGAAAAAAGATGAGACCATACATAAACTTAAATCTAGAATGGTTACCTACAAAGATTACGAAAGCCTGAAAACTGACAACTAACAGCAAAGTAGAACAGGTGTTGAATTCTCCAAGTTCCAGAGAAACAGTGAAGGAAAATTTATTGTTTGCAGAAGTGCTCAACCAACAATTAAAAGAAAATTATTCCTCTCTTCCAAATAATAAAGAAAAAAGAATTTTCAAAAGAATGCTAAGCGGAAAACTGGTGAGAAAATACGGCATACTAAAAATTATAAATTTTCTCCATAATGACTCGAATACGAGGTTATGTGCCAGCAACAGAGATTATGTGACGAAGAAAGGAGATAACAAACAAAAGAGAGGTCTTGTGGATACTCAGAAATCTCCTCATACCTTTCATGAAGACCTGAAACATCAAAATATCATCTTCTGTCGCCTTAAGCCATTTTGGATAGTATAACCAAATTGCGACAAATGTAACACTTGTTTGTATGTTATACACGCCAATATGGATCTGATGCTCACAGCTCTATTTCAAGCTAAGAATATCTCTGTACTCTGTATCAAAGCATCAAAATCTGCCTCATATAATTTGTCCCTTCATCAATGATGTGATTGCTGACCACTCAGAAGATACATGAATCGCAGCGCAGATCTCCAAATCATCTCATAGACGAATTATTCAACCCTCCACTAATTGACAGACGCCTCAAAAGACTTTGGTCAGAAGACCTAGCTGCTAGGTAAATTCCAGCGAGTCGTCAATGGATGATACCTGCCACTAGCCAAAAACATACATCATATTTACTTATTACTTTATCGAAGTTGATTGTAAATTAGCAGTAAATAAATAAAAATATAATTTGTTGCAATAGGTATAACGAACAGTGCCTTTCCTGAGAATGCTTAGCTTGTAAAAATAAAGGCCTCAAATACAAAGAATTTGGCTGAAATAAATCTGATTAATGTTTAATGTGATTGGTAAAAATGATAGTCTGATTCTATGTTAAATACCAGGTTTAAGTAAAGTTGATATTACTAATTTTGTTACTTTTACTGCCACAAATTCTCTCTCCTGGCCAAACAAGTATCTACCCTGATCTTGATGTCTCTACCCTGCCCAATATATTTACCCTGGCTTTGTAAAACGTAATAAAATATGCATTAATTGACTTGCCCTTATGTGAAAAGATAGTTAAGTAGGACAAAAATCGTAATATAAGGGTTTAATGACAAAACGGCAACTTTTTTCCTTGGCTGTATCCTCTATGTACTTGATACCTCTTATATAAGAATGACTCGTATATTAAAAATGGGAAAGTTTACCTCCCTAGGAAGGAAAGCAATTTTACTAACATTCTTAAGTTTAAAATTAGTACTATTTGATTATTCAATCTACTAAAAGGATTATGACAGAATCCTGTAAATATCTTACAATCTTGGATACATTAAACCTTAATCCCTTAAGCAAATATATAATAAATCTGTTTGTATTCTTTTTATGGCATTTATCCCATCTGCATTTGACATTTCCAAGTATTTCCACATCAGTACAATTATATGGAAACTATTTTTCTATAACGTTTGTCCCTATGCTAGGAACATACTATTACCGTTGACTGATAAATATACTGGAAGATACGAAACTAAATGAGCGTTTATGTACGACACCAGTGGTTTTAGAAATAGATGGCGTTAGCAGCTTTCTAGGTGCGAGATTGAATTTACCTGAAACAACGATGAGACGTATTCAGGTAGCTTTGGTTATCGGAATTTGGGGTCGGTCGGGTCGATCGGATTAAAATAAAAATTATTTAATTCTTTTGATGCATTTAAATTTGAGTTCTCATTCAACGATAACAATGGCAATCTTTAAAATAATTATTGGAGTGTACCTATGTATTACTTTCTAAACTCGTTTTTAAATTAGCAAGAATAATTTTGTATTTGTAATTTGTCTTCTAATTTGAATTCTTGAAACAAATCATTAAATATTCTAAAGTTTATTTAATAATTTTATATAATATATATGTATAATAATATAATTTATTTAATAAAAAATTTATTTAACAAAAAAAATACTCACTCGGTGTTTTTAGATATTGTACATTTCTTATTTGCCTCATAATCTCGATAAAAAAATAGGTAGTTATTTTCGTTAATTACAGTCTCTTCTGATAATTGTATATTTTGTTTGGAGATATTGCAAACGTATTTACTTAAATGAAATTGACTTAGTAACCCGCTCGGCCACTTTAAACTCTTTGAGAGAAAAATGGTAAGGACTCATGAATGGTTGCAATCGCGATTTCCAACAATTTCTTCCAAGTTTTTTCGTGCCGTTGATATTTTCCGAGTTAGGGGGAAAATAGTGACTAAGTATAATTATTGAATTATTTATTATTAACTTTACTTCTTAAAGGTGCCGTGTATTTCTGCGTAGACGTCCACCGTGCATTGTATTGTCAGGTGAGATATTAGATAGTCACGATTACATTATTCTATTAAGAGTAATTTCATTAATATCATTTGGCGAATATTAACCAGTCATGACATATTTTTCTAGACCTCTCTTATCCTCTATATTTCCTTCGAGTTCCAGTTGCCGACAAGTATATCGTTCTCCTCGCAATATGTCCCTAAATATGTCCATGATATTTTAAGCATTCGGTGCAGGCACCTCATTTCAAAGACTTCAAGTTTGTTAGTGGAGCTGGCCTTTATTATCCATGCTTTCATTACATACAAGAGAACAAGCCAAACGTAACACTTTAGCGTATTGTACAGTAGAAAAAATGAAAGAATACCCATGAACGAACATAAAAAACACGCTGTATTTTCCTGTCACCGTGTCACACAAAAAATTGGCCAGCACAGGTACATGTAATAATTATTATTACATGTACTTGCGCTGGGCAATTTTCTTTGCGACATGATGACAGGAAAATACAGCGTGTTTTATATGTTCGTTCATGGGTATTCTTTCATTTTTCCGACTGTATCTCAGGTTGAAACCCAAATTTCAGTGAACAGTCATAAGAGTTTGGACGTCGACATCCCATTGTTTATGAGAGATATTTTTCATTAAGTTGAGCGGAGTGAGTGTATATTGTCTTACCAAGATAGACGATTATCCAGTTTTATTCCCAAGAAGTTAATCAATTATGAATAATTTATTGTAAACTCTTTAGGAACTACTTATTAACTTTTGCTCTCAGAACGAATTTCGAATAAACAATACGTTCTTCAGACACAAAGATCAAGAAAAATATACATTCAAAAATACAAGAGCACACAGATCCGATATTGATTATATATTGACAAACAGAAACATCCATCATTCTCAAGTACTAGACATAAGATGTTTAAGTGCAGCTAATATCGGAAGTGATCACAACCTAGTACTTGGAAAAATCTGAATACATCTACAAAAAAAAAAAACAGGAAAAAAGACCCTATTGAATGTGAGACAAGAATAAAGGTAAAACAGCTACAAGACTTGTCAACACGAGATTTATACCAGAGAAGACTGCAAAAAGTACTGAACGAAAACTACATAACACCAGATGAAGACATAGAAGAAATTTGGAGGAAGATTAGAGATAATATCAAAATGGCAGCAACGGACGCATTTGGAGATCGTAAGATAAGTAAACATATACGAAAGAAAAGGAGAACACCCCATGGATCTGTGAAGAAATAAAAATAAAATGCCAAAAAAAAAGAAAATCTAGCTAGAATACAAATTCAAAAGAACGAGACAAACATATGGGAAGAATATAAAAGAATTTGAAATGAGTTAAACTCAATAGTAAGAAGGAAGAAAACAGAACATTGGTAAGCATTTTCAAAAGAGATGGAGCACGACTTATACAGGATGCAAAAGGAAATGTGGGAAATGATAAGAGGTCAAACAGCAGAGATGAAGGAATTGATAGTAGAAGTAAAACATATTGATACAAATACATGGACAACTTACCTAGAAAACCTGTATCAAACAGCTAATCATGAAGAACTGGAAAACCAGAATTAGAATCGGATGAGCAAACAGAAATTAAAGAGGAAGATAACGAACGCCTTAAAACAGATGAAAAATCGAAAAGCACCAGGGAAAGATGGAATAGCTAATGAACTTTTAAAATACGGAGGAGAGAGACTTCACAAAGAACTGAATATCCTGATAAGTAAAATAATAAATACAGGAAGAATTCCAGAAGAATGGAGTACCACTTAGATGATAGCGTTATTTAAGAAAAGTGATAGGGCAGACCCCAGTAATTATAGAGGGATTAATTTACGGAGCAATATACTGAAACTCCCAACAAAAATACTGATGAAGAAAATAATGGCGTGCATAAATATATCGGTTGAACAACAAGGATTTAGAAGCGGAAGATCATAACGATGCAGTTTTTGTGATAAAACAAATAGCGGAGAAATCATTAGAGTATAACAAGCGAGGGTTTTTCTGTTTTATATACCTAGAGAAAGCGTTTGATAGAGTACAATTAAAAGATGTGATACACCTACTATATGACAAAAATTTACCACTGGATATTATAAAACTGATAGAAAACCTTTATGTACGAAATAAAATAGAAATGAAGTCAATGGAATAATAACAGAATCCATATAGAAGCAAACACAGGAATCAAGCAAGGAGATTCACTAAGCCCTCTACTGTTAAACATAACGCTAGATACAATGATAAAACAAGTGAAGAAAAAAGAGGGTAAAAAATGGGCGATAAAGAGATAAAAATACTCTGTTACGCTGATGACACCGTGTTAGTAGCAGAGTGTGAAGACGACCTACAAAGATTACTGCACGAATTCAACATTAGCGCAAAAGAAATGAATATGAAAATATCAGCCCAAAAACAAAAAGCATAATATCGAAGAAGAGGTTAAAGACTAATAATTAAAGCCAGTAGAACGGCCGGATGCCTAAACGACACAATTTGGAAAAACAAATACCTTAGAGTGGAATCAAAGGACCGAATATATAAGTCATTTGACTGAAGTTATTAGACCAGTTATGACTTACACTGCCGAAACAAGACCAGCTGCAAGCAAAATACAAAGTGGTCTGGATACCAACAAAATGAAGATTTTAAGAAGGATTGCTGGAAAAGGACTACGGGACAGGGTAAGAAGTGAGGAAATCAGATGCATATGTGGGGTAGACAATATAAATACCTGGGTAAAGAATAGAAAAGAAGAGTGGAATCAACATATAAGCAGGATGTCTGAATCAAGGATAATAAGAATAGCCAGGGACAAGTCACCGTTAGGCCGAAGAAGTATAGGATGCCCAAGGAAAAGAAGGAATGACAATTTAGGGACAGAATGAAAGGCACCATTGAAGAAAAACAGGCAGTACTGCCTATATAAAAGAAAAAGTAGAAGAAGAAATTCTTTAGGTAGATTTTTGGTAGTATAATGTGCTTCTTTGGAGTTTTACTGAAGATTATTGTTTTCGTTTTAGTGGGAGAAAATTCTAGGCCAGTAGTGTTTGACCAATTCTCTAATTTCTAAATGACTAGTGGGTTAAGTGATTTAGCGATGTCATTGATTGCAATAAGGAAAAGTGCAACGAGTAGACCATTGAGGAATGTCGTTTAATTGGATTTTTGAGTCTAAAAGGACGTTATCTATTCGAATAAGTTTCGTCTATATAGGAAATTACTAATAAATTTTATGTTTCCTGGAATTGACCAACTTAATAGAATTCTTATATCTAATCCCCAAATGGCACGCGTTATACAATATAATAAAAGATAGCCATAAGCCAAACATACTTTATTACATCCAAATTACCCATGAATTACAGATTCAATATCCACTAGGTTGTCTAATGTAGATGTGGACTTTCTAAATCCACTTTGTATAAGGCTAGGTAGCTATAATATCAATAAGTCTAATACTATCTAGTATCTATCAAGTGGATAAACTGATTAATTGTAGCAAGTTTTATTCCATTCAGTTTTTTGACTAAGCTAATACTTTTCGAGTTATTTGAGAGTGAATATGTTCGTTTTTTAACAAAAAAATACACGTTTTTAGACGGTTTTACGCAAATAACACAATAAGTAAGTATTTTATCGAAAAAGGTATTCAATAAAAATATACTTTATAAAAAATTTAAAAAAAAATGTCTGTATAAAATCTTTATACTCAGTAGAAGCAGAGTTGTAGCTAAAAAAGTAAGTTCTTATTCGTCAAATTCCAAATCGAATATTTCAACGTGAAATAACCAAAAAATAAAGCACGTTTCTTTAAAAAAGTTTTGTTTTTGTTTTTAAAAAAGTTTCTAGCATTAAAGTAAGCACGTTACCCTGAAAATCACCCTCTAAAGGGAACTTGCATACCATTTTTATTTCGAAAGAGATGCTATAAATTTGCTAACTCATCGCAACTTTTTTAAAGTGTTTAAAAAGCTTTGTTTTTGTTTTTAAAAATGTTTCTAGCATAAAGTAAGCACGTTACGCTGAAAATAAAGTTGGTTCTTTTTTGTAAAAATAGTTTTAAAAAAGCGTGAAAATCACCCTCTAAAAGGGAACTTGCATAAAATTTTTATTTCGAAAGAGATGCTATAAATTTGCTATAAATCACAACAGCACACGATTTAAAAAGAAAAAAAGTAGTTTGTGTTTTTCGTTTGGCCCCTCAAGACGAATAAAATCAAATTATTGTTACCGCTTCACAAGTGACTTTACTTATATATTGTTTATAATACACATGATCTGTTAATTTCATCGTAAATTTAGTTTTACAGTATTTTTTTTTTATTTTGAAAAAAATGCCTTTTTTTAAATAACTTGTGATACGAAATATCCCAAAGTTTAAAGGTTTTGGTTTTCTGAATATTTTGTTTTTCTGTAATACAAAAATTGGTTAAGATATGGCTGTTCCGAATTTGCATATACTCGTGATTAGTGACTCATTGAAGCCCTTTTAACTACAGCCTTTCAAAAATAAGCACTATGAACCGATGAAACTTACAGATCCTCTATAATAAGCATACATACGTAAAGTAACTTATGAAGCGCTACTGATTAATTTCATTTGAGATGCTAATTAGGAGGTGATTTTTAGATATTTTTTACAAAAAAAAAGGATCAACTTTATTTTGTGCGCAACTTGTTTACTTCTGATACTAGAAACTCAAAAAAATGAAGCTTATTTTAAACTTTTTAAAAAAGTTATGATGAGTTTTCCCCGAAAAGTTCTTAATTTTTTGGATATTTCATGTAGAAATATTCAATTTTGAATTTGACAAATAATAAGAACCTACTGTTCATTAGCTATAACTCTGCTTTTACTGGGTCTACGACTTCATAATATGTCATATTTATATAAAACATTTTTTTCACTTTTTGATAAGCTGTATTTTTGCTATGAATGTTTTTTTGGTGAAATACTTCCTTTTTTAGTTATTTGCGAAAATCCGTCTAAAAACGTACTATTTTTTGAGAAATGGATATATTCACTCGCAAATAACTCGAAAAGTATTTACTTGTGAGGTCAAGAGTAGTGAAAAAAACTCTATAGTCAATTTATATTTTCAACATTTTTGCAGAAACAAAAACAAAAAAAAATTAATACAGATTAATATGATAGTGACTGCTGCGTTAAAATTTTGAATACGGGCCACGTGAAATAACCGCGTGTTCTCGGCTAGTTCCTTGAGTAGGGAGAATTTTACACTTCCCTCTAAGGCTAGTTCCAACAAATTTAAGCTAGGCGCGCCACTATACGGGCAGGTTTTAAAGACAACAAAATAATGCATAGGGTTTCGTATCTTTCCGTATTTATCAATCAACGCTATTACTACCTATATCCATTCCAGGTGCTATTTACTTTTTCAAACAGTTGATCAATGATAGTGAGTATTTTTAGGTGTTTAACAATATGACCTGAAAGTATTTCTTCTTTACTCTAAAATGTGTTTCTTTTCAGTGAATAGCATCACCAATATCTTTAGAAACAATACATAATAAGTATTTTGGTTGAAATTGTTGTCTATCTGTAGAATTCATAGTTTTATTTGTATGTACTATTGACAATTTCTTTAACCTTATTCATCCTTACTTCTCTCTTCTCTACTTATTAGTATTTGCTTTTTTGCTTATTATACTGGTACCACACAAAAAATATATACATATTATACATAATTATAAACAGAATCATCTGTTAAAAATTAAGGTTAGTCGTTTGTTATTGATAAATATAATTAAACTATTTTGACACATTAAATACTTTTGTATGAAAAGACGGACGTTGTCTTAAATGAATTATTTTAAAAATAATTATGTAAAATGATATAAACAAAATAATTTTTCAAACATAAAAGTATCTTACATCCGAATCCTGTCGTTGACGTCTAATAATTTCTCTAAGTGTAGGTAATCCGCGCTTTCCATTGCCGTTTGTATCCATTCTGAAGAAAGCAGCATATTTATTTGTTCATTATTTTAACTTTAAAATGTCCTTGTTATTAAAGAAATACTCAAATTTCTTTACACATTCTTTAATGACAACCTAGAGATTATTGACCCAAGAACTACCAACAAACCAACCAAAACCGAAACTGACAGTGACAGTAGTGACAGTTCTCATTTCTTCTAGTTTAAACCTCTCTTTCCTTGTCTATGGTTTAAACATCCATTAAAGCGGTCTACAGACGAACAACTTGGTTGCCAAGTCCAGGATAAAAAAGTAATAGATATTATTTCATATGGTAGTATCTACATAAAATAAAAATTATGATTGTAATGAGAATCAGATTTTGCATTTGCTTTGAAGTTTTGATTTCCAATTTAATACGTGTTTTAAAAATAACAGAAAAGACAAACTGAGCAGATCTTGTACCTAATGAATTCAAAATTGTCTATCAGTGTCGAGAAAGTATTAAAGCGTTGTGTTATAATGTAATAAATAACTATATTTACACAATTTATGTTAAATTATAATTTCAATAAATTATTATGTTGCTACTAACGCCACCTGCTAATATATCAATCAAATTTCACTGAGGTCACCTACCTACTTACCCCTCTCGACACCACTTTTACCGCTTTATAGCACAAACCCCATCCTCCATTACCCAATTCATCACGCGCAACTCCGATACATCCAAAATGCATGGGCCCCAAATCCGATACCACCCTATTCATAAAACACCAACTCACATAAATTAAGAAAAATAAATTTATGGAAGAATATTATGTATTTATATTCTTGGATAAATTTCTGTGGCGTTATGGCAAAAGTTGATATGACCAAATTGCTATTTGTTGGCAAATGATAGAAACAACTTGTCCTGTTAATATTAAATCGTTGCACTCTAATATGTGAACCAAATGGTATTAGACAAAAATATATGGAGAGCATTATAATATAATCACGCCATATAAGACACGCCACATTGTTCCCTGATGATGTTGTTTCGTATTCTATCTCTTCTTGTCTTCCCTGCTATTGCTTTTAGTGTCTTCATTTCGGATGTTCGTAGCATGCTTTTGGTTTTATTGGTGTCTTTTATTAATTCAATACCATATCATAGCAGGTCTGATGCAAGTTTTATAAATTCTAACTTTGTTGTCCATTCTCATATATTGGTTATTCCAGACCACATCTCTCAAACATCCGGACAAGACAGTGGCCTTGTTAATTTGTCCTCTTAGGTCTCTGGCTAGGTCATGATAACTTGATAACTCTACACCTAGATATTTGAACTGGTTTAGCTGTTCTATGGGTTTCCCCTCTACCACGAGCTTGCATCTAATTGGGTCCTTCGCAATGGTAGTAATGCATTTTGTTTTCTGCGTGGATATATGTTCATGTTAAGTCGTCGACATGCTTGATAGAATCGATAAAGTTGTCTTTATAGGTCATCCTCGTCCTCTGCAATCAGGGCTGTATCATCCGCATAGCACACTATACTGATTCTACTGTGGCCGGAGTCTGTATCCTAGTTGTAGCGATTTCACATCTTCTATTATTTCATCCATTAGCATATTGAATAGAAATGGACTGAGGCTGTTTCCCTTCCTGGTGTCGTTTGTTTTAATTTTTGTAGTGTTGTTATTGTTCATTTGTTTTATGACTTCAACAATGTTTTGCCTGTATCCTTTTTTGCTTAATTTTCTTTATTATATCGCTAAGCCTGACTCTGTCAAATGCTTTCGTTAGGTCTACGCAGCAAATATATGCAGGTTTGTTATATTCTATCGACTTCTCTTTCACTTCATGACAAATATTGCGTCCGTCGTTGACCTCTTTTTTCTGAATCCTTGCTGTTCTTCTCTGTTCTTTATCTGTGATTCCAATTTATCCTTGAGTATGCCTGTGAATAACTTCATTGTCGTATTTAAGAGAGTTATTCCTCTGTAGTTGTCCGGACATGATCTTCGTCCTTTCTTAAAAATCGGTATTGTGATACTGGTGTGCCAATTTTGTGGTATCTTTGCTCTGTCTAAGATTTTGTTAAACAATGTTGTGAGACAATTAGTGAGTTTCTGACCGCTGTATTTCAGCAGTTCGTTCGTTCGGTATTCCATCAGTACCTGGCGATTGTATATTCTTTAAGATGTTCATTCTCGCTTCTACTTCAGTTTCTTTAGTAAGAAACTTAACTAAACCTAAGTAACTTAAGAAGTTAAGAAACTTAAGTAAACTATCATATTATATTCTAAAAAATAAAAAGTACCCTCAATATAATATATTGAGGGTACTTTTTCACAACAATACATATTATGCGAATGAAGTATTCAACCAGCGCATATTACCAGTTATCACATATGGCTCACAAATATGCACTTTCACAAAGGAGAACATTGACAGGATATCCAAAACACAGAGAGCAATGGAAAGACATATGCTGGGTATCAGTCTTAAAGACAGGAAAAGAAACTCATGGATCAATAAAAAAACAAATGTGAACATCAAGACAGGTTGCAAAACCCAAATGGAACTTCGCCGGCCACACTCTGCTGCAAAACGACGAAAGATAATATATGCGAATTCTACAGTCAGGCCCGGCCCTAGGGATTTTGCCGCCCTGGGCAAGATCAGCAACCGCCGCCCCCACTTCCCTTGGTAGAGCCAAAAACAAAAATTTCACCATCGCTCTTAGTTTTCTGAAATCTATCACTTAATGCGTTAAAAGTTGTCGTGTCTCTATATCTATGTACGTCTATACTTTCATCTTCAGCCTTATAGCCAAATTTTTGTTTCACTTTCGTCTTTCTTGCAATTGCTGTGCCTTCGATTTTCATATTCTCAATAATTTATAACTTTGATACTGGCTTTTTTGCGGTTTTGCGGCTGTCAAATAGCCCTGGAATTTTAAATCACTTCTGAGAGACTTAAAATGGATTTTCCTTTTTTAAATAAACTTACAGCTTGATACACTCGCATATCAATACTCTGCAGTGATTGTGCAGTGCTGACTACGTTGATGTGAAGTAAAATGTCATGCCATATTACCACAGAGCAAAGAAGAGTAAAATCACGGATTTGATTTGCCAAACAGCGTGCCTCATGAGCAACCATTTTATCGTTATTTTTATTGACAGTGATTTCTACAAGAGCATTGTAGATTTCTTCAATTTTGTATCTAATGGGAGTAATTGCATCAATTCTACTTTCCCATCTAGTTTCGAACAAAGGTTAGAAATAAGATTTTTGAGTATAGCCCCACGATGAATAGATGCTGATGAAAAGTTGTAAATTTTTGTTAGTAAAGAAAAGAGAGCAACTGAAATCTGTGAAGCTTTAGCAGCATCATTTATGACTAAGTTGAGTGAATGGCTAGAACATAGGACAAAAAATGCTCTAGGATTCATTTTCAAAATTCTGTTTTGAACTCCCAAGTTCTTTCTTTTCATGTATGCCCCATTATCATACAACATACCCTTGTCCTCTCATATCTTCCAAAGGTATTCACAGTTAATTCAGCTTTTTCAAAATAACTTCTGTAAGTCCCAGCCACCCAAGCTGTAATCAAATAATACACAAGACAGAGAATAACAATTTAATAATAATGGGCGACATGAATGGAAGAGTGGGAAAACAAAATGCGGGTATAGAAAAATGGCTAGGAAAAGAGGGAGAAGAGACGAGAAACGATAATGGAACAAGGACTATAAATTTATGCATCGAAAATGATCTAATAATAGGGAATTCAAAGTTTACAGACAAAGACGTCCACTAATACACAAGGTAAGAGAGGGGTAGAGGCGAGAGATCAATAATTGATTATTTCCTAATTAACTCCGAGATATGGAAAGCAGTAAAAAATATTAAGGTAAAAAGAAGCGCAGAGATTGGAAGTGACCACTATCTAGTCAAAATTAGCTTTAGAATAATAAAAGACATACACAATGACAAAAAGAGAAAAATAATAAAAGAAAAAATCAGAAGCTACAAACTGAAAGAAATAGAAGTTAAAAAGAGATACCAGAAATGTCTAGAGGAACATAGGAAAAGAGAAAATAAGTACCAAAATATAGAAGAAAGATGGAAAGATTATAAACATAGTCTATTAGTAGCTGCAAAAGAGAGCTGTGGAGTAACAAAAATAAGTAATAACCCCAAAAAACGCACGGCATGGTGGACAAAAGACTTAGAAAAAATAGTACAAGAAAAGAAACAACTGTGAAAAAAATACTTAACAGACAGAAAGCAAGAAAGCTATGACAAGTACAAAGAGAAAAGAACAGAAGTTAAACAGATGGTTAAAAATAACAAAGACAGAACGTGGGTAGAATTTGGAAATAAATTAACAGAAGCATTCGGTGAAAACCAGAAATTGTTCTATAACACACTTAAGAGCATGAGAAAACTAAAACCAAATACATTGAAAAACGTGAAGGATAAGAATGGAACCATACTCACAGAAGAGAATGAGATTATGGAGAGGTGGAGAGAATACTTTGAAGAACTCTTGGAAGTGGAACAAGTAGAAATAAATAAGTTAGAACAAAACAAAAATCAACACACCCCACAAGAGCAACAGGAACAGATAGAAAATATAACACAAAAAGAATTAGCAAATGCAATCAACAAAATCAAGCTGGGAAAAGCACCAGTACATGACGATATAACTGCAGAAATGGTCAAATACATGAATGAAGAAAGACAACAAGAATTACTAAACATCATGAACCAAGCTAAGAAAGAAAAGAAAGTACCACTAGACTGGCAGATAGGCATTATAACACCATTGTATAAAAAAGGAGATAGCAAAGAATGCTCAAACTATAGAGGAATAACACTAGGAAGCACAGTAGGAAAACTTTATGCTAGTATACTAGAAAACAGGCTAAAAAACTAGAGAACACCTTTGAGGAGAGCCAGAGTGGTTTCAGAAAAGAAAGAGGGACGAATGATCAGATTTTCATAATCAGACAAATAATAGAAAAAGCTCTTAAAACAGAAAAAGAAATACATGCATGTTTCATACATATGGAAAAAGCTTTCGACATAATTAAAAGAGAAGATATTTGGAAAATACTAGGGAAGAGAAAAATTTAACAAGGTCTAACAGGATGCATCCAGAGTTTATATGAAAAATCGAAAAGCTATGTAAGGACAAGAAATGAAAAATCAAAAGTATTCGACAGCAACATTGGATTAAAACAGGGTTGTGTCCTGAGTCCACTACTGTTTAACCTAGTACTAGATGACGTAATAAAAAAGTGCAAACACAAATGGAGAAAATATAATGTAGGATATTGGAAGTTGAGAATGATAAAAATGACAGAACTATGCTACGCAGACGACCTGGTGATCATTATGGAGTCAGAAAAACAATTACAAGAAAATATAAACATATTGTATGAAGAGCTAAAAATCAGAAACATGAAAATAAACAAAGAAAAATCAAAAACAATGATAATTGGAAGACAAAACGGAAAACACAAAATAGAAGTAGATGGCAAGCAACTTGAACAGGTAGACAGATATAAGTATTTGGGGGTAATCATAAGCCGGAATGGAAAATTAGAAGATGAGATAAATAAAAGAATTGGAAAGACTGGTAAGCTGTACAATAGTATCAAGAGTAACTTTTTAAAAAAGAAAGAAATACCTAAGAATATAAAAACCGAAATAGTAAAAAGATTGTGAAGCCCACTCTAACCTATGCCTGTGAATCTTGGGCATTAACAAAAAGGCAAAAGAATAGACTAATAAGCACAGAAATGAGATTTTTGAGAACAATAGAGGGAAAAACAAGGAAAGATAAAATTAGAAATCAAACCTTTAGACAAAATCTGAAAATACACCCAGTTACAACAACAATCGAACAAGGACAACTTAGATGGCTCGGACATGTAGGTACTGAGAAGAGGAGAAGAAAAAATAGTAAGACAGATATATGAAGCGAGAGATATGGGAAGAAAGAAGAGCGGACGACCAAGAAAGACATGGACAGAAGAAGTGAGGGAAGCGGCCGACAAAAGAGGAATAAAATGGGAGGAAACAAAAGCATTGGCCATGCATAGAAGGAAATGGAAGGAAATGTGGAAGAAAACGACGGAGAACCTAACTCCGTAACAACTCACACCGAAAGGTAGACGAGTTCTGGATTAAGTAAGTAAGTAAGTAAGTCCCAAGCCAGTGGTTTTCAGAACAGGCACAAATCCAAGAAAATGTGCTTTAATTTTAACACTTTGTGAATAAATCTAAATCTACAAAACGTATAACAGTAGTTATTTTTTCACTCCAGCAATATTAGGTGTATAATCTAAAATTATGCTATAATACTTTCATCATCATCATCATCCTCCAACCAATTCACGTCCACTGTTGGACATAGGTCTCCCCAATTGTTTTCACATTTCACGGTTTTGTGCTGATTGTTGCCAGTTTTTACTAATCCACCTGATATCATCTGTCCATCGTGTAATACTTTGCTGAGTTCAAAAAGTTTAAAATTTTATTTTTGATTTGTTCATGGAGAAGCTGAATAATTACGTTTTGGATACGTTTTCCCAAGTAGTGATGCTGCTTGTTACTACCATTCGTTGTTCTCCTAATGTGCTCTTTTAAAACAGAATCAAATTTTCCAAAGAGCTCAACAAGCTTTAAAAATTACCATGGTTGTGATTAAAAAGTTTATCAGAATCGCCCCTCAATGGAAGACACTGTTGTGCTAAGAACTTTATTATTGATACAAGTCGTCATATTACATTTTAGAGCTTTTTGTGTTTCTTCGTCTATGGATTTTCCCGATTCTAGTCTAATAAAATTGCTAGTTCTACCCACTGTCGCTGTGACTGTAGATGAGCTGGAGACTTAGCGTGATCTGGCTTAGCGAGTAGTTTTGATCCCACTATTTTTATACGATGAAGAAGAAGGCGGCGTTGTCGATTTCCGGTCGAATGAATTGTTATTGTTTCACTTTTTAATTCTCGTTTTTACAGAGGCATTTTGGCCGCTCTTGTTTATAATGTTGATTTTTTATAATATTAAAAACATAATTTATTATTTCTTTAATTTCAAAAATTGGCTTTTCAAAAATTTGCCGCCCCTAAATTTGCCGCCCTGGGCAGCCGCCCAGTTCGCCCACCCCTGGGGCCGGGCCTGTCTACAGTGGCGACCCTGGGAACAGAAAAGGAAAAGAGGAAGACCACAGATAAGATGGAAGGACGACCTTAAGAGAACGGCAGGAAAGGACTGGATGCAGATCGTCCAGAGTACCTACAGAATAGAGACTAATGGAGATTAACAGTGGAAGCTTATGCCCAGGAATTGGCGTTAAAAGCTGATTAGATCTATGGATAGAAAGTTTTCTATATATTTATTTAAGTTTCTTATTTAAGTAGTTTAGTTTCTTTCTTTTCTTGTATCTTTTTTTCTTCTTCTCTTTATCTTTTAATTCTCTACAGTTGTTCTAGTTCGTCGAGTAGGTAAACACTTTCTGTAGTCTTAACTTTTTCTCTTGTTACATTATTGAATTCATCATTAAACCCATGATTTTTACGGGCGCAACTTTCCGTTCCTATTTCATCTTATGCTGCTCCTTCAATCTCTTCTGGTCCAGTAGGAGTCTATATCTTTCTGGACTTCTTGGTTTACATTTTGACTCCTTAGCCTATTGGTGCTGTTTTCCGAGTACGGTTCAGTAACTGTTGGATCTCTCAGCTTTTGTTTATTCCATTTCTTTCTAGTAATATACCTGTAGCCTGCGTTATTTATTGCGTATACTTTTTATTGATAAATCCTTTATTTTTGTGCACATTAGAATCGCCACGTCCGTCGTTGATTTAGTAATTACATTTCTTCAAATTTCTCTTTGATCCATCCTTATATGTAATATTCTTCCAGTAGACTATACAAAGTTCCTTTTCCAAGTTTCGGACATCCGCCACTATGTGTGTTTTGGTAGACCACAGAATGGCTTTGGTTCGCTAAAAGCAGTATTTGCTCATTCTTTAGCAAGGCAATCAGCAATTTCATTGTCAATAATTCTTTTATGCCCTAGCTCTTAAAAAAAGTCACTTTATTGGGTCCTGCCAGTTGCTTAACCCTAATCGCTCGCCATTATTTTGGATTACAGCCCAAGATGAAATTCATGTTGAATATTTTTACTAGGTGAGGTAGTAGGCTATCCATTGTCTGCTGTAGCTGAGCTGGAAAGATACCATCTTTGTCAGAATATTTGTAGAAATTAAACTATTGATGGATGATTTGATTCTATTTGTGAATATTTCTCGGATATACTCTTTGATGTTCTTTGATGATTTTGTATTTGAGTTTCATCAAGCTCAGTCTTTTTTCCTTCAATAAATATTGCACATTGAAATTGAGCATTTGATAAGCAACTATACTTTTCTCTTTGGTTTCTGTTAACTAACATTTTTAACTTTTTAAGCAGTCCAATGCCGTTAGTAGTCTCTTAAGGCGTTAAAACCTTTTGAAGATGCACCGCGGGGGCTAAAATGGTAATCCATTCTTTTCCAGAATTGCCTCCATACTTTCCTTTTGGACCTTTATCTTACTGTTATATTTTGTTAGAGCCTTTTTGTAATATACATTTTTTTTCTTCTTCTTAAATCAGGCAAGAATCGTTAGTCTGTGGCACTTGGTCTTAAAGCTTTTGTACCTGTTTTTCCTTAAATTTTCATCATCTATAAGTCCTGCAAAGTCAATGAAGGCCAACAGTTTTTTTATTGGTAGTTTTAAGATCTCTTCTGGTCCAAACCTCAAGTGACCAGTGAATTCTTGCCTCACATTACTTACTACATGTACATTGCAATCTCATAGGATGTTTATGACAGTCCTTTCTTTTCCACTTCGCACTTTCTGCACCATGGTTCATTCACTTTACCTAGTTTGTATAAATGGTTTCTTAAACGGCAATATCCAGTCACCATTTCAGTGACCGTTTTGATCTTGCGTTTATTGAGGTTCATCAAATTGTTCGAGAGTTTTTTATCAATATTTTTGATTACTTTTTTAAGCGAGCAAAAGAGGACTGAATGGAACAAAGATGTCGTGAAATGGAATAACTACAAAGAAAACACGACGAGTTTAATATACATAAAAAGCTTAAAGAAATTACCTACACTCAGAGAAAAAGAACTCATCACTTTATGACAAACTTCAAAGGTAAAATAATTCTCCACTTGGATGAAAAAAAGGAAGAATGGACTAACTATATAAAAGAGCTTTTCCTGGATACGAGGCCACCACTTAACACCACAAAGTATACGAATACTGGTCCTAGTATTTTAAAAGCGGAAGTAGAGAAAGCCATCAAACAGAGCAAAAATGGGAAATCTCCAGGCCCTGACCAAATACCATCAGGCTGGCTCAAACTTCTGGATGACGACAATGTCTCACAACTAACAAACATATTAACCATATATACGAGACTGGAATGATGCCACAGATATGGTTAGAGTCTACATTTATTCCACTCCCAAAAAAACCTAATACATCATCATGTAAAGACTTTAGACTAATTAGTCTCATGAGCCACTCTCTCAAGCTACTTCTTAAGATAATTCTTAATAGAATCAAGCAGAAATGTGAAGAGACAATGGCAAACAAACAATTCGGTTTCAGAGAAGGATTGGGAACAAGGGAAGCTTTGTTCGCAATGTTAACATTACTTCAACGATCATGGAAAGTACAAAACCAATTTACGTCTACTTTATAGATTTTGAGAAGGCGTTTGATAGAGTTCAACATGATAGGTTGTTTGAATATCTAGAAATGATTGGAATAGATCATAAAGATCTGAGACTTTTACAACATCTATATTGGAATCAAGAAGCTTCTATTCTGGTAGACGGCAAAGAAATAGACAAAATTTGCATTCAAATAGGTGTCAGACAGGGTTGTGTGTTATCCCCAATTTTGTTAAACGTATACTCAGAAATAATTTTTAATGAAGCCTTGGAAGGACAATTGGAGTTCGAATCGGGGGAGAAACTATTAACAACATCAGATATGCAGACGACACCGCGATCATGGCTGAAAATATCGAAGATCTTCAATTCCTTATAGATCGAGTCACTAGAGAATGCTCCAATAACAGACTTAACATAAATGCAACAAAGACAAAGTTACTTGTGGTTAGTAAACAAGACGTCGGGCCTATGCAACTAATTGTCAGTGATGAATCAATAACAAAAGTTAACCATTTTAAATACCTAAGATGTTGGATAAACGAGACACTAAATCCGGATGAAGAAATTAAAACTAGTATAGAAATTGCAAGAGGGGCATTTATGAAACTTAGATCTACTCTGAGCAACTCTCAGCTGAACTTAAGAATCAAGTTCCAAAAATGTTATGTGTATCCTGTATTACTATATGGATGTGAAACCTGGATCATGAAGGTTAACATGATGAACAAATTAGAAGCCTTTGAGATGTGGTCGTATCGTAGAATGCTCAGAATATCTTGGGTTCAACGCATTTCAAACAGAAGTCTTAAATAGAGTAGGTCAAGGCGAAGGTGATTTAACCAAGATGATAAAAAAGAGAAAACTTGAATATCTGGGGCATATAATCAGAGGTAGCAGATACAGGATGCTGCAGTTAATACTCAATGGAAAGATCGACGGAAAAAGAGGAATTGGCCGGAAGAAATATTCATGGCTCCGAAACCTTCGTCAATGGACTGGACTATCAGCAGATCAATTGTTTCATGCCGCACAAGATCGAGAACGATATCGGCAAATTGTTATGGAAGCTACCGACGCCTAAAAATTTGGCCACGGTACTTAAAGAAGAAGAGAAGATTATTTTTTTAGTCTGGATTTGCCCTTGATTGGCTCTTTATTTCTTTTGATGATTCCTTATCAGACACTTCTGAACCTCGTTTTTCGTAGTATCTTTACTAATACCACAGAAAGGTTCCGGGCCTACAAGGGTTTCTTCCGAGCCTTGTTTTGCCAACAGATCTGCTTGTTCTTGTTCATTCTCATGCAGTTCTTAATGACGCGGCATCAATATTAAATACACTTTATTGTCTTTTTCCAGGTGGTTGAGGAGATCTTTGCAGTTTCTCACCAGTTTTGATTTGGTCGGTGGGTTCTTTACTGCCAAAAACTATCTACTGGTCTATCTGTGTAAATGCTGATTCTCTTTGCTTTAGGGTCTCCATCTATTTCATCAATGCAGGTCATCAAAGCAAAAATTCAGCCTGGAACATAGTTAAATATTGACCTGGGCTGTAAGATTTATCATAATAGCATGCTTGCCCAAAGACTCCTGATCCAGTATCACTGACAGTTTTAGATCCATCAGTGAACAGATTAAATCTCCATTAATATTTTGGACCTTTTGTTCCCTAGACGGTATAATTGGGTTAAAATCTTCTCAGTGAAGAATAGTTCTGGTGTCATCATATCTGAGTTCATCATAAAGATGGATCCCTCAAGTATAGTCCCAGTAGTATTTGTCGGGCTATTATACAGAGTGAGTTTTATGTATGGAAACACTCAATTATCTCAAAAACCGCTTACACGATTTTTATAGATTTTGGTAGGTATGTGTTTTCTAATGCTGATATTATAGTGCTAATTACATTGTTGTCATATTTTCCGTTTTTCTGGAAATCTAATGAATTTTCTTATTTCAAATGGAACACCCTGTATATTTTTTGTGTTTTGAAGTCCCTAAGAAATACTGATAATTTTTCATGTTATATTCCCTATACCTAAATACCATAATTTCGGAATTATTGCTACATTTATCTAAAAAAAAATTAAACAAATTATAAAAATCAATTTTTTTGACCCGGGTAAACACTATTTTAGGTTGTTTGGATCATGGGGAACAAAAAAGATTTTTTATAATTTTTCTCTAAAATTAATCGTTTCCGAGTTTTAAACAATTTAAAACTGAAAAAAATCGAATAATGACGATTTTCAAGGTTCAAGAACACAAATAAACAATTTTGTTTTTGAAACTGCGAAGTACCCAAATTCAACCTCAAGCCTTATTTTATCAGATACCGATAAGTAATTTAAGATTGTTTCATTTTAAAACATTGTAATTTTAAATGTTAATGCAGCCCGATCGCCCGTCCTCTCATATACACTTCATTAAAAATTAAAAATCAATGTTTTAGAATAAAAAGAGACAAAAAATCTTATGGCAAGCTATCAGAAGAAGAGTTGGGCTTGAATTTAGGTGCTTTATAATTTCAAAAATTATATTTTTTACTTTTGTTTTAGAACCTTAAAAATCGTCATTATTCGATTTTTTTCAGTTTTAAATTGTTGATTACTCGAAAACGATTAACTTTATAGAAAAATTACAAAAGACTTTTTTGTTCCCAATGATCCAAAGAACCTAAAATAATGTCCACCTGGGCCGAGAAAATTGATTTTTATAATTTGTTTAAATTTAAAAAAATTTTTTTAAAAATAAATGTAACAATAACTCCAAAATTATGGCATTTAGGTATAGGAAATATAACATGAAAAATAATCAGCATTTCTTAAGGACTTCAAAACACAAAAAATATATAGGGTGTTCCATTTGAAATAAGAAAGTTCATTAGATTTGCAGAAAAACAGAAGATCTGACAACAATGTAATTAGTACTATAATATCGAACGCATTAGAAAACCCGTACCTGCCAAAATTTATAAAAACCGTGCAAGCCGTTTTCGAGATAATTGAGTGTTTTCATACATAAAACTCACTCTGTATACATAATTCGGCCTCCAAGTATTGACTTGAGTCTTGCGATAGCCTTTAACGAAGCCATTCTTGTACTACTTAGGGTTTCTATTATATTGAGAGCTTGTCTTTGCAGAGTGGTGAGAGAGGTCGCACAAGATTGCAAAGCCGTCTTTCTTCACCAAAGTACTGAACCATAAGTAGCTGTTGGTCGTATCACTGATGTGTATAACCACCAGATTTCTCTTGGTTTCAACCCCCAGGTTTTACCTACAACTCATCTGTAGTTCCAGAAGAGGCGCTTAGCAATGTTGGTTATATTGTTAATGAGAGTGCTCTAATTGAGTTTGGAATCCAGGGTTACCCCTAAATACTTGACCTCATTGGTTCTTTCCAGTTCCTCCCCAATAATTTCAGCTCACTTAGTCCAATAATCTTCCTCTTATTAGCGAAGGCTACCACTAATATAGGTTATTTTGGCATCAAAACCTTCCAAGTGCCAAGAGTACATGGTTTATAAGAATGAGCAGTATAAGTTTTTGACAATGTAAAATTTCATAAATTCATAAAGTTCTAGTTACACAGGTAGGCAATAAAACTACTTGTTTACATACCTAGATACAACCTTTATTTCACATCAGGTACATGGTAAATAAAAAAACATATTAAACAGTTATTTCATCAGTGAAACGGCTCTTATCATCTAAATTAATAACAATAGAATGGGTTTTTGCATGGCCAGACATAAGATAGCGACCATTACTATCAGATCCGGAATTTTTTGCTTCTTTCTGTTTCGTTTCAGGTGATGCAGTGGGATATGTTGAACTTGTTGCAATAGTCTCTTCAGTTGTTGTAGTCACGACTTCTTCATCTTTCTCGCCTTTTACTACTGGAGTATCTCCATTTGCATTCGGTTTTGCTTCAACGGCGAAAGATACACTCTGTCTCTTTATTTTTATTGGGGATACATCTTCTATGGTAGTGTCGGCAATAGCAGCTACAAAAAAAAGTAGTTAGAATTTGCTTTATTACGTAACATCAAAATATAATAGGTGATTCATTTAGAGGTACTTTTTTGGCGGGGATTTGATGGGAGATCGTGTATCAATCGTGTCACTTGACGTTGCGATTTTGTTCAGTATTGTTTCACATTTCATCATGAAAAGATACAGTCAGCTGTATTACGAAAATTGGAGTTCTACGAGGAATATGTTTCGTGCGAATAGAGCAATATGATTCACATAATCGGCCTACCGAACGCACAATTCGCTATACCATTAGTAAGTTTGAAATCCAGTTTTCATTATTGGATACCACGCGACCAAATATACCACTGAAGAAAATATGGCGGCGGTAGCGGATAGTGTACGCGAAAATAATGAAGAATCAATTCGTCGCCGTACTTAACAGCGTGGCGTATTTTACCTAAGGATCTCGGTTTAATTAAAAGCATAAAAAATTCAATTAGTGCAACATCTGAAACCGACCGACTTTCCGAGTCATCACTGTTTCCATCGATGGGCTCTGATAAGCTTGCAGAAGATCCACTCCAGAAGGCCCATTTTTGGATTAATAGGTACGTGATTAAACAACCGTAATTGGGGTGATGAGCAACCCGAAGAGATTTAAGAGTTGTGATTACATCCAGAAAAAATATTTATTTGGTGTGGTTAACGGGTCAGGGAATCATCGGTTTATATTTCTTTAAAACAGAGGCCAGCAAGAATGTTACTGTGAATAACGGACTATTGTGTGTCTTAAATTGAAGCTTGTGGTCTCGATGACATTTGGTTCCAACAAGATAACCCCATTTGCCATACAGCCCGTGAAATCATGGCTTTACTACGAGAACGATTCGGTGAATAATTTATTAGCGAACATCTGGACTTTTCCTATGGGGCTACCAAAAGTCCAAATTGTACATGAATAAACCGACTACGACTGAGGCATTGTAGGCCAATATTATCCTAGGCATGGGTCAAATACCAATCGAAATACTCGAACGCGTCATCGAGAACTGGAACTTCAGAATGGACCATCTTAACCACAGTCACGGTCAACATTTGAAAGAAATTTTATTTAAGAAGCAATTTCAAAAAATGGTTCTTTTGTGTTTTTTTCAAATAAAATTAATTTTTTTTATTGTTTTTTCTTTTTAAAAAAAGTATCTCTAAATGAATCACTCGTTATTAGCTGTCAATAATATACATAATTTCAATTACGAACTCAATATGTTTGTAGTAGGGGAAGACCGAGATGCAACGGATAGTGATGCGCAACCGTGACACTAAACCATCTAAAATGAGCAAGATATTGTATTAGATTAACACAGTAGTCATACTACAAGAATGAATGCTTTAGAAATCGCTCCTGAACACGGTGTTATTATGATTATTATAATAATTTCATTCACATAAATGAAAATTAGTAATGACAAAAGAGAACAGCAACAAGGAAAAAATCAACGAGAAAAAAGGAAACGAAAAAAAAGAAAGAAAGCAGCAGAGAAAAATTTAAGTAAAAGACAAACTATACAGTAATGACTGCCCTACTAACCGGCAAAATAGCGCAAAAGATGGAAAACATATTAAGTTGGGAGATAAGTACGAGATAAAGCTAGTTCCTATGCGTGGCTAGTTGACTTTGGTCATAATATTACACGTATGACGTCGAAAAACAGTTTATTTTAATGTCCCATGTTATTCGTTTCGGCTGACACAAATAAACGTCAAATCGAAATAGAAACGCCAAATAAACTTCATACAAATAAATTTCAAACAGAAATTGTGGCTTATTACAGCAGATTATGTATTGGTCGGCAGTTATCTCTGAGCGAGAAAAGTTTTTACCTTTGTTGTATTTTCCATATAAACTCCAAATTGTAGGTGAATAAGGGATTTTTCCTTTATTCCGAGACAATGAGCTGGCCAAATACCCAAGTAGGTAGAGGCCAATAAATCAAAGAAGAAGACATTCATATCCTAATAAAACTAGGTTAGGAATAGGTAATTCACACACTCCGAAAAGATAGTTCCAGTATTGCAAAAACTGCCCTAGAGTGGAATCCCCAAGAAAAAAGAAAAAGAGGTCGCCCAGCACAAACTTGGAGAAGATCCATCATGGACGAGATAAGAAGTCAAGGAAAGTCTTGGAATGAGGTGAAGGCCCTAGCGCAAAATAGAACCCGATGGCGCGTTTTCACTGAAGCTCTATGCTCCACTTAGGAGTTCAAGAACATTATATATATATAGGAATAGGTAATAAATACAATTATGAGAAAGAAAATACCTAATCGTTTCGTTTTGATTCAATTCGAGTCTCTTGCCATCCTCTGACACCTGATGTTTCGGAATCTATTCATTGTCAAAGAGGCTTTGCAAAATGACTAAATTGGACCATAACGAAACGAAGAAGATGGTGCAAATATTAAAATATTTGCACCGGAGTATGGTCAGACTGTCCTCTAACGGGGAACGATGAAATGAGTGAAAAATAATTTCGACCACGAATCAAGTAATCTGTTAACCGAGGTACACAGTACCAAGCGGCGCCGCTAGGAGAACAATCCAATAATGCGTCGCAGATTACTTATATGAAACGTGGTCATTTTCTACTCTAATACAGAGTATGTATACATATAAGTAATTTGCGACGCATTATTGGAGTGTTCTCCTAGCGGCGCCGTTTGATACTGTGTACCTCGGTTAACAGATTACTTGATTCGCGGTCGAAATTATTTTTCACTCATTTCATCGTTCCCCGTTAGAGGACAGTCTAACCATACTCCAGTGCAAATATTTTAATATTTGCACCATCTTCTTCGTTTCGTTATGGTCCAATTCAGTCTTCTTGCAAAGCCTTTTTGACAAGGAATAGATTCCGAAACATCAGGTGTCAGAGGATGACAAGAGACTCGAATTGAATCAAAACGAAACGATTATTTTCTTTCTTGTCATACCATACTCTCTATTAGAGTACAAAATGACCACGTTTCATATAAATAATCTGCGACGCATTATTGGAGGGTTCTCCTAGCGGCGCCGCTTGGTACTCTGTACCTCGGTTAACAGATTACTTGATACATCGAAATTATCTTTCACTCATTACATACAATTATGACTGAAGTCAACTAGCCCTTAACCTAACATCTAAAGGTGGAAACTCTCGATAGTGGTAATGTTATTTAAATTAAATTATAGGTTTCTACCGATATTTTTTACCCACCTCTACTAGATTCATCTCTTTTTATTTCACAACGTATTATTTTTTTATGCATACTGGAATATTGAGTGCGTGATATTTTTAGTTTAGATAAGAGACGCCATAAGGTAAGCTCTTAACTGGAAGAAATATTAGTAATTCACGTTATATTAAAATGTCGATGCAAATTAATAAAAAAAATTATGTGAGAAGAGTTAAAGTTGTTAGAACTAATGCTATGTAATTTTGTAGGTATGTTGTATTTTACTCCCTACTTACCAAGACTAGTACTGGAATTAATGGGATTCTGACCCGAACTGTCATGCGATCTAGCTGCGTCTTGCATTGCGATTATTTTTGAAGCCAAATGTCTGTTTCCCATTCTCATATTTCTTTCACGTAGTATTTCAAGTTGAGTATAGAGTCTGAGAAACTCCTCTTGGACGTCTTGTTCATTGTATTTAGAGTACGTAAAATCTGGTCCTCCTCCAGTCGAAGAGTTGGTACTGTATTGCGGATTATCAGAGCGACTTTTGGTGATGAATTTTGAAGACGGTATTTTTGACACCATTGAGCTCTCATCAGTTCTACCTTTATTTTTAAACACCATGAATACCTAAAACAGAAGATACTGACACTTAAAATACAGTCGAACTGGTTTTTAAAAATCTGTTTTTTTACAATTTACACACAAAAGTTTCCGTGTTTGTTATAATTAAATCTATAGCTAAGATTACAATGGCTAGAAAAATTTATATCGAATTTAGACTTCTCCCCTGAAGCCCCGATGACAGAGTGGAAATCAAAAGTTCAGTGCTGCCAAACTCGACGTAGTTCGTAGTTCAATCCGGAAACTATAGTTAATAGCCCGATCAAAGAACAATCTGACCCCAAAAAAAATAAAGGAAGGATGAAAATTTGGGAATAGGTAGTTAAAATTGTCTATTATTATATAAGAAAAAGTTTACAATTCTACATCCCCTCCATTTTAAAAAAATGGGGGAATACCCCGCTCTCGAAGATGAAAAAAATACATTCAAAATAAGACCGGAATTGGATAAAATGACTAATTCTAAACAACTTTTCTTCTATAGAGTTTTTTCACTATGTCCATACTTTCGAGTTATTTGCGAGTGAATGTGTTCATGATTAACAAAATAGAACATGTTTTTGTACGATTTTTCGGAGATAACTCCAAAAGTAAGTATTTTAGCGAAAAAAATATTCTTAGCAAAAACCATAAAAAATTGAAAAAAATGCATGAGGTCTGTAGACCCAGTAGAAGCAGAGTTGCAGCTAATGAAAAGTAGGTTCTTCTTCGTCAAATTCCAAATCGAATATTTCAATGTGAAATAACCCAAAAACGGAGCACTTTTAGGGGAAAATTCATTTTAACTTTTTTAAAGTGTTTAAAAAAAGGTCTACTTTTGTTTAAAAAAAAACTTGTAATATTAAAAGTAAGTGAATTATGCTCAAAATATTGTTGGTCCCTTTTATTTTTTGGTAAAAAAATCGCGAAAATCACCCCGTAATTAACATCACATATAAATTTTAACATTATCACTTCACAAGTTACTTTGTCTATGTATTATTTATATGATCTGCAAGTTTCATAGGTTCAAAGTGCTTCGTTTTGAAAAAGCTGTAGTGAAAATGGCTTGAATGAGTAACTAATCACGAGTTTAGGCAAATTTTGAACAGCCACAGCATAACCAATTTTTGTCTAACAAGAAAACAAAAAATCAAAAATATTCAGAAAAGCACAACATACATTTTATTACTCTTTGAAATTTTTGGTATTCCTAATTGTTTTTAAGTTAATTCCATAAACAATTACGATTTTTTCAAAATAAAAAAAAAAGTTTTATTTTAAACCCAATTTTATTTCAAAACTGAGCACTTTGAACCAATGAAACTTATAAATAATACAAACAATACATAAGTAAAGTAACTTGTAAAGCGGTAACGATTAATTTTATTTGAGAAGCTAATTAAGGAGTGATTTTCGCCATTTTTTTACCAAAAAATAAAAGGGACCAACAATATTTTGAGCGTAACTTACTTACTTTTATTGTTAGAGGTTTTTTTAAAACAAAAATAAACCTTTTTTTAAACACTTTAAAAAAGTTGTAATTAATTTTCCCCGAAAAGTGCTCAGTTTTTTTTTATTTCACATTGAAATATTCGATTTGGAATTTGACGAAGAAGAACCTACATTTCATTAGCTGCAACTCTGCTTCTACTGGGTCTGCAGACGTCACGCATACACCATTTTTTTCAATTTTTTATAAACTATATTTTTACTGAGAATATTTTTTCGCTAAAATACTTCATTTTTGAGTTATTTCCGAAAAACCGTCCAAAAACATTTTTTTATTGGTTAAAAATGAACACATTCACTCGCAAATAACTCGAAAAGTATTGACTTAGTAAAAAAAACTCTATAGAACAAAAGTTACTTATAATTAGTCATTTTATCCAATTTCAGACTTATTTTGAACGTATATTTTTTCACCTCCGAGAAAAAATTTTTCACCCCGTATTTTCCAATTTTTGTAAAATGGAGGGGATGTAGAATTGTAAACTTTCTCTTATATAATAATAGACCAGTGGTTCCCAACCTTTTATGTCTGGCGACCAACCTTCTGATGTTTTTTCATGTTCGCGACCCATCCCTCACCCATGATAATACGCAATTCTGTACTCTGTACGCCACTCAGCTACTCTAAGAGCCATGCCGCGACCCACTAGTGGGTCGCGTCGCGACCCACCGTTTGGGAAACGCTGTAATAGACAATTTCAACTACCTATTCCCAAATTTTCATCCCTCCTTTATTTTTTTGGAGGTTTTCGTAAAATTTTGCGTTCCCTGATCGGGCTATAAGTATCAAAAATGTAGACACTAAATATTCTAGGTCTTCCAGAGAGGTACAAATTTTTTTTATGTAAGAGTGGGAGGTAGCGGTACTTGTATTGAAGAATTTTTACAAATTATATATAGGTACTAGGTACTATTCTCTCCCTAGACATTGGATTATACTGACTATGGACTAACAAAAGACAAAATATCCATAAAGTATGCTCAAATTAAATATAATAAAATCAAAATTAGGTCAAGATTTGTAAGAGGTGTATTTCTACAAGTATATTGTATGGGCCATTCCACGAACATACGCCTGTTTTGGATTACTTCGACAACGAATATTTTACTGTGCAACATAAGAAGTACGAAAGTAAATGGCGCTAAATTATTGCAATAAACAACAATGTAATTTGCAATTTACTTTCGTTATTCTTATTTTGCACAGTAAAATATTCGTTGTCGAAGTAATCCAAAACAGGCGTATGTTCGTGGAATGGCCCATAGTTAGAATTCAGTAATATAAACATTAATATAATTATTTACAAAATATTTTTTTTAAATTAAATTAATTGACACAAAAAGCAGAATACATATACAGTGTGGAAGGCACTTATGGAATAAAATTATTTCTGTCCTTGTATCAAAAAATTATAAAAAACGCTGAGACCCGCGAGTTTTAATTAAAAATATGGACTTTTCAAACATAAATTTAAATATACAGGGTGATCCTTGCACGTCTAGCAGAGTCGATAATATGCTTTATGTTTAATGGAACACCCTATATATTCTAATATTTTTAAAAGCTGCTTAACAACTTGATTTCAACGAACTATATTATGTAGGGTGTATTATGAATAATGTAGGGTGAAATTTTGAAATTAACAAGTATGGAAACCACTGATGGAGTAAAATTGTTTGTGTCCTTATTTTAAAAAATTATTACTTATTGGGACACGTCAACTTTTAAATTCAAATGAGCGCTTTACAAACATAAATTTAAATATACAGGGTGATTCACGCAAGTACAGCATAGTCCATGATCTTTAGTTTTAATGGATCACCCTGTACATTTTTATATTTTTAGAATCTGCCAAACAACCTAATATCAAAAAAGTGTATTATGTAGGGTCCATTATGAATAATACAAGGAGAAATTTTAAAATTATTTATAAATTTTGTTAAGACATTAAATACGAAACCCAATAGATTTAATACTTAGTTTAGAAAATTGATGCCTTTATTTAGCTAATTTAAAATATATAGGTACCATTATTTAAAGCATGATAAATTATTAATTTTAAAATTTTATGTAGGTATTTAATATATTGCCGAAAATTACACATAATTTTAAAATTTCACCTTGTATTATTCATAATAGGCCCTACATAATAGGTATACACTATTTTGATATGAGGTTGTTTAGCAGATTCTAAAAATATAAAAATATATAGGGTGATCCATTAAAACTAAAGATCATGGACTATGCTGTACCTGCGTGAATCACTCTATATTTTAATTTATGTTTTTAAAGCGCCCATTAGAATTTAAAAGTTGACATGTTCCAGTATTTTTTATAATTTTTTAAAATAAAGACACAAACAATTTTATTGCATAAGTGGTTTCCATACTCTTTAATTTCAAAATTTCACCCTGTATTATTCATAATATACCCTACATGATATAGTTTGGTGAAATCAAGTTGTTAAGCAGCTTTTAAAAATATAAGAATATACAGGGTATTCCATTAAAAATAAAGCTTATGGACTCTGTTAGACTTGCAAGGGTCACCTTGTACATTTAAGTTTATGTCTAAAAAGTGCACATTTTTATTTAAAAATCGACGGGTTTCAGCATTTTTTATAATTTTTTGAAACAAGGGCAGAAATAATTTTATTCCATAAGTGCCTTCCACCCTATATGTAATTTATTTAATTCAAAATACATTGTATTACTGTCAGAAAACAGAAAAAAAAATGTTTCTTTGACAATTAACATTGCTTTTCGCTTAAATTCAATATTCACAGCTGTGTGATGTTGTGAGCTGCCACTCACCTGCCTCGTGGCAGGTTGACAATTTAATTTAAACGTAAAGCAATGTTAATTATCAAATAAACATTTTTTTCAGTTTTCTGACAGTAGTAAAATGTATTTTGAATTAAATAAATTACATACATTCTTCTTTTTGCGTCAATTAATTGAATTAAAAAAATATTTTTGACACAACGGCAATGGTTCATTTATGCAAAATATTTTTATTTATTATCAAAATTTTTAAAAATGATTAATATTGATATTTTTTTATAACAAATGCAGGGTGAGTCAAAACGCAAGTACATTATTTTCTCAGTAATTTTAAATGGAACACCCTGTATTTTATATCACTATTGAAAAGTACCATTAACGTACTTTAATTTGTGCACAACATTCCCTATGCCTAAATTGATTAGTTTTCGAGATATTTTCATTTTTCAATGGACCAGTAGCGTGGAAACCCAGATCACCAGAATTTAATAAACTGGACTGATTTTTTGGGGTTACGTTAAGAATGAAGTTTATAAAATGCCTCCAAGAACAAGGGATGAGATGAAAAATTGAATAAAAAATGTATTTCGAAGTATTAATTTACAAATGCTTCGTAGTGTAAGTAACTCATTCAATGACCATTTTTAGGCATGCGTAAATGTGTTAGGAGGTCATTTTGAACACCTTATGTAATTCAATATTTAAAATATTTTATTAAAATTAACTTTTAATTTTTTCAAAAACGTATTTTTTGTTCATGTTTTTTTGTAAAATTTTTTACTGATAAATTATTGTTCGTTCTTTATTTGTTATATTGTTACATTTAGATACATACCGAAGTAGTTTTAAATTGTTTTCGCAAAATGTATTCTGTGTTTGTGTTTTTTTTTGTACGATTTATAACTAATAAATTATTTTTCTTTCTTTATTTGTTACATTTACATACAAAAGTAGTGTTAGTTATTTCAAAAATGTTGTATGTTGTGGTTGTGTTTTTTTTTGTAAAATTTATTACTAATAAATTATTTTTCTTTCTTTATTTGCTACATTGCTATATATTACCGGATTGATATTAAATAATCGTAAATTATTGTCAGTTTTATACAATTCAGTCATGGCTTACTTAAAATTTGGACAAATTTAGACCCCTAATTAATAATTTACTCTGAAAAATGAAAATATCTCGAAAAATAATAAATTTAGACATAGGGAATATTATATAAAAATTATATACGGTAATGGTACTTTTCAATAGTGATATAAAATGCAGGGTGTTCCATTTAAAATTACTGAGTAAATAATGTATTTGCGTTTTGACTCACCCTGTATTCGATATAAAGAAAATTAGCAATATCAATCATTCCTAAAAATTTTGACAATCAAAAAAAAAAAAAATATGGCACCAATAAACCATTGCTGCTATGCTTACTTTTATTTATACAGGGGGCTGCACTTGTTACGATTTTCATATAAAATTGGATATAACTTTGTAAATACCCTGTATAACATAACAAACCTTTATATTTTTGTAATGGAGAAGTTAAAAATATTTAGAATACAAAATAAAATAGACGGTGTTCCTTTTAAAAAAACATAAGTTTAGCCTAGCACTATGTTATCGAACACCCTGTAACATTCTAATTAATTTTAAAATGTGAAGCTCAAAGTTGGCTACAATTTTTGTTATTAAATTTTATTGCTATCTATTACTATAACGGATCTATTGAGCTTTACCTCACTACTCAATCACCCTGTAGACACTTTGAAGTAGCCATCAAGACGTGCTGATTTGTCACCCATCGAACATGTGTGGGATATAGTTTGTCTAAACTTAAATCAATTGCCACGACCTCCAGCAAATTTAGAAGACAAGTTGTATGCCATGCCATAAGAAGAATCTGTATGAGAATTACGCAATAGTGATGTAACAAAGTACCTAACCGTTACAAAGTAACGGGAATTTGTCCAATACCCAAAGTACCGATTTCTCGTTGTTAGAAATACTCGTGACTTTCGGTACAAGTAAACTAGCGAAATACCCAGATGTCGGTAACATCAAACCAAACAAATACTTTGTCGATTGGCATGTTAGTGTCGGTACTCCCCTAACAACACAAAACATTCCAGGAATGTACTACCAAAGTTCTATCAATATTTGAATGTCCTGGACATTTAGGGAACATCTGTTTAAATTATTCCTGGAATGTTAACCATAAGACATTCTGTGAACATACTACCAATGTTTCTATATTTTAAGTTGCCAAATAATAAATACGTGTAACAAACTAAGTGACATTTTAGGCCTACAGTGCAATAAAACAAATGTAAAAACTTAAAGAGTTTAGTAAGTTCAATTAACATTTTATACAATATATAGGTAAACATACAAATGTAATAAAAATTATTACAAAACCGAAGAGAGGCATTTATATTTATTTCTTTTGCGTTCATTTTCTATTTGTGCATGGCGCTTAGAGAGGGCATCACGATGGCATCACGATCACGTGACTAAAAACGACCAACGAACCCAACGAACGACCTCACTTCGGCCATCTTGGCATCTTGGCCACCTTGCCCGGCCTTGTCGTGCGTGGCGTGAAGGCGTGATCGTTGTTTGTTTTATTTGTGCTTTTTAAGAATATTTTTTTAATTCGGATACTTTTATAGTATTATTAACATATTGCATAAAATGTGTCTGTCCTGTCCTCAACGCAGTTGGAGCCTGGAGCAGCAGAAGCAAATGTAGATCTTCAGGAAAAACGTTTCAAAGGTTAGTATGCAAATATTATGTAAACAAAGGCATGCCCTGTATTTCAGAAAATAAATTAATACTATTGGTTCTGGTTTCCTTTATGGGTAGACGGATTACAGATACGAAATTTATACCAATGAATTCTGTTTCACTTACTGATAAATTGGTCATATCCATTTATTATTTTAATAATTGTGAATAAGCCACAAACTACAAACTTCGCTTATTCCTAACTAAAATAGTAAATAGAGTAAATAACAAAAAGATTATTTGTAAAATTAAAATAATTCTTCTTTTTGCTTTTTTGCTAATGTATGCGTTTATAAACAGGATGGTAGACCACACACTATAATATGTAGTACCAACTAATGAATACACAGAATATTATAGTCGGTTCGCTAAACTCAGCCTCAGTACTACTGAGTCTCAGACACAACTGGCTAGTGATTTTAGTAAATAAATTTGCCAATTTCGTAAAATTGGCAAAAAAATAATAACTAAATAGTTAATAATTACTAAATAGTTAGTAATTTTGGCAAAATTGGCCAAAAACAAAAAAATTACCTACTAAAATCACTAGCCAGTTGTGTCTGAGTTTGGGGAACGACTATACTAATAAACAATTTCTAAGCTATTTTATAATATTTTGTGAGTTCGTTAATTATATTTTTTATTTAAAACTAAAATTTGTTAATAATGCTTAGTAATGCATATATTTTGTATTTTTAGCTTTCCAGAAGATCCTGCGAAGAAGGCATGAAGTATAGATCTGAGTTGTTAATAGAGGAGTATGTTCAAAACATTTTTTAGAAAAAGATATTGACAGAATTTCACTTTCATCTGTTCGTTTGAGAGACTGTGCTGTTCCAATAGCTTATGTCACACAGGTAATATGCTTAACGTAATTAATAATACAGTCCGTACAATATAGATACTGTTGCAATTCATTAGAGAGATTTTGCACCTCTTATTTTGCAATTCCCTTATGGTTATCGTTATACTATGTCTGCGCAGTAGCGAATATATGATCCGTTATGAAACATAAGGGATTCCGTAATTTACGGAGGTTTAAAGTAGTGCTTATCGTTATCATTATAGTAATGGTTAAATTGCTTTGTTGCCAGAATGTAAAAAATCAGTACAATTACATTTACATAGATTCTAATTTTGATGACCTATAAATTAAAATATCAAAAACTGTTCAAGTATATGCTTAAAATTACAATAACGTTGTGAAGTGAGGTTACGTTTAAATAACGATAACGATGACACAAAAAACCTACTTGACAGGCTGCAAAAACTCTGCTTTTTAACGTTGCCATAATCGTTATGCTTAATAAAGTTAACCATAGCGGAGCCAAAATCAGCGGTTTTTTTAAGAGGTGCAAAATCTCTCCAATATCTACATCAGAGATCTAAGTTGACATTGTTGCCCAATTACAAAAAATTTTTGAATTCATTTTAACTCAAATATATCACATAATTATTGCCAAGTAGATTATACAACAAAACAGATTAATATTCAATGTAAATAAATAAAAACATCACAAATAGAAAACAAGAATTAAGTTATAATCTTATGTTATAGTTATTAAGGTACCAAGGGTATTATAAGGATAATAACGCTTGAGGTCAATGGTGTATTAAACAAGGGCCTTCGGCCTGAGGGATATACGTTGACCGAAAGCGTTATTATTATAATACCTGTGGTGCCTTCAACGTTTAATGTCTGACTAAATTATTCTTTAAATGCGAAAAATTTGAATGAATTTTGAATTAATTAGTTTTTAAATAAGTACATTTACCAGTAACAGTAGTAACGTAATTGTGGTAACCATAGTTTTACTTAGGTTGATATTTGTCAACTTGACAGTATCTAAGTCGTTATTTAAATGTAATGCCCAAGGGCATTATTTTTCAAAATAACGCCCTAGAGCGTTATATCGTACTTAACAGACTTCGAAATAATGTTATTATTTGTCAAATAATATACCAGTCGGTCATTAAAGTAAATAATAAAAACAATAAATATAATGAATACTAAATACTTATTTGTTTGTGAAAAAGCTATTTCTTTGTGGCTTTTTTGTAATTAACTATTCTAATGGGAAATAAGCCACAATTTACTTGAAAAAATAATTTTATTAAGGTTTCTACGTCCACATCCGACGTCGTTGTCAAAATACAAAATGTTCATTATTATTATTTTATTTATTAAATATTATTTTTTATTATATATTTAAATATTATTTAATATTTATTTTTTTATTATTATTTATGCATATTATTATTATTACCTGTAAATAATATTTCTTCTGATTGTTAATTGTAAAGGATAGAAAAATTACCTTTTATTTTATTTTCTTTTAGAATCAGCCGCGAGAAGTGGTCTACAAAAAACCAGGAAGGAAATGGAATATGTGGCTACGAAAAGCAAAAGAAAGGTTTACAAAGCAAATGTGACACATTTTTTTATAATATTTAGGAATGTCAGTAAATTACATTAAAAAAATGTATGAAAAGATTTTTTGCAATAAAAATGTTTATATTTATCAAGGATGTATTATTTGTTATGGCCACATATCGTCAGTGATGTGACAATACCTCTTAACTGTTTTTTCATGAGATTTGTAAGATAGACTAAAAACTTGTTTGGGCCACCTCCTGTTTTCATATATTTTTTGACTTGTTTTGCAGTAAATTCAATGATCTATTTACTACAAAACAAGTCAAAACTTACGTATGAAAACAGGTGACCTTAAAAAATGTTTTTCGTCTCCTCCACACCTCATGAAAAAACATATAGGAGGTATTGTCACATCACTGACGATATATATCAGAGAATGTCTAAAAAATATACTATGAATGTTCAAAGAATGTTCGTAGACATTCATGGAATGTTCCAACAAGACATTCAGTCTAAAAAATATACTGTGAATGTCCAAAGAACATTCATGGAATGTTCCAACAAGACATTCAGTCTAAAACATATACTGTGAATGTCCAAAGAACATTCGTAGACATTCATGGAATGTTCCAACAGAACATTCTAAGAATATTTAAAATGCTGACACAGCACTTTCCTGGGACTTTCCAGGGACATTCGTGTGCATTTGGGGACATTCCAGGAATGTTTTTAATGTCCTGTGAGTAGCTTCTAGGAACATTCCTGGAATGTTTTTGTTATTAGGGTCGGTACTTTAGCACTTCGAAAGATAAAAGATAAACCGAGGCGGTGACGCAAGACGCGACGGGGTGAAATGTAAACACTAAAGAGGCCTGCCGAAGGGTAACGGTTTACGGTTTCTTTGATATTAGAGAGATATCGTAAAGGTTAACGTTAATAACGTGTCAAGACGTAAATAACGGATATTTAATTTTAACACATGCATCAAGAGAGTTATCGCAAATGTTTTGGGGCGGGGCTTAACGTTATTATGACAACCGACGTTTGGAATTAAATGTTACCTAGAAATTAATGTTGAGGAATACTGTAAATGTTTTTTTATTGAAAAATGAATCTGGATATTGAGCAGGTTGACATGCATTTTAATTTTAATGATCTAACCAACAATAAATATAAATACCTAATCAGTATAAAAATACTATAAAATATCTGAATAACTAATATTCTAAGCAAAAAAAGTAGTCTATTATAGACAAAATGAGAACACAATTATTTCTCAACACAGTTAACAAGATGATTCACAATTTTTAGTTTATAAAATTTGTATTTCACAAATTATTTTTATGTTTCATCCCAAATGTCAAATTAGCGTTAACGTTATTACCGTCCCTTATTTCGACCTAATTAGCGGGACATGTTATCCGGTATTAGAGTAACATTCACTCTGAGCTTGCGTACATGTCAATATAGCGTTTTCCGCTATTAGCGTTCGGTAAAAATACCTTTGCGATATCTCTCTACCAGGTACACTATTTATTTTTTTTATTAAGAAAAAGTCGCATCCACCTAATGGTTATTAGCGACGGAACAATATATAATATATACAAAAATGTGGTACAATATAAGTATAGTACAAAGGTAAGGTTACATGCATTATCTACAAAAACTTGTTAGATTATATTGAATACACCATTTCTACACTATTTATTACTTTATTATTACAACTGTAATAAAAAGAAACCTACTATTTACTACTATATCCTCCTGAGACCTGATGTCCAATTAAATGGACATTTACGTATTATATATAAATATTTTTGGCAAGAACTAAATTTACAGCGCCGAGTCCCACGGTTCATCGAATTTACCTTTTAGCCTGAGTGTGCATAGTCTATCATCCTTCTTCTTCTTGTGCCACTCCTATCGGAGATTGGAAATCAGTCTATTATCCGATACTGCTTTAAAATCCATATCAGTTTCTTTCAATTTCTTACTTATCAGATATACTGTGCCCAATATTCTGTTGTTGCCTCCACTGTTAAAAAATATATAGCCATCTATTTCCTGACTGCTCTGTCCCAGTTGCTCAGTCTCTTGTAGAGCCACCAGATCAAATTTATATTTTTTGGCTTCGTTTACTAGATGCTTCAGTTTTCCTTCCTGGAATGATCCTATTATATTCCACGTCGCTATTTTAACTAGTTCTTCTTTATTGTCATTATCTCGTTTATTGTTTTTTTATTCTCTTTTCCGTTTTCTTTGCCGGGTCATCTTTGTTGGGTCTTCTAGTGTTGCATTCAATTCTAGTTTTTTGAAATGTCGTCCGTTATTCTTCCCAGCTGCTCCTTTTCTTTATTCCATTTCCATAATTCATTCTTTATTGTCAGTCTTTGGTATCCTGCTTTTTTGTTATTTCCTTTGTTTTTCTGTTCTATAGCAATTCTTCTTATTTTGGCCTGTATTTCTCTTTCATCCTTTGCCAGCTCATCATTTATGTATATTCTTTCTCTCAGTTGTTTGAGCTTCATCTTATTTTGCATTACTTTGGCCTTTTCGGTCTTGTTACCTATCTCTACCAAGTATATTTTTTTCTCCCAGCTTTCTTGCTTCATTAACTTTTACTTTTACTCGCATTCCTTTTTCTATGAATTTTTCTACCTCATTCCCTAGCAAGAGTGGTTGATCGGTGTTAATCTGCAGTCCTTGAACCACAATATTTTTCCTTCTTGCTTCTCTTTCTAATTTTTGTATTCTTTCGTTGGAAATCTTTAATTCATTTCGTAATTGATTAATATCTTGAAGCGCCTTTTCATTAATAAGTTTCAGTTCTTCCATTTCCTTTCGATATTCTTTTTGCTCTTTTTTGAGTTTCTTGATATTTTCGGTTACCTTATTCATGTTTTTCCTCATGTTTTCTCTGCCGGTTCTTTATCTCGTTTGTATCCTCTGCCAGGCCTCTCAGCATCTCCATCATTTGGATTAGCATTTCCTTATTTAAGTTATCCCCTCTCACCGGGGTTCTCATTGTCGAATTCTCAGGGTCTGCCATAATCGCACAGTTTTACCTTTCTACTTTTGTTTGATTTTTCTCCTTGTATTGCTGCCCCCTTGCACCGCGACAGAAGTTGATATCCAGGTCAATCCTTCAGAAATATCAACCTCTCTCAGTGCCTCTGATTCCTCTACTTTATGTTTTCTGACCCTATTAGCTTTAATTTAAATCTGGCAACACCGCCTTTTATTTGGGTTGCTCTTCGGCTGTTAGCTGGCTGTTTAGAATTTTGTCCGTATACCTTACTTTTTCTCGTTTGGATCCCAGCCGTTCATTCATATTAAGTTCTTCCTTTTCCACTGCAATTATTTTAATTTAATTTTAATCTAATTTAAAATGAAGTAAAAGACAGACGTTCTCTCAATCATTTATTGTAACTTCCGACGACCGGTTTTGCTCTATAAAGTATGTAGGGCATCTTCAGGTCAACGGTTACAAGTCACTAAATGCTACAAATAAAAAACCAGAGTTAGAACAATGTCTGGTTGTAAAAGATGCTAAAGATCCATAAGATCAAAAAATAGATCTTTGATTTTTGTAACATTTTTTTGATGTTAAGTTCCTTGTACCGATGTAGCAAAAATGCTAGTTTTGCATTATTCAAATGTTGAATGGGTTGCATGTAGTGTTGCCAGGTCCGATTTGTTTTTAATCGGTACATAAGCAAAAAAAATCGGGATTTAGGGTTGTAGATCGGGACAAATAAACAACAATAGCCCAGAAAATGACCATTTTGGAGTGTCATTTTCAGAGTCAACTCCGAATGGCATAAAAATCTGGTTTTAGGTTCTACTTACTGTCTACTTCAAAGTTGAACTTGTATTGTTGGTTGCTTTTACTTGGGGGGTGACAGTTACAGTTACCCCTTCTCGGGGGTAAAAAACGCGCGTTTAAAGTAAGTCCTAAAATGGATCAACAGACTAATCTAAAAACTTTTGTTCTATATAATTTTTAAACTAAGTCAATACTTTTCTAGTAATTTTACCGAAAAAAATATTCTTAGCAAAAATGCAGCTTTTAAAAAAGCAAAAAAAAATGTATGTTCAGAAAGTATAAAACCAGTAAAAGCAAATTTGTAGCACATCAAAAATACGTTCTTATTCGTCAAATTCCAAATCGAATTTTTCAACTTAAAATAACCAAAAATTTAAGCAATTTTCGGGCAAAACCCTTAAAGTGATTAAAAATCTTTAATTTTGTTTTATATAAAAGTCTCTAGCATTAAAACTAAGCGAGTTACGCTCAAAATAAAGTTGGCTCCTTTTTTTGGTAAAAAAAATCGTGAAAATCTCCCTCTATTTAGCACCGTAAATAAAATTAATCGTTACCTCTTTACCATTTACTTTATATGTGTATTGTTTGTTACGATAAATTGGTAAAATTGGTAGTAAAAAAAAAATTCCTAAAATATTGGAAAATGCCCTTTTTTCAAAATAACTTAAAAAGTATTAGGGATAGGTACTAAAAATCTCAAGGAGTAAAAAGTAGGTGGGTTTTGCTTTTATAAATATGATAGATTCATTTTGTTTTTCTGTAAGACAAAAATTGGTTAAAATATGGCTGTTCATATTTTGCATACACTCGTGATTAGTGACTCTGTCAGACCCTTTCAATCGTGTAAAAAATACATAAGTAAAGTAAATTGTTTGTAAAGTGGTAACGATTAATTTCATTTGGGGTGCTAAGTCGGGTGAGATTTTCACGATTTTTTTTTAACAAAAAAAAAGGAGTCAACATGATTTTGAGCATAACTCGCTAGTTAATTATGATGCTAGAAACTTTTTTAAAACATAAAAATAAAGCTTTATTAAAAAAGATTGAATTGGTTTTTTCCGAAATGTGCTTCATTTCTTGGATATTTCACGTTGAAATATTTGATTTGGAATTTGACTAATAAGAACGTATTTTTCATGAGCTACAACTTTGCTTTTGCTGGGTCTATAGACTTTACGAGTTCACAATTTTTTTTTAATTTTTTTATATTGTGCTACATTTTTGCTCAGAATATTTTTTTTCCATCAAATACTTACTTTTCGAGTTATTTGTGAAAATCGCCAGAAAGCGTGATTTTTGTCGAAAAATACACATTTTCAATCGTAAATAACTCTAAAAGTATTAACTAAGTTAAAATTCTATAGAACTAAAATTGTTTAGAATTAGTCAATTTATCCATCTCCGGACTTTTTGCGACAATTTTAAACGCGCGGTTTTTCACCCCCCAACTAGGGGTGACTGTCACCCCTCGAGTAAAAGCAACCCACGGTACAAGCCGTCCAAATTTTCATGCATTTCGGAATTTCATGCAATCCTGAAAATTACACGGTATCACCGTATTTCCCGTTCATTTACTGGACTACAAAGTGTTTCTATAATCTGTATTTAATCCTACATAATAATAATAATCAGACGAAATTACAAAAAAAAAATCGTAGATTAAGTAAATTTTTTATTTTTTATTAAAATTATATTTTTCATTCGATATTGCCGCTTTTAGGAGTGCCTTGTTTTTATAAAATAGTTATAAAATTCACTGCAAGTCCTCCTGAAATTGGTTTCGTGTATTAAAATCGGGACATGTAGTGTCCCGATCAAGTACAAATCGGTACGCGTCCCCAGACCCCTGAAAATCGGGACGTCCCGCGTAAATCGGGACACCTGGTAACGCTAGTTGCATGTGAGAGTTCATTTTAAGTGAAGTAAAAGACAGACGTACTCTCAATCATTTATTGTAACTTCCGACGACCGGTTTCGCTCTTTAAAGTATGTAGAGCATCTTCAGGTCAACGGTTACAAGTCACTAAATGCTACAAATAAAAAACCAGAGTTAGAACAATGCCTGAAGATGCTCTACATACTTTAAAGAGCGAAACCGGTCGTCGGAAGTTACAATAAATGATTGAGAGTACGTCTGTCTTTTACTTCATTTAAAATGAACTCTCACATGCAACCCATTCAACATTTAATCTAATTTATTATAAGGCCGGATCTGTAATTTTGTGATAAAAATTTGAAAGGTTTATTTAAATACTTAATTTCTTTTTGACACTAATTAAGTTCTTATCTATCATGAATTAACTGGTTTTAATTTCACTTAATGATAATTTTAATAAAGCATGCTAAAAATAGTTGGATTTTACTTGTTTGAAACAATGTTTGCTGCTTTTTCTCTTATACACCACACCTGTATGCACTAACTTTTTAACATTACTTTTTTGAATTCTTTTGAATTTTCTGACTTGTAATACTCCAATAATTTGAATAATACTACGAAGCGAAAAACAACCAACTTTTATTGTCACTTGCAGGACCGGTCACTATGATCTTTATTGTTACTTAAAACCGTTAAGTCGAAACGGAATCCAATTTATTATCTTAGTTTTAAATTGTATGCCAAGATAAAAAATTTCAGCATATAGGTAACTTTTTTAACCTTTTTTTACCCCAGCTCATTTTTCATGAGGATAGTGTCGGACCTTTTAAAAAATATGCACTTTACAAAAAGATCGACGAAAACCGTCATTAGGCGTTCCTTCTCCCTAAGATAATATTGCTCTTAGACTATAACCAAAATTCGCTATCTTTTATCTAAATATAAATGTCGTCTACTGTATATTTTATAAATTGCGCTCATGTTTATTTTCGATGTGAACAGTGTTGAGCCGTGCAATGTGGGATAAATCGATTTATTTTGGGCCTTTTTTAGCCGTAAGAGATATTTTAATTTCCAGTTCTTGGAAATCTATATGAGACTAAAATAGATATTAGAATAGATTTAGGGCTTGATCGATTAATTTTGATGTTTCTAATTATTGTTATTTGATAGGAACATTTGATATAAGTATAATTGATATCAATAAGTCTTATACTATTCCAAGAGTATAAGACTTTTTTTATTGTATAATTTCTATATTAATGGAAGTAGAAACGTCAAAAAACAAATATAAAATATAATTTGTATTACAATAAATTGTAGCTTATACAGGGTGATTCATTAAGAATGTCCAATCTCTGAGATGTATATTCTAGACCTCAAAATATTAAGATTTAACCCAAATCACTTAAATAAAATGTGGTTCGTTACTGAGTTACAGGGTGTTTTATTTAAAAATTTAAGAACTATTTTTACCCAGTGCTTTAAAACTGTTTGACATATCCTTGTCATACTTGGCAGACATTTTTTGTACTGTTCATACTACTAAACTATGTTAAATCAACGTTTCGGGCTACTACCAGAGGCGACCGATAGGGGACAATGGATGGTTTACCCTTCCCAAATTCTACGCCACTGGCGGAATTGCTATTTTAGCGCAATATTTCGATTCTCCAATAATTTATATGTAAATGATACACTATTTATTCGTAACGATAAAGTCATTAGTTTTCGAGACATTTGAAGTTGAAAATGAAACGGCAAAAATGTTGATTAATGTATTGTACCCCTTTATTTTTAACTTCAACTATCTGGAAAACTAATGATTTTATCGGTACGAATGAAGAGTATATTATTTACATAGAAAGTATAGGAGAATCGAAAAATTGCACTAAAATGGTAATTCCGCCAGTGACGTAGAATGTGGGAAGGGTCAACCATTCACTTTCACCTGTAGTGCGCCACTGGTAGTATCCAGAAAGGTTTATTTAACAGTGTTTAGTAAGGTGTACAGTACCTACACTCTCTGCTAAGTATGATAAGGATATGTCAAATACTTTTAAAGTACTAGATACAAATAGTTAATATTTATGTAATAGGGATGTTTGATTTAAAAATTAAAAAATTATTTATACTCAGTACCTTAAAAGTAATTTAAATACCTTTATCATACTTGCCAAAAAGTGTAGCTGCTGCACACGCAACTAATATATGTTAAATAAACATTTCTGTCTACTACCAGAGGCGTACGGAGGAAAGTGAATGATTGACCCTTCCCAAATTCTACACCACTGATAGAATTACTATTTTAGCATAATTTTTAGATTCTACAATACTTTATATATATATAATAATATACTCTTCATTCGTACCGATAAAATCATTAGTTTTCAAGATATTTGTTCAAGAAAGTTGACTCAACTTTGTATCTTTTGATCACTGAGTGTGTTCAAAGATTGACTTCTTTTTTTTGTTTTTTAAACATATATTTTACTTTAAGTAATTAGGGAATTAAAACTTGAGACTGTCATTGTCAGATGATGCGTAGATATACGCTCCTGTTATGTCTATGTCTCGGATGTTGTTTTTTTGATGGAATGTGTCTAAAGATATTCAACCTCTCATCTTTACCGATGAGCCCAGGGAGGTTGAAGAGGGCGAAACACATTTCTGAGAACTGGTGTTTCGATCTTTGATTCTATTCAGAAAATTTTTTCCCAGCCCGAAATAGTGGATGTGTGAGTTATTCGTAAGGGGATTTTTCCACATTCTCTATTTCATTTGTTTGATTTTGTTACGATTGGTCGGTGAACCAACTTTGTATCTTTTGATCACTGAGTGTGTTCAAAGATTGACTTATTTTTTTTTGTTTTATATATATATATATATATATATATATATATATATATATATATATATATATATATATATTACTTTTCCATATTATTGGTTATTTGTTTTATCGTATTTTATTTATGTACCTATTTAATTTTATTTATATAAGTTTATATTTCTTTGGAAATGAGATGCATGATGCATATAATACTGGCACGTGGAAGACGGATACAAAGACAAAGAGCCAGGGCCGTACCGATTTTAATTTTTTTCATAAAAATAAAGTTATTTAGGAAATTTCAAAAAGCTAAATTATATTTAAAAAACTGATTATGAAACAACGAAATAACGTAAATCGTCGATTGATAATACTGGCCTCATCTGCCTCATAGGACAAGCCGCCACTGCCTTGTTTGTTAATATTTTAAGTATGATGGTCTTGAAAATTTTATTTATGGCGGTAAGCAAGGTTATTTCTCTCCAAGTTTTGTACAGTGTGTCTACAACGTAAAGTAATACGAAATAAAATGCGTTTCATTTTAGTAATACTTTCATGTTATAGGTAGGTTTTAAAGTGGTGGGTGAATTTCTTGGAGCAGTGTAAATTCACGTATTTAGACGTTTCACAAAATATTAAGGTTGAGGGAACATAATCGATGGGACTTACTTAATCAATATTTCAGATTCACTCCGGAATCAAGGAGAAACTAAATAATTACAATAGTCCAGTAATAAAATATTAGGACTAAGCTTGGGTTGTGCGAATTTCAAATGTGACCATGAACTTACAAATTATCATACATTTTGTTAACATTACAGCATTTATTGTAACTTCTTCTTAATTAGTAAGTGGAATAATAGGTCAGTCAATAGACAAACAACATGAAAAAATGTTATACAAGTAATTGAATGTTTTAAAAGTTCTTTGGGGGGTAGCTGATTACAATTTACTGAAGACGTACAGGTAATCTGGTTTTTTGTTAAACAATCATAAAGAGTGAGAACATAACTTTTTATTTTATGTTTATAAAACATTTCTTATGAATTTAGAGAAAAATGGTGCAGACACATGTTATGGACCATAAAAAGTTCTTTAATTTTAGAGTTTCCCAATTAAAATACATAAACAATTGATCGAGATAGTTGCTACAAACCCTTGTTTTTGCAGTAATTTATAAATGTTACTAACTTTGTTTTTTTTTGCATGATGATATGTAACATAACCACCAAAAATTGTGACAGCCAATTATTTATTAAAGTGTGTTAAATTTCAAACAGATCATCCAAATAATTTATACACTGCGTTTAGTTTTTAATTAGATATACGGCCTTAGAATGTCAACACTGCCGACTTACCACATTCAATAAGCTATGCGATATTATTATAATTTATAGTGTAAATATCAAGAGTGTATGCGGCATAGAGTCATAGAGTATCAATTTAATCTTCAAAATAGAGGTGACTATTTCTTTAGTTTTTGAATATTCTTTTAAAAATCCTTACTTGTTAATTGCTTAAATTATTCATTAATTAAATTATTAGGATTATTATTTTTTATTTAAACAAAAATGACCCTGCATCAACTACTAGGAGTTATTATAAGGGGGTACAAATACAAATTGCAAGTACATATTCAATTTCTTACAATGTATATAACTTAAATATATTTTATTAAACACTGTACAGTGGCGACGCCTGACTTTTCCTAAAGTGTTACCAAAACCAGATGCAAAAAATCTTATTAAAAAAAATGAAGATATGGCTAAATGTATATATAGCTTCAATAATATCATTTTGTATATCACTTGAAACTCTCGAAAAAACAGTTGATGTTTCTAGATGTTGGCAAAATTTTTGATCTTTTTTGGCAATTAATGTTAACAATTCCCTGTAATTGCCTCGATTGTCAGAGTCGTCGCCCTCAAAATGACCACAAAATGCTAATTTTTGTTTGGCGAAAAAACATACTGTATCTATTATAAGTGTGCTAAGGATATACCTATCTATTTTTTAACAAACTCTTTATGTTTAGCAATATTTGCTTTAAAAGCTTGGTTAAGAGAACTTTCAATTCTTGTTTTGCCAAACTGAATCAAACTGGGTATACATCTTACACGTAGGTAACGGAGAAATTTCATGTCTCCTTTTTAAAACTCTAAAATCATTTAAATCGTGGACCTGGTCCACCCATTTTTCTGTAGAAACCAGAAGACATCGCCAACAATACAGTCTATTTTTCTTGCAACCACATAACCAAGGATTTTCACAGTACCAACTAAATTGAAAATATCGAACTACTTTTTCTGATTCCTTTTTTAAATTGTTTAAAATAGGTCTTTCATTTTCAATAGTCTCATGTTTTTCTTCAAAATTATACAAGGAGAATTACTTTTCAAGTAGTTGATCGATTACGCAGCGACACTCCATGGTTAACTGCACGCACACTTTTTATAGGTATTGTAACCAATTTTAAATCTGGTAACAGGGCTACTGATATACACAGCGCGCTTTTTCAGACACTAGCCGGTCCCGAGCGACAGCGAGTATATAACCATTGTAACCACAAATGAGACTGGTAACAGAGTATAATAAAGTGCAACTGAGTCACATAAACTCGCCAATATGTTCGTGTGTCTACGAGTATTAGTTGGCTATTTACTGAATTAGGTACTATTAACACATAATATAATAATATATTTCTATTGGTAAAAATATTGGTAAATGGAATTATTCATCGTCATATAATATTTATTTGCAAGATTTTTAACTGTTACCAATGGTAACAGTGGTTACATGGACGCTTCGCCAGTGCACTGTAAAATTTAATGTCTTTCAAATATTTTAGCACTTGGTTGAACTGGCAGCTTAGTAGATCCTTCATGTTGGTACAGAGGTTATTTTTTCTTCTTTCTTGGGTGTATGTTTTGCATTCTAACAGAATATGTTTCACAGTGATTTGGATCTTGCAGTTGTGGCAGAAAGGGATGGCTTCTTTATTTATTAAGTGAATATGGGTTGGTATAGTATGTCCTAATCGCAGTCGATTTATTATTACTTGTTCACAACGTTTGAGTGAGAATGGTAAGGTGGTGCCGACAGTTTCTATAACATCTTTTAACTTGTTGGATGTGGAATTCCAGTTACTCTGCCATAAGGATTATTTTTAACTAACTATGTATTCAGTGATTACAATAATTTATATACTATGAAATAAAAACTAATAACCGAGAAAAATTGATAAAGTGATTTAATAACATAATGTTACTATCAGAATGATTACATACATTTTGAACATCTTTAACAGATAAATACAATTTTATATATTTGGTAATAAATGTTTAAGGGATTTGAGAAGCCGTTTTATAGATAACCACTTGCCAGTAATTTAACAATCGTATTAGGTTACCAACTCCTAGTAAATTAGTAATTTCAGATCTTAAGGTCCGCGCTCACTTAATCGCATTGGTCGGCAACGGAACAGACCGCTACAGCCCGGAATTAAATGCCGTAGCGCACATTTATCGGCAAAATCACGCCAGGTTAGTCCAACGGCGTAACCAGGATGATCCAAAGGGGGGTTACAACTACTGAAGAGGCTCTAGGGGTATGGTGTTAAGCGTATAGAGCTTAAAGTGCATCACAATGGCGGGGGGGGGGGGTTATAACCCCCCAAACCCCCCAAACCCCCCTGGTTAAGCCTATGGGTTAGTCGGTGTATTTACATGTTTTATGGAAGGTGAATCTAAAAAAATATTATTAGTTTGTTGTGCGAGGAAGAGAAAATATAAACTTCCATAAGAAAAGCGTAATATTTCATTTTTTTATTATTTTAAATAAAAGTGCATAAGTTCAAGAATATTCTCTGAAAATTTCAGGTTAATCGGAGTAAAATTACCAAATATACAGCATGTTGAATATACCTACCTTCTACTCGCTTTGCTGCGGTTTCGCGCCGGCACGCTTGAGCGTAGTGAGAAACGTTCAGCAACTGCTCGCCTTCTTTTTTTTTGATTACTCCGCGATTCAAAAAACATATTTCGATGTGAATCACTTTACGATTTGACAGACAAATAAGAAAATGAAAATGCAGTTGTTAAAACTTTAAACTCGTTTTCCTGAAAAACTGCTTTTTCAAATGCGGTGGACATTGTAACTCAAAAACTACTCAACTTATCCACCTGAAATTTTGCACAGATTCTGTTTAGACATTTCGTGAGGTAACTCTGTTGAGATATATTTGTTTTTATGCTTATTTTTTGTTTAGAAATTATAAATAAGTTGATTTTCACCCTTTTGTTACAAAAAATTCCGTTTTTTGACTTCCGAGTGATACCAAGAACTCAAAAATCATTCAAAAAAACTCGACACTGTTACCTCGAGGAACTCATAAGCTAATCAAATATTTTTGAATTTTCTGTTTCTCATAATCCAGTGACGCGTTCTGATGTCCGCCGCAAAATGCACTATTTTCGGAGGTGTCTGTAAAAATTTGCCACTGTTGGCTTATTTTTCAATATTTTTCCTTGACATTTTTTTCAATTCTGTGAATTATACTTAATATTATTACAGTAAAACCTGTCAGTAACGGCCACTAAAAATGAAAGAACTATTGGCCGATATAGAAAGGTGGCCGCTATTGCCAGTTTTTGTAGTCTACTTAGTCTATTATTATATAGTCTATTTTTATATAGTCATAGGTTTGGGAAATTTTTAAACTGGCCATTAGAACAGGTGGCCGATGTTGGCAGGTGGCCGTTAACACAGGTTTTACTGTATTTAATTTAAAAATAAAATAACTGTACCATAGTTTCAAACAAAAATCACAAACATGTGCTTGATTTGTTAATTTCAAACCATACCCTCCCCTTGGATCACCAAGATAAATTTTATCACCCGTGTTGAGCTGCCCCCCCCCCACTTGCAAAAATCAAAAAACCAATAGCCCTGATTTATGAACTATTTATGAGCTCTCATATTCCGCAAACTAAAAATTTTGAGCTCGTTCCACTGAGCAGGAATTTGATAATATAGTGGGGGGGGGGGGGCTGAGTCAGCCACCCCCACTACTTAAAAATGGGAATATTGAATCGGTTTTTGCGGCAAAATTACGAGCTATTTATGAGCTCTTGAAATTATATAGTTTCGATTTTTGAGCTCATCCCCTTCACCCCCAAACAACCCTTTAATTGATTTAACTTAAGAGAAAAATGCCTATAGCTTATATACTCTAAGAATAAACTATTAAATCACGTGCATTTCGATTATTGAGCTACAACCCCTTCGCAAGAAAACCACCCTATCTTCCCGGCTTAAGAGAAAGTTGTACTTAAAATGCATTAAACTAATTATTTGGCGACAACATATCATTGAATAATTTATAAGCTTCCAAATTACGCGCATTTAGATCAGTAAATTGCAATTTATTTTGTATAGTGCAGTCACTGAAAGTGAAAATTAACGATTACCTTCAATTTCGGTGAACCTTTATCGATTTTCACGAAAATTGGTCAGTGGTTAGAGGATACGTCAAGAAACAAAGGTGACATAATACTACCTTGCGCCTTTACCCTGAGGGTGCATATCGCCCCTTCTCGGGGGTGAAAATTATTTTATAAAAAATAACCGCACAAATCAATAAAGGAACAAATTAAAAGTAAAATTTATTATATAAAGTTAATAAAATAAGTCAATACTTTTTAAGTTATTAAAGATTAAAGATTTTAATTATTCGTGAAAAAAATGCATGTTATGAAGCGATTTTTCGTAAATCACTGAAAAACTGTAAGTTTTTACAAAAAAGTTAATAGTAGTTTAATTCGTATAGCTTATATTCTAAGAATAAACTCTTAAATCACGCGCCTTTCGATTATATAGAGCTACAACCCCTTCGCAAGAAAACCATCCCATATTCCTGGCTTAAGAGAGAGTTGTACTTAAAATAATTTAAATTAATTATTTGGCGACTACATATCGTTTAATAATTTATGCGATTGCAAAATATACGCATCTCAATTATTGAATTGCCATTTTCTTTCTATAGTGCAGTCACTGAAGGTAAAAATCAACTATGACCTTCGCTTTCGGTAAATCTCCATTCATTTTCACGAATTAACAATAACAATTTGAGGTTCTAACCTGGGGTATATGTCACCCCTTGTCGGGGGTGAAAATTACTTTATTAAAAATAACCCCACAAATCGAGAGAGGGCAAATTGTAAGCAAAATTTGTTATATAATGTGACTAAAATAAATCAATACTTTTTGAGTTATTAAAGATCAAATATTTTAATTTTTGTGAAAGAAAATGCATGCTTTAAAGCGATTTTTCATAAATAACTCAAAAACTGTAAGTTTTTACAAATAAGTGTTTATCACTAAAATTGAAGCTAATAAACAATATAATAAATTGCTTACTTGAAAAACCCTTTAATGTTAATTTAAAGTTAGTTATTGGTAATTAAATGTATATTTTTTTCTGTGACTCTTCAAATCTAAGGATTCAAGCTTAAATAACGGGAAAGAGATGCATTTTATAACACTTAGGTACTAAATACTTGTCAAAGTACTTAGAAATACCTATCAAAAATGAGCTCTAGAAAAAGTTAATAGCATCAAAATCCGCTCACCAATTTTCGTGAAAATGAATGGAGATTTACCGAAATCGAAGGTCATAGTTGATTTTTACCTTCAGTGACTGCACTATAGAAAGAAAATGGCAATTCAATAATTGAGATGCGTATATTTAGCGAGCTCATAAATTATTAAACGATACATAGTCGCCAAATAATTAATTTAAATTATTTTAAGTACAACTCTCTCTTAAGCCGGGAATATGGGATGGTTTTCTTGCGAAGGGGTTGTAGCTCAATCATCGAAAGGCGCGTGATTTAAGAGTTTATTCTTAGAATATAAGCTATACGAATAAAATTACTATTAACTTTTTTGTAAAAACTTACAGTTTTTCAGTGATTTATGAAAAACCGCTTCAGAGCATGCATTTTTTTCACGAATAATTAAAATTTTTGATCTTTAATAACTTAATAAGTATTGACTTATTTTAATAACTTTATATAATAAATTTTGCTTATAATTTGTTCTTTTATAGATTTGTGCAGTTATTTTTTATAAAATAATTTTCACCCCCGAGAAGGGACGGTATCCACCCTCAGGGTAAAGGCGCAAGGTGGTACCATGTCGCCTTTGTTTCTTGAGGTATCCTCTAACCACTGACCAATTTTCGTAAAAATCGATGAAGGTTCACCGAAATTGAAGGTAATCGTTGATTTTTACTTTCAGTGACTGCACTATACAAAATAAATGGCAATTTGCTGATTTAAATGCGCGTAATTTGGAACCTTATAAATTATTAAATTATATGTAGTCGCCAAATAATTAATTTAATGCATTTGAAGTACCACTTTCTCTTAAGCCGGGAAGATAGGGTGGTTTTCTTGCGAAGGGGTTGCAGCTCAATAATCTAAATACACGTGATTTAATAGTTTATTCTTAGAGTATGTACGCTATAGGAATTATATCCGCAATACGATATATTTTAAGTTTTCTCAGCATTTTTCTCGTAAGTTAAATCAATTGAAGGGTTGTTTGGGGGTGAAGGGGATGAGCTCAAAAATCGAAACCATATAATTTCAAGAGCTCATAAATAGCTCGTAATTCTGCCGCAAAAACCGATTCAATATTCCTATTTTTAAGTAGTGGGGGGGGGGCTGACTCAGCCCCCCCACCAAAGTATCAAATTCCTGCTCAGTGGAACGAGCTCAAAATTTTTAGTTTGCGGAATATAAGAGCTCATAAATAGATCATAAATTAGGGCTATTTGTTTTTTGATTTTTGTAAGTGGGGGGGGGGGGGGCAGCTCAACACGGGTAATTTTATCAATAATTTAGAATGAATTACGAAAAAGTTCAAGAAATTTTATTGGCTGATCTAAAACTGATCTCAAAAAAATATGTGGCCACTTGGTTCAAACCAAGGTTATAAATCTAAACATACACACACAAAACAAAATACAAAATTTTAGACATTTAAAATATTAAAAAAATTTTAAAGTAAAATTAGTCTCATTTCTAGAAAAAACAATAAACTGTATAAGATTCCACTATTCCACTCCGAGATTTCGGGGCGTTTCGATGTGAATCGGTGTGCTCCGTTTCCGTAGAGTATGCGTTGAGTCATTTGAATACACGATGCTATTAAATTGCCGGTCGTCGTGGTCCGTTCCGTTGCCGACCGATTCGATCTAATGACCTTTAAAATATTTGTTTGAATCTGCCTATGGACGATTACGCATCGATACTATAGCAGAATAATAAGCATTTCTTGCTTATTTTTCGCTCTTCTGTTCTTCAATTTAATTTTCTTTTTTACTGTATTTATTATTAATTCTTCTGGTTCTCCTTGTATTTTTATCTTTTATATTTCTCTTGGGTCTTGATATTGATTTAAATTCCCTTACAAAATGCCTTATTGTATGTATCCTATTTGGCCATAATTTATTCGAGACTAGATGTTTTGCTGTTTTTTCTGATGCTGTATATATTTAACAAAAAGGATATATATTAACTTCAGCATAGGCACATAAGAGACGGTGATAACTGAATTGAAAATCTTTCTGTGTGTGCGGTGACTAAAACTTAAAGTATTTCCATGTAATCATCAATCACGTTCTCAAAGCTGAAATGTAAAGCAAAGTATACCAACTTCTAACACTGAGTTTTAGTTTTAGTTTGAGCTCATAAAATGCTGAAAATTTTTCAAGTACACATTTCATGCTGAACATTGCAAATCATGAACTGTGAGGTGATTGAACAATTGTGTTAATGATACAGCGAGAAGATTAACATAAATAATTCCCGAAAAATACGCGTATTTGGCTGTCTCAACATTCATAATTGATTAGAATTATCAGCGTTTTTTTAAATATTGCATTTATTTAAAATCTCTAATCATCATCATCATTCTCTTTGCCTTATCCCTATGCGGGATCGGCTTCCCTAATTGCATTTCTCAATACAATTATATCTTGGGTCATATCAATATCAATCCCCTTTACCAACATGTCCTGCCTAATCGTCTCTCCCCCACGTCTTCTTTGGTCTTCCTCTCCTACTTCTTCCAGGGATCTACACTTCAGCAACTCTTCGTATTGGGTGATTAGCGTTTCGACGTTGAATATGACCAAACCATCTTAACCTATGCTCTCTCATTTTGGCATCAATTGGTGCCACACCTAGACTTCCCCTAATATACTCATTTTTAATTCTATCCTTTCTTGTCACTCCACTCATCCATCTAAGCATTCTCCTCTTTCTTGTTGTTCCTCTTTCTTTTTCACTGCCCAACATTCAGTTCCGTACATCATAGCCGGTCTTATGGCTGTTTTATAGAATTTTCCCTTCAACTTTATTGGAATTTTCCTGTCACACAGCACACCAGTCGCTTCCTTCCACTTCATCCATCTATTTCTCCATTACTCTGAAATACCGATCCCAGGTACTTAAAACTATTGGTTTTTACAATCAGTTCACCATCCAAAGATACCATTTTATTTGTAGTAACTCCATCTTTAAATGAACATTGCAAACACTTTGTCTTTTTCCTACTAAATTTTAAAACTTTTTCTCCAGAGCCTGTCTCCACTGTTCCAGTTTTTGTTCTAAGTCTCTTTCACTATTTCTTACTAACATGGCATCATCAGCATACAAGCACCATGGAATGTAACCCTGTAGTTTCGCTGTTATCTGGTCCAAAACTAATGAGAATAAATACGGACTAAGCATCAAACCTTGGTGAAATCCTACTTCCACATGAAATTTATCAGTCTCTCCCACACCTGTCCTAACACTAGTCGTTACTCCCTCATACATATCCCTCACAATCTTTACATATTCACCAGGGACTCCTTTCTTATCGAGTGCCCACCACAGGATCTCTCTAGGAACTCTATCATATGCTTTCTCAAGATCAATGAATACCATAATATGAACGTTTGTTTATTTACTCCTGTATTTTTCCATCAACTACCTTATAATGAAAATGGCATCTGTTGTTGATATTCCCTGCATAAAGCCAAATTAATTCTCGGATATTTCGGTCTCTTCATGTATCCGTCTATCAATTACTCTTTCCCATATTTTCATGGTGTGGCTAAGCAGTTGTATAGCCCTGTAGTTTGTACATTGTTGTATATCTCCCTTGTTTTTGTAGACAGGTACTAGTATACTGCTTCTCCATTCGTCTGGCATTTGTCCAACTTTCATAATTCTATTAAATAACCCTACTGGACACCTTGTTCCTGTCTCTCCCAGTGCTCTCCATACTTCCCCAGGAATATCATTTGGTCCTACTGCTTTTCCTTTCTTTATTTTTTGAAGCGCTTGAGCCACTTCCTCGTTTGTTATTTTGGTGACCATTGCTGCTACTGTCTTCGTTGACTCTACAGGCTGTCTGTCAAATTCTTCATTTAATAAGCTATCAAAGTACTTTCTCCATCTCTTTTTGACATCCTTTTCGTGAACTAGTATTTTATTATTTTCACCTCAGATACATCTAATCTGATTAAAATCTTTTGCTTTCTTTGCTCTCTGTTCGGCTATTTTATATATTTTCGTTTTGCCTTCCCTCTTATCAAGTTGATCGTATAGGTTTGAATACGCTTCTGCTTTGGCTTTTGCTACTGCTACTTTCGCTTCCTTTTTCGCCACCATAATATAGTTTTGAAGATCTTTGTCGGATCTGGTTTCTTGCCACTTTTTATATAATTTTCGCTTCTCTTTTATTTTTCCTTGATTTTCGTTAGACCACCACCAAGTCTCTTTATCCTCAAACCTTTTTCCTGACGTTTTCCCAAGTATTTCAATAGCAGTATCTCTAATACTACTGGCTATTTTCTCCAAATTGCATTAGGGTTTCCTTTCATGTTCCAACATATTTTGACTACTATTCTTTCCCTGAATAGACCTTCTTTGTCATCTTTTAGCATCCACCACTTGATTTTTTGTGGTCCTCTCCGATATTTTGGTTTAGCTTCACTTTTTACTTCAATGTTAGAACAAGCAGCTTATGTTGTTGGCTTACTGTCTCACTAACTATTACCTTGCAGTCCTTGCCTTCACGTATGTCTTCTTTCCTTATCATGAAATAGTCTATTTGGGATTGATGTTGTCCACTATTGTACGTAATAAGATGAGTTACTCTCTTTTTAAAGAATGTGTTAACAATCGCCATATCTAGTGCTGTTGCTAATTCAAGCATATCATTTCCAGCTTCATTTGTAGTTCCAAAGCCTAATCCCCCTTGCATTGCTTAGGTTTTGGAACTACAAATGAAGCTGGAGACGATATGCTTGAATTTATTTAAAATCTCTAATATAAATTAATATAAATTAACTAATTAAATAGCTTATTTATCTACGGGTAACTTGCGGGAAAGTATGCTATGATAATTTTTTGTTGTTAGATAATGTTTTTTTTCTACGGCAGTTTAATAATATGCTTATTATTCAATATTTTTGAATAGATAATAACACATAATAACACCGATTACTTTACCCGTGAGTAATAGTTCATTACGCACCGGTCATTACTCACGGGCTGAAGTTAGGTTCAAGTGGTCCATGCCACTTTTAATATACATATGTATTAGTCGTATATAAACTGCAAATAAAATTAATTAGACTTATTTATGTAATACAATAATTATTGGACATTTCATCAATAATTAACTTCGAAAAATTTTTTGAAGGATTTTTAACTGTAATGGGTCAGTACATTTTTTCTGCGACCGTTTAATAACATGCTCATTATTCGCTATTTTTTCATAGATAATAGCAATAATAGTCAATCCAACTTCTATTCGTTTCCGAAAAATTATATTGATAAATTTGTACCTACTGTCAATGAATCTAATAAATAGGAAATGTCTATTATCGGCGGACGTATTATTTCATTCATAAAGTTTTATTTATATTTACATTTAACTATACAGGGTGTTTGGTAAAGAATGGGCCATAACTTAACCTCAGGTTGCTGAGGTTAAAATAGGCCGATTTAAGCTAACTTACCTTAGTACAAAGTTTATAATAACCGAGATACAGGGTGTCAAAGTTAAACTTTTTTTTTTATTTATTATTGAATATTTCCTGACAGGTATGAGATAACAACATAAAATTTGGTATTTGGAGGTTTTTTGGGTCGAGAAAACTAAATTCCCTACCAAAAATGATGTATTGCCCAGAGGGCACCACATACGCCTTTCAGCACTCATTTATTACGTTCAATTTTTTTATCCCTCACTCTGTATAATTTTGACATTAAATTTTTTTTTCTCCTATTAGTTTTACTTAAAAAAGGTATACTTTTTCATCTCCCTAAACTCAACCGTTTTCGAGATAAACGCATTTTAAATCTGCGATACACCATCATTTTTAGCATACTATCATTGTACCGGGTGTCCCAATAAGAATGGCTCTCGGCCATATCTCAGGAACCGTTTATAGTAGAGCTTTGAAATAAAAAATTTTATAACAAAAATTGCCTCAGGAAAAGCCTGGAAATTATTTTCATAATTGTGGGACCACCGCTAGAGGGCGTAATTGAATATCAAAAATTAAAAAATCTAAATTTTACAAAATTTTCCTAATGAAGGGGCACTGGAAATTCGATCGTCGTATTCTTCATAAAATTCCACGCATATTTGATTTGACAAGTTTAGGTCTACCTTTGGAAATAAGAGGTGGGGGTGAGTGGGAACCTTGTTATGAAAAACTGGCTGTGAGTCCGGTTCTGCTTAATCAAATTTTGCAAACTTGGTCTTGTTGAAGACAGATCTTTTTTGTCAATGTAAAAGTTATGATTTCGAACCAACTTAGTGAGTAATATGCCAGCTAGAAGGCGTTATTTAATTTTTTTCAGAAATCTAGTGTTCCTTGGAAAATATTAAATAGAAACATGCATTTTTAATACCATATTACAAAATTAGACAAAATTAGCAACAGAATAGCGAAAACCGCATGTTAATACCTTTTTTATATCTCGAGATATCTTACAAAACGTGTAAATTTAAAAACATAACTGTTACTGTCACCGGTAAACGAAATTCATTAAAAGTAGTGTGCTATGGAAACAACAAAGAAACATTTTCCAGCTGTCAACGTATATTAGGTCTTTTCAACGCTTCTCGTTTGTTTCGAGCCTCGTTCATATCTCGTATATTAATATTATACACGGATTATACGGCATATGACAGAGGCTCGAAACAAATGAGAAGCGTTGAAAAGCCCTTTTACAAAGAAATAAAAACAACTATTTAGTGATGACATAAACGTTCAAATTTTGCCCATCATTTTCGTTGCAAACATTTACTCTTTCAAGAGTAAATTGAACAGCAGTCTCAATTTCTGCTCTCGATATGCTTTGAATGGCGTTTAGTATTCTCTGGATAATGTATTCTAGAGTAGTGTATGATGGGCAACAATTTGAATATTTAGGTCGTCACTAAGTAGTTCCTTTTGTTCTGTGTTATATTTAGTTTTAATAGTATTGTTTCTCTTTATATTGTTGTTTTAATTAATTATATTTTTACACGTTGACATCTGGAAAATGTTATTTTGTTTTTTTTCCACAGCACACTACTTTTCATTAACTTAGTTTACCGGTGATAGTAACAGTTATGTATAAAATTTACACGTTTCTCGAGATATCTTGAGATAGATAAAAGATATCGACATGCGGTTTTCGCTATTCTATTGCCAATTTAATCTAATTTTATAAAGTATGATTAAAAATGCATACTTGTATTTAATATTTTCCAAAGAAAACTAGATTTCTGAAAAAAATTAAATAACGCCTCCCAGCTGGCTTATTACTTATTAGGATGATTCAAAGTTATCACGCTTACATTGAAGAAAAAGATCTGTCTTCAACAAGACCCAGTTTTCAAAATTTGATTTAGCAGAACCGGACTTACAGCCATTTTTTCATAACAAGGTTCCCACTCACCCCCACCTCTTATTTGCAAAGGTAGAGTTAAACTTGTTAAATCAAATATGCGCAGAATTTGATGAAGAATACAATAATCGGATTTCCAGTGCCCCTTCATTAGGAAAATTTTGTAAAATTTAGATTTTTTTATTTTTGATATTCAATTACGCCCTCTAGCGGTGGACCCATAATTATGAAAATAATTTCCAGGCTTTTCCTGAGGCAACTTTTGTTATAAAATTTTTTATTTCAAAGCTCTACTATAAACGGTTCCTAAGATATGGCCGAGAGCCATTCTTATTGGGACACCCGGTACATACATAGTTCCACCCGAAAAATAACTTAAAACCATAATAATTGTGCCAGTTCTCAAATTTATGTCATTGCATCGCAAATTCCATTTGAAGAAATTTGCGATACATTTTTGGATAATTTTATGGTTTTAAGATATTTTTCGGGTGTAACTACAATGATATTATGCTAAAAATGATGGTGTATCGCACATTTAAAATGCGTTTATCTCGAAAACGGTTGAGTTCAGGGAGATAAAAGTAGTATACCTTTTTTTAAGTAAAACTAATAGGAGAATAAACATTTTAATGTCAAAATTATACAGAGTGAGGGATAAAAAAATTGAACGTAATAAATGAGTGCTGAAAGGCGTATGTGGCGCCCTCTGGATAATACATAATTTTTGGTAGGGAATTTTCTCGACCCAAAGAACCCCCACATACCAACTTTCATGTTGTTATCTCATACCTGTCAGGAAATATTCAATAATAAATAAAAAAAAAGTTTAACTTTGACACCCTGTATCTCGGTTATTATAAACTTTGTAGTAAGGTAAGTTAGCTTAAATCGGCCTATTTTAACCTCAGGAACCTGAGGCTAAGCTATGGCCCATTCTTTACCAAACACCCTGTATATAATATAGGTAATAATATATGTAACTATATATAATATGTTATAACATATTTAACACAACGAATAGTTGCGTTATTTCTTACACACTTACCCAACAAATTCCAACAGCTACCAATAAGTTAAATAAATTCGATAACTTTAAATCAACACAAAATTGCTTTTTTAAATCTTAGATCTCTTGATAATAAGATTTGATCACTGAATTTAGTACTCGAATACAAAACTTTTATGTAATGGGGTTTGCCTAACTAACTCCACTTACAGTATATGTGAATACATTTTTAACTATAACAACTAGCTTAATGAATTTTAAATGATAATTTTCACAATGGAGTGTATTGTTACATCATTTCTCATTTTAACAAGCTGTACACCTTAGTCTTTAAATATGACAGGTTAATTTTCAACTTCCTGTGGAACTGTCATTTCTGTCTTGTCATCGTTCGGAGGTTTCTATCCATTTCATTGTCACTTGCCGTCATACTTTCAACATACGAACAAGTCAAATCCACAGCTCAGATGTTAGCTGGGGCAGATCAGCCAAATATTTTAAACATCCACACTTAATGTAGCATTTTAAACCAATGTTCCCTTGTCGGACTATTTTTACTGGGCTTTGACCTACATATTTTTGTTAAATAATATCTTGGTAGTTAGCATGTACATTGCACGTGAGTATAACTGATAATTTTTTTAACCGTAGTCAAAATTTCAATATATTTGCATTATTTTATCAGGTTATATTCATTTTAGGTAAGCACTGATGATGACTGGTTAACCAGTCGAAAACTAGTAATGTGATTTTGATGTGGCCCTTTTGAGGGATTTTAAATATACCTTTTATACAGATTTTATTGTTTTTTTTATTACATGGTATACAGCAAACCACAGGAAAACTTTTTCCTTGTGAATTTTTATTAATATTATTATTATTTTATATTAAGTTTAATTATTATATAAAATAAATAAGATGTTTAAAAATAAAATTTGAGTACTTACAGTTTTATGAAATGAATTATTACTAACTAATGTTAAAAAGTTTGGTAGAAAACTATTGCTTTTGTATATTTGTATTTATTACTTCATCAGTAGGTACTTAATTAAATATTTCGCAAAATTGACAAAAATATTCGTTAGTCTAAAGTCTTCGTTAGTCTATAATTTAAAGCATTATGTAACTTTATATACAGGGTGTTTGCTAAAGAATGGGCCATAGCTTAACCTTAGATTCCTGAGGTCAAAATAGGTCGATTTAAGCTAACATACCTTAGTACATAAGTTGATAATAATCTAAATATAGGGTGTCAAAGTTAAACTTTTATTTTATTTATTTTTGAATATTTCCTGACAGACATGAGACAACAACACTCAATTTGGTAGGTGATGCTGGTATTGTGCAATCTACTAAATTTAATTATGTTAAACAAATATTTCTGGCTACTACCAGAGGCGTACGACGGGGTAACATGAATGGTTGACCCTTCCCAAATTCTACGCCACTGGCGGAATTGCTATTTTAGTGCAATATTCTGATTCGTCAATACTTTCTATGCAAAAAGCATACTCTTCATTCGTAACGATAAAGCCATTAGTTTTCGAGATATTTGAAGCTAAACACGAAGAAGCATAATACATTAATCAAAATAAGTGTGCCTTTTCTTTTTTAACTTCAAATATCTCGAAAACTAACGACTTTATCGTTACGAATGAAGAGCATATTATTTGCATAGAAAGTATTGGAGAATCTACAAATTATACTAAAATAGCAGTTTCATCAGTGGCGTAGAATTTGAGAAGGGTCAACCATTCACTTTCGCCTGTCGTACGCCTCTGGTATTAACCACAAACGATTATTTAACATAATTTAGTAGGGTGTACAGTACCTACACTTTCTGCCAAGTACCATAAGGATATATGTCACATAGTTTTATAGTACCGGGCACACATAGCTCTTAAATTTTTAAATAAAGAATAAATTATTTAAAAAAAAGAATACTTTAAAATAATTTGACATACGTGTGATACTTGGCAGAAAATGTAGGCACTGTATCGTTATGGACGCACTTCACAGGAAAAACTCCATATTACTTATGACGATGATTTTTCGGCTCCAGCTCTTAGTCTATTACTATCGAATTGTCCGTTTTAGAATGTATTTCTTTTGGGTTTTTCTCTAATAAAAATATAAACAAGAGGTCATAATTATTTAGTAAATATCTATTACAGAGGGGTAACCTTTTTTGTTACGTTTTGAGAGTGTTCTGCTTGCTCATTGTTTAACAAAGCGAAAATAACCTTTTGATCTTCCGTATAACTTTACCTTAAGAATTACAAATCCCGCCTTTATTTTAATACCAACCTTCATTTAGAGGTAATTAATTATATTTCTTATCACAAGGGTGACAAAACTCTTTGTGTAATTATTATACACTGCGTCTCGTATAAATACCTTTGAAATTTTACCTAATATCCTCAAAATCACTGCCTAAACATTTTTTTCTTTTTAAAAGTCGCGGCACAAACATTAATGAGGGAAGATATGTACTAAGAAAAATTCAATATAATATTGTTCTGAAGCTGTTTCTTTGTGGCATCTTATACAATTTACTATTTTATTGGGAAATAAGCCACAATTTTAAAAATGAAATTTGTTGAAGTTTCGACTTCCACTTCGGAGGTGGAAGTCGAAACGTCAATAACTTTCCTTTTTAAATGGAATTGTGGCTTACCTTCCAATCTCAATCAAAGGTAAAAATAACCAATTGAAAATAGAGACTACAGAAATAGTAGAAGTATGGAAAAAATACTACGAAGATAAATTCAAACAACAAGAAGTAGAAAGAAATGAAGCAGGAGGAAATAGACCAGAAGTGGAAGAGGAAGAGGAACCACACAATATAAGAAAGGAAGAATTGGAAGAGGCTATAAAGAATATTAAAATTGAAAAAGCGGTAGTAGAGGACCAAATAGATCCAGAAATAATTAAATGGATGGGTGAAAAAAAGGAGAGGACTGGCTATTACAGATATGCAAGGAAGCATGGAATACAGAGAAAATCCCAGAAGACTGTAAGAAAAACATAGCTCTACCAACGTACAAAAAATGACAACACAATGAATGTGAGATTTACAGATCAATATGCTTGTTATCGGTCGGCTTCAAGGTATATACAAGAATTATAGAAAAGCGTCTAAAATCAGTTAAAGAAAAAGAAATGGAAGACGAACAGGCTGCATTAAGTTCAATCCGTCAAACAAAAACGATAATGTATAAATAATATTTATACATTAATGTATAATATATTATAAATAATATAATAGAGAAACAATACAGTAATGGGGATGAACTATTTCTCATGTTCATTGATCTGAAGGCGGCATATGATCTAAACAGAGAAATAATGTACGAATAGAATAAATAATAGGTACGAATCCACACGCAGGGCGGAGGTAAATTCCTCACCAACCAGTAAAAACATATAATCCGACAGGTATTATTTTCCTCACCAAATTTAAAGGTTCTTATTAATCCGGTAGGTATTTTCCTCACCAACTCACTCAGGTAATAAAATAAAAATATAGGTTTAATTTAAGAATGTCTATTATGAAAGCATCCGAAATCCGAATACAAGACATTAATTTCCTTACATTATAATAATAGTTTATAATATAGATAATATGTAAGACGTATAAATTATTATTTAATATTTACTATAATAAGACAGACACTTTACAAAATCCATTCTAGTCATTTGAGTAGACTGATATCTTATTAATACTACGTTTTTCAATTTCAGTTTAACTTGTTTATCTTTGATAGGTTTTGCAATATGCAAACTTTAAATTTTAACATACGTAACTACCTGAAATTCTTTAATTTTTTCAAAGAAAATATATATGGATGGATGCGTATTACAAAACGATAAATTAAAATGCGAATGGAAAGATTCGCAAGCATTTGTAATACGAATAACAGAAGAATTTGCCTCTGTCCACAAATATGGGGAGAATATGGGGAGAATATGGCATTTTCGTCTATATAAGTTTCAACTAAATAATCAACATATCTATCTTAAATTTCAGTTCCTTGTTTGCATGACATTAAATCAAACACAAAACAATCTGATACGTCTTCTGGTTTTATATGTAAGGCCAAAAGTATGTTTGAGCCACTTGCCTCTTTCAGAATCATTTTTATATTCTGATATTAAATCAAGAGACCAAGATATTTCTATACCAAGCTTAGTGTAGGTGAAATTTACAACCATGTATTTTAGTGTTCGGACACATTTCAATGATTGCATTCCTTTGCAAATTCTTCAAAAATTTTACTAACATTAATCTCAATTGTGAGAGCTTTAAAAATTTCTGATTTTAACAAATAAAAAATATTGTTGTAAATTTCTGTTTTTTGTTTGGCAGTAAACAGTATAATAAAGAAATATAATGCCCATTAATTAGCTCATGAATAATGAATAATTGCAATGTGCCATCCATATAATAAAATTTAATGAGGCTAAAAGTCTTATATTTGTTTCACAACTAAATACAATTATCCTACTTTTGACACAGTTTATAAAGAGAAAATTTTCTCTCTTGGTTGTTTTTTGAGCACACCCCGTCACAATTTCTTGAACCTCATCAATATTGAAAGGAAGTCGACCAGGCATCATTTTTCGTCGATAATTATATATTTTTTCTTATGTAATTGACAACAATCGTAGTAATTGTTTCAGACAAATTAGCTGCAAGTGCTTGGCGTATAATTTTTGCTGGTTTTTCAATTCTCTTCTGCTTTACGTTTACAATAGTTAGAAACAATTTTTCGATCTAACTTCTGACAATCTGGTTCATGATTATGTTGTCGGCTACTTCTAGATATTGTAAAAGTTGCACCAATCGTAAAAAATTTCGCAATACAAATTGTTTTATCCTCCAGAACACTTCTTCACTTTTTAAAACTTTCACTTTATAAAAAATAAAATTTTCAAATACCAATACCGCGTAAGGTTTACCGCGATCACTTTCTATTAAACACGCCATTTTTGTCAAAATTCCAATTTTGACTAAAAATAAAATACTATAATTAATTAATTAATTAATTAATTATTATAATACTGTAAAGGGATAGGATTGTATATTGTTTATTGTAACTGGCTGAATGACTAAAGTCTATGCCATTAAATAAAAAAAAATTAATCTGTGGTTCCTTATAATCGGAAATTTGTTGAGTACTTTGATGTCTTTGATTATTTCTTGTCTGTTAGTTATGATAAACTCAGTATTATCTTTGACACTGCCACATGGGTTTATCCATGTCCATTTACGCAGATGCCGTTTATCTAAAAAAGAGCTTATCATGGATAAATTTTCCTAGTGGGAGAAGTTGAACAGTCTTTGCCCTCGTTCATTTCTTTTGCCCGATCCACACTTGCTTGTTTTAAAATAAGATAACAGGCAAAAAGAATAAAATAGTATAGAAAATAAATGTTACTTACTTTACTCCCAAATATTAGACACAGAAGCAGTGTTACTGTCAGCTGGGTATGACAGAAGAATATGATATACATTAAATCAGGATTAGCGGGTTTCTGCAAGAACAACCTGTAACAAAAATCATTTGTAAATCAAAAGGCCAGAAAACATTTTACGACTAACAAATAAATTATGATTTCTGATTTATTTTGTCATGTGCATCTTAAAAACACAATCGACTAATACAAGTTTTGTATTTATATTATTTACTATTCTAATTGGGAAATGGGAAATAAGCCACAATTTAACTTGAAAAATGATTTTATTGACGTTTAGACTTCCACTTTCAGAGGTCGTTATCTAAATACAAAATATTAATAAATTAAACAAATATTGTTGCTTAGTAAAAAAATTCTTCTAACAATTTAATATAATCTGACTCATTCATCTCGGTAGTAGGGACATATATTATACATTTTAAAGTAGAAGGCTTAAAAATAATATTGTCAATATTTATGACTTGCGTGTCACATAAATCATAGCATGTGATAAATATAAATCAATAATAAATAAATCACGTCCAGGAACGCAACTCATAAATATTGGCAATATCATTTTTACGTCTTCTACTTTAAAACATCATTCATTAAAACATCAACATCATTTTATTTCATAACGTTATGGCTTTTCATTTCCTCAGGTAGCCCGACCTCCTTGGCAGTGTCAGTTGTAGCCCTTAGATGAGAGGGTCATCTAACAATATGACCAAAAAAGATAACATTGCTCCTGTAGTGATCCTTTCCCAAGTTAACAAACAAGTTTTTTAACTTGGCTACACTGTACTGATGATGGACCAATTAGTCCGAAACACGTATATAAAGTTGCCCAGAAATATATGGAATGATGACCCTTCATCATTTTATATATTCCCTATTATATTCACATTCACTTTGCGAGTTTTTGCCAATAATTTTGCTTATCTATATTATATTTATACTCGCTTACTCAACATCACTATATATAGGGTGTCCCAAAAGTAGCGGAACGGTCGAATATTACGCGAACTAAACATCGGATCAAAAAACTGAAAAATACTTGTTCAATAATTTTCAAAAATCTATCCAATGACACCAAACACCAATCCCCACTACACCCCCTGGAGGTGGGGTGGGGGGTAACTTTAAAATCTCAAATGGAAACCCCCAGTTTTTCTTGCAAATTTGGATTCTTTACGTAAAAATAGGCAACTTTTATTCAAGACATTTTTTTAAACTGTGGATAGATGGCGCTATAATTGGGAAAAACGATTTATTCTGATACCATAGGTAAATTATAGAAACGGTCTAATATCTCACGAAATACACTTCCAAATGAGAAACCAAAAAACAGATTTTTAATCTTTTTCGAAAACCTATCGAACAACACCAAACATGACCCTCCAACCCACCCCCTGGAGGTGGGGTGGGGGTAACTTTAAAATCTTAAATAGCAACCCCCACTTTTTATTGCAGATTCGGATTCGCCATAAAATATTAAGCAACATTTATTCGAAACATTTTTTAAAATTTCTAATAGATGGCGCTAATAAATCGTATTTTTCCAGTTCAAGCGCCATCTATTAACAATTCTAAAAAATGTTTCGAATAAATGTTGCTTAGTTCTTCGTGACGGATCCGAATCTGTAATAAAAAGTGGAGGTTGCTATTTAAGATTTTAAAGTTACCCCCCACCCCACACCCAGGGAGTGGGTTGGATGGTCACGTTTGCTGTTATTCGAAAGGTTTTTGAAAAAGATTAAAAATCTGTTTTTTAGTTTCTCATTTGGAAGTGTATTTCGTGAGATATTAGACCGTTTCTATAATTTACCTATGGTATCAGGATAAATCGTTTTTCCCAATTATAGCGCCATCTATCCACAGTTCGAAAAAATGTCTTGAATAAAAGTTGCTTACTTTTACGTAACGAATTAAAATCTGCAAGAAAAACTGGGGGTTTCCATTTAATATTTTAAAGTTACCCCCCACCCCACCTCCAGGGGGTGTAGTGGGGGTTGGCGTTTGTTGTCATTGGATAGATTTTTGAAAATGATTAAACACGTATTTTTCAGTTTTTCGAGCTTATGTTTAGTTCGCGAAATATTCGACCGTTTCACTACTTTTGGGTCACCTTGTATATACAGCATGTCCAATTAAGTCAGCATCATATAAAAAACTTTTTTATTCTTAGTTTTATGAAAAAAGTTATTCTTTATAAAAAGTTGTGCATGGTCTAAAACTTAAAATACAACCATCAGTTATCGATTTTTTAAACCGTATACGAGGTATGTCAAAAAATATGAATTTTACTCAAGAGTAAAGTAGCTTAATTTTTAACAATATTGAAAATTGTTATAATGAAAAGGTGTTTGGAATTAAGAACTATATTTTAATGTGCAATTTCATCCTTCAAATTGAAAAAAAAAATGGATTTTTTTTTAATTATGGATACTGAAACAACGTTATTTTCAGTTACTTCAATTATGATAACTCTCTTTTATTATTAATTTTACGAAAAATAGTTATTCTGTAAAAAATGTTCTGCATGGTCTAACACCTAAAATACAACCATCTTATAATCAAATTTTGTCAATTTTATACGAGGTATATAAAAAATATGAATTCGCTTAAGAGTACTTAAATAAAATACATACCGGTATTTTTCACAATATTGAAAATTGTGATTATATAAAGTTGTATAGAACTAAAAAGCATGTTTCAATATGTAAATATATCCTTCTTATTGAAATATTCTGAACTATAAAGGTACTTTATTCTAGATCGAAATTCATCTTTTTTGACATATCTCGTATAAAATTGATCAAATTTGATAGTAGATGGTTGTATTTAAGGCTTTTGACCATGCAGAACTTTTTAGAAAGTATACATTTTTTTCGTAAAATTAATAATAAAAGAGTTATCATAATTGGAATAACTGAAAATAATGTTGGTTATCCATACAAAAATTCAATTTTTTTTCAATTGGAGGGATGAAATTGCATATTAAAATATAGTTCTTAATTCCCCAAACCACTTTTCATTATAACAATTTTCAATATTGTGAAAAATAAAGCTACTTTACTCTTGAGTAAAATTCATCTTTTTTGACATACCTCGTATACGGCTTAAAAAATTGATAACTGATGGTTGTATTTTAAGTTTTAGACCATGCACAACTTTTTATAAAGAATAACTTTTTGTCATAAAACTAAGAATAAAAAAGTTTCCCATATGATGCCGACTTAATTGGACACGCTGTATATGGTATATATTATATGTTCCTATAGCGATCAATTGCACTCCTTAATTAAAAATAAAATTTAAAGATTCTCTAAATTCAAGGACAAAGCGTACGGATTTGCTGCTTAGGGTAATTACGCGATTTATATGGACGCTAATTTATTTTAGGGATGATTACTGGAGCGTGGAAGATTTAACATAGACGTTAGGCCTTTTTGTATTCTCTTTTTCGTTTTTTCATCATCATACTAAAATTTTAAGGAGAAAAATACGAACACCCAACCCATGTATTCTAAGAAGCTAAGAGTTTATTAATTAATAAGCCTCTAAATCTTATAATGTTATAAAAGTTAGCTACTATGAGGGTTTTTCGCAAAAAATTTTAGTAGTATGTCATGTTTTACAATATAATGAAAAAATCATTTTTTTTCTGTAAATTTGTAATCTAGTATTTTGTTTGGTTGTTGGATCAATTAGAAATTTTTGATTTTGAGTTTATGTACACTTTATCTGGTATTAAGCGAAAATTAAAACTCAAGTTCTCGGTATGATATTTGACTCAAGATTATATTAAAAGAATAACATCTATGACCTTAAAACTCTTAGTCAATAATATTGTGCCGATGAAAACTTATTAAGAGTTTACAGAGCTTTCATCCGATCTAAGCTCGATTACGGTATCTTTCTCTATTCTTCCGCCTCTCGATCTGACATAGATTTATTAAACTCTGTTCACAATAGTGCGCTCCATCTATGTCTAGGTGCCTTTCGTTCTAGTCCAATCGAATGCATGGACCGTGAATCCATTGAACCTCCTCTCATCTTAAGGGAACAATCTCTTCTATTTTCATACCCTGCATAACATTTACGAATCTCTTTAATTCTGTTTATTCTATAATTACCACAATATTATCTTATTTCAATATAATTATATATCATTCCTACACTTCAATTAATTACTCTACTACTTAAAAATTCGCCTGACTAGTTCATTTCCTATACCTTTATTTCACCCGTGGGCTAAACATCTTCCTTCAATAGATACCTCACTTAACATCTTTAACAAACATGAATCTCCTAACAATCTTGTAAAGAAAGCATTCTTAGAAATTATACAAAAAAAATAAGTGCATATCATTAGGTCTATTCGTTGCAAGTGCTGTTTATCAGCTTGGATTTGAGGGTTGTGTTGTTGTGTATTTAAATCAATTTAAACGTGATGGAACAGTTTAAAAATGTTTTTACTAACATCTCGCAAGATTTTGAAATTCTGTTGATTGAACAAAACTCATTTAAAGAAAACAGTAACTATAAGTCCAAAGTTCACTGTTCGTTATCTTATACCAGTAACTACGATGACATTTGTACTTATATTATTAACAAATTTTCTGCAGAAACCAAAACAAATTGGATAATGAAGAGGCGTTATCCTACACCTATACGATTTGAGTTTCGCAAGCTAGCAGAAAAGAACAAGTCCAAAAGCAGAATTAAAGGAGCAACTAGAAACTTCAATTGTAAGGCAAATATAAATCTATTAAATTTTTAAAGGCAACAAGCTGTGCTTTAAAAACTTCACCATTATTAAAAAGAGGTTTAAATGTTGTGATAGACATTAATTTCACTCATTTACATAGAGTAAATGTGGCTCAGTCTTTAAGTTTACTGCGTTGCTGTGACGATACAAAACAGTTATTTATATCATATTTTGAAGCTGACATGACAGCTGCAGCAGCAAAATCATATCATCAATTCAGTAGTATCGAAAATTGTGAGGAAAATGTTTATGTGATGTAAGCTAATGCTCAAAAAATCCTCTTGATCGTCAAGTAAGTTATTTGTATGAACAATGGCGACATTGTATAAAAAGTTACGGTAGCAGAGACACTATGGATATATTAGAAATTTTAAAAATAAAACAGGTAGAACTTTTCGCACTCAACATTACATTGTTAAGGAAGATCCTATTATTTGTGTTTTGGTTACTCCAATAATGCAAAGAGTTTTCTTAGCTGGGTTAGCTGATGAAATGGGATTCATTGATACAAGTGAATCATGTGATCAAATTAACACGTGCGTAACTTTTATATTCACGGCTACTAAGATTGGTCCATTACCTATAGCTGTAATTTTATATACAAGTCAGTCACAGCATAATAAAATTATACTCTTGCTTTTCAAACAGCTAAACAATAATTTTTCAGCTGAAACTAAAATATGTTTTTAATTTAACTAAAGTTTTATTGTGCATTACTAAAAAATGTATACGTATCATAACAGTTTACAGGATATTTTGGTACTACTTTGAGTTTTTTGAAAATTTATAAAGAAAAATAGAAGGAAACTTTGGCAACAAAGTTGTTTGGTTTCGACAGATCCAACGAATGATATTTGTTATTCTGCAGATAGGAGCCATTTATGATAAACAGTTCAAATAAAATAAAATAACGTTACAATCTAACACGTATTTGTAATAATTTTACGCGCGAACTTCTTTTACAAACCAGTGCTCATTTCAAAATTTAACGTCTTGAAATGCACACGTGTTTGGGAAGTATATAAGCTCCGCCGTTTCCGTGCCTATTTCAAAACTACCCTGTCTTGAAATGAACACGGAAACGTAAATACGCGGTCCGGTAATACCAATAACACGTTAATATTAAGTTGCACGTGGAACTCAGTAAGTGGTTCATCTAGCTGGACGCTGTAATTGCAGTTGCGGCATATCTAGTCAAGAGATACCCAAAAACTGAGAGGATATTATGAGCTCATAAAACCCATGTTTTATGAGCTCATAATATATCTACCGGTAAAGGCCTAAGAAAACAGTATTTGTGCGCAGACATTACACACATACATTTTCGTAGTTGTAGTTTCCGGTTATTTCATTAGTTATAGTTTTATTTACCGTTCATAATTTAATTATATGTTCACTTATCACTTTATTTGGTTCAAAATAAATGTGTTAAAATCACTTCTTTCTTTATATTCATTGATTAAGATTTAACCCCTTTAGGAAGCAGTCTCGCTGGTACCTTAAGTAGGTATACAGCTAATTACCTTTCTTAGCGAACCAGTTCTTTTGGCTTTTAAATGCATTTCCCATCAAAACAGACATATTGCCATTTGTACAGATTCCCTTTCATATTTCATCACCATTTCATCACAAATCAGTTCAAAACATTTATGACATATACCAAAATCTGTCTGCTCACGATGTATCAATCTCTCGCATATGGATACCTTCTAATACTAGAATTACTGGTAATGAAACAGTAGATTGTCTTGCCAAATAAGCTACCAGCCATAGTACTGAAGCCAACATAATCCAACTCGCTAACGATCTCAAACTCGTTTTTAAAAGTCAGTAGAGGATTCTTACCAAAACTTATAAGAAAAGACCTCTTCAAACAACTCTTCATGAAATCAACCGTTTATTGGTCATCTCTCAATGGATTTCCGAACTAGAGAAGTTTCTTCGATTATTAGAAGACACCGAATTAACCACACCAAAGTAACTTTGGTGTGGTTAATTCGGTGTCTTCTAATAATCGAAGAATCTTCTCTAGTTCGGAAGTCCATTGAGAGATGACCAATAAACGGTTTGGTGTGGTTAATTCGGTGTCTTCTAATAATCGAAGAATCTTCTCTAGTTCGGAAGTCCATTGAGAGATGACCAATAAACGGTTTCAGGTTTTCAGTTACCCAGGGTTTCTTGGGAACTCGCCAACTGGCCACCATTGCAATGTTTGCCTGACTATGTAACACATCCTCACAGACTGAAAATAATTCACCAACCTGTATAAAGCACCGGACTTAAAACCTACTAGTAAGGAAATGCTCAACAACCCTACATACAGCACGAAAACTATTCAAATTATACAGTTTCTAAAAACCACTCAACTCTACCACAATATTTAACCTAATATACATTAAAAGTGATATACAGTAGAACCTCGATGATCCGTCTCTCCATTAACTGTCACCTCTGTTAACCGTCAGGGTCCATAAAGTCAATTTGCCACCAAAGACAATTCTCATTTTGGACAATGCACGTGCCCATGCTGAAGCCGGTATGCTGCAAAATGATGATGGAAATATCACATGCTCTTTTCTGCCAGATAATACAACATCGTTGATAAAACCAACGAATCAATTGAATAACGCTGAAAAGAGCATGGATTAAATAAATATGGCCTGAATTAACTGAAGATGAAAATGCCCCCGTGACATCTGAGCGTGATGCAGTAACAAATGAAGTTAAGGTTGAATCAACTGTTTTGTTTTCGTTGTCTAAAGATGACATAAATGAATGGTTAATTTGTGATGAGGACGGAAATAGCTATCGATTGCTGACATATGATGAAATCGTTGAAATGGCAACAGAGGCGGATGAAACAGATTCAGAAGCTGACACACACTTGGAATTTGACGGTGGCGATGTCGATGATGATATTGCAACTGACAACGATTTGCGCAAAGAAGCTAGAGAAGCTGCACCGCACATGAAACAATTCATATAGTAGAAGGAGCCAATACAGTAGATAAAGAAATACAGCCGTTTCGAAATGTGAAAAAACAGTAAATCAAACAAAGATTTCAAAATATTTACCATATAATAATACAATATAAACCAAATTGATTCGATTGTACGAACACAAATCCCGCTTATATTGTCAAACAAAACATACAAATATAAAATTGAGAGTTGTAAGTACTATGAATTTTTAATTTTTTTTAAATGTTCTGTTAACCGTCTTTTCGATTATCCGTCATACCCTAGGTCCGGTGCCCTGACGGATAATCGAGGTTCCACTGTAACTATTCTTTGTTTTCATTATTTATTTTATATCTAATATTTTATGCAATTAGTTTTCTTCAAAGTCATCGTCAGTTTATATTCATGACAGTATTCATTAAAGCGTTGCATTATGTTCTGTAAATCATTGTTGTTATCTGTAATTACCACAATATCGTCTGCAAAAAGGTAGGTTATTCAAAACTTCTTCATTGATAGACGTACCTTCTATTTCATCTTAGAGCGCTTCTTTAAATACAGCTTCAGTGTAAACATTGAAGACTAGTGGGTGACAGGACGCAACCCTGGAGGACTCCTTTCTGTATTTTGATATCTCGGGTCTTCTGGTTGTCAACTCTTACTTTGGCAAGCTTTTTATGTTGAACCTTAAGTAACCTAATAATAATAATTTGTTATCAGTTTCATTATTATCAATTAGTACTATTTTTGTCTCACAGACGGTTTAAAATATTTTTATGACAAATGCGAACATTCCAAGGTGCCAATATCATCTTATACGAAGGCTACCACTGCAATCATCAGTGTGGCTTTTATCGCTTTCATAGACTCGTAAGTTCTAACTGGCCTATTCATATCAGATATTTTATTTACACGCACAACAGGCCGTTAAGACATTGGTATTTTTATAAAATATAATCATAAGATTAACTATTTACAACGATTTTAAACAAAACTTAAACTTAAGTATATAAAAAATTCTTAACTACTCTCAAGGACAGGATGAACAAAAACAGTTCTCCATTTCCTTCTATTTTTTGCTTCTCTTTTCCAGTCCCTTACCTTCACGTGTTTAAGGGCTTCTCCACTTTATTAATTCACCTCGCTCTAGGCCTACCTCTTCTTTTGGGACAAGTTAGTTTTCTGGTCATGACTAGTTTAGGCATTCTGTTCACTGCCATCTCTTCTACATGTGCCAAGCATCTGATTCTCTGTGACTCGACGAATCTGGTAATGGTAGGTTATTTTGTACAAAGTTATTAATTCGTTGTTGGTGCTTCTCTCCCACCCGTATTCTGTCTTCCGTCCTCTGAATACGCGTCTCAATATTTTCCTTTTCCATCTTTACAGAGTATTCACTTCCTTCTTATTTAATGTCCATACCTCGCATAGGTTACTGTGGGTCTAATTACTGTTTTATATATTAGGACTTTGCTTTGTGTAGAAACGTATTTTGAGTTCATTAGAGCTCTTGAATTTCCTAATTTTTATTCTATTTGGCTATTCCGCCATCGAGTTCTCATTTCTCATTTCCATTTACATTGAATACTACACACAGATATTTAAAATTGTCCATGCTTTTAAAACTATAGCTTTTACCACTTACAGACTGTTAAAATACAAATTTTAACCAGCGTCCAAAATAATAATTTCAGACGCTCCCTCGTAAAATAACCCCTAAGTGAACCGCAGACTCTAGCGGCGTATATAAGTATTATTTTTTCTGGCGCGAAGCGTTCCTCCCTTCCCGAAAAGACTTAACCACGTTGCATCGATCACTTTCTTCTTCAATCTCGAGGAGTGAATAACTAAAAACACTTCTCATTAACGGGTCCGCGTCATCCACGTGAAAAATTTACCGCCAAAAAAATTCTACCGGCTTTACTGAGCCAAAAGTGCGTAAAATAGTGCGCGTATCTATGTGTTTATAAAACAGTTTTTCGCAAACCGTATGTAGGTTACCTCAAACAGCTACACAAGGATACCTATCTGGCCAGATAAGAAAAAACAACCAGAAGCAACCACAGCGCAGGGTGAGTTTGTTTATTTCTACCAATAACTATCTTTGAACGCCTATAAACTAAATCGAGATCAACGAATCTTTTTAGTGTAAAAAAAAGGGTGCGCGCGTCTAAACTAATATTATATATTTTGAGCCAGCTCCTGGAAATACTTTTCCGAGAATAATTTAATTAATCTCTCGAAATATTTATGTAGTATTTTTCTTCATAAGTATCTAGTGGTCCTTCGTTACTAGCCGGATAATTAGCCATTTCTAATTTGCGTAAAAAAGAAAAAATTCTTGTATTCATTTGCAAAATCTCGCCGCGCGCCATCTTATAACGGTATTTTCGTTTTCGATTCTTTCCCTACGACTTGACGGAATATTCCATCGGTCGCGGTGGTACTACGAAGAAACCACCTACGTCACAACACGTACAAATCACTTTGCTCTAACAACGCTAAAGAATTTTCCACTGACATACGGGGGTGCGTTTGATAATATTTACACATTTTTACAAAAAAAAAGACTCTTTAATATCTTAAATAATTCTTTTATTAAACATTTATTATCGATTACCAATTAAAATAAATTATCACAATGGAACAGGGACAAATTAACAAATTAACGAGGTCCAAAACTGCCAGTAAATTAGATTTAACTAGATTATGTAGTAGTGTAGAAACTGACTTAGCTTCTCTAACTAAATATATGATTAAGGAAATACTTTGTCAACTCAGAGATGCTTTTCGTACCTATAATGACGCAACTAATCTTCTCGCTGCAGAGCTAGCTACTACCGAAGACGTAGATCCGATAGTAAAAAAATATTATAAATGCATTTCTTTACTTGAGGAAAAACTCGAAAGCCTCCTAACTCCACCTACAAGTTCTACAACATCTGAAATATCTAGTGTCCCAAATCTCAATGTCCCGTCTCCTTCTAGTCAAATTACTCAAAATGCCACCACCAAACAGAGAACTGTCAAGCTCCCGGAACTTCGTATCAATAATTTTTCCGGAAAATTAAGTGAGTTTCAATTCTTCTACCAAACCTTTCTCAGCATCATTGATCAAGATGAAACCCTCACTAACATCGAAAAATTTATTTACTTAAGAAATCTACTCAGGGACGATGCTTACCGCTTAATAGAAAATATTCCATTGATTGAGACTAATTATACCATCGCCTTAGATACCCTGAAAGCTCGATATACTAATGATCGCATTCTTATTAGAGATCTAATTTCAGGCATTGTTGAAGCTAAACCCTTGAACAATCATGCCAATTCCTCCCAGTTAAGAGAATTTCATATTTCTGTTTCAAATAGCTACAAGGCTTTGCTTAATCTCAATAAGACATCCGATGAATTATTAAATTTAATCCTAATTCACATTACTTCACAGAAGCTTGACCAAGCCACATTGCGTTCAATGGAATTTGCCCCTGATGCTGACAAGGTCATAGAGTTTTCAAAGTTTCTAGCAAATATAAATATCAGAGCCAACCATTTGGAAAATCTGCAATCTTCTTCTTCGCCCAAGTCCCAAAATAATTACAAATCACAAACTTCCAAGGAAGTAAGACATTCATATCACACCACTAATAACCAACACGACAACCAACAAACGAACTCCTTCAATAATTCTAAGTCTAGACTATGCCCCTACTGTAAAGGTAACCATTCCATCTACATCTGTAGGGATTTCAAAGAACTCACACCACGAGCCAAGAGCATGTTCGTCAAACAACATGATCTCTGTTATAACTGCCTTGGTTCAAGTCATTCCGTTCCAAAATGTCTAAGTAAGACAACTTGTTCCCACTGCGGTGGCAAGCACCATAGCTATTTACATTTTGATATGAGAAAAAATTCTTCTTCTCCCCAACGTGATCCAATAAATCCAAACACGTACAATGAACTAACTAATTCAAATAATAGACCTTCTTCTTCACAAAATCAGGATAGAGACAACACGCACCCATCTCAATCTTCTATGTCACACGTGTTGTCAGCTAATACGGTCAACACACCTGTTGTCCTTCTAAGTACCATACAGGTATACCTCCTTGCCCCCAGTGGGAAAAGAATTTATGTAAAGGCGCTTCTCGATCAAGCAAGTCAAGTTACATTTGTTACACAAAATCTTATTAATCAGCTAAGCACTCCCACCTTTAACAAGCAGTTACAGATCACCGGAGTAAATCAAACTGTATCGGTTTCCAAATCAACCGCTAATCTGACTATCTATTCTTCCACAAATGATTCAAGGTTGGACATTTCTTGTTCCATTCTACCTAAAATTACAAACTGTCTGCCACAATTGCCAATTATGGCCAACAAACTAAAAATTCCACAAGAAATGGAACTAGCTGACTCTCAATTCCATATCACTTCAGACATTGATATTTTACTCGGTGCTGATTACTATGGAGATATTATGCTCGGTCAAATTATTCGTTTAGGTACTGGTCTACCAATTCTGCAGAACACTACATTCGGTTTTATCATCTCTGGCCGCATTCCTGAAAATTGTATAAAAAGCAAGCATGGTACCTCTCAATATGTAAATAATTTGGTTACATGTACGACACTGTCTTCTACTCCAGAATCGCCTGAATCTCAAACCGCTGATGAAAATCTCTCTCAGATTGTTCAAAAATTCTGGGAATCCGAAGAAGTCAACCCTCCCATTTCTGAATCTGTTGAAAATCATCCATCTGAATTACTTTTTCTGAATACTGTTAAGATTTTGCCTTCAGGTCGATATCAAGTTAATCTAAACTTAAAACACTCTGTTGATGACCTACACATGGGAAATTCCTTTATCACAGCTAAAAAACGATTCTTTCATTTGGAGAAAAAATTGCATTCAGACCCTGTCCTGTTGCAAAGCTATTCTAAAATTATTCAAGATTACCATTCTCAAGGTTTAGTCTCAGACGTTCCTCTTCAAGTAAGAAATTTTGACGGAAAATTCAATTATTTTCTGCCTCACTTTCCTATAATAAAAACAAGCTCCACCACTCCCGTGAGAATTGTCTTTGATCCCAACAACAAGTCCACATCAGGTATTTGTTTAAATCAGGTTCTAGATAAAGGCTTCACGGTGCAACCAGAACTTTTTGATATCTTAATCACTTTTCGCCACTACACGTATATACTAGCAGCTGACATTAAGCATATGTTTCTGCAAATTTCCATAAATGAACAAGAAACTTTCCTTCTCAACTTTCTATGGAGGGATAAACAGGATGACAAACTTCAGTGTTTTCGTTTCAACCGATTACCCTTTGGTTTATCCTCGTCCCCTTTCTTAGCCACTCGTGTATTAAAACACATTGCTGATACTCATGCAATTTCACATCCATCTGCGGCAAAAACCTTGCTCAACTCTACCTATATGGACGATGTACTATCTGGTGGTAACAATTTAGAAGAAATTGAGACTCTCCACTTTCAGTTAAGTTCCTTGTTGAGTAAGCACGGCTTTCAGCTCCATAAATTAAGCTCGAACCATCCAGAATTTCTTAAAAAACGTAAGTTGATTCCAACTCCAGAAATTAAGTTAAGCCTGGCTGGTTCCTCAGACAAGATATTAGGTATTATTTGGTCACCTGATCAGGATACTTTTTCATTCAAGCCTCCTGTATGCGAGGTAACATCGCCAATTACTAAGAGAAAAATTCTTAGTTATGTCTCTCGTTTATTCGACCCTTTAGGGCTTCTTTCACCAACTCTTGTATATTCAAAACTTCTGTTGCAAAGGATTTGGTCATTGTCACTAGATTGGGACACCCCCATTACCAATGATAAAATTCTTTCTGATTGGCAATCTCTTCTAACGAAATTCCAATCCATAAATCTAACAAAATTTCCTAGATGCTTAGTCCTGGATAAAAAGGTTATCTTAACTCAGCTTATTACCTTCTGTGATGCTTCTCAGGACATCTACGCTGCCTGCGTGTATCTCCGAGTCACTTATGACGACTCTACCGTCTCGGTGAGACTTGTCACATCCAAGACAAAAATCGCTCCCCTAAAAAACAAACTAACTATCCCAAGATTAGAGCTGTCCGCCATTCTATTAGGAATCCAGTTAACTCACCGCTCACAAGGTATCTTACAGAAAGATTTAAAAATTTCTGAAACTCATCTCTTCTCGGACAGTACAATAGCCCTGACCTGGGTAACTACATCTAAGTTTCTCTACAATCAGTTTGTACAGTCTCGAGTCATAAAGATACGTTCCCTCAGTGAATCTTATCAATTTCACCACGTTGAGTCGAAACAAAATCCAGCGGATCTGCCCTCCAGAGCAAAATCTATTTGTTCTAATGCTGAACTTACTGATCTGTGGCTTCATGGTCCGAAATTTCTAATTAAACCGGAAATCGATTACTCACTATTTCAGATTAAAAAATGGAATGGGGAATTACCTGAATTAAGAAAAAATCAAGTTTCCTTAAATGTCACTGTTACTGCTCAGTCAAATGACACCTTGGATGATTTATTTAATCGTTGTTCATCTTTCACAAAAATTCAAAGATCCCTAGCCTATGTTCTTAGATTTGTTTCCAATCTTAAAGCAAAATCAAATCACACTGCTATAGATACTGATGTACTTTCCGTGGAGGAAATTGAATTTTCTACTTGCCTTGTTCTCAAGTATATTCAATCCATTTCTTTCACTAAGGAGATTCATGAATTGTCCAAACGGCTGTCTGTCTCCAATAAAGCCATCAGAGCCCTGAATCCCTTTATCGATGAAAATGATAAACTGTTACGAGTAGGTGGCAGGTTACGTTTCGCTTCCATAAGCTATTCACAAAAGCATCCAATTCTCCTTCCTTCTAAGAATCGTATTATTGCTCTGATGATTGAACAGCAACACAAAAAGCTGTGCCACGCAGGCGCACAAACCACTTTATCTCATATACGATTGAAATACTGGCCCCTTGATGGTCTGCGACAAACCAAGAAAGTCATTCATAATTGCATCAATTGTTTTAGATTCATGACTCCTAATTATTTTCAACAAATGGCAGATGTTCATCCAGATCGTGTCTTATCTAGCCGACCTTTCGAAAGAGTCTCCATTGACTATGGTGGATTTTTTCTTGTCAAAGCCTCGCCTTTAAAAAATGCTAAACTCTATAAAGTATATATCGCTTTTTTCATTTGTATGACCACCAAATGTGTTCATTTAGAACTGGTCACTGGACTGTCTGCTGATGCATTTCTTCTTACCCTCAAGAGGTTTATCGCTAGAAGGTCAACTCCCAGCATCATTTGGTCAGACAACGCTACCAACTTCTACGGTGGTCGTAATCAATTAAAACAACTTCATGAATTTTTTCTAAATCAGGATAATACTCGTCAAATTCAAGACTTCTGTACCCAGAATTTTATTAAATTTAAGTTTGGCGTTCCTCGTAATCCCTCTCAATTCGGACTACATGAAGTTGGCATCAAGAGTGCTAAGTACCATTTATATAGGTTGATTGGGAATTCCCACTTTACTTTTGAGATATTCTATACAATTCTCTGTCAAGTTGAAGCTATCCTTAATTCTAGACCTATTACCAAACTCTCTAATGACGTCAATGACCTAACAGCTTTGACCCCAGGTCATTTCTTAGTAGGACAGAGCTTGACTGCACCTCCTGAGCCTACACTTTCTGATATACCTCAAAACCGTCTCACTATTTATCAACAAGTGAGCCGGATCCAACAGAATTTTTGGCAACGGTGGAAAGTGGATTACTTGAATCTTCTCCAACACCGACCAAAATGGACGGTACCTACCAATCCTGTACAAGTAGGTGATATTGTCTTATTAAAAGACGACAATACACCTCCTCTACTTTGGCCATTGGCAAAAGTGACCGAGGTACTCCCTGGTAGGGACAATCTCATTCGCACAGTCAGGGTTCATTCCGCCAACGGCGACTACTTGCGAGCTATTAGAAAGATTGCAGTATTACCATGCAATTACTAGTTCAGTAATTTTTATTTAATTTTTTGTCTTTCTAGGTTAGTCGTTTAGGTAAACTCATTAATTTTTATTGATTTTCAATCCTTTATGCGTTAGATACTAATTATAATAAATATGTTACTTAGCTAAAAAAAAAAAAAAATTACTAGTTGTTACGAGGGTATCTCAGAATGTTTCAATTTTTATATTTCACTTTCTATATTATTAACACTACTACATAACCAGAGGCGTACTCGCTCATGGCGCCCCCCGGCAATATGTTAAAATACAAATTTTAACCAGCGTCCAAAATAATAATTTCAGACGCTCCCTCGTAAAATAACCCCTAAGTGAACCGCAGACTCTAGCGGCGTATATAAGTATTATTTTTTCTGGCGCGAAGCGTTCCTCCCTTCCCGAAAAGACTTAACCACGTTGCATCGATCACTTTCTTCTTCAATCTCGAGGAGTGAATAACTAAAAACACTTCTCATTAACGGGTCCGCGTCATCCACGTGAAAAATTTACCGCCAAAAAAATTCTACCGGCTTTACTGAGCCAAAAGTGCGTAAAATAGTGCGCGTATCTATGTGTTTATAAAACAGTTTTTCGCAAACCGTATGTAGGTTACCTCAAACAGCTACACAAGGATACCTATCTGGCCAGATAAGAAAAAACAACCAGAAGCAACCACAGCGCAGGGTGAGTTTGTTTATTTCTACCAATAACTATCTTTGAACGCCTATAAACTAAATCGAGATCAACGAATCTTTTTAGTGTAAAAAAAAGGGTGCGCGCGTCTAAACTAATATTATATATTTTGAGCCAGCTCCTGGAAATACTTTTCCGAGAATAATTTAATTAATCTCTCGAAATATTTATGTAGTATTTTTCTTCACAGACCTCACACTAAAAACTTCTTCTTCTATTTTTTCCTCTGTCCCTCCCATGATTATATGTTTGGTTTTGTCTTCATTTAGCTCCAATCCAAATTTTTGTGCTTCTTCAATAATTTTCTTCATAACTCTTCTTAATTATTTCGCGATTCTTACTAGGAACGTCAGATCATCAGCAAGTGCCAAGCGCTGGTTCTCATTTTTCATGATTGTTTCTTCCACCTTGTAACATTTTTTTATACAGTGTGTCCACGATTGGGGTGCCCAAGAGGAGAAACTTTTTTATTCTCAATTTTAGCGAAAAATGTCATTTTTGATAAAAAGTTTTGCCTGTTCTAAAAACCCATAAAACGAAATAAAATTCAAGTTTTACAAATCCTGCTTAATTTTGTAGTCAATTCTATGTAAAGGCCTATACATTTTTGCACTAAGTTCGAAATCGTAACAATAATCTAGTGTTGACAAGCCACAATGTAGCTTAGTAACTGTCAACTCCGATAAATAATTTGCGAATTGTCATTTTTTTTTCGACAATGTTAAACGTTCAAAAAAGGATTTACCTTGTGATCAATTTTATTGTTAAAATTATTGGACTAATAATTCTTTAATTATTAAATAATTGGATGTTTCAAGGAGAACGACAAAGTTTGGTTTCATAATCCAAAGAAGCGAAAGGGTTGTTCTCCCAAGTTATTATTGTTACAATTTCGAACATAGTGCAAAAATGTATAGGGATTTACATAAAATTGACTACAACATTAAGCTTGATTTGAAAAACTTAAATTTTATTTTATTTTATGGGGTGTTAGAACAAGCAAAACTTTTTATCAAGAATAACATTTTTTGCTAAAATTGAAAATAAAAAAGTTGTTCCTCTTGGGCACTCCAACCGTGGACACACTGTATAATAGGATTAGTAAATAACTAATATACCTTTTGGAGTAATTTTTAAGCCCACTAGCACTAATTACTGGTACGCCTATGGCCATATCGGCAAATAACTGAATTTATTATTATAAACGGGACCATTTTTTATTGCAGCTTTGCGGAAACTCAATGTTTTGGAAATAGATCCAAAGTCTCTTATTTTATATAGCTCCTGTTATTGTAATATGTTTAGTATAAAAGGTACCGTTAAAGAACCTCCCAAGAAGTTTACTACTAAGATCCAGTTAGGTACTCCACTCTATTCAAAGCGGGAATGTGTATTGCAATGTTTTATTGCTACTTTCCGTTTAAGTTCTATTTCAAAGGAAACCTTTTGACACAACCGTTAGGTCCCTTGACTTCATTTTTAGATATCTGTATGATGTACCGTTACTTTATCTAAAAACCAAAAAAGGTCGGTTCTTTTTTAGAAGTTGCAATTTTTATGAGACGCGATATATCCCCACTTTTTTTTAAAGAAAACGCATCGAAAATATTGCGAATAAGAGGGGGCTGGGTGGCTGAGTATCTTCGAGTGCAGACGTGTGTCTCTCGTATCTAATATCCTATCTACAATATATCGAGTGTGTAATCACTCATATCTTTCTGTATTTACATCTAACATCCGATTAGGTCCAATATACAATATAAATAACTTCAGTGCTTGATTACTAGTTAAAGTAAAGTTAGATTCATTGCAATTTAAGAGGCAACATCATCAGCGTTACTGTAAGTGTCTTAATTAAACATACATCCAATTATCTCTAAACGTAGAGCTAATCTACGGGCTATCTACCTCAAATCGTTCTTCATCTGTGGTTAAGGCTAACCACCGATGTAATCTAGTTCACTAAAGGACAGCGATTTCATTAATATAGAACTTTTTAATCATTAAATAAGAACTTTTCATTGTCAAACATTAATTACAAACATTCACTATTTAATTAAAAGCTGTGCGATTGGCTTATATTTTATAAATCCGAGTGCGGGTGGATTTTGAATTTTGAACTATAAGCTTTTGTTAACTTTGTATGATTTGTATTTAATTTTATTATATATTTGTTCTTTATATTTTCTGTCTATCGTTTAATTTAGAATCTTAGTTATCTCGATAAAAGCCCTAAAGCAGCAAAGAGAGTATCTTTTATGATAGATGCTTGATTGAATTTTTTTAAATAATGACCAGGCTCCCTTTACTCTGTTTTAAATTGTGCATGGTTTTACCATATGATACTTGTATTTTTTTATCGTATTTATTGTTTATCTCTACATGTATCCAACCACACATTAATTGTTGGTGCAGTTTTGATTTGTGTATATAGTTTCCTGTTTATTACTTGTTTTTTTTTGGGATTCACCCTTCTGGTGTACCGTTTGCTCAATATATTGTTTTTTTTCGTGATTTTTATTTATCTACTAATAATAAGTCTCCTGATAAGAGATTACCTCTAAATATTTGCTAAGTAACATAACCAATTGTTATATTATCTTCGACCAGGAGAAATATCACGTAGAATAAGTTTTGTAGGTAAGTAGGTGGACGACTGTCACCGAATATATTTATTATTTCTTTATGTAGTGTGTTGACAACATTTATTTTTTTATTAACTGTTATAGTAATTATCTGCTCATATCTTTTCTTGTGTTTGGCCTCAGAATATAATTATATTTCTTTACCTGTTTCCGTTTCTAAAGTTTCTTAATTTTCCCTTTGTAAACACAAAAAGTTAAGTGGCGCCCTGTATCTCTTTTCTTTTCTATGGTAATTTTACCTACCTATCTTTTTATCTCTTTCCTTCTCTTCTCTAATCTACCTTCTCTTGTCCTACCTTTACCTATTTCTTCTATTGGCCACATTCCACGTTCCAAAAGCTAGTTTCGAATAAACGATTCGCTTTCCACCAACCATCTGGCTGCCGTTCGCAGTATCTCCATTGGTGACTTTTCTAGCACCATCCAAAAAAGGTTTCCGAGGTTACAACCTTCATGCTGCATTTTTTGATTACAGTTTCTAATACTTAGTTGAATAATGTGGTGGATAAAGGATCTCTCTGTCTCAAACCTTTTGCAACAGTTTTGCAACATGTGAAATTTGTTACATTTCCAACATGTTTCTTCGTCCAACTTTCTGTTGTACTTTTTTATTTTCTTATGATATAAATGAGCTTATAAATCTAATAATAATTTGTTATCCGTTTCATTATATCAATTATTACTATTTTTTGTCTCACCGACGATTTAAAATATTTTTATGACAAATGCGAACACTTCAAGGTGCCAATATCATCTTAAACGAAGGCTTCCACTGCAATCGTCAGTGTGGTTTTTATACACTCGTAAGTTCTAACTGGCCTATTCATATCAGACATATCAGTACATAAAAACGCTCCAATAAAAGTGAATTCGGAAAATGGGCTTTTAGTGCCAAATGGAACGTTTTATTGTTACGATTATGTTATGTTTAACTACTGTCAGGTTTATTCAATCTTGCATTTGCAGGACCATCAGCAAAGCTGTAAATGGAACGATTTTAAAATATATTGAATCTATTTACTTGGAATATTCGGAATATTTTTAAATTCTGGAAAATATGTTTTTTTACGTTGAGTTTGGAATATGGAAAAAGCAGCCCCAATATACAGTATGTTCATCCTATAGATATTTTTAATAGTAGTTGGTGTATAGTATAGGTATATGATGTAGGTAGTATTCAATGATAAAAATTTATTTAAAATAGTTAGTAAAAGTCATAAAAATTAGCTAGATATTGTAAAAAATAATGACTAAATTCCTCAGAACGGGGTCGAAGATTTAATAGGGTTTACTCTAAAAAGGTTAGACCCCACAACAGCTTGGAGAGGTAACAAATCGATGAGCTGTTGCCAAATATATGGAATGAAATTAAGTTTGGTTCTTTCTTGATATACCGACTGAATATTATTTAATCAACATTTATCATCGTAAATTGATTTAAAACAGTGGCGACGCGTGACTTTTCTTAAAGTGTTACCAAAACCAGATTCAAAAGATCTTATTTAAAAAAAATGAAGATATGGCTAAAAACAGTTGATGTTTCTAGATATTGGCAAAATTTTTGATCTTTTTGGCAATTAATGTTAACAAGTTCCTGTAATTGCCTCGATTGTTAGAGTCGTCGCCCTCAAAATGACCACGAAGCGCTAATTCTTGTTTGCCCAAAAAACATACGGTATCTATTATAAGTGTGCTAAGGATATACCTATCTATTTTTTTAACAAACTCTACATGTTTAGCAATATTTGCTTTAAAAGCTTGGTTAAGAGAACTTTCGATTCTTGTTTTGGCAAACTGAATCAAATTGGGTATACATCTTATATGTAGGTAACGGAGAAATTTCATGACTCCTTTTTAAAACTCTAAAACTATTTAAATCGTGAATCTAGTCCACCAATTTTTCTGTAGAAACCAACCAGAAGGCATAGTCAACAATACAGTCTATTTTTCTTGCAACCACATAACGAAGGATTTTCACTGTACCAACTTAATTTAAAATATCGAACTACTTTTTTTGATTCCTCTTTTAAATTGTTTAAAATAGGTGTTTCATTTTCGATAATCTCATTTTGTTCTTCTTAATTATACAAGGAGAATTACTTTTCAAGTAGTTGATCGATTACGTAGCGACACTCATCCATGGTTAACTGTTCGCACACTTTTTATAGGTCTCTCTCTCTTGTCGTTTACCCATTACTGAGGATCGTGATTTCTTCCAATATTCCTAACAATGCTTCTCCATTGGTCTCTATCTTCAGCTGCTCTAAGAGCTTCGCAGAATGAGTTTCCAGCTGAATTCTTTATTTGGTCGGACCATCTAGTTGGTGATCGTCCTCTTGATCTTCTCCCCGGAACGTTTCCAGAAACGATTAATCTCTCCAAACTGTCGTCACCTCTGCGAACCACGTGACCAAAGAATTGCAGAATTCGTTGCAGACATATTGTGGACAGCCTTTTTTTAATATTGAGTTGGTTTAGAATGGAAACGTTTGTCCTATGAGCTGTCCATGGTATGCGCAGCATTCTTCTCCAGCACCACATCTCAAAGGCATCAATTTTTTGGCGCTCGCATGCGCGAAGAGTCCAAGTCCCTGCTCCGTATAGAAATATTGAGATTACAAGGGCATTCACTAGTCTCATCTTGATATTTTGAGAGATAGATCTGTCTTTCCAAACTTTAGTTAGGCGACTCATCGCATTTTTTGCCATACCAATACGTCTCCGAACTTCTGCTTCACAGTTGCCATCGTTAGTTATACTAGACCCGAGATAGACAAAGGTGTTTACTATCTGGTATTCCTGTAACATGTTAGTCAGTTGAATAGTGTCGAATCTGTCGACCACCATTATTTTTGTCTTAGCTTTATTGATTTTCAGACCAACTTTATTGCTTTCGTGCTCAACTCTTCGCAGAAGATCAAACATTTCTTGCTCATTTGCTGCTATAAGTGTAGTGTCATCAGCAAATCTCAAATTGGAGATTTTCCTACCGGCTACTGTTACTCCACCGGCTCATCCTTCTAAAACCATCCTTATGACATGTTCACCATAAATGTTAAATAAGTCAGGTGACAACACGCATCCTTGTCTAACACCTCTCTCGGTCTTGAATTGGTTTGAGAACTTCTGATCTAGTCGTACTGTCGCTATATTAGACTGGTACAGATTTTTAATAAGTGTCACCAAGTACATTGGTGCGTCCATTTCTATTAAAATTGACCACAGATTTATCCAGCTTACACAATCAAATGCCTTTTGGTAGTCAACGAAGCATATAATCATAGGTACTTGAAATTCTCTAGACTTTTCAATAAGTTGTCTCAGGTTCAGGATTTGTTCCCTTGTACCTATACTTATAGGTACTGTAACCAAATTTAAATCTAATTACAGGGCTACTGATATACACAGCGTACTACGCCGTCGCTCCTTCAAAATTTTCAGACACTAGAGGGTCCCGAGCGATAGCGAGGATATAACCATTGTAACCACAAATGAGACTGGTAACAGAGTATAATAAAGTGCAACTGAGTCACATAAACTAGCCAATATTTTCGTGTGTCTACGAGTAGTTGGCTATTTACTGAATTAGGTAGTATTAACACATAATGTAACAATATATTTCTATTGGTAAAAATATTGGTAAATGGAATTATTCATCGTCATCAAATATTTATTTGCAAGGTTTTAAAGTGATTTACCCAGTGATTTAAAAATATCGTATAATAATTACAAGACATGATTAATAGACATTCAGAAGTCATACTCAAACCACATTACAGTACAAATATAAATTCGGAGGGAGGATCCGTCAGTATCCCGAATACAGTTCCGTTTTCTTCGCAGAAGCAAACAGATCAGACGCTTATCAATTACATTAGTGTAGGACTTATTAATCCGGTACCGTTACATTCTTTTGATAACAGTAAAATTCAAAAATTTTTATGGAAAAATTTAATAATTTATTTTTTCGGGTTTTTCCAATTTTTTCGGGGGCTTAAATAGCCCAATTCTTAGTATTTTGTTAAGCTACCCTAGTTTTAAAAAAATTGGATTTTTTCCCGAATTTTACGATTTTCCAGGAGCTTAAAATAGCCCAATTCTTATTGATTGGTTAAGCTATCCTAGTTTTAAAAAAATAAAGGTTTTACGTGTCACAGACGCCGATATATTGCAAAATTTTGCCAGGGTACTTCAATTTCAACTCCTATTCTAAATAAAAAATGGAGCTCGGATAGTGCTCCTCTATATGGTGTATCATTAAGAATGTCCAATCTCTGCGTTGGATTCTATACCTCAAATTATTAAGATATAACCCAAATCACTTATATAAAATGTGGCTCCTTACTGAGTACCAGGGTGTTTTATTTAAACATTTTAAAATTATTTTTGCCCAGTACTTCAAAACTATTTGACGTTTTCTTATCACACTTGGCAGAAAGTGTGACTACTATATAGCCTACTAAATGATGATGAAAATAAACGTTTCTAGCTACTACCAGAAGCGTACGGCAGGGGATAGTGAATGTTTAACCCCTCCTAAATTCCACGCCACTGGGGGAATTACTATTTTAGCACAATTTTTCGATTCTCCAATACTTTTTATATAAATAATGTACTCTTCATTGGTAACAATAATTTATAATGTGATTCATATGATTAATATTTAAAAACTGTTTGTACCAAGCACTTTAAAACTATTTGACGTATCCTTATCATACTTGGAAGGAAATGTAGGTACTGTACACCCTACTAAATTATGTTAAATAATCATTCCTGGCTACTACCAGAGGCGTAAGACAGGGGAAAGTGACTGGACGACCCTTCCCAAATTCTACGCCACTGGGGGAATTGCTATTTTAGTATAATTTTTAGGTTTTCCAATACATACTTTTTTAGTTTTCGAGATATTTGAAGTTATAAATGAAGAGACACTAATCAAAATAACTGTGCCGTTTCATTTTTAACTTCAAATATCTCGAAAACTAATGACTTTATCGTTACCAATGTAGAGTCTATTCTTTACATAGAAAGTATTGGAAAATCTAAAAATTGCTTTAAAATAGTAATTTCCCCAGTGCCGTAGAATTTGCGAAGGGTCAACCATCCACTATCCCCTGTCGTCTGCCTCTGGTAGTAGCTAGAGACGTTTATTTATGATAATTTAGTAGGGTGTATAGTAGCCACACTTTCTGCCAAGTAAGATAAGGGTACGTCAAATAGTTTTAAAGTACTGGGTAAAAATAATTTTTCAATTTTTAAATAAAACATCCTGTTACTCATTAAGGAGCCATATTTTATTTAACCATCACTTTAACGGTTATAACTTTTTACTCCTTAGCTGCGTATGCCACCTATAAGTTGTATCATAAAATTTAGAACTTCATTTAGAACTTTCGGCTCTTAATGTTGATATAAGTAATAATAGACATATGATTCTAAGAAAAATGGTATCTTGGTTCTTAGAATTCTAGTATCTTGGTCAAAGAAGGTTCTGTTTATTAAGTGTGTTTTTCCACTAGCTGTTTATTGAGCCTACTTACAAGCGTGTGACATAAAAAATATTAAAATTGTTATAAATGTTTATAAGCTAAAACGTCAGCCCATTTTTTAAACTTCTTTAATCACATGTTTATAAGTTTAATAAAACATTTTTAAAAACTTTACGTTTTTTGATTACTTATACCTTAAAAATATAACCTCAAAGAATCGACTGGCATTGACAAAATACCTCTCTAGAGTCACTATTTGGACAAGTAGAGTTGTTTAACTAATCGCTCTCAGGGATAAACCAATTAAATAACTTACAAACTATTTGGTCGATCTGATAGAAATTTCGCACACGTTAATAACTCATTAGCTACCATAATTTCAAATGGCTATATTACATGTCATTATGCAAAAAATAAAGTTAATGAACATTATTTATAAATTACTGCAAAATTAATGCTTTTTGCAATTATAGCGGTCAATTGCTCATGTGTTTTAATTTGGTAGCTTTCAAAATTAAAGAACTTTTTATTATACAGGGTGTTTCATTAATAATTGTCCATATAGTAACTGGGGAAACCTTAGCACAAAATACGAAGATTTAACCTAAAACACTTAAATAAAATGTGGTTCCTTACTGAGTTACAGGGTGTTTTATCTAAAAATTTAAAAATTATTTTTGCTCAGCAATTTAAAACTATTCGACGTATCCTTTTCATACTTGGAAGGAAGTATACGTACTATACAAGCTACTAAATTATGTTAAACAAACGTTTTGGCTATTACCAGAGGCGTACGACGGGGGAAATTGAATGGTTAACCCTTTCCAAATTCTACGCCACTGGCAAAATGGCTATTTCAGTTCAATTTTTGGATTCTCCAATACTTTCCAGGAAAATATTGTACTCTTCATTCGTAACGATAAAGTCATTAGTTTTCGAGATATTTGAAGTTAAAAATGAAATGACACGGTTATTTTGATCAGTGTATTGTGTCGCTTTATTTTTAATTTCAAATATCTCGAAAACTAATCATTTTATCGTTACGAATGAAGAGTATATTATTTACATAAAAACTATTGCAAAATCAAAAAATTACAATAAAATCACAATTTCGTCAGTGGCGTAGAATTTGGGAAGGGTCAACCAGCCACTATCCCCTGTCGTACGCCTCTGGTAGTAGCTAGAAACGTTTATTTATCTTAATTTAGTAGGGTGTAAAGTATCTACACTTTCTGACAAGTATGAGAAGGATATGCCAAATAGTTTTAAAGTACTGGGTACAAATAATTTTTATATTTTAATCATATGAATCATATCATAAATTAATCAAAATAACTGTGCCGTTTCATATTTAACTTCAAATATCTCGAAAACTAATGACTTTATCGTTACCAATGAAGAGTATATTATTTACGTAGAAAGTATTGTAGAATCTAAAAATGGCAATAAAATAGTAATTTCTCCAGTGGCGTAGAATTTGAGAAGGGCCAACCATTCACCATCCCCTGTCGTACGCCTCTGGTAGTAGTTAGAAACGTTTGTTTATCATAATTTCGTAGAGTGTCTAGTAGTTGCACTTTCTGCCAAGTATAAAAAGGATACGTCGAATAGTTTTAAAATGCTGAGCAAAAATAATTTTTAAATTTTTAGATAAAACACCCTGTAACTCAGTAAGGAACCACATTTTATTTAAGTGTTTTCGGTTAAATCTTCGTATTTTGTGATAAGGTTTCTCCAGTTACTATATGTACAATTATTAATGAAACACCCTGTATAAAACTTTAATTTGAACCATTTTCTTTAAAATGTGTAACGTTTGATATTCATATAATTTTATAACCTTCACGTGATATCAATGATTTTTCCAGTACCAGATTTTTCCAGGTTTCTTAGATAACCAGAATACCCGTTCCAGGATTTTTCCTTAAAGTAGCTGACTTACGAAATAACGAATTTGTTCCAAACAATTGCACCATACTGTATTATATATTTACGCATCCTTAAGGAAGTATGCTGATTTCTTAAGTACACAGCTAATTACCTTTTCTCAGCGAACTAGTACCTATCTTCTTCTTCTTATGGTGCCTATCCGTTACGGATGTTGGACACTAACATGGCTATTCTGATTTTGTTGACTGCTGCCCTGAAAAGTCCGGTAGTGGTTAAGTTAAACCATTTTCGCAGGTTATGCAGCCAGGATATTCTTCTTCGTCCTGGACCTCTTTTCCCATGCACTTTACCTTGAAGTATGGTCCGAAGTAGGTCATATCGTTGTTCATTGCGCATTATATGGCCCAGGTATTCCAGTTTGCGACGTTTTATGGTTACGACTAGTTCGCGCTCTTTACCCATTCTATGTAGAACTTCTTCGCTGGTAACTCTGTCTATCCAGGAAATCCTCAACATGTGTCTATAGCACCACATCTCAAATGCTTCGAGTCTCTTCAGTGATGCTTCAGTTAAGGTCCATGACTCCACGCCATATAAAAGAACGGAGAATACGTAGCATTTTAGTAAACGAACCTTTATTTCCAATTTTATATCGTGGCTGTTTAAGATTTTTTTCATTTTGACGAAAGCTGATCTTGCCTTCCCGATCCTTATCTTAATTTCCGTCGATTGGTCCCACTGTTCATTTAAGTTTGCACCCAAATAACAAAAGTTAGTGATTTGTGTTATAGGTTGTTGGTTAACTAGTAATTGACCAGGTGGTATCCTATTTTTGCTTATAACCATGTATTTGGTTTTTTTGATGTTAAAATCAAGCCCAAACCTGCTACTTACTTCTGCCACCCTGGAGACAAGTGTCTGCAGACCTTCAAGGCTGTCTGCAAAAATGACAGTATCATCAGCGTATCTTATGTTGTTCAATCGTTCTCCGTTTATAAGTACTCCCTCGTCGATGTCCGTTAGAGCTAGGTTCATAATGTGCTCTGAATATGTATTGAACAATAATGGGGACAATATACATCCCTGTCGCACACCTCTTTTTATCTTTATGTCGTCTGTTAACTGATCCCCTACTCTAACAGCTGCAGTTTGTTCGTAATAGATATTGTTTATTATACGGCGATCTCTGCTGTTTAGACCAATTGAATTTAATATTTTCATCAGTTCGTCATGTTTTATTCTATCGAACGCTTTCTGGTAATCAACAAAACACACATATATATCACAATTCACGTCTCTACATCTTTGAATTGTATTGCAAAAAGTGCCTCTCGAGTACCCAATGCATCCCTGAAGCCGAATTGTGTGTTTGTCATGTGTTCTTCACACTTTTTATATATTCTTTATGTATAATTTTTAAAAAAGTTTTCAGGAGATGGCTCATAAGGCTTATTATTCGATAATCTTCACATTTTTTGGCATTGGGTTTTTTAGGGATTGTTATAAAAGTTGATCTTAGCCACTGTTGGGGTATTTTTCCACTTTGGTATATATTGTTGAAGATCAAGGTAAGTCTTTAGTACCTATAGAACCTGAAATTGATTAACAATTTCATACAAATGGTGTCTATTATCAGTTTCCCAACAATAAGTTCATATGGGATTAAACCACAATTAATTGTAATGAAAATTACATTTTTTATTTTCTTCTGACGTTTCTATTTCCAATCCGGAAAATGTTTTTAAAAAATTTCTGAAATAAAAATTGTAAATTATGGTTAATAAATGTAATAAATACATTTTTTTGTAACTAATATTGAGCCTTTGTTTTTTTTTATAAAAGATATCCGCCAAACCTTCGAATAAATTTTTATTTTAAATTGGGAATATTTTCTTTTGTATTATATTCACGCATTGGCAAAACTAATGTTTTCTTGTATTGGATTACCATATATAAGGAAAGACAGTCTTTTGTTGCGGAAGATCTGAATAAAATGTATATACTCGATGTTCTAGTTAAAACTCCAACGAACAGGAGGGAAATATGAATACATGAATATGTCCTGTTTTTACGAATCATCCTGATACGAAAGATGCTATTAAATATAAATTTATACTGCTTTATAGGATTTAAAAGGATTGTTAAAATATTTATTAGAAATCTTTAAATTCGCAGTAATTCCCTGTCACTACTGACATACTTTAGAATTTATTATTTAATATCAATATCTGAAATTGTATTGTAAAAGGGGTTCTCCCGTTAATAAATAAGTAAAAATATAAGTAGTACATTTTAGATAAGATCTTTACAATGTGTAATAATCCAAGCTTCGCAAGGTGTGATAAACGAAATCATTCCTTCGAAGCAGATTAGATGTAATTCCGTTTACAATTCGATATCGTGGTTGTTAAATGTTTCGTTCAGGACGACTCATCTCTAAAGTAGGAGAATGATAATGTTTCTCGGATAATCGATTACAAGACAGCCAAAGTTCCAGTGACAAATAACTTCGGAGGTGACGCACATTGGGTAGAAATCGGAAGTTCGGACTTTTTGTAGGTCTTATACCTACAGAACTAAATGGTGTGTGATGTTATTTATACATGACACTTGAATCTCCAGCGAATAGCCATCAAAATATGAACGTTTTTTGTTAGCGTGGGAGATATCTTGTCAATTTATAGGAGACAAATAATATTTTCCGATTTACTTTCGTTATGAGTTTTTGTGATTATGTGTCAATACATGAAAAAATATTACAAAAATAATTAACTTCAAAAACTTCTTTTTCTTATTTTATACCGGGTGGTGAATTAAAAAACGGGCCATAGGAAACTCAATGTAGAATTCTAAACTGTTGAATTCCTGCTTCCCTAATTATTTTACATCAAAAGGCATTAGAAACTCTTTGTAGAGGATTGAAATCTGTATTGAAATCTGTTAAAATTGTTCTACGAATTAAACATATTCCGAAATTTTGTAAAAATGTAATACATTTTTCAGTTTTTCAGCCCAAAATTAGGCCACACACAGTGTAATAATGTGTCACAATGAAGTTCTTGTTTTCACATTTTTGAACTGCCAATATTTTTATTTTATCATTTATTGTTTAAAACCAATACAGTTGATGAGATACCCTCAGTTGCAGAGAAAGCATTAATAATAAACATTTTTTATTCAGTCAATGGTGTGAGCACTGTCAGTTAAATAGTAACGTGTGGCCTAACCTTTACACACATACCTACTGTGGCAAATGTATTATATTTTTCAACATTTTGGAATGCGTTTAAATCGTAGAACAATTTTAGCTTTTGATTTTAATACAGATTTCAATCCTCTACAAATATTCTCTCATGACTTATGATGTAAAATAATTAGGGAAGCAGGAATTTAACAGTTTAGGATTTTACATTGAGTTTTCTATGGCCCGTTTTACGATTCACCACCCGATATAAGCATGTTGATGTTTTTTAATTTAATATTTGTTAAATTAATATAATTAATTTTATCTCTTTCTAGGTCAACCGCGTCATCTGCATAATGGTTTGGTTTATAAACTTCCTCCATTCCTGTTTGCTCTTTGCTTTTTCTGTCGAATTGGTTACATTGAGATACGTCAAGTCGTCATTAACTTCATGAATCCATCTGGTCCTAGGTCTTCCTTTTCTCTTTTTGACATCTATTGTAGCGATTACAAGATGTTTGGCATTCTAACTTGGGTTAATCTTTGGACATGTCCTACTCATCTAAGTATTTGTGCTCTTATAACTGCAATTGTATTAGACTTCTTATATAATTCTTCTAATTATTTGTTTGTTCTTCGTGCCCACTGATTGGAAATCGGAAGTTCGGACTTTTTGTAAGTTTGTAAGATCAGTGCTACACAGTTGCACAGTATATGTTCTGCTCTTTTTCGTTGTCAAAGAAACGAGAGTTCTCACTATCTGATTTGCCCATTTTTTGAGATGATGTACTGTGATATTAGCCCCTTCTTTTGCGAGGCTATCAGCTATCAGCTTCCTCAGTTTCTGCAATTCCCTTGTGATTTGGCACCCACATCAAAGTTACTTTGTTGCGTTCCGCCAGCTTCTTGAAGGACTGCTTACAGTCCAAAACCAATTTTGTTTTACAAGTAAATGACACAAAAAGCATTTAAGGCCGCTAGGCTATGTGATCGTTGCCCTATGAGTGTCTCGGTTGAGATATTATTGTGCACTAATGTCTATAGCATGTATTTCTGCCTGAAACATAATTGGGGCATTTCCAAGAGATTTGGATAGCCTGAAATTGATATCAGTAACTCCCACTCATGCCCTTTTTATCTATCTTAGATCCATACGTATGTATACCATACGAGCGAACCTTCCTGCAGTTTCGGTTTAACTTCTTCGTCCATTTGGTATTTTTTATGACCACTTGTGTTTCGAAGTCGAATTTGACTGGAAACTGTCGGCCTGTTCTTAGAATCCAATGTAATTTTTTTTCAAGATTTTTAGGCAGCCCACTAGATCTCCAGGTTTCATTATTTGTATATCTCGCAGCTTTAAGGCGGTGATTACTGCCTCCCTCCTTATGTAGAACTGCAAGGGATGAAAGTTAACAATGGCCTATAGAGCTGCAGTGGGGCATGTTGACATTTCCCCTGTGGTTCCCAGACAAGCTGGCAGCTGCGCTTTTCGCAGACTTGCGTTAGCAGCTGTTTGTTGTAATTTTGGCCATGGTTCGATGCTTATGTGACAATGGGCCTAATAATCATTTTATATGACCCGAGGGTCATTTTCGGTTTTAGGCCCCAAGTCTTTCCAAATGTGTTGCGGCAGGTCCAACTTGCAACCAAGGCTCTGGATAAGATTTTTTCAATATGACTATTCCAGGAGAGTTTTTGATCTGGGGTTACCCCTAGATATTTTACTTCTTTGGGATAGTCTAATGTGATGCCATTCATAATTGGAGCCTGTAAATTGTATTTGTCTCCTTGTGAATAGTATAAAAGTCATTTTGTAGGGTTGACATTTAAGTAGCCCTTCGAACACCAAATTTTAATTTCGTTAATTTCAGTTTGTATGGGACTAAATAGTCTGGTCATGCCTGCCCCTAATTATAACATAATCATACAACTTAGTAAGGAGGCCACAGCAGGGGCGATAGTTTTCCCCATTAAAGGCACCCTTTACTGCTGTCACAGTCACATATTCTCCCCCAATACTAGCTCTTATGATTCGTTTAAAAGTTTACGTTCTATACCGCTTTCGGGGCAATCCGGGCAATTCAGGTCCAAAACAAGCAGCACAAAATCGGAATGTGAACTGAGAATTCAGGGCTTTTCTAGGAAATTCGGATGTACATTCACCTTAACTATTCTATACTGTTTATTTGAGACAAAACTTGCAACTTAAAAGTTGCAACTGACATATTAAAAAAATAATTAAAGAAAATTAAACTTTTGTAATTTTAAATCCCCGATATTCCATGCTATTATGCCACACCTGCAACTACATGATAAAAGTTTGTATTTGTAAACAGATGATCTGAAAGATGCGAACAACATTCCATTTTAATTAAATTTTCATACTTTAATTTGGCCTTTAATAAAGAAAAGTAAAATAAAGCTGTTTGCTTAAAAACAAGCCAGGGTAAGCTGAGAAAAATGGAAAGAGATTATTTAGCTTCCTACATTTATTCGTGCCCGAGGCATAAAAATCAAGTCTATTTGTATTTAGCGAATAATCGTAAAACCTTGCAGTAAAATTGAAAGATGAGAGTTTTTTAAAGATAGACTACTTTGTAGAATGAAGTTTATTATTGCAGAGGGATCTTATTTTGCTTTATGTAAAAAATTCAATATATAATTAATTCGCTTAATTGATTTTTTGTTAAAAGTCATTATTAAAATTGAGATTTTATGTAATTTTATGTAAATTGAATATTTTGTATACTTACATTTTTTTAGCTTTAGTGCATATAAATATTCAGTTTTTGTACATAAAACGAATATTTTTTACCCTTTCAACATAAATTCACATAATACAGAAGTAGATCTCACAATAGAGGTAATATTGGACATTCCGATGCGAATACGGTATCCGCCAAAATAAACAGCACTGAAATAATTAAGAGGGCTGTGAAATTGCGCAGGCTAGTTACATTTTGTCATGGCATACTTGTCATTAGTTGTCAACTTAAAATTACGTTACGGTTAAAATCTTTGTCGTTCTGGTTCTTTCTACCGAAGAATAGCTATTTGTATAACAAGGGAGGAAAGTGCTACTTTTCCTCCCGAGAATGAAGTTTACTGCCCGACGCGTAGCGGAGGGCAGTAGTCATTCAAGGGAGGAAAAGGCACTTTACTCCCATGTTATACATATCGTTTTTCCACCATCCTCAAATAACAAGTACTTTTTCCATTTTTACTTAATATATTTATGTAACTAACCAACAAAATTTATTAGAACTATAACTAACAAGTAGGTACAATATAACTGTCAACTGTCAAATGTAAGTCAAATTATTAATGTAAACATTGTTAAATCAGAATAACAATTTACTGTTTTTTTACCATTCTGCAAAATACAGAGTGTTTTTAAATAAACGTTAAAATGTATAGATACTTACGTAATAGAAAATAGGTATTGTACAGGGCGTCAATAAGTTATATTTCATGAATGAAATACCATGACGTCACTTTTACTTTTCCTCCCTAGGGAGGAAAAGTACAACTTTGCTCCCTACAATCAGGTCCGGAAAAGTATACTTTCGGTAGAGGTAGGTGGAAAAAATTTTTTTAATACAGCATTATTTCCGCTCATACGGAGTTGGACAGAATAATGGCCCATGTTTAAATGCTCCATAAAGGGCCTAGCCGGGTAAGATGCTGAAAAGTGCCCCCAACTCGATTCGAATTCCATATAGGTCACCGTTTAGCATATATAGTGAAACTAACTTTCTAAAATTTTTAGCCCCCTAGGTGGTCATGTGACCCACCTAGAGCCTAATTAGGTTTTTAAGTTTTTATTTTTTATCTCAGCCGCATCGAGAACTAGCGAAAAACTTTAAATAAAAAAGTTGTAAACTTTAAAAAGTTCTGTCCGAAAATTTTTTTTTATTTTTTGGCGGGAAATTTAAATTTTAGAACGATTTTAAAATTTGAAATGAGTATAAAAAAATAACTAAGACATTCGTTTTCACGAAAAATATATATAACGTGTATTTTTGCATAATATTTCACCCTGAATTTTTTAAAATTTTTAAAATTGGTGAAACGCACCTTTAAAAATAAAAAAACCGCATTTTTCCGATTTTTTTTCGTTTTTTGATACAATTTTATACATATTTTTCAAAAAGGGCAATACCGTCACTAGAATAGGTAAAAAACTGAAAAATAATTGGGGTTTGCTTAATAAAAATTTTTTGTAATCCCATCCATTTTCAATATACAGGGCGTTGAAGAGAACAAAATTTTACACATTTATTACGATTTTGCCGAAACTACTGGCAACATTTCAATAGAATTTGGCGAGTTTTAAGAGATAGTTGTGCATTTTTTGACATAAATTAAGAATTTTATATTTATCATTGGCGCGTATACGGGTAATAGTCTGAACTTTTTAAAGAAAAAAGATACTACGCCACTGACATATTTCAAATTAATCATCCTTTTTGAATTTCTCGTTTAATTTGTGACAAAAAATCTATCTTCCTATTTTTTCATACGACGCGCCATTTTTATTCAAAAAATAAAACATCTTAACCCTTACAAATTATTCGAACTTCTATTTTAGTAGTTTCTACATCTACATACGTAAACCCGTACGACCATTATAAAAACTAATTCGAATACTTTGGAAGCGTTAAGATATTTTATTTTTTGCAGCAAAACGACGCCTTGTATGAAAAAATGATAAGAAAGTTTTTTATCGCAAATTGAATGAGGAATTTAAAAATGATTGTTAATTTGAAATATGTCAGTGGCGTACTATCCTTTTTTCTTTGTAAAGTTCAGACCATTACCCCTAAGCGCGCCAATGATGAATATCAAATCCTTAATTGTATGTCAAAACATGCACAATAACTACCTCTTAAAACCCGCCAAGTTTTATTACAATTTGCCAGTAGTTTCGGCAAAATCTTAAAAAATGTGTAAAATTTTGTTTTCTTCAACGCCCTGTATCTTGAAAATGGATGGTTTTACAAAAAATTTTTATTAAGCAAACCCCAATTCTTTTTAAATTTTTACCTGCTCCAGTGACGGTGTTACCTTTTTTAAAAATATGTATAAAATTGTATCAAAAAACGAAAAAAAAAAAACCGAAAAAATGCGGTTTTTTATTTCTGAAGGTGCGTTTCACCAATTTTAAAAATTTGAAAAAATTCAGGGTGAAATATTATGCAAAAATACACGTTATATATTTTTTTCGTGAAAACGAATGTCTTAGTTATTTTTTTATACTCATTTAAAATTTCCCGCCAAAAATTAAAAAAAAAATTTTTCGCACAGAACTTTTTAAATCTTACAAATTTTTTATTTAAAGTCTTTCGCTAGTTCTCGATGCGACTGAGATAAAAAATAAAAACATAAAAAGCCTAATTAGGCTCTAGGTGGGTCACATGACCACCTAGTGGGCTAAAAATTTCAGAAAGTTAGTTTCACTATATATGCTAAACGGTGACCTATATGGAATTCGAATCGAGTTCTGGGCACTTTTCATCATCTTACCCGGCTAGGCCCTTTGCTCTGTGAACATTTTTGTAACAGAATAATTTCTCGTACAGATTTCGAGTATCCACCTCATTCACCGAATTTAACATCACCTGGTGCCTACATTTGGGGTAAGATGAAGAAGTCCATATTTCACTCGGAAAATCCGACAGAAACTGTTGGATAACCACGGTAAAGAATAATAACTTATTTTCAACATTTGCAGCAGAACCACTTTTCTTAATATGTTTAAATGATCTTCAGAAACTTTATGAAGCTTGTTTAAAACGTAATTTTGAACATGTATTTTAAAAATGAATTCATAAATATATTTTTTTTATATTCGGTACTGTTTATTTTGGCGGATACTGTATTTGAAAATATTAAACATATATGTAGATAAGAACACACCATTAAACTTGATAAAAATAATAAACTTAAAGATAAAACCCATAACTAAATTAAAATTCATGGTGACGTTTCAATTATTACTTTAATCATCGTCAGAATAATAAGTTTCTTGAGCGGATGCTTTAAAATAATTTTAAAGGAACAAACAATAATTAATGAAAACGTAAAAATGACATTGACAATCATTGGGTTAAGTCAATAATTTCAAACACGCCATGTCTTGTTGCGTGTTTAAGGGTGGCTTCAAAAGAAATATGGATAATGCCTCCTTGATGCTGAGTTCCGTTGGAGAACTTGCACGACCAATGATTCAGAAGTCCTTATGACTAATAGGGTGGTCAGAATCAGTCATATGTTGGAATACCGCTGAATTTGGAATTGTTCTTGATCGTCTTCCTAAGTGAGGAGTGACACCTAAGTGTTCGTAACATCTGACATTAAAGTGACGTCGAGTCTTCCCGACGTACGTAGCTGCACAGCTACTACATTTGAATTGGTATATAATGTTAGATGCGAGATCACTAGGAATCATGTCTTTCACATGGAAACGAGATCCTATTCTTTCCAAAGTCGTGAAAGCAAATCTTAATTCTATAGAGGGAAATGCTTTTTTAATTGTTCTACGGATGTTGCGTTGGATTTGTAAGCTGTGGTAACCAGTATATGGAAGTTTGATATAGATATTTTCTTTAAAAGCAAAGTATATATAGATATATCTATATTTTCATATAGATCTAAACAGCAAAGTAGAAGAAATCAAAGAAAAGATCTATATCAAACTTCCATATACTGGTTGCCACAGCTTACAAATCCGACGCAACATCCGTAGAACAATTAAAAAAGCATTTCCCTCTATAGAATTAAGATTTGCTTTCACGACTTTGGAAAGAATAGGATCTCGTTTCCATGTGAAAGACATGATTCCTAGTGATCTCGCATCTAACATTATATACCAATTCAAATGTAGTAGCTGTGCAGCTACGTACGTCGGGGAGACTCGACGTCACTTTAATGTCAGATGTTGCGAACACTTAGGTGTCACTCCTCACTTAGGAAAACGATCAAGAACAATTCCAAATTCAGCGGTATTCCAACATATGACTGATTCTGACCACCCTATTAGTCGTAAGGACTTCTCAATCATTGGTCATGCAAGTTCTCCAACGGAACTCAGCATCAAGGAGGCATTATCCATATTTCTTTTGAAGCCACCCTTAAACACGCAACAAGACATGGCGTGTTTGAAATTATGAAATTATGAAATGAAATTATTGACTTGAAGCATCCGCTCAAGAAACTTATTATTCTGACGATGATTAAAGTAATAATTGAAACGTCACCATGAATTTTAATTTAGTTATGGGTTTTATCTTTAAGTTTATTATTTTTATCAATATTAAACATAGTTTGAAAAGTTATCCATCACGTAACTTATGCTCATTTTCATAGTTGATTTTTTCGTGAACAGGGGGGAACTTCCTTGAGTAAGTACGGATTTGGTGTCTTCGTGGAGGCTCTTCAAATAGCGAGAGGTCCATTCCATTGCATTTGTCTTTCTTTGAACACTCTGTTCCTTTCGCACTAAATATAGGAAATCATTTCATCTTAGTGGTATGATAAGACATGGCTTCCTCACGTATCGTATGTCGTCAGTTAAAACACATATTAAAGAGTACAACCTTCTAGTTTCTTTGATATTAAAGATATCAGAGAAATTAAAAAAATAAAATGTTTGCAAAATAACCCGTGTTGATTTGGGTGTGCTGCCCACCCCCTACTTGCAAAAATTAAAAAACAAATAGCGCTGATTTATGAGCTATTTATGAGATTTCATATTCCGCACATCAAAAATTTTGAGCTAGTTACACTGAGCAGGAATTTAATATTTTAGTGTGGGGAAGGGCTGACTCATCTTGGTCAATCCTGGTGACCTAGGTGGCCAAATATATGGACCGAATCTATCTATCCATTTATTTATAAATTTTATGTCGAGGTTGTTCTTAACATTACGTCAAAAATAAGCAGGAGCTCCGTCCAATTAGAGCCACATGTTTGTTCACCAAAAAACTTGTTTTAAGAAATTTAAAAAGCTGCTCTATTCAGATTTTCGTCAAAAAATATGGATCGATAACGTACTCGCTCAGAATACTGCCCCAAATATTAACACTTCGTCGGTGTTGGTGATCAACAGTAAAATGTTTGTTTACTGTATCATAGTAAAATGAAAGCTATGTCTATTAACTAGACGATTATTATGAAAAGTAGGTAAGTTCGTCTGTACACAATACGTTCTTAAAAAAAAACAGGATCTTCTCGAAATTCTTCAGTCTATAAACGAAAAGTTAAACGTTCCTGTTCTGTCTAATACTGTGTAGTTGAGTTTTATACGGATGATAGTGGGTTTTCTTATGTATTCTACATACACTCGTTTGACTGATTTCCAATACACTCGTTTGACTCGAAATTTTTCACGTACTAGTATTTGGGTTTTCCGTAACAGAAAGCAGGACATCAAGTTCGTTGACGTCATTAAAAATAAATGGTTTATTGAAGTTATTCTTCTTTAGGCGCGATTGAGATTGAGGGTGAATTTATATTGATCTGCGCGCATGCGCACACCCACAGTATGGTATTAGTCGTTATACGGGCTCTGATTGGGTGTTGAAATGATCTGTCAATAATAAATAATTGTTCAATATGAAGGTAAACAAATGTATAATATATTAGTTTTATTGTTGTGAGGACAGAAACAAAAAAGTTTATAATTGTAGTGACATTTAAATAGTTTATAAAAGCAACAGGTACGTAATAATTGTAAATGTATCATAGTTACCTACCTATTTGAACCTACCAAAATACATAGTATGTAATACTTTTATTTACATTATTTGATTACCATCAAAATTTCTATCAATGTTCACCTAATATATTGTTTTCTTACTCTATGTTTTGTTGTATTTTTTCAATTCTAAATCATTTCAATTCAAAATCAAAATAATTTAATTTAATTCAAAAATGTCAAAAGCTTAATCCGTTTAGTTAGTCGATCTTCGCACATAATGACACATTGCCTCCGTGGCGAAGCGTTTAAGACGAATGAACCCCAATATACCAACCGCGCTGATAGCTGGTTCGAATCCCAATAAAATCTTTTATTTTTTTATACATTTTATGATTGTAAGTATATTTATTATATAATTTTATTTTCAGAAAATACGTATTTAGTTAAAACATTTTCCGACAATTAATGTTCAGAAATCATTTGTGGCCTTTTTAATGTGTTTGTATGTGTTTTATTCTTTTATTATTTTAATTTTTGGCACTGTTTTAATAAAAATGTTTGAGAAGTAGTAAGTAAAAATTCGTTTAATATTTAAATAAAATACAAATAAAAAGTATATTAATTTCGTTTAAATCATATAATAGAAGTATAACTTCTTACGTGCGTACAAAGTACACACACACATTCTGTTTTTCTATTTAACTTTTCGTACCTATGCAAAATTACCAGTAGCACGGAATCTATCGAGAAATCTCTCAAAAACGTCCTTTTTTGGGTGTCTTCTATCAGGATACCTTTAAGCGTAAACTTTAGAAGCTAAGAGACAATTTAAACAATATTCCGCAATGAAAAGTAGCATGTCTACTCTTTTATAGATATCGTGATTATTCATTTTTAGGAAAAATTAAATTTGAATGTAATTGGCTCTGCCAAAGCCATTTTTAAGTAAAAAAAAATTAAAATATCATACACCGATGTTTATAGTTTTGATAATTACCAGACCGTACTGTCATAAACTGACAATCTAATACAATGACATTAATTAACTACATCTTCTGTTTTAAAATCGATTTAGAGATTAAGAATTTAAATAATTGTAAATTACGCAAAAACTATGACACCTAGGTATAAAACATTCATATACCATTCGAAAGAGGTAAATTTGTTTAGTATAATTATTTATTAATATACATGGTGTTCTATCTAAAATAAGCATCATATTATGACACACTGGATACTCCACTAATGAAACTATAAATTTTGAACACGATGTAGACAAATGTGTAATAATTAATCATGCAATACATTCAACTAATATCCAACTATTTAGATGTACAAGTAACGCTTTTATAATTTCGTAAATAACTTGAGAATAAGCCTTCTTTTAAAACTTTACATTTTAAGAAAAGTCAACATAACTCAGAACACTCTGTACATAGGTCTGTCTTATGAAACTATAACTTTTTTTCTACGGACAATTAAAAAATTCAATAAAATAAAGAGTGTTCCATAAGAAAAAATATAACTTGATACGCCGTTTTTTATTGGGACACCCTGTATATTTCAAAATAATTTTAAAATGTAGCTTTTATCAACTTACAAACTATTCAATTTATTTTTTTCAAATCTTTTACCATTTCGCTGTAATCTTCCGTCGCGTTAGTGGTGACTCACCCTGTATAATTAAATATAGTATTTCGGTACTTCTAATATTTTAGGATTTTTAAGTATTTGTAAGATATTAATCATGGTAATGGTTCCTCACCAAAGTATTTTACAGAAAAATTGTTTCTCTATATTATTTATGGAAAAATAATGGTTTATTGCACTTATCTTAATTAATTGTTTATCTATTTTAATTACGAAACTCCAAAAATTATAGAACTTATAATGAAATATTAGAGAACCTAAAAAAAACAAAGCCAAGTCAGCTCCATTTCTTCAAGAATTTTTCATCGGCTACCCCTCATATACCATTGAGAACCGTCAAATAATTGTATAAGATTTTTTTCTTCCTTGACTGGGATAATAAGCCGTTACAACAAAAGTACGATTAAATGTTCTTACCGAAAATGACCCACGTTTTATATTTTATTTTAAATTTAGCTGGAATTTGCCAAAGTGTTTGTGGCATATTATAATGATAAACCCTATCTTTAATCTTCTTTAATAATTAGACGTTCCGCTATTCAATGCTTTGGTAATCTACATAATTCTTTGAGAACTCAAAGGGATTTTTAAAAGGACCACAAAAAGATGTTTAACGAGTACTGATAATCGCGTAGAAGGTCATTTAGAAATAAAACAATTGTAATGAAAAAAAAAATCTAATTAACAAACGGTTTTATTAACGAGTACATATTTGTTTTTTATTCTGAAAAATTTAGTGGTATTTTTTAATTGGCAATCTAATTCACATGTAGTAACAATAAGCAGTTAAAAGAGACTAATAATATCTAAGCAAATACACAAGGCGAAAACGGCGGCTTCGTTGGAAAAAAATATTCCCATGAGATTTTTTTGCATAATCACATTCGTGAGACACCCCACAATAAGGTTCAAGAAGTCGCCCAAGTGAAAATTGGTCCCAATTTGTTTACTTAAACTTCAAAATCAATCACTTCAATCACATTCAATTCAATCACTTAAAAATCAATATTTTTGATCCTGACATTTTTCTTTATGTTTTTTGAACCAGTCTGAACAAGAAAGGTCTCTTGTAATTTTTCTCTAAAGTTGATCGTTTTCGAGTTATAAGCAATTTAAAATTGAAAAAAAAAACGAAAAATGGAGATTTTCAAGGCCCAAAAGCACCAGTAAAAATATTCTTAATGTTACCATGTGCCTAAATAAAAGTTCAAACCTTCTTGTATCCGTTCCCGAGGAGCATTTTGTGCTTATTTTATTTTAAACTATTGTTTTTTAATTGTTAATGCAGCGCTTATGACAGCGAGGGCGCTCGGGCTGTCGCGCGTCTGGACTATATTTTATAATATTATGTACGTCGGACGTTCTCGGCGCTATTTTATCTTCTTCTTCATGTGCCATCTCCGCGACGGGGGTTGGCAATCATCATGGCTATTCTAATCTTAGATACTGCTGCTCTGAATAGTTCGGTTGATGTTCATCCTTACCATTCCCTCAAGTTACGCAACCATATGAGATTGTTCTCCTTCCTATACTTCCCTTGCCCTGGATTTTCCCCTGTATAATCAATTGAGGTATGTTGTATCTTTCATTATGCATAACATACCCCAGATATTGCAGCTTTCGTGTCTTGATGGTTTCCAATATTTCCAGTCTTTTGTTGACTCTTCTCATGAATTCGTTGTTTGTTATATGCTCGGTCCATGATATCTTCAGGATTCTTCTACACACCCACAGTTCAAATGCTTCCAAATTTTTGGTAGTTGACGCATTAAGTGTCCATGCTTCTATCCCTTAAAGCAGGGTCGAGAAAATATAACACCTTGCCAACCTAACTCTCAAGTATAATTTCAGCTCTCTTGCACAAAGTACCTTTCTCATTTTATTGAAGTTTGTTCTTGCTTTATCTATTCGAACTTTGATTTCATTGGAGTACTCGTTTGTGTGATTAATTATTATGTCAAGATAGTTGTAGTTTTCAACTTGTTCTAAAGTTTTACCTTTAATTGTCAGACTTTCATCATTATTTTGGGTTTTTGATATCCTCATAAATTTAGTTTTCTTGATGTTTATTGATAATCCATATTCTTCTCCATACTGAACTATCTTGTTCATTAGCTTTTGGAGGTCTTTAAGGTTGTCTGCTATTATGATAGTATCGTCCGCATATCTAATGTTGTTAATTGGCGTTCCATTTACCTTTATTCCTACTGTTTGTCCCTTAAGAGCTCTTTTCATAATTTCTTCAGAGTATGTATTGAATAGTAGTGGTGACAATACACACCCCTGTCGCACTCCTCTTTTAATTTCAAACTCTTCTGATGTGTGTTCATTAATGCGTATGTGTGCTTTATGTTTAAAATATACCTAGATTTGTTATAATTCGAAGGTAATTGTATTGTAATTGTTTTGCTTTGAGGACGTCCATTAGCTGTTTGTGGCGGACTTATCGAAAGCCTTGTTGTAATATATGAAACAGACGTACATATCCTGGTTCACATCCAAACATCTCTAGATTAGTACGTTGAATACAAAGAGAGCTTCACGGGTACCTACGCCTCTACGGAATCCAAATTGGGTTTCTTCAATATCCAAATTAAGTGTTTGGTATATGCGTTTATGATTGATCTATAAAAACATTTTATGTGTGTAAGATATCAGGCTTATGGTGCGGTGGTCGGTGCATTATCTAGCCGTTTTCATTTTTGGGAGACAAATAAATGTTAAGGTCAATCATTCATTGGGTATGTCACCCGACTGATAAATTTCATTAAAGAGCTTCAAGAGGACATCTATGTACTCATTTTTTATTATTTTAAGGATATCAATAGCCACACTCGTCTACAATAAAACACCAAAGTACCTTGGAGCGACTCTTGACAGAACCCTATCCTTCAGGGAACATCTGACAAAAACAGCGGAAAAACTGAAACATCAGGAAACATTGCCCAAAAGCTCTGCGGCACAACATGGGATCATCGGCTTCTACCTTGCGATCATCTGCCCTGGTCTTCCCGTGTGGCCTGCGTCTTCTCAACCGCGGAATACTGCTCTCCAGCCTGGCTTAACAGCCCACATATGTATACACAAAGTAGATGCCCAATTGAACAATACAATGAGTGCTGAGCCATATTCCGCCACCCCAGCTATGACGTATAAACTTCCTCACTAGTGAGTACAGAAAGATAAATTGATAAAGATGAGCCTGCCAATCCCACAAGATATAGATACTGCCAACCGTAACCGTCTACGTTCCAGACGCCAATAAAAACAGGTAATATTGCTGTGGAAAATGAGTTCAACCCATTTTCATAATTTTCATAAAACCATAAAATAATAACCACAATATGGATTCGAGAATGGATGGAACAACAAAATAGCAGCTTCTTACTCTGCATCACACAAAAACCACCAGGTTTTTATTTACCACGCAACACACGGACTATGCTGAACCGAATCAGAACCCAACACGGCAGATATGGTTACATGATGCAAAATGGGGTAAACGAACATCCCACTTTGTGATTGCGGATAACCACAAACCATCTGGCACGTTACAGAACGGTTCCACAAGATCATCATATCATTGCAGGTCAGAGGATTTCCTAATGGTGCCTGCAGATTCGATAGATTATATAAATAAGCTAGACGTGCGTTTGTAATCCTATGTATTATGTTTTATACAAAATATAAATATGTAAATGTAAATATGTTAAGTGCCACACGATTATCATCATAACAGCCATTTAATCCTAATAGATTATGGCAATGCTGAGGCATATAGTAATTATTTTAATAATTATTTCTGCTTGGTTTATTTCTTATAGATCTATATGTGTCTTTGCAGCGTTGGTTATGTATTTTCAATCTTTTCTGTTTCTGCAGTCTATTATTTTCATTATTTTTATGTCTTCCTCTATTTGGTTTGACCTTATTATCCTAGCTCTTTCTCTTTTTCTTAGTCCCAGGGGTGTTCAGTTAGTGATTTTTATTATCATTTCTGTGGGTGCTCTTCTCATTATATGGTCTGCCCACTCTATAGGGCTACTACACTCCTTAATACAGCCTACAAGATCTTAACCAATCTAGTAAACCATCAACTAAAAGCACGTGCAGAGAATATAATAGGAGATTATCAGTACGGTTTCCGCCCAGGAAGATCAACCATAAACGCAATACACACAGTAGAACAAATAATACAGAAATAGAGGGAATATAATAAGAACCTACGTATAACTTTTATTGACTTCAGAAGTGCCTTTGACTCGTGGTATGAAGCAAGGATACCCAATCTCTCCCGCCCTTTTTAATCTAGTTGTGGATGTCTTGAGACAAGCAAAACTAAACGGAAAGGATATAATACTGGACAAGTATGGAGCCATGGAACGACAGATGCTTGGTATCTCACTCATAGATCGGCAAACAAACGAAGCAACCCGAAACAAAACAAAAGTAAGGGATGCCGTGGAACAAGCGGCTAAATTAAAATGGAAATGGGCTGGACACAACGAACGTCTCGAAAATGGTAGATGGAGCCACAAACCATACATACTCATAGACGTTTCACGTAAATTGCCAAGGTCAAGACAGCAAATTAGTTACCATTCCAATCCAGAGATGTCGCTGTCAGTCAATTCTCTTGTCATATTTAACAACTGACAGTTGACAAATAAATTAATTTGTTATTTACTTTTTATTTTACAGTTTGTTGCTTAATTGTGGTGTTACGTTTTTAATTAGATTTAAATCACAATTTTAATAAGTGTATTAACCTCTTCTCCATTTTTATGAGTAGAATTTTTAGTTTACATTGATCATCCCGTGTTGTGTTTCTCCACATTAAAAAAAAAACAATATAATAGATCCTGAAACAGTTTATTCCAATAGACAAGTGTGTCATCAACATTTCGGACCTATATATTTTTGGAAGTTTGTAAAAGATTATAAGGTAATATTTATCTAAACAATCATCCTATGTTACAAGATTCTTTCAAAAATTTTCATTCAACTCGATACACATCAGTGCTTTCACGTGACACATAGCAGTAGTGTTTAGCATTTTGAAAACAAATTGGAATATTTGAAGTTTTCAGTAAAATATGGAATAAAACATTGAATTGTCTTTCTGTTGTTTGAATTTCCTGCGAAATTTCATCAAAAATCCCGCAAAATTTATAATTTGAAATTCTCACGTAAATAACTAAAATTTGTCAATTTAGTTCCCATTCCAATCAAGAGATGGCGTTAATTCGATCCGAAAGATTAACATGGTCGTGAAACGTCTATAAGTATGTATGGTTTGTGGATGGAGCAAGGAAGTTGGAAACTGGCGACCGTACTAAGCGAAGAGACCAAGAGGAAGACCTCAAATGCGCTGGAGCGATGACATCAGAAGAGTCGCAGGACCAATGTGGAAACGCCTCACACACAACAGAGATGAATGGCGAGAAATGGGAGATGCCTTTATTCGACATTTCGAATAGAAAAAAGGCTATAAAAAAAAGTATGGAGCATAAATTATCGCTTATGCGGATGATTTAACCGTTGTAGCAGAGAAAAGAGAAGACTTAATAAAAGCCATAAACAAGCTGGATGTAGAAACAAAAAAGTTGGGATTAGGTGGAAAAAGGCTAATTATAACGGGAAAATATAAATTTGAAGAAGTAACCAAGTTCATATTTCGTGGACTTCGAAAAGGCATTCGATAAAGTACAGCATGTAAAATTAATGCAGATACTGAAAAATATCGGAATAGATGACAAGGATATTCGTGTCATTAAAAATTTGTACTGGAATCAAACTGCTATCGTAAAAATTGGAGATAACTACACCGATGAAATCTCCATACAACGAGGAGTCAGACAAGGGTGCATTTTGTCGTCAATATTGTTCAATATTTACTCGGACCAGTTATTTAAAAAGACACTTGAGAGACAGCCATATGGAATAAAAATCAACGGCGAATTACTTAATGTCATTAGATATGCAGACGATGTAGTAATTCTGTCAGATAATACTGAAGGTCTCCAAATTCTGCTTGATCGTATTCACGAGGTAGGAGAGGAAATGGGCATTAAAATAAACTCAAACAAAACCAAATTTTTAGTGTTTAGTAGTGACTCACATCCCGATGCAAAGCTTCAATAAACGAAGTCCAAGTTGAGAAAGTTCACAAAATGACATATTTGGGAACTGTGATAACGGACCAACTAGATCCAGACATAGAAATAAAACGTAGAATAGCAATGACGAAAACTACTTTTATGAAAATGAAGTCATTTCTTTGCAATAATCACCTCAGTTTATATTAGAACTAAGACAAAGAATGGTTAAGTGCTATCTTTGGTCAGTACTTCTGTATAGTGCAGAAGTGCGGACGCTAATAGTATCGATCATGAACAAAGTTGAAGCATTGGAAATATGGATTCATAGACGAATGCTGAAGATACATTGGACAGCAAGGAAAACTAATGAAAAAGTGCTAAGGAGGGTCAACAAAGATAGAGAACTACTAAAGACTGTTAAACATCGGAAAATGTATTATCTGGGACATATAGTGAGGGGAAGTCAATATAAAATATTACAACTGATCCTTAAAGGCAAAATAGAGGGCCGTAGAGGTGTAGGATGAAAACAAGTTTCTTGTTTAAAAAACATTGGAGAATGGACTCAGATACCAAATGCTGGACAATTATTCCATATTGCAGAAGACCGAGAGGCCTTCGCAATGGTAATAATAATAATATCGTATGGCATTTTGGCCGGGGAGATCCTTTCGGATAGTTCCAGTGCCAATTATATCTTTAACCCTGTTTCAAGTAACTAGTGTCGATGTACACTAGCCCAGGGGACCGACGGTTTAACGTACTCTCCGAGGTACGGTGAGACGGCTCGTGTCATTATTGGAAATGAAAATGGTTTGTCTTTGGCAGGGCTCGAACCCACGTGCGCTGGCGTATGAGGCCAGCGATTATGCCGTTACTCCACGGCCGCTCACTTCGCAATGGTGATCGCCAACGTCGGATAATTCTGATATGGCACGTGAAGAAGAAGAAGAACCAAGTTCAACTACCTAGGTGTAACAATAGGGAAAAAAGCCAAGATAGAATACAGGAGAGAATCTAGGAGGGTAATCAAGCTGTTGGAAGATATAAGCAATTACTCAGATCCAAAAATATCAGCAAACAAACAAAAATCATAATGTATAAGACACTGATCAGACCAGTTATCACGTATGCAATGGAAACCACGACGCTTACAAAAAAGGATCTAAGAATAGTAGGAAGAAAAATAATGAGATCAATATTAGGACCAAAAATATAAGCGACGGAGAAACAAAAATGAAGACCAATAAAGAAATTCAACAAGAAGAACATAGTAACATACATAAAAGCAAGACGACTAGAATGAGGAGGCCATACGATCAAAAAATGTGACTGTTAAATTATTCAAAAAATTTTAACAAATATTGAGTTAAATAAAATAAAATTATTCAACTGGCGAAATGACTGCAATAGTGCCGGTATAAGGGCTAGGGTATAAGGTGCCCGCCTGCAAAACTAGCACAGGCGCCCCACATACACACAGATACTCGTACAACCCTGAACATCGGGGACATTATGTGGGTTCTAATCGAACAGTGAGACCCACATGTCCGAAGATCAAATCGGTCACACTGTGTAACCTGGAGTTGTAACCTGTCTGACGGCCCATAACCTGGAGTGATATCTATCTGACCCCCAAGCTATACCACCATCCCTCCCCATCGCAGTACATAACGAATGAGGAGGCTTTGTACTAAACGTTACCTTGGATGCTCTGGATATTCCTCCGTATTACTTTATATGGTTAAACCACCTGATTTTAGGGGTAGCTAGAAGAGCTTTTCTCCCTATTAATGACTTGATTTTGGACTTGTGTCCTAAAAATGTGTGTTCCGGGCACCGACTAAGTCGGTGAACAACTTTATTTTAACTTTTTTAAGAAATTGGCTAAGAGAGCTAAGATTGTTATTTTATCATTTCTTCTTTTTCGGCTTTTCTTTTTCGATAAGTGTCCCAGATAATTTTTGAAGTTATACTTCTTTGGGCAGGAAGGTGAATTTTTACATTCCCTGGCGCATGCGCATACCTACAGTATATTAGTCAATTATCGTTATATATGACAGTATATTTAGTGGCTCATACGTTATACGGGATCGTATTGGGTGTTAAAATCATCAGTTAATAATTGTTGGAGATTATAGATCAACAAATGTTGTGTATATTAGTTTTTATTGTTGTGATGACAGAGAAAAATGCAAGTTTATAATTGTAGTGACTTTTTAAACAGTTTTTAAAAGCGACAGGTACGTAATAATTGTAAATGTTTCAGTATCCTAATAAAATTACATAGGTATGGTTCGCGCGCAGATCGGTGGGAATCTGTAAAAATGTTTTTATCAATGTTTGGTATATGTTTATGTAATTTGAGTAGTCGGCACTTTGAAGGTAACCACTTGCGCCGGTTTTAATCTCTTCTGTGTCATATTACCGATAACTGACTGCAGAATAAGAGGTCCGGACTTTCTCACAATAACTTTTGCGAACGTAATAATTATTATTGGAATGGGAATAATGTTTAATCTGCTAAGCACTTTAACCGAATTTGAAAGTTTGTGAATCATAGATATACATGTTTTGATAAATTAATATTTATGACTGCAAATAGTTTGTTGTGAGCAAGACATACCGTTAAAACCGTTATTTGTTATTCAGTTGTATTTCAAACTTAGCCTGGGATATATTGATTTGCATGTGCTTCTTGTAGGGAAAATTTTTTAATATTTAAAAAATTCTTTAACTAGTTGCGTGTACTTGTTGCAGTGAAAATTATTTTATTAATTCTTTGAAAAAATCTTTAATTCGTTGAGTGTCCTTGTTGTAGTGAAAATTCGTTAATTAATTCTTTTAAAATTTCTTTATTTAGTTGCGTTGCTTGTTGTAGTGAAGATCATCATCAATGGCGCTACAACCCTTCGTGAGTCTTTGCCGCGTTTACTGTTGCTTTTCATGTTTGTCGGTCCTGTGCCACTAATTCCCATTGTCGCACTACCATTTTCTCTAGATCTTCTTTGACAGCATCTTTCCACCTTTTTCTGGGCCGCCCTACAAACCTTCTTCCATCTGGCCTTTCCCAGACCACATTGTTTATAAGGCGATTGTCGTTACTGCATATCACATGCCCTGCCTATCTGAGTCTATTAGCCTTTATATATCTGACTAGATTTTCTTTTCTGAATAGAGACTCTTAGCTCGTTATTGTATCTGCGCCTCCATCCGTTTTTGTCACGCTGTCTCTGCAAGGGCCATATATCATTCGAAGGATTTTACATTCCCACACCAGCAATTTATTAACTTCTCTTTTTGCTAGCGTCCATGTTTCGCTTCCATACGCGACTGCTGGTCGTATTATGGTGTTATATATCTGGATTTTTGCACTTCGTGAAAGAAGTTTTGACTTCATTAGATGTTGCATTGCAAAGAAAGATATGTTTCCTGCCATTATTCTCTTTTCAACTTCTTGCTCTAATTTGTTGTCATTTGTGATTGTTGCTCCTAGATATTTAAATTCTTTAACCACTTCGAAGTTGTGATCGTTTATAGTAATGTTTTGCCTTATTCGCCGACGTTCCTGTTTTGAGACGACGCATGTATTTTGTTTTGTCTTCATTTATTTTGAGACCGATGTTTAATGCAGCCTCTTCAAAGCTCGAGAAAATATCCTTAATTGTTATCCTGTTGTAGTGAAAAGATAGTGATAAATTAAAATGTGGCGTCCTTGGGAGAACAATAATTCCGAGTATGAGGTTGGAGCACCAATAGAAGAAGATCCCTATCAATTAGAAGATTTACAGGGCGACTTAACTTTTATGTAATAGAAAATGTACATATGCATGCTTTTCTATTTAAAATCATAACTTTTTTTATTTTAATTGGACCAACATTGATAAATCATTGTAAGAAATTTTAAAGCACAATACGGCCCTGTTGATATACCAGACACACATTCACACATTCACACAATGTTGCCAAACTTAATTTTGTTATTTTCAGTGTAAATCTTTTCCACCAATTTCCGAGGGTACAATACCTACCTATTTGGAAAATTTAAAATGAACCGATCAAAATAGCATGTAATGCTTTGATTCACATAATTTGATTACATTCAACATTTCTGTCAATATTCACCTAATATATTGTTTTCTTACTCTATGTTTTGTTGTATTTTAATATTTCAATATTCTACAAAAATCAAAATAATTTGGTTAAATTCAGAACTGTCAAAAGTTTAAACCGTTTAGTTCGTCGATCTTCCCTCATGCTGCAGGTGTCTCCGTGGGTAGAAATGTAAGATGGATGAATTCCAATACTAACTGCGCAAACATTAGCGGGTTCGAACCCCAATAGAAACTTTTATTTTTTTGTTTTTTTTGTACATTTTATGATTGTAAAAATATTTATTATATAATTTTTTTTTCAGAAAATACGTATTTAGTTAAAATTTTTTCCGACAATTTATTGATTAGAAATCATTTGTGGCATTTTTCAATGTGTTTGTGTGTGTTTTATTCTTTCATTTTTTTAATTTTTGGTACTGTTTTAATAAAAATTTTTGATTATTAAAATTAGTTTAATATTTAAATAAAATATAAATAAACTGTTTAAAGTATATTAATTTCGTTTATAATCATATAATCATATAATAGAAGTATAACTTCTTACGTGCGTACAAAGTACACACACACACATTCTTTTTTTTAATCCATTTTTATTTACCTACATAAAAATAATAACTTTAAAACCTCAAGAACCTATGCTTCTGCAGTAATGTGAAGCTGTAATTTAACAATAGTACTCAGCAGTGGCGACGCGTGACTTTCTCTAAAGCGTTACCAAAACCAGATGCAAAAAATCTTATTTAAAAAAATGAAAATATGGCTAAATGTATATACATATAGCTTCAATAATATCATTTTGTATATCACTTGAAACTTTTGAAAAAACAGTTGATGTTTCTAGATGTTGGCAAAATTTTTGATCTTTTTTGGCAATTAATGTTAACAATTCCCTGTAATTGCCTCGAATGTTAGAGCCGTCGCCCTCAAAATGACCACGAAACGCTAATCTTGTTCGGCCAAAAAACATACGGTACATATCTATTATAAGTGAGCTAAGGATATACGAGTACCTATCTATTTTTTTAACAAACTCATTATGTTTAGCAATATTTGCTTTAAATGCTTGGTTAAGAGAACTTTTGATTCTTGTTTTGCCAAACTTAATCAAATTGGGTATACATCTTACATGTAGGTAACGGAGAAATTTCATGTCTCTTTTTTAAAACTCTAAAACTATTTAAATCGTGAACCTGGTCCACCCATTTTTATGTAAAAACCAGAAGGCATGGCCAACAATACAGTCTATTTTTCTTGCAATCACATAACCAAGGATTTTCACTGTACCAACTAAATTTAAAATATCGAGCTAATTTTTTAAATTCCTTTTTTAAATTGTTTAAAATAGGTCTTTCATTTTCAATAATCTCATTTTATTTTTCAATCAGAATTACTTTTCAAGTAGTTGATCGACTACGCAGCGACACTCATCCATGGTGAACTGCACGCACACTTTTTATTATAGGTACTGTTAGCAAATTTAAATCTGGTAACAGCCCTACTGATATACACAGCGCGCTTAAGCCCATCGCTCCTTCAAAATTTTCAGACACTAGCCGGTCCCGAGCCGCCCGAGCGACAGCGAGATAACCATTCATTGTCACCACAAATGAGACTGGTAACAGAATATAATAAAGTGCAACTGAGTCACATAAACTCGCCAATATTTTCATGTGTCTGTCTATTTACTGAATTAGGTACTATTAACACATAATATAATAATATATTTCTATTGGTAAAAATAAAATAAAATAATAAATGGAATTATTCATCGTCATAAAATACATATTTATTTGCAAGATTTTTAACTGTTACCAATGGTAACAGTGGTTACATGGACGCTTCGCCAATGGTAATGAGTACTTAACAAATATAATTTTATATTAATTGAATGCAACACTAGATTCTTTAACTACATATGCAGAGTATACAACTGACAAACTATTCTGTATTATAATCACATGAAATAATACTAAATCTAAAGAGCTCTAAACTAAATTTTATGTAAAATGTTTATTTTAAATCGGTTTTTATGGAATTAATACTTAACTTGATACCTATTAACATACTTACAAAATACTTAAATTAGACAAGCCGCAAGAAAGCAGTATCACAATCTTGTTTATTTTACTAGAAATCATTCACTTCCTCTCATACTGCTGATACAAAACTACCAACTTGCAAGAAATTTGAAGAAAATAAACAAAGCATTCTCATTAAGACCAAAGTTGTTCAGTTAAAATATGATATCTTTGACCAATAAATTATATTAGGTAAATACTACATGATATAAGAATTCTATGTGGCATTGCCTATTTTTGTATATTTTACATGTGTGATATGCAAAATTAACAAACACAGATTAGGGTATTATGACGAATTTAAACCACATTTAAGAAAATAAATTTTTTGAAGTTATACTTCTTTACCGGCGATATGAGGGTGAATTTTTATATGTTAAAACCTATGATCCCGGCGCATGCGCATTATAACTTTGTTCTGATTGGATGTTCAAATGACATGTTAAAAATTATTCAATATGGCGGCTGTGGCACAGCTGTAGTTAGATTATTAATGGTTGTTGCGTTTTAAAATTTGTGTGAAAAGAAACAAACAAAAGTTAGTTAATAGTTATACTGCCTTTTTAAATAGTTTTCATATACCTATATTTTTGGACTTTTGGACTATTTTGGACAAGGAAAACTCATTCTAATTTGGTAAGTAGTTTTTATTATAATCATATTGTAATTATATATTTGGATTAGGTTGAAATACAGTAGAGCGTCGATTATCCGAACTAATTGGGGGACATAGGTGTTCGGAAAACCGATTTGTTCGGATAATCGAACTACAATATATTGATACATATTTATAGTCATACATATTTATCCACAAGTGAATAAAAGCCATATTTATATACCTACATATTTATTTATATCTTGATAATGACAACTAGCAACTAAACAAAAAAGTGCAGTCTTTGCAACTACATAATTATTTTTGGATACAATATTGAAGAAAACTGAAGATATTTTAAGCGTCAATTACTAACACTTGCTCGGTATTCGAGTGCGGGACGCGGGAGTCGATAGTTCGAATAAGCGGTCGTTCGGTTGATCGACGTTCGGATAATCGACGCTCTACTGTACATTTATTTTCTCAAGAATGGGGATTTTAGAGATAAATCCCAAATTAGGTCCGATTTTTATTTTCAAATTATGATTTTTTGGCGTAGATTTATTTATCTAGTAGGTATGTAATGCTTTGATTTACATACTTAATTTGATTACCAACAAAAGTTCTACCAATCTTCATCTAATATATTGTTTTCTTACTGTTTTGTTATATTTTAATATTTTCTTCCACAAAATTTAAACTACATAATTTAATTATATTCAAAACAACTGTCAAACAGTAAAACGTTCAGTTACCCTATTTTTCCACATGACAAATAATGTGAAATTGGACGAGTGAGTCTAGGCTTCGATTACGAATCAAAGCGCCACGAAATTCACGGGTTCGATTCCCGATGCTAGTTTTTATTTTTTTATGCATTTTATGATTGTAAGTATATTTGTTATATAATTTTTTTTTCAGAAAATGCGTATTTAAAATTTTTGCCAACAATTATTATCGTTCAGAAATAATTTTTTTCTTTGTGGCATTTTTCAATGTGTTTGTGTGCGTTTTATTCTTTTATTTTTTTAAATTTTTGGTATTGTCTTAAAAATCACATAATATGTAGTAGAAGTATAACTTCTTACGTGCGTACAAAGTACACACACATTATTTTTTTATTTTAGTATTTTTCATAACACCAGCAGAAAAAAAGCTCATTTTGGCGCCCTCCAAACAGGGGCGCCCGCCTGCAGTGCATCCCTTGCAGGCCCGTTATCGCCGGCCCTGACTGCAAGTGTAAAAAAAATGAAGTAATTTTTAATCTAAAATCTTAACCCTCAATCGATTTGGCAGGTGTACGGCGAACCTTTAGCGAGAGATAACAGCAGAACGCAGATACGATAAATCCTGGTCGATGACGATAAATCTTGCAATCATCCCAAATTGCAGGTATGGGTCTGCTTTCACATAAAAGCGATTTCAAATCGGTATGTTTTCCACGCGCCAACTTGTACCGAACCGGAGGATCCTCCGCGTGCAAAAAATATTGGTAACCGCATCCAATCCAGAGATTATTGAGGGATCAGAGTCTTTCCGAATTATTGAGTTGGATGGAAAATTAAGAGAAGTTCTTCGCTCCTAACACCGGTCCGGACACCAGGATTAAATGACATTCGTTATAGAATATTGAAGTCAAAAATAAAAATTATACCAATAATTCACATACAGGGTGAGTCATGAGGAACTGTACATACTCTTACCTTGTATAGAGGCTCCTATGGTGAATAAAAAATGACCATTAAAAAGTGTCTGCTCCCATTGTTTAATAATATACAGGGCGAGTTTCGCATTTTGACAGAAATTTGTATTCGCCATAATTTTTGAACGGTCAGATTGATGTGTCTCTTATTTTGGTCAATCGTTACACTATTACCACCTAATCAAATGATTTATTCAAACTAGAAAAAAATCAGGTCCGGCTTTAAAAAATTAGTTCGTTTGGGTCTTAGAAAAAATTTCACCCTGTATACGCTTTTTGAAAACTCTAATATGAATTTGACAAATTAGACAAATAGGCAATTAAAATGGCATATTTACTTTTTTCCCCACACGATTACTTAATTTTCTATAAAAAAAATCACATTTGACTATGAATTAAAAGTTTGGTAAAGTAAACCATAGATTTAAAAAAAATAACTTTTATTACAAAAATTAATTTTTTTAACAAATATTTGATTTACATATGTTACCACCCAATCAACTGATTTATTCAAACTAGAAAAAAATCAGGTCAGGCTTTAAAAAATTAGTTCGTTTGGGTCTTAGAAAAAAATTCACCCTGTATACGCTTTTTGAAAACTCTAATATGAATTTTACAAATAAGAAAAAGTAGGCAATTAAAATGGCATATTTATTTTTTTCTCCACATGATTACTTAATTTTTTATAAAAAAATTAAATTTGACTATGAATAATAATTAAAAGTTTGGTAAAGTGAACCATAGATTTAAAAAAAATTTACTTTTATTACAAAAATTATTTTTTTTAACAAATATTTGATTTACATATGTTACCACCCAATCAACTGATTTATTCAAACTAGAAAAAATCAGGTCCGGATTTAAAAAATTATTTCGTTTTGGTCTTAGAAAAAATTTCACCCTGTATACGCTTTTTGAAAACTCTAATATGAATTTTACAAATTAGAAAAATAGGCAATTAAAATGGCTTATTTATTTTTTCCCCACACGATTACTTAATTTTTTATTAAAAAATCAAATTTGTCAAAATCGGAATTTTAACCTAAAAATGAAAAAAAAAAAAAGATGAAATCACGGTTTAACTCGCTACAACGTTCCATTTAAAATTTTTTTTTCTAAAATGTTTACAGCACATATCTCTTACCATTGTAAAGACTATGACAATTGTTGTAGACTTTCAGTCTTCTTCTCGTAAAAGCTATGAATTTTAAAAAATAAAAGGTGCAGCTTCGTGAATTGCAAAGTTAAATCGCAAAAATTAAGTGAAAACATTTAAAATTTATCTATTTAAACACGTTTATGTTAAACTATAGAGTCCAAAGAGAAGTGTTATGGGAGTTTTAGATCTAGACGTGTTACAGAACTGACATGGTTCGGTCATGTTAAAAGAATGAATGAGACTCGCTGGCCGAGAAAAATATTACAGTGGGTCCCACCGGAGAGAAGAAGTAGAGGACGACCACGGAGAAGCTGGAGGGACAATATTCAGGAGGCAATGGATTCGAGGCAATTAGATGAAGATATGTGTTACGATAGAAAAAATTGGAAGCTGGGTATGGAGAGGCGGCGACAGCCGTAGAAATGCATTATATATATATATATATATATATATATATATATATATATATATATATATTGTTATATTTCTATTTGATATAAAAATTAAAATTTAATAATGATAAACAAAATTCAATTTAATATAAAATATTTTCAATTTTCTCAACCACGGGCATATAAATTTAAAACAACCTGTATACAACAAATTGTTATATGTAATTTTAAGAAGTGATTAGAATAAGCGTACGAAACTCGGAACAATGTGCTTAGATAAACAAAGTGAATGATGCGTACCATTATCGTTCTTCTCGGAAGGTCGATGCTAAATAAAACTCAGTGAAATAGATGATAGTTCATTATCGTTTTTCGCGGAAGGTTTCGATCATTAGCCTATGCTAAATAAGACTCATTTGAAAGAGAGAATAGGTCATTAAAATTTGTAAATAGTTAGAAAGTATTTTAGAATGGGAATTAAATATTTTCTTTTGAAATCCATTAAGCATATTTAGAAAGATTAAAAATTGGTCTTGAGGAATATTACGAATGAGAGTTGGTGGTGGAAGATTGATTTGTGAATCTGGAAGGGATATTTAGAAAGTAGGGGAATGAATGACAAAGTGAGAGCAGAATGTTTTGAGCTGTCGAGAAGTGAAGTCGAGTAGTAGACGGTAGTGTACGGAGAGTGAGAAAGCCGGTAGTTCCGTGAGTGTGGAGTATCTATCGTGGAACGAGAAGTAGGCCAGGTCGAGAGTAAAAGAACCTCCTTGAGCCAAGAGTGTCCCGGTAGCTGATAGCAGTTTCGAAAAAGGTAGAACACAGCATCACGACCGAAGCAGGAACGAGAGCTATTCGAGCTAGTTTTTCAAAGGAGTACATTACTGGAAGCCAGGACGAGGTTTGATCGCAGCCAAGGATAGCAGGAACGGGCTTTGTGTGAGGACATTTTCAGTTCACCAGGAAAAGGTCAGTCTCATTTGTTTGGACATGAATGTATGGGTTTTTCGTATTAAATTCCACATAAAAATTGAATAACATAATCAATAATATCAGAAAAGCTTCATCAAACTTAAATAGAGTTGTTGCTAATAACTCCTAATAGTTAAATGTTAATAAAAAACTTTCAATTGAAAACCAAAAGGAAATAAGATTCCCATTTGTAAATGTTATGTTTAAGAATAATAAGAAATAGCAAATATTAAGCAGTGATTGCTTTTTAAATAAAATAAAAAATATTTTGATTATAATTGTAACCCATATGTGTATTTTTTTTACTCTTTTCGTTTCTATCCCGATTAGGAACCATTAAGAAATATTTAGAATCCACGAAAGTAAGTAATTAATTTATATTTCGCCCTGAGATTGAAAACATATTGATATGTGATCTGGTTAATTAATTAGATTAGTATTAATACATTGATTAAATTAAGTGACATATAAGAATATTATCTCATATCAATAATCAAGATCACATCAATATATATATATATATATATATATATATATATATATATATATATATATATATATATATATATATACGTCTTCATATCAAGGCGAGATCCGACTAAATCGAGGACAACCCGAGATCCACCAATAGGAAATTAAATTAATTATTGGAGTATATTGTTCATAAGTATCTTTATAATTAACATATTAATCATGGCACACTTAGAGGGGAAAAGATTTTTGTACTTAAATTTTTCTGATAAATTTACAGCGAAACGAGATCCGTCGCTGAAAAGTAAAGGGGAGGACTTATATACGAAATTTTAGATATTTACCGTTCAACGCGAGATCACACACTGATGCCAGCTCTAAAGAGTATTAGTCGAGCGGTTGGAGCTCGTGTTGTATTGTATATTTCCCACGATATAAAGATATATAATGGGCGTAACTTTTAAGTATCGCTTCTTTTGTGTCTTTAAAGTCTACGATTGACCTTTCAGAAAGTCCCTTAGTTTTATTACATACATAAGGGTGTGAAAAAAGAAAAAGAATACTTGACAAATAATAACCATTTAATAATGATAATTATTTGCAATACAATATTTTAAAACTATACATTAATATTCTTAAAAAACACTTACTACGAAACCAAAATGTAATTATTATATTCTTAAATAATACAAATTGTTACAAAATAATTATTTAAATGATTGCTTGTTTTAAAAATACATTACAAGAAAGTAAAATTTTTTTATAAATATTATTAAAGTTTAAAAAATAAAATAACTCAATATGTAATTATTATTTGATAGTTAAAAAATGATTTTAAGTAAAATGATTTAAAAGATAAAAAGAAACACACATAATTTTCAGGGTCACCTCCTAATTGCATGAAAATTTGGATTTAGATTCTACCCATCCCCCACTTCAAAGTTGAATTTGTGCCGTTGATTGCTTTTACTTGGAGGGTGAAAAAAATATACGTTTAAAATAAGTCCGGAAACAGATCTGACTAAGTTTAAGCAACTTTTGTTCTATAGAGTTTTTTTAACTTAGGTACTAGGTTAATTTAGTAGTAGGTACTAGAGTCACTTGCGACTAAAAATATTTACTTTTCAACAAAAAAAAAAAAACACGTTTTTCGGCGGTTTTTCGCAAATACTCAAAAAGTAAGTATTATATCGAAAAAGTATTCTTGGAAAAAATGTAGCATATAAAAAAAACGAAAAAATGGTATATTCTTAGTCTATAGAACCAGTAAAAGTAAATTTGTAGCTCATAAAAAAGACGATCTTATCCTTCAAATTCCAAATCAAATATTTTAACGTGATACATAGCACCAAAAAATGAAGCTCTTTTCGGGGAAAACCCATTAAATTTTTTTTAAAGTGTTAACAAAAAGCTTTATTTTATTTTATAAAAGTTATATACGGGTAGAAAAGACAACGGAACGAATTTTCGAACGTTTAAACAGACGACATCCCAGATTTACCAATTTCTGGACAATTGATCCAAAGGCTGGATTCTAACAACGAAACAGTTGTGGATTTTCAAGTTTTCAATGAGAGTTAGAATGAAAAAACATTAGTGACCTCGAGTATGATGGTTTAAAGAATTTGGCTGGTTATATCTTCCATAAATTGAAGGACTCCAGTATTCAATCCGAAGATGTTTCAACGTACACGTGGGTTGATCATTTGAGTAAGTGTGGTTTATGTAAACCATCAGACACTCTCTTGTCATATATTAAGTAACTGGAGACAATTTTTCCTTCCACATGAATGGTGATTCCATTTTGGTAACTAAAAATTATTTAGAAAACCTTATGTCCAAAAGTGTAACTGTAGACTGATCTAACAAAGCGAACAAGTTATTTTTTAGGTCTCGGATGTACTTCCGAATTAAAGAATTAAACAAGTCTCTTAACAACCTGACATTGCGTAAAAGAAAAATTATGAAAACTGCTACATAGTTGCTGTATGTACGTCTATTTCACATGCACAAAATTTAAATAAAGTGCATGGCATGAAAACTGTAAAACTTATTTTTGTCTTTTCCAAGCCTCTTACTTAAATCTGATGAAATACATTATTTAAAAAGTAAAAAATTTTGTTTTTTTATCAATCCATTAAATTTATGGTTTTATTTTGGGGCTTTTCTTCCTCTTGGTAAAAATTATATTTACTAATGTGTAGGCCACTAATCAATTTTTGCCAACTAACGAAATATAATAATTTTATTAGATATCGATTATATGAATATTTTTATTTTCCGGATACCAATATAATCAAGAAACTGGGAACTTTACAAATAACTGAAAATCAATTTAAATAAAAGTAAATAGTTTAATAATTTTCCTCTAAACTATAAAAATCACTTAGTTTATTTTAGTCATAATTCATTCATTTGTACTATTCTCAAATTTCATTCGCGTTCGTATTACGAACGCATAGACGGGACTATGCTTTAATCTGTTGTTAACGTCATGCGCCAATCGGACGAGCTTACGTAACTAGAATATCAGGGTGTGCATATTTCCGGGTCCCGGTGAATTCGTATCTATTTTAATCCCCATCCTAATTACAGACCAACTGGCAACTCTGTTGCGCAGGTAATTTTTAAATAACGCATTAACTACCGGTGAATTGGTAACTTTCATTTTTTAAGTATTGTTGATAATCTAATATCGGTATTCCAGGTATTTAGCGCTGCACTCCTAGAAAATGGAAAAAATGTCACAGGAAGTGAAACCGATGATGAAACGAAACGCAAAAGAGAAAACTTGGATGATTGTTTTAATAGAAGTAAAATTAAAAAACGGTCACCAAGCAAAGCAGGCAACGAAAACAAGGAAGACATGGAAAATGTTATGATTACAATAATGAAAGAGCTAATGAATAAAAACGATGAAATGCTTCAGGAAATAAAACAAATAAGGAAAGAATAACAACAAACCAATAAAGAGTTAATGGGTGTAAAAGCAGAGAAACAAAAACTAAAAAAAGAAGTAAAACAGCTACATGAATGAATGGAGCAACTGGAGAAATTTAGCAAAAAGAAAAGCTTGATCGTGACTGGGTTGAAAGTAGAAACAAATGATTATAAGAAATTACAAGAAGAAATGGAAAATTTCAGAGCCCAAGAGTTGCAAATACAAATAAAACTAAGAAGTGCAAAAAAAAAATAGGAGAAACAGTATGCGCAATAGAAACAGAAGCCCTCACGGATAAAATGGAAATCCTAAACAAGAAACGTAAACTAAAACAGCATAAAGATCGTATCTATATAAACAACGATTGGACATCGAAAGAAAAAGAAATACAACAGGAAATAACTAAAATAGCAAAGGACGAAAGAAGCAAAGGTAAGCAAACGAAAATCGGCTACAAGAAATTAATAGTGAATGGCAAAATCTAGATATGGGACGAAGAGAGAGAACAGCTGATAGAAAATTAAAAAAACTAATAAACGAAGAACAGCGGCTGAAATATGATATTGACATGGCAAAAAAAGACTCGGAAATGCAAACGGTTAACGAAAACAAAATAACGCACACAAAATAAAGAAAGAATCTCAATAAGAAGAAAAGAACAAAACTCATTAGAATGGGCTCTTGGAATATTAGAACCGTGCTGGCAGCAGGTAAGATGCAAGAAATAGCTCTTGAAATGAAAAAATACCAACTAGAAATCCTAGCCGTACAGGAAATACGATGGAAGAAAGAAGGAAAAATTGAGAAGAAAAACTTTAGCATGTATTATTCGGGAGAAAACAAACAGGGAACGAATGGTACGGCATTTATGGTGAACAAAAAAATGAGGGAAAAACTGATACAATTCAAAGCAGTTAATGAAAGGATATCTTACATAAGAAAATAAACAAGCCCACATCTCGATAGTCAATTGCTATGCACCCACCGAAGAAGCAAACCAAGAAGATAAAACAGAATTCTAAGACATCCTGGAAGAAACCTGTGAAAATATTCCGAGGAATGACATATTAATAATATTGGGTGATTTCAATGCAAAGATCGGAAAGGAGGACTATAATCGTAATGTAGCTGGCAAAGAAACCATTCATGAAACTACGAATGATAATGGAGGAGAAATCTGCAACCTAGCAGCAGCAACAAATACATATATAGTTAGTACTGGGCATAAACGTAAAAAGAAAACAAAATAACATGGATGATACCAGGAAGAATGGATGAAAACCAAATAAATCATACTCTAATTTCGAAAAAGTGGACACAAATAGTACAAGACGTAAGGTCATATAGAATCGAAAGAATGGTTTGATGAGGAATGTCACCAAAAAAGTCAACTGAAGCACCTCGCAAGAAACAAATGGCTACAAAGTGCCGAACAGGAACAACTGGACCAATATAGAAAATAAAAACAAGAAGCATTGAAACGCTATAGAAGAAAGAAGAACACATGGATCTCTGAACAAATGCAAGAATTAGAAACGAATAATAAAGACAACAAGAAATTGTTCGAATAGGTAAAACAACAACACAGTACCAAAAAATCTGTCACAAAAATAAACAAAAAAGATTGGGAAAAACATTTCACGGACCTATACAAAAACGACAATAAGGCATATTCAGAGGATGAGGATATAAGAGATAACAGAGATGAAGAGGAAGTCGCACCTACTTATTAGCAATTCATAGAGGTATTAAAACAACTAAAAGTAAACAAAACGCCAGGGCCAGATGAAATCAACAACGAACTGATCATCAACGGCGGAGAGGAGCTCACGAAGCGAATGCACAAGTTAATGGTTACAGTTTGGAAGGACGAAAGCATGCCCATAGAATGGAAAAACGGACACATCGCACCAATCTTTAAGAAAGGAGATCCAACTAAGTGCTGCAACTACAGACCAATTATGCTACTAAATACAACGTATAAGATATTGACCACAATTATAAGAAACCGACTAAATCAATACACAGAAAAAATTATAGGACCATATCAACAGGGTTTTAGAACAATAGATCAAAGGAAGATCAACAATAGATGCAATACACGTACTGACACAAACAATTGAAAAAAGCTATGAACATGACATAGAATTACACATACTATTCATCGACTTCCAACAGGCCTTCAACAGCATATACAGACAACAATTATTAAAAGAAATAAAAAAAATGGAGATACCGGCAAAATTAATAAGACTAACTAGAATGACAATAAAAGACTCAACAGCAAAAGTTAAAACAAATGAGGGCGATACAAATGACATCAAAATAGAACTTGAAGTAAGACAAGGAGACAGTCTGTCAACGACAAACGACACTATTTAATATCGCTCTAGAAGGAGTAATTAGGGACACAGGGCTGAAAAAGACAATTATTCAAAGCTCAACACAGATCATAGAATATGCAGATGACCTGGGACTGGTAGCACGAGATAAAAAAAAAAGACTAGAAGAGGCACTTTTAACCCTGGTAAGAGAAACAAAGACGAGAGGACTAATAATCAATCAGAATAAAACAAAATATCTTATAAGCACACGAGACAATGTAAACAGAATAGCAGAAATAAAGATAGGTGAAAATACATTCCAGAGAGTAGATTGCTTCATATACCTGGGGGTGATGGTGGACGGCAAAAACGGAAGGAGTATAGAGATAAACGACAGAATTAAAGCAGGTAATAGAGTATATTGGAAATATCACCAACTACTCAAGGACAAAAACCTGAGAAAAAAAACAAAATCAAAAATATACACAGCAGCAATCAGATCAGTGATAGCCTATGGAGCAGAAGTAATGTGCCTTACGAAAAAAGACGAAGAAAAGTTAAAAATAATTAAGAGAAAAATTATAAGGATACATGGCCCAGTAAAGACAGAAAAAGGGGAATATTAAAAGCTGATGAACCATGAAATAATAAATATAAATAAAGGAGAAGATATAGTAAAATTCATTAAGGCACAAAGCCTCAGATGGTTTGGGCACACACAAAGAAGAGGGGTAGAAGAACTAATCAGGAAGATAATGAACTGGAAACCAGTAAAAAATAGACCAAGAGGAAGACCAAAAATTAGATGGGAAGATCAACTGCTAGACGATATATCAAAGATGGAAATTGCAAACTGGAGAGAAAAGATTCAGGACCGGAGAGAGTGGAAGAAGATAGTAGAGAGGGCAAAAAAACATCACAACCTATGAACTAAGACCTAAAGGAAAAGCGGACTAATTTACCGCGTGAAATGGATTAAAAGAGCTCATATTTGAGCGAACTATACTCTATCAAGAGTGAACGGTCCATATAATAATTCCAGGTATGTACCTGTATAAATTACCCTCCTTGAAGTTGGTGTAAAAGGTATTCACCATTTATGTATTGTCTTTTGGAAGGATTACTAGAGAAAATCCAAATAAATTTTGAAAAAATGGCTGAAATCGCTGAAATTCTTGTAACAGATTCCGTAATGAGTGTACATGGGTGGTAAATGATTTTAAATTTCACTTAAAGAAAGTGCTAAAAAGTCTAAAACATTTATGGTACTGTTCTGCATCTGGTTTCCAGGCAACCTGTTATACCGACGGTTAGTTTTTTTAATATTTTGAGTAGTAACTATGTTGGTTATCAACAATTTGATGTCAAAAATGCACATTTTGCCATTTTTTGTCTACCAGTAAGAAGAAAAACATTCAAAACAAAATTTAAGATAACCGCATTATAGAGCATGTAAAACAATTTAAACAAGGTTTTATAAATTTCGCTATACTTAATTGTTGCTTATAAAACTATAAATTAAGTCAGTTTAACGTTAATATAACTTATGTAAAAAATACAACTTATATCTCGATATTACGTGAAATAGCTCAAAGAAATGAGTAAAAATACACGGTTTTTATGACACTCAGTGTAACTACGTAACAATTGTTTTAGTTTCTATATGGACGGAATAACAAAATTTATGTAAATCTGACCAATTTTTTCTCAATTTAATTATTTATTGACAATTTAAATGAAAAATAGCCGATTTTAAGAATTTTCTTCTATAAGTTACAATGTTTTACCAAAAAACTGAAAAAAGAACCGATTAGTTTATTGAAATAGCCTTAAAATGAGTTGAAGTAAAATATAATTGGAGCTTTGTTTATCAATAAACATTAACTATTCAAATTTATTTCTTACGTTTTAAGCTAACTACCTGAGGTACCCCTAAACCCTAAAAATGTCATCAAAACGACGATTTTGAAGCTCTTCCGACTGGATTAAAGAAGCTATTATCGATTCAAACAAAAGTTGTGTATTTTTAATTCTAAATTTCAACTATTTAATTAAAAATAAAGTGTTTCAGTTGAAAATTCAAAGTTGTTACACCCACCGCTTTCGCAGGCAGAATAAGAACCCTGCTATTGCATAAGTATATAGATTTTGAAAAACCATTCAAAAAGCATTCCAAAGTTTTTTCGATATGCCGTCTAGTTCTCGAGATATTTGACAATCGCCTTTCTGGACAGAGCCCTTAAATAATGTAAACATTCTTATTCAAGCTAGACATAAGCCGAGTGAGAGAGCTGACCGTGAAATTCATTTGCGATGTTTCCAAATTTACCGGATCTCGGGTTGTCTGCAAAATATATATTTACCATATACACAACGGATCGCGCGCGCTGCCCTCTACAGCGGATTTAGTGGAACCACTGCAATATAAAATTCACCAAAAGGGGTGCAAAATGAGGTCCAGACAAAAATCGATTTCCTAGTACCCTAACCATTGTTACATCGAGATGTCACTATATACACGTGAATACAAGGTGAGATCCAAAATCGGATCTCGCCTTGCAAAACGGATCTCATCTTGTATAGCTTATGATACAAACGGATCTCGCCTTGATATGAAGACATATATATATATATATATATATATATATATATATATATATATATATATATATATATATATAAGACAGTTGAAGGTAACCGGGAACGACCCAATACTAAGGAAGCAATAAAAAACGGGTGCTTCTAAGTGAGTGTCTTTTATTAAAAGTCAAGCTTTCGCCACATAATTTTGGGCTTCATCAGAACTTGCTGGAATGGAAAAACATTCTTTACAATCATCATAAATTAAAGATGTTATTTTTTTTTTCATCTACCGCGACCTACACCTCCACCTCGACCCACTTGTTCTGTTCTTGCCCTTATTCTCATTTAAAAAATCATCGATTACGTCATCACGTCCAGATGGATGACACCACTAGGATGGTATATATCTGACGCCAAAAAATCATAATTTAAAAATAACAATCGTTGTCTCAGTATTTTTCTCCAAAGTGGCCTATACTCGAAAAAATTAATTTATTCCATAATTTTGATCCCCTCTGTATAATTTATATAAGGATTGTAATATGTTCTGTGAAGCTGTTAGGAAGATACTGAAAGGCAGATATTGAATCAACTTTATCAGTACAGTTATATTATAACAAACTGGTAGGTAAGCATGAATTAGGTACAATTATCCTGGATACAATAAGGTAAATTAGTCCCTTGCCGTCGCACACATTACAAATGTTTCCTTCATTTCATGAGATGTAAATTTTGGGTAAACTGTTAATTATTTAAATTGAAACAGGGAAGTTTTAGATTAAACACCACCACTGCAGGTATATAAGTTTTTAAACTTTGTTTTCTGTCGATTTCAAATTATAATTAGGCCATTTTGACCATGGGCTATGTAAATTTTAGTAATTTTCAATTAAAACAAATCTTTGATATAAAAATATGATATGTAAAAACATTAATGCGAAAATAAAACTAGATCCTTCTTACCTTTGCCGATGACTTAGATACACTAGCACAATCAACGCGGCAAAGACAAAAGAAGAGTTGTAACGCCATTGATCTTCTTCTTCTTAAAGTTCCATCTCCTAGCAGAGGTTGGATATCATAATGGCTATGGTCACTTTGTTGGCTGCTGCTCTGAACAGTTGTAATGAACTACAGTTAAACCATTCTCTAAGGTTCCTCAGCCAGGAGATGCGTCTTCTTCCTATGCTTCTTTTTCCTTGGATCCTTCCTTGCGTAATAACTCTCAGCAGCTCATATTTCTCTCCTCTGGTAATGTGACCCAAATATTCTAGTTTTCTTGTTTTTATACTGGTCATAATTTCTAACTCCTTATTTAAACGTCGTAGCACTTCAACATTGGTAATCCTTTGAACCCACTGAATTTTCAATATTCTTCTGTAACACCACATTTCGAACGCTACTATTTTTCTTATATGTCTTAACGCCATTGATGATGATAAGTTATTAATATAATTCCTTGTAAATAGTATATTTAATTACGTTGTTTCCATATAAGTTGATAAAATATTTTGATTATCAAAAATTATATATTAATTTCGGTAACAATCGAAACGCTAATAAAATTTTAAGTTTTTCTCTAACTTTACTATTAGTTTATGGTCGTTATATACTTAGTCATATTATTATAACTCTAGTCACGCTTTTATGATCACGCAATTTCAGTTAGACGTTGATACAGAGTTCAACTTCGATTCCAAATAAATCATAAAATGGGTTTAAATATTTAAAAAAGTAATCGGCAAAACTATTCAAAAATAAACTTTGATTTTTACCATTACAATGCCTACATTACTCTATTCAAAACTCTAATGCTTTAGAAATTATGAACTAAGTTTAATTCAAAGATCTCGGAAATATTTATAATTAAAAACTTTTCAAAACTCGTTTCGTGAATTCAAGATTATTCAGAATGCCTTCAAAAGCCCTCCAACTGATTTTAATTAAATATAAAAATGATAATCTATTTACGATATTCCGATTCCCATGACAAATTTTAACTACACAATGAAAATAAGCACGGGCAATACGATATTGAAAATTTGTTAAAAAAAGAGCACGAAGTGCTGCATGAAAAATAAAACATGATCAATTATTAATAAATAATGTAAATAGGAAAATGAGACACACGATTAGTTTTTAAAATACGAAACCTGTCTTATATACGGTATACGGCAAAATAAACAGTACTGAAATTCGTATGCCTCAAATTTGTATGTGTCAGGCGCCGAAAAGTACTGAGTGGTTTCCGAAGGTGCGCCGGCATCGTTATAATGTACTTATGTGAATATGGTGATGATGTTAAGTGCTTCAGAATGGTACTCAGTTTTGCAGAACATTTTTTTATGGTGGAGTACTATTTTGGGTCTTGCGGAAAATGTCACGAAAACGGTCCAAGCTTAAAATCAACAATGGTTTGAGCAGGACGGAACAACCTGTCACACTGCCAGGAAGCCTTTTCGAATACTGCGCGATCATTTTGGGAGTTGCCACTCACCAGAACTAACGCCACCAGATGCGTTCATATGGGAAATGCTGAAGTATTCAGAGAGATCCACCCAGTACCGGCATTAGGGTATCAGGTGCCCGACTGCATAACTAGCATATGCGCCCTTTGACTTTTTAAATTAGTAATTTATACAATACCAGCCAAAAATTTTGGCGCCCTCCAAGCAGGGGCGCCCGCATGCACTGCATCCTTTGCAGGCCCGTTATCGCCTGCCCTGGATCCATCATCTGCCATTTCGAAATTACGGACTAGAATTAAAGATTTTTTGTGCCAGGGGCAGTGGCGGATCTAGAAATTTGCCTTGAGAGGAGAAATTTACCTTAGGGGAATTAGTTTGTCAGCTAATATATTTTATGTTTGAACAATTTTTTTTCTTTAATTTTGAACCTTGTTAGGGGGGTAAATTTCCTCATTTTCCCTCCCCGTAGATCCACCATTGGCCAGAGGGCATCTTTAACATCTGTTTTATCGGGAACGTGCGTCGACGTGAATAATGTTTGCAAGGTCATGTATATTAGATATGTAAATAATCATAAACATTTCAATATTCATTTTAGTGCTGTTTATTTTGCCGCATACTGTAGAATAAACACATTTTCAAATTCATATATACACTCACGTGCAAAAGAATCGATCCAAGGGTATTTTTTGATGAAGAATGAAAACGTTTGAAGATTTAACTTTTAAATCCGGTATATATAAAAGTATATATATATTTAACATATAAAAGTATATGTTAAATTAGAATAATTTTTACACATTACCCAAAAAAAAATTATTTATAGAGACAGACGTGTCGGCATTGAGGTAATTAACCTCTGGATATCAAATTGATCTAGTTAGTCCCATATTTCCTAAAGAGCCGCTCCACCTTCAGCCAAGTTGTTTGGACAAGGTACTAGTGCTCGAAGACGTTTTCCCATCATATCCCATAGATGTTCTATGGAATTGAGATCGGTACTGCCAGCTAGCCAGTTCATACTGACAATTTCCACCTCTTTAAATATTGATTGAAGATTCCTGGACGGTGAGGACGCGCGTTGTCGTCCACAAAAATAAAATTAGGTCCAATGAAAGGAGCAAAAGGTACCACATGCTGATCTAAAATACTTGTTATGTATCTTGCAGATGCCATAGAACCTCTCCAATCTGCATCACTCCAGTTTTCATGTTCTCTTGCAAGGGCAAGGTGAGTTTGTAACGGGTAGTTCTTCTAAGGACGACAGACTCAGTAAAACACAAGTTAAAAATAAAGTAAATATATTAAAGATAATTATATACAGTTTCAAACAAATAAAATAAAATATAACTCCGTCTTCTACAAAAGAAAAACAAATTTTAAACTTTCTTACAGTTATCCGATGATAATAGCAACATTAAAATAATACGATAAACAGTTTATTTATATACAATAACAATCTCGCTACGTTAAATCAACATAGCCCTATATTCCGATCCGGAGTTCATTCCTCGCTACTATCGCACACTGCGATAACGGTCATGGCAAGACTCCACGTTACTACTGTGGCGTCCGCCTAGGCATAGTTCCACCTCAATATACGGTGCATCTTTGCCAAGCCAGCTAATGCTAGTTCAACACGCTAGCAGCAGCTGTTGAGTCATGGTTAGTTCAACACGCTAGCCATGACTGATTTTCTCATTCTCCTAGCTCGCCTTAAATATGCTCTCGATGCCCTCTCCTTCGGTTCCCCCAGTGGTGCTATGCGCCAACGCTGACACTCCTCCGGTCGTCTCTGGTAAGGCAGCTCATCGCTTGTCGAGGTATCATATCGTTACAAGTTCTGCGATGTTCTGTGGATAGTAGTGGAGATAAGGCTGGCCTTATGAATAATAAATTATCCTCTACAAGTCGTTCACGAACTATCCATCTGCTTACATCCACATTTCATACTTCGCTCAGACGATTTGCCAGTTTAATTGATGTTACATGCCGATTTCTCAAACATAATGAGACCAGAAATCGATTATCTTGTTCGGATGTTCAGACCTAGTTCAGGTCTTTTTGTGAAGTTAACGGCGTCATTAAAATGCCGAGCTGCTCTTTGAACCGTAGATCGACTAACGCCTAACATTTCAGCTGCATAATATTGGCTACGGCCATATTGAATTAAAACCACCGCACTTGCAGCATCTGTTGGAGTTAGAGACATTTAAAAAAGATAATTAAATAAAAATATAACACGTTTTGAAAATAAAATCACTACACTGGTATGGTTGTTGAACTATAAACAACACTCAATAAATATCTATGCTTATCAGAGACAATGGATCTGATTTCAATGATGCAAAACTTGCAAGTTTTTGGCCAATGATTTTTCCTTTCTATATTTAGAGTTGTACTCGCTTATTCAACATCCTTTATTTCATAACGTTTTGACTTCTTTTTCCTCGGGTAGCTTTACTTCCGTGACTCTGTTGGTCGTCGCCCTGATAGGCAGGGTCTTCTGATATTGTTGTCGCAAATATTAACATTGCTCCTGTAGTGATCCGTTCCCAAGTTAAATTGCTCCTTTTTCTAACTTATTTATATGTATTACAAATATAATAACTCTCTTATTATTCATTATACGAAAATATACACTCACCGGCAGAAAAAACCGCCACCTCAAAAAATGGGTCATTTTTAATGTCTTGTATTTCCTAAACCTGATGTCCGATTTAAGTAATTTTTTAATATGTTATAACCTTATTTTTTGACAATATCTCTGTAATAATATCGTTTCTAGACAGGTACATTGTCATTGTATACAGGTTGTACGAATCAAACTGTGTTTTTTTCTCAAACTTTGGAACACCCTGTGGAATGTTCTAGCTTTTATAAAATAGTGAAATTAAAACCCAACTATAGCTTCAGGTTTTATTAACATTCTGTTTTTTGATTCATTCTCTTATGTTGGATAATAAAAAAGTTAGGCACTTTAACATCTACCCCTGTTTTTCGTCAATATGGGGTGTTTTTAAATCAGTACGGCAAACTTGAAGGGGTAATTCTGCATGATAAAATAATGACAGTTTGCTTTATAAACGTATGCCAGCAAATGCTTTGTTTCCAAGATAGGGGGTGTTGAAATTGCTCATACAAACTGACGATTTATTTAATGCTCTAAAACGGTTTGTGATATGCAAATGGAATTTGATAGATTTTAAGAGGTAGTTATTGCGCATTTTTTTGCATACAATTAAGAATTTTATATTCACCATTGACGTGCATACGGGATATATCTAAATTGTTTATACCCGTATGCACGCCAATGGTGAATATAAAATTTTTAATTGTATGCCAAAAAATGCGCAATAGCTACCTCTTAAAATTTACCAAATTTCATTTGCATATCACAAACCGTTTTAGAGCAATAAATAAATCGTCAGTTTGTAAGAACAATTTCAACAACCCCTATCTCGGAAACAAAGGATTTGCGGGCATACGTTTATAAAGCAAACTGTCATTATTTTATCATGCAGAATTACCCCTTAAAGTTTGCCGTACTTATTTAAAAACACCCTATATTGACGAAAAACAGGGGTAATAAAACAAATAACATAATGTTAAGAAAAGCTGCGGCTATAGTTGGGTTTTAATTTCAGTATTTTATAAAAACTAGATCATTCCACAGGGTGTTCCAAAGTTTGAAAAAAAAAACACAGTTTGATTCGTACACCCTGTATACAATGACAATGTACCTGTCTAGCAACAATATTATTACAGCGATATTGTTAAAGAAAAAGGTTATAACATATTAAAAGAATTACTTAAATCGGACATCAGGTTTAGGAAATACAAGACATTAAAAATGACCCATTTTTTGGGGTGGCGGTTTTTTGTGCCGGTGAGTGTATTATTCTTCACAAAAAGCTCAACAGGGTCTAAAATATAAGATACAACCATGATATATCAACTTTTTATTAATTTTATACGAGGTGTGTCAAAAAATATGAATTTCGCTCATGAGTAGGTATAGTATTTTTTATTTCACAATATTTCAATTAGAAGGATGTAATTGCATATTGAAACATAGGTTTAAATTCTAAACGACTTTAGATTAATAAATATTAATAATAAATAATAACAATTTTCAATATTGTGAAAAATAAAGTTACTTTACTCCTGAGTGAAATTCATATTTTTTGACATACATTGTATAAAATTAATAAAATGTGATATCTCATGGTTGCATCTTGGGTCTTAGGACATACAGAGCTTTTTATAAAGAATACCTTTTTAGGTAAAAGTAATTATAAAAGTGTTATCATACGTGTAATAAATAAAAACGAAATTAAGTATTCATATATTTAAGAAAAAATTGTAAAATATTTTTTTTATTAAGAAAAAGTCGCATCCACCTAATGGTTATTAGCGACGGAACAATACATAATAGGTTAAACAAAAATGTGGTCCAATATAAGTATAGTACAAAGGTAAGGTTACATGCATTATCTACACAAACTTGTTAGATTTTATTGAATACACCAATTGTTTTTAAAAAGTCAATTAAATTTTTTGGTTCTTTATTATTGGCACCCAGAACTGACATATTTGACACGATATTAAAATCAATCCGTTCTTGTGTATATTTTGGCATTCAATGTTTGACAGTTAGTTGTGGCTTTGTGGCTCTGTCTGGAATATATTGATAAGAGACGGTAAGCAAATTCATGAGGCCAAAGAAATCAGATGTGAATTCTTTAACAATTTCGATAGGAGATTGGCTGCCTTGAATATTTTCAATAAGCATCATTAATTGGTCATAGCTTAAAATGGACGGTGTTGATTGTTTACTTAGATATGATTCAAGCGATTCCGGGATAGGTAATGAGCGTTTAGGTTTTTTATTCTTTTGAGTTTTGGTTTTATGAGGCTCAGCAGGAAGAAGAAATATTTGATTATCAACAATATTTTCGACAGGTGGAGATAATGTTTCCTCTATGGTTCGTTTGGTGGAGGGACAGGGTGATTCTTTCGTGATCGCTAGTGAAGTCTGTGAAATTATCTTTATATTTTCGGCTGTAGCAGAAGATTCCAGTGGAGTGTTTTCGTTAGTTTTTAAATCTTGGGTTGCTCCAGAAACGGGCTGTATAATTTCCACTGATGTAGAGTTAAAGGTGTTTGGTGTGGAACTTGTAGAAATATTTCGGTATTTTTATTTTCATCATTGTTAGAAGTTTGGTCTTCTTGATTACCAGTATTGGTAGGAGAGTCAGAAGATTGAACAGTATGGAGGGCTAAGGGTCCTGAAGTCTGAGAAGAAGAATTTTTATTGCTTGAACAGTTACTAGCAATGTGACCGATTTGTTTACAGATGTAGCATGTCATACTATCCTGGGAAATGAATATTCTATTAGTATTATCATCATTTAGAAGAATTGAATCTGGGATCGTCTTATTAAGCGGACTAATAAACACTTGCCTTCTAAAACTTTTTAAATGGCTATATTCTGGAAGAGAGGCACTAATCTTTAAGAAAGTGATTGGAGAAACTAAGTTCAGGCCAAGATGTTTTAATTCTTGGATGATTACTTCGTGTGGGATACTTGGACAAACATTTGATAGCACGATTCTTTCTGCAGGCGTTATGAGCCTTCTGGCCCTGACTATTTCTCCATTTACCTCTATAGAACCATAGTTTGTCATAAAATCTAAACAGCTTGCTTACTACTTAAATACATGCATATTCGATTATTAGATAGGCGAGACGAGAATAAGATATTTTTGGGATTTATTAAATTACCTAAAGAAATAAGGTAATCTTGCAGTGGTGTATTATTAATAGCGCTAAATAGTATTGCGTTTTCTTTTCCTGGAAAGGAATTTTGCTGTGAAGCTGCGGTAGAATAAGATTTATTCGCTGGGACATTCTGTATAGTAACATCTGATGACATATTGATAATTTATTTACGGTGCTACCGAAACTAATTACTTTCGTTTCCCGCAAAAAACAAACTGATAAATGGTTTATAATCCATAATCCTGTATCTATTTACAATAACTGCTGTAGTAGATAGGAATATAAACTAACAAAACTGGTTCAAATACGCAAATATACGATTAAATAATATATGTGGTATAAAACTTACAGTTTAAAGTTATTTTGACTACTTTAACTATAATTAAAAACTGGTAGTTTCACGGGTAATAGACAAAATATCAAGAGCCGAGACACTACGTGTTTACAGCTCATTAACTTTTTCGGTCTGTAAAATATTTTGTGTTTCAATTAGAAGCATGTAATTGCATATTTGATCTTAGTTTTTAATTCCAAACAAAATTTTATAATAAGAATTTTCGATAGTGAGAGGAATAAAGGTACTTGACTCTTGAACGAAGTTCACATTTTTTGACATACCTAGTATAATATTGATAAAATTTGATATTTGATGATTGAATCAATTGTTCTATAGTATGCAGAACTTTTTATAAAAAAAAACTTTTTTTCGAAAAAAAAAATAATAAAAAGTTTCCCATATGTTTCCAACTTAACCTTTAACTACACGCCCTGGCGTACTTTGTACACCAGATATAAGAATTCTACTGGAAATATATTTAAAAATTTAATTTTTGACCTTGCTTATCTCTCTAACCTATAACTGGAATGTGCTTTACAATTTGGTTTTAGTTTCGTTATCATCGGCGTTCTGGAAAGATCGTAATTTACATTTTATTATTTGTTGTTTCCGGTGGTGGAGAATATTACCCCAGAATTATATTACTATAAGTCGTAATATAAGTACATATTTTAATTGTTTTTTAGTCATTATGGCACAAAATATATTTATCTTTATAAACAATACTTTTTCTCCTGTAAAAAATCACATTTAAAAAAATGTTTTATTAGTAATTTTATTTATCATGGAATATTCCATGATTCCAGTTATAAATCCCAATTGGCTTACTGAAAAGGAACTCCAAGTATTCACTGATGCCGAATACGGTTTATAACAAACAACTAAGTGTATTTTAAAAAAAAAAATTAATCAAATCCGCTGTTTTTAAGTGTATTTTCTTGTGGCGTACAAAGTACGCCACGCGTGTAGTTATGTTATAACTTGCTGCGGGTAGTTAAAGGTTAAGTAGACATGCTGTATAATATGTAAAATGATCAACTCGATAGAATGTCTTTAAAAACTGTAAATTGTGTAATAATGAACACTTTTATACCAAGAAAAATCTGAAACAAGTTTCAAATGTTCTTTATATAATATCTTATTAGAATGGCAATTGAATAATTTGAAAAAGTAGACGCTTTGTGGAAAATTATGTTCCGAGAATGGCTTCTACTTTCATCTCGTTCATACAATATATTCTATTGTTATGAAATATTAAAATTTACTTTGAAATCACCTTTTGCTTCAATTTTCTATTAAAAGTTGAAAAGCAGATGGAAGCGCAACAAATACATGGTAACATGAAGATAACAAATTAGTTTTTAAAGGGTAAACGTTATAGTATGGTTTCGAATTTTATCAAAGCCAAACGACACGAAGTGAAGTCATTTTATTCTCACTATCTAAAATGACGTAACTCTAGAAATAAAACTCAATAGAGTTCATTTTGAAAACGTACGGCCTGAAACATGCTCTTTAATTGTTACAAAGTGACATTTCCCTACTAACATAATATATTACAATATACACACATCTAGGGATAGAGATTACAGAAAAATCTAGGGATATTTTTATAACAAAATAAAATGAATAAGATTCGTGTCGTCGTTTAATGTCAATTGGATTTGTATAGTCAATCCTAGATTTTTCGAAGTAAAACATAACGGCAAAAGTTATAACCAATATTTGACAAAGCTTTTAACAGGAAAGGAAAAACCTTGTAGTTTTTGTAATACTGCAATAAATATTCTGGTGGTTTCGATTTTTGTTTATCTTATAAAGTTCTTATTTAGTTAGTGCATTGAAAATACTGTTTTTTATCAAGGAATGAAGTCATTTATCTTTGGATGAGATGAATAGAACTGTAGGCTTTCATCAAGGTGGCGCGGCAAACTAATATAACTGAGCTTATACGAGTTTACCAAAGTATTATACAGTGCTAGTCAAAAGTCCGTACCCCCCCTCGTATCTTTTGAACGATTATACCTATAATAGTGAAATTTGGAGGGAATAAATAAACGAACTTAAGCTTCTTAACTAGTTATGACAGGTGACGTAATAGTGACAGATGACGTTACAGAGCCACTGTGACCGATAATTTTAAATAGGACTTTATGGCAAGTGATATCTCGTTTGAAAGGTATTTAAGATACCTATTCTGTCATACCAATTTTTCTGGGTTTAGGTTGATTTTGATTTTGGTGAATAAATTAAATAAATATAATATTGTAGTTTCGAATTTAATTAATAAAAATTCAAATGTCCCCCTATGGATTTTTTGTTAAAAAAGTTGACGTTTTTTAATTCTCTAGTAGTTTTTACGTCAACGTCAACCTGTTTGACAAGTAATCATAGGCGGAATTTTGAATTTTTATTAATTAAATGCGAAACTACAATTTTATATTTATTTCATTTATTCATCAATATTAGCTTAAACTCAAACAAAATTATGACTGAATAGGTATTTTCAATACCTTTCAAACGAGGTATCACTTGCCATAAGGTCCCATTTAAAATTATCGGTCACAGTGGCTCTGTAACGTTATCTGTCACTATTACGTCACCTGTCATGACTAGTTAAGAATCTTACGTCCGTTTATTTCCTCCCTCCAAATTTCACTATTATAGGAATAACCGTTCAAAAGATACGAGGGGGTACGGATTTTTGACTAGCACTGTATATAAGTCAATTGTGGCAGCGTTTTTGTGGCATTCAGAAATTCGCTTCAAAATAATTTTCAAACTCCAGACAACCCGAACTTTGATCGCTTATTTAAATTCAACACAGAATACATAGTAAATGTTACTCTCAACCACCACATTCCAGTCTATGATCCTATCATGGACCCCCTCACAAACAGGGAAACGGAGAGCTTTTGCCAAATAGGCAAAAACAGCGCTCCCGGACCTGATGGCATCAACCGAAGGTGCCTCAAAAAACTTCCAGAGAGTATCATCCCTCTTCTAACTAAAATATTCAATGCATGTCTCAAAAACAGCCACTTTCCTACTCCTTGGAAAGTGGCCAATACCATCATGCTTTTGAAAAAAGGCAAACCCCCAACCGACGTGGAATCCTATAGACCAATCTCTTTAATCAACACTCTGGGTAAGGTTCTTGAGCTAATCCTAAAAGAGAGGCTCAATGACTTTCTCGAAAACCACAATATCATACCAAAATTCCAATACGGATTCCAGTCAGGTAGATCTACTAAACATGCATTAATCGATTTCACTACTAAAGTTACTCAAACCATCAACGATGGTTCATTCGCCATAGCCACATTCCTGGATGTGCAGAAGGCTTTCGATCAGGTCTGGCATGACGGGCTTGTTCGGAAACTTCTGGACATCGGGCTACCATTACAATTTACCAAAATTGTACACTCATACCTCCACAACCGAACTGTCAGAGTGAAAATAGGCGATCAAAAGTCCACCCCTTCACTCCACACGCTGGAGTTCCCCAGGGTTCAGTCCTAGCACCGCTGTTGTACATCATCTACAACAGCGACATCACTAACCAAAATATCCCAGGTACTCAGCTGTTTCTCTATGCAGACGACACGACTCTGCTCACAACAACCTCTCGATACAACCCAAGACTCCTCTTCAGAAGAGCCCAGGCTCTGTTGGACGGGGTCGGCGAATGGTGTTGTAAGTGGAGAGTCACGCTGAACGCGAACAAAACAACAACAATTGTGTTTCGCGCCCCTTCTGTGTCATATAGAATCATAATTAATGAAGACGACCAATATCCACTGAGACTGTTGGGAGAAAGGCTTGTTGTTAGCCCGACTGCGAACTATCTGGGAGTACTGTTCACCAGGACTCTCAACTGGGACGCAGATCTAAAGGCAACTTTAGATAGGGTAAGGAACAGGGCCAGACTTCTCAACCCTCTCTCGGGAAAAATTGGCAAGACACACAAGAAGACTCTCATTCACACTTACAAGACCTTTATTCGACCCGTCATGGAGTACAAATCATGCATCTACTCTCTTTGTGCTAGATCAAAACAAGAGAGGTTGTTGGGGGCAGAACGTAGAATCTTGCGTAGATGCAACTATGAGCACTGGCGATACCCCTCAAACGAAATCCATAACATCTCAAGCATCCCCAAAATCACCGAGAGAATAAACTCTCTGAACAGGAACTTCACAATCAAAGTAATCAACGGCCCCCCCTCCGACACACAAGAATCTCTCAAATGTTCCTGTTCATCTTCCGGCCACGTACTCTGCCGAACGCCCAAACACAAAAAGATTCATTTACCGTCTGCTCTAATGCAAACATGCATTGACGAACTCCCGGCAGAGTACGAAAACTTCCTTGAGGCTACTCCGTTAGCCTTCCGTACCCACCTATAACATATCCTCTTCCCTACCCCGAACAGGGAGAAGTTGGTTTTTTGCGGTTTTCCAACTTCATTGCACAATTATACCTGTTCGTCCCAAGAAAATAGCCGCAACTATTTTCTCCACTCGAACGCTCACTGTCCACGCTACGCTCAAAAGCCACCTCCTGACCGCCCACGAGGGACGCAGGTTCGCCTGTCGTTGTACAATGGTTTCTAGGGAGACTGGTCGAGAGCAAAGCACGGACAGTACACGTAAATGTCTATGGAACCAACAACAATCCATCAAAACTTTCTTCTCTGTTGACTTTTAGCCTTCTGGACACCACCGTCCGGCATAACCAAGGAAAAAACACCAGGATACGACACTTGCCCCAGTGTGTTTTTCGGACTGTTTGCTTTTACTGCCACACAATACATTCACGACAAACCCTGAAGAGGACAAAATCCTAAACGGGGACGCACATTGAACGCATTTCTTCTTAGCAATTATCTAGACAAGCAAATCAAACAATGTTGGACTGGGGCATTTTTGTGACACTGAAAGTGCAGCCTAACGTCAACAAGGACGTGAGCGCGCCATAATTGTAGCTCAAGACCGATTTTTAGTGTTAACCGCTGGAAGACAACCAATAATTACAGCACCTGAATTGGTTAGCGCCTTGCAGCGGGCACACCATAAGTAACCATAGGCCGTGATACTGTAAGAAGTAGTCATCTCCATGAAGCTAGTATTCACAGTCGAAGATCATTGAGATGTCCACCTCTCTCCAGAGGCAATCGCGTTGCAAGATTAGAGTGTTGTCAACAAGTGTTGGCAACAATATAAAAACTGGGATGTAAATGATTGGGGCACAGTTTTATTCTCCGACGAATCTAGATTTGGATTTCATTCAGATCTTCGTCTAGTAAGAGTGCGTAAACGATCTGGATATGTAGAACACTTAAGACATGCCCATTTATCCTTTCCTATGTGTGTTAGTTCTATTAGTTCCATTAAATCCAGTCTTTGACTTCTTATCAAGCGCTGTATTCACTTTTGCTGACCATAGAAATAATATTCCACTTCTTTCAAGGTTCCCAGTTACAATTTTTTATTCTTTTTACAAGTGCTTGTATTTAGTTTCTTATGTCTTGTAATTATCGTATGCCTCTTGTGTCTTGGTTGATGTATATTTCAGGTAAGCTTTCTTCTTTAATTTCGATTTTTCCTTCATTTCTTTACAAAACCATGGAGTTATTCGCATTCGGAACGATTTATTTTTTATATTTATTTCACCTACTTTCTTTTCTGAGGCTAGAAGATCTTAGACTTAATCTTTTCCCAGCTTTCTTTGACTTCATTATTCTGTGATATATATATATATATATATATATATATATATATATATATATATATATATATATATATATATAAGTCAAATAGAGAATGCGGAAAAATCCCCTTACGAATAATTCACACATCCACTACTTTTTTTTGTGAATTATTCGTAAGGGGATTTTTCCGAATTCTCTATTTCACTTGTTTGTTTTCGTACGAGTGGTCGTCCAAACCAGTAACTTTGGATCTTTTGAGCACTGCGTGTGTTTCAAAGATCTACATCTTGTTTATATATATATATATATATATATATATATATATATATATATATATATATATATATATATATATATATATATATATATATATATATATATATATATTGTTATATTTCTATTTGATATGAAAAGTAAAATTTGATAATTATAAACAGAATTCAATTTAATATAAAATATTTTCAATTTTCTCAACCACGGGCATATAAATTTAGAACAACCTGTATACAACAAATTGTTATATTTAATTTTAAGAAGTGATTAAATAAGACTCAAGTGAAATCGTTAATAGGTCATTATCGTTGTTCGCGGAAGGATCGATCATTAGCCGATGCTAAATAAGACTAAGTGGAAATAGAGAATAGGTCATTAAAATTTGTATATAGTAGAAAGTAATTTTAGAATGGGAATTAACTATTTTCTTTGAAATCCATTAAGCATATTTAGAAAGTTTAAAAATTGGTTTTGAGGAATACTGCGAATGAGAGTTGGTGGTGGAATTTTGATTTGTGAATCTGGAAGGGATATTTAGAAAGTAGGGGAATGAATGACAAATAGAGAGCAGAATGTTTTGAGCTGTCGAGAAGTGAAGTCGAGTAGTAGACGGTAGTGTACGGAGAGTGAGAAAGCCGGTGTAGTTCCGTGAGTGTGGAGTATCTATCGTGTAACGAGAGGTAGGCCAGGTTGAGAGTAAAAGAACCTCCTTGAGCCAAGAGTTCCCGGTAGCTGATTGCAGTTTCGAAAAAGGTAGAACACAGCATCACGACAGAAGCAGGAAACGAGGGCTATACGAGCTAGTTTCAGAGGAGAACATTACTGGAAGCCAGGACGAGGTTTTGATTGCAGCCAAGGATAGCAGGAAACGGGTCTTGTGTGAAGACATTCTCAGTTCATCAGAAAAAGGTCAGTCTCATTTGTTTGGACATGAATGTATGGGTTTTCGTAGTAAATACCACATTTAAAATTGAAGAAACATAATCAATAATATCAGAAAAGCTTCATCAAACTTAAATAGAATTGTTGCTAATAAATCATAATAGTTAAATGTTAATAAGAAACTTTCAAATGGAAACCAAAAGGAAATACGATTCCCATGTGTAACTGTTATGTTTAAGAATAATAAGATATAGCAAATATGAAGCAGTGATTACCATTTAAATAAAATAAACAATATTTTGATTACAATTGTAACCCATATGTGTCATTATTTTACTCTTTTCTTTCCTATCCCGATTAGGAACCATTGAGAAATACTTAGAAGCCACGTATGTAAGTAATTAATTTTATAAAAAGCCCTGAGATTGAAAACATATTGATATGTGATCTGGTAAATTAATTAGATTATTATTAATGCATTGATTAAATTAAATGACATATAAAAATATTATCTCATATCAATAATTAAGATCACATCAATATATATATATATATATTCATTCTTTATTCTTGTTTGGAATAGGTATCTCGCGGAGTCATCTGGTAAGATTTCTGCTTTTATTTTTGTGGTGTATTCTGGTGGTATGTATATATGTGTTTTCATTCGGATTTTACAAAAAACCAAATTGTAAAGGAACGAATGTGCAATGATGTGAAGTATCAAATAATTGAGCTCATTTTTATCAATTTATAAGACAAAATAACTCAAGAATACCCAAGGAGATCCCAACTAAAGGATATCAGATAGCAGACTGAAAGCATCTACTAACTTAAACTATTAAATAATATATGTACCAACAGAAGAAGAAACATTTTAAGAAGAACACATTGAAAGAAAAATGTGAGTAGATAAGATTTAATAAATAATAATAAAGAAATAAATAAAAGAAGGTACTAGTGAGGAGGTATTAAAACTGTTTGACAATGAAACTGACGACCTGGGCTTAGGTAGGTTATCAACCTTTATATTCGTTTTATTATTAATTAAGTATTGCTAAACTTCAACCCACTTTGACTTTTAAAAATTGGGTTACTGTTTTCAGCTTTAACTTCAATTATTTGTTCGCATTAAACGACACGCAGATAATAAAATATATTATTTTGGAACCCCATGTATATTGTCAAAAGTTTCCAAAGAGCCTTATTTACCCATTATAAACTAAAGTCGATATTATAAAGCCAGATACTTAATTTGTTGACATCATATTGCAAAAGTATTTTCTTTCATCATTAAGGCAACCTGATCATTTTAATACGGCAATTTGAATCTGAGATAATTATCCACCAAATGTATAACTTTAGTCAAACAACTTTTATCATTTGTAGCATTAATTATAAACGCAGACTTTGTTTACACTTTGTTACCAAAGTAAACTTTTAGATGGTTATGTTTAAATTGGTGTAGATTATTAGTCTTTGAGCTGTTATCAGAAACATCGAATATTTTTTTCTATTACTTTATTTCAATCTATATTTATATCACTAATAGACCAGGACAGATCTGTGAAAAAACGACTACATAATTTGGATGTGAGAAATGGTGGAAGTGGTTTCTGATTTTTGCAGAAAAATTTGTGTGAAACTTCAATAATAGATTATTTTCATAATTCTGCTTAACCCAGGAGTAGTCGCGCTCACTTCTGTAACGTCGATAGTCGCGTGTGAGATTCTATCTCAAAATACGAATTTAAAACAAATTTTTATTTTGTACTATTTTTATCTACTTTTTATATTGAAAATATATATTTCTAACAATTTTATTTAAAAAACCTGTGTTAACGGCCACCTGCCAACATCGGCCACCTGTCCTAATGGCCAGTTTAAAAATTTCCCAAACCAATTATATGTAGACTACAAAAACTGGCAATACCGTCCACCTTTCTATATCGGCCAATAGTTTTTTCATTTTTAGTGGCCGTCACTGACAAATTTTACTGTACAGTAAAACCTGTGTTAACGGCCACCTGCCAACATCGGCCACCTGTCCTCACGGCCAGTTTAAAAATTTCCCAAACCAATTATATGTAGACTACAAAAACTGGCAATAGCGGCCACCTTTCGATATCGGCCAATAGTTCTTTCATTTTTAGTGTCCGTTACTGACAGGTTTTACTATAAATCGCCAGGTTATTTACCCTGATTTGTCATGCCATTAACCCTGATTTCTGACAAATTGTACGTCGTAGTGAAGTTATGAGTGCACCAGAAGAACGAGCGGATAATTTTACGTAAGAAGAGGGCTAAAATTTGATTCTGGGACTCAAACTGACACCCAAAATATCCGACTAACTAGCCACTATAATTGGCAAATGTATTACGAAAAAGGATGAAATGTGAGATTCTATCTAACGGCGCGACTACTCGCGGGTTAAAGCTAATTGGCTCTCCCCAAAGCCATAAATTCCACAAAAAGAAGAAGAAGAAAAAAAATTGCTACGCATTACTACACCCCTCCTCGAGGCACTTACGAAATTTTTTCCAAATTGCAAAATTTTTCATCATGTTATCGCGAAAAAGGATAAAAATTGAGATTCTATCTCACCGCGCGACTACTCGCGGGTTAAGTTTCGATTCATAGAGGTGTTCATGAGTTCATGTGGTCCCACTGAAGAGGTCCGGAGAGACCGAAACGGTCATATGGGGACGGTTGATCATCTCTGAACTGAAATGGAACATAATACAATCGAACCCGCTTATTAGAATCCGTGTTATACGAATATCCCGGTTTAAGGAATAAAAATTTGAGTTCCCGAAACGTTTCCATTTACTCCTTAATAAATGTAACCGCTTATAGGAATACGTTTAAGTTAAACAGTATCGCTTTATAGAATACTATTCAGATAGACCAAAAACTTTTTATGAACAAATTCCTACAAATTTACATGGTTTCTGGTTTATAGGGTCTGTCAGGTAATATTTTACTACTTCGTTGTGGGCACCAATAATTCTAACATCTGACAAAAATATTCACAGATCATAAAGTAGGTACTTTTTCATTTTTGTAAACATTTTTATTGCTAACCCATTGTGTTGCCAGTCAATAGAGTTTAAGAAATGGTTAATTTGGTCATAACCGCTTGTAAAATTATAAGAAGTTTTCTTTAAGGCCAATCCAATCCAAACATTATTCATGGAAGTATTTCAGTTGGTTGCCACATCCACTTTTTTTTAACTTGGCGCCATGGACTTTTTAAACATTTTTTTGTAGCAGTCAACCTGTTAGCAAGTTTAGTGTCAAAGTCATAGCCAACTAGGTAGAATATGATTTGCTTTTATTAATATTTTATGCACTAACAACGTAGGCATTTTGGTATCTCATCCAGTATTAACAAATTAAGAATCATTCTAGATTAACATTTATTTTTAAAAAATTACTTTTGATAAAATATTTTCACGGCCAACCTAATAAAATTTCACGTAATTTTTGTTGAAATTAATGTTTGGTTTAAAAAATCACGGATAACTCAAAAATTAAAGCAGTTAGGTAAAGGGAATGCTTTAGAAATAAAAAAGTACTATAAAATATCATTTCACTACAATACTAAAATACAGGATGTTCCATTTAAGAAAACTCAGAAAATACTCATTCCGAGTTTCGACCAACCCTGTAGAATAAAATTAAACATATCGCTATATTTAAAATTTTTAATAAGAGTAGGCTATATTAAAATTCATTTAACCATAAATGGAGTTTTTGATATTAAAACACTACAATTCTACAGAGTGTGAAGTTTTCTACAAAATTTATAAAAAACCGTAATTATCTTTTAAACTACCCTGTATAATATTACAAAACCTCATATTTTAAGAAGGAAGACATCAAGGAGAATCCAAAAATATAAAAATATACAGGGTGTTCCATTTAAAAAAAGGAAGTTACAATCAACTTCCGGTATAACCAGAAGTAGCAAAGAGACCAAAATATTTTCATTAAATAGTTCACACCTCAAATCCCCTGTATTCCAATTTTCGTGATTCCCTTACCTTTAGTTCTCGAGATATTTCTAATAGGCCTATTTCTAATCTGCCTCACCCTATATACTGCTTTGTCACGTTATAAGTATTAAAAAAGACCTTGTAGAAAATAAAAATATATTATTATCACATCTTAGATCTGGACATAAAATATAGAATTATTGTTCATCTTCACATTTTTTATTGCCTATTGCTTTTATGACATCTTATTTCAATCAGTAAAATCGTAATTATCTGTTTCTTTCATAAAAACGAGAAAATAATTTGACTTAATGATCCTAAAATGTATTTTCTGTTACATCGTAAAATAAAATTAACTACTATTACAAGATATTATTCGAAAAACCGTCATGACAGACAAAAATTATTAATACTCTTAAAATCCGAATGCAGGTCACGTAAGCGTAAACCGCCCTGTAAGGGTGTTAATAAGATTTACAGACAGAGTGGTACTGGGGTTTTTCATCTGAAGCCGGTATATTTAAGATATTTTCCTTGAAATTTATTATTGTATTAAAATATACGGTATGCGACAATACAGGGTGTCCCGAAAAGATTGGTCATAAATTATACCACAGATTCTGGGGTCAAAAAGTAGGTTGTTTGAACCTGACTTACCTATATATAATAGTGCACACAAAAAAGTTACAACCCTTTGAAGTTACAAAATGAAAATCGTTTTATTTTCATATATCGAAAACTGTTGGAGATTTTTTATTGAAAATGGACATGTGGCAATATTATGGAAGCAACATCTTAAAAAAAAATTAAAGTGAAATTTGTGCACCCCATAAAAATTTTATAGGGGTTTTGTTCCCTTAAACCCCCCAAACTTTTGTGTACGTTCCAATTAAATTATTATTGTGGCACCGTTAGTTAAACACAATGTTTATAAAACTTTTTTGCCTCTTAGTACTTTTTCGATAAGGCAGTGTTTATCGAGATATTTTGAATATTTTTCGAATCCACCACATATTTTTATATGGTTGAGTACGATTATAGAAACTTGTTAATATATAATCTGAAAAGTACCCCGCACAAACTTTATGGAAATTAGATCCCAGTGGATTTCGTTCATACTTTGGGAAAATACTCTTTGAAGCATCCTGATAAAAAGTTCTTATGGGCACAACTCAATCGTATGAAGGATTTTCAAGATATAGAGGCACAAACTTAGAAAATTATAAGAACATGCAGAAGTTTGGAAGTTTGGATCAAGGAAAAGTACTAGTAGTCTAGGATTTTTTCCTGGCTATCCAATGGCGACCTTTATTTTGACCTTGATCTTCAACGGACGTCATCTCAAGGGCGGATCCAGGGAAAGGGCCATGGGGGCCATGGACCCCTCCGAGAATTTAAAAAAATATAAATTTTAATATATCGATGGTTAAGAGCATAGATATAGTATGTCCACTTTTTGCTGATTTTAAGATAGCATTATAAAAATATTCAGTAGGGTCATATGAATGTCCTGCATAATTATTGTAAGTGCAGGATGATTGTAAATGGGTTAAACGGCCTTGCCAAAATATAGTATTTCCCATTTGTACTAAAAACCGACTTGCACAGATATTTTATGTCCGTTTGGAAGTGCACAAACATAGTATGTTTTGGGACATACAATGTTAGTGCTCACGCGATCAAACTTATCATGGCTGTAAATATTATTTGACCGGACATGCAGTAACATGCGCCTTATGTTGTATGTCCATACACATTTTCAAAAAAAAACATTTTTTAACCCAATAATACATAATATTTTAAAAAATATCTACATTAAGCCAATAATGATACCCGAACTTATTACCCAAACATTATGATATATCGGTATATCAGCAGTATCAAACAAAAAGTAACGCGACTTCAAAACGTTCTCCTCAACAATTAAGATATTTGGACATACTATATCTGCGCTCTTAACCATCGATATGCAGTTCAAATGTTTTTAATTTCAAACACATATATGTGTACAAAACAGGAGATAAATATGTTTTCTGGACTATAACTGAAAAAGGCAATAACGGAAGCTTCAAGAATGACATATGATGTTTTATAAATCAAAATGCTGATAATTTTACAAAGGGCCAATTGTTAGAACGACCTTGATAGTCATCAAAATCGTATCAATTTTCATATTATATACACAAAAAGAATAAAAAAGAAATGAAGCCTTACTTGGGTCACTAGCACTTGAAACAAAGTAGTTGGTTGATATTTTCGCACAGTCAAAAGGAATTGTTTTACAAGTACATATTGCGTTTTTTTTATTGAAAAATATGGACACAATAAAGGGATGAAAACCCAAAGCCTAGTCACGAAACCTTTAACATCTTTTTCCAAACTCATGAGCAGAGACGGAGCCATAAAAACCCATCAAAAAACATCATACCACAAGGAGTGCGTTCAGGTTTAGCTGGATTTTCTACAAAGTTATCGGAACCCTGAAAAGTCATAACCAGATATACTCTCAGAGGGCTAAACAGATACAAAAAAAAAAGAAAGACTATGGCCAATAGTAGGGTCTATAGTGTTCGTGTTATAGGTCGACAAAATATTCCTCTAAGAGACCATCGTGATGATGGCCTTCTGCTTCTGGACGAAGATGCTGGACCTAGCAATGACGAGAATTAATCGCTTAAATAACACCTATCCACAGCACCTTCCTGGGCAACATACATTAGTAGCACCAGTCAATATCAATTAGTAACATGTTGTGGTGAAGAAATCATTGAACAAATAATGGATCAGGTTCAAAGTGCAAAGCATTACTCTGTCATATTTGACGGAACGACCGACTTATCACACTTGGAACAGATTTCTCTAAATTTGATATACATACACAATAACAACATTCGTGACAAAGTTCATTGACGCTTATGAGAACCTAAAAATAATTAGTGAAAATCAAGAAAGCGGAAAAGCACAAGGGCTGACAGCAGAAGCATTGGGAAAAATGGTATTACTAAACTTGTTGAAAGAACTGCACTTGGACCCGAAGAAATGTATAGGAATCGGTACTAAGGCAGGAATGGTGAGTTTTAGGCACTTTTCACACACGGTAAAAGTGTGTGAATAGTGCCTTAAAACTCACCATTGTAACCCTATTTTTTTTTAAATTACCACCCGTACCTCCGGTCCCCCTCCCCAAAAAAAATTCATGGCCCCTCCCGAAAATCGGTCCTAAATCCGCCCTTGCGTCATCTTCTAGAGTTTCGAGGCTTTTCGGCATTAAATTGTTATAAACAGATTACTCATGGGTTTGTGGGATCGCTAAACACGAATATGCCATCAGAATTGACCTACGGAGGACGTGGTGGCCAGGGCCACTGCAAGGGACGTCATCTTCTAGAGTTTCGATGGTTTTCGGCATTTAATTGATGCAAATGAACTACTGGAGGGTTTTTGATTTCGCTAAACACGAATATGCCACCAGAACCGACTCCCGGAGCACCTGGTTTCCAAGGTAAATGAAAGGGGCTCCTGGAGTTTCGAGGGTCTTTGGTACTACATTAATGCAAACGAATTAGTTACAGGTTTTTGGGGTTGCTGAACACGAATACGTGATCAGCACAGACACAGGAGCAGCTGGTGCCTAATACAGATTATCTTCTGGAGTTTCGGATGAATCAAATGGAGGAATCAAATAGAGGAATCAAATGGATTACTCTTAGGTTTTTAACTTTAGAAGATAACCTGTCTTAGGCATAGGTGCTCCTGTGTATGTGCTGATCACGTATTCGTGTTCAGCAACCCCAAAAACCTATAACTAATTCATTTGCATTAATGTAGTACCAAAGACCCGCGAAACTCCAGGAGCGCCTTTCATTGACCTTGGAAACCAGGTGCTCGTGAGTCGGTTCTGGTGGCATATTCGTGTTTAGCGACTTTAAAAAATCTTCCAGTAATTCATTTGCATCAGTTAAATGTCGAAAACCATCTAAACTCTAAAAGATGACGTCACTTGCAGTGGCCCTTGCCACCACGTCCTCTGCAGGTCAATTCTTATAGCATATTCGTGTTTAGCGGTCCCAAAAATGCCACGAGTAATCTGTTTATATCAATTTAATTCCGAAAACCCTCGAAACTAGAAGATGACGTCCGTTGAAGGTCAAAGTCAAAGTAAAGGTCGCCATTGGATAGCCAGGAAAAAATCCTAGACTGCTAGTACTTTTCCTTGATCCAAACTTCTACATGTTGCCAGATAACCAGTAACTCAGGGAATTGGAATACCCAGTAAATCTTATAATTTTCCGAGTTTGTGCCTCTATATCTTGAAAATCCTTCATACGATTGAGTTGTGCCCATGAGAACTTTTTATCAGGATGCTTCAAAGAGTATTTTCCCAAAGTATGAACGAAATCCACTGGGACCTAATTTCCATAAGGTTTGTACGGATTACTTTATTTATAATTTTTATTTTTAGGTATATTTTGAAAAAGAAGCCACATCTCGATAAAAGGTGACTTATCAAAAAAAGACTAAGAGGCAAAAAAGTTTTAAAAACACTAATGGTACCGCAATAATAGTTTAATTGGAACGTACACAAACATTTGGGGGGTTTAAAGGAACAAAACCCCCACACATTTTTTATGTAAACATATTAAAAAAGAAGGTGCATCTCGATAAAAACTGGCTTATCGAAAATATACTAAGAGGCAAAGAAGTTTTAGAAACCTTGTGTTTAACTAATGGTACCACAATAATGAATTAACCCGCTAGTAGTCGCGCGGTGAGATAGAATCTCAATTTTTATCCTTTTTCGCGATAACTTGATGAAAAATCTTGCAATTTTGAAAAAATTTCGTAAGTGTCTCGAGGAAGGGTGTAGTAATGCGTAGGAATTTTTTTCTTCTTCTTCTTTTTGTGGAATTTATGGCTTTGGGGAGAGCCAATTAGCTTTAACCCGCGAGTAATCGCTCCGTTAGATAGAATCTCACATTTCATCCTTTTTCGTAATACATACAGTAAAATTTGTCAGTAACGACCACTAAAAATGAAGGAAGGAAATTTTTAAACTGGCCGTTAGGACAGGTGGCCGATGTTGGCAGGTGACCGTTAACACAGGTTTTTTAAATAAAATTGTTAGAAATATATATTTTCAATATAAAAAGTAGATAAAAATAGTACAAAATAAAAATTTGTTTTAAATTCGTATTTTGAGATAGAATCTCACACGCGACTATCGACGTTACAGAAGTGAGCCCGACTACTCCCGGGTTAATTGGAATGTACACAAAAGTTTGGGGGGGTTTAAGGGAACGAAACCCCCATAAAATTTTTATGGGGTGGACAAATTTCACTATAATTTTGTTTTAACATGTTCCTGCCATAAGAATGATACATGTCCATTTTCAATAAAATATCTCTAATAGTTTTCGATATATTGAAAAAAATCGATTTTCATTTTGTAACTTCAAAGGGCTGTAACTTTTTTTATGAGCACATTTGTACTAAGGTAAGTTAGGTTCAATCGAACTATTTTTAACCCCAGAATGTGTGGTATAATTTATGACCAATCTTTTTGGGACACCCTGTATAAAGAGTACTGAAATGCGTATGTGTTAAATTTGTATGTGTCATGCGCCGAAACGTACTGAGTGGTTTCCGAACGTCGTTTTAACCTTTTCAACGCTTCTCATTTGTTTCGGGCATCTGTCATATTTATGTCCCATATTCATATTAAGTGCGTTCGCAGAGTGGTCAGGGACTAGTCCACGACAAAAATCGCATGCGTACTTTAATTCCGTATTATATTTATTTAATGTATTATCGTTGATTAATAAATATACCACTATATTAATAGTATATTAATAAAGCTGATATCATCTCTCAAATAGAGATGCATCAAGTCAAACTAGTTTGATTTTATTCAACAAACTTGACTTGACTTGAAAATCAAACTTTTTTTGTAAAAAAGTTTGACTTGACTTGATTTCGATATCGTTAGGTTTGACTTGAAATCAAACTTCCTCAAACAGTTTGAAGTTTGAATGTCATATTGGCAACGTGTTTATTTCCAATTCTAATTGAGAGTGTACGGATTTTGTTGTGACTAATTTGGATAGGTCTGAATCTGTATTCTGCTATTCCGCAAATTAGTTTGTAGTTCATATTTAGACGTCCATGTTTGGCTTGTTTATTACGTTCGTTTTGAAGTGTGTGGCTTTGGGAGATAATATCTGAATGTGGATATTTTTCGGTTCAGAATAAGTACCAGAACAAATTGAGTCTGATATTGAAGGTATTCCCACTGCAAAAATTAAGAGAAACAATCTGTAGTCGAAGCAGTATTAATTAAGAAAAATAAATATACTGATTTATTTGATGTTGCGGCAGGTGATTTCAAAACAATGAAAATTGCAAAGTGCATACATACTTCTATTATGTAAAAATAAAGAACAGCGTTATAAAATCACAAACAGTGAACTAATTCTTTAAAAGGACAGCGTTATGCATAACTCGACCAAGCGCCATTTCTTTAAAATCGAGATAACAGCGGATTCTGGTGACACATAGCTAAAACTATCTTGTTATTTTCACAGGGAAAAATCCCTGTTATTGTCACGTTAACGGTTACTAAGAAAAACAAAAATTTTTAGTTTTTAGTTTTGCATAACAAGACTTTATTCATAACTGCCATTCTTAACTGCCATTCATAACTGCCATATATCCATAACTGCCATTCATAACAGTTTCGCAATTGTAGACTAAGCGCCGACTTTGGTCTGTTTATGCTAAACTAAGCGTTTGGCCAGAATAACAGTTTTGTCCCCATTAATGTACACATCAATTTTGAAGTTTCCGTCAAAAAATGATGGAATTTTTTTAAAGTGAAAATGTTGTGTTTATATATGTAATTAAATTGAAAAATACAAATAATCTATATAAAATCTTTATATTATGTCTAACGTGCTATGTACTAAAAATATAGTATAAGTCATAAAATGGACCTTTCGGGATTCTTCTATATTTTGAATTTGGAATGTTTATTAATTATTTCTGTACTAAGAGTATAAATCAATAGCCTGTTTTTATTGTATAAATATTGATTTTATTCCAACAGTACATCTTTTAATTTCGAAAGTCTGCTTTGTAAGGTACAGGTCAACTTCTACTGTTAGTACCTTCTGCTTTCACTTACGCAGCTTGACTTATACTTTTAGTACACACCACATGTTATGAGATTCTGGGGCGTTTGTTATTGAAAAAATGTAGATAATCCAAATTTGACCATAAAATTTCAAGGAATTAACATCGTTAAAAAGGGGTTGGTACGAAAACAGATTTTTGAGGTTCTTTGTTTTCTTCCTTTTTCACTTTCCTAAACCTTTTTTTATGACTTTCGTTCTGTCGTTGAAGACGGTGCCGGTGTTTATTGTTATCGGTTATAAAAGCAGAAAATTATAAAAATAGCTAGATCCCATTTAAACCAAAAACTGTTTGATTTAGTATTTTTTTATTTAATTTTGTTGTGCGTGCTAAAAAATAGTTTACTGTGAAAGTGTCAGTGTTCTATTGTACATGATTTTTAAAAATGAGTAGAGGGAAACAAATACTAAAATTATTGGAACTAAAGGATGATTTATATGGCACTCAATGTATTATTAAATTTCTTATCTTAATTGGCAACTGACATGTCTATCTCAACAAAAAAGTATATAAAAAAATAAAAAAAAAATAAAATACAGGATCCTTTGTAAAAGGTATATTTAAAAGACCCTAATAATGGTTACATCACAAAACAAAACGTTTTCCATCATCAGTGTTAAGCCAATGAGCAAATTAAGCCAATTGAGCTAATTAAGCCAATAAGTATGCGTGAGCCACCAAAAAGTTATGGATAAAAACCCTTTAAAAGATATAGTTGACACTCAATTTTCAATATGTGAGGTTAATCCCTTTCATATCACATCCACGTGAGAGTCCTGTGTTGTCCTGGGTAATATCCAGGAATATTTGCAACATCTATTTTAAACATAATAATATGTAGTATAATAAAGATCTTATAAAAGGGTTTTTACCCATAACTTTTTGGTGGCTCACGCATGCATGTTATTGGCTTAACACTGATGATGGATTACTTGTCAATCCGAAAACGTTTTGTTTTGTGATGCAACCCTTATCAGGGTCTTTTAAATATACCTTTTACGAAGGATCTTGTATTTTTTGTGATTTATGGTATACAACCAGCTACAGGAATTTTATTTTTCTCGTGGATTGTTAAAAAAGTATATCTACGAAATAAATTATTTTTAAAACTCTTTCAAACTAGTTTGACAAACAGTTTGAATTTTCAAACCTGTACGATTGACCAGTTTGACTTGACTTGAATTATTCGTCAGAAGGATTGACTTGAGTTTAACTTGAAATTAAGTCAAACTCAAGTCAAGTTCAAACATTCAAGTCAAACTTGTGCAACTCTACTCTCAAATATGCAGAGAGATAGAGGAACATGGCTGTCGAAATGAACCGAGGGTTTTATTTCAGAAGATCAAACTCCTTACCAGAGAATTTAAATTTTTAAAAGTAAACGACTTTGATTTCTTGTCCCTTAGACCGGCGATTCTCAATCTATGGTACATGTACCACTGGTGGTCTATATCATTATTTGCGGTGGTACATAAATCACAACAAAAAATTAAAATAGTAGTACTTATTATTCTTGGTAATATAATCTAAAAATATAGGTGGTACCAAGAATAATAAAAAGAACTGTAGGTGGTACATGACTCAAAAAGTTTGAGAACCGCTGCCTTAGACCATTTTGATGTGTGTATTTCATTTGCTCCCATCTTGCATCAGATTCGCCACATAAATCTATTACATGCCTCACTTTCATATAATGTAAAGTTTACATTGCGTATTTCCTTGAGTATTACAGAAGCATACTGTAATCATGAGAGTGAAAGGTATGCAAAACTTTTTGAAAATCAAAGGAAACATACAAAGGGTTTAAACCTGCTTAGATATTTTTTGATGTACTTTAAAGAGATTGTGCTAGACAAAATTTTTATTCATTTATATGACATGTAACATTTTCTGTTTGCTTCTTGTTTCCTTCATATATTGCACACTTATCTCTTTTAGGAATATGGATACCAACGTTATAGTCACTAAAAATTCTTAAAAACACTCTGTCACAGGTGTTATTCCTTCTTGCCGAAAACAACCTGTTTTATAGGGTGTATAAATATTACATTTATATAATTTGTACTCCAAGAGAAGATATAGCATGTTGGAATCATTTCTGCCATAGTGTGATGGAACTAAACTGTTTACCGCAGTACTAGAATATGCTAGTAAAAAACTTAACTGGGAAGAGCGAAGCCTTAATTTGACGGTAGAAGATAGACAACCTCAAGGAGATATGTACAATGCTACATGAACTTCAGTTAGTGTGTGTGCCAGTGTAGGTGTTAAAATAAACATCTCCAAAACAAAATTCATGACAAATCTAGTACCTAGCGGAAATATCAATATTGAAGACAATGAGGTAGAGCTAGTGGAAAAATACATATACTTTGGACACGAAATAAAGATCATAAGAGACAACCAAACATGCGAACTATGAAGAAGAATAAACCTAGCATGGGCAGCCTATGGTAAACACAAACAAATCTTTAAAAGCGCTATACCAATTTCTTTAAAACGTAAATCATTTGACCAATTTGTGTTGCCTGTGATGACTTATGGTGCCGAAACTTTGACATTGGCAGCTACAACTTTTAAAATGCTGCAAATAGCTCAGAGGAAAATGGAAAGGTCAATGCTGAGTATATCGCTTCGTGACCCAGTTAGAAATGAAGACTTAAGACAAAGAACAGGAGTTACCGAAGTAATTTCGCAAATTGCCACACTGAAATGGAACTTTGCCGGACACGTCGCTCGAATCAGTGATGGGAGGTGGACGAATAAATTACTTGAGTGGAGGCTGAGATTAGACAGAAGAAGTAGAGGAAGACGACCTACTCGTTGGGCTGACGATTTTAAGAAAATGTCAAGAAATTTGATGCAAAGTGCTCAAAATAGATCACAATGGACAAAATGAGGGAGGCCTATGTCCAGCAGGGGACGCAAAGGGCTGGATGATGATGATGATGATGATGATGTGATGGATCAGGTGGTAATGATTCAATGGACATTTGAACCTTTAACGTATCTTTAGCTTTATCTTTATTATCATAATCTTTTAGTTTGGGAGTTTGTTATCAGTTTTCTTTAATGTATAGGATAGAATTCTGTGAGACATCTTTAAAAGAAACTGAAGGCAAAGTTTTACCTCTTCATTGTTAAGTGGTACATAATATTAAAAGTACGGAAAATACGGTCCCTTCTACTTGGCCCCTTCTTTTGGCGATTTAGTTAAACAAGTTAGTTTAAAATCTCTCTTACCTTCATTTCTACGACACCAGTAATTCTTTAAAAAAGTTTGCTCACCTTTCTTCATCTTGGAAGTTAAACTTAGAACCCTTCGCGCAGTTTTAGCGAATTATTCTACAGGCAAAAGCAACAGATTGTAAACAACTAAAATTGTTGTAACCTGCATTTGACCATCATACAATTGATGTGCACGTACTACAGACTCAACTGATAAAAGGTTGTATCGCACTTATAACTTCTACAACCTTTTATCATAATCTACAACTCATGTGGCTTACAACAAATAAAAAGGTTAAATTGATAATAATTGCAGCCATATTTTGATTACAATCTTTTTCCAGTTAAAAGAAGAATGAACAACAAGTTTATCTGGAGTTGTAACCCATTTTAGGGATATTATGGGTTACAAATTTTTACTCTTCAACCAGAGTTATATAATATTTCTTTTATTACGCAATTTAAACAACTTATTTTGAAATTTGATTAACTTTTTTAGGGATAAGGAAAAATGTATGTGTAATAAAAATATTTTGAATGTTAAGAAAATTGTACAACTCGTAGGTAAATTAATCATTGGCCAAGTTGTCAGTTCAATCCTGGAGGAAACCGCCCTTTGAGGAATGCCAAGGGGTTCTGTAGGGGTGACAATATCGAAGTTGATGCTAACGTCTTCTCACTAAATTGGTACAGGCACAAAACTCCCGATACCGTGACGAACAAGATACTTGGAGTTTATCATTTTACACTTCAGAACTTTAATATTGGATGGAATGTTATTAGGCCAATCCAAGAAGTTCTTGTATAATACCTACATAATTCTAATTTATAGCAGAAGGTTAAATTTCGACTTTCGAGGAGAAAAATATAGAGCGTTATTATTATTTTTTGCCCTTTTTCTCTCCCGCCTTGTCTAAATATATATAATTTTTTTTTTGGGGAATGCAGTCAATAAATTTTTGGGCTATTCAGTGAAACACTTTGAACTTATTAGTCGAGCTTTCGAAAATTTAATTTTCTTTATCAAGACTATCTACAAATAAAAATGTTTAAATTTAGATAAAACTCAAAACAAAACTTAACTTACTGCTCGTGGTTACAAATTAATAATTATACAACTTATATAAAAAACATGAAAATTTCTTAAAAGTAATATGTAAACGTAAAATTTTTTTTGATAATATGTCAATTCGACATCACTCAAAAAAGTGTCGTTAGACTACTATAATAATTCGATGGGTTGGGAAAGAAATTAATGACATAATTTGTTGCAATTTATGATAGAAGAAATAAAAAAAAATTTTAGGTAGAATTATTAGTACTATTTCAATATATATATATATATATATATATATATATATATATATATATATATATATATATATATATATATATATACAGTGACGTAGCTAAGGTGGGGGGCGTTTCATCCCGGGTGTCCACCCCAGAGACCAAATCACAAGAGATTTACCCGTTAATTTGTAACTTTACTCACTTTACAATCAAAATACAATTCGATATTATTTTGTAACCACACAAAACGAGTTTTTGTCGGAAAAATCACAACCGAGGTGTGGACACAAATTGGCGCCGTAGATTTTCGAATCCACTGGCGACATCCACTCGCTTAAATTGGAAAATACTCGAGAATCAGTGCCGGTGCTTCGTTACCGTCTACCCAACGTCAAGATATAATATGATCGTATTTCTCCAGTTAACAATTGCTGATTGCTGCTTGTGCTTTGGTGCGTCGCGTCGTATTATTATTCTGATTTTTTTGTTTGTTGTTTTGATAGTATTCAGCGGGAACTTGCAATTTATTGTATTTTATTTATTACACTTTTGATTGCCAGTGCACAGAGGTGCTTGGAACTAGGGATGGCGGTTTTTGACAAAACACCGGTTTTCGGTTATACCGTTTTTTTTGCTTACAGTTTAACCTGGCGGTTATAACCGGCCAAAAAAACCGGTTTTTGGAAAAACCGGTTGTCGGGTTTTTTAATCCAATAGGTTTCAATGTAACATTTACAATGCACTTTAGTTTGCGATACTCCAGTCGACTCGATACTCGATATCAATATGATCAAAATTAGTACTATCGAAAGAACATCAATATCAATATAAATAAAACACAATTTTTAATGAAACCATTTTATTCTATTAATTTTTATATTTATTTTATTTTATTTATTATTTATTTTATTTTATTTCTTATTTTATTTATTTTACTATTATATACATATTTATTGATTATGATTAAATATAATGTAGCGTAAAATTAATATATTATACACAATGCAATAATATACAATTTAACCCAACCATTTCAACTTATAAAAAATTTCCCGGACTCTTTTAAATGGGATTTAAAAAAATAATATCAACATAAATATTTTACTTAAAAATAAATTGGATAATGCAATTTATCTTTTATTTTTACCACCATCAAAAAAAAATTATCATGTATTTCTTTTAACACGTTTGTATATTTTTATAATAGGTACATTTTAACTTATTTAGTACTTCCTGTATGGGTGTATCGTTTTGAAAACGTAGGGAAATCCTTGGAGATTCGTATTCGTAATCGGTAATTCGATATTCATAGTCAGAATATTATTTTTGGTAATCAGAAAAAGTCATTCACCCACTTTCAATGTCAAGAGTAAGTGTGAAAAATAGATGATGTTTGCGTCTACTTTAACCAGATCACTTCTTATGGAAATAATATGATTACAAATACCTTTTCAACTAAATATTATAATAAAACTTAATTGTTTCTGGCTGATGTGAGTTTGCACCTTCAGTTTGCTTCTGTATTTATAAAATAAAATTTGAATTATGGTTTTGTTTGGAATAATTACTTGAGAACAATAATTATGATTGGGATCCAAAATAATACGTAACCTAATCCTAATCACCTTATAAACCTAATAACCGGTTTTTACTTTAAAAAGAAAAACCGGTTATAACCGGGAAAAAAACAACCGGTAAAACCGGTCATTGCGAAGTAAAAAAACCGGTTTTAGGTTAAAACCGGGAGGTTTTTCCCATCCCTACTTGGAACCATATATACAAGATGTCTATTTCAGATGTGGCTTTATTATTGCAGGCTGTGAGACACACACTTTGTTTTACGCGAACAGTGAACAGTTGAAATTAGATATTTCAACATTTTGTGACTTTTGTGACAAAGGCTCAGAAGATATTAACAAGCGGCCAATATTACAACCTCTAAATTGTTAGCTGTAGACTCTCTTAAAATACATTGTGGAATGGGATTTTATGGAATCCCTCCTAAACTTAATGGTCGCATTAAAATTGTTTATGGCCATTTGTTTATCGGTTTCTTCATGTGAGAGAAGTTCTAGTAAGCTAAAATTAATCAAGATTTACTAGCGAGCAACAATGACGCAAACGAGGCTAAATAACCTCGGTTTATTAACCATCGAGCATGAAGCACCGCAAAATATAAATATAGAAGACGTAATTTCAGAGTTTGCCGCTATTAAAACTAGAAAAAAATATTTTAATTCAATCACATATTATGAAAACCAAAAAATAAATAAATTGTTATGTTATTTACTGGAATTTCATTAATTATAATTCCTAACTTTTTCACTATTCAAAATATACGTTTATCGGATTTTCGTTGATTTTAACAATCTATATTTTTAGGATTTGGGGTGACACCATCGATTACGCCGCTGCTTCTGACGTCTTAAAATTTCCGTAATATACAGGGTGTTTCATTAATAATTGTCCATATAGTAACTGGAGAAACCTTAGCACAAAATACGAAGATTTAACCTAAAACACTTAAATAAAATGTGGTTCCTTACAGAGTTACAGGGTGTTTTATCTAAAAATTTAAAAATTATTTTTGCTCAGCATTTTAAAACTATTCAACGTATCCTTTTCGTATTTGGCAGGAAGTATAGGTACTGTGCGAGCTACTAAATTATGTTATACAAACGTTTCTGTCTATTACCAGAGGCGTAGGACGGGGGAAAGTGAATGGTAGACCCTTTCCGAATTCTACGCCACTGACAGAATTGCTATTCTAGTTCAATTTTTGGATTCTCCAATACTTTCTATGAAAATAACATACCCTCCATTCTTAACGATAAAGTCATTAGTTTTCGAGATATTTGAAGTTAAAAATGAAACGACACGGTTATTTTGATTAATGTATTGTGTCGCTTCATTTTTAGTTAAAAATATCTCGAAAACTAATCATTTTATCGTTACGAATGAAGAGTATATTATTTACATAAAAAGTATTGAAAAATCAAAAAATTACACTAAAATAGCAATTTCGTCAGTGGCGTAGAATTTGGGAAGGGTCAACCAGCCACTATCCCCTGTCGTACGCCTCTGGTAGTAGCTAGAAACGTTTATTTATCTTAATTTAGTAGGGTGTACAGTAACTACATTTTCTACCAAGTATGATAGAGATACGCCAAATAATTTTAAAGTACTGGGTACAAATAATTTTTAAATTTTAATCATATGAATCATATCATAAATTAATCAAAATAACTGTGCCGTTTCATATTTAACTTCAAATATCTCGAAAACTAATGACTTTATCGTTACCAATGAAGAGTAAATTATTTACGTAGAAAGTATTGGAGAATCTAAAAATGGTACTAAAATAGTAATTTTACCAGTGGCGTAGAATTTGAGAAGGGTCAACCATTCACTATCCCCTGTCGTACGCCTCTGGTAATAGCTAGAACCGTTTGTTTATCATAATGTAGTAGGGTGTTTAGTAGTCGCACTTTCTGCCAAGTATGAAAAGGATACGTCGAATAGTTTTAAAATACTGAGCAAAAATAATTTTTAAATTTTTAGATAAAACACCCTGTAACTCAGTAAGGAACCACATTTTATTTAAGTGTTTTAGGTTAAATCTTCGTATTTTGTGCTAAGGTTTCTCCAGTTACTATATGGACAATTATTAATGAAACACCCTGTATACTGAAAAATACCTATTTTAATCGGAAACAAAGGAGTTTAGATACTAGATAGTCAAGAATTGTTAGGATCTAATTGACTATCGAGGAAAACTTTAAACGAATACCGTTTATTTTTGACCTACCAGGATTTAACGAATCAATACCAAGAGAAAACATTTTTATCGAAAATTTTACCTTAAGAAAATAAACCTAAAAATGATAGCAAAATCATCGACAATACCTTAATTTTTGTCATTTAACGCGGAAAACATATAAAACTGATACAGTAAATTCCCTCATCTTAGACCAATTTTGACAGATTCATAGTAGGAAACCTGCAACACAAACATTCCTACCTCACGCTATTAACAGCTCAAATAAATTTGTCATTGCATAATTCTTTCATTTAAACCAGAAGAATAATTATTCGAAATAGTGGGAGTGTATACGAAACTCATAAAATTTTCCGTATAATACTGCGAGGCATAGGGATATAGAAAATTATGCTCATTTTCATAGTTGATTTTTCGTGAACAGATTACCGGATTCCGCTATTTTTTTATTATTTTAGTTTTTTCTTTATAGTAGAGGATACGATATAAGGTCGAACTGCACCGATATGTTTAAAGAAAAAAAATATTTTATATGTAAATTAGTATGTTAAACATTATAAAAAACAAGGGGGGCCTGATATAATTCTGTTCTGACTATAATTAATTAATAATTGAAAAATTACTTTTTTTTTTTATAAATTTGACTGACGTGTTTAACAAAAAAATTAACACTATAGGTAAGTGCAAAGCCTATAGGATATGTAAACATAGGGGTGCCTATTTTTATCCTGTTAAAACGATTGGGTTGCCAGGTGTAAACAGGTGTCTGGTTCATAGGTATTTGCACCTACTTGTTTAATCTATCAACCAAACATAAAAAAGCACTGTTTAATTGCAAATACGATGATACAGGGTTGCCCGTAAAAAGCCCGTTATAAATGAGGGTTGCGTAATTATTAAAATTTTACAGCGTCTACTTATGGATAATTGAACATATGTAAAACTATGTTATTACTAATTTTTCGAAAAAAAGTTACTCTTTATAAAATGTTCTGTATGATGTAAATCTTATGATTCAACCATCAGTTGTCAAATTGTGTCAATCTTATACGAGTTTTGTCAAAAAATGTTAATTTCGGTCAAGAGTGACTTTGGCTTTTATTTTTGACAAATCGAAAATTGTTATTATGAAAAGGTATTAATAATCAAAAAATATGTTTTAGTGCGCAATTACATCATTATACCTAATTGGAAAAAAAATTTGCAAATTTTTCTGAAATTAGATTCCAAACTTCATTTTTATTTCTTATAGTTAGGATAACTCTTTTATTATTAATTTTGGGAAAAAAAGCAGTTGTTCATAAGGAGCTTTGAATTGTCTAAAACCTAAGGTGCAGCCATCATCAATTTTATAAACTTTATACGAGGTATATCAAAAAATTATGAATTTCGTTCCGGAGAAAATTATTCAGCATTAAAAATATGTTGCAATATAGAAGTATATATATCCTTATAATTGGAATATTCTGAAATATAAAGGTATAAAAAAAATTCTTAGGCGAAATTCATTGGCAAAATCGGCAAAATTGGTAAAATTAGCAAAAATGGAAAATCACTGCCAAAAACTTGCAATATGTATAAAATATGTATATATAATTACAAGTACTATGCAATATCCACTAATTTGGAAATTTATATTAGATTAATTTAAAAAACAGTAAACATTAAATATTTAAAATATTATATATTATTTATTATTTATTATAAATGCAGCATTTAAAAGACGTTATAAATTGCAACCAGAAAGCAACACATAGTTGCTTGAAACTTTTATCTTTTTCAAGGATGTAAATAAAAATGTGAGTTGTCGAAAAGTTAAAAATAAAAAATATTAAAAAATTAAAAAATAATTACTAAAGATATTTTATTCAGTACACGAATTTTATTATTCTAAACCATAAGTTATGGACCATGGACGTAAAATATGGAGACAATGAGACGACTTAACGACTTTGAAATGTGGACCTATAGAAGAATTGTGAGGGTTTCCTGGGTAGATAGAGTTACGAACAATGAAGTACTGAGAAGAATAGGTAAAGAGAAGGAAGTTGAACTTACAATTAAAGAAAGAAAGCTACAGCATCTCGAATATGTGATGCGGGGCGAGAAGTATGACATCCTACGACTCATAATGCAAGGAAAGGTAGATGTCAAAAGAAGCATCGGAAGAAGACGAATTTCATGGCTGGAGAACCTGAGAGAATGGTTTGGATGCAGCTCAAAACAACTATTTAGAGCTACTGCCTCAAAAATTAAAATAGCTATGATGATTGCCAACCTCCGTAGCGGAGATGGCACCTGAAGGAGAAGAAACCCTAAGTATAAAAAATATGCTTTAGTTTACACTGCTAAGTGTAAACAAGTATACCTATTGTTCGTAGTTATTTTCACCTATTTGTTTAATCTATCAACCAAATATAAATATAATATAAGTGCTGTTTAATATTGTAAATACGATGATATAGGGATGCAAAAAAACAAAAAAATATTTTTAACTGTTGATCATTAGTGCTACTCGTATCAAGTCACAATCATTATATAAAAAAAAAACTGAAGAAGCTAATCTTACATGATATCACTAGGAAGCGGATACGCAGATTGTTTTTCAAGCTCATAAACTTTCACCTGGATCAAGGATTTTAATTAGACAAACTGGAACATGAAGTAAAAACCACTTCTATGTAAAAGGTATATTTACTAAAAATTTTTAGAATCCCAATGGATTCAATAAAATGAGTTCATCAGAACGTATTCAAACCTATCGGTCCATCATCAGTGATTTGAATACTTGCAAAATAGCCCCAGAACCAAACAATGGTTGTGATTATAAATAAATCTACATTATGTTGAAATAAATTTAAAATGGCTAAACGCCGATGTTAAAGGATTAAACCTCTGGGAACATGGTGAAACTCTACCCGAGGACCCAATCAACCATCTTCGGTCAAGGATGACTACTAAGTGAACTACCCCTTTTTAGTTGATTTTAATTAGAGCTTCGGATACTGATGTTTTGGTAATTTTGTTGGGAAATATGCATAGAATGTCACGATCCGCAATTTGGCTAGCCTCTTCAGCAACTAAAAAGTTACACAACCAATACCTTGATTGCATCAACTGCATCGATTTGGCTCAGAAGTTCTGTTCAAAATTATGTCAAAGTTAGGTCTACCCCAAAATCCCGACAGCTAAAATCCCGACGGTCAAAATCCCGACACGCCAGAATCCCGACAGGCCAAAATCCCGACACGCCAGAATCCCGACAGGTTTGATAAGTTCCATTTTAACATATAATTACATTTATTTCTGGTTTTTTGTTTATGGCCATCTGTTTTTTATCTTTTGTTGCTAAACAAAAGTATTTACACCAATTAATATGAACTAATTTTCTAAATAAAATTTCTAACATGGGTATATGAATTAAATTATTTTCTTTTAGCCAATATATAGTCCAATAATATATGTATAATCAAATCCTGAATTCAAGATTACTTTCATAATAGATATATCGCACACCTAGTTCAATTGTGCCACAACTGCAAAAAATTCGAATTTTGTGTTAAGGCTGTAAAATATTGCCTATATAATGCCCCATCTTATGCAATACAGCCTGAACTAAAATATTGTTTTGGATAAGTATAAAGTAAGTTACTTCGGTATTTCACTGTAGGGTTTTTGGAGGTTTTGAAAATGCAATATGGCCATAACTGGGAGATGTGGCGATAATATACACTGCCACAATACAACCGATGTAATTATTCGATACGTTCAATACGGCCACAACTGCAAAAATCAATTGATTTTTCCATTATATTGCCGCCGTATCTCCTAGATATCGTTTCATAAATGACTTTCTTCACAATTTTAATAAATTGTAATAAGATCCAGCGAATAACTGCATAATTTGCTAACTAAATTGTAATTTTGAACCCAGTCATTCTCAAAATAAATTATTTGCAGGGCATAAAGCGTTTGCGACAGAACGTTTTGCTAATTTCTCGAGAATATTGTGTTTTGCAGTTGTGACACTATTGAACTAGGTGTGCGATATTATCATGTCACTTACAACCTTCCATTTCAGTAAGTTTAGCTTCTATGTTATAAAATGAACTCTTTAATAATTTTTTCTTTTAAAATACATAAAAATTAGTACCCTTACTTATTAGTAAGTAATCAATTTTTCAATTTCAGTAATCTATATTACCCTATAATATGATTTGTTGTTGCATTTGAAAAGGAATCAATAAATATTTAAAATGTAGTGGTCGGGCTTTTTGCTTATGCCAGTATCACAGTATATAGAGGTTCCACAGTAAAACCACTCCTCTGTCGGCGCTTTGATCTCAAGAAGTAATACCGGCAGCACAGTATAAAGAGGTTCCACAGTAAAATCACTCTTCTGTCGGCGCTTTGATCTCAGGAAGTAATACCGGCAGTACGCAATTGGTAATTCACCAGTGGTGGATGCGGGTTTTCCCTGTTAAAAGCCGTACGTTTCTATGCGAATAGCAATGCGAGAGTGGGGCAAAAGCGACTAAGAACATTGCGCGGTCTCCACGTGCGACTACAGATTTTACTTCCAATTTTTCGGAGAGTGGTTCTACTGTCCCTCTTTATACTGTGCCAGTATTGTTGCATGTCGAGATTTTGGCCTGTCGGGATGTTGACGTGTCGGGATTATGGCATGCCGGTGTTCTGGCCATCGGGATTTTGGCTGTCGGGATTTTCACGCGTATACAGGTTGCGATTACACATCAGCATTTTTAATAAAGTAAAAATTAGACCATTCAAACTATTTTTTCAGAATGGAAGGTATCAAACCGTTCTTGCGACGTTAACTGATTAAATTAATTAGCCATAATTAAACTAGCCATTGAAAATTCAAAATCAATACTAAATCCCACAGAACAGAAATACCTTAATATTATGAACCCACAACCTCCTAAATTATACTCTTTTATTAAACTACACAAACCTAACCACCCAATAAGGCCTGTAGTTTATTTTTATACAGCTCCGTCATATAAACTTTCAAAAAAACTGACAGATACACTAAATTTTCACCTAAATTCACCGTAAAAAATACACTAGAACTAGTTAATAAAATACAACATTTTCAATTACTCAACAACTCCAGACTAATTTCATTTGACGTAAAAAACCTTTTTCCCAGTGTTCCTCCTACAGAAACTTTTGTTTTAGTTAAACATCTTTTAGACCATAATAGTACAAATCCGATCATTACATCTGAAATTTTACACCTCCTTGAAATTTGCATAAATCAAGTCTATTTTGAATTCAATAGTCAAATATACACAAACAACAGTGCAGGACTTATTATGGGCAATCCTTTAAGCCCATTGCTATCAGATATATTTATGAACCAACTTGAAACAACAATTTCTAAACATCCCGTATTTAAACAGTTCTTATATTGGTGGAGATACGTGGATGATATACTAGTATGCTTTACGGGAACTAACAGACAACTTGACCAATTTCTATCACACATTAATTCACTTCATAGTAATATTAAGTTTACAATAGAAACAGAACAGAATAATTCCATAAACTTTTTAGATGTAACGATTACCAGACTACACAACAAACATGAGTTCTCCATATATCATAAACCTGCCCATACTGACACAACCATACACAATAATTCATCATCCCATCCTACACAACACAAATTAGCAGCCTACCATAGCATGATACATAGACTGACAGAAATTCCCATGACAAAAAATAACTTCGAGATAGAACTAAACATCATTAAACAAATAGCAGTAAACAATGGCTATAACGAACAAACAGTTAACAAAATTTTAAACCAAAAACTCCATAAGAAAGCCCTGAAATTAGTGTATCCACCACCACAGAAAGAACACAGTACCTTCTGCTCTCTCACATATACTGGCAAGATAACCACAAAAATAGCCAGATACATAAAAAAGAAAGGAACAACACCAGCTTTCAGAACTAACAACAACTTAAGCAAATACAGGGTGTAACAAAAATACAGGTCATAAATTAAAGTACATATTCTGGGACCAAAAATAGTTCGAATTAACCTAACTTACCTTAGTACAATTATGCACACAAAAAAAGGTACAGCCCTTTGAATTTACAAAATGAAAATCGATTTTATCGAATATATCGAAAACTATTAGAGATTTTTTATTGAAAATAGACATGTAGCATTCTTATGATAGAAACATCTTTAAGAAAAATTATAGTGAAATTTTTGTACCCCCTAAAAATTTTATGGGGTTTTGTTCCCTTAAACCCCCCCAAACTTTTGTGTACGTGCTAATTAAATTATTATTGTGGTATCATTAGTTAAATTCAATATTTTTAAAACTTTTTGCCTCTTAGTATTTTTTCGATAAGGCAGTTTTTATCGAGATACGGCTTCTTTTTTAATATGTTTACATACAAAATTTATGGGAGTTTTGTGCCTTTAATCCCCCCCCAAATGTTTGTGTACGTTCCAATTAAACTATTACTGCGGTACCATTAGTTAAACACAGTGTTTTTAAAAGTTTTTTGCCTCTTTGTATTTTTCCGATAAGGCACCTTTTATCGAGATGTGGCTTCTTTTTTAATATGGTTCAAAATATACCTAAAAATGTAAATCATAAATAAATTTTCATATTATTTACAAGTCTCCATAATCGTACTTAACCATATACAAATATGTGGTGGATTTGACAAATATTCAACATATCTCGATAAAAACTGACTTTTCGGAAAAGTACTAAGAGGCAAAAAATATTTTAAACATTTTGTTTAACTAATGGTACTACAATAACAATTAAATTGGAACGTACACAAAAGTTTAGGGGGGTTTAAAAGAACCAAACGCTCATAAAATTTTTAAGAAGTGTCCAAATTTCACTATAATTATTTCTTAAGATACTACTGCCATAAGAATGCCACATGTCCATTTTCAATAAAAAATCTCTAATAGTTTTCGATATAACGGAAAAAATCGATTTTCATTTTGTAACTTCAAAGGGCTGTAACTTTTTTTATGTGCACATTTGTACTAAGGTAAGTTAGGTTCAATCGAACTATTTTTGGTCCCAGAATATGTGATTAAATTTATGACCTGTATTTTTGTTACACCCTGTATATTAAGAACAATAAAAGCCGAAAGAGAAAGCAACTACAGAGTGGTGTGTACAAACTAACTTGTGGTGACTGTCCGAAAACTTACATCGGCCAAACTGGCAGAACCTTTGACAAACGGATAGCAGAACACAAAAGGCCTTTCAACAATAAAAAAACAGACACTTCTACATACGCACTTCACCTTCTAGATCATAATAATTCTTTCAATGAAGAGTTTCAAATTCTGCATATTCAAAATAAAGCCCTTAAGCTGTCTTTTTTTAGAATCTATGGAAATTAATAAATTGAAAAATACAGATATAATTCTGAATGACCAACTCGTGACAAACAGCTCCCCACTCCTCAACCTCTTCAGTTAAAGACTTAAAAAGGCAAACACATTGTAAACTATATCACTTGAGAAAGGCACTCTGCCGAAACAGCTGTAGTCACTTAGTTGTAACAAATTTTGTGGAAATACAGAAAACAAACGTTTTCAGTGTTTTATTGTTAGGAAATTAAGACCTTTTATTCTAGCTGCCAGTATGTTGTGAAATTTTATGTCTAAATACCTTGAACCAGTTCTGGATCTCTCAAGTCGGCCTAATTCTGGTATAAGATTATTATTTTATCTGGTAGGTAGGATAATAATTGTGAAAATCTTCATGCGCATTGTATTGGCTAAGATTTTGTTTAATGTGCAACAAACACTGCATAATATATACGGAAGGTAAAGTTAAAATTTTAAAAGCTCTAAAGAAGTTTCTACAATCTGCTCTATACCCGAGCCTAGAGGTAATACGAACACACTTTTTTTGTTGCCCAAAAACTTTATCAATATGACAAAAGTGACCCTTAAAGAGAATAGCATATATGTAAGATGAGAATGGAATTTACTATGAAAAGCTGTTAAAATAGTTTTCCTGTAAGTCATAGTACAAGATTCCTGAAAAGGAAAAGTTGTCTGAAAAGCCTTTTTGATAGATTAACTGCATGATGTTCCCAGGTTAATCCTGCATCCAAATGTACCCCCAGAAACTTCACCTCGGTTGCACATTGTGGTAGAGCAATGTTTCCAATACCAGTGTTATTTCTTAAAGGAAAATTAACACTTTGTGATTTCGCGTTGCTCAAGGACAGGCGATTAGTTAAAAACCAATCAAATAAGTTTTTTTCAGATGTTTGGTAATCAAAGGTGTCGAATTCAGAAGGGTGATAACTTACATAGAAAGTGGTGTCATCAGCAAATAAAAAAGTGTTAACTGCCTCATTTTTAGAGTACAGTAGATCATTAATATAGATAAGAAATAATATCGGACCAAAAACCGAGCCTTGAGGGACACCATAGGTCAGAGATTGTTTTTGAGAATCACCTTGGTTGAAGTGGACATAATGATCAAGATTTGACAAATATGAATCAATTAGTTGAATAGCATCACTATGAAAATTATAATAAGGAAGTTTTCTAAGCAGAATACTATCTGTGACACAATCGAAAGCCTTAGTAAGAACTAAAAACGATGCAAGTTTGCCAAGATATTTTCCAAATACTTCCAAAATATTGCTAGTGAAATCAATGACTAAAGTTTTTGCAAAAACTGCAACATTCTTCTTTAGCCCTCTACTTAATTCGAAAGCTATTTTACTATGGACTGTCCAAGTTCGTCATTCATTTTTATCTACATATTTTTTTATTATATTTTTATTATTTATTATATATTTTTTTTCTATTATTTTTTTTAAATTTTTTTCTTTCTTTTTTTCTTTTGTTTTTTTTATTTTTTTTTTATTTATATTTTTTTCTTTTCTTTTTTCTTTTAATATATAACAATTTACAAGAAATACTTACTCTATATTTCACAATTACAATTTAAGTTTAATATCTAAAATATGTTTATACAATAGTCGGTATACCAACTCATTAATTTCCAATGTTAATAAATAATTTAAATTAATGGGATGGTGGACATCAGTCAAAGAATACAGTGAATTTAGAAACATATTCACTTTATTAGAGATAAGAGAACAGGTCAAAATTTGGTACTGTAGACTGTAGATTGCCCAACTGACCACAAATACATTGTGGACTATCAGCTATATTAAGTTTAAATAAATATGATGGTGTAAGACAGTGGTTAAATCTCATTCTGCATATGGTTCTTGTCATATCTTTTGTCGACTCCATTTTAGAAAACCAAGGTTTATCTGTTACGTAGTTTCTGATTGATCTGTAGTGGCTACTTGTATTTATGTTCTCATCAATATACCTTTCTTTCCATTTTTTCTTAATCTCTTTGAATAAATCTGATTCAATACCTTTTGGCGTACAAAAATAATGGGTTAATACTCCTTGTGTCACCGCGTTTTTATGGCTAAAGTTATTCTGTAATTTTTTTGGAATCCATACTGGTTTATGGCAAACAGTTTATTAGATTCAAAGTGTAGATCAATTTGATTTTTTTTTAAATTCGTTTATAAACTTTAGATACGAAGGGCAACAAAGATATGGGTTGAGAATTGCGATAGTTGTTGTAATCATCAACAGAACTTTTATTCTTAAACAGAGGTATTACCTTTGCATTTTTGGAAACTTGTGGATAAGTATTACAAGCTATTGATTGATTTAGTAAAGTTGTTAGAGGTTGATCAATAATTATATTTTTAATAGCTAAATAGCTCATAATTATAATTTTTGTGTTAAATCCATCAGGATCTTTGCTGTTACTATTTTTTATTTCTAATAGCCATGTCAACTTCATTATAGTCACTGGCTGAAAACTGAAATACGGGATATTTTCCTGTGGTATACACTTCAAATAGTCATCAAAAGTTAGCTGAGAAACTTCAAGTTCATTCATTACTCTCTCAGCAGTTGAGCAGAAGTCGTTATTAAAACTATCTGCCTTGAGTTTAGAATAGAAATAAAAATGAACATTGATTGGCAGAAGTTTTATTTTATTTATGTTTGTTTACTCTTAATATGGCTAATATATTGTTTGTATGGTAATTTCACTTTTAGTCTGTCAAAATGTAACTAACTTGTCAGAAAAATAATTGCTAAATTTACTAACAGTTGTGTCTCAAAAAGACATATCGGTAAAGACGTATTGGTATTAAAATACCAATAGGATAATAATAGGAAGCGACCATAGACTAATAAGAACAAAACTAGTAATAAACAAAAAACTAGAAAGAAAAAGAATACATGAAAAAAGACACAAATGGACATCTGAAGAAATAAAAAATAGTGAATTTCATAAAAAGATAATGCATGCATTAAATCAAGTTAACATTCAGCAGATAAACTCTAATGATATTGATGATTTGAATAACCTTATAAACGAAACAGTGAACAAAAGTATATTCTGGAACTGAAAAAACCAAAAACAACACACAATGAATTAGACAAAGAAATATTACAACAGATAGAAAAAAGGAAGATCTTAAATAAATCTAACAAAAAGGGAACCGCAGAATATAGAGAACTTAATAGGCAGATTAGAAAAGGAATCAGAAAACAAAAAATAAAAGAAGAAGATAAATTAATAACAACAACTATTGAAAAAAATAAGGGTATGAAATGCCTCAGACCGACACTAGGACGACGTCAGATAATATCATTAATGGGAAAAGACGAAAATGAAGTCACAATTAGAGAAAACATACTGAAACGAATAGAAGAATTTTACACGGAACTCTACAGAACACATCACCAAGACGATGAAATGAGACCAGCGCGGAAATTAATAAAAAATGTTGGATCGGAAATAAAGCCAAAAGTAACAATTTCAGAGGTAACTACAGCATTGGGAAACAATAAGAGAAATAAAGCTTCAGGAGAAGATAGGATTACCACAGATATAATATTAGAAGGAGGTAAGGAACTCATTGCAATCGTAACTAACCTTATAGACAGTTGTTTACACCAGGGCAAAGTCCCTAAGACCTGGAGCAACTTTAAGTAATCTTATTACACAAGAAAGGTGATAATCGAAAGTTGGAAAACTACAGGCTCATCAATCTATTGTCACACCTATTTAAAATACTCACCAAAGTCATAACTACCCGACTAACAAGAAAATTAGATGAATACCAACCAGGCAGGTTTTAGAAAAGGCTATTCAACTTCCGATCACCTGTTAACCACAAAAATATTAATAGAAAAATGTAACGAATACAAGTCTCCAGTTTTTATAGCATTTGTAGACTACGAAAAATCTTTCGACATTATAGAACACACGGCCGTAATTAACGCAATACAAAATTGTAGAATAGACAGCAGATATATTAACTTAATTAAAGAAACTATGAACCAAGCAACAGCTACATACTACCTAAATGAAAATGAATACACGAACCCTGTACCATTAAACAGGGGAGTCAAACAGGGAGACACTCTATCACCCAAACTGTTCACCTTAGTTTTGGAGGACGTTTTTAAAAATCTAAATTGGAAAAATAAGGGAATAAACATCAATGTCCGCTACCTCAGTAATCTGCGATTTGCGGATGACATAGTCTTGATAGCTACTGACCTACAAGAACTGCAAACCATGCTTTCAGAACTACACACAGAATCTTCTAAAATAGGACTGAAAATGAATTTAAACAAAACAAAAGTCATGCACTCCGAAGAAACGATGACAATAATAAACAACAAAGTTATAGAAAAAGTTGAAGAATATACAGTGTGTCTGCGTAACTTGGAACCATCTGGAAAACTTTTTTAATATCAATTTTACGAAAAAAAGTTATTCTTTATAAAGTGCTCTGCATAGTCCAAAACCTAAGACCCAATCATCAGATATCAAATTTTATCAACAGTATACGAGGTAATATGAATTTCGCTCAAGAGTAAAGTGCCTTTATATTTCACAATATCGAAAATTGTTATTAAGAAAAGTTGTTTGTAATTAAAAATTATGTTATAATCTGCATTTACACTCTCCTAATTGAAAAAAAAAATTGAAAATTTTCCTCAAATGACGGACACCCAACATCATTTTTATTTATGATAGCTCCGTTATTATTAATTTTACGAAAAAAAAAATATTCTTTATAAAACGTTCTGTATATTCTCACAACTAAGATAAAATTATAAGATACTAAATTTTGTCAATTTTATACGAGGTATGTCAAAAAATATGAATATCGCTGTAGATAAAATACCTTTAATTTTCACAATACTAAAATTTGTTATTATAAAAAGTTGTTCAGAATTAAAAACTGTCTCAATATGCCATTGCATCCTTCTAGTTGAAATATTGTTATTTATAAAGGTATTTTACTCTTGAGCGAAATTCATATTTTTTGACATACCTCGTATAAAATTGAAAAACATTGATATCTTATGATTGCATCTTAGTTTTTTGACTATATTCAGACATTTTTATAGAGAATAACTTTTTCTCGCAAAATTAATAATAACGGAGTTATCTTAAATAAAAATGATGTTGGGTATCAGTAATTTTAGGAAAATTTTCAAAAAATTTTTTGAAATTATACTTCTTTAGGCGTGATTGAGATTAAGGGTGAATTTATATTGATCTGCGCGCATGCGCACACCGACAGTTTTGTATTAGTCTTTATACGGTCTCTGATTGGGTGTTGAAATGATCTGTCAATAATTGTTTAATATGGAGGTTATCGGTAAACAAAAATGTTGTATAATATATTAGTTTTTATTGTTGTGAGGACAGAAATAAAATCAAATTTATAATTATAGTGAATTTTTAAATAGTTTTGAAAAGCCACAGGTACGTAATTCTAAATGTTTCAGTTGTATTCCAATAAAAAATTATCTTCATACCTATTTGGAAAATGTAAAAAAAATAATGTACTTACCTAGTACTTGCTATGCTATACCCCTAGTAGGCAATTCTTTAATTTACATAATCTGATTAAGAACAAACTTTCTACAAATTTTCATCTAATGTATAGTTTTCTTACTCTATATATTGTTGTGTTTTAATTCGACAAAAGCAAACTAATAAAAATTCATATAAACAAAATGTCAAAAAGTTGTTCAGTTTGTGTAATGACGTATACGCGAAGGTAGTGCAGTTTGAAATCGCTTCGACTCTCGTACGGCGGGATACACGGGAAGTAGGTTCAAGCCCAATGCAAGATATATCATTTTTTTATTTTTTTTATAGATTTTATGATTGTAAGTATATTATTATATAATTTTTTTCAGAAAATACGTATTTAATTAAAATTTTTGGCAACAATTATTGTTCAGAAATCATTTGTGGCATTTTTCAATATGTTTGTGTGTGTTTTATTCTTTTATTTTTTTTAATTTTTGGTATTGTTTTAATAAAAATTTTTGGAAAGTAGTAGAGAAACTGTTTAAAGTATATTGATTTCGTTGAAATCATATAATAGAAGTATAACTTCTTACGTGCGTACAAAGTACACACATTCTTTTTTTTCAATTAGAAGGGTATAAATGCATATTATAACATAATTTTTAATTACAAACAATTTTTCTTAATAATAATTTTTGATATTGTGAAATATAAAGGCACTTTACTCTTGAGCGAAATTCATATTTTTGGACATACCTTGTATATTGTTGATTAAATGTGATATCTGATGATTGCATCTTAGGTTTTAGACTATGCAGAGCACTTTATGAAGAATAATTTTCTTTCGTAAAATTGATGTTAAAAAAGTTTCCCATATGGTTCCAAGTTACGCAGACACGCTGTATATACTCAGGACAAAAAATAATACTAAATAAGGAAATTCAAACGGAAGAAATAAAAAGAAGAAGAAAGTTAGCATGAGCAGCATTCGGCAAACTGAACTATATACTCAGAAATCAGCAAATTCAACTACATCTTAGATCTAAAGTTTTTGATGCATGCATTATTCCGATATTAACATATGGGGCACAAACATGGACAATCACAAAAAAGAATATGAACATACTCAGAGTCACTCAACACGCGATGGAAAGAACAATGCTTGGCATATCACTTAAAGACAGGAAAACAAACACATGGATAAGACAGAAAACCAAAGTCACCGATGTGGTACAAAAATCACTAAAATTGAAATGGGAATACGCTGGACATGTAGCTAGGAGCGATCTTAACAAATGGCACAGAACAATTCTAACCTGGAGACCATACGAACACAAAAGAACCAGAGGCAGACCTCCTATGAGATGGACAGATGATCTGAAACGAACTGCCGGGAAAAATTGGCTACAAGTAGAGTACAACAAAAAACAATGGAAAGGAAGACTTGAAGAGGCTTATGTTCAGATGTGGACGTGAATGGCTAGACGAAGAAGAAGAAGAAGAAGAAGAAGAAGAAGAAGTGTTTCAGATTAGCGAACCGACTATACAAAAATTTTCTGTAATTTTTTTTTTGAGAATTTAGATCTGACTGGACTACAGACTTTTTTCTTCCATTTTACACGATTGAAAAATGATATTCAATTATGTGTCGTTATCGGTTTTTGAAATACTGAATGTGAATTGACTGTGGCTGGAAAATAATTGTTGAGAGTTATAAATTATGGATTATATGGTACGGCTGGTTTATTCGAAACGTTCTACTCAGCACTTCGTTGTGGAGTAAGTATGAAATTTGGACGCCTATTGTAACCGAAAGTAGAAAGAGATCGGCGGTTCTCAACAAGTGAGAAGTCGATTTAAAAAGGAAATGGGAAAATAATTATTACAAGCTGTTCCATAGACTCGTTAGGAAAAAAGCACAGAACGCCCTCCGAGATTCAAGTTAACTTTAATCAATATTGCTGTATACTCGATCAAATGTGACACAAGTTTGAGAAATGAGTTAATACTCGTCTTTAATAATATAACCTGTAGTATAGCAGAATTACGCACATATACAGAGTGCCTAGAAAATTTCTTCACAAAAGAATTGCAAATTGTTACACTTTTTTCAGTGAATAAGTGGAAAAATTTTTTCATCAAATGATAAGGTCATAACAACTGGGGAATCGTATTTTGAAGCCCTTTCAGATTCTAACTTCAGGGATGGACTTAATAAATTGTAATCTCGTCGGAACAAGTGTATTGATGTTCACTAAGACTAGAGATGCATCAAGTCAAACTAGTTTGATTTTACTCAACAAACTTGACTTGAAAATCAAACTTTTTTTATAAAAAAGTTTGACTTGACTTGATTTCGATATCTTTAGGTTTGACTTGAATTCAAACATCTTCAAACAGTTTGAAAAGTTAGTTTAAATATTACGCAACGTGTTTAGTTTCAATTTTAAATGAGACCTCCTACGCCTTTATTTGTTCAGTGGCGGATCAACGGGGGGTGGGGGAGGGGTAGGGAAAATCCCCTCCTCCCTCCCAACAAGGTCCAAAAAATTTTTTTGACACATTTTAATAAACATAGAAATGTATTGAAAGAAGTTTTAATTGTGGAAAAGGTCAGGAACGTCAGACTACGTAAACGTTCCATGTATTTTGTCGGACAGAACTTCCAATTGATTTGTTACCATTTCATTAAACTCTCATGCAAAAATCAGACTGGTGTTTATCACCAACTGGGCATTTTAATGAGTGGATCACGAAGAACATGTCAAATGACAGGAATCATGTTGGTTAGTAATCTAATAGCAGTCTGATTTTTGCATGAGAGTTTAATGAAAGGGTAAAAAATCAATTGGATGTTCTGACCGACAACATGGGACGTTTACGTAATCTGACGTTCCAAATTTTTAAACTATTCCACAATTAAAACTTCCCCTGTTCCAGTGTTCCCGTACATCAAAGTTTGTCCGACTAGACACCGCTAAGCTATTAACAAATTTTCAGCTTGCTATTAATCAACTTTTTTTGGTACGCGGGATCCAGGTCTAATAACCCTATTAATTTATGGTTATATTTATATATTTATGATTAGTTTTGAATTTTAAAGAAATACCAACGAATATACAACAATACCAACTTTTGTATTGTGGTACATATTTTCGAGTGAACTAACAGCTTGGTACCACATGTTATTTCGAACTGGCCCTAAGATAAATAAATGCCTTTAATAAAAGAAAGTCATAAAAATTCCAAATCATTTTATTTTGAGCTGTTCATTGAAAAACCAAATAGTCTTATTTTATTGTAACCCTTAAGGGCATAGGCGTAACACGTCGCTTATCAAAATGTTCAATGTGTTTTAAATGTATTAATTTTTTTCAAACTGAGAAAACTAATGAGAATTTAAAAAAAAATAAACGCAGCATGAAAGATTACATTATTTCTGAAGGAAGAACATCCCTGAAAACTTCTATAATGTTTATTTTAATAAGTTAGAGGGGTGAAAATAAAAAGGAAAATTTAGTGTTATTATTAATTGCAAATATTTCATTCAAAAGAAACTTTTTATTTATTCTAAGAGACTTTCCATTCGGCCCTCGGTAATAACGTATTCTTTCATTCTGCGTTTAAATTTTTCAAAAATACTTATTAGTTTTCTCAGGATTCGAAAAAAATAAATATCTACATTTAAAAGTTTTAAATTAAAACACATTGAACATTTTGACTTTTACGTGGCACTCATTGTATTACTAATTTTCTTATCTTAATTGGCAACTAACATGTCTATCTCGACAAAAAAGTATATCTACTAAATAAATTATTTTTCAAACTCTTTAAAACTAGTTTGACAAACAGTTTGAATTTTCAAACCTCTACGATTGATCAGTTTGACTTGACTTGAAATATTTGTCAGAAGGATTGACTTGAGTTTGGCATGAAATTAAGTCAAACTCAAGTCAAGTTCAAACATTCAAGTCAAACTTGTGCAACTCTAACTAAGACTACACTAAGTAATAAAAAGTGTCAAACCATAAAATTATATTTTTTTATCGAACCGCAAAATTTATTGAGCAGCCTAGTAAAACATAAAGCTAAGTGTATTAACAAATATATCAAAACAAGTTAAAATTAGAAGAGAAATACTCCTTTACCGAAAAAAAAGTTATTTTCTATAAGGTATCTCTTATTAAGAGCTCTTATTCTTTTATTATATATAAAATGTTGTTTCTAATGGGATAATTTTGAAAATCTACCTGCGCGTTTTATTAACTAAGAATTGGTTTGATGCGTAACAGAGGCTACATAATATAAAAACAAGAAAGTTAAAATTTTGATTACTGTAAGGGAGTTTCCAAAATACAGTCTGCTCGCTAACCGAGCCCAGAGATGATACGAACACACTTTCTTTTCTGCACAAACACTTTATCAATATGACAAGAGTGACCTCAGGACAGAACAGTTTAAGTTAGATGAGAATGAAAGTTACAGTTCTTCTTCTTTAAGTACCGTGCCCAAATTTTTAGGCGTGGGTAGCTTCCATAACAATTTGCCGATATCGTTCTCGATCTTGTGCGGCATGTAACAATTGATCTGCTGATAAGCCAGTCCATTGACGAAGGTTTCGGAGCCATGAATACTTCTTTCGACCAATTCCTCTTTTCCGTCGATCTTTCCATTGAGTATTAACTGCAGCATCCTGTATCTGCTACCTCTCATTATATGCCCCAGATATTCAAGTTTTCTCTTTTTTATCATCTTGGTTAAATCACCTTCGCCTTGACCTAATCAGTTTAAGACTTCTCTGTTTGAAATGCGTTGAACCCAAGATATTCTGAGCATTCTACGATACGACCATATCTCAAAGGCTTCTAATTTGTTCATCATGTTAACCTTCATGATCCAGGTTTCACATCCGTATAGTAATACAGGATACACATAACATTTTAGTAACTTGATTCTTAGTTGTTTCAGCTGAGAGTTGCTCAGAATAGATCTAAGTTTCATAAATGCTCCTCTTGCAATTTCTATACGAGTTTTAATTTCTTCATCCGGATTTAGTGTCTCGTTTATCCAACATCCTAGGTATTTAAAATAATTAACTTTTGTTATTGATTCATCACTGATAATTAGTTGCATAGGGCCGACGTCTTGTTTACTAACCACAAGTAACTTTGTCTTTGTTGCATTTATGTTAAGTCCGTTATTGGAGCATTCTCTAGTGACTCGATCTATAAGGAATTGAAGACCTTCGATATTTTCAGCCATGATCGCGGTGTCGTCTGCATATCTGATGTTGTTAATAGTTTCTCCCCCGATTCGAACCCCACATTGTCCTTATAAGGCTTCAATAAAAATTATTTCTAAGTATACGTTAAACAAAGTTGGGGATAACACACAACCCTGTCTGACACCTCTTTGAATGCAAATTTTGTCTGTTTCGTTGCCGTCTACCAGAATAGAAGCTTCTTGATTCCAATATAGATGTTGTAAAAGTCTCAGATTTTTATCATCTATTCCAATCATTTCTAGATTTTCAAACAACCTATCATGTTGAACTCTATCAAACGCCTTCTCAAAATCTATAAAGCAGACGTAAATTGGTCTCTGTACTTCCCATGATCGTTGAAGTAATGTTAACATTGAGAACAATGCTTCCCTTGTTCCCAATCCTTCTCTGAAACCGAATTGTTTGTTTCCCATTGTCTCTTCACATTTCTGCTTGATTCTATTAAGAATTATCTTAAAAAGTAGCTTGTGAGACTAATTAGTCTAAAGTCTTTACATGATGATATATTAGGTTTTTTTGGGAGTGGAATAAATGTAAGCATAAGTTACAGTTATTAAGATGTTAAAATAGTTTACTTTGATGTCATAAAATTCTTGAAAAGGAAAAGTTGTCGGGAAAGCTTTTTCGATAAATTAACTATATCGACGCTTGAAAGGTAAAACTGCTAATACGCCAATTACGAATTTTACCAGAGAACCGTTTAAATTTTGAAATTTTATAAAAAAAAATTATAATTTTTGTTGTAAGCTTACTACCTTGACAAATCTTAGGAATATAAATGTTTTATAGTAGAATGCATTCATCGTATAAATTTCTAAAAGAAATCGTCGGCTTACTGCCAAAACCAACTAACTCCACTTTTTAAAGTTTTGAGGAATCGACGTTTTAAACTTTAATTTGAAATGAAAAATCGTTTGAATTTAAAAATGATTTAATGACTGAAAAATATTAAAGTAAATAACATTATAAACGAAACATTTTGTTAAAAAAATTATTAAAATGAAGTAAAAGTTAAAAAAAAGTACAAAAAACATTTTTTTTCGGCACTTGTCGGGTTTTGGCTGTACAAAGTTGTCAACTTCTAGGTAACTTTGAACATCACTGTCCTCCAAATCAGGCACTTGTCTTGTTTTGGCAGAACTAGAATATTGTAAATGATAAAATGTTATTTTATTTAAACAGAGATGTGCAGACAACTGCACATATCTGTTTTTGGCTGAATAAAAGTGTCATCATTGGAATTAGTTGTTTTGAGACCCTTCTGTTTCCCACATTTAAAATCTGCTTTGAAGTGTCTGGTTGCATCAGTACATTCTTTGATAATTATTAAGTACAAAGGCGTACTTAACTCAGAATCGACAAAAAGTGGAGTTAGTTGGTTTTGGCAGTAAGCCGACGAAATATTATATAGTTTTAAAATTAATGGCGCATTATACAAACTGATTCTTGAATGCAATCAGGAGAAATGTATTATAAGCATAATGCGTTATATAACCAGGTAACTGAAAACGGCTCACTTACCAAATATGAGTAATTTTATGAGAAGGTGAAATTAATGTTTTATAATATAATTATTTATCTTATGAGTGTCTATTAGAAGTGTATTTTGGGAAGTCATTCTCGGTTTAAATTCTAATATTATTTTATTATATTTATTGCATAATTATTAGATATTCTAAACATTTTACATTAAAAACCAAAAAGAAATAGTTCAAGTTACTATGGTTTGTTTTTTAAAACGAGTAATTCAAATTTACCGCGCTGTATTGCTTGTTTGTAATTGGTCCAACCGCAGGCAAGTTTACTCCACTGTTATAAAATTTTGACACTAATGACATTTATCAAATTTTGACACTAGTGACATTTCATAGGTTAATTAAGTTATATTGGCAATTTTTGTGTTTTCTATGTTATTCCTTTAATTTTTAGATTGTTAGTCTGCTTTTATATAAAAAGCAGTTGTTTTTGGAACTCTTTAGCGACGCGACGTATTAATTTAATATAATATTTATGGATTACCGTTGAGGGCCGACTAGATCAACCAAAAAAGAAGATGTATTTTGGTTATTATTCTAGTGACTTTCTTGGGTGTGAATCTGTCTTTTTAGTTTACTCCTCCTGGTTAAAAAATAAACTATAGAAAATACTTTATTTCTACGAAAAAAAAAAAACAAGTGAGGTTCATGACAAAAACAATAAAAAACACATCAGCAATATTAAAGTTGAACTCAATCTTCTTCGTCAGTCTCTGGAAGGACATCATTTACACTATTACCTCTAGTTAGATTTGTATATTCATTATGATATTTCAAGGGTACATTCAAACAAAACTTTTACTAAAATAAACAATTTCAGCGGAAACCGCATATTTCAATCTTGAGCCGTTTAAAAGTTATAGGCAGTAAAAATGGGGGAAAATATAAGTGGACACCTGGTATATCAGTTACTATTTCACTATCTGTATCATAATGAACTTCATTATGATACAGATTTTCATTACGATACAGATTTTTAACCAATATGGCATTGGCGATTAAGGTGGCACTCGCGCAGTTGCCAATGGCGAGTCAAATACATACTTTGATGGCTTTGACAGTTCTCAATATGTAAACAAACTGACAAATTACTTAATTTGTTTGTGTTACAAAATTAATAAATTTGTATATATTTTTTGTTGTGAATGATCATAGAAAAAATCGTGTATCTTGCATTTAATTATCATTATGAAGCTCGTACTCTATTATGAAGCTAATATTAACTAATATTACTCATTATGAAGCTAACTCGTATTTTATCCCTCATACTCGCTTCATAATTACCATCATTAAATGATCGTTGCATAGTATACTATTATGACACTCTCTAAATTTTGTGTTGTAAATCTTTCAATATATTAAACTTTTAGTTTATTATGAGAATACTATGTGTATAAAAATTAAATGTCTTATTGCCAAAACTGAAATTCTCTAAAGCACCAACTTTTATCAGGAAGAAATATTTCTAAGAGATTTATAATAAAACATTTTTTCTCATTTGCCGCGAACATTTTGGCTCACACTGTACATGTACATATACCTACCATAAAATCGAGTTTCTGTAGGTGTAGTCAGAATTAAAAAAAATTGTTATTTACTTATCAGACATAACTAATTTATATTTTTATGAGTGTTTTTCGCAAAATATTAATAAACCATGTCACTACTTCTGTGTTGATGTTATGTTTGAAATTTTGTTTGGAAATAGTTTCTATCTTTGAAAAGACCATCTTAGAAGTGGATAATGTAGCAAGCTTCATATTATTTTAAACAGATAAAATGTATAATACGCCACCTGTACCCGTAACTGATGTAAACAAAACTGTTTTAAGCCCCACTATGCAAAAATATTCTGCCATATGAAATGACTAACACGGCTTTAAGGCTCTAATACCTGAAAGTAAAATTGACTTATTTCCTAGAATCAAACGTGGTGGGTGTATTATACGACTGATAACATATTTTTGTATTAAAATTTGGCGCATAAGACAAAGCTGCTTTCAAATCCATCCCAGAAATAAAATGTTTAATACGCCAAAAAAGTAGTTCAAACAGCATAAATCCCCTTTATACATACGTAGAAAAATTCACTGATTCTAATGGTACATAAAGTCTGTTTTACAAAAAGTGGCGTAATATACATTTTACCTTTCAAGCGTCGATATTATGGGCCATTCCACGAACATACGCCTGTTTTGGATTACTTCGACAACGAATATGTTACTGTGCACATAAGAAGTACGAAAGTAATTGGCGCTAATAATTACATATTCCAATAAACAACAATGTAATTTGCAATTTACTTTCGTTCTTCTTATTTTGCACAGTAAAATATTCGTTGTCGAAGTAATCCAAAACAAGCGTATGTTCGTCGAATAGGGTATAATAACTTTATTAAGTTTAAAATCTATTTTGAAAATTTTATCCCATAGAAAAAGGGAAAAGTTGGATATTATTATGTGAGACAAAATCTCACGCGCGACCATTGACGTAACAGCCAACCTAGCAACCAATGTCGGGTTAACAAATGTAACTTAGCAAGTAAGATATAATGTACCGATCTAAATTCATACTTTGTACATCTATTGTATTTTCGTTGCCCCGCTAATGATCTTCGTGGTTAATGCGATTATTTTCTAAATAAAAAAAATTATGTAAACAGTTCTATTAAGAACTTCATTGACGTTTGTGTTATTGCATGTAGCTGCTTTTAAAAACATTTTAGTAATTTCAAATTGAAATTTAATACCATGAATTTCTATTTTCATTTTTTGAATTTTTCGCAGACGTTTCCTTGTTGAAATATTCCCCAAATCGCAAATTAAAAGAAAAATCTGTTTCTTAAATCTGACATTCACTCAATTGGATACAACAGATAAGAAAGTTAATGAATCAGGCCTAAGAACTCTTGAATAATCCGGCAATTCCAGCATCAAGGATCCCACGCTCCTTTTGGAAAAGTCCAGTGGCACAGTTTCTTTTCAGTTCACTGCGAATAAAGTTCAAGTTCATGAAAGGGGGATTGTCAGATATGTACAGTTTATAAAGAAAAGCACAAATTTATGTTTGTACTATGCGGTGGTATTTATTATAAGTAACTCTCAACGCCTGCAAAACCGATAGATACAATTGTACAAAAATACTATATACCTAGTGTTATATTTGTGTTTTGAAATTTTCTTCAAAAATATTCGTGAAGGCTTTTGTGGTCACTGTTTTACTTGCTACTGAAAGTCATTCATAACCGAACATACGCACATCAAAATAATCTAGGGGACAAAAACAAAATGCGAGATTACAGAAGTAATTTAAATAGTATATTCAAATATTTAAAAAATAAGTTATAAACAAGTGTCCCAAATATAAAAAAAAAGAATGTGTGTACTTTGTACGCACGTAAGAAGTTAAACTTCTATTATATGATTTCAACGAAATCAATATACTTTAAACAGTTTCTCTACTACTTTCCAAAAATTTTTATTAAAACAATACCAAAAATTAAAAAAATAAAAGAATAAAACACACACAAACACATTGAAAAATGCCACAAATGATTTCTGAACAATAATTGTTGCGAAAAATTTTAATTAAATACGTATTTACTGCAAAAAATTATATAATAATATACTTACAATCATAAAATCTATAAAAAAATAAAAAAATGATATAACTTGCATTGGGCTTGAACCTACTTCCCGTGTATCCCGCCGTACGAGAGTCGAAGCGATTTCAAACTGCACCACCTTCGCGTATACGTCATGTGGGAATATACACAAACTGAACAACTTTTTGACATTTTGTTTATATGAATTTTTATTAGTTTGATTTTTGTCGAATTAAAATACAACAGTATAGAGAGTAAGAAAACGATATATTAGATGAAAATTTGTAGAAAGTTTATTCGTAATCAGATTATGTAAATTAACGCATTGCCTACTAGGGGTATAGCATAGCAAGTACTAGGTAAGTACATTATTTTTTTTACATTTTCCAAATAGGTATGAAGATAATTTTTTATTGGAATACAACTGAAACATTTAGAATTACGTACCTGTGACTTTTCAAAACTATTTAAAAAGTCACTATAATTATAAATTTGATTTTATTTCTATCCTCACAACAATAAAAACTAATATATTATACAACATTTTTGTTTACCGATAACCTCCATATTGAACAATTATTGACAGATCATTTCAACACCCAATAAGAGCCCGTATATAGACTAATACCAAACTGATATAAATTCACCCTGAATCTCAATCGCGCCTAAAGAAGTATAACTTCAATAAACACTTTTTCTTAGAATTATCGCAATCGCTCTTAAAAAAATTAAGACAAAACTCCATAAGTAAAAAAATGTTAACATAAAAAAATAAAAAAAGTAATTTGTTGCCCCTCGACTCCCAACAAAGTAGTCTGTAGGTTAAGTTAATACAGTGTATGACCTCCACGGTTGTTGATTACTGCCCTACATCTGTTAGGATAACACATGATCAGTTGGTCAGTGTCTTTCTGCGGTATTCTGCTCAACTCCATTGAAAGTCCCTCAAACAGTTGCTGATTTGTATTGAACGCAATATTTTGTTGTAAAATGCATCTGCCCAATATGTCCCATACATACTCAATTGAGTTTAAATCTGACGATTGTGCAGGCCATGATAAAACCTCAATTTCATTATCTTCGAGGAATCTTTGCAAGACTATCATAGTCTTGCCATAATGGCAGTATGGGGACGCGCATTCTCATGCATTAATTGAAACTGGGAACCAGCTTCTTATGCAAAGGGTAAAACAATATATTCGAGAATAGTATCGCCGTAGTCTGTTGCATTTAGAAACCGTTCCAGATAAATGAGACTGTTTCTTCCACCAAAAGAGATGCCACCCCGTATCATTATACTGCTGCTTTGCTGTCTATGAACCTGCTGCACAGCGTCCAATTGTTCAGCATTGCCAGATCGTCTCCAAATTCTTATCCGTCTCGTATCTGGTGCAAATCCAAATCGAGACTCATCTGTGAACAAAGTAGAGGATCACTTACGTCTAACCCAATTTGCGTTTTCTTGTGCCCACTGAAGTCGATGAGCGCGATTTCCTGTGGATAACACAAGCACTCGCACAGGTCTACGTGCATCTAAACCTACTTCATGCAGTTTATTTCTAATAGTTTGGCAACTTAAAAACAGCTGACGCGTCTCTTCCATCCTCATTTGTAATTGTGAGGCAGTTATAGTGAGATCTTCCAAATCCTGCAACTTAAGAAAACTGTCTTCAATCTGGTTGGTTATTCTTGTGTGGCCTGTATGACGTTCAGCAACGTCACCAGTTTCATGAAACCTTAACCACAAACAATTAATGACATTACTGTTCTTTTAGAGAGCATCAGCAACGTCTCTTTGACTTCTGCCAGGTCTAAGCATCCCGATAGCACGCAACTGGATTTTGCTATTTAAATGATGTCTCTCCATTATTGGCAATTGCAAAACTAAATTAAAATCCAAATAGACATCGAAAATCAAGTACCAATAAAGTAACATTACTTCTTATCTTATAGACAAAAACGCATTCTGAAGTTTTGATTTATTTTTTATAGCCATTCTTGTGAGCATTACCATCCAAGTTGGTATAATTATCGAAAAACCAACAAAAAATATTAAAATCATAAATTTATTTTTGTGTTTGCAGCTAACATTGATTTAAAAGCTGTTATTATGCGTGTCCCCTAGATTATTTTGATGTGTGTGTATAAACTTTGTGTAATTAGTTTTTAACAGTTTTGTCTGAAACAACAAATAAATACACGTATATTGTTTAGAAAAAAAATTGAGCAACTTTTTTATATATCCCTTTTCCGTACTAAATTTGACAGCAAAAATAATAACAACATTTTTGTAACTTGAGAATGTCTAATAATCTATGAGTATTACTTAGATATTATTTAAATAAAATATTTTAACAAGATTAGTAAGTTCTGGTATTTTCTTTTAATAATATAGGTGAGATGTGACATAATTCCTTGAAAAATAATATATTTTCTATTGAAGACACCAAATGGAGATGGAACCATAGTACGAATAATATAGAAATAGTCAGAGATAATGTAGCAGCAACTGGTTTAAAAAACTACTAGTTAATGCAAATTCGAGGATGGATATGGATACGACATAGCACAGATTATGGACATGAGAGAATATAACAAAATCGATGCGAGTCTTGACAAAAATATGCAAAAACTAAACCGTAAAAATACAGACAATGAAAGAACTATGAATGCAAAAAATGAAAAACAAAATAAGTATTGGAAAATTGGGTTGTGGAATATACAAAGTCTAAATGGTAAAGAAGAGGAACTTATTGATGAGTTTGAAAACACAAAAATGGATTTTTTAGCATTAACTAAAACAAAGACAAAAGGTAGTGGATGTATTAAAATGAGAAATGAGCTCTACATGATTTTTGGAGGTGTTAATGAGTCAGAACGTGCGAGGGCAGGAGTTGCCCTAATGGTTCACAGAAATGAGCATAAAAATATCACTAGATGGAAAAATATTTCGGAAAGACTCATTAGAATAGATATCAGTAAAACGAGAAGACAACAATTATTGTTGGGTATGGACCATCGGAAAATGAAGCCAAGGAACTCAAAGATAGCTTCTGGGAACAATTGCAGGACGAAATGGACCAAATAAATCATAAGGTCATAATAGTAGGCGATTTTAATGGGCGTGTAGGATCAAGCAATGAATATGACTACCCTATAGGACCATATGGAGAAATGGTCAGGAATAATAATGGGCAAAGAGTCATCGAGTTTTGCATCATGAATGATATGCAAGTTAGTAACACATTTTTTCAACACAAGGAGATTCATAAAAACACACGAGTGATGAATTCGCGGAACGAAAAATCCGTTATTGACCTAGTATTAGTACAGAACAGATATAAAAATGAAATAGCGGACGTTCGTGTTAAAAGGGGTTATGAGATCAGCTCGGATCATTTTCTCGTTGAAGCTAAAATAAAGACAAGGAGAGAACAGACATTTAATATTAAAAATGAAGAAAATTGCTACGAACAACCAAGTATTAAAGTATACAAACTTCAGTCTAAAAATATTAGGAAAGAATACTGTCGTAAATTAAATGAAGAAATACGAAAAACACATTGGAAAAATGAGGAGGATATAGAAATATTATGGAATATTTTTAAGTAGCCGGTATATGCAACTGGGAGAAATGTATGTGGTGTAACGAAAGGAAGATATCTGAAAGGTACAGCTTGGTGGAATAATGACATAAAATTGGAAGTTTCGAAGAAGAAAAAATTGTGGAAAAAGTATACAGCGTGTCCAATTAAGTCGGCATCATATGGGAAACTTTTTTATTCTTAGTTTTATGAAAAAACATTATTCTTTATAAAAAGTTGTGCATGGTCTAAAACTTAAAATACAACCATCAGTTATTGGTTTTTTTTAAGCCGTATACGGGGTATGTCAAAAAATATGAATTTAACTCGAGAGTAAAGTAATTTTATTTTTCACAATATTGAAAATTGTTATATTGAAAAGTTGTTTGGAATTAAGAACTATATTTTAATACGCAATTTCATCCTTCTAATTGAAAAAAAAATTGAAATTTTTTTAATTATGGATACTTAACCAACATTATTTTCAATTATTTCAATTATGATAACTCTTTTATTATTAATTTTACGAAAAATAGTTATTCTGTATAAAATGTTTTGCATGGTATAACACATAAAATACAACCATCTCATATCAAATTTTGTCAATTTTATACGAGGTATATAAAAAATATGAATTCGCTTAAGAGTACTTAAATAAAATACATACACATGTTGAACATTGAACTAAACAGCATGTTTCAATATGTAAATACATCCGTCTTATTGAAATATTCAGAACTATAAAGGTATTTTATTCTTGATCGAAATTCAGCTTTTTTGACATACCTCGTATAAAATTGATCAAATTTGATATTAGATGGTGGCTGGATGGTTTAAGGCTTTTGACCATGCAGAACTTTTTACAAAGTATACATTTTTTTTCGTAAAATTAATAATAAAAGAGTTATCATAATTGAAATAACTGAAAATAATGTTGGTTATCCATAAAAAACTTCAATTTTTTTTCAATTGGAAGGATGAAATTGCATATTAAAATATAGTTCTTAATTCCAAACAACTTTTCATTATAACAATTTTCAATATTGTGAAAAATAAAGCTACTTTACTCTTGACTAAAATTAATATTTTTTGACATACCTCGTATACGGCTTAAAAAAATTGATAACTGATGGTTGTATTTTCGGTTTTAGACTATGCACAACTTTTTATAAAGAATAACTTTTTTTCATTAAACTAAGAATAATTTAAAATAATTTAAACCGACTTAACTGGACAAGCTGTATAAGCAATAAAAGTGAAAGTAATTATCAAGAATATAAGGAACAGAGAATACTGGTTAAAAATAAAATTAAAGAAGCTAAGAATCGTCAATGGGAAGAATTTGGAAATAAAATGGAAAGTGATAGTAAGGGTAATGCGAAGTTACTTTATAGGACTTTAAAAAATCTAAGACAAGAAATCAAACGGAGTAACAGGTTTAGACGACAAAGATGGTAACATATTATTAAAAAATGAAGAGATTACCGAAAGATGGCGAGCACATTTTATGGAGTTATTAATGGGAGGCAACAACGAAATAGAGAATGACAGGGAGGAGTACAATTTAAATGATCAACAAGATGATGATGAAATAACATACAAAGAATACAGGGAAGCAATTTTAAAATTAAAAAATGACAAGGCTGCAGGACACGATAATATTAAGGCTGAGCTAATTAAATATATGGAAGGAAAAGGATTACAATTACTATGGAAGATCATAAGGAGCTGTTGGCGTACCGGATGCATACCTAGAGGTTGGACGCTTGCAACTATTCTACCATTACACAAACAAGGCGATAAACATAAGTGTTCTAACTATAGAGGAATATCATTGTTGGTAGTTGCTAGTAAAATCTAAGAAATAATACTAGAGAAAAAGCTGCGAGAAAATATCGATGCCACACTGGATGACAGCCAATGTGGTTTTAGGCCAGGGCGAGGTACAACCGATCTCATATTCACGGTGAGACAGTTATCAGAAAAAGCCCTAGAGCATAACAGTAAGTTGTATCTCTGTTTTGTGGACTTAGAAAAAGCATTTGATCGGGCGCTACGTAACAAGATCTGGGAAATATTAAACCGTAGAAATGTGAAACCGAAGTTAATCCAAGCAATAAAGAGTATATATAAATGTACACGTAATAATGTAAGAACGAACAATTGCTCATCTCTAGAATTCTACACAAGGACAGGTGTAAGACAAGGTGGTGTTCTGAGTTCTGTGTTATTCATCACTCTAATGGACGAAATTGCAAAAGAATGCAGGGGAAAGGTAAAAAGAACTAGGCTTGGGGTGTATAATATAAACTTCAACAAGTTTACGTGTCAGAGTTGATATATGCCGATGATTTGGTAATTTTGGCAAAATCAGAAAAAGACTTGCAAGTGAATGTGAATGTTTGGAATGAAGCCTTTAAGAAATTTGGGATGAAAATAAATATTGAAAAAACAGAAGATTTAATAATTTCGAAAACACAAAAAAATATAAATGTTAAGTTGAATAATGAGACTATTACACAAGTAGTTGAGGACTTCAAGTATCTAGGATCAACAATGAATGGGCAAGGAAATATAGAACCAGAAATAAACAGCAGGGTAATGAGTGCAACAAAATTATACTATGCACTAAATAAAAGTTTTATTAGGAAGAAAGAAGTAACCCTGACAACAAAAATGAAAGTATTTCCAACTGTATACGAGCCGGTGCTACTCTACGATAGTGAAACGTGGACAGTGAACGAAAACAACCGTAGTAAAATTCAAGCATGCGAAATGCGATATTTACGTGCGGTATGCGGGGTGACCAGACGTGATCGTATAAGAACTAACTTTTCATTTTCTTCTGTAGGATCAACTGCACTTGGTCCCGGTTCCATTGCTTCTTCTGATGTGTAAACTTTTTTTTTATTTTTACTTTTGATCGTCGCATCCTCGTGTTTCATATTCTTATAAAATGCATGGTACACTGGGGGTATATAATCCAAAAGAGTTTACAGAGTTTTCCATTTTTCAAGCTTAATTGGCACGGAACTTATGTGAAGTTGCGTAAGTTTCATTAATAGAAAGCACTGGCCGTCCATATAAGTTAGACCCACATACTTAAACATTTTAAGAATGTATAGATATCATGCAAAACTAGCTTAAATTCAAACAAAAATTAGTCAAAGTCCGAAATCTAAAGTGTCCGATATCTCTAAATTTAAGAGGTCTTCCTTCTGTATCTTTATTTGGATCTTTGATAAACTTATTAAGTCTTTGAAATGAAAAAAAAAACATTTCCTTTGTCATGTTTTGCATAGGCGTAACCAGGGGGGGTTTTGGGGGTTGTAACCCCCCCATTGGGATATACTTTGAGCTCTATACGCTTAACACCATAGCGCTCAGAGACCTTCCAGTAGTTGTAACCCCCCCCTTTTAGGTAGTTGTAACCCCCCCTTAGGATCATCCTGGTTACGCCTATGATGTTTTGAACTATAAATTTTTTGCAAGAACTAGCGATTACTTTTCTCCACTGGTCGGGATTAAAAACTTGAGGATTTCTTTTTTCGTTTTTTGCAATCAAGGCAAAATTCCTGCCACATTCTGTATAAATGTGACCGGGCTCAATGAATTTGTGACGTATTTCTGTGGGTGGCATTCACTAAAAACATAAATAACTTACAAATTTTTTAATTTTTATTTTAGCCCCCATACGCATTGCTGTATGCTATTACTTTAGTAACAGTGAACGGTAGGGATTTAAAAAAATGCACAATGCACGACCCTATCTCCTGTGAACCCCTTGCCAGAAACAGTTTCATCCCATGTATACATGTGGCCTGCTCCAGTAAGCAAATTTTGGACGCAAAAATTGAAGGTCCATACACTAGGTTTGCTTTCAAGATGCAGTAGAAATAAACAAACCAAGACACGCTAAATGCTACTAGGAGCACTCCCGAACCATAATTTACAATGTATAAACTTTGGAAGTCATAATTTGGGATTTACAATTAGTCCACGGTAATAAGGTTTTTTCCATGACACTCGAGCAGCCAGGGTACTGAAGCGTTTTTTTGACAGGTAGTACATATAAGAGCAAATTGTAACTATTTCCTGCGTAGGATCTGGCGGCCATTTTTATTTATAAACAATTAAGTGTCAAAAATGGCATTTTTTCCCTTTGTTTTTCAAATCAATGGAAAACAGTGAAACTTATGGTTTTTTTAGTACAAATATCTTTGAGATTATGGAAAAAGCTTTAAAATGACGTATTACAAAGTTTGATATACTCATTAATTGTTAATATAATTGCGAAAAAAGGTCGGAATTGCAAAAAAATTAATTTCGCAATATCTATTGTAAAAATTAGTCTACAGCTATGAAATTTTTGTCATATAAGGGTTCTTTGGTGCTTAATACGTGATAGAAATTTCAAAGCGATTCATTCAATTGTTTAAATTTTATTAAAATTGTTTACCCCAGAAAGCATTTTTTTTACAATAACATAAGTCAGAAAAAAAACGACGTTAGAACCACTCCACAGGTGCCAAATGAATGAGAATGAGCTATATTTTCAACTTGGTTTAAAAAAATCGAATAAAAAATGCATTTATTAGTAATAAATAATTATGCAAAAGTATCGTAAATCTTTCCTTATAAACTTTTTATTTTGTTATATAAGAAATTATATATATTTATTACAATTTTTTATCAATTATGATATAAATAACATTACTTGGTAGTTGTGCACTTAAAGCAGGGTAAAAAAGTTAATTTTTTTGGAAAAAGTTATTCAAAAAGTTTATAAGGAAAGATTTACGATACTTTTGCATAATTATTTATTACTAATAAATGCATATTTTATTCGCTTTTTTTAAACCAAGGTGATAATATAGCTCATGCTTTTCCATTTGACACCTGTGGAATGGTTCTAACGTAATTGTTTTCTGACTTATATTATTGCAAAAAAATGCTCTCTGAGATAAACAATTCGAATAAAATTTAAACAATTGAATGAATCGCTTTGAAATTTTGACCACATATTAAGCACCAAAGAACCCTCATTTGACAAAAATTTCAAACCTGTACACTAATTTTTGCAACAGTTATTGCGAAAATAAGTTTTTTTGCATTTCCGACCTTTTTTTGCAATTATATTAACAATAAATAAGTATATCAAACTTTGTAATATGTCATTTTAAAGCTTTTTCCATAATCTCAAAGATATTTGTACTAAAAAAATCATAAGTTTCCATTGATTTGAAAAAAAAGGGGAAAATGCCATTTTTTGACAGTTAGTTGTTTATAAATAAAAATGGCCGCAAGATCCTACGCAGGAAATAGTTACAATTTGTTCCTATAGGTATTACTTGTCGAAAAAACGCTTCAGTACCCTGGCTGCTGAAGTGTCACGAACAGGGTATATTTTTGTCTTATTACCCTGGCCTAAATGTATATAATTGTAAATTATGATTCGGTTGTGCTTTTAGTGGCATTTAACGTGTCTTGGTTTAAAGCGAACCTAGTATAGTTGCATTAGATAGAATACATTTGATGTAGACGTGACCATAATGACGTGACCATAACTATCCCTAACTCGGATTCATAGACATCTAGAAAAAAAAAACGGGACCATAGCCATAAAATTAAAGCTGAGTCATTTTGATCTTACCCTCTTTGCTACTACTAGCCATCTCCAAAAATACAAGGTAATACATAAATAGATTTCGTTTTGTATAACATACACCAACAATTCTGCCCACAAAAACCTTGTAAACACACAATTTCAAAGAAGAATGAACTAGCTGCAACGAGTACGTTGAACAGTCTATTAGAAAATGTTGAGTGCAAAAGCGGTACCAGTGATATTATACCGGTTTTGCTCCAACAACTACCCAGGAATTGTTAAGTAGGTTTATTTACCAATTAGTAGATGGCACCAGGAGTAACTAAACACGCTTATATCGTTTTTGCTCTGAAAGAACACACACTCTAGGATTGTTTTCTGCACTTAACTCAAAAAATGTAAAAATGTCAGTTATATCCTTTTTGCACTAACCCCTTCAATTATAACGGAGTTTATCTGTAAGTATACAGTATTTTTATTAATTTTTACCATAATAATTTTTTATAATATTTTATAATAATACATAGCTGAAGAGTTCTATAAACAACTGTTTGTTTTATATAAAAACAGACTAAAAATCTAAAAATTAAAGGAATAACGTAGAAAATACAAAATATCGCTGGTACTTAATTAACTTATAAAATGACAGAAGTGTCAAAATTTTATAAATGTCATTAGTGTCAAAGTTTGATAACAGTGGAGTAAACTTGCCTGAGGTTGGGCCAATTACAAACAAGCTTTACGGCGCAGGAAATTTTAATTACTCCTCTTTGTTTAAAAACAGGCTATAATTAATCTTATGATTATGTTTTACAAAAATGCCCTAGGTTTTAACAGCCTGTTGTGTGTATAAATAATAGAGAAGTGAAGAATATTTTGAATTTACAATAAAATACAGGGTGTTCCATTTAAAAAACAAAAGTTTGGTCTACCACTACCAAACACCCTGTAACATTCTACTTGATTTTGTAATGTGAACCACAAAGTTGCCTACAAATTTTGATATAAAATTTTATTGCTATGTATTATTATAGCGGATCTATTGATCTTTATACGCTAATCAATCACCCTTTATAAAAAAGTTTTAATTTGAAACAAAGTTTTGAATATCGTCTCATACATCTAAACATTAATAAAATATTTCGAGCTGGAGTCGATTTGATCTGTTTGCCAACCTGTCTAGTTTACGTGCTATGCATGAGATAACCATGTAAAATATTGTGGTGCACCAGTACGTAGGCTGATAAATGTTCAAATCTATTTTCCAAGCTAGACACTTCCAAATGCTGTAATTTAAGCTAAGTAATAATTTACACGTGTGCGCCCTTAAAATATGACGGAAAAATCCGCTAAATCCTTCCTAACTGAAATATTGTCAAATATGGGATTTCAATGTTATCATGAAATAAAGCTTTGCGAATATTTTTTAGTTGAATGCTGATTTAGAGTTAAATAATACTGCTGGAATTGTCAAGGTAATGTTCGAGAACTCATTGGTGTTTAATTTTCTCATCAATCTCTGAAGCTTAACGTATAAATTTTATGCTGAAAGTGTGCTACAAATGTCCTCGCAATGGAGTTTTTCGCTGGTATTTAAAAATTCACTGTCTAGTTATTCACTTCTATTTACTTTTTTTTATTTCGGTTTGAAATGTTTCAAAAATATAAGTACACAAAGGTGGCGAGATTATTAAATAATGCAAATATTTTTTTCTATTTAAAACAAACAACTCACATCAACCCCTTAAGGTTATTAGTAGTGTTAGTGGACTAACTTACACAAGGATTAGATTTATTTAGTAAATGGATGTACCTATGTAAACATAAATATTTTAAATAATATTCTAATACATGTCCAGTATATGAGGGGTCTAGATGCAAAACCGGACATTTCCACTTTTTGGTCAAAATTAGTTGAATACACCTCTGTAATCTGTGATTAGAGATCTATATATTAACAATTTGATAAAAAGCAAAATTTGACAGTTCCTAGTAGCACACTAGTAGTAATTCAGGGTGAAAGAATTGGTTCAGGTGCAAAAGTGGACTTTTCCTCCAATTTGAGATAGGGAACAGTAAAGTTGTAAATTGTTTTTTTAAGTTTACTCAGAATGACCCCTCATATGTAGTTAAGGTGGTTTATGAGTTCTTTTTTTTTTAATATTTGGGAATTATTCTCGAGCGCAAGTTAACTTGAAAACTTCACGTAGAGTTCATGTTAGTAAAGTTCAAAACAGACGAACTACTCTGTAGCAATACTCTGTGGGTCCACAAAGTGGCTGAAACAGGCGATTTTGTAGCCCCAATGATTTTGTAATGGACGCCACAGTGGCAAGGATCGTCGACCGTGGCCAGCCACTGTCGCTCGTGTGGAATGGCCCGTTTAATTTACATAAGAATTTGGTGCAAAAACAAAAGAAACGACTCTGTAGCGCTACTTTGTGGACCCACAAAGTAGCTTTCAATAATTAGCCGTAAATTCTTATGTAAATTAAACGTGCCATTCCAGAACAGCGATAATGGCCAGCTAGTGTTACCAGCCACTGTCGCCAATCCTCGCCACTGTGGCGAGGGACTTAGTCGCTCGTCTAATCAACATAAGAACCCACGGCCAATCATCGGAAACTACTTGGTGGACCCACAGCGTAACGCTGCAGAATGGTTCGTTTATTTTCGCTCTAAGTTTCAAAACAGACATACCACGCTGCAGCGCTACGCTGTGGATCCACAAAGTAGTTTCCGATGATTAGCCCTCATGATACTACGACAACCAGAGATAAAGCCACTTCGAGAACAACTTTTAACCGGTGCGCGCATGACGTCAGCGCCCGACAAACTTGTACGGAGACTTTGGGAAATCTCTCTTTATACGGTTTTATACATTCTCGTGTTATTAAATAACTGAAATTGCCGTTCGTCTGTTCTGTTACACTGTTAAATTTATACTTTGATGAATTATTATAATCATACCAGTAAAATAATACAATTATATTATGTAGGTACTGTACAAAAAAACCTAATAGTCTTTTCACTGCAAAAATTTAAGAGGATTCTTGACATGCAGAAAACTTTAAATAAACCGCGTCAAATAAAAGATGGTTTATTAACAAATAATAAAAAAAGTAAAGTTTCAAAAAAGTATTAAAATTACAAAAACAAAATTAAGTCGATAGATTTAGATGGATTTAAAGAGGTGACCGTTTAGCCTATTCCACTGCTACCTTTTCAGATCTATTGTGGTCCTCTAATTCTAGATTACATTCTTTAGTCTGGCCCTTTTTAAAAGGTCCAATAAGCCCCAATTCTCACCGCACATTCTTCTACATTTGCCCAAGGACATAGTAGCTTTTTGTGTGTGGCTTTCAGGATGTGAGTATTCCATTTCAGCCTATGATCAGTATAAACCCCAAGGTATTTTGTTTTTTTGACAAATGAAATCTCTGTTCCTCCCAGCATCGGTAGTTTTAAGCCTTCTAGTGCTGTCCTTTGGGTGCAGTTGGCGATTTGTTTTCTGAGCATTGACTATCAGTCTCTCTTATTTACACCGGTCGTCAAATATATTTGAGGCTGCTTACATTCTCCCAGACACCAGCTGGGCAAACCTGCCCCTGATGACGATTGATATATCGTCAGTGTATCCTAGACAAAAAGTCTTCTGTGGAGAGATTTTTGAGATCACCTACCAAGGTTGCTTAAAGTAGAGGTGACAGAACTCCTCCTTGTGGACAGCCTCCACCTACTCTTGCTTTGATGGTTGCTTTAACTAGAGTTGTTATTACTATCCTATTCTCCAGGTATAACCTTATTTATCTGCATATTACCGCAGGGATTATTTATCGACTATCTATCTAGTCTAGATCCGCTAAGTTTAGTTTCAACAGGGCCACCACGAGAAGGGTGCAATCAAAGATTACACACCCCCAATCAATGTTGGGAGTATCCAGCGGTCTTGGGATGGTTTAAGGAGGTGGAAAGTTCTAAGACTCTCCAAGCAAAACTCATCTCCTGAGATTAGTTCTTTTCCCGCTCAGCTTTACGCCGACTAGAAAAAGAGCACATCCATCGGCCCAAAAAAAAACAGAACAAAAAAAGCAACAAAAAAACAACACAAAAAAAAACAATATTAAATTTGATTCATTTTACTTAACGATTTTTGCAATTTTTTTTTGTATTTTAGACTTTTCTTTCAACTTTTGGTACAAAACTCGCATTCGAAAATACATCCGATATATAAAGAATAGTTTTTTCACATCACCAGATATTTTAACATGAACTGATCTTTCCAATAAAAATTTTTGATAATTTTTGATGCCAACTTTAATAGTGTCCCCATTGAATTGGCAAAAAATATTTTCTAGTTCACGACAGTTCGTAAGTAATATTTCTGAAGGCTTCACCAAACCCCCTTCTGAGAGATCATTTAGAGGAAGAAGTGTTACTATTTGTAGAACTGCCCAAACTCTCTTCATGTCGTAGCTTGGAAGCTATGAAACCAGCTAAATTTTCTAGTCCATCATGATACAACTCTTCCATTTCAAAATCTGTTTGATGGTTTTCATTTTCTGAAGTTACTGGAAGATTTAATTGTCTAAAGAGTGGTTCGGTTATCATCACTAAATCTACTACGTCATTGTTGTAACAATCAAGATTCAAAGAGCTTCCTGCTTTCATGTTTTGAAGCGACATGTTTGATGTTTCTGGTAGGTTACTTGCATTAGCTGAGAGTGAAATAACTTCATCGTTCCGACCCATAATAAAATTACGAAGACGGTATTTAAATTGCAAAGGAGACGGATGATCATGTAAACCTCCAATCGCACGTATTACTGAAAATAGTCCTTCTAAGCGATCTTGATTTAAATTATATGTTGTTATATAATTGATGTTGAAATCTTTTTTTAAATCTAGAAAGAGTAGTCGCAAAGATTTAATACTAACAATAATACCATGCTGAAAGAGCAGTAATGACTATTTCTAATTATATTTAAGAATTTTATCCCGAAAATATAGCTTTATGCTTTCCGAAAACTTTTGCAAACTGCATAAAAATAACAAACCCAAGTTAAAAATGGAACATTTGGCCTGGCGTTTGTCTGTCAGTGACGTAGGCGTAGAAGAGAGAGAGACAGGCTTATTCATGCGCGTGGCTTTATCTCTGGTTGTCGTAGTATCATGATTAGCCCTAAATTCCCATGCAAATCAAACGTCCACTCCACATAAGAACCCACGGCCAATCATCGGAACCTGCTTTGTGGATCCACAGCAGCGTGGTCCGTCGGTTTTGAACCTAAGAAGGTTATAAATTTCTTCAAATCAATTACAACAACATGGTGGGGTACCGATGTGAAAACTTCGTTGGTTTTAAAACAATATCATCATTAGGGTGCATCGAAAAAGTCGAAAAATTTTTTTTTTTGCGATGGAAAGTAATACCTCACAAAAGTTGCCCAATCAACTGTTAAGTATTTTGGTAATTTTTTTCGAAATTGGAAAATATCTTCTGCCCCCGCAAGACAATTAAAAATTTTGAAAAAATGTTAACAGACGAAAAAAATTTTTATCTCGAAACGAAAATGTAATAACTCACAAAAATTGCCTAACACACTATTTAGTATTTTAGTAAAATTGCGTTGAAATAAAAAAATATTTTCTACCCCCCACGGCAACTAAAATTTAGAAAAAATAAATTAATATGCGAATTTCTTTTGTAAGGGAAATGTAATACCTTATAGAACTTGAATAAATAAATTCGATTTAAATTTGAAAAATATTTTCTGGTTTCACAAGGCAGTTAAAATTTTACTTAAGAAAAGTATACTAAAACATTCTTTTTATAACAAAATAGCCTAACTTATCCATCTCCCTGACGTCACTTAAGTTTTTTAATACTAAAATAAATATAAAGCAAAGTAGAAAATTAGGTATATAATGTATTACAAAAAAATATGGTAAAAGCATTATATTCGAAGATGTCTTCCGATTTAGCATTAAAGTGAGGCATAGTCTTTCTGGAATCAAATCGATTTTTTATAAATCCATCCCTCGAATACGCTCCACAAACTGCTAGAGAAGCTTGTGTCACAAGCTTGACACATCGATCGTTCAACACATTGTTTGTGGCAGTAATATTTCTCAATCTCAATGTTAAAAGCGTCTAAGTTAGGATTCTTAATAAAATCTCGTAGATTTTCACTCTAAAATCTAGAGAATATAGGTGGTTCTGTAAGGTGATATTCTTGTTAGTTAATTAACTCAAAGTAGTCGTTTGAATCAAAATTTTTATAGGAGAAAGTTTGAAGACCCTCACGTTTTTTGATTTGGTCACTGGCAAACTTCTTTTGATGTCCAAGGGGTAGATAATTTGAATGTCTCAGACATACAAACCACTGAAGCGGTTTTTAATATGTTCGTCTAACAGCCGTATTACATCGCCCTTAACGTCAGTATTTACGACTGTTTCGTCACATGCAATAGCTGGATTTGATACTTTCTGATATACCAGACAGCGGATACCGTTATCCGAAATATTTACACCCTGGCCCATGCACAAGTGTTATGTGTTCTTACACGATCGATTGACCATAAAACTTGGTACTGTTTTTTTACTTGAGCTAAAGTTTTGTCTTTGCGTCGGTAACTTTCTTCTTTTACCGTTGTTCTCTCTGATTATATTTTTTTGTTTTCCCTATCAATCGAGCTTATCACCATTTTTCTGGGACCTCTTTGATTTAATAAAACTTCGCGCTTATCCAGAGGCACTTCTTGAGATTTGCTACAAAAGACAATTAATCAGAGTGTCACATTTGCATGCTGCAAGATCGAAACGTGTAGTTTTATCTTTGTTTCTTAAAGCATCGAATTTTATTTTTGTAAAATTCACTGTTCTGCCTGTTCTTAAATGGTTTCATAAGTTTCATATATTTGCCATGATAGGCTTTTAAAAGCTGAATAATTCTTGTATGTTAAAATATTGGAACTAAAGCCTTTTTCCATATTTCCTCCAATTTAATTGCAACCAATTCGGCAATATCAGAAAATTTTGTCTCTTTCTTGCTGAGTTTTTTACCCTCTTGCAATCACAAGACTTCATCGTTTGTTTGTATTTCGGTAAAACATTTTCAGATATATTTGGTGGTTACCCAAAAATGGGGCGGTCCACAGCACATCTTGATTTAATTCCCCATGTTCCTGGTTTATCTATTTTAAAAATCTTTAATTTACAAACATTAATAATAACAAAGTAAGGCATCGCACCAAACATAAGTGAAAATTACACGCACGGACTCACGAAGCGGGACATTTCAAAGGGGTTGGGGAGACTGAAAAAACAAATAAAACTTTAAATATCGTTCAAATTTGTACTTGACAACATTTTAAGTTTTCTTTAATTGATCTTAGATCGAGTTAGCACATATTTTATTCCACATAATATAAATTGAAATTTCCATAAAAATTAGCTATTTAATAAAATTCAAGGTCGTTGAATTCAAGGTCAAGAAAATTCGCTTAGAAAAAAAATTAAAATTATCAATATGCTGAAAAATAACACTAGCAACTTTTTCACGCTATTAGATTATATAACATTTTCAACTTTTATTTTTTCGATGCACCCTAATCATCATCATCTTTGGCTTTTACAACTCTTCGTGAGTCTGCCGGGTTTACTATTGTCTTCCAGTGGTTCCGATCCTGTGTCAGTAATCCCCTGGTCTCACTTCCATCTTCTTCAGGTCATCTTTTTTATGTTAGTCAGGATATGTCGGTAAAGGAGATTAATATTGGTATGACACAAGGTATAAACTTATGATACAAGTAATTCTTATTAATTAGATTTTTTACACAAGAGCTAAGATACCGCTTTAAGTAATATCTTAGTTCACCTGTAATTTATACTATGTATTTCAATAAGTTGTTATATGCGATATTTTAATTAACTTTTTCTCATTGCGCACTCATCAAAATTAAAAATATTCAAAAAACATCTGGAACAAAAAAAAAAATGTCTACTAATCATAGAATGTATCTATATTCGTTAAAAAATATTGCTACTCGTGAAGTAACTGTCACTTACACTCGAATTTTGGTATACTTGAACCATTTTCAAATCAGCACCATATATTTTTCATCGGTAAAATTCTTAAACTGTCTAAAACTTTTATAACTTTCAGCAAAATGTATCATGCGTGACGAACATAATGATGTTTTTTATGCCTTTACTTTGCCCCTTCATACCATTCGGTAGTAATGAGAGTGTCCTAAAATGCACGTGCCATATTCTTCTCCGTCTAGACTAAATCCTTTAAGCAAACATTATTCATTTAATAAGTTATAGTGGTAATAAAAAATATGAAATTAATCATTAGTAACAATTAAGTAAGTATGACTGCACATTTTGCATAAATGCAATGCTTGCATAAATGGAGAATCAACAGAAATACAAAGAGGTGTCAGACAGGGTTGTATACTGTCCCCACTGTTCAATTTATATTCAGATATAATATTTAAAGAAGAATGAATTACAATGCCTTTTAAATGCCATTGACACAATGGGAAGAGAGTTTGGTCTAAACATAAACTGTTCAAAAACAAAACACATGGTGTTTAGCCACATCAAGATTCACGGTTATATGTTGATGGTCGTATAATACAAAGAGAACCCCGTTTTAAATAATATCTGAATTGCCATATTACTGAACAACTAGATCCAGATAAAGAGATAAAATGTAGAATTTAGATAGCCAGCACGACATTTTTAAAAATGAGGTCATTCTTCTGTAATGATAACTTGCAAATTTAACTTTGAAAGCCCATGATTAAATGTTACCTTTGGTCAATCCTCTTATACGGTGCTGAAACATGGACATTAAAAATATTCACCATTAATCGTTTGGCGACCTTTGAAATGTGGCTGCACTAAACATACAATGGACGGCTATGCTGACAAAATGTGGCAGTCCTTAAAGAGAGCAAATGCTGCTCGCGAGCTACTTAATAACATCGAATGTAGGAAGGTGGCCTATTTTTGACAAGTAGTAAGGGGGGACTGATATTATATTCTTCAACTTATTATGATGGGTAAAATCGAAGGACGCAGTGGAATTGGTAGAAAACAGGCCACTTGGTTGAAGAATATAAGGAAGTGGACAGGAATAAAGAAAGCAGAGCATCTATTTAGAATAGCTCGAGACAAAGACAGTTTTGCCATGTTAATCGCCAACGTCAAGGGGACTTGATAGGGTACGTTGAGAAGAAGAATGACTACACAAACAAGGAAGATATACAAGAATACACAAACTACGTCCAGGGCCGAAAAATAAAAACGGGAAAAAAATCAATACAGGTATTTGAAGGTGCTAAATCGTAGGGGGACATAGTTAATTAAAAATACATACAGAGGTACTCGTAAATCGACCTCATTTTTTTATAAACAAAGGCCAAAGTCAGAAAATATTGTTTTTTGCCTATAGCATTTTTAGTATCATATTTACAGCAAAAGTTGTTTTATGAAAGTTGTGTATCATAAAAAAACGATTATTTTGAATTTTTACAAGCTAAAATCCACAAAGAATTAACCGAGATAACTGCAAAAAAACACGTTTTTTGCACTATTTTGTAAATGTTAATAACTTTTGCCAAATAGGTCGTAAGGAACTTATATCTTAATCATGAGGAAATTAAGTGCCTTTATCAGTGTACAAAATTTCAAGAAGATCTGTTTGTCAGTTTACGAGTTATGTTAAATGTTTATCCCAGACATCGAATGTTTAAACAACAATTGTTGCCCTAGGAGTATTTTCAGAGCTTTTTGGCAAAGTGCAATAAGTTCCTAAAGACTAAAAGTATTACGAAAGTTAAAAAAAGAATACATTTATTTCTTAATTGTTGTTGAACAGGTCGATAAAAAAATGGTGAGTTTTTTCCTTATAAACAATTAGAATATCTTTGTTATTTTTTATAATTAATAATTATAATTGGTTGTATCAAAAAGCTGGTAAAAACACAATAATAGCCAAGTTATACTTTTTTTTTAAAATTACATCTCGATTGTTTATAAATATTAAGAGTTGAAATTTTTACAGAATGATAATAAATATCTATATTTTATATTTCAATTGATAAGTACGGACTATCTTCTATTTAAAACGAGTAATAACCATTTAATAGTCTAAGAGCTAGTGAACCCTCCGACTAACGGTCGTCCTGTAAGGCTAGAAATTTTTCTAGTGATAATTCATAGCACACCAAGGCTAAAAACCATGACCTGGTAGGCCTCAGTGGTGCACGTGTATCTACCAGGTGAATCGAAAAGTGCAAATTTAGGGGGTAAAATAAACTTTCTCCTGTAAGGTTTAAATTTAAGTATGTGTTTGAGTAAGTTATTCAGAAGAAATGTGTACAATGACAGGCGATTCTGAAGAGCATAAGACCTTGCCAGGCGAGGGAAAAATTAGGGGTTTTTCATAAAATTATTCTTTTTGCATCGAACAAATTTTTTTTAGGTTTTTTGAATCATTCCAAACAGAAAACGTCTTTAGTGATTTTTGTCTTAAGTTAATAGTTTTTGTTATATAAGCGATTGAAAATTTTGAAAATTGCGAAATCGGCCATTTTTAACCCTAAATCGGACATTTATCTAAAAATTTCAATGTTGCCAAGATACGTAGATATTCTTTAAACATTGATTGACGAAAAGCCCTTTGTTTTTTTAATTGCTAATCAAGCAGGTGCGACACTGTAGTATAAGTGAGGACGTTTGAGTTTGCATAAATTCATTATCTCGAGAATTGGCAAATTTCAAGAGAAATCCTCAGATAGGTCGATTTTTATTTTTAAATTAGGACTTTTTGGTATATATATATATATATATATATATATATATATAATACTAGTGACGTCATCCATCTGAGCGTGATGACGTAATCGATGGTTTTTTTAAATGAGAGTAGGGGTTGTGTGATAGCTCGTTTGAAAGGTTATTGAATTTTCTATTCACTAATATAAACATTAACATAATTATTTATACAGGGTGTACAAAAAACTTTTTTTTATTAAATTAACTTTGATTAAATTTGACAAATAGAAGAAAATTTTTTTTGTACACCCTGTATAAGTAATTATGTTGATGTTTATACTACTGAATAGAGAATTAAATAACCTTTCAAATGAGCTATCACACAACCCATACTCTTATTTAAAAAAATCATCGATTACGTCATCACGCCCATATGGATGACGTCACTAGTATTATATATATGCCAAAAAGTCCTAATTCAAAAATAAAAATCGACCTATCTGAGGATTTCTCTTGAAATTTGCCCATTCTCGAGATAATGAATTTATGCAAACTCAAACGTCCTCACTTATACTACAGTGGCGCACACGCTTGATTAGCAATTAAAAAAACAAAGGGTTTTTTGATATTTTATTGGAAAAAACTCTTCGGGATTTTATCAATCAATGTTTAAAGAATATCTACGTACCTTGGCAAAATTGAAATTTTTAGATAAATGTCCGATTTAGGGTTAAAAATGACCGATTTCTCAATTTTCAAAATTTTCAATCGCTCATATAACAAAAACTATTAACTTAAGAGAAAAATCACTAAAGACGTTTTCTGTTTGAAATGATTCAAAAAACCTAAAAAAATTGTTCGATGCAAAAAGAATAATTTTATGAAAAACCCCTAATCTTTCCCCTCGCCTGGCAAGGTCTTATGCTCTTCAGAATCGCCTGTCATTGTACACATTTCTTCTAAATGACTTACTCAAACACATACTTAAATTTAAACCTTACAGGAGAAAGTTTATTTTACCCCCTAAATTTGCACTTTTCGATTCACCTGGTAGATATACGTGCACCGCTGAGGCCTGCCAGGTCATGGTTTTTGGCCTTGGTGTGCTATGAATTATCACTAGAAAAATTTTTAGCCTTACAGGACGACCGTTAGTCGGAGGGTTCACTAGCTCTTAGACTATAAAGTGAAGTTATTCACGCTGACTGAGCTGGGACCATGTGATGGGGAAGATTGTCGGAGTCCAGTTCCGCGCGTTGAGATTTTGCGATAGAAAGTTCAATTTGGAGCGCTTGAAAAATTTTATAATATCTCAGCTTCCAGAGAACGTAGAGCCTTCATTTTTTTTTAAATTGGGTTAACTTGACGAAAGAATAATAACTAGCTAATTTTAATTTACCGGAAAAATCGGAAAATTCTGGAAAATGGACTTTTTTATTCAACATCCATTTACAATGGTAACACTAATATATTTTGATAAATATTTTTATAAAATATTATCAATTTGTAAATAAATATTAAAATATAATTATAGTATATATCTATTTATACACGGTGGTTAATTTTATTCGCCTCGGTGTCTGTACGGAAAACCACTTGATTTAAAAAAATTTCTTCATAGACATATACAGGCCAATTAATACTACAATCTAAAAATAATGTGAATTATACAGGGTGTTACAAAAAAGAGTGGTATATCAAAGATATATTTTTTTATGGAACATCCTACAACTGATGAAATTTTTAAATTTCCCTTAAAAAATAAGCTAGACTATATCACAAATTTTAGAAAAAAATAAATATTTACAAATCTAAGAGTCGCTAACAAATTTTTTCTTAGATCTTCATTTTTAAATTTTTAAACACATGTTTATTGTAACAAAATTTATAATTACTTAATAGTACATTTTTAGATTTAAAAACTAATTGAAAACAAAAACATTCTCAAATTGAAAAAAAAAAAATGTGTCTATAGAGTATAATTATTGATCTTCGTTAATTCTACACAGTTTATGTACAGGTTCATTAATTTATTCAACATTATCCCTAATTTTTTTAAACAAATCTTCAACTTCCATTTCGTCATCTATAATAACTGTCAAAAGGATGTAGCATCTTTTTTCGCCAGTGTCATCTTTGCAATTTATGCAAAGCTCGGTACAATTGATTTATTTCAAGAAATTATGGATAATGTGGAAGAAATTAATAAACCTGTACAAAAACTGTGTAGAATTAATGAAGATTAATAATTATTATAATCTATACATAATGTTTTTTTAATTTGAGAACGTTTTTGTTTTTGATTAATTTTTAAAACTAAAAATGTACGATTAAGTAATTATAAATTTTGTTACAATAAACGTCTGTTTAAATATGCTGAAGAGTCTATTATGAAGATCCAAGAAAAAAATTGTCACTGATTCTTAGATTTGTAAATATTTATTTTTTTTCTAAATCTTTACATTTTTCTAAAAATTGAAATAAATCAAAACACCCTGTACTTAGGTATAGTCTAGCTTCTTTTTTAAGGGCAATTTAAAAATTTCATCAGGTGTAGGGTGTTCCATAAAAATAATATATCTTTGATATACCACTCTTTTTTGAAGCTCCCTGTACAATTCACATTATTTTTAGATTGCAGTGTTAATGGCCCGGTATAATTTTCGTTATAAGACAGTTGATGGAAAAATTCAGGAATAAACAAACAAACGCTCATATAGTATTCATTAATAAGAAAGAGAAACTCATGAAGAGACTGATAAGTTTCATGTGAAAATAGGATTTCACCAAGACTTAGTGCTTAGTCCTTATTTATTCTCAGTAGTTTTGGATCAGATAACTACAGGGTAACATTCCCTGGTGCTTAATGTATGCTGATGATGTGGTGTTGGTGGAAAATAGTGAAGGCGATTTTGAACAAAAACTGGAACTGTGGAGACAAGCTCTTGAGGCAAATGATTTAAAACTTACTGGGACAAACACAGAGTATTTGGAATGTTCGTTTAAAGATGGAGTTACAACAACTAAAATAGAATACCTTTTGTCTCGAAGAACTGAAGAGTTGCATCTCAAATAGTTCTTTAAGTCCTTATTTAATTAATTATAATAAATACCAATTAATCTGCTAACATTATACTTTTATTTAGCGTAGTATTTTAACAATGACTCATAACGCGTCGATCTACACATACATAGTTTTACTATCTATCTATCTATATCACAATGCTGATTCCTCGGCATATTTTCTACCAATCTAAATAATAACAAATGGAGTTCAAGTTCAAAGCATATTAAACATGTGATACAAAACTATAAACTGATATTGTTTTTATATCTGTTTAATATCTTAAAGGTTAATAACATCTTATTAGAATTAAAATTAAAATATGTTTTATACAGAGTGTTCATATTATACTACAGTTTGGTGAAATGATTGTGAAAAGTGCGAGTTTTAAGTATGTACCTAAGATAGGTATTACAGAGTAATAGGGAAATAGATGGACCCTACTAGAATTAAGGTTAAATGGATAAAATGGAAGGAAGCGAGTGGTGTATTGTGTTAAAGAAAAATACCAATTAAATAGAAGCTAAAATTATATAAAACCGCCATGAGATCGGCTATGATTTGGGCAGTTAAAAGAAATAGGAACAACGAATGCATGTGGTAGAAATAGAGACTTAGATGGATTAGTGGAGTAACAAAAAAGGATAAAACTAGGAATATAGGAATGGAGTATATTAAGGCAAGTCTAGGGGTGGCACCAATTGATGCCAAACTGAGGGATGTTAATTTTCCCAAAAAAAACAAAAACCTCAAGTTCATAACAGCGAATCTTTTTCTTCTTCATGTGCCATCTCCTCTAAGAAGGTCGGCAATCATCATGGTAATTCACACTTTCGACACCTCTGCTCTAAAGACATCAGCAGAAGTGCAGTTATACCAAGCTCTGAAATTGTTTAACTAGGAGATGCTCGTTCTTCCACGACTCTTTCTACCCTATATTCTTCCTTGTATTATTAATTGCAACATGTTATAACGCTCACCCTCATGACGTGTACCAGATTTTTCTAACCTTAATTTGTGCTTAAAACCTTTCTTTCGTTTCCAATTCTTATCAACACCTCGATATTCGTGACTCAATCCACCCAACTTATTCTTAACATCCTTCTGTAGACCCATAACTCGAAGGCTTCTAATCTGTCTGAAACATATTTCTTTAATGTACAAGCCTCCTACCCATAAAATAATACGGAGAACACGTAGCATCTCAGAAATTTTATCTTTTAAAAAATAATTGTAATATCCCTGCTACATAATACTTTTTTCAGTTTGATAAAAGCATTTTTTGCCTGTCTTATTCTTGCTTTAATCTCTTATGAGTATTTATTTTTTCATTAATTATTGGAACAGGTATATATTTGTATTTTTCAACTTTCTTAATTTGTTCTCCATGTATTGTTGTTCTCCTTGTATTGCTTTCTTGGCGCTGTTGGGCTTTTGCAATTATCACAAATTGTGCCTTTTTGTGTTAAGGGACAGTCCCTTTTCTTCTCTATTCTTCTACCATTCAACCATTTGTTATAAATCCTCAAGACATTCCGCTAATAAAATAGTGTCGTCGGCAAACTATATACTATGGTCATTGGGCCCACATATAAAATTATTATTAATGACCACACCGTCGAAACTTTTTGTACTTGTTATTTGGGCGGAGTCGGACCAATTTGGAGCTTGGGGTATTATGGTAGTGGGGCATTTGTCTGTCAAGCTGTCACGAAGTTTTCAATTGTATGCAAGAACAAAATTTATAACCACATTGGTCATTTTATTTTAATCAATGGTTTTTATCATATAAACAGCGAAAACAATTTTGTCGGACAAAAATATTGGGCCATATGACGCGTCGGACACGCTAAATATGTCAAAATAATAAATTTATTACCACATGGCTAATTTTATCAGAATCTACCATAAAACATTTTTACAATAATGTGGTACCCTTGTCGAACGGGGCATATGCGCAGTTGGATGCGCCGAAGATGTCAATTTTCTGGAATTTTTTTATTTACAACCATATTTCCGACATAAATAGGAGGTTATAAGTAATTATATTCTAAATAAAAAAATCTAAGTGTATGTATGTATGTATCGGTTTTAGAACATATGTCGACGTTGTCCGATGCCTAACTTCCACGTCCTTCTATCATCCCATTGGTAATCTCTAAGATCCCTTGTACTCATTGCTTTGGTTACCCCTTCTTTCCATGTCTTTTAGGGTCTTCCTCGTTTTTTTGCGGTTTGGTGGTACCCACTGCATGATCTTTTTGGGCAATTTTATGTCTTCCATTCTTTGAACATGACCATACCAAATCAACTGTTTCCTCTCAATGTCTGTTGTTAAGTAACCATCTATTCCAATTCGTTGTCTTATTTCCTCATTTCGAACTCTTTCCCTACGGGATATACCTAACGATCTTCTAAACACATCCATTTCTACAGCTTCTAATTTTTTTCCTGTTGTTCTCGGTTATTCTCCAAATTTCTGCTCCGTAAAGTAGGCTGCTTTTAATAAATGTTTCATAGATATTGTATTTTCGCTGTATTCCTATTTCGGAGCTCCAAAGTATTCCATTTAGGGTCGATTTCTCATACCTGCGTTAATCTATGGTTCAGTTGAACCAGGTTCACCCGTGATCTGTGGTTTTGTTTGAAATGCATTTCTCATTGTGGGTTCATGTCAGCGCTCGTTCTACAGCTTTCGAGAAATGCCAATAGATGGCAAAAGGTAAAAAACTTTCGCCATTTTGAACTACAATTTTTATGCTGTTTTTGAATAAAGTTAAATTTAAGTATTTATAGTCAAATAGTCATTTTAATAATTATAAATAAATATTATAAAAACAAAAATAATGTTATCATTTATCGTTGGGCTTAATATAATAAAATAGGATATATTTATTATATGACAGCGTTTCGTGTTAATACAACGCATGCGTAGTCCATGGAATCATCTGAACTGAGTTCTGAAATCTTTGAACGGCCGAATTCCACCGTTCAAGCATCGTTCAAGTTTAAACTGCAATCGGTTGAACGTGAATTGAGAAAGACGATTTTGACTTTAAACTGACGTTTACTAGAAGTTCAGGTTAAACTGGAGTTGAACTCGATATGAGAAATTGGCCCTTAGGCAGCCAATTGTTCTTCTAGCTTGTGTTACCCTTTTCTTTATTTCCTCATCGTATTTTCCCGTTCTATTGAAGATTACTCTCAGGTACGTGTATTCACTACAGGATGTGATTTGTTCATTATCATCTAGTTCGATATTGGATAACTCAGCTCCTACGGGTAGGTATTTAGTTTTTTCCACATTAATTTCCAAGCCCCACTGTTCATATTCCTCCTTTAGTTTTCTTGCCATATACTGTAGGTCGTTTTTATTATTAGATATGATGACTTGGTCATCAGCAAATTGTAAGGTATATAAACAAACCTCTCCGAGTTCTATACCCATACCGTGGCATTTACGTTTCCACTGGTTTATGCTGTTGCAACATATATTTTGAACAAAGTTGGTGAAATACAGCAGCCCGGGCGCAGACCCTTGTTAACTATGAACTTTTTAGATAGTGTGTTGCCAATTTTTACTTGTGATGTAGAATTTGCATATAGATTTTTTAAGGCTTTGGCTAGAGTGTAGCTGACGTTAGTTTCTTGTAGTGATTTCCACAATTTAGTCACAGAAACGCTGTCGTATGCTTTACGGAGGTCAACAAACATAAGATGGGTCTCTTGATTGGTTGCTGATTTTTTTTCAATTAATTATTTTAGGCAGAAGACATTATCTGTGCAAGTCCTTCCAGCGCGGAAACCAGCCTGTTCTTCTTCTTCTTGTTCCCTATACTCCATCTCAATGAGATTTCTAAGAATGCGCCCGTACACCCGGCTTAGTGTACTAGTTACCGATATTCCTCTGTAATTTGAGCAATCCAACTTATTTACATTCCAACTAATTATATTCTAAATCAAAAAATCTAAGTGTATGGCAAAAATATTGGGGCAAATCGACAGTCGGGCAAAAAAATTTAATTTTTATTAGTAGGTAAACTATACTTTTAAACTATGCTGGGTTCGTGCATCCCTTATCTTCACAACAACTTTTCCGACAAAAGTAGTAGGTTACAAGTAATTATATTCTTAAACAAAAAATGTAATTGTCTGACAAAAGTATTGAGGCAAACGGAGAGAAAACTTAATTCTTTTAGGTAATCGACGCCCTTAAGAGGAGGCATTGTCAAAAACATTTTTAAAACAGTTTTTCTCGGTTACTTTTGAGTCGATTTAGCTAAAAATTGGTACACACACTAAGTACAACATTTAAAAGGGCGTGACGTAGAGTACCCAAAATTTTTCAAAAAATTTTCCGACAAGAAGGAAAATTTTGGAAAATTTTTTGAAATTTTTGGATCCATTCTCTTTGTCCGACAAGTGATCCACTATGCATTACATATGTAAAAAGCAGTACAAAATAAAAATGACATCTGTGGTACTAAATAAAAAAATTCCAGAAAATTGACGTCTTCGGCGCATTCGACTGCGCATATGCCCCGCGAAAATTGTCCGACGAGGTTACCACATTATTGTAAAAATGTTTTACGGTAGATTCTATTAAAATTAGCCATGTGGTAATAAATTTATTATTTTTATAAATTTGACATATTTAGCGTGTCCGACGCGTCATATGGCCCAATATTTTTGTCCGACAAAATTGTTTTCGCAATTTATATGACAAAATCCATTGATTAAAATAAAATGACCAATGTGGTTATACATTTTTTTCTTGCATAAAATTGACAACTTCGTGACAGCTTGACAGACAAACGCCCCACTACCATAATGCGCCAAGCTCCAAATTTGTCCGACTCCACCCAAATAACAAGGACAAAAAGTTTCGACGGTGTGGTCATAAATAATAATTTTATATGTGGGCCCAAGGACTATTATTGATTGGTTGAGCATTTACTTTTATTCCCGTAGTTGTTTCTTTTAGTGCTTCCTGGATTATGTCCTCTGAATACAAATTGAACAAAGTTGGAGACAGGATACAGCCTTGCCTGATGCCCCTCCCAATCTGTATTTCATTTAAATGAAAAGACGTTGTTCCCTTTTACTAATGATCCTGATGTCTCTCTTGTCTAAGTTTTTCTTTTTAAACAATTCGATAAGTCAGTTATATCTGACTTTATCGAAGGGTTTGTTGTAATCCAAGAAACACAAATTATGTATACTGGCTGATTAACATCCATCCACCTTTGCACAAGTATAGTTACAGCAAACAGGGCATCCCCAGTGCATTTCTAAATGCAAATTGTGTGTCACTCATGTCTTGCTCAAGTTTGTTGTGTTTTCTCCGGTTTATAATTTTTAAAAATATTTTGAGGGTATGACTCATTAAACTTATCCGGTGTTCTTGACATTATTTTGCGTTTTGTTTTTGGGCAGTGTTATGAACGTTGTCAGTAGCCAATCTCTGAGTATGATTCCTGTACTATATATTTTATTAAATAAGTTGACCAATATTCCAATTTGCTGTCCTTCTATTAACTGTATTTTGTCTACCAGTATTTGGTCATGACCTAGACCTGTTGCCTTGTTCTTTGTTCGCATTATCGCCTCTAATACCTCATCTTCTGTTATGTATAGGCCGCTGTAGAACTATTCCTGCTCTAGTCCTATCTCAGTCAGTTCGTCTTTAAATAGCTCTTGAATATACCTGCCATTTTTAGGCCTTTCACCGACGTCTATAATTATTTTGCCGTTTTTATCCAGCAGTATTTTTGATTTTTTCTTAATATTCGTGCCTGTTATTTCTCTAATTTTTTTATGATAGCGAATCTACTAATATGTAAATTGGAGATGGAGGGTCAGATAATAGAACAAATAATGGGTGTTTATTACACTGTCTAGCTACGGAAAGTAGGGAAAAGAAGCGGAAGATCAAGTTACTAGAGCAAACAGAGCCGCAGGTTGTCTGAATGAAGCAATATGAGGAAACTAAACTATCAGGAAAGAAATGATGACCAAGAAAAAGACGAAGAATATTTTGAACATTTTGGGATCATTGTTCTACTTAACTGAAAGTTTATAACTCCGTTTTAATACGAAATATATGTACTGTAAAATACTTTGACGGTATTTTGTGCCCATTAAGTTAATTTAAGTCCTCGTAGCCTATTTGGTATAGCATTCGGCCAGAGATCGAGAGGTCTTGAGTTCGAGTCCGGAACAATCCTATACTTTTTTCCTCGACACCGTAAGGTACAAGAGGACGGCTTAAGTAAGTAAGTAAGTAAATTAATTTATTATAATTTATATATTCTGTACATTAAAATAACGAAAAATAATTTTGTTTCTTTTTATTAGTAACTATCTTTCATAAAAATAATAAATTTAAGTAAACATTTTAAAATTACTATTAAGAATGTGTTTGTTCTTCGGGTAACAGCTAGAAACTGTATGCCATAGAAACTATTACTTAAAAAAGTTATCCTCTCGATAAAAAATCACAGACGTTGTATTTAGTAGTCTTCATTACCCTCTTCCAATCAGTGCAATAAAACAAAATACATAAACGAATTAATAAAGGATAAAGTGTAAGAGTTTTTGACCCATTCGATCCAGACATTTTTATGGCGTTCCTCTGTTCTTAATCTGTTAGACGTTTTGTTCATCGGTTCGAGTTTAAGTGTCATTGTTTTTCAAGTTTCCAGACAATTTATCTTCTAAATTATTCTACAGCTATGGTTACAGTACGAGTATATTGCTTCGAAAGTTACAATAATTGAGAAACACTTGTATCTTTGTTATAAAAGGTGTCCCAGAATTCACGAAATATTTTATTTTGCCGCCTTTTATCCAGTAATGTGTTGCCAACAACAAAATACAAAGAATAAAAGTTAAAAGTCCCAGATCCAAAATTCAAGATTACAATAAAAATGAAAATCGTAAATAATTATTTAATTCTGAAAACTTTTCTTGTTGGAACTTCTTTCTGGTACATCCTTAATCTCTAACTTTGAAACTTTATAAGACAAGAGACAAAGAATAAAGAATGCGAAAAGGACTCTACAATATGCGGTCACATTCCGCTTTCATTCGTCTAGGAAAACATTCCGAAAGAAAGTTCCTAGTACTCAAATCTGAGGAACGATAGAAGTGAAAGATGCAGTTTATGTTTCTTTTCGATTTAGAGGCGATGCATAATATCCAAACAGCTGTTTTTGTCTTGCGACTTCCTCAGTGGAGCTGCGTGCATACCTCTGAAGCAAAACTAAACCAAACTGCCTATTTATGTGGAATTTCAAAAATAGTTTAAAATACGCTTTTGAGACGCTGCCAGCGACACCTCTTAAATAAAAGAGAAAATCCCAGATACAAAATTCACCATTAAAATAAAAATGAAAATAGTAAATCATTTATTTAAATCTGAAAAAACTTTTCTTGTTGTTGACTCTACAATATGCAGTTAAAGTACGCTTTCATTCGTCTAGGAAAAAATTTAAAATGCCACATAAATAAACAGTTTGGTTTCGTTTTGCTTCAGATGTGTGCACGAAGCTCCACTGAGGAAGTCGTAAGACAGAAACAGCTGTCTGGAGATTGTGCATCGCCTCTGAATCGAAAGGAAACATAAACTGTCTTTTTCACTTTTATCTTTACTGAGATTTGAGAAGGAACTTTCTTTCAGACCCTTTCTCCTAGACGAATGAAGAGAGTGTGAAGAGGATAATTCGAAAATTCATGGATTCTAGATCAATGGGTAACGCTAAACACACTGGTCGTCAGGGCCCCCGCAAGGTTGAGCGGCGTTCGCGCGTGGCACATATTTAGCGCCCTTTAAACCTACTACATCCACTTATGAAATGAATCTATAATTTTTCATTTTTCACTTGTAATAAAACAACAGAAATTGCAAGAATTCAAATTTTATTTTTCTTGTAACTAATTTGCTGATGATGACAAAAGAAACAAATAAAAACATTAATTATTAGTTAAATCTAGAAATTGACTCTTTAGAATAAATCTAGATTTAACTAACTACTATGGTCTAAAGATATAAGACAAAAATCGAAATTGACAATCTGTCGTACCTTGGTAAAGCCTATTATGACTTATGTGGCAGAAGTTTCTCTGATCACGAAAAAAGATAGAAAAAGAATAGAAATAGTAGAAATGGATTATCTAAGGAGAGCGTGTGGTATATCCAAAAAGGATCGCATCAGGAATAAAGATATTAGAAGGAGGACAAAAACTGTATATTCCAGTGTAGATAGAATTGAAACGAGACAACTAGTGTGGTATGGTCACGTCAAACGAATGAATGAAGATAGATGGCCAAATAAAGCTTTAAATTCCATACCACAACAACGAAGAAGAAAGGGAAGGCCTTCAGTTGCCTGGGAAGAAAATGTAAGGCACATCATGAGAGATAGAGCCATCAAAGAAGACGAATGGATGGACAGAAAAAGATGGCGGTCGAAATGCGAGAAGCGGCAGAGGCTGTAGGAACCTCGCTTACACATCTATACATATATCTAGAAATCGATACCTTAAATTTAAAAACGGGTGTTTTTCTAGATTTGACTGCAGCAAATTCTTTTATAATATCTTCAAAGTCAATTTTATTGACGAGTTCTTGCTATATAGCTAATATTGCTAAACCAGATAATCTTTCATGTACCATAGTAGACCTGAAATAATTTTTAATTAGGTAACTTTAATTTTGAAAATGATCTCCAAACAGAAGCAACAGACACATTTAAAGTGAGGAGGATTCTTAATGAAATAGTGATATTTGGTAAAGGTGAAGTTAAATGATTTCAAATATACCCCCCCCCCCCCTAATAACTTATTTATTTTTAGTACATAAGCAAAACGCTCTGTAGGTCGATATTTAAAATAATGATAGTATATTATAGCTTCAATGTTTCGAACTTCACGCGATACCTCTTCAAGTGACAGACAAAAGTTTGATTTTTTTAATGAGAAAGTATCATGTGATATCTCATTTAAAAGATTTTGGAATACTGATTACAAAAATATATAGTACTTTAATACTTTTTGAGAGCGTAGGCGAAAAATTTCGGTCGTATTCTTTTTAAATGCATTAATTTTTTTTAATCCTGAAGAAACTAATACGTATTTTTGAAAAATTTAAACGCAAAATGAAAGACTACATTATTACCGAGGGCTGAAAGTCCCTAAGAATAAACAAAAAGTTTCTTTTGAATGATATATTTAAAATTAAAAATTACACTCAATGTTCTCTTTTGTTTTTCACTCCTGTAACTTTTAAAATAAACATAGAATTTCTCGGGGAATTGTGACCCTCGATAATACTGTGATCTTTCGTTCTGCGCTAAAATTTTTCAAAAATACTTATTAGTTTTCTTAGGATTCGAAAAAAAAACTGAATGCGTTAAACAGTATTAGCCCGAAATTTTGCGCCTACTCTCTTAAAAAGTATTAAATTATTATACATTTTTGGAATAAGAATTCCAGAAGCTTTTAAATGAGGTGTCACATGATGTAAGTACTTTCCTATTCAAAAAAATTAAAATTACGACTGTCACCTGAAAAGAGTGACCATATTTATATAAACATAATATACTATGATTATTTTAAAAATCGACCTATCCGAGCGTTTTGCTTATGTGCTAAAAATAAATAAGTTAATAGGGAGGGGTAACTTATTCAAGTGCACTGTATATTGAAGATTATAACAGGATTTGATGAGTCAGGTAATGAAAATAATTTGAAAGCTTTTATCTCACTAAATAAATCAGTTGCATCAATACCCACCTCCGTTTTTACTGGATCAGTTAACTTTTGTTGAAGAACCTACTGAACCACTACCACTGTTATTGTGTTTTTTTTAATTATATGTAAATTGTTAATATATACAGGGTGTCCCGAAAAGATTCATAAATTATACCACAGTTCTGGGGAAAAAATAGGTTGATTGAACCTCACTTACCTATATACAATAGTGCACACAAAAAAAGTTACAACCCTTTGAAGTTACAAAATGAAAATCGATTTTTTTTTCATATATCGAAAACTCTTATAGATTTTTTATTAAAAATGGACATGTGGCATTGTTATGGCAGCGACATCTTATACAAAAATTAAAGTGAAATTTGTGCACCCCATAAAAATTTTATGGGGGGTTTGTTCTTTAAACCCCCCCCCAAACTTTTGTGTACGTTCCAATTAAATTATTATTGTGGCACCATTAGTTAAACACAATGGTTTTAAAACTTTTGTGCCTCTTATTACTTTTTAGATAAGCCAGTGTTTATCGACATATTTTGAATTTTTTTCGAATCCACCACATATTTGTATTATGGTTAAGTACGATATTATAGAGAGCTGTTAATAATCTGAAAATTTATTTATAATTTAGATTTTTAGCTATATTTTGAAGAAGAAGCCACATCTCGATAAAAGGTGACTTTTAGGAGTCTAAGAAAGACTTAAAAAGACTAAGAGGCAAAAAAGTTTTAAAAACACTGTGTTTAACTAATGGTACCACAATAATAGTTTAATTGGAACGTACACAAACGTTTGGGGGCTTTAAAGAAACAAAACCCCCATAAAATTTTTATGTAAATATATTAAAAAAAAGCCGCATCTCGATAAAAACTGGATTATAGAAAAAATACTAGGAGGCAAAAAAGTTTTAAAAACGTTGTGTTTAACTAATGGTATCACAATAACGAATTAATTGGAACGTACACAAAAGTTTGGGGGGTTTAAGGGAACAAAACTCCCATAAAATTTTTATGGGGTGGACAAACTTCACTATAATTTTGTTTTAAGATGTTCCTGCCACAAGAATAATACATGTCCATTTTCAATAAAAAATCTCTAATAGTTTTCGATATATTGAAAAAAATCGATTTTCATTTTGTAACTTTAAAGGGCTGTAACTTTTTTTACGAGCACATTTGTACTAAGGTAAGTTAGGTTCAATCGAACTATTTTTGACTTCAGAATGTGTGGTATAATTTATGACCAATCTTTTCGGGACACCCTGTATAACTTTATTTTACTTTGCATTTTACTTATATACCCCAAGCGCAAGTTTTCCGCGGTATACCAATTAAAAAATGGAACATTATTTTTTTCGTCCCACCCTATTATACATGATAAATAAACTTCTTCATGAAAATGAGTAAATCGATCAAATCTTAATTTATTTTCTTAGCGTACAGTTTAGTTTCCCTTAGATCTAAAATTATATTTTATAAAATGAATCCACTATGCATATTTTACCTTAAACCTATACTTAATGTAGATTTAGAACATGTTCAGAATGTGATTTTGAGTTTAATTCAAGAAAATGGTTCATTGAAAGTGCTTATAGTCTCTAATTGTAATAAAAATAGCGGTATTGCGTGCATCTAACAATTGTTTGATTGCAGGGGCAATAAATTAATAGGTAATATCCTTGCACTTTGAATGAATTGTTCATCTAATATTAATCTTTTAACACAAAATCCACACTTTTAGAGCCAATGTTGCCATAATTTTACTCAATAGTGAAAAGTAAATAGAATTTTAAACAAACGAAGTGAAGTCCATGACTTTTCTGTTATAATATGGACAATTAGTCCGATTAACGAGAATGACAATTTAACAACTTCACAGCTAGTGTATTTAATTTTAGGGAGAGAATTTTAGAACTTTTGAGATAAAGGATAATAAAAAATAACAAGATGTGCAACATTTTTTATAATTAGATTATTGAATAGTTGTTGTATCCTACTTTAAGATTGATTATAGATCCCTTTAGCAGTACCACCGGTACGCTATTGGCCGTCCGCGTAGCTTGATCCTCTTTTTTATAATCTTGCTAACCTGCACTGGAGGCCGTAAGGACCCAAAAGAAATACACATTGAATTTTCTTTTTATTATGGGCCTAACTGTAACAATCTCTGTACAAGAGATGCCGAAAAAGGGGAAGGTCACAAATGCGATGGTCAGATGACCTGAAGAAACACGCCGGGTCAAAATTGATGCAAAGTGTCCAAGATAGAGAGGCATGGAAGAAGGAAGTCGATGCCTCTGTCCACGGGTGGATTTTTAGTGTTGATTAGATAGATCTAAGATACTCGGTCTCAGTACTTTGATGTCAGCAGCTATTTTTAAAGGCGGATGCCGGTTCTCAATATAAAGCGGAGGAGCTAGTTTTGTAAACAAATATTTTTAGAGGTCAAATAAACTAACGTAATGAAAATTCAGGGTTAAAATAAAACCAAATAATTGAAAAATATAAAAGGTAGTGAAGTGACATAACTATTTATAGGACTATAAAAGTAATAATATGAAGTAAATTGGACTATAACTTGTATATATTATGTATATTATACGTGTACCTTTGATATATGAAATATAAAAACAAAAATACAACATTAAAAATAGTAAAATTTATAACTGCACAACTGATTGATACTATATTATTATCATATTTATTTTTAATAGGTTTCCCCAATTCCACAAACGAGACGTGCTTATTCTCAAGATCATCAAAATGACCAATTCAGCATAGTGAGAGTCATTACCGAATATAAACATTAAGCAGATCAAGTGTTCAATCTCAAATTAATCCCTTAATTTGTAATCTCACATTTTTTCTTAACTTACAAAACTTTTATAGTTTATTGAACTTTATAAGTTTTGCAATAGCTTTCTTTAAACTGTAGTTGCAATCTTTCAACATGCAAAGTCCGTAGTTCGGTTGTCATGCAAATTATTGATGAATTGTATATATTTTGACGAGATTATAAATTAACCAAAGGGACTATTTTGGGTTGCAGTCTAATTGAAATAGGTAACGAGGTAACTATTTCAATTAGACTGCAACCCAAAATAGTCCCTTTGGTTAATTTATAATCTCGTCAAAATATACAATTCATCAATAAGTTGCATGACAACCGAACTACGGACTTTGCATGTTGAAAGATTGCAACTACAGTTTAAAGGAAGCTATTGCAAAACTTATAAAGTTCAATAAACTATAACAGTTTAGGAAGTTAAGAAAAAATGTGAGATTACAAATTAAGGGATTAATTTGAGATTGAACATCAAGAATATTGATTAATTGCAAATAAACAATATTTTTTCTCTGAATTCATAATTTTTTTCAGATTTATAATAACTTATCAGGTTTTCACCAGTATAACAGAAAAAAACCGGTTGAAATCGGGACAAAAACAACCGATAAAACTGGTTATTGCGAAGTAAAAAAACCGGCTTTAGGTTATAACCGGTCTGTTTTTTCCATCCCTACTTCCAGGTCTCTAGTATTTTTTATTTTGTCCTTTTTTTTGTTAAATTTTTCATTCGAAATTCGAAATTTAGTATTTATATTAAAGTTATATTGGCTTGTTTGTTTCTATGTTATATACAGGGTGTTTGGTAAACAATGGGCCATAGCGTAACCTTAGATTCCTGAGCTTAAAATAGGTCGATTTAAGCTAACTTACCTTAGTCCGAAAGTTGATAATAACCGAAATACAGGGTGTCAAACAAAGTTAAACTTTTATTTTATTTATTCTTGAATATTTCCTGACAGGCATGAGATAACAACACGAAATTTGTTAAACAGGGGTTTTTTGGGATGAGAAATCTAAATTCCCCACCAAAAATGATGTATTATTCATAGGACGCCACATACGTCTTTCAGCGCTCATTTAGTTCAATTTTTTTATCCCCCACTCTACATACTTTTTGAATTAAAAATTTTATTCTTTTAATATTTCTAACTAAAAAAGGTATACTACATTCATCTCGCTAAACTCTACTGTTTTCGAGATAAACGCATTTTAAATCTGCTATACAACAAAATTTTTGCATAAAGTTCTCATATTTATGTCATTGCATCGCAAATTCCATTTGAAGAAATTTGCGATACATTTTTGTAAATTTTTATGGTTTTAAGTTATTTTTCGGGCGCAACTACAATGATATTATGCAAAAAATTATGTTGCCTCGCAGATTTAAAATGCGTTTATCTCGAAAACGGTTGAGTTTAGCGAGATGAATGTAGTATACCTTTTTTAAGTAAAAATATTAAGAGAATAAAAGTTTTAATTCAAAAAGCATGTATACAGTGGGTAATAAAAAAAATTGAACCTATTAAATGAGCGCTGAAAGGCGTATGTGGCGCCCTCTGGCTAATACATCATTTTTGGTAGTGAATTTAGATTTCTTGTCCCAAAAAACCCCCGCTTATCAAATTTAGTGTTATTATCCCATGCCTGTTAGGATATATTAAAGAATAAATAAAATAAAAGTTTAACTTTGACACCCAGTATTTCGGCTATTATCAACTTTCGTACTAAGGTAAGTTAGCTTAAATCAACCTATTTTAACCTCGAGAATCTAAGGCTAAGCTGTGGCCCATTCTTTACCAAAAGCCTGTATATTGCGTTTAGAAAACTAATAATCCCCATTCTCACATATGGACCAGAGGCATGGAAGTAAAAAAAAATAGATAAAACCTCCCTATCGATTTTTCAAAGAAAGGTATTACGCAAGATATTCGGGACGGTCTGTGAGAACGGAATATGGAGGCGCATATATATATAACTTTTAACTGCAGAATATCAAAAGTTTCGTCGTAAAGATATTACCACTAAAATCAAGTGAAACCGTCTACAGTGAGTACAGTGTGCATTACATGTAGACCGGGCCCGGAATCGAACATGATAAAAATATTCTGGGAACGAGAAGACGGGATAGACCAAAGCTGAGATAAATAGATGCTGTAACACAGGATACTGAGAAGATTGGTGTTACTATCTAGAAAATACAACCAAGGGACTTGAGAAGGTCGAGGAACTTTAAGGGCATGTAGCACCATAATAATGATAATGATGCTTGAGTTTATTTCTTTCAATCAATTGTATGATTTATTGTTAATCATAAACGCTCTACCGTTTTTCCTTCTCATCAAAATAATAAAGAACTAATTTTTGAAACCAATGCGGCAACTGCGCATATAAAATAACATGTCCAGTTTAAGCCATTAGCATAATGAGTCCTTCAGCTAATAACCTTGTAAATTAATTCACTTCAAAAGCTCTGTTTTGCAAAAAAGCTAATTGAAATTTAAATTTAGAGTTTAACTTACAGGCAATTGGTTATGCAATCAAATCAACGTTCATGAACGATAAAGCTATGCTATTATTAGTCCAGAGAAATAAGGTTTTTCTCGGGACACTTGACCAGCCAGTTTGCAAATGGATTTTTTGGGTACTATATACCTAATACATTATACATATATACAAAAATTCCCGTCACAGTTCGGAAAAATAAAAAAGGTCAAAAATGGCAGTTTTTTAATTTATATCGCTGCAAATAAAAATAGAGTAATTAAATATCTTATTTAGAGTATTCACCTTGTAGTAGATGAACAAAGGTTTAAAATGGCAGTTTTTGAATTTTGCTCCAATAGTTTGCTGCTTCGAAAAATGCAAAATTATTCTGAAATTTCGAAAATAAAAAATTTCTGATAACTTTTGCGAAAATGAACTTAAGACTTTTATATTCCCAAAAAAGTTGAGTCAAACAGTCCATATAATGCACAACAAATTTCAAGATGATTCATCAATTAGTTTAAATTTTATTCATTTTGTTTATTCCAAAGAGCTTTTTTGCAATGTTATTGTTCAGAAACTAATAATGATAGAGCAATTCTGTGGAAACCACATGAAAGAAGAATACTTATGTTTTCAACGTTTTTAAAAATATCCATAAAAAGTCATTTTTATCATTCCGAAAACATCTTACTAAAGTAGAGTCAAGCTTATAAACAATTTTAATACCTTTGCTAATATTGACTGTAGACTAAATCTACTTTAGAATTTGAAAAGAAGGTATTTTTACACGAATTTTCAAAAACTTAGGTTAATTAGGGTCAAAGTTGGCCACTTTAAAATTATTTAATTAACAGTTACTTCTATATACATACATAAAATTCTCCTGCAACAATGTTAGTTACCATACTCCTCCGAAACGGCTTGACCGATTTTTATGAAATTTTTCACGTATATCCTGTGGAATCTATTTTTCATACCCATAAGTTATAAGGCCGGTTGCCCCCCTGACATTTTTTTTTAATTTTTTTTGTACACAATTGTGTACCTGAATTTTATATGATGTAGCATTAAAAATACATATAACTCTTAATTTTCACCATTATATCACCAACCCCTATTTTTTAATAACTATCTGTATATTTATATATAATCTATATATTTACATCTATAAAATTCTCCTATCACAGTGTTAGTTGCCATACTGCTCCGATAACGCTTGACCTATTTGTATCAAATAATATACAGGTTGTCCAGAAACTCTACCGACAAACGAAGACAGGAGATTCCTCAGATAATTTTAAGACAATTTAACCCAATTCACCTAGTCCGAAAATGCTTCATAAGGGAGCTAGAGCTCTTTGAAGATGGCGTCTTGTAATTACTTTTTCTTAAATACCTCCAGAACGCTTCTATTTAGAAAAACAAAAATTGGTACGCATATTAATCTTCAAGATATAAATCTAATCCATCCATTGCAACTTTCTAGTACCGATCATAGGCGCCCGTTTTGGGTAGGGCGACGGTTATTTTATCGCATAACTTTTTTATATTTAACTTTTATGCATTTCTGACACTGGATTATTAAATTATGAAGTATTCTAGTACTAAAAGGTACTCTTGTTTTAAATCGGTAGGACACACCGTTTTCTAGATAGATTTGAAAATTTTTCGCTTTTTGAATTAAAAAAAAATTCAAAAAAAACTGTTTAAAACTGATAAATCGATTTCAATAATTGCGAATTTCTAGTACTGGTCATAGACGTCCGTTTTGGGTATGTCAACAGTTATTTTATAGCATAACTTTTTTGTCTTTCATTTTTGAGCATTTTTGACACTAGATTATTAAATTATGAGGTATTCGAGTACTAAAAGTTACTCTTACTTTATGTTGGTAAAATACTTCGTTTTTTGTTGAAAAGTTCTTTCAATTTTTTTTTCAAATTCCGAAAACGACAAACTTTCAAATCGATTTTTCTAGAAAACGGTGTGTCCTATTGACTTAAAACAAGAGTACCTTTTAGTACTAGAATACCTCACAATTTAATAATCCGGTGTCAAAAATGTATAAAAGTTAGGGACAAAAAGATATGCGATAAAATACCCGTTGCTCTACCCAAAACGGACGCCTATGACCGGTACTAGAAATTTGAAATGGATGGAATCGATTCACCTCTGAAAAGTAAATATGCATACCAATTTTCGTTTTTCTAAATAGAAGCCTTCTGGAGGTATTTAAGAAAAACTAATTTCATGACGCCATCTTCAAAGAGCTCTAGCTCCCTTAAGAAGCATTTTCGGACTAGGTGAATTGGGTTAAATTGGCTTAGAATTATCTGAGGAATCTCCTGTCTTCGTTTGTCGGTAGAGTTTCTGGACACCCTGTATAATATGTATATAAATGTATATAAATATATAAATGTATATTCGACAGGTCTTAGAATCGGTCGTAATCTATTTTTCATATCTCTGAGTGATAAGGGGGGTTCCCCCTTAACATTTTGTAATGTTAGGTGAGAACATCAACAAGCTCCGGAGATATTAATCGCAGCATATGTTTGAAGAATCAATTTCATATTTTAAGTGTACGGATTTTAATAATTCCCCTCCACCGACCACGAGTCGATTTCGTTAGGAAGTCATTTTTAAAGCTTTGTTAACCACTCTGATAAAGTTCTAAGTTTACTCAAAGTTTTACTCGTAAACTCAAAGTTTACGAGTAAAATGACTCGTCTATGACCTTGAACTTCAAAATGGCGCTAGTTAGGTTGCTTAATTGTTATAAATAAAGTAGCTTTGAATTAAATAAAAAAAGTGGTTAACTTTGACCGTAATGAATCTAGGAAAAAAGTTTTTCTTTTGAAAATTCGTTTAAAAATACCACCTTTTCAAATCCCACAGTAAATTAAACAAAGATAAAAAGGGTGGACACAAAAAATAAAGAAGGCCAAGGCTCAATTTAGGCTATAGTGCCGTAGAAGACGAAGAAGTAAATATATTTGGGAGGCATAGTTTGTATGCTAAGACCAGTCAAAATATACTGTAAACCTTTATCTTTAAGGAACGGCGCCAAGGCTCGATCAATCGCAACATTTCAGAAAATTTCCCTTGCTAGTTCTTTTCACAATATTTAAATAATAAAATACACTTACCACTATATTTAAAAACTATATATTTCATGCTACTTACTTACTTTCCGTGTCCGAAACACCAACAACTTTAAATTCTGTATTTCCAATGGTTGGCCACATAGATGGCCCTGTCATTTGCTAAAATTAAGTCTTCTTCTGTGCAGGTCTCTCTCATCTCTGTGCATGATAGTAAATGCCGGCTGGTCTGAACTGCGCCACAGTCGCAGGTATCGTCCTCCTGGTATCCCCATTTTTTCAGGTTACTAGCACAACGTGAAACGCCGGTTCTTAATCTGTTTAGCGCTTTCCAAGTCGGATACGGTAAATTGTGTCCAGCAGCCATTTCTTCTGAGGGAGGAAAATGTGTCGCGGTAGCTGACGCTTGCCATAGCTGTATTCGGCGCGTTTCTGGCGTTTCGGGGATGGATCTTGATGTTTTCAGGAAGCTTTTCCGAGATCTTAGTCTGCTTGGCTGAGTTTGGTGGTCATATAAGGGGTGTCTTCGTTCCGTCTCCTGCTTTTTTCGTTATACCTCTGACGTGACCTTCCTCCTGATAGGTGGTGGAGCAATCCCAGATATGTTGTATACCTCTTCGATAGGTGTCGGTTTCAGGCAACCCGATATTATACGAACCGTTTCATTTAGAGCCACGTCGACGTTCTTTGCGTGAGCAGAGTTTGCCCATACTGGTGCTCCAAACTCCGTGGCCGAAAAACATAATGCTAAGGCAGAAGTGCGAAGAGTGTGTGGTTGTGCTCCCCATTTTGTATTAGTTAGCTTGCGGATGATATTATTTCTGGCACTTACTTTCTTCTCGACATCTTGACAGTGGTATCGGTAAGACAGAGTTCTATTCAGACGTACGCCAAGGTATTTTGGCGTCTCGTTGTGTTCCAGCATCTGACCACGCCATTCCACCCCCAGCGGCCTTCGGGCAAGCTTGTTTCTAAGGTGGAAAGCACATACCTGGGTTTTTGTAGGATTTGGTTTCAGATGGTTTTCGTCGTAGTATAGAGCTAAGTCTCTGTCAGTTTCACTTCGACTTCATTGAAGGTTCTTCCCTGAGCTGCCACAGCTGTATCATCAGCGTAAATAAATTGCCTTGTTTGTTGGTGTATGGGTTGGTCGTTGGTGTATATGTTGTAAAGAATCGGCGACGGTATAAGAATTTCATGATAAAAGCACCGAATTAAAATATCTTTAATTCAAAAATTGTCAGCATTTGTGCTGAATAACTTGAATGAACCGGCTTAGACGCATACAAAAGAGTAGTTTGCAAATTAATCAGTGAATAATATTCAACAATTTACATTTTCTATGTTTATCCATATTATATATATTTTATAAAGAAGACAATGAGTCTTTGCTGACAGTAAATATAAAAATTTGGTTATTGGATTATACAGCAAATGAAAAAGTGTACTCGTTTAAATTTCTTTAATCCGGGCTTTCGGTTAAGATTTTAACCATGAGGGAGCTACAAAGATATTTTATGTGCGAGACAATATGAAAACATGTATAAAATTTTTTTTGTAAGTTTGTAAGTACAAAATTAGTACGCGAACTAAGCAATACAAATAGTTTTAAAATGAAAGAATAACAGAAGTTTTCCTAAATTGTTCGTAAAATGTTACCTTTCATTTTTCTCTTTTGAATTTGAGTTATTTGGACAAAAAATGGATATTTTGAGAAACTCTTTACACGTTGAATTGACAAGAAAGCTCAGGCATCGCTGAAAATTAAAATAAATAAGGATTTTAAAGAAGGGATGTTACCCATTCTGTTTTAGACTCACAAAAGGTCCTTAGAGAATGGTGTCGAAAGTGCTCGGAAATGGATATTCAAATAGACGGCAGCAGATATTTATAAAGTACATTACACAGGGTGAAAAAGTGACAAAGAAATATAAAATTTCCCGGCCTAACAAAGAAATATCTTGAGAATATTGAAATGAAAAGTGGAAAGGATTTACCCCATTTGCTGGAGTAAATGACATTTTTAAGGATAATGGTAAAACAGGGTAAGTTAAGTTAGCGTAATACAATTTTATTTCGGGGAAAAGAATGTTAAATAATATAAAAAGAATATTTAGTCTAGCCTGGAAGAAAACCGATTCATTAATTATTTTTACCTCAGACACTGATCACATTCTGGTTTTAATACAAATACTTTTATAAATCAAAAATGCTTAGAATATCGATTAATTAGCCTAATGAGCCACACTCATAAGATTTTCGTAAGAATACTTCACAACAGAATTAGGCGCAAATGCGAAGAATATCTCGAAGATGCTCAATTTGGTTTTAGAAATGTTATGGGAATCAGAAAGGCAATTTTTGCGCTAAATCTCCTATTACAAACCGATATGGTTAGAGCTGTTAATACTCTCTAGTATTAGTATGAATACACACACCCAAACTTATAGGGAATCATCTGATATTTCTTAATATTTCGTGCAAATTAAAAAAAAACATACGAAGTCAAAAAATATTTATTTTAAAACAATTTAATAACAAATTCATAACAATTAAATAAAACAATAAAGTATTTAACAAACAAATTGAAACTACTTGCTTTAAAGTCAATAGCATAAAAAATTTCAATGTAAAACGAATAATGTTTAAATTATTTTTATTTTTTTTTTGTTTTTTTTTGGTAGGTAGTCAGTGTTATCACCTCTAGTACTTACGCAAGCTTGTTTGCGTGGGCACGCTCCTAATAAAATTATCAACATTTTTTTGTCGTAGGTTGCTTCATTCTTCAAGAGCAACTTGTACTAGCCGTGTGATGTTTTGTGGATTATCTCGGCGAGCTCTAATTTTCTTAAGCATATCCCACAAATACTCTATAAGGTTAAGCTCCGGTGAGCAAGCAGGCCACTCCAAACAAGGGATACCTTCTGCTTTAATGATTGCCCTAGTCCAGGGGTGGGCAAATACTTTTAAGCGCGGGTCAAAATGAAATTTTCAAAATGTCTCCCGGGCCGGAGGACTATACCCAGGATGTACGCTAATGTTTTTGGTGGAGGTTTTTCTCTACCCAAGAAAGTTTTTTGACAAAAATACTATAAGTATCATTTTAAAGCATTTGGAGAAAGACATTTGAGTGTTAATAATAATATATTGTCTTTCTGTTCTGTACATGCGAACAATTTGTTCCCAGTAAAATTACGAAATATTTAATATGGTCCGTTATATTAAATAACATAGATCCAGATAAAAAATGAACTTCAGAAATTCGATCAAGAATGAAGCAATCAAGAGCAGCCTTTTTGAAGATGAGGAAATTTCTGAGTAACCCAAAGATTCAATCTGCAAATTCGATATCGAATAGTAAAAGGTTATGTCAAGTCAACCATCATAGACAAAATTCAAAGGAGACAACTGATCTGGTATGGTCATGTACGACGTCAATGGACGATGACAAGCTGCCAAAACAGATTTTAAAATGGACGCCAAGGGAAAGAAGGAAGAGAGGAACGCCGAAACAATCCTGGCTCGGCGGCATTCAGAAGGCAATGTCGGAAAGGAACCTTCACCCTGACGAATGCAACGACGGACGAAGCTGGAAACTGGCAACCGGAAGACGGAGAACGCTATAAAAAACCGGGATAATAATAAAAATGTTATGTCCACTCTCTTCTTGTTTATTGAATTGTTAATGCTGACTTAATGAAAAAGCTGCAAGCTTTTGAGATGTGGCTTTTTAGGGGAATTGTGAAAATACCATGGACCGATCATATTACGAAGGTAATGGTGTTGCACAGAATGGAAAAGGAACAGAGAACTTTTGACCATCATTAAAAGGAGAAAGACATAATTTGAAATTAAAAATCACACTAAATTTTCTCTTTTTTTTTCACCTCTGTGTTAAACATTATAGAAGTTTTCAGGGACTTTCGGCCCTCGGTAATAATGTAATATTTCATTCTGCGTTTAAATTTTTCAAAAATACTTATTAGTTTTCTTAGGATTCGAAAAAAATGAATGCATTACGCTCTTAAAAAAATTGCTTGCGGGATTTCTCAATGGGCCGGATAAAGTAAGCAAAAGGGCCGGATCCGGCCCGTGGGCCGGCTTTTGCCCACCTCTGCCCTAGTCACTCTAATGGTATGTGGAGGTCCATTATCATGCATGAAAATTAAATTTTCTCCTGTTGCATCGCTCCAGAACCTAACTACAGGTTATCAACATACTTGTGAGCAGTTAAAGTTGATTTGATGAAAATTAAAGGAGTTTTTTTACGGATCACAATTCCTCTCCACAACATTACACTTCCCCTTGTACATTTGTGAACAGATCTGACAGTTTTCGTTCTTGCTTGTCTTCCTCGACCTCTAAGTACACGATTTCGTGGGTCATCTGATTTTACACAAATCCTGACTTTTTCTAAAAATAGCATTCATTTTTTCAATTCCCATTGTTCCAGTTTTGGTGGTGAAGACACCAATTTAGGCGATCAATCTTGTGCTGCCTCGATAACTCGAGAACTTATATTATATAACTCCTGCTGTATACTTCTTGACACTAACTCTTCTTCTTATCGTTTCAACTGAAACAGTTACACCTGCAGCTTCCAAAAGCTGCCTTTGGAGCTGAAGGTGAGAAATGGGTAGGTGTCGTCTTCCAGCTGATTGGAAAATTAAACGATCGTAGCGAGCCGTTATTACTTTTTGGCGACTTTCCCTTGCTTGATTTTTGAGCTTCCTAGTTCCCATTACCTAGCATAGGTTTTGGACAGAACGCCCTGTATTACGCCTAGCTCTATAGCTATGTCCCTCTGAGAACATTACTTGCTCCACAAGACCAATAATATTTCCCCATTGTACATAACGTCGGTATACTGCAAAAACTGACCAAGTCAAATTTTGTCAGTTTTGAGTTAACTTGACTAAGTCACTAAGAAACCTTGTTAGTTTTACCAGAAAAATCGACCAAGTCGTTTAAACGTAATACAACCGTCAAACAAAACTCGTCTATAATGACTATATGTATAAGACAATTTTTTGTTACATACAAAACTGACTAAGTCAACTTAGTCACTTTTGGCCGTCAGCAGATTGCACTTGTCCGTTTATTGCGTATCGTTAGTTTATGATTCAGAACTGTTTAGACTTTAAAAAGAGTAGGATATTTTATACTTTAACAGTAATATTTATAAAGTATATTGCAAATACCACCCTCAGATGTACCACAACTATACTATTCTTTTAAATTGTGTGTTTATAACTTTACAATCTATGAAGCGGCACCTCCAAATAATGCGCAATGTTATACTTGGACAGAGATTAATGGTCAACGTGGAAGCTCTGAAATTGGAATAGCATTGATCAAGTGGATAAAAACTATGCAATCACATGATCAAAAGGCATCACAGAGATCAGTTTATATTCTGACTTATCAGAGATTTTTATATACGTTCATTGCCGCATTAATTTGTATGTTGTTGTAACACACACATTAAGATTTTGCAGCATAATTTTATGGAGGAAGGACATTCGTACATGGAGGTAAACTCAATGCACAGTGCCATAAAGTGTGTTAACAGAAATGTTGCCATTTTTACAATGAACGATCTGTTGAATATTTTCAAGCTAGCCCGTTCTACAAGACGCGACAAAAAGAGCGGTGCCTACAGAGTTGAAGAATTACGGTTTTCAGACGTTTTCGATCTTAAGCACAGATGTTCTTAAAAAACAGAGACTAAGATTAAAATTTAAAATTTAAACAAAATATCGTGATTAAAATTAAAAGTTATGCGTTACTCTTAGAGTATGTGGCAAGGTCAAACCAGCTGTTATTCCTAAGAACATTTCAATGTTATACAAAAGACTTTTGTCTATATCACAGCAAAATAAAAACAGCCTCCTTGCGTAGAATCAAAATTATTCCGCAAGAGTTCCATGAGTGGTATAAATTGATTCCAGTAGTCAAAAAAAGTTTTCATACCGTAACCAGCTTCTTCTGAAGGCGACGACACAGAAACTGATTAGATTTTAATTTTTCCTAATACGGTGTCGCTTATATTGACCAAGTCAAATTTCTAATTTTTTTCGACAACAAAAAGTGACCAAGTACAATTTTTTTTTAATTTTTCGAAGTCCACAATGTTTAAATATCGTGGTTAAAAACTAAAGTTTCTAATACACAGGATATCAAAATTGCAGTCATAAATAGCTAATATCCGATTTTATAAACAACTTTCAAGTTAAACTTTAATTTCTCGAAAACAGTAATTTTTGACTTGGTCAGTTTTTGCAGTATACCGACGATAAGTTCTATAACCCCACATGAGGAATATTTTCGTTTTTGGACGCAAAAGTTAGTTTATTTATTTTCGTTCAATTTGCAACTCAAGCAAATAACCTATACCGTACCGAGCTGTACTATCTGATTGTCTTATCGATTTGTTTATTTTCAATAAAATCCCTTATTCTTGGAAACAATAACAAGTTTTTTCAAAAGAAATAAATATTATTTTGAAATACATGGTAATTCCATATAAGTTTAGGTGTGTGTTTGGTTAATACCTACTCTTTAATATTATATATTTTATTTTTATATGAACACCGGGAAAGCAGTTGGACCTGATAAAATTCCTGTTGAGTTACTCAGATTGTTAGATGAAGAGGGAATTACGATACTCCAAAGATTTTTCAACCAAATCCATAAAAAAGGAAAATTCCCTGTCCAATGGCTTGTATCTACCTTTATCCCTTTGGCAAAAAAGAACAACGCAACAAAGTGTCAAGAGCACCGACTGATAAGTCTGATGAGCCATTCTTTAAAAATATTCCTCAAAGTTCTTCACTACAGAATCTCCACAAAATGCGCTAAGGTTATTGGTTGCTCACAATTTGGATTTCGAAAAGGCCTGGGTACCAGGGAAGAACTAGTTGCAATCCAAGTGCTAGCTCAGAACTGCTACGATCAAAGGAAAGATGTAATGATGTGCTTTATAGATTATGAAAAAGCCTTCGATCGAGTACAACATTATAAACTCGTACATATACTAAAACAACTCGACATAGATCAAAAAGACATTCGTTGCATAGAGGCTCTTTACTGGAATCAAACAGCTGTCGTCAAGGTGGATAATGAAACAACGCAAGCTCAAAAAATTCTCAGAGGTGTAAGACAGGGATGCATTCTCACCCCACTACTGTTCAATCTATATTCAGAAAGTATTCTCCAGGAAGCTCTTGAGGAATGCGAAAGCGGCATCAAGGTGAATGGTACCTGGGTCAATAATATACGATATGCGGATGATTCGGTCTTAATAGCAGACAATATAGAAGACCCCCAAAACCTTCTTAATAAAATTGGAGAGCATAGCGAGAACATGGGACTTAGCATCAACATAAAAAAGACGAAGTTCCTTATAATCAGCCGTCAATTATGTCAATATCAAAATGCAAGACTAGCATATAACAACCAAGATGTAGAGCGCGTAAGAAACTTTAAGTACCTGGGAACCTGGCTATGTGAAGACTGGATGTCGGATATGGAAATTAAATGTCGGATAGAAAGAGCCAGAAGTGCATTCATGAAATTCAGAAACGTCTTTACGAACTCTGACTTTGACCTAAACCTAAGATTAAGATTCACAAAATGCTATATATGGTCGGTGCTCCTATATGGCATGGAAGGATGGACTTTAAAAATAAACACAATGAATAAGCTAGAGGCATTTGAGATGTGGATCTATCGACGAATCCTTAAAGTTCCCTGGACCGCACGAATAACAAATGAAGAAATCCTGAGAAGAATTGGTACAGAACGACAACTGATGTGCACAATTAAACAGAGAAAAACGGCATACCTGGGACACATAATTAGAAATGAAAGATATCAGTTTCTGCAAACCTTAATTGAAGGAAAGATCGAAGAAAGAAGGGGAGTGGGCAGGAAGAAAATGCCATGGCTCCGTAATGTCAAACAATGGACAGGACTAAAAAACATAGGAGACCTAATACATACTGCAAGGGATAGAGAAAAATGGTCAAACGTGATCGCGAACATCCATTAGTGGATTGCATAAGAAGAAGAAGAAGAATGAACACTACGCACATTAATAGTGTTGATTTCAACGGGCCGGATAAAGTCAGCAAGAGGGCCGAATCCGGCGCTTTTTTCCACCTCTGCAGTAGGGTCATATAAATGTTCTGCACAATTATTGTAGGTCTAGCATTATTGTGAATAGGTTAAACTGCCATGCAGTGCATAACTATAGTATTTCCCATTTTTATTAGTCGACGTGCACAGACATGTTTTGTTTGTTGGAAGTGCACAAGCATAGTATATTTTGGACATACAATATTAGTACTCTCTCTATCAAAATTATCATGGCTGCAAATATTGTTTGTTCGGACACGCAATATTTGTGCTCTTTAATAGTGAGATTTAAAGCGTGCATTTAAGAGTGTGTCACAAATTCTTTTATGCAAATTTTAGTATTAGCTTTCAAGTATTTGATTTGGCATTAAAACACGTAATCCAGGAGGGGCTTATGTAGGTTGCGACGGGTGAAAAGGGAAAGTTACAGCTAATATTACACCCAACGCAGCTAAAAATCACGTCACAATTCATATATACAATTTTCCAAAATTGGAATCGCAATATGGCCGTCACGATACAAAGAAACTTTATTTGGTTTCTGATTTAAAACTTTTCTATTATGTACAGATTGTACGAAGATGAATATTACCAAGAACAAAAAAATTACACCGGTTTTCATCAACGTTTATACCTCAATTTTTAAGAGGTGTGATCCACAACTAGCTTTCCACATTTCCAAAGAGGATCAATGTTCTACCTGCAATATTTATTTTAATGCCCAAGACAAATCTTCTTTGGAAAATTATTGGAAACTCCATAGGGCAGAAGAGGCTATGACAATGAAAGTGGCTTCATCCAGTGTCAGATTTGAAAAGTTATATACTAACGAATAGCGTTCTTGCAAAAGGTTTCAATTTTGCTGTTTCACCTACACACATTCCCGTAGAAAATATCATTACTGAGGTAGATACTACAATTACCAATCTCCCAACAGAAACAGCCGAGATCATACGCCAAGACGTATCAAAGATATTAAGAACAGCTAAACCACCAAAAAGAAATTTAACACGGGAAGAGAAAGAAGCCTTGCGTAATTTGAAGAACAACAAAGAAATCATCGTGCTTCCAGCTGTCAAAGGCAACGCTACGGTAGTGATGAACATTCAAGACGACGAAACAAAAATAAACGACATCTTAAATGACACAACATATCAAAGCATCTCATCAGACCCGACAACATATCTAGAGAAAATAACAAAAGCCAAGATCAAAGCCTCAAATATCATGAAAGAACAACAGGTCCATCTCATACCTAGAGAGAAGTCATCAAGATGCCCAAAATTTTACGGCCTACCCAAGGTACACAAGGCAGGATTACCACTGCGACCAATTGTGAGCTCCATCGGTTCTCCCCTAAAACCACCGGCAAAATTTCTGGCTCAACAGCTGCAACCATACGCGGAGGAAGCGGATTCTTACGTCAAGAACGCGAGCCACTTCATCGAGCGTATAAAAGGTGTGACTCTTGAGCCGGGACATTTGTTAGTCAGCTTCGATGTAGTCTCACTTTTCACGAATGTTCCTATAGATAAATCACTGGACACCATAAGCAAAAAGTATCCAATATCACCAGATGCTCTAAACCTAACCAAACACTGTATAATAACACATATTTCATCTATAAGGAAAAAGATATAAACAAGTTGAGGGAGCACCGATGGGTTCCCCACTGTCACCAGTAATAGCGAACTTGTTTATGAAGGAAATAGAACAGCGGGCAATAGAAACAGCTGAATTCAAACCTAAACTTTGGCTTAGATACTTGGATGACACTTTTATCATCTGGATTCACGGAGAAGAAAACCTAAAGGTATTTTTAGAACACATCAACAATATCGACCATAAAATTCAGTTTACTATGGAACTGGAAGAAAACGACCAAATACCATTCTTAGATGTGTTAATAATAAAGAAACAAGACGGACACATAGGCCATACAGTGTATCGGAAACCGACACATACCGATAGATATCTAAATGCTGCTTCACACCACCATCCTGCACAATTACATTCAGTCATCAAAACCTTGTTCACAAGATCCGAAAGACTGACAGACCAAGAACATCAAAATGAAGAAATGCATGATATAAAAACAGCGTTAAGAGAAAACGGCTTCTCAACATACACCATCGAAAAAGCCCAAAATGCTCGAAGAAGAGTTAAGGACCCTACAGAAGACGATAAACCGATCGGCAAAACCATTCTACCATATGTAAAAGGTACGACAGAGAAAATAGGGAGAGTGCTGAGAAAACACAACATAGAAACGATATTTGATACGGACAGAAAGATCTCAACTATTTTACCAACACCAAAAACCAAAATATCGTTAGAAAGTCAAGGTGTATACGAGATTCCGTGTGAGGATTGTGGAAAGTCGTACATTGGACAGACCAACCGAAGAATCCATGTAAGACGAGAAGAACACCGAAATGCTATCGAAAGGGGAGAAACCACGTCATCCCTGGTTCAACATGTCGCAAATACAGGACACACAATAAACCTGAACCAAACAAAAATGTTAGCTAACATCGAAATAAAAAGAAAACGGGAAATCAGAGAATCGATAGAAATTGGAAGAAATCCCAACGGCTTAAACCAAAGAGATGATGCGCAACGGCTTCCTACAACATGGAAAACGGTACTGAAGAAAAAGACCAAAATAAATCAGGCCGCAACATCTACGCTTAACATCCCTCCGGCGACTGCAACCTACAGTGGACCAATAACAAGAGCCAGAGTTCGCGCAAGACAAGCAGTCCCATCAGGATCAACTACATAAGTGACGGTATCGTGAGTAAGAATTCAGTTTACTTCAAGCAGCAGCGAGAAGCGGAACTACCTGACTTGACAATGGCAAGTGAGATCTTGCCGAAACGTCGTCAAAATAATGGTTTTTCTTAAAACCAAAATTATTCAACGCGGAGTCAAACCCGGAAAACAAAAGAAAGCACATATAGCTCCCGCGGAAACTTCAAGTGTAACATATATATAATGTGAAAGGAATAAAGTGTTCACAGACAGAAAATCTGTGCAATGTATCTATATTCAATGAGCTTTCACGTAGACACCAAATCCGTACTTGCTCTCAGGGAAATTCCACTCCAAAATATTACAGAGTCTCCATTACATAATCTGGTCTCTCTTATGTTGCGCTGTGCATACCGCTCACTTGGTCGACAAATAACTCTTAATATAAGGTGTCAACCAGAATTGTTAAAGTTATGTGCCTTTCTATTTTTAAAATTTTGTTAACTGTTATTTTTTATTGTTAGTTTAGTTTGATTTCAGGTAAAACACGTCATGTTAAAGAATAAAATCGTCCATTTTCTTTGTTGACTTACACCTTGTCCTCCCTACAGGGTGTCTCAAACTTAACGTAAGAAAAAAGTTTCTTTTCTTCCACCCGGTATAAGTTTAAAAAATAAATTTCTGTAAACCTTTGCACAAAGTGTAAATACCGAAGGAAAAATTAACTATGAAAATGAGCATAATTTTAGGTTATGCATAACTTTTAAAACTATGTATATTTGTCAAACTATGTATATTATTTATCACATTAATTTATTATTATTATATACAACATCACAAATTAATTAAAATACTAAAGGATAAAGGAGTTGATAGTCAAGATGTACGAATCATAGAAAAATTATACTGACGTCAAACAGCGACAGCTTGTACAGGGTGGTGAATCGGAAAACGGGCCATAGGAAACTCAATGTAAAATTTTAAACTGTTGAATTCCTGCTTCCTTAATTATGTTACATCAAAAGTCATGACAAGTTATTTGTAGAGGATTGAAATCTGTATTAAAAACAGAAGTTACAATTGTTCTACGATTTAAACACATTCCAAAATTTTGAAAAATATAATGTATTTACCGCAGTAGGTATGTGTGGGCATGTTAGGCCACACGTTACTATTTAACTGACAGTGAGCACACTATTGACTGAATAAAATATCTTTATTATTAATACTTTCTCCTTAACTGAGGGTATCTGATTAACTTTATTGTGTTTTAAACAATAAATGATAAAATAAATAAAGAAATTGACAGTTCAAATTGTTAATATAATAAATTCATTGTCACCGAATGCAATCTTATACACATTATTGCACTGTGTGTGGCGTAACTTTGGCGTATTTCTCTGAAAACTGTATTATATTTTTACAAAATTTTGAATAATTATTGTTCGTAGAACAATATTAACAGTTGTTTTCAATACAGATTTAAATTCTCTACAAATAGTTTCTTATGACTTTTGATGTAAAATAATTAGGGAAGCAGGAATTCAACAGTTTAGAATTTTACATTGAGTTTCCTATGGCCCGTGTTCCAATTCACCACCCGGTATACTGTCCCCACTGTTGTTCAATTTGTATTCAGATAGAATATTTAAGAAAGCGCTGCATAATTTGGAATGGGGTGTGAAGGTTAATGGAATTCTGATAAATACAATCAGATATGCAGACGATACAGTTATTTTAAGTGATGATATGAATGGATTACAACACCTTTTAAATGCCATTGACAGAGTGGGAAGAGAGTTTGGCCTAAATATAAACTGTTCAAAAACAAAGTACATGGTATTTAGCCGTTTGGCCCATCAAGATTCACGGTTATATGTTGATGGTCATATGATTCAAAGAGTACCCAGTTTTAAATATCTTGGTTGCCATATTACTGAACAACTAGATCCAGATAAAGAGATAAAATGTAGAATCGAGATAGCCCGCACGACATTTTTAAAAATGAGGTCATTCTTCTGTAATGATACCTTGCAACTTCAACTTCGAAAGCGCATGATTAAATGCTACATTTGGTCAGTCCTATTGTATGGTGTCGAAGCATGGACATTAAAAATATCCACCATTAACCGTTTGGAGGCCTTTGAAATGTGGCTGCACAGACGTATTCTAAAAATACCATGGACGGCTATGCTGACAAATGTGGCAGTCCTTAAGAGAGCAAATGCTACCCGCGAGCTGCTTGATAACATCAAATATAGAAAGATGGCCTATTTTGGACACGTAGTAAGGGGAGACCGGTATAATATTCTTCAACTTATTATGATGGGTAAAATCGAAGGACGCAGAGGAATTGGTAGAAAGCAGGCCTCTTGGTTGAAGAATATCCGGGAGTGGACAGGAATAAAGAAAGCAGAACACCTATTTAGAATAGCTCGAGACAGAGACAGTTTCGCCATGTTAATCGCCAACGTCAAGGGGACTTGATAGGGCACGTTAAGAAGAAGATGTATATTATTTATTCAAAACGTTTTTCTCAATAATTAAGATATTTATGTATCTATATCTGCGTTTTTAACCATCGACAAGAAGAATTCCAAGTATCTCAAGTAGAAATATAAACTATAATTGTGTCCACGAACTATGAGCTATTAAATAATTATAATACAATAATTACAAGCTGTTCAGGTCTGCATAAAATATTTCAGCAAATGATAACAGTCAGCAAAATGTGATTGTGATACATTCCTTTACAGGTATGAAAAGATTAGGAATTAGAATCATTCGTTGATTCATACCATTCAAGATTATTGAAGAGACAGTACCTGCTTAAGTTGTTAGTGAAATCGTGTATTGAAATCGAGTTGTAAGTAGTGTTTATTATAAAATTATGGATTTGAATCAAGATAACAATACTTTACTACTGGAAGGACGTGAGATAAGAAGTTTTCCAGATGATGGAACGGAATCTTCTCTTTTCCAAAGTCATCCACAGAGAAATGTAATATCAGCTCAAAAAATTTTAAAAAGAAGATCTAGAGCTCGTCGTCTCAGACGTTGTGGCTACTGTGTACTTGCCCTGATGATCCTAATTTCGCTAGGTATATTACTTTATGTAAGTACCCTGGGTGCTCTGGATGCCATTAAAAACAACAACAAAAACAGCACTATGACTACAGGGAGAACTGCAGTTCAACTGATGTAAAAGGACGTGAAAAAGTGATTGGACAAAGGTGACAAATCGTGTAAAAGCAATAAGTGTATGAAAAGTACAGTAATTGTGACAATAATAAATATTTTCATTAACAAAATTATGTTCCCATACATTATAATGTCTTGTAATTTTGCATAGTTTTTTTATATTTTATGTAATATTTTAAATTTAAAATTAATTCCTTTTCTAATTAAATTATGTAACAGTATGTATTCAGAGTATTATTTTTAGTATATAATTATTAACTTTGATTCTACTTCTTCTGCATTTTGTGTGTAGGCAAATTTGCCTATTGTTCGTCTGCTATAACTTTTCCCATGCATCACGATTCATTTTCAAACAAATTAAGTCAAAACATAAAGTGAAACGAACGTTGATTGTATATAGGGTGTCAATTTAAAAAGTTGCCACCCCTATAATTTGGTCCCTATAGAAAATATAAAAATATACAAAATCACGTCAAATTTATTTGTGACGGGGACCTTTTATAGACCAGTTTTCAACTAAATTACACTAACCCTCTAGCGGGGGCGGACACAACCCCCAAAATCTTTAATGGAAAGGGGAATGAGTCATACCTCATTTTAAAGGTCGTTCGATTACTTTTTCGAAAATACCACATACATTATATTTCTTTTCAGTAATTTTAATTTTTTTGGGGTGTTGAAATATTTAAAGTATTTTTTTGAAGTATTTTTGGAAAAATCAAGTAAAACCGTAAAGATATTAAGTATAGAGTTCAGAACTCCACAATTTTTTAGAGTATTGAGTGCAAGATTTTTCCAAAAGTACTGAAAAGGAATATAAGGCATGTGGTATTTTTGAAAAGGTAATTTAATGACTTTCAAAATGAGGTATCACTCAACCCCCCTTTCCATTAAATATTTTGGGGGTTGCGTCCGCCCCCGCTATAGGGTTGATATAATTTAGTTGAAAACTGGTCTACAAAATGTCCCCCTCACAAATAAATTTGTGTTTTTGTATATTTTTAGATTTTCTATAGGGACCAGATTATAGGGGGTGGCAACTTCTCAAATTGACACACTGTATACATTTTGTATACTGTATACTATACATAAAGCGTGAGGCAGATAACGGGCCTATTAGAAATATCTCGAGAACTAAAGGTAAGAGAATCATGAAAATTGGAATACAGGGGTTTTGAGGTATGAACTATTTAATGAAAATATTTTGGTCTCTTTGCTACTTCCGTTTATACCGGAAGTTAACTTCGTTTTTTTAAATGGGACACCCTGTATATTTTTACATTTTTAGATTCTGTTTGATGTCTTCTTTCTTAAAATATGAGGTTTTGTATTATTAAACAAGGTACTCCATGGTAAAAAACTCCATTTAAGTTCAAGTGATGTATAATATAGTCTATTATTATTAAAAATTAATAATATAGCGAAATGTTTAATTTTAGTATACAGGGTTAGTTGAAACACGGAATGAGTATTTTCTGAGTTTTCTTAAATGGAACACCCTGTATTTTTGTATTGTAGTGAAATGATATTGTATAGTACTTTTTTATTTCTTAAGCATTCCCTATACCTAACTGCTTTAATTTGTAAGTTATTCGTAGTTCTTTAAGCCAAACATTAATTGCAACAAAAATTACGTGAAATTTTATTAAGTTTGCCTTGAAAATATTTAATCATAAATAATTTTTCGAAAATAAACACTCATTATTCTCGACTGAACCTTAATTTATTAATACTGGTTGATATATCAAAATACCTACGAAGTTAAGATTGTTGGTGTGTTTAATATTAATAAATACATACAATATTCTATCTAGTTGGCTATGACTTTGACACTAAATATGCCTAAACTGAAATAAGCTTTGCTTAAACATTCTACTTGAAGTTCCAGTTGCTTTGCTACCATTACTAATATGAATTTTTCTAATGAGGAACTGATTCAGATGTTTTTTTGTCCTAAGATAGTAGAACAGATAAAAATGTGCTACTAGCAATAAGAATTTATCATCAGCAATTCCATGATACATGACAACCAAAAAGAGAAACTTTTCAAAATTTACTAGAGCGGTTTCAACGAACTGGACATTTAGATTACGAGAAATCTGATCGAACAAAAACTATTGTAAATGATTATAATAAATTAAATGTAAGTGTCACTGAGAACCTGCATATTAGTATGAACGTTCTCGTAATCTATGTAAGTGTCTATGGTTTGTTTTTAACGATTTAAGGATCATTCTAGATTAACATGTATTTATTTTCAAAAAATTATGTGATTGAATATTTTCACGGCAATCCTAATAAAATTTCACGTAATTTTTGTTACAATTAATGTTTGGCTTAAAGAACTACGAATAACTTACAATTTAAAGCAGTTAGGTATAGGGAATGCTTAAGAAATAAAAAAGTACTATAAAATATCATTTCATTACAATACTAAAATATAGGGTGTTCCATTTAAGAAAACACACAAAATTATCATTCCGAGTTTCGACCCACCCTGTATACTAAAATTTAACATTTCGCTATATTAATAATTTTTAATAATAACAGGCTATATTAAAAATCACTTGAACATAAATGGAGTTTTTCATATCAAATCAGTACAGTTCTACAGGGTGTCAAGTTTGCTACAAAATTTATAAAAAAACCTTAATTATCTTTTAAACTGCCCTGTATAATATTACAAAACCTCATATTTTAAGAAATAAGACATCGAGCAGAATCCAAAAATGTAAAAATATAGAGGGTGTATCATTAAACGAAGTTACAATCAACTTCCGGTATAACCGGAAGTAGGAAAGAGACCAAAATATTTTCATTAAATAGTTCGTACCTCAAAACCCCTGTATTCCAATTTTCATGATTCTCTTACCTTTAGTTCTCGAGATATTGCTAATAGGCCCTTTTTTTCGGATATTCTATATATTCTATATATTCTATATATTCTATATATTCTATATATTCTATATATTCTATATATTCTATATATATATATATATATATTCTATATTTTTCGGATTCATAGATTTATCTGGATACCTTTGTCATAGTATTTCTGTTCGTCTCCTAGCAGATGCTTTTATTTTCGCTCGATATCTTCATATTTACATTATACCCTTGTGGGGTTTACGTTGATTTCAATAATTGTGCTATTGCTGATCCATTTGTTCATTTCTTAAATTTTGAATACTTGCCTTATATCTTTATTCCGTGCTATACACCTTGATGTTTTGTTGTTATTCTGTGGCATACTCTAATTTCTGCTGATTTCAATAAAATTTGTGCAACCTTCGTGTCCAGTTGAATCCCACAGGTGTACTTCCTTTATAGGTCTAACTACTGTTTTCTGTGTTGTTATTAGTATCAGTTCTTTTTATCCTTTCTCCTCCAATCCCAGCAATTTGTTTTTTTTTCGTTACTTTGTTTAGGTATACAGGGTGTCTCAGTTATCCAGGCTATATCTCTTAAACGAATAGAGATTTTCGAATGGGACAAAAACTGATGTATTCAATTTGTAATACACTTTAATATGGCGTAGAGAAAATCATCCCATACATATTCATCCCTTAGTTACAATCCCTAACTTTAAATATTTATCCCTTAGTTACAGGGTGCTATTAAAAAAATTAAAGTTAGGGGTTGTAACTAAGGGATGAATTTAGGGGATGAATTTTTTTACACGCCGTATTAAAGTGTATTAGAAATAAAATATATCAGTTTTGTCCCATGCGAAAATCTCTATTTGTTCAAGAAATATAGCCTGGATAAATTAGTCTGGGACACATAATAATTATCAAAAATAAACTGATATTTTCTTGATTAGTTACGAACCGAATTTATTTTTATTAAATAGACGATAAATCTGTTAAATCTGATGATCTGTTAAATAGACGATAGAAGATCACATCTAAAACTATAAAAAAATATACAGGGTGCTATTAAAAAAATTAAAGTTAGGGGTTGTAACTAAGGGGTGAATATTTAGGGGATGATTTTTTTCTACGTAATATTAAAGTGTATTACAAATGGAATAGATCAGTTTTTGTCCCATTCGAAAATCTCTAGTCGTTTAAGAGATATAGCCTGGATAAATTAGTCTGGGACACCCTGTATACACTGTACCAATGGGCTACTGCAAACATCATCATCAAGACCTTTAATTCCTGATAGAATGTTTGCCACTCCTACTTAAAACTCTCTGATACGCTTATTTCGGTGAATCACTCTTCAATCATTCTTCTTGTGTATTGTCAAAGGTTGTTGTATGATTTGGTTCTCGTTCGAAATTTTTTCCATACATTTCGAATTGTACGTAGTTCTCTCCAGCTTCTTACTTTCATGATTTCTCCCATGACCTGGTCCTTCCATCTTTCTCTAGGTCTTCCCCTTGGTCTTTGAGTTTCTAGGTCCATATTGTGACCTTAATCAAAATAGATTCTTTTTCCTTTTCTCTATATCTCCCAGCCATCTCACACTCTGTGCTATAAATATAACTATATCTTCTCCATTCATGATATCGCTTCTTTCAAGGTTCATTCTTCTTCTCATTTCTGCGTTTTTTATTCTTATTGAGTCTATATTGTATTTCTGGATAAATTCTCTTATTTTTGCTAATCTCAATTACTTCCAAGTATTCAAATTGTTAAACTGTTTCAAAAGAGTATTTTCTATCTTGATTTTTCTTGACTAGTTATCATCTCTTCTAGAGCATATTAGATATTTTGTTTTTTTTTTCGTTAATTTCTAGACCTCTTTCTTCTGTTTCCCCTATCCTATCTATTATGCTATATGCTTGTTAATAATTTTCTCCTGTGTCTAATTTCTCTTGAGATTTTCAACCGGGTCATGTTTTTTCTCTTTCATGTTTTTAATGATGTGTAAATATTCATCATATTTAGGTTCGTATTCCTATTTCAATATCTCTTATGTCTTCCATTACGCATTCTTCCTCTTTGGGACTTTCTTTGCATCTATATAGTTCTAAGAATTGTGTTTTCCATTATCTATTGTGAACGTCAACCACTGGTCTGTATTTTATTTGTTGAGCTTTTAGGTATTCAAATAGTTTCGCGCTGTCGTTACTATTATTTTCTAGGTCCGTTAACAACTCTTCCATCCACAGCCTTTTTTGTTGTTGCAACACTAGCCTGATATATTCTTTTTTTCTTTGTATTTATTTCGATTATGTTTTTCTTTGAACATACCACATTATCCATACTTCAGTTGATATCCATACAAAATCTATACTAACACTGTAAACATACTATTTTTAAACTCTGTTCTTTAGTTCAATAGGTTGCGTCAAATTTTTAGACGTTAATTTGACTACCTTTTCTTAAATGCAAATGAATGAAAATTTGCAATGCAACTGCAGCTAGAGAGGATCGACTTTTACAACTATGGACCATCAAATACCGTCGAAGTACAGCTCGAATGCTGAAAAATGAGTTGGTAGAAGCTACGGGTAAAAGAAAAAATACTCAAACTACACGTGATCACATGAATTGAAATTAAAAAGGCCATACAATACCTCCTTTACCCCTGCATATTGTAGAGCCAGACGCTTGTTTGCAGAAGAACACATAATTTGGACCATAGCACAATGGAGTAACGTGATGCTTACTGACGAGTTCAAATTTCTTTTAGATCATGTTGATGGATGTGTTAGAGTCTGGAGAAGATCAGGCGAGGCTGATCTTCTCAAGGCTTTTTGAATTCCACAATTAAAGAAATGGGCTTGGGCAGGACATGTTGCCAGACTGACGGATGACAGATGGACCAAAAAGATTCTGGAATGGCGACCAAGGCAGGAGGCATATCGAAGCAGAGGACGACCACCGACTAGATGGACGGTTGATATCAAGCGCATCACCACAAATTGGATGCAAGAAGCTCAAGATAGAAATAGGTGGAAATTTTTACGGGAGGCCTACGTTCAGCAGTGGACAAATATAGGCTAGTTGATGAATTAAAGAAACCCAGGATTTTGGGGAGGTTTGATTATAGTTTTGGGTGGGATAACTTTAAATGGCTGCTCCGACGTAGCAGTTATTCGGCGAGGGGCGATGACAGCATAGCGGTACATTAACGAATTTCTTGAACCCATGTTGTCCCATTTGCCGAAACTATGTGTCCAGAATTTATCCTTAGGCACCATGCACGAGACCGCACGTGGCTAGGATAGCGAAAAATTATTTGATTACACACAATATTCAGGTTATGGAGTGGCCATCGATAAGTCCAGGTTTATATCGCATTAAACACATTTGGAATACACTCGGGAAGTGCTTAAAGGGTGGTTAGCCACAAAGAAACCTAAAACATTGTCGATGAAGTTCTGGTGGAAGAATGGGAATAACTAGATCAAGAAACTGTTCGAAATGTGACTGAAAGTATACCTGGACGTTATGTAGTAGTTCGGCGAGTTAACCTTTAACTACACGCACTGGCGTATTTTGTACGTCAGATATAAGAATTCTACTGCAAATATATTTAAAAATTTAATTTTCCACCTTGTTTATCTTTCTAACCTATCACTGGAATGTGCTTTACCATTGGTTTTAGTTTCATTATAATCGGCGTTCAGGGAAGATCATAATTTACAGTTTATTATTTGATGGATTCGACCGTTACTTGATGGAAGTTCATTTTATCTAACAATAAAACACTGAAAACGTTTGTTTTCTATACTTCCACAAAATTTATTATAACTAAGTGACTACAGCTGTTTCGGCGGAGTGCCTTTCTCAAGTGATATAGTTTACAATGTGTTTGCCTTTTTAAGTCTTCAACTGAAGAGGTTGAGGAGTGGGGAGCTGTTTGTCTCGAGTTGGTCATTCAGAATTATATCCGTATTTTTCAGTTTATTAATTTCCATAGATTCTAAAAAAGATAGCTTAAGGCCTTTATTTTGAATATGTAGAATTTGAAACTCTTCATTGAAAGAATGATTATGATCTAGAAGGTACTAACAGACAACTTGACCAATTTCTATAATATATTAATTCACTTCATAATAATATTGAGTTTACAATAGAAACAGAACAGAATAACTCCATAAACTTTCTAGATGTAACGATTTCCAGACTACACAACAAACATGAGTTCTCCGTATATCATAAACCTACCCATACTGACACAACTATACACAATTCATCATCCCATCCTACACAACACAAATTAGCAGCCTACCATAGCATGATACATAGACTGACAGAAATTCCCATGACAAAAAATAACTTCGAGATAGAACTAAACATCATTAAACAAATAGCAGTAAACAACGGCTATAACGAACAAACAGTTAACAAAATTTTAAACCAAAAACTCCATAAGAAAGCCCTGAAATTAGTGTATCCACCACCACAGAAAGAACCCAGTACCTTCTGCTCTCTCACATATACTGGCAAGATAACAACAAAGATAGCCAGATACATAAAAAAGAAAGGAATAACACCAGCTTTCAGAACTATCAACAACTTAAGCAAATATATTAAGAACAATAAAAGCCGAAAGAGAAAGCAACTACAGAGTGGTGTGTACAAACTAACTTGTGGTGACTGTCCGAAAACGTACATCGGTCAAACTGGCAGAACTTTTGACAAACGGATAGCAGAACACAAAAGGGCATTCAACAATAGAAAAACAGACACTTCTACATACGCACTTCACCTTCTAGATCATAATCATTCTTTCAATGAAGAGTTTCAAATTCTACATATTCAAAATAAAGGCCTTAAGCTATCTTTTTTAGAATCTATGGAAATTAATAAACTGAAAAATACGGATATAATTCTGAATGACCAACTCGAGACAAACAGCTCCCCACTCCTCAACCTCTTCAGTTGAAGACTTAAAAAGGCAAACACATTGTAAACTATATCACTTGAGAAAGGCACTCCGCCGAAACAGCTGTAGTCACTTAGTTATAATAAATTTTGTGGAAGTATAGAAAACAAACGTTTTCAGTGTTTTATTGTTAGTTTATTATTTGTTGTTTACGGCGGTGGACAATATACGCCACGATTATAGTAACATATGTAGTAATATAAGTACACCTTTCAATTGTTTTTTAGTCATTATTGCACAAAATATATTTTTATTTATAAACAATACTTTTTCTCATGTAAAAAATCACATTTAAAAAATTTTTTTATTAGTCATTTTATTTATCATAGAATCAGATTCCAGTTATAAATCCCAATTGTCTTACTGAGAAGGAACTCCAAGTATTCGCTGATGCCGAATAAGGTTTATAACAAACAACTAAGTATGTTTTTTCAAAAAAAAATTAACAAATCCGCTCTTTTTAAGTGTATTTTCTTGTGGTGTATAAAGTACGCCACGCGTGTAGTTATGTTATAGCTTGATACGCAGAGCCGTGCGATACATCTTTGCAATATGATGCAAGTCTTCGAAATGCCGCCCCTTAAATATTATTGAAACTTACCTAACTTTTATTTTTATTAAAAGAAACTAAACAGAATGAACGAAAACTTCTATTTTAAAAACAAAACATACTTTAGATTAAATGAAATATGTATTAACACTACATTAAGTGGTTAGGCGCAAAATTTGCTTGCAATGCTTTTTAAATGCATTCATTTTTCTTCGAATCCTCGAATCCTGAGAAAACTATTTAGTATTTTTGAAAAATTTAAATGCAGACTAAAAGATTACATTATTACAGAGGGCCGAACGTCCCTGAAAATCTCTATAATTATTTGAATAAGTTATAGGGTGAAAAAAAAAGAGAAAATTGAGTGTAATTTTTAATTACAAATATATTAAGTATTCAAAAGAAACCTCTTGTTTATTCTAAGGGACTTTCGGCCCTCGGTAATAATGTAATCTTTCAATCTGCGTTTAAATTTTTCAAAAATATTTGTAGTTTTTCAGGAGTAGAAAAAAAGAGAATGCATTTAAAAAGCATTGCAAGCAAATTTTTGCGCTTATGTTCTTAAGTAACATTTACAAAAATTATATTGTTACCCTTCTGACTTTAATTTTGGCAAACTCGTCAATCAGATTGGTGTAGTCCAGTTGGGTAGCAGCTAGTGAGAGCCTTATTGAAATAAATGCTAAATTTTTTAGTTTTGTTTGTGTTATGGAGCTTCGTAAATAGTTATGAATTTTGAAAAACTTCTTTCCCCACTAGCTATCGAGACAGGGAGTGTCAATAAAATTCTTAGTTTACAACTACATTTGGGTATAAAGAAATTAGGTCATTTTGGCACAAGTTCAAAATCTCTATAAAGGTTTCGTGGAGTATGGTTTCATTTGAAATATATCACGCAATTCTTCTATTAGAAGATCATTATGTCAGAGTTTTTTTCTTTTTCTATTGAAAGTATTGAATGAAGATTCATACAATATTATTTTAGTGTTTCATCATATATTTACGTCAATTTAAAAATATTTTATAAAAATTTAAAATTTTTATTATGAGTTTCTAGAAGCGAAAATCGATCAATCAAAGAATTAACGGCGATGTTTAAAGTATAGATGAACAAATTTATATTAAATTTAGCTTCGTCTGTTAACAGCTCCTCCACATATTTTTCGTAGTCAAATAAACGCTTTTTTCTCCTAGCTCTAATTTCATTTTCAGATGGAAATTTGGAACTTATATCAAAATTTCCTGCAATTTCATTAAATTTTGATTTCGTCATTATATTAGCGATATTGTCTCTAATTTTAATTTTTTCTATAGTTTCTGACAACATTTTTACACAATCTGACAATGTTTTTTATTTTACTGATTATGCCGCCCCGCTTGTGATGCCGCCTGATGCGACTGCCTCGCCGCATCATAGCACGACACGGCCCTGTTGATACGCGGGTAGTTAAAGGTTAAAATAGTCATACACGCAATTATTTTTGATTTAAAATAATTTTTAGCATTGATGCTATTACAGAAATAAATCGAACTTTTCGCATTTATTACTTTTTATTTTTTTTCACAAGAAAATTTACAGTTCATTAACAAAAACTTTGCTACATGTATCGAAAAGTTTTAGATATAATTAAATAAAAATAATATAATCATAAAAAGAATTACTTCAAAACTACTAACGTCTTTATAAGTGGCTCCTTTTTCGTTTTGAGCAGTGTACATAAACATATAAATAATAATAAAATATAATTTATGTATCATCGATATATGTATCATATGATATAGTCATAGTAGCTGAGGATCTAGGTATGGCAAGAGAGATGGTACAAGAACTCGTTGTAGCTACAGAAAATGTTGGTTTAAATATAAACATCTCAAAAACAAAAATAATGACAAATTTGGTACCCAACCAGAACATCAGTATTGGTGGGAAGGAAATAGAACTCGTAGATAGTTATAAATACCTGGGACATGAAATTACGATTGGCAGGGATAACCAGACTCATGAGCTGAAGAGAAGAATCGGTCTTGGGTGGGCAGCATTTGGAAAACTGAGAGAAACTTTTAAAAGTGAGTTACCCACATGTCTAAAGAGAAAGGTATTCGATCAGTGCGTCCTCCCAGTCTTGACGTACGGATCAGAAACACTTACCTTAACTAAAGCCTCGGCTACCAAACTAAGAGTCACGCAGAGAAGAATGGAGCGGTCAATGTTAGGAATAACTCTGCGAGAAAAAATCAGAAACGAAGAAATCAGGAGAAGAACAAAGGTGACTGACGTCATCGAGAGGATAGCCAGGTTGAAGTGGAGATGGGCAGGACACGCAGCCAGAATGACAGATGGGCGATGGACGAAGAGGTTATTGGAATGGAGGCCAAGAGAAGACAAGAGAAGCGTCGGTCGACCGCCTACAAGATGGACTGACGACTTAAGAAAGGTAAATAAAAACTGGATGAGGGCGGCGCAGGATAGATGGGGTTGGAAACGAGGGGAGGAGGCCTATGTTCAGCAGTGGACTTTTGAGGCTGGATGATGATCATCGATATATTATTGAGCTACTAATCGTGGTATTTTCTTTCTAATGATTTCCTCTTTTAGCACAGGCAAACACATCCTACTGCATTCTGCCCTGCCTATAATATGTAATATACAAACATACTATTTTATAATATAAAATAAGTGTATTATGTAAAGAACAAATTTTTTACAAAATTGTTTTTGAACAAAATTACATTTTAATATTTAAAAGTGAAAATCTCACTCAATTCTTTTAAATTCCTCTAATTTTAAACAAACTTCAAGAAAATGTAGCCGTTGAAAATCAAATCAAGGGGGTTTCAACGATAAACAAAAAATTAGATATTGCTTTGATCGGCAAAACTTTTCGTAAGATTACTTTTTAATAAAAAGTAAAAGTTACTTGACGACACGGGATGTTCTTAGAATTTTACATTATTAAATTAATATTAAGATCCATTATAAGAATTATAGAGTATATAAAAACAAGTCCGTTCACAATATGTAAACTTAAAGAAACATGTGTATGGTGTCAGAGACTTTTTCAGTGCGTCACAACTGACAGAAAAAAGGTACGTCTGTGATTATACACATTTATAACATTTATTCTTATTGTTGATAGATGGCGCTGTAATCGGAAAACAACGATTTACTTGTTATATATCTATACAACTAAAATTTAAAGTTCTTCTCAGTTTTTCAGGGTGTCATTAATTTTGACGTCATAAATGATTTTAAAAATGTTACACGCCAGTGTAACCTTAAGGAACATCTCCTATTCAATTGTCTGCGTGGATAGGGTCGTAAGTGCTACTATAGTATGCGGTCTACCGGGGAGTTTCTACTATACAGCTTGCGGTCTACCTAGGGATGCGATGTATAAACTATATTATATTACAATGCCAACAAAAAAATCTTTACAAAGTGAATATAACGCAAAAATCGTAGTTATTTCAGTTTCACGGCTTACTCTCAACAGAAATAGTAAATTGATATGACAAAGTATTAACTTATAATATTTCTTCTTACTTATGCGTTTTATTCAATTTGTAAAGATGGGTTTTGTCGGAATAAACATGTTCTATCTGTACGTCGGCTAATCTAATCACCATACCTATTCTTTTCTCAGAAGGGTTACCAGGCAACAGAAATTTATTGCAAATACTCACAAAAAATCTCGGTTCATTTCAATGCTCCAAGAAAAGATTACTGCTGAAAATCTATTGGTAAAACAAGTTTATATTGATGCTGACGTAATGATAATTGAAACAGCCATAGAGCAATTCAATTTAACAAATACAACAACTATTGTTGTAGGTGAAAATGTATACTTGCTCGTGTTACTCACTGCTCGAACTCCCATCGAAAAAACTATTTTTTTAAACCTGGAAAAGCTCAACACAAATCGGAAATATATTCATCGAAAAGTTTATCTACTTTTGCAAAGTGTCAAAAAACATATTTTTTTTTTACACGCAATAACTGGCTGTGATACGACATCTGTAGTTTTTAGGAGGGGTAAAACGACTGTTTTTAAAATGTTTGAAAAACAAGATTTATTTGAATATGCTGAAGTTAAAAAAAAAATTCAACTCTACAAGACGTTATTTCCAACGGAATTAGCTTTCTTCTCTCTAAAAGCTCCTCTCTAGGAGCGCCTAAAAAAACTACGTGCTTAGATAAGTTTGATATTATGCATGTTTCTTTAAAAATACTCGAAATAAAAAACAAGTCCAGTTATTTTATCTTCCTCCAACCTCAGCGGCTGGGCATCAACATCTTTTCGTTTATATTACCAAGTTCAAGAGTTCCTTGGTTATCAGAGAGATCCAAAAGACTGGGAATGAAAATTAGTCTAGAGTTCATTAGAACCAATTCAAACTTTAGTCCCACCTTCGCCGGAAAAACTCCTGAACACAATTTTTGCAACTGTAAAAAGGGATATATTGCTAATAAATGTGGTTGCAAAAAAGTTGGACTGTTTTGTTCGGTAGCATGTACTACTTGTTAAAATCGGTGGTGCTCCAATGTTGAATCACCAACAATTAATTGAGGATTCATTTGATTATATCGAGGAGTCACGAGATGTGTAATGTGTCATTATTGGAGCAATTTACCTGCACTCAGGATGAACAACAAGAAGAAAAAGGACAAGAAGAAGAAGAAGAAGAAGAAGAAGAAGAAGAAGAAGAAGAAGAAGAAACAGAAGGTGATGAAGAAGAAGAAGGAGAAGAGGAAGCAGAAGTATTAGAAAATTATGAACCAGTTGAATAAATTTCCCTTTTATTTTTAATTTTTACCGCTTTTTATGACTTTTATCATTTTTAACCCTGGCCAATATCAATTATTCAATAGCTTCAAATTAAACATAATCATAACAGATCCGTGGAATAGGCCTACTGGGGAAACCACGTTAAAAAACGCGCTAAAGTACACTAGCTCAAAGGCGATGTGGTAACGTGTGCGTGTGCATATTATGACAGTGGACATATAAGAAAAGGATTCAAACATATTTTATAGATAATTATCTAATCTACATTTTTTGTGAGAACTAATTTTATGATAAAACCTACCTTTTCGCTGAAAATCGCTAAAATCCATATTTGGTGACCTTTGACCCCACGTAAATTTTTTGCTCGGGTCGGATTAATGAGGACTTTTTAGATTTCATGTATGATGGTATTTTGGGCAATCCTGCCCATTTTCAGCTAGCTTGTAATTTTTGTATCCTCGGATGTGTAAGTTGACCGGAGTATAACTGTACATTTGTAATTTTCCTTAAATTAATAAAAAATAGGAGAAATCAACTATGATAATAATAAATAAATGATAAATGTTTGACATCCGCTAGCGGGATAGAAATATATTTTATCGCCAACAGTCACCAAAGTCATTCATTATTGTACGCATTTGCCCTCATTTGCGGCAGTCAAGTAACAATTTATTGTACTGAAAGAAGAATTTTACTTTACCTGCCGCGATTAATCAAATTAACCAAGATTGAATGTAAGAGTTCAATGGCAGTAATCGATTATTTATTTGTGTGAACTTAAAATTTATTAACTTAATTAATTACTTAAATAATTAATAAAAATATTGTACAGAATTTACGTTATTATTAATTAAATTTATGTAAAAAGTGAAATTCTGTATTATTTTGCAATTATATTCATACAAAATAAATCAAAACTTTACAAATTTAGTAATTAGGTATTCAATATTGACAACAACTATCGATTAAACATCGAAACCGCCCATAATGCAAAGGCATTCTGTCCTGTCATTACTCTCATTGTCATACAAAATTTTTATTACGTCTAAAATTTATAAAATTTTTAAATCTTATAAGTTAGGTACTACGGTACTACCTACTAATGCAAATAATGTGTGAAATTGCGTTTTTGTTAATTCGATTATATTATGTACATAGGACGGTAATAGATATTTATTGATAATTTGTTAGTAAATATATTTATTTAGATTGTCTACGATTCATCAAGAGAAAAGGATATAGGGGAGAATGGGGGAATGGGAGCCATCGGGTAATGAGAACCACCCAGTTTTATTTAAATTACGCGCTTTTAAATACTTGCTGACACTGGTGACACGCTACCAACAATGCAGAGAAGCAGCGACATCGTTGCAGATGTTTATTCAGTGTTGTTTGATTCTTGTGTGAGCATAATAGACTTTTTGCAGTAATCGTTATAATACACGTGGTTTACAAAATTCACGGTAAGTTGGTCCCAATATGTTTTTCCTCAAAACTATTTTATGAAAACTAAACTTAACTACCTAAAGAATAACTACATGTGATTTGTTTTTTAATCACTTGGTTTTGGTAATTTTTTTCATAGGTTAAAATTTTCTAAACAAAACGGGTAATGGTAACCATTAGGCGTTTAGTGGCAGAACTGTGGTATCGCTGTACAGCTTGTGGTCGATGGGTACGTGCAGATTGTTCGGGGGTTGACACAGCTAAAGATTATCTCTGTGACTTTTGTTTAAACAAAATGAGTTGAAAACAATCTATTACTATTTTTGTTATGAAAATTAAAAATTTAATACAGATAAAATGTAAAATAAATTGTGGTTCCTATTACCCGACCTATTGGGGCAATTGGAGCCATTCACTATTTTTAGTAATTCCATAATAACTTTAACATAACTAAATAAATTGACGAATAATAATAGGGAAGGATAATTAACATTTTAAACTAGCTCTTAACCTGGACCGATTTTTTATATAACTTAAAATTTGTTTTTTATTAAAGAATATAGTTAAGTGGCTCCCATTCCCCCATTCTCCCCTACAGTTCATAAACAATGACGCAACTATTAACGATATTTTGAATTTTTGATTGATAGTATTTTAAGAAAATTAGTTATTTAAATAAAAATACAATTAAATGGTTTAAAATATATTTATTTCTATAGAAAAATTCTAAAAATATCATGGACAAAACACATCACAAACAAAGAGGTTCTGAGAAAGATGAATAAAGAAATGGAAGTCTGAAATACAATTAAAACAAGAAAATTGGAATATCTCGGACATATTACACGTGGAGAGAGATACAACTCTGCTCCAACTCATTATGCAGGGAAAGATTCAAGGAAAAAGAAGCATAGGGAGACGCAGAATATCGTGGCTGCGCAACCTGAGAGAATGGTACGGATGTACATCAGACGAACTTTTCAGAGCAGCCGTCTTTAAGTTCCGAATAGCTATGATGATTGTCGACCTCCGTCGCGGATATGGCACTTGTAGAAGAAGATATTTATTTCGTTGAAATCATAATAATATAAGTATAACTTCTTACGTGCGTACAAAGTACACACACTCTTTTGTCATTAGAAGGATGTAATTAAGTAAGTATTAAGTAAGTGTTAATGTTTTTTTATGACTGGCGATAAAATTTTGTATGCACCATGTCAGTAAAGACTCTTTATCGAACTCGTCTGTTACTCGCCTCGCTCGCTTCGCTCCCTCTGCTCGTAATATCAGACTCGATAGAGAGTCACTTTACTGACTTGGTACATAAATAACTATTACCTTATGGGATAAAATGTGAAGTTTCAGCAACTGACAAGAGGCGGCAAATTATGACATTTCATATCAATTATAGAAAAATAGTTATTTCCACCTACCTCTACCGAAAGTATACTTTTCCGGACCTGATTGTAGGGAGCAAAGTTGTACTTTTCCTCCCTAGGGAGGAAAAGTAAAACTTACATCATGGTATTTCATTCATGAAATATAACTTATTGACGCCCTGTACAATATCTATTTTCTATTACGTAAGTATCTATACATTTTAACTTTTATTTAAAATCACTTTGTATTTTGCAGAATGGTAAAGAACAGTAAATTGTTATTCTGATTTAACAATGTTTACTAATAATTTGACTTATATTTGACAGTTGACAGTTATATTGTACCTACTTGTTAGTTTTAGTTCTAATAAATTTTGTTGGTTAGATACACAAATAAATTAAGTAAACATAAAAAAATGACTTGTTATTTGAGGAAGGTGGATATGTATAACATGGGAGTAAAGTGCCTTTTCCTCCCTTGAATGATTACTGCCCTCCGCTACGCGTTCAAGGGAGGAAAAGGCACTTTACTCCCATGTTATACATATTGTTTTTCCACCTTCCTAAAAAAACAAGCCATTTTTTCATTTTTACTTAATTTATTTATGTAACTAACCAACAAAATTTATTAAAACTAAAACTAACAAGTAGGTACAATATAACTGTCAACTGTCAAATATAAGTCAAATTATTAATGTAAACATTGTTAAATCAAAATAACAATTTCCTGTTTTTTACCACTCTGCAAAATACAGGGTGTTTTATAAATAAACGTTAAAATGTATAGATACTTACGTAATAGAAAATAAATATTGTACAGGGCGTCAATAAGTTATATTTCATGAATAAAATAAAATGACGTCACTTTTACTTTTCCTCCCTAGGGAGGAAATTTACAGCTTCATTATTGGATTATTCAATGTGTCATATAATTATTATTTTAAATAGAACACCATGTATATTAATAAATAATTTTACTAAACAAATTTATCTCTTTCGAATGATATATGGATGTCCTATACCTAGGTCTTATAGTTTTTGCGTAATTATTAAGGATTTTAATCAGTAAATCGATTTTAAAGCAAAAGATGTAGTTAGTTAGTGGCATTGTATGACATTGTCATTTTACGACAGTATGGTTTGGTAATTATTTTATAATTAATGTATTCCATGATTGATTATTACACATTTATTTACAGGGTGTTCCAAATTTACAGTTTCATTATTGGATTATTTAGTGTGTCATATGATGCTTATTTTAAATAAAACACCATGTAAATTGATAAATTATTATACTAGACACAGATTCCTCTCTCGAATGGTATAGAGATGTTCTATAACTAGGGTCATAGTTTTTTCGTAATTTACAATTTTCTTAAACGGTAAATTGATTTTAAAAATAATATTTATAGTCACTCTCAATTTTTAAACTGTACGAAATAAATGTTTGTTTACTGTATCACAATGAAATGAAAATTATGTCTATTTACTAGAACATTATTATGAAAAGTAGATAGATTGGTATGTATACAATATATTTAAAAAAATCAGGATCTTCTCCAAAGTGTACGATAAGTTAAATATTTATCATAATCCTGTTCGGTCTAATACTGGTGTAGTTGAGTTATATACGCATAATTAATAGTGGTTTCTCTGAAGTATTCTAACAGTCGTTTGGCTGATTTAAAATTCACCCGAAATTTTTTCTTTACTAGTATTTGGGTTTTCCGTAACAGAAAGCAGGACATCAAGTTCCTTGACATCATCACAAATAACTGGTTTATTTTTATTTAACTTTCCGCATGCAACATTACCAGTACCACGGAATCTATTAAAATCTCTTAAAAACGTCCTTTTTTGGATGTCTTCAATCAAGATACTTTTGAGCGTAAACTTTAGAAGGTAAATTACAATTTTGCAAACACTCCCCAATGCAAAGCACCATATCTACTCTTTCGTAGATAACGTGATTATTCATTTTTAGCAATAATTAAATTTGAATATCGTACACGGATATTTATATTTTTGATAATTACCAGACCGTACTGTCATAAACTGACAATGTCATACAATGACATTAATTAACTACACCTTTTTTTTAATCGATTTACAGATTAAGAATTTAAATAATTGTAAATTGCGCAAAAACTATTGGACCTAGGTATAGGACATCCATATACTATTCGAAAGAGGTGATTTCGTTTAGTATCATGGTTTATTAATATGCATGATGATTCATCATATGACACATTGAATAATCCAATAATGAAACTGTAAATTTGAAACACCCTCCAAATAAATGTGTGATAATCAATCATGGAATTTATTTAATCAATATCCAACTATTTAGATGTAAAAGTATTTTTTATAGTTTCTTAAATAACTTGAGAATAAGCCTTCTTTTAAAACTTTACATTTTAAGAAAAGTCAACATAACTCAGAATACTCTGTACATAGGTATAGGGAAGCCTTATGAAACTATACCTTATTTTTGGAAAGCAATTAAAAAATTCAATAAAATACAGGGTGTTCCATAAGAAAAATATAATTTTGATACGCCGCCATTTATTGGGACACCCTGTATATTTCAAAGTGATTTTAAAATGTAGCTTTTATCAGTTTACAAACTACTAATTTAATTTTTTTTTAAATCTTTTACCATTTCGCTGTAATCTTCCGTCCCGTTAGAGGTGACTCAACCTGTATACTTAGGGTCTTGTTATTCTTACCACTATTGTCTATAGGTATTTAGAATTTAATTTCAGTTTTTAAGAATTACTTACCTACCTATATAAAAGTACCTGCTGAATGATGACGGTTCTATAAACATAAGTATCGACCCATTTGTATTGGGATTATTTTTATGACCCAGTATAAAACTTGCAATGCATATTTACAACTTTGTAGTTTACCTACCTACATCTTATTTATGAATCTTGCTAATAATAAAAATATAAGTCTTTGAATTATCACGTGTAGGCCCTGGCGGTTAGCTTTTACAGGTGTTGAAATATGGGCTTTGGAAAGCAGGTAAAACTAGTAAGGGCCCTTAAAACAGTATTGTACACTGTATTTCAATAAACTTTGTTTTCAAATTTTTTGAGGAATACGAAAGCTTCGTTTTTATTTGTAAGTACCTACTCAAAAATTAAAATCTATTAAGCAGTTACATTTCCTATGTGTGTACCTGTGTAGTTAAAAATGTCCCCATCAAATTAGAAACAAATTGAAGCAAAAAGCGCGTTAAAGCGGGCCCCGTTCCGCGGAACAATGCTCAGTATGCCACTAGGTTTTGCTACTTGCTTATCTTCATAGATTTAGTTTTACTACTATTAACGTGTAGCCCCATTCTTTTAGTTGTTGCCTCCAATGCCGTGAACGATTGGAACAACTCCGCCTTTCTTTTTGCTATGACAGCCATGTCATTCGCATACGCTAGTATTTATACACTCTTATTAATAATGGTTCCTCTTGTTGTTATTCCAAATTCTCTAATAGCTTTCTTTAGGGCAATGTTGAATAGGAGGCACGACATACTGTCTCCCTGCCGAAGTCCCATTTGTGTATGGAAAATTGTTGATACTCCATTCCGCACTTTAACTTCACACTGACTGTTGAGAGGGTTGCTTTCACCAAATTGCTAAGTGGATTGGGGTATTGAATTTTATCATGGCTTTGTATAGTACGTTTTTGTCTACACTGTCACAGATAAATCTAAAATCCACAAATAAATGTTGAGTTCAAATGTTGAGTTGAATTTATCTATACAGGGTGTTTGGTAAAGAATGGGTCATAGCTTATCCTTAGATTCTTGAAGATAAAATAGGTCGATTTAAGCTAACTTACCTTAGTGCAAAAGTTGATAATAACAGAAATACCGTCAAAGTTAAACTTTTATTTTATTTATTTTTAAATATTACCTGACAAGCACGGGACAACAACACGAAATTTGACAAGTGGTGCTGGTATTGTACAGTCTACTAAATTATGTTAAACAAACGTTTCTGGCTAGTACCAGAGGCGTACGACGGGGGAACGTGAATGGTTGACCCTTCCCAAATTCTACGCCACTAAAGGAATTGCTATTTTAGTGCAATTTTTTGATTCTCCAATACTTTCTATGTAAAAAACATACTCTTCATTCGTAACGATTAAGCCATTAGTTTCCGAGATATTTGAAGCTACAAACGAAGGAGCATAATACATTAATCAAAATAAATGTGCCTTTTCATTTTTAACTTCAAATATCTCGAAAACTAATGACTTTATCGTTACGAGTGAAAAGTATATCATTTGCATAGAAAGTATTGGAGAATCTAAAAATTATGCTAAAATAGCAGTTTCATCAGTCGCGTAGAATTTGGGAAGGGTCAAACATTCACTTTCCCCTGTCGTACGCCTCTGGTAGTAGCCAGAAACGATTGTTTAACATAATTTAGTAGGGTGTACAGTGCCTACACTTTCTGCCAATTATTACACTGATATGTCAAATTATTTTAAAGTATCCATTTTTCTTAAAATAATTTATTGTTTATTTAAAACTTTTAAAAACTATGTGTGCCCGGTACTATAAAACTATTTGACATATCCTTATGGTACTTGGCAGAAAGTGTAGGTACTGTACACCCTACTAAATTATGTTAAATAATCGTTTGTGAATAATACCAGAGGCGTACGACAGGGGAAAGTGAATGGTTGCCCCTTCCCAAATTCTCATTCTCATTCATTCTACCCCACTGATGAAACTGCTATTTTAGCTTAATTTTTAGATTCTCCAATACTTTCTATGCAAATAATATACTCCTCATTCGTAACGATAAAGTCATTACCTTTCGAGATATTTGTAGTTAAAAATGAAAAGGCACACTTATTTTGATTAATGTATTCTGCTCCTTCGTTTTTAGCTTCAAATACCTCGAAAACTAATAGCTTTATCGTTACGAAAGAAGAGTATGTTATTTACATAAAAACTATTGGTGAATCAAAAAATTGCACTAAAATAGAAAATCCGCCAGTGGCCTAGAATTTGGGAAGGGTCAAACATTCATGATCCCCCGTCGGACGCCTCTGGTAGTAGCCAGAAACGCTTGTTTAACATAATTTAGTAGGGTGTACAGTACCAGCACCACTTACCAAATTTCGTGTTGTTGTCCCATGCCAGTCAGGAAATATTCAAAAATAAATAAAATAAAAAGTTTAACTTTGAGACCGTGTATTTCGGTTATTATCAACTTTTGCACTAAGGTAAGTTAGCTTAAATCGACCTATTTTAACTTCAAGAATCTAAGCTTAAGCTATTGCCCATTCTTTATCAAACACCCTGTATATGTTTTTGGCAGAATTATTATTTATGTTTGTATAAATTTGTTCTGAAGCTATTTCCTTTAGTATAGTTTAAAAGGGATCCTATTGTGCTATCCCGTGGGCACTTTGTTGCTAAAATGTAAAACCCATATTTTTTGGTTTCTAATATATTTGTAATGCAAAATCACTTGGTCGTCCAAAAATCGTTGCGGGAGGGGACCGGTGGGGAGCCTTACAAAAAAAAACTGCAATTTTTTTTTTCGTCGTTTTTCGGATGTGCAATATCTGAAAATTCATTCCTCAAATTTTCATACCCATCCGGACATTAGAAATATTTGTTTTTAATTTATAAAAATACGTCAAACCATTGTTGTATATCGAGCGCCTTCATATAAAATCACTTGCCCTGAAAACCCATATTTTTAAAATCGTTTACATCGCTCTATCTCGAAAAATATTGGGTCTAGCAAAAAATGGCTTTCTATAAACGTTATAGACCAAACATCAGAGAACATGTGAGTGTTTTTGGAATTTTGATTGGATAATTAGTTTAAGAAAAAATTAAATAAATAGAACGGCATGTCACGACGGACAGTGGTGAACGCAGAGATGCGAGGAAGGGCGATATTCTATGCGAGAGTCAATCCCTAATCGACTCTACTGACCGGGACGTTATTAGGGTCGTTTTTTCATTGTGGTGCCGATTTTAGGGATGATGAATACTGCTAGCGTACTAAATAGAGACTTTTTTTGGCTCGTTTTGTGGGCAGATTATTAACACTTTTGGAATATTGTACGTGTTAAGTGATAGTAGTAGTTATATTATCATAATATTAATAATAGGTATTGTTGTATATATTTAAGGTACTGTTGTAATACTTATTATTATTATTATTATTATTATTATTATTTTTATGTTTATCCAGATTTAGTCATACGGCTCACACTCCCTCAAAGGGGAAAATTCACTTATCCCAGATACTTACGATATCAAAAGGATTGAGCTCTGGTGGGACTCGTTCCGTGTTATCGAGCCCTAGATGACTTAGTACGTCGAGGTATCCCCAAAAATGTTCTTACAGATTCATTTGTTTATCATTATAAAGCTTATTAAGGACGTCGTAAAATGGTTAAAGTTCAAAAGCTTGGTATGTACATATTATCTAAAATGGCATCGGTTTTCCCTGGAATTAATTTCGGAATCAAGAACAAAGGATAGTAATACAAACAATTACATTTACGTACCTATTTCTTAATTACTAGATATACAGAAGGACTAGCACAGCCTAAAAGCCACTTCTTATACAGAGTTATTAATAATCTTGACACAGCTTCGTATGTCAACTTATGGGCTCATAATATAGCTTTATTGTACTTTTTACCAGATAAAATACCATCAATTGTGGACTGAGTAGATAGACCACTGTCCAACCATACATCAGCAAGTCCAGAATCTGTCATAAACTGACCAATTATTTTGAGGAAGTTCATAACAATGTAGAATCTACCTAGACGAATAACTACATTCCTTGTGTCTTCTGGCTGGGACCATTGGAGCTCTTTAGCTTTATAATAGATCACTTGGTCAAATGTCAGTACGGTGTATCTGTTATTTAGCTTCTTAGCAATTTCACTGCACTTTCTGATAACAGTCCAAACGGTATCATATTCTGACGAGACATGGGGTAGAACAGGTAAGCAGCCATAGGTCGTTACATGTGATTTATCCTCCAAAGTCAGTTTATGAAATCCTGACCACTGTGGGATAACGGTTTCATTCCTAACAGAGTCCCTCATTCTGCAAATGCACCATGCCATGTTACGACATCGTATGTTATTATTAAGATTCTGGCTCTTTTCTATGATGCTCAGTTTATTTTCTTCTGATTGTAGTTTTCTTTTTGATTTCTCAAAATAACTTTTATGAAGGGAAGGGAATGAAAATCATTAGGTATTGTCAGCTTCTGATTATATGGCAAAAATTTAAATTGTCCAGGTTTATCTTCAGTCAATGGTCCTCTCTGGGAGGCAGCAATTTGGGTTCCGTGAAAAGTAGGTGATTTGTCCAAGGTCTCTTCCAAAATGTCAGTGTTGTCAGCGGCAAATTGGACAAATCGGTCGGGTACCAATTGTTTCGGTATGGTCACATGATCATTCTCCAAGTAAGGTTTCAGTCTTCTTTTCATTATCGCTTTCATTTCGGACTATAAGGTTAACAAGAGAATACAAGCTTTCAGGAATAGACTTTTGGTAGTCTCTAACATTCATTTTTTTAAGTCGGGCTCAGTTGACATCTTGTTTATCTCACTTCGGATGGTTTGGCAGATTTTGACTAGAATGTGTTGCTCCGATGCACCGAAACTGAAACAGAGTGTCAGATTCGTCGTGGTTGTGCACGATTGTTTCAATTGCATGTTCTTTCGAGAACTTCCTTAAAAATTTTGTGGGCTCGTTTTGTCTAGGAGACCTTACTGATTCAACAGCAGCCCCAAAATGGTTTTTCATTTTTTTAATTCTTTGTTTCTCGCTCATGTCGTCAATGCCACTAATTTCACGATACCTTTTGCCAATCGGTTTTGTATTGTATCCTTTACCTTTCTCAAAACCCTTTCTCCATTTCTTCCAAAAGTTTCCCAAATGCTTCATTTTTTGTTTTGTTAATATCAGTATTTCCAACAGATTTTTTATTTAGATTGTGTAATTCAGTTGAAATGCAAGCGGCATGATATTTTGTATCCGAGGCAATCAAGTCGTCTCCAGTTCTCGCAAAGAACACAGGGTTGCTTCGTAATATAGCTCTTATTTTTTCTTGTATATTATTAGTCATAACTTGGCATAGTTTTTGTTTCGGTGAGCGCTTCTGACAAAAGATGCACTTTTGTGAATTAAAAGGTGATCGTAAGGGCTGTTTTTGAAAAATATCTTCTCTACGAAACGTCAGTTTAGTATTTTTTTACTTGTACGAGGCAATGCTCTTTGATCTCGTATAGGATTTGTAACAATTTTGGTGCCATTTAAAAAATCTTGATTTTGTAGATCATCAAATTTTGAGAATATATGCCGCATATATTCATCATATTATCATCATGACAATTTTTCATACGTTCACTCGTGAATTGAATAAAAATTTTTTAAATCTTTCTTGAAATTAACCAGCCTTCCTCGTTCCAAACAAATAAGACACACATTTTGAATAAAAACATCTTGTCCGACATCAGATTTTCGGAAAGAAACATGCCTTAATCTGATTTTTGACTCAAGTAGGTACAATATTGTTAACTTACCAATAGGTTTAATTAATCACTTTTAATAATATAATTAACACAGAAGAACTTTATTATGTCTCACTTAAAATCTCAGTGGATCTCGCGCTAAAACTAAAGCTTGTAATAGTAAAGAATTTAAAGAAAGAACATCATCTCAAGGCAAAAACGACCCTAACAACAACCCAGTCAGTAGAGTCGATTAGGGGTTGACTCCCGCATAGAATCTCGCCCTTCCTCGCATCTCTGCGTTCACCACTGTCCGTCGTGACATGCCGTTCGATTTATTTAATTTTTTCTTAAACTATTTGTCCAATCAAAATTCCAAAAACACTCCCATGTTCTCTGATGTTTGTTCTATAACGTTTATAGAAAGTCATTTTTTGCTAGACCCAATAGTTTTCGAGATAGAGCGATGTAGACGATTTTAAAAATATGGGTTGTCAGGGCAAGTGATTTTATATGAAGGCGCTCCGTATACAACAATGGTTTGACGTATTTTTATAAATTAAAAATAAATATTTCTAATGTCCGGATGGGTATGCAACTTTAAGGAATGAATTTTCGGATATTGCACATCCGAAAAACGACGAAAAAAAAAATTCCAGTTTTTTTTTGTAAAGCTCCCCACCGGTCCCCTCCCGTAACGATTTTTGGACGACCAAGTGATTTTGCATAACAAATATATTAGAAACCAAAAAATATGGGTTTTACATTTTAGCAACAAAGTGCCCACGAAAATCTTTTCTAGAAGCCTTTTGCCAGTCCATTTACTCTACTACTTGTGGCATGTTTATAATTAAGTATTCATTTTTCATTCATTTTAGTAATTCATTTCTTAGTAAATTCATTCATAATTCATTTTTTAGTAAAATTGTGGCTTATTTCCCATAGAAAATACTTAATTTGTATAAATTATTTTTATCTTTCTACTTAACAACACACTGTTTCTATACTGTTAACAAATCTGTTACTGACTATTTATAGTAAGAAACTTTTCTAATTTTCAAACTTTCCGCAACATGAATCTCGAAAGACGGAGAGTCTGCAACAATCACCTGTGCAAGCTATTTATCTTTGGGGTTTTAGTCTATTAAATAAACGTGCACTAAAAAGGAGCGATTTTCAGATCGTATTTTGTCTGCGTTAAAAGTTTGAAGTGAAATTTTAAAGCTATTATTGGGTGGTTCAAAACTACTCTGTAAGTAAATTTACCAAGAACGGGAACATTTATGTCCGTAAAAGTGATCTGACTTTAATTTATTCGTGCAAAAGTAGGCATTAAATGTAGTAGAACTTCTTAAGTATTTAAAGTTCCTCATTTTAGTATTTTAGTGTAATTTGTTGAATAGTTTAAGAACTTATAAATACATTTTTAAACAAATTCTACGCTTATAACGCTTTATACAGGGTGTCCAGAAACTCTCCGGGCAAAAGAAGACTGAAGATCCTTCAGATAGAAAGAGGACTAAGTTTTCACTCTAATGGCATATAAAACAACTTAATGCTATTCTACATCCCACCAGAATGAAAACAATGGGAACCTTCTCTGGTTACACCTCCGAGGCTTCTACAATTTGCAAGCCATACGGATGCTGAGACTAAGGAGGATGAGGGAATTCTACAATTTACAATTCACGTCCCATCTGCTCAGCCCGGTAAAGTTCCAATTAGAATGGTTCGAAACCGGTAGAGGTGCTTGCTGCACTCTCTGATTGGACTAGAATATGGTTCGGCTGTATTTTCGTTTTGCAAGGAAATTGAAAATGGTTATTCATTTTTGATTTACATTTACTCTGATTGGAGTATGAAGGGAACCATTCTCGTTGGAACTTTACCGCCCTGAGCAGATGGGACGTGAATTGTAAATTGTAGAATTCCCTCATCTTCCTTAGTCTCAGCATCCATATGGCTTTCAAATTATAGAAGCCTCGGAGGTGTAACCAGAGAAGGTTCCCATTGTTTTCATTCTGGTGGGATGTAGAATAACACTATGTTGTTTTATATGCCATCTATACCATTTCGTTCGTTGCAATCCGGGACTGCACGCTGGGGTTTGTTTTGGTTGCATCAGGAAGAGTAGCATATGTGCCTCCTGATGAGAGACTAATAAGTTTCGAAATATCTCCAGAATGTTTCTATTTAGAAAAACGAAAACTGGTACGCTTATTTATCTTCCAGAGATAAATCGATGCGCATACATAACTTTTTTGTCTTTAACTTCTAAGCATTTTTGACACTGTATTATTAAATTATGAGGTATTCTAGTACTAAAAGATGCTCTTGTGTTAAGTCGGTAGGCTGCACCATTTTCTATAAAAATCGATTTAAAAATTTTTCGTTTTTTAAATTTGAAAATTTTTTTCAAAAAAAAACCGATATATTTTACCGACTTAAAGCAAGAGTAACTTTTAGTACTAGAATACCTCATAATTTAATCATCAAGTGTCAACAATGCTTAAAAATTAAAGACAAAAAAGTTATGCGATATAATAACCGTTGACCTGCCCAAAACGGACGCATATGACCGGTACTAGAGTTTCCCAATTGAAGAAATCGATTTATCTCTGGAAGATAAATAAACGTACCCATTTTCGTTTTTCTAAATAGTTTTTTTTTATTATTTTTTAATTCAACAAACGAAAAATATTTAAATCGACTTTTCTAGAAAACCGTGCATCCTATCGACTCAAAGCAAGAGTACCTTTTGGTACCATAATACCTTACAATTTAATAATCCAGTGTCAGAACTGCTTAAGAGTTAAAGTAAAGACAAAAAAATTTTGTGATAAAATAACCGTTACCCTACCCACGGACGCTATGATAGACGCATAAAACGAGATAAAGCTGAGACCGAGCTAAAGGGACGAGAGATAAAGCCTGCATTCCGGCTCCTCGTCTTATAGAAAAATGAACCAGCAATAAAGCCTGCATTCCGGCTCCTCGTCTCATAGAAAAATGAACCAAAGATAAAGCCAGCATTCCACTGGCGCCTTGTCTTTTATGGGCTGGTAATAAACCCATCATTCCACCGGCTGCATTCCAGATCTGGAACACCATCAAAATTCCTTCCAGAAGCTCTATATGGAAGTGCAAGTTAAGTGTTTCATAAATATATTTTTCTTTCAATATTAGGGCCTTCAGTCACCTTTGGACCTTTGGGCCCTCAGCAACCTTTTTTATCTTTGAGCCGTAAGTTACCTTTTTAGGCCTTCGGCCATTTTGTACAGGACTTGCTGTAACGCAGAGGAAAGTCTACTTATTTCTTAAAGAAAATGTTTATTTAAATTTACGTCTTATGCTTTGATCTTCTTTGTGTTCGTTCTTGCTACCATTATTTTTGTCTTAGGGAGTTAGACGAAGCAACGAAGCATTAAACCTAGGAATTTTGTGCAGTAAGATGAATCGTCATGCAACTTTTTGCATTCGATTAGAGATAGTGTCAGGCAACTTTGTGAACTAAATTCATCTAGGGCAAAAATTTTTGTGCATAAGAAAATGCATTTTAAAAGTGCATCTCGAAGAGGTGAAAATGAAAAATTTAGAACTCGGGCAATATTGATGGAAATGAGTTGAATTTTTATAATCGGGGGTTTTGGGGATCGCTGAGCACGAATTTCATATCGGCAATGGTCTCCAAGGTACCTGGTGCCCACGGTGGAACTCGTCGCCTAGAGTTTTACATTATAATCATTAAAAATAAGTCAATTTCCATTACTCGGGGGGTTTTTGCGGTCGCCGGCCACGAATTTAGTGTTGGCGATGGTCTCCAAGATACCTGGTCCCCAGGGTGGAACTCGTCTCCTGGAGTTTTATGTTATAATCATTCAAAATCAGTCAATAACCATTACTCTGAGGGTTTTGGGGGTCGCTGAACAAGAGTTTCATGTGGCCGATGGTCTCCAAGATACCTGGTGCCCAGGGTGGAGCTCGTCGTCTGGAGTATTATGTTATAGTTATTCCAAATCATTTAAAACCATTACGCGGGGGGTTTTGGCGGTCGCTGAGCACGAATTTCATGACGGCGATGGTCTCCTGTGTACCTGATGCCCAGGGAGGAACTCGTTGCCTGGAATTTTATGTTATAATCATTCAAAATCAGTCAATAACCATTACTCTGAGGATTTTGGGGGTCGCTGAACAATAATTTCATGTGTTCGATGGTCTCCAAAGTACCTGGTGCACAAAGTGGAAGTCGTCGTCTGGAGTTTTATGTTATAATTATTACAAATAATTTAAAACCATTACTCGGGGAGTTTTGGGGGTCGCTTAACATGAATTTCATGACGGTGATGGTCTCCAAGGTACCTGGTGCCCAGGGTGGAACTCGTCGCCTGGAGTTGTATGGTATAATCATACAAAATCAGTCAATAACCATTACTATGAAGGTTTTAGTGGTCGCTGGGCACCAATTTCATGTTGGCCATGGTCTTCAAGGTAGGTATAAAATAATCTGAAAAATACGTGTTAAATTAAATGTTAGTGCACGTATTCATAATCAATTTATTTGTATAATATAATGAGAAAATTAATAAAAAGTAAAATAAAATAAAAAATATATTTACTTACTTGAAGTTACACAAATTTCTCTCTTCCGCAATTTCGAAAACCAAAATTATAAAACTATAGCTATAGACTGTAGATAATGAAAATTCCTTTAATACCAATCTTAAACGGCTTGATATTATAATATTATAATATTATTATTTATTCTGTAATTAACAAAACTAATAAGTATAAAATATATGACTTTTTCACTTACTCCAACATTAAAAACTTACTTTGCTTTAAATAGGGTATCACTTTTTAGATGTGTTTTTATAATTAATTCAAAAATTTTAAAAGAACAGAACTACATAAAAGTGTAGCTTGGAGGTATTCACATATATACTATGCTTTGTTTTTAAACCAGAAGCAGTAAAATAAAAAGAAGACAATGACGTCGACTTTGCAAAGTAACAAGACACTTACTCAACACACACACTACACATTACACCCGAGTTAGTGATAAGTTATACAATTACGTGGCTAAAGGTTCTAGTTCGAAACCAAGGCCAGAATCAGAGAAAAAAAATAAAAAGACAGATTCACACCCAAGAAAGTAAATAGAAAAATCACCATATACATATTCTTTTTTGGTTGATCATATCGGCCTTCGACGGTAATCCATCAACTCGACGGTAATCCATCAACATTATATTATACTAATACGTCGCTAAAGAGTTCTAAAAACCACTGTTTTTTTATATAAAAGCAGACTAGAAACCTAAAAATTAAAATATTACCGCAGAAAACACAAACAATCGCTGATATAACTTAATTACCCTTGAAATGCCAATTATGTCAAAATTTCATAAATGTCATTAGTGTCAAAATTTAACGACAACTGCTTTAAAAGCTACAAAATTTTAAAATAATTTTTAAATAGGTAATTTTTTAGGATATAATATAAAAGTGTTTTAAGAAAAATTATTAATGAAAAATATATTTAGCTACCCCCAAGACACCGAAGTAATGGATATTGACTGATTTTGAATGAATATAACATAAAACTGCAGGCGACGAGTTCCACCCTAGGCTCCAGGTTACTTTGGAGACCATCGCCGACATGAAATTCGTACTCGGAGACCCCAAAAACCCCCCAAGTAATGGTTATTGACTGGTTTTGAATGCTTACAACATAAAACTCCAGGCGACGAGTTTGACCCTGGGCACCACGTAACTTAGAGACCATCGACGACATGAAATTCGTACAAAGCGACCCCCAAAACATCCATATTAATGGTTTTTCACTGATTTTGAATAATTATGACATAAAACTTCGGGCGACGAGTTGCACCCTGGGAACCAGGTACCTTGGAGACCACCGCCAACATTAAATTGTGCTTAGCGACTCCAAAAACCCCCCCGAGTAATGGTTATTGACTGATTTTGAATGGTTATAACATAAAACGCTAGGCAGCGAATTCCAACCCTTGGCACCAGGTACCTTGGGCACCATCGCCGACATGAAATTCGTACTCAGGAACCCTCAAAACCACCATAGTAATAGTTTTTGACTAATTTTGAATAATTTTAACTAAAAACTCCTGGCGACGAGTTCCACTTTAGGCACCAGGTATCTTGGAGACCATCGTCGACATTAAATTCGTGGTCAGCGACCCCAAAAACTGCCGTGTAATGGATATTGACTGATTTTTAATTATTATAACATAAAACTCCAGGCGACGAGTTCCACACTGGTCACCAGATACCTTGGAGACCATCGCCGACATGAAAATCGTACTCAGCGACCCCAAAACCCCCATGGTAATAGTTTTTGGCTGATTTTGGATAATTATAACTAAAAACTCTAGGCGACGAGTTCCACCCTGGGCACCAGGTATCTTGGATGCCATCGCCAACATTAAATTCGTGGCCGGCGACCCCAAAAACCCCCCGACTAATGGATATTGACTGATTTTTAATAATTTTAACATAAGACTCTAGCGATGAGTTCCACCGTGGGCACCAGGTAGCTTGGAGACCATCGCCGATATGAAATTCGTGCTCAGCGATCCCCAAAACCCCCGAATATAAAAATTCAACTCATTTCGGTCAATATTTCCCAAGTTCTAAATTTTTCATTTTCACCTCTTCGAGATGCACTTTTAAAATGCATTTTCTTATGCACAAAAATTTTTGCCCTAGATGAATTTAGTTCACAAAGTTGCCTGACACTCTCTCTAATCAAATGCAAGAAGTTCTATGACGATTCATCTTACTGCACAAAATTCCTAGGTTTTGGGCTTTTTAGTGCTTCGTTGCTTCGTCTAAGTAGCCGAACTACCTTTGAGAAGAACTAGCCAGGGTAGAGATCTCCATGGTTGTCTTTGTGATGGTGAAGAGGATACACTTTAGCTAAGGTTGACATCTTCACGATCCTAAGTCAATCGTGGATTTCAAAAAGGTATAACCCACGTGGTTAGAACCTGATACAGAAAGGACAAAAAGAATGCTAGCAACAGCAGAGATGAAAACATTGCGAAAAATCGATGGTAAGACGATGTGGGATAGAGCTAGAAGTGCAGATATACGAAGGAGATGCAAGGTGGACAACATTAATAACTGGGTGAAAAGCAGAAGAGTAGAATGGAACGAACACATAAGCCGAATGACAACAAATAGAGTAGTAAGGACGGAGAGAGACGGTTCCCCAATAGCAAGACAATCAGTGGGAAGACCACAAAAAAGATGAAATGACAACTTACTGGAGGCACATTGAAAAACAGACAGAGTAATGTCTATATAAAAAGAAGAAGAAGAAGATCTTTTTTTTAAAATCGATTTACAGATTAAGAATTTAAATAATTGTAAATTACGCAAAAACTATGACACCTACACCTAGGTATGGGACATCCATATACCATTCGAAAGAGGTAAATTTGTTTAGTATAATTATTTATTAATATACATGGTGTTGCATTTAAAATAAGCATCATATGACACATTGAATACTCCACTAATGAAACTGTAAATTTTGAACACCCTGTACACAAATGTGTAATAATTAATTATGGAATACATTCAACCAATATCCTACTATTTAGATGTAAAAGTAATGTTTTTATAATTTCGTAAATAACTTGAGAATAAGCCTTCTTTTAAAACTTTATATTTTAAGAAAAGTCAACATAACTCAGAACACTCTGTACATAGGTATAGGGAAGCCTTATGAAACTATAACTTATTTTTTGCGGACAATTAAAAAATTCAATAAAATACAGGATGTTCCATATGATAAAATAAAACTTTTATACGCCGCCGTTTATTGGGACACCCTGTATATTCCAAAATAATTTTAAAATGCAGCTTTTATCAACTTACAAACTATTAAATGTAAATTGTTTTCAAACCTTTTACCATTTCCTGTAATCTTCCGTCGACGCGTCGCGTTAGTGATGACTCACCCTGTATAAACTTTCTGATCTCGTTAAATACTTTGTTCCAAAATTGTCTTCGGTTAAGTTACAAAAGATTATTTTGCACTTGATTATGTCATTGTTTACTTCCTACCTTGTATTATGAATTAATGAGATTGATGCTGATAAAAAATCATAAATTCTTATCAGGGATCTGAACTTACAGGGATCCAAGTTAATGTTTAAAAATATTTGGGAGTCAATAAATTCCTGAATTATGTATACCTAATTTTAAATTTTTTACTCGCCTGAAAAAGGTTCCTTATACTGTTGTTACTGTAACTTATACACAAACAGTAATCACATTGTAAGTCATAATGGCATATCTGCATAATTCTCTGAATAATCGGTAGTAAGCGATAAAAAATTAATTGTAAAATCTTTGAAACGCTGTGGTGAAAAATGTCACAGCGACGATTTGGTCAAAAAAAAAGGAATATAACTGCATATTTGAAATGCAAACAAGGCATATATATGCGCATATTTTAAGGCTGAATTTAAGTGCACGTATTCCACGCTTTAGTTGTTAGTAATATTTAAAATATCTTGGATTAGAACTAAATAAAAAGATAATCTGAAAATAAATTAATAACCAGAAAACGTGATTAATAGGGAGTGGATTTTATGCTAAATGCATATTGCATGCATATTTCGCATATTTGAGAACTTTACTAAATTTTGCATATTTTTAAAGAAACATGCATATTTTGTGCCTATTTAAAAATATTTAAGTCCAAAAAAATAAATTTTAAATTTTTTAATTCGACACAAAATATTTCCCCGCACAGGCTGTCGTATCTATTAATTCGAGAACTACCTGAAGAGAGACGGCTCATTCACTGCCTTTTCAGTTTTTCTTAGAAAATACCCGATCTTTACACAAAGTACTTATAGTGCTTATAGTACGCCGTTATAAAATGATTGTAGGATGTTAAAATGATGAAGGATGGTTTACCGGGAAATCCGAATTTTATTTACTTTTATTATATTTAGTAGGTACCTATAATTCTGGTGATTCTTTTAAATCCCCTATTGTTAAGAGAATCTACACCATAGTTTTACAATTTTCTAACGGAAATTGAAATATTCATGCTTTAGATCAGATCCCGTAAATCAGTAAAATTATTTATCTTTAGTCGGTCAATGCGAGTGTTTAATTTTTGTTTAATACTTCTGTTTGTGAATAGTGCAATATGCCGAAATACTCTAGCCTGGTTTATTCCTGGATCAGAACCTATCCCGAGCTTCATTACAGCAATGGAAACTTATTCTGCAAAGCATGTAGTAAAATGGTGAGTTTTAAGATTGCTTTCTTCCTCTTTTTTCTTTAATAAATGCCTAATATTTGGCTGCCTCCTCATTAAAGTTTACTTACTTACTTAGTCTTAGTCCTAAGCCCTAAACCTTTCTACCTTTAAGGCTGGTGGAGTTGAATTTGGCATTGTAGCCTCCATGTTAACCGATCTTGTGTTAGGTTTCTTGCAGTTTCCAATGTCAATCCTTTCTTCTCGACTTCTTTCCTGATTTCATCTACCCACATAACTCCTGGTCCTCCAGGAAACTTTTGTTTTTCCTCACGTTCGACATTCTATACACGTGCCCGAACCATCTAAGTTGTCCATCTACTATTTTTTCATTGATTGGTTCTAGTTTTAGGTTTTTGCCTGATTGTTTCGTTTTGTACTTTGTCTGTCCTCTTTCTGTTTGCTATTTTCCTCAGGAATCTCATTTCCATATCGTTGACTCTGGATTTTTGTTTCCCCGTCAATGTCCATGTCTCGCTGCTATACGTGATTGTTGGTCTAACTACTGATCTAACGACTACCGTTTTTACTTTCTCCGGTATCTCTTTTTTCCCCAAAAATTTGGAAAAACACATTGTAGGGAATTATAATTATAAAAAAAGATATATAGGGATATTGTTGTTTTATTTTAAATAAAATAAAAAAATATAAACTGTTTTATTTTAAATAACTACTGGTATAAGTTTTTGTAAAATATGTGAATAAATTGCATATATAAAATATAATGATTTTATTTGAAAGATAATAAATTAGAGAGGTAAGGTAAAGTTTTCATCCTAATAGCAACATTAATAATATTGAAAAATATTAAAAATATTACTAAAAGATTTTTAAATGAAAACTTTTTGGTCCATTTTCCTGGTAACACCCCCATGACTTCTAAAATTTGCAAGCCAGATGGATGCTGAAGCGAAAAAGACAAGAGGGAATTCAAATAATACAGTAGACTCGCAATTATCCGAGGTATCTGGGACCGTGACTACCTCGGATATGGAAAAACTCGGTTAACACTGATATTGGTTATGTTGATAGAAAAATACGTAAATATCCATAACTGTGGATATTTTAATCACAAAACTAATAACTTTTACTGTCTATAAAAGATAAAAACATTTACCTTACCAATATTACTGTTTAAAAAATATTTGATTGATTTTTGCGTAAGCTTCATTAATGTTTTTGAGGCGGCGATGTTTCGCCAAGGTTGAAAGTTGTAACTCACCAGTTATGACTTTTGCCTCGGTTAACCGAGGGGCTCGGATAACCGAGACTCGGATAATCGCGAGACTACTGTAATATAATAAATTAGATTGCCGCCCCCCCTATAAAAGAACCCCCTAGAATAGAATAGAACAGAAAATTTGTGGTTTCTCGAAATGCGCATTTTTGCATGTTTTGAATTTTTGTGCATATCTTGCGCATATTTCGTAGTTTTTTACTGCATATATATGCGCATATTTTATCAAAATTGATCGCATATAAATCCGCTCCCTAGTGATTAATAACTTGCATTCAAACCTGGTTTTCGTATGATAAAATTAGCCCGATCAAAGAACAATCTGACCCCCCCAAAAAATACAAAGGAAGAATGAAAATTTGGGAACAGGTAATTGAAATTGTCTATTATTATATTATAAAAAAAAGTTTTCCAACTACGTCTACCGAAAGTATACATTTCCTGATCTGATTGTAGGGAGCAAAATCGTACTTTTTCTCCCTAGGGAGACTTTTACTCCCTAGAGAGTAAAAGTAAAAATTGACGTCATGGTATATCATTGACGCCCTAATATTTTATTTTCTGCTAAATTATTTAAAACTTAAAAAATTACATTATTTGAGGAAGGTGGAAAAACCATATGTATAACATGGGAGTAAAGTGCCTTTTCCTCCCTTGAATGACTAGTGACCTTCGCTACGCGTCTGGCAGTAAACTTCATTCATGAGAGGAAAAGTAGCACTTTGCTTCCTTGTTATAGCAATAGCTTTTACATTCTACATCCCCTGGATTTTACAAAAATTAGGCAATAAATGCGGGTTTTTCATTAAATGTGCTGTATTTCGAAAAATAATGCAATAATCATAAAGGTTTTAAACAGTCATCAGGGTACTTTTACCTTATACTAATTACCATTTTGTCTAAAAACTTTTTTTGTATCTTGATTTGTTTTTAATCTATAGCCTATAGCCTATAGCCCTTTTTTTTAATACTTACCAGGGGTACTTATTTGAATTGCGCACGCAACAAGAATGTCACATTTTTAATTTAACTAATTTTTAAATCAATAATTTGGGGTATTTATCAAACATGAAAATGTATGAAAAAGGCATAGTACCTCGAGAAAAATATCAGTTTTAACGTTACAGTAACAGTATTTTTGTAAGTGCATAAAGAATGTAGGTATAAATATGTATTAACAAGACATGTTCTCATATAATTTTATTTCTCCAAATCTCATTGCATGGAAATATAGTCCAGCCAAAACCGAGCTTGCGTTCCAGGTGGTTTACTTCAAATGGTTACAAAGCTTGCGTTACAACCAAATTTGGAAGCCTTTTGATGTATAGAAGGGTACGAGTTTTTTTAATCTTCTTTGAAAGTTTAGGAAAAATGTTCGGTACAATATTTAGAATAATAAGAGTAATATTCTGACAATTATATCAGTTTAAAATCATTCCAAAATTTTCCGTCTTGTCGGAAATATTAGGAAAATCCCTACCTCACGCTCTTTATAAAGTTTTAAAGAGTGTTTTCATCAATTTTCAGATTAATTGATACACAACTAACCGAATAAGGCTGTTTTAAATTTTTGGTTTTCAGTTCCTACTAAAAATGTATCTCATAAAATAATCAAGATATAAAAAAAAATAACATAAATTTTTAAAGTTAAATCACCTTAATGACTGTTATAAAAAAACATTTTTTGATTATTCCATTTTTTTACAAAGCACAGAACTTTAATGAAAAATCAACCCTTCTTGCACATTTTTTGAAAACTGAAGGAAATTTAGAAGTGTAAACTTTTTCTTATATAATAATAGATACTTTCAACTACGTATTACCAAATTTTCATTCTTCCATTATTTTTTTTTGAGAATTATCTCACAGTATTATAGAGAACGAACTACAAAATATTGGCATTCATCAAATAACTCCAATATATTTTCTAGGAGTACGAACAACTAACTCTTGATTTAAGCATATCGTAAGTTTCCGACGTTATACTAACATTGGTCCTAACAATCTGGAAATAATTCCTGACTAATTACGGAATTAATTTTTCACTTGAAAAACAATCATACTGCATTAGCAAACAACAAGGTCATCTAGCCTCTCAGTGCACAAATAATATAAAGACACAAATAGTCCAGGGCGCATCTGTTTTGAGATGGACGTTGAAAGGTGACTCAAATTTTTTTGCAGAAATTGCTTGAAAATAAATCAAATAATAATATTTGAGTTACCCTCCCTCTCAAAATGGTCCGGAACATTGTTTAAATAATCAAAATGTCAAAAAATTAAGGAAAAATTCGATTTTTTTTTCGTTTTTTGAATATAACTGTAAAAGTATTCATTTCCGAGAAAAGTTTTACTGACATAAAAGTTGCGTAATTAAATTTCCTACAATATAGAATTGGTAAAAATTTTTAAAAATAGTCACCCTTGTTGCAAAATAGCAATAATTGCGAAAAAACAATACAAAAACGAGTATTCGCATTTTACGTTTTTAAACCATTTGTGCTAAAATTAGGACCTTCATATTTCACCCAGAAAAACTTTATGATACCATAAAATAATGCTGTAAATTTCATTAAGATCGGTTTAATAGATTTTGCAAAATAAATTTTGCAATCCAGCTTTCGCAAAAAAAATTCATTTTTTCAAAATGTTACAGGACTGAAAATAAAGCAGATAGCAAGTTGAATTTTTTTTGCTTATAGAAGTGTACTGTACCTTTCATTTGCAATTTTCAAAATTACAATCGGTTAATTACTACGGCGTCAGGAAATTTTTTAAATAAACATTAATTTTTGGTGCTACGCGCAGGACAGCGGTGTTCGATTCACACAAGTTGATTTCCACCAAAATTTCTTCTAATCTTTATCTAATATATAATTTTCTTACTCTATATTTTGTTGTATTTTAATATTGTAATTCCACAAAAATCAAACTAATTTTATTATTGTTTGTGAAATATTGTTTAAACAATTGCATATGTTTAAAAATAATAAACTTTTATTCTCTAAGTTAAAATATATAAACAATAAAGTTTTTGCTAATAAAAGTGTTATTTCAAAGGATAGAGTATGTGTTTTTATTTTGCAATAAACAAATTTATTTATTTATACCGAAATGTAATAAAAATTAAAATGTATCAATCATTATCAAAGGGTCATTGGAATGCCCAATAATAGCAAACTATTCGCTTTCCTGCGCGTAGCACCAATAATGAATGTTTATTTAAAAAAATTCCTGACGCCGTGGTAGTTAATCGATTTTAATTTTGCAAAATTGAAAATGAAAGGTACAGTACACTTCTATACCCAAAAAAATTTTTAACTTGTTATCTGCTTTATTTTCAGTCCTGTAACATTTTGAACAAATGAATTTTTTTTGCGAAAGCTAGATTTCAAAATTTATTTTACAAAATCTATTGAACCGATCTTAATGAAATTTACAGTACTATTTTACGGTATCACAAAGATTTTCTTGGTGAAATATGAAGGTCCTAAGTGTAGCACAAATGGTTGAAAAACGTAAAATGCGAATACTTGTTTTTGTATGTTTTTTTCGCAATTATTGCTATTTTGCAACAAGGGTGACTATTTTTTAAATTCTTAACCAATTCTATATTGTAGGAAATTTAATTACGCAACTTTTATGTCAGTACAACTTTTCTCGGAAATGAATACTTTATAAGTTATAATCAAAAAACGAAGAAAAAAATCGAATTTTTCCTTAATTTTTTGACATTTTGATTATTTAAACAATGTTCCGGACCTTTTTGAGAGGGAGAATAACTCAAATATTATTATTTGATTTATTTTCAAGTAATTTCTGCAAAAAAATTTGAGTCACTTCTCAACGTCCAAATGTGCTAATATTTTAACAGATGAGCCCTGGTCTAAAATATGTATGTATTTTTGTATAATTTTTTTTGGGAAAAATTTTGTAAATAAATTTATACCAGAGATCACGAAATTATAGATTTTCATCGCCCTGTATATGACCAAAAATTGTAATAGGATAATTTAGTTGGTAATCAGTGCTTTCGCGGAAAAGTGAAAACGTTAGCGTCAATGATTCGAGGAACGAAATGGTACAATAAACAATACGGGCGGGATTAGAAAGTGAATATATTGCGGTTGACGTGAAGAATGTAACGTTTTTGAAAGCTTCTTGGAAGGTTAATGATGATAAACAAATTGTTTAGTTTAGAATTAAAGTCTAGCATGTAGGAAAAATATTAATTCTGGTATCTCTTGGAAATTGACAAAATGGAAAGATGTATACAAATTAAATGGGTTCTTAAGAAAGGAAAAATATGGAAGTAGTGGGTATAGAGGATGTTTTGCGATTGGCGGAGATAATGGATGGAAGGGATGAGAGTGTTGAGTCTGATATTGAGAAGAGAAAAAATGGTCACTGTGAAATGAATATCTGAAGACAGCAGTCCAGTTTTTGAAAAGTGAGCAGTCAGTGTAAAGTGGTGAAGCTGGCCTTTACGAGCAGAATCAAGTTGAAACGAAATCGTTGATCGAGTTGAGAAGTTAATTTTCCTGGGACCGAGGACGATTCCTGTTTCTGTCTAGAACGAGTAGCCGATTGGTATCAATTTGCACAAGATATCGAGCAGAAGGAAAACTGATTCGAGCGAGTCCTGTTTGTATGTTTATGAAGCAGTTTGGACGAGAGGGACCTTTCGCAACATCCTGAGTGTACGTGTGGGAGAATCGAGGGCAACGCAATCCGGGAAAAGAAATAGAGAAGAAATAAAAAAGGTTAGTCAAATCATTTGTGAAACGGAGAGAGTTTGTTTATATCCATGCCATATTTGCTATATTTTGTATTGAACAGTTCTATAACATAATTAGTCATTCCAAATTTTAAAGAAGAAATAAATAATCAATTCAAAAGGAGAAAAGTAAATTTTATTAAATTAAAAAAAAATAACGAATTATTTAAATAAATCTTTTTTTTGTTAAAACAGAGGGGATATCAGAATTAGAGCTCAATTTATTAGATGAGAAATAGTTGCAACAAATTTAGATTTTAGCGTTTTTTTTTTAATTCTATGTCTATGGTATATTGGATAAGTAAATTATATTTTTAAAATTTAGATGACATAGAGTGTGTTTAATTTCCCTGTTTTGTCTTGGATTGAGTAAGCAACTAGAGATACCAGAAGCCACAAACCAAAGGTAATACATTAAAACAAATTAGCCCTGAGAATAAATTTTATTAGAAAATTTAATTTAAATTTGGTTTTGTTTTACATAAGCAGTAATTAAAATAATTGGCTAATTAATTAAATTAAGAATTTGCTCATCAATCTCATAAAAGAGAGAAATACAGAGCATAACAATATGTAAACCTGTACTGCCCCAGTTCCCAATTTATGTTTTCACAAATGTAGCAGTTAGTGCTAGGTTTGTTCTAGTTTGTTCTGTAATTTTGAAGTTTGTTCTAAAAAATAAAAGAATTCTTGAAAAAAACATGTGGCATTTTAACTCTACATAAGCTTGTACGGCCTACTCGAAAACAAATACTTTTCGGAATATTCAAACAGAATTAGTGCTAGAAAAGTTTTTGCTACCTCCAGGCGAAAGTAAGTAATTAGTTTCCCATAAACAAAAAAGTTATTCAACATACAATGTGGCGCTCCAATTTTACGTAAAGCTCTACTGTCCCCAGTGGCGGCTCGTCAGAGGAGGCAAGGGAGGCTCAGCCTCCCCATAAATTTTTTACACACTCTACACTGTTTTGTTTATCATGAATCGCGAAAACAACAAGTACAACTCTCACTATTATACAACGTGTAAATTCCATATTATCACTAATTATCCATACGTACGGAGCATTAGCATTAGAACGCATGATCGCGTCTCAGTTTTATTACATATTAATAGGTGCGTTCGCGGGTGCCTGTCGGCGACTAGTCGGCGACAAATTAGCAGCAAAACGCATGCGCACTTTAAAATGATATAAATAGTATCGTTAATAGATAAATATACAAGGTATATTTACCTACTATAATTTAATAATTAGTTAATAACGATATTATTTATATTAAATGAGGTTAGAAATTGTCGGTGACAATTTGCCAACTGTACCCGCGAACGCACCTATTGTAGGCAGGACCCTGGGTTATCCCGAGATGCATGAACGGAGCACGGAGCCGAGAAGCCCAACAGTCTCCGTTGCTAATGCTCCGTGCAGCGCAGCAGGCGTTTAAGGAGACCCGGTCTCCTAACAGTGGCATCTACGGTGCCATCACACGCTGCTCGGAGATATACCAAGGGAGGCAGAATAGCTTATCGGCTCCGTTGCGTGGTTGCGTGCGTCTCGGGACAAGAATTTTAGGGTCCTGACTAAAAATACATGATGAAAAATCTAAAAGTGCAAATTTTGTTATGAAATTTGGTATGTGGGGTTATACTAATATTTGGAACAACTTGCTCAAATAAGTTTTTCCGATATCTCTAACTCAAAGCAAAATATCGGTAATTTATGGTGTTTTTTAATTCGCAGTAGGCCGCGTTTAGAATTAAAAAAATTCAGTTGAGTATCTTAAAAAATTTGAAGCTTCATTATGTATGGACTGCAAAACTTCAAATCTGTATTTATTTTGATATGCGATGTATCTATTTACAAATAGATGGAATTGTTAACAAATAAACGACACAAACTTTGGTATTAAACTTTTACAATTAGATTAACTATTTTTAAAATGATATATCATGACATTATGAATTAGGATGATATTATGAAATGTAAATAAAAATGGTCAAAAAATGGGGCCTTAAATTACATTTTTTGGCGCATTTTTTTGCTAGTGCAAATTTGTCTAGATATTTTACAGTTAGGTATAGCCTCCCCTATTGTAAAAATCACGAGCCGCCACTGACTGTCCCATATAGACTTCAAACGTTTATGGAAACTCTGAATAAACCACATGTTAGTGTTACGTTTGTTCTGTATTTTTGCCAAAGCGTGTAATTTGTTCTGCATAAACAAAAAAGATATACAGCATAATGGGGCGCTCCAATTTTACCTAAAACTGTAGCGTCATAAAAAACTGGTACAACCGAAAATCGTGTTTTTCAAGTTGTCTAAGTTGGTCTTGTTAAATGTATCATTCTAATTTCTAGGGCATCATTGCCAGTTCAACGAAAATATTATTGAACTCTTGAGCCAATTGTCGGACAGAATTCGGAATGCCGAACCATCTTCTATTTTAGAAATATTCTCGTTTTACCACTCTTACTTAATTGACTTACTCAATTGATTAAAAATTTACTTTGACCAACTTGTCAAATCTGCTGATGATATGTAATTAAATAAGTCATCGAGGACTGGACCTATTGCTTTTTATTATGTTTAATCGTTTAAATTTTTCAGTTATAAGTGGATTTTTTAAGATTAACAACGCTCTCTCTGGTTATTAAATTTATTATTTACGGTTTTCTGATGATGAAAATAATACCTATCTAAAAACTTTATATATTTTTGAACGTTATTTTTTTTATTTAGATTTACTGAAATTCCGTTATCTGTAATGACAACAGCGAAGTGATTCACGAACCATTGTGTCAAGTCTGAAGACAGGTTTACATTGGGAAAAAAGTGTACACGTTTTTTATGACGGAAAGTGTACGAAAAATCTGAAAAACCATAAAATTTATTGTTTTTGCGAAAACGTACAAATTACAGACTGTCAAACGTAAAGCTCCACTGTTTCGAATCAAATTCAAATGTTAAAAAAAATAGAGAGGAGAGAGCTAGGTTTGTTATAATTAAAAAGTAATATGTTTTCGAGAGGACAAAGTTAAAAGTTTTCATAAAGTACAGTGGGCCAAAACAGTAATGATTCAAAATAAGACTTTTGTAATAAAAATGGTATCTTGATAAGAAAGGAAGAATTAATGAAAGCTCACTTAACCAATGTAACCGAACAAGGTTGGGAAAAAAATGATAACTAGTACAGTACGTTTATAACCAAGTTTGGAATATATCGTTGCATTTCATATTTGAGTGATTACCTTTTGCGCCCACTGTAGATAATTATAAATTGGAAGTGGATTTGTTTTTAGGCCAAATTGTTATAGAATATTACATACCGAGGTTTATGCATATTTGCGTGTTGCAGATGAATTCCTGGTCAAAAATAGATGCATCGTATTTTAGTCTTCAGAAAACCAAATTATACGCTTTGGCAAAATTGCAGAACAAACCTAGCACTAAGTTGTGGTTTATTCAGATTTTCTCTAATCGTTTGGATTCTATATGGGGCAGTACAGCTTTACGTAAAACTGGAGCGCCACATTGTATGTTGTATAACTTTTTTGTTTATGGGAAACTAATTACTCGCTCTGGCAAAAGTGCAGAACAAACCTTGCACTAACTTCAGGTTTATTCAGATTTTCTCCAATCCTTTGGATTCTATATGGGGCAGTACAGTTTTACGTAAAATTGGAGCGCCATATTTTATCTTGTATAACTTTTTTGTTAATGCTCAACAAAATACAGGCTTTGGCAAAAATGCAGAGCAAACCTAGCACTAACTTGTGGTTTTTTCAGATTTTCTCCAATTTTCTGGAATCTATATGGGGTAGTATAGCTTTACGTAAAATTGTAGCGCCAAATTATATCTTGTATATCTTTTTTGTTTATGCAGAACAAATTACACGCTTTGGCAAACATGCAGAACAAACATAACACCAACTTGTGGTTTATGCAGATTTTCTCTAATCGTTTGAATTCTATATGAGGTAGTACAGCTTTACGTACAATTTTAGCGCCACATTGTATGTTGAATATTTTTTTTGTTTATTGGAAACTAACTATTCGCTTTCGCCTTGAGGTAGAACATACTTAGTACTAAGTGGCTATCTGTTTGAATATTCCGGAAAGTTTTTGTTTTAGAGTGGGCCGTACAAGTTTATGTAAAGTTAAAATGCCAAATATTTTTTTCAATAATTATTTTATTTTTTAGAACAAACTTCAAAATTACATAACAAACTAGAAAAAACCTAGCAATAACTGCTACATTTGTAAAAAAATATATTGGGAATTGGGGCAATACAGGTTTACAGACATTTAATATGTATCGAAGATTCATCACCTACTTCTCAACCAAATTGCATCCAAAATCGTCACCCCAATATAACAGATATTCAACCAATTATCCATTCTTCACAATCTCCATTCCAGTCAACTAGTTCACAATAAAAAAGAAACAATATTCATTCATTAGATTCAAATCCCACACAAAGACTTATCCAGCCAGATAACGCTGAGATTAATAATATCAGTCAAAATCAACCTCCGTCATCCTCTGACACTCAATAGTCTAAACTCTAAACGAACGGTATCAGAAATAATGATTCCTCCGACAGCAGTAGACCAGAACCCATTTAAAGAATCTCTACTTAAATCTATGAAACCCAAAACTGTACCTGAAGATGATAAGAATTTAGCAGAAGATCTTAGTAATTGCACTAGTTCTTTTTTTTTCAAGATAATTCTGATAACTGATATTTAACCCAGGAAGAATTAATTGATTTCTTCGAGAATGCACACGGTTCTGCCTATCCTCTCAGCATTGCTAAAACGTATTCAGAAAATAATTTTCCAAGGACTATTCAATTTTTTGACTGAAATACATCAAGCACTAACTCCCAAGTATCTTAAAAGTAGTGATGAGCAAAACAAGAACAAGACCAAGACCAGGCTAGTCTTGGTCTTGGTCTTGTTCTTGCAAGCTTGGTCTTGGTCTTGCAGCTAAAAGGCAGTCTTGGTCTTGGTCTTGGTCTTGCACTAGCCGGGCTTGTTCTTGGTCTTGGTGTAGCTGCAAGAGTCTTGCTGGTCTTGCTTTTTTGGTAGTAATAATTTGAACCAAACAATTTCGAATAAAATGTACATTGAAATAAATAAAGATGTGAAGAATGAAACTATATTTTTTGCTTTAAACTTTTAACAGAATGTAGAATGTAGTTTCAAACGGATACCAATTTTAACATTATACATTCACCTAATGACCTAATTATTTCTCTCTATATAAAGAGATTAGAGTATATTTTTATAATGGTAATGTTTATCAGTAGGAAAAACCTGCATTTACAACCCTTGTTGCAATTGCCGGCCTTCGGTTGTGTCACGTTGTGTTTTGCATGCTGTCGATACCTACCGCCTGCCTTCAGACCACGTCTGAGTCTTGATTATTGTTTATTGCCCATGTATTTTAATAAAATGTTAAAGAAAAAGAGCTTCTTAAAGGTGCCACAAATGGTCGGGGACCTTCAATTCACGGATTTTACGAAAAGGGATAAACGGTTTATAGTTGTTAACAGATAATAATCTGCTCCTTTCACTCGAACACTGTAGTATTTATCCTACGAGGGTCAAATTTAAGAACATAAATTAAATTTTTTTAAGAGAACACAAAAATCAAAAATTTTTTACTCTATTTAATCATTATTTAATATAATTAACTTTTTTTAAACTAATTAAAACCTACTTTTTAGTAAATACGTACATATTTACCATACCTATTTATAGACCTAATACAATAACATAATAACTAAACCTAATGGGGAGTATAAACGCTTAATTCTGTAATTTGTTATCTTGCAGTTCTTTAATTTTATTTAAACTACATTGCTCTCGTAACACGAGTTATTCGCACTTTTTATTTTCACATATTTTGGATTTAATACCCATTATAACATTTAAAAAGTTGAAAATATTCGGATGTGGGTAGTAAAAACTAGAATTTAAAACACACTGAAATGATGCGCATGCATTTCAAGTGCGGCACATACTATTTGTACTACTGGCCCTTTCTGGGGAAAACCTAGATTCTTCCAAATAGTTTTCAACTATGAGATCAGTAAAATTCTTTACACGTTTGTCATCCGAGATTTTCACAAATAATTCAACTTCCAACTTTCGTTGATTGTAAAAAATTAATCCAAAAAAAAATTTTAAAAATTTCCCAGTATCGGAATTTTTGTCATTATATTCAGAAACTGAACCTAAGCTTTGGATTTTGCGATATCAAGCTTGACACATTACAATCGACAACCAGTTATTTTTTATTCAGGCCACAATGCTTTCGCAGCATTGTGAATCCCTTTTCAAAATCTATTATGATATTTTTTGTATTCATTTTAAATTTAACGACCTACATTTTTCCTCGATTATGCGAAAAGAATTGAAATAAGTGTCAGTAATTTTATTAGACAAAAAAGCGAAAACTACTGGTACATAAAAACCGTTTTAATTGCATTTTTTTAAATGGATTACCCTATCTATAATTACGTTTTTTTCATCTTACAAGTAATTTCAATTGTCCTTGAACTGTCGCCGTTTGAAAACTTGCCTTCTGGACACTTTGAAGGTTGAGAAAATGCAAACCGTTTGACTTAATCAAAACGACTTAAAAATATAACCAAAATATTATGTATTTTAAAAATTCGATATTGTTTAAGGTTTCTTACAATGTCAGTATATATTGTTGAACTAAAAAAATAAAGTTAAATAATAAAAACCAATTTTTCTCAAAAAAGTGCAAGAGTCTTGCAGGTTGGTCTTGGTCTTGCGTGGTCTTGCAAGGTTCGGTCTTGGTCTTGGTCTTGTTCTTGCAAGCTTGGTCTTGGTCTTGGTCTTGCAACCAAAAGGCGGTCTTGGTCTTGGTCTTGGTCTTGCTGCAAGACCAAGACCAAGACCGCAAGACCAAGACCAGTCTCGCTCATCACTACTTAAAAGTCGCTGTACTGAATAAAAAAAAAATAAGTTATAAAACAGTATGCAATCTACACTTTTACTGATCCGAGTAACGACACCTCTTCTGACATTTAATAGAACAACCATGACAAAATGGCAAATAAATTGGAATAATTCAAACCCTACGCTAAGAACCATCAAACAAAGTGTGTTGCAGTCGAAACTCCCTACTAAGGGAAGACACCACACCAAGTAATCATAATACATGTAGACTGTGACTTGGACATACGAAGATCACCAATGATTTTATAAAGGAAGGAACCTCATCTGATGTGTTATTTGTGTGATAGAGAAGACTCTCAATTTCGTACGTGCCATAGGACTGATTAACCAAATTTAATATTTACTTTGTAATTTGAAGTAAATACAGTTCAATGCTAATAACCTTATGTTCTCGAAGCAAATTGTAAATAAAAACGAACTAAATAAAAAGAAAATCTAAAAATAAATTAATAACCAGAAAACGTTATTAACTTGCATTCAAACCTATGTAGTTTCCCGATGGTAAAATGCAGGGTAGAAATATCCGCCATAGACAACTTAATATTTCATACGGTATTGTTAGAAATCCCGATAAAGCATTAATTACGAACTCATGAGGGTACTTAAGGGATTTAAAGATTAAACTTTAACAATCTAGTTTACTAGACGCGTGTTGGGATTCGATCAATAATTGCGGATAAACGATTAAACCACTTAACACGTTTAATTTTAAAAAAATCTGTTTTATCTGGTAGCTTGAAGGAAAATCGCAAACAAGGATTACTTCACATCTGGGGTATTAACTGATATAATCCGACCGCTTGTTTTTTTTGTATACACTCACCGGCACAAAATTCCGCCACCCAAACTTTTTGGTTATGTTTGATAATTTATAACTTGATTAATTGTACTCCGATTTTCAAGATTCTTGCATAAGTTTATAGGTACATATTTTGGTGTCGTTTGTTATTATTTCCATAACAAAATTTTTTTGCTTAGATGGCATTATGAGTGAATTTAAGCGTTGTATTTTCTCCTAATTTTAAAAAAATCGGTGGAAAACTTGGAGGGCTGATTTTGTTACATACTCCTTTTGTATTGTCCTGAATATATTCCTAAGATTTTGTTTTTTGAATTATCCGAATATCTCTTTTCTTGTAAGAGCTGTACATTTTTTTGCAAATAAAATCACTGATTGACTCATAAACATAAATATCTTAAATAGAGGTTGAATTATTGATAATATTAGAATTGCTCGCATGCAGCCCAGATCTCTCTATTCACCGACGCTCTTTCACACCGATCACAAACAGCTGTGAAGGCTTTTTCTCGTATTATGTACCGACAGGGTATTTTCCTTCCGTAAAATGTTTGTTTTTCTAATTTAAATTGAAGCTAGTGAACACAAACAACCGCAAAGATACACAAAATCATCATCTGGAACAAAATTGCTTAGCTATTCATTTATTCTTCACGACAAACTCGCAAAATCTCAAATTTAGATAAGAAAATCATTTACGTATACGGGGAACTGCTAACCGAGTTGTAATAAAAGTATTTGCAAATAAAAGTAAAAGTGTATTAATGAATGTTTGTTTTTTGAATGTTTGAAATTCTAATAAAATTATTTTATTTATCGACCCGAAACAAGCTGCTCACAAAAATTACTGAAAACTACTATTACAATCAATTACTTTTAATGGGAAATAAGCCACAATTTTACCAAAAAAATTATTTTATTAATAGACCAGGGCGCATCTGTAAAAATATTAGTACATTTGGACGTTGAGAGGTGACTCAAATTTTTTTGCAGAAATTGCTTGAAAATAAATCAAATAATAATATTTGAGTTATCCTCCCTCTCAAAAAGGTCCGGAACATTGTTTAAATAATCAAAATGTCAAAAAATTAAGGAAAAATTCGATTTTTTTCTTCGTTTTTTGATTATAACTTTAAAAGTATTCATTTTCGAGAAAAGTTGTACTGACATAAAAGTGGCATAATTAAATTTCCTACAATATAGAGTTAGCTAACAATTTAAAAAATAGTCACCCTTTTGCAAAATAGCAATATTTGCGAAAAAAATATACAAAAACAAGTATTCGCATTTTACGTTTTTCAACCATTTATGCTACATTTAGGACCTTCATATTTCACTCAGAAAAACTTTATGATACAGTAAAATAATATTGTAAATTTTGTTAAGATCGGTTTCATAGATTTTGCAAAATAAATTTTGCAATCCAGCTTTCGCAAAAAAAATTCATTTTTTCAAAATGTTACAGGACAGAATAGCAAGCAGAATAGAAAGCAGATAGCAAGTTGAAATTCTTTTTTGCGTATAGAAGTTTACTGTACCTTTCATTTGCAATTTTGCAAAATTTAAATCGATCAAGAACACGGCGTCAGGAATTTTTTTAAATAAACATTAAATATTGGTGCTACGCGCAGGACAGCGAATAGTTTGCTCTGATTGGACATTCCAATGACCTTTGATAATGATTAATACATTTTAATTTTTATTACATTTCGATATAAATAAATAAATTTGTTTATTGCAAAATAAAAACACATACTCTATCCTTTGAAATAACACTTTAATTAGCAAAAACTTTCTTTGTTCATATATTTTAACTAAGACAATAAAAGTTTATTATTTTTAAACATAATATGCAATTGTTTAAACAATATTTCACAAACAATAATAAAATTAGTTTGATTTTTGTGGAATTAAAATATTAAAATACAACAAAATATAGAGTAAGAAAATAATATATTAGATAAAGATTGGAAGAAATTTTGGTGGAAATCAACTTGTGTGAATCGAACACCGCTGTCCTGGGCGTAGCACCAAAAACTAATGTTTATTTAAAAAAATTTCCTGACGCCGTGGTAATTAATCGGTTTTAATTTTGTAAATTGCAAATAAAAGGTACAGTACACTTCTATAAGCAAAAAAAAATTCAACTTGCTATCTGCTTTATTTTCAGTTCTGTAACATTTTGAAGAAATGAATTTTTTTTTGCGAAAGCTGGATTGCAAAATTTATTTTGCAAAATATATTAAACCGATCTTAATAAAATTTATAGTATTGTTTTACTGTATCATAAAGTTTTTCTGGGTGAAATGTGTAGGTCCTAAGTGTAGCATAAATGGTTCAAAAACGTAAAATGCGAATACTTGTTTTTGTATGGTTTTTTCGCAATTATTGCTATTTTCCAACTAGAGTGACTATTTTTTAAATTTTTAACCAATTCTATATTGTAGGAAATTTAATTACGCAACTTTTATGTCAGTACAACCTTTCTCAGAAATGAATAGTTTCAAAGTTATAATCAAAAAACGAAGACAAAAATCGAATTTTTCCTTCATTTTTTGACATTTTGATTATTTAAACAATGTTCCGGACCTTTTTGAGAGGGAGGATAACTCAAATATTATTATCTGATTTATTTTCAAGCAATTTCTGCAAAAAAATTTGAGTCACCTCTCAACGTCCATCTCAAAACAGATGCGCCCTGGACTATAACGTTTCGAAGCCCAAATCGGGTTTCGTTGTCAAAATACAAAATACTACTAAAATAAACAAAAATGTTGTTGCTAAGTAAAAAAATTCTTCTAACAATTTATTTAATCTGACTCATTTATATTGGCAATTCAGACGTATATTATACATTTTAAAGTAGAAGACTTTAAAATTATACCACCAATATTTATGAGTTGCGTTCCTGGGACGACTTTACTAAAAGATAGTTCATTCGATTACATGAAATCAATCCCAACTCAAGAATATCCGTCACAAAAAAAATCATAGCATGTGATCTGTCTTTAAAAAGACAACCAAATGTAACGATGACAGTAAAATTCTCGCGTTAGAGATTCCAAAGTAAATCACAAGGGAAAACCAGGAAAAAACTTCGTGATACTATCCCGATATCGTAAGTATTTGGTCTTACATTTAATTTACTTTCAAAAAACTAATACCAAATTCTGACTTTAATATGTTTAAATTATAAATAATATTACTAATACATAGATATACAATGAGTAATACTAAAATATAAAATTTGTATTAACTCGATATGTTATTGACTTACTAATCGTGGTATTTTCTTTCTATTGACTTCATCTTTCAGTATGGGTAACCATATCTTACTGCATTCTACCGAGGAATTTGCGACACAATTGGTTTCATTTAGCATAATTAGAGCCGCTTCTTTGATTTTTCTCTTTTTATTATCTGATTCTTTCAGGACTATACTTGAATCTCTCCAATGAACTCTATGTTCATTATCCAATGCATGTTGATATATTTGAGATTGATCAAATTCTCTATTCTTAATATAAGACTGATGTTCACTTATTCTAACGTCTAATGGTCTTGACGTTTCACCTATATAAAACTGTTCGCATTCACAAGGTATTTTATAAATACAATTCTTTGTTCTTTCTTGTTCACTGTTAGGTTTAGTTTTAGATAATAAAATAAATTTTTAGATAAGAAAACGTTAATAAAATCATTTTTCTGGTAAAATTGTGGCTTATTTCCCATTAAAAGTAATTGATTATAAAAAATGCCACAAGAAAATAGCTTCAGAACAAAACTACTATTACATTTTCTTTCCAATTTAATAATGAAAATTATAAAGGCTTTTTTTCAACATTAAGTTATTGACGTAGAAATACTCGAAGGTTCCCGCCTGTCGTCCTAAGAAAGGCGTCCTTGAGTTCCTTTTCAGTTCAGTTGTAGCTAATGAAAAGTAGGTTCTTTATCGTCAAATTCCAAGTTGAATATTTCAATGTGAAATAACCCAAAAACGGAGCACTTTTCGGTGAAAATTCATTTCAACTTTTTCAAAGTGTTTAAAAATAAAATAAAAATTTTATTTGTATTTTTAATTCAGTTGCAATGCGAAGGCAAAACAATCTTACTTTTCAATTAGAATACGGAGTGCAGTCCAGTCACTTGAATTGCAATTTTCGGCTCTTATTGGAGCTTCATCGGAAAGAATGTAGGCTTGTTCTCCATCTTCTCTTGTTCTCTTTTTCTTCTTTTTCTGTTTAAAAAAGGTTTATTTTTGTTTTTTAATTTTTGTTATTTTTTGTTATTTTTGTTTTTAAATCACCCCCTAATTAGCATCACAAATAAATTTTATCATTACCACTTGACAAGTTACTTTTGCTTATACATTATTTATATGATCTGTAAGTTTCATCGATTCAAAGTGCTTATTTTTGAAAAAGCTGTAGTTAAAATGGCTTGAACGAGTAACTAATCGCGAGTTTAGGCAAATTTTGAACAGCCATAGCATAAACAATTTTTGTCTAACAGGAAAACAAAGGATCCAAAATATTCAGAAAAGCAAACCGTACATTTTATTGCTATTTGAGATTTTTGATATTGCTAATAATTTTTAAGTTAATTCCATAAAAAATTCCATTTTTTCAAAATTAAACAAAAATGTTTTATTTTAAACCCATTTTTTTTTAAAATGAGCACTTTGAACCTATGAAACTTTTAGATAATATAAACAATACATAAGTAAAGTAACTTGTGAAGCGGTAACGATTAATTTTATTTAAGAAGCTAATTAGGGGGGATTTTCGCGATTTTTTAGAAAAAATAAAAAAGACCAGCAATATTCTGAGCGTGACTCACTTACTTTAAATGTTAGAAGTTTTCTTAAAAAACAAAAATAAACCTTTTTTAAACAGTTTAAAAAAGTTGTAATTAATTTTCCCCTAAAAGTGTTCCGTTTTTGGGTTATTTCAAAGAGAAATATTCGATTTGGAATTTAACGAAGAAGAACCTACTTTTCAATAGCTACAACTCTGCTTCTACTGGGTCTACAGACCTCATGCATACACCATTTTTTTCAATGTTTTATAAGCTATATTATCTATTGCTAAGAACATTTTTTCGCTAAAATACTTACTTTTTGAGTTATCTTCTATATAAAAACTCTATAGAATAAAAGTTACTTAGAATTAGCCATTTTATACAATTTCGGACTTATTTTGAACGTATATTTTTTCACCACCGAGAAAAAATTTTTCACCCCGTATTTACCCATTTTTGTAAAATGGAGTTGATGTAGAATTGTAAACTTTTTCTTATATAATAATAGACAATTTCAACTACCTATTCCCAAATTTTCATCCTTCCTTTATTTTTTTGGAGGTTTTCGTAAAATTTTGTGTTTCCTGATAGGGCTAACACGAGTGGGGAAGATTTATTTTTATTACCTTTGTAAGATGTGGAGGTTAACCATTGTTATCCATTATTTACTAAATCTTATTTTAGTGGATTCGGTTAAAAGCTTTTTGAAGACAATGAAAACTATACCAGTTTACAGGTTAAATTCCCCATACTTATGATAACGACTTCAATGAAAATAATCCTTATAGACGGGTCTAGTTAGACTCAAAAATAGGAGTGAGGTTACAATAATTACCATCAAGCTGAAAATTGGCAGGATTGTTCAAAATATCATCTTAAATGAAATCTAAAAGTCCTAATAAATCCGACCCGAGCTAAAAAAATTACGCGGGGTAAAAGGTCACCAAATATGGTTTTTAGCGATTTTCAGCAAAACGGTAAGGTTTATCATAAAATAAGTTCTAACAAAAAATGTAGATTAGATAATTATCTATAAAAAATATCTTTATACTTTTTTTCGTAAGAGCCACCGTTTTTGAGATACAACGATTCAAAGAGTTGAAAGAGTTCTAATCGTCATAATATGTATGTATTAGTACACCACGTACAATTACACATAATAATATAAGATATTATAAATATGATGATGTTTCTACTATACAGCTTGCGGTCTACCGAGGGATGCAATGTATAAGCTGTATTATATTACAGTGCCAACAAAAAATCTTTAGAAAATGAATCTAACGCGAAAATAAGAATTATTATTTCAATTCTACGGATTATTCCCAACAAAAATAGTAAATTGATATGACAAAGTATAAACTTATAATAATTCTTCTTAATTATGCGTCTTATTTTATTTGTAAAGATGGGTTTTGTCGGAATAAACACGTTCTATCAGTACGTCGGCACACGTCGGCTAATCTAATCACCCTACCTATTCTTTTCTCAGAAGGGTTTGAACATAATAATGAAAACCTACTTTCTAGGCAAAATGATTATTGCTAAGTACCAATAAACATTTCAATATACAATAAACTTTATGCAAATTTAGTTTGTTTACTATTAGGCAAATTACACCGTTATCTTCCTGGGTGGCAAAATCTTTCAGGTAGATGACACCCTCGAGGTATTAGGTAATTAGTCTTGAGTACTACTTCGGAGTGCAAATACGTGTTATTACTTGAATGTGCTGAAGTTTAAAAAAAAACTAATTCAACTCCACAAGAAGTTATTTCTAACGGAATTAGCTTTCTTCTCTCTTGTATGGAGCGCCTAAAAAACTAAGCGCTTAGATAAGTTTCGATATGCATGTTTCTTTAAAAATACTCAAAATAAAAAAACAAGTGCAATTATCTTGTCTTCCTCCAACCTCAGCGCCTGCCCATCAACATTTTTTTCGGGTATATTACCAAGTTCAAGTGTGGCTTGGTTATCAGCTAGATCCAAAAGACTGGAGATGGAAATTAGTCGACAGTTCATTAGAACCTATTCAAACTTTACTCCCACCTGCGCTGGAAAAATTCCTGAACACAATTTTTTGCAACTGTAAAAAGGGATGTAGCGCTAAATGTGGTTGCAAAAAAGTTGGACTATTTTGTTCGGTAGCATGCACTAGTTGTCAAAACCGGTTGTGCTCCAATGTTGAATCACCAACAATTGAGGATTCATTTGATTCTATCGAGGAGCCATGCGATGTGTCATTATTGGGGCAATTTCTTGCACCCAGGATGGACAAGAAGAAGAAGAACTAGAAGGTGAAGAAGAAGAACAAGGGGAAGAGGTAGCAGAAGTATTAAAAAATTATGAACCAGTTGGATAAATTTCCCCTTTTTTTTATGAATTTATACCGCTTTTTATAACTTTTATCATTTTTAACCCTTGCCAATATCAATTATTATTCAGTAGCTTCAAATTAAACAGCATTATTTAGTAGCTTCAAATTAAACAGAATCATAACAGATCCATGGAATGAGCCTACTGGGGAAACCACGTTAAAAAATGCGCTAAGTACACTACGACAAAGGTGGTGTGGAAACGCGTGCGCATATTATGACGATTACAACTTTTTGAATCGTTGTATCTCAAAAACGGTGGCTCTTAGAAAAAAAAGTAAGAAGACATTTTTTATAGATAATTATCTAGTTTACATTTTTTGTTGGAACTAATTTTATGATAAAACTTACCGTTTCGCTGAAAATCGCTAAAAACTATATTTGGTGACCTTTGACACCGCCTAAATTTTTTAGCTCGGGTCGGATTTTTGAGGACTTTTTAGATTTCATTTATGATGGTATTTTGAACAATCCTGCCAATTTTCAGCTTGATGGTAATTTTTGTAACCTCGGATGTGTAAGTTGACCGGAGTATTAAGTTCATAGCAAAGATCAATCAACGTGCCTTATTAAGTCTCCTTTGACATTGGCGATTAACACAAGACTCTTTGTCTTATGTCTTTGTCACATCACATGAGAAACCCGTAAGGAGAAATGTGTTAGTAACAATAATTTTCCTCTTTTTTAAGAGTTAATTATAACGAGTTGGGGATCAGAAGACACCATATAAAACGTGATTACCCTCGTGATGAACTACACGACTAGATGATGGAAGCAAATGATCAGACCAAAGACTAAACAGAACATCCGCTTCAACAAATTTACTTCGGAACACACACAAACACACAGACACACAATAGAAATCCCGACCTGAATGCGTATTGTATACCCGTAGGAACATTTGGGCTTACAATTCATTGGGGTGAGGAGGATTGGTCCAGGTAAATCAAGAACGAATCATTCGAGCCTCAATGCGCTCCAGGCATTCTTCCATATATTCCCCCTCATGATGCGCTCTGAGAGTCTACGATCATAGTAATGCTTGTCACGTTAAAGTCTCGAGAAACGAGACTCCCACATGACGTCTTCGCAGTGAGAAGTGCAGGAGAGTGTGAGGCTGTTTAGTCCTGTGGTCTTCTTTTTATTGTCATCTTTATGTGTTTTGTGTGTCCGAGCATCTAGCTACCAGATCTAAGTCTACCAGAGCCTTTCAGCTGCACTGAACCAAAAAAGTAGGTAAATATATTGAAAAAAACATTGATTCAAAAACGGGGAGCATTAATTTTCGTCCAAAGATCAGTATCATTGGTCCAATGTAAGTAGATACATTAACTAATGCTCAAAAACATTAATTTTTATGAATTAGTACGTTCATTAAATGTACTTTCTAGTTAAGAATCAATGTATCGGTACATTGAATCAATGTATCGGTACATTGAATCAATGGATCGGTACATTGAATCAATGGATCGGTACATTGAATCAATGTATCGGTACATTAATTCTTAACTAGAAAGTACATTGAATGAACGTACTAATTCATAGAAGTTAATGTTTTTGAGCATTAGTTAATGTATCTACTTACATTGGAACAATGACACTGATCTTTGGACGAAAATTAATGCTCTCCGTTTTTGAATCAATGTTTTTTTCATTATATTTACGTACTTTTTTGGTTCAGTGAATGTCATCTTGTATAATAGTATATAACATACAAATAGTTAATAAGTAAACAAAATAACGACTAATATCTACAAAAATATTACAAAATATAGTTTGAAGCAACGATTTTTTGCCGATTCTCAAACTAATATTAAGTATCTATAAGTTTAAAGAAAAATATATATATATTTTTAATTAACACAAACAACTTTTTATAATGTAATTTGGAAAAAACTGAATAACTAAATATAACAGAAATTGATTCTTATGAAATATATAAAAATATATATATTTATATTATATAAAAAATGTATACCTGATATCGTGAAAATAAATACATCTACAATAACATCTCCATAAATACAACATATCTCTGGGATTAACTATCACTACCCATACAAAAAACAAATGATTGAATATCATTTTTCTTTGATTTCAAAAATCTAATATGATCTTCGACTTCTTGCTGGGTCTTAATTAATTAAAGTTTACGAAAGCTTGGATCAAGTAAAAAGTGTTTTCTTTTCACATAAAATTTGCTGAATTCCCCAATAATACAACCTTTTATATATATATATATATATATATATATATATATATATATATATATATATATATATATTTGGTTGTCCATTAAGATCTTTTTTTAACCATTTTATTAGTTCGTACAAAATATCTATGTAGAACCCAAAGAAGAACTGCATGTTAGCCACCTACAATTTATATTAATAATTATTATAAAAAAAAAATCAATCTAAATAGTGAACATAGTTGTATTTTTGGGTATCACTTTTTTTATAGAAATATTTTAATTTATACTGAAAAAAATTGCTAGATGTTGAGATGTTTATTTTTACTTTGATAGATACTACCGACTGCAAGAGTTAATAACATTTTTCAATTATTTACGGTTTATTCACCTAAAGATTTAATTTACTAATTTTTTATAAGATTATACCATTTAGAAATATTTTCAAATGGTTCCTATTTTCTTTTACCTATGTATCAAATTAGCTTTTGAAAAAATTTACAGAGGACAAAAATTAATTAATACTAGATATGCAGGATTGAATAATGAAATAGGTACTTACATTCCGTAATGTCTTCATGGGTAATCTTTTCAAATAAAAATGTATTTGTTTTATCCTTGATATGACTTTCACACCGAAGAAAGGAGATAACTCTTTCGAAATTGCTGTCCCATCCATCAATAAGTCCATTTCCATTTCCAAATGCCACTCCAAAGTCCATATCCATCTGCAAAAGTGGAAATAGAAGTACAACTTTTTTTTATAGAAATCCAACAAAATAATTTATAAATAGTTAGAAATATATGTAAATACATACCTTAGAAAAATCAACCAAACACTAGTGCCAAACACCGCTCCTCAGAGTCTGCAGGGTGACTGTTTGCTATGAGACTGCAACTGTTATCTCGTGATTTTTTTCACCAATAAAAACACTTATAGATTTAAAAGAAATGTATCAGTTTATGTACAAGATTATTGCTACAGTGTATTGATCATTGATTCAGGTATACCTATTACATTAATACAATGATTGCGTTGCATCAAAACAATGTATCGAGTTATTAATCAAAGTCGAAAACATTGATTTAATGTTACGAAAACATTTATTCAACGAGTTCGTAATTTAAAGAAAACTGTACATTAGTGCAACGTTTTACATTCATTAATTTAACCGCGTAATCCTGATGTATAGTTTCATATATACAATGAACAAATTATTAGTATGATGAAAAAAGTCATTGGATAGATAAAACAATTCATTGGATTGATGATTCTATTCATTATTTTTTAATGAATAGAATTATATTGTAATAATGAATATGGTCATTACTTAATGACTACATGTTTATAGTATTAACGAAATTTTCATTAAATCAATGTAAAAAAAGTCAATGATTAACGTTCATTGGTACTATGTACAATATTTTTTTCAGTGTGATAATATGATAAGTTCGATATAAAATTTATTCCAAACTCTACGGATTTACAATTTTGATTTACATGTATTGTAATTTTATTTGGTCGGGCTAGTATGTCTATTGAGTTGTATGCCGCGATATTTGTCGATTTCCAGTTTTTTGAGGACGTTTTCAATGTACCTACAGTTAATACGAGTAATTAAATATTTTTTTATTACCTTTTTAAGATGTGGACGTTAACCATTGTTATTCTTTATTTACTAAATCTTATTTTAGTCAACTCGGTCAAAAGCTTTTTGAAGGCGATGGAAACCAGACTAGTTTACAGGTTAAATTCCCCATACTTATGATAACGACTTTGACACACTTTTTTCTTAAAGTGCCTTACTAAGTCCACTTGACGTTGGCGATTAACACGATAAGACTATATGACTTATGTTTCTGTCACATCACACATGACACTCGAAAAGAGAAATGAGTTAGTAACAATAATTTTCCTTTTTTTAAGAAGCAGTTAATTATAACGAGTTGGGTATCAACTACACGACTAGACGATACAAGCAGATGATCAGGCCAAAGACTGAATAGAACATCTACAAACAGACACATACTAGTAATCCCGACCTGAATGATATTGTATACCCTTAGGGTTTGTTTACTACGGAGACCAAAGGATGGTATCGCTAGTATCCTACTCTAAATATTGGTGAACGCGCGCCTTTAAAATAATGCATCTGGTGATCGATAATATGGTACGAGCAGTACGAGGGATACCAGGGAGCGAGGGTCGGCACCTCGTCATGAGCATAACTTTAGGAATATATGGGCATACAATTCATTGGGGCGATGAGGATTGTTCCAGGTAAATCAATAACGAATGATCTGAGCCCCAATGGTGTAACATTCTATCAGATTCTTTTAAAAGTGACTGTTTAGCAAGATCCCGAGTTGTTTCAATTGAAGTGCGTTCTTTTTCATCTCCCTCATTTCCTTTAACGCCAATACTGGCATTGTCTTTCTCATTTACAGCAATTATCGCACACGCATTATGTATGTTCGATTGAGCTGTTAGTGTTACCTGTATCTTCAATATGCTAACTGTGAATCCTCGGTTGTACTGTTCAGTTCCATATCACCACGGTGCTTTGCTTCATCATCAGCGTCATCAGAATGATCTGCTATTATCGCTTATAAATGTTCTTCTGATTTCGGATAAAGTACCAGGAGGTAAGGATGGTTTTAATCCTCCTTTAGCCTTATGTATTTAATACATTAAATAGTGTATTACACAGTGTAGGGATAGCGGTTTTTGACAAAACACCGGTTTTAGGTTATACCGGTTTTTTTTCTTACGGTTTAACCTGGCGGTTATAACCGGCCAAAAAACCGGTTTTTTGCAAAAACCGGTTTTCGGTTTTTTAATCCAATAGGTTAAAATGTTACATTTACAATGCACTCTAGTTTACGATACTCCACTCGACTCGATACTCGATATCAACATGATCAAAATTAGTACTATCGAATGAACATCAATATCAATATAAATAAAACACAATAATTTAATAAAACCATTTTATTCTATTAATTATTGTATTTATTTATTATTTTATTATTATTATATATTTTTCCTGTCGTTTTTTTATAAACTTTTTTCCTGTCGTTTTCCCAAGTATTTCAATAGCAGTCTCTCTAATACTACTAGCCATTTTTCTCCAAATTGTATTAGGGCTTCCTTTCATGTTCCAACATATTTTTTCTACTATTCTTCTCCTGAATAGACCTTCTTTCTCATCTTTCAGCAGCCACCACTTGATTTTTGTGGTCCTCTCCGATATTTTTGTTTAGTTTCGCTTTTTACTTCGATGTCCAGAACAAGCAGCTTATGTTGTTGGCTTACTGTCTCTCTAACTATTACCCTGCAGTCCTTGCATTCACGTATGTCTTCTTTCCTTATCATGAAATATTCTATTTGGGATTGATGTTGTCCACTTTTGTAGGTAATAAGTTGAGTTTCTCTCTTTTTAAAGATTGTGTTAACAATCGCCATATCCAATGCTGTTGCTAATTCAAGCATGTCATCTCCAGCTTCATTTCTAGTTCCAAAGCCTAATCCCCCATGTATTGTTTCATATCCTGTCTTGGTTTGGCCCACATATGCATTGAAATCACCTCCTATTATAACTTTCTCCTCTGCTGGAATATCACTCAGTACGTCTCCTAATTGATCATAGAAAGCTCTTATTTCATTCTCACCCAGACCTGTTTGGGGAGCAGACACATACACAACATTCAATACCTCTTTATCAATTACAAATTTCACTGACATCATTCTATTACTCGTTCTTACAACTTCTACTACGTTATCTTTCATTTCACTATCAGCAATTACACCAACTCCATTTCTAGTGTTACTACTCCCTACATACCACAATTTGTATCCTTCACCTAGTTCTTTGGCCCTTTTTTCTTTATTTATTTATTTATTTCTTTCTCCTTTCCACCTAGTTTCTTGAATACAAGCAATTTGAACTCTTCTTCGTTTGAGCGCATCCACTAACTCCAGACTCTATTGGATGTAAAAGGAGTATTTAACTCAAAATCCACAAAAAGTGGAGGTGGCTGGTTTTGGCAGTAAGCCGAACGAAATACTTCGTCTTCGTCTTACTACTCTCTTTATGGCTAAAATAAAAACGAACACTTTATGTAAGCATCATATTTCTCTTTGATGATTTGGAAGTGACGGTAAACCTTTATGATACTCTATAGCAGATCTTGTAATAAAATACCTCAATTTTAAGTCCCCATTTCACGATTTCTAGTTCGTGATATAAACAAGGGTGGTGAAAAGTTAATTGGAAGAGCCGCGATAATTCATTATTATTCCCCCTGCTGACGGGAATCAAGTGGTAATTATATACATCCTCACACACTAGATTAAATTTGAAACAACTTCTGTTAATATTATTGTTTCAGGCCTGCTTCATTGAAACAAACAACACAATAAACTCAGAGCGTGTTGATTTATTGAAATAAAGAATCTAATTAAACGAACTATTCATTTCTGTAAAGATGTTTAAAATAAAACTTTCGTTTTAAGAGTAATAATAATAATCATTAACTAAATATAAATATAATATAAGAGTACAAAATTGGAAAACCAAGGAGAAAGATAGGAAGGAACAAAAGCTGATTCTGGAACAAGCCAAGACCCACCATGGGTTCTAGAGCCAATGATGATGATAAACTAAATATAAAATTTATATTTAATATAAAATTTATATAGCTAATAAATGAAAAATGTTACATTTAAGAATAATTTTTAAGAAAACTAGGCTTTACTAGAAAACACTGTAGCATAGTCGCCTCGGAAATCGGTTGGAAAATTTAAATCGAATATTACAATAGTTTGGCAACATTGTTTGAGTATCAAGTTCAATAGAACCGTAATTTAGTCCAGATGAATTAATATATTTTTTTACCTACAAAAATGAGATATTTTAAACAAATAGCGTTTCAAAAACGATGTGCAAAATAATTATGAATTCGGTTACGTTAATAATATCAACTAGTTTTGATGGGACATAAGCCACAATTTGACTAAAAAATGATTTTATTAACGTTTCGATGTCCAAATCGGATGCTGTTGTCCAATTACAAAAAATATTAATGAATTAAACAAAAATGTTGTTGCTTAGTAAAAAATTCTTCTGATAATTTATTTAATCTGACTCATTTATATCGGCAATTCAGACATATGTATATTATACATTTTAAAGTAGAAGACTTTAAAATGATATTGCCAATATTTATGAGTTGCGTTCCTAGGACGACTTTACTGAAAGATAGTTCATTCGATTACATGAAATCAACCCAAACCCAAGAACATCCGTCACAAAAAAATATCATAACATGTGATCTGTCTTTAAAAAGACAACCACATGCAACGGTGACAGTAATATTCTCGCGTTAGAGATTCCATAGTAAATCACGAGGGAAAACCAGGAAAAAACCTCGTGATACTATCCCGACATCGTAAGTATTAGGTCTTACTTTAGTCTACTCTCAAAACTAATACCAAATTCTGACCTTAATATGTACATATGTTATTTTAAATTATAAATAAAATTAGTAATACATAGATATACAGCGTGTCTACTTGGGAAATTTTTTTATTATTAATTTTACGAAAAAAAGTTTTTCTCCATAAAAAGTTCTGCATGCTCTAACACCTAAGATTCAATCACCATATATCAAATTTGATCAATATTGTACGAGGTATGTCAAAAAATATGAATTTCGTTCAAGGGTAAAGTACCTTTATTCCTCTGAATATCTAAAATTCTTATTATGAAAAGTTGTGTGGAATTAAAAATCAAGATCAAATATGTAATTACATGCTTTTAATCGAAAAAAAATATTTTACAAATTTTTCTCTTTATGACCCGTCATTTTTATTTATTAAAATTTAATATGATAACTCTTTTATTATTCATTTTATGAAAAAAAGTTATTCTTCATAAAAAGCTCTGCTTGGTCTAAAATCTAAGATGCAACTATGATGTATCAACTTTTATTAATTTTATACGAGGTGTGTCAAAAAATATGAATTTCGCTCAAGAGTATAGTACCTTTATATTTCACAATATTTCAATTAGAAGAATGTAATTACATATTGAAACATAGTTTTTAGTTCTAAACAACTTTTTTAATAACATTTTTCAATATTGTGAAAAATAAAGGTACTTTACTCCTGAGTGAAATTCATATTTTTTGACATACCTCGTATAAAATTAACAAAATGTGATATCTGATGGTTGCATCTTCGGTTTTAGACCATGCAGAACTTTTTATGAAGAATAACTTTTTTTCGTAAAATTAATAATAAAAGAGTTATAATATGGGCAATAAATAAAAACGAAGTTAAGTATTCATAAATTTGAGAAAAATTTGGAATTTTTTTTTTTCAATTGGAAGCATGTAATCGGATATTTGATCTTGGTTTTAAATTCCAAACAACTTTTTATAATAAGAATTTTCGATATTCAGAGAAATAAAGGTATTTTACCCTTAAACGAAATTCGTATTTTTTGACAGACCTCGTATAATATTGACAACATTTGATATATTATGATTGAATCTTAGGTTTTAGAGCATGCAAAACTTTTTATGAAGAATAACTTTTTTTCGTAAAATTAATAATAAAAAAGTTTCTCATATGTCTCCAACTCAAGTAGACACGCTGTATAAATAATACTAAAATATAAAATATGTACTAACTCGATAATGTGTTATTTTCTTTCTATTGAATTCCTCTTTTAGTATGGGTAACCACATGCTACTGCATTCTACCTAGGAATTTGCGACACAATTGGTTTCATTTGTCATAATTAGAGCTGCTTCTTTGATTTTTCTCTTTTTACTTTATGTTTCTTTCAGGACTATACTTGAATCTCTCCACTGAATTCTATGTTCATTATCCTATGCGTGTCATTCCCTATGCATGTTCATTATCCTATGCGACATTAGCTATTTTTAATATAAGACTGATGTTCTAACGTTTAATGGTCTTGATGTTTCACCTAAATAAAATTGTTCGCATTCACAAGGTATTTTATAAATACAATTCTTTGTTCTTTCTTGTTCACTGTTAGGTCTAGTTTTAGATATAATAGATCTCAACGTGTTTGTTGTTTTGAATGTTGTTGAAATGTTGAATTTATTTCCTATTGTTTTAAGTTTTTCGGATAGTCCTTTTATAATATGGTATTGATATTTTCCTCGTATTATTTCCTGTGAATGCTATAGGATCCCGTTCTAAGTTGTTCTGTTCCATTCGATCCAATCTTGACAATTCATCAACAAATATCAATACCATATATAAACGGACTATCCGAGAAACTTAAAATAATAGGAAATAAATTCAACATTTCAACAACATTCAAAACAAAAAACACGTTGTTTGAACAACATATTCTATCTAAAACTAAACCTCACAGTGAACAAGAAAGAACAAAGGATTGTATTTATAAAATACCTTGTGAATGCGAACAATTTTATTTAGGTGAAACATCAATACCATTAAAATTTAGAATAAGTGAACATTAGACTTATATTAAAAATAGAGAATTTGATAGATCTCAAATATGTCAACACGCAAACACACAACACACAAATATGTGATAATGAACAAAAAAATTTAGTGGAGAGATTCAAGTATAGTCCTGAAACCCTGAAAGAAACAGATAGTTAAAAGAGAAAAATCAAAGAAGCGGCTCTAATTATGCTAAATGAAACCAATTTTGTCGCAAATTCCTCGGTAGAATGCAGTAGGATATGGTTACCCACACTAAAAGAGGAAGTCAATAGAAAGAAAATACCACGATTAGTAACTCAATAACATATCGAGTTGATAAATTTTCATGTTTATTTCAATTTATTTCATGTTTTCACAGTAATCAGGGAATAGCTCAATAAACAAAGTCTACCAAATAGTGATAATGAACAAAAATTTAGTAATCTTACCCTATGCCAAAATAAGTTTTTATCTTGGAGGTGGTTCCCACTCCTTCTCGGGAGTAGAAATTTGTTGGTCAAAATAACCCGGGGAGTCGTTATAGGACTTAAATATGAACGAAAAATGTTCTATACTTTTTTTATGGAAACTCAATACTTTTTGAGTTATTAGTTATTGAAAATTTGCCATTTTCTTTGAAAAAATGATACCTTTTCAGACGATTATTTGCGAACATATACGAAAAAAAGTGTAAGAAACGTTTTTGTAGCTTGTGAAAAAACAAAGAGATTAGTTTTTTCAGTAATCTTCTAGTTGCAGTGCAAAGCCAGATATGGTATGTGAAAGGACACTTTTTTTGTGAATGCTCAAATCGGTGCATTTAACTTGAAATACCAGAAAAATTAACGATTTTACGGTTATAATGCTAAAAACACTCTCTGTAGTGCTTGAAAAAGACATTTAAAATAAGTACTAAAAGTAATAAATGTCGATTGCATTTAAACTAAGCCAGATACGGTGCAAACATTAATCACTCATAACATATTTAAACAATGGGCATTTTATATTTAGCAACCTAAAAGAGATCGACTTACAACCAGAATGGGGAGTAGAAGATACCTGGCAAAAAATTAAAAAATGCATCAACGAAGCAGCAGAAGAAGCGATTGGAAAGCGGAAAATTAACACTAGAGCGACAAACCACAACAAACCGTGGTTTTGTCAAGAGGTACAAGAACTCTCTGAATTAAAATGCAAATGCTACCTGAGATATTCTTCCTCAGGTTCCTTCCCCTATCGGAGGCTGGAAATCATCATCGCTATTTTAATTTTATTGGCCGAACTTCTGAATAATTCTAATGAGCTGCAACCGAACCACTCTCTCAAATTTCTTAACCAGGATATTTTGCGTCGTCCTGGGTTTCTCTTCCCTTGTATCTTCCCTTGCATAATTAACCTAAATAGTACGTACTTCTCGCCCCTCATTATATAACCCAGATATTAAATCTTTCTAATTTTAACAGTTTTTATGACTTCACATTCTTTCTTCATTCTTTGTAACACCTCCATATTAGTTATTTTTCAGTCCAGGATATTCTGTGGATTGTCCTGTAGCACCACATCTCAAAGGAGTTTAATTTTTTGATTTCAGACTGTTTTATTGTCTACGCTTCCATGCCGTATAGTAAAGTAGAAAAAACGTAACAACACGTAGCATTCTTGTGCGGATCTCTAGATTAAAGTTACGGTTGCAAAGTAAGTTCTTCAATTTTATAAACGTGTTTCTTGCCATTTCTATTCTAGATCTGATTTCTTTTGTTTGATCTCCATCTTCGGTTAGCCACGTTCCTAAAACCTGGGATATAAAAGCATACAATCTGAAGAAGCTCTCGCAGAATATGTCCAAATAAGAAACGAAGTAAACGCAAGAATAAAATCAATCAAAAGGGAACATTGGGTTAAATTCACTAGTGACATGGACTACGACCTATATGGTGCCCAAAAGAAAGTATGAAAAATGCTTCGGAACAGGGAAAAACCAGTAAGTGCTGCAATCAATGACGAAGAGGTAGAAGCAAAGATCAAGATCATAGTACGAAGGAAACCATTCTCGTTGGAACTTTACCGCGCTGAGCAAATGGGACGTGAATTATAAATTGTAAAATCCCCTAATCTTTTTTAGTCTCAGAATCCGTATGGCTTGCAAATTGTAGAAGTCTCGGAGGTGTAACTAGAGAAGGTTCCCATTGTTTTCAATCTGGTAGGATGTAAAGTAACATTTTTTGATGTTGTTTTATGTGCTATAAAATTAAAAACTTTGTCTTTTGCTAGCGGTTACCGCTAGGGCATCCCTACCATTTCGTTCGTTGCAATCCGTGACTGCACGCCGGGGTTTGTCCTAGTTGGGTCAGAGAGAGCAGCATATGTGCCTCCTGATGAGAGACTAATAAGTTTCGAAACCGGTAGAGGTGCTTGCTGCACTCTCTAATTGGACCAGAATATGATGCGGCTGTAGTTTCGTGTTGCAGCAACGAAATTGAAAATGATTATTCATTTTTTATGATTTTTTAAATTTGGAAAAGCTACCTCGGCAAAAAATGTAGAAAACTTTTTTTTTTGGAAATGTGTGAAAAATTACCAGAAACATAATATATCTTCTGCAAAGTCAAAATGTTTTATAGCGTTTATTTATAATGGAAATAATATTTTTTTTTGCAATTTTGTTTTTCAATCTTGATTGACAATTATTATTTAAATAAACTAATACACTAATAGCCGGGATAGGTGAAATTTGCTAAACATTTTAGGCATGCTGAGAGTCTATAACTTAAATGGCAGAACCTAAAAAATATATGAGCACTATTCCGTCACTTTTTAGTGTCACATGCGTCGACAGTGGCGCATCAAATTTTCCACTTAAGGACGGGATAAATAAATTAAAGATACTCTCCCTTACTCTCAGAATCCATTTTTTTATGTTTTTAAATTCTATGTGAATTAAAAATAAGACTCAGGCGTAATTTTAACCCACCACTCCTTCCCTCTTCCACCATTATCAGAAATTTAGTTTTTCCTTTTTATTTTTTAGGTGGAATGCAATCAAATGTCTATTTTTATAGACCCGTAGGTTTAGTGTACGTAACTTAAAAAAAAATATTTTTTTTGGAAAAAATCGTGTAGTTACTTTCTTTTTGGAGGCGGCTGCAGGTCTAATTTTTTTGTGTTTTGTGTATTTTATAAAATCCACGAGGAAAATAAACTTCCTGTAGCTGGCTGTATACCATAAATCACAAAAATATCAAGTTTCTTGTAAAAGGTATATATTAAAATACCTTAAATAAGGGTCACAATACAAAACGTTTTCGGATTAAGGAATCCATCATCAGTGTTTAAAAGCCAAAATTTGCATGCCTGAGCCACCAAAATGTATAGGGTAGAAACCCTTTAAATGTAAATAATAAAGATATTTTACATATTTATATAAAATTCATCGGATGTTATAGATAAACCTGGATGTTACCCAGGGCAACACAGGACTCTCCCCACGTGGTTGGAACTTTTTTTGGAGAGGTGAGGTTTTCTCCAAAAAAAGTTCCAACCACGTGGGGAGAGTCCTGTGTTGCCCTGGGTAACATGCAGGTTTATCTATAACATCCGATGAATTTTATATAAATATGTAAAATATCTTTATTATTTACATTTAAAGGGTTTTTACCCTATACATTTTGGTGGCTCAGGCATGCAAATTTTGTAAGTATGGCCTCTTGTTCTTGAAAACCTCTGTCAATTTTAACTTTTATCTCATTTAATTAGGTTATACTTAATTTTAGGGCTTTTAAACACTGATGATGGATTCCTTAATCCGAAAACGTTTTGTATTGTGACCCTTATTTAGGGTATTTTAATATATACATTTTACAAGAAACTTGGTATTTTTTTTTATGTTATAAAACACTATATTGCTATTTTTTTTTCAAAATTTTCCACAAGGTTGGCTACCTCAAAAAATCCAAAAAAAATGATTTTTTAGGGGATTTTTGGAGGTTTGAACCTATTTCTCCCATTTTCGAATGTTCTAAAGGAGTCAGTTACTTCAATTTACATATTGCCTATAAAACATTAATTAGATCTATTTTGAAGTCTATAAAATATGGTAAAGCCCCAAAAACTCCCCAAAAATAATTTTTTCGGATTTTTGAAGGTGGCGAACCTTACGGAAACATTTGAAAAAAATTAGAAATATCGTCGGTATACTGCGAAAACCGGGTAAATGCCGAAATACCGAAACCGAGAAAAAACGTTTTTAAAGTTTAGTGTTTTATTTTGTATTAAAAGGACAATTTGTGTTTGATATTCGGTATTGTAGTGAAAGATGCATATATTAGAAATGATATTATATCATTAGTTTGTAAAAGTTAAAACACCTAGCTGATTTAACCTAAATTTAAGATGGAGATGCGGTCACTTACCTGGTTTTACCTGTAAATCTAAATTAATCAGTTACCCTTAAAACAATAAACCAAAAATAATATTTTGTAGTTTTTTGAGGCTTTAACTAGTTAATAGCAATGTTTTAGTTAGTAGCAAGTGATTAGTCAATAATTATAAGATTTAACTGGTTTTCCCTGAACATTTTATTCAGAGCTGTTTGTAGTTAAATGGATATTATTTACATAAATAATAGGCAGTTTTATAGAAAAAACAAATTTATTTTGAACGTGTTGTAAATAAAAGAAAATAATATTACTATGCGTATTACTCGTCAGATTATTTACTGAAAGCAGGATCTGACAAGATGCCATTGGCATCGTAAAACACGATACCACCTGTTATATTCCTCCGGTATCACTCCCTTATCAAATAGTTGTAACAAATCTCTGTTTTTTGCTATGCTAGTTGGCGAAGTCTATCATAAAGTTGCTTAAGCTTTTATCGACCAACACAAGCATGCTTATGTTAATTGATAACTCAGCTTGCTTTTTTCTTGTTGACTGCCGTGCAGTATCAATAAGGAAATGAATCTTGGTGACGCATCATAATTGAAATGGATTCTGTTTGTCTCTTCTTTCACGAATCTCATCTTTTTGTCTTTAACCACATTATTTTTTCGCCGTTTTGGTCTTTTGTTCGGTTTTTAATTAAAGTGTGTGACAATTTTTTTAAATCATAAAAGTCGTAGTTCCTATTTAAAATCTTTACAGTTGTATGGTTCTATACATACTTTTTATCACTGACAATGACATTTTTAGTTTCCTTGCAGACAAGTAATCTGGCATACCATAGAGAGACCTGATTTCTAGCGGTTTAGATGCTGCTATGTATAGAGTCAACTTCCATACAGGAATGTCCCGACTCTAAAAATTTATCTTACGATACTGTCCTCCGCAGGTGTAAGAAAATACACTTTTTACACTTGCTTACATATTCTAGGACACATTTTTAAAAGTAGTTGAGTATAATGCTTTCTATTTCAGAACTTCCTCGTCTACCGTTAATTTCTGACCAGGCAAAACGGTAAGCTACATTTGGTAATGCGGCTTCATTTACACACAAATTGTAGACCCATAATTTTCGGGAAGAATTATGAATTGTCCAGTTAATATGAAATCTGTAGTATAGCCTGTAGATCGAAAGTGATTGAAACAAAATTCCTTTGTGAATTTTGCTTTCCTGATTAGAGCTTTTCTTATCATTTCGTTTTTCGAGATTCCATACTTCTTTTTTTCTGACGTTGTCTGTAACTGTTTTCTAAATCCGGTTTCTTAGTTGGATTAGCCATATCATAATATGATAGGGCTAATAAATATTAGTTATTACAAACTAAACATTGATCTTATTTAGGAAAAAAAGCTTAAATTATAGTCGTTAGAAAATATTCTTCGGTATGTAATTTCAATCATTTATATACAGTTGATACATTTTCCTTATACTCAAATTTTTGCCCAAATATCTACGCTTCAAACTTTGGCAAATATAATGTGGGACCATGGTTGGGAAAGACTCAATATCAGCCTTCACAATTTTTCGGTTTTCATTGCTTGTTTTATTTGGCAGTATATGCTTGCCTATTTTGCCCGTATCTGCATAACAACATAGAATATAAATTTTTCTTACAACATCTTGCATTAACGACGCTAATATACAAAGTGTCTTACAAAAAAACTTCTTACATACCTGTACCTCTTGACCATTCAAAGAAACGTAGTCGATATTATCGATTTTACCAGTCGATATGAATGAGAAATTTTAATAAAATATACATGTAAAATATATTAAAGACATTTATCACCTTTTTACTGAATATGGTATACAGCAGTAAAAATATATTGTTGTCCGGCAAAATAATATATGTGCGCTTACTTGGTTTTAAATGCAACAGAACTTTAATTTTGTGGAAGTAATTAGCGATATATTGTTTTACTTGAAAATGAAAAGTTGGTTATGTGTAACTTATTTGTTTATCGCAGAAATTATCTGCTGAATGGTAATTCGTATCATTTACTGGGTTTTACCTGTATGTAGAGCGTAAAAAGCGTAAAAGTAAAATTTTGGTATACTTAACTCAATATTTTAAAATTTGTCATTTACCTGGTTTTCGCAGTATACCGATGATATAATGTTACATAAAATACACAAAATATAAAAAAAATAGACCTGAAGTCATCTTCAAAAAAAAGTTATATGCTTTTTTACAAAAAGAATATAAATATATTTTTTGAGGTTATCTACAATGTGCACTCAACCTATAGGTGTATAAAAAGACCTGTTTTAGAACTGTGTATAGAAATATTTTTGTAAAAGCCTAAGGTATGCGTGTGGTTTTTTTTTAATTTTCAAATCTATTGCATCCTAACTAAAAAAAAATTAAAATGAAAAATGAAGTCTTGGATGGTGGGAAAGGGGGAATGGGGTGGTAAGTTAAAATGACGAGTTTTAATTTTAACCACATAGAACGTAAAAACATGAAAAAAATTTAATTCAGGGAGTGAGAGAGGGTACCTTTAAAATTATTCCGTTCATAAGTGGAAAGTTCGATGCATGTGCCACTAAAAAGTGACGGCATAGTGCTCACACATTTTCTATTATGTTCTACTATTTAAGTTATATACTCTTATGGTGCCTAAAATGATTAGCAAATTTTAACTATCCGGGCTCTTAGTCTATAAGAGAAAAATTTAATTTCATAAGTCGTATGTGAACGATTGTTTTTTCAGCTTTGCAGACAAAAATCGTAAAAACCTTCATAAAAACATGAAGTACCGCAGAATTTAAAAAAAAGTTAATTTTGTATAAAAATAAACCACTTTTCATTGTTTATACAATAATATCCTCATTGTTGTTATCACCTAAATTTTGATATAAAATTTTTTCCAACTTGTACGGAATTATATTTTGATTTTATTTTATATTAGTGGGCTATAAATAAGGTTCAATATTTTCAATCTTAGAACTACTATGCCTTCGATTACTTAAAATTAATTTGCAAATTATAAATAAACGTTCCACATCGACAAATAATGTACTTGGGGCATATTTTAGGGCGGATAATAAGTCTAGCTCAATTTTTAATTCCAGTTTTTGGTAGTTGTAAATAAAATACACACCTGTAGAAAAGTTTGGAATACGCACAAATATTATATCTACACCTATGGTGGTTTCAAATCTGTTGTTGATATTTGAAGACACAAGTGAGTGAAGGGTCTATGTGACAATTTTTTCAAAATATGTTTTTTATGTTAAAAGTAAGTTGTTCAAACCTATAAATCTTTCAAACAAGTCAAACACATTTTACAATTAATATTTTCTAAGATACTAGAGCGTAAAGGATCTATGTACACAGAAAATTTTAAAATGAGCGTGCATAAAGGATCTATGTACACTTTTTATATTTAAAAAATATATAATAAATGTTTTTTTATATTGTTAATAAATACATTAGTTTTAGGACTACCTATCCTATAAATTTAGTCTATTTAGATCTTATAGTAAAAAAGTTCTAATATATAAACTTTATATAACTCTTTATATAACTCTAAACGTTATAAACTCTATATAAAAAACTTTAACTTCATTTTTCTCAATAACTTGAAAATGTCACGTAGACCCTTCATGCGCTTGTGTCTTCATTTATTCTAGAGCGATTTTAAATGAAAATAATAAAAAATGAATCGTTTATATCATTTTGGTCACATTAAACTGATTAGCGTATTTACACATTATTTCAGTCTTTATTTAAATTTGAATTGAGCCGATTAAAAATGACTAAAAACGTGATATCTCATTTTGATAGATCTAGAGTAATTGCTTTGTTACAACAGGGCTTTATTCAAAGTGATATCGCCAATATTGTTAATGATACTCAGAGTGCTGTACCGAACATTAAAAAAAATCTCAGATACAAATGAAGTGAAGAATAGCAATAGAAGTGGTAGAAGTCGATGTACAACAGCAGCACAAGAGCGGCAGATAACATTGATGGCTCGAAAAAATCATCTGGAATCTACAAGTGGTACAGTAGAAACCCGCAAAACCGAACTCCGATAATCCGAACGTTCGGCAAATCCGAACCAACGCAAAGTGAAACAAATAAAGTGAACGCATGTCATTTGAACATCCAATCAGAACAAAGTTATAATGCGCATGCGCCGGGCTGATAGGTTTTAACATATAAAAAAATCACCCTCTATCGCCGGTAAAGAAGTATAACTTCAAAAAAAAGAGGAGAAATTAAGGATAAATGAACGAAAGGTAATAAGGACAATACTGGGTCCAGTGAGAATCGGTAAACAAGACTATAGAAGGAGAACGAATAAAGAAATTTTAGAAGAATTAAATGGTAAAGATATAGTAAAGAAAATAAAAGTACAAAGAACCAAATGGCTAGGTCACATATGGAGACAAGGACCAGAATCAGTATTAAAAGCTATGATATTGTGGCAACCAGGAGGAAAAAAGAGACGTAGTCGACCCAGATCGAAATGGTTAACTGAAGTAGAGAGGACCTAAGAGGAGCAGGAATTACAAAATGGAAAGAGAGGACAATAGACCGGAAGAAATGAAGACATATTAGTGAACAAATACAATGATTATGGGGACTTATCCATCCCGTAAAATGGATCTAGAAAGCGAAAGCGGCGAAACCCCACATAGGGTGTTAAGCCATACTACTGTATACTATCAAAAAATTATAATAAATGCATGAGCTGTAATATATACTGTACTTCTTATAGATTCGATTATATTCGGTTCGATTCAATTCGATTCCATTCAGTTAGATTTAATTTTAATTAATTATATTATGATTATAATTTAATACACTTACCGGCAACATTAACCACTTACCTTAAAAATGGGTCATCTTTGATATCTCGAATTTCTTAAACCTGTTGTCCGATTTAAATGATTTTCTATACGTTATATTCGATAGTTTCCTTTATATTGTGTTAACACCAATCTTTACATGATATAAGAGATGATAATATTATACGAAAAACTCTTTAATTCAAAAATATTATTACCTGATAAGAACATACTAGTATACAGTAATATTAACGTGTTATCAAGAATATCGTCTTGGTATATTATACTCACAATTTACCTAATATGTGGGGCAACTTTATGCCAGTATACTTTTTCATCAGATCCTGCTAATGATTTAATTAAGCGAGTGTTGCTAACAGCTCAGAATTCCGGCGGTATAACAACTACAAGGCTTAATTAGAGCTGGCGGAAAACGACAAGACAAACATTGAGGCATCTTAATATGCCTATTTATTGACAAAACAAGAACTATGATACCACAACCGAGCTTAATATATTATATATCCATATATAATATACAGGGTGTCCCATAATTAATTGGACATTAGCTAATGGGTGATAGAAGACATCACAAGATTGAACCAAAATCGCTTAAATAAAATATGGCTCCTTACTGAGTTACAGGGTGTTTTATTTAAAAATTTTAAAACTATTTTTGCTCACTATTTTAAAACTATTCGACATAACCTTGTAGCGGTCACGCTACTAATTAAATTAATTTAATTAAAATTGGATGAATAATACCCCTTTAGGATTTCCCTTAACTACGCTTATGCTCTTGATCCAATATCGGACGACATCAGGTCGAACATCGAAGAGGGGCGAGGGTCAGCGCTGGCGAAGCAAGAATGACAACGAATCAGTTGGTCAAAAATCTCTTTAGAAGGTAACATGCCTCCATTATTTAAGTGACGGAGTTTGAAGCGGAATTGGAAGTACAATCTAATTAAAAGGAAATCGAACATCAGCCAATAACATGTGCAACAAAATAGTAAATTCGAATTAACTATATCTGGGGACTTATTCACCTAAAAGAATTATATTTGCCGGCGGTGTGGCGTGTTACTCGTTTCAAGTAAGTAATATATTGATATTTGTTTCATTTCTTTGTTGGAAAATCCTATGCATCATTGTAGTTAGGTATTTCGTTAGATTAATTTACCACATAAGTTCAGATATAATTCATATTATAATAACGATATTCAGTTTCATTGTGAGGAACAGTCAGTCAAGGCCATAGTTTTTTATTGTCAAATTTAAATTCCAATTTATTTCATGTGCTATCATTAGGCTTTTTCCTCTAGTTTATTTTTTAGGTAATATTATAAAAAATTTTAACGAATATCAGACCGTCTTCTGTCATGCGCATGTCCCTGTCGTGTCTGAATTGAAGTAGCTTCAGAAATTTTGACATGACATATATGTATACCTAACCTGGGTTTTTTATTTTGGTTCCAGTACAGTAACCCTGTGCTGTATACACATAGTGTTATAAAGAATGTAATTAAACTTGATAAAATTTCTTTTAGATTCCTTCACTTAGTTACATAGCCACTTAGTTACTTAGTCACTTAGTAACTTTGCATAACTTTACCACACATTATGATGTACCAGTTAGATTGCTAGCCACTCTTTATCCATAGAGTTGGCTGTTTTTGATGGATACCTAATACACCACATGATGTAATACATGATTGTACTACAACCAGCAATTTTAACCAGGATTGGATTTATCACCATAGCAGCCCACTAGTTTTCATCGTGCCAAAAGAATTCATTTCTATGGACTTTCAACTCTACTTTTAACCAGCTGTTGTAATAAGATAAGTTTGTTTACCTTTTATCTACTTTTAGTTACTATATATTTGCTACTGTGTAAACTTATTGTATACATACGATAAAGTAGAGTACATACTTTCGGGATAGATAGGGTTTTAGGTCGTTGTTTTTTTTATTCAATATAAGTAGTAGTGTGGTCAAATAAATAAAATCAGGTCTTGTTTAATAATCATTATAAATAATTGTATCTTACAATTTAATAGGGAATCGGGTTGTTAAAATTTCGTCGAGGGTTTTAAATAGGGAATATGTCTAGTAGGTTTTTGTATAGGATATAAAGAGTCACTGACCAACTCATTTATATAAATATTATTTTGCTAGGTGAAATACTTAATTTTTGATAACCGTAGCGTTCTTTCGTGTATTTCACTTTAGTCGAGATCATTTAGGGAATATTACTAACTTTTAGTTGTAAGGACTTTTTGCTATTCTAATGGACTTTATTTTGGATTTTGTTGTTAATACCTTTGCTTAGCTCAGTGTGTAGTGGTTATTTGCTTGTTAGCGGCTCTTTGGTCCTGTTCGACCTTTACACCACCCACTACCACTGTTATTGTGTTTTTTTTAATTATATGTAAATTGTTAAAATATGTAACATATTTTTGATTAATTATTTATATGGGAAATAAGCCACAATTAAAATGAAAAAAATAATTTTATTAACGTTTCGATGCCCAAATCGGGTGCCGTTGTCAAAATACAAAATATTACTATTTTATATTTTATATTTTATATTTTATATAATAAAATATCAGTAATATTTTGTATTTTGACAACGGCACCCGATTTGGGCGTCGAAACATTAATAAAATTATTTTTTTCATTTTAATTGTGGCTTATTTCCCATATAAATAATTAATCATAAAAATGCCACAAGGAAATAGCTTCAGTGTAACATATTTAATATTAATATATTTTAAGTATTTAGGTTTATGTTTTATTTAGTCTGTATTACCAGTATATAATATAGCAAGACAAGGTTAGTATTTAATATTTTGTATTTCAGGTGATTGTATCCAGTGCCCTTTATTTCCTGTCATTCGTTATTTTAAAAATTTCTCGAATTTTTCCTACTTCTTGGTTCCGAGAGCCGAGCTGTTCGTTGGAGTTGGCGCCCCTTTTCTTCTTCTTTCCTTGTTGTACCTCCATATCATTTTATATCTAGCATTCTTATCTACTTTCTTTCCCTTTTTGTATTGACGGGTCTCATTTTCTTCCGTATTACTGTCATTTCATTATCCCATCTATCATTTTATATCTCTAAAGCCAATATTCAGTGTATTGAAGCTAGCCGAATACTCACTTGAGATTTAGTGTCTCTCTGCCCTTTTGGTTTTTTCTTCTGAGCAAAGCCACTCTTTATTTTTGTCTTAAATCTTTTCTCTCCTATTTTTTCCATACTTCGTCAGTTCTTTTTTTTTTCAAAATCTCTATACGCAGAGTATAGAGGTTTCATCCTTTTCGTACTTGGTAGAAAGTGTAGGTATTATGCACCCTATGAAACTATGATAAATAAACCTTTCTAGCTACTACCAATAACATACGACAGGGGACAGCGTTTAATTTATCGTTAAGAATGAATAATGTACTATTCAGTCTTAATGATAAAATCACTTGTTTTCGAGATATTTGAAGTTTAAAATTAAGCGACACAATACATTAATCAAAATATCTGCGCCGTTACATGTTTAACTTCAAATATCTTGAAAACTAATGACTTTATCGTTACGAGTAAGGAGTACGTTCTTTACATAAAGAGTATTGGAGAATCGAAAAATTGCGCTAAAATGGCAATTCCACAAGTGGCGTAGAATTTGGGAAGGATCAGCAATTCGCTGTCCCCTGTCGTACGCCACTGATAGTATTTAAACTTCCAAGTAAGGAAAGTTTTACTTTCCTTACTTTTAAGTTACATGGTTACAGTTAATACGAGCTAATAGTAAAATCAAGGTAGAAAGTATATATCGGCATATCTCGCAACAAGGATGAAAAAAAAACAAAATATGTATAATATGGAATGCAACCACAGACACGTGTTTATTGCTCATTAGTCGTCATCAGTATGGTATAGCCAAGTTAGGAAATGAGTATGTTAACTTGGAAAACGATCATTAAAGGAGCAGTGTGTCCAGTTTGTGACAATATTGTTTACTAAAAGGTTTACTCAAACTTCTTTTTTGTACTTATACTTGGTGGAAGAAAAGAAAGGTTTTCCTTATGTTAAGTTTGAGACACCCTGTAGGGAGGAAAAGGTACAAAGGTGGATACATATCGAAATTATGTTGTAATCTCATTAACATTTTATTTTTTTTTAATTTATCTAATATCTTAAAAAATAAAGAAAATAGAGGGTTTTATTCTTTAACCTTCGGATGACCAAGCGGGGGAAATTGTGACCCCAGCGTATGTATTTATTTAATAAATCCAAAAGTATTTTCAATTTTTAACTCATTATTTTTTTATTTGACTTTAATATCATTCTGGATATCCTCATATTTTGAAATTAAAAAAATTCCCTATATTTTACGAATAAAAAATATATTCTGAACTTGATGTTTAGTAAAATACCGTCTGTTATGTGTAATTCCAAGTAGTTTTACGCTAATGACATCGACTTTGCAAAGTAACAAAACACTTACTCAACATACACACTACACATGACACTAATACTCATGTTGTGACTGGCCGAATGACATAAAGCCCATGCCATAAAAAAATAAATACAAAAGAATTAAAAAAAAACTTTATTTTTTTGTTAATTGCCATTTTTGACATTTTTGACCTGGGGTCATTTTCCCCCCCTTGGTCATCCGTGTAACAAAAAAAGGTTGGTCATCGGAAGGTTAACATGTGTTTTAACTGAAACAATACTAAACTAATAATAAAAAAAGAATGTGTGTGTACTTTGTACGCACGTAATAAGATATTCTTCTATTATATAATAGGTAATTTAAACGAAGTAAATATACTTAAAAGGTTATTTGTACTTATTTTATTTAAAAATCAAACTAACTTTCTTATCTACCACTTTCAAAAAAGAAGAATATCTTTAAAAATTATATAATAATATACTTACAATCATAAAATCTATAAAAAAAAATAAAAAAATAATAACTTGATTGGGGCTTGAACCCACTTCACGTCTACCGCGCCGTACGAAAGTTGACGCCATTTCAAACTGCACCAAACTCTCGTATACATCATGTGGGAATATACACAAACTAAACTTTTACACCATAAATTTATATGAATTAAATAAAATTATTAGTTTGATTTTTGTCGAAATAAAATACAACAAAATATAGAGTAAGAAAACGATATATGAGATGAATATTTGTAGAAAGTTTGTTCGTAATCATATTATGTAAATTAAAGCATTGCCTACTAATAGGTAACTACATTATTTTGTTTACATTTTCCAAATAGATAGGTATTGAAACTATTAGGTATTTCCAACTGAAACATTTAGAATTACGTACCTGCGGCTTTTCAAAACTATTTAAAAAGTCACTATAATTATAAATTTGATTTTATTTCTGTCCACACATCAATAAAAACTAATATTATACAATATTTTTGTATACCGATAACCTTCATATTGAACAATTATTGACAGATCATTTCAAAATTTCAACACCCAATCAGAGCCCGTATAACAACTAATACCATAGTGTCGGTGTGCGCATGCGCGCGGATCAATCAAATTTTACCCTCAATCGATTCGCCGCTAAAGAAGAATATCTTCAATAAATAACAACAGTTAACAAAACTTGAACCAGAAAGAAACATAACTTGAAATAATAATCGTGGTGTTTATTTTATTCTAATAGCAGCTTCACATTGCCTAGGTATACTAGATATTAAGGAGGCTATTTGAATTATGGTCTATTGAGTTTCAAATCGCACCTAACTACAGTTTCTATATCTTGCAGGGAAACAAAAATGGCCTGACGAAAATTGTCTACCGACAATTAGCGCTGTGATGGATGACCAAAGTTATCTTTAACATAAAGTTCTTTTAGTTAAGTTATCATCCTCGAATTGGTGTGATGTATCATATTTAACTTAACTACTTGCGTTATTTCTTTGTCAGTTCTTGAGTTATCTGATATATCAACTGTCCCTTTATAACACGACGTTAAACCTCAAGTTATGAGATAACTCTGTAGTTATGTTAAAGATTGTAAAGTTAGGTATATGTTTTGATTTGTTTTTAGATAAAAATCAAGTGAATATTTAACGTAGAACGCTGTTTCAGATTGCCCCCGGACCTTGTGCAGCATTTTATTACCTAATTTAATAAATCAAATTTAATATCGAATATAAAGCAGCACAAAATTATCAAAAACATAGACCTAAGTAACAATTAAAACCACGTAGGTAACAAAATTAAAACAATAATAAAAATGAAAAGAAAGCTATATAATATGTAATTTAAAAAAAGAATGTGTGTGTACTTTGTACGCACGTAAGAAGTTATACTTCTATTATATGATTTCTTAAAAATAAATATAGTTTAAACAGTTTGTTTTAATTTTTGTTAAACACCAAACTAATTTTGTGCTTACCGCTTTCAAAAAAATAAAAAAAAGTATAGGATTGCACTGGATTCTAACTCACGACCTCTCGATCTCTGGCCGAATTAGTCGAGGCATTGAAGCACAAAAAGAGGCCTTACTCTCGATTTTTGGCGCAGTAAGACGGATTTTAATGCAGTTTGGTGCGTTGGATTCGTGAGAATGTCAGGAAATTTTGTGAACTATTGTAATGAATAAACAATCTGAAATTGCATTTGTGCATAAGAAAAATTCATTTCAAAAGTGCATTTTGAAATAGGCAATTATTATAAATTTGCAACCCGGTAAATAGTTGGGCAACATCCCGATTAATTATTTTAATTGTTTTTAATTATTTTTAATTATATTTAATTATTTTTAATCATTTATAAGTCCATCTAAGATGTCAATAACCATTAATAATGAACAAAAAGAATTTCCTTATGTGGGAATCGAACCAAATACTAACGGGTCCGTAGCTAAATACACATAGCGCTAATCTACGCAGACACTTGCTAGACAACGGCGATATTAGGTATAAACAAAACAAATTGGCAAGTAAAAATTGTAAAGAAAATTACTACATACTTAAATGTATTATAAAATTAATATATTCCTAAATTTTAGAAGAAACATTCGTAAATAGGTATTATTAATATCTATTGATGTTACTAAATGAAATATAAATATTTTGACGTTTCACAATTTGACAATTCACTTTTAACTGCAGTGCCTTAAAATTTTTAAAGCACCGGTGCTTTAAAGTAGCATTTTTAACGCTCCTATGGAGTGCTATAAATTGCATTTTTAACACGTTTGTGGAAAAATATATTTAAAAACACTAATATATTTTTTACACACCTTTTCTGGACTGATTAATACATAAATTAAAACATTTAGTAAGGAACTCCATACTGCCTGTGTGCGCAGATTACTAAAATTTCACCCTCAATGAAATCGAGCCTAAACAAGTATAACTTCAAAAAGGCAGTATAACTATTAACTAACCTTTGTTGTTTCTCTTCCCACAAATTTTAAAATGCAACAACCATACATTACATAACCAAACCGTCAACCATCCACACCACAGCTGTGCTACAGCTGCCATATTGGATAATTTTTGACATGTCATTTGAACATCCAATCAGAACAAAGTTATAATGCGCATGCGCCCGGATCATAGGTTTTAACATATAAAAATTCACCCTCATATCGCGCGTAAAGAAGTATAACTTCAAAAATAGAAAGGTAATGCAATTTTAAAAATGATCAAATAAGATAATCAAATCAAGATCAAAATAAAAATCGAGATCAAAATAATCAAATCGAGAGATACAAGTTAAAATTTTTATTTATAAACATCCAAGGGTTTTAAGTACTGTTCTTTGTTATTTCTATTTACTTTTACGATTCACCACCGAACGACACCGAACATCGAACAGCTGTTCGGTCATCGGTAGCCGGGGGTAGGTATACCAACTTCTCGTGATTCTCTTTCTCGCTCAAACTTCTACTGATTCTACATAATAAGGTTCTTTTTAGACAACTTAATATTTTCTTCCGTCTGTAACGTCTAAGAAATACCTCATCTCATAACGGTGGATGATCCATCACACGGAATTTACGTTTTATAGTTATGGAGATAGTTAAAATATGTTATAGTTATGTTAACTTTAACGCAAACGTTAAAAATAACTTCGGTAATTCATCACACGGCTGAATATCCCATAAGTGATAAATAGGAGTTATGTCGATACTGTAAAGGGGCCCATTTCATTGTCTGAATATTTATTTCACAGTAACGACATAAGATACATGAGGGGGCTATGTCTTATCATACACTAAGATGAAATTATTTCCTATATAAAGTGCGAAAGGAACAAAGTGTTCAAAGAATGAAAATCTGTGTACCTAATGTACCACTCGCTATTTAAAGAGCCTCTACGTAAAGACACCAAATCACGTAAAGAATGTTTACAAAACATAAGATTACAGTACGACTTCGATGTATACCCACACTTGTACCTTGTCCTCCCTACAGGGTGTCTCAAACTTAACATAAGAAAAATATTTCTCTACCATCCGGTATACGTTCAAAAAAGAAGTTTAAATAAACCCTTACCCAATTATGATAATACCAAAGAAAAATCTAAAATAATAAAGAAAATAGCGGAATCCGTTATTCTGTTCCTAAAAAAATCAACTATGAAAATGACCATAATTTTAGGCGATGCATACCTTTTGAAACTATGTGTATATACTTAATGTATTTTGCATAAATATTATTATAATACATTAGGACTAAAATATTTTAACTGACCATATCGTAACATATATTCAGTGGCGACGCGTGACTTTTTCTGAAGTGTTACCAAAACTAGATGCAAAAAATCTTATTTAAAAAAATGAAGATATGGCTAAATGTATATATACACTCATTGGCATAAAATTCCGCCACCCAAACTTTTCAATTAAGTTTGACAATCTATAACTTTATTATTTTTACTTCGACTTTAAAGATTCTTGCACAAGTCTCCCGTGAAAAGGAAAAACCTAGTAAGTGAGTTTTGATAACTTTTCAGGAAACGAAAAGAAAGAAAAGTATATCGCCGTTTAATAGAATTATATTATTTTTTGTTTTTTTTTTCGTTCAGTGGATTTCAAGTGTATGTCCCTGTAACTGTAACTTAGTTTTTTCCAAATATTTGCAGTTTTTTTAATTCTATGTCACTTACTATTTTTGAAATGCAAAGAAATATTGATTTTGCTGCGGAAAAAGCTAGTATGCTTACTTAGTTCCTAATTCATACTATTTTTGCCAAGGAAAAAACTAGTAGGTACTATATTACACTTGCTAATATGATACTTTATGATTGCTTTAAAACTATGTAAAATCAAGTAGTTAGGTACATTTTGGTTTTTAAAAATAAAAAGTAGGTAAAGTTATAATTTTTACATATATTTTATTAGAAAAATTACAAAAAGTTTTTGAATTCAACATTTAATTACATAAAACAAACAAAAATAATAAAAACTAAACTCGATTATTTAGTAAATCATTTGATGTTTCAGAAACAGGTAGTTTCTCCCAAAAGAATCTTTTTTGGCTTAGCATTGCAGGAAGAAGCTCTGTAATTATTTTTTGTTTTTTTTGAACATTTACACCCCTATCTTCAGTTTTGCTCTCAGGCATTTCCAGATTAAATTTAGGTTTTAAAAAGTCAAAATTAATAAATTCGTTTTCAGTATGACTTTTCTTATAAAACATTTGTCTTGACCCTTTTCTAAATTGTACTACTTTAATCACGTTAAGTTTTGGGAAATTTTCATCTTTTTTTGTTCTTTGTTTTACACCGTCTTTAAAGCGATAAAAATCATCATGTTTCATTAGTAAGGTTTTATTTTTTCTAGAGGCTTTTAATATTAGCTCATTTAAGTCGTTCATTTCATAAATGTTGGATCTCTTTTTCCATAGCTTGCCAATGTTTCCGTGGACACTGTCGGCTCTCATAAAAGAGTGCCCAGCTTCAAAGTATTTTAAAGTAATACTGTTTGGACCCCAGTTAGAATTGACAATTACCACAAATGACGTAAATAATTTCCAGTTTTTATTTTGGGCACTGCAGTTGTCACACCAAAATTCGTAGTGCTCTACGTTAACTGAGGATCTTTGAATAAGCCCGCAATATGCTGATGCCACATATCTTCCGCCGAGCGACCACTTATAGCTTCATGCCACAAAACGCAAATATTTTCTTCATCTTTTGTTAACGAAGCAAAAGTTTCATTGAACACAACTAATTTACTAACAAAGACAGATTTTTTTAAAGATAACTTTGGAAGTAGTAACACTTTTTGCATATCCGCGCAATAAACTTTAAATGAGTCTGGATAGTCGTGCTGTCTGTCATTATCATACGCTTTTCTGGCAGCAATATATGCCATATGGTGATCATTAAACGTATTACATTGATCACAAGTCTCTGGAATTGTACATATTTTTTTGTGCTCTTTTTGATGTACGCAAATGTCACACTCATCTTGATTTGGTTGATCAAATCCAATGTTAAGTGAATTAAATTCAGTTCTATATCTGTCATAAGATATTTTTTCATGAGTTTCACAAAAATGTTTCCACATATCAGTAATAGATAGCTCTTGAGATAAATATCTTCTATTGGGAGCATGTTGCAATTTATAGTGTGATATTTGCGGATTATAAGATTCAATATGGTTTCTTATTAGAATGGGATCCTTCTTGTTAGATGGAACAGACGAGCCTCGTTTATCCTTAACCAGTTCTAACCCCATAGATTGTTTATATCTGTTTTTGAAGTCCGTTATCATACCATCAGTTTTCATTCCATGTGTATGTAAATACATTTGCTTACACACATTCATTTCAATACCATCATCCTTGAGCAACGAGTATGTAAGGACGTGTTGACGTTTATTTTCACTATCTACTTTTCTTCTCTTAATACCCCCAATCTTTATACTGGCATTAAAATATTGACTTCTCTCGCCAAAACTCATTTTCCAAAATGACTGGCAAATATTTTGTCTTCTTTCTTCTGATAAAAATTCTCTACATTTTTTTTTACAATTACATGGTTCTAATAACTGATATTTTTCTAGATGCCTCTCAATTTGCTCTTTCGCTGTTCTTGCTCTTTTTTTTCTGTTTTTCTCGTATCCTTCATCGGTTTTATCACTGATTTGTGCTTCTATAAAAAACGTAGATATTAGTTAATTCATGTGAAACACAAAATACAAAGCATTTTTACCTGGCAGAGTTTCCTGGTTTATATCTTTCAATTGTTTATCTACTAAACCTTCATTTTCCATAACAGTGCCAACTACACTTTTTTCATTTTCAGTTTGAAAAAATTTTGCTATTCTCCTTTTTTTCTTTGTCTCATAACTTATTTCTTCAGATTCTTGTGGGTCATAACTAGGGTCTAAATCTGAGTCATCGTCAACTGTGTCATCTAAAAAGTATAAGTTTGGTCTAATTGTTTATAATAATTAATATTTTATTTAGTAACCTTTATTATGCTGACAAACGTCTATAACATCAACCGATTTTTCTTTGTGACATTCATTATTAACATCCGTATCATTTTGACTACCATCCTTTGTTCCATCAATTAATGGTAGCGGTTTTAATTCGGTATAAACTTTTGTGTTTTCTTCCTTCCTAATATCTCTTACTAAACATATTGGTTGAATATCATAAAAATGGTTTTCATTAGTAGAGGGGTTATCATTATCACTAAAAATAAAAAAATAAAAATCAAAAATGCTAGCGACAAACGTCCATATTATTATTATCATTGTAATAATACTCCAAAACAAAAGCTTTTGAGTTCGAAGGCTCTTCTGAATAAACTGTTATGCTTAGTTTATTTGATTTTTGTTTATAAATTACTCTAAAAATAATGATAATACACATATTTTAACTTCTGAAGTTTAGAATTAAAAATTGCTACATTTGCTATAAATACACAATGTGTTTAAGAAATACTTTTTAGTATACGAATATGAGCAAGATAATTAAAATAATTTCCACGAAACATAGTCAATAGAAAAATGTTTTGGTAATTGAATATCCACTGCACACAAATATAACGATTTTTGTTACATAAGTAATGGTAACCTAAATATTTATTAACAATCAGCTGACATGCGAATTTTCTAAATATCAACTAAATTAATTTGTTGTAACCTATCACCTTTTACAGTAATAAATAAGTCGGTTCATATTATTTTTTGTTTCAAGAAATGTTGATTTATTCAGAATATGTTAATTTTATAATCAGAAGTCCGTATAAATAAATCTAGAAACCTACTTTTGATTTTGTAAGCCGTCCATCATCAGGTTATCAACCAAATAATCGTCTTTCACAGTATCTTGTATCGATTTCAAACAATCTTGACCAAAGGACGCAAGTTCACTATACCTATAACAAAAAGAATGCATTCGTTACAGCATTTCTTTTGAATTATCTACCATTTTACTGATTGTTTGTTTTTTGAAAATCAAACAAACAAAATTGTACTTTGTTTGTAATGTAAAAACTAATACTCACCGCTTTTCAAGATCACCCACTTCCTGAACACAAACTACTTTATTTTCCTTAGCCAAAGCCATTATAATGTTTTTTCTTTTAGACATAGTTTTCAAAACTTTATATAATTAGATTAAAACAAATTCACCACCAGACGAGTATATGTAGGTATACACAGTTGAGACTGGCTCGACAGACTGAATAATTTAACGAAGTGCATTGGAAGAACATAGTAAAAGATCCTTCGTTTTCGCGCCAAAGCGGAATTAAATTGGAAATACCTAGCATACACACTTTAAAATAATTCGCCGAGTTTAAATGACCGGAAAAAATATGGATATATCTAGTAAATGACTTTGCTAGTTTTTTGTTTAGAAATATGACGTTTTTGTCTTTCGGCTTAAAAATGGTAAGGTATGTTATTAGGAACTTCCAATTTAAAAAAAATATTTATATATACACTTTTCAAAGGAAATATTTAGTAAAAGCCTTTGTTATATTTTTCCTTCTGAAATAAGTAGAAATGTATCGTTCACTGTATAAGTTGCTATGTTTATTCTAAAAAAATAACAAGATGCTAGGTTTTTCCAACCAAATTTATTGAAATTACCATTTTGCTAGGATTTTCCATCTGAAATAACTTTCTTAAAAATGCAAGTATTTACAAGTTTTAAGTACCAGTCGATAAAGAGCTTCATGGGGTTTCACACAATTGATACTAAGCATAAACCTAGTAAGTCACTTTACTAGGTTTTTCCTTTTCACGGGAGAAGTTTGTAGGTACATGTATTGATGTCAATTGCTATTATTTTGGCAACAAAAAATTTTTTCTTAGATGGCATTATACGGGGGTGAATGTAAGCGTTGTTTTTTCTCCTAACTTTAAAAAATTCGGTATAAAAATTGGAGGGCTGATTTTGTTTCATACTTCTTTGGTATTATCCTGGAAGTATCACTAAGGTCTTGTTTTTTTAATTATCTGAAAATCTCTTTTCTTGTAAGAGCTGTAATTAAAAACACTGCTTTGAAGGTTTATTTAATTAAAAATATTAAACGCACTAAAATTAACAAAACATAACAAATTTAACAACAAAACAAAACAATTCAATATCGGTTATGTCCATCTCTTGCAGCAACGACTGCTCGCAATCTGTTTAGCATCTAATAAAGATGTGTTTTCCTTGCCTGGGGAATAGCCCGATATTCCTCTACCAGGGCCATAACTGTACCACATTTTCTGGACGTCGAGGATGACGGCAAATAGTTTTTTTTATTAATCCCATAAATGGTCAATATGATTGAGATCTGGGCTGCATGCGGGCCATTCTAATCTTATCAATCCAACCTCAATTGTATGAGTCAATCAGTGTTTTTATTTACAAAAAATGGTACAGCTCTTACAATAAGAAAGATATTCGGATAATTCAAAAAACAAAATGTTGGTGATGCCTCCGGGAAAATATGACAGGACTATGAAACAAAATCAGGTATTCCATTTTTCCACAGAATCTTTTAAAATTATTAGAAAATACAACGCTTCCTTTCACCCCTGTACAATGACATGCAAGCAAATTTTTTTTTTTACCAGAATAATACCAAACAATATGAATACATGTACCTACAAACTGGTGTAAGAATCTTGAAACTCGGTGCACAAATAATAAAGTTATACATTGTCAATCTTAATCAAACATTTTGGGTGGCGGAATTTTGTGCCGGTGAGTGTAGCTTCAATAATATAATTTTGTATATCACTTGAAACTCTTGAAAAAACAGATGTTTCTAGATGTTGACAAAATTTTTGGTCTTTTTTGGCAATTAATGTTAACAATTCCCTGTAATTGCCTGGATTGTCAGAGTCGTCGCACTCAAAATGACCACGAAACTCTAGTTCTTGTTTGGCCCAAAAACATACAGTATCTATTATAAGTCAATGGCATCAGATTAATAAATCTAGCAACTTCCCTTAACATGGTCATTGCCAGCACATGCTTCCAGCGAAAAAATATTCATAAGGGAACGTGGAGATCTCCAGATGGGGTTACAGTAAACATGATCGATCATGTTATTATTGAATCTAGACATCACTCAGACGTAATAAACGTATGCAGCAGACGAGGGGCAAATGCAGACTCAGATCACTACCTAGTGGAAAGTAGAATAAGAGCCAGAATCTCAAATATTAAAAAAGAAAATGGATCCAAAATTGAAAAATATGAAATAAAAAACTTAGTAGACAACAGCAAAAGGACCAAATACAAAGAATATATAAAAGGAAGGCTAGAAAACAGACAAAAGCACGAGGATATAAACAGAGAATGGGAAGCGTATAAAAACATCACACAAGATGTCGCCAAAGAGACCTTGGGTCTACAAAAAAAGGTCAAACCAACTGAAGGGAAGTGGTTCGATGAAGAGTGTCGTAACATAACAGAAAGAAAAAATAATGCATATCAACGACTACAACAACGACATAGAACAAGACAGGCAGAGGAGGAATATAGAATGCTAAGGAGGGAAGAGAAGAAAATACACCGCAGAAAGAAAAGAGAACATATTTATAGAAAATAACTCCAAGAAATTGAAGAATTAAATAAACCAACAGAAACCAGAAAATCCTACCAAAAACTTAACAAAAGCAGAAAAGAATTTAAACCAATAACAATGATGTGCAGAGACAAAGAAGGAGATATAGTAACTCAACAGAGTGAAATACTGCAAAGATGGACTGAATTCTTCAAAGAGAAGTTTGAACAAAACGGAGATCCACTATACGATGAAATTATACTGGATCAAACGGATACCAGAGAAACAATCCCCCTTCAGAAGCTGAAATGCAAGAGGCAGTTACCAAACTGAAAAACAACAAGTCACCTGGATTGGACAACATTAGCGCAGAATTAATAAAAGAAGGCGGAGACTCCCTATTGAATGCGATACACGAAATTATAGTGAACATATGGAATAATAAACAACTGCCACAAGACTGGAATACCGGAGTAATCATTCCACTACATAAAAGGGAGATCAGCTTCAATGTAACAACTACCGGGCAATAACGCTACTGACTGTGGCATATAAAATACTGTCAAATATTGTGTATGAGCGATTGAGACCATATGCGGAACAAATAGTTGGGGGATATCAATGTGGTTTCTGCAGGCAGAAGTCCACAATAGATCAGATCTTCGTTTTGAGACAAATCTTGGAAAAGACTAGTGAATTTAATATAGAAACACATCATCTCTTCATTGACTTTGAGAGTGCCTATCGTAGTATCCATCGAGAATTTCTGATCAACGCCCTGAAAGAGTTTAATATTCCAACTCATCTCATTGAAATAGTAAAAGAAACACTTAAAGTACAAAGCAGGGTTCGAATTCAAAACGCACTAACAGATACAATCCATGTTAGAACGGGTCTACGACAGGGAGGTGCCCTATCCTGTATTCTATTCAACATCACATTAGAGAAAATAATTAGAGAGTCAAAAGTCAACACCAGAGGAACAATAATAACAAAAAGTGTACAAATATTGGTATTTGCAGATGATGTTGATATCATAGCTAGAAGTAAAACAGAAATGATAGAAGCATTTAATGCTATAGAAAGAGCGGCACAAAACAGTGGCGTAAATATTAATGAAATAAAAACCAAATACATGAAGGGCGGCAAATCGACAGGCCAAAGAAACCTACAGAATCTGACAATAGGAGACTATTACATCGAAAGCGTAAAATTTTTTACAGATCTAGGTTCACTAGTTACAGCAGTTATGCAGATAACAATGTCAGCGAAGAAGTTAAGAGAAGAATACATATTGCTAATAAAACATATAATGGACTTATTAAACATCTAAGATCTAACAACATCACAAGAAAAACCAAATGCAAAATATACAAAACCCTGATAAAACCGGTCCTTATATATGGATCAGAGACATGGACACTGACGAAAAGCGATGAGAACTTATTAGGTACGTTTGAACGAAAAATCCTTAGACACATATATAAGGGGGTGAAAGAAAATGACGTATGGCGCAGAAGATATAATTTTGAACTATACGCAGCATACAACGAACCCGACGTCATAACATCCATAAAGATCGGACGTCTGCGCTGGATGAGCGATGTTGAACGAATGTTGGAGACCGAAACACCAAAACACATAATGAAGCAAACACCAGTAGGGAGAAGGTCAAAGGAAAGACCCAAACTTAGATACATGGAACAAGTGGAACAAGATCTGAATACACTTGAGATTACTCACTGGAAGAACAAAGCAAGGAACAGAACAGAATGGCGGAAAATCCTAGAACAAGCCAGAACCCAAAAAGGGTTGTCGAGCTACTGATGATGATGATCTATTATAAGTGTGCTAAGGATATACCTATCCATTTTTTAACAAACTCATTATGTTTAGCAATATTTGCTTTAAAAGCTCGGTTAAGAGAACTTTTGATTTTTGTTTTGCCAAACTGAATCAAATTGGGTATACATCTTACATGTAGGTAACGGAGAAATTTCATGTCTCCTTTTTAAAAATCTAACACTATTTAAATCGTGAACCTGGTCCACCCATTTTTCTGTAGAAACCAGAAGACATGGCCAACAATACAGTATATTTTTCTTTCAACCATAATATTATAACCAAGGATTTTCACTGTACCAACTAAATTTAAAATATGGAACTACTTTTGTTGATTCCTTTTTAAATTGTTTAAAATAGGTCTTCCATTTTTAATCTCATTTTTTTATTCAAAATTATACAAGGAGAATTACTTTTCAAGTAGTTGATCGATTAAGAAGCGACACTCATCCATGGTTAACTGCACGCACACTTTTTATAGGTACTGTCACCAATTTTAAATCTGGTAACAGCGCTATTGATACACAGCGCGCTTATGCGGTCGCTTCTTCAAAAGTTTCAGTCACTAGCCGGTCCCGAGCGCCAGCGTGGGTATATAACCATTGTAACCAGAAATGAGTCTGGTAACAGAGTATAATAAAGTGCAACTGAGTCACATAAACTCTAAAAGCTATATACTGGGTTAGGTACTATTACCACATAATATAATAATAATATATTTCTATTGGTAAAAATATTGGCAAATAGAATTATTCATCGTCATAAAATATTTATTTGCAAGGTTTTTAACTGTTACCAATGGTAACAGTGGTTACATGGGCGCTTCGCCAGTGCATATATTGTAGTGATATATGGTGCCTTACATAATACATGCAGTCAGACTGTTTAAATAGAATGTTAGGGATTATAGTCAGGAAGATCAAGACAATAGAGGACAAGGAATGGAGGATGACAACAATACTTGAATTCATAGCAGTAAAGCATACTATAACTGACAAAATTAAATCCAAGATGCCTTAGAATATAAGAATATAATATAAATCTTTAGAAATACTAAATTTTATTAAACAAATTTAATCTACAAACGGTAAATTTAAACGAATGCGAATCCCCTAAAGTATACAACTTAAAAATCAAAACAAAGTTAATCCCATGGATTCTCCTAATTCCACAATAAACTTTAACCTGAACTCATTTCACAGTACCCGGTTATTTTCTCTCGCCGTTGAGTGTAATACTTATCTGCTCTTGAGCATCCAAGGTCCTTTGGAAGTAACAGGATATTATCTTAACTTAATCAAAGTATTAATTGAATTAATCAACAAATCGCGAAAAGGAGAGTAAAGTTTTGGAAGTTTAGGCCTTGCCAAACATCCTTCTAACTTTTTTATTTTCTTCTCATTCCAACCCTTTTCTGTGTTTACCTTTACCCTTCACAAATTGTCTTCAAAGAACTCATTGAATTTTGAAGTTGTAGTTCAATCGGTTGATTAAAAGTTTTATGCATACAAGCAACAGCTATAGAAATATTAGCATTATAATTATGGATTAAAAAAATACTATTTTAAAATAAATACTTTTTATCGTTCGCTGTGGAATTTTGACAGGACTAAAATCATATTTGGCGTCATTCAAAAATCGTGACGCGAGTGGTAACCGTGCGGTATACTTTAATATACATATCTATACAATACACTTATTTTATAGTCCAGGGCGGATCTGTTTTGAGATGGACGTTGAGAGGTGACTCAAATTTTTTTGCAGAAATTGCTTGAAAATAAATCAAATAATAATATTTGAGTTATCCTCCCTCTCAAAATGGTCCGGAACATTGTTTAAATAATCAAAATGTCAAGAATTGAAGGAAAAATTCTATTTTTTTCTTGGTTTTTTGATTATAACTTTAACAGTATTCATTTCCGAGAAAAGTTGTACTGACATAAAAGTTGCGTTATTCAATTTACTACAATATAAAATTGGTTAAAAATTTAAAAAATAGTCACCCTAGTTGCAAAATGGCAATAATTGCGAAAAAACTATACAAAAAAAGTATTCGCATTTTACGTTTTTCAACCATTTATGCTACACTTAGGACCTTCATATTTCACCCAGAAAAAATATATGATACAGTAAAACAATACTGTAAATTTCATTAAGATTGGTTCAACAGATTTTGCAAAATAAATTTTGCAATACAGCTTTCGCAAAAAAAATTCATTTATTCAAAATGTTACAGGACTGAAAATAAAGCAGATAGCAAGTTGAATTTTTTTTTTGCCTATAGAAGTGTACTGTACCTTTCATTTGCAATTATCAAAATTAAAATCGATTAATTACCACGGCGTCAGAAAATTTTTGAATAAACAATAATTTTTGGTGCTACGCGCAGGACAGCGGTGTTCGATTCACACAGGTTGATTTCCACCAAAATTTGTTCCAATCTTTATCTAATATATTATTTTCTAACTGTATATTTTGTTGTATTTTAATTTTTTAATTCCACAAAAATCAAACTAATTTTATTATCGTTTGTGAAATATTGTTTAAAAAATTGCATATGTTTAAAATTAATAAACTTTTATTACTTAAATTAAAATATATGAACAAAGAAAGTTTTTGCTAATAAAAGTGTTATTTCAAAGGATAGAGTATGTGTTTTTATTTTGCAATAAACAAATTTATTTATTTATATCGAAATGTCATAAAAATTAAAATTTATCAATCATTATCAAAGGTCATTGGAATGCCCAATCAGAGCAACCTATCCGCTGTCCTGCGCGTAGCACCAATAATTAATGTTTATTTAAAAAAATTCCTGACGCTGTGGTGTTAAGCGATTTTAATTTTGCGAAATTGCAAATGACAGGTACAGTACACTTCTATATGCAAAACAATTTTCAACTTGCTATCTGCTTTATTTTCAGTCCTGTAACATTTTGAAAAAATGAATTTTTTTTACGAAAGCTGGATTGCAAAATTTATTTTGCAAAATCTATCAAACCGATCTTAATGAAATTTACAATATTGTTTTACTGTATCATAAAATTTTTTAGGGTGAAATATGAAGGTCCTAAGTGTAGCATAAATGGTTGAAAAACGTAAAATGCGAATACTTGTTTTTGTATGTTTTTTTCACAATTTTTGCTATTTTTCAACAAGGGTGACTATTTCTTAAATTTTTAACCAATTCTATATTGTAGGAAATTTAATTACGCAACTTTTATCTCAGTACAACTTTTCTCGGAAATGAATACTTTTAAAGTTATAATCAAAAAACCAAGAAAAAAATCGAATGTTTCCTTAATTTTTTGACATTTTGATTATTTAAACAATGTTCCGGACCTTTTTGATAGGGAGGATAACTCAAATATTATTATTTGATTTATTTTCAAGCAATTTCTGCAAAAAAATTTGAGTCACCTCTCAACGTCTAAATGTACTAATATTTTTACAGATGCGCCCTGGTCTATTAACTTTCTTAGCAAATTAAGTACAGGTCCCGAATTTTTTATTGTCTGATTGGTTTCGGAGTGATTTCAAGTATAGATCGCGAATTTTATATACTTGACTGGTTTTGGAGTGGTTTCAGCCTTAGAGGTGTGATTAATTTAGTTTTTCTAAAAAATAAATTACGACACATATTTTTATAATAAAAGTGGGTAGGTATGGATCCCGAATTTAATATTATTGACTGGGTTCGGGGTGATTTGAATCCTAAAGGTTTTGATTTGTTCAGTTTTTTCAAACACTAAAGTGCTGCACATGTTTTTGTACTAAAACTAAATATAGATTCAGAATTTTATATTTTTGACTGGGTTCGGGGTGGTTTCAACCCTATAGGTATTAATTTAATAAAATTAAATTGAATTAAAATTAATTAAAATCGAATCCTATCGAATCGATTCGGATCAAATCGAATCGAATAGAATTGAATATAATAAAATAAAATTTCATTAACCTATTATAGTAATAAGGAGCTATAAGAAGTATTCACTTCTATCGGCATTTTTCAAGTGTCACTTTTTTTTTGCTTGAATAAACTCTTCTTTAAAAGATTATGATATTTATGATTGATACTGACACAATGTTTTTATTATGTTTTTTAGTGATTTTAGTTACATTTACTACAATAGTGCAAGAAAAAAATTTAAATGAGATTAAATCTGTGCAGAGATAAGGACGGACATATAAGTTGCTAAGAAGAAACTCGTTAAGAGATGGATGGCAAATTTCACAGATATTCTGTGAAGTCATGATGATTATGCTCTAGATATGCAGTTAAATCTTGACCTAAATTAGAATGAAGTTGATCCAGCTATTTTACAGAAAACCAAAGAGGCAATACAGAAACTAAAGACAAGAAACACGTAATAAACAGGGGCGTAACAGAGGCCCCCGCAGCGTGAAGCTTGCGGGGGACTCCAATCGCACAGGGGCCCCATCTTGTCGTCTGATATTAAGTAAAAAGCTGTTATAGGTATATATGATTTTACTTTGTGTGTTTAAATTTAAAAACGTAAATTTCTAAATAGGCGTATTCGGCAAGTGAATCATCTCATATCTAGAAACTTCTAGATATCTAGAATCCTTTCCGGTCTCACCAACTTTTAAGGGTGACGACAATAAACCATAATGCTTTGTACGTGTACGTTACTATTAAAAGGTTTGAGAATTGCAATTTGCCGAATTTTAGAACAATATTTTCTAAATCTAGACATGGGTTTTCTCTTTAATCTTTACCTACGTTTTAGTATTTTGATACAATTATCCAGATGCGTAACAGAGGCCCCCCCAATATGTCAAGGTCCCCATCTTGTTGTCTAATATATGTAAAAATGTGTTGTTATATTATTTGCATACATACGTTTTTTAAGCAGTGCAGTATTGAAAATGAAGTTGTCCATCCGAATTAATAAAATTGTAGATATATTCGCTGAGAGTAGATAGTGCACGAAGAAAGTTGTTCATCTCAGAGAATAATACTAATGTACAGGGCCGTGTTTAGGTCAATTGACGCCCTAGGCAATTCTCTAGTAGCCGCCCTTCAACAGTGTACCATTTTTGCGAAAAAAATTGCAGAAATTTGCAAAAACACTAAAAATGGATTTAAACTAGGATCTGTATATACCTTTAAGAGAAAAAATTGTCATTCCAGTTCGATCACATCAGAGACATCTTTTCAAAAAAGACTTTTCAAAAAAAATTTTTTCTTGACAAAATCGACAAATTGCACGTTCTTGTGTCATACTTGATGAGAAATTATTTTTAATTCTTGACATTTTCGAAAATGACCTTTCAGCGGACACGTTGGCACCTGGGATGCACAAGTAAATGTGCAAAGCAATGTCAAAATTAGGGAAAATATCTTTCAATCCACTTGATGCAGTCACTGAAGGTTTTCACCTCCGATATCGTTGAACCTCCATCAATTTTCATGAAAATTGGTGAGTAGTTAGAGAATACCTCAAGGAACATAGGTAACATGATGCCAGCTTGCGCTTTTACCGTGGTGGTGAATGCCACCCCTTCTCGAGGATGAAAATTATTTTTTTAATAATTCCATAAATCGATATAGAGACAAATTCTAAGCAAAATTTGTTATATAAAGTTATTAATATAAATCAATACTTTTTGAGTTATTAAAGATCAAAAATTTTATTTTTTCGTAAAAAAATGCATACTTAGAAGCTGTTTTTGACGTAGAACTTAATAACTATAAGCTTTTTACAAAAAACTTATTATTATCAAAATTGAATATAATAAAAAGCTGAATACACTCCTTGCTTAAAGAACTAAACTAATATTAATTCAAATGGAGTTATGGTTAATTGAATGTATATCTTTTCGAGTATTCAAGGGAGTACTGAAATCTAAGTATTCAAGCTGAAATAACGGGAAAAAGATGCATTTTATTAAATATACCTATACTAAACACTTGTCAAAGTACTTCGGAGTACATATCAAATGAGCTCCAGTAGAAGTCAATATGATCACAATTAAGCAAGTTATGATGAAAATAAGAGAACCTTTAGAATTTTTAGGAAAAAGTGAAAAATAAAACAACAACGCCATTTCCATAAAAATTAAAATTTATAGTAATCCTTAAAAGAATTTCTTTATATTAGCATAAATAATGATTTCAACCATTTTGACTGGTTTAGAATACATATTAAAAAAATGATATAATTTAAAAAATCAGAATTTTTAAAATTATCGTAATTTTTATTTTCTTTTGATAATACACTTCAAAAATACTCAATATGCGTAAAAAGTGATATATGTATAACCAAATTTTAGTTTCCTCTGTATCAAATATTTTAACTTTATATAACTATATAAAACTATAGGGTTTTTTTATATAAAACTATAGGTCCAACTTTTTTGAAAAAATTCTTAAAAGATAAATTTTGAAAAATATTTGGTGCATACATTTTAATGCTATCAACTTGTTCGGGTGCTCATTTGATAGATATTTCTAAGTACTTTGACAAATTAATGTTTAATACGGTTATGTTATAAAATGTATAATTTTCCCGTTATTTAAGCTTGAATATTTAGATTTGGGTACTCGGCGAAAAAAATATACATTCAATTACATATAACTCACTTTTAGTTAACATTAAAAGGTCTTTTGAGTAAAGAGTTTACTTCATTTTTTATTAGATTCAATTTTGGTAGTATATAATAACCTTTTTGTAAAATCTTATAGTTTTTGAGTTATTTATGAAAAATCGGTTAAAAACATGCATTTTTCTCACAAAAAATTAAAATCTTTGATCTTTAATAACTCAAAAAGATTTGATTCATTTTAATAACTTTATGTAACAAATTTTGCTTAGAATTTGCCCTCTATCGAATTCTGGGGATATTTTTAATAAAATAATTTTCACTCCCGAGAAGGGGTGGCATCAACCCCCAGGGTAAAAGCGCAAGTTGACACCATGTCACCTTTGTTCCTTGAGATATCCTCTAACCACTCACCAATTTTCATGCAAATCGATGGAGGTTCAACGAAATCGGAGGTAATAGCTCATATCCACCTTCAGTTACTGCACTAACTCTCTTTAAATATTCAGAATGCATTCATGCATGAATGATGTATCTTGGTGGTCTTTATTTTGTACCGAATTTTCAGCTTCTTTAATTAATTTCTTCATTACTTAATTTTGGCAAATCTGTTAATAACACGAAAACGTTGATAAATAAGTCGATAAGATTCAAGACGTCTATTCAGGTTTCTTATCAGAGTCAGAGTGTCGATTATAATATTGAATGTGTGGATTTTCATCTCATCACTAGCTGAAAAGTTTAGTTCATCATCGGCCCCCTCGTCAAATTAAATTTTTGTTTTTCTCTTTCTTATTTCTTTATATGTTTTATTTGGGCACAATTTTTTGACTTCTTTGCGGTAAAGTAATTTGAAAGAATAATAGTAATTTGACGGAATAGTAATCGAAGCAATCAAACAAGGTGGAAATAAAATTATCCAGGCTTTGGCCAAACTTTTCACCCAATGCATTTACCAAGGAAAAACTGCTTCTCAATGGAACAATGCAGTCATTGTTTTATTACACAAAAAGGGTGACATAACAGATCTGAAAAACTACCGTCCTATCAGTTTGCTATCACACATATATAAACTTTTCACAAAAATTATCAAAAAAAGACTGGAGGCTAAGTTAGACTTCTATCAACCTAGAGAACAAGCTGGATTTAGATCTGGATATAGCACTAACGACCACTTACTGGTAATAAAAAATCTAATAGAGAAGTCTGCGGAATACAACAAACCATTGGCACTGATATTCGTGGACTACGAGAAAGCATTTGATACCATAAGCCAGCAGAAAATGTTAAAAGCATTGACAGAATGCCGAATAGACCATCGCTACATTAACATGATCAAATATATCTACCAAACGGCAACGGCTAGCGTAAGACTGTCTGAACAACAAACAAATACATTCTGTATACAGCGAGGAGTACGGCAGGGAGACACCATCTCACCAAAGCTGTTCACAACCCTTTTAGAACACACATTTAAGAAGGCAGATCTAAACGAATATGGTATCAATATAAATGGAGAGAAGCTCAGTCATTTGAGATTCGCAGATGACATTGTCCTTATAGCCGATCGTATGGATGATGCAATAATAATGTTGAACAAATTATATTACGCTTCCTTAGAGGTCGGACTAAAGATTAATATCAACAAGACGCAAATAATGACTAATCTGGTGCTAAATCGTAATATTGTTGTTGATGGAATGGATATTGAGCAGACTGCATCTTATAAGTACTTAGGACATGAAATTCGGTTGGGACGAGATAACCAGACGTGCGAACTCCCACGTCGCATAGGATTAGCCTAGGCAGCGTTTGGTAAACTTAACTATGTATTTAAATCGGACTTGCCCATATGCCTCAAAAGGAAAATCTTTGACCAATGTGTGTTGCCTGTACTCACTTATGGAGCCGAAACATTAACACTAACAAAAAAGGTAGTGAACAAGATTCGCGTAACTCAGAGGGCTATGGAGCGCCAGATGTTGGGTGTCTCCCTGAGAGACCGAATCCCAAACGAAGAAATACGCCGTAGAACAAAAACAACAGACGCTGTCGAAAAAATCGCGTCGCTTAAGTGGAATTGGGCAGGACACGTCGCCAGATTGCCAGACAACCGATGGACAAAACGTATTGTCGAGTGGAGGCCGCGAGAAGAAGCACTACGGAGCAGAGGACGCCAACTAACCAGATGGGCCGATGATTTGAAACATGTTGTCGGTAACTGGATGCAAGCCGCACAAAATAGAGATGAATGGAAAGAGCTGAGGGAGACCTATGTCCAGCAGTGGACGCGTACGGGTTGATGATGATGATGATGATGAATTTGAAAGAGCTTCATACTCTTTAATGACAGAACCCAGATCCATAATTTTTATAGACAAATATTTCTTGTACAGTATTTGTGCCGCCCTTTCATAATGTGCCGCCCTAGGCAGCTGCCTATATTGCCTAACGGATAAAGCAGCCCTGCTAATGTAATTATTTAACAATTTTTGTTCTATTTTATTTTATACCAATAAAGATGAAAAATGTAAGTCGTCATAAACAATGCATGAATACACCAATAGCTCAGTAAATGACAGTTTTGGAGTGAAATTATCAGCGTCACAACGGGGGTATTTGCTCGACATTTTGGATTTAGGTTCTAGTTATACTCCACTTCAAAGTTGGATTTATGCCGTTGGTTTCTTTTACTTCGGAGGTGACACCCCTCATTGGGGTGAAAAACATACGTTTAAAATAAGTCCGGAAATGTATAAATTGACTAGTTATAATCAACTTTTGTTTGAGAGTGAAAATGTTTATTTTTCAACAAAAAAAAAAACAACGTTTTCAAACGGGCTTTTCGCAAATAACTCAAAAATAAGTATTTATCGAAATAAATATTAGATATCTAAAAAATATTTGTAGCAAAAATGTAGCTTATTGTGTACTTATTCATGAAGTCTATCGACACAGTAAAAGCACAGTTAAAGCTCATGAAAAATTACTCTGATTCGTCCAAATCCAAATCGAATATTTCAACCTGAAATAACCAAAAAATTAATCAATTTTGGGGAAAAACTCATTAAAACTTTTTAAATGTTAAAAAAAAGCTTTATTTTTATTTTTTATAAAAGCTTTTCTAGCAACAAAACTATACGAATAATTTAGTAATTTTTTAAAGGAGGCCCCATTTCAATTCTGCGGGGGGGGGGGCGACGGAGTTTGTTACGCCACTGCTAATGAACAAAATCCTCAAAATATGTCTAAAAAATATAATATCTCTTCGCTGGGACTATTACATAAAAAACGCGATCAGTTTAAATCTGACAATTACGGAGGGATACTCTTCTTAAGGACAATTGGACTGCAAGTTTGGCAAGTTGAAAACGGAGTTTACTTGGTTGTGAGCAACAAGTTGAAGACATCGAATTTTTTAGGGGAAAACTATTACGAGTAGGAGAATTTAAATGCATTGGCTTCTACATAATGGAGAATGGGACTCTATATTATGAAATCGCCCAAGAGATACAGGCTGGTTGGTTAAGAATTGGGGCTTTATGAAGAGTTGAAGTTTTAATTGGAATAGGACCTGCAAAGTCCACGCCACATTGTCAAAAGGTCTTTAAGGCGAGATTCTTACTATGGGCAAATCCGCCATTACTTGTTGAGCGGTTTGGGCTTTTAATCTTTGACAAAGAATACAGCTTCGATTTATCCTTTTGGTTTCTCGGAGACCATCTGGCAGTCAGAATTTTAATGCGATATTAGACAAAACAGTTTGGGCTCCTGCACGTCCAAGGCGAATATGTTTATGTTTAATCAGAAGTCTAACTACATGATGCTTGGAAGGTAATAAAGGAGGATTTTTTTGATATATGGAAATACCGACATTTTAATCTACCACCTACACCTAATTCACCTAATGAATTAAGAAATGGACTTAGTGACCCAATATGTTGGTTTGAGAGGGGTTTACTAGACTTTATTTCAGCAATTTCTTGTGCAAAAGATTTAATCTGAATAATTTTTATTATATGTAGAAATAAGAGTTTGATCTAATTCCGTAACCAAAGGAGGACCAGATAATTTAATTGATGGTCTTCTACTGTTTTCGAGAAATCTTAGAATTAAGCAGGAAGAATGTTATTCAGACTTAAAAAAAATTAGAGCAGGTGTTTCACAAGGCAGTGTGTTGGGTCCGGTCCTATACCTACTATACACGTCTGATATACCTGTACTAGAAGACAATACCGTTGCCAACTTTGCTACTGATACGGCTATCTAAGTAGTAGGGATGACTAGTGAAGAGGTGACCAACAAGGTCCAAATTGCAGTTAAACAAATTAAGCTAAATCTGTTCATGTTATAATCAATAATATCCTGAGTATCCTTGTAGTTCTCTATACTGCTAGATACTGCTTTTTAGTATTTAGGTATGACATTACATGCCAAACTCCGCTGGAAGGCTCATGTCAAGAAAAAAAAGGAAAGAACTAAAAATAATGTATAAAAAACGTATCGGCTAGTTCGAAGAAACTCCACTATGTTGATTTAAGCTACTACTTCAATTTGTTTGATTGTAAGCTACTATTTCACAAACAGATATTGAAACCTATGAATGCCAACGATGAGGATGTGGTAGACCAAGCAATATAACAGCAATATGTATAAAGATCCAGAACAAAATACTGAGAAAGATGTAGATGATCCTTGGTACGTGGCAAACAGTGACCTCCATAAGAAGTTAGGAATGGAAACTGTGGATATAATAATTAAGACGATTGCAGGAAGTCACGAGAAACGACTTTACAGGCACAATAATATGGACACGAGTATATTGTCGATGCACTACAGAAGTAGAGTGATCAGTGAATAGTGTAGTAGAGAGATCTTGGAACTCAGAAGACTGAGACTCCGGAAATCATGAAGATGACATCAAAGTGGATATCGAAAGCTCGGTATGGAGCAAAACGACGAGATTCAACCCGGAAGCTTGGTGAGTTTAATATTAAGTATTATAAAAATACCAAGTTTCTTGTAAAAGGTATATATTAAAATACCCTAAATAAGGGTCACAATACAAAACGTTTTCGGATTAAGGAATCCATCATCAGTGTTTAAAAGCCAAAATTTGCATGCCTGAGCCACCAAAATGTATCGGGTAAAAACCCTTTAAATGTAAATAATAAGGATGTTTTACATATTTATATAAAATTCATTGGATGATATAGTTGGCCATTGAAATCCAATATGTGAGGTTTTCTCCAAAAAAAAAGTTCCAACCACGTGGGGAGAGTCCTGTGTTGCCCTGGGTAACATCCAGGTTTATCTATATCATTCAATGAATTTTATATAAATATGTAAAACATCCTTATTATTTACATTTAAAGGGTTTTTACCCGATACATTTTGGTGGCTCAGGCATGCAAATTTTGGCTTTTAAACACTGATGATGGATTCCTTAATCCGAAAACGTTTTGTATTGTGACCCTTATTTAGGGTATTTTAATATATACCTTTTACAAGAAACTTGGTATTTTTGTGATTTATGGTATACAGCCAGCTACAGGAAGTTTATTTTCCTCGTGGATTTTATTAAGTATTATGTCAAATAATTATTCATATATTCAGTATATAAAGAGTATTCCTTGAATACACACAATTCGATTGTTTAGTTTTAAAATCTCACAGATATTTATACCTATTGGAAATATCATTAAAAGGTCATCATTATATTTTAACAAAGAACACAAAGTCACGGAACAAAACTCATGGGAAAAATTTCAGTTCTAAAGTTCTGAAATATGGATTATAAAAAGGTTTTAAGCAAACATTATCTCCGAAAAAAGCCGCGGAAAACTGATTAAAAAGTCCAATGTAAATTCCTGGAAATTTAAGTAATCTTGTGAATTAACGAAACGGTTTTAGGCCTGTTAAAATTTTTAACAAAGAAATATATTTAAGAAATCTACTCAACTAAAAAAGTGTCTGTTTATGTTAAGTGTACGTCATGGCTACAGAAAACACAGGGAGATATGTTTCAACTATGATCTCATATGAGTATACTAATAATTTGATAAATACTTCAGAACATAAAGCCGAAAAGCACTTTTAAAAAATCGAAAAATTACTGGCCGGTATTTTTTAACTAGAATTTTAGTGTTTTATTAACATTTACGCAAACAGCGACTTATTTCATTCATTTTAATATTATGAAAAAAATACGCATTGTAGATTGACATGTTCAAAATACTTGCTCTTAAAATGAGATTTTCTAAATGGAGAAATGTCCATAAACAAAAAATTATCAATCCGTTAGCCAATACCAAAGCCTGGTAAAAGACAGTGAGGTCGATTTAAATCTGCTCCGCAATTTAGCTTCAACATTACTCAGGTATTGCGAAAAGATAAATCACCAAATTCTTGCAAAGTGTAAATAAGTGAATTAAGTAATTTAGAGTGTAAACTAAACAAGAATTTTAAAAGTAAGGTCCAACCATTATTAACCTAACCTAGTTTTAATAAAAATATATTTTAAATTACTAACAGTAAAACAATAATTATAATTAAGTTTTTTGGCACTGATAAGAAGTCACGGTCCGCTGGGTCGACTAGCCGGGGCTTTTTTCCGCAGTGTTAATTACTAATAGATAAATTCAAGTTTTTTGCACCTATCGAAAAATACAGAGTCGTAATATTATTGTTGATATAAATAAATAATCGATAATTAAACAATTTTTAAATAATTTTAAAAGTAAAATAAAAATTGAATAATTAATAAATAAAATAACAATAATATTAATACATAGTAATAAGTAAATACAGAAATAGGTCTCTAAACAAAAACACAATGAGTGCGCATAGAAGCGAAACTGGAAGCGAGGTAGAAACAGACGAAGAAACTAAACGGAAGAGAACGGAAGGAAACGAGGACAGTTTTGAAAGAAGTAAAAAAGCAAAGAGAACACAACAGAAAAATGAAGCAGACAAAGATACAAATGCAGTTATGATTAGAATGATGAAAGAACTTATGGAGAAAAATGAAGAAATGATGAATGAAATAAAACAGGCCAGGAAGGAACAAGCCGAAAACAATAAACAATTAATGGAAATGATGCAAGAGAATCAGAACTTGAAAAAAGAAATAAAGCGACTACAGGAAAGAATCGAATACATAGAAAAATACAGTAAGAAGAAAAACCTGATAATATCAGGATTAAAAATGGACACAAACGACGATAGAAACATTAGAGAAGAGATGGAAAATTTCCTAGCCAGAGAACTGCAAGTAAAAGTGAAATTAAGGAACGCCACAAAAATTGGAGAGAATCTCTGTGTTACAGAAACGGAAACAATGACTGAAAAATGGAGATATTCAAAAACAAGAATAAGTTAAAAACCACAACGAACGCATTTACATAAACAGTGACCTAACGATGAAAGAAAAAGAAATACAGAAACAATTAAGCAAAGTGGCGAAAGAAGAAAGAGAAAAAGGAAAAATGGCAAGAATTGGATACAAAAAGTTAATAGTAGACGGTAGAGAATGGAGATGGGATGAAGAGAAGGAGCAGCTATACGAAATAAAAAAAAGGAGAAGCTGCACCAGGGGGGTCAAAAAAATAATAAATAATAATCAACATGAGAAAAATGGTAACGGCATGGCTACAATAAGGACAATGAATCCGGAGAAAGCAAAAAAAGAAGATAAGAAAGGAAATAAACAAATTGAAAATGTACTGAAAGTGGGCACATGGAATGTAAGAGGGACCTACGATGAAGGAGCATTAAGAAATTTAGATGAAATACGAGAGAAATATAGAATCGAAATAATGGCCTTGCAAGAGACCAAGCAACTAGGAAGTGAGATAGTAAAAGTTGGGAAAAGTACCCTTTTTAAAAGCGGCGGACTAAATAGATACCTGGGGACTGGTTTTATAGTGTCAGACAGAATAAGACGAGTAGTAACTGACTTCCAAGCAATATCAGAAATACTGTGCTATTTAAGATTTCTCGGGAAGTATAGAAAAATTAGCATAATAAATGCACATGCACATGCTCCTACAGAAGAGAAAGACATGGAAACAAAAAATGAGTTCTATAAACAACTCGGTGAGCTAATTGGGAAAATACCAAAATATGATATAAAAATAATTGTGGGAGATATGAATACGAAAGTAGGAAGAGGAGAACTTTATATGAATATAGGAGGAGGTAAAAGCCTACATAAAGAAAGTAATGACAATGGCAAAAAACTAATAGAACTTTCAATGGAACATAACCTTAAAATAGTAAATACACAATTTGATCATAAAGATATACACAAAATAACCTGGATCTCTCCTGACGGGAAAACGAGAAACCAAATAGACCATGTCCTCATTAAAAGAAAACACAACAGATCTGTGACTGATTGTAGAAGTTACAGAGGAGCAGACGCGGATAGCGATCATATATTGACAATAGTCAAACTTAAGCAAGAAATTCCCAAGCTACCAAGAAAAGGAACACAACGGAAAAATACCAATTAGAGCGACTCCAAGATAAAGAGGTAGCAAAAGAACAGAGGAAGAGATAAACAAGAGATTGGAAAGAATCGCGACCCGGAACATAGAAGAGGAATGGGAACTAATAAAAGCAGCTGTGATAGAAGCGGCAGACCTTTCCATTGGGAAAGCAGAAAAAGAAAAGAGAGAACAATGGTCTGATGAGGACTGCAAAAGAATTCTAGAGTAGGGAAACAACGCAGAAATGGAAAATATTAGAAACAACACAGAAAAAAGTAACGAGTATTATAAAGAAAAGAGAAGAGAAGCTAAGCGATTATGTAGGCAAAAGAAGAGAAAATCACTGGAAAGCAACTAGAAATAATAGAAAAAAACTATGTCCAAAAAGAAGTTAAAAATTTTTATCAAGGAGAAAAAAAAACACGAGGGACTCAAAATAAATGCACAATGTTTTGCAGAAATAAAGATGGTATGTTGCTGGGAGACAAGACAGAAAAATTGAATAGATGGGCAGAATACTTCGGAGAATTATTAAACGATAAAGCCCAAACAGAAACAGAAATGCAACAGCGAGAGCAAGAAATCGAACAACAATAAATTCAAGAAGCGGAACCACAACAAACACAAGCACCGACAGAAAGGGAGATAATAACAGTAATAAAGGACCTAAAACATAATAAAAGTGCCGGAGAAAGCGGAGTTCCAGCAGAGATATTAAAGGTAGGAGGAAATATACTGCAGCAAAAAATAGCTGGACTTATAAAGAAAATATGGGACAACGAAAAAATGCCGGAGCAATGGAACACAGCACTCATCTGCCCAATTCACAAGAAAGGTGATAAGACCATATTATGTGAAAATTACAGAGGAATCGCACTGTTAAAAGTGGTGTATAAGGTATTAGCAAAAATTATAAGAACTAGATTGAAAGCTTATGAATCAGAGATAATAGGAGAATACCAGGCTGGTTTCAGACAGGGAAGAGGAACAACCGATCAAATTTTTTGCTAAAGTTATTACAAAACAATAGTTATAAACAAAATCTAGGCTTACATATGCTCTTTGTCGATTTTAAACAGGATTACGACTCAATCTCACGAAACGGGCTATACGAAGCAATGAGAGCACTAGGAATATCAGAGAAACTGATACGATTAGTTAAAATGACGTTAGTTACCCAACACAGTCAATAAAGTCATGATAGAAAGCAGTTTTTCAAATGAGTTTAACGTCAACAGAGGATTAAAACAAGGGGACCCACTGTCAACAGACTTATTCAATCTAGTACTAGAAAATATAATTAGAGGAGCCAATATCCAGACAAACGGCACGATTTTTAACAGAAGACAACAGTGTATAGGTTTTGCAGATGACTTGGTGTTTCTGACGCGTTCAAGAATAGAACTTCAAAAAATGTTCAAGCCAACCCCTTGTTTATTTACTATTTGAGGTGTGATTTTTGGGGTTCTTGACATCAGTAGGTACCTACCTGCAAAATAATTATTTCTTGTTTTAATAATGTGTCATTTTTGTTATTATCTGAATTAATTAAGGTTTTATAATTAAGTCTCGAAATTTTACATGAACTATAACTTTTACTTAATTAACTATGGTTTAATTACTAAAATATAAATGCACATAGGAAAAATTATTTGTATCTAATGTTTTTCTTAAATCTATTGAAGCATGGAATAATTTTAAACGAATTGATAAAATGTCAATTATTTACAATAAGAAACACTTTATCTTTTTACTAAACTAGTATTATGTATTTATTAAGCTTTAAAGGTGTTGAATATAAGGTTTTGAATCATCATCATCAGTAGCTCCACAACCCTTTTTGGGTCCTGGCTTGTTCTAGGATTTTCCTCCATTCTGTTCTGCTCCTTGCTTTGTTCTTCCAGTGGGTAATCTGAAGTGTTTTCAGATCTTGTTCAACTTGTTCAACTTGTTCTTCCCTTTGGGTCTTCCCTTTGACCTTCTCCCTACTGGTACTTGCCTCATTATATGTTTTGGTGTTTCGGTCTCCAACATCCGTTCAACATGGCCCATCCAGCGCAGACATCCGTGTTTTTATGGATGTTATGACGTCGGGTTCGTTGTTTGCTGCGTATAGTTCAAAATTATATCTTCTGCGCGATACGTCATTTTCTTTCACCCCCTTATATATGTGTCTGAGGATTTTTCGTTCAAACGTACCTAATAAGTTCTCATCGCTTTTCGACAGTGTCCATGTCTCTGATCCTGGACTGGTTTTATCAGGGATTTGTATATTTTGCATTTGGTTTTACTCGTGATGTTGTTAGATCTTAGATGTTTAATTAGTCCATTATATGTTTTATTAGCAATGTGTATTTTTCTCTTGACTTCTTCGCTGATATTGTTATCTGCGGTGACTAGTGAACCTAGATATGTAAAATTTTTTACGCTTTCGATGTTATAGTCTCCTATTGTCAGATTCTGTAGGTTTCTTTGGCCTGTCGATTTGCTGGCCTTCATGTATTTGGTTTTTATTTCAATAATATTTAGGCCACTGTTTTGTCCCGCTTTTTCTATCGCATTAAATGCTTCTATCATTTCTCTTTTGCTTCTAGCTATGATATCAACATCATCTGCAAATGCCAATATTTGAACACTTTTTGTTATTATTGTTCCTCTGGTGTTGACTTTTGACTCTCTAATTATTTCCTCTAATGTGATGTTGAATAGAATACATGATAGGGCATCTCCCTGTCGTAGGCCCATTCTAACATGTATTGTATCTGTTAGTGCGTTTTGAATTCGAATTTGGCTCTGTACTTTAAGTGTTTCTTTTACTATATCAATGGGTTTAGTTGGAATATTAAACTCTTTCAGGGCGTGGATCAGAAATTCTCGATGGATATTATCATAATCACTCTCAAAATCAATGAAGAGATGATGTGTGTCTATATTAAATTCACTAGTCTTTTCCAAGATTTGTCTCAAGACGAAGGTCTGATCTATTGTGGACTTCTGCCTGCAGAAACCACGTTGATATCCCCCAACTACTTGTTCCGCATATGGTCTCAATCGCTCATAGACAATATTTGACAGTATTTTTTTGGGGTTTTGAATACAAGGTGTTTTAACTGATTTACATAGTTTACAGGGGAAATTAAATACAACAGACAACGTTTAATATTTCTTATTTAGTTTTTTACATTATACCCGGACTATCAGTAGTTTGTTTACTTGTGATATAAAATTAAATTAGATGTTTGTACTTAATTGACAATAATTTTTAAAATAAATCTAGTTGTTAGTAATGCCATAATTATCTAAATTATGTCGGATAGTTTCTGCAGCATCAAAAATGCGTTCCTGGAATTCAGCTTCTGTTTGTATTTCATGTCGGTTATCATACACTAACGATTTCAGATGTCCCCAAAAATAAAAATCCAGTACATTGAATTCGGGATGTCCTTGGTGGCCACAGAATAAGTCAATTCCTACCAATTCAACGATGAGGTTAAGAAACAACATTTCATGTCGTGTTTGCAAATGCACTTCAAGAAGTACCGGCAAAATGTTTTTAAAAAAATTATACGCCTCTCCATTTAGTGTTCTGGGTAATTGATAAAATGTTGTACACTTTACCCGTTCTGTATCCTTTACAAAGTAACTGATATAATATTTGTTTAATTCCCAACATACCAACTTGTTAAGAAATAAGAAATACCCGTTCTTTTGGTATAGAATAAAACTAGATAACTAATTATGCAAAATATCCAATGTCAATAACCAAATTCTTGGTTTGTTTGATGTGAGGGGTCGACCACGGACATGGTGGAAAAATGTAAACATTAGACCCCTGCAGAAGTGGTTGATATTTACATTACTTTACCTACCATATACAATTATTGACCTACAAACCTACTATTTTTAATTGTGATTGTCTATTTTTAAAATTTTGAATGGCACGTTGTTGTCAGACTTCAATTTATATATCAAAATGTATTATCGTTTTTTGGTGAAACGGCTGAATTTAGAAAAAAATGTTACTAAAAATGAGATTTTTTGACCTACATTGTACCTTCTACCTATACCTTTAAGGAACGCACTATTTTCGAGGACACCCTGTATATTTGTAAAGCGTATTATAACGTGCATAAATATTCAATTGATCTGTTTCATATGCTTTATTGCTTTATTTTGTATGTTCATATGAGTAACATTTTTTTTATATAAAAATTGGTAATTTTTGTAAACTTGGTATACAATTAAAATCTTTCAGCAATGTAAAATTATTGGAAATAATATCAACGAAATGTGGTGCGCTCCAAATAATTTAACAAAACTGTTGTTTGTAATAGCTAAACTATGATTAAAAACCATCGTATAAAAAATAATTTCGATGGAGCTTGTTGACGCGCGCTTTGCGAATTGAAGAAATTTTACAGAAGATACAAACTGAAGACGGGAATCAATGCAACGTGAAATAGCGAAATTTCTCTCACAATTTGTTATTTATGATTCTTATGCTAATACAAAACCCTAATTTTAGGAAGCCGTGCAGCGGTGCGCTTTTCACGTGAATGGTCGGTAAAATGACACGGTTCAAAGGAATTTAATATATATATAAGTAGTGGGGTTCCTACGGTCTCCTCTGCATCCCACATTTCGCCCGCCATCGTTTTCTATCCACCCATTCGTTTTCGTCAATAGCTCTATCTGCCATAGACTGTTCTATGCCTTTCTTCCATGTTTCTGTAGGCCTTCCTCTTCTTCGTCTATTTATGGGTGTGTAATTTAATGCTCTTTTTGGCCATCTTTCCTCTGACATCCTCATAACATCACCATACAATAGCAATTTCTTTGTTTCTATATGGTCAACCGTGGAATATAAACTATTTGTCCGTCGTCTTATTTCCTCATTTGGAATTTAATATACAGGTACTAAAGCTTCCACCCTTCCAACGGAGCTACGGTCAGTGCCGTGGTAATTTTACTGTGTAGTGGTCTAACCACGTTGTGTTAAGATTTTTTATCATTGTATGAATTAACCAACTTAATAAAATTTCTACCGCCTACACTGGTGGTGTACCGTCCGCGTATTTACGTTTCCGTGTTCATTTCAAGACAGGGTAGTTTTGAAATAGGCACGGGAATGGCGGAGCATATTTTCTTTCAAACACGTGTGCATTTCAAGACGTTTAATTTTGTAATGCGCACTGGTTTGTAAAATAACTTGCGCGTAAATTTATCACAAATACGTGTTAAATCGCCACGGTTCTTTTTATTGTATTTAAACTGTTTATCACAAATAGTTCCTATCTGGAGAATACCAAATTATCATTAATTGGATCTGTGGAAACAAAACAATTTTGTTAATAAGGGTTTCCTTCTTTTTTTCTTTATAAATTTTCAAAAATTCAATGTAGTACCAAAATATCCTGTCTTAAGGAGAATGGAGCAAAATGCAAAATTTTGACGCATGTCAAAATTTTTAATGTGTTTTAAATGTATTAATTTTTTTTGAATCTTGAGAAAACTAATAAAAATTTTTGAAAAATTTAAACGCAGAATGAATGGGTACATTATTTCCGAGGGCCGAAAGTCCCTGAAAACTTCTATAATATTTATTTTAATAAGTTACAGGGGTGAAAATAAAAGAGAAAATTTAGTGTGATTTTTAATTGCAACTATTTCATTCAAAAGAAACTTTTTATTTATTCTAAGGGACTTTCTGCCCTCAGTAATAAAGTAGTCTTTCATTCTGCGTTTAAATTTTTCAAAAATACTTATTAGTTTTCTCAGAATTCGAAAAAAATGTATACGTTTAAAACACATTAAAAATTTTGACATGCGTAAACATTTTGCATTTTGCTTCGTTCCCCTTAACTCGGCACCTGCCACGTGGCTTTGCAAGACGTCAACTGCCACGTGGGGTGCTCACAGCACCCCTTAAACATTTTCTCTGATCTACTTGTTTATAAACAAAATAATGTGGTGAGTTACACAAGAATATAAAAAACATGTTTTATTGACTTATTAGCTACTATAACTATTAACTTATTAGCTATAAAAGTTAAAAAATAAAATTAAAAAGTTGTTATTAGCAAATAGACCAGGGCGCATCTGTAAAAATATTAGTACATTTGGACGTTGAGAGGTGACTCAAATTTTTTTGGGGAAATTGCTTGAAAATAAATCAAATAATAATATTTGAGTTATCCTCCCTCTCAAAAAGGTCCGGAACATTGTTTAAATAATCAAAATGTCAAAAAATTAAGGAAAAATTCGATTTTTTTCTTGGTTTTTTGATTATAACTTTAAAAGTATTCATTTCCGAAAAAAGTTGTATTGAGATAAAAGTTGCGTAATTAAATTTCCTACAATATAGAATTGGTTAAAAATTTAAGAAAGAGTCACCCTTCTTGAAAAATAGCAAAAATTGTGAAAAGAACATACAAAAACAAGTATTCGCATTTTACGTTTTTCAACCATTTATGCTACACTTAGGACCTTCATAATTCACCCTGAAAAATTTTATGATACAGTAAAACAATATTGTAAATTTCATTAAGATCGGTTTGATAGATTTTGCAAAATAAATTTTGCAATCCAGCTTTCGTAAAAAAACTCATTTTTTCAAAATGTTACAGGACTGAAAATAAAGCAGATAGCAAGTTGAAAATTTTTTTGCATATAGAAGTGTACTGTACCTGTCATTTGCAATTTCGCAAAATTAAAATCGCTTAACACCACGGCGTCAGGAATTTTTTTAAATAAACATTAATTATTGGTGCTACGCGCAGGACAGCGGATAGGTTGCTCTGATTGGGCATTCCAATGACCTTTGATAATGATTGATAAATTTTAATTTTTATGACATTTCGATATAAATAAATAAATTTGTTTATTGCAAAATAAAAACACATACTTTATCCTTTGAAATAACATTTTTATTAGCAAAAACTTTCTTTGTTCATGTATTTTAATTTAAATAATAAAAGTTTATTATTTTTAAGCATATGCAATTGTTTAAACAATATTTCACAAACAATAATTAGTTTGATTTTTGTGGAATTAAAAAATTAAAATACAACAAAATATAGAGTAAGAAAATAATATATTAGATAAATATTGGAACAAATTTTGGTGGAAATCAACCTATGTGAATCGAACACCGCTGTCCTGCGCATAGCACCAAAAATTTTGTTTATTTCAAAAATTTTCTGACACCGTGGTAATTAATCGATTTTAATTTTGATAATTGCAAATGAAAGGTACAGTACACTTCTATAAGAAAAAAAATTCAACTTGCTATCTGCTTTATTTTCAGTCCTGTAACATTTTGAATAAATGAATTTTTTTTTGGGAAAGCTGTATTGCAAAATTTATTTTGCAAAATCTATTGAACCGATCTTAATGAAATTTACAGTTTTATTTTACTATATCGATACATTTTTGGCAAAGTAACGTAAGTGACATTTTTTAAAATCATGTTTTTCCATTAAAATAACGCTATTATTGTTCATAAGGCACTTCTAAAGTGTAGTAAGCCTATACATATATTATGTTTAAAGTAATTCTAGGCTTACTACACTTTGGCAGTACTTTGTAAACAATAATAGTGTTAGTTTAATGGAAAAACATGATTTTTGCCAAAAATGTCACTTACGTTACTTTGACAAAAATGTATCGATATCATAAAGTTTTTCTGGGTGAAATATGAAGGTCCTAAGTGTAGCATACATGGTTGAAAAACGTAAAATGCGAATACTTGTTTTTGTATGGTTTTTTCGCAATTATTGCTATTTTGAAACTAGGGTGACTATTTTTTAAATTTTTAACCAATTTTATATTTTAGTAAATTGAATTACGCAACTTTTATGTCAGTACAACTTCTCTCGGATATGAATACTGTTAAAGTTTAAATAATCAAAAAACGAAGAAAAAAATCGAATTTTTCCTTCAATTCTTGACATGTTCCGGACCTTTTTGAGAGGAAGGATAACTCAAATATTATTATTTGATTTATTTTCAAGCAATTTCTGCAAAAAAATTTTAGTCACCTCTCAACGTCCATCTCAAAACAGATCCGCCCTGGACTAAAATTGGTAAGTACCAACCCATAATAAATGACATGAAGTAACATATATAAAAAATTAAGATAGACAAATATAGAGACTATATTATTAATAATTTAAATCAGTTATTACAATAAAAAATGTAAATCTGACCTGTTTATTTAAAACACAAAAAAAATTAAAACTTAAACTGCCAGTTGATGACTCCCCGCTTCGACTTTAGAGCTACAAGTTCAGAATGACACTAAATAACAACTTCAAACGCAAACAGATCTATGCTATATAATATTATAGAAAGCTACTATGACCCACAGCACGGTTAACAAACTTGAAATACCAAATATTTTATGAAAATGTGTTATGGGGTGCTGGTAGCACCCCACGTGACAGGTGCCAGGTTAAAGTAAACTATTATGATACGTGTACATTTTTTTGTAGTGCACAATATTTTTATTTTTTTACGAAGAATTTTAGTTTCGTATATTTCAGTTTCAGCTGAAAAATTATTGTTCGGCAAACATATTTTATTTCCAGCTCAACAATTATTGTAATATAATATTGAATTCATGATATGATTTTGCTGCTCTATGCCTGCTTCAAAATATGAAATAAATAACTGTTTTGTATCGTCACAGCAACGTAGTAAACTAGATTGAGCAACATTTACTCTATGTGGACGATTGAAATTAATGTCTATAGCAACATTTAAACCTCTTTTTAATAATGGTGAGGTTTTTAAAGTAATCCTTGTTGCTTTCAAAATTTTAATACTTATATTTGCCTTGCAATTGAAGTTTCTAGTTGCTGCTTTTATTTTGTTTTTTTGACTTGTTCTTTTCTGCTAGCTGACAAACATATATCTTGCGAAACTTAAATCGTATTGGTGTAGGATAGCGCCTCTTCATTATCCAATTTGTTTTCGTTTCTGCGGAAAATTTGTTAATAATATAAGCACAAATGTCATCGTAGATCGTAGTATAAGACAATGAATACTAAACTTTTCACGTATATATAATTATTACTGTTCTCTTTAACCTTTCCGTGGCCGTGCGGGGCAACTTGGTTACCCCAGATGCGGTTTTGTCTTTATAACTTTTCAAAATATTTTTATTTTTTTTATCCCTCCAGGTAATCTTAGAAAATATATTACTAAATCGTTTTTTTATAAAAATTATCAAATATACTTTAAATTCTATACTAAAATTGAAATTAACTCCTCGGGGCACACAGTACCAGAAACCCCTGCCAGAGACATTCAACAATATACAAGTCGAAGATGCAGCTTTTGTGCCAGGGCACGTGATAGAAAGACTCAAATATCATGTAGTACATGCAGAAAACCAATTTGTACCATACATCGAAAAGAAAGTAAAACATTTTTATGCCCTGACTGTAAAAATCAGGAATAAAATCAAATTGTAATTACAGGTAAAAATAAAAAAAATGTAAATCTTTTTAATAATAAAAACAAATTATTTCAGTTACTAGTGCCTTATTATATAACTTTCCAAACAATAATGTAAAATTTAAATGAATTATTAAAGTATTTTAGTGGGGTAACATAGTTGCCCCGCATGGCCTGCAGCGTAAGTTTTTATAGCACGGTTCCGGAAAGGTTAAAAGAGTTTTGTTCAAATAACAGAATTTCAAAATCTTGCGAGATGTTAGTAAAAACACTTTTAACCTACTCCATTACGTTTGAACCGATAGTTCTGTGCACTGGTATGTAGTCCAACGCCACTTGTTTTGGCACAAACCCGCGCATGTTTCGGGAGTTGACTCTTTCAAATCAACACCTATTTGGAACTAAATATGTCTTACCGTTTCGGTGTCTATTTCAAAACCGCACTGTCGTGAAATGGACACGCAAACGGAAATACGCGTACCGTCCTTTCTCTGGGACTGATGGATTTGATCAAAAAATAAATATTTATTAATTGCACAAGGGGTCCTAACTGGGTTCTCTCCCCTTTGCACTATTATATACATTTTCTCTCTCGTTTTCGACCGTTCAATTGGTAAACCGGTGAAACGCGCCTCAACAGTGATTTAAAATATTTACACACATAATTTGGAACCTATGTCAACAATGTCCGGTAAATTACATTGGACCAACGACGAGTGTTGAGACGCGCTTCAGCAGTTTAACAATTTAAACGTCGGCAAAGAGAGATAGAAAATATATAATAGTGAAAAGAAAAGAGAGCACAGTTGGCACTCCAAAATACTATAAAATTAATAAATATTTGCTCTGTGATTAAATCGGTCGGACCATAATATCCACACGAATATCAAGGTACACCGCTAGTATTGGCGTTAAAAATATTAGTAGGTTGGTTAATTCACACAATGATGAAAATTAAAACACAACGTCGTTAGACCACAAAATTACCACGGCACTGATCGTAAAAGCGCCCTAGCTCCGTTGGAAGGGTGGATGCTTTAGTACCTGTATGTCAAATTCCTTTGAACCGTGATATTTTACCGACAATTCACGGGAAAAAATAGCGCCGCTCCATAGGGCAATAAATATAGGGTTCCGTATTAGCTTAACCTTTAACTACACGCGCTGGCGTATTTTGTACGCCAGATATAAGAATTCTACTGCAAATATATTAAAGAATTTAATTTTTGATCTTGTTTATCTCTCTAACCTATCACTGGAATGTGCTTTACAATTTGGTTTTAGTTTCGTTATAATCGGCGTTCTGGGAAGATCGTAATTTACAGTTTAATATTTGTTATTTCCGGTGAACATTATACGCCAGGATTATATTAATATAAGTAGTAATATAAGTCCATATTTCAATTGTTTTTTAGTCGTTATGGCACAAAATATATTTTTCTTTATAAAAAATACTTTTTCTCCTGTAAAAAATCACATTTCAAAAATTTTTTTATTAGTAGTTTTATTTATCATGGAATCCAGTTATTCCATGATTCCAGTTATAAATCCAATTGGCTTACTGAGAAGGAACTCCAAGCATTCGCTGATGCCGAATAAGGTTTATAAAAAACAACTAAGTGCATTTTTTCAAAAAAAAAAAATAAACAAATCCGCTGTTTTTAAGGGTATTTTCTGTGGCGTATAAAGTACGCCACGCGTGTAGTTATGTTCTAACTTGATGCGCGGGTAGTTAAAGGTTAAGGATCATAAATTACAAATTTTGAGAGAAATTCCGATATTTGACGTTGCAGTCTTCAGTTTTATCTTTTTCTGTTGCATTTTTCTATTTCGCAAAGAGCGCGTCAACACGCTTCGTCGGAATTCTTTTTAATATTAATATTCATATAAAAACGATAAATATTCATTTGCTGTTGAGATTCACATTAACACATACATTTAAACGTCCCCCAATAAGGCTATTTTTAAAAATGGCCGGCTAATATATGGTTCTGTTTTAAATAGAAACTTGAAGACATATTTATCCCGAAACAATAGGAAGTAAATCGTGTCCCTGGTATGCAATTCACCACAATACCAACATTAATTTCTGGTTATAACTAACAATGTGTGCTGTACAGGGGCGTAACAACAGTTGTATCAATGATTTAGGTGTCACTAATTAATAATTCACTTTAGTACGTGCTGACCACCACATCGAGATGAACAAAAGCTTGTACGGGACATAACTGGATATTATTACTTGCAGGGTAACCTGTTTTTGATTTATTTCTTTTTTCATACACTAAAAGGTGTTTATGGACGTAACGTGATGTACAAGCCCCGAAAAATACCAACGATGAAGTGTATAATGGACAAGCATTAAAAGTTTTATCCCACTTTTTAGTATAATATTACACAAAAGAAAGATATTGATGATAATCAGAGAAAAATTAAAAACAGTAAAAAAATAGCAACAAAAAGAGATTCACACGGAGAAATAAAAATATCTAGAAACTATGAGACATTCAATCCAATTGCTAAATAAATGCTTATATGTAATATACATCGAAATGGACACCGAAAGCAGCCTAAAAAAGGTAGTAGAAAAGTGTAGCAAAAAAAATGTGTCGGAACATGAAAGGGGGTCCCAATACAATTTGGAGGAATATCACCAGTAGCATTATAGATACTGCTATTGAAACACTTGAAAAAACAATAGGAAATAAGTTTAAGGTCCGGTCCTGAACATGGTAACAAACTGTGTGTGGTTTACATTTCAGTCCCGAAATATCATCTTTTTCAAAGTAATCTATATCCAAATAAACTTGAACATAAGCAATAAGTGACATTATATAGTGCAGCTACGTTACGGAATAAAAAAGTGAGCTATTATTTATGTTATTTATTAAAAACATTACAAAGCATACCCTTTGTAAGGGTTAGTGTCCGAAGAAAGTTATAAACAAGGGGAGCATCAAGTCGTAATATATGGCGATAAGGAAAATAATGCAAGATCAACAGGAGGAAAAACAAACAACGAGAGGTCTCCTGAGGTGGGAAAAATTAAAGTGAAATAAATAAGATATCGAGAACAGCAACAAATACCGAAGCGGTACAAAAAAAACTAGAGGATGGACTGTTAGTGGACAGTAACAATCAGGAAGATAATGGACGGGAAATAACGGAAATTACCACGCAAAAAATAGGATATGACTTAATAGATTATGAGACTAAAAATAAACCAGAAATAAAAACAAAACAACGAAAAAGAAAAGAGAGAAGTAGCTATAATAAAAAAACAAAAAAGAGGAATAAAAATAGGGAACTAAGTATAAGCACATGGAACATCAGAACACTACCAGTACCAGTAAAAATGCAGGAAATTGGAAGAGAGCTGAGAAGGTATAATAGAGGGATTGCAGCAATTCAAGAAACACGTTGGAAAAGTCATGGAAGAATAGATAAACATTATTTCACATTACTAAACTCAGGCCAGGAAAAACAAGGACAACATGGGAACCCGCAGTTAGAAGAAGACGCGGGAGACCTAGAATAAAATGTTTACAGGAAGTAAAGGAAGATTTACATAGGGCTTGAATTAGAGACTGGCAGGGAAAGACAGGGGATAGAAAGATTTTGAGAAGCATAGTCAATAGTATCGAGTAGCAGACTGGGACTGATCCCCCAAAAAAGATGGATCTAGCTTTATAGCGGCTCAACCCCACCTGGGGTATTTAACCATTTTATTATTATTATTATTTGATTTTGTTAAACTATCTTACAACCAATTTTAGACAAACTCGTAATACGATTATGCATGCCGTAAAATATTAAACGAAATGTGTTTGATAATTTTGTGTATATAGAATATTCCTACGTCATAAATTCGGTGCAGCAAATCCAAACAAAACATTGAAAAAACTATTATCCCATTCAAACAATTAATAAAACCTGCGAACTCCAGTTTTTTTCCATTTTAAAACTCTCATGAAATGTTAACGTTGTTTTGCATGAGACATTAAACGTTCAAAAGGGTATTTCGGATATAAATCATCAAAAATTAAAATCACTACCTACCGTTGTGAATATGCAAAAAATAAATCATACATGTTTTATCCCAGACAGATAACATTCAACCTATTGTTAATTTTTAATTGTAGTTATTAAATAACTAAATTAAAACGCGAAGAGTTTTATGTAAATTATAATATTTTAGAAGTCCATTGTGTTTATTTAATATCTTCAGGTTAAAATATAGTCAGGGAAATTTAATAAAAACATAACTTTTCAATATTTATTTTAATATAATTGTCATCAATGTCTTCGATATCCGATGCCGCGTCGACATTATCAGGAGGACGGTCAAGAATATGAATAGGTCCATAATCATCACTCCTAACCTATTAAAAGATTATTTTCTGGTGATTTTAAGGATATAATAATATGTTCTCTTTAACGAGTAAGTTATTTAAACACGGTTGAGAGCAGATCACCAAGGTGATGCAAAAAATAGTTTGTATACTTTGATTTGAGGAGCAAATTCCTGAGGAATGGAGCTTAGACTTAATATGTCCGTTACAAAGAAAGGGAAACTTAACCAAGTAGAATGGAATAATTACCGCATAATAACTCTCCTAAATACAGTATACAAGATATTTCCATCATCTTGCATGCTTTTACCAAAGCGTTTCTATGAGATATCAGGAAGATTTCAGGCGTCAACATTAAAATATTAACTAGATGTTCACACTACAACAAATTCTCGAAAAATCACAAGAATAGATATGTGTACCACCTTTTTGTTGATTTTAAAACGGTATATGAAAGTGTTGTCAAACAGGCATACGACTCAGTCAAAAGGAACAAACTATACTATATATTGGCTGAATTGGCAATACCACACAAGTTAATAAGACTCATTAAAGCCACAATGGATGAAACTCAGGCATGTGTACGAATACAAAACCACCGGACAGACTTTTTTAACATTTCGCAGGGACTAAAACAGGGAGATGGGCTGGCCCCTACATTGTTTAACCTGGCACTGGAGTATGCGGTTAGGCAAATGCAAACTGGACGAGGAAATCTACTGACCAACCGAACGGTTCAACTGGCCGCTTATATATTGATATTAATATTATGAGTAGAACATCAACAGGAGCACAGGAAACATATGCAGAGTTAAAAACACAAACAAAAATGCTAGGTCTGGAAATTAACACAGAAAAAACAAAAATAATGACTCAGACGAGAAGAAATATAGTCCCAGAAAACATTATACATGAAGATGACATTGAAACGGTTGAAAAGTTTACATACCTGGGAGTAGAAATATATGCCGACGGATCAGAAGATGGATAAATAAGGAAGAGAATAACGCAGGCAAACAGAGCTTATTTTGCCCTCTCCCATATATTTCGGTCAAAAAGTGTCCACCGAAATACAAAGATGAGAATCTATAAAACCTTAATTCGACCAATAACATGCTATGGCAGTGAAGTCTGGGTGCTGAAAGAAACATCCAAAAACAAACTCGACACATTCGAAAGGAAAGTACTTAGGAGAATACTAGGACCTGTGAGGGAAAACGGAATCTTCAGAAGTCGATACAACAACGAGCTTTATCAACTTTATAAGGAAACGCCCCTGTCAGACTTCATTAGATTACAAAGATTGCAATGGGCCGGACATGTGATAAGAATGGGAGAGGATAGGCTACCAAAACGAGCACTGAATGCTAGAATGCAAGGAAAGAGACCGGTTGGGAAGCCACGAAAGCGCTGGGAAGACACAGTAAACAGCGACGCACAAGCCCTTTTAGGAGTCCGTGTATGGAGAAGAGCAGCCACAGACAGGCAAGGGTGGAGGCAAAAAATAAAGGAGGCCAAGGCTCAATTTGGGCTGTAGTGCCGTAGAAGAAGAAGAAGAAGATATGAAAGTGTTGTAAGACATATCGTCTTTGCACCGCTGTGGATGAAATGGTAATTCTAAAAACCCTCAGATGCATGATAAATATGACGATGGCCAAGACGTTATTAGTAGTAGAATTCAGAACTCGTCAACCCCATTTGAACTACATAATATTAATGCAGGGAGGCGCGCTGACGTGTCATCTTTTTAACATAGCCTCAGAGAAGGTCGTACGAGTCCCTAATTTAGAGAGCAGGAGAACTATATTTTTAATAGACCAAATTCTAGCATATGTTGAAGACGTGGCCGTGGACATCTTAAAAGGAACCAGGACCGAATCACGGAAATAGTAACCGAGCTAATAGCAGCAGCAGAACGAATGGAATTACATAAAATAAAAATCAAAATAAAACAAAATTCATGCCGACTAATGCAAACACAAAAGTTGGGAATGTTTACGCAGATCTAATTTATGGATATTATCAATGTACGACCAGCGATAACACACCAGGAGAAATAAAAAGGCGAATTATATTTATTGTAAATAGGTGTTATCATGTTGTATCAAACTACTTAGCTAAAAACGCCTGCCTCAAATCACTCGTGTAAGACTGTATAGAACACTGATAGCCCCCGTTTTCACATATAGGTTAGAGGCATGGACCTTAACCAAAACAGATGAATTCTCTCTATCGATTTCTGAAACAAAGGTACTACAAGGTATTCGGAGCAGTCTGTAAAAATGTAATATGGAGGCATAGGTATAACTTTTAACTGCAGAACATCTACAAGCATAAGTTTGATGGAAAAGATATTATCACTATAATCAAGCGAAACCCTCTACAGTGGGCAGCACATATAGCCCGGGAGCCGGAATCTAACATAATAAAAAAGATTAACAGTGCAACCGGTGGGGATGATAAAACGGTGTAGACCAATTTTGAGGAGACCAAAATTGGAGTTACACAGCAGGTAGCTGAGAAGATCGGTGTTGCCAATTTGTAAAATCCAAGAAACGGAGAGCACAATGGCGCAGAAAGCTTGTGAAGGTCGAGGCACTTCTTGAAAAGGAAAAAACATAAAAAGGGGTGTGTATCTCCTTGTTCGATATAATATACTCTGTTATACATATTTTGTCCTCTACAACTTCAGTCACAATCCGTATTACAAAAGGATTACGACGGAGAGAGTGTTTAATTTATCATATTTAAAATACCTCTATGGGAGATAAGGATAAAAGAAGATAATTAGATAATTCAATAATCTACTGAAAGGTCGATAAACATTTTTTTCTAACAATAACATAGTTTGCTTTAATTTTGCTAAAAACAAAAACATATATGTTGGACCTAATTAATTACGTGGTTTTAATTTATGCTCACAGTATTTTTTCTTTAAATGTAAACAGAAAAGACCAATAGCCTCTTGTAAATATTTGGGGGTTCTTCCTTCTTGCTCAGTCATTTCTTGACATTTTCAAGATGACTACACCAATTTTTATTTGATTTAACTAAAACATTTTAATTGTTATGCAAAAACGGTTCATTTTTAGTTTAATTCTACAATTTTAGATTTTAAGAATGGGTACAGCTATAGAATATTTATATTCTTTTTTAGATTTCATGTGAAAAAAATTTCAAATAAATCAGCATGTCAGAACCGCGAAACAAGTAAAGACCACATCCGGTGAAAAATATCAACCTTCAGTGTCCACGTGCTTTCAATAAAGTTCCAAAAAACAAACCGAACAAGAAACTTTTAACGAAGACTTGTGTCGTGCATTAGTATCTTCTAATATACCGCTTTCAAAATTATCTAATGAAAACTTTGGTTTTTTTTTAAATATTGCAAACAAAACATTCGCAGTGAAACGAACTCTAAAGAGAAATAATGTCAATTTGTTATACTCCTCAGCTATCCACAATATAAAAGCCGAAATAAGTAATAATTACTTTTACGTATGGGTGGACGAGACCACTGACTCTGTTAGACTGATAAAACCTTTCCAAAATCGTATTTAATTTCCTGTAAGCAAGTGGAAAAAACCAACGCTTAGAGCGTTGGTTTATACAAGATATCACGGTTATACAAGAAGCATTAGCAAACTTTTTTTTTCCTGCAGCTGTACCTAATGATAAATTATTGCTTATTTTATCTGATGCCGCACCATATATGGTGAAAGCAGGACAAAATTTAAAAATATTTTATCCAAACTTAATACATGTCACTTGTTAAGCACATAGAATAAACAGAGTTGCGGAGGAAATAAAAAAAAAATTCCACTATACCTTGTCTACCCAAAAGACGGAGTAATCACGTGAATACCATGTGAACTCATGAAATATTTAGTTCTTTGCCTACAAGCAGTAAAACTTCAGTCAAACAGTCAGAATTCGTGGCAAACAGTTGGTCAGTGAGAGAACAATAATACAGTCATCAGTGTTGTCCTCTTTACTCGTGCTGGTCGACTTTTCGCTGAGAGTTTCATCCGGTTCGGCTACTTGTTGGAACAAACCCTATTATATTACCATCACTTTGTGATTTTTAAACCATTGGCGTACCAGAAAAATAAAATAAAAATTTTTCTACAGACAAAAATTGAAATAAACGATTAATTTATAAAAATATATTATGTACATAATAATGTAGAAAAACGTACAATTCAAAAGGATGAATAGGGCTTTTCATTCACAGTCATTTGTTTCGAGCTTTTGTCATGTGTCATATAATATTAATATATCTACGTCGTACGTTATTGGTATTTCCAATGATACAAACTGAAGACGTATGACGTAGATATATTAATATTATGTGACACATGACAAAAGCTCGAAACAAATGACAATCGATGAAAAGCCCTATTGGGAGCGTTATAAAAGATTGAGGTACCGCTAACATGTAAATAACCCAAGCTCTACTGTACGGGAAATATTGTATATAGTGTTAATTTTAAACAATTTCTAACATTTGGGGTAGAAGTAGAGAATACAATTTTAACATATACCTTCTTAACCTCAATCTGATATTATGCTTAACCTAAAAATGTTTAATACAATACAGAAATAATAGAAATTCCTTAAAAAGTATTATCAATAATAAAACATGGAAGTGGCTTTAAAAATGAGTAAAAATTATGAGAGTCAAAATACTACAAACTAACTTTAGATAATGTGGACATTATAAACATGTAAACTTAAATGTGTAAGTGATGGTAGCTTACCCCATTTGTTTGCACTAAGGCAATGTTTATTTGTCAAATAACCATGTTTTTCCCGTTTTCTGACAGCAGTAACATATTTGAAATAAATAATTTTTTTGTCCAAATTAATTTAATTTTTGACAGCCAGTATAAATATTTTAATATTAATATTACTAAATAGAGAATTAAATAACCTTTCATGAGCTATATCACACGACCCCTACTCTCAGTTAAAAAAAATCATCGATTACGTCATCACGCCGAGATGGATGACTTCACTATTATGATATATGTATATACCAGTATAAAACTTGACCTGTTTCGGTATTTCTCCCCAAAATCGGCCATTCTAGAGAAAATGAATTTATTCCAACCTAAACACTGTATATACTATGCTCAACTTACTTTTCAAACATCATAATAAACGATGCTTCATTAAAAAAATCTCAAATATTTAAATCAAATGACACGACGGCGTCTTAAAAAATGTATATTTTGAAAAATTAAATTGTTATCATAATTATAATAAAATGATGTTGGGTTTCCGTAATTTAAATTTGGCCTGTGGTTGGATCAATTACAAAAAAGCATTACGGCGGTAAATTTGAATTACTCCTTCTATGTAAAAAGGAGGTATTATACATATAACATATTTGTAAATCAACAAAAACGGTTTTAGAAAAATATAAGCTCCTTTGATTTTTTCCGAAAGAAGCAAGTTTTCGATCTAAATTGACTCCCCCAATATTTATACTGCGTGATTCTGTCCACAATACAAATCACAATATTTGTTCGAAATACCTTAATGCACGCCCTTGTATACAATGCCGATAACTGACCGATACAACTTCTGCGAAGTAGGTACCTTAGACTGTTATTTTTCAAGAAGCACGTGCCTGATCCCTTGATCACGCGTTTTTATTACTCTTTCTGTTGGGTAGACAGACTGTAGCTAACAGTTTCGTAGCGAGCGTCAAAAAGGTATTCCTGAAATCACCTGTAAGAATACAATATTACAGAGATATGCTTCCTGCCGTTCCAATGCCACCGCAACCCATTTTAACACGATGGGCAACATGGTTGGAAGCAGCTAAGTTCTATGCTGATAATTTTGTTGATATAAAAAAAAAATTAACCTTTTAACGGATAATAGTTGCCAATCTTTATTGGAAGCTAAGCAAGCCTTCCAAAATAACATCCTCCAACAGCAACTGTCATTCATAAAATCAAATTATAGTTTTGTTCAGAAAACTATAACTCAATTAGAATCCTCCAAATTATCATTGTTAGAGAGTACAATTTTAATAAAATAATTTGAGTCATTGTGTCAAAACGTTAAAAGTACTATTGGAAAGGAAATTTTTCAAAAATTTAAAGTAACCATGGAAAAAACAGTGGTTACCAGGTTCTTTCTGAAGTGGTTCAAGTACTAGCTGTGACATTTTCCGAACCACTTAATTTAGAACCATCTATTATAGTAAATTTGAAAAATACCCCAGTTACATCAGTTGATGTCGAAAGAAGTTTTTCTATTTACAAATATATGTATTCAGATAGAAGCCAACATTTTTATTAAAAAATTTTAAACAGCATTTGATACTCTGTTATTACTAAAGACCGGATTATATGTTTTTTGCATATCGATAACCATCAAAGATACAATCAAACGCTTCAGGATGTGGACGAATTATGATAATTAAAGGCGTTTGACACTAATTTAATTTTACATATTTAGAATATTTTCGGTTTTTTAACATATTTTGATGGTTTGGACATATTTTCGACCGTTTGACATATTTTGGCATATTTTTAACATATTTTGGCATATTTTGACATATTTTTGGCTGTAAACAGCTTGACACAGTTAACCATGTAACAATGGTTAGGTTTATAAATGATGCTTTCATGAACTTTTTCCTTCCCGACATTGTTCCAACTAACAAAATCTTGCTTATGATTTCCGATGCTGCGTCATACATGGTCAAAGCTGGCCAACAACTAAAAGTTTTATATCCCAATTTAAATCATGTGACGTATTTGGCGCATGGTTTAAACAGAGTGGCGGAAGAAATTCGAAATTCATTTCCTACATAATAGTTTAATTAGCAACGTGAAGAAAATATTTTTAAAATCGCCTTTAAAGATTCAGATATATGAAGAAAAATTACCAAATACTCCTTTGCTACCGGAGCCTATAATCACAAGTTTGGGAACATATTTAAAAGCTGCCTGTTTTTATGCGGAACATTTTCTCCCTATAAAAGAACTAATTTTAGGTTTTGAAGAAACAAATATTGGTGCGATTTCAAAATGCAAATCAATTTTAGAAAACAGATCACTGCACAATGAGCTTTGTTTTATTAAATCCAATTATGAATTTGTTTATAAAACCATCCTCAATCTTAAAACTGAATCGTTTTCACTACAAGAGTCTCTTAATTTAATTCAGAAATTTAAGGAAAACGCTGAAGAAGTTTCTGGAAAAATTGGACAAACAATAAATAAAAAATGAATTGAAACTTTACAGAAAAATAGTGATTTAAAATTATTATTACAGGAAGCAAACCAAATTATTTGTGGCGATTTTGATGTTGATACCAATTTAAATGCGGAGATTGTTAATGTTATAAAATTTGCACCAATCACATCAGTTGATGCTGAACAAAGATTTTCAACATAAAAATTACTACTAACGGATAGGCGACATAATTTTACTATTGAAAATATTGAAAAACATTTGATTATAAGAAGGAATAAAATGTAGAAACGTAAGTAATAGTAATAGGTACTAGATAGGTATACATTGGTATATTTAGGTTAATTTTGTCACTATAATATGTACTTACCGTTATTTAATAAAAGTTCTATACATTTTTTAATGCATATTTTCTTGTTACTTTAAAATGTTTTTCACATATTCCACATATTTGGAACATATATTAAACTTCTAGGGAATGTTTTCAACATATTTTACTCATATTTCAGACATATATATGCACATATTTCAGTCAAAACAGGAACATATAATCCGGTCTTTAGTTATTACCACAATTCGAAATAATATTTATATGTTAAAATAATTGTATATGTAAATACTTATAATATTGTAAATATTTTTGTAAATAAAAAAATACTGTAAATATTTTTTTATTACATGCATATTTTTTAGATAAATATGCATATTTTTGCATAAAATACTGTATATATAAATATATAATATGCATATATACTTTAACTTCCCCTCCAAGCACCAAGCAGTCATTTTGTCATCTGTACCAGACATAAAAATACATGAATACGTAACAGCGATAGGAACTTTAGTACACCCCAAAAATATCATCTTCGCGTCCAGAATCTCAAACAATCGAGTATGCATCTATCTTAGTAACACCACAATCGTAGAAAATTTACTACATAATCACAAATCCGTTTCAATACAAGGAAACGACATAGAGATCAGAAGATTAGTTACTCCTGCAAACCGACTAGTGATATCAGGTGTCTGTCCTAGTATTCCAAATATTAAAATCAAAGAAGAGCTAAAAAAATTGGAATTTACTGCAGTGTCTAAAATAAAATTTTTAAAAGTTGGCATGCCTGAATCTGAATACAGTCATATATTGAGCTTTAGGCGTCAAGTATTTGTTGCTCCAACAATTAATAATTCTATCCCAAATTCACTTCTAATATCTCACGACAATACCCCTTACACAATTTATCTTTCCTTAGATGGTCTAAACTGCTCTAAATGTAATACCACAGGGCATAAAGATAAAACCTGCACTACTGAATCAATTAATGAACAAAATCTTGACCAGGTTTCTCAACCAATGAATGTTAATATTTCTGAAACAGAAAATTATCCAATAAATCAAAAATCCATTACATCAGAGTCTGCAACTGCTCATCAATCCAGTACTCCTCCTACTTCTATAACCAGCCCACCACCAAGTACCTCCTCCAACTCACAAAACCTATCTGAATCATCAACTGATACTACCAACATAGTAGCACATACTTCTATCAAAAGACAAATTTCAACATCTACTGAAATAGTAGAGTCAGAAAATCAAAAAATTATACTTCCAGCTCCAAAGCAATCTGCACCTAAAAGAATTTATTTTATTTATTTAGCGTATGGACTTTCACAGTATAAGATCACAGATAATATATATTATTCAAACACTAAAATATAAAGAATGAATCTAAATATTAATGTCCAATTTGCATAGCCATTCAATTGCTTCCGGGGAGCATTCCACAAAGTCCTGGAGGTTTCCACGGTAGGCACGATTTAGGCAATCTGAAACACAATGACTTATGGTCTGTCTAGGCGATCCACAGTCGCATTGTGGACTTTCCGCACGACCCCATTTGAACAGGGAATCAGCACATTTACCATGTCCGGTACGTATGCGATTAAGCCTCACCCAGGTGGACCGGGGCAGACCCGATCCGATGAAACCCTGGGTTGGGGTGGATATCTGAATATAGTCTGCTGCTATTGTTGGCATCCATCTTGTGGACCATTGCCTTTGTATATCATAGGAATCACCAATTGTTCGGGCAGATCTGATTGGAGGATTTCTAGACCTCAGTCGCTGGTGCTCTTTTGAGATGTCTGGTATGTCTTGATGGATTGGTAAATGTATGTTGGCTACAATTTTCTGATACTCTCTCACTAATGCTGCTGTACGGCGTAGATTTGGTGGAGCAATATTGCTCAAAGTAGGCAGCCATCTCACTGGGGTTGATTTTATTGTTCCAGTGATTATTCTCATGGTTTGATTAGGTTGGACATCGATTTTGTTTGTATGTGCACTATTTAACCATACTGGTGCACAATATTCTGCCACTGAAAAAACCAAAGCTAGAGCAGAAGTCCGAAGAGTATCTGCAGAAGCACCCAAGTTGTTCCAGCAAGTTTTGTTATTATATTGTTTCTTGTTCTCAGTTTACCGGCTGCGTTTGTAAGATGTCTTTTGAAGGTGAGTGTTCTATCAAGTGTGACGCCTAGATATTTGGGGTTGTTGTTATGTTTGATAGCTGCATCATTTAGAGTTACATTGAGGGTATCGCCCGCAAGTTGATTCGACAGGTGAAAGAGACAGGTTTCAGTTTTGCTTGTGTTAGGACGTAAGCGCCAGTTCTTAAAGTAGTTACTAAGTGTAGTTAGGTCCTCGTTTAGAGCTCGTTCTCCAGCTTCCCTACTATTATCTTGGAAGCCAATGGCCAGGTCGTCTGCATAAGCGAATTTTCTCGATTTTGTTTCAGGTATATCCGCCGTATAAAGGTTAAATAATAAAGGAGCTAGCACTGAGCCTTGAGGTAAGCCGTTGTTAAGTTTTCTAACGTTACTTCGTGCATCATTTATATATACCTGAAACAGTCTGTTAGTTAGTAGATTGTTTATCAGCTGACAAGTTCTGAGACAGAGTATGATTTTCATCAACTTATAAATAAGGCCCTCTCTCCACACAGTGTCATAGGCAGCTGTAAGGTCTATAAATGTTATGGCAGATTTTTCACGTCTTTCAAAGCCAGCTTCGATGAATGTAGCACATGTACACACATGTGTGACACAATGTATCGAATGGACAGCACTTGGTCACAGCAGCTTCGTCCTTTTCTAAATCCAGCTTACTCAATTGGTACAGCGTCCTCAATGGTGTTACATATTCTATTATATAAGAGTCGTTCTAGTAATTTATAACAGCAACTGAGTAAGGCGATAGGCCGGTAACTTTCAGGCAGCTTGTTGTCTTTGCCAGGCTTCTGGATCGCGATAATTTTTGTTCTTTTGAATTCTGGGGGTAGCATAGCTGTAGTCACAATGTCGCTAAAGAATTCTTTGAGCCATTGTCTTGTTTTTGTACCAGTGTGGACTATAAACTCAGGATATATTCCATCGAAAACAGCTGCTTTTCCCGTTTTGGTTTGGTTAAGCGCTTCGTTTATTTCATCCAATGAGAATGCACGTGAGTATTCTGATGTTGCGGGGGTATTTGCTTTAAGTTGTTTAAGAGCTTTTTTACCATCGATGTATGAGTTTTCTCAGATGGAGCTCGAGAGTTCTCAATTATTCTATTGGCTATCTTATTTGGCTCAATTGTTGATTTGTTTAAGTGTTGTGCTCTGCTAGATTCGCCCAGTTTGCGGATCAGTCCCCATGCCTTCCGACTGGAACGGGAGAAATCAATATGTTCTACGGTAGACTTCCATTTATTAAGTCTAGTTGAATCCAGTGACTTGAGTAAGTTGTCACCGATTTCGGGATCTTCTGATTTCAAAAATTCGTCATATAGTTTTTGGCTTTCTTCCGCCCAGCCTGGGATGTACTCCTTTCGAAAACCTCGGGGGATATGTTTTTTGGCGATAGAGATAACCATTCCTAAAAAACGGTGGTAATTGTTGGCCTTCGGGTCAATGAATCGAATGCAGGTGTCCAGCTCTTTGGTGTATTCAGGCCAATTTGCTTTGTTAAAATTCCAACGGGGTCTCGGCGTGGATTCAACGATAGAAATTTGTATGCCTATTTCGATTATGACAGGTCGATGTTGGCTGCGAGGGAAACTAGGCAGTACAGTTCGGGAGCTTGGGAGTGGTTGTAACTGTGAGTTACTCGAAACCCAGCATAGATCGGGGTTGTAGCCTTTGCGCCATCTTCTAGAAAAGAAAGTAGGTTTATCTTTTAGACTATGAATAAGGTGGATATTGTTTTCTTCGGCCCACTCCAGGAGTTTTTCCCCATTTTCATCATTGTTTTCATACCCCCATTTGTTGTGGTGACTGTTAAAGTCCCCTTTGTAAACTGTAGGTTGGTTGTCCTCAGTTTTGATTACATTTATTGGCCAATTAGTTAATGGTGGTTTGTAGATGTTCTTTATGGTTATGTCCTTCACTTCTGTAGATATTATGGATACACTATTTTCGCAGCTGCAGTCCGTCACCTTGGAATTTTGTATACTGTTATTCACGTAAGTTGCAGTGCCGTAAACATTGCTGTAAGTAGCTCCAATCATGCTATATCCCGGAATTTTACCCCTCTTAAGAAGCTCGGTTTCTGATGGTGCGTGAGTTTCTTGAATGGCTATGACGTCAACATTATTTTCGATTAGTATTTTTGAAAGAAATTCAGATTTTTATCTACTAATTCCCTCTATGTTTATTTGACATATACGGAGGGTTGGTCCGATACGTCTCGTCAAATGGTGTTGATAAACACCTTTGTAGTTTTCCATATTCCTATATGGAGATTCCTTTTCTTGCTTTTCTTTATCGTACTGGTTGGCAGGAGAGCTTAGCGGCTAGTTTGGCGTCCAAAAATTGATAGACCATTTAGCGTTACCCAGGGTGCACCACGTGGAGGCGATCTATCACTACACCCACCTAAAAGAATAAAAAAAGCATTTAACTTCGAAACCTCAATGAAACCTATAGAAGCTATTTTATCTTTAGCCGCTACTCCTTACCCACTAAAATATACAGAACTCTGTCACTATATTACAAATGCTATAGGCTCCAAATCACCTGAAACAATAGCAAAGGATTATACTAATGACTTAGAAGGACTTAGCGCTGAATTGCAAATGGTGCACGCAAACGCAAATGGCCGACGCCTTAAAAACAACATTTTAAGGATTTTAAAAAAGATAAACGGAACAGATAACTACTCTTCTGTTACTGAGGAAGAAAGCGACTGTATCCCTATTCAATAACTGATTCATAGTTCAATGGAATTTAAATGGCTCCTACAGCTCGAAAACTTAAAAATACTAATCAATGAATTTTCACCTTTAGTAATATGTTTACAAGAAACGCGACTTTCTAATAATAAAGTAAATTTAAAAAACTATACATACATCTTACACTAAATGTAGACCGGTGCAGCAGATAGCTAGCGGTGGTGTAGGTATCTTTGTGAAATCTACTGTAGAGTCCAAAGAAATTCCGATAAACACAAATTTAGAAGCGGTTGCAGTGTCAGCACTTCATCATTTCAAAATCAACATTTGCAGTATATATCTACCACATCCAGACAAATCCATACTCCTAGAACTACAAAAAGTGATAGAACTGGGGGATCTGAAAATACTGACAAAAATGGCAAAACTCTATTGGAATTATTTAACAACCTCAAACTAGTACTATTAAATACGGGAATGCCTACCCGTTTCAACGCATACAATGGCACGTTTTCAACCATTGATTTATCCCTCAGCGATTCAACTTTAGCACCACTACTTGAGTGGAATACGCTTTCACACTTATATGACAGCGACCATCTACCAATTTTAATCACTCATATTAAAGACGTAAACATTAATACAAAACCATATGAAACATGGAAATTAAAGTCAGTAGATTTGGAAAAGTACATTAGTTTAGTAACTGCACGAATGGAAGACTTCAAAATATTAGAAGATGTAAACACAACAATAACAAATTTTAATAATGTTATAGTTGATTCACCAAGAGAAGCGATTGGAAAAACTAAAGCTACCACTAAAACACTCATACCCTGATGGAATATCGAAATAGAGACTTCTTTGAAACAAACAAGACACTCATTTATTTAACATATTGAAAAAACACAATTCCGAAGCCAACTTAGCTAGATTTAGAGCCTCAAGAGCCAGATCCAGATTTCTAATAAAAAAATCTAAGAAAGAAAGCTGGGCCAATTATGTCTCGTCAATAAATTCATCTACACCAATAAGTGGTATATGGCAGAAAATAATGAAAATAAAAGGCTCAACCAAAGTGAATCATATCGATACCATAACTACAGATAACTTAATTACTTCAAATAAACTAGAAATTGTAGAAATCGTAGCGGATCTCTATCAATTACATTCGAGCAATGACCAATACAACTCTATTTTCTTAAAAAACAAAGAAAAATCCGAATTGTCACAAATCGAAATAGAAGATATTTTATGCCCTCTTAATATACCTATTACACTAGACGAGCTTAAAGAAAGCCTAAGTAATGCTAAAAAAACTTCTCCAGGACCTGATGATATTCCAACTATATTTATTGAGAAATTACCGGAATCGGCAAAAGTCGATATCTTTAACAATATTTACACAAATAAAAAGTTCCCTTCAATATGGCGTCAAGGGATTATAATTCCATTTCTAAAAATGAATAAGCCAAAAAACTTACCATCCTCATATCGTACAATATCGCTCACCAGTAATATATGCAAAGCAATAGAGAATATTAAGTAAAAGACTGAAATTGCACTTGGAAAACAGAAACCTTTTTACTCCAATACAAAGCGGATACCGTTCAGACAGATCGACAACTGATAACATTGTCGCACTAGAATCCGAAATTCATAAAGCATTTACAAAACAACAAAAAGTAATCGCAATATTTTTTGACATTAAAAAAGCTTTCGACACGACATGGATGCATTATATTCTCAAAATGATGAAAAACTGGGAAATAGATGGTAAGTTTCTCGCTTTTACCAAAAATTTTCTTCAAAACAGGTCCATACAAGTAAAAACCAATGGATTCATATCAACATCGAAATCACTCCATAATGGAATTCCTCAAGGATCGGCCTTAAGCCCAATATTATTCTTAATCGCAATTAATAATATAATTAACTACATAGAGCTTCCTGTACGAGCTACTATTTATGCTGATGATCTAGTAATATATGTTAAAAGTAAAAATATAGGTTTGGCTAGGCAAATTCTACAAACATTAAACAGCCTGGAAAAGTGGTCTTTAGAGACTGGTTTAACATTTTCAACTGAGAAGACTAAAGTAATAATCATTGACAAAAGAAGAGAGGAATACAACTTAAACCTGTGTCTAAATGGATATTCTCTGAAACAAGTCCGTGAAATCAAATTTTTAGGTATAGTATTTGACTCACAACTCACATGGACTTCACATATCAACAATTTAGTACTAATCTTTGGAGCATTTAGAACTACTCCAATAAGAAGCCTTCAAGTTCTAGCAGGAGAAATACCATTATACCTCAGAAGACAATACCTGTCACTATGCTACAATTCAAAAATTCTAAGCGCAAAGGAAAATACCTTTCTCGCAAGTTTAGTATCGGAAGAACCACCAGAACAATACACAAATTACACCACCAAGGCATTACCATTTTACGAACGCATTAAATTAAACGATTACCGTATAGCATCAATCAAAACACCTTAGCATCCATAAAAAAATATCAGACACCCCTGGACAGTCTCTTTACCAAAAGTAGACCTCTCCTTACATAATTTTAACAAACATTCACACACCTCTGCTGAGATCAGGCTTCAATATCATACAAATTTACTCAAATACTCTTCTTACAAACTTTTCTTTATCGATGCCTCCAAAAGTTGCAACGGAATAGCTGCTGCTACTGTATCAGAAAACGTAATTTCCGCCACTAGATTATCTGATGGCTGCAGTATTTATACCGCAGAACTTCAAGGAATACTTGACGCACTAAATCATTGTAAAAATACAAATGAAAATCAAATACTAATATTATCATATTCACTAAGTTCTTTACAAGCCATCAAACATGTTTATCCTACCCACATCAATCTATTTCTAATTGAAGACGCGTTGCATCAGCTCCAATTTTCTGGGAAAACCATCTCATTTATGTGGGTCCCATCCCATGTAGGAATAACTGGTAATGAGTTAGCAGACAAAACAGCGTTCGAAGCGATAAACAATGTGAACATTCCGACTACAGCAGGCATACCAATCTCTGACACTAAACCTTTATTCAAGACTCATGTAAACAAAATCTGGCAAGAAATATGGGATCAAACAAACACAAATCTGAAAACCATTAAACCAGACGTATCTTCAAAAAATCTTCCTATGCCACCAAAAAGAAAAGACCAGGTAATTATCAGCAGACTCCGGCTTGGACACACACGACTTACCCACTTCTACGTAATCTCCAAGGAACCGCCACCAATGCGCCAAAAATGCCAAACACCTCTCACAGTTAACCATATAATAATACATTGTCCAGAGGACACTTCAGCGCAAACGATATTCAAGATACCCAACAGCCTGAAAGAAGCACTGGACACAAAATTTAATGAAGTTCTATCTTTTGTAAATCATTGTAAACTGTATAACAAATTATGATTCATTTCTTTTTCGTTGTAAACTCTAAATAATTTCAATATTTTTGTCATTCATATATTCTAAAAATGTATCTTTTGCTCTATCTATTTTGTATTATAAATGTACCGCTAATAACCCGAGTGGTTGATGCGGATAAATAAAAATAAAAAAAAAACATTTTTATGTTATCTGACAGCAGTAAAATGAATTTTTAATTAAATAATATACATACATTCTTCTTTTTTTGTCAATTGATTTATTCGAAAAAAATTATTTTCAACACCCTGTATAAATAAATATCTTAATGTTTATATTAATGAATAGAGAATTGCATAACCTTTTCAATGAGGTATCACACGACTCCTATTCTCATTTAAAAAAATAATCGATTGCGTCATCACGCCCAGACGGATGACGTCACTGGTATGATGAATTTATTTCACAATTTTGAACCTCTTTATACATAATAGTATGTAGCTATGTACTGTATACTAAAATCACAGTAAATATGCACTAGAAATAAATAAACCAAGATACGTTGAATCTTACCAGGAGCACTCCCGAATCATGATTTTCAATGTAATTAATTTACTTTGTAAATCTTAATTTGGGATTTACAATGTACTTATATTAGGGATGGGAAAAACCTACCGGTTTAAACCTAAAACCGGTTTTTTTACTTCGCAATAACCGGTTTTACCGGTTGCTTTTTTGTCCCGGTTGTAACCGGTTTTTTCTTTTTAAAGTAAAAACCGGTTATTAGGTTTTTACGGTGATTAGGAGTAGGTTAGGTATTATTTTGGATCCCAATCATAATTATTATTCTCAAGTAATTATTCCAAACAAAACCATAATTCAAATTTTATTTTATTTTATAAAATACAGTTGCAAACTGAAAGTGCAATCTCACATCAGCCAGAAACAATTATTAAGTTTTATTATAATATTTCTTTGAAAAGGTATTTTTAATCATAATATTTACATAAGAAGTAATCTGGTTGAATTGGACGCAAACATCATCTATTTTTCACACTTAACTCTTGACATTGAAAGTGGGTGAATGACTTTTTCTGATTACCAAAAATAATGCTCTGACTATGAATATCGAATTACTGATTAATATTAAATTAGTTAAAATATACCTATTCTGCAAATATACAAACGTGTTAAAAGTAATACATGTTCTTTCGATAGTACTAATTTTGATCATATTGATATCGAGTCGAATGGAGTATCGCAAACTAAAGTGTATTGTAAATGTGACCTTGTAACCGATTGGATTAAAAAAAAACCAAAAACAGGTTTTTCCAAAAACCGGTTTTTTTGGCCGGTTATAACCGCCAGGTTAAACCGTAAGCAAAAAAACCGGTATAACCGAAAACCGGTGTTTTGTCAAAAACCGCCATCCCTAACTTATATACATTGTAAATTATCATTTGGGAGTTCTCATAACATTTAACGTGTTTTGGTTTGTTTATTTCTAGTGCATCTTTATTGTGGTTGTAGTATAGGTACATCTCCATAATACTAGCATCAGAATGCATACGTTTTATATCTGTTTTAATACCAAAAGCTATTTAATTAACACACTTACCGATATAGATGAGAAAATAGTCAATTTTAGATGATTGCTTACTTACCTGAAATAAAAAAAAATGTTATAAAATATACAGGGTGTAACAAAAAGGCAGGTCATAAATAAAATCACTTATTCTGGCAGGTACCAAAAATAGTTCGACTGAACCTAACTTACCTTAGTACAAATGTGCACATAAAAAAAGTTACAGCCCTTACAAAATAAAGTTCGACTTTCTGAAATATATCGAAAAATATTAGAGATTTTTTATTGAAAATGGATAAGTGGCATTCGAAAATGGATATGTGGCATTCTTATGACAGGAACATCTTAAAAACAATAACGGTGAAATTTCTTTACCCCATAAAAAATTTATTTGGTTTTTGTTCTCTTAAGCCCCCCAAACTTTTGTGTACGTTCCAATTAAATTATTATTGTGGTACCATTCTCTCTCTCTATCTCTCTCTCTCTCTCTCTCTCTCTCTCTCTCTCTCTCTCTCTCTCTCTCTCTCTCTCTCTCCTATGGCACTACAGCCCAAGGCGGGCCCTGGACTCCCCTAGCCTCCGCCTCCAAGTATCTCTGTTTCTGGCTGCTCTCCTCCAGTTGTCCACCCTCAATATATCTTTAGCGTCTGTTCTCACTTCGTCTATCCACCTCTTCCTTGGTCTTCATACTGGCCGAGGTCCCCCCATAGTTCAACTAAGCGTTCTGCTAGGTGTTCTGTCGTTATCCATTCTTTTAAGGTGACCTGCCCAGCGCAATCTTTGTATTTTTGCATTTTGCTATAGAGGGTTCTGTGTAATACTGGTATAGCTCGTGGCTGAATCTTACTCTCCATATACCATTGGCACAAATAGGTCCCAGTATCCTCCTTAATATCTTTCTTTCAAAAGTATTAATAAGATTTATTCTCTTTTCTGTCATGATCCATGTTTCTACACCATCTTTGGATCCAAAGTTCAGCTATAGAGAGAAGTATGCATTGTTAGCAAGCATTATCCGTTTCCCTATTTCTTACACCTCGCTGCCATTCTCTGTTATCTGTACACCCAAGTATATGAGCTGTTCTACTATTTCTATATTAGCGTCGTTTATTGTTAAATTTTGCAAGTTTCGTTGGTTCCTTATTTGTATTAGGGATTTAGTTTTAGCTATGTTGACGGTGCTGGCCATTCCTTTAGCATTTTCTTCAAGCTCCGAAGCTCCACATATAGTTTTGTGACGTCTCTTGCGGTTTCTCCCATCAAGTTTACATCATCTGCGTTCGCCGCAATCTGCTTAGACTTATTAAACAATAAATTTTTTGGGTTTATGGACATTTTTCTGATGATATATTGCATACATATTATATTAAACAGAGTCGGTGCCAGCCCATTTCCCTGTTTTAGCCTTTTAGTTATCTGAAAGGGATCTGTCAATTCATTTTGAACTCGTATTTGCGCTTGACCAGTGACTTACGTGAGTCATGGTGACTTGAACTAACTTTACCAATTTCCTTGGTATACCAAATTCCTGCATAATTACATATATTTTATCTCTATGTATGTTATCATAGGCTTGTCGAAAATCTACAAAGATTTGGTAGATATATATGTCGTACTCCCAGGCTTTAGCTAATACTTGTTTCACGTTGAACAGGTGGTCAATAGTATACCGTCCTAGTCTGAATCCGGCCTGGTATTCTCCTATGATTTGTTCTGTGAATTGGCTTAATCTTCGGTTTATGATCCACGTAAACACCTTATAACTCACACAGGGTAAGGATATGCCTCTATAATTATTATAGCTCAGTTTGTCTCCCATCTTGCGGAGTGGACATATAATTGCTCTTTTCCAGTTTCCTGGAATTTCTTCTGAGTTCCATACGTCTCTTATGGAATGTATCTATCAGTGTGTGCCCTCTTATTTTGAGAATTTCATCTGGTATGTTGTCAATCCCTGGAGCTTTATTATTTTTTACTGTTTTAATGCCATCCAATACCTCTTGTCTTGTAGGTGGGTTTGTCAGTTCATTATTTTGGTTCTGATCTGCTATCTCGACATCAGGTACTGCATGGGCTGTTTGATTGTGCTTGCTCTATAAGCAGACCCTCGAAATAGTTTTTCCAACCTACTTTTATTGCTGCGTCCTCACTGATAATTTGTTCGTTACTGATAATTTGTCCTTCGCTATTTCTACAAAGATTAGTGTGTGGTTTTCGTATCTTCTCCTCTTTTTTCTGCATATTTTGTCTGCCTGTCTTCGTTGTTCTTCAAACTTTTCACGTCTTTCTCGTGTTCTTCTTGTGGTACCATTACCATTGTACCTTGTGGTACCATTTTAAAAACACAATGTTTTTAAAACTTTTTTACCCCTCAGCACTTTTTCGACAACCCAGTTTTTATTGAGATATTTTGAGTATTTGTAAATCCACCACATATTTGTAAATAGTTAAGTAAGATACCTAATATCTGATAATAATATGAAATGATAAATGATAGAGACCGCATAATAAAATGAAAATTTATTTATAATTTACATTATTTAAATATATTTTGAAACATATTACAAAAGAAGCCGAATATCGATAAAAACTGGCTTATCGAAAAAATACTAGCAGGCAAAAAAGTTTTAAAAACATCGTGTTAACTAATGGTACCACAATGATAAATTAATTGAAACGTACACAAATATTTGGGGAGTTTAAGGGAACAAAATTCCCATAAAATTTTTATGTAAACATATTAAAAAGGAAGCTGGATTTCGATAAAACTGGCTTATCGAAAAAATATTAAGAGGCAAAAAGTTTTAAAAACATTGTGTTTAACTAATGGTGCCACAATTCAACCTACATAGGATGTAGCACCATGATGATGATGATGATAATGTTCTCTTTTATTGCTATTTTTTTATAAATTTGAGTAAACGATTCACTAGTTTAGATTTGCGTAACAAAATTTTTCCATGGATCAGATATAAACGTAAGACCATTATTACGTCAAATAAATTTAAAATCTTTTAGTTTATAGAGTAAAATAATAAACGCTTATGACTATGACCTACCGAAATAATATTTTTTGCCGGAGCATATTTCTTTTTAAAGTATGCTAACGATTTAGGCAGTTTATTTCGTTTTATAACCATTAACCACCTCCGCAAAAACAAAAAGTTCAGCTTTTTTAAAGTACATACTCCCCTTTTGCATTCACACTGAAACCATAACAATATATCTTATTTTATGAGGTTAACATTACCTGCACTACCATATGCCCAAACAAATAAATCTACCAGAGAATTCTTTGGCAATTATGTCTTATTTTGACGGTTCTCCCATACCCAAATCCTGTCGGGTGTTTTCTCGGCACTTTGCGATGAAGGAAAACTAGGATTTACGACGTCATTTCAGATTTGGATTCCAAAATAAAAAAGGGTAGATATTCATAAAAAGGGTAATACTCCGGATTTAATGATAACGTTTTTGCCGTATATCATGGTTTCGTTATCCATTATAGGCTAGTCGTCGCATTTGTTCTTAGTGCAATCTTCTTCTAAAAAAACTATTATTTAGTATTCTTTTTACCTCCCAATTTATTTGCAATCTGTAAAACAAGCTACAATAAGTAAATTTTATCACCACTAATGTAGGTGTCTTGGAGAAAATTATTCTTTAGCCATTTTCTTTAGATATTATCTTTCACATAACTATAAAATTGTTTGACTCTGGAAATTAGGGCACATGATTAACATCGTGATGGTAAATCACTGGGTGTAATAAGTTGGGATGTTGTGCCAATCTGCCTTCCTATTTCTGAACAAAGTTACTAATTTCTTCTTATACCATTGCAAGTTTTAGATCGTGGCTAATAATATTATTTGAAACATACCATGGGATATTTGTGATAATTTGAAGGATCTTTGACTGAAACATCTCCAAGATTTCAATGTTGGAGTTTGATGCAATACCCCAAAGTTGGATTCCTAACTCTACAGGGTGTTTCATTAATAATTGTCCATATAGTAACTGAAGAAACCTTAGCACAAAATACGAAGATTTAACCTAAAACACTTAAATAAAATGTGGTTCCTTACTGAGTTACAGGGTGTTTTATCTAAAAATTTAAAAACTATTTTTGCTCAGCATTTTAAAACTGTTAAACGTATCCTTTTCATACTTGGCAGAAAGTGCGACTGCTAACACCGTACTAAATTATGATAAACAAACGTTTCTAGCTACTACCAGAGGCGTACGACAGGGGATGGTGAATGGTTGACCCTTCTCAAATTCTACGCCACTGGATGAATTACTATTTTAGTACCATTTTTAGATTCTTCAAGACTTTCTTCGTAAATAATATACTCTTCTTTGGTAATGATAAAGTCATTAGTTTTCGAGATAATTGAAGTTAAATATGAAACGGCACAGTTATTTTGATTAATTTATGATATGATTAAAATTTAAAAATTATTTGTACCCAGTACTTTAAAACTATTTGGCGTATCCTTATCATGCTTGGCAGAAAGTGTAGGTACTGTACACCCTACTAAATTAAGGTAAATAAACGTTTCTAGCTACTACCAGAGGCGTACGACAGGGTATAGTGGCTGGTTGACCCTTCCCAAATTTTACGCCACTGACGAAATTGCTATTTTGCAATTGATAGTGCAATTTTTTGATTTTGCAATACTTTTTATGTAAATAATATACTCTTCATTCCTAACGATAAAATGATTAGTTTTCGAGATATTTGAAATTAAAAATGAAGCGACACAATACATTAATCAAAATAACCGCGTCGTTTCATTTTTAACTTCAAAGATCTCGAAAACTAATGACTTTATCATTACGAATGAAGAGCATATTATTTTCATAGAAAGTATTGGAGAATCCAAAAATTGAACTAAAATAACAATTTCGCTAGTGGCGTAGAATTTGTAAAGGGTCAACCATTCACTTTCCTCCGTCGTACGCCTCTGGTAATAGCTAGAAACGTTTGTTTAACACAATTTAGTAGTTTGTACAGTACCTATACTTACTGCCAAGTATGAAAATGATATGTCGAATAGTTTTAAAATGCTGAGCAAAAATAATTTTAAAATTTTTAGATAAAACACCCTGTAACTCAGTAAGCAACCACATTTTATTTAAGTGTTTTAGGTTAAATCTTCGTATTTTGTACTAAGGTTTCTCCAGTTACTATATGGACAATTATTAATGAAACACCCTGTATATATTGGCTTCTAGATTGCTTTGTAGAGAATTACCTTATAATTTATTGAAAGTGATGATTTGTGACCAATCAGTCACTATAGATTATGTAATTTGATACAAAGTTGTTTATGTTTCAGAAAAATATGTGTTTTTCAGTTTAATTTTTGGCCAAGGTGCATTTCAAGGTATTTGACTGCTGCTTGCTGTTTTATTTCGTGGTTGTTGATATATACAGTATACAGGCTGGCAGTGGCCTTTGCGGTTTGTAAAGGTAATACGAACTGAATTTGTTACATGTTTTTGGAAACGCCACCTTTTTAACCAACTTTGCATTTTGTTGAGACTAGTTTGCAGATCTTGAGAAGCTGTCCATGCGTCCTGATATATTAACATCACTGTTGTGTCATCTGCATATGTAGCTGTCACGGTTTGAAAGTTTGTTGGTAAGTCCATTGTGTACCGGGTGTCCCAATAAGAATGGCTCTCGGCCATATCTCAGGAACCGTTTATACTACAGCTTTGGGAAAAAAATTATAACAAAAGTTGCCCCGAGAAAAGCCTGGAAATTATTTTCATAATTGTAAGTCCACCGCTAGAGGGCGTAATTGAATATCAAAAATTAAAAAATCGAAATTTTACAAAATTTGCCTAATGAAATGGCACTGAAAATCCAATCATCGTATTCTTCATACAATTCTGTGCATATTTTATTTCACAAGTGTAAGTCTACCTGTGCAAATAAGAAGGTGGGGTGAGTGGGAACCTTGTTATGAAAAAATCGCTGTAAGTCCGGTTCTGCTTAATCGATTTTTACAAGCTTCGTCGTGTTGAAAGCAGCTATTTTTCATCAAGGTAATAGTTATAATTTGTAAACAGCCTATTACGTAATATGCCGGCTAGAAGGCGCTATTTATTTTTTTTTAGAAATCTAGTTTTCTTTGGAAAATATTAAATAGAAGTATGTATTTCTTTCCTGTATTACAAAATTAGGCTAAATTAGCAACAGAATACCGAAAACCGCATGTCGATGCCTTTTTTTCTATCTCGAGATATCTTAAGAAACGTGTAAATTTTAAACATAACTGTTGCTGTCATATAAGTGGAAATATAGAAGCACGTAGTGTGCTATGGAAAAAGAAACAAAGGAACATTGTCCAGATGTCACCGTATAAAATGAATCAAAACAATAATAAGACAAATAACGCAATAAAATATAAGAAAAAAAGAGTGTGTGTACTTTGTACGCGAGTAAGAAGTTATACTTCGATTATTATGATTTTAACGAAATAAATATATTTTAAACAGTTTAATTTTATTTTTAATTAAATATTACACTAATTTTAATACATAAAATAATACCAAAAAAATAGCGTTAATATGTAAATTTTTATAAATTGTTGCCTCCGCGCATTTGCTTTTCTCTCGATGAATCGTAGAAAATCTAAAAACGTCAGATTTTCTACACAAATTTTTAATTTGTATTTCATTATATTTTAATATCAATTATCCTATTCCCAACTAAGAGAAATACATAACTGTTATTGTCACCGGCAAACTTAGTTAAGGAAGTCAAAGTGGAAACAAGTGGTGTACAATGGAAAAAAATAGACTATTAGAAGTATTCACTTCAAGAAATCATCATATGCCAAATTATGTGTCAAATCAGTAAAACATAAAAATTTGTTCATTGATGGGTTGTTGCGGTTTGTTTCTATTAAATTTTATATAAAATTTATACAGAGTGAAATTCAAGATGATTCTTACAAACTAAGAAGCATTTGACATGATAGCCACATTCTTTGAATGCATAAGAAATGCAACTGTTGCGGCTAGAATATATGCAATGAAATATCCCCAAAGACGTCACCCCAGTAGTAGAGTTTTTCATATTTCGTTTTGATTTATTATATACGGTGACATGGAAAATGTTTCTTTGTTTTTTTCCATAGCACACTACTTGCTTCTATATATTTCCACTTATATGACAGCAACCGTTATGTTTAAAATTTACACGTTTCTTAAGATATCTCGAGATATAAAAAAGGTATAGACATGCGGCTTTCGGTATTCTCTTACTAATTTGGTCTAACTTTGTAAAACAGGAAAAAAATACATACCTGTATTTAATATTTTCCAAAGAAAACTAGATTTCTAAAAAGAAAATAAATAGCGCCTCTTAGCCGGCATATTACGTAATAGGCTGTTTTCAAATTATAACTATTACATTGACGAAAAAGAGCTGTTTTCAACAAGACCAAGTTTGCAAAAATCGATTAAGCAGAACCGGACTTACAGCGATTTTTTCATAACAAGGTTCCCACTCATCCCCACCTCTTATTTGCACAGGTAGACTTAAACTTGTGAAATAAAATATCCGCAGAATTTTATGAAGAATACGATAATCGGATTTCCAGTAGTGCCCTTTCATTAGGGAAATTTTGTAAAACTTCGATTTTTTAATTTTTGATATTAAATTACGCCCTCTAGTGGTGGACTTACAATTATGAAAATAATTTCCAGGCTTTTTTAGAGGCAACTTTTCTTATAAATTATTTTTTCCCAAAGCTGTACTATAAACGGTTCCTGAGATATGGCCGAGCGCCATTTTTATTGGGACACCCGGTACAATAGGTATAACACTGGCCCCAAGACACTGCCATGTGTGACTCCGTATCTAACTGGAAATAGTGACTTACGCTTATCTCTATGTTGAAAAAAAAAAGTAACGGTTATGCAAGTACGAGAACACGTAGTATTTTCGAAAAGGAAATGAGTGAGAGGAAGCATTTTTTTAATTTATGTAGAAGGCCTGTGTGTTAGACTTTATCGAATGCTTGCGAGATGTCTAGAAAGGAGACAGACAGTATAGTTGATTTTGCCTTCCAATGCCCGATTTACAGTTTTGCATATCCTATGAACTTATCCTATGAACCTATGGTTGCATGCTGGGAGCTAAATCCAAACTGATGGGCAGGGATTATTTTTCGATCTGACAGGACTGGTTGAATTCTTGAGAGTATCGGTTTCTTTAGGATCTTTGACATTTGCAGCAGCAAACTTATGGGTCGATATTATTTGACATCTTCCAGAGGCTTACCTTATACGGGAATTAGTAAAATTTTTGGGACTTTCCAAAGGAGAGGGAAATTATGCGGTTCTTAATACTGCATTGAATAATTGAGTGAGATACACATAGGGTGGAGCGCAAATTTATTTTTTCGACTTTCATTTTCGCGGTGTGCGGAATTGATGCGTCTTTCATTTTCAAATGAAAAACTTAGATGACATTTTTTCGTATTTTCAGTCTGAAAAGTGCCCCACGGTGACTGAAATTTTAAAATTTTGTAAGAAAAAAAATTAAAAAAAAAATTCGATAGAGTCAACTAGATAGAGTCAACGATAATGTTTTATTCATTTATTTAAGCTATTAGGATTATAATATGAAGAAAAAAAAGAAAAATAGTCAATATAATTTAAAAAAAATATGCTTACAAATCGAAGAATAACATAAAAACTCATTCTGAACGATAGTCTTTCTTAGTATCAAATTTAGGCATCAAAAGGCATGATTTGAGCTTATTCTTAATGAATCCGTCTCTCCTCCGTGACCCACAGAGAGCAGCACTTGCTTCTTTAGCTAATTTGACACCCCTTTCAGAGGATTGTGTGTGAGACGGAAATTTTCCTTGATGGCCTATGGTGGCCTGAGATATTCTTTCGGTACTTAAATTCTTCGTTAGTGGAGGTTCTGTCTTGTTTTCCAATCTATCATATCGATGTAATCAGCAGCATCATTAGGTTTGTTCGTAGTACGATCCAAACGATCAGCAACCGTTACCAACCATCAGACGCATGCGCAGTTAACTGTTGGCGCTGCGCAGTTAACAGTTTGAGTTCGTAGACTACGAACGGGCATGCGTCTGATGGTTGGCAACGGTTGCTGATCGTTCTACGAACAAACCTATTGGTTATGTTATTTAGGTATGTGATACCCACGTTGCACCTCTCATTTTAAAAATTAATTACTCAGTGATTTGACAACCGATTTTGAAAAACTTTATATCTCTGGATAGGCGAATGACCTTTCTTTTAATTTACAAAAAAATATACTGGGTGCTCCATTAAAAAAATGTCAACAACGTTTTTTTGAAAAATCCGCCATTTTTTTTCGTATTTGAAAGCGATATAAAAAATTCAATCAATTCAGACAAAACTTTTACTAAAATAAAACATTTCAGCGAAAACCGCATATTTCTATCTTGAACCGTTTAGAAGTTATAGGCAGTTAAAATAGGGGAAAATATAACTGGACACCCGGTATATTAGGTATATAGTACCCAAAAACCCCATTTGCAACCTAGCTGGTCAAGTGTCCCGAACATGGTATATTTTTACCTTATTTCCCTGGAGTAAAAATGACTTTCTTACCACGGTCAAAGAAATAAGACAATCAAATACCGCAATGACCTCATAGACGCCCTGGTCTATTTTCCTTTATCCTTTATTTTTTCATACGTGCCTCTTTACGTAATGCCCAAAGTCGGCGTTCAATTCCGTTCCTTGTCAGTTTATAGCGGTTGATATAATTGTTCCTTCGTTTTCGTTTTTTACGATATAGTACACCGAATCTCAGAGGATTGGAAGAGAGATGCATGGGAAAATAATCCCGGTCAATTTGGATCTTCCTTGGATCCTTTTTAAGTAAATTAACAATTAACGAAAGAGTAGTAAAGGCAAACATGTCGTCGTATCTACTATTCAATCATTTTTTACTTAGCATAATTTTTGTTATATGTTTGATTTTTTGTTTGGTTATTTTTTTACGTACTACGCAAAATAAAGTCAATAATATTTTTATCCTAATGTTGCTTAGACGTATGAGTTTCAGAGTATTTACAAGATTAGTTTTATTTTCTTAAATTTTTGAAGTTATACTTCTTTACCGGCGATAGAGGGTGAATTTTTATATGTTAAAACCTATCAGCCCGGCGCATGCGCATTATAACTTTGTTCTGATTGGATATTCAAATGACATGTCAAAAATTATCCGATATGGCAGCTTTAGGACAGCTGTGGTTTGGAGGTAAAGGTAAAGGTAAACAAATGTATAATATATTAGTTTTATTGTTGTGAGGACAGAAACAAAAAAGCTTATAATATTGTAGTGACTTTTAAATAGTTTTTAAAAGCAACAGGTACGTAATAATTGTTAATGTATCATGAGTATAAACCTACCTATTTGATCTGCCAAAATACATAGTATGTAATACTTTTATTTATATAATTTGATTACCATCAAAATTTCTATCAATATTCACCTAATATATTGTTTTCTTACTCGATGTTTTGTTGTATTTTTTCAATTCTAAATCATTTCAATTCAAAATTAAAATAATTTGATCAATTTTCAAAATATCAAAATATCACAAGTTTAATCCGTTTAGTTAGTCGATATTCGTAAATAATGACACGTAGTGTCCGTGGCTAAGCGTTGAAAGCGAATGAATTACAATACCAACCGCGCTTATCAGCGCTGGTTCGAGTCCCAATAAAAACTTTCTTTTTTGTTTTTTTTTAATACATTTTATGATTGTAAGTATATTTATTATATAATTGTACTTTCAGAAAATACGTATTTAGTTAAAAAAATTTTCGACAATTAATGTTCAGACATCATTTGTGACTTGTTTAATGTGTTTGTGTGTGTTTTATTCTTTTATTATTTTAATTTTTGGCACTGTTCTAATAAAAATGTTTGAGAAGTAGTAAGTATAAATTAGTTTAATATTTAAACAAAATATAAATAAAAAGTTTATTAATTTCGTTTAAATCATATAATAGAAGTATAACTTCTTACGTGCGTACAAAGTATACACACATTCTTTTTTTTATAAATATATTTTTTAAAACTGCAACTTTTCAGTTAAAGGAATAAACCCTAATAGAAAATTGTGGTCCAGATTGGGAGTCAACTCCTTACCTTTCGAAAAATATCTTGTGTGCTTATAGGTGAGACGCGGCAAGCAGTGGCGGTTCGTATAACTTTAGGAAGGTAGTGCCAGAATCCGGGCAGCTGCCTAAATTTTTAGTGACGGTTTCACGATATTGTCAAAAAGGATATAAAATAGAAATAAAAAAAAAAATAGGTGCAGATATTTTTATCTTATATTACTATTTTTGGGATGCCAAGAAATTGACCAAAATTTATCAAATCAGTTCCGTAAATTAAGTAATTAACAATAAAAAAAACTCAACTTACCACCAGTATTTACTGCTGATGTACTTTTTTTTCATCACTAGGTGGGGAATCTGCAAACATACGTCGGTAAACATTTCCAACAGTGTTGGGTTCCTGAGCTGAAACCTCATCAGTGTCACGTCGACCAGTTTGGCCCTAAATCGGACCTCCCTGCCCTCCATAACTCCGATGTGGCCGGGACCAGCTAAACCCCACCCCTCTCATACTAGGGCATCAGGGTGGAATCGCCCGTTAGGGCATGATTTCTCCCCGATGTCCTTCTTTTGCCCGATTCTCAGTCGCTCGTCATCACGCATCAGCTTCCGTCTCTCGCATTCATCCGACCACCACGTCCTTTAATCCTATGCTGTCAATCTTTCATTCTTCTTCCCACTGCTGATGTACTTGAAGTTTGTTGTTACGATTTGATCTCTAGAGCCTATTTAGAAAATTATAAAAATAACACTATTCTATTATTTACACACACGCACAAAGTTATTTAATATTACTTTTAAAGTTTACGATATGTGAAGTCCATCCTTCTTTCTTTTTTGGTGGCAAAGTTTTCAATTACTTTATTATTAAAATTGTCAATGCCATTTACAAAATTTCTTTCTGCAGACAGCATACCTAAAGCACTTAGTCGTTCTTCCTTCATGGTATTTCTGAGGAATGTCTTAATTCGTTTTAGCATTGAAAAACAACGTTCTGCTTCAGATGTTGACATGGGAATGGTTACTAATATACTTAAAAGTTTAACAGTTTTTTAAAATGTACATTTTAAACCTTCATCATTTACTAAAACTGATAACGGACCAGCCCCAGAGGTAGTACTTAATTCGTCTCGCTGATACAATACTTGTAATTCAGTTTTAAGCCAAGTTTTGTTTAAAAATAAAAATTGTGTGCATGTCTCATTAAGAAATGATTCGGGGAACTTATCCTTATAAATAGAAAACTTCTCTGACATAAATAAATGAGAAGCAACTAAATGTCCGGAGAAGGTAAACCTTGTTTTTATTCGCAACAAAACTGCATCGCATATCTCTAAGGCTTCCCGTTTTCTGCTGGGCCTGTCCTCTTTAATTTGCGCCTTTTTTTTATTGGTTCATCATTATCATTATCGGTTTGTCTCTGTGACGTGTTTATTTCTTCTTGAATATTATCAATAATGACGTCCATTTGCTCCCTTATACCTTGAATTGCTGCTTCAAAATTCTCCAAATCTTTTTTCACTTTGACAGAATCAGTGCATACTTTTTGCAATTGATGAAAAGTAATTTCTACGTGAGGCATAATTTTATTAAAAATAAATAACCAAAATACAAAATCTTTATCCTGGAGCTTTAATTTGTAACCATTTGCTTGATTAATGGAAGACAAATCACGTGAAGTACTTTGTATAATGTCCATAACTGCAATGAGGTCTTTTCTATTTTTATGAACAGTATGAACACTTCGTGATTGAAAATTCCAACGTGTTTGGAAAGATTTTGGAAACCTGCGATTAACCACCTCATCCAAAATTTTTGTTCTTTGAGGAGACGTTGAAAAGAATGAGCACAAACCAGATAAATTAGAAAAAAATATCCTAGCCTGCTTATTGATGGAACATGCACTTGTCATAATTAAATTCATTTGGTGTACATAGCAATGAACGTAATTTGCAAGAGGATATGTCTCCTTAATAAATTTTGCACACCATTTAAGCCACCACTCATAACAGATGCGCCATCATAACTTTGAGCATTTAATTTGTTTGGAGTATGTTTTAATAAGGGATTTAAAACATTTAAAATACATTCAGCGATTGACTTAGCATCATGTCCGCCCGGCACGTAAAATCTCCAAAATCTCTCAACTGGTCGTCCTTTACACAAATATCGGAAGACTATAACTAATTGAAATTCACCAGCAACGTCTGTCGATTCATCGGCAATCACTGCAACATAAGGAGAATTTTCAATTTCTTTCTTAATTTCCTCGTGGTAAACATCTAACATGCACTCCAGTAGTTCATTATTTGTGTTGTTTTTGAGGTACCTTTAAAAGATTTGGAACTTTGAATGTGAACCTTTAAGTCGTTGTCTAATTCAGCGCTAAAATTGACCAGCTCCTTAAATATGCCTCTGTTGTCTGAATTTTTCGTTTCATCGTGACCTCTTAGAGCTAACTCAAAAGCTCCACAAAACCTTATACAATTTATGATTTGATTCAGGACATATCGATTCTTATCTACCTGTTCATTATGTTTAATTAGAGTATCACGATAAGCTGAATTTAATTGGGTTTTTATATTTAACTTACCAAGCATTGAGAAGCTAAAAACGTTATTCATGTGCACTTTAGATGTTTTTCGTTTCATGTTTCATGTTTTTCGTTTCATGTTTCTTTGTTGTGCGGCTTGGCTTAGATCTACTAACTTCCTTTTCGAGATTTCGAGCCTGGCACGGAGAGTCAAATTTAAACGTATATTAAAAGTGCAATACCGCTCTATCTCGGTCACTTACATAGGATGCTCATACAATCTTTCTCTTTTCTGGCGAGCCACTATGCCTTTCGGCACCGGGATATTCATGATCTTCATCCCTTATCCGGTCAGCTGTGGGTGGCCAGAGTCGGTGGTTAGATGTGCATTGCGCTACACAGAAATAATCACAAAAAAATTAACAGGCATTAAGATCTTTTTAAGATAAAAAATATGTTTCTGCATAGTTAGCAAGGTAGTGCCATGGCTCTATGGCACTACCTCACGGGCCGCCACTGGCGGCAAGACGCTTAAGGTTCGGACCAACGACGCGTTGGAGCACGTGTTGAAGCGAGCTTCACCAGTTTACCAATTTAGACGTCGGCAAAGAGAGATAGAAAAAATATATAATATAGTGCACAGGAAACATAATACGGTTGTTAGAATACCTTGTTACTGTGCAATTAATAAATATTTAATATTTAACGTGAAGTAAAACTCCCTGGTGTAGTTGGTATATTTAATAAAAATTTAATTTTTTTTAAATCCAAAAGGATTACGTTCAGAACGTTTTCGGACTTATCAGTCCATCATCAGTGAACTCGTCCTTGCTAAATAGCCACAATGCCAAACAGGGCCCCCCACAAGGCTGAGCGGCGCCCGCGTGCGGCATATATTTTAGCGCCCTTAAATCTCCTATATCCACTTATGAGACAAGTCTATAATTTTTTATTTTTTACTCATAATAAAACAACAGAAATTTCAAGAACTCACATTTTATTTTTCTTGTAACTGATTTGCTGATGATGACAAAAAACAAATAAAACATTAATATATTAATTAAGAGCGTAGACGCAAAATTCCGGGCCAATGCTTTTTAAATATATTTATTTTTTTCGAATCCTGAGAAGAGTAATATATAGGTATTCTTTTTCTCATGATCATCTTTCAGTGCGTCACAGTTTTTCGATTTCTTTCTAACGCATTAAATTGTATGTGACAGAAAAAAAGGCACGTCCGTGATTACAGACATTTACAACATTTATTCTAGTTATTCTAGTTGTCGATAGATGACGCCATAATAAAAAAAATAATTTTTTTTTAATTAGATAATAATATTACAAATATAATCTGTATAATTTATAAGACTATAAAAATCAAAGAAAATACCATTTTATAAATGCAAGAAACACATTTGATTTGTTTTTATCCCAAACTGAAAATAAAATGTGACAACTGTCAGATTTAACTAAAATGTCATGTTAGAATAAATGTCATAAATGTGTATTATCACGGACTTAACCTTTTTCCTATCATTTGTTACGCACTGAAAAATGCTCATGAAAAGGACAATACCTACTTAAGTATTTTTGAAAAATGTAAACGTAGAATGAAAGATTACATTATTGCCGAGGGCCGAAAGTCCCTGAAAACATCTATAATGTTAATTTTAATAAGTTACAGGGGTGAAAAATAGAGAAAATTTAGCATAATTTTTAATTTTAAATATTTTATTCAAAAAAACTATTTGTTTATTATAATGGACTTTCGACCCTTGGTAATAATGTAATCTTTCATTCTGCGTTTAAATTTTGCAAAAATCTTAATTATAGTTTTCTCAGTATTGGTCCGAAATTTTGGGCCTAAGCTCTTAAATCTAGAAAGCGATAGCTTAAATTTAAATTGAATTAAATGAGTGTTTTTCTAGATTTGATGAATCATCATAACCACACATCATATCAAATCTACTATTTAACGAACTTAGGACTTAATCAATTATTCTAATACTGTCTAATTTCTATGTTAAAGGTTCTATCTGCTATATTCGTAAGATTCTCACAAATTTTAATTATATGAAATTTATATGGCTTTATAGCTTCTATCCTACTCGACCATCTTGTATCACATAGGTGTTTAGGTTTAACTCAGGAACATGTAGTTTTATAATATCCCATCTTTTTGTGGAGAAAGAGAAAAATACGTTAAGTTCTTGTACTATATTAAATAAGTTTACTATTTTATTTGACACTTTAGGAGCATCATTCATTACTAAATGTAAGCTATGTGCAGCGCGTGGAACAAAAAAGTCTCGAGGATTATCCTACCCTTACCATACACGTATATTGGCATCGTTATCATACCCTTGACCTCACATGTCTTTTATATTTAAATGTTTTAATAGTTTAACTACAAAATTAAATAACCCTTCTCTTTAGCGTCAAATGTTATTCGCGAAGCTAAAAAATTCTCTTGTATTTGAACTTTTTTTAGAATTATCGTTTAATACAACATAACGCAAAATTAGGCTTATTTGTTTTGTACGACTTGAATCTGGGATACAGTCCATAATTATGGAATAATATTTGAAACTGTGCTTCATACTTCCATACCATAAATATTATTTTTTACTTTAGAAAACATTAATACTGAAAAACAGATATTCGGATATTATATTGTTTTTAAAAATTCAATAACAGTAGTAATTATTTATTAACACCAAACATAAAATAAAATTTTAATTATTTTTTCAGTAATAACACAATATTTGATTTTTGAGATTTCTATAAGTCCATGAAAAAATTAAAATTAAGATTGTATAAAAAAACGAATTAAAATAAATATTTATCATTTACCAAACCTTCGGTTTGGCGCCCTTTCAGAGTTGCGCACGCGTGCATCGCACGCGTTGCATGCCCGGTTACGGGGGCCCTGATGCCAAACAGTAAATGCTATGGGTCTATGTGACGATATTTGATACATGAATAAATGATACTAAACGATGATCGGGTGGATTAGGAATTGTATTTATTTATTAACGCAAAATAGATATATCAGGAGAGAAAATATCGCTCAACTCGCCAGACGGTAAGATAAGTAAGGATTTACGTTCAGCTCGCTTACCTTGGGATGGGGTTGTGATCCGTCGAATTCGCTCATCACGCCAAGACGACGGGGTTCGGAACTCAACTATTGTACCTGGTTGATTATTCGCCAAATATAACGTTCATATGGAATATTCGTCGAATTCGCTCATCTCGCCAAGACGACGGGGTTCGGAACTCACCTATTGTACCTGGTTGATTATTCTCCAAATATAACGTGGATATGGATAATCAAATGGATTTCCGTTCCGTCTTTTACACTGCCAGAGACGGTATAGAAACATATTTTGCTTAGTACATAGACATACTCTAGCTAGATGATAAAATTATATTATCCTCACAAGGTTCAGTATTAGCTTAAGGATCATTGAGAGAAATTTCGCTTTGAATCGTTGCATTGAATTGCGTCTTTAGTTTTTATCTCTTTCTGTTACATTTTTCCATTTCACAAAGCATGCGGCGCCACGTTTTTTTGCATTTCTACGGCACCAAACCTTTATTCAATTCTATTATGTTCAAAATTCAAACGTATATATTTGTATATTTTGTATGTATACTTTTTAAAATTTTCAAGAGGACCGAAAATTGTTATTAACTAAAAATTGAGCAAATCCCTTCGCAATTCATTTTTTAGACGTATCTCATCGAAATAAACATTGTTTTCTCTTGTTCATTTTCGAAAAACGCTTTCATTTCGAGTTATTTGCAATTTTTTGTTGAAAAAATGCCTTAATTAGTGACTTTTTGCAATTTTTTTCTAAAAAGCTAACAATCCATTGTCGATCATGTTTTTAAACGGCTTTAAAAAGCCTCTCCCGAAATGGGGTCAAACAATAATATTACTCCAAAAAACTAGAATAACAAATTCTACATTAGAGAGACACACCAAACGTTTTCAAAGGTTCCTTGCTGTATCTTCCAAAATTAAAAATATAAGAAAAATGTCAAATAAAATAGCAAAATTTCAAGGATCAAGAGAATAGAATTATTGAATTAAATTAATTAAAGACACTTAGTGTATAAAGGCTTAATAAATTTAAAACGACATGTGGGCTGGAGAGGTTTTGTGCCTATTATCAAAAAGAAAATATTCATCAACTCAAGTATAAAATGGAACAGTATCCACCCCAAGAAATTATAGACGAAATAAAATGAATTTTACAGAGAAACATGAACTTAAATAAATACAAGATGACATGACAGACAGACGTGAAGAGAATTGCCAACTGACAAAAAATGTCTGGCAGAGAACGATCGAAATTTTATATCTGTGGTTAAATTCATGATACTATAAATAATAAGATGGAGCATGACATAATATACGCGCATGACGTAGTTAGAGATTTGAATTTGAATTCTTGTTAAAGTTAAATGTGATTTGTATGCCTTCTGTAATGAAATTATTCAATTAGCAAAATAATATTAAACGACCTTTTTTGTGTTAGTTGGTTATGAAAGACAAGAACAATATAATATTAGAAAAGCGATAAGAATATACAAGAGGAAAATAAGTTTAAGAGGTTTAATAATTACAATGATCGTACACATACGGATATCTCGAAACTATTTATTATAAATATTTTTAATACATATAAAAAATATACATTTTCAAGCATGTGCAATATAAAAATTAAACTTCAATGTATTCTAAAACAACTTAGTGTCAGGATAGAGTGAGTAAGACGCATAAATCAGAAGAATTAATATTTTAATTTTGTTCATTAATAATTTGTGCTATGAGAGGAGTCCGGCACTGATATCGAACAAGCACACATGCTTTTTTGATCGATCCTGACAAAATAGTAATCTAACTTGTAAAAACATATCACAGAATTCTTACACTGCATCAACATTAAGTGTATTAGTGTTAGTGTGTGTCTATAGAAGAATATTTTCTGTGAGTACATATGTTTCTATATATAAGTCTATTAATAAATTCATAACCAAAAAATGTTATAAACAACATCAATAAATTATACCAGTCATTTATAGGCACCAGTTTTTTGTCGTTAAAGACAATTAACAAAACCTAAATCGGAGTAGGTCCGTACTTAGGAACAAATGGTGTTGAAAAATGGAATTTGACGTCGCTAATCATGGCGATGAATTATCGCAATCCACATCACAAAAAACGTTATCTCACTCAGCTGCAGCCAGTAAATAACAGGAACCAATCTATCCATCCAAACTACAAGCAATAGTTTTTAATTCTCAATAATGTTAAATTAGAAGAAAACTTGTTAGCGGTGGGATCTTTAGTTAGTCAAAAACGCATTCTTTTTTCATCAAGAATCACCAACAATCGTATCTGGATTTATCTCTCCACCAAAGAAGTCGTAGATTATTTCTTTTCAAACAGTAGTGGTTTCATCACTGTAAACAATACATAAATTCAAGTCCGTCGACTAATTACTCCAAGTGAAATTCTCCTAATATCCAATGTTTCTCCCACTATCCCGCAAAAAATAATAGAAAATGAACTACAAATTTTAGGGCTAAAACCAACTTCATCAATGTCATTTCTGCGAATACGAAACACCAATCCTGAATACAAACATGTACTCAGTTTCGGTCGACATATTTACATATCTCCACCCACAGTCTCAATTCCCGATTCCATTGTAATAAATCACGAAGATAATAACAATCGAATTTTTTTAACACTAGACAACGTAAGTTTCCTTTGCAAACAACATGACCACATTTCCAGTAGTTGCTCAGTAAATATAAATCAGTCAGACACAGCTGTCCCAACTGCTACACCTTCAAACAGAAACGAACCTACTACAGTATATTCAACAGAAACGACTGCTATTACACCTTCAACAGCGGGCACCTCTACAAACATATCAAATAGTTCAACATCACTACCACAAATATTATCTACAACCAACTTAACAACGCTTGATACATCAACTACAGTTAATACAATACCAGTGATATCCAAACGAAATATACCTACCTCACCAGCCCCATCATCTCACACAGTCATAACTAAACACCCTTCATCTTCCAATCTAAATAATAATTCTTGATCTGTTAATGGAATTAACGAGAATCCAGCACCACAAGAATTTAGCGTATCCAACGATGCAAGAACATCAAAATCGTCCTCCAAATGAACTGTATCTGAAGCAATATCACCCCCAATTGAGACCTCAGCTTCGACCAACATCAGCAATCGATCTATCGATTTGTGACCCAACTCTTTCAATTGCTCTTAATTGGGATCCACTACCCTTTTTATATGGAAGTGACCATTACCCAATAAAAATTTCGGTATTTTCTGATGACACTATCTCTGCCCGAATACTTCTGAATACCAACCAGCCCGAAAATGGAACCTGAAAAACGCTAATTGGAACAAGTATGCTGATGTGATAGAAATAGATATAGAATTACAAGAACCTAGCTTTGGAATCACTGATATAAATGAAATCTCAACATTTTTCGATTATTACTAGGGAGCTGATTTTATGCTAAATGCATATTGCATGCATATTTCGCATATTTGAGAACTTTACTAAATTTTGCATATTTAAAAAAAAACTGCATATTTTGTGCCTATTTAAAAACATTTAAGTCCAAAATTTTTTTTTAAATTTTTTAATTCGACACAAAATATTTCGAGAACTACCTGAAGAGAGACGGCTCATTCACTGCCTTTTCATTTTTTCTTAAAAAATACCCGATCTTTACACAAAGTACTTATAGTGCTTATAGTACGCCGTTATAAAATGATTGTAGGATGTTAAAATGATGAAGGATGGTTTACCGGGAAATCCGAATTTTATTTACTTTTATTATATTTAGTAGGTACCAAAAATGTCTGATGCCAGGATCTCTCTCACACACACACAGGTACCTATAATTCTGGTGATTCTTTTAAATCCCCTATTGTTAAGAGAATTTTAAGTACACCTTTAACCATAGTTTTACGATTTTCTAACGGAAATTATTAGCGGAACATATTAGGGGTGAATTCCCTGATGTAAATGTACTAATAAGTAGCGTAAAAAAAGTATTCGTCAAAAGTCCTTTACGGGTCCAGTTGTACAGGAACAAATTACCTAATGTACCTTCCGAACTAGTACTGACTAGGTGGGGAACTTGGCTGGAAGCTGCAATTTTTTATGCTGAACATTTTGTCGCAATTAAGTAATTGCTTTTAGAATTTAACGCCGAAGACAGTGCTGCTATTATAAAGGCACAACATATTGTTAGAACAACTTCATTGGCAAATCAGCTAACTTTTATTAAGACGCATTATAGTTTTATAGTAAAAACAGAGTCCGCTGAAGTAGTTAAAAATTTTAAAGCAAACATTTCGAAAGTTCCCGGTGAAATCGGTAATTCAGTTAAAAAGAAAGAGTTGGTTCTAGAAAAAAATAATGGCTTTAAAACTTTGGAGGACCTAATATGCGAAATTTTTAATGGAAATTTTGAAATTGATTTTGGTGCAGAATTTCCGGCTTTAACAAGTTATTTTAAATACACCTCAATTACTTCGGTTGATACTGAAAGGAGTTTTTCAAGTTATAAAAATATTTTATCTGATCAAAGAAAATGTTTCCTCTTAAAAAAATTGGAAAAACACATTGTAGTGAATTATAACCGAAGATATATATAGTGATAGTGTTATTTTACTTTAAATTGGTAACTATTGGTATCAGTTTTTGTAAAAAATATGAATAAATTAAATATATAAAAAATAATGATTTTATTTGAAAGATAATAAATAATATTGCCGCTTACCCCCTATAGAAGAATCCCCTAGAATAGAATAGAATAGATAATTTGTGGTTTATCGAAATGCGCATTTTTTTTGAATTTCTGTGCATATCTTGCGCATATTTTGTAATTTTTTACTGCATATCTATGCGCATATTTCCTCAAAATTGATCGCATATAAATCCGCTCCATAATTACTACATACGCAGCAGAAACACATATAGGAAAAACTAAAGTATTAAGGAAACACTACCATGGTGGAACACAGAATGTCAAAATGTAATCAAGCAATACAAAGCATCTTTTAACAAAATGAAAAACATAATAACATAACTAACATAACTGAATACAAAAAACAGAAAGCACATGCTCGATATATAATAAAACTGCTCGAAAAACCAACTGGAGGAAATTTGTCTCAAATATAAACAGTACAACACCTTTATCTACAGTTTCGTGCAATATTCGTAAAATATCAGGAAGAAACAAATTTTACCAAGTGCCTTTTATTACTCATAATAATAATGTAATAACAAAACCCAACGAAATAACTGATGCTTTTGCTACATATATCGAAGAAAACTCCAGGAATAGCAACTATCCCGAAGAGTTTATACAACAGAAAATCATTACAGAAAAACAACAGCTCGATTGTGAAGATAGAGATAATAGTCCCTTCAATATTCCTTTAACCTTAGATAAACTTAACTTTGCCCTTAATACTACAAAAAACTCTGCTCCTGGACTCGATACCTTTAGTATTTTTGGAAAAACTGCCAGATAATGCTAAGTGTACTCTTCTAAAAATTTTCAATCGAATATGGTTAAATAATGTTTTTCCAACTTCCTGGAATTATATCTATTCTCAAACCAAACAATTCACGAACTAAAATTTCCTCATATAGACCCATCTCTCTCACCATGTTATGTGTATATCATGGAAAAAATAGTTAATAAAAGATTGCTATGGATATTAGAAGAAAATCACCTATTAGTTAACGAGCAAAGTGGATTTTGACAAAATCGAACTACTACTGATAACCTCATTGATTTAGAATCTGAAATTCTCGAATCTTTCGCGAACGAACAGGAAACTATTGCAGTATTTATAGACATTACAAAAGCATTTGACACAGCATGGCGTTACGATATTATCAGATCATTACACACTTGGGATATTAGAGGTAATATCATTAATTTCATTTCAAACCTTAAACAACGCAATTTTCAAGTAAGTGTCAACAACTGCATATCTTCTATAAGACATCAGGCAAATGGCACACCTCAGGGGTCTGTAATAAGCGCAACGCTGTACAGCGTCACTTACAAACCTCACTTCATGAACTCGAAAACTGGTCGATGAAAACAGGATTTCAGTTTTCGCTCAGCAAATCAAAGTGTTTGTTATTTTCAAAGAAACGTGATCCGATTGAACCACAACTAAAATTATGTAACCAAATCCTGAATTATGCCGATGACATTAGATTCCTAGGGATGCTCTTCGATACGAAACTTACATGGAAAAAGCATATTCTACAAATAAAAAAAACATGCCAAAATGGAATTAATCTTATGAAAACTCTCTCTAATAAAAACTATGGAGCTGACTTTAATTGCATAATCTATGTTTATAAAACCCTAATTAGATCCAAAATAGATTACGGTTCCATAGTGTATGCATCCGCTAAAGAATCCTTATTACATCACCTTGACGTAATTCAAAATACGGCATTAAGAATAGCTACAGGAGCATTTCGGACAAGCCCAATAGAAAGTTTACGAGAATAAACTGGAGAGCCATCACTTAAATATAGAAGAATGCACTTAACTCTCACATATGCATTTGCCGCTAATTCTAATCCAAACAATCCAACTAGAAATAACATATTCACTGATCGTTTTAAAAAATTATATACTGAAAATAAGAACATGAAACCGCCATTCTACGAAAGAGTTAGGTAAACTCTTAGGACTTTACAGATTCCGATACCAAATACCTATTCCAACTTCATAGGAATTCCTCCTCCTTGGACCCATCAACGCATTCATCAACCCGATACATCTTTAAATACCTTTAGGAAGGACGATACTTCACACTACTTAATAAAAAAACACTTTCATCAACAAACTTACAAAATTTTCTAAATCCTATCATATACAGTGAGCACGTAAAGGTTGGAATAAATTCATTTTCTCGAGAATGGACAATTTTGAAAAAAAAATCCCGAAACAGGTCGATTTTTATTTTTAAATTACGACTTTTTGGCATATATATCATACTAGTGACGGCACCCATTTGGGCGTGATGACGTCATCGATGATTTTTTTAAATACGAATAGGGGTCGTGTCATAGCTCATTTGAAAGGTAATTAAATTCTCTATTCATTAATATAAACATTAACATAATTATTTATACAGGGTATCCAAAAAACTTTTTTTAATAAAATTTATTGACATAAAAAGAAGAATCTGTGTAATTTCTTTAATTCAAAACACATTTTACTGCTATCAGAAAACAGGAAAAAATGTTTATTTGTTAAATAAAAATATTGTTTTTTGCAAATTCAATATTAAAGCAGCTACCCCCTGCATCTTGACAATTTGAGCATTTAATTTAAGCGAAAAGCTATAAGATTTTTCAAATTAACATTTTTTTTTTGTTTTCTGAGAGCAGTAAAATGTATTTTGAATTAAACAAATTATACATATTCTTCTTTTTATGTCAATAAATTTAGTTAAAAAATTTTTTTTTCGACAACCTGTATAAATAATTATGCTAATGTTTATTCCACTGAATATAGAATTGAATTACCTTTCAAATGAGTTATAACACGACCCCTATTCTCATTAAAAAATCATCGATGACGTCATCACGCCCAAATTGGTGACGTCACTAGTATGATATACCAAAAACCCGTAATTTAAAAATAAAAATTGACCTGTTCCGGGATTTTTTTCAAAATCGTCCATTCTCGAGAAAATAATTTATTCCAACCTTTACGTGCTCACTGTATACACAGACGCTCCTAAAACATCTACTAAAGTTGGGGCAGCTGTCGTTACTCCAAATATCACACTTGAGTAAAAACTACCATCTTTAAGCTGTATACATACTGGCGAGCTATACGACTATACGCCATCTATCAAGTTCTCGTTCATATTAACACCAGTAATATTTCCAATGCTCTTATAATTACCGATTCCCTCAGTTCCATTAATACCATTAACCAACTGTAGGTACACAAAACATCCAATTGCTCTCCTAATTAAAAAAGGACTAGCTACCATCTATAAAACAATAACCATAGTGTACAATTTCTATGAGTTCCTTCACATCTTGGCGTTCGAGGAAATGAAGAAGCGGATCGTACAGCCCAACAAGCAAGGAACAGTGAAACCGCGAGTGTAGTGAGATACGTAGTTCTTAATGATTTAAAATCATTTATTAAAGTGAAAGTCGAAAATCTGTGGCAAAACCAGTGGGACAGTTCAACTTCAAAACTTCGCGTGAAGTGAAAACGCTTGTAAAACCGTGGAAATCTCAAATTTCCAACAGAACTCATCAAGTTATTGTTACTCGCCTTCGTCTAGGACATACCCGACTTAGCCACGGACATATAATTGGTCACACTAATCCCACATTTTTTGACAACTGTAATATTCCACTAAATGTAAATCATGTACTTGTAGAGTGTCCAAGATACCGTTTGCAGAGACAGACCAACCACATCATCGGATCAACAAGTGAAATCTTAGGAGAAGATTATAAAGGTTACAAAAATTACCATCAAGCTGAAAATTGGCAGGATTGTTCAAAATACCATCATAAATGAAATCTAAAAAGTCCTCATAAATCCGAGCTAAAAAGTTTACGCGGGGTCAAAAGTCACCAAATATGGTTTTTAGCGATTTTCAGCGAAACGGTAAGTTTTATCATAAAATTAGTTTTAACAAAAAATGTAGATTACATAATTATCTATAAAAAATCTCTTATTACTTTTTTCTCTAAGAGCCACCGTTTTTGGGATACAACGATTCAAAAAGTTGTAATCGTCATAATACGTTTCCACTTCCACACCACCTTTGAGGTAGTGTACTTAGAGAGTTTTTTTAACGTTGTTTTCCCAGTAGGCCTATTCAACGGATCTGTTATGATTGTGTTTAATTTGAAGCTATTGAATAATTGATATTAGCAAGGGTTAAAAATGATAAGTTATAAAAAGCGGTATAAATTAAAAAAAAGGGAAATTTATCCAACTGGTTTATAATTTTCTAATACTTCTGCTTCTCCTTGTTCTTCTTCTTCACCTTCTAGTTCTTCTTCTTCTTCTTGTTCATCCTGGGTGCAAGTAAATTGTCCCAATAATGACACATCGCATGGCTCCTCGATAGAATAAAATGAATCCTCAATTGTTGGAGCATGACCGGTTTTCACAATTAGTGCTTGCTACCTAACAAAACAGTCCAACTTTTTTGCAACCACATTTAGCGCTACATCCCTTTTTACAGTTGCAAACAATTGTGTTTGGGAGTTTTTCCGGCGCAGGTGGGAGTAAAATGTGAAACAGTTCTAATGAACTGTCGACTAATTTCCATCCCCAGTCTTTTGGATCTAGCTGATAACCAAGCCACACTTGTTGGTAATATACCCGAAAAAGATGTTGATGAGCAGCCGCTGAGGTTGGAGGAAGACAAGAAAACTGCACTTGTTTTTTATTTCGAGTATTTTTAAAGAAACATGCATATCGAAACTTATCTAAGCACATATTTTTTTAGGCGCTCCATACATAGAGAGAAGCAAGCTAATTCCGTTGGAAATAATTTCTTGTGGAGTTGAATTATTTTTTTTAAACTTCAGCACATTCAAGTAATATAATTAGGTTTAATACGTATTTTCACTCCGGAGTAGTACTCAAAACTATAATTAATACCTCGAGGGTGTCACCTACCTGAAGGATTTCACCACCCACGAAGATAACGGTGTAATTTGCATAATAGTAAACAAACTAAATTTGCATAAAGTTTATTGTATATTGAAATGTTTATTAGTACTTAGCAATAAACATTTTGCCTAGAAAGTTGGCTTTCACTATTATGTTCAAACCCTTCTGAAAAAAGCTATTTTTGTCGGGAATAAGCCGTAAAATTGAAATAATACATTCATTTACATATTTCATACTATTATATTGACTGTATCCTAACTCCAATCCATTATTTTAACAATTTCATACACCACCAATACAATATAGATATAAATAACTTTGCCAACCTGTTAATTCATTTGTATAATAATATTCCAATTTAAAATTTATTCTTTCTCCTCTTTCACCATCATCTGTTTTTATCTTTTTTGTTTATCATTATCAATAGCAGCTCATACTTCCTTTTTATCAATTTGTTCAATTTAATTTTGTAGCAAACAGTCAAATTAAAATAATATTTATTCAAAGAAAAAAAAATTGTAAAACACAATTTTCTTTTCAGAAAACAATAGATTTAAATGTCAGACATTTTCAGATATTAAAATATTATCATATTATCAATGTTTTGGATCATGACCTTTTGTTAAAAACCTTTGAAAATCGACTACCTTTTTCTATACTGTCAATGTCACTCCAAAGAGTTCCTTACAAACTTTTGACACCTGGTAGTCAACGTTGGCCTAAGATGGTTGTTTAAGTTTCCTGGTAGGGTTTCACCATGTTCCCGGAGGTTATATCTTTTAACATCGGCGTTTAGTTTGTTCAATATTAATTTGACATAATGTAAATCGAATTATAAATTCAACCATTGTTTGGTTCTGGGGCTATTTAGCAAGTATTCAAGTAAGTAATCATAACCACATTTTTTAACTTTCAAAATTTCAACCATCTTTTAATTTTAATAGTGGGATTTCTTATTTTATTGTAGATTCACTGATGATGGACGGATAGGTCTGAAAACGTTCTGAATTGGACACATTTTATTCAATCCATTGGGATTTTTAAATTTTAATAAATATACCAATTACATAGAAGTGGTTTTTTACTTCATGTTAGAGTTTTTTAACTATATGGTATACAGCCAACTTAGGGAACTTCCCTTTTAGTTTAGGAAATAATAATTCTTATTATTTTCGCGTTAAATTCACTTTGTAAAGATTTTTTGTTGACACTGTAATATAATACAGCTTATACATCGCATCACTCGGTAGACCGCAAGCTATATAGTAGAAACATTATCATATTTATATCTTATATTATTATGTGTAATATAAGTTAAGTTAACCGATAGAATATTATGTTTACTTGTATTACAGCTTCAGTGATGTATATACGTGGTGTACTAATATGTACATATTATGACGATTAGAACTCTTTCAACTCTTTGAATCGTTGTATCTCAAAAACGGTGGCTCTTAGGAAAAAAGTAATAAGACATTTTTTATAGATGATTATCTAATCTACATTTTTTATTAAACTAATTTTATAATAAAACTGACAGTTTCGCTGAAAATCGCTAAAAACCATATTTGGTGACCTTTGACCCCGCGTAAATTTTTTAGCTCGGATCGGATTTATGAGTACTTTTTAGATTTCATTTATGATGGTATTTTAAACAATCCTGCCAATTTTCAGCTTGATGGTAATTATTGTAACTTCGCTCCTATTTTTGAGTCTAACTAGACCGGTCTATTATAAAGACATCAATATATTTAACAAAATTTAACATTTGTAAGTAAACTATCTCATGTATATGTATATATTATGTCGCTAATTACCTCAGAGGTTGATGCTATTTTTTGTAATATAAAAAAATTGTGGTATAAATTTAGGTACTATTTTAGTTGGAAATAATACCTGCAACAACCAGATCATAATATTTTCTCAAAAGGGTTTGCACACATCATAAAAATCTTTACAAAATGAACAAAAAGCATAAATCAGAAGAATTATTTCAATTTTACACATTAATTTTTTGTCATATCAATTTACTATTTTAGGTGGAAATAATACCTCCAGCAACAACAGCATATTTTTTCTCAGAAGGGTTTGTTCACTTTGTAAAGATATTTTTACCGGCAATGTAATATAATACAGGTTATACACTGCATCCCCCGGTACCCGCAGACCGCAAGCTATAGCATAAACGCGACAGTAGATCACATACTATAGAAGCACATACATAATTCGTTTCATGTTTTAGAAGCTGAGAAAAACATCCCAAACACCTACATAGCACGATTATTATTAAGAGCATTCGTATTATAAATTACTAATTGGGAATTATTTCCCGACGTTTCACCTTCTAGTGTTCCTCTAAAAACATTCAGAAAAAAGTAAGAAAATAATTTATGGTGATACTTACGTTGTTTCCTTCTCTGATAACTGCCAACAATATTTTTAACAATTCTGCGAATTCTTCTATTCTTACTGGCATTTTGTAATAATTTTGCCATAAAATCTGTTTCAAAATCATCACAATAAATTGTACAGACATACTTGCAGTGAGCACATTGAATTTGTCAGACCGGTGACAAAAATTTACCCATTTCCTACATAAAACATTATCTTTGAGAAACCGAAAAAATTTAATTTTATCAGCTAAACCTTTAATTCAATTATTGTTATTACAATAACTGAAAATAGCACACCTCATTTTTACCCTTTTTAGTAAGGTAGATCTTACTTTTACAAAGATAAAATATAAAATAAACTTAGCTAACAACCGAGAAAAATTCAAACTAAACGGACATTACGAACTTGCAAGTCTCCAACTACGTCATGACTTCAACCTCCTCTCTCTTCAGGATGCGCAATATCTTATCTTGGTAGTTATAGTATCATGGTTAAATTACGTATTGCGTTTCAATGCGCAGAAAAGATAATGATAAGAGATTTAACTGATATAAGAGAAGATGCCAACTATTTTTTGAATAAAAAATAGTATCAGTATATTAATATAATCAGAAATTGGAATAAAATATATATTTAAATATAAATTAATAAACATCTAACGTTCATAACGTTCCGAAAATATTGCCAAAGTTTTAATATCATATTTTCCCTGAATTAAAAACAATGCTGAAGTGATATTATCAACTTTCGTTTAAAGTAACTATGTCATGATATTGCCGAGATACCAAAAACCTGAAAATTGTGCCGGCAAACATTAGACACGCCGGGATTTTAATATTAAAATCATAATTTCAAAGCGAAGGCTGTTAAAAGTAACTGGAAGCCGAATATTTAGACCACCTGTGTATTTTGTATTTTCAATTTAATATTAAAATAACTACTGCAAAAAGAAGAGCAGACTGAAAAATTCCAGTTCAAAAGAAAAACTTCAGGAATCTTCTAAATTACGCTGCAACAACTAACTACAATTTTAATTTTAAATTTGAAGCTGCAGAATTGTATCGGTAAGTCGGTAAGTTGTTTTGTATACATCCTGTTGGTAAATTGCCTTCAAAACCGCTCTCTTTTGAACTGTAAATGAAAGCGGCCGCTTTTTGAAACTTTGCATTATAAAAACAACACGTTTTAGAATGATTATTTTTTTCACATTTTAATAACATAAAAATTTGTATATTAAGCCACCGAGTAAATCACTTTTATAAGATAGACGCAGCCTTTTTAAGCAGCAAAATATAAAATTCTTTCTATCCCGAGAAAACATTTTAATATTCACTTTTTATACCAGTTGTACACAAAATAGCATCATCAAGGCTTTTCATTCCGGATGGAAAGTTTGCCACTCTTACTTAGAGCTCTCTGATTCGCTTATTGCGGTGAATCACTTCGTATTCTTCTTGTATATTGTCAAAGTTTGTTGTATGACTTGGCTTTCGTTACAATTTTGTTCCATTCATTTCGATATGTGCATAGTTCCCTCCAGTTTATCACTTTTAAGATTTTGATCAGGGCCGCGCCAAGGCTTTCAAGCGCCCTGGGGCAAGTAATTTTAGGCGCCCCTTTCCACCTTCCTAAGTAAGTAGTTTTTTGTCGCTTAGTGAATCGTTATACGGTATACCTACAAACTATTTTTTATGTGTTAGGAAAGTATCATCATCATCATAATCTAACCGTTGTCGTCCACTGCTGAACATATGCCTCCTCTAAGTTTCTCCATGTCTCCCAATCTTGAGCTACCAGCTATCCAGTTCCCGGCAGTTCTCTTTAGATCGTCACTCCAGCGCGTTGGTGGTCGATCTCTGCTTCGTTTATCCGATTGTCCGCCGGTGTTCGGTGTTCTTGCCACATGACCTGCACATCTCCATTTCTTCTTTGCTACATGTTCTACTACTATATCTTTAATTTTTGTCCTTTGCCTGATGTTTGGTATTCTGTCTCCTTGTGATTCTTAGCATGGCCCTCTGTGTAACCCTTATTTTCTACTCTCACATTTTCAGCATCAGTAAAGTAATACTGATAAGTTATTATGAATACTATAAATATTTACAAAAAACAACGATTACATTATCAGAGAAGAGAACAAATAAATATATAATTATTGTTACTATAGTTCATTTGCTCATGGTTTTTGCTCTGTATATTAAAGAACCGCTTGGATTGACATGAAAGGCATACGCCTAGCTTATTTATAACAAAGAAAACAATTGATATTGCGTCGTCAGGGATGAAAAAATATACGTTATAATTAATTCCGGAAGTGGATAAACTGACCAATTCTAAGCAACTTTAAGTCAATATTTTTCGAGTTATTTGCGAGTGAATATGTTCATTTTTCAACATAAAAACCACGGGTTTAGACGGTTTTTCGCAAATAATACAAAAAGTGTATAATTTATTTAAAAAATGTTTTTAGCAAAATAAAGATTATAAATAAATTTAAAAAACTTATGCACGCATGAACTCGGTGGATCTAGTAGAGGAAGAGTTGTAACTCGAGGAAGGTGGGTTCTTATTCGTCAAATTCCAAATCGAACATTTCAATGTGAAATAACCAAATAATGAAGCACTTATCGGGCAAATCTCGTTATAATTTGTTTAAAGTCTTTAGAAAAAGCTTTATTTTTGTTTTTTAAAAAAGTTTCTAGCAGCAATAGTAAGCCAGTAACGCTGAAAATAAAGTTGGTCCTTTTTTTGGTCAAAACATCGTAAAAATCCCCGCTTACTTAACATCCTCAATGAAATTAATCGTTACAGCTTTAAAATTTACTTCACTTATATATATATATATATATATATATATATATATATATATATATATATATATATATATATATATACAGGGTGATCAACTTCTGTGACAAAGTCCAATATATCTGTTATTATACAATATATGAAAAAAAGTTATTAATAAAAGTTATAGACACCTTTAATGTACACATTTTAAAATCAGTGAGAAATATACAGAGTCCTCCATAACACCGTGCCAAACCAAAGTTAGGTTTTTTTAAATGGAACACCCTGTATTTTATTCTAAATCTGGTTTCTCTACATTTTTCTGATTCTAGAGATATAACACTTGTCTAGGGTTATACTGAGTGTTTCAAAGTTACGAGCACTTTTATTAAAAAATCATACTGATTTGATCGCCCTGTATGTTTCTAACGGTGTAATATAAACTTATTTTTTTAAAGCTCTTGACTGTCAATATTAAAGTTGTTTTGCAACAATGTACAATTTTTTAATAACTACACAAATTGTATACAGGGGGGGTCAAAATGTAAATACAAGGTTTTCTTCATAATTTTAAATGGAACACCCTGTATTTTATATTATTATCGAAAAGTTCTATCACTATACTTACATATCTTTTAAATATTTCCTATACCTAAAGTTATTAGTTTTCGAGATATTTTAGTTTTATTGTTAATAACAACATGTATTACTTAGTTATTAATATCAATACTTTGATTTATTAAAATTTGTTAAAAAAACTAAATTAAATAAAAAAATGTTCAACGTACTTCTTATGTTATAAAAGGTGTTCAAAATGACCTCCCATAACGTCTACACAAGCCTGGAGACGAGTTTCGAAAGACCTACTGATGTTTGTAAGCATTTGTTGTGTGACACTTTGAAAGGCGTTTTGAATCCTAATTTTCATATCGTCAACTATTGTTGGAGGTGTCCTATACACTACGTCTTTAATATTACCACAAAAAAAGAAGTCAACTTAGATCCATAATCTTGCTCTCTTGTAATATTTTGAATACTTGTATGAGGATTTTCTGTAACAGGCAGTAAAACATTTATTTAATTTTCATCCGTAATAATGATTTTTGTTTTTCCTTTGCTTCATAAACAGAACCAGTACGAATAAATCTGTCTAATGAGTTGTCAAATGCTCTCTTATTTGGTTGTTGACGCTATGAACACCGTTTCTTATAAATTATTGTGGCAACTAATGAGTTTTTGAAACACTCTCCTAAAATCCATATCAGGTCTGTAATTTCTTCACGACTAAAATTCATTGTTAGGTAACAATTATAACAATATGGCAAACAATTATAATCAATAACAAAAATAAAAACGTACAGATAATTAAAATCTTACATCTGACAGTTCTTATGTCAATTATTTCAAAGCCACCTTAAACAAGAATTTGCAGCAATTTATAGTTCCCATTTCTTAATTTCATTTTGTTAGTAAATATAAAATTGTCGTTATTATATAGAATTTACCATAAAATTGGAGAAAAAATGAAAGGCAGTCTAATTTTAATTATCATTAACAAACTCATTGCAGGTTTCTAATATTAAGGGTAATTAATTTACTGTAATAAGCGTATCTATGAGTTATCAACAATAAAACTAAAATATCTCGAAAACTAATAACTTTAGGTATAGGGAATATTTAAAAGATATGCAAGTATAATGAAAGAACTTTTCGATGGTAATATAAAATACAGGGTGTTCCATTTAAAAATATGAAGAAAATCTTTTATTTGCATTTTGACTTACCCTGTATACAATTTGTGTAGTGATAAAAAAATTGTACGTTGATACAAAACTACTTTAATATTGACAGTCAACAGCAGTAAAAAAATAAGTTTATATTATACTGTTAGAATCATACAGGGCGATCAAATCAGTATGATTTTTTGATAAAAGTGCTCATAACTTTGAAACACTCAGTATAACCCTAGACAAGTGTTATATCTTTTTAATCAGAAAATATAGAGAAACCAGATTTTGAATAAAATACAGGGTGTTCTATTTAAAAAAACATATCTGTGGTTTGGCACCGTGTTATGGAGTACCCTGTATATTTCTCACTAATTTTAAAATGTGTACATTAAAGGTGTCTATAACTTTTATTAACAATTTTTTTTCATATATTTTATAATAACAGATATATTGGGCTTTGTCACAGAAGTTGATCACCCTGTATATATATATATATATATATATATATATATATATATATATATATATATATATATATTTATATGATCTGGAAGTTTCACCATTTCAAAGTGCTTATTTTTGAAAAAGATTGGTTTTAAATTGAAAAAACAAATAACTTGAAATTTTGAAGGAAATGCCTTTTTTTCAAAATTTTTCCCAAGAATATATTTTCAATAAAACACTTACTTTTTGAGTTATTTGCGAAAAACTGTCTAAAAAGTGTTTTGTTTTTGTTGAAAAATAAACATTATTCACTCGCAAATAACTCGAAAAGTAGATATTTACTTGGGCACGTGATACTCCCTAGGGCATAAGCACACGTCGACACAATAATCATTTTCTTCTTTGAAATGTTGGCTATGTGTATGCCAAATTTCATGTTAATCCAAGCTGTTCTTTAAAATTCAGAGGTTTTGCAATATTTCACCGTGAGTGAATGGAGTAATAGTTCAGTTTAATGAGAGAAATAACGGTTCGTACACTTAGGAGATCAAAGTAACTGCTATTTTTATATCTACCTACGATTGGTAAATTTTCAATTTTACAAGATAATAAAATATTATTAATATTTCTGCCGGCGCATTTTTGGTCCGGCGCCGGGGGGCACCGTCCCTCTCCGCCCTTATGGACGGCGCGGCCCTGATTTTGATGTCCCTTATGACCTGGTACTCCAAACTCTTTCTGAGTCTTCCCCTTGGTCTTTCAGTTTCTACCTCCTCTCTAATGACCTTCTTAGTCACTAGGTCATTGGTCCATCTCTCTATGTGTCATCGCCATCTCAGTCTCTGCACTTTAATAAATCTAATTATTGTATCTTCTCACTTCATTATGTCTCTTAGTTCATGGTTTTCATTTTACGTTTTCCATTCTTATAGGACCCATAATTCTTCTGATGATTTTTCTTTCAAATATTCTTAATTTTTCTTCATGTTTATCTGTGAGTTACATTATTTCAGATACATATCTGAAATAGGGAGCGGGGGAGACGGTAGGAGCCTCCACGAGATCAATGGTGCCACATCAACTATAAAACAGTAAACACTATTGACGGGGTCCCCTGGAAACGTCTAATAGTAGACGGCTGATCCTTCCAACACTGGACCAAACCAAACTAAATCAGATGGCAAACATCAAGCCTCAACGGTTCTTCTCAGAGCCAACACTGACGGTAGCGAGCATAAATATCGAGGGCATCACTACAGCAGAACAAGACATACTATCAGAATTCTGCAAAAACACTAAATGTGAGGTATTTTGCATCCAGGAAACCCACAGAGACCTAACTGCAGCGAGACCGAAAATCTCTGGTATGAAACTGTTGGCGGAGATACCACACAATAAGCATGGAAGCGATATTTTCAGAAGTCAAACCATAGTTTCATCTGTGGGAACAACAAATGTAAACGGTATAGAGGTAATAACCATTGAGATCAGAAAATGCACAATAACCTCGGTATACAAGCCCCCAAACGAGCCTTTTATATTTTCACCCCCAACTAACTTTCAATCACAACCGAATCAGCTAATACTGGGAGACTTTAACAGTCACAGTTTACTCTGGGGCTATGCACATTCGGATGCGAATGAAGACGCAGTAGAAGCATGGGCTTAAATGAGTGGCCTCGCGCTAATCCATGATCCTAAACTTCCGCCATCTTTTCAGAGCAAAGTTTGGAAAAGGGGATATAACCCGGATATCTGTTTCTCAAGTAATGACCTCGAAGACCGATGTACCAAAGTAGTATATGGGCCCATACCCAATACTCAGCATATACCAGTTGGTATAAACATCTTTTCAATTGTCAGACCTCAAACTGTTCCATTCAGAAGGAGATTTAACTTCAAAAAGGCAAACTGGCAAAAGTATGCAGACATACTAGATTCTGAGCTGCTACGTCTTGAGCCAAAAGTAGAGAACTACGAAAAATTTGTAGAAGTAATAAAAAATGTGTCTAGAAAAGCTATACCCAGAGGATGTATGCAACAATATGTTCCCGGGGTGTCCAGCGAGTCCAAAGAACTAATGAGAACATACGAAACCCTCTATTTCACTGACCCTTTTAGCCAAGAAACGGTTGACTGCGGAGCAGTCCTACTCGAACAGCTGAGTCAAGCCAGAAAGGAAAAGTGGATTGAAACCCTGGAAAAAATGGACATGACACATAGTAGCAAAATAGCATGGAACCTTGTAAAAAAACCTAGCGGTAACAGAAAAGAACATAAACCACCTTGCAAGATTACAGCAAACCAAGTTGCTGCTCAACTCCTTATGAATGGAAGAACTAAGAGCACATATAAAGACCCATATACTAGAAGAGGATTGAATAAGGAGACAAACCACCTAGGAACTCCTTTACACTAAAAGAACTCCACGACGGTATGAACAGGTTAAAAAACGGGAAAGCTGCAGGTGTGGATGATATATGCAGTGAACAAATAAAGCATCTAGACCAAGGAGCAAAAAACTGGATACTGCAACTTTAAAATACGTGCTGCAAAGCCTGCAAAATTCCAAAATCATGGAGAGAATCTAAAGTGATAGCCTTGTTAAAACCAAGAAAGGACCCACAAAATCCCAGTAGCTACAGATCTATTTCGCTGTTGTGTCACTTTTTCAAACTATATGAGAGGCTCATCCTCGCCAGAATAGAAAAAACTGTCGACAAGCACCTCATCCCACAACAAGGAGGATTCAGGCCCGGCAAATCTTGCACCGGTCAAGTCCTCGCACTAATAGAACACATTGAAGAGGGCTTTGAAGAAAAACTTATAACAGGGGCTGCTTTCGTAGATTTGGACATATGGATCGTATGCGATCATACGACATAATAAAAAGCAAAGTGCACAAAGTAATGTTAGCCCCCTGGTCAAAGTGTAGATGATCCTGTTGATTTCTTTTGTTTGTTTGTGGACGAAAAAATTGTGAACGAAATAGTGAAGTGAACAAATAAAGAAGCCGAAAAAGTCCTGAGGATAGAGAACTGGAAATATTGCGACTCTACAGAGCTATATGCCTTTATTGGACTACTACTAATTGCAGGGCACATGAGTGCCAAAATCCAAAATGTAGATATACTTTGGAGTAAGTTTTATGGACCTACTATATTTAAAGCTACCATGGGGTTAAAACGATTCAAAAATTTGCTAAGATTTGTTCGATTTGACGATAAGGACACGAGGTGTGAAGGAAGAATGAACGACAAATTAGCAGCAATACCTGATGTGTGGAATCAAGTCAACCAAAACTTTCAGAAGTACTATTTACTATTGTGTGAATAAATATTTTTTCTACAAAAGTTTTCTTGCATTTCATTATTTTGTGCAAATCCTTCAGGTAGATCGCACCCTCGAGGTAGACCGCATACTATAGTAGCACCTTTTTTTAATCTAGATAATTTAAATTTAACTTTAATAAAAAATCAAAATAGAATATTAGAAATATATGGTTAAATAGGAATAGTACATTCAAGAACAGTGGAGGGCCCAACAGACCCGAGTTGCCCGGTTACGTAAGTAAAATGTGTTACCCGGATAAGGGTTAACGAACATTATTTTGTACAGAGTGAAACGTAATTTTACCACTTTCCTTGTATCTTCCCATAAGGACTGTGTCATTTGCATATATGCTAGTATTCGTGTTGATGAGTGGGCTATAGTTCCTTTAAGTCGGCTGGCCTTGACTGTTCCTTCTACTGCTATGTTGAGTAGTGTGATTGACAGGGAATCGCCTTGTCGCACTCCTGTTTAGATTGCAATTGATTTTGTGATACGTTCTTATGTTGTTACTTTAATTCGAGATCCATCCATAGTAATTTTTGGTAATCTTATTAGCTTTGTCATTCAATTTCAATTTACATTTCAATAAATACAGTCAAACGCTTTATTTTTCTATTGTTTGTGTAATTATGTGGGCTGTTAAACTTTTGTATTCAGTAGAGATATTCCTTCATGGTTATTACAGTTTGTTGCTTCTCCTTTCGTAAATATTGATATAATTCTGCCATATTTCCAAGTATAATTTTCAACTAAAATTTTAATTATTTTAAATTTGAAGCTGCATAATTGTATCGGTCAGTTGCTTTATACACATTCGGTTGGTAAATTGCCTTCAAAACCGCTCTATTTTGAACTGTAAATGAAAGAGGTCGTCGCTTTTAAAAACCTTGCATTATTATTTGTTCACATTTTAATAACATGATAATTTAAATACTAAACCCCCGAATAATCACTTTTATAAGATAGACATAGCCTTTGCAAGAAACAAAATAAAGAATTCTTTCTATCTCGAGAAAACATTTTACATTATTTAATTATACATTATATACAGGGTGTAACAAAAATACAGGTCATAAATTTAATAACATATTCTGGGACCAAAAATAATTCGATTGAACCTAACTTACCTTAGTACAAATGTGCACATAAAAAAAGTTACATCCCTTTTAAGTTACAAAGTGAAAATTGATTTTTTCGAATGTATCGAAAACTATTGGAGATTTTTTATTGAAAATGGACGTGTGGCATTCTTATGGCAGTAGCATCTTAAGAAAAAATTATAGTGAAATTTGGACACCCCATAAAAATATTATGGGGGTTTTGTTCCTTTAAACCCCCCAAATTTTTGTGTACGTTCCAACTAAATTATTATTGTAGTACCATTAGTTAAACACAATGTTTTTAAAACTTTTTTGCCTCTTAGTACTTTTTCGAAAAGACCGTTTTCATCGAGATATTTCGAATATTTGTCAAATCCACCACATATTTGTATAATATGGTTAAGTACGATTATGGAGAATTGGCAATAATATGAACATTTATTTATGATTTACATTTTTAGGGATATTTTGAACCATATTAAAAAAGAAGTCATATCTCGATAAAAGGTGCCTTTTCGAAAAAATACAAAGGGGCAAAAAAGTTTTAAAACACTGTGTTTAACTAATGGTATCGCAGTAATATTTTAATTGGATCGTACACAAACATTTGGGGGGTTTAAAAAACAAAACCCCCATAAAATTTTTATGTAAACATATTGAAAGAAAAATAAGCCTCAACTCGATAAAAACTGCCTTATCGAAAAAATAATAAGTGGCAAAAAAGTTTTAGTAATATTGAATTTAACTAATGGTACCACAATAATAATTTAATTGAGACGTACACAAAAGTTTCGGGGTGGGGGGTTTAACGGAACAAAATCCCCATAAAATTTTTATGGGGTGCACAAATTTAACTATAATTTTTCTTTAAGATGTTCCTGCCATAAGAATGCCACATGTCCATTTTCAATAAAAAATCTCCAATAGTTTTCGATATATTCGAAAAAATCGATTTTCATTTTGTAACTTTTTAGGGCTGTAACTTTTTTTATGTGCATATTTGTATTAAGGTAAGTCAGGTTCATTTGAACTATTTTTGGTCCCAGAAATATGTGATTTAATTTATGACCTGTATTTTTGTTACACCCTGTATATTTAGATACATTTAAGGACAGGAATCTTACTAGGTGTACATGGAGAGAAGTTTGCTGCGCCCTGAAAAACGATTTTGAGATTATGGTGGATAAAGAAAAAAATTTGTTTAGTATTCAATATTATTCAATAACCTCGTGTCACGACAACAAAGCAACTGACTGTTTGACCGGTAAACATCCGGTACGTCTGCAAGAACCAGTGATGTGGGAGAGACATCACTGGCAAGAACCGAAGCACCTGCTACCAGTAAAATATCGGCAGATTTTATACTGGCCTTCCAAAATCGGTGTGTGTTAAAAGATTAGCGTTACACTACTACCACCTAATCAACTGATTAAGTGATTAGATTCTTTCAAACCCGAAAGAAATCAGGTCCGACTGATTTAACACGACTTAAAAAAATTGGTTCCTTTTGTCCATAAAAAAGATTCTACCCTATATATGGTTTTTGAAAACTCTAATAAGAATTCTACAAATTAGACAAATAGACAATTAAACTGGCATAATCGGCAAAACACCAAATGGCAGAATCGTCCATTCTCGAAAAAATTAATTTATTTCGAAATTTTGCCTCTCACTATACAGGGTGTCCAGAAACTCTACCGACAAACGAAGCCGGGGATTCCTCAGATAATTTTAGGACAATTTAACCCAATTCATCTAGTCCGAAAATCCTTCCTAAAGGAGCTAGGCTATTTGAAGATGGCGTCTGGTAATTAGTTTTTCTTAAATATCTCCAGAACACTTCTATTTAGAAAAACGAAAATGGGTATAATCGAAGCGAAGATCGGTGGGATATGCGCATTTTATCAATGAAATTCGATATTTTTAAAACATTCTAGGAGCCGCTACAGATAAAATGTTTTAACAACCCATTAATCATTCCGAATTCGTGGATAGATATTAGTACAGTTAAAATAAATAAGACGATAATGATTTAATGAGTGAAATTTAAAGTTTTTTCTACTTTAACGACAAAAAAGGTAAGCTCATTAGCAGAACCCAATTAAAAATTATTTTGCACATCATATTTGAAACATTATTTGGTTGAAAAATCTCATTTTTGTTGGCAAAAAAATATATTAATTTGTCTGGACTAAATTACAGTTCTGTTTAACTTAACAGAGATATGTTACTATCAATATTAACACAGTGTTGCCAAACTGAATTTTGTTATTTTGAGTGTAAATTTTCCCAGCGATCTCCGAGGGTACAATACATATACTTACCTTCCAGAGATACATCGATTCCGTCCATTGCAAATTTCTAGTACCAGTCATAGGCGTGCGTTTGGGGTAGGGCAACAGTTATATTATCTCATAACTTTTTGTTTTTAATTTTTATGCCTCTTTGGGTCTCGATTATTAAAATGTACGGTATTATAGTACTAAAAGGTACACTTATTTAAGTCGATAGGATACACCGGTTTCTAGAAAAATCGATTTGAAAATTTTTTGTTTTTTGAATATCAAAAAAAAAATTTCAAAAAAAAACTATTTAGTAAAACGAAAACTGGTACCTTTATTTATATTCCAGAGATGAATCGATTTCATTGATTGCGAATTTCTAGTACCGGTCATATGCGTCCGTTTTGGGCAGGTCAACGGATATTTTATTGCATAACTTTTTTGTCTTTAATTTTTAAGAATTTTTGACACTGGATTATTAAGTTATGATGTATTCTAATACTAAAAGTTACTCTTGCTTTAAGTTAATAAAACACACCGTTTTTTTTTTTGAAAAATTTTTTAATTTTTTTTCAAATCCAGAAAACGAAAAATTTTAAATCGGTTTTTCTAGAAAACGGTATCTCCTACCGACTTAAAGCAAGAGTACCTTTTAGTACTAGAATACCTTACAATCTAATAATTAAGTATCAAAAATGCATAAAAGTTAGACAAAAAAGTTATGCGATAAATAAAAAATAACCTCTTCACTCAATTGCGAGTTCACAATGGATGAAATCGATTTATCGCTGGATGATAAATATGTGTACCAATTTTCGTTTTTCTAACTAGATGCGTTCTGGAGGTAGGTATTTAAGAATAACTAATTACAGAACGCCATCTTCAAAGAGCTCTAGCTCCTAGGAAGCATTTTCGGACTAGGTGAATTTGGTTAAATTGTCTTAAATTATCTGAGGAATCTCCTATCTTCGTTTATCGGTTGAGTTTCTGGACACCCTGTATACGTCGGCTTCATGGAAGAGTGGCAAACTCAAAGCTGAAACAGTTTAGACAACAAGTGATTAAAGTTTGAATATCACGAATATTATTAAATTAATATTTGTTCTAGTTACGATTGTTATTAAAAAGCATTTAAAATATTAAAAATCGAATATTAGAAATAATAAATGCAATAAAATTCGTGATATTCAAACTTTAGCACTTGTTCAAACTTTTTCAGTTTTAAGTTGTAAATCCATCGCTCCGTGCGTAGACAACTATTAGATAGCTATGCTTCCACGGTCACTCCCGGAGTGACACATACCCTTTTTGTTTAACAAAGTTGTCTGAAGATTGTTAGTATGTACTAAAGATTACTGGGTCAAGTTTCACTAACCTTCGCAAAAATAAGTAAACTTATCAAGAAATTGTTTTCTGTGGCTTCCGGCTTTATAGAGGTGAAAAGGGTCGGAAACCATGCTCATTTTCCCTAACATTTTATCATTTATCTCGAAAAATATTGATCTTAGGAAACTTTTTTGTCGATAATACACGCAATAAAATGACTCTTTTAACTTTTACACAACACTGGTCAACAAAAGAAATTCTTTTTTCAGATTGTTATTTTTTAGTAAATATTTTCTGTTTGTATTCATCGAAAATAACTCAATAAATAATAAAAAAAAGTTTGCTTTTGTACCTTTAGATAAATAAATATACGGTGTTTTGCAGATTTTTTGAGTACCCGTTGTATTTAAGATGCAGAAGGGGTGAGGGGGGACTGTAGGTGTGAATTGAGAAGTGGCACACTAATATATGGTAGTGTACGCGTGAGAATTGCAATGGAATAACGTATTTTATGTGTCGCAAGGTCTAGAAATATCTTCTAAAAAGTGTAAAAATGACGTGGTTTATTCTGCTATATTTGTAGCAAATTTATTAAAAAAGGAGCCCAAAAAATTTATTTGACATCTCTACAAAAAGCTTAAAATAGTTCCTCTTCACAATGGATATATTTCCCTCTCTTCCTCGAGCTCAGTCTGTAATGCTCAAAGAAAATTACGAGGGCGTTAAAATGATGCTTCAAGTTTTAAAATATAAAGAGTACGTCCGGCCAGTGTAAAGAGTACGTCCGGCCAGTGATAGGGGATTTTAACATGGTTTGTTTTCTGGTGCGAATGCAAGGCGGATATACTAAATATCCATATTACCTTTTGTGGGATAGTAGAGCCGATGTACTTCACTACCAGCAGCACTCATGGTCTCATCGAAGCGAGTTTCAAATGTGGATCCCCATCATGCTTTAATGCCCCCATTGCGTATACAATTAAGTCTCATGAAGCAGTTCGTAAAGGCTCTTCGTCAATATTCTGATGCCTTTCAATTTTTAAATCAATCTTTCCGAAAGTGTCAGAGGCTGACAATTATAAAGAGCGTATTTCTAATATGCTTGACAGCTTCAAAGTCATGGGTTGTGGGATGTCTTTAAAACACACATGCTGCATACTCACTTGGATTAGTTTAAAGACAACTAGGATGCATTTAAAGACAACCATGGTGGTGCAAAACTGTACCTCTTGTAGGTCCAGGTGTAAAAAAAGAGAAAATGGAGCTGGACCGCTCCAGCTTGCTCCCAGGTTGACTGACTGGAGCCGGAATAGGTTCCTCTCAGGTGCTTGAGGGTCTATGACTTCCCATGTTGTAGTGTAATATTTCCCTAAAAGGCGGGTTGATTTTAGTGAGGTTCCATCGAGGTACTTCAATCCCTACTCCAGAGAACAATGGGTATTTTCATCTCACTAGGGAACTGGAGGTGTTAACTAAAAGCCTTTGCTATATGTAATTGAAATTATGAACCCGCCATTTTGGGTACCACAGCTGACCTATTCTGGGCACAGAAAAGCAGGGGGAATGCCTTTACCAAGATGTAATGAACTTCGATCAACGGTATTAAGGAGAATATAATGAGAACAAGATGGTAACTACGTTTGGGGGCCCCTACGAGATAGTCCTTGTTTACGCAATAGAAATACCAAAACAGTTCTTTTTTTAAGTTTTTTTGTATTGTTTTTTGTTTTTATGAGTTTTATATTATCCATTTTTTATACTTAAACTTAATAAAAATATATAATTCAAAATTTATTTAGATCTCAAAATAATTTAAATTAAAAAATAGAGCTTTTTCATAAAATTTGAAATTTCGTTCTGGTATGTACAAGAGCAAACTTTATTAGATAAAAATATTTTTATTTCTTTAGTTAGGTATAAGTAACTTATTAAAATCAGAGGTACATAACTCAGACTCAAAATTCATGTCGACCAGTGCAATCCGTATGTTGCCAAATTCAAATTTGCCATTGCGAAGGATAAAATGGGATGCTACAGAGGGGGTACAAAAATGAGGTATTTATATCTATTCCAAATATTAATATTAATATTTGTAATTTAACATACATAATTATTTATCTTTATTAGGAGAATAGGACTGGCAAGAGAATTTAGATCAGATATTCCCATGTGTTTGAAAAGGAGGGTCTTTGATCAATGTGTACTCCTAGTTCTAACGTATGTACATAGCAGAAACATTGACCCTTACCAGAAAAGCAATCAGTAAAATAGGAATGGCACAAATAGACCAGGGCATTTAGCCCCTATAAACACCCGAATAAATCGATTTTTAAATACAGCACTTAGAGACTTTCAGTTTCTTGCAACGTATTCAGGATGACGTCAGGGAAAAAGTCTCAAAAATGGGTTGAAATGCACAATTGCATTTTAAAGTGCATAAAATGCATCCAAAAGTACATAAACATGTCAAAATCAATATACTAAGGACCACATTTTTTTATTCGGGGTGTTTTTGGGGTCATTACTAAACACGAATACGCCATCAGAACTGACCCCCAGATTACCTGGTGTCCAAGGTCACTGCAAGGGACGTCATCTTCTAGAGTTTTGAGGGTTTTCGGCATTAACTTGATGCAAACGGATTACTCATGGGTTTTTGGGGTCGTTAAATACGAATATGCCATCAGAATTGACCTCCGGAGTACCTGGTGCCCAGGGTCACTACTAGGGCACGCCATCCTCTGGAGTTTCTAGGGTTTTTGTCAATAAATTGATGAAAATGGAGTACATGAGGGTTTTTGAGGTCGCTAAACACAAATACGCAATCAGAACCGACCTTCGGAGCACCAGGTGCAAGGGACGTCATCTTCTGGAGTTTTGATGGTTTTCAACATTTAATTGATGCAAATTAATTACTGGATGGTTTTTTGAGGTCGCTAAATACGAATATGCCATTAGAACTGACTCCCGAAACACCTGGTGCCCAAGGTCAATGAAAGGGGCACGATCTTTTGGAGTTTCGAGGGTATTCCGCATTAAATTGATGCAAACGGATTACTCACGGTTTTTTGAGGTTGTTGAGAGCTAATACGCCATCAGGTCCGACCCACGGAAAACCTGGTGCCTATTGCTTGTCATTTTATCGAGTTTCGAGAGTTTTTGTCATTAAATTGATGCAAATGGATTACTTATAGATTTCTGGGTTGCTGAATAAGGATAACCCATGAGAACAGACACCGGAGTACCTGGTGCCTAAGGCACGTCATCTACTAGAGTTTCGAGAGGTTTGGTACTAAATTAATGCAAACAGATTACTTATAGGTTCTTGGGGTTGCTGAACGCGAATACTACCTATTAGTACCGAAAACCCTGGAAACTCCAAAACCTGACGTCTCTTGCAGTGACCCTGGGCACCAGGTGCTCTGGAGGTCGGGTATGATTGCGTAATCGTGTTTAGCGACCTCAAAACCATCGAGTAATCCACTTGCATCAATTTAATGCCGAAAACCTCGAAACTTCAAAAGATGACGTCCCTTGCAGTGACCTTGAGCACCAGGTGATCCGCGGCTCGGTTCTGATGGCGTATTCGTGTTCAGTGACCCCAAAAACCTGCCGAATAATAAAATTTGGTCCTTAGTATACTGAGTTTGACATGTTCATGCACTTTTGGAAACATTTTATGCACTTGAAAATGCACCCAGTTTTGACTAGTAGACTTTTTTCCTGACGTCAACCTGAAAATAATGCAAAAAACTGCAAGTCTCTAGATGCTGTATTTAAAAATCGATTTATTTTGTGCTAAATGCCCTCGTCTAAAAGGGCAATGGAGAGGTTAATGTTAAATAAATCCTTTATAGACAGAGTTTTAAATGAAATAGAAGAAAACCTGGTGTTACGAACGCTGTTAAAAGAATTACAACGCTGAAATGGAACTGGGCGAGACATGTTGCCAGATTCAAAGATGAAAGATGGACCAAGAAAATTTTAGAATGAAGATCTAGACACGATGCTTATGTAATCGAGAACGTTCTCCAACAAGGTGGTCGCATCTGGTGATGACATCAAGTGCATCCAACACAACTGGATTCAGGGTGCTCAAGATAGAATGCAACGTAATTATTTACGGGAGGTCCATGTGGGCTCAAAATTGGTAATGATGTTAATGATGATTTATCTCTACGATTACCTGTGCAAAGCCAAATTTATAGGCTTGTAAGGTAGGTAACTCTATGTAACTTGCAAAAATGTAGAATATTTTAAATATTTTGATTATCTTTAACTTTGGTAACTTTGACAAAAAATAAAGCACACATTCTCTTGTATTAATATTTTTTAGCAAATGTCATCAAGTTTTAAGAATCACTCGAGTCAATTGTTTGTCTGCAAAAGGGTTCCTCTAGAAGGCAGACTGGTCTTTTGGAAAAGTACAGAAGGAGCCCTGTAACTAGGTAAAATTTATTAATCGGATAATTATCGTTTAGAAGCCTCAAGTGACGAAGCAGAAGAACAGAGTGTAAAACGCTCAACCTTTACAGAATTAAATCTGGATAACCTCTAACTAAATTTAGCAGGGTCCCAAAGAAGTGATCTGCATTATACTGGTAAATACTGGGTAAAGATACTAAACGGTTTGTAAACAAAACAGAAAAATAGTTGGAAAATTAAAACTTCAAAAGATAGTTACTTAGTTCCCAGGGATAAAAGGTGTTACCAAAAAGAGTCCATAACAGTGTTGGATTGATAAAAGCTTAAAATTATTAAAAGTTTTTATTTACCAAGTAACAAAAATAAGTTAGATTTTTTCGGAAAAAAAAATGTCAAAATAAATATGTCAAATGTCAAATAAATGTTTTAAAGTAAAATTGTGGCTTATTCTCAATAAAAATATTAAATTCTATTAAGATAATACAACAAAATAGTTTCAGAAAATATTAAGTTACATTAAATTTTGATTTTCTTGTATGGGAGTGACTAAGTATCCGAAAGAAGGAACGCTTATTCAAAGGCCTGCTCTAATTACAATTTTTTCGGTTACTATGTGATATTTAGAATTAAGAGGTGCTACAAGTGGCCAAGAGATTAAACACCATGACGGTGAAAGTAAGCAGTTATACACTGAGTCAAAAATAATTAAACGAGTTCAATTAAAAATTATTCTAGCAAGAACATCATCATCATCAATGGCGTTACACCTCTTCGTGAGTCTTTGTGGCGTTTACTATTGCCTTCCATCTTTGTCCGTCGTGTGTCACTATCCCATTGTCTCACTCCCACTTTCTCCAGATCTTCTCTGACTGCATCTTTCCACCTTTTTCTAGGTTGTCTTACAGACCTTCTCCCATTTAGTATTTCCCAAATTACATTGTTTATAATTCGATTATCGTTACTGCGTATCACAGGCCGTGCCCATCTAAGTCTATTGGCGTTTATACAAGGTGTCCCAGACTAATTTAGCCACGCTATATCTCTTAAACGAAAAGAGATTTTCGAATGGTACAAAAAGTGATATATTCTACTTGTAATACACTTTAATATGGCGTACAAAAAAATCATCCCCTAAATACTCATCCCTTAATTACAACCCCTAACTTTAATTTTTTTAATAGCACCCTGCATATTTTTTATAGTTTTGGATGCGGTCTTTTATCGTCTATTCAACACATTTTTAAAAATAAAATCGGTTCGTAAATAACCAAGAAACTATCAGTTTATTTTTGTTAATAGGGATGTTCACAAAAAATTAAAAAGTCATTTCAAACATGTAAAACGATTAAGAAACACCCTAGGAATAATTGTCCAAAATTTCAACAAAATTGAAAAAGCCTTTCTATAAAAAATCTTTATTAGAAATCTAGCATTATTTTAAATTTCAAGAACGCTTCTCTATTGGCCTGACGTCACTAGTTGCATACCCCAAGCGCGCGCCATTCTCATAGTGTTACTGTTTACCTGTTTGACGTCTCAGGTCATTTTATTTTGTTCTCTTCTTGTTTTATCAGGGTTAAACTGGAGTTTTATGGTGAATTTGTTTAGATTAAAGTGGATAGACTGTTTGTAAGGACATATTTTGAGTTTTACAAAAATAAACAAATAAAATGGAAGACGGTTTTCAGAAAGCCGATTCGTATAAACTACCGACTGTAGTGTAGATGTAACAATGGTGTATGATTTATTGGCATCTTGTAAAAAAATAAATCTACCACAGCTTTACTGAGCTTATATTCCATATAATTTTCCATGTCTTCTTTAAGCTAAAAAAATAAATGCTTAATACTCCACAAAAAAAAATAGAGAAAGTTGTATGCATGCATTGTACGCATGCATATTGTATACATACATTGGCTGGTTATTACTTTACCTTGGTTAGGTGTATTAAAAACATTTTTTTTCTTCTTCATGTGCCTTGTCCGTTGTGGACGTTGGCTATCATCATGGCAATTTTAATTTCATTTGAGGCGTTTCTGAATAACTCGATCGATTTTTGTCCAAATCATTGGCGTAAGTTTTTAAGTCATGAGTGTCTTTTCCTCCGGGTCCGCGTTTGCTCTCTATTTTACCTTGCGTTATCAGTTGGAGTATACGATATTTATCATGCCTCATGATATGACCGAAATATTTAAGATTTCGTTTCTTAATTGTAAAAGAGATTTCTTTTTGTTTTCCCATTCGACGCAATACCTGTACGTTGGTGTGGGTCACCCAGGATATTTTGAAGATACGTGGGTACACCCACATCTCGAATGCCTCTAGCTTTTTCATTAATGTTTCCAATATTGTCCAGGCCTCTGCGCCATATAGCAAGACCGGAAATAATAACATTTTAGCAGCCGCATTTTTAGTGGGAGAGATATTATGTCGCAATGGGTGAAAATATTTCTCATGCATGTTGTTAAATGTTGCTATGTCCTTTTCAACTCTAGATCTTATTTCGGTTGTTTCGTATTTCGAGTTGACAACTGTTCCAAGGTAAAAAATATTTTTGAACTTGGGTATTATACATTTTCATTTCAACCAATCTTTTCACTAAATTATTAATGATTTTAATATAATATAAAGTCATACATACATCCACATGTAGTTATTTCAAGGTTTACTTTTACTGTATGTATTATTAGAATCTCGTTTTTAGGAATATCCCAGTTTAAGGAATACAAATTTGAGGTCCCGAAACTTTTTCATATACTCTTTAAGGGGGTAGGTAAATCTTGGTCCAATGCTATTTAAATTCATTCATTTTTTTCGAATCCTGAGAAAACTAATAAGTATTTTTGAAAAATGTAAATGCAGAAAGAACAATTACGTTATTACCGAGAGCCGAAAGTCTCTGGAAAACTTCTATAATGTTTATTTTATTGAGTTAGTTCTTTAAGTTAGTTATTTTAAGTTCTAGCTGCAACAAACCATTTCTTTTTCTGTTTTAAATTGGCTGGAACGGTAATAAAAATCTTGTCAGAACTGTTTTTTGATGTATTTACACACCCAGGAAAAAAACACCATTTATTTGGCTTTATTTTTAATAATTAAATACGTAAAAAACTGCGCACATTCAAATACACTGAGTAAATAAGTATACAAAACTAGTCGTCGATCAAAGACGTTACGACTGCTGACGTCACAGACCGTAGCCTCGCTGCAGGGTACCGTTTTTCTAGCCTCCAAGAAAATCAACATTATGAACTCGTTTATCTTAAAAAATATACATTTTTAAACAGTTTTATGATTGTTACGTTTTTATATACCTTGTAATCTATTGAATTTAACTATATTTAAAAATTAGTGAACATCCCTATTGTGTGTCCCAGACTAATTTATCCAGGCTATATTTCTTAAACGATTAGAGATTTTCGAATGGGACAAAAACTGATCTATTCCATTTGTAATACACTTTCATATCGCGTAGAAAAAATTCATCCCCTAAATATTCATCCCTAACTTACAGGGTTACTTGCTATTTAAAAAAATAAAGTTAGGGGTTGTAACTAAGGGGTGAATATTTAGGGGATAATTTTTTTCTACGCCATATTAAAGTGCATTAAAAATGTAGTAGATCAGTTTTTGTCCCATTCGAAAATCTCTATTCGTTTAAGAAATATAGCCTGGATAAATTAGTCTGGGACACATAATTAACAAAACTAAACTGATATTTTCTTGGTTATTTACGAACCGATTTTATTTTCAAAAAATGTGTTGAATAGATGATAGAAGACCACATCCAAAACTATAAATAAATATACAGGGTGCTATTAAAAAAATTAAAGTTAGGGGTTGTAACTAAGGGATGAATATATAGGGTATGATTTTTTTCTACACCAGATTAAAGTGTATTTCAAGTAGAATAAATCACTTTTTGTCCCATTCGAATATCTCTATTCGTTTAAAAAATATAGCATGGCTAAATTAGTCTGGGACACCCTGTATATCTGACTATATTTTCCTTTCCGAAGAGTGACTCTAAGTCGTTATTGTGTCTACTCCTCCGTTCGTTTGTTACGCTGTCTCACTCGAAGGATTTTACTTTCTCACACCATAATTTATTTACTTCTCTCTTTTTGTCAGCGTCCATGTTTCGCTTCCGTAGGCGACAACTAATAGTATTATGGTCTTATGTATCTGGATTTTTGCACCTCGTGAGACAGGTTTTGACTTCATTAGATGTTTCATGGAAAGAAACATCTGTTTCCTGTCATTATTCACGTTTCAACTTCTCATTCTATTTTGTTGTCATTGGTGATTGTTGCTCCCAGGCATTTAAACTCTTTAAACTTAGAAGATATATGATCGTTTATAGGCATATTTTGCCTTACTTTATTCGCCGTGGTTCTTGTTTTGAAAGGACCATGTGTTTTGTCTTCATTTAATGAAGTGGGTGCAGCTTCTTCAAATGTCGAGAAAATATCCTTAACTTAAATATCCTTAAATTGTGCTACTGCATCTACATCATCGGCAAAGGCAAGTACAAAAAAGTATTACCAGTCAATAATTATTTTAAGTAGCGACTGAAAGTGTCATGACATTATTTAAAATTTAAAAACTCATTAATAATCTCCTTATGTGTAGCAGTTTCAGATCATGATATTTTAAAAATAAATTTTCCCATATTTTACACTCGTCTACTTATCCAAAGAAAAAATTGGACACTGTAGTTAATACTATTATAATATAATCTCGCATTCCACATAAGTGGGCATCCCTTGGCAATCTGTTGTGAATAGACTGGTAAAAGGAAACCACTATACTGCCTTTATATTCGCCATACTACACTTCTAAACGATTATAATGTCCGTCGTTAAAGTTTATTTGATACACTTTTGTATTTAAATTTATCTGTTTATTTTTAGCATCACAAAAAGGAAGTTTATTGCCTTAAAAATGTGTGGTCGGCGGACAAAAGCGGAAAAGTCAATTTTTGAGAAAAAATTTTTATTCATTAAAATCACCTAAAAAAAAATATTTATCGCTGGAATGAAACAGACAAGTCAAATGGTATACCTGCGGTTCCATATCAAATAGTTTTCTTTTTCACACTCACACTTTTATTCATTTTAGAGATGAACTAAAGCAATCAAGTCCTTTTATCGTGTTTAGTTCGGCTTGGACCTATCCAAAACATTTAACTTAACCCGGTCCAGTCGCGAATGTTTTTCAGCTAGGATATTTTGTTGTCTACCAGGACACCTTTTCCTTTGATGATATCCTTTATAATCAGCTGTAAGAACTCGTACTTATCATTTCTAAGTATATGCCCCAAATATGCTGTTTTTCTCCTTTTAATAGTGGTCAAGAGTTTTCTGTCTCTTCCCATTCTGTGCAACTGTTGCACAGAGGCGTGCGGTCCATGGAAGCGGGGGAAGCACCGCTTCCCTATACTTCGATATAATAAAATATATTATTAATTAATATTTAGTTATCAACAAATTTTCCCTAATCTAAGTAATCTATTATGTAGGCAATAGGATCGAAAATATTAAAAATTTATGGCATAAACGAACTCAAATAATAATATAATACACACAATTTAACGCATCCTATACCAAGGGTCCGTGTCTGTACGGAAGCTCTTTTCAAAATCAGCGCAGTTAATCTATCCAAATGTTGGCCAGGGGTGGTCAGGGTTTAATGACCGCACCCACAAGTCATCTTGAGTTCGCGCGAATTTTCTTACCCTGGAAGCGACTCTCTGGTCGCCTTACGGCCAGCATTTACTAAGTCAGTCGAGATTCGTAGGGTTACGAGGCGACGTTTTTTTAAATTGTAAATTTTGTGCTGTCGTTTATCTTTTTCTGCAATGGAAGGAGCGAGAGGACCGTCCTGTGGATTTATTAACAATATAGACAACTGTTTTTGTATTTGTATTGTGTGTAGCTTATTAAAAAAAGGATTTTAAAGTCGAAGTTATCAAGAGAAAGTGGACATTATGAAGTCTGGTAGGTCCAAGGAGCCCATTAATTTGGAGACAAGAGTGGAAAAATCGGCAAAGTTTACCAGACATTTCCATGTGGGTTTTTATGAAAAATATGAATGGCTAACTGGCTGCAAAATTGTATCAAAATTATTTTGTTGGCCCTGTATTCTTTTTAATACAAGCGAAAAAACACATTAGAACTCGGTCGGCATTACAGATTTAAATAATTTTCACAAAAGTGTAAAGCGACGTGTAAATAGTAAGTGCCATTTAAGTGTTACAATTAAAGAAAAAACATTCGGGGCATATCGCATTGAACATAGTTTGGAAAATCGTTTAAAAATAAGCCATAGATTTCACAATGAAAGCGTTAAGAAAAATAAGAATGTGTTAAAACGGTTGATTGATGTAACTTGTTTCTTGGGAGAGCATGAATTAAGTTTCAGAGGTCAGAGGTCATAATGAAACAAGTGAATCGGCCAATTGAGGAAATTATATAGATCTTGTAAATTTGTTGAAATTTGGCAAAATATGATGAAACCCTAAAAAATCATTTTATTAATTCCACGGTTTTCCGAGGTACCTCAAACAGAATCCAAAACGACTTAATCAAAACGCTTAAGAAGGAACGGACCTGCGACTTAAATATTTTGTGTTGGTATTATATGACGTCACGGGGATGATGTGCATAGGGATTTATACTGTACCAACCATATTCAATATAATATTGTGTTTTATGTATTCGATTTTTTAGGAACGTCAACATACAACCACCGAAAAGTATAATTCCATCGGTAAGAGATCAATGATAAATTCTAGTGTTGCTGTTCTTGTACTTTTAAGAGCACTAGTGATAAAGAGGAGCACACATTTTTGTCGAGTGTAAAGACTGGCTATACACGTATGTATCGCATTATCTATATACAAAGGTATCTCACCATAAGGCCGGTCGTCCATTGGAAGCGTAGTCGCGCGACTCACAAGTAGCAAGTATACGTCAGTATACAAGCGGCTAATCCTAACAAATTAAATGTAACTAAACAACGTCCTGTGCAAACGATCTTGAGCGACTGGGCTCGGCCGACCACAAGCGAATGGCGACCGATCGATCCCCCTTGAATGAAATTTGTCGCTTGTAATCGCATGTGATGCTACACTGGTTTGCGTTTATCTGTGCAGGCATTGTGTTAATGTTCGATATGGAAATTGATAACAAAAAATTGATTAGTGGCGTTCGTGAACGAAGTAAAGATAAAGTCGAAAGAACTGCGCGACTTATTTATAAGAGAATATAAATAGGTTTATAAAGCAGGAGATGAATCTCTGGAGGAAGGTTCCTCTTTATGGACGTGACCAGATGCTGTTCCTCTCCGACATAGTTAAGCCAAGAGAGTTGAAGGAAAATGTTGCCTCTTCAGAAAGAACTCCTTCACGAAATAATGAAATAGACGCCATTTCAGATGAAGACGATTTGACTGATATGGAATCACCACAAACAGCTGTCACGTCAAGGAGAAGTTAATGGGTCATTGAACGAAACCAAAAAGAGGAAACCCCCAGTACTTGCAAGCAGTGGCGGTTTCTCCATAAGTGCATATGTGCACGTGAACCCCCAAAAATTATTTCACACCAACATTCATATATTATGTAAAATTTATCATTCTATAAATAACATTTTAATCTAACTATACAGTAATTGAGATTCGAAATAACAGGTCCAAGGAGTTTATAAGTATCTAATAGGTAACATTTAATTATTTTTATTCTATTTCAAAGGAGAAACTTCACGGATGCGAGGCCTTAAACAGAACCTCTCGTTCACCGCTCTTACGGTGGTTCATATCCCAATGGCTTTCCATAAGGCAAAATACAACTTACCACTCGCCCCGCTACCCGCTATAGCCAGCAAGTTTAGATGGCCACAAGTGCACAAGTTGGATGTGATCTTATGGTGTTTTTAAGGTACACGGCACACGTACGTTTAAATTTTGCTTTCGTGAAGTTCGAATTTCGGAACAATATTAAGAATGAAAGGATTTGTGGATGTTAATGTTAGCGTGGAATATTTAAAATCTATAAAATTTTCTTCATTATACAGGGTGTTAGTAAATAAGTATGAAAAATTTTAAGGGCTAATTCTACATGAAAACTTAATACCAGTTTGCTCGATAAACATATGTCCGCAAATGCTTAGTTTCGGAGATACGGGGTGTTGAAATTTTTATTTCAAACTGCCAATTTATTTATTGCTCTAAGACCAGTTGAGCTATGAAAATGAAATTTAGTGAGTTTTAGGAAGTAGTTATTACGAATTTTCTGACATCCAATTTAGAATTTTGTATTCATCATTGGTGCGCCTACGGGCGATGGTCTGAATTATTTGAAAAAAAAATAGTACGCCACTGAGATATTTCGAACTAAAAATTATTTTTATATTCCACGTCTAATTTATGATAACAAACCTTTCTTGCCTTTTTTCATATGATGCACCGTTTTTATGCAGAAAAATAAAACATCTTGGCGCGTATTTTTCATTTCTTAATACATCATCAAAAACTATCCAATATAATAATACTGAACTAGAACAATAACAGAAAATATTACTAATAAGATTTCAACTAGGTGTAAATCTGCAAGAAATGTTTAAAACTATCTCCTTTGCAGATAACAGAAGAATTTTATATTCATCATTGGCGCGCGTACGGGTAATGGTCTGAATTTTTTGAAGAAAAAAATAGTACGCCACTGAGATATGTCAAACTAAAAATCATTTTTGAATTTGTCGTTCAATTGACGACAAAAAATCTTTCTTTCCTTTTTTTCACACGAGGCGCCGTTTTTATACAAAAAAATAAAACATCTTAATTACCAAGTATTTGAGGTAGTTTCCATATGCATAGAAACTTAGTTCAAATACTTTGTAAACGTTAAGAAGTTTAATTTTTTTTGCATAAAAACGGCGCCGCATATGAAAAAAAAGGCAAGAAAGATTTTTTGTCGTCAATTGAACGAGGAATTCAAAAATGATTTTTAGTTTGACATATCTCAGTGGCGTACTATTTTTTTCTTCAAAAAATTCAGACCATTACCCGTACGCGCGCCAATGATGAATATAAAATTCTTCTGTTACCTGTAACGGAGATCATTTTAAGCATTTCGTGCAGCTTTGCACCTAGTTGAAATGGTATTAGTAATATTTTCTGTTATTGTTCTAGTTTAGTATTATTATATTGGATAGTTCTTGATGATGTATTAAGAAATGAAAAATATGCGCCAAGATGTTTTATTTTTCTGCATAAAAACGGTGCAGCATATGAAAAAAAGGAAAGAAAGGTTTTTTATCATAAATTAGACGTGGAATTTAAAAATAATTTCTAATTCGAAATATCTCAGTAGCGTACTATTTTTTTCTTTAAAAGAATTCAGACCATTGCCCGTAGACGCGCCAATGATAAATACAAAATTCTTAATTGTATGTCATAAAATTCGTAATAACTATCTCCTAAAATTCACCAAATTTCATTTTCATAGCTCAACTGTTCTTAGAGCAATAAATAAATTGGCAGTTTGAAATAAAAATTTCAACACCCCGTATCTCCGAAACTAAACATTTGCGGACATATGTTTATAGAGCAAACTGGCATTAATTTTTCATGTAGAATTAGCCCTTAAAATTTTTCATACTTATTTACTAACACCCTGTATTTAGAAGAAAAATTAAAAATGCCGAAACCAAATTTGTTAATTAAGAATGTACCAAAATGCAAAGATCGGGATTATAAATGATTATTTAAAATGGAGACTTGTGTAAAAACTTACAAATTGTGTAGGTGTGAAGCACATATTATTGGGAGAAGAGGAAGCGTAATGAATAAAATAGAAGATACGATTTTAACTATCCGGCGCAGTCCACTTAACTAAATTTATGATTAAAAATAATTTACAAGACGATTTTTCTGAAATAATTTGAATTCTTTAATTACTTGTTGGGCCAGGATCGATTAACTGCACTCGCAATGTTTTCAATTAAAAAAAAATGATTCAAGAAATTCCAAATTTTACTGAATTTGTTTGTGAATAATTTATCTAAAAAAAAGGCGACTGACTTTCGTTACAAAACTTGCTTGTAACATTTAAACACTAAGTTATAATTTTCCGTTAATAAAATACATTATTTCTTGTACTTTTTAATAAGGTCCTTTGATTTTTACAATTTGACGACACTCAAAAAATTTTACCTTCGGAAATAGGGTCTCAAGGTCTTTTTATATCTTAATATTATGTGTACACCCCCAATATTTTACACCAGGCGCCGCCACTGCTTGCAAGCAACCATTAGATGCGTAGAGAACAACATGCAACGCAATCAGAGAATGCTCATGTTCATCCTATTGGTCCTCTAACCAGTGGCGACGCGTGACTTTTTCTAAAGTGTTACCAAAACCAGATGCAAAAAATCTTATTTAAAAAAATTAAGATATGGCTAAATGTATATACATATAGCTTCAATAATATCATTTTGTATATCACTTGAAACTCTCGAAAAAACAGTTGATGTTTCTAGATCTTGGCAAAATTTTTGATCTTTTTCGGCAATTAATGTTAACAATTCCTAACAATTCCCTGTAATTGCCTCGAATGTCAGAGCCGTCGCTCTCAAAATGACCACGAAACGCTAATTCTTGTTCGGCCAAAAAACATACGGTACATATCTATTATAAGTGAGCTAAGGATATACGAGTACCTATCTATTTTTTTAACAAACTCATTATGTTTAGCAATATTTGCTTTAAATGCTTGATTAAGAGAAATTTTGATTTTTGTTTTGCCAAAATGAATCAAATTGGGTATACATCTTACATGTAGGTAACGGAGAAATTTCATGTCTCTTTTTTAAAACTCTAAAACTATTTAAATCGTGAACGTGGTCCACCCATTTTTCTGTAAAAACCAGAAGACATGGCCAACAATACAGTATATTTTTCTTGCAACCACATAACCAAGGATTTTCACTGTACCAACTAAATTTAAAATATCGAGCAAATTTTTTAAATTCCTTTTTTAAATTGTTTAAAATAGATCTTTCATTTTCAATAATCTCATTTTATTTTTCAATCAGAATTACTTTTCAAGTAGTTGATCGATTACGCAACGACACTCATCCATGGTGAACTGCACGCACTATTTATTATAGGTACTGTTAGCAAATTTAAATCTGGTAACAGCCCTACTAATATACACAGCGCGCTTACGCCCATCGCTCCTTCAAAATTTTCACACTAGCCGGTCCCGAGCCGCCCGAGCGAGAGCAAGATAACCATTCATTGTCACCACAAATGAGACTGGTAACAGAATATAATTAAGTGCAACTGAGTCACATAAACTCGCCAATATCTTCGTGTTTCTGGCTATTTACTGAATTAGGTACTATTAACACATAATATAATAATATATTTCTATTGGTAAAAATAAAATAATATAATAAATGGAATTATTCATCGTCATAAAATACATATTTTTTTGCAAGATTTTTAACTGTTACCAATGGTAACAGTGGTTACATGGACGCCTCGCCAGTGCCTCTAACACCTACAAGTAGCTATATCCTGACAGGTTGATGGTAAATTTCTAGAAATCGAGAGGGCTTACAGTTATTTACCGAACATGCTGTAAGCAAAGGAGACTACGACTACCCGTTTTTGGTTAGCCTCCTTCCATACCTAAAAAAAGTTCCAGAAAACCGCAAATTAAATGTAAGACCATTGATTAAAAACACCAGTAAGACATAAAACTCAGAGTTGTTGAAGAAGAGCTGTACAACTGATCCTCGTATACCCCAACTCTGTACACAACATCGACACCGTCGCGTTGGACAGGCAAAATAAATGGACCCTCGTTACGTACGTAGAGTCATAGATAATTGAAACGTAATTCACCTTCAGATGATAGGAATTAATACTGGCTTGCCACAATATTTCGGGAACTTTTCAGGTACCCAGTAACTGTGTTATGTAGGCTAATACCAATTTGGTGCAATAAGAATTACAAAATGTTTGCAAGTTCTCTGAACTCTCGAGTAAGTACTTTTTATTTCCTTTTCATGATAGATGGGTTACCTTTGTTACTTTTGACTTATCCGATAGCAATCAAAGAATTTTTGCGGATTATTTAGTAAACCGTCATGCAGGTGATGGAATTCTCCCATTAAATTACTTCTAAGTATTTCATTTATTAAACACAAAAGTCTTTTGTTATCAGGACCAGTTCTCAAACGCCTTATCATGTTATGTAAGGTTGCTCAAAAAGGTACATTAAGGTCTTTTAAATCTATTTTACACTCTTTTCACAAAGCACACTTTTTTTCAATGATGACAGTCGCGAACTAAGTAGTAAATAGTCGCCTGCAGTGGATGATACCAGTCGCTCAGTCGCATGATCGCACATACACGAACGTATACGCGCTACCTGTGAGTCGCGCGACTACGCTTCCAATGGACGACCAGTAGAGATGGCGGTTTTTGACAAAACACCGGTTTTCGGTTATACCGGTTTTTTTGGCTTACGGTTTAACCTGGCGGTTATAACCGGCCATAAAAACCGGTTTTTGGAAAAACCGGTTTTCGGTTTTTTTTATCCAATAGGTTACAAGAAATGGGATTTAAAAAAATAATATCAACATAAATATTTTACTTAAAAATAATTATTTTGTATTTTGACAACGACACCCGACTTGGGCGTTAATAAAATCATTTTTAGGTAAAATTGTGGCTTATTTCCCATTTGAATATACTTGATTAAAAATAAATTGGATAATGCAATTTATCTTTTATTTTTACTACCATCAAAAAAATTTATCATGTATTACTTTTAACACCTTTGTATATTTGTAGAATAGGTACATTTTAACTCATTTAATACTTCCTGTATGGGTGTATCGATTTGAAAACGTAGGGAAATTCTTGGAGATTCGTATTCGTAATCAGTAATTCGATATTCATAGTCAGAGCATTATTTTTGGTAATCAAAATAAAAGTCATTCACCCACTTTCAATATCAAGAGTTAAGTGTGAAAAATAGATGATGTTTGCGTCTAATTCAACCAGATCACCTCTTATGTAAATATTATGATTACAAATACCTTTTCAAGGAAATATTATAATAAAACTTAGTAAATGTTTCTGGCTGATGTGAGATTGCACTTTCAGTTTGCTTCTGTATTTATAGAATAAAATAAAATTTGAATTATGGTTTTGTTTGGAATAATTAGTTGAGAATAATAATTATGATTGGGATCCGAAATAATACCTAACCTAATCCTAATCACCGTAAAAACCGAATAACCGGTTTTTACTTTAAAAAGAAAAAACCGGTTATAACCGGGACAAAAAAACAACCGGTAAAACCGGTTATTGCGAAGTAAAAAAAACCGGTTTTAGGTTTAAACCGGTAGGTTTTTCCCATCCCTACGACCAGCCTAATAGCCTCAAATCAGATACAATGATACAGAATGCGACAATTGAAAAGTACAATGAATTACGCACAATTTATTTGAGTGATTATATTTGCGATTCCATATTTATTAAACGATTCTGGTAATCAGATTAAATCATTTCAATGGGCCGAAGGCTGATTAAATAAAGTGGTCAGAACATTAATTGATGCTTTCAGAGATGGAGAAATTCAGTTATCGACGTGTTTATTTTAAATAAATATTTAATATAATTAATGAAGTGGTAACCAGAGTAGATACTAAATAAATCACATATAAGCATATTATTTGGAAACAGATATACAGCGTGTCTACTTAAGTTGGAAACATATTATGGGAAACTTTTTTATTTTTAATTTTATGAAAAAAAGTTATGTCCATCGGATATCAAATTTTATCATAGTATGCGAGGTAAAAGAAATATTAATTTCGCTCAGGAGTACAGTACCTTTAATTCTGTGGAAACCACATGAAAGAAGTATAGTTATGTTTTCAAAGTATTTAAAAAAATCATTAAAAGTCATTTTTATCATTCCTAAAACATTTTACTAAAGAAGATTCATTTTTGGTTTATAAACAATTTGAATACCTTTGTTAATATTAACTGTAGGCTAAAACTATTTCAGGATTTAAAAAGCTGGTATTTCGGAGGAGTATGGCAACTAATACTGTGACAGTAGAATTTTATAGGTTGGTGATAGTAGAGTGAAAATTGAGAGTTGTATGTATTTTTTAATTCTATACTATATAAAGTTAAAGTAAACAATTTTGCCAAAAATTAAAAAAAAAGTCAGGGAGGCAACCCCCTTATAATTTTTGGGTATGAAACATAGATTAAAACCTATTCTCGGTCCTAAAGGATATACGTGTAAAATTTCATAAAAATCGGTCAAGTCGTTACGAAGGAGTATGGTAACTAACACTGTTACAGGAGAATTCTATGTATATAGGAGTAACTGTGAATTAAATAATAAAAGTGACCAACTTTGACCGCAATTAACCTAGGCGAAAAGTTTTTTTTGAAAATTCGTATAAAAACACCAGCTTTTGAAATCCTAAAGTAGATTTATTCTACAGTCAATATTAACAAAGCTATTCAAATTGATTTTAAGCCAAAATGACTCTACTTTAGTAAAATCTTTTCGGAATGATAAAAATGACTTTTTATTGATTTTTTAAATACTTTGAAAATATAAGTGTTTGTCTTTCATGTCGTTTCCACAGGATTTGTGTATCATTATTATTTTGTGAATAATAACGTTGCAAAAAAGCTCTTTGGGATAAACAAATTGAATAAAATTTAAACTAATTAACAAATCGTCTTGAATATCTTTGAATCTTTTTGGGCATGATAAATACTGGTTGTCTCAACTTTTCGTGCAATATTAAAGTCTTAGGTTCATTTATGCAAAAGTTATAGCAAATTTTTTATTTTCGAAATTTTAGCAATGCGATGCAAGAAAAATGCAATTAGCGAAGTAAAAAATGATACCACAAAAATTAAAAAATATCCATTTTAAACCTTTGCTTATCTACTAAGAGATGAATACTCTAAATACGATATTTTATTACCCTATTTTTACCTGTAGCGAGTGTCAAGTGTCCCGACAAAAATCTTATTTCTATACTATATATATCGACAAAAATACTATTTCATTTTATATGTATATGTACATACTGCAAAAACGTAAAGTGTGCTTTGGAGGCTCAGAGACAGGAATGATGTGACAAATCATCTTGTAGCGTTGTCTCTTTTGGACACCTCGTTATTTTCGATAGCGTGACATATTAGTTGTAATCTGTCTGGCGTAGGGTGAAGTGCTTTCTGTTTTCACAAACAACGTGACATCACTACTATACCACCCTGTTATTGCAAAGGTAAGCAACAATCAAATGTTTGATTTTATTTCTAAAATGTAACAAAGGTATTTGGACCCGCTCTTCCAGAAAAAATACAGTAACATGTGAAGGGGTCTTATCACTAGTAATACCACTAGAGGTCAAATTATTTCCGGAAATTTTTTTGAGATCTAAAAATATTCATGATCAAAAAAAAATTTCCGGATATTAATTTGACTTCGCGTGGTATTCGGTAAGAAAATTCCACACCAAATTTGCATTTGAAAATCCAAAGCTGCATGAACAGATTAATAGCGCGCCGTAGCTTTGTCAGCAATTATTTAGGCTTTCAAATTCGTAATTTCTACTCATTGTAGTTGCATGGGAAAACCATTTCAAGATAGAAAATAGTATATTCTTCAATTTTACATAAGTTACTACAAGTGATAGAAAATGAATCAAAACTAAATTATGTAAACAAATAAAAACCAGTCTGTCAAAAATGTTCTGTTATTGTAAACGTCAAAAAATTTCCACTATAATTCGCTGTTGGGTACCCCACGAGCAAAAAATTTCCGATAAAATACCTCCGTTGCCATGGTGATCTGTCAAAATAACATATTTTGATTGGTTCAAAATTACAGGTGTGGAATTTTCATTGATATCACATTCTTGTTCTAAAAAGATTATTTTTCATATTTGTTCAGGTAATATCGTAAGATGAACCAGTATTGATGATAAATTGGATTTTTTTGTTTTGATTACACTGGTAAACACACAATTTGATGCCGGAAATGTTTTTACTGTTTCTATGTAATTTTGGTCTGCTGAATCCAAAAACGCCACCAGATTTGCTCCATAAGATCGTTTTCAGAAAATTCGAAAACATATCACATATCTAACATATACGGTCATTTAACGCAGCACCACCTTCCTATATGTAGTGCTGCTACCCATCAAATAAACAAAGCACGAATAAAAAGTAAGATATTTATTGTATAACAATATACTGTTATGCTCTGTATTTTCTCTCTGTTATGAGATTGATCAGTATATTCTTATTTTGATTAATTAATTAATTAATTATTTTAATTACTAATTATGGAAAACAAAACCATAATTAAATAAAACTTTCCAATAAAATTTATTCTCAGGGCTAATTTATTTTAATGTATTATCTTTGGTTTGTGGCTTCTAGTATCTCTAGTTGCTTACTTCATCGAGGACAAAACAGGGAAAATAAATATACTAAATGTCATATAAATTCTATAAATATTATTTATTTATCCAATATACCACAAATATAAGATTTAAATGCATGCTAAAACTAAATTTTGTTGCAACTATTTCTTATCTAATAAATTAATCTTTAATTCTGTTCTGTAATCTGTAATTCTTTAATCTTAATCTCCTTTTTTTACAAAATTTTTATTTAAATAATTCGTTAGACTGTTCGTACTATTATACAGGGTGTCCCGAAAAGATTGGTCATAAATTATACCACAGATTCTGGGGTCAAAAATAGGTTGATTGAACCTCACTTACCTATATACAATAGTGCACACAAAAAAAGTTACAGCCCTTTGAAGTTACAAAATGAAAATCGATTTTTTTTCATATATCGAAAACTTCTAGAGGTTTTTTATTGAAAATGGACATGAGGAATTTTTATCGCAGCAACATCTTAAAAAAAATTATAGTGAAATTTGTGCACCCCATAAAAATTTTATGGGGGTTTTGTTCCCTTAAACCCCCCCAAACTTTTATGTACGTTCCAATTAAATTATTATTGTGGCACCATTAGTTAAACACAATATTTTTAAAACTTTTTTGCCTCTTAGTACTTTTTTGATAAGCCAGTGTTTATCGAGATATTTTGAATATTTGTCGAATCCACCACATATTTGGATATGGTTAAGTATGATTATAGACACCTGTTTGAAAATTTATTTATAACTTAAATTTTTTGGTATATTTTGAAAAAGAAGCCACATCTCGATAAAAGTTGACTTATCAAAAAAAGACTAAGAGGTAAAAAAGTTTTAAAAACACTGTGTTTAACTAATGGTACCACAATAATAGTTTAATTGGAACGTACACAAACATTTGGGGGGTTTAAAGGAACAAAACCCCCATAAATTTTTTATGTAAATATAGTAAAAAAGAAGCCGCATCTCGATAAAAACTGGCTTATCGAAAAAATACTAAGAGGCAAAAAAGTTTTAAAAACATTGTGTTCAACTAATGGTACCACAATAATGAATTAATTGGAACGTACACAAAAATTTGGGGGGGTTTAAGGGAACAAAATCCCCATAAATTTTTTATGGGGTGGACAAATTTCACTATAAATTTGTTTTAAGGTGGCCCTGCCATAAGAATGACACATGCCCGTTTTCAATAAAAAATCTCTGAGAGTTTTCGATATATTGAAAAAAATCGATTTTCATTTTGTAACTTCAAAGGGCTGTAACTTTTTTTATGAGCACATTTGTACTAAGGTAAGTTAGGTTCAACCGCAATATTTTTGACCCCAGAATGTGTGGTATAATTTATGACCATTCTTTTCGGGACACCCTGTATATAAAAAAAACAAAATTTACTTTTCTTCTTTTGAATAGATTACTTATTTCTTCTTTGAATTTATGAATGACTAAATTATGCTATAAAACTGTTCAATATAAACAAATATGGTATATGATAAATATAAAACAACCCTCCGTTTCACAAATATTCTGACTAATCTTTTTTTTCTTTTCTTTACCTTTTCTCATGGATTGTGTAGTCCTCGATTCTCCCACACGAGATCCTAGGATGCTGCGAACGAGCCTTCTCGTCCAAACTGCTTCACAAACAAACAACAGCACTCGCTTGAAATCTCTCCTCAGTTTTCTCTCTGCTCGATATCTTGTGCAAATTGATACCAACCGGCTACTCGTTCCAGACAGAAACAGGAATCTCTTCGGACACAAGGAGATCTAACTTCTCGACTCGATCAACGATTTCGTTTCAACACGATTCTGCTTACACGGCCGCCAACTTCACCACTTTACACCGACTTCTTACTTTTCAAAAACTGGATTGCTCTCTCCAGATGTTCATTACACAGTGAAATTTTTTTCTTCCTTAAACTCATACTCAAACACACTCTCCTCTTTTCATCCGTCTCTACACATTACGTCCCTACTTTCATTTCTTAAGAACAATTAATTTTGTATACAACTTTTCCATTTTGTAAAATTCCAGGAGATACCAAAATTATTTTGTGTTTCTACATGCTATAAAAAAACCGATATTCTAAAACTCAACAATTATTGTGTTTACCGTCTATCCTTCTAAGAAGCATTTATAAACGTCCTATTGTTCACTTCAAAGCGAATACATGTACTTTCTAATCCGACCGTATTAATTGTATAAGTCCGTTCATAGAATCATTAATACTGAACTTTTCCTCTTTCCGCGAACCACTGGTTATGACTAAATTATATTATTTACAATTTTTGGCCATATACAGGGCGATGAAAATCTATGATCTCGTGGTCTTTGACATAAAATTAATTTTCTGAATTCTTTCCATAAAATTATATAACTAAATCCCCGCCTTTTGAATTCGATAAAATTCTTTGCATCTGCAACTGATTTTTCTCGAGGCAAAACAATTTTCCGGTATACCTATTTCATTTTCCTAATTTATTTCCTATTCCCTACCTTAACTATATACTATGTGTCCTTCCTTCCTTTACTCGTGATACTTGTACACATCGTAAATTTTGTAAATTCCTCTGATCTTTTCCGAATCAACATGCCTCAAAACATAGCTATTTACTCCATTTTGGTTATCCACTATGTAAGGACCTTCGAAAACAGGCATTACCTTCGCATAAATATCTCTAGTGAGATTTGACACTCGTAATGCCCTTACAAGCACTTTCTCTCCCCTCTGGAACGTCACTGGTCTTCTTCTTCTATTTCGATCTTGCCGTTGGACATATTTCTCATTACTTCGTCGCAGCCTCCTCTGCACCGTTTCCAACACCTGTTGGTATTCTCTTGGCTCTGGATCTTCCCATGGTCTTATCGGCATCACACCCTTCATTATGTATTCCAGTGTCTCTTTGGTTACTGTACTCGGGATGGTGTTTAGATAATTTTCAATTTCCGCTACTTTCCTATCCCATCGTCGATGTTGTCCATTCGTCGCAATACGGATAAATTTTGTCACTTCCTGAATAAAACGTTCAGAAGGATTTCTCTGAGGATGTGTGATGCTGACAAAGTTTGTCTCTATTCCTCTTTCTCTCAGCTGTCCCTTGAAACGATCATTTCGGAAATACGTCGCATTGTCTAGGAGAATTCTTCTTGGTGTTCCTACTGTAGCTACAAAATTATCGATCTTTCTCATTATCTCTTCTCCTTTTGTGGTACGGCAACTATATACTTTTGCATATTTTGAAAAAACGTCAACCATCACCAAAATATGTTTATTCCTTTGGGTCGTCATGATCAGATCACTCAACATATCTATTGCTACAATTTCCACTTTTCCACCGGATACAATATTTTTTCTGGTATTTTCATTCTTGAAATTCCTACTTTTGTGTCTTTGACAAGTTTCACATTTTTGCGTAATCTCCTTGGCAATGCGGTAATCCTGTCGGCAGATAAAGTTTTCTCGAAAAATCAGCCAAACTTTTCTGCTGGCAATATGTCCATTGTCCTCATGTAATTTTTTTTATAATTTTCTATGCCAATCTTTGGGTCACCAAATAAAGTTCATTCCCGTCTATTCTCTTGAAAAATAGGTCATTTTCCCTCTCTGCTCTTCTTTTTTCTCTCTCGTTCAGTTCTTCTTGATTTGTTCGTATCTCATTTAAAGAAAATACACCTTCCTCTTGTGTTAAGATGTTTAATCCCACATGTAACGTAATTGCTTCCTTTTTACCTGTGTCTTCATCTCGTGTGAGAGCGTCGGCTATGATGTTATCTTTTCCTTTGATGTATCTCTAGTCTAGTATCTAGTATCACTAGTGTCTCTGAGACTGACCAATTACGCCAAAGTGATCATCCGTTTTCAGGCAATAAAGAAATAAGTTTCTCTATTACTTGTGTATAGGTACATATTTATACAAATTATATTAAATTCTCTATATAAACAAATTATATTATGCAGTTTTCAATAAAATTTTTTTGTTTATTGTTATAACTTTTTATATATAATATTTATATGAAGGTTTATTTACAGCTTGTAGCTTTTTTTTATTAATTTGGGCTATTATAAAGTTATCTTACTCAAAATTCAGCCGACTTACAAGCGAAAAATCGACTAAATTCGGTAAATTTGAAATGTTTTTGCAGCATCTGTATTTTTAATTAATGGTCAAGGTTTACCAAACATTATTTTGAAGATTTTTTTAAGAACAAAATTCATTTTGTAAAGACTATTTTTATATTTGTTAGTTTACGAATTATAATTACTTAAACAATTAAATTGTTTATAATAAATTCTCGTCACTTCCGGCGCAAAAGAAAGTTATAAATTCAAATTCAGCAGGTCAAAATATTATTCGATTTTTATTCATATTTGATAATATAATTAATAGGTAACACCCAGTATAATTTTAAAAATATATTTTAAATAATTAATACAATAAATTTAAATATTTTATACACGACAAATTTCTACTGCACTTATCACAATAACCATCAATAACTAACAAACAACTAAAAATTGCCTTGGAAATATCAATGGTCTTGGCGAATGTAAAATATAAATCATGCGATTCCCACGGTAAATCACTGTAAATCCCACAAACCAAATAAAAACACTGTATATCCCGTATTTACAGTGTTTATACTTGGGGATATGGATATAATATGTTTTATATGAAGATGGAATGTGATATAATGTGTTTCATAGCAATGTTAAATTGTGGTTCTACTAATTTTTTGTTTTTTTCTTCCTTGGTAATTGGTAGATAACAAAACCCTAAATCCAAAAATGCAATAATTGATTTTGAATAAGTGATTTTGAAAAAAATGGATATATGTACAATGTTTCTACTTGGGGCAGCCGAATGTTTATAAAACATAAATCAAAACTTTACAGATTTAGTAATTAGTTATTCAATATTTATACCTAACAACTATCGATTATACATTGAAATCGTCCATCGTGCAAGAGCCTTTTGTCATTACTGCCATACCAAATTTTTTTTTCGTCTAAAATTAAAAGAATTCTTAAATCTTTTAAGTTTTGTATTAATGCGAATATTGTATGAAATGGTGTTTTTGTTAATTAGATTATATATAGGACGGTGATAGGTATTTAGGTAGGTACTGATAATTTGTTAGCAAATATATTTATTTACATTTTCTACTATTCATCACGGGAAAAGCAACTTCGCTACGGGAGGCTACTGCGATACACTTCGTAAACAATGACGTAACTATTAACGGTATTTTTAATTTTTGGTATTTTATTTTAAGTATTAAAATTAGTTTATTATTTAAATAAAAATACGATCAAACTGTTTAAAATAAATTTATTTCATTGAAATCATAATAATAGAAGTATAACTTCTTACGTACAAAGTACACACACTCTCTTTTCATTAGAAGGATGTAATTAAGTAAGTGTTAAGTAAGTGTTAATGTTTTTTATGATTGGCGATAAAATTTTGTGTGCACCACGTCAGTAAAGATTCTTTATCGAACTCGTCTGTTACCACCAGATCACTTTACTGACTCGTTCGATAAAGAGTCACTTTACTGACTTGGTACATAAATAACTATTATGTTTTTTGTGATTCAAAGTGCCTAACTATGATACTTATATATAAGTTGTTGATCTCAAGATTGTATTATTACATTAAACTGTGTAAAAGATATTGATATTACTATTTTTGTTTTATTTCCATTATTATTTATTTACATTATTTTAAACAATACAGTTTTCATTATATACCTCATATAGAAGTACATAATTTCATCATCTTCAACGCGATATTTAATAATAGCACATCCAAAATAATACAAATTTCATGAACAATGTGATAAGTTCGCTGGCTTTTTTTTTAACTAAGGAATTTAGGGCATTCTGCTAATATTTTTACACTATTATGGCATGGATCATTATAATAATGAAATGCTTTAAAACTAACTCTAGCAATGCTATAAATCGGGGCAATGCTTAAATAACTAGGTGTGATCAAAAGTTTAAAAAGCGTTTACTGTGAAATCAAGGTTTACATTGTCGTCGCAAATGGACGATATTATATGAATAAGAACCACGTGTTTTATTTATTTAAGTTACCTAAAACCTAAAGTTAATTTATTGCATTACTTTCTTTCTATATGTTGAGAAATAATGTGATATAATGTTTTTTTTTTCATGTCTTAGTTCTATAAATGTAATGATAAAATCTAGGTAAAATGATTGATTTTATTTAAAGCTAATAGTTAATCTATATTCCTATTACAGTTTCGAGCAAATTAATTTAGTCGTTACTAGTTAAAAATTTTTTGAAACTTAAAAAGTTCCCTTTTGTAAAATTGTACTTTTTGTGATATCACGTTGTTCTGGTAAATGAGCGCTATATACAAAATATATGTTGATTCACTGTTACAAACTTTAATTTTGAAAACCAGGTCAATAATAAAAATAAATTTAAATTACAAAATGCATTTCTCGGAATAACATAATGGAATTTAGTTTATGCTTTTTCAGATTTAATATTTGTTGTTTGGTATAGAAAAGTAAATTGTTTCTGTTGTAATACAAATCGAATAATGGTGCGGTTCGATACTTTTTAATTCCGTGTCAATGATTATTTTTATAATAACCACATACAAATAAATCTGCATAGGATTTATGTGTAGCTTGTTTATATCGACAAATATTGGTACATAAATATTTTGTTAGTATATAAAAATATTGTTACGAATTGAGCATTTATACAGGGTGTCTCATTAATAATTGGATGTAGTTATGCATACAAGAACCAAGTCAAAATATATGAAAATGATCTACGACAGGTTTTATGTATTTCAATTGCAAAAAATGTAGCAGTGTAGTTTCAATTACGTAAGCGTTCATTTATGGATAAAACCTATTTATTGGTATAAATGTAGGCTAATGTAATGACCATAGTTTAAAAAATGTTATTTTGTTTTTGTTATGTGGCTTGGTTCTTTTTTGTATAATCTGAATACCTGAACTATAAATTCGAATACTGGAACCATTCTGATATTTATTCAATATGGATAAAAGTAACACTTTGGAAGGCAAAATATTTTATATATCAAATACATTCAAAATATAAGTTAGCGTCGTAACCATCAAGATAATCTTCAACATTAGTGTCACTTGTCAGAGTAGTATAGTGGTGCTTAACGTCTTCAAGAATAAGATGTAGTAAAGATGAGAGGTCTTCAAGCTTTTTGGGTGATATTGGTTTGCCCACGGGCCACAGTTGAGTTACAGATGACGAAAAGATATACCTTGTATTAGATACAGTCAGAAAAATGAAAGAATACTCATGAACGATCACATCAATCATATATTATTCAGATTATTATTAATCTCTCTCTCTCGTTTGTTATTTATGAAAAAAAAAAAAGAATGTGTGCGTACTTTGTACCCTCATAAGAAGTTATACTTCTAAATATGATTTCAATGAAATAAATATACTTTCGGACAGTTTATTTGTATTTTATTTAAAGATCAAATTAATTTTTACTAACTACTTCCAAAAATTTTAATTAAAACAATACCAAAAATTAAAAAAAGATTAGAAAACACCAGGATTTGAACCGGGGACCTCTTGACCTCCAGCCCAACGCTCTACCACTGAGCTATACCCTTTTGTTTATACGGGCTACAAGATTTCTCAGACATAGTGACAAACGTACGAAGTGAATTTTAAAATATTTAAATATTACTTATTATCTTATTCCCGAGGTAGACAAGTCCAAATACACAAAAATTATAATAATAGTTATTTATGATATAAATGTTAAAAGCACAATTTTAAGGCACGTATGTGAAAGATTCGCTTCGCTCATTCTGCAATTCACATACTAACACCTATATCATACAATATTTTTTCTACAAACGTCTTATATATCAACAATTATAATTTATTCATTCTCAATTACAGGACAATACCTACAAAAACTTTTACTTGAACTTGACTGACATTCTATTTTTATATTTTTCTTGACATTACATCAAAACTGCCTATACTGTCAATACGTAAATCATAACAACTATAGAATAACATCTACTTTATTTTGGTATATTCTAACAAATTTTAATAGTTTTTTTTTCTACAAACGTGTTAAAAATGCAATAATACAGTTTAAATTAAATTAAAAAAACCTTTTAAATCACCTTTTTCAAATTGCTCAAGTTGTATTATTAATAATAATGTTAATAAATGAAATATCAATATTTTGACGTTTCACAATTTGACAATTCACTTTTAATGCAGTGCCTTAAAATTTTTAAAGCACTGGTGCTTTAAAGTAGCATTTTTAACGCTCCTATGGAGTGCTATAAATTGCATTTTAACACGTTTATAGAAAAATATATTTAAAAACACTAATATATCATTCCCACACCTTTTCTGGACTGATACATACATAAATTAAAACATTTAGTAATGAACTCCATACTGTCTGTGTGCGCATGCGCACAGATTAATAAAATTTCACCGTCAATCGCGCCTAAAGAAGTATAACTTCCAAAAGAGCAAATACAAAATATGTGATTGATGTGATCGTGCATGGGTATTCCTTCTTTTTTCCGACTGTATGTAAATAAGGTCTGCCTTTTAATTTCTTTGAAATATCTACTTGAACAACATAGTCTTTCCTGTGTGTTTTTGACACACGCAATTCAAATGATTTGTGTTTATAAAGTTTTATTTTTCTGAAATGAAGCCATCTTCAGAAGCAATCTCCATCTCCACATGGCTGCATTTCTCCAGACGTATCTAATTCGCGGTTGGTAATAAGTAGACTTAGGCAAATATGCAAATTGCATATTTTGCATATAATGCATAAAAAATGCAAAAATGTAAAATTTTGCATATTTTTACAAAAGTGAGCATAAAGTGCATATAATTTGAAAATGTGGTGTTAACTATATATTTTTATATTCAAACTTACAGATAGCATGAAAATGCCAATATTTAATTTTGTTTTATAATCACTTGGTATTCGAATTCTTGGTATAGTAACTAATAAAAGACAGCGGCTTATAGTTTTGTCACGTTTTGTCCTGGAATTAAGGGTTTGTGTTTGCCAGTTTTTGTCTCTAGGTAAAAATTTTTATTTTGACGGTCAGTTTCACTTGGTTTGACTTTTGTTGTAAAATTGGAGGCGTAAACAACGTGTATTTCTAATTGTGAATAATTATTGTGCTTTGAAAATGCCGAAAATAAGCAATGTTTCAACTTGGATAAAACCTTACAAAGAGGATATGGATATGGATATGGATAAAGATATGGACAGAGATATGGATATGGATAAAGTTTATTGCTCATCTTGTGGCAAAACGGTAAGTACATACGTATTATTTTTTTATTTTAAAAATTTACACGGTGGTACTAACAAAGATTTTATAATTGGAGATTATGTTTAAGAACAGTACCGACACAAGGCTAGTTCCCAATAAATCGATGTATTTTTTATTTTTTCAAGCATTTTTTAAACTCCTTGCGATAAAAAGTAGGATACCTATTTAAAACTCAAATCATTTAATAGTCTACCGAAAGGTCGCTAACATTTTTTTTCTAACAATAGCATATTTTGCTTTAATTTTGCTCAAAACAAAAACATATCATATATTGGACTTAATTAATTAAGTGCTTTTAATTTATGCTCACAGTATTTTTCTTTAAATGTAAACAGAAAAGACCAATAGCCTCTTGTAAATATTTGGGGGTTCTTAAGAAGGCATTTATAGAGAACATTTGGCAGAATATTTGGAAGGCAGGACAAAATTTAAAAATATTTTATCCAAACTTAATACATGTCACTTGTTTAGCGCATGGAATAAATAGAGTTGCGGAGGAAATAAAAAAAAAACAGTTTAATGGCGAGCGTCAAAAAGGTATTCCTGAAATCACCTGTAAGAATACAATGTTACAGAGATATGCTTCCTGTTGTTCCACTGCCACCGCAACCCATTTTAACATGTTGAGGAACATGGTTGGAAGCAAGTAATTTCTATGCTGATCATTTTGTTGATTTAAAAAAATAATTAACCTTTTAACCGATGATAGTTGCCAATCTTTATTGGAAGCTAAGCAAGCCTTCCAAAATAACATCCTCCAACAGCAACTGTCATTCATATAATCAAATTATAGTTTTGTCCAGAAAACTATAACTCAATTAGAATCCTCCAAATTATCATTGTTAGAGAGTACAGTTTTAATAAAAGAATTTGAGTCATTGTGTCAAAACGTTAAAGGTACTATTGGAAAGGAAATTTTTCAAAAATTTAAAGTAACCATGGAAAAAATAGTGCTTACCAGGTTCTTTTTGAAGTGGTTCAAGTACTAGCTGGGACATTTTCCGAACCACTTAATTTAGAACCATCTATTATAGTAAATTTGGAAAATGCCCCAGTTACATCAGTTGATGTCGAAATAAGTTTTTCTATTTACAAATATATGAATTCAGATATAAGCCATAAGTTTTTATTAGAAAATTTTTAAGATCATTTAATAATCTATTGTTACCACAATTCAAAATAATATTTATATGTTAAAATAATTGTATATGTTATGTATTCATAATATTGTAAGTATTTTTGTAAATAAAAAAATATTGTAAATATTTTTTATTTCATGCATATTTTCTAGATTAATATGCATATTTTACATAAAATACTGCATATTTATGCGCATATTTCATACTTTTTTATTTGCATATTTGCCTAAGTCTAGTAATAAGCTTTCTGGCCAATTGTAGAAGATTGGCCGGAGGGAATGGAACTTTGTTTTTGGGGATCCCGGTGAGTATGTGACCTTGCCGATTGCAAGGGGTAGTTAGGACATATTTTGCTCTGTGGTTTTTACCATTAATCGTACGAATGACGTATTTGTTCCTGAGAGAACGTATTCTCTCGTTGATAGGGGGCATTTTTGCGAGTGGGTGTACCAATACCGACGGATATCTCCAGTGCGTCCTGAGGCACTTTCTAAGAATTCTACGTTCGCATCCGAGGATTTTATTGGTATATATTTGATTTAGCGAGGAATAGAGGAGCGCCCTGTAGTCGATAATGGGTCTTATGTAGGTTTTATAGGTGTGTAGGAGAGTCTTGCTAGATGTGCCTCCAATCGTTCCAGATAATGCTCCAAGGAGTTTAGCTCTGTTTCTTACCTTGTTTAAGGTGTGTTGAATGTCAGTGTTCCAGTTGAGCGTCCTGCTAAAATGGACTCCCAAGTAGATCACCGACGGGCGATATTCAAGAGCCTCTCCTTGGAGGGTTATTCTGGCCCTTTCGTTTGTAGAACTATGAGGGTGTCTGAAGGCTATCATTTGAGTTTTGGCTGGGTTGAGGGTGACTCTCCATTTATTGCACCATTTAACGACCTTGTTTAGTAGTGTTTGGGCCCTATCGAAGACAGAGGGGTGCCTCAGCGTGCCTCGTGCAGTACCTGCCGTGAGCAGTGCAGTATCGTCGGCGTAAAGTAAGATTGACTCAGTTCGATTAATGGGATGGGGGATGTCACTGTTGTATGCTGTGTATAGTATAGGAGCTAATATGGATCCTTGTGGTACTCCTGCTTGAGGAGTAAATGGGGTGGATAATTGGTTGGCGACTTTGACGCGACTTGTTCGATTTGAGAGATAGGAATGAATAAGTTTGATTAATGATATAGGCAGTCCAAATCGGCGGAGTTTTTCGATCAGACCTGGGTGCCAGACCTAATCGAAGGCCTTTTGGACGTCTAGAAAGATGCCTACTGCATATTTTCTATGCTCATTAATGGTTTGGGAGATGAAAGTGGCCGCTTCAATCAAAGAGAGCTCTAAACTGCAAAAATGTTGGTTGGTTCCTTTATGCAGAACTACATCCAATTGTCCATATAGTAACTGGAGAAACCTTAGCACAAAATACGAATATTTAACCTAAAACACCTAAATAAAATGTGGTTTCTTACTGAGTTACAGGGTGTTTTATCTAAAAATTTAAAAATTATTTTGCTCAGCATTTTAAAACTATTCGTATCCTTTTCATACTTGGCAGGAAGTATAGGTACTGTACAAACTACTAAATTATATTAAACAAAGGTTTCTGGCTATTATCAGAGGCGTACGACGGGGAAAAGTGAATGGTTGACCCTTTCCAAATTCTACGCCACTGGCGAAATTGCTATTTTAGTTCAATTTTTGGATTCTCCAATACGTTCTATGAAAATAATATACTCTCCATTCGTAACGATAAAGTCATTAGTTTTCGAGATCTTTGAAGTTAAAAGTGAAACGACACGATTATTTTGATAAATGTATTGTGTTGCTTCATTTTTAATTTCAAATATCTCGAAAACTAATCATTTTATCAAAATCAATGATAAAATCCCAGTAGCTGGCTGTATACCATAATTAAAAAAAAACATACAGAAGTAAAAACTTCCTTTGTATAATGGTATAAAAAAGTTTTATTAAAAAACATTAAAAGTCACCCAAAAGGATTTGCAAAACGTTTTCAATCTGGATCAGATCATCCTCAGTGCCCAGAACGAAGTATTTCCACGTTAGAATGAATGCAAAAGGTTAAAATTGTGACTAGGTTAAAGAAAAATGTGGTAATACTTACGTTCTGCTTAGTACAAGAAACTAGCAACTTTTTGAAATAGGTTACATCGAGTATTATGGTTTACATAATAATTATATGGTATTTATAGCGACTCCAAGTCGATGTTACAAGATTAAAGGTGTAAGAGTTGCTAGTTTCTTGTACTAAGCAGAACGTAAGTATTACCACATTTTTTTTTAACCTAGTCACAATTTTAACCTATTGCATTCATTCTAACGTGGAAATACTTCGTTCTAGGCACTGAGGATGATCTGATCCAGATTGAAAACGTTTTGCAAATCCTTTTGGATGACTTTTAATGTTTTTTAATAAAACTTTTTTATACCATTATACAAAGGAAGTTTTTACTTCTGTATGTTTTTTTTAATCATTTCATCGTTACGAATGAAGAATATATTATTTACATAAAAAGTATTGCAAAATCGAAAAATTACACTAAAATAGCAATTTCGTCAGTGGCGTGGAATTTGGGAAGGGTCAACCAGCCACTATCTCCTGTCGTACGCCTTTGGTAGTAGCAAGAAACGTTTATTTATCTTAATTTAGTAGAGTGTACAGTACCTACACTTTTTGCCAAGTACGGTAAGGATTCGCCAAATAGTTTTAAAGTACTGGGTACAAATAATTTTTAAATTTTAATCATATGAATCATATCATAAATTAATCAAAATAACTGTGCCGTTTCATATTTAACTTCAAATATCTCGAAAACTAATGACTTTATCGTTACCAATGAAGAGTATATTATTTACGTAGAAAGTATTGGAGAATCTAAAAATGGCACTAAAATAGTAATTCCTCCAGTGGCGTAGAATTTGAGAAAGGTCAACCATTCACCATCCCCTGTGGTACGCCTCTGGTAGTAGCTAGAAACGTTTGTTTATCGTAATATAGTAGGATGTCATGTCTAGTAGTCGCACTTTCTGCTAAGTATGAAAAGGATACGTCGAATAGTTTTAAAATGCTGAGCAAAAATCATTTTAAAATTTTTAGATAAAACACCCTGTAACTCAGTAAGGAACCACATTTTATTTAAGTGTTTTAGGTTAAATCTTCGTATTTTGTGCTAAGGTTTCTTCAGTTACTATATGGACAATTATTAATGAAATACCCTGTATAGGTATACGTTGCAAATTTACTCGATGTTTATTATCTTCAAATAATTGATTAATGGATGACATAGACTACCTACACAAGCATAAAAAGGTTCAACGGCATTTTTTATCAAAACCACGATCCCCGTTTCTGCCGGTTTCCACGATTTAAGATTTAAGAGTAACATTTAAGATTTAAGAAGAATATGGCAAAGAGACCGCGCGCCCCAGGACAAAGACAGACCGAAACTGGCAACACTTCAACTCAAAACTCTCCTAAACAACTACAAACACGATGAGATTAAAGAATATCTTATAAATCTATCAGCAACAGAATTTAGAGACTCTATGGAAGGCTATGAAAAAGTTTAAACGACCTCACTCCTATTCGCGCAGAAAACAGCGAATGGGCCAAAAGTAATAAAGAAAAATCAAAAGAGTTTCATTATATCCAACAGTTTTTAGAATTCCAATACCAGCAAGAACTCAATAGAATAGAATAGAATAGAAATATGCTTTATTGTCATGAAAAATTTAACAATTTTATAGACAAAGCTTACAAGAATCATAAATAAAAACAATAACAAATACAATTTACTAAAATTATACAAATCGTCAATATAAATAAAACATAATAAAGTGAAATAAAAATCAGTAACAATCTATTGCAAAATTTAAAAAAAAATGCAAATTGCGTAATCTACCTTAAGAAATTTAATAAGTAATTGAAACTTGGCACCATTGGTAATATCAACCAATCATAGGGCTTTCCCGGAGAAGGAACATGGCGTCGTATTGTTTACATTTTGTGTTGATAGTTTCCTTATATGATATTTTAGTGAATTTGCTAATGTATTTTGAATTTCAATTGAAGAATCGTAATTGTTAAAGTGTCCTAATGGTTCTGAACTGTGTTGTATGCAGGTAAACTGCATATTTACAGTTCTTTACATCCAGAACTGTCATTTCATTTGTAAATATATTATCAAGTATTATAAACATTTGTCCATCGTCCATGGACGTATCACAGGGATATGATATTACTTAATCCTTGAAATGAATTAAATAAAATAAATAATTATCAAAAAATTAAACTTTATGAAATAAAGTAATACATTTGTTTATTTTTCTAATCCACAATATAATTTCTATAAATACAGGGTGGGCCAAAGAAAAGAGTCCATTTCTATATTTGGCAGTAATTATTAGATTTTAAGGAAATGCCGAAACAGGTTGATTTTATTTTTATTTTTATATTACAATGTTTTGGTATATATTTCATTCAAGTGACGTCATCTACCAGAGCGTGATGACGTAATCGTTAAGTTTTTTAAATGGGAATAGGGGTCGTGTGGTAGCTCATTTGAAAGGGTGTTCAATTCTCTATTCAGTAATATAAACAGTAATATCATTATTTATACAGGGTGACCAAAAAAATAGTTTTTGAATTAAATTAATTGCCGCAAAAAGAAAAATGTATGTAATTTATTTAACTCAAAATACATTGTACTGCTTTAGAAAATAGAAAAAAATGTTTATTTCACAGATAAACATTTTTTTTCGCTTAAGTTAAATCACAAACAGCCTTCCACTTACCTCCTGACAGTTTGAACAATTAATTTAAGCGAAACGCAATGTTTATTTGCGAAATAAACATTGCTTTACGTCAATTAATTTAATTCAAAAATTATTTTTTGGCCACCCTGTATAAATAATGATATTATTGTTTATATTACTAAATAGAGAATTAAACACCCTTTCAAATGAGCTACCACACGACCCCTATTCCTATAAAAAAATTATAGATTACGTCATCACGCCCAGATGGATGACGTCAATAGTATGAAATATATATCAAAAAATTATAATTTCAAAATAGAAATCGGCCTGTTTCGGCATTTCCTTAAAGTCTAATAACTACTGCCAGGTATCGAGGTGGGCTTTTTTCTTTGGCCCACCCTGTAAATTGATTCAACGAAATAAATGCAGGTTCACAGTAAAGAATCAACAGCTGGATTTGTGGTTGTCTATATTCAGCTTAAATAAAGAACAAATAACCAAAACTGCTATGGTCTGCTCAGAACATTTCAGAAAGCACGGACATGGTGTTAATTTTTTTCGAATTCTGGAAAAACTAATAAAATTTTTGAAAAATTTAAACGCAGAATGAAAGACTGCATCATTGCAGAGGGTAGAAGGTCCCTTAGAATAAGCGACAGGTTTCTTTTGAATGAGCAGTTTGAAATTAAAAATCGCACTCAATTTTCTCTTCTTCAGCCCTGTAACTTATTAGAATAAACATTACAGAAAATTTCAGAGACTTTCTATCCTGGGAAGTGATGTAATCTTTCATTCTGTGTTTAAATTTTTCAAAAATACTTTATAGTTTTCTCAGGATTCGAAAAAAATTAATGCATTTAAACAGCATTGAAGCCGAAAGTTTGCGACTATCCCCTTAACTTCTATATTTCTTCTGTCTACTGTTATGTCTAACCTGACATGCCAATGTTGCCAACTAACAATTAAGCGGGAGTTTCACAACATAATGCACCCATTTTTTATATTTTTTTAAAATATCTTTGACTGGATAAGAGAACTGAGATACTGAATACCCTGAACAGATTAATGTTTAGGGAGGAGTTGTTTTAAGTTTTTTTATTGCTTGTGATTTATTTTAGTTTAAATAAAATAACATATATAGTAAGTTGTGATTTTTTATACTCCTTCATCTTTATTCTTTTGTTTAAATCAATGTTTGTAAATATATTCTATGCATTGAAAATTAAAATTATTTATCTTTCGTTGTTTCTCACTTATTTCAAATATTTGTATATATTTACGATACTAAAAATACCAATAATCATCATAATTCAATTAAAAAAATTATTTCAAATACTTTTCAATTATTGGAAGGTACGCCGCTGACTAAACGGGAAGTGTCACAGTCTATCACCTCGTCTCTTTCCCCGCGCCTATAAACTGTTTGGCTTCAAATTTAGGCGAACAGAGAGCAGAGCATGCCTAGTCCATCTTTATTTATACGCCCATGGTAGTACATCACTCTTTCTTTACCGGGGGTTTGTTGACCTTGAGTTGACCTTCTGTTAACTTTTTCTTTTTCTATAGAGAAGACGGAGATTCACAGCATTCTTACTTTTATACCAAGAGAGAGGTTGTGGCTCTTAATCCTCGCAGGACCAAACTTTTAGTAAAAACAGCGAGGACCAAGGAGGGTCAATAAATGTCCACACATAAATTAATCAAAAACGTGCTTCTTTATTTAAACTAATTTAAAAATTACACTTTTATATTATTCCTAGACGTTATTGGAACAGTTAAAAGAGAGAGGAATTTATAATTTACCCGGAGTTTTCGGCTTCAGTGAAATTGGCGTCATCGTAGGATAGAGAAACATTTTTGAATTCTTGCTGTGCTTATCACATACCTACATACTTGCATTTTGAACAAACTATGGTCGTTTTTGCCCACTTACTGGCCTTTTTTCTTTTAAATTTTGCTAATTTGACACATGAATGATATCGTCCCTTTCCATTCTGGGATGGTGTGGAAGGTATTCAAGGGGATTATTTATAGTCCACTGTCAAGTTTTTATAAAAGTATGAGGAAATGAATTAAATTATCGAAATGCTAATTATGCTATCTAATAGGACAGTAGTACGCCGACAACGCCTAATTATTTGAGATTTTAAGGAACAAAGGTATTTAGAAAATCGGATGTAATGCAATGTTGTGGATACTTTTTAACTCTCCTTGATCCTTCTAGGGTTAAAGAAGGCTCCCATTCGGTTGAAGGTAGATCTAGGTTTTCCGATGCGCGTTCTTATTTCTTGGTTGCTGGTCAATTCTTCATTTATGCCGATGTAATTTTAGTGCTTCACTCTTTCTACAGGGGTTTTGTAACGGTCCACCCGTTATAATATCATTTTTAGCTCTTTAATTATTTTTATAATTATTTTCTCTTGACCTCCCAATTAATTTCTGTAACCTTCTCGTAAAGGACTACTTACGTGACGTCATACCTCGGTGATGGAACGTACTATATACGCCACCTATCGAGAATTATTTCGTGTTCTGAGAGAATTTGACGTTTACCTTGGCGGAGAAACGCATCTCGTTCGCGACTTGGCTGTTGGCTGTCTCGACGAAATGGCGGGTTGATAATTTCAACTAAATTATTTATATTTAACATCTCCAGTTTAATTTAAAAGTGAAAAGTAGTTATTACCAATTGTTGTTTTGGAGAAAGGAGAGAAGTGTAAAACACAAATGGAATCTGGATAAGAATCACCCGCCATTTGGAAGAAATATACAAAGTCATAGTCCTTAAATCTTGAGAAGCCCCGAGACAGCCACAGCCAAGTCAATCATGGGAGTATGTCTATTTGGGAGCAAGCTATGGGAGCGTTCCAGCTCAATTTTCGTCTTGGCACCTGGGCCTACAGGAGGCATGGGGTCGCACCAGCCTGATGCTCATTTTCTAGGATACAACCGCAACCTCTTTAGGAGTCGTTTGGGTTTGTTTTGGGAACATTTTGTGTTGTGCTTTAAGTAACTATTGGTTTTTATATTTCAGACTCTTGGTTTAATGCACTGTGTTTATTAATTACTTTTTCAGATATTTGTATATTAATGTATTAGGTTGCCAAACTATTGTATCTATGGTAAGTTACTTGTGTGAACCAGGTAATCAGGCCTAGAAAATTAGGGTTTTATACTTTTTTATTGGTTTAATATTTATTTTGTAATATTAATTGCTTGTTTCCCAAATATTTTATTATTTATTCGCTTTATTCCATTTGTTCGGTTAATTTAGGTCATCGTTTCGGTATTTATCTTAGCTTCATTTCTATAACTTTTATTAATTAATTTTGCCTAATTCATCATTGTATTTTCTCTTCGTCAGGCTTGTGCCTATTTATTTATATATTTTCATATTTTTCGGGCTTTAATTTAGTTGTACGTAGCGGGCGTACTATAACCATTTGGTAGAAATTTCATGTGAGTTGTACCCTATATGTAAGTAAGAGGTATTTATTAAATTTTGTAACAGGTAACATTATTGTTGTTATCTTAGATATAACTTTTGTATAACTTTTGTCATGTTAGAGTCACAGTATATGCTTTGTCTAACTCAGAGATTGTTAAAAATCTGGTAGTTGATTTTAATAAATGTTTATTTATTTTATACATCATTTTTATTCTTATTATTCGTTATATGTATTTACATATTTAATATAATTAATATTTGACAGCAGTGTAAGATACCTGGGAGAGTGATCAAAGACCATTTTCCTGGCGCCCATGATTTGTTAGTTTTATTTATTTTGTTCGTCTTTAGCAATTATTCATCTTCATTCATTTTCAGTACATTATTCTTATTTTATTATTTCACCTTTTAGTCATAATTACTATCTACTTAGAGCTACTGTTCTTCGACAGGCATGCAAGCGATCCGTATCCATCCTTGAGTGTCAAGTTGTTCTCTTGCATCTCTTTCTAGCCAACTCTATTCAGTTTGCCTCTGTCTCTTCATACTTCTACTTCTATCCCTTTTAATTCCCCTCTCCACAACTCCTTTTATCTTATCATTATCTCCCCCTACATATTACTTCAGCTTTTTCTTAATACTTTTCCTACTTCGGTTTCTCCAATGAGAAGCTATTTTCGGATCTCTTTTCATTTTTTGTTCAATTACCTATATCTAGTAAGTTTTCTTTTTCCCTACTTCTGTTGGACCATATCCTTCTCTTTACTTTCACTCCAACAGAAGTCTTCTTTTTTGTTTCAGTTTGGTTGATGTAGAGTTGAAATTCTGTTATCTTTAAAAAAAGTATGGAATATAAAAAAATAAATTGTTTCCGCTGTAATACAAATCGAATAATAGTACGGTCCGATACTTTTTAATTTTATATTAATAATTATTTTTATAATACTAACATACAAATAAATCTGCATGGGATTTATGATTAGTTGTGTATATCAAGAAATATAAAATAATTATTTATAAATAGATATATAATGGTTGTTGGCCCATTCTTCATTTATGCCGATGTAGTTTTAGTGCTTCATTCTAGGAATGGGAAAAACCTACCGGTTTTAACCTAAAACCGGTTTTTTTACTTCGCAATAACCGGTTTTACCAGTTGTTTTTTGTCCCGGTTATAACCGGTTTTTTCTTTTTAAAGTAAAAACCGGTTATTAGGTTTTTACGGTGATTAGGATTAGGTTAGGTATTATTTTGGATCCCAATCATAATTACTATTCTCAAGTAATTATTCCAAACAAAACCATAATTCAAATTTTATTTTATAAATACAGAAGCAAACTGAAAGTGCAAACTCACATCAGCCAGAAACAATTAAGTTTTATTATAATATTTCGTTGAAAAGGCATTTGTAATCATAATATTTAAATAAGAAGTGATCTGGTTGAAGTAGACGCAAACATCATCTATTTTTCACACTTGACTCTTGACATTGAAAGTGGGTGAATGACTTTTTCTGATTATCAAAAATACTGTTCTGACTATGAATATCGAATTACCGATTACGAATACGAATGTCCATGGATTTCCCTACGTTTTCAAAATGATACACCCATACAGGAAGTATTAAATGAGTTAAAATGTACCTACCTAATATAAAAATATACAAACGTGTTAAAAGAAATACATGATACATTTTTCTTTGATGGTAGTAAAAATAAAAGATAAGATTGCATTATCCAATTTATTTTTAAGTAAAATATTTATGTTGATATTATTTTTTTAAATCTCATTTGAAAGAGTCTGGGAAATTTTTTATAAGTTGAAATGGTTGGGTTAAATTATTGTATATTATTGCAATATTATAATATTAACCTTACGCTATATTATATTTAATAATAATCAATAAATATATAATAATAATAAAATAAAAATAAGTATAATAATTAATAGAATAAAATGGTTTTATTAAAAAATGTGTTTCATTTATATTGATATTGATGTTCTTTCAATAGTGCTAATTTTGATCATATTGATATCGAGTATCGAGTCGAGTGGAGTATCGCAAACTAAAGTGAATTGTAAATGTAACGTTGTAACCTATTAGCTTAAAAAAACTTAAAGCCAGTTTTTACAAAAACCGGCTTTTTGGCCGGTTATAACCGCCACGTTAAACCGCAAGCAAAAAAACCGGTATAACCGAAAACCGGTGTTTTGTCAAAAACCGCCATCCCTACTTCACTCCTTCTACAGAAGTTTGGTTGATGTAGAGTTGACCTTCTCTTATCTTTAAGAAAGTATGGAATATAAAAAAATAAATTGTTTCTGCTGTAATAAAAATCGAATAATAGTACGGTTCGATACTTTTTAATTTTATATTAATAATTATTAAACGCTTTTCTTTAGTTCAATCGTTTGGGTCAAATCATTAGACGTTAATTTGACTGACTTTTCTTCAATGCAAGTGAATGAAAATTTGCGGACATATGCATTCGAGGGAACAATACACGAGTAGTCTATAAAATTTTTCTTTTATGTTTATTAATTGTTTAAAAAAAAATAACGATTTTAATGGAAAATGGAAATTCTCTTGTTTTTTACAATGACGAAACTTCTAACGTTTACAGATTTTAACTAATTATATGATTTATACGTAATTTCATTTTTTACGTTAATTGTTTACGTTATGCTTCACAAATAAACAATAAAGTTTCAATTTTTTTGCCGATTCTGACTACTTTTCATGTTTGTACATCATATATGTTTTATACATATATTTTAATAAACATGACGATATATTTTATTGTTTGAAAAGTGTAAGGCTAAAAATTAAAAAAAAAAGAATGTGTGTGTACTTTGTACGCACGTAAGAAGTTATACTTCTATTATATGATTTAAACGAAATTAATATACTTTTTATTTATATTTTGTTTAAATATTAAACTAATTTATACTTACTACTTCTCAAACATTTTTATTAGAACAGTGCCAAAAATTAAAATAATAAAAGAATAAAACACACACAAACACATTAAACAAGCCACAAATGATGTCTGAACATTAATTGTCGAAAATTTTTTTTAACTAAATACGTATTTTCTGAAAATACAATTATATAATAAATATACTTACAATCATAAAATGTGTTAAAAAAAAACAAAAAAGAAAGTTTCTATTGGGACTCGAACCAGCGCTAATAAGCGCGGTTGGTATTGGATTTCATTCGCCTTCAACGCTTAGCCACAGACACTATGTGTCATTATTTACGAAGATCGACTAACTAAACGGATTAAACTTGTGATATTTTGATATTTTGAAAATTGATCAAATTATTTTAATTTTGAATTGAAATGATTTAGAATTGAAAAAATACAACAAAACATAGAGTAAGAAAACAATATATTAGGTGAATATTGATAGAAATTTTGATGGTAATCAAATTATATAAATAAAAGTATTACATACTATGTATTTTGGCAGATCAAATAGGTAGGTTTATACCCATGATACATTAACAATTATTACGTACCTGTTGCTTTTAAAAACTATTTAAAAGTCACTACAATATTATAAACTTTTTTTGTTTCTGTCCTCACAACAATAAAACTAATATATTATACATTTGTTTACCTTTACCTTTACCTCCAAACCACAGCTGTCCTACAGCTGCCATATCAGATAATTTTTGACATGTCATTTGAACATCCAATCAGAACAAAGTTATAATGCGCATGCGCCGGGCTGATAGGTTTTAACATATAAAAATTCACCCTCTATCGCCGGTAAAGAAGTATAACTTCAAAAAAAAAAATATGAAAAATTTTTTTAAGGAACGCATTTCTTTAGTTACGAGTGACTAAAATTAAAAATGTTATAAAAATCAACTAAAAAGCAAAAAATTAAAAAAATTCAAACTCGAAGGATTATTCGAAAGAAACTGTTAGATAGATTGAATATATACAAAAATCTCACTCATTCGTTAAAAATTGAAAAAATCTAACACATTCGTTAAAGAAAAGCGTGGGGCGAAAACCGTTTATTCGATGAAGACGCGCCACGCTTTTCTTTGACGAATGTGTTAGATTTTTTCAATGTTTTTTTATTTTTTGCTTTTTAGTTGATGTTTAATTTTAGTCACTCGTAACTAAAGAAAAGCGTTTCTTAAATTTTTTTTCATATTTTTTTATTATTATAATACCAACATACAAATAACTCTGCATGGGATTTATGTTTAGTTATACAGGGTGTCCCGAAAAGAATGGTCATAAATTATACCACACATTCTGGGGTCAAAAATAGTTCGATTGAACCTAACTTACCTTAGTACAAATGTGCTCACAAAAAAAGCTACAGCCCTTTGAAGTTACAAAATGAAAATCGATTTTTTTCAATATATCGAAAACTATTAGAGATTTTTTATTGAAAATGGACATGTATAATTCTTATGTCAGGAACATCTTAAAACAAAATTATAGTGAAATTTGTCCACCCCATAAAAAATTTATGGGGATTTTGTTCCCTTAAACCCCCCCAAACTTTTGTGTACGTTCCAATTAATTCATTATTGTGGTACCATTAGTTAAACACAACGTTTTTAAAAGTTTTTTGCCTCTTAGTATTTTTTCGATAAGCCAGTTTTTATTGAGATGCGAATTCTTTTTCAATATATTTACGTAAAAATTTTATGGGGGTTTTGTTCCTTTAAACCCCCCTAATGTTTGTGTACGTTCCAATTAAACTATTATTGTGGTACCATTATTTAAACACAGTGTTTTTAAAACTTTTGTCTCTTAGTCTTTTGTTCATAAGTCACCTTTTATCGAGATGTAGCTTATTTTTCAAATATACCTAAAAATGTAAATTATAAATAAATTTTCAGATTATTAACAGGTCTCTATAACCGTACTTAACCATATACAAATATGTGGTGGATTCGACAAATATTCAAAATATCTCGATAAACACTGGCTTATCGAAAAAGTACTAAGAGGCAAAAACGTTTTAAAAATAATGTGTTTAACTAATAGTGCCACAATAATAATTTAATTGGAACGTACACAAAAGTTTGTCGGGGTTTAAGGGAACAAAACCCCCATAAAATTTGTATGGGGTGCACAAATTTTACTTATTTTTTTTTTAAGATATTGCTGTCGTAAAAATGCCACATGTCAATTTTCAATAAAAAATCTCTGAGAGTTTTCGATATATGAAAAAAAATCGATTTTCATTTTGTAACTTCAAAGGGCTGTAACTTTTTTGTGTGCACTATTGTATATAGGTAAGTGCAGGGCCGGCCCGTCCATATAGGCGAACTAGGCGGCCGCCTAGGGCGCAAAATCCGCCTAGGGCGCAAAATTAGGGACGTAGTACTTTCTCATGTAGTAGTTGTGTAACTCGCAGAGACAGAAAAATCACTGGGTAATGAAAGGTGAAGGATATTTTATTTTAGTTGTCTTATAAAATAAGAAAACGCAAAACTATAACTTAACGTTAACATTAATTACTCGTTTTGGCAACCTCGCTGAGCGTAAGCCTACTTAGTGGCGCAGTGGTCGCGGCAACCCCACACTCTTCACTTCAGTCAAGCCAGCAGTCATAGCGTGAACGTGAACAGAATAAGAGTACTAGTCTGTCATTAGGGCGCTGCGTGTTATGCATTTTCACTTTTCAGTTTAGTGTAGTAGTGCAGTGTTGTTGACTTTGTTTGTGCATTGATTGACAGTAGTAGTAGTTGTTAATTTACGATAACAAAACTGCAAAAGGAAGTTTGAATTAACAAGTAAGTAGCTTATACTCTTCATATTTATAATTTTTTTCAGTCATCATATCATATAGGCCATTGTCATATTGTTGTTGTATATAGGCCTAAATCAAATCAAAATTGAGATTGTTTAATTATCATAACTTAAAGAAAACCCCTTGTGAACACTTGCCTCTGTTTCGCCTACGATGCCGATGTGATTGATTAGGAACTGGCTGCTGAGTGCTGGTCATGCTGGCTGCTGTTCTGGGATTTGGGCGAACTGAGTGGTTGTTTAATTTATTTAATATTACACAATATGAATGTTGAATGAATTATTAGTTTTGAAATCCACCTGGACATTTCTAATTTTGCTTCCAAATATTTATCAAAACAAATTATTTTTTGTTGAAAACAGTATAACTTGACTTTTTAAGCAAGAATGACCATTGGATTTTTTTGTAAAATTTTTTAACTTCTAATTTCTATCAAATTGATTTCAAAATTAGGCCTACTTTAAATGTATTTATAAATAATATTAAAATAATAGGCTATTAATGTAATTTTATTTAAGAGAAGTCCTTGCTTCTTGGGGGTGTAATCCTAATTTCATATCTTGAGTAAAGACATTCAAAATTTTTTCATTTTTTCAAAATGAAGTTAGCTTAATCCAATCATTGTTTTCTTTCCAGATATGATGTCAGGAAAACACTCGGGCTCTTGGTTTAAGAAAAGAAGACAGGAAAGAGAGGAGTCAGCAAAAAAAGCTAAAGGGTCTTTTGAAAAATATTTAATTAAACCAAATGACACAACTCTTAGGGAGGAAAGTTATAATGAATCACCTTCCACCTCTGGAAAAACCAACCAGCTCCTACCTCAAGAATATGCTACAGAGAAAACAGATACTGAATCACCTTCTACTTCTGGGGGAATCATCCAGATCCAACCTCAAGAATGTCCTAGGAGGATAACAGCTATTGAACCGCCATCTACTTCTGCAGAAAACAACGAACGTCAACTGCAAGAATTTCAAAATAATTTCGTTGAAATGGACGTTGACGTTACAGATAATGCAGTGGAATTACTGCCGGAAAATTCAATCTCACCCAAAGTTACGCTTGATTATGCTGATCCAGCGTCTTGGGACACTCTAAATATTAATCGCCAAACTTTACGAACCATTTTAGTAGAGCATGGACCTGACCAAGTAAAAGGAAAATTTCCGAAGGGTGTGAATAACAGAAAATTTTCTGACTTTCATTATAGAAGGAGGCTTCCAAATGGTGAATATGTGTACCGAGACTATCTTCAATACTCAAAATCTACCGACAAAGTTTTCTGTTTTTGTTGTAAGGTGTTTGGCGGCATAAATGTCTCTTCTTCATTAGGCAAAAGTGGTTGTAATGACTGGCACAATATGTCGGCCCTCCTTGAAACGCACGAAACATCAAATGATCACCTTCAAAACTTTGAAAAATGGAAAACACTGAAAAAAGCACTTAAAAAAAATTTAACTGTTGACAATGTTTATGAACAAAAAATAAAACAAGAGGAAATTTACTGGCAGAAAATTCTAGAACGGCTGTTTGCTCTCGTCAAAACTCTTGGGTCCCAAAACTTGTCATTTCGCGGCACGACAGAAAAATTAGATGTTAATGACAACGGAAATTTTTTAAAATTTATTGAATATTTGGCCATGTTTGACCCAATAATGAATGAGCATCTAAGAAAAATCAAAAGTGATGTCAACAGGCACACTCATTACTTAGGGAAAAATATACAAAATGAGATGATTCAAACTTTAGCTAATGCAATAAATGCAGATATATTGTCCTCAGTACATACGGCTAAATATTTTTCTATTATTTTAGACTGCACACCAGATGTTAGTCACGTAGAGCAAATGACAATTATTATTCGATTTGTTGAACTACCAAAGTCATCTCTGGCATCCTCAACAGAAGTATCTAGTTATCATCAAGTACTTGTAAAAGAACACTTTTTGGGATTTGTGCCTCTCACTGAAAGTACCAGTGGTGAGTATATGACGGAAGTAGTTTTAGAAAAGTTAAAAGAGATTTCTTTGCCTGTAGAGAATATTCGTGGGCAAGGTTATGACAACGGAAGCAACATGAGAGGAAAAGAAAGTGGAGTTCAAAAGAGAATTTTAGATGTCAACCCACGTGCATTTTATGTTCCATGCTGCTCACACACTTTGAACCTTGTTGTGAACGATGCAGCTTCGTGCTGTGTAGAGGTTACTACTTTTTTCGATGTGGTTCAACGAACATATGTGTTTTTTTCGGCATCAACTCGACGATGGGATGTTTTGCGCCGTCATGTTCCAGCTTTGACATTAAAACCCTTAAGTGATACAAGATGGTCCAGTCGAATTGATGCACTAACGCCTCTGCGGTACCACTTGTCTCATGTGTGTGATGCTTTGGAGGAGATTTCTGAGGACACTTCTCTAAAAGGATCAAGTGGCAGTATTGCGAAGGTAGAAGCACTTGGATTACTTAAACACCTCTCAGACTTCAAGTTTATTGTTGCCCTTGTTACATGGCACAATATTTTATTTCAGGTAAACCTAACCAGTAAGATACTACAAGAAAAGGATTTGAGTCTCCAGAAAGCAGTTAGTCACCTGAAAAAAACCGAAGAGTTTTTGGTTACAGCCAGAAGTGATGTACAGTTTCAGAGAGTTCTGGTTGATGCTAAGGAAGTAGCAGAAGAAGTTGGAATAGAACCAATTTTTGAGAGGGAGAAGGTCCGAATAAGAAAAAAGAAGAAAATGTTTGATTATGAATCAACAGATGAATCAGCAAATGTTGCCAGTGACCCGTCAGAAAGTTTCAAGATTCAATTTTATTTTGCTCTTTTAGACACGGCTGCTAATGCGGTAAAAGAAAGATTTTCCCAGTTAAATACAGTATCTGGTGTCTTTGGATTTTTATACAACATTACTGATCTTAAAAACAAGACTACATCTGAGGTTAAGTCGATGTGCAACAACTTAGAAAAATCATTAGGAATTCAAAAAGATGGACGTTTAATTGAATCTGATATTGATGCTGTAGGACTGTGTTCTGAATTGAAAGCAATTTCTCATCATCTCATCGACTCTATATCAAGCCCTGAAGAAGTCCTAAACTACATTTACCAACACAACCTTGAGAATGGATTTCCTAACATATGTGTAGCACTTCGTATTTTGCTTACGATGCCACTTTCTGTAGCTAGTGCAGAACGGAGTTTTTCCAAACTTAAATTAATTAAAACCTATCTCCGCAGTACAATGTGCCAGGAGAGACTTGTAGGTCTGGCGACAATATCTATTGAAAGTGAGAGAGCAAGACAAGTAGACTTAAAAGTTCTCATTCAAGAATTTGCTAAGCAGAAAGCAAGAAAAGTGCCCTTAGGACTTTAGTTTTTAGCCAAGAAATACTGTTAATTTCTAATCTGTATTTAAAAGTGACTTTCAGTCCGAAGTTAATAGAACAGTAATCCAATAGCAAACAATATTGCAATATGTTAGTCAGTGTATTGTTTAAGACAGTGTTATAAAAGATTTGTAGACTAACTTTGAGTCTCCGTTTTTTATGATGAAAATTATATGTACAGAATTCAACTTTGACCCATTAAACCCATATGCCTTTGGTTAAAGTACGTCTTATGTAATTACATTTGCTTTTTATGAAATTAAAGTTTGTGTTATGTAAAATAGCAGTTATTTTATTTATATATCCCAGTCATTAATCAAAGGTTTATTAAATTAAATTAAATTATTAACATAACACAGAGTTGAAATACCGTGTCCCGGTAAAGTGCTAGTTGAACTTTTTCAACTGTAATGAGGGCGCAAAATTTGTTTTCGCCTAGGGCGCCGCAAACCCTAGGGCCGGCCCTGGGTAAGTGAGGTTCAATCAACCTATTTTTGACCCCAGAATCTGTGGTATAATTTATGACCAATCTTTTCGGGACACCCTGTATATCGTGAAATATTGGCACATAAATATTTTGTTCGTATATTTATAAAAATATTGGTATGGATGGAGCATTTATATATATTTTTCAAATTTCCTCGACGCTTATTATCTCCAAATAATTGATTGATGGATGACAATACATACTACCTACACAAGCATAAAAAGGCTCAACGGGGTTTTCATTATGTCACTTCGATCTGTATAACGGCATTTTTTATCAAAACCACGAGCCCCGATTCTGCCGGTTTCCACGGTAGCGGCGAAATTAACTTAAATAAAGGGTTAGTGGAGGAAGGGTATTGCTAACGAAATGCAATGTTGAGAATAGTATTACACTAATATTTATGAACTCTTAAATTGTATTTCTGAAGTTCGCGAGTCTTAATCTTTCCTTTTTTCGGTGTGTTTTCACGACTGTTCCTATTCTCTCATCACTAAATTACATTTCTTAAGTCAGAAAAATCCTATTTAAAATGTTTGGAATCCTTTAATTAAAAAATTACCATTATAATTACATTACATTCATTTCAACACCATTGATACGTGGCTGTTTTTCATTAAATATCTTATATATGAGACTAAACCACGTAGTGGGTCAACCACGAGGCTAAACCACGTCAACCACAGGTGACGTATTTATAGGCAAATGCTCTCACCGGCATAGCCAGCTGATAGGGAGGAAACACAATACTCCCAGCTGAACAAAAACTGACCAAGGAAACAAATATTAACAGAAAATTCTGACCCTTCAGGTTTGGGGTTACGCTACGAACTAGCAACCTATACATGGAACAAACTAGGGATGGGAAAAACCTACCGGTTTAAACTTAAAACCGTTTTTTTTACCTCGCAATAATCGGTTTTACCGGTTGTTTTTTTTGTCCCGGTTATAACCGGTTTTTTTCTTTTTAAAGTAAAAACCGGTTATTAGGTTTTTACGGTGTTTAGGTTAGGTATTATTTTGGATCCCAATCATAATTATTATCCTCAAGTAATTATTCTAAACAAAACCATAATTCAAATTTTATTTTATTTTATAATAAACCACTTTTATATACAGAAGCAAACTGAAAGTGCAATCTCACATCAGCCAGAAACAGTTACTAAGTTTTATTATAATATTTCCTTGAAAAGGTATTTGTAATCATAATATTTACATAAGAAGTGATCTGGTTAAATTAGACGCAAACATCATCTATTTTTCACACTTAACTCTTGACATTGAAAGTGGGTTACCAAAAATAATGCTCTGAGTATGAATATCGAATTACTGATTATGAATATGAATCTCCAAGAATTTCGTTAGGTTTTCAAAACGATACACTCATACAGGAAGTTTTAAATGAGTTAAAATGTACCTATTCTACAAATATACAAACGTGTTAAAAGTAATACAGTATGTTCTTTCGATAGTACTAATTTTGATCATATTGATATCGAGTCGAATGGAGTATCGCAAACTAAAGTGTATTGTAACTTTGTAACCTATTGGATTAAAAAACCGAAAACCGGTTTTTCCAAAAACCGGTTTTTTTTGGCCGGTTATAACCGCCAGGTTAAACCGTAAGCAAAAAAACCGGTATAACCGAAAAGAGGTGTTTTGTCAAAAACCGCCATCCCTAGAACAAACGCGCTAGGAATAATACACTATTGTCTTAGACTAGGACGGAAACACAGAGCAGTCCTAAGTATCGAAATGAGGATATTCTCTGAGGCACTTCAATGTAATAAGCTGGTAAAGACTAGGAATCATGACATACACCATAAAAAAGCTAGAGTTATAAGACTAATGTAACAGTTATTGTTGTACTATGAGGTGTACAGGCCCGGGTAGCCTGAAGATAGGAAACTCTCTGGTTTTTGGTCGGGATTTATTTTGTATTTAGCGTATGACTTCCAGTAACAAGGAAGTAAATTTAGATTTATGCATTATACAATACATGACAAACAGATGCCTGTTTTGCAGTGCCGCAGTCAAAAGAAGGCGAGGGAAGTTTACCCCATCTGGTCGGAAGAAGAAAGACATGAATTGGCATGTGGTTTCATAATAAACAGAAAACTGAAGTAGGTCACAACAGAATTCAAGTCAGTAAAAAAACGCATGAGAACGAAAAATTCTTAGACACATATATAGGGGGGTGAAAGAAAATGACGTATAACACAGAAGATATAATTTTGAACTATACACAGTATACAACGGACCCGACGTCATAACATCCATAAAGATCGGACGTCGGCGCTAGAATGTTCAACGGATGTTGCAGACTGAAACACCAAAACATATAATGGGGCAGACACTGCCTCATCTGGAACAACACAGCAAGGAACAGAACAGACAGGCGTAAAATCCTAGAATACGCCAGGACTCAAAAAGGGTTGTCGAGCTACTGATGATGATGAAAAAAACGCATGCGTTTTTTAAGACTGAAAGTAAAGTGGGCAAATCTAAGTAAGCATTTTATCACTGAATGCACCAACTGCGGGAACCGATGCAGTGCACATAAATACAAGAGTACGCAACAGCACCAAGACACAACGTCAAACATGTATTGGGCGATTTCAATACCAAACTAGGCAAGAAAGAGCATCTAAAATCAGTGATTGGCATCCACAGTTTACACGATACCGCTAATGATAACCGTTCGCGGTTAGCAGAATTTGCTGTAGCTAACAATATTATGGTAGTAAAAACTACGCAGTTCCGAAGGAAATACATTCATAAAGCGCAGTTGAGTCCGGAAATCTTTACCCGTGAGTCATCATTTAAAGCATACGAAAAAAGTCGATGATAAGACGGAAATTGAAATTTACTAAACGCAACAGCAAGTCACTTATTGTCACTTGCTGTTGCGTTTAGTAAATTTCAATTTCCGATTTATCATCGACTCATTTCGTATGCTTTAAATGATGACGCACGGGTAAAGATTCCCGGACTCAACTGTAACTTGGGTCTCAAATGACAGAACTACTCGTAACAAGATAGATCATGTGTTCATTAATGGCAGGCACTCTAGTAATATTATCAGTGCACATAGCATAAGAGGAGCAGAAAGTGATTCGTATTTCAGCTTGGTAAGAAATAAGTTGATAATAACGCTAACTATGGAGTGGACAAAGCAGAACTCACAAGGCAACGAGTAAATTACACATAATCTCGATTTACATGAGAAATGACAAGAATACCAAATAAAGAAATAGGTGTACAGAGCTGACGATAAATCAGAAATAGCAAAGTATAAGAGACCATAGAAAGAAAAGTCAGCAACATAATACATAAGAAAGGCGAGAACAAACAAATGGTTCGACCAGAACAAGTGGTTTGACTGAATAAGGTTTAAAGCTAAAAACCAACAAGAGGATGTAGCTACTAACAAGATCAACAGATGAGAATAGATAACCCAGATAGCACAAGTACGTTTTATGGACATCCAATGGACGTACATCTGTGTTCATTGGAACGTCCAATGGACGTCCCGCTAAGGTACAATGGACATCCGATGGACGTCCAACGAATGTTCAGAGTTCACAAAATTGGACGTCCATAGAACGTCTACTACAAACGTACAGTTTACGTTGTTGAAGCTTTCAGTGTACATCTTATGTATATTCAATGTACATCTGATGTACATTCAATGTACGTCTTATGGACATTTTTGTAGGGCACTTTTCAGAAAGCAATCTAGTGTCCATAATTTTTTGAATACATATATAGCAAAAAGCCTTTAGGTACCTATAGGAAATAGTTTCTATAATACTAAACTTATACTTTAAAATATTACACAAAATACCTTTTTTATTTCTCTTTATTATAATTTTATTATAGGAACTTCATGAATGCACGACTCCACTTGCACGATAAACAGCAAACACAAAGATATCACAGGATGTATTATATTGTGTGTAATAACTTAATAAAGACAAAATTCGCCCTAATGGCGCCCTACGAAGCATGCACATTAAAAGAGGTTTATTTATGTTCTGTTCTGAGTGTTCTGTTTCCTTCCAAACATTATTTCTTAGAACTTAGAGTCAGTACGATTGTATATTGCAAGCGGGTTTGCCATTCTGTGAATTACCATTAATAAATCCTCCTTCAGTATTCCACAACAATTAACAGCGATAATGCCCTAAAAGTACCTGCCTAATACTACCTTTTATGACCGATAGCGTGAAGAGCGACAACGTTGTCAAGAAGATTCTCATTTAGTTTGGCGGGAAATTTAATAGTTACAAAATGCACATTTAAGATTTAAATTGGTAGTGTCTAATTATTGTAAGTTCTATAATTACCGATGCGCGATGTAGCTCCGTTATTCTGAAAAAGTTTACCATCGTTATATCGTCTAATATTATATAGGTTTAATTAAAATAAATTTAGTGGTTCAGTGTTTTAATCTAATGATGAAAAAATATGTGACTACATTTATTAGAAGCTTCTTGTATTCTACTAATAATATTGCTTTGATTAAAACAAGAAGCTATATATAATTACTGATAATAATAGTCGCGTTTTGTGTAAAATCTCCATGGACCACAAATGGATGTCCAATGTACGTTGAAATCAAACGTCCAATGGACGTCGCGTAATGGACGTGCATAGTACGTCCAGTTTTGGTCCATGGACGTTTGGACTTTACGTTATAATTACGTTATATGGACGTCCATCGGACGTTGTGTGCTATATGGGAAGCTTAGCATATAATTAGAATATAAAAAAGAAAAGAATTGATAATGAAGAAAAACGAATACCTAGAAAATTTTAATAGAAGCAATAAGATATTAAAATACTAAAGGGTAATACGGTAAACAGTCCGTGATTCATACACGATGATTAGAGGACAACTTCTTACTGAGAATACGGACATAATACGATAATGGGGAGAGTATTTCAAACAACTGTGTATACTGAAAAGTGAACAACACCATACGAACAGAAATAATACCACACAGCAGAACCCGAAATAAAATTGACAGCGCTCCATAAAGCAAAGGCAGTAATATTGGCACTAAGAAATAACAAATCATCGGGCTCAGATGGCATTCATGTGTAATTGATTAAGAAAGGGGGAAACTTCATATACAAATACATCTCCTTATGAAAGAAATATGACAAAGAAAAAAATACCGGTAGAATGGTGGGAAAGTCACATAGTACCTACCCGCCCACAAAAAGGAAGATAAATATTGATAGTAGATACCTTGTATCGTAGAAAACTTGTATTGAAAGAAGGATTTCTTACTTGGTTATTGGTATTTTCATACAGACTACATACCATCTTCAACAATTCTTCATCTAAATTTTTGTTCTCTAGGCTCCGCCAGATTCCTGTCCTGTCCACCATATCAAACACCTTTTTCATATATGAGAATGCTAAATATATTTTTTCATTTTTGTATATAAATAGCACTTTCAATTATTTTTTGCAAAGTAAAATTGTGGTCTTGTATACTGTGCGCTGGTCTAAATTACTTTGGTCTAATTTACTTTCTATTATTTTTTCGTATACTTTTAGTCCTGCGCATGAGAGCGATATTCCTCTATAATGTTCGCAATCCCTAGTATTTCCTTTCTTATGTATTGGCAAATATTGCAAAGTTTCACTCTGATGGAATCTTTTTAATTTTCCATGCCATATTAAGTATTTCCAGCAATTCTTTCTTTCCATTTGGTCCTAGGAATTTTAATAATTCTGCATCTAGCTGATCACATCCTGGTGCTTTACCTACTTTATTTTACTTAAAGCTTCCTCTAGTTCTTCCGTTTGTATTCCAGTTACAATTGATTCGGTTATGTTGTCGAATCCATTTTTCTTTTCATTTATAAAGATTTTATTTTCACCATTTAGTAGCCCTGTAAAATATTCTTGCCATCACTCGATTATTTTTTCTTCGTCTGTTATGATATTTCCCTGTTGATTTTTTATTTGATTAAGATTTACTATTTTTGGTTTTTTCATGTTTCTGAGTGTTCTGTACACTAGCTTCTTGTTTTATTTACTATTTTCCTGCATTTTTCTTCCAAGCTCTTCTTAGCTATCCTTTCTTGCCTCTTTGATCATTTTGGTAACTTTGTTTCTTTGTATTTTGTATGTCATATTATGCTTGTTGACTTCTACTTTGTAAATAATTTTTCCACAATCTTTTCTTTTCTTTAACTTCTTTCTTGATATTTCCGCTCCACCAGCTTGTTTGTTTCTTGGTATTACTACTTCTACTATATCCACATGTTTACCTTGCGACTTTTAATATTTAATCTTTGAATTCTTTCCATTTATCCTCTAAATTCATCCTTTGTTCCTCCATGTTACAGTTTTGTATTTGTTTTTCCGTTTCTTCCACATATCTTATCCTGATTTCTGAATTTCGCAACTTACAGCTCTTTATTCGTTCTGTTGTGATATTGCCTCTGTCTCCACCCTTGTTGTTTATCATTGTATTCATTCTAATTCTAGCTTCTGCTAGGTAATGGTCAGTGCCTGCTTCAAAACTTCTTTTGACTCTTACATCTTTAATTTGTTTTTTTTTACAATACCCAGGTGTTATTATACAGGGTGTAACAAAAATGCAGGTGATAAATTAAATCATATTCTGGGACCAAAAATAGTTCGATTGAACTGAACTTACCTTAGTAAAAATATGCACATAAAAAAGTTACAGCCGTTTGAAGTTACAAAATGAAAATAGATTTTTTCCAATATATCGAAAACTATTTTAGATTTTTTATTGAAAATGGACATGGCATTCTTAAGCCAGGAGCATCTTAAAAAAAATTATAGTGAAATTTGTACACCCCATAAAAATGTTATGGGGGTTTTGTTCCCTTAAACTTTTGTGTACGTTCCAATTATATTAATATTGTGGTACCATTAGTTAAACACAATGCTTCTAAAACTTTTTTGCCTATCAATACTTTCTGTAATAAATAAATATTTGTCAAATCCACCACCTATTTTGTATATGGTTAAGTAAGATTATAAAGACCTGTTAATAATCTGAAAATTTATTTATAATTTACATTATAAGGTATATTTTAAAATATATTAAAAAAAAGCCACATCTCGATAAAAGGTGGCTTATCGAAAAAATACTAACAGGCAAAAAGTTTTAAAAATACGGTTTTTAACTAATGGTACCACAATAACAGTTTAATTGCAACGTACACAAATATTTGGAGGGTTTAAAGTAACAAAAGCCCTACAAAATTGTTCTGTAAACATATTATACAGGGTGCGCCAAACCTCTGGTTTTCTTTGATTACGGCTAAACTATGCGATATACACAAAAATGTTTTTAACAAAACTAATGTACATTAAAACCGTCTATAATCTAAAATTATTTTAGATTATACAGGGTGAGTCAGAACGACGGTACGAACCAAAGTTCTGTTTTTAAATGGGACACCCTATATATTAAATCATTTTTAAATATAGTTTCTAAAAATATGAAAAATTTGTATAAGGTCTTATAGGCCTAAAGTTAATAATTTTCGAAATATTTACATTTTTATTGAGAAAAATGGTAATTTTTATAGGGCTGTGTATTATGTTTCCAAGGTAATAAAAAATTAAGTGGTAGGTCAAAGTTTTTATAATATAGTGTCATTTTTAAATAATTTAATATCTTTTAATTATAGCTATAAAATATATAGTGTGATCACTATTTGTAAATACAAAATTTTCTCATTTTTTTTTTAAATGGAACATCCTATATATTTGTATTGCATTTTGTAGTAAATGACAACCTTTCTTTTTGTATAAGGTTGTATGTACATGGCATGTTTGGTTTTGTAAATATTTAAAAAAGGACTATAGATTTTACGTTTCGCGGATATTTTATATCCGCGATAATTTTAAATTAAACTTTCCAATCAATTAATCAATATTGTCAATCAATTAATCAATTAAACAATATTTCGGCCTTTACATTTTTAAATTTTTTTGCAAAAAAAAAATTATAATCTGATTTCAGAAACATACACTAAAATATCAAAGATGAAAATAAAAACGTAATTAAAGATTAAAATAAAACGTATGCAAGTGCAACTTAATTGAATTTAATAACTTTAAAATTATGTTACAAACAATATTTTACCATAATAATAAGGAATTAATATGGATAAATTAATTATTAAAAATTAAACAACCAACTTTAAAATCTACCCTAGAAATTTTTCTACCGTAGTAACTTTATTGTATAAAATTTTGTTAGTTAAATTGTATTTACGGGTAAGATAAGTTAATAACTTTTTAATTTACCTACATCTTGAGAACGTATAAAGTATGCTTTGAAACAAATGAACAACAACTTTGAAACAAAAGAAGTATAAGTAAATAGTATCTATGTAGACGTGTCACAAAAAGCTGGTAATAATTTCTAATGGTTTCGCCCAAAACAAATGTCATATCCACCAATTTTTCGGTTGAAAAATTAAAATTTAAAATATAAAAAATTGTTACAAAAATTTCAACTACAAAAGTATTACCAGCTATTGTGGCACCATTTAATACTATTTATATTAATAAATAATTTGGCTGATACATTTAACATTCATTTGTTTCAAAGCATACTTTATAATTATTATGTTCTCAAGATGTAAGTAAATTTAAAAGGTAAACTAAAAGTTTAACTTACCTTACTCATAAATACAATATAACTAACAATTAATTTGGTACAGGAAAGTTGCTGTGGTAGAAAAATTACTAGGGTAGATATCAAATGTGGTTGTTTTAGTGACTAATTTATGCATTCATTAGTATGGTAAAATATTTTTTGTCAAATAATTTTAAGTTATTAAATTCAATTGAATTGTACTAGTATACGATTTATTTTAATCTTTAATTACGTTTTTATTTTCATATTTGATATTTTAATGTATGTTTCTAAAACCAGATTATAATTATTTTTTTTTGCAAAAAAATTTTTTAATAAAATATCTGCAAAAAGGTAAAATCTATAGATTTTTTTTAAATATCTACAAAACGAAACATGCTAGGTAGATACAACCTCATACCAAAATAAAGGTTGTAATATTTGCTACAAAAGACAATACTAGTATACCATTAAAAAAAATGAGAAAATTTTGTATTTGCTAATAGTGATCACACGGTATATTTTATGGCTATACGTCAAATATGTTAGTTTATTTAAAAATAAAAACAGTATACTAAAAAAACTTTGGCATGTCATTTAAATTTTTATTACCTTAAAAGTCTAATTAATTCACAGTCCCTTGAATATTACCATTTTTCTCAATAAAAGTGTACATATTTCGAAAATTGTTAACTTAAGGCCTATACCTTACATAAATTCTTAATAATTTAAAAAAATATATTTTAAAATGATTTAATATATAGGGTGTTTCATTTAAAAAAAAACACAACTTTGGTTTGTACCGTTGTTCTGACTAACCCTGTATAATCGAAAATAGTTTTAAATTATTGACGGCTTCGATATACATTAATTTTGTACAAAACATTTTTTGTATATCCCATAATTTAGCCGTAATCAAAGAAAACCAGAGGTTTGGCGCACCCTGTATATGAAAAAATACTAAGAGGCAAAAAAGTTTTAAAAACATTGTGTTTAACTAATGGTACAACAATAATAATTTAATTGGATCGTACACAAAAGTTTGGGGGGTTTAAGAAAACAAAACACCATAAAATTTTTATGGGGTCTACAAATGTCACTGTTATTTTCTTTTAGGATGTTCCTGCCATAAGAATGCCACATGTGTATTATCAATAAAAAAAGAATGTGTGTGTACTTTGTACGCACGTAAGAAGTTATACTTCTACTACATATTATGTGATTTTTAAGACAATACCAAAAATTTAAAAAAATAAAAGAATAAAACGCACACAAACACATTGAAAAATGCCACAAAGATTAAATGATTTCTGAACGAAAATAATTGTTGGCAAAAATTTTAAATACGCATTTTCTGAAAAAAAAAAAATTATGTAACAAATATACTTACAATCATAAAATGCATAAAAAAATAAAAACTTGCATCGGGAATCGAACCCGTGAATTTCGGGACGCTTTGATTCGTAATTCCTAACTCGTCCAATTCCACATTATTTATCATGTGGAAAAATAGGGTAACTGAACGTTTTACTGTTTGACAGTTGTTTTGAATATAATTAAATTATGTAGTTTAAATTTATTGGAAGAAAATATTAAAATATAACAAAACAGTAAGAAAACAATATATTAGATGAAGATTGGTAGAACTTTTGTTGGTAATCAAATTAAGTATGTAAATCAAAGCATTACATACCTACTAGATAAATAAATCTACGCCAAAAAATCATAATTTAAAAATAAAAATCGGACCTAATTTGGGATTTCTCTCTAAAATCCCCATTCTTGAGAAAATAAATATACAGTAGAACGTCGATTATCCGAACGTCGATCAACGACCGCTTATTCGAACTATCGACTCCTGCGTCCCGCACTCGAATACCGAGCAAGCGTTAGTAATTGACGCTTAAAATATCTTCAATTTTTTTCAATATTGTATCCAAAAATAATTATGTTGTTGCAAAGACCGCACTTCTTTGTTTAGTTGCTAGTTGTCATTATCAAGATATAAATAAATATGTAGGTATATAAATATGGCTTTTATTCACTTGTGCCCCATATGTCCCCCAATTAGTTCGGATAATCGACGCTCTACTGTATTTCAACCTAATCCAAATGTATAATTACAATATGATTATAATAAAAACTACTTACCAAATTAGAATGAGTTTTCCTTGTCCAAAATAGTCCAAAAGTCCAAAAATATAGGTATATGAAAACTATTTAAAAAGGCAGTATAACTATTAACTAACTTTTGTTTGTTGTTTCTTTTCACACAAATTTTAAAACGCAACAACCATAAATAATCTAACTACAGCTGTGCCACAGCCGCCATATTGAATAATTTTTGACATGTCATTTGAACATCCAATCAGAACAAAGTTATAATGCGCATGCGCCGGGATCATAGGTTTTAACATATAAAAATATTCACCCTCATATCGCCGGTAAAGAAGTATAACTTCAAAAATCTATAATAGTTTTCGATGTATTGAAAAAAATCGATTTTCATTTTGTAACTTCAAAGGGCTGTATCTTTTTTCATGTGCATATTCGTACTAAGGTAAGTTAGGTTCAATGAGACTATTTTTGGTCCCAAAATATGTGATTTAATTTATGGCCTGCATTTTCGTTACATCCTGTATAGTCTATTATTGAGCGATCGTTTCGTGTGGGTAATTAATTTTCTTGTTATTTTATGGATCCATTTCTGCTCGAAAAATGAAAAACGAAATATTAATAAATACAGTTTTATAAAATTTTAGTCATTGCTATTTTCTATTTATGAAAGTATAATGTGGCATGCCCTGAAACTATAATAAATCTTTTAAATATTATATAAACATAGAGCATCATTGCATATGCTTTCCTGACGAGAACAAAAGAGTTCGAAATGGTCCATAGAAAGATGGTAATGATCTCTGAATCGAAATTAAATATAATGCCTTTTATCTACCTACGGTTTTACTCCCGTATCGAGTACTAGGAAGCAGATTTGTTGATCTTTACCTCGGTGAATTGATATGTTGTGGAGTGCAACTATGTAGACTCCCCATGTCTATACATTCATCACCCTTTATTCCTTGCAATTTTTAGAAGGATGGGGAATAGGTATAAGAGAGAATCTGCTTCCGAACCAAGAAATCCAAGGATTTTATTATTTTTAAACATTTATTTGTTTAAAGATGGAGTCTTTTGGGTTTCAACAGTTTCTTTTAAATATTATCCAGAAGTAAAAGTTAATTAGTACTCAATATTTAAAAAAATTCTTTCAGTAAATTATTGAAATCAGATAAAATCTTGGGTGGTTTTCAATTTAAGTCTTTCACACTATATTATGTAACTACACATATCATAATAATATAGGCATTAAAAATTTGATAGATTATAGAAAATTTTACAAAACACTAACTAACCTATATTCGCGGTAAACAAAAGATCCATATTCTGGAATTTAATTATGTCAGAAAAATATGTTAAAATTTAATAGCTTATTTTATCTAGTGCTAACATACGTCTCGTTTCCCATAATGTCATATTATTAAAGTTCTTTTTACGGATCATTTTAATCATACGTTGGATAAGTGGTATTAAACATAATTTTATTACAGACATAAACAGCTTTATAAGTACACAATGTAGCAGACATCGAACGAAGGGAAAAAATTTATGTGATTTTTAATTTAATTGAAAACATGCTGATAATAAAAAATATCATAGCCGCATAACCGGTGGGATTAAGAAGATACGGAGATGAAGGGACATTATTTGTAAATGACGGTGACCCTAGCAAGAAAATCGAAGCACAGAACAGAACAGAATTTAATCATCATCAACATCAGCTTGTTTTAAGTCCTCTGCAGAATATAGTCCTCCCCTGTTTGTAAATAGAGTGCACTGTCTTCTGTAGTATGGATCCAATTTTTTCTCATCTTTTGCAGATCATCCTGCCATCGTGTAGGTGGTCTTTCTTTGTTTCGTTTATCTGTTCTTGGTCTGTGCTCTAACTTCGGTTAACTTTGTAACGTTTTTATTTTTATGAGTGTAGATTTTAATTCGTTTTCTTCGCTTCACGGTTTTAACTTATTTTCTGCAGCTTTTAGGATCTTTCGGGCTGTTGTTTTTCTCAGAAAACCATGTGTTTCTATCGATACATGCGATACTTTTTGGATAACAGTTATCGTATTTGCCTCTCATAACTCATTTAAGGATTAGGCTTGCTAAGCCCTTTACGCGTGGTAAGGAATGTGTTTTTGAATCTATCTCACAGTTTCCCATAATTTTGATTGGTTCAAAACCCCACCCCTAACAAAGGACGCCAAAGGTCCATAAAAGCACCAATTCTGAAGAATCGGGTCATTCTTGTGAGTTAAGTTCATTATGTGAGATCAAGTGAGATCGTGTTTCGTGAACCCCGCCGATTTGGCAGGTAAGAGTATAAATTATTGTTAATTGGTGTTTTGGCGTTTTTCTATTTTTTTAAAGGGTTCACCTTCCACCTAAATTCGCACCGTACTCCATCTTGATCTACCACATCCTCCTCTTATTCTATTACGCTGATCTACACCCCGTTATGCTTCGGTGGGGGCCTATTGTCACGCTACCTTTGGCTACCTGTACCGGCTAATGGTGTCGATTTATGTTTTGCAGTTACTTTTCTGCCCAGTGTGGACAGGGCCTAATGTTTCTGAGAGGCCAGCGACCTTGTCAGATGGTCAACATTACCTATCTCCAAAAGGAGGGAGGTTAGTAAATATTTTAGTGTATATTTTGTGACAAGGGTTAATTCTTATCGGGACATTCAGTTTCATTCGATTTACGTGAATATTGACTATACAGTGGAACCTCGATAAGTCGGATTAATCGGGACCGCGGCCGATCCGGGTTATCGAAAATCCGGGTTAGCCGCAGAATACGGTAAAAATTAATAACATACGGTATACTTAGAGATAAACTCCATTATAAATGCCAAAACATGAAATCCATATGCACAGTACATCTAAATTACATACAGTTTTACAGAGTATTGTTTATTTCTCGGTGAAAAACTCAGTCGAAGTGAAAAATTTTTTGTTTTGTCTGATGAAAATCGGGCCGGGTTAGCCGGACTTCCGGGTTATCGGGGGCCGACTTATCGGGGTTCCACTGTACTTTTATTTCAAAGTAGATGAACATGTAAATAAAAGATATTTCGAGTTTGACTTTAATGTGCGTTTAGTAACCTTTTCAGATTTTATTATGTAAATTTACATTGTGAATATTATTAAGTATTAAATTTATGATCTAAGCAAAGAGTTCTTTCCTTTCTTTTTTGTTGTAAGTGAACGTGAAAGATTTTTAGATTTTATTTAGAGTATGGATTTTTTTATTTTTTCGAGTAACTTCAGTTCATTTTTTTGAGTTAATAATTAATAGTTATATTCGTTCACTTACATTTCATTCTTTTCAGTATTACTGTGTTGGTGAATACACCAATTTATATGCAGTGATAGTTATTATGTCGCCAACTTTTGTCTTATAGATTAACGGTTTAGGTATTTTTTTGGTTTCTTAATTTTGTTGTTGGCGATCTTATACTGCATATCCCTCCTCTATCTGTTATCCTTCGTAAGAATGTAGTGGCGTCATGTAAGTCGTTTGACTGTTTCTATCCAATCCTCTCTCTCCTGTGCGTGTTGTTTTGCTTCGGAGAACGAGTAACCAGTCATGTCCCTTATTTGGTCCGACCATCGTAACGGAGATCTTCCTCTGGATCTTCTGCCAGATACTGCATATACACGGTACGTATTGTCGCGTTTTATGTAATTATTATTTACAGCTCAAGACTAGAAGATTGTTGTTTTGTAGTAGCAGTGTTGCTAATTTAGTTGTGTTATGTTTCGTTAAGTTTTCCTTAGAGGATTTAAAGGTAAAAATCCCAGGCGCCCAATATTTTCGTTTGTGTATTCAGTATTTACGTTTTTTTACAGTCCAAGTGTCAAACCATCAGTTAATTGTTATCTATCCATATTTTGTTTATTGTTTTTTGAGTAGCCCTATTCACGTATCATTATTTATTCATTTATGATCTTTAATTGCAACAGAAGTCCAACCCAAAGAACCATGCCCACATCTCTTCCGACTGAGCAACGCGGCCTCTGTTTAGTTAATGTAGGCGATTGGACCTTTCCATCTTCGTTCATTCCTTATTCCACCTAAGTATACCATCGTCCTGATCCTTCTGGTTCAGCTTCCATGACCTCTTGTCCAGCTGATCGTTATAACTTGCGTGTCAACCTTCCATCCTTCATCCTTGCCATGATGCCAGCCCATCGCCATTTGAATCTGCAATCTCTTTCCACAACATCTGTATAATGGTTCTGTTTCGTAGGCCTTCGTTTGTGATTTTTTATCGTTACTCCTATCATAGAATCCTATGATAGTTTTTTTTGATTGATAGAAAATTAGAGCTCGCCGGGATAATTCACAAAACACCGCACGGCTAGTACAAGCTGCTTTATAGGATGGAGCAACCTACCACAACAAAATGTTGATAATTTGATTAGGAGCTTACCCACGCAAACTGAAGATTGCATAAGAACTAGAGGTAACAACACTGACTACCACAAAATACAAAAAAAAAATAAAAACAAGTTAACCATTATTCGTTTTACATTGAAATTTTGTATGCTATTGACTTTAAAACAACTACTTTCAATTTGTTTGTTAAATACTTTACTGTTTTATTTAATTGTTATGTATTTGTTATTAAATTGCTTTAAAATAAATATTGTTTGACTACGTGTGTTCGTTTGTTTAAATTCGCACGAAATAATAAGAAATATCAGATGATTCCATATAAGTTTGGGTGTGTGTATTAGTGTCAATAAACGTTAACCGTCGATAACTGTATTTGATGTATCACGAAATTCCTTGTTAAATAACGTTATCACCTCTTAGATGTTTTTGACATGAACAATTTTTTCACAATTGGTAGTTAACGTTTAATGTATTTTGTAAATTACTTCATATAGAGATATAGGTTTTTGGTATTAAGAGAAGTCGAAAACGGTGAATTCGATTATAGGTATATCTCAATTTCACAAAAAATGTAGATAACGTTGTTTGACACTAAACCCTCGATTTGGTTTTCCATATTTTGCCTACGTATTAACAACATATTCAGCCAGTTTTAACATGCTTCATACTCTTATATTATTTAATAAAAAAATAAGAATAATTTTTTCAAAATTCAATGCTTCAAAACTCAAAACTTCTTTCCTGTCCCTTACCATTTTTTACTGCCGGACCCCTCAATTATTCCATGACTAATATAAAATTTCTAGATTATGTAACATTTTACTGTATAAACATCAAATCCAGTTTATCTTACTTAATACCATTACCATATACCATACTAAAGAGAAACAGAAGCTGAATTACGGAAATAAAAAAGAGTTATGGATCGGTATACGCCTTTTCGGTTTTCTATATTTGCCTGAAGTACTCAAACGGGTAAACCCGAGAAGTTTTCTGCCAGAACTTGAGTCATTATTCTCGATGACACTAGAGATCCACGGAGACTAACTGATGATTGATTTTGCGTTTACTTTTCGACTGCAGAAAAACCCCATCAATTCTCAGGCAACATCGGAACTGGTTATGTGTAAAAACACGAATAAACTCCGATACATGAAGTGACAGGTACAACATTAAATCCTGACAGAAACTACATATGATTAATGAAAGCTGTTAATTGGCGATACTAATGATATGAGGAAAATAAACAATACACTAATAAAAATTTATTTGTACATAGTTTCAGTTTAAAAATGGGCAATATTTATTATGTAGTTGAAAGATTGATAGGTTTTGTACACACTTGAAATGAATGAAAGAAGTGAAAGAAGTATATTAAAGTGTGTAAATGTTTTTTAATTTCCTTAGCTAAGCGCTTTCGACATAAAAGTCATCTTCAGAGCTAATGCTACAATAAAAAGTTAAAACAATAAGTAAAAAGATGTTCTAAGTACAAAGTTTTTTAACTTACGTCAATATATAAAAAGTACCGGCTACTTAGGAATGTATTTTCTTGCATCTCATTAAGAAATTTGTAATTCAGGTCCACCGTACAACTCCGGCTGATGAAAGCTAGTTTTAATTTTTATTTTTTAGTTTTTCTATGGTAAAACAATGAAAACAACCACTGGGACGATACATACATATAAAATTTTTTTCATGGTAAAGGTTTTACCCAACCATTTTGAAGTGATATGAGCTGGCGACTGACTGACAGTGGTTGATTGTAGGTTGGATTTTAAATGTTTCATCTGTCCGGTGTTGACATCTGACAGCTGACATTACAAATGAATGAAATTTTTAAATAATTAGTTTTAAAAAGAATAATTGAAAAAATCGATGAACAAAAATTGTACCTTAGATGTCTGTACAATACAATAATAATAATTTAATTGTCTAAAATTATCTACCAAACTGAGGGCCTGGTGGCTCAAGACATAATATATACAATGTGTCATGACAAAGGGAAGAAGATATTTTGTTTATAATAAAAAAGAAGATATGAATAAAATTCAATTTGTTAATTCTGAATGATATTGTTTATTCAAAATTTTCTTTCATCCCTAATATGAAGTATTTAGATCTTAATTGTTTCTTGTTAACAACTTTTGTAGTTGAGCATAAAAGTTTTCGAGATGAGATTGCCCTGTTGTATGAATATTATAATAGTATAATATTTTGCATATTATGTAGAATTATGCAGGTTTTGGTAAAATTAATGACCAAGATCATTTGAATGATGAAATAAGTATATTTAGTCTATAACATACTACTCCTAAAGTTGGTTTTTATGAGAAGGTAGATTTCGATGGAAATTAAGTTTTTTCACAAAATATACTTTTAATAAACACATTTTGTTGTTAAGTGAAATGTGGTAATATCTGTCAATGCTTCAATGTACATACAGACTAAGCCACCAGTCTCATGATTTCCTGAGTTTAAGTTTAATAAATAACTTATCTATGTTGTTAAAAGTTACAAAAAGTTCTTTTGTGACAGAAATTGTATGAGGCCACTACTCCACTGTTTCCCACAGATATTTAAATAAAGGTTTATAATTGAAATTCAAATTAATCTGAGTGTTAACACAAAAATCAGGATTAGATTTCATTTCTTTGGAGATCTCAAGGTCTTCTAACAGATTCATTAGTCTATAGTTTTTAGATGGGATGTTATGTAAAATTTGGCTATCTTTGGTAGAAGAGAAGGAATGATTGGTAGTTTTAACGTGATAGCCAAAATTTGACTTTTCTGGAGTTCTTACATGTTCCTTGATTCTCTGAGAAAGGGTCCTCATCGTTCTACCTACGTAGGTAGTACTACATTCACCACAGGATAGTTTGTTAATGCCACTTTTGTTTAATTTATCGATTTTATCTTTGGTTTTACTGAATAATGATTTGATGGTATTTTTGGTCTTAAATGACATTTTGAGGTTATCAACTTGGTGTGATAATACATTTGATATTTTATCTGAAATTGGTCCTAAATAAGAAATAGATCTGTAAATGTGGTTTGTATTATTGTTTGTACTTGAGTTAAAGGCTTGGTTTATTCTTATTTTAAGTAATTTATTTTTAATAATGTTGTCTATTAAAGAAGGGGAATAACCATTGTTAACTGCTAGCTGTTTTAGTATGGAAACTTCTTTATTGTAGTTGTCATTGGACAAAGGGATGTTTAATAGTCTATGTATGTAACAATGAAAAGCTGACATTTTGTGTTGATATGGATGGTTGGATGAATTTGGGATGATGTGGTCGGTTTGTGTGGGTTTTCTAAATATTGAGAATTCAAGTTTAGACGGGGTCTTTTGAATAGTAAGGTCTAGAAAATTGATACTGTTGTTATTTTCAATCTCTAGAGTGAATTTGATGGCTGGGTGTAGATATATTGTAGGCTGGGTGTAGATAAAATTTATTATCTTATACAGAGAAGTAAGAAGCAGCGAAAGAAAACGACTTACGAACACAATACAGGGTGAGGCAAATAAAGGGCCTATTAGCAATATCTCGAGAACTAAAGCCAACAGAATCATGAAAATTGGAATAAAGGGGTTTTGAAGAATGATCTATTAAATGAAAATATTTTCATCTCTTTGCAACTTCCGGTTATACCGGAAGTTGCTTATAACTTCGTTTTTTTAAATGGGACGCCCTGTATATTTTTACATTTTTGGATTCTCTTCGATGTCTTCTTTCTTAAAATATAAGGTTTTGTAATATTATACAGGGTATTTTAAAAGATAATTACGTTTTTTTATTAATTTCGTAGCAAAATTAACACCCTGTAGAATTGTAGTAGTTTGACATCTAAAACTCTACTTACGTTCAAATAATTTTTAATATACTCTACTATTGTTAAGAATCATTAGTATAGCTAAATTTTTAATTTTAGTTTACAGGGTTGGTCGAAACTCGGAATGAGTATTTTCTGAGTTTTCTTAAATGGAACACCCTGTATTTTAGTATTGTAATGAAATGATATTTTATGGTACTTTTTTATTTCTTAAGCATTCCCTATACCTAACTGCTTTAATTTGTGCTTAATTGTTAATCGCACCAACAATCTTAACTAAGTAGGTATTTCGATAGCTAAACCATTATTGGTAATTTTAAGGACCAGTCTGGATTAATATGTATTTATTTCTGAAAAATTATCTAGGATTGAGTATTTTCACGGCCAACCTAATAAAATTTTACGTATTTTTTGTTGCAATTAATGTTTAGCTTGAATCACCAATAACTCACAAATTAAAGCAGTTAGGTATAGGGAATGCTTAAGAAATAAAAAAGTACTATAAAATATCATTTCACTACAATACAAAAATACAGGGTGTTACATTTAAGAAAACTCAGAAAATACTCATTCCGAGTTTTGACCAACCCTGTATACTAAAATTAAAAATTTAGCTATACTAATGATTCTTATCAATAGTAGAGTATATTAAAAATAATTTGAACGTAAGTAGAGTTTTAGATGTCAAACTACTACAATTTTACAGGGTGTGAATATTGCTACGAAATTAATAAAAAAACGTAATTATCTTTTAAAATACCCTGTATAATATTACAAAACCTTATATTTTAAGAAAGAAGACATCGAAGAGAATCCAAAAATGTAAAAATATACAGGGTGTCCCATTTAAAAAAACGAAGTTATAAGCAACTTCCGGTATAACCGGAAGTTGCAAAGAGATGAAAATATTTTCATTTAATAGATCATCCTTCAAAACCGCTTCAGTCTAATTTTCATGATTCTGTTGCCTTTAGTTCTCGAGATATTTCTAATAGGCCAGTTATCTGCCTCACCCTATATACAATCATACGAAACTTAACAGGAAAAGCACAACGAAATATACGAGAAGTAAAGGATAAACAAGGAAATTGAATAAAAAATGAGAAAGAAATAATACAAAGATGGAAGGAATACTTCGAAGACATATATGCTAAGCATGATAACTAGATAAGAAACTGAGAAACAACCAAGCAGGCTTCCGTTCCAACAATTCCACTGTTGATCACATCTGCACCCTTAGAATTATCTTGGAACAAACAAATGAATGGAATAAAGATATATATGTGAGTTTTATCGACTTCGAAAAGGCCTTTGACCGTGTAAATAGGGCACAGATGTGGAAAATCCTTAGATTATATGGGATACCACTAAAAATCATAAACTTTATTAAACTCTTCTACGAAGGATACAAAGCCAAACTAGAACATTCAGGTGAAGTAACAGAAGAAATATCCATAGAAAGTGGAGTCAAACAGGGTTGTGTACAATCCCCTACCCTATTCCTTATTATGATAGATTGGGTAATGAGAAAAGTAATCGACGATCGAATAGGCATCAGGTGGAACCTTTTCAAACAGTTAGAAGATCTAGAATTTGCAGATGACATCTGCCTGACAACTGAACACCGAAATCATATGCAAGTAAAAATTGACAAATTGGCAAAGTACTCCGACACGATCGGACTTCGAATAAACACAAAAAAAAAACTAAACTTCTAAAAGTAATAACCATCCAAATAATAAAATAATGATAAACGGAAAAGAAGTAGAAGAGGTATCACATATCTGGGATCTGTCATGGAAAGGAGCGGAGGGTGCAAAAAGGATATACAGACGAGAATAACAAAGGCGCAACACGCATTCAACACTTTAAATAGAATTTGGCAAACAAACGAAATATCGGAAACAACAAAAATTAAAACCATTAATAGTTGCAATAAAAGTATACTGCTCTATGGAGCAGAAACATGGAAACAGGACGAAAATACAACTAAAAAACTACAAACATTTGTAAACATTGTAAAATCCTGAAAATATACTGGCCAAACAAAATAACTAATACAGAACTATGGGAAAGGACAAAGCAAACTAACATATCTACTGCAGTCAAGGAAAAAAAATGGAAATGGATCGGCCATACTTTGAGGAAAGACCAAAGCAGCATAGCAAGACAAGCACTTGAATACCAACCAGAGGGGAAAAGAAAGAGGGGCAGACCAGACAACAGCTGGAAAAGAACAACAACGAGACAACTCGAAAAAATTGGACTAAGATGGGACGAAGTCAAAAAGAGAGCAAAAGATGGAAGAGAGTGGAAGGAATTAGTTCACAATTTATCCAGAGAATAAAAACAAAAGAAGATGCGCTGTCCCGTCCAGACAGCAATCTTACACTTTTGGCCAAGAAACGCATAAGCGCCCAATACTCCACAAGGAGGGATGGAACGAGAGAGAGAGATACAGAGAAGTAAAAAACTTCGATTTGTGTAATGGTATAAAAAGTTTATTAAAACTAGTAAAATGTCATGCAAATGGATTGCAAAACGTTTTCGATCTAGATAGGATCATATTAAGTGCCTAGAACGAAGTATTTCCGCGTTAGATTTAAAGCAAAAGGTTAAAATTGTGACATTAAAGTCAAATTGTTATGTCAAAGTTGATAGTTTTCGAGTCATAAGCGATTTAAAATCTGAAAAATGCGTATGCGTATTTCGAGGCTTCAAAACTCATGTGTAAATTATTAATGTTCAGGTTGACAAGTGGCCAAATTTAAGCTTATACATTCAATTTTAAGATTCTAACGAGTAATCGATGAAATCCACCTAAATATCTTTAGGTTTGACGCGGAATTTTTATTATTATTGACATTATGTAATAATAATACCTATTTTTATAAATTATTGACATTATGTACTAATAATACCTATTTTTAACTAAATAATGAATTTTATATACAAAATTTTGGTCTAGCAATGGTCTCTCCTTTATCTCCATTATTGGGTAATATATTTATGGAGGATTTCGAAACTAATATCATTTCTAAACAAAATTTAAAACCCATAGTATGGTGGAGATATGTAGATGATGTGTTTTCAATATGGTCTCATAGATCAGAATTGTTGGATACATTCCTGAATATTATGAACGATCAAGAAGAGACAATAAAATTTACAATGGAAAAGGAATACAATAACACTTTGCCTTTCCTCGATGTTTTAGTCTCAAAGAAGGATACTGGATATGAGACTCAAGTGTATAGAAAACCAACACACACCAACAGATATCTCAATTACAAATCAAATCACAACATCAACGTTAAAAAGGGAATCATTAAATCCTTATATGATAGAGCCAAAATTACTTGTTCTAACGAAAATTCATTTTTAGAAGAAAAACAATTGTTAACATCTGTTTTATTAAAAAATGATTATCCTTTATCGTTTATAAATAAGGAATTGACAAGATTGGATCGAATGGAACAGAGCAACTTAGAACGGGATCCTACAACATTCACAAGAAATAATACGAGGAAAATAACAATACCATATATAAAAGGACTATCCGAGAAACTTAAAACAATAGGAAATAAATTCAACATTTCAACAACATTCAAAACAACAAACACATTGAGATCTATTATATATTATATATTATATCAACAAACATCAAGACCATTAAACGTTAGAATAAGTGAACATCAGTCTTATATTAAAAATAGAGAATTTGATAGATCTCAAATATGTCAACACGCATGGGATAATGAACATAGAGTTCAGTGGAGAGATTCAAGTATCAAATCAAAGAAGCGGCTCTAATTATGCTAAACGAAACCAATTGTGTCGTAAATTCCTCGGTAGAATGCAGTAGGATGTGGTTACCCATACTGAAAGAGGAAGTCAATAGAAAGAAAATACCACGATTAGTAAGTTAATAACATATCGCGTTAGACAAATTTTATATTTTAGTATTACTTATTGTATATCTATGTATTATTAATATTATTTATAATTTAAACATATTAAAGTCAGAATTTGGTATTAGTTTTTTGAAGGTAAATTAAATATAACACCAAATACTTACGATGCCGGGATAGTATCACGAGGTTTTTTTTTCTGGTTTTCCCTCGTGATTTACTATGGAATCTCTAACGCGAGAATTTTACTGTCATCGTTGCATTTTGTTGTCTTTTTAAAGACAGATCACATGCTATGATTTTTTTGCGACGGATATTCTTGAGTTTGGATTGATTTCATGTAATCGAATAAACTGTCTATTAGTAAAGTCGTCCCAGGAACGCAACTCATAAATATTGGCGATATCATTTTAAAGTCTTCTACTTTAAAATGTATAATATACGTCTGCATTGCCAATATAAATGAGTCAGATTAAATAAATTATTAGAAGAATTTTTTTACTTAGCAACAACATTTTTGTTTATTTTAATAGTATTTTGTATTTTGACAACGAAACCCGATTTGGGCTTCGAAACGTTAATAAATTCATTTATTGGTCAAATTGTTGGTCACAATTCTTTTGGCAGTTATTTTTTTACACAGAGACCTAAGCTCAGCATTTTTTTTGGAATTTCTTTTTTGGCTTTTAAAGATATGTAAGCCTCACCTCGTTGTCTAGCAATGGCAGACTTATTTTTCTTCCATGTCTCAGGACACCGCTTTCGTTTTTTACATTTTTTTTCTGGTAAATCAAATATTTTTTCTTGATCTTGTTAATAATCCCATCATTTTGAGAGGTTGAGGCTACAATAGATATGTCCCCAAAAGACTCATTTGACTTACCCAGTTCAGAGTTTTTGCGGGTAATATTCATCAGAGTTGTCCGCTGTAGAAAATATGCCATTACTTGAGGAACGCATAAAGCTGTCTTCTGCGGTGACATGTGTTTTTCGTTTTTTACATTCTTGTTCGGATAAATCAAATATATTTTTCTTTACCTTGTTAATCCCAAAATTCTGAGAGGTTGACGCTATAATAGATACATCTGCAGGATACATGAAGGTTTCTTCTGCGGTGACGTCTGCTTTTGTGGAGTCACTTCCATTATCTAAATTCGCAATGTTCTTAAAAGACTCATCTGACTCTTCCAGTTCAGATTTTTCTGGATTATATTCATCAGAGGTATCAGATGTAGAAATTATGTCATCATCCGAGGAAAGATTTGGAGTTTTCTCTTTCTCAGTGAAAATTGCAGCAATATCTCGAATAAAATACAAAATTAATATATTTTTATCTACCAAAATGTTAAGCTAATCTTACCTTATGGCATTCTTTCATCATCTCCATCTGTTAACTCCATATATTGGCTTATTTCTTTATAGGATATATCAAGTCCTCCTTTCTCAACTCCTTTTTCCTCATCTGCATCTTTCAGTTCTACATACTGGTTAGATTCATTTTCGGTAACCTCATTTTTTTTTAAATTGATTTTGCTTTTTTGGTTAAAAAATAACCTTAAACGACCAAACACTTTTAAGATGGTTTTTTTAATATAATAAACTATATTTACTTTTAATTTTACTTACCTCTATATTGTTTTTGAAATAAACTAACAATGTATTTGCTTCTTAACGACATTTTTTCAATAAAATTATCAAGAGACATGAACACTTGAACACTGCATACCATCTAGATGTAAATAATAACTACAAACCCTACTTTTAGGATCTAAGTGATATATTACGGAAGGAGAAAATCAGTGTATTCAGGCATAAAGAATCCATGTCCAACAAATCGATAGAAATTTCAGTGGATAAGGGATATAAGTAACATATTGTGTACATAGATCCTTTATGCAATTATATTTTAAAATTTAGTGTGTACATAGATCCTTTACGCCCTAGTAACTTAAAAAATATTAGCGTTAAAACATGTTTGACTTGTTTGAAAGATTTTTAGGTTCGAAAAACGTACTTTTAACTTAAAAAACATATTTTGAAAAAATTGTCACATAGACCCTTCACGCACTTGTGTCTTCAATCGTAAATCAAGATTGAAAAACAATTTTGAAAAAAAAAATATTACTTGCATTATAAATAGCACCCAGTTTTAATACGATTATAAAGCGAAAAAAAATTGGTTGAAAAAAATTTAGTAGTTTATAAGATATTTAATCTGTTTATTAAATATTACCATTTTTTCAATTGCAAAAACGCGGTTGTTGCCGATAGAGTAACCGGTATTCCGGTCTCATTTTTTTTAAACCGGTCTCTTAATCACAAAACAGTATTAAAACAAATTTTGATATTAAAAATTTAACAAAATATTACTGAATTAACACTAAAATTTTGTTAAAGAAATATAAAAACTATTTTCTTGGCACCTAAAATAATATATTTTACATGTAATTTTATAAGCTTTTATAACAGGTAGATGCAGTAAAAATTGTGTATATGTGTATAAATTTTTATTCTCTATTATTACTTTTTACATATAGATTTGACTAAAAAATTAATTCATTATAATTATTATTTTCATTGGTACATACTATATCATCATTACCGTCATTATAATTTAAATCTTCACTTAAATCAATTTCAATTACTATATTATCTAAAAAAGTTTTTGTGTTTCCTTAACAAATTTTTAATCCTAATTCGGTACTATTTTGTTAATTTTTGAAGTTATACTTCTTTACCGGCGATAGAGGGTGAATTTTTATATGGTAAAACCTAGCGACCGGGCGCATGCGCATTATAACTTTGTCCTGATTGGATGTTCAAATGACATGTCAAAAATTATTCAATATGGCGGCTGTGGCACAGCTGTAGTTAGATTATTTATGGTTGTTGCGTTTTAAAATTTGTGTGAAAAGAAACAACAAACAAATTTAGTTAATAGTTATACTGCCTTTTTAAATAGTTTTCATATACCTATATTTTTGGACTTTTGGACTATTTTGGACAAGGAAAACTCATTCTAATTTGGTAAGTAGTTTTTATTATAATCATATTGTAATTATACATTTGGATTAGGTTGAAATACATACATTTAGTTTCTCAAGAATGCGGATTTTAGAGAGAAATCCCAAATTAGGTTCGATTTTTATTTTTAAATTATGATTTTTTGGCGTAGATGTATTTATCTAGTAGGTATGTAATGCTTTGATTTACATACTTAATTTGATTACCAACAAAAGTTCTACCAATCTTCATCTAATATATTGTTTTCTTACTGTTTTGTTATATTTTTATATTTTCTTCCACAAAATTTAAACTACATAATTTAATTTTCAAAACAACTGTCAAACAGTAAAACGTTCAGTTACCGTATTTTTCCACATGATAAATAATGTGGGATTGGACGAGTGAGTCTACGCTTCGATCACGAATCAAAGCGCCACGAAATTCACGGGTTCAATTCCCGATGCAAGTTTTATTTTTTTATTTTTTTATGCATGTTATGATTGTAAGTATATTTGTTATATAATTTTTTTTTCAGAAAATGCGTATTTAAAATTTTTGCCAACAATTATTATCGTTCAGAAATCATTTTTTCTTTGTGGCATTTTTCAATGTGTTTGTGTGCGTTTTATTCTTTTATTTTTTAAAATTTTTGGTATTGTCTTAAAAATCAGATAATATGTAGTAGAAGTATAACTTCTTACGTGCGTACAAAGTACACACACATTCTTGTTTTTATCAAAATTTGTTTTAATACTGTTTTGTAGCTATCTTTTGTGCCAAATTTCATTTATATTAGCGAAAACAAATTCTTGAAAAAAATTGTTTATAACAAATTGAATAATATTTATTAAATAATATAACGGGGTCATGTAGATATTATTATTTTTCTATGCCACCCCAAATTAAAAAAAAAAGTATTGAAACTTAGCCACTACGAACGGATATATCGCAAACTACTCCTCCACAAATTTTCAGGTAAAAAGTTTTCATATTTAAGGTAGCTACTAAATTCATTTTTTTTTTTTCAAAAGATTCTACAATTTTTTCTACATGTATAACCGACGTGTTACGTAGTAGGCTTGATAGATCTACTCACACATTTTTAAATGTTAATATTATTGAATAAACAAATTATGAATTTTTAAATTTAAAACGGTTATCTCGGCAAAAAATGGTCCTAGAAAAACTATTTCTTTTGTAAATATATGAAAAAAAAAAAAAAACAGGAACAAGAATATCGAAACAGCGTTTCAAAGTATTTAATCCCGGCGATGTTATTAAAAAACAGTTTTAAACAAATTCATTATCAGAAATGTTCATTTCTGAATGCATTTGTCGAAAATATACATAAAAGCTCAAAAAAATGAAATCTAAAAAAATTGTATACTCTATCGCCAACAACCGCGTTTTTGCAACTGAAAAAATAGTAATATTTAAAACAAATTAATGATCTCATAAACTATTGAATATTTTTCAACCAATTTTTTATAATGGTAACACAACGCAACTTTTTCTGCGAAATAAAGTATTTCATATAGCTTATTTGTAATGCAATTTTTTTGCAAATTTGTTTTTCAATCTTGGTTTACAATTATTTAAATAAATTATAGGTCAAATTTAATTAATATGTTTTGTATGAAAGATTGCTTCTTCACCTTTCCAGATAAGCCACACTAAAAACCTTCATAAAAATATGAATTACCAATGTTGTTCTGAAGCTATTTTCTTGTGGCATTTTTACAATTTTAACTATTTAGAATGGGAAATAAGCCACAATATTATTAATTTTGAGAGTAAATTAAATGTAAGACCAAGTACTTACGATGTCGGGATAGTATCACGAGGTTTTTCCTGGTTTTCCCTCGTGATTTACTATGAGATCTCTAACGCGAGAATTTTAATGTCACCGTTGCATGTGGTTGTCTTTTTAAAGACAGATCACATGCTATGATTTTTTTGTGACGGATATTCTTGAGTTGGGGTTGATTTCATGTAATCGAATGAACTATCTTTCAGTAAAGTCGTCCCAGGAACGCAACTCATAAATATTGGCAATATAATTTTAAAGTCTTCTACTTTAAAATGTATCATATGTATCTGAATTGCCGATATAAATGAGTCAAATTAAATAAATTATTAGAAGAATTTTTTTACTAAGCAACAACATTTTTGTTTATATTAATAGTATTTTGTATTTTGACAACGGCACCCGATTTGGGCGTCGAAACGTTAATAAAAATCATTTTTTAATAATATTGTGGCTTATTTCCCATTCTAAATAGTCAAAAATGAATTACCAAAGCAGTAAAAAAAGTAAATTTTGTACAAAAATTACCCATTTTTAATTATTTAAACAATGATCCCCTCCTATGAATCATAAACTTTCTTAAAATATCTTTTGCTATTACCCAAACTTTGATATAAAACTTATTCCAACTTGTACGGAATTACATTTTGATTTTATTTTAATTTACTGAGCTATTATTACTACACTGTTATTAGTAGAAGTAATAAAGCACTGAACCTACAAAAAAAAACGACAAGACTGATCTTAATAATTATTTTTGTATTCGATTCGTGAATGCGCCAAGAAACTTTGTGACCCCGAGCCATAATATAATATTATTAAAAAACTGCATACAAAAATGCATTCTTAAAGTGCATCTCAAACAGACAATAAAAAAATTCCGAACTCGTCAATTATGGGCGGAAATGTGTTCAATTTTGTTACTCTGGGGTTTTTGGTGTCGCTGAAGACGAATATGACATCGTAAGTGATCTCCGGAATACCTGGTGCCAAGGGTACCTACTGTTTACCTCGTCATTAAAATTCATTAAAAAAATTAGTAAAAATTATTACTAGGGGGTTTTTAGGGTCACTAACAACGAAAATGATACCGGAAGTGATCTACGGATTATCTGATGCCCAGGGTACCTACTGCTTATCTCGTCTTGTGGAGTTTTCGGCAAAAAATTTATTAAAAAACTAGTCACAAATCATTACTTGGGTGCTTTTTGGGGTCGCTAGCCACAAATATGACATCGGAAGTGATCTCAGGAATACCTGGTGCCCAGGGTACCTACTGTTTACCTCGTCTTCGGGAGTTTTCAGCAAAAATTATTAAAAAATTTGTGAAAAATCATTACTCAGGGGGTTTTTGGAATCGCTGATGACGAACATGACATCGGAAGTAATCTCCGGAGTACCTGGTGCCCAGGGTACCTACCTAGGGTTTATCTCGTGACTAATAATTTATGACTAATTTTTTAATTCATTTGCCAAAATCTTCGGAAGACGAGGTAAACACTAGGTACCCTGGGCATCAGGTACTCCGGAGATCACTTTCGATGTCATATTCGTCGTCAGAAACCCCAAAACCCCCGAGTAATAAATTTTGAATAATTGTTTAGTGAATATGCCGAAAACTCCAAAAAACTAGGTAAACTATAGGTACCTACCCTGGGTACACGGTATTCCGCAGATCACTTCCGATGTCATATTCGTCGTCAGCGACCCAAAAACCCCCGAGTAATGATTTTTGATTAATTTTTTAATGAATTTGCTAAAAACTCCAGAAGACGAGGCACTGGCACTAGATATTCTGGAGATCACTTTCGATGTCATATTCGTCGTCAGGGACTCCAAAAACCACATAAGTAGTGATTTTGGACTAATTTTTTAATAAATTATTTGACGAAAACTTCACAAGATGGGGTAAGCAGTAGGTTCCCTGGGCACCAGGTACCCCGTAGATCACTTCCGACGTCATATTCGTCGTTAGTGACCCTAAGAACCACCCGAGTAATGATTTATGACTAATTTTTTAATGAATTTTAATGACGAGGTATACAGTAGGTACCCTGGGCACCAGGTACTCCCGAGATCACTTACGACGTCATATTCGTTTTCAGCGACCCCAAAAACCCCACAGTAACAAAATTAAACTCATTTCCGCAGATAATTGACGAGTTCTGAATTTTTTTATTGTCTGTTTGAGATGCAGTTTAAGAATGCATTTTTTGTATGCAGTTTTTCAATATTATATCATGGTTCGGGGTCACAAAATTCTCTGGGGCATTCACGAATTGAATGCAAAAAGAATTATTAAGATCCCTCAAGTCGTTTCTTTTTTCGGAGGTAAGGCCGATTTTAGTGCTTTATTGTATGGCCTATATTGATAGAGGCTGAATATTATGTATCTGCACAATACCTAAAAGCTATAATAAAATAGTGTCAGTTTAGCGTGAAGATATAATTATGATTTATTTCTTATTTAATTTTTTGTTAGGAACTTCACCTTTAAAATATTCCACTCACTGGTTTACGGTATTATCTGAAGGAAACACATAAATTGTTGAGAGCGTGGAAACCATCCATTGTATCCCAAGTAAATAAAAAAGTCCCGGTATATCTGTTAGAACTATTTTCAACGTAGCAAATCATGGGCATACAAGATACTTGCATATCCTCACGTTTTAGCGTGGAGTGCATTCCTTTGTTCGGATTTAGTCTTAATAAAATCCAAATGTGGTAACTACAAGAGATTCGAATGAAACATCGTTGTATATAATACAAATTTTGGTAATTATCCTCACATTTTAGTACATATAACAATTCTATGTTGGATGTGAATATTCATCCTGTCACTTATGTCTACAGGCTGACCCACGACTCTATTTATCAAATACTCCAGGGAAATAAGGTAAAAATATACCATGTTCGGGACACTTGACCTGGCAGGTTGCAAATAGATTTTTTGGGTACTATATACTTAAAACATTATAAATACAAAAATGCTGTCACAGTTCGGACGAGAATTTTAGTTATTAACTAATAAGTGTCAAAAATGGCAGTTTTTTCGTTTAAATCGCTACAGGTAAAAATAGGGTAATTAAATATCTTATTTGGAATATTCATCTTTTAGCATATGGGCAAAGGTTTAAAATAACAGTTTTTGAATTTGGGTCCGATCATTGGTTGCTTTGAAAATTTGCAAAATAGGACTAATATTTCGAAAATCAAAAATTTGCTGTAACTTTTGCGAAAACAAACATAAGACTTGGATATTGCATGAAAAGCTAAGTCAAACAATCCGTATAAAATTCAAGATGATTCGTGAATTCGTTTAAATTTTATTAAATTTGTTTATCCCACAGAGCTTTTTTTTGCAATATTATTTGTAGTATATTATAAAAGAAGAAGAAAAGAATTATGTCGATTGTCAACGGATAAGTTTTGTTAGGTTATAATTTTCTGTCAGAATATAACATGTTGTAATTAAAGTTGATTTTTAATAATTCACATTTTCCCTTGCATCACATCAATTGGCGACGAGATAAAACGAAAAGTGATAATTTATATTTCAAGGATTTCGTTTGTTTACATATTTTTAGTATAGACATTACTAAAAATGCCAAAAAGTGGAGACGAAATTCAAGCCCCCATGGAGCCCTGTGCTTCAAAATCAATAACTGTTGTACATGCAAGAAATATATCTTCGTTAGCAACATTCAGGAGTGGCGATGATTTCGAAATATTTGAAGAAAGGTTGGAGCAATATCTATTGGCTAACTTAGTAGAAGAAGGAAGAAAAGTTGCGGTATTATTAACACTACTTAGCGAGGACATTTATAAAGTGTTAAAAAACCTATGTGCCCCTAGTAAACCAAAAGATAAATCATTTGATGATATTATGACACTATTAAAAAGTCAATTTAAACCTCGCATTGCAGTTTATAGAAGAAGAATAGTGTTTGAACAATTGAGACAGGAAGATGAAGCTATAAACGAATGGTATATTAAAGTTAAAAATCTGGCAGCTCAATCTGAATTTGGTGATAAGTTAATGTATAGAGTACAAGAAAAATTCGTAGTTGGAATAAAACCAGGCCCAATATTAGACCGTTTATGTGAGGAAGGTCCCCAGAAGAGTTTAAAAGACCTTTTAGAGATAGCACTGGCTAAAGAAGCAGCATTGAGAGAATCCAGAGGAGGGGAGATAAATTATTCAAAAGCCAACAGGGAAGGTGAAAAAAAAATCCCAGTAAGACCACCTAGTGCATCAAATCAAACTAAGATTGGTAGGATAACTGTAAGTAATAAAAGAGATAATTTGTGTTTTTATTGTAATAGGCCGGATCATGATTTCAAACTGTGTAAGTTTAGGAAATTTACTTGCAATTTATGTAAAAGGGTAGGGCACATTGCGGTGGCGTGTAAAGTTCGGAGAAATAATTTTGTAGAATATGAAGAAACCGAAGATATAGAGGCTGAGGGCAATACCTCAGAGGGAGATGGTATGGTGAAGATGCTGCAGGTGGATATTAATAGTGTTGAAGCTTATATCAAGCCAATGTCTGTAACTGTTTTGATAAATCAGCAACCTATCGTTATGGAAATAGATACAGGAGCTGGCGTTTCTTGTATACCTTATAGTATGTATAATAAATGTTTTTCAATGATAGAGTTAAAACCAAGTTTGATTAAATTAAAATTTTATGATGGTCCAGTTGTAATACCAAAAGGTAAAATTGAGGTACAAACTATAATAGGTGATAGAGTTGAAAATGTTTCGTTGACCGTAGTCGAAGGAGCGACTAGGGCATTGTTAGGTAGAGATATCTTTGTAAAATTTAATTTAACGATAAAGGGAACAAAAGTCTATATCGGAAATCATGAATTGAGTGTTAGTAATTATACCCAGATTAATGAAATAAGTATAAATGAAGTTTACTTTAAATCACAGTTAAATGTTTTATTAAAAAAATATGAGAAAATTTTTAATGATGAATTGGGTAAATATATAGGTGAGCAAATTCATTTAGAGGTGGATAAAGATATTAGGCCAATTTTTCAAAAACCCCATCAAATTCCTTTTGCATTTAGAGAGAAAGTAAAGGCAGAGTTGTGTAAGTTAGAGAAAGAAGGGGTAATAGAGAAAGTGGAAAATGCTTTGTGGGGCACACCGTTAGTACCTGTGCTCAAACCAAATGGTAAGGATGTGAGGGTATGTGCTAATTATAAAGTAACAATTAAAAAATATTTAAAAGATTCAAATTATCCACTACCTTTAATAGAAGATATTTTTGCGGCACTGAAAGGTGGAGAAAAGTTTACTAAACTAGATTTCAAAAATGCGTATAATCAGTTAGAATTAGATACTGAAACATCACATTTACTATCTTGGAGCACACCTTACGGAATTTTTAGAGTTAAAAGACTCCCTTTTCGAACAAAACCAGCTTGTTCTATTTTTCAGTGTATAGTGGAGAAAGTTTTGCAGGGATGTAGGGGTACAGTCAATTATTTAGATGATGTAGTAGTTACAGGGAAAGATAACAAAGAACATTTAGAGAACTTGGCCGAGGTTTTTCAGAGACTTTTAAAAGCAGGATTTAGATTAAATTTGAGTAAATGCGAATTTGCTAAAGATTGCATTTTTTATTTAGGACATAATATTTCAAATAGGGGGCTGGAAACAGATAATAATAAGGTAGAAGCAATTGTGAAATTGCCAAAGAATTCACATTTTCCCTTGTATCACATCATTATTGCTCAGAAAATGATAACGGTACATCAGTTTTGCGGTTACTACATGAAATTAGAAGACATATATTTTCAACATATTTATTAAAAAATAAAAAAAGTCATTTTTACCATTGCAAAAACATTTTACTAAAGTAGAGTCATTTTTGGCTTATAATAATTTGAATAACTTTATTAATATTAACTGTAGACTAAATTCACTTTGTTATTTGTAAAGCTAATATTTTTACACAAATCATCCCAACAAAAATTTCGTCTAGATCAGTTAAGTTCAAAGTTATCCACTTTTTTTATTTAATTCACAGCTACTTTGTTTATAACAATTAAGCAACGTAACTAGGGCCATTTTGAAGTTCAGGCTATATGTGTAAAAGTTTGAGCAAACTTTGAACTTCAACACAGCAGTTAATAAAGCTTTAACAATGAAGCCATACCGAAATCGGCTCGGGATCGGTGAAGGTAAATTACTAAATTATAAAATATTTTTAATAATTCAATGGATATAATATTATCGACTACAGCTGCAATCCACACTGTTTCATACTACAAAGTACTTGATGTTGAAGATCATTGCCACTAACCTCAATCAAGTAAGACATAATAATTAACAAAGAAACTGTATTATAAAACTGTACCTTGTTTCAAATATTTAAGGGGGGAAGGGATGGCCTGGGGTATTGGAGCGAGGTGGGGTGATCCCTGTTTTTACTCGGGTCAAAACACCTCGCCCCAATGAATTGATACACCCAAATGTACTTGATTGCTTGCTTGAAGCAAAGCATGAACTTTTAAAGATAAAAAAAAAGGTTAAGTACTAGTTTATTAAATAAAGACACTCAATTTGTAAACAAATTAATAAACAATTTAGAACACAAACTAACGCTACTAAACAACAAAATCATTAACAATATCAATGAACAGACTTTTATCGAATTTTCTAGCAAACAACTAATAGTTTATAACAGATTATATCACATAACTAAAACAATACAAATCAATAAATTAGAAAAACTGAAAAATAACTTTGAATCTATACATTTTAACACAAAACCAAACTGGTTAAAAACATTCGTGATGTAGGCATACCTAAAAATATTGAAAAATTTCTAGCGCTAGGCCCAAAGTTTAGTATTGAACCAAAAGTAAATAATGACACTACTACAATAAAAAAAACCTAACTACTGTTATTGACTGGTAACTTCGTCAATTAAAGACTAAAAAACAAAAATAATCACAAGAGCTAGATCTACAAACGTACTCACTAATTACGCTTAACCCAACAAAAAGACCAATAACTAATTTTATTTCACTATTTACTAGTCAAAACAAAGAAATTTCTCAGACAACATCCAGAACTGATAGTCACTAGATCCGACAAGGAAAACGTTACTGTGATCATAAAACGAACAGACTATACAGAGTTATCACAACAATTCCTTGAAAATAATAAAATATATTATGTAGAATTAAAGTGTTACCCTAGACTTACAATACAAAAAGAAAGTAATAAATTAGTACAGAATTTACTTAATAGAAACTTTATTGCCGAACCTACCAAATAACAACTGACGAAATATAATAGTAACGCTTCAAAATTCTATGCATTACCTAAAATACACAAACTGACATTATAACTAAGACCTATTGTTTCATCAATTTCAATTAACTCTCCAATTGAAAATATTGCAATAGGGAACTTGCACTAAAAAATTTTTTTGCATAAAATTGTTAATTTATGTTTTAAAATGTTATATTCAAAATATTACGTCTTAACAATGAATAGTGTACGTACAACATCTGATCAAAGTTCCGCGCCTAAAATTTCCGTTTCAAACAACTTCAAAAGCGAGAGCTGGGGTCTGACGTCATAGGCCACTCTGATCGTTTGCCCGTTCGGTGGGCTATTGCATTTAATGCAGTTTGCCCTTAGATAAATAATACAGTTGAAATATCTTGTTTTACTCTGTGGAAAAAATGATTTTTTCTGTGACAGGCAAAATATTAACATTTTATCTCTGTTGACATGTATCAAAAATTTATTTTTTATGAAATTACTTTTGTCGTTTCTTGTGTTGAAGAACAAAGAAGAAACAAGTAACTTAAAAATAAACAAAACTTTTAGTAATAAAAGTAGGAGTAACTAAAAAGTATTGGCGCTACTATAGTATGCGGTCTACAGTCGGGTTTCTACTATAGCTTGCGGTCTACCGAGGGATGCGGTGTAAGTATAAGCTGAGATGATAAAGATATTAACTTGTAAAATTACAATAATGATTTTTCTTATTTATGCGTATTACTAACTTTGTAAAGAAGGATTTTGTTGGCTATGTACACGTTCTATCGGTACGTCTGCTAATCACCATAATCTTTTCTCAGAAGGCTTTGAACACAATAATGAAATGCTCCAGTAGGTACTAATAAACATTACAATAAAATATAATCTTTATTATAAGGCAAATTACACCGTAATCTTTTTCAGGATATACGAAATCCTTCGATTAGAGGTAGGTAGATCAAACCCACGGGGTAAACCGTATACTATAATATAATGGTACCAAACTATTGTTATAAACGGTTTAAACATGCTTATTAATAACTCTTACTTATTTGCCTTGACACCTCGCATTTCTCCAATAGAATAGCTTTCACTACTTTTATAAAAGTTGCCACCATGAAGACATCAACGGTAGGTAAGTTGTCAGACTTACCCTCGTCCGTCATATTATGCGTTTTAAACTCTTTACAAAGTAGCACTCAACTTTATCAATTTCAGTATAAAACTAAGCTGATTGGGGAACTACTTATTACAATATATAAGATGAACATAAATAATACCTAGGAATTTTCCATTAAAGACGATTAAAATGTAATCTACCCGTGATACCTACCCTAATCGCGTTGTTTCCGACTGCTTAGCCCGGTTGACCGTGGCCCGTGACGTCGGACCAATAGAAGGACGTTCAAGAGCCTCCTAAGATATTTGAATTTTATAGCATTTTCAAAGCGTCGTAATTAGCGTGCGGGTTAAAAATATTTGTTTTTTTCGCATGCAAGCGTTTTAAGATCATGTTACCTTATGTTTTTTTAATATCATTTTAATATTTAAAAATTTATGCAGCTTCCCTATTTTGTTCAGAACATCCTAACTGCAGCTTATGACTTTGACAATGAGTACTACATAAAGGACTCATTCGACGTAAAAACAGCATTTAATGGATTACAACTACCGAACGATTACAATACAGGTGGCCGTTAACATAGTTTTTACTGTATTATACAAAAAAATCTACTGATTTCTACTGATTTTTTGAAATCAAAACTAAAGAAGATATAAAAACTGATCTGGCAACTCTGATGTTGAGTGTTTCATGTTGCGTTTGGATATTGCTTTGGTGTACGAGTACGCTAAGAGAATGGTAAGAGACTTCAATTGAATCGAAACGCAATCGATATTGATTTGATAAGAACAAAACTTATACGTTTTGTTTTCGTATGTTTCAGGATTTCGAAATTAATTTTGTGCATTAATGTGTATTTTTGGTTGGTGTTCGCTTCTAATTCTTCTTCGTCAACCATTGTCCATCCACTCTGAATGTAAATCCCTCCCAATTGCTTCCATCTTTTTTAACCTTGATCCAATCTAATCCTTAGCTTTAATATTCGCCTGCCCCTGCTCTTCTGTCATCTTCTTCTGACATCTTTTGAGATCTTCTCATGCTATTTGATGTACTCTTTGGTCTCCATTCTGGGATTATCCGTGTGTTCCTATTATCATCATATCTGGCTATGTGACCTGCACAGCTCCATTACACTTTATAATTTCTTCCACGATATCCCTGATCTTCGTTCTACGTCTTATCTTGGCATTTCTAACCTTTTCTTTCAGTAATATTACAATCATGTTTCGTTCTATTGCTCTTTGTATTACTTCTCGTCTTTTAGCAGATTTTCTGGAAAGGGCTACCGTAGTCAGGCCTACTGCTCCGGAAACTGTATTTAATTGTTGTACCATTTCATTTAATTCTTGGATATGATCTGCTACTAACACTATGTCATCTGCAAATCTCAACTGGTTTAAGTATGACTTGTGGATGTTTATACCCTTTTTATTTTATTCTAATTTCTTAAGTCTTTTAACGCAAGGGTGAATAGTTTGGGAGAAATGGTTTCTTCTTGTCTCACTCCTCGTTGTAGTTTTATGGGATTCGTTTTTCTACTTTTGTCCTGCTTTATTTACATGATGTTGCTTAGCATTTTTCTATAGAGCTGGAAAAATAAAGCTGAATGAAAGCACAAATCCCATAAAACTATAACGGGGAGTGACACAAGGAGCACCATTTCTCTCAACCTATTTATTCTAGAAGACATTTTTAAGAAATTAAAACTGAACAACAAGGCTATAAACATCGAAAGATACATACTTTATGACTTGCAGATGACATAGTTTTAATAGAAGGTGATAACTAGACTTAGGCAAGTATGCAAATAAAAAGGTATGAAATATGCGCATAAATATGCAGTATTTTATGCAAAAATATGCAGTATTTTATGCAAAATATGCATATTTATCTGGAAAATATGCATTTAATAAAAAATATTTACAATATTTTTTATTTACAAACATACTTACAATATTATAAATACATACCATATATGTACAATTCTTTTAACATATATATATTATTTCAAATCGTGGTAACAATAGATTATCAAATGATGTTCAAAATTTTCTAATAAAAACTTATGGCTTCTATCTGAATACATATATTTGTAAATATAAAAACTTCTTTCGACATCAAAACTGATGTAACTATGGCATTTTTCAAATTTACTGTAATAGATGGTTCTAAATTAAGTGGTTCGGAAAATGTCCCAGCTAGTACTTAAAGCCTAGGGATGGGAAAAACCTACCGGTTTAAACCTAAAACCGGTTTTTTTACTTCGCAATAACCGGTTTTACCGGTTGTTTTTTTGTCCCGGTTATAACCGGTTTTTTCTTTTTAAAGTAAAAACCGGTTATTAGGTTTTTACGGTGATTAGGATTAGGTTAGGTATTATTTTGGATCCCAGTCATAATTATTATTCTCAAGTAATTATTCCAAACAAAACCATAATTCAAATTTTATTTTATTGTATAAAATACAGAAGCAAACTGAAAGTGCAATCTCACATCAGCCAGAAACAATTATTAAGTTTTATTATAATATTTCTTTGAAAAGGTATTTGTAATCATAATATTTACATAAGAAGTGATCTGGTTGAATGAGACGCAAACATCATCTATTTTTCACACTTAACTCTTGACATTAAAAGTGGGTGAATGACTTTTTCTGATTACCAAAAATAATGCTCTGACTATGAATATCGAATTACTGATTACGAATACGAATCTCCAAGAATTTCGCTACGTTTTCAAAACGATACACTCATACAGGAAGTATTAAATGAGTTAAAATGTACCTATTCTACAAATATACAAACGTGTTAAAAGTAATACATGTTCTTTCGATAGTACTAATTTTGATCATATTGATATCGAGTCGAATGGAGTATCGCAAACTAAAGTGTATTGTAAATGTAACTTCGTAACTTATTGGATTAAAAAAACCGGAAACCGGTTTTTCCAAAAACGGGTATTTTTGGCCGGTTATAACCGCCAGGTTAAACCGTAAGCAAAAAAACGGTATAACCGAAAACCGGTGTTTTGTCAAATACCGCCATCCCTAAGTGAACACTTGAACCACTTCAGAAAGAACCTGGTAACCACTATTTTTTTCCATGGTTATTTCAATTTTTTGAAATATTTTCTTTCCAATAGTACCTATAACGTTTTGACACAATGACTCAAATTCTTTTATTAAAACTGTATTCTCTAATAATGATAATTTGGAGGATTCTAATTGAGTTTTGTTTTCTGGACAAAACTATAATTTGATTTTATGAATGACAGTTGCTGTTGGAGGATGTTATTTTGGAAGGCTTGCTTAGCTTTCAATAAAGATTGGCAACTATCATCCGTTAAAAGGGTAATTATTTTTTTTTAAATCAACAAAATGATCAGCATAGAAATTAGCTGCTTCCAACCATGTTCCCCAACGTGTAAAAATGGGTTGCGGTGGCAGTGGAACAGCAGGAATCATATCTCTGTAACATGGTATTCTTACAGGTGATTTCAGAAATACCTTTTTGACGCTCGCTATTAGACTGTTAACTAGTGGAAATTTTTTCTTGCTTCCTACGCAACTCTGTTTATTCCATGCGCTAAACAAGTGACATGTATTAAATTTGGATAAAATATTTTTAAATTTTGTCCTGCTTTCACCATATTATGGTGCGGCATCAGATAAAATAAGCAATAATTTATCATTAGACACAGCAGCAGGAAGAAAAAAGTTCGCTAATGCTTCTTGCAGAAACCGTGATATTGTTAGAGCGTTGGTTTTTCCACTTGCTTACAGGAAATTAAATACGATTTTGGAAAGGTTTCATCGCTAAGTACACCAATCAATAAGTGCACAATGTATCTTCCTGACGAGTCAGTGGTCTCGTCCACACATATGTAAAAGTAATTATTACCTATTTCGGCTTTTATGTTGTGGATAACTGAGGAGTATAACAAATTGACATTATTTCTCTTTAGTGCAATATTTTTTTAAAAAAGAACTAAAGTTTTCATTAGATAATTTTGAAAGCGGTATATTAGAAGATACTAATGCACGTCACAAGTCTTCGTTAAAAGTTTCTTGTTCGGTTTGTTTTTTGGAACTTGATTGAAAGCACTTGGACACTGAAGGTTGATATTTTTCACCGGATGTGGTTTTTACTTTTTTAGCTAAATGTTTAGCGGTTCTGACATGCTGATCTATTTGAATTTTTTTTTCAGATGAAATCTAAAAAAGAATATAAATATTCTGTAGTTGTACCCATGTAGTTGATTAGTTTAAAATCTAAGATTGTAAAAATAAACTAAAAATGAACCGTTTTTGCATAACAATTAAAATATTTAAATTAAATCAAATACAAATCGAGGTAGTAATCTTGAAAATGTCAAGAAATGACTGTGCAAGAAGGAAGAACCCCAGAATATTTACAAGAGGCTCTTGGTCTTGTCTGTTTACATTTAAAGAAAAAATACTGTGAACATAAATTAAAAGCACTTAATTAATTAAGTCCAATATATGATATGGTTTTTTTTAGCATAATTAAACCAAACTATGCTATTGTTAGAAGAAAAAAATGTTATCGACCTTTCAGTAAACTATTGAATGATTTGAATTTTAAATAGGTATCCTATTTTTTATCGCAAGGAGTTTAAAAATGCTTGAAAAAAGAAAAAATACATCGATTTATTGCGAACTAGCCTTGTGTCGGTACTTTTCTTAAACATAACCTCCAATTTTAAAATCTTTGTTTTTACCACCGTGTAAACTTCTAAAATAAAATAAAAAATAATACGTATGTACTTACGGTTTTGCCACAACATGAGCAATAAACTTTATCCATATCCATAGATAGCTCTTTGTATGGTTTTATCCCAGTTGAAACATTGCTTATTTTCGGCATTTTCAAAGCACAATAATTATTCACAATTAGAAATACACGTTATTTACGTCTCCAATTTTACAACAAAAGTGAAACTAAGTGAAACTGACTGTCAAAATAAAAAATTTTACCTAGAGACATAAACTGGCAAACACAAACCCTTAATTCCAGGACAAAACGTGGCAAAACTATAAGCCGGTGTCTTTTATTAGTTACTGTACCAAGAATTTGAATAGCAAGTGATTATAAAACCAAATTAAATATTGGCATTTTCATGCTCTCTGTAAGTTTGAATATAAAAATATATAGTTAACACCAAATTTTCAAATTATATGCACTTTATGCTCACTTTTATAAAAATATGTAAAATTTGACATTTTTGCATTTTTTATGCATTATATGCAAAATATGCAATTTGACTATTTGCCTAAGTCTAGTGATAACCGATATCAGAATTGTTACAACATTTAACCCTTTCAGCTCCGGTGACGCGTACGCGCGTCCAAAAATGTCTATTGACCAGTGTCGTTGTCGCGTAAGCCCGTCCACGGCATGTAAGTATTCAAAGGAAATTATTTCTGCCGGCACAGGAGCTGAGGCTGGAAATATACAGCGGAGCTGAAAGGGTTAATTGAATTTTCCGGAGCGGTAGTGAAATCATCATCATCATCGGTGACCGCTGACAGCCCATGGAGGGCCATGGTCACCCGTTGGGGTTTCTAGGCTCTAAAGTTTTACACGGTGTGGAGGCCAGCCACACGCATAACTCCTCAAAAGTTCTAAACGATATTTATCTAAAATATTACTTTCTTGTTTCTTTTTTGAGGAGGTCTTTTCGGCGTTATGTGTGTTTTGCTTGTTTGACTATAGCTGCCCATGTTTTCTTTCCTTTGCTTGTTTTTCCAATTCTCGTATTCCTAGGTCTTTCAAATCCTGATTAATACCATCAATCCATCTCTTTCTGGTGGTAGTGAAATGGTCAAGTGAAATGGCGCTGTGCAGGTCACATAGCCAGATATGGTGAGCATGGGTGGACATGGAGAATCCCAGAATGGAGACCAAGTAGTACAACACGAAGCAGGGGAAGACCTCAAAAGAGATGGGTAGATGACAAAAGAGTAGTGGCAGGCTAACAGTTGATTAAATTGACCCAAGATAGAGAAAGAAAGAAGCAATTACGCAAGAACTACATTTAGAAGTGGATGGACAATGGTTGACGAAAAATAAGAAAAAAGAGAATGCAAACCAAAAATACACTTTAGTAGATAAAATTACGTCTGAAAATCTTGAAACATATGAAAGGGACTAGCTTAAAAGTTATGTTGTTGTTAAATATCAACTGTTGACTTTCGAATCAATTCAAGTCCCTTGCCATTCTTTTACACGTGTTTCTGGCTGGGTCTACCCTTGTATGCAAGCAATCGAACAAAATGAAGGATTTTACCACATTAATTTCTTCCTAGAAATGACGATTAATAGTAATGCTTTAATTATCCTTGTCTACACGGCCTGTTGAGCATTTTAAATAAAAAAAATTATGTGATGGATTCGTTTGCTGCAGTTTTTTAGGTTTTCAAAAAGTATAAATAGGTTGATTTTAGAGATAATATTTTTTTTTACATCTTAACCTTCGGATGACTAAGCGGGGGAAATTGTGACCCCAGCGTATGTTTTCCTTTAATAAATTCAAAAGTATTTTCAATTTTTTACTCATTATTTTTTTATTTGACTTTAATATCATTCTAGATATCCTCATATTTTGAAATAAAAAAATTCCCTATATTTTACGAATAAAAAATATATTCTGAAGTTGATTTTTAATAAAATACCGTCTATTATGTGTAATTTCAAGTATTTTTACGCTAATGACTTCGACTGCAAAGTAACAAGACACTTACTCAACATACACACTACACATGATACTAATACTCATGTTGTGATTGGCTGAATGACATAAAGTCCATGCCATAAAAAAAATAAAAAAAAATTAAAAAAAAACTTTTTTTTTTGTTAATTGTCATTTTTGACCTGGGTCATTTCCCCCCCCCCCTTGTCATCCGTGAAACAAAAAAAGGTTGGTCATCGGAAGGTTAAATACCTTACCAAGTCCCCATCATTTATACCCAGTATATATCTTTATTAAGCTACAAGTGGAGAAAACGTGTATGGTTTGTTCGACAGTAAATGGTTTGAGTTCAATTAGTGCGGTCGTAAATATTATTAAATTTATCTGACCTGGCCCATTGTTAAGACCCACCCGGAGCGATAAGCAACCGAGGTAGACAGAGTTGGTCTTTTGACAATTAACACTGACTAAACGGTATTCCCATAATAAAGCAAAGAAATTTTACGAGAAAACACATTTAAATTTTACCTGAAACCGGGCCTTTTATACTATTATCGGTTAATCCAGGATGTTTATAGTGGTAACTAATTTTTTTTACTAAGTTAATGGCACTGGCATAGTCAAAAGGCCAGTCATGTTTTCTTATGGTTTTATCCAGTGGCGGCTCGTGATTTTTACAATAGGGGATGCTATACCTAACTGTAAAATATCTAGACAAATTTGCACTAGCCAAAAGATGCGCCAAAAAATGTAATTTAAGGCCCCATCTTTTGACCATTTTTTATTAACATTTCATAATATCATCCTAATTCATGATTTCATGATATCATCATTTTAAAAATAGTTAGTCTAATAGTAAAAGTTTAATATCAAAGTTTGTGTCGTTTATTTGTTAACAATTCCATCTATTTGTAAATAGATACCTATGCATATCAAAATAAATACAGATTTGAAGTTTTGCAGTCCATACATAATGAAGCTTCAAATTTTTTAAGATACTCAACTGAATTTTTTTAATTCTAAACGCGGCCTACTGCGAATTCAAAAACACGATAAATTACCGATATTTTGCTTTGGGTTAGAGATATCGGAAAAAGTTATTTGAGCAAGTTGTTCCAAATATTATTATAACCCCACATACCAAATTTCATAACAAAATTCCCACTTTTAGATTTTTCATTATTTTTAGTCAGGACCCTAAAATTCGTTGTCCCGAGACGCACCCAACCACCCAACGGAGCTGAGAAGCTACACTGCCTCCCTTGGTATATCTCCGGGCAGCGTGTGATGGCGCCGTAGATGCCACTGTTAGGAGACCGGGTCTCCTTAAACGCCTGCTGCGCTGCACGGAGCATTAGCAACGGAGAAACTGGGCTTCTCGACTCCGTTCGTGCATCTCGGGATAACCCAGGGTCCTGCCTACAACAATATGTAATAAAACTGAGACGCGATCATGCGTTCTAATGCTAATGCTCCGTACGTATGGATAATTAGTGATAATATGGAATTTACACGTTGTATAATAGTGAGAGTAATTGTTGTTTTCGCGATTCATGATAAACAAAACAGTATAGAGTGTGTAAAAAATTTATGGGGAGGCTGAGCCTCCCTTGCCTCCTCTGACGAGCCGCCACTGGTTTTATCAACCATTGCTTACTTACATTTATATTATATGTAGTACATTGAGTAACAATAATTTGTATACAATACAATAATAGTGTCTTAGTAAATGCCTAATGATTTTGTTTACGTATTTTTATTTTTTTTATGTATTATTTTTTCTTTTTTTTCTTTTTTTATTTTTTTTATTTCTCTTCATTTATTGGGATTTATGTATATTTTTTTGATTGTTTTGTTTGTTTTGTTTTTTTATTATTATTTTTTTTTATTTTTTAGTACATATTTTTTTGTTGTTGTTTGCTTGTTTTTTTATTTTTTTTTAATTATTTTTTCGTTTTAGGCTTACAATAAAATTTTTTTGTCTGTCGCAGTACTGCTTACAAAGTAATGTTAGTAGATTTTACATACTGATATATAATATTATAAATACTATTATCCTCTAATGTCAATAGATTTAAAAAAATATTGGAAATTTCATATTGTAAGATATTAAATTTTGATAAAGCTTGTCAATTTCTAATTTTCTTAAAGAACATTCTAAAAGAATATGTTGTAAATCGGCAATTTCATCACACAGACATTTATTATTATCTAACAAACCTATTTTACATTTATAAACTGGAAATAAGGCATGGTTACAGCGCATTCGACTTATAATCCGAATAATTGAATGATTACATATATTCTCTATAGTGGTAACTAATTGAACTCAACCATTTACTGTTAAACATACCATACCACAATTATTAAAGCATGATTTCATCTTAGTAAACCATCTATTAAATTGTTTTATAAATAAATAGCTTCAATTAGAATATTGAACAAAATACATTGTCTCAATTATACATAATCTAAAAGCAACCCTTAATTAACCACCCTTCGGAACGATTCATATTTCTGCAAATCAGAAGGAATGTTATCTATTTATAGTTTATCGAATTCCAAACAGCTACCAACCGTCGCGCGTCGTCTGCTTGAACTCCTATCATTACCAATTTACTGCAATTGAATCCATTTCGATAATATGCAAAACATGGTCTTGTAACTGTATTACATGAACACAAAATAACTGTGGACGCATATTAAGATAGTCGTGATAATATACTAATAAAGCAAGATTTGAGAATTTACCATAACATTACTGAATTTTTATTTTTGCCCTAATTGTATTTTAAAAAATACTAAAACCCAATATACTCTAGACAAAAGATAAAAATTCAGTATTTAGGATTTATGCAATTTAATACAATAGTTTTTATTTTTTATTCGGTTGTAATAGGTTTCTCTGCAGAAGAAATTGAAAATGTTATTATTGAAAAAGAAATTATATAACACCAAACATCGCTTTGAACAGCAGATATATTATGTAGCTTACAGTTAATACATTGAATGCACTGACAAGAAACACAACATATAAGGAAGCTGAATTAGTTTACGAAGATGTAACAAAAGCAAGAAAACAAGAGAAATCACAGTCCGTAATAGTCACAGGAGATTTTGGTGCAAAACTCAAAACAAAAGAAGAGCAACTTTGGACAACATGAACGAAAGGGGTGAGATATTGTGTACAACAATTTAAACTATCGTATCAAACAATGAGGACAAACAATAAAGAGAGGAGTCAGGCAAGACTGCATACTATCACCTCTATTATTTAACGCGTATTCTGAAGAGGTAATGCGAGAAACTCTGGAAGATGAAACAGTCGGCATAAGAGTAAATGGAGTCTTAGTTAACAACATCAGATATGCAGATGATACAGTAATAATAGCCGATAGTTTACAAGACCTGCAAAGACTCATGAGTAAAATAGTAAGGTGTAGTAGGGAGTACGGACTCTCTCTCAATATCAAAAAGACCAAGTTTATGAAAATTAGTAAAAACAACCATAATACTAACGAAATTTTGATAGTAGAGGGCCAGCAGATCGAAAGAGTAAAAAAGTACACTTACCTAGGAACACTTATAACAGAAAATAATGACTACACTGCAGAAATCAAAGTCAGAATCGAAAAAGCATGTTCTAATTTTATAAAAATGAAAAAGGTCCTATGTAGCAAAGATTTAACATTAGCTCTTAAATAGGCCTAACAAAATGTTACGTCTACAGTGTTCTATACTATGGAGTGAAATCATGGACGTTAAATGTGGAGACAATGAGACGACTTAACGCCATTGAAATGTGGACCTATAGAAGAATTATGAGGGTTTCCTGGGTAGATAGAGTTACAAACAATGAAGTACTGAGAAGAATAGGGAAAGAGGAGGAAGTTGGACTTACAATTAAAGAAAAGAAGCTACAGTATCTCGGACATGTGATGCGGGGCGAGAAGTATGGCATCCTACGACTCATAATGCAGGGAAAGATAGATGGCAGAAGAAGCATCGGAAGAAGACGGATTTCATGGTTGAAGAACCTGAGGGAATGGTTTGGATGCAGCTCAAAACAACTATTTAGAGCTGCTGCCTCAAAAAAAAATTAAAATAGCTATAATGATTGCCAACCTCCGTAGCGGAGATGGCACCTGAAGAAGAAGAAGATCAAACAATAACGACACCCAACCACCGATCTCCTGATTCAAAAACAAACCGAATACCAAATAGAGGCAAGTACAAGTTTAAGATCAATAGGACAATAGAGACACAGAAACAATCGGATTTAAACGGACTGCCAACAAAATAAAAGTAACCGTAACGCCATCGATTAAGGAAATACGGTTTAACACGAAAACAGACAAAACATTAAACCCCAACCTAATGCAATTATTCAACTATGTACTCCAAGATACACGAGACAGAACAGATTGAACTTCCAACAGCTTTAAAGTTCAAACAAGACCGCGAAAAAAAATTAGGAACGATCATTCAAAAGCGAAAAATTCAACCGACACAAAACATGTATGTATACACCGTTCTTAGGCGTCAACGCCCTTCGGTAGGGATCTATGGAGGAGTATCACCAAGCCGGAAGCCCTTATCCCTTCCCGTACCGCTCCTCCATAGGCCGATCAGACGCCAGTTTATTCCAGACCAAGCCGTAGACTCTATTGAGTTTTAAGCAAGCAAGCAATTTGATTTAACCCGACCTGTGGGAATGTCCACCCTCTCGAAGGAGTACATTCGGGTGTAACAATTCATTGGGGCGAGGTGTTTTGACCCGAGTAAAAACAGGGATCACCCCACCTCGCTCCAATGCCCCAGGCCATCCCTTTCCCTCCCATAGCACGCTGATGCGCGATGGGGGCACAACTATCGTAGCCAAATGCTCTTCACAATGGAATCCTGGGTAATAAGATTCCAATGTGGTACCCTAATCGAATGCAAAAACTAGGCCAGCGTGATGCGCTCTATGCCTTTTTCTTCTTTCTTACTTATCCGCGGAACTAAAAAAATTGCTTGCTTGGGCCCCGAGTCATCGTGCTGAGCCCTAGTGGGCTCCGCCCGATGACTCGTTGCTCGAGTTTGTATGTGTTTTATGGTTTTTTATAATTTTTTTTGGGGGCTTTCGCCATTTTTTTATTTTATTTATATTTTTTTTGGGGGCTTATGCCCTTCTGTAATTTTCTAAAATTCACTTACCTTAGAGGCGATCGTGGTACTTGATCTTCGTATGTAACGCTGTCTTCGGCACTTGTTTTCGAGCTACGAACTCACTACTATCACTTATCACTTTTATACTCTTATCCCACTATTTGTTGCTTCGGACGTCTGTGCTTCCATCGGTGGAACTCATCATACCTTAGCGTCTCTCGCAGTATGTAATTTGGGTGGTGCTCCAGTTCCGCGAATTTGGTCCTTGCCTTATCTGTCATGATTTCGGTGACTCTCACCTGTTGGAGTTCTCTGAACAGGAATCTTTCAGCTACATATCTTGGGACTCTGGCGGCCTCCCTCAAGCTGTTGTTGTGGGCTGCTTGGATCTTCTTCTTGTGTGTGTTACTTACATGTCCCCATGCGAGAGACGCGTATGTTAATACCGGTAGGATTATACTATTGATCAGTCTTAACCTTGTTTTCAGTCTTAGTTTGCTTTTCCTGCCTGTGAGTCCTCTTAATGTTGCTTTTGCTATGTTGGCCTTCCGGACTGTGGCTTCTACGTGTTGTTGGAAGGTTAATCCTTTGTCCATGATGACTCCTAGGTATTTAGCTTCGTTTTTCCACTCGATGGGTCTGTTCTGCACCGTCAGCTGTTCCTCTGGCTGTTGTCTTCCTTTCTTGTATAGAACCGCTTGCGTTTTATCTGAGTTGATGGCTATCTTCCATTTTATACTCCATTCTTCTATTTCTTCTAACGCTGTTTGCAGGTTGGTCACTGCTATATCTACATTTCTATGTTTGGCCGCTATCGCTGTGTCGTCGGCGTAGAGGCTCATGAGGGTACCTGGTGTTCTAGGTACATCAGCGGTGTATATCGTGTACAGCAGGGGTGACAGGACCGCTCCCTGGGGTACCCCAGCTTCCGGGTTTCCGAGCTCGGACAGGACTTGTCCTATCCGAATCCTGAAAGTCCGGCCGCCCAAGTACGACGAGATTAGTCTCGTCATCGCCCCGCTGTACCCGAAATCACGCATTTTGTATAAGAGCCCCTTGTGCCAGACTCTATCGAACGCTTTACTTACGTCCAGGAACGCTGCTCCAGTGTACTGCTTGTCGTTGAAACCAGCTGCTATGTACTCGGTTAGTCTGAGTACTTGTAGCTCGCTGGAGTGCTCTGCTCTGAATCCGAATTGAGCTTCTGGGATGATATTTAGTCTGTTCGTTTCCGCTTGCAGTCTGCTTAGAATGATTCTTTCCACTATCTTGCTGATCGCTGGAAGTAAGCTGATTGGCCTGTAGTTCTGCGAGAATGTGTGGTTCTTGCCAGGTTTTGGGATCATGATGACATGGGCCTCTTTCCATCTGTTTGGGAATATCTTGTATCTTAGTATTGCGTTCACTATATTTGTGAAGTACACTATAGCTTTTCTGGGCAAATATTTTAGGGCTCTATTTGTTATTTCGTCTAAGCCAGGCGCTTTTCTCGGCGAACTGTTTTTGATGTGTTCGTTGATTTCTTCCGGTGATGTTGGGGGAATGAAGTCCTCTGGGTTTTCTGGTCTTTCTTCTTGTTCTTCAACTTCTTCCAGGAAGTCGTCGTCTTCGTCTTGGTGGTAGTTTAGGTCGCATTCCCTTTCGAGTGTAGCCCTCATCGCTTCTGCTTTATCCACTATGGTGTATACCATACCGTGTCTTCCATGTAGTGGGGGGATGGGTTTTCTGTCGCTTCTCAACATTTTCTGTAGTTTCCACACATTTTTCATGTTTGAGTCTTGTTCTTCCGTCTCTTGTACAAAGTTGTCCCATTTTTTACTACGGTGGAGTTGTAGGGCCGTTTTGACCTCTCTGTTTAAAATATTTGCCCAGGATTTGTCTACTCGATTTCTTGTTCTTCTTGCTGTTTGTTTTGCTCTATTTTTTTCCCTTATCAAATCTTGTGTTTCTTGTGGAATATCTTTGAACCTTCCCATGTAAATCTCGACTTCTTCCTCTGTTGTGCTGCTTCTGATTGCCTCTTGTATGATGTTTTCGAGCTCTAGGACTTTTCCTTCTATTTCTTCTGGATTGTTTATCACTGGCACTATATTTATTCCTTCACTTACTAGTCTTTTGTAGTTTGTCCACTTTATTTTCTTTTTTGTTCTTTTTGGTGGGTTTGTCTCTTCCCATGTTCCGATCTCTAGTAGGATGGGGTGGTGGTCAGTTGATCCTTCGTTCAGCGTAATTAATTCTGATTGCAGCCCTAGGTTTTTGGCCACAACTATGTCGATATGGGTTGGAAGTCCATTTCCTGGGTAGTGGGTAGGTTCTTCTGGGCCCATTGCTATTGTGTCTTCATTGTTTTCTATGTATCTATTTAGTAGTCGTCCGTTTCGGTTCGTAGCTCTGTCGTTCCAGATGGGGGATCTTGCATTCAGGTCTCCTATTATGATGGATGGTTCGGCGATGTTTAGGAACGCATCTAGGTCATCGTCCATTAAAGGGTCTTGTGGTCTTACGTAAGCTGATGTGATTCTTACTGCTCCTTGCCTCATTTTCACTTCTACTGTTGTAGCCTCCATGTTGACCAGTGGTGGAGTCGTGAATCTGGTGTGTCTGATTCCCTTTTTTACTAGGATGGCCGTTCCTCCTGATCTTCTGGTGTGGTCGTTCCTGTATACATCGTATCCAGGGAATTTTAAGTTAAAGTTGTTAGTTAACTTGGTTTCCTGGATTGCTACGATGTCCATCTCGTATCTACTTGCGATTTCATCCATGATGTTCTGGTTTGTTGATATTCCTCCTGGATTCCAGGAGCCTATCCTCAAGTATCCCCTGTCTCTCAGCATTACTTCTGCGCTTCCCTGGTGCCTTGTATAACTTCTCTAACTACCCTAGTCACTATTCTGACTATGTAGTATTCATCAGGGATCGCTGTTTGGTGTTGGTTGTTTTGCGTGGCCTGGGCGTAGGTGGTGCCGGTGGCTTGTGGTCTTCTTGCCTGTGGTTGTTGTTGTTGCGACCTCCTTGGTGGGGGTCTTCCCCACGTAGGGCATCTTGGGCATCCTCTGTAGCTGGCTGGATGGCTGCCTTTACAGTTGGCACATGTAGCTTTAACTTCTTTGGCCCTTTTGCACATCTTAGTGGGGTGATCCTCACCGCATTTGACACACCTGGGGTCCTTGTGGCACGCGTTCTGGGCGTGGTGGTAGCCTTGGCAGTTGAAACACTGCGTGGGTCCTGTCGCTTTTCGGAGATCCTCTACCACGACCTTCATGTGGCACAGGTTGGTTATGCGTCTCGCCGCCTCGACGTCCCCCTGATCCAGAGTTATGACGAACATAGGTAGCTGTCTTCTTGGGCCGGCTCTTGTCGACATATTCTTTGCTGCTTGGCAGTCAATGTTATATTGATCTGCCATGTCATTCTTGATCTCTTCCTCTTTGGTATTCGTTGGTAGCCCTCTTATTACCATTTTTGGTTTTACTTCTTCCTCGAATGGGAAGGCTATCCATTGTAGTCTCTTCTTGGGATCTTTTAGGGTCATGTTCTTTGCGTAATCCTCAATAATGTGTGTCATCTTTCGATAATCTTCCGGGCTTTTCGCCTGGATGAGGGTTTCCCTTCCGCTTCTGGAGATCTTATTTGTCGTGATTACGCCTTGTTTCTGGGCTATACTGAGGATAGCCCCTGTCTCGCTCACGCTCTGTAATTTAATTACAGGCGGCTTACGTTGACGGGTTACCTGTTGTTCAGGTAACGCGGCAGCTTCTTCTTGCTGGTTGGTCTCCATTTGGTTCGACTCTGAATCCTTGGGATGCCGTGCGGCAGGCGCATTTCCACCCGCGCTCGTAGATGGATGTATTGGTGGGGCATTTCCTCGGGGTAGGTTGAAGGAATCTTCTGGTGGGGGTGAAGCAGCTCTCATGGCGTTTCTAGCTTGATTTTCCCATGATGTCGTCTCGTCTTTTGAGATGGGTGACTTCAGTTTTGGGAAGTCTTCTTTATTTTTTGGATTCTCTCGTATTTTTCTTAGTCTCTCCTCTGCGGGTGACCTTTTGGCTTCAGGGATTGGCTCTATTGAGTTTTATACTACGGCGTTGGCCTTTTATAAATTTCATGACCTAGCTGAGGCTCGAACCAGCGATCGCAAATCGCAAATCCACTAAACTTGTCGATCGACTGAGCCCCAGCTAACTGGACCGTCAAGACCCACAAAACATAACAGAAATAAAAAATCAGAAAAAGTCACCGTCCGAGACAGAAAGGAAATATGATAGGCATAGAAAAATTCTACTAGATCAATCAAGTTAGTAAAAAATAAGCCGTTTTTCGACATAATTAAAACGACGAGGTTTGACAGTTGAAATGTGTAGTATGAGATATTACGAAAATACTGCCATCTGGGATTCATCAATTTTTTAGTGGAATCATTTTTAAATAAACAATCAAAACATCCAACTTAGTTTTGTGCTCATAACTTAAAAACTTGTACCTATATTTAGAGATTTGACGTCCACAGGTAACTTTTTCAGAAAAAAAAGATACATCGAATGAGATACGCTAAATGAAAATCGGTTAATAAACAAAAAAGTTATTACAAAACGGACGACAAAATCACTGTTTTTGAATATTGTTAATAACAATTTTATTGTTTATTAAAATATGTTTAAATATACCTAAACTTGAGGGCATTATGGTGTTTGAGTGGTGTGCAAAAAATGGTTCAGATTTGTTAAATAGTTTTCGCAAAATTTAATTTGTTTATAAAATTTTTTGAAAAACGAGCTAATTTCTGAGGCTGGTCCAGTTAATATGGCTGAATGTATCTCAATATTCCGAGAGGCTCATTTCCTTCGTTAAGATTTATACTAATAGCCTATGAAAAAAAAGTAAAAAACAATTACATGTACGTACACAAAATTATTTGTTAATAAATAGCAGTTTTTAAGCTAATAAACAATTACAATAATTTCGTAGAAATTAGATCAAATTAAATGGCAATAAAAAATGCCGAAAGCTGGTTAAAATACACAACTTCTAAAAAAAAAATTTTAGGTCCTACGACCCTTGGGGTCTGAGATTGCCCAATTTTTTTGAAAAAATCACGGTTACGTTAATTAACAACACTAAGAGCTGAAATTAACCAATCTATTATAAGAAAAGTCAAAGTTTTTAACAAAGTTTTTAGCAAGAAAAAATGTTAAAAATTGTTTAAACAGGAGTGTTATAAACAAAGAGTATTTTGCGTTCCGACTAAAGTAAAAGAAAATAATGGTCGTAGCCGAATGAGAATAAATTCGCGAACTACCATGCATTCGCTAGACCGTTGCAGCTCATTTTTAACATTGACAGTATACCTGATTTGAAGCTTAATATTATTATATATATTTTGGTAGAAACTTGAATTTTATGAATATTATTATGTTGTACATTTATTTAGTAGAATTATATTTTAAATAAATAAATTTAAAAAATAACAATAAAAAGGCTACTTCAAAAAAGGTTTATACATCCCATTAGCTGCTTTGTTTTGGATAATTTTGCAATGAAAATAAGATAAATGTTATTTTAATGTGGTACCATAGATAAAAAAATTGGTAAACTTGGTACAGTAGAACCCGATTGGTAGGTATAGGCCATTTTTTCTTATCTATTTTGAATCTGTGTGTAGTCCAGGCTGTATCGTCGACCCCGTTAGGTAAATTATTCCGATTCGTATTTTTTGCACAAACTTACCCAAAAAAAATTCCAAATTATAACAAATCCAGAGGGTACCAAGAGCTACCACGGCCGGAAAAGTCTTTAAACAATTTTTTCATTAGTTTTATGTTTACTTATAAAAGTTGGGTGACAAACTGTTTAGTTTATAAATTTAATCAACGCAGCATTAAAACATAGGTCCTGAAGAAGTTTTCTGAAAAATTTCAAGTCAAAATATGCAACAGGAAAAAAGTTACGCGAACTTATAGACGAGTGGCACTCCCCTTCCCCCAAAAAATGCTTATTTCTCTGTAGAAATGGATGTGTTTAGAAGATCTGTAGGTATATCCCGCAGGGAAAGAGTTCGAAATGAGGAAGTAAAACAACGAATTGGAATAGACAGATGGCTACTTAACAACAGACATCGAGAGTAAAGAGTTGATTTGGCATGGTCATGTTTAAAGAATCGAAGACACAAAATTGCTCAAAAAGATTATGAAGCGTGTACCGCCAAACCGCATAAAACGAGGAAGACCTAAAGAGAGATGGAAAGAAGGGGTAACCAAAGCAATGAGTACAAGGGAAAAGTAAAACTTTTCCTCCAACACCAAATTGTTTTATATGGTCCATATATTGTTCAGTAAAAAGTTACACCATTTTGAGCGTCCGGTTTGGGGGTGATGGGGGGAAGTTGGTAAATTAGTAAATTAGTAGTTTTTATAATTTTTTCGTCAATATTTCTAAAACAATGCTTTAGAGTAAACAATGTTCTATACAAGAATGTTCTACATAAAATTTAAAACAAAAAAGGTCCTATACATAATTGTTATAAAATCAATGGTTCCAGAGTTACGGGGGGTGAAAAGTGGAGGTTTTCGATACGTTTTATATTATTTGCGCAATTTATAATATTATTACTGATGAAAGAAATTTTCCTTAACAGGATTGTGTTTTGTAAATAAAATTTGCTATTTCAGTGGCCAATGGTATGTTAGTGATAAGCTCTTGAAGAAACGTCAACCTCACCCACCAAAATCATCATCAATTGCCCAAAAAATATAAAAAGTATCGAAAACCTCCACTTTTCACCCCTCGTAACTCTGTAACTGTTGATTTTATAACAATTATATATAGGACCTTTTTTGTTTTAAATTTTATGTAGAACATTTTTGTGTAGATCATTGTTTACTCTAAAGCGTTGTTTTAGAAATATTGACGAAAAACATATAAAAACTACTAATTTACCAACTTCTCCCCCATGTCGCCCCCAAACCGGACGCTCAAAAAGGTGTAACTTTTTACTGAACAATATGTGGAATATATAGAACAATTTGGTGTTGGAGGAAAACTTTTACTTTGGATGTCTGGGTTAGGCCTTTTTTGGACCAATTAAACTATTCTACCTCCGTTACTTTCGAACCGTTTATTTTAGAAGGATTATGCATGGGGCCTTTTTTATTTGAAATTTAATGTAGAACATTTTTGTATACAAGGTTGTTCATGCTAAACCGCCTAATTTTATAAATATTGACGAAAAACGCAAAAAAACTACGAACTTACCGATTTCTCCCACCTCTCCCCCCAAACCCGACCCTCAAAATGGTGTGTCTTTTCTCTGAACATTATGTGGACCATAATATAGTACAATTTGGTGTTGGAGGATAAGTTTCACTTTGGATGTGTGGGTTATGTCATCTTTGGGATCAATTGTATCATACTAATGGTCTATCGATAATATAATAATAATCTATCAATCTAAAATAATAATAATCTATTGATTTGATTTGTTTGTATTCTTATTTTTTTAATATTACTCCTAAAATATGAATTCTAAATCAATTATCGCACTGTTTACATAAATTAAAGCGTTTTTAGATGATTTCAAATTCTTTTTGGTATAATTAACTACAGCAGGTGCAGAAAACTACCCTATAGGATAAATGGTAAAGTTTCGGTGATAGATTCAGAAAAATAGAAAAATCGTAGTTGAAATATGCAGACAGTGTGTGAAATACGAGCCTCAAACTCAATATCTAGTCTGCAAACTGCATTAAATCGTCCGAAGTAATTTATGGACCAAAAAATAAAGGAAATAAAAGAGTAATCACCTTTTTATAATAAAAGCAGACTTTATTCCTTACATTGTTTTTATACCTGTTATGGTTTGAGCTCTAAAATAGATTGTTATGTAAATATTAGGGTAAATTGGTGGAAAGTAAAATATAGTTGAAAAGTATACGAATATGAATGCAGTTAAAACGCTTTTTAATAATAATAGTAATAAAAAAATATGTTGTTCCAAGCTCTTATATTTAAAAATAAAATTCCAAAATTTTCCTTGAGGTGAGATATCAAGTAAAAACTCTTCCCTACTTAAAATGAATGTAAATAATGCACAATGTTTTTATAGCATTTTCCTGTAAAGTGGAGATAACGCTTGGTTTCATTAATTTTTAAGAAAATTGGATATTGTTGAAATGACGGAATACATTCGAGGAGTGAGAAGAAGAAAAGTAATCAAAGAAGCAGAAAAAACAATGCTGAACACTTTAAAAACTTACACCACTTCATGTGGTGTAAGACATCACATGAATTAGAAAACAACACCGCTCAACAATGCCTGGACACGTTAAAACAAAAACTCAGACTTATTCAGGTCGCCTAAGGAGATACAAAGTTAGTAATAACCGGAAATGCGACAATATACTTTTTGACCATGCAGAGGACGCTTTTTATAGGAAACATAATTTCAATCTAAAAAATGAAAATAGATCGTACCCAAACCAAGATCATCCAATGCTAGATGGATTAACCCTTTCGGCCTTGATGGTGCCAATTGCGAAACCTATAATTACGTACAGATAACTGTGATACGACTTATTTAGTTTTAATGTAATTCTAAGAGAGGGCGGCTACAGTTCGTATATAAGATGATTTATATGTATTTAAAGCATTTGGAATGTAAACAGGTTTTGTTGTTCTACTTGAAGTAATGGCGGGCGAACAATGATCTTTTTTTCTTGGCAAGTATTTGTTTTTTTGTTCTAATATTGCTAAGGATACAATGGAGAATAGAAAAAACCCAGAAGATACCTATCATTATCTCTACTACTGGAACTATTCCGAAGAACTTCCTAAAAAATAAAAAAGAACTGCGTCTTAACAAACATCTCAGTGATACTTTATAGAAAGGGGTACTATTCTCATCATCCAGATGCTTAAGAAAAATTTTGGAAGATATCCCGACATACCATCACCTAGGGATCGATAACACGGACAGAATCTCACCAGAGCTTAATCCTTTTGATACCGCAGGCACTTGGGATGAGTAAATTTTTTCCCTCAGAAGGAGTGAGATCTGTGTGTCTAAAGGACATCGCACACATCTTATGGAAAATATAATGTCACTCAAATTCAATAAAATTTATACCAATAGATTCGTTTTAAATTAACGATCAAATCTTATCATTGCGCCAACTCTCTATTTTCAAAAATAAGAGCAGAAATTGATATAAATAAATCTGAAATCAAATGGGTAGGTACATAAGTTAGAGAGAGAAAAAATATTTTAAAATACCCAGATTTTCGGCACTCCATAAATCAGCGGATTAGTTTCACTAATCCGCTTAGGCCCAGCGGGATTTAAGCTGTTATGATGTTAAGATGTGTGCGATGTCCTTTGAATAATAAAATAATTATGTTGTTTCAAGTTATTATATTTAAAAATTTAAAAATTTTGCTTGAAATGAGACCAGGTAAAAAGTTTTCCCTAATGAAAATAAATGTAAATAATGCACAATGTTTTTAAAAGTTTCCTGTAAAGTAGAGATAATACGCTTCATTTCATTGATTTTCAAGCAAATTATTAATTAGTGAATGAAAAAGATTACAAAAATAATTACTTACATCGATATATTAAGAAACACTGATAATAAGAACTCGTTGTAAATTGCCATGGAGATAAATCGGCTTTCATTGAACTCGGATGGCGCTTTTCTCACAACAATGCACAGTCTGATTCCCCAAACCAAAAAGAGGACTTCCACTGAAACAAAACAATAAAATCATGCCTCAATGAGTTCGTCACGAGCTACACAGTCAAAATATAATAAGAGTTTTACAAAAATATGTTTCTAAATCTCTTTGTTCCATTGGGGATATTTAAGAAAGTGTTTTTTATTGGGGACAAATAAATCCGTCGCAAACGCTAAGAGTTTTTTCTCAGAGAAAAACGAAAACAGTAAGATAGAATACAAAGAGCACAATTATATTTCAATTTTTATAATTTTTTTTATTTATTTTGCTTCAACCACTTATGGTTATTAGTAAAGCTCGGATTATGCAAATATGCCTATTCATAAAATTCAAGGATATTTGCTTTATTTCATGTTGAACAGCTTGTTGAACATAATTAACATTAAAAGAAAATGCATAATATAGCACATTTCGCCACATTGCTGCATATTTAGGGATAAACCGCATATTTTTGCTTATTTTGTTATTTTTATCAAAATTTAATATATTTATAAAACAAACTGTACTACATTAAGTTTAATGGCTGGAAATATAAGTAATTCGAAATAGTCTGATACCAGTTAGTCCAGAAAGCCACTGCGCATCCGCTAGGAAAAATATTCTAATTCGGAGTTTTTGCACAATCTTACTCAAAGACAACCTTTTAACAAATTTGCATGTTGCCAGGACCAAAAGGTGGTCAAAAATTTTTTAAACGTTTTTTTTTGTTTTTTTCTAAAATTATTTTTTTTGCATGGAAAAAAGTTTTTTTTAGGTTTTTTTTTAGAAAAGGTCTTTAGTGACTTTTCTCTAAAAATGATAGTTTTTGACATATAAGCGATTAAAAATTGAAAAATTGCGAAATCGGCCATTTTTAACCCTCAAAAACTATGTGAAAAACTAAACATCGATTGATGAAATCCCGAAGAGTTTTTTGCAATACAATATTCAAAACTCCTTTGTTTTTTAATTGCTAATCAAGCGTGCGCGACACTATTTTCCACCTTTGCATGTGTATACAGTATGGTGCAAATGAAAGGAATAAATTCGTTTTTTCGTAAACCGGCGACTTTAAGGAAAAATCCCGAAACAGGTCGATTTTTATTTTTAAGTTATGATATTGTAGCATATATAGTATACTAGTGACGTCATCCATCTGGACGTGATGACGTAATCGATGATTTTTTTAAATGAGAATAGGGGTCGTGTGCTAGCTCATTTGAAAGGTTCTTTAATTCTCTATTCATTAATATAAACATTTACATAAGAATGTATGTAATTTATTTAATTCAAAATACATTTTACTGCTTTCAAAAATCAGAGAACAAAGTTAATTTCACAAATAAACATTGCTTTTCGCTTAAAGTAAATGTTCAAACTTCCAAGAGGCAGGTGGCTGGCGGGAGCTGGCTTGAACACTGAATTTAATCGAAAAGCAATGTTTATTTGTGAAATAAACATTTTTTAGTTTTCGGGTAACAGTAAAATGTATTTTGAATTAAATAAATTACATACATTCTTCTTTTTTTTTCAAATAATTTAATTAAATACTTTTTTGGACACCCTGTATAAATAATTATGTAAATGTTTATATTACTGAATAAAGAACCTTTCAAATGAGCTAGCACACGACCCCTATTCTCATTTTAAAAAATCATCGATTACGTCATCACGTTCAGATGGATGACGTCACTAGTATACCATATACAGGGTGTAACAAAAATACAGGTCATAAATTAAACCATATATTCTGGGACCAAAAATAGTTCGAATGAACCTAACTTACCTTAGTACAAATATGCACATAAAAAAAAGTTACAGCCCTTTGAAGTTACAAAATGAAAATCGATTTTTTCGAATATGTCGAAAACTATTAGAGATTTTTTGTTGAAAATGGACATGTGGTATTCTCATGGCAAGAACATCTTAAAGAAAAATTATAGTGAAATTTGTGCACCCCATAAAAATTTTATGGGGGTTTTGTTCTCTTAAACCCCCCCAAACTTTTGTGTCCGTTTCAAATAAATTATTATTCTGGTGCCATTAGTTAAATTAAATATTTTTAAAACTTTTTTGCCTCTTAGTATTTTTTCTATAAGGCAGTTTTTATCGAGTTGCGGCTTCTTTTTTAATATGTTTACATAAAAATTGTATGAGAGTTTTGTTCCTTTAAACCCCCCAAATGTTTGTATACGTTCCACTTAAACTATTACTGCGGTACCATCAGTTAAATACAGTGTTTTTAAAACTTTTTTGCCTCTTTGTATTTTTTTGATGAAGCATCTTTTATCGAGATGTGGCTTCTTTTTTAATATGGTTCAAAATATACCTAAAAATGTAAATCATAAATAAATTTTCGTATTATTACCAAGTCTCCATAATCGTACTTTACCATATACAAATATGTGGTGGATTTGACAAATATTTAAATATCTCGATAAAAACTGACTTTTGGAAAAAGTACTAAGAGACAAAAAAGTTTTTAAAACTTGTGTTTAACTAATGGCGCTACAATAATAATTAAATTGAAACGTACACAAAAGTTTGGGGGGGTTTAAAGGAAACAAACCTCCATAAAATTTTTATGGGGTGTCCAAATTTCATTATAGTTTTTTCTTAAAATAATACTGCCATAACAATACCACATCTCCATTTTTAATAAAAAATCTCTAATAGTTTTCGATATATTGGAAAAAATCGATTTTCATTTTGTAACTTCAAAGGGCTGTAACTTTTTTTCCGTGCACATTTGTACTAAGGTAAGTTAGGTTAAATCGAACTATTTTTGGTCTCAGAATACGCGATTAAATTTATGACCTGTATTTTTGTTACACCCTGTATGCCACAATATCATAACTTAAAATTAAAAATCGACCTGTTTCGGGTTTTTCCTTAAACTCGCCGGTTTACGAAAAAACGAATTTATTCCTTTCATTTGCACCATACTGTATACACATGCAAACGGTGGAAAATAGTGTCGCGCACGCTTGATTAGCAATTAAAAAACAAAGAAGTTGATCGATGTTTAAAGAATATCTACCTACCTTGTCAACATTCACATTTTCAGTATTTCACATAGTTTTTGAGGGTTAAAAATGGCCGATTTCGCAATTTTTCAATTTTTAATCGCTTATATGTCCAAAACTATCATTTTTAGAGAAAAGTCACTAAAGACCTTTTCTGTTTGGAATGATCCAAAAAATCTAAAAAAATCTTTTTTCCATGCAAAAAAAATAATTTTAGGAAAAAAAAACAAAAAAAAACCTTTAAAAAATTTTTGACCACCTTTTGGTCCTGGCAACATGCAAATTTGTTAAAAGGATTCCTTTTTGAGTAAGATTGTGCAAAAAATCCGAATTAGAATATTTTTCCTAGCGGATTCGCAGTGGCTTTCTGGACTAAGTACCATTTAATGTTATCATGGTGCTGCTTCAAACATGAAGAAATCATCAAATTTAAAAATATTTTTCCCAAGTTTAATTCATATTACTTGCCTAGCCCATGCAATAAACAGAGTGGCTGTGGAAGTTAGAAATTTATTTCCGATTGTAAATAAATTAATTAATGTTAAATATTTTGTTACCTATATTTAATCACCTTAGAGAGTAAAATATTATAAAGAAACACTGTCTTTGCCTTTACCCCCACAGCCTGTAGCATTCGATAGGAAAGAGGACTTATACCCCAGGCTGTGGGTGAAAAAACGTGATATAATTCAGGAATTTTTGAAACCTATCAGGTGTTGTAAAGGACGATGCCAGGAATAACTTATACTAAAAGTAACCAACAATATTGTGCGCTTTTTTTTTAATTGCGATTTTCATTTGTTAAATTTGCAATTTTTATTGATTTTTAATTTTGTAGCTTTTGTAAATTAAAAAAGCTACAATTTGAGGTACGGTAAGTTTAATTTGGTTAATTGGTTATTGCAAAACAGCCTGCGAAAGGTCCTAAATGGCCGTCTTTTACAATTGCATTATTTGTTGTACAAATAATTTTTTTATTTTTTAAAGCTTTAAAATGAAGATCTTTTGATTCCAAACATAAAAAAAATTGTAGAGCCAGATTAACGAATATGTTGCTTAGATATTATAAATTGTTTATCCCAAGAGGTCAAATGTCGAATCTGATGACCAATCGCTTAGTCATGTAAGTGGACTAACATTTGTTTTTTCCTTTACTATATTATTTTTTTTTGTTATTACTTAATTTAGATTGCAAAACTTGTATTTTACTCTATTTTAGGGCAAAAAGACTTACGGTGCAAGAGCTTCGAAAAATTTTAGATGACGGAGAATGGAGTGAAGAAGACGGAGACAATGTAACCAAAGAAGACCGTAACTTAGATTCAGAGATAGAGTTGGAAGACATTGAGGAAGATGAGGCTACTTATGCTAGTGACTCCGTTTCTGATATGGAAGTAGATTATGATAGTCTGCCTGGCGAAATCGATAATAACTTTTATACCAGTAGAAACAAAAATATCAAATGGAGAAAGACTAGTTATCATTCACAAACTTTCAAGATCAGATAAAAAGATATTATAAAAAAATTTCCTGGTACGAACGGGACTGCAAAAAATGTTACCAGCGAGAATGAGGCTTTTTTCAAATTATTCGATGATAGCGTTATAAATGATATCGTGATCATTAAGTGATATTTCCTTACACTTTATTTACTTATACTCGACTAAAGCAGTTCTAAAACTTTAATCTACTGGTAGCATATTTGCACCACGCGCCCACTCACTAAATAATAAAAGGCGCACCCGCTCGAGGGTTAAAGCAATAAATAAATCGTCAATTTGTTAAAAAAAATTCAATACCCCGTATCTCGGAAAGAAGCATTTGCAGGCATACGTTTATAGAACAAACTGTCATTATACTCCGGTCAACTTACACATCCGAGGGTACAAAAATTACCATCATGCTGAACATTGGCAGGATTGTTCAAAATACCATCATCAATGAAATCTAAAAAGTCCTCATAAATCCGACCCGAGCTAAAACATTTACGCGGGGTCAAAGGTCACCAAATATAGTTTTTAGCGATTTTCTGCGAAACGATAAGTTTTATCATAAAATTAGTTTCAACAAAAAATGTAGATTAGATAATTATCTATAAATAATATCTTATTACTTTTTTTCCTAAGAGCCACCGTTTTTGAGATACAATTATTCAAAAAGTTGTAATCGTCATAACATGCGCACACGTTTCCGTACCAACTTTGAGGTAGTGCACTTAGCGCGTTTTTTAAAGTGGTTTCCCCAGTAGGCCTATTCCACGGATCTGTTATGATTCTGTTTAATTTGAAGCTATTGAGTAATTGAACTGATATTGGCCAGGGTTAAAAATAATAAAAGTTATAAAAAGTGGTATAAATTAAAAAAAAAGGGAAATTCATCCAACTGTTTCACAATTTTCTAATACTTCTGCTTCTTCTTCTCCTTGTTCTTCTACTTCACCTTTTAGTTCTTCTTCTTATTGTTCTTATTCTTCTTGTTTTTCTTCTTCTTGAGCGTCCTGGGTGCAAGTAAATTGCCCCAATAATGACACATCGCATGGCTCCTCGACAGAATCAAATGAATCCTCAATTGTTGGTGATTCAACATTGGAGCACGACCGGTTGTGACAATTAGTGCATGCTACCGAACAAAACAGTCCAACTTTTTTGCAACCACATTTAGCGCTACATCCCTTTTTACAGTTGCAAAAAATTGTGTTCAGGAGTTATTCCTTCGCAGGTGGGAGTAAAGTTTGAATTGGTTGTAATGAGCTGTCGACTAATTTCCATCCCCAGTCTTTTGGATCTAGCTGATAGCCAAGCCACACTTGAACTTGATAATATATTCGAAAAAGATTTTGATGAGCAGCCGCTGAGGTTGGAGGAAGACAAGATAATTGCACTTGTTTTTTATTTCTAGTATTTTAAAACAAACATGCACTTATCTAAGCACGTAGTTTTTAGGCGCTCCATACATAGAGAGAAGAAAGCTAATTCCGTTGGGAATAACTTTTTGTGGAGTTGAATTAGTTTTTTAAAAACTTCAGCACATTTAAGTAAAATTAGATTTAACACGTATATTCACTCCGGAGTTGTACTTAAGACAAATTAATACCTCGAGGCTGTCATCTACCTGAAGGATTTCCAGGAAGATATCGGTGTAATTTGCATAATAGTAAACGAACTAAATTTGCATAAAGTTTATTGTATATTGAAATGTTTATTATTACTTAGCAATAAACATTTTGCCTAGAAAGTTGGCTTTCATTATTATGTTCAAAATCTTCTGAGAAAGGAATAGGTAGGGTCATTAGATTAGCCGACGCCGACGTACCTATATAACGTGTTTATTCCGAAAAAACCCATCTTTACAAATTGAATAAGACGCGTCAGTAAGAAGAATTATTATAAGTTAATACTTTGTCATATCAATTTACTATTTTTGTTGGGAATAAGCCATATAATTGAAATAATGATTCTTATTATTTTCGCGTTATATTCACTTTGTAAAGATATTTTTGTTGGCACTGTAATATAATACAGCTTATACATTGCATCCCTCGGTAGACCGCAAGCTGTATAGTAGAAACATTATCTTATAATATCTTATATTATTATGTGTAATATAAGTTAAGTTGACCGATAGAATATTATGTTTACCTGTATTACAGCTTCAGTGATGTATATACTTGGTGTACTAATACATAAATATGACGATTGAACTCTTTCAACTCTTTGAATCGTTGTATCTCAAAAACGGTGGCTCTTACGAAAAAAAGTATTGAGATATTTTTTATAGATCATTATCTAGTCTACATTTTTTGTTACAACTAATTTTATGATAAAACTTACCGTTTCGCTGAAAATCGCTAAAGACCATTTTTGGTGACTTTTGACGCCGCGTAAATTTTTTAGCCCGAGTCGGATTTATGAGGACTTTTTAGATTTTATTTATGATGGTATTTTGAACAATCCTGCCAATTTTTAGCTTGATGGTAATTATTGTAACCTCACGCCTATTTTTGCGTCTAACTAGACCGGTCTATTATTTTTCATGTAGAATTACCCTTTAAAGTTTGTCGTACTTAAAAAAATCAAAAATGAATAACCATTTTCAATTTCGTTGCAACACGAAACTACAGCCGCATCAATATTCCAGTTCAATCAGAGAGTGCAGCAAGCACCTCTACCGGTTTCGAAACTTATTAGTCTCTCATCAGGAGGCACATATGCTGCTCTCTCTGATCCAACTAGGACAAACCCCGGCGTGCAGTCACGGATTGCAACGAACGAAACGACAGGGATGCCCTAGCGGCAACTGCTATCAAAAAAACTAAGTTTTCAATCTAATAGCACATAAAGCAATATCCAAAAATGTCATTATACATCCTACCAGACTGAAAACAATGAGAACCTTCTCTGGTAACACCTCCGAGGCTTCTACAATTTGCAAGCCATAACGCATGCTAAGACTAAGGAAGATGAGCTAATTTTACAATTTATAATTCACGTCCCATCTGCTCAGCGCGGTAAAGTTCCAACGAGAATGGTTCCCTTCGTACTCCAATGGGAGTAAACATAAAGCAAAAATGAATAACCATTTTCAATTTCGTTGCAACACGAAACTACAGCCGCATCAATATTCCAGTTCAATCAGAGAGTGCAGCAAGCACCTCTACCGGTTTCGAAACTTATTAGTCTCTCTGAATTATAAATTGTAAAACGTAAATTATAAATTGTAAAATTCCCTCACCTTCCTTAGTCTCAGCATCCGTATGGCTTGCAAATTGTAGAAGCCTCGGAGGTGTTACCAGAGAAGGTTCCCATTGTTTTCAATCTGGTAGGATGTATAATGACATTTTTGGATGTTGTTTTATGTGCTATTAGATTGAAAACTTATTTTTTTTGATAGCAGTTGCCGCTAGGGCATCCCTGCCGTTTCGTTCGTTGCAATCCGTGACTGCACGCCGGGGTTTGTCCTAGTTGGATCAGAGAGAGCAGCATATGTGCCTCCTGATGAGAGACTAATAAGTTTCGAAACCGGTAGAGGTGCTTGCTGCACTCTCTGATTGAACTGGAATATTGATGCGGCTGTAGTTTCGTGTTGCAACGAAATTGAAAATGGTTATTCATTTTTGATTTATGTTTACTCCCATTTTAGTACGAAGGGAACCATTCTCGTTGGAACTCTACCGCGCTGAACAGATGGGACGTGAATTATAAATTGTAAAATTCCCTCATCTTCTTTACTCTCAGCATCCGTTATGGCTTGCAAATTGTAGAAGCCTCGGAGGTGTTACCAGAGAAGGTTCCCATTGTTTTCAGTCTGGTAGGATGTATAATGACATTTTTGAATGTTGTTTTATGTGGTATTAGATTGAAAACTTAGTTTTTTTTGTCGTACTTATTTACAAACACCCAGTATATAATAGTTTCTTACGTTGTTTTTAATGTCTGAATTTCATCTTAGACTAACCATTAAACTCATTTTCAAAACACCGTACGGAATCAAATTCAACGCACAGTTGTCAATACGAGAATTCCCACAATGCTCTTTGGGTTTGAGAGGATAAGTAAACAAACAGATGAATATTGACTTTGGCCTGGAGCAACGGATGCAGCTTGGGCTTGACCAATGATAACACCCTCGTCAAATATGTTACCATAGTTGGACAATAATGCTAATAATTGCTTTGACGATTTGCCGTCATGTTGACTTTGTAAATCTAAGATGTTCATATTAACGCTATGTTTTCGGAATTAATATTGATAGGGTTAATTTATATAAATTATGATTTTCCTGCAACAGTGGCGTGGGGTATACAAAAGCTTTACAATTGAAAAATACTGATATGATTTTGTACACACTTATGACAAATGAATAAATGGGAAAAGAAATATTTTAAAAGTGTTTAAGTCCTAGCTGAACACTTTCGACTTATTTACAAAGTCATAATAAGGTAAAATAAGTAACTAATTTAAGTTGTTTAACTTACGTCAAAATTTAAAAAAATTACAAATTTTTAAAAGTTCAAAACTAAAAAGCTAAAATTTTTTAAAAAACATCTAACAAACAATACAGACTTCACAAAAAACAAATTTAAAAGTTTTGATCATAATAAGGGTCTAAGCACACTACCATCTGGATGGAGTGAGGGGCGGATCTGTTTTGAGGTGGATGTGAAAGGTGGTATTCGTTTTTTTGCAGAAAATATTAGGTGATAACTTCAATAATAATAATTGACTTATTCTCCTTCTCAAATATACCCGGAACATTAATAAAAAAATTAAAATATTTAAAAATTACTAAAAATATCGATTTTTTCTATTTTCTTTGCTTATAACTTTAAAACGATTCATTTTGGAGCAAAGTCGTAGGTACTGAAAGAAAATAAAGATAATTAAATTCTCTATGATACACCACTGGCTAAAAATGTTTTAATTTCTTACCTTTGCTGCAAAATAGCAATAAATCCAAAAAAAGTGGGGAAAACCAGGATATTATTATTCAATGTTTTTTAAACCCTTGGGTTGGATTTAAAACATTGGTAATTGGCCTAGAAATTTTCAATAATATTCATAAAGTGTCTACCAATTTACAAAAAAATATACTGGGTGTTCCATTAAAAAAAAACTCAATCCATTCAGACAAAACTTTTACTAAAATAAATCATTTCAGCGAAAACCGCATATTTCTATATTGAGCCGTTTAGAAGTTATAGGCAGTTAAAATGGAAGAAAATATATAGGTGGACACCCGGTACTTGTTAACCTATGCAGTATTGTCCGCCTATACAATCAAATTCCTATTAGTATAATTTGAGCAATAAATCATGTTATTGAAGACTATAGAAATAACTCCTTGTAACGGCAAGTAAGTACAACACGTTTACATTGCACAATCACAGACCGCATACATTATGATTGCTGATTACACAATATAATTGTGTGTAAGTACGTCTATTTTTTACTTCATACTTTTACTTTTTTTTTGGTTAGAGTGTTGGCTTTAATAGTCTTTTCTTTAAAACATAACTTCAAATCTACAAACTCAGATCAAATACAAAAGTATTCGGTCTTATAAATATTTATCCTAAGTCCCATAGCTCACAAAATAATAAACCACAATAAAGTGCCGATACAGTGGAGACCGAGCGAACTAATTATTCTATATACTATTAAAAAATTTATGAAAAACAGTCAGAAAACTAGGTATAAAATTTTTAACACTACCCTAAAATTTATAACTAAAATTTTACAAAAATTAAATGAATCAAAGGATAAGTCCTTGTACAGTGTACATATGCAATATTATATATTTTTATTAAAGTTTATATAACGTTTGTTCTGCAAACACGCTTAATAATTTATTATAAGGGGAGTACTGGGTTTTAAGATAAGTCGTAAAAAGTAGAACATTTTCAAACATCTGCATTTCCAAGTAGTAGTAATATCAAGTTTTATTGTTCAGCACACCCAACTCCATCTAGCTTTCGTTTTATTGTCACTAAACAGCAAGTATTCATCTAAAGTTTTATTATAAAATAAAACATGTGCATTGGAGCAATGCATGTATCTACCAACTAAAAGCATTGTTTATGGAAACTCGCTAACATAACTAACTAGCAACAATAAACAGAATGATTTATTTATGCGTAAAATGCAATTATTGTTATGTTAATCAAAGCTCTGGAATTTGCATTGTTAAACATGAGCAAGCCCATAAGACATTAAATTTAAAACATATAATCCCACTCCCCGAAAGTTTTTTTATAACCCCTAATGGATTCTGCAATCTGACGGAAGGGCAATAAGCGTTTGCTACGAAATGTGAGACGGACATGTAGAATATCTCTCCAGTGAATGATCTCCTTTACAAAACTAGCTAAATCTAAATTTAGTGTTTTTTTACAATGAGAATACTTGTTGGTGTTTATATTTCCTTAGAAGCTAAAACTTATCTGAGCCCTGTAGACAGGTCGGCAAGCAGCAAGTGTCCAATTATACACACTTCGTTGTCTTCGGGCACATTTAGACGGATAGCGAACATGTTATGGTGGACTGACACTCTTTCACTGTAGCGAACACTGAACTGGTAGATGACTTCCTTGATGGATTCCAGCTTGACGTCGTGGAGAATGACCCTATTGGGATGTAGAATGGTGCATTGACGATGGCTCGCAACATTTTGTTTTGGAATATTTGAAGGATGTCAATGTTGGAGTTACTGGCGATTCCCAAAGTTGTATATCATAGGTCCACACAGGTTTGAGAATGGCTGTATAGAAGAGTATTTTATTTTCCAATGCTAATTTAAATTTGCGTCCAATCAGCCAATACATTTTGCTAAATTTAAGGCGTAGCTGTTCTCTTTTGGTGAATATATGCTTTCTCCAAGTCAGCCGTCGCACGTCCTGCTAAATGAATGACATTCTATTTAGCGTCGTCAGCTTGTGGGAGGTGGCAGTCGTTGATTTTTACTGGTGGACATTTTTCTCTGCGTAAAGTGAATGCCACTTGTGTAGATTTCGTTTCATTTTCTCTAATACGCCATGTTTTTAGCCACTTTCCGATTTTATCAAGGTTTGTCTAAAGGTCCTTTGATGCTGAGGCCGGATCGGTGTGAGATGCCAAAACCGCCGTGCCATCAGCGAATGTTGCTACAGTGGTGGTTCTTGTTCTTGGCAGATCAGCTGTATAACATCATCATCATCATTTGGCTCTACAACTCTATGTGAGTCTTGGCCGCGTTTACTATTTCCCTCCATTGTTGTCGGTCTTGAGCAGCTATTTCCCATTGCTGTACTCCCATTTTGCGTAGATCGCTGGCTACTGCGTCCTTCCATCTCTTTCTTGGGCGACCAACTGACCTTTTTCCATCGGACCTTTCCCAGAATGTGGCGTTTAGAAGTCTTTCGTCACTTGATCTTAGTACGTGACCCGCCCATCGTATTCTGTTTGATTTAATGTAGCGTACTATGTTTTCATCTCCGTATATTGTCTGGAGTTCATCATTGTGTCTTCTTCTCCATTCTCCTGTTGTCTCTTCTCTGCAAGGCCCATAGATAGTTCGCAGTATCTTTCTTTCAAGTACCAGTAGCTGTATAACAGTAGCAGCTGTATAACGGAGGAACAATATAGGGCCAAAAACAGTACTTTGAGAAAACGCCAGAATATATTGGATGTAATACTGTAAGTTCCATCCTTTTATTTTACGAAGAAATGACTGTCTGATAGGTAGGGTTTTAGTAGTAGATAGTGGGGATAGGGTAAGAGTTCTTTCAATTTAAATTTTATGCTGCTATGCCACACTTTGTCAAATGCCTGTGATATACATATCCAGGCTGCTGAGCAATATCTTTTACCATTCAGATCCCTGTAGATTTGGTTAACTAATCTGTGTTCCTGCTTAACTGTTCCGTGCTTTTTTCGAAATACAAATTGATGATCTGGAATCAGTTTTTTAACTTTATTATCATTTAGAGCCCACTGGCGTAGAGATTTTCGAAAAATTTGGATAACATTGGGCGCAAGATTTTTGGCCTATATGAGGAGACGACCTCCGTTTTTTTCCAAACTTAAGGATCATGATGATTTGTGCAACCTCCCAAGTGCAGGGGAAGTAACTCGTCCGTAGCATTGCATTGAATATGAAGGTTATGAGCTTGTAACATTTTTCCGGTAACTCTTGTAGAATTTTTCCAGAAATTAGATCAAATCCAGGTGTAATTTTTATGTTGATTTCATGCTTTACTATAGATGTTACAATATATGTTTGACTTCTTTTACAGTAAATTTATGTATAGAAAATTACATTTGAAAAGGGGCATCTAGATAGTCCATTATTTATTTTTCTTCTGCGGTGTATATCTCGGAAAGAAATGGTTTAAATATATTATATTTAAACCAATAAATAATGGACTATCTAGATGCCCCATTTCAAATGTAATTTTCTATACATAAATTTACTGTAAAAGAAGTCAAACATATATTGTAACATCTATGGTAAAGCATGAAATCAACATAAAAATGACACCTGGATTTGATCTAATTTCTGGAAAAATTCTACAATAGTTACCTGAAAAATGTTACAAGCTCATAACCTTCATATTGAATGCAATGCTACGGACGAGTTACTTCCCCTGCACTTGGGAGGTTGCACAGATCTTAGAGGTGTTCAACGAAGACATCATATTTTTCTTTATTATTTCTGGCCCATGCATTATTGAAGTTTTTGATAGGTGGATTTGGTAGTTGTTACGTCTTGAGTTTCCTTGTTGTTTACCATAATGAGTATTTCATTGCTTCCGTAGGTGTAAGATTTTCCAAATAGTATTGAATGCCTTGGTTTAGCTCTTCTGGATTTAGTTGTTTCAATTCTTTGGTTACTTTATTAAGTTTCTTTTTATTTTCGCCAGTCCTTGAAGATTGACATTATTTCCATAACTGTCTTTTGACAGCAATTTTCTCTTTAATTGCGTGAGGTATTTCACTTTTGCCTGGAGGCGTTTCATAGTTTGTAACCAAGTTGCTTCTTGAATATTATTTGTCAGGTTTTCCACTGCTGTTTCGATGTTTAGTTCAGTTTTTAACGATAAGTCTAGAGAAATTAAATTATTTAATTTGTTCCGGAATATGTACCAGTTCGTCCTGCTGTTGTACAGAGAAGGTTGTTTTCCTTTATTTGTAATTTCATGGTGAACCTTTATTATTACTAAAGAGTGATCGGATGATAAATCAAAACTATACTCTGCTTAACATTTTTTCGTGATTCAGAAGTATCAATACCTTTCGTGATACAGAAATCTATGGCGCCTGTATTTTGTTTCTATCTGACGGCCAATATGTTGGATCGCCTGTAGATATTTGCTGTAGGTTGTTAGTCTTCATTGTTTTGACTAATTCTCTTCCTTTTGTAATTGTGAATCGTGAGCCCCAAGTGACATGTCAGCATTATAGTCACCTCCTGTAAAGAACCTGTTTGCAACTGTATTGAGAAAACCTTCAAAATGTCTCTTTTTGTTATTGTGTTTGGATGGGCAGTATATGGCAGACATTGTTATATGAGCACATGTTTGATTTTAACACTAGTTGCATGTAGGTAATTTTTGTCGAAATTCTCTCTTTCCCACACACTCAAATCCATCTAGCTTTATGTTATTGTCACTAAAGAGCAAATATTCATCTAAAGTTTTATTATAAAATAAAATATGTGCACTGGAGCAATGTATGTATCTACCAACTAAAACCATTGTTTATGGAAATATGGTAATATAACTAACTCGCAACAATAAACAGCATGATTTATTTGTGCGGAAAATGTAATTATTGTTACGTTAATCAAAGCTACGGAATTTACATGGTTACACATGAACAAGCCCAAAAGAAATTAAATTTAAAACATAAATATATAATCGCACTCCTCGAATGTATAATGTGATAATTTACAAACAACAAGATTTAACGAAGCAAACAATAGTACAGTGAAGTGCACTTTCTGAGAATTAAAATCCAAAGTATGATATTCTGTGAAAAAATGAATAGGTTTAACGGCATTGTATAAAATAAATACCAATTGAAGCCGGCAATGGGATAAGAAAGGGGGATTCCTTGAGTTTCCTATTGGTCAACCAGACCATTTATGAAATAATAAAAAATGTATGAACTAAAAACGGATACTAAATGTGAAAAAAACAACTTAAAATAATCTGTTATGCAGTCGATGCAATACTAATCTCTCAAAGTGAAGATGATTTGCAACGGGTGATGATTTACTACACCAGTTCATGGGTGCATTTGAAAACGAAAATACCTAAATGGCGAATAGAGGTCACTGAGGCGGTTCTACATATAAATTTATTGCCACATTGATTTTTATAATGGAGTTATAGGGTGCTTCATCGATTTTGCCCATTTATTTCTGGACCCATAACCTCATAATCACCTTGTATATGTTTTTGATATTTGGTACACATATGTCACATTTAGAACAAAAACCATCCAACTTATAATCACAAGAAAAATTCAGGTCCGGACAAAAAAATTATAAATTCATTGTGACTTTGAAACAACACCCTGTATATTTAAATGTTCAAAATTCGTTTGCATATTTGAAAAGAGCACAAAAACTAATTTTAATGGTTCGCTTCAATTTATTGGCCAGACAATTTAATGACTTTAATTTTGAAATTATATTGCAATTTTTAAGAACTCAGATTAAAAAGCAGGTATTATTAACTTTTAATAATAAATTAATAAAATTAATGAACAAATACTCATTTAAACAATAATCAATACGTATTTAGTAATCACAAGAAAAATCCTGGTCCGGATTAACAAAAAAACCTAAAATAATTGTGACCTTGAAACAACACCCTACATCTGTAAATTTTCAAAATCACTTTGCACATTTGAAAATAGCACAAAAGACTGAGTTTATTGGTTAGCTTTAATTTTATTGGCAGTAAATTTCATGAATTTAATTTTGATATTAACTCGAGTTCTAAAAAAATTTTAATATATTTAATTTCAAAAGTAAAGTGATAAAGCTTTCTTCGCAAAAAAAATAAAGTGAATCTATAAACTCAGTTTTTTGTGCTCTTTGCAAATCTGCAAACTGATTTTGAAAATTTCAATATGCAGGTAGTTGTTTTAAGGTCACAATTACTTTTTATCTTTTTTTATCAATCCGGATCTGGATTTTTCTTGTAATTAGTAAGTGGCTTGTTCTAATGTAGTAAATAAATATTGATTATTTTAAAATTAGTACCTGCTTACCTGCTTTTTAATTTCAGAGTTCTTAAAAATTTCAATATAAATATAATTTCAAAATTATATATATATATATATAGAACTGGATTAAAAATCCGATGTATTTATCGACCGTGCAAGTATATTCTATAACACTATAAAACAGTGTTGAAATTATCGGGAAATGCGGTCTGTGGCTTAGATTGAAACTACATTTAATTCTGTTGAATTCGATATTTCGATGAGTATTTATTAATTTTTCATCTTCATCAGGAACAAACTACAAAATTAACTAACAGTTAGGTACAAACATAATATTACAATGATATAACTTACGAATTGTTGTAGGTATGTTATATAAAGCAATTTAACTTAAAGCTATGCATGTCGTTTCACGAGAACGTCGAGGGCGGCACTGAATCAGGTATCTTTTCTCACATGTGTTAAGGGCCAAAAGTTCCAATATCGAGCCATCTGTTTAATATTCTGCTATTTTTAGAATTTTAAAACATTGCAGTAAATTTCGCTTAATCTACTTGTGTCTGATTTGTAATTAATTGAACGTTTATTACTGTTTATGTGGTACATCTCGAGGAACAATCTTTTCTTATAATTGCTTTCTGAATCTAGGATCTTGATATCTGACAAATTAAATTGGTGTCCTGTTGTTATGGAATGGTGTGCTGCTGCACAAGTATTTTTGTGTGTTTTGCAATCACTTTTGTGCTGCGTTATTCTTTGTTTCAACCATTGCGATGTTTGTCCTATATACTGCCCATCACATTCGAGACAAGAAAGCTGATAGATGATATGACTCTGATTTAGAAGCGGTGTCTGGTCTTTAAGCTTCGAGAATAAGCTATAGTTGGATATGCTATTGTATTTCGCTATTTTGATTTTCGGAATTCCGTTCAGCAGCTTGATTATATTGTTAACCAATTGTGGCTTAACCAACAATATAATCAAGCTGCTGAACGGAATTCCGAAAATCAAAATAGCGAAATACAATAGCATATCCAACTATAGCTTATTCTCGAAGCTTAAAGACCAGACACCGCTTCTAAATCAGAGTCATATCATCTATCAGCTTTCTTGTCTCGAATGTGATGGGCAGTATATAGGACAAACATCGCAATGGTTGAAACAAAGAATAACGCAGCACAAAAGTGATTGCAAAACACACAAAAATACTTGTGCAGCAGCACACCATTCCATAACAACAGGACACCAATTTAATTTGTCAGATATCAAGATCTTAGATTCAGAAAGAAATTATAAGAAAAGATTGTTCCTCGAGATGTACCACATAAACAGTAATAAACGTTCAATTAATTACAAATCAGACACAAGTAGATTAAGCGAAATTTACTGCAATGTTTTAAAATTCTAAAAATAGCAGAATATTAAACAGATGGCTCGATATTGGAACTTTTGGCCCTTAACACATGTGAGAAAAGATACCTGATTCAGTGCCGCCCTCGACGTTCTCGTGAAACGACATGCATAGCTTTAAGTTAAATTGCTTTATATAACATACCTACAACAATTCGTAAGTTATATCATTGTAATATTATGTTTGTACCTAACTGTTAGTTAATTTTGTAGTTTGTTCCTGATGAAGATGAAAAATTAATAAATACTCATCGAAATATCGAATTCAACAGAATTAAATGTAGTTTCAATCTAAGCCACAGACCGCATTTCCCGATAATTTCAACACTGTTTTATAGTGTTATAGTATATATATATATATATATATATATATATATATATATATATATATATATATATATATATATATATATATATATATATATATATATATATATATATATATATATATATATATATATATATATATATATCCCGTTCACAGCGTAATACGCCTTTGGGTTCCCGTTCGCCAAGCCTGTCTATTCTGCCAGTTTTCTTCAGATAGATTTCTTGCTGACATTGCTTTTGAGATTCCTTGGATCCATGTTGTTGGTGGTCGTCCTCGTTTTCTTTTCTCTGGTGGTACCCATTCTAATATCTTTTTGGGTAGTCTTTCTTCCCCCATACGTCTAACATGTCCGTACCATATTAGTTGTTGTTTTTCGATGTCTTCTATAATTGATCTTTGTACTTTCATTTGTCTCCTGATGTCCTCATTTTTCACATGTTCTAATCTAGACTTTCCCGCTGCTCTCCTCCAAAAATCCATTTCAACTGCCAATAGGTTACCTTTAAGTTTTTGTGATAACTGCCACACTTCTGAGCCATAGACGATTACTGGTTTTAATATGGTATTATATATTCGTTTTTTCGTTTCCGGTCTTATATTTTTTTGCCATAATACTGAATTCAACGCACCTATAACTTGTTTTCCTTTGGTTATTCTGTCTTTTATGGCTTCATCACTTCTTTCTGTCTTTGTCAGTTTTACCCCCAAATATGTACATTGGTCACATTTCTTAATAGTTTCATCTTCTAAGTCGAGGTCATCTGGAGTATTTTCTCCTCCTACGCAAAGATATTGTGTTTTTTGGACATTTACTTCGAGGCCCCATTTTTTGTACTCTTCCATTAGTTTTCTAGCCATTAATTTCAAAATTAAAGTCGTTAAATTGTCCGGCCAAAAAACTAAAGCAAATTAATAAATTTAGTTTTTTGTGCTTTTAAAATATGCAAAGGGATTTTGAAAATTTCAATATACAGGGTGTTGTTTCAAGATCACAACGAATTTATAATTTTTTTTTAGTCGGAACCTGGATTTTTCTTGGGATTATTAGTTAGATGGTTTTTCTTCTAAATGAGACATATGTGTACCAAATATCAAAAAAATATACACAGTGGTTCTAAAGTTATGGGTCCAGAAAAAATGGGCAAAATCGATAAAACACCCTCTATCTCGGTTATAAAAATCGGTGAGGCAATCAATGTAGTACCTATAAATGAAATATCTTCAGTGACCTCAATTCACCATTCAAGTATATTCGTTTCCCAATGAAACCCTGTATAACCGCCAGAAAATTTAACATGTTGATTTTCCCAAAAAAAGCAAAATTTTTGGTTATAACAGCAAATCTACTAAGATGTATGTAAATTAGAGCTGGAGGATTAGAGAATAGAAAAAGTCTTCTTCTTCTTCTTCTTCTTCTTCTTCTTCTTCTTCTTCTTCTTCTTCTTCTTCTTCTTCTTCTTCTTCTTCTTCTTATACTTGTTGTAGATCTGTTGTGGATCTGTTGATTCCGACGTTGAAGTATTTCTTGAGAGGTAGACTGCCAGCTATCTCTCCATCTTTTTGGTGGTCTCCCCGGTGGACGCTTGCCTGCTGGTTTTCCTTCTAGAGCAATTCTTGGTAGTCTGTGCTCCTCAATAATAGAAAAAGTGATTGAGTTTAAATATTTAGGCATCACACCATCAACGTAGCTACGGCAAGCTCGAAATAGAAGTGGAAGGTCAAGTAAATAGTGCAAACAAAGCAGCGGGTCGCCTGAGTGAAACAATATGGAGGAATAAAAATATCGGAAAACAAATGAAAAGCAGAATTTACAAAACAGTCATCAGACCAATAATGACAAACGCGACAGACACATGACCTGACACAGAGAGGACAAAACGAATTCTAGAAACATCGGAGATGAAAACTCTTCAAAAAATCGATAGAAATACGCTATGACACAACAAAAGCTCTGTTTTTTCTTCTAAAGATATACCAACTCAAAATATACACGACCCCCCCCCATAGCTCTCTGTTTCTATACTGCAGCACTGAAAAAATCGTTCTCCAGGCCTCCAATAGACGCATCGTCTTCTGTCATTGCTATGCAAGCACATTCCACCCTCATCATTGATCACAATGATGACCGACGCCTGAAGAGATTCAAGGTAGTAGACCTAGCAAGCAGATTCTAATAATCTGTGATAAGTAAACTTATTTTTAACTTGTTTTAATTTAATTTATGTAAAGAGGGTGATCACTGGATCTCCCTCTACAGGTCAAATTTTCAATTTTTGTCAAATAATTTACCTATTGTTCTTAGTTAAGAACAGATTTTAAATATTACAACATTAAAAAAGAAAATGGACATTAACACTAGAAAGCCGGAGGGGCCAATTTGGCCCCTGTTGCGATTTAAAGTTATTGTATTTTTTTTATTTGAGTCAATAATATTTTCATATTTCATGACTTTTAATATTTTGATACAAAACCTTATTTAAAACAAAAAATATTGTTGACTTTGATTACTGAAAAAAATATTGATTTAATGTTTTTTTAACAAATCTACCATAGCAGTCTAAAGGGGCCAAATTGGCCCCGTGTAAGTTATTATCGTTTTCTGGTAAATTAGACGATCCTTTCTTTCAAATTCCTGTCGAATGGGTAAAATTATATTTATGTATGTTTATTGTAAATGGTTACCCTTATATTGGTACTGATCAAAGATGCAATTGTTGGTGTAGAGCAGGGGTCACCAATTAGTTTCCCTGAGGGTCCATTTCGAAAACCTATGACACTTCCGGGGTCCGGATTTATGCTGCTTGTGTCTGACTGTTCTGATTCGGTTTCTTTGTGGATTCTTGTTAAGAAATATCTCCTATAAACAAATCAGAAGGGTGCCGGGCGAAAATTTTGGGCAGAAATTGTTTAATGTTTTTTTTTTAATAAATTCAAAACATCGCCTTTTTTGCCCGCGAAAATATGTTTTTAGCATTTTTGGGTCATCTTAAATAAAAGAGATCTGTCATTTTATTAAAACTTAAGGGTTTTCAATAGGGATGGGAAAAACCTACCGGTTTTAACCTAAAACCGGTTTTTTTACTTCAGAACAACCGGTTTTACCGGTTGTTTTTTGTACCGGTTATAGCCGGTTTTTTATTTTTAAAGTAAAAACCGGTTATTAGGTTTTTACGGTGATTAGGATTAGGTTAGGTATTATTTTGTCACAGTGATGTGGGAAAGAGGGGATATGACATAAGAGATGCTCTCGTCTTTACTAAATGGGACCACTTGATTTGACACTTTTGGGAAAGGAAATATGGCGGCGGGCAGGTTTTTTATGTTATACGTGGAATTTATTTGTTAATTAATTGTTAAAATTATTAATTATATACATATTTATATAATATAATACAATTTTATAATTATATATTTTATATAGAACAGAATATACTGCTAAAGAGTTGTTCCGCCATATTGCCTTCCTTATTTATCCCGTGAAAGCGATCCCATCTACTTCACCTCAGGTCACATCCCCTCCCTGCCAAATCACTGTTTTGTCATAATTCAAATTTTATTTTATAAATACAGAAGCAAACTGGAAGTGTAAACTCACATCAGCAAGAAATAATTAAGTTTTATTATATTTCTTTGAAAAGGTATTTGTAATCATAATATTTACATAAGAAGTGATCTGGTTGAAGTGGACGCAAACATCACCTATTTTTCACACTTGACTCTTGACATTGAAAGTGGGTGAATGACTTTTTCTGATTACCAAAAATAATGTTCTGACTATGAATATCTAATTACCGATTACGAATACGAATCTCCAAGGATTTCCCTACGTTTTCAAAACGATACATCCATACAGGAAGTATTAAATGAGTTAAAATGTACCTATTATACAAATATACAAACGTGTTAAAAGAAATACATGATAAATTTTTTTGATGGTAGTAAAAATAAAAGATAAATTGCATTATTCAAGTTATTTTTAAGTAAAATATTTATGTTGATATTATTTTTTTAATCCCATTTGAAAGAGTTTGGGAAATTTTTTATAAGTTGAAATGGTTGGGTTAAATTGTATATTATTGCAATATGTATATATATTAATCTTACGCTATATTATATTTAATAATAATCAATAAATATATAATAATAATAATAATAATAAAATAATAAATAAATATAATAATTAATGGAATAAAACGGTTTTATTAAAAATTGTGTTTTATTTATATTGATATTGATGTTCTTTCGATAGTACTAATTTTGATCATATTGATATCGCGTATCGAGTCGAGTGGAGTATCGTAAACTAAAGTGCATTGTAAATGTAACATTGTAAACTCTTGGATTAAAAAAACCGAAAACCGGTTTTTGGAAAACCCGGTTTTTTTGGCCGGTTATAACTGCCAGGTTAAACCGTAAGCAAAAAAAACGGTATAACCGAAAACCGGTGTTTTGTCAAAAACCGCCATCCCTAGTTTTCAAGCATCGCAAATGCATATTTTCGCATTTTTCAGATTTTAAATCGCTTATAAGAGACCTTTATTGTTTATAATTACCCAAGAAACCTAAAATACATTTTTCGAGGCAAAAAGGCAATTTTGAATTTGCTTAAAATATTGTTTCACCCGACAACTTTCTGATTTGTTGCTGAAGGGGACATTTTTGAACAGGAATCCGCAAAGAAATCGAGTCGGAAACATTTTTCATACGAAAGTGTTCTCACACATGGACTAATATGGAAAGGAAAACTAATAATATCTGATTGTTTTTTGGTTACTGTATACTTTTCTGTAAGTTTTCCTGGTTCAATAAATAAAATATAAATTCATTGTGTATGGTTTGGATGTTATTATCAGTATATTTTGAAAACGGCAGTATTGTAAATTATTACTGAGAATATTTTAAAAATGAGGAATTTATATTTTGAATGCTAATGAAGTTTTTAGACATCTTCAATTTTGTAGAAAGGAAACTGAGGAATTGAAAATAAATAATCATAGTACGAAATGCTAATAAATTAACATGTTATCTTTTCTACATTAGTTTCAATGCAAGGTGTTTGTTGCAAACTTATTAAATCTGAACATTATTTTAATTAAATGTACATATCTGAAACGTACACTTACTTAACATATTATAGTGGAGAGGAAATGAATATAAAAAAATGCACATGACAATTTTATATTACAGCTTACTTAATTTCAAAATTAATGATTAGTAAGTATAAAAATAAGGGGAAAAACTCTTTACAAAATTAAATTCTCAGAGAGAAAAATGACATTTTTTTATGTACAACCTGTCTGAAGTTTGGAGTGAGTTTAGTGCAACTGAGTCTCATTAGGTAGTTGCGATATTCATCTGTTAAATGAGATCTCTACCGATTTTTAATAAAGTTCATTCTTGATAAAGCGGCTTCGCACACATAAATTGAGCCAAACATAGTACACTAGGTATATTCTGAATTTATTGACGGTCCGCACAAAACTAGCTCACAGTCCGGATGCGGATCGCGGTCCGCTAATTGGTGACCCCTGGTGTAGAGGACCAAATGACGCGTCTTTATACTACAAAAGAAACTTCAAGCCGATGGCCTATGTACGTGTTTTATCATACTCTTGACTTGGAAGCAATAAATGCATGGATTATTTATAAAGAAATAACTGGAAGTAGACTCAGTTTCCGTAAGTTTATTCTTCGGCTGTGTGAAGAATTATGGGCCCCATACCTTGTCTCCCGAAATCTGAAACTACGTCTAGCAACACCAGGTCTACCAACAACTATCACTGTTACTATCCAAAAACGAAAAAATATCAGTTGAAAATATTTTGTAAAGGAAATCATACTTCAAATCATTGCCACGATTGTAACAAGGCAATATGTGGCAAATATCAAAAACTGCAAATTGTATGGTGTTCCGAATGTTTTTGATGGGCAGCGAATATGTTAAACAATAAAATAAAATTAGATTCTAGCGTCTAGAGTTGATTTAATTTCTTTAGACTGAGTTTTAATTGATTAAACAACGTGTGGCCAAAATGATCCCTTCCGGCTTTCTAGGTAGGTATGCTAAGCCAGACATTCTAGTGTTAAAGGTGTCGTATCTTTCCTGAAGTTGTTCGATTTCTAGATATTTTGCTGACATCCAATTATTACACAGAGTAATACTGTCATGGGTCTACCCCAAAATCCCGACAGCCAAAATCCCGACAGCCACATTCCCGACGGCCAAAATCCCTACACGCCAGAATCCCGACAGGCCAAAATCCCGACAGGCCAGAATCCTGACATGTTTGATAAGTTCCTTTTTAACATTATAATTACATTTATTTCTTGTTTTTTGTTTATGGTCATCTGTTTTTTATTTTTTGTTACTAAACAAAAGTATTTACCATTTAATATAAACTAATTTTCTAAATAAAATTTCTAACATGGGTATATAAATTAAATTATTTTTTTTGCCAATATATAGTCCAATAATATATGTATAATCAAATCCTGAATTGAAGTATACTTACATATAATATTATCATGTCATTTACAACCTTCCATTTCAGCAAGTACATATAGCGTTTATATTATAAAATGAAGTGTTTCTATAATTTTTTCTTTTAAAATACATAATAATTTTTTTTTGTTTTGATTCTGGCCTTGGTTCAGAACCTTTAGCCACGTAACTACATATAAAATTATTATTCGTTCATAAGTATAAAATTGCCCAGTATACACTTAAAAATAAAGAATAATAAAAAATAAAGCTTACAAATAACAATGCCTACTTACTATGCCTACTTACTATGTTAATAAATACAACTATATTAATTTTTGTTTTTTTTTTGTTTTTTTTTTGTTTTTTTTTGTTTTTTTTTGTTTTTTTTTCACTACGGTAAGAACTAAATCCTATTCATCCTCGCGGAGATTTAGAACCTCTTAGTGATGTATTTATTTATTTTTTTTATTTTTTATTTATTTATTTATTTTTTTTATTTTTCTTTTATAATATTTTTTTTTAATCTTTTTTTTTAGGACATACATAGGTTACAAAATAATATAATTAATTACAGGACATATCTCATTCATACATTACATAATACAAAGGAAATACCTATTCATTCAAACGATTAGTTTTACATTCACACTTTTAATTTAATTTTTTGAAGAAATGTCATAATTAGTTTAAAAATTTTAATGTTATCCTCACTTAATAGTACATTTAAGTCTAGGGGAGTACTTAAACCTGCTTTCAACAATTCTTGTAGCAGCCACATACTTGCATTGAGATGTAAGGGACAGTTAAAAAATATATGATTTAGATTAGCTGTGCTAGTTCCACAGTCACATCTGCCTGTTGGGAGAACTCCAATTTTATGTAGATGCTTCGGAAAACATCCATGATCTACTTTTAATCTTAGGATGGTCGACACTGTATTTCTACTTAGTGCAACAACTTTGTAAAATTGGTTAACAGCTACTGTTGGTTGTAATTTAAACAAATTAGTGCCTGTACTTTCACCGAACTGAATCCAACGTCTATCCCAATTACATTTAATATACTGTTTAACGTATGCAAAAAGATCACATGTGTTAAGTTCTTCAATCAATATTTGAGGGTACTTTAGTGGATTTTTAGGTACTGAATCCGCAATACTATTACCTAATATGTCTGAATGTCCCTTAACCCACACAAATTTAACACTATATGTTGAAGCTGATAATTTTAGTAATTGTTGCAATATTTTTAATATAGATATATTGCTGTTAATTGTGACTTTAAAGTTTTGTAATGCATTTAATAATGATAGTGAATCACTGCACACAACAATTTTGTTCCATTGTTTCTCACAACACCATTCAAGAGCTTTATATATAGCACATGCTTCGGCGGAAAGGATGCTGGATTGATTATTTAGAGTAAATGCTTTTTTTTAATTTATTTTTGGTACAAAGTAAGCACTTGTTGTACAGTTTACTGATTTTGACCCATCTGTATAGATCGTAGTGTAATCTGAATAATTACTTAAGATTTCCTTGAGAGTATTATGACAAAATTCAGTTTGGTATTTAGGAATAATAATATTTGTAGATAGAATGCTTGTTAAGTGTGGTATATCCAATGATTCCCAAATAAGGTAGCAAGGAGAGTTTGTTAAATTAAGTTCATGGCAAGTTACAAATGCTTTCACTAGTAGTGGAGAATTCTTTTTTGCAAAGTGTGTAGATGTTAAATCAGCTGTATTTAATTGACTAATTATTTTTGCATTATACGTGCAGCGATAATGTTGGATTAGGAAATATTTGCTTGCCAAATATTTTCTACGTAATGAGAGTGGGTTTTCAGAGGCTAGAACCAGTGTAGCTTCATTTGGAGTGCTTTTCATCAACCCTAACACATTTTTCAAAGCTTTCAATTGGATTCTATCAAGTTTACGTAAATTACTTATGCTCGCTGATCCATACACCAAACAGCCGTAATCTATAATAGATCTAATATAGGCTCGATAAAAAGTCAATCCAGTAGTTTGATCTGCACCCCACGATCTCTTACAAAGCATTTTAAGTAAATTAATACCTTTTTCGCAGCGACTAATTGTTTAGTTAATATGTTGAGTCCAAAGCAGTTTTCTGTCAAGTATGACACCAAGGTATTTAAATTCCGAAACAATTGGAATGGTATTGCCCTGTAAGCATACTATGCAATCTCTAATAGGGTGTTTTCTAGAAAAGAATACTACGGCACACTTTTGATATGAAATATTGAAGCCATTTAACCAAGTCCAGCTATCAAGGTTGTACATTATATGTTTCAGTTCAGTAGTACATTCCGTATATGTTTTCTTCTGTGAATAGATGACAATATCATCAGCATACTGTAAGCAGACAATATTGGGAGACCATAAATTGTGCAAATCATATGTGTACAGATTAAAAAGAAGTGGACTTAGAACAGCTCCCTGTGGAATACCCTTTGATGTAATCATTGGTCCTATGATATTATGACCTGCTCGAATGGATACATTTCTGTCTTTATATAAGTTTGATAGTAAATATGCCATGCATTTTGGAACACCAAGAAATACAAGTTTATCACAGAGTATATTCAAATCAATATTGTCATAAGCACTTTTTATATCGATAAACAATGCACCTGTGGTCATAGAATTGGAAAAACCAATTTGAACATCTGTAGTCATACGTACTACTGCATCCATCGTACTACACCCTTGTTTATAGCCAAATTGTGTTGCTTGTAGTATACTATGCCTTCTTAACCAAGTTTCCATTCTCAATTTTAGAATTCTTTCGAATGTTGTGAAAATACATGACAACAATGTAATTGGTCGATATACATAATAATTAATCCCCTTACTTATTAGTAAGTAATAATCTTTCAATTTCAATACTCTATAATATGATTTGGTATTGCATTTGAAAAGGAAACAATAAATATCCAAAATGTAGTGGTCGGAATTTTTACTTATGCGAGGACTTTTGCATATGGAGATTTTGGCCTGTCGGGATTCTGGCGTGTCGGGATTCTGGCGTGTCGGTGTTTTGGCCGTCGGGACTTTGGCTGTCGAGATTTTGGCTGTCGGGATTTTGGGCGGCACCGTACTATCATAAACATGCTTCTGCAACGCCGCTGAAAATGAGTGGATTTCGAGTGAAAAAGAAATAATTCCAGACAGATTTTTTTTTGTGCGCCAGTAGAACTAAAAAGTTCTTACAATATTTTTAAATTTTTTAATAATATTCTGGGTATACTAAAAAAAGATTAATATTCACTGGATTCTATGCACTAGGGACAATCACCATTTATAATTTTCAAGCTTTGTTTTGTAAGTAAATTGGATATCGATGAAATGCTTTCAATGTTTGTTGTTTTCCCTTTTTTTTCTTTTTCTTCTCTTTAACATGCCAAAGAGCAGAAATCACAGGGGACCTCGCTTTAGATAAAAAATTCATTGCATTGGATGATCGTTTATTTTTATTGTGGAGCGTGTACATATTCAATAAATTCAGTTTCAGTGCAATATTTCTTTTATTTGTCCATTTGATTAAACTCCGAATTAATTGTAAAAAGTTTTAACTACAGAGCTTTTGGAAACAGGTCCTACAGTTAATAAGATTAACTGTTATTTCCACCAAATATTATCAGGAAAATACTTTCAAAAACTTAAAAGTAAACACGTATTACGAACGTAAAATTGATGTTCCTTTTCATATTTTATGGAGGTACCTATTGATTTTTTCTGCAGATTGTGTTTCAGTATGTTTTAAACCATTTGTTTGGACTAATACCAATTAGAAAATTAGTTAGTGCGTATGTCAAGTTAGATATTTTTTCAGTCGCTATCTAATTTGTAAACAAAATTAGTATTTTAAGTCTCTCCTATTAAGCTATTTACGAGTATATAAAAATTGATAATTGTCAGTGTCAGTAGACAAGTAATAAAAAGTTGGAAAATTTGTAAAAAGAACGAAATTTGACTGAGTTTCCATTAATTAGTTGCAGCTAACCTAATTTGATTGATTTTTACTTCGAAACCTGGCAAGTTAAGGAGTAGAACGAGGTAAAGAAGTTCATCTAAAGTAAAAGTTATCTTGTTCGAAACAGATTGATTTTGCCGTTTTTTATTTCCCGTTCTTTCTATCTAGATCTCCTGAATAATTTACTTTTTGTACCTTTTTTTATGAAAATTTTTGTTAGTTTTAAATTTGTAAAATCTCAAGTATTATGTTTATATGGCATTTAGTCAAAATTATAGCCCGGTCAAAGAACAATCTGACGCCAAAAAAAAAATAAAGGAAGGATGAAAATTTGGGAATAGGTAGTTGAAATTTGTCGGCCCTATGCAACTAATTGTCAGTGATGAATCAATAACAAAAGTTAACCATTTTAAATACCTAGGATGTTAGATAAACGAGACACTAAATCCGGATGAAGAAATTAAAACTCGTATAGAAATTGCCAGAGGAGCATTTATGAAACTTAGATCTATTCTGAGCAACTCTCAGCTGAATTTACAACTAAGAAATAAGTTCCTAAAATGTTATGTGTATCCTGTATTACTATATGGATGTGAAACCTGGATCATGAAGGTTAACATGATGAACAAATTAGAAACCTTTGAGATGTGGTCGTATCGTAGAATGCTCAGAATATCTTGGGTTCAACGCATTTCAAACAGAGAAGTCTTAAACAGAGTAGGTCAAGGCGAAGGTGACTTAATGAAGATGATAAAAAAGAGAAAACTTGAATATCTGGGGCATATAATGAGAGGTAGCAGATACAGGATGCTGCAGTTAATACTCAATGGAAAGATCGACGGAAAAAGAGGAATTCGTCGAAAGAAATATTCATGGCTCCGAAACCTTCGTCAATGGACTGGATTAACAGCAGATCAATTGTTACATGCCGCACAAGATCGAGAACGATATCGGCAAATTGTTATGGAAGCTACCCACGCCTAAAAATTTGGGCACGGTACTTAAAGAAGAAGAAGTTGAAATTATCTATTATTATATAAGAAAAAGTTTACAATTCTACATCCCCTCCATTTTTCAAAAATAGAGTAGAATACCCTCCTCTCGAAGGTAAAAATATACATTCAAAATAAGTTCGGAATTGGATAAAATGACTAATTCTAAGCAACTTTTGTTCTATAGAGTTTTTCCCTAAGTCAATACTTTTCGAGTTATTTGCAAGTGATTAATGTTCATTTCTAACAGAAAAAACATGTTTTTGGGCGGGTTTTCGGAAATAACTCAAAAACTAAGTATTTCAGCGAAAAAATATTCCAAGAAAAAATATAACTTATAAAAAACTGACAAAAATGGTGTATGCTTGAGGTCTGTAGATCCAGTAGAAGCAGAGTTGTAGCTAATGATAAGTAGGTTCTTCTTCATAAAATTCCAAATCGAATATTTCCATGTGAAATAACCTAAAAACTAAGCACTTTTCGGAGAAATTCATTTCAAATTTTTTAAAGTGTTTAAAAAAAGGAATATTTTTGTTTTTTATAAAAACTTGTAACATTAAAAGTAAGTGAGTTACGCTCAAAATATTGTTGGTCCCTTTTATTTTTTGGTAAAAAAATCGCGAAAATCACCTCTAATTAGCATCACAAATAAATTTTATCATTACCACTTCACAAGTTACTTTCGCTATGTATTATTTATATGATCTGTAAGTTTCATCGGTTCAAAGTGCTTATTTTTGAAAAAGCTGTAGTTAAAATGGCTTGAACGAGTAACTAATGACGAGTTTAGGCAAATGTTGAACAGCCATAGCATAATCAATTTTAGTATAACAAGAAAAAAAAAGGAAAAATATTCAGAAAAGCAAAACGTACATTATACTACTCTTTAAGATTTTTGGTATTACTAATAATTTTTAAATTAATTCCATGAACAATTCCATTTTTTTCAAATTAAAAAAATGTTTTATTTTAAACCCAATTTTTTTCAAAACTGAGCACTTTAAACCCATGAAACTTATAGATAATATATAAACAATACATAAGTAAAGTAACTTGTGAAGCGGTTACGATTAATTTTATTTGGGAAGCTAATTAGGGGGTGATTTTCGCGATTTTTGTACCAAGAAATAAAAGGGACCAACAATATTTTGAGCGTAACTCACTTATTTTTAATGTTAGAAATTTTTTTAAAAAACAAAAACAAATGTGCTTTTAAACACTTTAAAAAGTTGTAATGAATTTTCCCCGAAAAGTGCTCTGATTTTTAGCTACAACTCTGCTTATACTGGGTCTGCAGACCTCACGCGTACACCACATTTTTTTCAATTTTTTATAAGCTATATTTTTACTAAGAATATTTTTTTCGCTAGATTACTTACTTTTTGAGTTATCTGTGGAAAACCGTCCATAAACATGTTTTTTTTAATGAACATATTCACTCGCAAATAACTCGAAAAGTATTGACTTAGTGAAAGAACTCGATAGAACAAAAGTTGCTTAGAATTAGCCATTTTATTCAATTCCGGGCCTATTTTGAACGTATATTTTTCCACTCACGAGAAAATATTTTTCACCCCGTATTTCCTAATTTTTGTAAAATGGAGGGGATGTAGAATTGTAAACTTTTTCTTATATAAAAATACACAATTTCAACTACCTATTTCCAAATTTTCATCCTTCCTTTTTTTTTGGAGGTTTTCGTAAAATTTTGTGTTCCCTGATGGGGCTATTATTGGTGTAATGAAAATTATATTTTTAATTAACTTTTGTTCTAAAGTTTCGATTTCCACACCGGAAACCGTTAAAAAAAAAGAAAATCTAAAAAATTCTGAGAAGATTTTTTATATCCTGATTTTTTAGATTATGTGTATAATTAAACAAATGAAATTTTGGTCTTAATCCTATAGACCATCTATCTGTGATTGAAAAAATTTTGATGTTTAGTGTATATATGTGTGTGTAGGTATATAATATCAATGAGAGAATAAGTTAACATAGGAATACTTGGAATTTGCATGTCTTAAAAAATGGACGAAAGAAGATTATCGCGAAAAGCGAAAAACATTTCGCTATACTTTATGTTTATGTAAATGTGCAGGAAAAAAGGAGATGATTGATGTCAAACACAAAATGAAAAGCAGAAGAAAATATTATATAAATATCTACAAGGAAGAAATTTCTGTAACTGGCTGTATACCATTAAATTACAAGTAAATTTTAATAAAAAATTTTGTCCTGGTAAAAGGTATATTAGTTTAAAAACACCTATAGGGCTACAAACATATAAACAAAACGTTTTCGCTCTGTAACAAGAGCATCATCAGTGTTACAAGCACATGGTGAGCCACCCAAAAATACAAAGGTTGAAACCTTTTACAAATAGACTAAAAGTCTTTTATAAATATAAACATCCTAAAATCCAAAGGATGGATAAAATTCCTATGGATGCGGCTTTAGGGCAACATATGACTCCCACAGGTGGTAAGTGGGTCAATTAATTAGGTCATTGTGTTATGTATAAATATTTTAGATATATCCCGTATGCACGCCAATGGTGAATATAAAATTCTCAATTGTATGCCAAAAAATGCGCAATAACTAGCTCTTACAATCTACCAAATTTCATTTGCAGATCACAAACCGTTTTAGAGCAATAAATAAATCGTCAGTTTGTAAGAACAATTTCAACACCCCCTATCTCAGAAACGAAGTATTTGCGGGCATAAGTTTATAAAGCAAACTGTCATTATTTTATCATGCAGAATTACCCGTTAAAGCTTGCCGTACTTAGAGAAAAACGAATTGACGAAAAACAGGGGTAGTTGTTAAAGTGCCTAACTTTTTTATTATCCAACATAAACAAATGAATAAAAAAACAGAATGTTAAGAAAATCTGTGGCTATAGTTGGGTTTTAATTTTAGTATTTTATAAAAGCTAAAACATTCCACAGGGTGTTCCAAAGTTTGAGAAAAAAACACTGTTTGATTCGTACACCCTGTATACAATGACAATGTACCTGTCTAGCAACAATATTATTACAGCAATATTGATAAAGAATAGGGCTATAACATATTAAAAAAATTACTTAAATCGGACATCAGGTTTAGGAAATACAAGACATTAAAAATGACCCATTTTTTGGGGTGCCCGTTTTCTCTGCCGGTGAGTGTAATTTTCTTTCTATAAAAATTAAACAATTTTTTCGCTCTTCACTTTTAGCCGGGGGCCCGCCCTTCACTTTTTGCCGGGGGCCCGCCCTTTACTTTCTACCGGGGCCCGCTCACCCCTCTCGGCGGCCCTGTGTATGTTGCGCTAAAGCCGCATCCATAGGAATTTTATCCATCCTTTGGATTTTAGGATGTTTATATTTATATAAGACTTTTAGTCTATTTGTAAAAGGTTTCAACCTTTGTAATTTTGGGTGGCTCACCATGTGCTTGTAACACTGATGATGCGCTTGTTACAGAGCGAAAACGTTTTGTTCATATGTTTGTAGCCCTATAGGGGCTTTTTAAACTAATATACCTTTTACCAGGACAAAATTTTTTATTAAATTTTACTTAAAATATTATATTTGACATAAGAAATAAAAGTCTATAGTTGTATTTAAAATTCAAATAAAAATAAAGGTTTTCATTTTTCTCGACCGCTGGCATGTAAATTTGGAACACCCTGTATAAAACAAATTACGTATAGGTAGTTTTTAAGAAAGTGTTTCGGAGAAGTGTTTACGAACCCCAGGAACAATACGACTCAAGTAAACAATTAGAGTGATGTTTAAAAAGAAAGTGTTCGTGGAAAGGTGTGAATAACCACCGATAATTCATATTCTAGCAAATAAGATAATAGGTTATTAAATTTGTAAAGAGAGTTAATGTGGAAAGTAAAATTGAAATGGGGAATATTATTTTTTCTTGAAATCCATTAAGATATTTAGAAAAAGGAAAGTTTTTGTTGGTAAATACGGATAATTGAAAGTTGCTTGGGATTGGTTGATTTTTGAATGCTGGAAGGGGTATTTTGGAAGTAGGAGAATGAATGAGCAATGAGGTCAGAATGTTTTTTGAGGGATCGAGAGGCGAAGTCCAGTCTTCGAGAAGAGTGACAAAAAAGTGAATCGCCGGGTTGGTTAGTTTTGTCTTAAAAAAATAAAAAGTAAGATCTCGTGGAATGAGTGATAGACCGAGTCGAGATAGTATATAACTCCTTGAGTCTAGGTATCCCGGTTTAGTGTAAGTGTTTGAAAAAGGTAGAACACAGCATCAGGAGAAGGCAGGAACGAGGGCTGTACGAGGCTTAGTTTTCAAAGGAGCAGAGGCATTACTGGAAGATTGGGACGAGTCTTTGGATCGCAACCCAAGCCAATAGGAAACATGTTTTGTGTGAAGACATTGTCAAATCGTCAGTAAAGGTCAGTCTATTTTGTTATGACATGAATGTATGGTTTGTGTATTAAATAACACATTGAAAATTGAGCTACACAATCACTATAAAAATGTCATCAAACCTCAATCAATTTGTTACTGATAAATCATAATAGTTCATTATAAATAAAATAGATTTGGAGACAAAAAGAAATAAGATTCCCATTTTTGTAACTGTTGTGTTAAATAAAGATAGAAAGATAAGATAAAAGAAATATTAAGCAGATATTGCCATTTAGATAAAATAAACGTTTTTTTATAATTTCTAATTGAAATCCGTATGTGTGTATTATTTTACTCTCTTTTATCTATCCCGATTAGGAATCCACTGAGAAATATTTTGAAGCCACGAAAGTAAGTAACTGATATTATAATTTAGCCCTGAGATTGACACTATATTGGTATTTGATCTGTTTGATTAATGAGATAATTATTGATTAATTAATTAAGATAAATTACATCTGAGAACATCATTAGATTTCAAAAGTAAGATCACAACAGAATATATACTATTTTTGTATAGTTTGCAGCGGATAAAATCTCATGAAGTTAAAGTTAAAAATGTTTTAAGAAAGTTTTGAAAATATTTTAAAGTTTAGAATTTTAAAATAAATATTGATATCCAAGCTTGTTAAAAATAAAATTTCCTTAGAAACAATATAAAGAGCAAGGCTCTGTAACTAGCTCAAGTATAAATATAAGTTTCTATACTATGATCAATCATTTTCAGTCGATGACGTTGGTTTCGTTGTTTGAATAAGACTAAAAACCGGCTTGGTTAAAAGTATATTTCATATATCGCTCCTTTCTTTCTCTCCTTTCCTGAATACACAGAGAATTTTGAAATATCCGAAGTTTTCTCAAGAGTAATATATCTGATTGTGGAGAAGCATCGGATGACTATTTGTTCAATTCATCTGCAATATCTTCCTAGGAAGTAATGGATTCTTGACAAATACTCCTAAATAAATCCTAACCGCACAGCCCACGATAAAGGTCACAGAGAAGTTCGGGAAAGTGTTTTGAAATATTGTATGCGTTTATATAGAGAGAAAGTTGGCTTTCGTTTTGTAGCGTACGGTCTATAGGGCGCTTCTTTTTAAATCAGTTCTAAAATTGAAAGCTCGGGAATTTTAAACAGTTGTAGGAAGTGAAGCATGTATTAATGTGCAGTATCTATGATATAATTGGGAATTCTGGTATAAACGAATGCAATTTTTATACAATCTTTTTTGAATAATATACAGTTAAATTTGAAATATCCTAAGATTTCTCAGGAGTAGTATTTGTGAGTTTTTATTTTTAAATTACGACTTTTTGGCATATATATCATGCTAGTGACGTCACCCATCTGGGCGTGATGACGTCATCGATGATTTTTTAAAATGAGAATAGGGGCCATGTGATAGCTCATTTGAAATGTAATTTAATTCTCTATTCAGTAGTATAAACATTAACATAATTCTTTATACAGGGCGTCCAAAAAAAAATTTTTTGAATTAAATTTATTGACATAAAAAAAGAATGTATGTAATTTTTTTAATTCAAAATACATTTTACTGCTCTCAGAAAACAGAAAAAAATGTTTATTTGAAAAATAATCATCGCTTTTCGCTTAAATTTAATGTTCAAACTGGCAAGAGGCAGGCGGGTGGCTGCATTAATATTGAATTTAAGCAAAAAACAATATTTATTTGTTAAATAAACATTTTTTTCTGTTTTCTGAGAGCAGTAAAATATATTTTGATTAAATAAATCACATACATTCTTATTTTTATGTCAATAAATTTAATTAAAAAAGAGGTTTTTGGACACCCCGTATAAATAATTATCATATTGTTTATGCTACTGAATAGAGAATTGAATTACCTTTCAAATGAGCTATCACACGACCCCTATTCTCATTAAAAATCATCGATTACGTCATAACGCCCAGATGGGCGACGTCACTAATATGATATATATGCCAAAAAGACGTAATTTAAAAATGAATCATGATTTTTTTCCAAAATCGTCCATTCTCGAGCAAATGAATTTATTCCAACTTTTACGTGCTCACTGTATGGTGTCATTTACCATAGGTGCTAGGAGAACCGTCGGATAAAAGCATTCTAGAGACAAAAAAACATAGTGGTCGAATGATAAAGTGCAACAGAAGATTAGAAACAAGAAAGAGACTTGACAAAGGAATGACAGGTCTAAAACAGACAAAGATAATGAGACGTACAAGGTATCAAAGAGGGAAGCCAAGCGCAGTGTAGCTACTGCTAACGCAAGATCATCTTCACAGCTTTATGAAAGAGCATTGCTAAACCAAGGGACAAATCATCAAATCACTTAACTTATGTTCGGCAGATTAAGTGCGAATGGAAGAGTGTTGAAATCGATGTTGAAATAAAGCAAATATGGTATGAGTACTTCAGGAAGTGGCTACAGGCAGAAACCAGCGCACAGACAGATGATAAGGGATCTCAAATGAGAATGTAATGTCACAGATAGAGAGAGATGAGGTTGTCCGGGCGATAAATAGGATGAAGGTGAGGCAGTAAAAAATAGCCTATGAAAATAGACAAATAGAAAAATGGAGGAAAATTTCAAAAACAACGAAATTAGACGGGCATACGAATACCTAACAGAGATAAGAAGTAGGTATAAACCTCGAACAAGTCTATCTAAAGATGAAAGTGGCCAAATAATCAGTGACCAACAGAAAGTCACAGAAACCTGGAAGCATTATTTTCAGACCCTACTTGGAACACAAGTAGATATGGAAGATGAAATGGGTATGAACTACGTAGAAGAGAATGAAGTAGATAATGGAGTAGAAGCTCCAACTATAGAGGAAGTTCTCGAAGCTATTAAGGCCCAGAAAAACAATAAAGCTCCAGGATTTGACGAAATACCAGCAGAACTGTATAAGGTAGGTGGCGACCACCTAGCAAGTCACATCCACGCGCTCATCAAAGACATATGGCAAGAAGAGAAAATACCCGATGACTGGAAGAGAAGTATAGTATGCCCGATCTATAAAAAAGGAGACAAACGCCAGTGCAAAAACTACCGTGGAATCTCTCTACTATGTACAGCATATAAAGTCTTTACGTATATTATAATCCAGCGGCTCCAACCACTAGCAGAAAATATTATTGGAGAGTATCAGACGGACTTCCGACGAAGAAGATCGACACTGGATCAAATATTTACAGTCAAACAGATCTTGAGCAAATCATGGGAACACGATATTGATGTTCACAACATGTTTGTAGACTTCAAACAGGCATACGACGCAGTTAAAATGAACAAACTATACTATGTATTGGCTGAATTTCCAATACCAATAATCTAATAAGACTCATTAAAACCAAAATGGATGAAACACAGGCATGTGTACGAATACAAAACCACCGGACAGACTTTTTCAAAATTTCGCAGGGACTAAAGCAGGGAGATGGGCTGGCCTCAACATTGTTTAACCTGGCACTGGAGTATGCGGTTAGGCAAATGCAAACTGGACGAGGAAACCTACTGACCAACCGAACGGTTCAACTGGCCGCTTATGCCGACGATATTAATATTATGAATAGAACATCAACAGGAGCACAGAAAACATACGCAGAGTTAAAAGCACAAACAAAAATGCTAGGTCTGGAAATTAATACAGAAAAAACAAAACTAATGACAGACAAGAAGAAATATAGTCCCATAAAACATTATACATCAAGATGACATTGAAACGGTTGGAAAGTTTACATACCTGGGAGTAGAAATATACATATGCCGACGGATCAGAAGATGGAGAAATACGGAAGAGAATAAAGCAGGCAAACAGAACTTATTTTACCCCCTTCCATATATTTCGGTCTAAAAGTGTCCACCGAAATACAAAGACGAGAATCTATAAAACTTTAATTCGACCAATAACATGCTATGGCAGTGAAGCCTGGGCCCTGAAAGAAACATCCAAAAACAAAATCGACACATTCGAAAGGAAAGTACTGAGGAGAATACTAGGACCTGCGAGGGAAAACGGAATCTTCAGAAGTCGATACAACAACGAACTTTATCAACTTTATAAGGAAGCACCACTGTCAGACTTCATTAGAATACAAAGATTGCAATGGGCCGCACATGTGATAAGAATGGGAGAGGATAGGCTACCAAAAAGAACACTGAATGCTAGAATGCAGGGAAAGAGACTGGTTGGAAATCCAAGAAAGCGCTGGGAAGACACAGTAAACAGCGACTCACAAGCCCTTTTAAGAGTCCGTGTATGGACTCGTAAGTGCAGCCACAGACAAGCAAGGTTGGAGGCAAAAAATAAACGAGACCAAGGCTCAATTTGGGCTGTAGTGCCGTAGAAGAAGAAGAAGAGGCAGTAAAATTTGATGTTTTACCTGTGTAGGTTTGGAGGGCTCTAAGGAGAGGAATGCGTTATCATTTCGGGGTAAATGATCAGTAGGATAAATGAGGAAGAAAGCATCTCCAATGCATGGAGAGTGTGATGGTATCATTGTATAAAGATAAAGGGAACATTTAGCTTTGTAAGAACTATACATAAATAACGTTGTCTTACTCAGTAAAAATTTGGGAGAGAACTGTATAGCTAAGGTTAAGGAGAGAAATATTGATAGGAGAATAGTTTGGGCTTATGTCAGGAAGGAGGACAACATATTCCTTGTTTGCTTTAAGACAGTTGATAGAGAAATACAGCAAGGAGAAAATATAGGTTCATTTGGTATTTATTTTTGAGAGGACGTACGACACAGTTCCTAGGCAAGTGTTAAGGAGATATATGAGAGAGAAATGCGTTCCTCAGGAGTACGTTATGATCGTGAAGATTGAAAGTATATTTCATATGTTCTCTGTTTTTCTGAATATACAGAGAATTTTGAAATATCATCTGATTGTGAAGAAGTGTCGGATGACTATTTGTTCAATTCATCTGCAATATCTTGCTAGGAAGTAATGGATTCTTGACAAATACTCTTAAATAAATCTTAACCGCGTAGCCCACGATAAAGGTCATAGAGATAGTTTGGGAAACTGTTTTGAAATATTGTATGCGTTTATATAGAGAGAAATTTGGTTTTCTATAGGGCGCTTCTTATTAAATCAGTTCTAAAATTGAAAGATCGGGAATTTTAAACAGTTGTAGGAAGTGAAGCATGTATTAATGACAGCATCTATGATATAATTGGGAATTCTTGTAAAAACGAATGCAATTTTTATACAATCTTTTTTGAATGCACAAAGTTAATTGTGAAATATCCGAAATTTTCTCAAGAGTAGGATTTCTGAGTGTCGAAAATCTACACTAATGATTGTGTTTTGATTTAAATTATATGGTGTCATTTACAATTATTATTTCTGGCATGAGTGTGAAAAGAATTACTAGGAAAACCGTCGGATAAAAGCATTCTAGACACAAAAAAAACATAGTGGCCGAATGATAAAGTTCAACAGAAGATTAGAAAGAAGAAAGAGACTTGAAAAAGGAATGATTAATGTTAAAACAATATGTGTTAAATGACTGGCTCGATGAATGGCAAAATTCAAATTCAAAACTCAGGCAAATTAAAGACACAGTAAAAAAAGTTAAAACAGTTTATAAAAGTTGTTATGAGCAAGCAGTTTTCAACCGCCTACGGCTAGGCCATACCAGGCTCACTCACTCATATTTATTCTCAAGATCTGAACCACCTATTTGTGAATCGTGTAACACACAACTAACTGTCAAACATATTCTCATTGAATGCTAAAAATATACACAAGAACGTATTGATTTTAATATCGTGTCAAATATGTCAGTTCTGGTTGACAGTAATAAAGAACCAAAAAATTTAATCGACTTTTTAAAAACAATTGGTGTATTCAATAAAATCTAACAAGTTTTTGTAGATAATGCATGTAACCTTACCTTTGTACTATACTTATATTTTTTTTTTACACATTAAATGTACCACATTTTTGTTTAACCTATGTATTGTTCCGTCGCTAATAACCATTAGGTGGATGCGACTTCTTCTTAATAAAAAAAAAATAAGGAATTGATCGATTTTTTGCACCTGAGTGTAGATAAAGCACCCAATAACTTTGTTATTGATGAAGTAAGACCCATTAAGTTTGGGGTTTTTAAGATCCTGTATAAACATTTCAGATAACTAAACATAAGAAGATAAAATATATATCTTACGAAGTTGTTCATACAAACAACATCAACGTTTGAAACATTGCTGTATTGTAAGTCTACAGAACACTTCATCGGCTTTAACTAATATCCTGGAATACATCCTTTAAATCAGAAAGCGACACAATGATTTTGTACTTGTAATTATAAATTCGTAATTAAAATCCTAAAGAGCAGATAAGAGCTTTAATATTTAACTAGCAATCAAACTAAGTACAATGCCAGGAAACTGCTGCAAGCGTAAGCATTAGATAATTCAAACCGGAAGTAATAAGTATTGCACGGTTTCGCAAACACAAATAATTAACGTATTAATGAAAGTTTTAAATAAATATGCTAAGCAGAACTTTGGTTCTAAATGTATGAAAAAAAAACTTTATAAACTAAATTTAGTGAGAAAAACGGTTCTTTATTAAACTATTTAAATAAAATCTTTATTGTAGTTTATTATACCGCTGCGCTGTAGTATAATTAAATCTTACTACAACGTTTTGTCATCTTTATTTCTTTCTCCCCTTCCTTATACCCTTTCAGGTGTCCGATTTGGGTTTAGTTTATCTTCATACCCACCAATATCTTTAATAAAAATAAACGATCTCACTCGGAAGTTTCATCCCCTACTTGCTCCTTGCTCCACTCCTACAGAAACTATAACAACAGAATTCACGAAACCAAAACCAGTGCAAATTAAAAAGAAGAAAAAAATTATCAAATTAGACAATTCCACTTCAGAAACTACTAATATTGAGTCATTATTACAACCAGTCAAACAATTTATCCAGGATGCATCACCACCCTAATGTACTAAATTACACCCAATTACTAGCATTCTTAGAAGACGTTCACGGTTCTTCCACCCCAGTAGAACTGGCCCTAGAATACACAAAATACAGGGTGTCCCGAAAAGATTGGTCATAAATTATACCACACATTCTGGGGTCAAAAATAGTTCGATTGAACCTAACTTACCTCAGTACAAATGTGCTCATAAAAAAAGTTACAGTCCTTTGAAGTTACAAAATGAAAATCGATTTTTTTCAATATATCGAAAAACATTAGAGAGATATTTTATTGAAAATGGACATGTATCATTCTTGTGGCAGGCACATATTAAAACAAAATTATAGTGAAATTTGTCCACCCCATAAAAATTTTATGGGGTTTTTTTTTCCTTAAAACCCCCCAAACTTTTGTGTACGTTCCAATTAATTTATTATTGTGGTACCATTAGTTAAACACAGCGTTTTTAAAACTTTTTTGCCTCTTAGTATTTTTTCGATAAGCCAGTTTTTATCGAGATGCGCCTTCTTTTTTAATATGTTTACATAAAAATTTTATGGGGGTTTTGTTCCTTTAAACCCCCCAAATGTTTGTGTACGTTCCAATTAAACTATTATTGTGGTACCATTAGTTAAACACAGTATTTTGAAAACTTTTTTGCCTCTTAGTCTTTTTTTGATAAGTCACGTTTTATCGAGATGTGGCTTCTTTTTCAAAATATACCTAAAAATATAAATTATAAATAAATTTTCAGATTATTAGCAGGTTTCTAGTTCTACACGTATAATCGTACTTAACCATATACAAATATGTGGTGGATTTGACAAGTATTCAAAATATCTCGATAAACACTGGCTTATCGAAAAAGTAATAAGAGGCAAAAAAGTTTTAAAAACATTGTGTTTAGCTAATGGTGCCACAATAATTAGTTAATTGGAACGTACACAATAGTTTGGGGGGATTTAAGGGAACAAAACCCCAAAAAAATTTTTATGGGGTTCACAAATTTCACTTTAATTTTTTTTTAAGATGTTGCTGCCATAAGAATGCCACATGTCAATTTTCAATAAAAAATCTCTAAGAGTTTTCGATATATGAAAATAAAACGATTTTCATTTTGTAACTTCAAAGGGTTGTAACTTTTTTTGTGTGCACTATTGTATATAGGTAAGTCAGGTTCAATCAACCTATTTTTGACCCCAGAATCTGTGGATTAATTTATGACCAATGTTTTCGGGACACCCTGTATACACGGGTTGGGACATTAAATCTAGAGTTACAAGAATCAAGAAAAAACTACTTAGTAAAATAAACCAAGATTTTAGTATTCAGGATGACACCTCTGAAGATACTGACGCATCACAGGAAAATATTCCTTCCAACGATATATTAAAAAAAAAGATGGAAAAAACTTGACGACAACAAACTACAACGCATCAACCCAAATTTGTCACCAAAAGGGATAATGCCACAAAAACGACGAGATCAAGTCATACAACACCGCTTGAGAATAGGACATACCAGGTTAACCCACCAGTACCTAATGAAGAAAGAACAACAAAAACTGCTATGTTTGTCATATTCCTCTGACAATCGAACACATTATTGTTAGTGGCCCACTCTATCACCTGGAACGACTTCAAAGTGATTTACCAAGTGATCTGAAAAGTGCTCTGAACTATAGTAAATGTGATAAAGTGACTAAGTTTCTAAAACTAACTAAATTGTACAATCTAATATAAAAATAATATAACGTGACTACTGTAATTACTTATAATTACAATATAACTAGCGGTTCGTATTTATATACGAGTTTATTTACATAACTGTACAGACGAATTTATATTATACACTAACTCTATTTACAAAAATTATGCCTTATATACCTAGTCGATATTTCTGGAACGTCGACGCTCATCTCTAGTTATCGCCCAGACATTCGGAGAATTTCTCGTCTTCCGTCCCGCTACATCGCGTCTTATCTAGAAAGGTCCACGTGGAATGTGTATGTGGAGATGGGATCTGTTATACGAGGGTCGGTCATTAATGATTTTGTTACACTGCTCCCCTCTTAAGATCTGAGCGTCCCGATCAGCAACTCTAGATGGCCCAGGATGGCGGAATCTACAGGATTCTCCAGCTCTGCATACATCCCTAGAAAAGAAGTAACAGTCTACTGTTTTTGAAGGATATGACATCTTCGGGTTCATGCAACACACAGTAATTCGTACGCCAGTTTCTCTGAAAATTACTTCAAGCATGCTTCTCACAATCTTCCAATCCAGATTTTCTACTGCATGACCTATTTTTGGTAAAGCCAAATCTTTGATGTCATAATTACACACGATTTTCTTCAAATTAGTTAGAGCACGCCATATGTTCTCGTAGCTTGGCGTGTCCGTATAAGACTTCCTGGTCACCATATACAGCAAAGATCGAGGACCATCTTCCAATCGCAGTACTCTTCCAATTTTAGGCTGCTGATTTCTTAACTCGTCCAGGCGGCCGAACTTTCTATTGAATACAGACGAGATTCCTTTAGTCATCTCGAGGTCTTGGGCAACACAGTGGGCTAGAGAGACGTTTTCTGGGACACCAAACAGATCTTGCTCAACTTCTGTGGTCACGCCGAATCTAGCACTCTTTCTCTCTGCGTAATTTGACATAAATTCCTTAAAATTTGGCTGTGCGGCATCTCTCATTTCCTGTTGGAGGACTCGGGCTTCTTCTGTTTCATTTGAGCCAGCATATGGTGCAAGACGATTTATGTGAATAACTTTTGGTTTACCGTTTGGCAACTTCTTAATTCTGTATATTACGTCATTTATTTTCTTCTTAACTTCATACGGACCTTCCCATTGTCTTTGCAGTTTAGGACACAAGCCTCGACGACGTCTATTGCAGTGACCTTGAGCACCAGGTGATCCGGTGGTGTGTTATGATGGCATATTCATGTTTAACGACTCAAAAACCCCCCGAGTAATCCATTTTTTTTCAATTTAATGCCGAAATCTCTCAAACTCTAGAAGAGGACGCCCCTTGCAGTGAACTTGGGCTCCAGGTGCACAGGGAGTCGGTTTTGATGGCATATTCGTGTTTAACGACCTCAAAATCCCGTAGGTAATCCGTTTGCATCAATTTGATACCGAAAACCCTCGAAACTCCAGAAGATGACGTACCTTGCAGTGACCTTGGGCACCAGGTGATCAAGAGGTCTGTTCTGATGGCATATTCGTGTTTAACCACCTCAAAAACCCCCTGAATAGTCCTGTTCATCAATTTAGTGCCGAAATCCCTCGAAACTCCAGAAGATGACGTGCCTTAGTAGCGACCCTGGGCACTAGGTACACCGGAGGTCAATTCTGATGGCATATTCGTATTTAGCGACCCCTAAAAGCCGTGAGTAATCCGTTTGCATCGATTTAATGCCGAAAACCATCGAAACTCCAGAAGATGACGTCTCTTGCCATTACCTTGGGCACCAGGTGATCCAGACGTCAGTTTTGATGGCGTAGTCGTATTCAGTGACCCCAAAAATCCCCCAATTATTAAGTTATGTTCCTTAGTATACTGATTTTGACTTTATTTTTATATTTATGCAATTTTGGATGCATTTTATGCACTTTACAGTGCAGTTATGCATTTCCACCCATTTTTGAATAGTAGAATTTTTCCTGACGTCATCCTGAACATAATGCAAAAAACTGCAAGTCTCTAAGTTCTGTATTTAAAAAATTATTTATTTTGTGCTAAATGCCCTGGTCTATTACAGCTGTTCGAAATTATAATACTCTCTATTATTTATATATTTCATTATTTATATGAATACTACGCATACTAATACTGTTGATTTCAACAAAACCGCATAAAAGAGATAAAAAAATGCTTGCGGGATTTTTCAATGATGGGCCGGATGAAGTAAGCAAAAGGGCCGGATTCGGCCCGCGTGCCGGCTTTTGCCCACCCCTGCTCTAAATAATAGTAAGATCGACATCCTAATTTGTTGTTCAGCTTCCTACATTTTTGTTGCACAAATCTTCCATTTATTTCTACCATGTTTGACGGTGGTCTTGGAACCGGATTTTAAACTATTTTTTTTCCAAGTATTTTAAATAGTTTATGAAAATTTATTTCATTTTTATTTTTATTTCAAAGTTATTTTTCATTTTGGTCGTCACAGGTCTCATGGTCATGCATGAGTGTGTTCCTGAAATTGTATTTCTGCCGTCCGGTACTGGCGGCTTTAATAGACATCTTTTACAGAGTCCACTGTATTTCGTTAGCCTATATTAATATTAATAATAAATTAATAAATATCGCATACGCGTGTATATATATTTTGGTAAAAAAAGGCATACAACAGCTTATTTTAAAGGTAATCAAGATATAAATCGAATATATTCCTGAATTTACTTGCATTATCTTCCGCCATTTACTAATATAATACCAAATAATACACTAATACATTTCAAGTTTGCTATTTAACATACTCTTGCAAGTACTCATGGAACAACACAGTATTCAAATCCTTCGCTAAATCGGTATAAGGTAATTGTATTATATACACACAATTTGGGAAAATAATAATCACTCTATTATATGTTGATGATATTCAAATCCTCTTGATGCTGAATATTCCGGATATGTGTGTTTGGTAGATAAATTTTGTGATATTCTGAATAAATAAAGGAACTGAAAATCCGTTTATCTATACTCTTAATTAGTCCAGGGCGCATCTGTTTTGAGATGGACGTTGAGATATGACTCATATTTTTTTTGAAGAAATTGCTTGGAAATAACTCAGATAATAATAATTGAGTTATCCTCCCACTCAAAAAGGTCAGGAATATTGTTAAATAATCAAAATGTCAAAAAATGAATGAAAAATTCTATTTTTTTCTTCATTTTTTGACTATAATTTTAAAAGTATTTACTTCCGAGAAAAGTTGCTATAGTTCTGTAATAAAGGATTAGTTAGTAATTTTAAAATTTGTCACCCTTGTTGCAAAATAGCAATAATTGCGAAAAAAACATAAAAAAACAAGTATTCGCATTTTACGTTTTTCAACCATTTATGCTACACTTAGGACCTTCATATTTTATCCAGAAAAACTTTATGATAAAACAAAACAATAGTGTAAATTTCATTAAGATCTGTTCAATAAATTTTACAAAATAAATTTTGCAATCCATCTCTCGCAAAAAAATTCGTTTTTTCAAAATGTTGCAGGACTGAAAACAAAGCAGACAGCAAGTTGAAAAGTCTGACTACTGTCAGAAAATAGAAAAAAAATGTTTATTTGGTAAATAAACATTGGTTTTCGCTTGAATTCAGTGTTTAAACTGCCAAAAAGGCAGGTAAGTGGCAGCTTGTATATTTAATTTAAGCGAAAAGCAATGTTTATTTGTCAAATAAAAGTTTTTCAAATATTAATTTGTTGGATTACATAATGTGGCACTTAAAATATACCTATAAATATATAATATACCTATAATAACCTGTTGAATAAAGAATATGTGTTGAAAATATGTTTCATTAATAATTCCTGATTACTTCAGATTAATTAGTGTATGCCGAACAACACCACGAGTGCAAAAGTTCCATGTGCAAAAATTGAGCTAGAGTTTATAAAATGTCGTAAAGTTACTTTACAAACACCATGAATGTAGAATAAATGTAGGACAACTTATTGCTCCCACTTGCTGCGTCTTTGTTCACCAGGTCACAGACCCATAGATTATCATTGGTCTATTACCCCTTGTGTATAACTATTTTGAGGTGGCACCCCCAATTTTTACCACACATTCTTCTACACCTGTCGAAGAACATACTTAGTGATTTTCTTTATGGTTTTCAGTATTTGAGTATTCCATGTTAGCCTTTCAAAATATACCCCTGGGTATTTTGTTTCTTTGGAAAATGAAATCTCTATTCCTCCCAGTCTGTACTGGTGTTTTTAGGCCTTGTAATGCTGTCTGGTTTCAAGTTGCCGATTTGTTTTTTTTTATCACTTACTTTAAGTCTCTCTTGTTTGCGTCAGTTATCAAATATTATATTTAGGGCTACTTGCACTCTACTAGTTCAAGTAATGAAGCTTAAAATAGGACAAAACCTCGCAGTTTTTAAAGATGGATCGATTTGCTTGAAAATTTGAGAATAAGTAGTGGATAGTCCAAAAATCAAAATCTATATGATGTCGAAAGGCGCTAATACCATGGGGTGGTTGCCACCCCATCTCTGGGTTGGAAATTTTTTATTATATTTTGACCACAAAAGTTGGTAAAAACATTCATTCTAAGTAAAAAACGTTCTATACATTTTTTTGATAAAATTAATAGTTTTCGATTTATTCGCTATCGAAAGTGTTAGTTTTATATCGAAAAAGTCAATGTTTTTAATAAGTTTTCTGCTAATAACTCCAAAAGTTTTGGTTTTATCAAAACAACTTTACTTAACAAAAATTACCTTTTAAAAAAATAAACAAAACATTTTTTTTAATTTTCTTTAAGACCAATAGTAATCGAGCTATACTTTATATACAAGCTATACTTGACTATAGTCAAATGCTAAATATTGTAGTTTCAAAGTCAAAAGACGGGGAAACTGTGCATTTTTCGAGGATAACTGGTTTAAACTGATTTAAAGCATTTAAAAATATCTATCTCCAGAAATAAAAACAAAGGCTCTAGCTCAAAAATTAAGTGGCTTATGATGAAAAGAATGTCAGTCCCTATTTTTTCAGCGAAAAAGTGATCGGAAGCAACCCCCTAATCACCACCCTAAGTAAAATTAGTCATTGACCTTACTTGGTCTTTTTTATTTATATATTGTTAATAGGTTCTAGAAGTTTGACCGGCTTGGAATGAATTTTTAAAACAATGGAGTTAAAAGCTAATAACGAATTTTTGTAGTTTGGAAAAAAATGACCTTTTCTTCATAATAGAAAGATTAGCATCAGAGATACGAAAAAATGTTTAAATATGAAATTGTAGGTTATTTAATTCCCTAGAACTTGGTTTGAACAAATTTTTCTTACGGCAAAAATTGAGTGAATCGTAAATGAGTATTATCGAAAAAAATTGATTTTTTCAATATAAAACTAACACTTTCGATAGCCAATAAATCGAAAACTATTAATTATTGTATCAAAAAAATGTATAGAACATTTTTTGCTTAGAATGAATGTTTTAATAACTTTTGTGGTCAAAATATAAGAAAAAATTTCCACCCCCATGGTAAAAGCGCCTTTCGGCATCATATAGATTTTGATCCATGGACTTTCCACTACTTATTCTAAAATTTTCAAGCAAATCGATCCATTCTGTAAAAATTGCGAGGTGAAATGCTTCGGTTCCTGGACTAGATGCTACTTGGACAAATTTTCCCCCGAAAACGATTGTTTTTGTGGATATATTTTTGATAGGATCATCTACCAATGTTGCCCAAAGTAGAGGTGATAGAATTCCGACTTGTGGAGAGCCTCCACTTAGTCTTGCTTTGATGGTTGCTTAACCCAGAGTGGATAGTACTATCCTATTCTCCAGGGATGCCCTTATCCATCTGCATTTTACCGCAGTTGTACCTCGTCTACTCATTGCCTTTATCGAAGAGTCAATACTAACATTATTAAATGACCCTTCAATATCTAAAAACAAAGGCCATTGCTATCTCTGTGTCCTTAACTGACTTGGAGATAAACCTATTTAGATCATCCTTCGCGGAGTCCGTAGATCTGCCAGATTAATATTAGTAGAAGATCTGATATAAGGTCGATTTACACCGATCTGTTTAATGGATAAAAATTATTGGATATGTAATTTAGCATGTTAACAATTACGAAACAGAAGGGTTGTCCGATCTAATCTTGTTCTAAATATAATTAATTAAAAATAATTAAAAAATTACATTTTTTTATGAATTAAAAAAATTCGACCCGGGTAGATCTTATTTCAAATTTTTTGGACCATTCTAAACAAAAAAGGTCTTTTGTAATTTGTCTCTAAAGTTGATCATTATCTAGTTGTAAACAATTTAAAACTGAAAAAAAACGAAAGATGACAATTTTTAAGGCTTAAAAACACAAGTAAAAAATCATTTTCGTAATCATCAAGTACATAATATATAAGATCAAACCTATTTTTATCAGGTCTTGATAAAAATTTTAGTCATGTTTTATTCTAAAATATATTTTTTTAATGGTATTGAGGAAGGTGCCTTATGAGGAGACGAGCATGAGGAGACGGGCACAACTCAAGAACAATGTTTCAGAATGAAATAAGTCAAAAAAACTTATCAGGAACTGATAGGATTAGGTTTGAGCTTGAATTTAGGTACTTCGTAATTTAAAAAATGGTATTTTATTCTTATGTTTTTGAGCCTTGAAAATCGTCATCTTTCGTTCTTTTTGAAGTTATAATTCTTTAGGCGCGATTGAGATGTAGGATGAATTTATATTGATCTGCGCGCATGCGCACACCGACAGTATGGTATTAGTCGTTATACGGGCTCTGATTGGGTGTTGAAATGATCTGTCAATAATAAATAATTGTTCAATATGAAGGTAAACAAATGTATAATATATTAGTTTTATTATTGTGAGGACAGAAACAAAAAAGTTTATAATTGTAGTGACTTTTAAATAGCTTTTAAAGCAACAGGTACGTAATAATTGTAAATGTATCATAAGTACCTACCTATTTGAACCTACCAAAATACATAGTATGTAATACTTTTATTTACATTATTTGATTACCATCAAAATTTCTATCAATATTCACCTAATATATTGTTTTCTTAGACTATGTTTTGTTTTATTTTTTCAATTCTAAGTAATTTCAATTCAAAATGAAAATAATTTGATTTACATAATTCAAAAATGTCAAAAGTTTAATCCGTTTAGTTAGTCGATCTTCGCACATAATGACACATTGTCTCCGTGGCGAAGCGTTTAATGCGAATGAACCCCAATACAACGCTAATACCAACCGCGCTGATAAGTTGGTTCAAATCCCAATAGAAACTTTTATTTTTTTATTTTTTTTTATACATTTTATGATTGTAAGTATATTTATTATATAATTTTATTTTCAGAAAATACGTATTTAGTTAAAAAATTTTCCGACAATTAATGTTCAGAAATCATTTGTGGCATTTTTAATGTGTTTGTGTGTCTTTTATTCTTTTATTATTTCAATTTTTGGCACTGTTTTAATAAAAATGTTTGAGAAGTAGTAAGTATAAATTAGTTTAATATTCAAATAAAATATAAATAAAAAGTATATTAATTTCGTTTATAATCATATAATCATATAATAGAAGTATAACTTCTTACGTGCGTACAAAGTGCACACACATTCTTTTTTTCAGTTTTAAATTGTTTATGACTAGAATACTATCAACTTTAGAGAAAAATTAAAAAAGACCTTTTTTATTTATAATGACCTAAAAATTTGAAATAATATCTGCCCGGGTCGAAATTTTTTTAATTTGTAAAACAAATGCCATTTTTTAATTATTAATTAATTGCAGTTACAACAAGACCAGATCGGGCAACCCTTCTTTTCTGTAGTTGTTAACATGCTAAATAACATATCCAATAATTTTTATCCATTAAACAGATCGGTTCAAATCGACCTTATATCGTATTTTAGACTACAGTGGAACCTCGATAAGTCGGCCCCGATAACCCGGAAATCCGGCTAACCCGGACAGATTTTCATCAGACAAACATTTCAACAATAAAAATGTATGTATTTTGTTAAAACATTTTATCTGTAGCCTCTTCTGGAATGTCTTAAAAATATCGAGTTTCATTGATAAAACGTTTCGACCATAATTATAATATGGTTTCGACCATAATATAATATTTGAGAGATAATGGGTATTTGTGTAATTTGAACTATACGATAGTAACAATGACTCATGGCGCACGGCGGCGGCGGCGGCAGAGCGATGTTAATTATCTGGGGCAATCGCAAATAACAGGCACCTGTTATTCCTTTACTTTTTTCCAACTGTCTTTTAAAAAATTATTTTTTAAACAATGGTCTTTTAAACAATGAAAGAGCCACTGTTCTTAAATAACATAACAATGTTCCGATAGCAGACGAAATTGACACAACCGAAACTGACTGAGTTTTTTTACCTAGAAATGAACAATACTCTATACTGTCTATACTATACTATATACAACTATAGGTAAGTTAGATGTGTACTGTGCATATATATTTCATGTCATTTTAATTATAACGGACTTTATCTATAAGTATACCGTATTTTATTAACTTTTACTATGCTCTCCGGTTAACCCGGATTTTCGATAACCCGGATCGGCCGCGGTCCCGATTAATCCGAGTTATCGAAGTTCCACTGTATATGGATATTGACGATTGCTTAGAGCTTAGAAGATTATTGTTTAGTATTTCGTCTCTTAAGTACCTTAAAAATCCCTCATCAACTAAATCACTATGTTTCATATATGTACAGAATAAGCCAAATAAAAACGGAGCATATGCAGTTAATACAGTGTATCGGAACTACGCTTGAAATAGTCGACCAATATAAAAGTTTGGCACACATAAATCATAGCAACTCAACTACCTGTCTCCTTTTAGGCTAAGGCTACAGCCAGACAAGCGACAATTTACGGCGCCATTAAAGCAGTAAAATGAAGCGCGAAAATGGGTCCCGCGGTGAGTGTAGTTGATGGCCAGACTGAGCTGTAAAATATCGCGAAACAATATCGAACGGGTTCATCTTCGGCGTCGTGTCGCAAACAAATGAACCTGGGTCCAAATTTGTAGCTCATCTAGCTACAACCACGACCAAAACACTGTATTTACATCTCGCGACACGCCGTAATTTACATCCCCGTCTGGCCATGCTTTTTACTGCAGTTACTGCCGCTTCATTTTATTGCTGTTACAGCGCCGCAAGAGCAGTAAAATGAAGCGGCAGTAAAAGCATGACCAGATGGAGATGTAAATTACGGCGTGTCGCGAGATGTAAATACAGTGTTTCGTTCGTTGTTGTGGTTAGATGAGCTACAAATTTGGACCCAGATCCTTCTTCGCAGGACCCATTTTCGCGCTTCATTTTACTGCTCTTATGGCGCCGTAAATTGTCGCTTATCTGGCCGTAGTCTTAGCCTAAAAGGAGACAGGTAGTTGAGTAACTATGATTTATGTGTGTCAAACTTTTAAATTGGTCGACTATTTCAAACGTAGTTCCGATACACTGTATTAACTGCGTATGTTCCGTTTTTATTTGGCTTATTCTGTATTTCCGTCTATATAATTTAGGACTTGTGTATCTTTTATACATTTCTCATTTAACCTTTTATTAGGTCTCGACACTTATACATCGGCATAAATTTTTCTTCTTTTTTATGTGTTTTGCAAACTGCGGTTTTCTTATAAAAACATGTATTGTTAGTATTGTACATATTGTATTATTACAAGCGTTGGTGCATAGCCAATAAAACTTTAGAATATATCACCGCGAGAGAAAAACTGTAAAATATGCCATAAAATAAGGAGCAATGTGTTAAAAATGCTAAACTGTCTTCTGTGTATCTACATGTTACGAATTGGGTCAGTTGAATTTTCCGATACGGCCAACATTTTCTTGTTTACGGCTGATCCAGGCGTTTTCAATTTCCCGAGGGAAAATAGAAGATTTTGTTACAAATTCTGAAGGTTTAATCATAATGTTAATGTATTACACAATTTTCTTTTTTGTGGATGGCGATGGTATTTTTAACTTGCTGAGAATCCTTCCTATAGTTAAGTATGCTTGATAAAGTTATTGTATAAAAGCCATGATGTCACATGACATGGGGTTAGTATTATTTGTTAATGTTTGAAACTCTCATGAATTAAAACCTAATCTCACCAAGTATGTATTTATTATTCAAACATTGGTTTCATCCGTTTGATTTCACCCGGAAAATCTCCATTAATGTAATTCAAAGAATTACGTCCACCATTATTTTGTTATCTATATTATTATTTTTATTTTAATTCTGAATAGCGTTCGTAGGTGGAATAGCTTTAGGACGATACGGAGTGGACCAGTGTCGTACCGATAGATCAGCGGGCCCTGGTTCCAGTTGGGATGCGAGCCCGCCCGCCCAATAAAAACACACATTGTATATCCAAAGTTTTTAATAAACATTAAATATAAATCATCATATTATATCATAAAATATATTTTAACTATTTATAATGGGAAATAAGCAACAATACTATTAAAAAATTATTTTTATTAACGTTTCGACGCCCAAATCGGGTGCCGTTGTCAAAATACAAAATACTATTAACATAAACAAAAACGTTGTTGCTTAGTAAAAAAATTCTTCTAATAATTTATTTAATTTGACTCATTTATATCGGCAATTCAGATACATATGATACATTTTAAAGTAGAAGACTTTAAAATGATATTGCCAATATTTATGAGTTGCGTTCCTGGGACGACTTTACTGAAAGATAGTTCATTCTATTACATGAAATCAACCCCAACTCAAGAATATCCGTCACAAAAAAATCATAGCATGTGATCTGTCTTTAAAAAGACAACCACATGCAACGGTGACATTAAAATTCTCGCGTTGGAGATCTCATAGTAAATCACAAGGGAAAACCAGGAAAAAACCTCGTGATACTATCCCGACATCGTAAGTATTTGGTCTTGCATTTAATTTACTCTCAAAATTAATACCAAATTCTGACTTTACTAAAATTTTGTTTAAATTATAAATAATATCAATAATACATGGATATATAAGTACATAATACTAAAATATAAAATATGTACTAACTCGACTATTGACTTACTAATTGTGGTATTTTCTTTTTGTTGACTTCCTCTTTCAGTATGGGTATCCACATCCTACTGCATTCCACCGAGGAATTTGCGAAACAATTGGTTTCGTTTAGCATAATTAGAGCCGCTTCTTTGATTTTTCTCTTTTTACTATCTGTTTCTTTCAGGACTATACTTGAATCTCTCCACTGAACTCTATGTTCATTATCCCATGCGTGTTGACATATTTGAGATCTATCAAATTCTCTATTTTTAATATAAGATTGATGTTCACTTATTCTAACGTTTAATGGTCTTGATGTTTCACCTATATAAAACTGTTCGCATTCACAAGGTATTTTATAAATACAATTCTTTGTCCTTTCTTGTTCATTGTTAGGTTTAGTTTTAGATAGAATAGATCTCAATGTGTTGGTTGTTTTGAATGTTGTTGAAATGTTGAATTTATTTCCTATTGTTTTAAGTTTCTCGGATAGTCCTTTTATGTATGGTATTGATATTTTCCTCGTATTATTTCTTGTGAATGTTGTAGGATCCCGTTCTATGTTGTTCTGTTCCATTTGATCCAATCTTGACAATTCCTTATTTATAAACGATAAAGGATAATCATTTTTTAATAAAACAGATGTTAAGAATTGTTTTTCTTCTAAAAATGGATTTTCGTTAGAACAAGTAATTTTGGCTCTATGATATAAGGATTTTATGATTCCGTTTTTAACGTTGATGTTGTGATTTGATTTGTAATTGAGATATCTGTTGGTATGTGTTGGTTGGCTATAAACTTGAGTCTCATATCCAGTATCCTTCTTTGAGACTAAAACATTGAGGAAAGGCAGGGTGTTATTATATTCCTTTTCCATTGTAAATTTTATTGTCTCTTCTTGATCGTTTATGATATTCAGGAATGTATCCAACAATTCTGATCTATGAGGCCATATTGAAAACACATCATCTACATATCTCCACCATACAGTGGGTTTTAAATTTTGTTTAGAAATGATATTAGTTTCGAAATCCTCCATAAATATATTAGCCAATAATGGAGATAAAGAGGAGCCCATTGCTAGACCAAAATTTTGTTTATAAAATTCATTATTTAGTTGAAAATAGGTATTATTAGTACATAATGTCAATAACTCCATTATAGCTGATACATTTAGTCTTGTCCTAGTTGTCAATGTATCATCATTCTCGAATTTCGTTTTGATTATGTTTAAAGGTTTATCTAATGGCACATTTGTAAATAAACTGTTTATGTCAAAACTTACTAAAATATTATTTGGATTAAACTCAATAGTTGATAATTTGTTTAAAAAATGTTTTGTATTTTTTATAAATGTGTCATCATTATTAGCAAATGGTTTTATAATGTTTAATAAAAATTTTCATAGTTCACTACAAGGGGAACTGATGGTACTACAAATGGGTCTAAGTGGTATGTTCGTTTTATGAATTTTCGGCACTCCATAAAAATGTGGTGACTTACTGTAATGAGGTGTCGAAAATTCATAAAACGAACATACCACTTAGACCCATTTGTAGTACCATCAGTTCCCTTTGTAGTGAACTATCAAAATTTTTATTAAACATTATAAAACCATTTGCTAATAATGATGACTGATGACACATTTATAAAAAATACAAAACATTTTTTAAACAAATTATCAACTATTGAGTTTAATCCAAATAATATTTTAGTAAGTTTTGACATAAACAGTTTATTTACTAATGTGCCATTAGATAAAACTTTAAACATAATCAAAACGAAATTAGAGAATGATGATACATTGACAACTAGGACAAGACTAAATGTATCAGCTATAATGGAGTTATTGACATTATGTACTAATAAAACCTATTTTCAACTAAATAATGAATTTTATAAACAAAATTTTGGTCTAGCAATTTATTATTCCTCTTTATCTCCATTATTGGCTAATATATTTATGGAGGATTTCGAAACTAATATCATTTCTAAACAAAATTTAAAACCCACTGTATGGTGGAGATATGTAGATGATGTGTTTTCAATATGGCCTCATAGATCAGAATTGTTGGATACATTCCTGAATATTATAAACGATCAAGAAGAGACAATAAAATTTACAATGGAAAAGGAATATAATAACACCCTGCCTTTCCTCGATGTTTTAGTCTCAAAGAAGGATACTGGATATGAGACTCAAGTGTATAGAAAACCAACACATACCAACAGATATCTCAATTACAAATCAAATCACAACATCAACGTTAAAAAGGGAATCATAAAATCCTTATATCATAGAGCCAAAATTACTTGTTCTAACGAAAATTCATTTTTAGAAGAAAAACAATTCTTAACATCTGTTTTATTAAAAAATGATTATCCTTTATCGTTTATAAATAAGGAATTGTCAAGATTGGATCAAATGGAACAGAACAACATAGAACGGGATCCTACAACATTCACAAGAAATATTACGAGGAAAATATCAATACCATACATAAAAGGACTATCCGAGAAACTTAAAACAATAGGAAATAAATTCAATATTTCAACAACATTCAAAACAACCAACACATTGAGATCCATTCTATCTAAAACTAAACCTAACAATGAACAAGAAAGGACAAAGAATTGTATTTATAAAATACCTTATGAATGCGAACAGTTTTATATAGGTGAAACAACAAGACCATTAAACGTTAGAATAAGTGAACATCAATCTTATATTAAAAATAAACAATTTGATAGATCTCAAATATGTCAACACGCATGGGATAATGAACATAGAGTTCAGTGGAGAGATCCAAGTATAGTCCTGAAAGAAACAGATAGTAAAAAGAGAAAAATCAAAGAAGCGGCTCTAATTATGCTAAACAAAACCAATTGTGTCGCAAATTCCTCGGTGGAATGCAGTAGGATGTGGATACCCATACTGAAAGAGGAAGTCAACAAAAAGAAAATACCACAATTAGTAAGTCAATAGTCGAGTTAGTACATATTTTATATTTTAGTATTATGTACTTATATATCCATGTATTATTGATACTATTTATAATTTAAACAAAATTTTAGTAAAGTCAGAATTTGGTATTAATTTTGAGAGTAAATTAAATGTAATACCAAATACTTACGATGTCGGGATAGTATCACGAGGTTTTTTCCTGGTTTTCCCTTGTGATTTACTATGAGATCTCCAACGCGAGAATTTTAATGTCACCGTTGCATGTGGTTGTATTTTTAAAGACAGATCACATGCTATGATTTTTTTGTGACGGATATTCTTGAGTTGGGGTTGATTTCATGTAATCGAATGAACTATCTTTCAGTAAAGTCGTCCCAGGAACGCAACTCATAAATATTGGCAATATCATTTTAAAGTCTTCTACTTTAAAATGTATCATATGTATCTGAATTGCCGATATAAATGAGTCAAATTAAATAAATTATTAGAAGAATTGTTTTTACTAAGCAACAACATTTTTGTTTATGTTAATAGTATTTTGTATTTTGACAACGGCACCCGATTTGGGAGTCGAAACGTTAATAAAAATCATTTTTTAATAATATTGTGGCTTATTTCCCATTATAAATAGTTAAGATTGTAAAAATGCCACAAGAAAATAGCTTCAGAACAACATAAAATATATCATATACATATTTAAAAAAACTCAAGCTAATCAAATTTATAGGTAGTCCATTTACTCTTGCTTCAATTTTTAAAAAACTGCTTGATTTGACATGAAATTTGGCATACATATAGCTAACATGTAAAAGAAAAAAAGTGATATTTTGACGATGTGTGCTTTTGCCCTGGGGGTGAGTTTCACCCCTTCTCGAGGGTGAAAAAACCTATGTTCAAAATAACTCCGGAATTTGATAAACTGCCTAATTCTAAACTTTAGTTCTATAGTGTTTTTTTTATACTTTTCGAGTTATTTGCGAGTGAATATTTTTACTTTAAAAAAAAAACATGTTTTTAGAATGTTTCTCTCTAATAAGTCAAAAAGTACCTAAGTATTTATTCGAAAAAAATTTATTAGTAGTAGAGCCAGTATTAGCAGAGTTTTAGATAATAAAAAGTAGGTTCTTATTCGTCAAATTTAAAATATAATATTTCAACTTGAAATAATCAAATAATGAACTTTAGGGAAAAACTCATCGCAACTTTTTTAAAATGTTTAAAAAAGCTTTATTTTTGTTTTTTTTTTAGTTTCTAACATCAAAATTAAGTATGTTACGCTCAAAATAAAGTGGGTCCCTTTTAAGTTATTGGGGATAGCAAACATCTCAAGTAGTAAAAAAATATAGGTTTTGCCATTGTGAGTATTGTTGACTTTTGTGTTTGTTGTGTTTTCCTTAAGATAAAAATTGATTAAGATATCGATGTTCAAAATTTGCATACACTCGTGATTAGTGACTCGTTTAAGCCCATCCAGATAACTACAGCCTTTTCAAAAATAAGCACTTTGAACCAATGAATCTTACAGAACTTATAAACAAAAAAGAAGTAAAGTAATTTGTGAAGCGGTAACAATTCATTTCGGTTGCTAATGGACCAACATTATTTTGATCGTCACTTACTAAATTTTAATGTTAAAACTTTTTTAGAAAACAAAAATAAAGCATTTTTAAATGCTTTAAAAAAGTTAAGGTTTTTCCGAAAAGTGCTTGATTTTTTGGTTATTTCACGTTGAAATATTAGATTTGGAATTTGAATAGTAAAAACTCACTTTTCATTAGCTACAACTCTGCTTCTACTGGGTCTACAAACTTTATACACATACCATTTTTTTCACTTTGTTATAAGCTATATTTTTGCTAATACCTAATAGTTTTTTTTTTGACAAAATACTTACTTTTTGAGTTATTTGCGAAAAGCCACCTGGAACGTTGTTTTTTGTTGAAAAATACACATTTTTACTCGCAAATAACTCGAAAAGTATTGACTTTTCGTCGAAAAAAATATTGACTTAGTAAAAAAGGGTAAATAAAAAAATGCCTGAATTAGATAGTTCATCTAATTCCCGACTTATATCCAGTTCCAGTTAATAAATTTGGCTTTTACATTTTTTGATGAATAGATATTCTTTGTTTTTATTTATAAGTATGTACCTACACAAAAATTAAAATTTATTAAGCACTTACATTTCCTAGTGTGTACTTGTGTAGTTCAAAATTTCCCCATCAAATTAGAAACAAAAAAAGCTAAAGCGCATTATAGAGGGCCCCTGCGGGGCCCGAGCCATGGTTCCACGGACCAGCGGAACCATGCTTAGTACGCCACTGGAGTGGACAATACGATAAGTACGGTAATTTCCCAATTTCTGGTGAGCACGTCTAGAAGTGATGTAAACACAGCAAAAGACAGTAGCAAAGTCTCTCTCATGATAAACGGTCGCAAGAGACAAGTACTCGTTTATCTCATATCTCGTAGAACATAGTGAAATAATAGTTTTAGTTAAAGACAGCAATACTGGTATTCTCTCATGTCGTAGTGCAGTACAAGTATTTATTTAGAGGGCGGCGAAGAAAGTTGAAAGTTATCTCGGTCACCTAGTGCCAATAACTCGTTAATCTTAAATTTTACGTTTAAATTGTGAGTGGCTATCACAAAGTTAGTGAAAACTGTAATTTGAGTCACAAGTCTCCGGCATATCTAGGCAAGAGATACCAAGCACATGAGTAATCTTATGAGATCATAATATATCTACCAATAAAGGCCTAACAGACTGTATTAGTGCGCGGAACATTACACAGATGCAGTCAGTGGCGTGCTGGAACTTTTCAAGCGGCCCGGTGATTTTATAGAAAAGCGGTCTCCCATCATTTTACCTTCTATTATCAGGATGTTTTATTGTTATTTATAAAATCAAAAAAAAAACAAAAATATAAATTATTTTTAAATCAAACATACAACTTTAAACTCAATGATTTTTTTTAATTTGATATATTTTTTATTTAAGAATAAGCAATAATTTTACAAATAATAAATGACATGTATGCCAATATTGTATACAGTAAGGCAGAAACCATGATTTCCTGAATAAATATAATATGAATTTGATGTAGTAATTAAGATAAAAGTAAAATAAAATTTTGAGAATTTTTCAATCATGTATTAAGTTGAATTTTAGTAAATCGATTATACAAGAGAGTACAAATACAAGTACAGTGCAAATACTTTAATTCAACAATATTTAAAATGTTAATACAATGAAATAATCTAAACATTCTTTTGCAATTATTTTATAAAATAATAACTTAACTCTCGACCAATAATTTCCGCATTAAAGTAGATTTTTGAGCAAATTCGTCGATTATTTCATCATTTTTAAGCTCATACAAAGTTTCTTTTTCTATACGCTGTGAGCTCGTACGTAGAGGGGATATTTACAAAATCGCGAGCGCCACTAGTGGCAAGTCTGTAAACGTTTACCGGAAATTTGACATAAATGTCAAAGTGATTAATTTAAAATTAAAATTAAAAACATTAATTATAAAAAATATTAGTTGGTCAAAGCTGTGGTATATATTTTTACCTTAAATATACTTACGTTTTAAATACTGAATTTAAGTTTTTTAATGTTCCGTAATATGTAATTATAAATTAATCTTAGCACCATCTACACGATAATTGTGAAAGTATCCGAAGAAAGAAATTCATATTTTATCAATAGAACGTCAAAAGGATTAGTAAAATCTTAAAAAAATCGATTACAGCTTAATTAATTTTTTACGTTGTAAATATTAAGCGATAACAATTAAATAATAAATTTAAAAATTACCGGTGAAAGTTGAATTAGTAATCCGCCAGGAGCGCCACCAGCGAAACTCAGAGCGTATAGCCATTAGTATAAATGTTTCCAAGTGATCTTGTGTTAAAGTACTTCTTAACTGATTTTTTATGTATTTCAACGTTGAAAAGCTTTTTTCGCAAGATTTATGTGTCACTGAAAGAATTAATAAATGCTTATATACTATTTAAATTTGGATAAGTACACTGATATAAGTTGTACTTATGCAAAACAGCGTAACAGCAAGCTATACAATCTTTATACTTATTAGTACCACACTAAGGTGAAGTTATCACGATATCAACAACATTGTCATTTGTTACTTCATGTTCATTATCACTTAGAATAATAATATCATCCTTCATAATTTCTGTAGACTGAACATATTCATCATTAACTCGATCTTCTATAATTTCAGTATTTTGAAAAATCCTATTTTTTAATACAATCCATTTATCAGCACAATCCACGAGTTCTTCTCTAATTGCAGTCGCAATTATGGTTGGATAAAAATTTCTTAATTTTTCAGTAAATGATTTAAATGCCGTTAAAGGTATACCATTTTTTATTGTCAAAATTTCTAGGATGTAGAGTGCATATAACATCATAAATTTTTGGATTCACATCACATCATTTGTCTTGATCAAATCGTTTTTCAATACTTCCAGTAATTCGGAAAAAATGTGGAAGACATTTTTTATTCTGCAGAGTACATACATGTTTTAAGGAAATTGGAAAAATTTAAATTTTTTTGAAATGTTTTATTAATATTATTAGCAAAATTAAAATTCGATCAGAAATTAAAAAATATTTTTTTTTGTTACATCTAAAAAATTTTGTGAAAAAATCCTATCTGACCGGCCTCAAAAAGCTGCGGCCTCTCGGTGATTGCACCGATTCATTTATATGGCCAGCACGCCACTGGATGCAGTATGGTAGTTTTAGTTTCTGGTCATTTTCTTTGGTTATAGTTTATTAATATCATTATTTACTATTCATAATTATATATTTACATTAACTTTTATTAGGTTTATTTAGAATAAATGTGTTAAAATCACTTATCTCTTTATATTCAGTGGATTAGATTTAACCCCTTTAGGAAGCAGTCTCGCTGGTACCTTAAGTAGGTATACAGCTAATTACCTTTCTCAGCGAACCAGCACTTACAGAATCTGAGATTTTTAAGTAATAAGAGCTTATTTCCAAAGTGTCTTAAATCCAAAATTTCAATTTTTTAATTTTTTTAAATCTTCTATAGATTTCTTCAGGTCTAGAATAAAGTTTTATGTACCAAAACGACTTATTTACCATTTAAAAGTGCATATTATGAAAATTGTAAAATTGGGGTAAAATTGTGTAATTTGTATGTTAAATTTGTATGAAAATCTGTAATTTCTGAGTTTTACTATTACATGGATTTAAGACACGTTGGAAATAAGCTCTTCAATTTCATACAGGGTGAGTCATGAGGAACTGTACATACTCCTACCTCGTATAGAGGCTCCTATGGGGAATAACAAATGACCATTAAAAAGTGTCTGCTTCCATTGTTTAATAATATACAGGGCGAGTTTCGCATTTTGACAGAAATTTATATTCGTCATAATTTTTTAACGGTCAGGTCGATGTATCTTTTATTTTGGTCAATCGTTACACTATTACCACCTAATCAACTGATTTATTCAAACTAGAAAAAAATCAGGTCCGGCTTTAAAAAATTAGTTCGTTTGGATTTTAGAAAAAATTTCACCCTGTATACGCTTTTTAAAAACTCTAATATTAATTTTACAAATTAGACAAATAGGCAATTAAAATTACATGTTTATTTTTTCCCCACGCGATTACTTAATTTTTTATAAAAAAATCAAATTTGACTATGAATTAAAAATTTGGTAAAGTGAACCATAGATTTAAAAAAAATTAACTTTTATTACAAAAATTAATTTTTTTAAACAAATATTTGATTTATGTTACCACCCAATTAACTGATTTATTCAAACTAGAAAGAAATCAGGTCCGGCTTTAAAAAAATTAGTTCGTTTAGAAATAAATAAAGAAATAAATTTTTGAAGCAGAAACTTCGTAAGGGTCGTTGTGCACTTTTTGGATGGGGAAAAATTATTAAATTAGCGACCGTCATCGTTTCGACGAAATAAATTTTGGAAGTGAAAATTTCTTTATTGACGTTGTGCACTTTTTATATAGGGAAAAAGTATTGAATTAGCGAACGTCATCGCGACCGTCATCGCTTCAGCAAAATACATTTTTAAAGTGAAAACTTGTTTTTGGGACGTTGTGCACTTTTAAGATGGGGAAGAAGTATTGAATTAGCGACCGTCATCGCGACCGTCATCGCTTCGGCGAAATAAATTTTTGAAGTAAAAGCTTCTTTAGGGACGTTGTGCACTTTTTGGATGGGGAAAAATTATTAAATTTGGATGGGGAGAAAGTAATAAATAAGCGACCGTCATCGCTTCGACGAAATAAACATTTGAAGTAAGAACTTCTGCTCTTTTGGATGGAAAAAAGTATTAAGTTATCGACCGTCATCCCGACCGTCATCGCTTCGATGAAATAAATTCGTGAACTGAAAACTTCTTGAGGGACGTTGTGCACTTTTTGGATGGGGGAAAAGTATTGAATTAGTACCGTCATCGCTTCGACGGAAAAAATATTTGAAGTGAAACTTCCTTAGGGACGTTGTACACTTTTTCGATGGAAAAAGGCATTCAATTAGCGACCGTCATCGCTTCGATGAAAACAATTTTTGAGGTGGAAACTTCTTGAGGGACGTTGTGCACTTTTTGGATGGGGAAAAATATAAATTAGCGACGTTTATGGCTTCGACGAAATAAATTTTTGAAGTAAAATCTTCTTTAGGGACGTTGTGCACTTTTTGGGTGTGGAAAAATTATTAAATTAGCGACCGTCATCGCTTCGACGAAATACATTTTTGAAGTGAAAACTTCTTTAGGAACGTTGTGCACTTTTTGGATGGGGGAAAATTATTGAATTAGGGACCGTCATCGCTTCGACGAAATAAATATTTGAAGTGAAACTTATTTAGAGACGTTGTGCACTTTTTCGATGTAAAAAGGAATAAATTAGCGACCGTCATCGCTTCGATGAAATCAATTTTTGAAGTGGAGACTTCTTGAGGGACGTTGTGTACTTTTTGGATGGGGAAAATATTATATTAGCGAACCTTCATCGGTTCGACGAAATAAATTTTTGAAGTGAAAACTTCTTGAGGGACGTTATGCACTTTTTGGATAAGGAAAAATTATTAAATTAGCGACCGTCATCGCTTCGACGAAATAAATTTTTTAAGTGAAAACTTTTATAGGGACGTTGTGCACTTTTTGTATGGAAGAAAAGTATTGAATTAGGGCCGTAATCGCTTCGACGAAATAAATATTTGAAGTGAAAATTATTTAGGGACGTTGTGAACTTTTTCGATGTAAAAAAGTATTAAATTAGCGATCATCATCTCTTCGACGAAATAAATATTTGAAGTGAAAACTTCTAAAGGGACGTTGTGCAATTTTTGGATGGGGAAAAAGTAGTAAATTAGCGACCGTTATCGCTTCGACGCAATAAATTTTTGAATTGAAAATTTCTTTAGGGACGTTGTGTACTTCTTGGATGGGGAAAAAGTATTGAATTTGCGACCGTCATCACTTCGCTGAAATACATTTTGTACATATATAAATTATGTGTATGTATACATAAATAGCATAGGGCATACGCATCGCGTATATCTTATAATGATATAGGTACAGCACTTCTTTTAGTATGGGATAAAAGCATTGAGCTCGTAATTTATATACTATAAGAAGTTTTCACTTCTGTCGGCACTCCCACGAGTGCCTTTTCATTTTTTTTCAATCTTTGTGATTTAAAAAAAACCAAAACAAAATTAGCTGTAACTATACACGGAATTTTCATCATCATCATCAACCCGTACGCGTCCACTGCTGGACATAGGTCTCCCTCAGCTCTTTCCAACTTTCTCTGTTTTGTGCGGCTTGCATCCAGTTGCCGACAATACGTTTCAGATCGTCAGCCCATCTGGTTGGTGGTCGTCCTCTGCTCCGTAGTGCTTCTTCTCGTGGCCTCCACTCGACAATACGTTTTATCCATCGGTTGTCTGACAATCTGCGACGTGTCCTGCCCAATTCCACTTGAGCGACGCGATTCTTTCGACGGCGTCCGATGTATTTGTTCTACGACGTATTTCTTCGTTTGGGATTCGGTCCCGGGAGACACCCAACATCTGGCGCTCCATAGCCCTTTGAGTTATGCGAATCTTGTTCACTACCTTTTTTGTGAGTGTTAATGTTTCCGCTCCATAAGTGAGTACAGGCAATGCACACTAGTCAAAGATTTTCCTTTTCAGGCATATGGGTAAGTCCGATTTAAATACATAGCTCAGTTTACCAAACGCTGCCCAGGCTAATCCTATGCGACGTGGGAGCTCGCACGTCTGGTTATCTCTTCCCAATCGAATTTCATGTCCCAAGGACTTATAAGACTGCATCTTATAAGTACTTGGAATTTTTATCAGTTATCCCCAAATACCTTTTAAAAAGTTCAATTACCTGTATAAGATTTTTTCTCTATTGATGGCGTAGGGGAAGGACGGGGAAGATGACGCAGCGTCTAAGATGACGCACCTCTGTATTTTATCAAGTACTTCACTAAATTCAGTTTTTATACCCGTGGCGCCCTCCTTTAGAAACTACTATTACTTTAAAACTTCATCGGTCAGCTTTCGTACTGTTTAGTATCTGTGAGGCAGAGTAACGCGATACACGTTGATTTCTTGTTATTTTTGACACTGCGAATATTAATGGTAAGTTGTTTAAAAATGGTTCCATTGGATTTTCTTCATATTCATGGGAGTAGGTGATATTTATTTTCAGTTAGCGAGGATTTATCTGTTAAATATTTGATGATGGATAATTTTGATAACCATTTTTTGTAGGTTATGCTGAACAGGCTAAGTTGACGCAGACTGCGTCATCTTTGCTGTTATAGTGCGTCATCTTTGCCTTTTCAGTTCATTACCTTAAATAACAATGGAGTATAGAATATTTATTATTTAGTGTCTATTTTGCATTTTGAGGCATCTTTTTCTTTTTTAGAAATGGGAAAATATATACGAAAAACACAGAGAGGATCATTTTCTGCAGCAGCTCTTAATGCAGCATTGAATGCAATTTGTAGAGATGGTCGTAAAATTCGGGAAGTGGCAAGGGCATTTTGAGGAGAAAACTTAAGGTTAAAAATTTATTAAAGGAAGTCAAATCAGAGTCTCTTGGTAGAGCCCCATTGTTTTCGGCACATCATGAAAAGGAGATACTAGATCATGTTCTCAAGCTGGCCAATTTATTTTTTGGTATCACTTGCATAGAGCTGAGAACCATGGCATTTGCTTATGCAGAACGCAATGAAATTAAACACAATTTTAATAAGAATAAACAAATGGCTGGGAAAGACTGGTATCTAGGATTTATAAAACGAAATCCTCAAATTTCCTTGAGAAAGCCAGAAGCTACAAGCATTAATAGAATAAGAGCCTTCAATAAAATAGAAGTAGACCGCTTTTTTTTAAATTTGGAAACAGTGCAAGAAAAATATAAATTTCTGCCAGATCGCATTTACAATGTTGATGAAACCGGTATATCTACGGTTCCTAAAGAATCATGTAAAAGACTTGGACCCAAAGGAGTAAAGCAGTTTGGAATCATTTCTTCGTGGGAACGAGGGAAGAATATCACGGTAATAATGGCGTTCAGTGCCTCCGGTAACTACATACCTCCATTATTTATATTTCCCAGGAAGAGGATGAGCCCACAGCTTCAGAAAAATGGACCAAGCGGTGCGATTTACAACTGCACGGATAATGGATGGAGTAATACGTCTATGTTTTTATTATGGCTGAAGCATTTCCAAAAAAAAGTCCTGTCTAGTCCAGATAATCCCGTGCTGTTAGTATTAGATAATCACTCGAGCCATATTTCACTGGATATTTATAATTACTGCAAAGAGAATGGGATTATAATGGTTAGTATTCCACCCCACACATCCCACAAATTACAACCTCTTGATGTGTCATTTTTTTCTGCATTAAAATATGCGTATGGTCGCCATTGCAATTCTTTTCTAAAATCTAAGATCAGCAACTCAGAGTCTGAAGATAAAATTACTCCATATGATGTCGCCGAGATTTTTAAGTTAGCATATGATCAGGTGGCAAATATTGATAAGGCCGTTTCTGGTTTCGGAACGTGCGGAATTTTTCCGTTAAACTCTGATAAGTTCACAGAAGATGACTTTTTTCCTGCTGATAATTTAAACAATGATAGCTTGGATAGAGATGTTTCTCCTGAACCTGCACCTCAGGGAACACCTCCACTAATAACAACACCATCTATAAGAGAACCAGAATTACCACGTCCATCAACCAGCCGACAGTCTCCTGAAAGTCGTCACACAACCCCCACAAAACAAAATGAAATAACCAAACGTCCACATATTTCTCTTTCACTTATTTCTCCAGTTCCTTTGCCCAATAAAAAAATTAAAAGAAAATATGGACGATAAAAGCAACATTCTGAAATTCTAACAAGCACCCCTTTAAAAGAATTCTTAGAAGAAAAAGAGAATAAAAAAAAAAAGAAAAACTGGCGAAGTCGGAAGAAGGAAAGAAAAAAGTAACCAGACAAGTATTGGTTAATGATGCAGGATTAAAACTAAATAAAAATAAAGGGAAAGCCAAAGTACAAAAAATAATCAAACAAAAAATAAACAAAAAAATCTTGGAGGATAGCGATACTGAAGAAAGCGATTTTGATGAAGAAGGTCTTTGCAATGACGATGAGTTGGATGACATAATCAACGAGGGAGGTGAAACTGATATCTGCATATTATGTGGAGACTTCGGCAAAAAGACGGAAACATGGTTCAGATGCACAAGTTGTGGACAATGGGTGCATAAAGAATGCAGTGGAGCCAAAAGTCCCGAAAACTACATTTGTGACTTTTGTTAATACAGTAGAACCTCGATTATCCGTCAGGGCACCGGACCAAGGGTATGACGGATAATCGAAAAGACGGTTAACAGAACATTAAAAAAATTCAAAATTAATAGTACAGCTCTCAAATTTTATTTGTATGTTTTGTTTGACAATATAAGAGAGGATTTGTGTTCGTACAATCTAATCAATTTGTCAGCTGTAGTCTGTGTCAGCTTCTGAATCTGCTTCTTCCGCCTCTGTTGCCATTTCAACGATTTCATCATCTGTCAACAATGGATAGCTTTTTGCGTCCGCATCACAAATTAACCATTCTTTTATGTCATATTTAGGCCACGAAAACCAAACAGTTAATTCATTCTGAAAATATGGTGATAGCAAAACTGTACATTTCAGCGAATTTCACTTTACTTGGCCCATCGACTTATCGCAATGCTCAAACAAAATGAATTTATGACTCATTTTTTACTTCTGTAGTCAATACAACTTATATACGGACCCTGACGGTTAACAGAGGTGACGGTTAATGGAGAGACGGATAATCGAGGTTCCACTGTATGTTAAAAAAGCTTTGTTTACATTTTCTAACTTTCAGTATTAAAAAATAAATTTTCTTTTCATATCACTTGCGCTTTTAATATAGATACCTACATGCGCCATCTTCACCATCACTGTGCGTCATCTTTCCCTCGGTGGAAGGTAAGATGGCGCAAAAGCGTTTTTTTTAAAGCCGCATAAAAAATACTTCCTTTTATTGAATTTAAAAATAATCCTAGAAATTGGTTATAGAAATGTCCAAATTACAGGCTCGTAGTATTCAAAGTTAGCTTAAATATTTTTTACCCTTAAATAAAATGTATTTTGCTTAGGTGCGTCATCTTCGACGTCCTTCCCCTACTGTCCGATTTTCTCAACAACATTCGAACTTTCGAGTTTATTGTTAGAGCAAATTCAGATACAATTTATCGCTCTTCGCGCTACGTTGGCGAATCAAGGCAAACTACAATAATCTATTTATTAATAATAAACTTCTCGTCGGCATTTAATAATTGAACTATATTAAGATGTAGTGCCCCAGATTAAGTCTGAGGACGAAAGTTATATGGCCCCGCAAGCCAACTGCTTACCCTTTTTGTACTCTATGATCCCTATTTCATATTCTAAGCAGTAATTATATTTCACCCCCTGGATTAGAAGTTTTACTCGATTCTCCCTGACCTACGAGAACTCTTGGGGTGTTTATTCGGTCAACACAAGCTAGTTTTGATCTAATAAAGCGCTTTCCAATCTGGATGCTGAACACCTGGTTGGTGACGATGTTCTACCGGGTTACTACCTTTTTTCTTTAGAAGTTCTATTGCGTTTATTGAGCTAATCCGTCGTCAAAGAAATACTCCAGACAATACGAAAAAAAAACTAAAAAATGTTATACAGGTAATTGAAGGTTTTAAAAGGCATTTGTGGGGTAGTTGATGACAATTCTGTGAAGTTGTATAGCTAAATATGCTTTGTTTTTTTAAACAATCGCAACGAGTAAAATTTGTATTTTTTAATAATTTAAAAATGTTAGTAACTTTGTTTTTTGAATAATGACATGTAACACAATCACTCAAAATTGTCGAATTTGGTATTAAAAAACAGTTTGAAAATAGTTGATTTTTAGCTTACAAACATTTAAATATTATAGTTATTTTGATATTCCTATAGCATCCGCTTTTAAATAAGCCCAATTAAAAGCTAGTATAAAACATACTTTCAAAAAAAAAACAAAAACTTCTATGACCAATAACAAGAAACAAGCCGTGATGTTTCTTCATATAATTCTGCCCTCAACTTAACGAGTTATAACTTAATATGCCTTAACTGTTATCCTCTCTATATAGTGGATCATGAAACTTAGATATTAGTTTAGAATCCGTTCAATTTTCAGCTCATAATGTTAATAAATAATGGAGATTGATTATAAGAAAAAAATGCTATCTTGCTTACTATTGGTCATAGTGGGTTTTGTTTTTAAAAGTGTGTTTTTTACCAGGTTTTCATTGAGTTCACTTACAAGCGTGTAACTTAAAAAGTGTCAGAGATTATAAATTGAATTCAAACAAATTGAATAATATTATACAAAATTTACAATCGATGCAGTAGAAATAAACAAACCAAGACACGTTAAATGTTAATAGGAGCACTACGGAATCATAATTTACAATGTATGGACTTTGAAAATCATGATTTGGGATTTACAATGTATATACATTGTAAATTATAATTCGGGAGTGCTCCTAGTAGCACTTAACGTGTCTTGGTTTGTTTATTTCTACTGCATCTTGATTGTAAATTTAGTATAATATACTATTCGGTTGATCTATTTGAAGTTTAGCAAACTTTAATAACTCATTAACTGCAATCATTTTGTGTAGTTATATTAAATGTCATTATACAAAAATAAAGTAACTAACATTTATAAATTAAGGGAAAGTACGTGTTTTTTTGCAATTATTATTTTGGTCAGCTGTTTTTGTATTCTAATTTTGAAACTATCTTCATTAAAGAACTATTTATGATTAAATATAATTTTTCTCTACACAATTTTTCTCTAAAATATACCAGAAACGTTTTATAGGCTAAACCTATTTTTTTCCTCTTTAAGTTTGGTGAATCAAAAAACAAAACAAAATAGCTACACATCCAAATAATTGTCAGTAGTTACCCCTCATCTACCTTTTCAAACCATTAAATACCCATGTAAGATTTTTTCAGCTATTTTTCTTAACTTGAGTAGACCAGTCTACTGTAAAAAACTGTGAAAAATGATTTTCCGAAATTGTAACAGTTTACATATCTGATTAAAATACATAAACAATTGATCAAGATAATTTCAAAAAACCTTTATTCTTGTTGTAAGTTATACAATAATAATTATTTTGTTTTTAGATAAATGCAGACTTTTGTTTATATTCGTATTTTGTTTTTGTTTGCATAAATCGGTACATCTAATGTAACTAATTAAAAGAATGGCAACCAATGAGTTAATAAAGTGTTATGAATTTGAACCAGATAGGCATTATTATTATTAGTTATTCAATTTAGTTATCCAGGAGAGCGATTATTTAAATAAGTGTACTTGCCTAAACAGTTACTTTACAGGTATTTTGTAAACCGCAATCGATTCTTTGAAGCTTTAGTTTTAAGGGATAGTAAAAACAATATTTTATTAAGATTCTCGTTCTGACCTCCGTCAAGCAAACATCGTATCGATACCATAGCTAATTACGGTGGTAATTAAAGACTAATTTTGATATAGTTTAAAGTTTTTACCGCAAAAGTAAAACTTACTGTAGTGAATAAAAACAGTGATTTAATCAAGTTCATCCAGATTAACGTTTGATTCTACAAAAGCTGTAAGTAAACAAAGCTTGCTTACATATATTTAAACAATTATTGTCGAAACCATTATTTCTCAACCTTGATAAGATGAGATATTAAGTTCTTCAAGGGACAGGACGGTACTTACCCAATACTTATATTATAAATGTGGATTTTAAATAATGGATAACGAAAAACAAGGGGACTATGTCCCTAATTCCCATCTGAGTCTTTCCATACCACACCCAACCCAACAAAATTCCCAATCATATGCATCAATTACAACAAAAAATCAAACATCATCAAAATTCCCTGACAAACAACAAGCCGTCTTATTTACTTCCATTGACGACGTAAAAATTGAAGACTATCTAATAGCCTTGGGCAGTATTGTAAATCCTAAAGATATCATCTTCGCTTCACGAATTTCGCAAAATAGAATATGCATTTACTTCTCCTCCAAACAACTTGTAGACAACTTTTTAAAAAATTATGGTTCAATTAAAATCAGCAATCAAATCCTCACTGCCCGCAAACTAATCACTCCAAGTCAGAGAATTGTTTTATCCGGTGTGTGCCCTAGTACTAGCATACCACATTCTATTTTAGAAGCTGAGCTGATAAAGCTAGGTCTAAATCTATTATCTCCTATCAACTTTCTTAAAATAAATGCCTCTCGTCCAGAATTTAGTCATATTCTTAGTTTTTGCGGACAAACGTATATTACTCCATTAGAAAATATTGCAACATTACCAGCTTCTTTTCTCATAAATTTTGACAATACATCATACAGAATTTTCCTAGCAACCGACAATCTCGAATATTTTTCCTGTAAACAACCCGGTCACTTAGCAGCAGTATGCCCACTTCTACCACATAACGAGCCAACTTCATCAGATATTTTCACCCAACGCACAGAATTCACCAACACTATAGGGTCTAATGACGAATCTCACCAAAATATAAGCACAACTCCAGTCAATAAAGATGGCAGTGTACATTCCGAAAAGCAAAACGAAGAGAATACTGAATCCATGAAATCATTTGAAACGGTAGCCCAAGGAACTCCAACGGTTTCCGTTAAACGACAAATATCACAATCCACACCGCCGCACGAAGACCTCGAAAAACAACCCACACTTAAAATAGCCAAAACTAAGAAAATAAAACCGGACAAATCCATTCACGATGAAATGCAACCATTACAACGAATGTTTGAAGACAACAAAAACAATCTTGCACTGAAATTTAACCAAACTTTAAATTTCTTTGAAGCAGCTCCACAAAATACAAACATACTGGATCTTCTTAAAACATATACAGACAATGTACCAGGTTTCCTTAATGATCTTGACACTATATATCCTCAATGCTCAAAAAAGTTGAAAACAAAAATCACAAACATTAAAAGGAAATTACACCATCAAATTTATCAACCCGATAAACCGACACCAATGGACAACGAACTATTATCTTCACAAGAATCCTTAAATACTTAACATTCACATCTATAATACAATCGAACCTTAACGGGTACCGTACCCGTTGCGAAATGTTACAAAAGCTAATTGCTCAACAAAAACCGTCAGTTATTTGCCTCCAAGAAACTCATTTCAAAGATTCTTACCATGCTAGGTTTAAAGGTTTTTAATGCTTTTACAAAAACAGGACCAATAGAGATAAAGCAAGTCGTGGAGTAGCAATATATATCAACCAAATTTACGAAACAGAACCAATACATTTAAATACATCTTTAGAAGCTGTTGCAGTCACTATTAATAGTGATATAAAAATCTCAATATGCAACATTTATATCCCACCAAGTGAAAATTTTTCAACGGCCGTAATTGAGGAACTACTTCAGCAGATCCCATCTCCCCGTATACTCTTAGGAGATTTTAATAGTCACAGCCCGTACTGGGGGTCCAAATTTCGATCATCAAAAGGAAAAACACTAGAACAGTTATTGACAGTAAGAACCTAAACATCGTGAATACAGGGAAACCCACAAGATTCAATATACAAACAGAAGAACATTCAGTTATCGAACTGAGCATGTGCGATCCTATCCTACAAACATCTTTAAATTGGAAAGTCCACCCCTACTTGTACGGTAGTGATCACTTTCCTCTCCTTATAACCCGTCCTTTCCGAACCGCATCAACAACCCCTCTCTCAAAATGGAAATTAAACCAGGCCAATTGGACATTCTTCTCTGATGAAGTAGACCAAAAGCTGTCATACCTTCCTGACCCTAGTACCTCCGATATAGCTCTAACTTATGTACAATTTTCCGAGGTGCTATTGGAAGCAGGGTACAAAGCAGTGGGAAAAACCAAAACTCTAAAAACTCACACACCAGTACCGTGGTGGAGTAATGAGTGTGACGAAGCCGTCAAAAAATACAAGCGGGCTTTTAACAAATTCAGACGTTGTCCAACTACACAAAATCAAATAGAATATAAAAAACTAAGAGCTGAATCGCGGTATAACATTAAGCAAACCAAAAAACAAAACTGGAAATCTTTTGTGGCATCCATCAATAACTCCACCCCCCTTTCTACATTTTGGGGAAAAATTCGTCAACTATCTGGAAAACAGCAAAACGCTCAAATTAGTTTTTTAAAACATGATGACAAAGTTAATTATCTCAACGGAAGAAATCACAGAAATTTTTGCTGACTTTTACGAACAAAATTCCAGCACTAGCAACTACTCTCCGAGTTTTCTTCAATAAAAATCTAGAAATGAAAAGGAGCTAATCGTCGCAGAGAACACGGATGACTACTCATGAACTCTTTAATTTCACCAGAAGAACTGGACGATGCATTGTTTGGCATGAAAAACTCTTCTCCAGGATCGGATGATATACCAATAATGTTTCTCCAAAAACTAAGCACAAACGCTAGATCATACCTTCTTAATGTTTTAAATCAAATGTGGAAACAACACTACTTTCCAAAATCCTGGTCAGAATCATATATTATACCAATCCCCAAACCTCAAAAACTTAAAAAAAGATCCCCAATCATAGAGACCAATATCCTTAACCTCATCAACTTGTAAGCTACTCGAAAAGGTTATAAACCGGCGTCTTACATGGTTCTTAGAAAACAAAAAACTGCTAATCCCGGAGCAGAATGGCTTTCGTCAAAATAGATCAACCACCGATAACTCAGTTGATCTTGAATCTGAAGTTCACGAAGCACTCATTAACAAACAACACTGCCTAGCTATTTTTTGCAATATAACAAAAGCCTACGATTGCACATGGAGATATGGTATAATAAAAAAGCTTCACTCCTGGGGTATTAATGGACAATTTCTAAAATTTATTCAAAATTTTCTTCAGCTCAGAACATTTAAGGTAAGAGCAAATGGAACACTCTCATCAACTCGAATCCAGGAAAACGGAATCCCTCAGGGCTCGGTGTTGAGCGTAACTTTATTTATTGTTGCAATCAACGATATTTTGGAACAATGTCAACAGCCAGTTAAAGGTAGACTGTATGCGGACGACCTGGTTCTCTTACTAAGAGGAACAAATCTAGAATCCACCCAAAGAATCCTTCAAAGCACATTAAATAATTTACAGAAATGGTCCGATAAAACAGGACTTAACTTCTGTAGCGAAAAAACAAAATGCCTACTTTTCTCAAAAAATCGAAAAGAGGATAATCCAGTTTTAACTTTGAATGGTAAGAATCTTATCTTTGTAAAAGAAATAAAATTTCTCGGTCTTACATTTGACAAAATATTGGTTTGGAAAAGTCACATTAAAAATTTGAAAGGTACTTGCCAACAAAGTATTAATATTTTGAAGACACTATCGAGCATCTCCTGGGGCAGCGATACATCAACTCTTCTAGGAATTTTTTCATCCTTAGCTCGATCAAAATTGACTACGGCTCAGTGGTATAAACTCAGCTAAGAAATCTGTTCTTAAAGAACTATATGTCATTCAAAATACGGGATTGCGTGTCGCTTTGGGCGCTTTTCGAACAAGTCCCATACTAAGTATATGTAGTGAGTCAGGGCAAACCCCCCTAGAATTTAGACGAGATTTTTTGAGTTTGTCGTTTGCTTGTAAAGTTCTATCCTCTCCAGATAACTCAGTTTATCATAATGTGCATACAAATCGTTTTAATCAGTACTTCTCATCTCACGCTCAATGCAATCCGCCTTTCTATGAACGAATCAACCGATTACTGCAAAAATATCATATACCATTCCCGACCATATACCATCCTGCCGAAAACCCTCCTCCTCCATGGACTGTAAATAAACCACGAATTATTACTGATCTGTCAAGATTTAATAAACATGAATCCCATCCAACCATAATATTAAATCATTTCAAAGAGATTATGGATAGATTTAGCAACTACCAACAGATATACACAGATGCATCAAAATCAGCGGACGGAGTGGGGGCAGCAATTTTTTCCAATACCCATAATGCTGAATTTAAGATGCATAACAACTGGACTATTTCCAATGCAGAGCTGTATGCAATCCTTGAAGCTTTAAAATTCATTAACAAATCGATCCAGAGAAACTACGCAATCATAACGGACTCTATGAACGCCCTTGGTGACATTCAAAACATATATTCCTGCAACCCTATTCATAAAGACATTTATCAAGAACTTCAACATGCTGCAAAGGAAAACAAACACGTGGTATTAATATGGGTTCCATCCCATATTGGAGTACACGGTAACGAGATTGTGGACCGCCTAGCTCACGAAGCAGCAACAAGTGATCAAGTTCATCTAAATAAAATTGTGCCAGGTGATGTGAAATTGCGTCTTAAAAATGTAGTTAGTTGTGCGTGGCAAAACAAGTGGTCGCAGTGTTCCGAAAAATTAAAACAAATTAAAGGCAATGCTGTACAAAAACAGGCCCTTTCTCTATCTAGGAAAAAACAAGTTATCTTCACTCGGCTCCGACTTGGTCACACCCGTCATACACATCTCTACAAAATAACTAGAGACAATCCTCCATTCTGCCAGCAGTGTCACACAAATGTAACAATTAAATGTAACAATTATCCGACTGTCAAAAATACCATCAAACGAGAAGTAAATTTAACCTTCCCAGAGACATATCTGAGCTTCTTGGAGACGATAAAAATATCAACAATATCATCAAGTTTTTAACGGATATAGGAATGAAGGACATTTATAGACCAGTGAAAATAGCAAAAAAAAAACAATAAAAAATTAATAGCAGGATGAGACCAATTCCAAATGAAAGTACACATATTAGATAACATGTGGAACATTTTTCACCAAATCTGGATGAGGCGAACATGGGTTGGGGGAGCGCTTTTAGGGGTGAAAACGGTTAATTACGATTTGCGGCAAAACGGCACATCCTATCGAAAAAAGTTAAATCGAAAAGTTGTAGGCTATAAGAAGATCTACAACTTTTGTAAATAAGCATTTTTCACATAACCTCAAAATATCCGAGAAAATTGGAAAATTCGATGTTTTTGACTTTATTTTTTTTATCACTGAAAAAAAAATTTTTTTTTACCAAATATGGTGGAAACTTACCTGTTTATGTCCCAAACACGCTGTAATTTTTTTGTATAAAAATATTTTTTAAAACTCTTGTTTTTTATGTTTAAGTGAAAATGTAAGCATTTTTTCAATTGAAAAATCTCCCGATATTTTTTTAGCTTTTTTAGAGAAGTTGGCATTTTTTTTGTTTATTGAAACCTCTATTTTCTGATGGTGTAAAAAAATATATACGTTACTGTGGAAAATTTTGTCACAAAAGGCAAAAATCGGAAATTTATTTTCAACTCCTCACCATTGTCAATATCATGTTTTGCAGGAAAAGGAAAGAAAAATATAGTGAAAGCATTATTAGACAATAAAAACTTGTCACATTTAGCCAATATTTTCTACAAAAAAGATGCAAGTAAAGAAAATATCGCCAAAAATGGTTTACAATTAATTCTATCAATTTATAAATGTAGAAATAAAAATATAAGTTTGAATCAATTAAGATTTAACAAATACCAATTAGCAAGAGTAAAAACTTCTTTTAAACTAGCTAATCTCCGACCAACTGAAGGCGCAGCAGAACAACACTGTTACAGAGCATACCATCAGATTCAATCTTGGATGGGTAACAAACTGACGGCAACAAATTGGGGCTGGAAGCAACATGAACGTGGCATTGTGCCCATATTCACAAATGCAGAATTAATTCCAGAAATATTACTAAAAAGTATTTGCTGCAGCTGTGAGACTGTCAAAAGTGTGGGTGCCGAAAGCATGGTTTGAAATGTACCAATTTATGTTCAAATTGTCTTCTGATAAATGCTCCAATGTCGAAAAACCATTTTTTTGATACTAATGAATATGATGACATTATGGATGAGAAACCAACGCCAAATGAAGAAAATGTAGACGAACACCATGATGGTCTAGAAGATTTAGAGGAAACTGCAGAATCTGTAAGCATTACCGAATGTAATGAAGAAATGCCATCAAAGAAGCAAAAACTTAATTAATTGATGAAAAATTGGCCATTAAAATTATAATAATTAATTTCTTTTGTATTAAATAAACTTTTTCGTTAAAAAAGTTGTTGCGAATTTTAATTTGGTTCATGAGAAAAAAGTTTAAAAAAAATGTAGTTTATAGGTAAGTAGGCCAACTTTAAAAAGAAATATAGTTTAAAAAAAATAAAAAACACGCTTTTAAAGCATTAAAAATTTAAAAAATAACTTTTAAAATTAAAGCTAGTAATATTTTATTTTTAAATTTTTAGTGCTTTAAAAGCGTGTTTTTTATTTTTTTTAACTATAATTTAGTCACAAAATTAAAAATCACGAGACAAAGGCACTAGTGTAGTAAATTTTTAACAGAGGTTCGTTGGTTCCTGCTCGCTATGCAACTTATATTACGTCTGAGAATCTGAAAATGGTGAGAGGTTGAAAATAAATTTCCGATTTTTGCCCTTTGTGACAAAATTTTCCACAGTAATGTATATATTTTTTACACCATCAGAAAATAGAGGTTTCAATAAACAAAAAAAATGCCAACTTCTTTAAAAAAGCTAAAAAAATTTCGGGAGATTTTTCAATTGAAAAAATGCTTACATTTTCCCTTAAACATAAAAAACAAGAGTTTTAAAAAATATTTTTATACAGAAAAATTACAGCGCATTTGGGACAGAAAGAGGTAAGTTTCCACCATATTTGGTAAAAAAAAATTTTTTTTTCAGTGAGAAAAAAAATAAGATCACAAACATTGAATTTTCCGATTTTCTCGGATATTTTGAGGTTATGTGAAAAATGTTTATTCACAAAATTTGTAGATCTATTTATTGTCTACAACTTTGCGATTTAACTTTTTTCGATAGGATGTGCCGTTTTGCCGCAAATCGTAATTAACCGTTTTCACCCCTAAAAACGCTCCCCCAACCCATGTTCCCCTCATCCAGATTTGGTGAAAAATGTTCCACATGTTATTTAATATGTGTACTTTCATTTGGAATTGGTCTCATCCTGCTATTACTTTTTTATTTTTTTGGTCCATTTTAGAGCTATCTGCACTGGTCTATTAATTGTTCCACAAATTTTCCAGGTTTCCTTTTTGTTAGTTCACATGTATGTACTTAATATTGTAATAACTGTTTATTTTTAATAATGTATTTTCGATTGTTGTCGTTTATAACCCCAGTGGTTCGGACGGCATTAAATAAAAATAAATAAAAAAAATATTTTATTAAATTCCAAATTAAAGAACAGTTTGAAACAGGACTGACATTTTAGCTTATAATCATTTATAATAACTTTGACCCTTATAGGTAGGTTCTATAAAAAGCTGGTGAAGAAACGGACTTTGCAGAAAAAATTTCAGAACCTAGGAACCAAGATAGCACTTTTTTTTAAAATCATATTTCCATTTTTTATTAAAATTAACAACTTCTAAATGAAATCTAAATTTTATGAACCAACTTATAGGTGGCATTTACTGTGAAGGAGTAAACAGTTATAACCCGTTAAAGTGATGGTACTCGTAAAACACCGCCACGGAAAAATGGAGTAGAAAACTGTCCCAGTTCCGTTTTCTTAGAATGGAGCTTCAAATTGAAGCGCGCTGGCAAAATTTTAAATATCTCGGCTTTTATCGCATGTAGAACCGTAATTTTTTTTACTGGGGTAGCTCAACTCAATAATAAGAATTGTGCAATTTTCACTAGGAATAATCGGAAAATCCAGAAAAAATAAATTAATCAAAATTTTCCTTGAAAAAATTATTGAATTTTAATATTATTTCGTAAATAATATTTAAATTTTATTAGTTTATAAAAGTGTGTATTATTTATATAAAACTATAGCAATTATTATTTTACATAAATTAATACACTGGCGGGCAAAAAATTTAGGTCACTAGATGAATTATACACGTTTGATGCCTTGAATTTCCTAAACCTGTTGTCCGATTTGAGTGGTTTCTTTAGTATGCCATAGCTTTATTATTTAAGAATCTCAATGTATAATATTGTTGCTAGACAAGTAAGTGTCATTTTATACCGGGTGTAACAATCATGCTGTGTTTTTTCCATAAAGTTCGGAACACTCTGTGGAATATTATAGCATAGATAAAATATTGAAATTAAAACTCCATTGTAGCCTTAGGCTTTCTTAACCTTTTCTTTTTTGATTCATTGGCTTATGTTGGATAATAAAAAAGTTTGGTACTTTAACAACTAGCCACGTTCTTCATCAATACAGGGTGTTTCCAAATAAGTGCGACAAACTTTAAGGGGTAATTCTGGATGAAAAATAATGACCGTTTGGTTTATAAACAAACGTCCACAAATGCTTCATTTCCGAGATACGGGATTGTGAATTTTTTCTTAAAAACTGACGGTTTATTTGTTGCTCTAAAACCGGTTGAGATATGGAACTGAAATTTGGTAGATTTTAAGAGGTGGTTATTGAGCATTTCTTGACATACAATTAAGAATTTTATGTTAACCATTGGCGTGCATACGGGATGTATCTAAAATATTTATACCCGTATGCACGCCAATGGTGAATATAAAATTCTTATTTGTACCTCAAAAAATGCGCAGTAACTACTTCTTAAAACCTACCAAATTTCATTTGCATATCTCAACCGGATTTAGAGCAACAAATAAACTGTCAGTTTGTAAGAAAAAATTCAACATCCCGTATCTCGGAAACGAAGCATTTGTGGACATATCTTTATAAAGCAAACAGTCATTATTTTTTCATCCAGAATTACTCCATAAAGTTTATCGCACTTATTAAGAAACACCCTGTAATGATGAAGAACATGGCTAGTTGTTAAAGTGTGACTAACTTACCTAAGTCATACCTAACTTTTTTATTATCCAACATATGTAAATGAATAAAAAAAGAAAATATTAAGAAAGTCTAGGGCTATAATTGAGTTTTAATTTCAATGTTTTATCTATGCTATAATATTCCACAGAATGTTATGAACTTTAAGGAAAAAACACAGTATGATTTTTACTCCCGGTGTAAAATGACACTTATTGGTTTAGCAACAATATTACACATTGAGATTCTTAAATAATAAAGCTATAACATACTAAAAAATCACTCAATTCGGACAACAGGTTTAGGAAATTCAAGGCAACAAACGTGTATAATTCATCTATTGACCTAAATTTTTTGCCCGCCAGTGTACAATACATTTAATTATTTTATTTAATTTTATAGTTTTTATCGGTACCATATTTTTAGCGTGTTATAGCATTTAACTTCTTCACTGTATAATATGTCTCCTTTAAAATGTATTTACTTAATTGGATTATACAATTTAGATCATAGCTTAGAAGCCGTCCAATTTTTTGCTTGAGCTTTTTAATAGCATAAACAATGGAAATATGATTTTAAGAAAAAAATGCTACCTTGTTTTCTATTGGTCATAGAAATTTCTCTTTGCTTTTGGTTCACCAGCTTTTTATTGAGCCTACTTACAAGCATATAATGTAAAAACTTTCAAAGTTATTATAAATATTTATAAGCTAAAAAGTCAGCTCTTTTTAAAACTTTTTTTAATTTCAAATTTAATAAAATGTTTATGTTTTTAAATATACCTGAAAAACAAGTAATTGGACTTCTAACTTCTAGCTTTTCACCCAAAGTTTTCACCATAAGTCCTAGGTTGAACTCTTTGTGTAACTTTGTGTCGATTGATATACGATTTCACTAATTTTGAGTCATTTTTACTAAACTTTCGGTTATAATTGTTTAAAAAGAAATGATTTTAGAACCGGATCTAAAGATTCAAGCTCGAACTTTTTAATACGCTTCGATTGATGTGCCACATGTACTATTTTTGCGAGTATAATATGGAACTTCCTGTTAGAACTTTGAAGCCGGAAATGATTAAAAACCAAAAGTATAGATTTGTTCTCATTTTGCTAAGGCACGTCGAATAATATATCGGTTATACTATTTCAGTGACTTTAAAACGGTTGCAACTCTAAAACCGGAAGTTGGAAATCAAATTTCTCATCTTTTATACCATCCTTGGGTTATAAGCTTTCATTCGACACCTCATTTTTCGTTCTACCTGTATTAATAACGGAGGAGTTATATTCGCAGAAGGACGTTATTATATCTTTAGATGGAATAAGTAGGACATTTCGATAATTATATTTTGACAACTAATAAAATATGAACTGATATATAACATTACATAACAACTACTATAAAATAAAGGAGGATATCGAAATACAAAAGAATTAAACCTAAATCTAAAATCTTGAATTGAGAAGTCGAATTCGTTCAGATCTTCTTAACTGTGGAAGAGCATTACGTTCTTCAGCAACAGGTTCATTAATGGGTACCGCAGCAGGTTCATTAATGGGTAGGTACCAGTTCATTATCAGGATGATCAGGTTCTATCATTGGATCTACATTTTCGTTGATAGGATTTGGATGTGAATGAACTGGGGAAACTGAACGTTGAATAGACGGCAGAAGACGCAGGGGAAGTTCTTGGTACTGTGGCTAATAAATAATTACTTCTGGTTCGTTTACAAAGGTGACATTCTTTTTAGGTACCATGGTTTTACGAAATTGGTCAATGTGACGTTTTAGACAATAGCCATCAACAAGTTGGACTGGGTAATGTAACAATCCATACTTTTTAACAATTGTGCTAAATTCCCAAAATTCCTGGTTACCTTGGTAATACTGTACTTGTACTCTCTCCCCCAAATTTAACTGTCTTGCACCATTGTGTTGACTTTCTGATCTGGTAAGTTTTGGTGGACGTAGTGCGTCGAGTTTGATTCTGAAACACCTGTTCAGGTACATTTCAGCTGGTGATTTTTCACAGGAAAATGGTGTCGCTCTATACTTTAAAAGAATTTCTTGTACTTTCTTACTCATGGGTAAACGATCAATAGACATAGCTCTTAGTCTCATTTTTAGGGTTTGAACGTTTCGTTCAGTTAAGCCGTTTGTAGCAAGATGACCAGGAGCAATAAACTTTTGAAAAATACCATGGGTTTTTGAAAAAATTTTAAATTGATCACTTACAAAAATTGTAGCCTCCTCAGACACCATAACTTGCGGATATCGGTGAGTAGAACATATCTCTAACAGAAGATCAATGGTTTTTTCTGATGTTGGCGCATCCCTAAGAACTTTGATTTCAGCCAATCATGATTTAGCGTCAACTACAACAAAAAAATAAAACCTTGGAATGGACCCGCATAATCAATACGGATGCGGTCCAATTTTCTGTTGGAGTATTCCAGTGGTGTAGTGGGGCTTTTGAAGGTGACTTTCGAATTTCAGCGCAAGGTTGACATAGCTTGACCATAATTTCAATGTCTTTGTCTATGTTTTTCCAATAGCAATAATTTCTTGCAAGTTATTTTATCTTTGTAATGCCTATGTGAGTTCTGTGGAGTTCTGATAGGACCAGCCGTTGAAGTTGAAGTTGAGTTGGAATAACAATTCTCTGACCTTTAAAAAGGATCTCGTCTTTTAAAGTGAAATTATGTTCATTTTGATTTTTTGATTTTAAATCAGATTTAATTCTTGATAAAATAGGATCTGTGTCTGTGACAACTTTGATATTTTGATAGGTTAGATCATATGTTGAAATTTCTTTTATTGATTCATGACAGATACATTTAGTTTCTTCGTTGAGCATTTTTTCTAAAGAAGATGAAGGTTGATTGATAGAAGCTCTAGAAAAACAGTCGACGTTAACGTGATCAGAAGATTTTCTGTATTCGAGTTCGTAATCAAATCCTGATAAAAATTATGCATATCGAAGTAGTCTAGCAGAAGTTATTGAAGGCAATTTTGATTTTTGATGAAAAATTCTCGTTAGAGGGCTGTTATCAGTGATGAGTTTAAACTTACGCCCAAAAAGATATATGAAGAAGTGATTTACCGAAAACATAATTGCAAGTGCTTCTCGGTCTAACTGATTATAATTTTGGTCACCTTTGGTAAGAGATCTTGAAGCAAATGCGATAGGTCTTTCGATTCCATTAATAAAATGAGATAGTACCCCTGCAACACCGGTTGGACTTGCATCACAAGCTAATACTACGGGCAAACTTGGATCATATGAAATTAAATCTTGATCACTCGCAATTTCCTCTTTTAATTTGTTGAAAACTGTTTCAAATGAATTATTCCAAATAAATTTTGCTCTTTTCTGTAAAAGTTTCCGTAGAGGGTACGTTTTAGTTGAAGCATTAGGAATGAATGAATCGGGTATAATACATTACCATAACAAGAAACCTTCGAACTCATTCTACATCTGTGGGTCGTAGCATGTCGAGAATAGCTTGAATCTTTTTTGGAGACTTTAAAATTTCGTTGTGTCATAAGATGACCAAGATATTCTGTTCAGGTGTAGATTAAACATTTTTAGTCGTTGAAGGCGTGCGTCAAGATTTTGTCGACATTCTTCTTTACTGGATCCATGAACAATTATGTCATCAAAGTGTGAGTGAATTTTGATAAAATTTGATCAATAATTCGATTGAACTCTGAAGGAGCAGTTTTAATACCAAAAGACAGTCGATGCATTCGATATGTTTCTCGATGTGTTGATATAGTTTGGATAATACTGCTCTCTTCGTTTACTGCTAGATGATGATATGCTTTGAATAGATCCAATCGACAAAAATATCGTGAATCTTTTAAGCTGTTCAATATATCTTCGATTTTTCTGATTGGATAGTTTGCGGACACAATTCTATCGTTAATACCAATTTTGTAATCTACACAAAGTCTCACACCTCCATCATCTTTTGGAATAACAACCAGTGGTGAACCCCAATCACTATGGTTGACTTTCGATATAATTCCTTGAGCTTTTAGGCTGTCAAGTTCTTTCTCAACTTTCTCCCTAAGTGCATACGGTACATCTCGTTCTTTAAAGTAGACTGGCTTGGCATTTTTACGCAGTTGCAAATTTATTTTAAAATTTGATACAAGTCCAACTTTTTTTTAAATATGTCTGAATATTTTTGAATAAATTCTTCTTCATTAGCCGGTATATTTTTAATTTGTCTGATTCCTGTTGAGTTATCGATGTCTTGAAGGTTAATGTTTAAATGTCTTCTCCATATACGGCCTAATAAGGAGTCCAATTCATCAGGAACTACATAAAATTCTTCTGTTGAAATTTTATTTTGATATTGTATCGATGTTTTTGCTTTTCCCAGGGGATAAAATACGTTTTTTGTATATGATCTAAATGCAATATCAGATTTTTGAAGTGGTAAATTCAGATTTAGTTTTTTAAATTTTGATTCTGAAATAAGTGTAAATCCTGCTCCAGAATCAACTTCAAATGTTGCCGGTTTGTTTTTAATAAGCACTGTCACATAAAATTTTTCAGCAGCTCTGCAAGATTGATTTTCACAAAAGTCTACAATTTTATGAATGCCAAAAATATCCTCTGATTCTGTTTCGCTGGTTGATGGTTGATAGTCGTTTAGATTATGGGTTGAGTTAGATTTATCTTTGTTTGGTAAAAGCGTTGAAATACAAACTGAAATGACGTGACCATATTTTTACAACCTTTGCACAGAAGTCGTTTAGGATTGATTTCACACTTTTTAACAAGATGTTGCTGACCACATCGTAAACATCGATTTTCTATCCCCAATTCTTGAAAATTGATTCTTGACCTAGACTGGGAGCGCTTCCTAATATAAAACACTGAATTTGTCCACTGTTTAGATTGATTGGGTTGGTATTTAAAGAATTGTTACTTGATGAAAATTCTTTTCTCTCGGTAATTGAAGATTCTAAGATTAAAGCCTTTTCTTCTAATTTTTCAAATGATATTTCATTGGATTCCAGAAGACGTTCTCTAATTAAGTTATCTTTGATGCCTCGAATAAACTGAGCTCGTAAAAAATGTTCAGAAATGTTTACCTGACATTTGCACGTAGAAATAAATTCACATTCAAGAGTAGCTTGCTTTAGAGCAGTTCTATATTCGGAAATTGAGTGATTTTCTTGTTGATATAAGAAAAGAAATTTATACTGCAACACAAGAATATTTTTCTTTGGATTCAGGAGATTCTGAAGTTTCTTTACAATGGTGTTGTAATCAAAATCTCCAATCTTGTGAGGCGCAACTAAGGCTGAAAAACAGTTGCAGAGCCAATAGAATTCAATAGTAAGCCTAAAGCAAATTTCTTGTCATCGAAAACGTGTTCTTTTTTAAGGTAGTTTTCGAAACGTTTTATGTACATTGGGATGTGAAGTTATTTTTTTGTTCATTAAAATTTTCGATTAAAGGTATAAAATTATTAATATTCGAATTTGAAGTATGTACTTGCCAAACTTTTCTGCAGTTGATCTAAAATTTCCTGGTTTACCATCATAAATTTTTTAAATTAATCTGCATCCATGTTTAATTTTTGATTTAAAAGTCTGGTTATTCAATCATTTACCTGTCGCCAATTTATTATATTTTCTGATGGAATAAGTAGGAGATTTCGATAATTATATTTTGCCAACTAGTAAAATATGAACTGACATATAACATTACATAACAACTACTATAAAGTAGAGGAAGATATTATAGACGTACAGACGGACAAACCGTCATGAAACCGGAAGTATATATCTGTTCTCGTCTTGCTAAGGCGCTTCGAATAATATACTGCTTGTACTCTTCCGATGACTTAAAACAGTACTTCCGGTTGTATTTCTAAAACCGGAAGTCCTAGGTCAAATTTCTTACCTTCAGTATCATCATTGGATTATAAGCTTTCATTTGACACCTCATTTGTTATTCTACCTGGTATAATGACGGAGAAGTTGTGATTACGGACGGACGGACAAGGATAACAAAACAAATTGAATTACTTATTTGGTCGATCTGTTTGAAAGTTAGCAAACTTTAATTGATAGACTGTCACAATTTTTAGTAATTATGGTACATCTCGTTATGCAAAAAACAAAGTTATTAACATTTATAAATTACTTAAATTACTGCAAAAATAAGGGGTTTTCACAGGTATCTCTGCCAATTTTTATGCATTTGAATTAAATGTTGTTCTGAAGTTATTTCCTTGTGGCATTTTTATAGTCAACTATTTATAATGGGAAATAAGCCACAATTTTACCAAAAAAAGATTTTATTAACGTTTCGAAGCCCAAATCGGGTTTCGTTGTCAAAATACAAAATATTACTAAAATATACAAAAATGTTGTTGCTAAGTAAAAAAAATCTTCTAATACTTTATTTAATCTGACTCATTTATATTGGCAATTCGGACGTATATTATAAATTTTAAAGTAGAAGACTTTAAAATGATATCGTCAATATTTATGAGTTGCGTTCCTGGGACGACTTTACTAAAAGAGAGTTCATTCGATTACATGAAATCAATCCCAACTCAAGAATATCAACGTCACAAAAAATATCATAGCTTGTGATCTGTCTTTAAAAAGACAATCAAATGCAACGATGACAGTAAAATTCTCGCGTTAGAGATTCCATAGTAAATCACGAGGGAAAACCAGAAAAAAACCTCGTGATACTATCCCGGCATCGTAAGTATTTGGTCTTACATTTAATTTACTTTCAAAGAACTAATACCAAATTCTAATATGTTTAAATTTTAAATAATATTAATAATACATAGATATACAATAAGTAATATGTACTAAAATATAAAATTTGTACTAATTCGATATGTTATTGACTTACTAAACGTGGCATTTTCTTTCTATTGACTTCCTCTTTCAGTATGGGTAACCACATCTTACTGCATTCTACCGAGGAATTTGCGACACAATTGGTTTTATTTAGCATAATTAGAGCCGCTTCTTTGATTTTCACTTTTTAATATCTGATTCTTTCAGGAGTATACTTGAATCTCTCCATTGAACTCTATGTTCATTATCCCATACGTGCTAACATATTTGAGATCTATCGAATTCTCTATTTTTAATATAAGACTGATGTTCACTTATTTATCGTTTAAAGGTCTTGATGTTTCACCTCAATAAAATTGTTCGCATTCACAAGGTATTTTATAAATGCAATTCTTTGTTCTTTCTTTTTCATTGTTAGGTTTAGTTTTAGATAGAATATATCTCAATGTGTTTGTTGTTTTGAATGTTGTTGAAATGTTGAATTTATTTTCTATTGTTTTAAGTTTCTCGGAGAGTCCTTTTATATATGGTATTGATATTTTCCTCGTATTATTTTTTGTGAATGTTGTAGGATCCCGTTCTAAGTTGTTCTGTTCCATTCGATCCAATCTTGGCAATTCCTTATTTATAAACGATAAAGGATAATCATTTTTTAATAAAAGGGATGTTAACAATTGTTTTTCTTCTAAAAATGAATTTTCGTTAGAACAAGTAATTTTGGCTCTATCATATAAGGATTTATTGATTCCCTTTTTAACGTTGATGTTGTGATTTGATTTGTAATTGAGGTATATAATATATAATGCAACTCATAAATATTGACGATATCATTTTAAAGTCTTCTACTTTAAAATGTATAATATACGTCTGAATTGCCAATATAAATGAGTCACATTAAATAAATTATTAGAAGAATTTTTTTACTTAGCAACAACATTTTTGTTTATTTTAGTAGTATTTTGTATTTTGACAACGAAACCCGATTTGGGCTTCGAAACGTTAATAAAATCTTTTTTTGGTAAAATTGTGGCTTATTTCCCATTATAAATAGTTCATTTTAATTTAGAAACTCTAAAATGTATAGGATACGTTTTATAGGCAAAAAAATGAGTCTTTCACTCTATCATTGTTTAAAAAAACAAAGCAAAATTAGCTGTACGCCTTCACGGAATTATAATCAGTTATTCCTCATATACCTTTTAGAACGTTTTTTTAGAACAGAAAAACCTGCATAGAACATTTTTTATGTGAAATCAATTATTTTTCCCAGACTGACTGGAGTAAAAATTGTGTTTTGATTTATATATCAACTTGTCCTTTATTGTTAACTAGATGACAAAACAGCACGTATTTTTCATCAAACAGCATCGTGATAAAAAGCATTATTTTATTGATCAAATAGTTTGAATTAAAATTGCTCAATATTATGTATGAAAATAAAATTCTGGTAAACATTTTAAAATGAATTTAACGTTATTATTTCAAATTTTACTGAAAACTAACATTACTAAACCAAATATAAATGACAATAGAATGTATTGTCTGCAAAAGTTATTGAATTATTGGTACAATGAAGCTGAATAATTTGTCAAGTACCTACATCATAACACGAAACAAAGGACAGCGATAACATTAAATTGGTACAATTATGACTCTTTGTTGTCTGTAGCAAGCTGCAACTAATTGAAAATTATTAAAGTTGAGTTACCCGGGATGTATTATACTCAGCAATACAATACTCAGTTTGACGTAACAGTTTCGTTTATTAAAAGAAATTTTTCACATCGAGTAATAAGAGAAAAGTTAAATTATGAATCCAAAACTTAGTTTTAATGTAAATAGAAAGCAGGAGTAAAATTATGAAAGTTTCACTGGCATGAGTACATAATTAAATATATTGAGTTTATCAACTTCACAGAGTTTTGCACCACCAAAAATTATGCTCATTTTGATAGTGTGATCAACGAATATAGACGCAAATAGAAGAAGAGTTTAAATGGGACAAACAGTTACGTTTTTGCCACTTCAAAATTGTCCCTTTTGAGGGAGACTGCACAAACGCTTGGGGGAAAGTGGAAAAGGAACGGAGCGATTTAACTTTAATATCCAAGTTTCGATGAAATATTGAAATTTTGATGCCATTGATTTGCAAATTGTTTTTTTTTCATAAAATCTTTATTTTTAATACATTAATCGTTAAATTTATAATTCTAAAACTTAAGGAGGTGCCTATGAAAACTTCAATATTAGAAGTATTTGTTTTATTAGGTACATCCAAATATAACTTTAACTTTGAATTACAACCAACACAACGAAAAAATCTTTACGTAACATTTTGTTATAGTTTTGAATTACAATATTGTTTATGGGCTGGCCTAATCGAGCTAGAACGTGTAAGTTCGCATTGGACTACCTCTGTAATATTTTGTAGTTTTAATAGAGAAAAAGTTGATATTAATTAATAAGAATCACAGTGGAGTAAAGGCTATAGCGGGATAAGATGGTCAAAAATGCCCCCGCACCGATCAGCCCCGCTACTTATATTCTCGAAAAAGGATATAAAATTATGCCCTCATGCAAATTTTTAGCTTCCCAGAGGTCCTAAAACGTCTTAAATCGAGAAAAGAAAAATTTTTAGGTTTTATTTTTTTGTGACCGCAATTTTACTTTAAAAAATCTGAAAAAATTCAAGAGGCTGTATATTTTGAATACAAAACATCTTATTTTTTTTCAGATTTTTATAATGAAAAATTAGCCTAGGAAAAATTTTTGAAATTTTCAAAAAATTTTTAGGTTATGATAATATGATTTGGCCAACTTTTAAATAGTATTCTTTTATGTACTTTTTGCCGTTCTTTTAAAATGTCAGAGGCAGAATTTTTAATATCTGAGCGGAAAGAACGAAAAAATCGAAAAAACCGTTTTTGGCTGTCTCGGGACAGCCAATTTTAGGATTTAGGATCTTAAATACAACAACTGAAAAAAACTAAAATTGTTAATTTTGTCACATGTTTTGCCAAATTTGGTATGTGGTGTTATAATAATATTTGGAACAACTTTTCCAAATAACTTTTATCGATATCTGTAACGCGAAGCAAATCGAATCTCATATCGAAAATTCACCCTGTTTGTAGTAGACCGCGTTTAAAATTTCAGTTGACTATTTTAAAAATTGTGAACCATCACCTTGTATAACTGTGCAAAATTTCAAAGCTATATATATTTTGATAGCCGAAACATAGGGGTGTCTTCATCTTACATGCGACACACTGTATGCTATCAATTTGATAATTTATTGCAACTAATATAGTCGAATTTTTTATAGATTCAAAATATACAATCAAAGTACTGACTAATTCACTAATTTTATCATAAAAAGTTCAAATTGATTGCATTGAAGTATTGAACCAATTAATAATGTGTATTAATAATTAATGTATATTAATAATGTGTATATAATTATTATGTATGTGTAATTTACAGAGTGAGTTTTATGTATGGAAACCCTCAATTATCTCGGAAATGGCTTGCACGATTTTTATGGATTGTTGTGGGTTGGGGTTTTCTAATGTGGCCGATATTATAGTAATACTTACATTGTTGTCAGATCTTCCGTTTTTCTGAAAATCTAATTAACTTTCTTACTTCAAATGGAACACCCTGTATATTTTTTGTGTTTTGAAGTCCTTAAGAAATACTGATTATTTTCCATGTTATATTCCCTATACCTAAATGCCATAATTTCGGAGTTATTGCTACATTTATTTAAAATAACTTTTTAAACAAATTATAAAAATAAATTTTTTCGGCCTGCGTAGACATTATTTTACGTTCTTTGGACAATTGGGAACAAAAAAGTTTTCTTCTAATTTTTCTCTAAAGTTAATCGTTTTCGAGTTATAAATAATTTAAAACTGAAAAGAAATCGAATAATTACGATTTTCAAGGTAAAAAACACAAAAAAAAATATTATTTTTGAAACTGCCAAGTATAGAAATTCAAGCTAAAGCCTTATTTTATCAATCAGTTACCAGCAATTTGAGCGTGTTTCATTCTAAAATATTGTTTTTTAGTTGTTAATGCAGCAGCCCGATCGCCCGTCCTGTCATATTATGCGCTTCATTAACATTTATTAAAAAGCAATGTTTTAGAATAAAACGTGCCAAAAATTTTTATAGCGAGCCCCTGGAAGAAGGGTTTTGGGTACTCCGCAGTTTCAAAAATAATGTTTTTTATTTTTGTTTTTGAACCTTGAAAACCGTCATTATTCGATCTTTTTTCTGTTTTAAATTGTTTATAACTCGAAAACGATTAACTTTAGAGAAAATTACGAAAACCTATTTTTGTTCCCAATGATACAAAGAACGTAAAATAATGTCTACACGGGCCGAAAAAATTGATTTTTATAATTTCTTTAAATTTCTTTTTAAATAAATGTAGCAATAACTCCGAAACTATGGCATTTAGGTATAGAGAATATAACATAAAAAATAATCAGTATATTTGAAGGACTTCGAAACGCAAAAAATATACAGGGTGTTTTATTTGAAGTAAGCAAGTTCATTAGATTTCCAGAAAAACGGAAAAACTGACAACAATGTAATTATTAATTATATTAATTATTACAATGTAATTATTAATATAAATATTATAATAATTATTATTATAATATTTATAATAGAGTGAGTTTTATGCATAAAAACCCTCAAGTATCTCGGAAACGACTTGCACGTTTTTCATAGGTTTTGGTGGGTGGGGGTTTTCTAATGCAGCTGATATTACAGTGATAATTACATTGTTTTTGTATTGTTATAATTACCCCGACACCAATAGGTAGAAGGGAATTTGATTATATATATATAATTACATTGTACGTATTAATATAATATTATTTTAATTATTATAATAATATTATATTAATACGCATTTATTGGTTTAATATTTCAATGCAATCAATTTGAACTTTTATGATAAAATTAGTGAATTAGTCAGTATTCTCATTGTATATTTTGAATCTATAAAAAATACGACTATATTAGTTGCAATAAATTATCAAATTGATAAGATACAGTGTGTCGCATTTAAGATGAAGACACCCCTATGTTTCGGCTATCAAAATATATACAGATTTGAAATTTTGCAGTCATACAGGGTGATGGTTCACAATTTTTAAAATAGTCAACTGAACTTTAAATTTTAAACGCGGCCTACTGCGAACCCACAAACGAATTTTCGATATGCGATTCGATTTGCTTCGCGTTACAGATATCGATAAAAGTTATTTGGAAAAGTTGTTCCAAATATTATTATAACCCCACATACCAAATTTTATGACAAAATTCACAATTTTAGTTTTTTTTTTCAGTTGTTGTAGTCAGGATCCTAAATCCTAAAATTAGCTGTCCCGAGATGCATCTCGCGACAGACAAAAACGGTTTTTTCGATTTTTTTGTTCTTTCCGCTCAGATATTAAAAATTCTGCCTCTGCCATTTCAAAGAACGGCATAAAGTACATAAAAATATACTATCTAAAAGTTGGCCAAATCATATTATCATAACATAAAAAATTTTTGAAAATTTCAAAAAATTTTCCTGGGCTCGTTTTTCATTACAAAAATTTGAAAAAAATTAGGTTGTTTTGTAATCAGAAGATACAATCTCTTGAATTTTTTCAGGATTTTAAAGTAAAATTGCGCTCACAAAAAAATAAAACCTAAAAACTCTTCTTTTTTCGATTTAAGACGTTTTAGGACCTCTGGGAAGCTAAAAATTTGCATGAAGGCATAATTTTATATCCTTTATCGAAAACATAAGTAGCGGGGCTGATCGGTGCGGGGCATTTTTGACCATCTTATCCCGCTCTAGCCTTTATTGTGTTATGCACCTGCTGGTAATATTTCGGTGAGTGAAATTTAGTTTTACTGCACTTAATGGCACAAAACATAAACATTCACAACACCTTATTTATTAAACAACTGTTTTGCTCCTCTTATCAATAATCAGAATAAAACTAATATTGGAACATCTAATCACCTGTCGATAGGCAGCCCGAATTACGATGAGTAATTACTGGTTGCTGAACGTAATACAGTAGAACCCCTCAAATCCGAACCCCGCTAATTCGAACGCTCGGCAAATCCAAGCCAACGGAAAGTGAAAAAAATTAAAAAATTCAAGACAAAAACTTAAAAACATGTGTATTATACAGAGTAAAACCAGACAATTGAACAATGTAGGATTAATAGAACTTTGGCATTTAAAATTTGTTAAAAATGAAGACCTAATTTAATATGTAGTGCTTATAAAGGTTTTTTTTATTTATAATTGGCTTTGGCATAAACCAATTAGCCAGACTTACTTATAAAGGTTAAACATAAACTTACTTCGATTCTCTCGTAGTCAAATTGAGTCCAAACATATTGTCCACAGTCTTACGAGAACGTTTTGGGACTCAAAATCAACGACAATGAAATCTTTGAATTACTGAAGATAGGCTAACTTTCGCATAATCCGAACTTTTTGGAATCCGAACAGGCTGTCCCCTCAATTAGTTCGGATTTTCGGGGTTCTACTGTATATACAAATAGAAGCTAAAAATATAAGATAATCTCCAGGGTTGCTTTTGACTACGAGGGCATCCTAAATAAAAATATGAGTTCCCTACCGAAAATAACACCACGATGACAAACACCTCACAGCCTTTCACTTCATACACAGCAGCAGTAAAGAAAAACATACCACCGAAAGCATCTTTCTCCAGCAAACAGCAAGCTATAGTGATGCACTCTGGAGAAGACTTAAAGTTATATGACCACGTTAAATCCATACGAGACATTATCGGACCAAGGAATATATGTTTCGCCTCAAGGATCTTAAACAGCAGAATATGTATTTATTTAACCAAAATTGACCTACTTGAGCAGCTTATTTCCACAAACCCTACTATTACCATCGGAAGCCATATCCTGTCAGTAAGAAAATTAGAAAAAATAATCTGCTATGCAGACGATGCAATACTAATCTCTCAAAGTGAAGATGATTTACAAGGTATGCTGCACCAATTTAACATAACCGCTAGAAAATTTAACATGTTAATTTCCCCAAAAACAAAATGCATGGTTATAACAATGAATCTAATAAGATGTAAATTGGAGCTGGAGGGTTAGATAATAGAACAAGTGATGGAGTTCAAATATCTAGACATTACACTATCTAGTTACGGAAGGCTCGAAACAGATATGGAAGATCAAGTGAATAGAGCAAACAGAGCCGCAGGTTGCCTGAATGACACAATATGGAGAAATAAAAATATGGGAAAAGAAATGAAAGGCAGAATTTACAAAACAGTCATCAGATCAATAATAACATACGCGGCATAATCACGACCCGGCACAGAGAGGAAAAAAGATTGCTCGAAACAGCGGAGATGAAAACCCTTCGAAAAATCGATAGTAAGACTCTATGGGACAGAGCTAGACGTACAGATATACGACGGCGATTCAATGTGGACAATATTAATAATTGGCTAAGAATTAAAAGAATAGAATGGAATCACCACATAAGCCGAATGACAACAAATAGTGTAGTAAGGAGAGCGAGAGACGGTTCCCCAATAGGAAGAAGATCAGTGGGAAGACCACGAAAACGGTGGAACGAGAACTTACTAGAGGCACATTGAAAAAAACAGACAGAGTCATGTCTATACAAAAAGAAGAAGAAGAAGAAGAAGAAGAAGAAGAAGAAGAAGAACCTGTTTTAATATAGTTTCAGTACACTTTCTTGTTCTAGACTTTTTATATTATATCTGATTTCTTTTAACTCTTTCACGCTTTCTTCGTGGTTGGCTTCAGTGTTCTGTGGTTTCCTGTTTGTTGGTGTTGTTATTTTTGTTTTCAGAAAATAATGGTCACTACCGCATGATGGGCCTTTATGTACTCTTACGTCTTAGAACTTTATTCGTTAATTTTTGTCTACTTATATATTTTATATTTTTGAAGTTATTCTTGTTTAGGCGCGATGCGATTGAGAGTAAAATTTCATAAATCTGCGCGCATGCGCACACAGACAGTAATAGTTCGTTGCTAATCTTTCAAGATAGGTATGTATGTATCTGTATCAGTACAAATAAGTCATTAAAAGAATATATTAGTGCTTTTAGTAAATGTATTATTTATTATAATTTTTGGATTTGTCTTTCTCTGTAGTAAGATAATAAAATATTATGTAGGTATAACATTTTTATATGTCTATTTGTCACCGTGTTGTGTTATTATATCCGAAACTTACGTGTCATTTAAAGAAGCTCTGGTGGCGTAGTTGGTAGAGTGTTGGGTCAGTGATTAGAAGGTCGCACCGGTCGCGGGTTCCAATCCTGGACGATTTATATTTTAATTTTTGGTTGTTTTAATAAATTTTTTTTGAAAGTGGTAGATAAGAAATTTAGTTTAATATTTAAATAAAATACAAATAATCTGTTAAGTATATTTACTTCGTTGAAATTACATAATAGAAGAATAACTTCTTACGTGCGTACAAAGTACACACACATTCTTTTTTTTCTGATTTTCAAATTAAGAGCAAAACCAAAGGAAAGAATATTTAAAACGTAAAATCTAATATTTTTGAAAAGTGGCTCGAATTAAGTTTGTAGAAATCATAAATCTCGTTGGAAGGTACACAAAGGGACTTTAAATCTAATTTTAAACGAGCTTCAAGTTAATACTTCACTGTAACAAGGCACGACTAAGACAAATAAATAATTTACTTTTTTAGGGTCAAATGCTGGCGATCTTTTAGGTTAAAGTGCTTATTTCGATTAAAATAATAATTTTTTAACGAGGCGCTTCTTCATTAAAACAAAGTTAGTTTTTTTCACTATACGTTACTAATAGCTAATATAACGTAAAACTTACCTTAAATTTTTAATTATGAGTGACAATTATGACGAAGATAATTAACTTTCCAGTGAAACCATGCGATAATGTTTACTTTAAAAATTTTGATAATATTCAAGTTATTGATTATTTAACTTACTATATCCCTGACAAATATGTTTATTTGTTTAATATGCTCTACATACCTTGTAGACCTAGTGCTTTACAATTTTACAATTTTGCACAATACATATATTATGATAGTTTACACTCATGTTTTATATAAAATTGTGTATTTAATCTCTATGTAAAAATGACTGAATTATGGTTCTCCACTGTATTCTATTTTTTTCCTTCTCTTTCCAGTCTGTAATTTCCATCGATCCTATATCTTCCTGAAAGTTTTCTTGCCATCTTTTTCTTGGCCTACTTCGTCTCCTTGTCCCAACTGGTCTTCTTAGCAGTATCTTCTTTAGCATTCTTGCCATATCCATTCTCTCGACATGACCTGCCCACCTGATGCTTTGTGCTTTTGTGTATCTTGTTATACTTGTTTCCTTGTAAAGCATCCTTAGCTCTTGATTGGTTCTTCTTTGCCAATTCCGTAGTTTTCCTCTGAAAATAGCTCTCAGTATCTTCCGTTCCCACCTCTCTATCATTTTTTCTTCTGCTTTATTTAGCACCCATCTCTTACACACGTAGGTGACCGTTGCTCTTATTACGGTTTTGTATATTCTCGATACGTACTTTGACTTTAATAATTTTTTTAAACTGCCGACCTTTCAGTTATCTTTTGTTATCCTGCGCTTCATGTATGTCCTGTGTTTATTTTGCTCGTGTTCATTTTTCGTCTATTATGACCCGTAAATACTAGATATGTAAAGTGCTTTACTGTTTTAAATTTATACTATTTTCCATCGAACGCTGTTAACTTTAGCATATCTTCAGGTTCTCTTTCTGTGTTTCCTAGCACCATGTATTTAGTTTTTTCTTCATTTATTTTTAGGCTGAATTTTTTTGCCTCTCTCACCAATCTTCTCGCGATACTCTCTAATTCGTTATTTGTTTTTGCTAGCAGCGTAAGGTCGACGGCGTAGGCCATGCATTGATGCTCGTTACGATAGATCGTTTCTTGCGTTTCTATTCAGCTGTTCCTTACAATGATTTCCAAAACAAGATTAAATAACACTGCTGATAGAGGGCCACTTTGTCTAAGTCCTTTTTTTATGACTGTTCTACACTATTTCGTTGCTTGTCATATTTAAGGTCATTCTGACCAGGTTGATTAGTTTTTCTGGTATTTTAAGCTGTTTTAGTGCTTCTTATTTTTTTTTCATCAATTTTATCACAAGCCTGTTTAAAATCTATGAATAGTGCATAAAAAACCATTTTATGTTCGTAGCACGTTTTTGGATTCCTTCTATTTATAAATATTTTTTTCTGTCGTCGATCTGTTATTTCTAAAGCCTGCTTGGTATTTTCCTATTAGTTTCTCTGCGTATACCTCTAATTTTTCTCTCACAATCATAGCAAATATCTTATAGCACACGTCAAGCAGAGCAATACCCCTGTAACTTTGTAGCATCGTTGCATCCCCTTTTTTATGTAATGGGATTATCCAGGCTCTGGCCCACTCTTCACGCATCTTTTCCTCTTTCCATATAAGTTCTATAAGTTCATACACCTTTTCCTGTAGTTTTCGTCCCCCTGCCTTCAGTCTTTCTGCACTTATTTCATTTTGACCTGGACTTTTATTGTTTTTCAGTTTGCTTACAATCCTTTCCACTTCGTCTTTGGTTCGTTCGGCTACTCTTATATCTGTTTCCTCTGTTCTGTCTTCGTTGTCTTCCTGATCTTCTTCATCACCGTTTAATAATGTTTCGAAATACATTTTCCATTCTTTCATAACTTTCTCACTTACTAGCTCTCCTTCTTTTGCCTTTATGTAGCTTGTTTTACTGTGGTAACCTTTTTATATTTTCTTTACCTCTTGATAAAATGATCTTATTTCATTGTTTTTAAATTTTTCGAATTAAACTGGATTAACGGATGTTGGAGACTGAAACACCAAAACATATAATGAGGCAGACACCAGTAGGGAGAAGGTCAAAGGGAAGACCCAGACTTAGATACATGGGACAAGTGAAACAAGATCTGAAAACATTTGAGATTATTAACAGGAAAAAGAAAGCAAGGAACAGAAAAGAATGGCGGAAAATGGTAGAAAAAGCCAGGACCCAAAAAGGGTTGTCGAGCTACTGATAAAGACATAAATTAAAGACACAAAAAATATTGCTATAAAATAACCGTTGACCTACTCAAAACGGAAACCTATCTCAAAATTCCCAAATCGTCTAATTTTCGAAGTCTTCGCCAAACTTACTGTCTACATAAGGGTTATCATTTAATCAAACCTGTTTTAAAAGTCGGACCTGACGGATATATTTTGGACGTACAAGGCCCCTATTTTTCTGATTCAAGAAATAACGATGCTGCAATTTTACAACATCACCTTGAAGATGAGGAACAAGACGAAGTAAATAACTTGCGTAACTGGCTGCAACCAAATGATATTGTAATTGTAGATAGAGGCTATCGTGATTCTATTCATTTATTAAATTATTTAGGCCTAGAATGTCATATGCCACCACTTCTACCAAGAGGACAAAGACAGTTGTCTACTGAAGATGCTAATAAAGCGCGATTAATTACTAAAACAAGATGGATAGTTGAAGCTCGGAATGGACATTCAAAAAGTATTTTTAAATTGTTTTGTGGATTAATACCGGTCCATCATATGCCTAATATTAGAATGTTTTTAAAAATTGGGTGCAGTTTAATTAATAAATAATTTCCACCTATTCAAATGCAACGTGCAACTACAGAATTGGCAGAAACAATGCAGGAATTGGCTGCATATGAAAATGTCGTAAAAGCTCGTGTTGAAGTTGACCGTTTGGACTTACAACGTATTCAAGACGATGCATGGGTGAATTTAGATGAACTTATTTTACCAGAATTTCCCATTTTGTCGTTACAACAGATTAGAGATTTGACTATTTGAATCTACCAAGTAAAACTTGCACCCAGTTACATTCAAGATAAATTACAGAGAGAAAACATTGAACATTTTACATTTCAAGCACTTTTAGAAGAACAGGGTCTTCTTAGAGCTCGTATTTACTCTAGATTTCGTCAGGCGACTAAACATCAATTATGGATAGCTTTTCAACCACTCCATCTAGAAAATGACGGTGACAATATACCAATCGACGGCTACTACTGCACTTGCAAAACTGGTGCACGAACTGTTGGATGCTGTGCTCATGTTGCAAGTGTATTATGGTATCTAGGGTATGCAAGGCATGACGCAAATATAAGGTATCCATCAACACAGTTATTACATTCTGTCTTAGACGCTCCTAACAGAGACGTGCATTTGAATCAGTAATTGTTGACTTTTTGAATACCACAACTTGGTTTTTAATTTTTTTATATATATTTTTAATAATTAATGACAACATGGATTAGGCCTAATGGGGAAACCATGCAAAAAAAACGCGCCTTGCATTTTACCTCAATGGTGGTGGGGAAATGAATGCATTATTTAATCGAAATTAGTTACAGATTTTATGTATACTTACCATACATAAATAATAAAAAATGATTAGTATTGCACAACATTTACACAGACGAACCACTGACTAACGAATGCATTATTTAATCGAAATTAGTTACAGATTTTATGTATACTTACCATAAATAAATAATAAAAAATTGATTAGTATTCCACAACATTTAAACAGGCGAACCACTCACCATTGATAATTTTTAACGAACGCCTATGTAATAATTAAATATTTGGTGAGAAGTAGGAAAGTATAAATAGTTTCACTAATCCGCTTTTAGGACCCGCTTGGTTTAAGCTGCTTTGAATAGCACCCTGAGTAATAGTAATTGTAACTGACATTTTTATGAACTCCCAAAAAATGATTTTGATAAACTTTAATTGCAATTTGCGCCGTAATTAATCATAATTAAGAGTTGGCGCAATGATAAGATTTGACCGTTAATTTAAAACGAATCTATTCGTATAAATTTTATTGAATTTGAGTGACATTATATTTTCCATAAGATGTGTGCGATGTCCTTTTGCAATTAATTGTTTTTGTCTTTGGTTTTGTATCATATTTACTGTATGTTGACGATTTATCTAATTTTAGTAAATTGTAGTTGTTATTTGTTATTTGTTGTTGATATTATTTTTCTTTTGACTGTATGTAAGCTTTGTCCATAAAATTGTAAAAATTTTCAGTGACAATAAAGCATATTTCTATTCTATTCTATTCTCCTCCGGTGTTTTATTGTATTTTATAATTTTATTAATTAATGTTGTTAATTGTTCTCTCATGGTTGCTCCACACTAAGTAAGTCTGCTTGCAGTTTTATTAGGTGGATCAAGTAGGTCGACATAACTGTTGCCGGTCCCCAGCACGGATAAAGGAGGAGGGGATCTACAAACAGGTAAGCACCCTTTTGATAGATTTTAAAAGCATACAGCTCATAGTAACAATAATAAATTTAATATTAGTAAATTGTGTTTTTTAAATTTTAAGTTTTTGTGTATTTTTATATCCGCAAAACACGAAATTTTATGCACTTCCAACTGTCTGTTTCAGCATTATTCTATCATGTGTGCAATTAGGAAGCTGAAAATTAAAGGGAGAAACTATGTGGAAATTCTGAAGAGTAATTAGCCTACTGAGAATGATTATTTCTAGGCATAGTGAGGGAAACAAACAGACGAGGAAAAGAAAAATACTTTCCTGATGCATTGCATGTACGATTACAATTCGTTCGGAAAATGTCTGAAAAAGTTTGTAGGATTGTACGCAGGTATAAACAATAGACGCCATTAGAATGTTTCGGCTCACTTTAACATTTGGGAGAAAATGAGGTAACTGTGTGTCTGCATACAATGGCAAAAATATAACGAAAGTACGTAAACAAGTACTTGTTTTTCCTACTGCTGCGGTATGACATTGTTGAATTAAACGTAGGATGTTTTCTTACGATTTATTTTTAGAGAATAATTCAAAAAAGGTTAATAAGAAGGATAGAGGTATACAAGGGACATACAGAATGAAATAAATTCACGAAACTTACTACTTTACAAAGACTTTGGAAAACATGAGAATCGGCAATTTTGTTATTCTTATGTTTTATCTTATTTGTTCTTAGTTTTGCTATTTAATACTGATCCAAACGAAACAGGAGCCAATAACTGAATTTAATGTAAATTGTTTATTGCATCAGCTAGGAACTTAAATATGTACGTCCACCCAGTAACCACATATTTAATTTTTATCAATGAAAGAAATAACAAGTTTCTTAGCTTAGTTTTTCTTGTATTTAATAAACCATTTTGGAGTCACATTTATGCCGTTATTGAATTTCTGTCGATATTTACGTTAAAATTGTTACATATTAATGATGTATTTTGATGGGTACCCCGTCAAAATAGCCCCGTCAAAAAAGCTCCGACAAAATAGCCCCGACATAATATCCCGCACACAAAATGGCTCCGACAAAATAGCCTGCAGACAAAATAGCCGCGGAATAATAGCCCGCCGACAAAATAGCCCCGACAAAATAGCCCCGACAAAAAAGCTCCCTTCAGAATTCATCATGAAATAATTCCTTAAAAATAATTTTTTTCGGAAATGGTAATTATCCTCCATTCAGATGTTTATCTTAACCACATTAAATAAAAATGGTCTTTTTAGAGACCTCGAGTCCTGTCTTCCCTGCCTCTTGGAAGTTTGAACATTTAAGTTAAGCGAAAATCAATGTTTATTTATGATATAAACATTTTTTTCTGTTTTCGGGCAACAGTAAAATGCATTTTAAACTAAATAAATTAAATACATTCTTCCTTTTTGTCAAATAATTGAAATTAAAAAAAAGTTTTTGGACACCTTGTATAAATAATTATGTAATTGATTATAAGAGGCTGTTTTAGCCGGGGCTATTTTAGCCGGGGCTGTTTTGACGGGGGCTATTTTGTGTGCGATCTATTTTGTCGGGGCTATTTTGTTTGCGGGCTATTTTGTCGAGGCTATTTTGTGTTCGGGCTATTTTGACGGGGCTTTTTTGACGGGGCTGTTTTGACCGGGCTATTTTGACGGGTCACGATTTTGATGTGCTTGGAAAGTCCCGAAGGCGCAGAGTATATCTCACACATATTGAAATTGCTAGAGCAATAACTTTAACTCAAGAAGGTTACTTAACTAGTAAACTTTAGAAGACCAAAAATTGGCATTTCTTCAAGATATTTTTTCTCAGAACCTTTATTAAAAATGAACATAAAACTTTTTACATGTTAACATCTAACTATTAGAGAATACAAAAAATATATCTTTTTTCATTTATGCACGTACACTAATATTGTACTGGGCGCCAAAGTCGAGGCCTCGAAAAAAAGTAGTTCTGATGGCGGACAGTTAATCTCAGGATTGGGATCTCTGAAACAAAAAAATAGTAAGGCATTTAAAAAAGAAAGGTTTCTTACGTGACAATTTACCATCATGGTTAGTAAAAAATTCCGCAAAAAAAAGATTTTACGGAAATTTGAAAAAATTTTGTGAAAAAATCGTCTGTTTTTCTTCAGTTTTTCATGGTTAAAAAATATTTATTTTTTATTTTTTGGTCATATTGTCGTAAATTGTCACGTAAGAAACCTTCCTTTTTCAAATTCAGTACGATTTTTTTGTTTCAGATGTCCCAATCCTGAGATTAACTGTCCGCCATCATTTTTCGAGCCCTTGAATTTTGCGCCCTCTACAATATTAATGTAAGTGCATAAATGAAAAATGATATATTTTCTGTACTGTCTAAGAGCTAAATATTAATATATAAAAAGTTTTATGTTCATTTTTGATAAAGGTTCTGAGACAAAAATTCTTGAAAAAAATGATTATTTTTGGTCTTCTAAAGTGTACTAGTACCTTAAGACGCTGTACAGCAAAAATGTTAAATGTTAGTCGTATTGCAATAAATAGAGCCTGGACCAGACATGAAATGTATAGAGTTATTAGAAGACAACCTTATATGCATAGTGCAAGGGTGACTACAGCTAGAGGGGTTTGACTTTTATTATTCTGCCACTAGAGATAGTCAAAATACTGTCCGAACAATAAAAAATGAGTTGGTAGAACCTACAGGTACAAGAGTAAATATTCAAATTATAAGACTAAGTTTTCACTCTAATGGCATATAGCATATCCCACCAGAATGAAAACAATGGGAACCTTCTCTGGTTACACCTCCGAGGCTTCTACAATTTGCAAGCCATACATAGACAATTTTGTCTAAAAAAATAAAAAAAAATGTCAGGGGGGCAACCCCCCTTATAACTTATGGATATGAAAAATAGATTAGAACCTATTCTCATTCCCATAGGATAAACTTGTAAAATTTCATAAAAATCGGCCAAGCCGTTTCGGAGTAGTATGGTAACTAACACTGTTAGAGGAGAATTTTATGTATATTGAAGTAACTGTGAATTTACTAATAAAAGTGGCTAACTTTGACCGTAATTAATATAGGCGAAAAGTTTTTTTTTCAATTTGTGTAAAAATACCAGCTTTTGAAATTCCAAGGTAAATTTACTCTACAGTCAATATTAACAAATCTATTCAAATTGTTTTCAAGCCAAAAATGACTACTTTAGTAAAATGTTTTCGTAGTGACAAAAATTATTTTTAATGATTTTCCTTAATAATTTGAAAACAACACTATTGTTCTTTCATGTGGTTTTCACAGAATTTCTATATAATTATTATTTTCTGAACAATAAAATTACAAAAAAAAGCTCTTTGGGATAAACAAATTGAATAAAATTTAAACTAATTGACGAATCGTCTTATAATTTTTTGTGCAGTATATGAACTCTTTGACTCAAATTTTTGTGAAATATAAAAGTCGTAAGGTCACTTTCGCGAAAGTTATAGCAAATTTTTTATTTTCGAAATTTTAGTTTTATTTTGCAATTTTCGAAGCAACAAATAATCGGACCAATTTAAAAAACTGCCGTTTTAAACAATGGCTCATCTACTAAAAGAAGAATACTACTGTAAAAAAGATATTTAATTATCCTATTTTTACCTGTAGCGATTTAAACGAAAAAACTGCCATTTTTGACCCCTATTTGTTAATAACTAAAATTTTCGTCCGAACTGTGACGGGCATTTTTGTATGTATAATTAGGTATATAGTACCCAAAAAACCCATTTGCAGCCAGGCTGCTCAAGTGTCCCGACAAAAACCTTATTTCCCTGGAGTATAATGTGATGTTTACTGACGAGTCCAGACTTGTTTCAAATAATGTTCATGGACGTGTTAGAGTCTGGAGAAGACCAGCCGAATGCTTTTTAAATTCCAAAATTCAAGAAACCCAGGCTTTTGGCGGAGGTCCAAATATGGTTTGGGGTGGAATATCTTTAAATGGCGACTCTGATCTAGTAGTTATTCGGCGAGGGGCGATGACGGCAGGGCGGTACATTAACGAAGTTCTTGAACCACATGTTGTCCCATTTGCAGAAAATATGGGTGCAGAACTTATCCTTCGGCAAGAATACGAGATCGCACGTGGCCAGGATAGTGCAAAATTATTTGACTACCCACAATATTTAGGTTATGGAGTGGTCATCGAGGAGTCCATATTTAAATCCCATAGAACACATTTGGGATACACTCGGGAAGCGCTTGAAGGATTGTCAGCCACATGTCACATGATTTTAGGCATTCTAACTTGGGCCATTCTTTGGACATGTCGTAACCATCTAAGTCTTTGTGATCTTACAACTGCAATTATATTAGGCTCCTTATACAATTCTTCCAACTCCTTGTTTGTTCTTCGTATCCACTGATTCTTGATCATTTTCCCCCAAATATCCTTCTAAGTATTTTTCTTTCCCATACTTGTAACATTGATTGCTCGGTTTTTGTCATAGTCCAGGTTTCTGAGGCATACGTATTTTTTGTTCGTATCACAGTTTTATACGTTCTAAATTTAGCTGCTTTGGATATATTTTTGCTTCTGAGTATTCTATGGACTGCATACATGCAACGATTCCCTAACATTAGTCTTTTGTGTATTTCTTCCCGGATATTTAGTCTACTAGAAAATAAGGTCCCTAAATATCCAAATCTCTCTACCTTTTCAAATTTATACATTTTTCCTTCATTCGTTCTTATCATTAAATATTGCCCTTGTTCAAATTTTTTGTCAGTCCATTCCATGTACTTAGTTTTTGTTTCATTTATATAAAGTCCTTTTCTCGAGCTGCCTTTTCTAGTCGTTGTACTACCTCTTTTAATTGTTCCTTGCTTCTGGATAGAATTACTACATCATCCGCGAATGCCAAACATGGATGTTTTTTATGATAAATGTATCCTGATCTGTTAATATTAGCCTCTTTTATTATCATTTCCAATACTACATTAAATAGCAGTGATGACAACGGATCCCCCTGTCGTACTCCTTCTTTCACTTCAAAATTTTCTGTTAGTTTGTTATTTACTTTTACTCTATTTTCTGTTTTCGTAAGTGTAAGCTTTATCCTTCTTATTATTTTTGGTGAAACTTCTAGATTTTTAACATTTTATATATTTCTTTTCTTTTTATTCTATCAAAAGCTTGCTTAAAATCTATGAAGAGTACCATTGTTGGTTTATTATATTCATAGCTCTCAGCTTGTATTTCTCTTAAAGTAAAGATGTTGTCTATAGTACTTCTCCCTTTTCTAAAGCCACACTGGTATTCACCTATGCTATTGTTAAGACTTCTTGCTAGCTTGTTTTTGATGTGGACTGCTAATATCTTACATATTACATTTAATAGTGCCACACCCCTATAATTTTGACATTCTGCTTTGTCCCCCTTTTTATAAAGAGGACATATCACTACTTGCTTCCACTCCATTGGTGGTTCTTCCTTTTTCCATATGTTTTTTAGTAATTTGTGTATTTTGTCTGTCAGCTGCGCTCCTCCATATTTTAACATTTCCGCTGTTATAGAATCACTTCCAGGACATTTAGAGTTTCTTAAATTCTTAATAATAATTTCAACTTCATTTAGGGATGGTGCTAGATCTTCCGTACTGTATCTTTGCATATTCATTGTTTCGTCTGTATATCCTTCATTATCGTGATTTATGTGTTCTTCATTTCCATCATCTGTGGCTTCTTCATTGTGATTATTTGTATACTCCCCGTTTAACATTTCATCAAAATATTATTTCCATCGTTTTAATATTTCTTGGTCATCAAATATCATTTTTCCTTCTTTATCTTTGTAATAAATGGGCTGTGGTTAATATTCTCTTTTTTTATTTTTAATGCCTTGATATAAATTTCTAGCAGGATTATTTTTGTAGTTCTCTTCAATGTCTTTCAACTTATCTTCATAAAATTTTCTCTTTTTATTTCGTAAAATTGCGCTGGTTTTTCTTCTTTGTTCTATGTAAAGTGTTTCCGCTGTTTTTGATTTCAGTCTTAGACTTTCTAATCGGAGCTTGTTCCGTTTCTCTATTTCTAGTTTGCATTCATCGTCGAACCATGCCTTTTGTTGTTTCTTGATTGGCTTGTTAGTATCATCTGCTACGGCTTTTAAAGTATTTTTAATTAAGTCCCATATTTGTTCTACATTGTCATTTTCTGTAACAAGTTCCAGTTTCTTGTTAAGTGTCGACTAGGTATTATTTGTTTCATTTTTATTCCCACTAAAAAGTGGTCTGAGTCTATATCTGGCCCTCTATATGAACGTATATGCAATATGCTTTTTTCTACATCCTTCTCTATTAAAACATGGTCTATTTGGTTTACCGTTTGACCGTCCGGCGATCTCCGAGTGCCCTTGTGTATATCTGACCTAGTAGTTTTTCGGCGAGGGGGGATGACGGCAGAGCGGTACATTAACGAAGTTCTTGAACCACATGTTGTCCCATTTGCAGAAAATATGGGTGCAGAATTTATCGTTCGGCAAGGATACGAGACCGCACGTGGCCAAGATAGTGCAAAATTATTTGACTACCCACAATATTTAGGTTATGGAGTGGTCATCGAGGAGTCCATATTTAAATCCCATTGAACACATTTGGGATACACTCAGGAAGCGCTTGAAGGATTGTCAGCCACTAAGAAACCTACAACATGTCGAGGAAGTTCTCGTAAAAAAATGGGAACACCTAGATCAAGAAACTATTCGAAATGTGATTGAAAGCATGCCTGGAGTTTGTGCAGAAGTTCTACGAGTTAGAGGAGCCCATATACTCTATTATTTTTGTATTAAAATAATCTTTAGCAACTCTGATATTAAACAAATAAATAGAATTTTTCACATTTCTGTGCTCTGTGCGTAAAGAGAGTTTTAAGTCCTAAAACACTGTTTTGAGATAAACGCGTTTAAAGTTTGCAATAATCGGTTCGAGCTATACTTTTGGAGTTTTTACACGAATGTATCCCTCAAGATTCTTTTAAATACTTTTGATCAATTAAATATTCATTTGTCTCAATAACATAATCAATAAATAATATAAACAAATCATATAAGTATTATAAAAAAATAATAAACTTTTTCTTACATGGACTTAACACAATTTGCACAAATATCACGAACTTAACACGCTTTACGCATAACACAAACTATTAGAGAAAGCATAAAAAATAATATTTAATAATAACAATAATTGGGATTCTTAAGACCAAAGTAGCAGGTTTAATAAATAATAATACAAGAACATTAGCAAGACAAAAACTTCTGTTTATTCATCATAAACCAAGTAAGTAATAATACTAAGTTAGTAAAATAATACAAAAAACAAAGAAAAACTGATATGAAAAACAAATCAAAATTTTTTTTTAAGTTTTATTATTTAGTATTTACATTTTTTCCCTTTTTCCTGCCAGTTTGTTTCGTTGATTTATTTTCTTGGCAACTGTCATTTTTTTGCGATTTTCACATTTTTTTCTTTCTTTTTTTGTCAACTAGTTGCACTATCTCTTCATTTTCTTAATCAGGAATACATCAGGGTAGATATTCCCTGCTTCATTTAAGTTTATTAAGTCTATATAGAATATAGGGGTAAATACTGATGAAACGTATGCAAGCAGGTTGAGGAGGTCAATTTTTTTCTTCTTATGTATAGGATTTTGTCCTGGGTAACGTAAACTAGGGTCCATTTTGCTAATGGTTTCTTTGCCTCTTATTTTGAAACTAATGCATTGAAACGGTTGACTAAGGTCTAGGGAATTCTTATAGTAAATTATTCCAGGCACGTTTTTGACAAACTTTAGCCACTGTTCATCTCTCCAGCTAAAATTATTTTCAACAACATCATCTTTTCGCTGCTGAAGGTCGGTTTTTAGCAGTTTAGCAAAGTCAAAGAAGCTATATCATGATTAATCTCCATCACCACGAAAGGGCGTGTCTTACTAGGGCTTTGTGTAAGTTGGGCCCAATCATGAGGATAGTGAATATTTCCAGCAAAATGAGTTTTATTTTTTTCAATAAGGGCTTGTGATGTAGCACACTTCATGTGCTTGTGGCCAGGTACTAAAAATTTATGATTAATCTCTTCCAAGTTAGGAGAATTTTGCACGGCTACTGTACACATAGCAGCTATATGAGTATTCTTGTTTTGACCGCCACATCTGTCAAACTTTTCACAACAGGTTTTAAAACTTCAGAAATAAAATTTGTGTATACATGAGCCAACTTCATTAGCACCTTTGCCAGTTACACTTTCATGCCAAAGGTAACAGTAAGTTGCGCCATCACTGCAGTGGTAGACTGTTAGATTGAAAGTCCAAAGTTGGCGTTTGTAGAAGGCTACAGAACGATGCACGAGTGGAGTGGGAAGGCATTGCTGCATGTCAAATGCCACAGCTTTGGTTGAATCGTTAACTTTTGAATTTTCTTTGTCTAACTTTTTAGACTCATACGCATACTCGGCGTTATCAAAGTGGTAATTTTTTTGTTTTAAAAACTCCTGGGTTTCATTCTCAGAACATATTTTAAGTTGCATGTCTAGCATATCAAATTTTGAAAAGGTATCTACTTTAGGCTTTTTAATTTTTAAATTTAACTTGTGGAATTCCTCACAAAACTTAGTACAGCTTACCGGTTTTGAAATGGTTTCAGATAGGTTACGCTTGTATTCTTCATAATAATATAGTGTCACTGTCGTCAAATGTGGAAACTAAATGTTTCCACAATCTCGTCTTGAGTAGTGGTTTTCATAAGCTGAGATTCCAATTAAAAATTGATTTACTTTTTTCCTTTCTTCTTAAGGCTTTTCTAAAATTTCCTCTTTCATCCATTTGGATTATGCCCGAAGATGATCTTTTTCTTTGTAATAAATAGTTTCTAGATCTCCGACTTTCTCCAAATACTTTTAGTAAAATAGACAAATTAACTGAGAGTCAACGTAATAACTTATTAGTGTACAGTGTGTTAAGTCGCAAAATTGTAGGACTTAATACACTGAGTCTTCCTGTTTTTTAAATAATGTTTAATGTAAAGAGTGATATGTCCAAGTTCAGGACTTAACACGCTTTACACAGTTAGTATTGATTGTTTTGATTTATGCCAAATGAATATCTCAGTTTAGGAATGAAATTGGACTTGACAAATTATACACACCTGTAGATATCACATTCTAACATACAAATAGTGCATTGGCTAATTTCGACCATTTTTGGACTTAACTCTCTTTAGGCACAGAGCACAGATTTGTCACTTTTTATTTTTTCCCCAAGAAGATTAATAGTCCAGTAACAAAAACTTTACTATAGCCAAAAGCCTTAGATGTAACTAAATAACATAAACATAATAGTATTTCAAAGGGCTGTAACTTTTTTTATGTGCACATTTGTACTAAGGTAAGTTATGTTCAATCGAACTATTTTTGGTCCCATAATATGTGATTAAATTTATGACCTGTATTTTTGTTACACCCTGTATATTATATACATTATCGGTTTACAACGTTCTCCGCCTTCCGATACCCGTTCGCCATTCCTCTCTGTCCGCACATTGATCTACTTGCAGACCTCTTTCATCCATGGCTTTGTTTATTCCTGCCTGCCAACTTTTCCTCGGTCTACCTATTCTTTTTCTACCTTGCGGTTTGCAGTTTTGTACTTGTTTTGGGATTCTCTCTTCATGAATTCTATGTACGTGAGCAAACCATCGTAGTTGTATTTCGTTGATTTCGTCATTTATTGTAAGTGTTACCTTCATTATTTCTCGTATCCATTCACTGGTGACATGTTCTCTTCTTGATCTTCCTGCAGCTCTTCTCAGAAATCCATTTCGGTGACCTCTAACATTCGTTTTGATTTTTCCTTCATAGGCCATACTTCGCAGCTGTATGTTATATTGTTCTTCATTACGGCGTTATATATCTTTTTCTTGCTTTGGTTGTTTATCTGCTTGTCCCAGAGTACTAAGTTTAGGAGCGTAATTGCGTTCCTGCCCTGAGTATTTCGTTCTTTAATGGCCCCGTCCAGTGATCCATCATTCGTGATTTTCATACCCAGGTATTTATATTCGTTACATTTACTGATTGTTTCTCCTCCTTCTAGTGTCAAGTCTAGCTGCGTTCCACCGATATTCATATATTTGGTTTTTCCTATGTTGATCTCTAGTCCCCATTTCCTGTATTCCTCTATTAGCTATGTAGCTCTACTAGCTACAAAAGTATATAGTGTATGGTCATTTAGTGGGAGTCCCATGTTCTTGCATTTCCGTTTCCAATTTTTAATAGCTTGTTCCAAACATATTTTCAAAAGTACTGGGGAGAGAGGCAGCATCCTTGTTTAAGCCCTTTATTTGTCAGAAATCCTTCGGTGAGTTTGCTTACTTATTTAATTTTCGTGGTCGTGTTGTTATAAAAATTTTTAATTATTTTTATGATTTCTATGTTTATATTTGTGTTCTCCGTTGTCTCCCATAACTTTACTAAAAGTACACTGCCGAATGCCTTTTTCAGATCAATATATACAAAATGAATCTCTAGGTTAACAGCTGTTTTCTTTTCCATGACTTGTGTGATTGCAAAAAATGATTAATTGTAGATCTTCCGGCTCTAAATCCTGTTTGTTCTTCTGCTTCCATTTCCTTATATTCGTCTTCTATTAGGTGTTTTAAGATCGTTCCGTATATTTTGCTGATTCTTGGTGTTAATGTATTTCCCTTAAACCAACAATTCGTTTGTTTTTCAGTTTTAAATTGTTTATAACTTGAAAACGATTAACTTTAGAGAAAAATTACCCAAGACATTTTTGTTCCCAGTGATAAAAAAAAACTAAAATAATATCTACCCGGACCAAAAAAAATTTATGTTTATAATTTGTTTAATTTTTTTTAAAATAAAAAAAATGTGGGATTTAGGTATAGCGAATATGACATGAAAGTATATTCAGTATAATCAGTATTTTTTATGGACTTCAAAATGCAAAAAATATACAGGGTGTTCCATTTGAAATAAGAAAGTTCATTAGATTTCCAGAAAAGCGAAAGATCTGACAACAATGTAATTCTTCTTCTTCTTTTACAGCACTACAGCCCAAATTGAGCCTTCCTCCTTTATTTCTTGCCTCCACCCTTGCTTGTCTGTGGCTGCTCTTCTCCATACACGGACTCCAAAAAGGGCTTTGCGTCGCTGTTTATTAATTCTTGCAGAAGTACGGTTTGAGCTCCTGGTCTATTTAGCGTCCTCACATTCCAGTTTCCAAATGCATAGTCCATGTTTCGTAGCTTGAGTCGTTTCCGAAAGTTCCGTCCTGTATTCCGAGGCAAATGTTCAGGTTTCGTAACAGTGTGTTTTTTCCGGGAGTGGGTTTTCAGCCCACTGCCCACTCTGCCCAGCCTTCGTCCTTTATCCGGGCTTAGGACCGGCAGTGGTGACTCCTGAGCTACTCGATTCACCCAGTTGTCACCACAGGCCAAGTTAACAATGTAATTACGTACTTTACTCCTCTTGATTCCATTTGGAACATAGGGCCTCTACAGTCCCCCTCCATTCATCTCTGTTTCTGGCCAGGGCTTTCACTTCTTTCCATGTTAACCCATTGTCTTCTAGCTCTCTGGTAATATTTCTTTTCCAGGATGTCATTGGTCTGCCTTGTTTTCTTTTTCCAGTTGGTTGGTAATCCAGGGCTTTTTTGGTTATATCATCTTCATTTTTCCTTAATGTGTGTCCAATAAACTTCCATTTGCGTCTATTTATCGTTTTGGCCATCGGCTCTTGATTAGTTTTTCTCCAAAGTTCTTTGTTACTTATCCGATTTGGCCAATATATTTGCAATATTCGTCTAAGGCATCTATCTACAAATGTTTGAACCTTTTGTGTAATCTTTTTCTCTATTTTCCAAGTTTCTGCTGCATATAGCAAAATGCTCTTTACATTTGTATTAAATATCGTGATTTTGGTTTTGGTTGTTAATTTATTGGACTCCCATGTTTTCTTTAGCATATAGAACGCATTTTAGGCTTAATTTATCCTTCCATTAATTTCCTCTTCTATTCCACCGCTAGCGTCAATTATGCTTCCCAGATAGCAAAACTTCTGTACATTTTCTACTTCTTCTCCTTGAATGAATATACCCATTTCTCTTTCCGTATTTATCTTCATAAGTTTGGTTTTTCTTGTGTTAATCTCTAGTCCTATTTTTCTTGCTTCTTTTGTCACCTTTTCTGTTTTTTTCTGCATATGTTATTGTTAAGTACATTGACTTTGAAATTTATTAGACTCTGCCAATTATTGTACAAGTGCGTATTACCGAAGATTGCCGAACGAAGTGACCCAAGTTCATTTGCCAGGGTTACTGGGTGACGAAAAAGTACATAACGACGAGAATACACACAAAACCAACGCTTCGATGAACGAACATTTTTACTCCTTACATTCAAGTTATTGTAATTTGTTTTAGATCTGTTGTATTAAAATTTACGTGAAATTCTGAAAATTCTTCACCACATCCACAACTATTGGTCCTTCGAACAACGAATCTACAGTGCCAGCAGAACTACAAAAGAAAATAGCAGCTTTACATTCTACGAACCGACGTCGTACTTGACCCGCTGTATCAACCCCAGGAAGCTACATTTACAACACTGAATACTGAATCCTTTTTATAATTTCACATTTTTTCAGTCTCTATTTGATAAATATTTTAAGTACATGAGTTTCAATCTAAATTAATATATTTATTTCGAATAGTGACATATTTGACGTTTTACCTACTCTCGTATTCATTGTGAATGTGCTAGCTGATTTTTTATTTTATTCTGACAGATCGTAACTAAACGTTAATAATAATTCTTACGTACATAATAATTGAATTACAAAACATTTATTTCCGTTTTCTGCACTTGAATAAATCATTTCTTTTTATTTAATTACATTCATCGAAGATCAAATATTTATTTCTTTAAACATCAAACACATTTTGATTGTTTATATCTGTATAATAATATACGCCACATACATACATAATATTTAATTATTTTGCATCCTCATAAATTTTGGTCAAATTGTCAAAAATGTCAGACCAAAACAAAACAAAGAGAATGGCCACTAAAGGTGCTCTTACACGTTTAACAACATATTTTAGAAGTGTAGAAAATAATGAAGTTATCGACCTCGTAGATTTAGAAATGCGATTATCCAAAGCCGAAGAGCTTTTAGATGTTTTTAATGAGGTTCAGCTGCTTATTGAAACTGATGATCCTGACTGCGAGGAAAATTATGACACAATACATGCCATTGAAAGGCAGACTTTTGAGGACAGATATTTTAAAATAATATCTGACATCAAAAAACTTATTTTATCTAGACGACCTACTGACACGTCTGATTCACGTAGTGTCAATGGTTCAATAGCAGCTGGGCCTACAAATACAAGCAACATTAAGTTACCTCCATTGAATCTAGCTACATTTGATGGATCGTTTGATCAATTCCTCTTCTTTCGCGACAGTTTTAATTCTATTATTAATGATGATACTTCACTTTCCAATGTACAAAAGTTTCATTACTTACGTCTGTCATTACGTGGCATAGCTGCCGACACTATTAAATCTTTGCAAGTCTGCGATGCAAACTACGACATTGCTTGGAGTTTATTGATCGAAAGATTTGAAAATAAACAGTTACTTGTAAACAATCACATTAAAGCTCTCTTTAACCTACCACTAGTTACAAAAGAATCAAATCAAGGTCTCAGACAACTTCTAGATAATACACAAAAACATTTACGTGCTTTAGAAGTTTTAAAACGCCCCACTAAACACTGGGATGATTTGATTATTTATTTGTTAACAACAAAATTTGATAACTCAACAAGACGCTCTTGGGAGTCACAAAATTGTAAAGACAACCTACCAGTTTTAGATGATTTACTGAAATTTTTAAAAGAACGATGTCGTATCTTAGAGTCATTAGATAACTACAATGATAATAAACAGGATCAAAATTCACCACGATACAAAGGTAATAAGTCTGAAACAAGAGCCTTTGTTTCTAACACAGAGAATAGGTTTAAATGCAACTTTTGTAACAAGGAACATAAAATATATTATTGTCCTGACTTCTTAAAACTAAATCCTACTAATAGGTTAAACAATGCAAAACGTCTACGTTTATGCCTTAATTGTCTTGGCACATGCCATCGTACTAAGGATTGTCGTTCTACTGGTTGTAGAAAATGTGGAAAGATCCATCACACTCTGTTACACTTCGAGAATTCACAATCCTCAAATTCAGTTTCCACAGAAAACAATTCTTCTCAATCTTCATTACCTTCCAATGTTCCAAACACTGGGCTGCAGTCAAATGAATCTACCTCTACCTCTAACTTCTCTTCAACACATCATATAAGCTCAAGTGTTCACACTGCTATTAAACCGTATATTCTACTCTCAACTGCTGTTGTTAACGTTTTTGACAAGTTCGGCAACTCACATAAATGCAGAGTACTCTTGGACAACGGAAGTCAATCCAACTTTATATCTGAGAAATTTTGTGATATTTTACAACTTTCAAAGGAAAAAATCAACACTTCGATCTCGGGAATTAATCAATTAACTCACAATATTAACTTCCGGACATCACTAACATTTAAATCAGATATTAACAATTTCTCGAAAAAAATATCTTGTCTAATTTTGCCCAACATAACAAGTAATTTACCTTACATACAGATCAATCGTTCCCAGCTCAATATTCCAACAAAATTACTTCTAGCTGACCAGAATTTTGAAAAACCTGGTCCAGTAGACCTTCTTATTGGAGCTGACACATTTTGGGATATTTTAAGCGTGGGACAAATCAAACTTGGTCCTGGGTTACCGATCATTCAAAAAACCACTCTTGGTTGGATAATTTCTGGCCCAATTCCAACAAATATTCAACACCACCCCCAAAATAATTGTTACTTTTCTTCTACCAGTGAATTAGATTCACAGCTCACAAAGTTTTGGGAACTAGAGGAGTGTCCTAAAACTAAGTTTGTTTCCGAAGAAGACATCTATTGTGAAAATCATTTTAAGCAGCATATTTCTCGCCATTGTGATGGTCGTTTTATCACTACTCTTCCACTAAAGGAATCTCCATCACTTTTAGGGGATTCTCTAACTACTGCCAAAAAACGTTTTTTAAACTTAGAGAGAAAACTTGAAAATAACATTCAATTGAAATTAGAATATCATGACTTCATACGTGAGTACATTAAACTTGGTCACATGTCCCTAATAAATGACACTAATGATAATTCTGGATTCTTCTTACCTCATCACTGCGTTTTAAAAGAAACTTCAACCACTACAAAGTTAAGAGTTGTATTTGATGGTAGTGCGAAAACTACCACAGGCTACTCATTAAATGACATCATGTATGTCGGCAGTGGCGTAGCTAGCATGGGTGACACCCGGGGCGGTAATGGATGGTGTCACCCCAAATACTAAAAATAAAGATTGTTAAAATCGACGAAAATTCGATAAACGTATGTTTTGAATAATGAAAAAATTAAGAATTATAGTTAATGAAATTGTAGTAAAGAGTCTTGAAAAATGTTTCTGTCCGCTATCCGAGGCTTGGTAATCGGTTCTATGAGCATTGGCTATAACGATAACGAGGATAACCTACAGCGAATGGCACAAACTTTCAATACAGTGGCGAAGAACTACAATATGAAAATATCGACAGCTAAGACAACCTCCCTGGTAGTGTCAAGGGAATCCATAAGATGCAAATTAGTAATTAACAACGAACTAATTGAACAAGTCTCGAGATTCGAATATCTGGGAGTCGAAATATATAGTTATGGAGATGTTAAAGAGAGCGTCCGAAAGCAAGCAAATAAAGCCAATTACGTGTCAGGATGTCTAAGGGATGTCATCTGGAGAAACAAAGATATTAGGCTGGAAGGGAAAGTACGCATACATATACAAATCATGTGTAAGACCGACCATGACGTACGCGATAGAAACAAGATGTGACACAGCAGAAACCAAGAGGATACTGAGAACATCAGAAATGAGAACGTTGAGGTCAATAACTGGGAAAACACTGAGAGACAGAATACCGAACGACAGAATAAGAGATCTCTGTAACATACAAGATATATTACGTAGTACGATGGGGAAGACATTCAAATATTTTTTTTCTAACTTTACTAGCGGCAAAATCTGAAATCACGTTTTCTGTAAATATTATTTATGTTTTGTGTTGCTTCATGTTCGATAGTAAGTTAATAAACCGAGGTTATTTAGCCTTGTTGGTGCCATTGTTGCTCGCTTCTTGATTAATTTTAGCTTACTAAAACTTCTCTAATATGAAACAACCGATACACAAACGGTCATAAACAATTTTAATGCGACCATTAAGTTTGAGAGGGATTCCATGAAATCCCATTCCACAATGAATTTTATATAGTCTACAGCTAACCATTTTGAGGCTGTAATATTGGCCGCTTGTCTTCTGAGCCTTGGTATTTATAGCAGGAGGTCTGCTTCTGATACTTCTTCATGGTAAAAGTCACAAAATGTTGAAACAGCTAAATTCAACTGTTCGTGAAAAGCAAAGCAAGACACAAGATCAAAGTCCATGAATGGAAATTGAACATTGAATAGGTCAAAACATTCTAGCGTATCCTTTTGAAGTTAGGCTCCAAATGTGACTCCTGTATCGGTAGTTAACTCACCATCCATTCCTTGTTTACGTCGAATTAGTTTTTCGTGGGAATGTCGTCGTCCTCATATGTTTTCGTGGCAAAATCTATTACTTTATAAAGACGAAGTGCCCCTATTCTGGTCGCTGATTGATCAAAGGTTATGTCTTTACTTTGCAATTCAATCTGACAAAAGTGTATTTCTCTTAGTACATTATTCCAAAAGAAATGATGACATAATTTCTCATTTGAAGCAACAACACAATCAAAATGTTCTGTCAATACTTTAACTGCAGCATAGTGAGCACTCCAACGCGTTGTGGAAAGTTGTTTAACAGATTCTTTGCTGTGTTTAATAAGCACTTCCCAGGAGCTAGTGGAAGCGGAAAAAGAAATTAAAAATTGCCTCTACGGTTCCGAAAAATGTTACCCTAGATGAATTTTGTGCAAAAGAGTGCTGGCAGCATAAATTAATTAAATGATTAATACATCCAACGAAAATGGCGTTTTTTTTTGCTTTAATAATAGTTTGTAGTCCCCCATGTACCTACGCCGCTCGCATAATAGCTGCGTTATCGTATCTCTGTGAATGGCACTTCATAATATCTAAACCATCAATTTCAAGCTTCTTGAGAATTTCGTTACTTAGATCAACTGCTTTTTTCCTTTTAACGTAAAAAATCCAAGAAATGCCTATTTGACCTCGACTTTTCTCGATTTCGTGTGTTCATAAAATAATATCCAATTGTATTTTCATTGTAAAGTGAGTAAACTTACAAATTAACGATTCGTTCTTTTGTGATCGGGTCTTTTGGGTGTCACCCCCGAAAGGGTGACACCCGGGGCGGACCGCCCCCTCCGCCCCACCCTAGCTACGCCACTGTATGTCGGCCCTCATTTACAAGATAATTTATTTTACATTTTACTTAGATTTCGTCAACATAAATTCGTAATGGGTGCAGATATAACTAAAATGTATCGTCAGGTTTTCCTTACTCCTGAACAACGTTACCTTCAAAAGATCCTTTGGAGATTTAATAAAAATGATGAAATTTCTGCTTATACACTGAATACTGTTACCTACGGTACTGCATCAGCAGCGTTTCTTGCCATTAGGTCTCTTCATGAAATTGCTCATCGACATATTTCCGAATACCCAAAAATTTCCTCTATAATTTTGCACGATTTTTATGTAGATGATCTATTAACTGGTTGTGACACATCGGAAGAACTCCGAGAAATCAAGGAAACTATTTCATATTTATTATCTTCCTACGGTTTTCCTCTGAGAAAATGGACTACCAATGATTCGTCTCTACAAAATCATTCTGATCCTGATTTTTTGCATTTTGGTTCTGACGAACATAACAAAACACTAGGATTACTTTGGAATCCGTCTTGTGATTCCCTACAATATTCTATAAATATCTCCACAATTAACTTAAAGATTAGCAAAAGACAGATTTTATCCTGTACAGCACAAATATTTGATCCTTTGGGGTTACTTTCACCCGTAACAGTTATATCGAAAATTATTCTTAAAGAGCTCTGGAAACTCAAGATAAGTTGGGATGAATCTGTTCCTGAAAGTATTTACACACTTTGGTCGAAATACTACTTCGAACTTACAAAATTAAACACTTTAAAAATACCTAGACATGTACTTTCTTCTAACCCAGTTTCTGTTCAGCTTCATGGGTTTTCTGACGCCTCGGAGGCGGTTTACGGTGCATGTATTTACATATGCTGCACAGATACATTTGGAAATTACACTTCAAATCTTTATTGTGCTAAAACTCGAGTTTCTCCTATGAAACTTGTAACCATTCCAAGACTCGAACTTTGTGGAGCATCACTACTTTCTGAACTTGTCGAAAAGGTCACTTCATCTGTAAATGTCTCCTTTAAAAACATTACGTATTGGACTGACTCTAAAATTGTTATTTCATGGATAAACACCTCTCCCCATTTACTTAAGACTTTTATAGCAAATCGAGTCTCACAAATACATAAACTGACCAACCCTGAATTTTGGAAATATATTAATACTTATGATAATCCAGCAGATCTACTGTCACGAGGTATAAGTCCTTCTTCGCTCAGTAATTCCCACATATGGTTTCATGGCCCTTCTTGGCTCACTTTGCCTCAAGAAGAATGGCCTCAATATACAAAACATCAAGAAGTTTGTATAACTTCTGAATCACCTGAACTGCGTAACAAAACTCTTGTGTTTCATCACATCAACAACGAATTTACCTTTTACTACAAATATTCTTCATTAAATAAACTAACACGCGTCTTTGCTTATGTCTTAAGATTTAAAGACAATCTGTCGATTCATAAACATTTACGAATAACAGGTCCCTTGACCACAATAGAACTCAATAATTCCCTTTTAACCTTAATTAGGTTCGTACAACGTCAGTCATTTCCATATGATTATGATGCACTTTCCAATTCCAACCAAATTGACAAAAGAAGTAAACTTCTTGGCCTAACTCCATTCTTTGATACAGCAACAAAATTAATACGCCTTGGCGGTCGTTTACATCATTCGTCATTTGATTTTAACAAGAAACACCCCATAGTCCTACCTCCAAAAGATCACCTCACGAAACTCATTGCTCGACATGAGCATTTGAAACTTTTACATATTGGTCCTCAAGCACTTCTTGCTTCCTTAAGAGAAAATTACTGACCAATATCAGGGCGCAATTTGGTTCGAAAAATTGTTCGTGATTGTGTCCGATGTTTTAGATTTAACAATAAACCCTAACAGTATCTTATGGGCAATCTTCCGAAGTCACGAGTTACCCCTTCACGTCCCTTCACGGTTTCTGGTGTCGATTATGCTGGTCCCGTTTTATTGCGAAATAGAAAGGGTCGTAATTACAAAACTTCTAAAGCTTATATTGCTCTCTTCATTTGCTTCGCCAGTAAGGCTATACATTTAGAAGTTGTCAGTGATCTCACGACAGAATGCTTCTTAGCGGTATTACGCCGATTCACGGCCCGACGCGGTAAATGCTCCGAAATCTTTTCAGATAACGGCAGCACTTTCGTGGGAGCAAATAACGAACTCAGACAATTTTTTAACACAAATGCTGATCACATTATTACAGACCTCTCAATCGACGGTATTCAATGGCATTTCATTACTCCACGTGCTCCCCACTTCGGTGGATTATGGGAGTCAAACATTAAATCAGTTAAGCACCACATGAAACGTGTAGTAGGTAATGCAATTTTAACATTTGAAGAATTTACCACGGTTTTATATCAAATAGAGGCTTGTCTCAATTCTAGACCACTCTATCTTCTTTCTAATGACCCAAATGACCCTAACCTTCTTACTCCTGCACACTTGTTAATTGGATCTTCATTGACGAGTATACCACAACAAAACTTAATGGACATTAATGAAAATCGTCTTTCAAGATTCCAAAGGGTGCAACAGATATTACAGCACTTTTGGACAAGATGGTCCAAAGAATATGTATCCCATCTTCAGCAGCGGGTCAAGTGGAAGGAGAATTGCCAACAGCTGATCCAGCCTGGACGCATGGTTCTAGTAAAGGATGATGGACTTCCTCCCTTGAAGTGGCAGTTAGGCAGAATTTTAAAAACTTACACCGGAAGTGACAATATTGTGCGGTCGGTTGTGATAAAGACAAACTCTGGTGAGATTAAACGACCGGTTGTGAAATTATGTGTTCTGCCTAACCAAGATCAATAACTTTTGTTTGAAAACTATAATTAATATGATCTTTGACTTTTTCTTTAAGACTTTTTATTGAAACCCGGTCTTTGGGGTTTCAAGGTGGGGGAGTATATGTTAAGTACATTGACTTTGAAATTTATTAGACTCTGCCAATTATTGTACAAGTGCGTATTACCGAAGATTGCCGAACGAAGTGACCCAAGTTCATTTGCCAGGGTTACTGGGTGACGAAAAAGTACATAACGACGAGAATACACACAAAACCAACGCTTCGATGAACGAACATTTTTACTCCTTACATTCAAGTTATTGTAATTTGTTTTAGATCTGTTGTATTAAAATTTACGTGAAATTCTGAAAATTCTTCACCACATCCACAACTAGTTATCTTTTTCGGACACCAGATATATATCATCTGCAAAGTCTAGATCTTCAAGTTGACCGAAAGACATCTAATTCCTGTTTTATTTTTCGTTGCCTTCTTCATGACCCAGTCGATTAAAAATATGGTTGGAGATAGAATACGCCCCTTGTCTGACTCCACTGTCTATGTTGATTGGTTCTGTGAGTTTCCCATTGTGCATGATTTGTGCGGTATAGTTTCCATAGAACATTTTGATGAATGAAATTAGAAACTAGAATAAAATTAGAACAATGAAATTTATATAGATTTTGCTCTGCCATTCTATTGTTTGTTCTACAATGTTTCTTAATGTGTTAATATGATCTGTGCATGCTTTATTACTTCTGAAGCCCGCTTGGTTTGGTCTTAACAACTGGTCTATAGTTTCTTTCATTCTTTCTAGTATCATCCTATCGTTATCATGACTTTACTCACTGTAGAAAGTAGTGTTATTGCTCTCCAATTGTTGCAATTCGTTTGATCTCCCTTCTTGGGTATCTTTACAATTATACCTTTTTTCCAATCATCAGGTATTCTCTCCTCCTGCCATATTCTGTTTATTAGTACATACAGGATTTTTTCCGATGTTTCTCTATCTGCTTTCAGTAGTTCTGTGGTAATTTTATCTATTCCAGCTGCTTTCCCTCTTTTCAACTGTTGTATTGCTTTACTTACTTCTTTTTTTGTGAAGTCCGATTCGGTGAAGCTTAATTCTTCCTTTATTTCTTCATTTTCCATTTCGTGTTCTATTATTCTGTTGGCATATACTTCTCTAAAATATTCGATCCATCTCTCAACTATTTCCTTTTCATTCTTCAATATTTTCCTGTTTTTGTCTTTTACATGCTCAACGTTCATTTTTCCGCGCGAGCTTAGTTTTTTCGTCGTTTTATATAGAGTTCCCATGTCGTTGTTTTTTGCTGCTGTTTCTGCTTCTATTAACAGTTCTTCGTTATATTGTCTTTTGTCGTTTCTCGCACTTTTTTTAACTTCTTTATCTTTCTCTCTATATTCTCTCTTCATTTGTTCCCTATCTCTTAGATCATTTTTCATTTAAGTAGTTTCCTTTCTTTTATTTTTTCCCACGTGCTTCTCGATAGCCATGGTTTATTACTTCTTTTTTGTATTCCTATCGTTTCTTTTGCTGCTTGTGTAACAATGTAATTACCACTATAATATTAGCCGCATTAGAGATCCCTTACCCATCAAAATTTACAAAAATCGTACAAGCCGTTTCCAAGATCATTGAGGGTATCCACACAAAAAACTCACTCTGTATACCCAGTCAGTCACCTTCACAATCAACTGCTTTGAAATCAAATGGCATACCATATAAGTACCAACATGTTCAGCATGATAGAATACAAACAATTTAAGTACTGTTAGCTTCTGTGCCTTTTCTCCATTTCATTTTGACTTTTTATTACTTCGAACGATCCACTTTTTGAGACCTTTGTCTCCCTTTGCCCTTACAAGTTTAGATTATACATTAAAATAAATTTAAAGCGCACGGGAATGGCTCGAATATTAAAGTGATAATATACATAAATTCTTAAGCTTTAACTTTAAACTTAGCGGCTAAATTCTGTTTGAAAGGTTATTTAAACGGGTTGCCAAACTTTCTCAAGACACATAAATGAAGAAGTAGGACTTTTCTAAATTTAATTATGCTAAAATATACCAACAGCACCTGAAAAACACAAAATGTTTTTAACTTTTTCGAACAAACTTTTAAAAAGGTGAATTTTGTTAATTGGAATCTGCCGTGTTTTAATCTCTCCCCAAAGCAAAAAGTATATTTGGACTAATTGAAAGAATATCAAAAACTGCCAAACATTTAATAAGGTGACCAAAACACATTCTACTTATGTCAGAGCGATTTCACAGAGACGACATTTGTTTCAAAATTAATTAATATCATACAACTGTTAAAACTTCTACTACTGAATTTCACGAAGTATATTATACTGGGGGTTTCTTTTAAAAAGTAACATATACGTACAGAAGAGAAATGTATCAAAAATATCCGAACACTAAAAACATGGAAGACAGAATCCATTACAAAAGAATGCGAGCGACCGGACGGTTAAAAGAAAAATATGTCAAAAGAAAACGAATCCTGGGCAAAAAAGTGTACCATGTTAAATATATACATAGGTGGAAGCCAAAGTTCAGAAAGTTGAAAACTATTAAAACATTTAAGAAACGACAGAAAGAGAGACCTTATCCAGTCCATATCACCACAAACTTGGGAAGGATACTTTGAATATTTTGCTAACAGAGAAAAGAGAGCTCTTCAAACAGCTACAATCCAACGGTATACAAAACGGTAGGTTGACAGGATCACCAATCAGAGTAAATGAGAGAAAAGTCGAAACCACTACATTGTCCAGGTACATTGTCCAGGTATCTTGTATGAGTGCAGCCTTATCGGCTCTTTTGTGTTATTGGCGGGTATTTTCGTTGTCAAATCTTATAAATCTTAGCATGAGAAACGAGCACGAGACATTACTGCACGTATTAATGACAGAGACTCCATATTCCACATCTCTCACAAGTTTTCTTTGTTGATTTTATTCTATGTATACCTCTGTTGTCGGGATTTCAGTAAACTAAATTTAGAATCAATATTACTCATGATAATTTTTAAGTATACACGTATTGACAAAAACCAAATAACTAAATATGGATGAAATCTATTATCTCTCCAATTAAAATACAATACAATGCTACTCTTCCTAGAATTTGTTTACGACCACTATTTCCAAGTTTATTGTTGCAGTAATTTCAATAATTTAGGATAGATAACAGGAGTCACTTAAAAGCGGCTTCTAATTTTGGTTTGTAAATCAGTACAAGAACAATTTTTTTTTATTCAAAACAAAGCCGCATCTTCCCGAAGGATATTAGCGACATAACGGTTATAATTTACAATGTATACAAATATTAGTAATATAACAATGGTAATACCTAGTACTTACATGATTAAATTTTGTACAACATATTAATAGAAGATATAAATATAACCTATTCGTTTTCTGTAATCAAAGTTCTTTCCCAGTAACGTTTGAAAGCTATTCGAGATGCCATATATTTATATATCTTTCACTAGTATATTTAGGACAATCAACTAAGAAATGATCTGTACTGTGTGCTACATTACAAACGGAATAATTTGGAGCTTCGCTGTTTGTAAATAGGTGTGAGTGTGTATACCTACTATGGCCCAGTCTCAGACGTGTTGAGATTATTTGGGATTTTCTGTTTATTGCTGTCGGTTGCCACGGAGAAATGTCACTTTTAGTCATTTTAGTTTCGAAACAGGATTTTGGCACTCCCGGTTCCACGCACTTAACACTTTATTTTTGAAAAAGGCTTTTAAATCACTTGCCACACCCCGATGTTCGATCTCCGATTAATAGCATCGAGAGCACTTACATGTGAATGTTATTTTTGACTTAACTGAGAAGTGTCACTGTCAGAGTCGGAAATTTCTTTACCAAGCTGAGCATACATTTTCTTCTTAATAGACGTTAATTTGGGATTTATACTGTAAGGATATACTTTTGTGAACATATCAGTTAGACTGACGTAATCTTTTGTGTATTCTTGAATGATACTCAAGGGGTCAGCAGAACCGGTAATGTTAGTTAGAAGCATATCCAGTTGGTTATAATCAAGAACGAAAGATGGAGAATGATTTTCAATAAACGTTTTTGCGTGTTCTAGTAGCAGTGATACAGAGTTACTACTACTTTCCGTTGAAACAGTTTTAATTTTCTTGATTTTTTGCCGAATTTTAGGCTCAAGGAAAAACTTGCATTCTGCTGAAGAAGACTCTTTTCAGGTGAAGTTATATCATAAGCGGTGCGCTTATGAGAGTTGGATTCTTGAGCAATGTTTGTTTTCGTGGTTGTTGTGTTTGAATCGTGGGATCCTAACATTGGTTCTTCTAAAAGTTGATGTACATGTTGGGAATCTGCATTGCCGGGAACGTGGGAGATTAACATTGCTTCTGATAGTGTATCTGTTTGTTGCGAAACTGAATTATCTGGACTGGGTAAAGATTTTTCATTATCTGAATGTTGATCTTCTAGAACTGTAGATTCGGAACACTAAGATGCCTTGTGTCGAGAGCAGAATATAATATTTTTGGGTTGGATTATATTTCCCAAGATGATAAGGTATTCTTGGAGTTTGGTATTGTCTAGTGCATTAAAACTGATCGCGTTCTCTTTAGAAGGAAACTGAACTTTTGATGTTGTTAAATAATAAATATGTTTGTAAGACATTTTGTTGATATTGCATATTGGATTGCATTGTGGTAACAATATTTTCCATTGTTAATTTTTTCATTAATCCCTATTTGTCAATAAAAAGGATCCGACCCTGACCACCTACAAAAACAGGTACATTATGGGTCTGTATCAATAACGTTAAACCACTGACAACGAGAAATTGTTCATAATATAATTAACAAACTGTCCCAATATATTAAATTCATAACGTTTTTACAAATAAATTAATTAAATCTGGTACACTTACAGTTATCGACTATAATTAGAAACAAATTCACAATTTATAACTTTGTTTTATCGCTTAAAAATAACAATTTCACGGATCCCGTGTTAGGAATTAGGAACATCATTACTTATCTCCTTGCAGGGACGAACTCCCACAAGAAGAATTTACCGAATATTATTATTTATTTATTGCATTATTAAACAATTCTTAACCAATTATGCTAGTCAGTACCGGCGCTAGGGTATAAGGTGCTCGCCTACAAAACAATTATAGGCGCCCTTCGGTTTTTTTACATTAATATATTTTGTATAATATCTACCAGCCAAAAAAAAACTCATTTTGGAGCCCTCCTAGAAGGAGCGCCCGCCTGTAGTGCATCCCTTGCAGGCCCGTTATCGCCGACACTGATGCTAGTAATAAATAATATTATCTTAAAACTAACAAAGATTTCCCTTTAGTTTAAGGAATTTTTAAAAAAATATATAACAAGTACAATTGTACCTATGCCGTCTGTTACCGGTGTAAAATTATACCGCTCGAAAAAGGTTAAAAAATATGCACGGTGTCCCATTTAAAAAATTGTATGTTTCCTATACCACGAAGTTATTAATCACCGTGTAGAATTCCGCATATCTTCCAAGCCTGGAAAATATCATTGCCTACATTTTTTCTACATATTTTTTTTTTGGATATTTTGTACCACAATTTAATTATCGACCGATGTCGCACTAAAAACTCACCCTGTATATAACTAAATAAAATCAAATCGTTCATCTTCCCAGAATTTTTTAAATAATATCTTTCGAGGACAGTTTCCGGAGTGAAAATCAAAACGTCAAACATTAGTAAAAATGTAATTTTCATTACACCAATAATTTTGGCTTAATCCCATATAAACATAATACTTAAATTAGACATGCCCCAAGAGAGCAGTTTCAGAACGTTGTTAAAGGATGTTACACAATAAAAACCAATAATTTGTATCCACAAACTATCCAACCGTCATGCGTCACAGTGAGGGAAGAAGAACAACTTGCCAGACTGGCCAAATTTTGTATATTTTAAGGAGTAGATCGTAAATTTGCATCAAATAAAAAATTATCCCTTGTGTTCACATTATTTCCCACTTATCTTAAATACTTATCTTTATTTTCGGATGTTTTTGCTAGTCGATATTTGTCAGGCCTCGTTATTCGAAAAACTAAAGTACAAAGGTCGTGGTGAGTAATATAAAGATAAAAATATCTCCTAGCACTGTAAAAAAGTATGATAAATGACTGTTGATACAATAAGGAATGGTGATAAATATTTTCTTTTATGTCTTAGTATATCTTGGATATATTTATTTGAAAATGGCTTTTTAGTTTTAGAGTATTATCGGGATTATATTTTTGTCCCCTTGTTGATGTGAAGTATGACAAAGACAAAGTATGACAAAGAGTATGAGAAAACTTTTGGTAGATATATAATATTTAGATATTTATAATAAAATGGTGACGGCTTGATTCATAATAATTCGTTTATTGGCTTAAAATAAAAGAGTAATAATTATGTACAGGGACCTTAACAGTCGAATTGCAGGTAAAAAGATATTGGTTGGAAATTAATCTGTGAGGCGTCACTTTGATATCTAGCAGATATTTTGTATAAATTAGTTAATAGAAACAACATATTAATTAATATTTTAATTTATTAATATTTATTATTATTAAACCATTTCTCCACTTTTATTTTGTGACTGATACATTTGTTACCTCCCCTGGCAGCACATTCATGATCAAAATAGAGAATAATAAGTAATAAGAAAAATAATGAATGGGTTGCATGTGTGAGTCCATACTAGTGTAGTAAAGAAAAGAGAGACGTTCTCACAAACAATTTATTTTACCACTGACGACCGGTTTCGCTGTTTACAATTTGTACAGCATCATCAGGTCCGGTTAAGGTAAAATCAAATGCTACAAAACACAAAAAACCAGAGTTAGTTAGTCTGGTTTGAGTAAAATTTAATGATACAGCCAATATCAAAGTACATCTGTTGCAGCATGCACATGAATACCCACATGCACGTGCGCATGGTGTACAATCCTCATACTCACGAACATGCACGCATTCATGTGCAGTGGCAAACAAAAGTATGTCAAGTATAAGATATATACTTACTTTCCGGTATAAGGGAAAACTGTAGTAGTATTCAATATCATACTTCTAATGCACCTTGCTAGAGGGATGGTTGGTGAAGGGAAAGATTTCAATGTAATATAATATAATATAATATAATATAATATAATATAATATAATATAATATAATATAATATAATATAAATAATATAATATAATATAATATAATATAATATAATATAATATAATATAATATAATATAATATAATATAATATAATATAATATAATATAATATAATATAATATAATATAATATAATATAATATAATATATTAACTAAACATAAACATAAACATAAACATCATGTTTAGTTAATATATTACATTGAAATCTTTCCCTTCACCAACCATCCCTCTAGCAAGGTGCATTAGAAGTATGATATTGAATACTACTACATTTTTCCCTTATACCGGAAAGTAAGTATATATCTTATACTTGACATACTTTTGTTTGCCACTGCACATGAATGCGTGCATGTTCGTGAGTATGAGGATTGTATACCATGCGCACGTGCATGTGGGTATTCATGTGCATGCTGTAACAGATGTACTTTGATATTGGCTGTATCATTAAATTTTACTCAAACTAGACTAACTAGCTCTGGTTTTTTGTGTTTTGTAGCATTTGATTTTACCTTAACCGGACCTGATGATGCTGTACAAATTGTAAACAGCGAAACCGGTCGTCAGTGGTAAAATAAATTGTTTGTGAGAACGTCTCTCTTTTCTTTACTACACTAATAAGAAAAAGTTTAGAGAAATATATCAAGATGTGTCATTCTGCTACTTCACGACCATAGTCGTGCGGGGGGTGTCCTCTGATTTTCTTTAAATTTTAGTATGTTATAGAAGGTTATAAAAAAACACTGTTACCAACTTATTGGTCAGTCTTGTCTTTATTAGCGTTATCGCTGTTTCTTCATGTCCTTCTGATATTTTCTCCAGGAGTTCTAATGCGTCTAAAAATGGTTGTAGTTTACCTGCGCTTCCATCGAACTCGTTTGTGCTTGCTATATTCAAAAATTCGTTGATCGTCAGAGCCATGTTTATATCTTGCTTAATGCCGCTTTTTCCTCTTCTATTTCCTCGTCACTTTTCCCCTCTTCTATTTCCTCGTCGCTTTGTTCTTTTTCTATTTCCTTGTCAATTGACTGATGTATTGAACTTGAAACTACGGTTCTTAAATTTACTGCATGAAATGAGCGTATAATTTTATCTCTGATTTTCCCAAAATATATGTTGCACGTCTCTCTTTGTTTGTGTGTTAATGCTTCCCAATTTTTCTTTGTCAAGTGTATGAATTTGTTATTCGATTTAATTAATTGTGTCATTACCTCTTCTTGTACTTCCTTAAATTTAGGTAATGTCTTCTTCAAAACCCTTTTGCTTTGAGTTGTAACTTCTTGTGTAATCTCCTCAATTATTTTGACAAAATCTTCCCAATAGACCTTGTTGCTACTAATTTATTCATAATATGTCTCTCTCTTTTATTTCTGTACTTCGTAACGAACGCAAAAATTCGATAGTCTTACGAGGTATAGTAAAATTGTCAAATAAAATATTATGTCAAAAATAATAAATTGCAACAAAAACCATTATACCAATAAAAAAAAACCGTAAAATCCTGTATAAAAGGTATATTTAAAAACCCTCAAAAGGGCCACATCAAACTCACATAACTAGCTTTCGACTGGTTTACCAGTCATCATCAGTGCTTACGTGCAATGTACATGCTAACCACCAAGATAGTATTATACAAAAATATGTGGGTCAAAGCTCAGTAAAAGTAGTCTGTCAAGAAAACATAGGTATAAAATGCTACGTTAAGCCTGGATGTTTAAAATATTATCTAATTTGCCCTAGGTAACATCTGAGATCTAGATATGACTTGTTCACATGTTGGAAGTGAGACGACATTATATCAATCATTATAAATCATCATATAAATTAGTTTGATAGAACTCGATAAAAATAATAATTGGATAAAAGTCGGGAAAAATAAAAATATATGCTAGTAAATATATAAAAATCGTATAAAAATGTAAAAATGTATTAATACGTCCTATAGATAGCCATAATGCTTGTAAAAAAATTTATCGATAATAGCAATAAAAATAGTTAATAATACTGGTACTAGATTAAGTAGATAAAATTAGATAAAAATTAGATTATGTACATCTTAAATTACGGTTATATTATTATATTGTAAATTACGACTATATCGTGGAAATACCAAAAGAATAGATAATATGGACTCACCATTTTAAAAGTCTATGTTCGTTGTTGATCTCGCCAGCCCACGATGAATGTTCCTTTTGAAGTTTCTTCTATGGGCCTTCCATAGTGACCACACCAATCTTAGAATCAGACCTGCCGTAATTATGTAAAGCAGCACTTTCAGCTCCGTATCGGGTTTGACGTCTTTAATCTTGACGATGGAGTTGCTATTCACCACTCCATTCTTTTGAACTTCATCCTTGGACGATTTTCCTCCCATACTCGTTCTAGTTTACCAGTTCCTGTGTTCTTCCCTGGTCTTAGATCGCCATATGGTGGTACTTTACCCTCAGGAACGTCCCATGTTGGTTGGGGTAGTTACCCCTTATGATAGGGGTTGGTGAAGTTGACACTATTTGCCGAATACTTATTTATTTATATTACTAGAAATACCGCAGTAACTAGTTGTATTGGTGCACTTGGAAATCTGACTGTCTAATTATGTATCTAAATCCCAAATGATAATTGATAATAGAATGATTCGCGATATTATTTTGTAACTATAAATAAGATAGAAAGTGTTAATGTTTTTAATGCTGACTCGGCTTGGCCGTGAATTAAGAATAATATTGATTAGCTGACATAGCGTTATTGAAACTAGGGCACTCGTGTTGAGCAATCGGTGTCACCGCATTATTTAACAACAAACGTGATGTTTATATTGTAAGACATTTAAAACTTAAATGAATATGTGTTGTTCTTATTTTGGATGCTGATAATCCTGTACACCCTTACCAATTCGGAGAACGAGTATTTTTACCTCAAACATCGACCTTTTTCATCATTTTTTTACCTATTTTTAAAAATCTCTCAAAATTCGGGTTTTCAATATTTTCTTCTGCAAATTGCATTTTTTACATTAAGTCGTCAGGTTTCAAACATGATTTAGTAAATTTATATGCAGTGTACCCATAAAAAGTTAGCCTAATGTCGAATATGTGACCTTTTTTCCAATTTTCGTTTCCATTAAAGTAATCATGAAACCTGCTACTCTTGTTTTCTACAAATTCTAACAATGACATTTGATTCTAATAGAAACTCCATGAATATTGGCCGTACAAAAGTTTAAAACGGTTTAGATTTGACAAAACTACAGCCCATTTAAAATTGCAAAAAATCGAAAAAACGCGTTTTTGTTAATTTTGACCCCCATTACAACTTTTGTGCAGAAAAATATTTTGCTTTCAAACGTTCAGCATTTTCTGCTTAAGACACCATCTTAAAAATTTTGCCCATCTCGTTCATGCGATTTGATATTGAGACAGAAATTTAAGGCAATGCAATTTTAAAAAATCGAAAAAACGCGTTTTTGCTAATTTTGACCCTAATTTCAACTTTTGTGCAGAAAAATATTTTGCTTTCAAACTTTCAGTATTTTCTGCTTAAGGCAACATCTTAAAGATTTTGCCATCTCGTTCATGGTATTTGATATCGAGATAGAAATTTAAGGCAATGAAATTTTAAAAAATCGAAAAATGCCTTTTTGGTAGTGTTGACCACTATTACAACTTTTTTGTAGAAAAATATTTTGCTTTCAAACTTTTAGTATTTTTAGCTAAAAAAAATAATTTTTCCACCTACCTTTACTGAAATTATACTTTTCCTGACCTGATTGTAGGGGGCAAAGTCGTACTTTTTCTCCCTAGGGACGAAAAGTAATAGTGGCGTCATGGTATGTCATTGATGAAATAACCTATTGACGCCCTATACAATATTCTATTATCTATTACGTAAGTATCTATATATTTTAAGGTTTATTTATAGAGCACCCTGTATTTTGCAGAATGGTAAAAACAGTAAATTGTTATTTTGATTTAACAATGTTTACATTTATAATTTGACTTATATTTGACAGTTGACAGTTATATTGTACCTACTTGTTAGTTTTAGTGCTCTCATAAATTTTGTCAGATAGTTACATAAATAAATTATTTAAAAATGAAAAAATTACTTGATATTTGAGGAAGGTGGAAAATGTATAACATGGGAGTAAAGTGCCTTTTCCTCCCTTGTTATACAAATAGCTATTACTTATGTCGTTCATGGCATTTGGTACTGAGATAGAAATTTGGGCGATAAAATTTTCCTTTTGAATTTTTAATTTTTGAAAAAAATAAAAAAATTGCGTGTTTGCTAATTTTGCAGTATAACTTTTTCACGGAAAAATCTTTTGCTTTCAAACTTTCAGGACAGTTTTAAAAGCATTTAGGTTTTTATATTCAGAATTATATAATTTCAATGTTTTCCAAAAATAAAATTATCAAATCTGTGGACAGCAATATCAACGGATGATCAAAGTTTGCTGTTAAAATCTTTATCAATTCGGGTTTCTATCTTCTTTAAGTACTCATTACAATCCATTTATATCTGATTTCATAAACTGATTTCCGAATAAATTTTCTGCGTTGGTACATTTCTGCTATATACTATATGTTACGATTATACCTAAACCTATAAAAAAATATTGATCATATTTAATGCAATAGGTAAATTTACGATATTTTGGCACATGTGCTCATGCTCCGCTGATGTTCCAACAACAGGACAATAGTATCAATAGTGAAAAAATCTATGCACAACATGCAGTATCGTTTTCTGCAGTAGGTAGCTTATTTAAAGTGTGATTCCTAAATTATTAATTTCAAAGTTTTATGTAATGAATATCTTGACAAAAATTATACATAATTTCAAAATTTCACGTTGCAATATTCATAATAGACCCTACATAATACATATTTTTGAGATGAGGTTGTTAAGCAGCTTCTAAAAACAAAAATATGCTAGACTTGAGTGAATCACCCTGTATATCCAAATTTATGTTTAAATAGTCCATAGTTGAATTTAAAAGTTGACGTATCCTACCGTTTTCATAATTTTCTAAAATAATGACACATGACAGAAGCCATTTTATTCCATAAGTGGTTTCCATACATTATAACTTTAAATGATTAGCTAAAGCTAATTAGATAAAAAAATTAAAATAAAAATATTAGATAAAAGCGAAAAATTGAAAAATAATTGGGGTTTGTTTACTAAATAATTTTTGTAACAACATGCGTTTTCACGATACAGGGCGTTGAAGAACAAAACATTTTTTCACTATTTTTCCGAAACTACTGGCAACATCATTCTCTTTGCCTTATCCCTATGCGGGGTCGGCTTCCCTAATTGCATTTCTCCACACAATTCTATCTTGGGCCATATCAATGTTAATCCCCTTTACCAACATGTCCTGCCTTATCGTCTCCCCCCAGCTCTTCTTTGGTCTTCCTCTCCTACTCCTTCCAGGAATCTGCACTTCAGCTATTCTTCGTATTGGGTGGTTAACGTCTCGACGTTGAACATGACCAAACCATCTTAACCTATGCTCTCTCATTTTGGCATCAATTGGTGCCACACCTAGACTTCCCCTAATATACTCATTTCTAATTTTATCCTTCTTTGTCACTCCACTCATCCATCTAAGCATTCTCATTTCCGCCACATGCATTCGCTGTTCCTCTTTCTTTTTCACTGCCCAACATTCAGTTCCGTACATCATAGCTGGTCTTATGGCTGTTTTATAGAATTTTCCCTTCAGCTTCATTGGAATTTTTCTGTCACACAACACACCACTCGCTTCTTTCCACTTCATCCATCCAGCCCTAATTCTACTGCATGCATCTCCATCTATTTCTCCATTACTCTGTAATACCGATCCTAGGTACTTAAAACTATTGCTTTTTACAATCATTTCACCATCCAAAGATACCATTTTATTTGTAGTAGCTCCATCTTTAAATGAACATTCCAAATACTCTGTTTTTGTCCTACTAAGTTTTAAACCTTTTTCCTCCAGAGCTTGTCTTCACTGTTCCAGTTTTTGTTCTAAGTCTCTTTCACTATTTCCTACTAACACGACATCATCAGCATACATTAAGCACCATGGAATGTTCCCCTGTATTTTCGCTGTTATCTGGTCCAAAACTAATGAGAATAAATACGGACTAAGCACAGAACCTTGATGCAATCCTACTTTCATATGAAATTTATCAGTCTCTCCCACACCTGTCCTAACACTAGTCGTTACTCCCTCATACATATCCCTCACAATCTTTACATATTCACCAGGGACTCCTTTCTTATTGAGTGCCCACCACAGAATCTCTCGAGGAATTTTGGCACATGTGCTATAACATGTATTAATTTGATATAGGTTTATTTTACAGATCATATTATATACTTATTAAACATTTGACAAAATATACTTAGGAGAATTACAGCTGTTCAAGGAATAGAAGATTTTGCTTGTAATTTTTAGTATTACTTATTTGTTATAGAACAAACTCAACCCATATTTTAAATATTTTAAATTGATCGAAAACATTAAACTTTTATTTTGAATTGTGTCAATCAGAGAGAAAAAATTTAAAACAATATTTTTAACTAAGAAATAATTAATCTTTTGAGCATATTTACCGTCATTGATTTATCATCAACTGAGTATAACTTAACTTTTCTATTATATTTATCAATTGGAATAAAACAATGATGTTTTCTCGTATCTGGTATTGTCTTGGTGCTTTCATGCCAACTTTTCAATTTCCTTAATTTTTTTCAAAAAAGAAAAAAATTTTATGGCCTTAAATTTCTATCTCAGGACCAAATGTCATGAACCGTATACGTAAAATCTTTTGATCTATGCCTTGAACTACAAAATATTAAAAGCTTGAAAGCAAAGTTTTTTATGTGAACAATTATACTAGGGGTCAATATAAGCTAACACGCAATTTTTCGATTTTTTCAAAAAGGAAAAATTCATTGCCCCAAGTTTCTATCTCAGTACCATGCCATGAACGGCATATATAAGTAAAATTATTTGATTTGTACCTTAAGCTGAAAATACTGAAAGTTTGAAAGCAAAATATTTTTCTACCAAAAATTTGTAATAGGGGTCAACATTAACAAAAACGCGTTTTTTCGATTTTTTAAAATGGCATTGCATTAAATTTTTATCGCAATATCAAACCCCGTGAATGAGATAGGCAAAATATTTAAGAAGATGCCTTAAGCAGAAAATGCTAAAAGTTTGAAAGAAAAATATTTTTCTGTACAAAAGTTGTAATAGGGGTCAAAATTAGCAAAAACACGTTTTTCGATATTTTGCAATTTAAATTGGCTGTAGTTTTGTCCCACCTTAACCTTTTTAAACTTTTATACGACCAATATTAATGGAGTTTCTCTTACAACCAAATGGTATTATGTATTAGAATTTTTCTAAAATAAGAGAAGCCGATTTCACGATTACTTTAATGGAGACGAAAACTGCAAAAAAGGTCACATTTTCGACATTAGACTCCTGTTTAAGACCTGACGACTTAACGTAAAAAATACAACTTGCAGAATAAGAAATTATTGAAAACCCTAATTTTGAGAGATTTTTAAAAATAGGTGAAAAAACGATGAAAAATGGTCGTTTTTTGAGCTAAAAATGGCTCGTTCTCCGAATTGGGTGAGGGTAAAAATCTGAAAATTTGACAACAGTGTTTTTTTGTAACCTACTATAACATACTAAATTTGAAGAAAATCGGAGGAAACTCCCTACACGATCCATATAATATTACCAGAGACGGCAGTTCTCGTCAGTGGCGCACAATACCCCTACATGCGACACTATAATGTACATACACGAAATTTTCGATTTTCTAAATCTTAAAAAATTTTAAGACGATTCGTCAATCAGTTTATATTTTATTCAATTTGTTTATCCCAAAGAGCTTTTCTTTGTAATGTTATTGTTCAGAAAATAATAATTATATAGAAATTCTGTGAAAACCACATGAAAGAACAATAGTCTTTTTTTCAAATTATTGAAGAAAATCATTAAAAAGTAATTTTTGTCACTACGAAAACATTTTACTATAATAGAGTCATTTTTGGCTTGAAAACAATTGGACTAGCTTTGTTAATATTGAGTGTAGAGTAAATTTACCTTAGAATTTCAAAAGCTGGTATTTTTACACAAATTTCCAAAAGAAAACTTTTCGCCTATGTTAATTACGGTCAAAGTTAGCCACTTTTATTATTTAATTCACAGTTACTTCAATATACATAAAATTCTCCTGTAACAGTGTTAGTTACCATACTACTCCGAAACGGCGTGGCCGATTTTTATGAAATTTTAGTATATCTTATGGGACTGAGAATAGGTTTTAATCTATTTTTCATACCCATAAGTTATAAGGGGGGTTGCCCCCTGACATTTTTTTAAATTTTTTTGGACAAAATTGTCTATCTTAATTTTATATGATGTAGGATTAAAAAATACATACAACCCTTAATTTACACTTTTCCATCACCAACCCCTATTGGTTAATACCCATCTATAATATTTACATCTATAAAACTCTCCTGTCACAGTGTTAGTTGTCATACTCGTCCGAGACCGCTTGACCGATTTTTATGAAGTTATATATGTATATTCGGTAGGTCTTATAATCGGTCGTAATATATTTTTCATATCCCTGAGTGATAAATGGAACTCCCCCTAACATTTTGAAATGTTAGGTGGGGATTTACGTATATAACGTACTCTACAAGACTACGAGTACATACAATTTAAAAAAATTATGATCAAAATCCATCAACAAGCTCTGGAGATATTAATCGCAGCATATGTTTGAAGAATCAGTTTCATTTTTTTAGTGCGCGGATTTTAATAATTCATTTCCGTCGACCACAAATCGATTTCGTTAGAACGTTATTTTTAAAGCTTTATTAACAACTCTGTTAAAGCTTAAAGTTTACTCAAACTTTTACACATAAACTATATACCTTCAACTTCGAAAAAATGGCGCCAGTTGGGTTGCTTAATTGTTATAAACAAAGTAGCTGTCAATTAAATAAAAAAAGTGGCTAACTTTGACTGTAATTAACCTAGGCAAAAAGTGTTTTTTGAAAATTCGTATAAAAATACCAGCTTTTCAAATTCCAAAGTAGTTTTAATCTAAAGTCAATATTAACAAAGTTATTAAAATTGTTTATGAACTAAAAATTACACTACTCTAGTAAAATGTTTTCTGAATGATAAAAATGAGTGTTTAATGATTTTTTTAAAATACTTTGAAAGCATGGCTTTTCGTCTTTCATGTGGTTTTCACAGATTTGCTATTACATTACTATTTTCTAAACAACAATATTGCGAAGAAAAAGCTCATTGGGATAAACAAATTGAATAAAATTTAAACTAATTGACGAATCGTCTTAAAAATTTTTATGCATTATACGAACTGTTTGTCTCAACTTTTTGTGCAATACGAAAGTCTTAAAATCATTTTCACAAAAGTTATAGCATTTTTTTTATTTTCGAAATTTTAGTCTTATTTTGCAATTTCTGAAGCAACCAATAATCGAACCAAAATTCGAAAGCTGCCATTGTAAACCTTGGCTCATCTACTAAAAGAATAATAGTATAAATAAGATATTTAATTACCCTATTTTTACCCGTAGCTATTTAAACGAAAAAACTGCCATTTTTGACACTTATTTGTTAATAACTAAATTTCTCGTCCGAACTGTGACGGGCATTTTTGTATGTATAATGTATTAGGTATATAGTACCCAAAAAACTCATTTGCAACCTGGCTGCTCAAGTGTCCCGAACATGGTATATTTTTGCCTTATTTCCCTGGAGTATTATCATACTTTACCTTGGATACATCAGATACTACTTGTTAATACGTTTCAAGCTCATGTTTAATGATCAAAATCAGTTATGCCGTTCAGAGTTTATTGAGCGTTAAAAGTATAATCCATTTAAAAATATAATCCATTATTGCCGAAATGGTTTATGTAGTTGTAGTGGTTACGACGCTAAGTTTGATAGGGCAATCCGAGTTCATTTGGCGGTCATAATTATTAGGATAGCTGGGATATGAACTGGGATTGTCTTATTACAAATCTGGTGTCGTAACTACTAGATCATTTGGGAGAGAATGCGACAAAGGCGACCATTTATAACGCTTAACGTGTAATCGAGAAACATTACATTCAACTTCATACATTTAATTTATAAAAAACTTTGAAAAACTCCTGATACAAGAATAAAAAAACCGCTAAACGCCGTAAAAATTAGTGGCGCATAGAATATTCCAGCTACAAAAGAGCTGATATGAATATCACGTGGCGCGAAAATGTATTTTCATTTTGATGGAAAATAAAATTCTAGTTTTAATTTGAAAGATATTTTCCATAATATTCGCTAAATTTGAAGTAAAACGCCCACAAAAGAGCCTCAAAATGCAAACTGCACCAAAGTTACTCTTTTGTGGCGCGTTTCATTTCAAATTTAGCAAATATTATGGAAAAATCTTTCAAAATAAAACTAGAATTTTATTTTTCATCAAAATGAAAATAAATTTTCACGCCACGTGATATTCATATCAGCTCTTTTGTAGCTGGAATATTCTATACGCCACTAATTTTTACGGCGTTTAGCGGTTTTTCATTCTTGTATTACCTATATATATATATATATATATATATATATATATATATATATATATATATATATATATATATATAGGTAATACAAGAACTCAAGGAACAAGAATACAAGGTATATATATATATATATATATATATATATATATATATATATAATGCGTTGAGGTTTTGTTGGGTATGCAGCTAAATGAAAAACCAAGTTGTACTCTGTTAAACGAATCAATATATTTCGCCATCTCTCATTGGTATCGTCAGATGAAAGCTACAGTATTATTTAAAAAAATGGTATAAAATTACAATTCTTATTTTTATTTTTGACTTACTTAATTGAGGTTAGTGGTAAAAGATATTAATGACATCAACAATACTCTGCAATTTGATACAATGGTAGATTAAAGCTTAATTATATTAGTTTAGAAATTATGAAGTTAATGTATTTTTAGATTGACAAAATGATGAAAATTTATTTGATGGAATGTCAATAAGGTGAAGTACTAGAACTACTAAATATCGAATATTAATGAGTGTTTTATATGAAAATAATTTAGTTATGTCACTAAAGAAGCTTATTTGATTGAAATTTATTATATCGGTTGTCTTTAACTTGGAAAATTTTAATACTATTTATTTATTGTTAATTATTTATTAAAAATATGTTATTATTTATGTTAGTTTTTCTAGATGTAATAAATCAGCATACATTTCTTTTAGGTGTTCGACATCTGATTTTTTATTTACTAAGTTATCGGTTTGAGTGATAAATGCCATTTCGAGGAATAATCTTTTGTTGAGATTATTTTCCATTGTCAGGATCTTTGTTTCTTTGTAATTCATTACATGTTGTTCATTATGTACATGTTGTGCAAGGGAACATCTATCAGGGTATAATCTACTGCCACTCCTGTGGGAAGTGATACGGCTTTTCAGATGTCTATTAGTTTGGCCAATATATTGTTTATTGCAACTTCCACAAGGAATGCAATACACTCTGTTGGATAACTGGTCTGTTGGTGTTTTCCCTAATAACACAAAACATTCCAGGAATGTTCCTGGAAGGTACACACAGGACATTGAAAACATTCCTGGAATATCCCCAAAAGCACACGAACGTCCCTGGAAAGTCCCAGGAAAGTGCTGTGTCAGCATTTTAAACATTCCTTGAATGTCTTGTTGGAACATTCCATGAATGTCTACGAATGTTCTTTGAACATTCACAGTATATTGTTTGGACTGAATGTCTTGTTGAAACATTCCATGAATGTTCTTAGGACATTCAAAGTATATTTTTTAGACATTCTCTGAAATATATCGTCAGTGATGTGACAATACCTCCTATATGTTTTTTCATGAGTTTTGCAGGAGACGAAAAACATTTTTTACGGTCACCTCCTGTTTTCATACGTAAGTTTTGACTTGTTTTGTAGTAAATAGATAGTTGAATTTACTACAAAACAAATCAAAAAATATATGAAAACACGAGGAGGCCCAAACAAGTTTTTCATCTCCTACAAAATTCATGAAAAAGCAGATAGGAGGTATTGTCATATCACCGACGATATACCAGAAGTACAGTAGGAAAAATAAAAGAATACCCATGAACGAACATATAAAACACGCTGTATTTTCCTGTCACCGTGTCACACAAAAAACTGGTCAGCACAAGTACATGTAATAATTATTGTTACTTGCACTGGACAATTTTCTTTGTGACACGGTGACAGGAAAATACAGCGTGTTTTATATGTTCATTCATGAGTATTCTTTCATTTTTCCGACTGTACATGTAGCGATACATCCTTGATAAAGGATATAAACATTTTATTGCACAAAATCTTGTCATATATTTTTTTTCCATAATCATCACTACGATGACGATTCATTGTATTGAATTGTTCATTAAAATTACAATCTGGTCATAACTCTGACCAATGAGCAATTTTAATTTAACCTAAATTACTACTGTTCCTTAAAATGAAGAGCTTACCCATAGCGTCTCTTATCTAATCTAACAGGCACACAAGCACTATGCTCTGCTTTTCTAACCGCACTATTCTAACATACATATGCACACAAGCATTATGCTCTCTTTTCACTATCACTCAAACTAGTTCAAAAGGCTTTGTCCTCTTCAATCTTCTAGTTTGCCCAGTAGTATCCAGGAGCTGGATTTCCTCAATATTCTTGTAGGTACTTACGAAGTTGTTGCTTGTGACTTCCAACTTTACTCCAACTTTAAAAACAAATCCAGCTGTAAAATCTTTATGTGCCTGAAGGCTTTTGTGTGCTTTCATCTATAATATCTATAATAGTAATTTGATGGAATGCACTTTATGGTAAAATCCAATTCTGACTGAATTGTATATGGATCTAAATCCCCAATTATTTTCAGCTTCAATCAATATCTAAAACAATAAGAGAAATATTGTTATTGCTTGCAAAATTTATCAATATTGATAAATATCAGAGAAAAATGAACATTGATAAAAATTGTTTGCCCTACCTTTCTCCAAACATCTGGTGTCTCCAATAATAATTTCCTTAAATAATCACTTTGCAGTGTGGTAAAGTTTATAAAGTTCACAAAATACAGCAAACGAAATCCAAATGAATCCAAAATATGACGATAAACAGTGAAATGATGAAATCAGATGAAATGAAATGATATTACAAACATAACCTCTGTAACCTGTATGCCAAACAGCACACCCCCACCATGCCAACCAGAACCAGAAGTCACGTGGTTTGGATTGCCTAAATACATATACACGCGCAGCAAATTTGAAAATGAATGCAAATTGAATAGTAAATGGCCTCTCTTAAAATATAGGACATTGGTAGTATGTTCATAGAATGTCTTGTGTGGTAACATTCCACGAATAACTTAATCAGATATTCACCGAATGTTCCTTGAATGTCCAGTACATTCAAACATTAATAGAACTTTGATAGTACATTCCTGGAATGTTTTGTGTTGTTAGGGTTATCTTTGACTTTAATGAAAATGGAATTGATTGCTAAAACTGTGTTATCTCTCTTCACTACAGAGTTCCACCACTCAGGTTAGCCTACACTACACTGGCTGGTCAGGGAGTCTAAGGCTTGTCGCCACAAGACTAAATATTCTCGTTCGGTAGTCTTACTTATTACTTATTAGCCCTAAATACGTTCTCGAATGCTTCGGAGTAGAAGTGGAAATGATTGGGGTATCGGGTTGTGCGGGTGTCGCGACTCGAACGGTTCTCTGCTGTCGATGTGCTAAAGGCATATGATTACAGGCATACATTAAAGGCACATTGAAAAACAGACAGTTATATCTACATAAAAAGTAGAAGAAAAAGAAGTATTCAATGGTGTAAGGTCGGAAACCAAAATGTGTAAATTTGGAAACTATTACGACTAGAGTATTAGAAGTTTTACCTCAATGCGATCCTGTGGTTCGAAGTTGCGGAAAATTTAATTTAACTTAAACTAAAGCTTTTATTACCTAAGAAAACGTTTCTATGATTTCACCATACAATGGATCTAACTAACCGGTAAAGTAGAATTATTTAAAGTTGAAGCTAGTGCATTTCGCTATCATAACTTATAACAAGATTATCTTTATTGAAAATTGTAACTAGCGTTAGTCAAGAAGACACCAAGCTTTTAATTTAGGTGGAAGTAGCACAATATTGATTTTTGTGATGATATCTTTCAAGAGTTTAATAATGCAGTGATATTAATAGCTTATTCTGAAAGTGCTTATCTCTTCGACCGTGAATAAAAGTCTTTAAACTGTTTAGTAATAAAAAAACTTAAACAAGTATCTATTATAGTTATCTAATGAAAATTGCAACACATTCTCGTTATTAATAGATACCGGGTGTTTCATTAACATGTGTTTCGATATCAAAACATAACGACCACGTGAACTTTCACAATAACGAGTAATTCTGTTTTTCTTTTAAATAGAGTTCTAAATAGAGTGAACAATGATATTTCAAAATATGTAGTTTTTAAGTTCTATTGTAAAGACTATACGTATGATAATAAATATAATATAATATAACTAGTATGATAATAAACATAAAATTCCATTTTTTTTGTCACTAAATGAAACCAACAGCTGATGCACTGTAAATTTCAAAAATCATGTTGACTAGGGGTGAATCGATAATCGCACAATTTAAAAAAAAATTGACAAATTGATTTGGAATACCCACCAAAAGTTACATTTAGTAACGAAAAATCCTATGACGAATATATTATGGAGTCATAAAAGATCAAGGTTTGTGGCGCAGGCGTTACAACGTTGAGTTGTATAGAAGTTTTGGAGAACGTTGTAAAATTCATTAAGATAGTACGCCTTAGATTGATAGGTCATGTAATCAGTCGACATGAAGATACCATAGTCAGAAAAGTTTTTGACGGAAGAGGGCCGATAGGACAAGGAGCAAGAGAAAGACGGATAATTAGGTACCAAGACAAATAGAACATGCTTTAAAATCTATTGGAATTAGAACATGGAGAAGAGTTGACAGAGACATGGGCGAATGTAGGATTGTTCTGAAGAAGGCTTTGGCTGATCAAGAACTGTAACGCCATTGATGATGATGATAGCTGCATTATAAAGATAACCTTCTTTACGTAAGTGGACTAATTATGAAGATAAAATTCTGTATTTATATGTATGTCTTTTGTCATAAGATATTCTTATATCTTATAATTTGCAACGCGGTATAAATGGCTATTTTCTGTGTTTATTAAAGATAGTCAATCCGATCAATGTGTATTGTCTTATTAGGTCCAATTATTCCAAACCACACACATCCTTTGTACAGGCGATAAGCTATACTTTTTGTTTAATTATATGGTCCTTTCTTCATATTACCAATTTTTCAAATACTTACCTTTGAGATTATGGCGTATTATAGTAAGAACATTTGCGTGTATGGTGTTAATTCATGGTTTTCTTGTCCTAAATTGGGTACCATTATGACCTCTGCAGTTTTTCAAAGGTTGGGAAGATATCTAATATCTAAGTCTAAGAGATGCATTAATTTACGGTAGTAAGCTTTACTATGGCTTTTCTATGTAATTTTTTTAGTATATCATCGTTGATCAGGTCCAATCCAGGCACTTCTTTTTGTATTGATGTTCTTGATTAATTTTTGAACTTCTTTTGTAGTAGTCAATCACATGTTAACAGAATCAGTAGATGCTCGCTCATCGTCTACATGAGTTTCCCCAGGCTTTGGTTGAAATATATTTTCCAAATAATCACATTGATAGAAGTACGTTGTATTTTTTCAGTTTCAGTTTTTTTACGTTCCCAGCGGGGTATAGTGTTTTAACAGCGATAGCAGCCCTACTTCGGACTGAATTTTTTGAATGTATGCCATGATATATTTGGTAACCTTGTAGTCTAATAAATAATTGTCTATACTAAATTTACTATCAAGGTGCTGTAGAAATAAACATATCAAGGCTTTTAAATGCTACTAGGAGCACTCCAGAATCATAATTTACAATGTATAAACTCTGCAAATCATTTGGGATTTACATTGTAAATTATGGTTCGGGAGTGCTCCTAGTAGCATTTAACGTGTCTTGGTTTGTTTATTTCTACTACATCTTCATTGTAAATTTACTATAGTTAGATGTGTTTCTGCAATTACATAGGCATGAATCTATTTTCTGGATTTATGGGTTACTAATAACTCTTGCTGGAATTGTAAGAGTTCATTTGTATTTCATTGGAGTATCCTAAGGTACGGGGACATTATAGTCTTAGTATGATCGGCTTTTCAGGTTTTCAAGTCTGACCAGCCTTTCAAAAACTTTTTGTTAAATTCTTCTTGTTTCCCCATTTTCTCCATTATTTTTTGCTTTTATATACTGTATCTGTACTATTTTCTGCTTTTGGTTGTGTCACTTGCGCGTAAAATATTCCAGCACTTCTTAAAGTTCGGTGTGTCTTTACCCTATTTTCTATATTTACTCTGCTTTCAGGAGCCTTGTTATTTGCGTTTTTATTTGTCAGTGTTTCCCACAACCATCGCAGGCAAGTACACTTATACCTCAATTTTTGTTGACTATTATATAACATAAGCTCAACAACAACAATTGGCTGTTATAGACACTTTTTTCAACAAAATTCTCTTATAGTTTTTGAAATCGATTTGCGGAGTGGAAATCGGAACTTCAAGTATTTTTTAGTTATATTACAACCAAGCTGTGGGTAATCCCATATATATTGTTCTGATCTGCTTTCTATTACTTTTATTTTAATTGATTATTTATTAAAAATAAAAAATCTCAGGGTGCCTTTTTGTCATAAAAATTAACTAAAATTATCTTAGGTTATACTTATCCTTTCTCGTGGCTTTAGTATCTCTTAGTTGATCCTTATCAGGATAAAATAGGAAAAGGAAATAAATAGAAAAATCATAAATAAGCACATACAAATACCTTTATTATCAAAAGCAATGCTCTGAAAATCTATCAAATACATCCTGTGGGCATAATTGTCCAAATGAAACTTTTACCATATAATTAATCTAATTTAAACAAATATTTATCGCTTTGTTCCTGATACCATTTATAAAGTAAGCTAAACAAACAAATTTAGGTATTTGCAAAACTACTTATACTTCCTATTAAATTATTGAACTGTTGGAATCTTAATTCATATGCTTTTACGCAAATATTTTAACTTCTGATTATAAAGAACATCTATCACATAAGTTATTGACTGACCTTTTTGATTCACACACAATGATGTCTCCTCTTGACCCAAACAGCTCTTCCTTGTTGATTATGTTAGGCTACCAATCAAAGCCCTCTCCGTTCTCAGCATCAATCCAGCAACATACCAGCAGCTATTTCTCCAAAACACAAGCCAGGCCGCTTTTGACCAGTACTCGTTCAATAAACTCCAAAACTCTCTCCTCTCTTTCTCTCAATAATAATCTCCTGAGATACAAGTATCTTTTTAACTTGGTGTCACAAATAATTTTAATAACGATAATTCTTGTAACTTACTCTCTTGGACGTTACAGAATCAAAGAGGTATTTCTTCTCGATTTTATTTGTCTCTCGTTCCACTTTTCAGCTACTCTCCACTAACAAACAAACCACTAGTACTTGCTTCTGAACTATACGCGAAAACTTTCGACTGCCAATTTCGGATGCCGACCACACAATGAATCTTTCTTTTCCAAACTGTCTCAACATTCAAACTTCCCTTTCCCCATTCTAAATTGCCAAGCCAATCAGAAACATTTCTCTTTCCACATTCCTATTTTTCATTCAAAAAACTAGCCAATTTTGTCGAGTTCATATTAACAATGATATATCGAACCCATCTCCAAAGTCAACATTGGACCAAGAAACAAATTCGACATAACATCGCCAACACCAACACGGCGAGCATGAGACTTTATGTGGGTCCTTATATCCTACTCCTCTGCATTCTCCAGGCATACGGTACACTATCAGTAAAAAGGAATGAATTTCGGTATAAATGCTTTATTTTCTCATTTCTTTTTTTTTATAATTTAGGATCTACATCATTGTGAAGTTATTATGAAGTTAATTTATATAAAAAAACTGTCTCTGATGACAGGCAAATATAAGATTCTAAAGAAGACTTAACTTGTGGTGTGAAGGCTTCTTCCGGTGCTGTCCTAGGCATTCTTTCAAACAGTACTTCTACTCATCCTAATCACTTTCCGGAAATTATACAAATACTCTTGTCCTTAAAAAACAAACTTAAAATTCCAAATCTCTCTACCTTTATTTTCCTAAAAACTAATAATTACAGCTACCTGTGGATTTTACCTTCCTGTAACAAACAATCGTTTTAAATTATAATCCGAAATAAATTGTCATTTCACTTCACTGTATTTACAAATGTCTTTAAGTCTTCAGGGAAAAACTCATTAAGGAGAAACCCACTGCGTAAAAGCTACCTTCTACTAAATAGTTTCAAATCAATATACAGGGTGTATCAAATTAAAAATTTAAATTTTTACTCTATCTTTGATTGATAACGTGATACATAATAATATATGTAATTTGTAATGCAAATTGGATAATTGGTTAATTGGATAATTGGATATTTGTAATGCCTCTGCAGCAAGGAATATTTCCTAGTATGTTTAAACTATCTATTGTAATCCCTTTATTCAAAAGTGGTGATAAAGATGACCTTAACAACTACCGTCGCATGAGTCTCTTATCTGTGTTTTCAAAGATAATTGAAACTCTGGTTTATACTAGAATGAATACATTCCTAAAAAAGCATAGTGTCTTTCACAATTTTCAAGATGGTTTTACATCTTCTAAGTCTACAACTACAGCTCTTGCAAATTTCGTCAGCTTAGTGTTGGATGCTTTGGACAGACGAGAGAAGGCATGTGGTTTATTTCTCAATTTGTCCAAAGCTTTTGACGCTTTGGATCATAATTTGTTGCTGAAAAACTTGAGGGGATTGGTATTCGTAGTGTAGCTCTAAAATGGTTTACTTCCTACCTAGAGAATAGAAGACAAAAAGTAAAGATAACATCTAATGGACTTGTAAACAAATCAAACACATTAGATATCCATTATGGTGTCCCTCAAGGTAGTGTATTGGGTCCTTTCTACTTTTTATAGTATTTAATAATGATATAGCTTTGGTAAATAATTCCCTGACTGGTGTTAACATCATCAGTTATGCGGATGATACCAACATTCTAGTCACAGGAGCATCTGATCAAAGTTTGCAAAATAAAACCACACAGATACTATCCACCATCAAGAGTTATTTCTTCTCCAACAAACTAGTTTTGAATGAAGATAAATCACAGTATATGATTTTCACATCAAATAATTTATTAAACCATCAAGAAACTATACAAGCAGCAATAGATAAAACAGACTGCACGAAGTTGCTCGGGGTCCTTTTAAACAGTAATTGTAAATGGTCAAACCACATTTCTAATTTGAAATCCAGATTAAGTAGCGCATTAATAAATTTCAATTTAACCATGTTTTTTCAAAAAGATTCAGATACAATCACTTTATGCTTCCACAACATAGTTCTGTTTAGTTGGAAGGTAGCACACATTATGCAGCCATAAGTTTCTTTAACAAATTACCAATTGATATTTGATATACAAATGAAATTACATCAGTCAAACTTTCGGAGGTGTGTACATCAATACATTTGTGAGCTAGAGCCATAATCTAAAAATAACTTTTAATTATGCTTTATCGTATTTATTAATTTATGTACTTTTAAGATGTATGTCTATAACTTTGATTTGACTCATACATGTACTTTGTATGATGTCGCATGTGATCAATAAATTTGACTTGACTTGACTTGACTAACGCTTAACTCTATTTATATGGCTTTGGAGACCTTTGGAGAGTTAGGAAATTTGAAATTCTTATGTCTTATACCTAATTTGCAACACGATATAATTGGCTATTGTCTCTGTTTATTAAATAGATAGGCAATCCGATCAATGTATATTGTCTTAGTATGTCCAATTATTCCAAACCACACACATCCTTCACTTACAGGTGATTAGCGATACTCTGACTCTGTGCACTATATACAGTAATTCTGCTTGTAATCGTAGTTTGGGGAGTAAATTGATAGGTATACATTTGCAGGCTTGTTTATCAAACAAACAAGGAAGTATACACAACGTTAATCCTAGGCGAACTTCGGCAGTATACGGAAAATAAATTCAAAGGAAGAGTTAGTGTGTATAAAATGAACTTTATTTAAATATTCAAAGTCGTTAGCGAAAAGACGAAACTTAATGCTCGCGTAATTCTCTAAAATATCAATGTTTAGGGTGTAGTACAGATGTTGTTTATGTAAACTTTGCTTATATTTACATAACGTAAAACCATACGCTTTCTACTTGTGCAATTTTACTGTAAACATTTATTAGAAACAACCAAGAGTGGCTCTTCCAGCGCCCCTTCCCCCTTAAAATGTCTTAAAAACATTTAATAAAATTATTTTTATTTATTTATTTATTAAGCGCAACAGGCCTTGTAGACCTAGGGCTAAAATGTTTACATTTCTGATTACATGAATAATATAATAAATAACTTAGTATAACTTACATAACTTATAAAACTTGTAAATTTTATTTAAATACACTTCAGTCTTTTTATACACTCCTTCAGCACCTCTCTCCATCTCCTTCTGTCCAATGCTAGTTCTTTCCATCTCTCAATGTTACTTTTCTTCAAGTCTTCATATACACTGTCCTTCCATCTTTTCCTTGGCCTGCATTTCCTCCTCTTTTGTATTGGTCTTCGTGAGAGTACCATTTTTGGCATTCGTTTACTTCCCATTCTCTCTATGTGCCCCAAGTATCGTATTCTCTGTGCTTTGATCGTCGTCGTAATCGTTGGCTCTTGATATAGTTCTTCCAATTCTTTATTGGTTCTTCTTCTCCACTGACCTTCTATTTTCACACCTCCATATATTGCTCTTTGCATTTTTCTCTCCCATCTTTCTAATAGGTCTGTTTCTGACTTTTTGAGCACCCATGTTTCACTTGCGTATGTTACTGTAGGTCTGATAACAGTCTTATAAATTCTTATTTTTGTTTTTCTTGATACGTATTTGGATTTCAATAATGTGCGTAATGCTCCATATTTTTTATTTCCTTTAGCTATTCTTGCCTTTGTCTCCCCTTCTTCATGACTATTTTCATCTATTTTGGCTCCCAGGTAAATAATTTCTTTGGCTCTTTTGAACGAGTATGTTTTTTCTCCATCTATTTGTACTATGATGTTATTCTCTTTTTCTTTTTGGACCTCTCCCATTATCATATACTTTGTCTTTTATTCATTTATTTTAAGTCCGAATTTTTTGGCTTCCGTTATTATGTTTTTCATTAACTTTTGTAGTTCTTTTTTGCTTGTTGCTAATAGCGTCAGATCATCTGCAAATGCTATGCATTGGTGGCCGTTTTTAAATATCGTTTCTTGCATGTTTATTCTGCTTTTCCTGATTATTCCTTCCAATGTTAGATTGAATGCCATTGTTGATAGTGGGTCTCCTTGTCGTAATCCTTCCTTGGTTTCAAACTTTTTGGATGTATACCCTTTCCAAGCTATTTCGTTTGTTGTGTTTTCCATCGTCATCTTTATCATCCTAACAATTTTACTTGGTATCCCCAGTTCTTTCATCAGTTCGTACATCTGCTGTCTATTTACTGTGTCGTAAGCCTGCTTAAAGTCTATGAACAAAGCATATAGTACTGTTTTATGTTCGTAACAGGTAGTCTGTATTTCTTTTAAGGCAAATATTTGGTCAGTCGTTGATCTGCTGTTTCTAAAACCTGCCTGGTATTCCCCCAGTATTTTTTCCGAATAATGACTTAGCCTTTTTCTTATACTTTGTGCCAAGATTTTGTAAACTATGTCTAATAGTGCGATGCCTCTGTAGTTTTCGCATATCATTTTATCACCTTTTTTATGTATAGGGCATATTCTTGCTATGGTCCACTCTTCTGGCATTTTTCTACTTCCCATATTCTTTTTATCAGGTCATATATCTCTTTCTGTAGTCTTTTCCCTCCTGATTTTCTCATTTCGGCCGATATTTCTGTTATTCCTGGGCTTTTGTTATTTTTCAAGCTCTTTATTTCGTTCTTTATTTCTTGTTCTGTGGGTATTTCTATTGCTATCTGATCATCTTCAATTTCATGGCTTGTTTCCTTTTGTACTTCGCTCTTATTTAGCAGTTCTGTGAAATAGTTTTGCCAGTTTTCCATTATTTTTTCCGGCTCATTTAGCAACATCCCTTTATCATCTCTCATATATGGGTTGTTTTTTTGATATCCTTTTTCCATTTTTTTTGCTTCCTGGTAGAATGATCTTATTTCTTTTTTTTTGAAATTTTTCTTCTATTGCTTTCAGTTTGTTCTCATTGTATTTTCTCTTTTTGCTTCTACATTTTCTTTTCATGATTTTTCTCAATTCTCTGTATTCTTCTCTAGTGCTTTCTTCGTCATTTGTGAGATTTTTGAGTCTTACTTTTCTTATTGCTTCTGCTACTTCTTGACATTCTTCATCATACCAATCTTTTGTTTTGTGTTTTCTTTTGGTTTTCGCTAGGATTGCTTTACCTGTGTTCAAGATTGCTTCTTTGATATTTTGCCATTGTTTGTCTGGGCTAGACGTTTCTTGTTCATACTTTTTCTGTGTGTTGTTATTTTTTAGTAGTCCTATGTTGAATTGTTTTCCAATTTTTTCCGTTGTTTTATTGTTTCGCTTTATGTTATGCTCGATTTTGTATTCTGCTCTCACCAAGTAGTGGTCAGAGTTACAGTCCGCTCCTCTCATGCTCTTTACATTTATTACATTGTTTGCATGCTTCTTCTCTATTAAAATATGGTCTATCTGATTTACTGTCTTCTTATCAGGGGAAATCCACGTTCCTTTATATATATCTTTTCGGCGTAATTGTGTGCTTCTTATCTCCATTTGATTTTCTGTTGCAAAGCCTATTATTCTTTGGCCATTATCGTTTGACACCTCATGCTTACTATATTTCCCTATTATGTGTTCGTATATATTCTCTCTTCCGACTTTGGCGTTGCAGTCTCCCATTATTATTTTGATGTCAAACCCTGGTAATTTATCATATTCTCTTTCCAATTGCTCGTAGAATTCATCTTTTTCTTCTTCTGTGGCATCTTCAATCGGTGCGTGTACATTTATTATACTTATGTTTCGTTTGTCCCCTTTTAATCTTATTGTGCATAATCTATCTGATATTGGTTGGAATGCCATTACTCTTTCCTTCCATTTTCGCTGTATTATAAAACCTGTTCGTAACCTTCTGGTTTCTCCCCCGCTTTTAAAAAATACCACGTCATCTATTTCTACTATTTCTGTATCCAATTGTTTTGTCTCTTGTAAAGCTATTATTTCTACATTATATCTTTTAATTTCTCTAATTAATTCTTTCAGTTTTCCTGTTTCGTATGTGCCTCTTACATTCCATGTACCCAAGTTGACTTTAGTTTTCTTTTTGTTATCTTTACTTATTTCCTTGTCCATTGCCTGTGTCGTTTCCGTCTTATTTATCTCTGTTGCAAACTGTATCTTGTCATTTTTCGGCTTTTCTTTTTTATTGCTGTCTTGATTTGTTTTATTTCCATAGTTCGTAATCCTCTTCTTTGCATTTTTCGTCGTAATTTGTTTCCTTTCATTGCTATTGCTTAGTTTTTTGCTTTGGTCTCTACCACCAACGTTTGGTTCATTCCATCCCAGCGCCATATTTCATGATCGGCATATATTTTCTTATACCCTACTTTCACTTTTCTCCCTTCCTTTCTTAGTTCTTGCGCTTTTTTTCTGACACGTTTCTGTACAATTCTGTCGTTCTTTGATAGGTCATCGTTGATATAAACTGGACCTTCTTCTCGATATCTCAATTTGATTTTGTTACGCATGATTTTTCTTTTATCTTCTTCCTTTTCAAGCTCAACCAAACAAACTTTTTCTCCTAACTTCAGAGCCTTCTCTATTTGTACATCTACTTCTAATTCTGTCTGCATAAAATTTTTCATTGCATGTTTTAGGATAACTGGGCCATTTGTATCTATGTTCAAGATTATTTTAAACTTAACTTTAACTAGTTAATCAAAAAATTTTATTAATTGATTATAACATTAACGTAAATTTTATTCTTTCCGTAATATTTGATTATAATATAGCCTGTTCAAAGAACAGTATATCATCATCATCAATGACTTTACAATTCTTCGTGAGTCTTTGCCGCGTTTACTATTGCCTTCCATGTGCCGTATCGGTTCTGTGCCACTATTTCCCAGTGTCTCACTCCCATTTTCTCCAAATCTTCTCTGAATGCATCTTTCCACCTTTTTCTAGGCAGTTCGACAGGCCTTCTCCCATCTGGCCTCTCCCAAAACACATCGTTTAGGCGATTCATTCCTGCGTATCACATGTCCCCCACCTGAGTCTATTGGCCTTTATATATCTTTCCGAAGATTCCAATTTTCACACTCTCAGGATGTATTGGCAAGATACACAAGAAGACTCTTTTACACACTTACAAGACCTATACCTATTCGACCCGTCATTGAGTACAAATCATGCCTCTACTCTCTATGCACTAGAGCAAAAAAAAAGAGGTTGTTGCAAGTGGAACGGAGGATCTTGCGTAGATGCAACTACGAGCACTGGAGATATCCCTCAAACGAAATCCATAACCTCTCAAACATACCCACAATTATCGAGAGAATAAACTCTCTGAACAGGAACTTCACAACCAAAATAATCAACGATCCCCCTCCGACACACAAGAATCTCTCAAATGTTCCTGTTCATCTTCTGGCCACGTATTCTACTACGCAAAGCCCAAGCGAAAAAATATTCATTTACCGTCTGCTCTAATGCAAACATGCATTGACGAACTCCCGGTAGAGTACGAAAACATCCTCGAGGCTACCCCGTTAGCCTACCGTATCCACCTATCCTCTTCCCTACCCCGAACAGGGAGAAGTTGGTTTTTTGCGGTTTCCCAACTTCATTGCTCAATTATACCTGTTCGTCCCAAGAAAATAGCCGCAACTATTTTCATCACTCGAACGCTCACTGTCCACGCTGCGCTCAAAACCACCTCTTGACCGCCGACGAGGGCTGCTGGTTCTACCAGTTGGCGTACAATGGTTTCTAGAGGGGTGGTCGAGGGCAAAGCACGGACAGTACACGTAAATTTCAATGGAACCAACATCAACTCCATCTAACTTTCTTCTCTGTTGTCTTTTGGCCTTCTGGACACCACCGTCCGGCATAACCCAGGAACACCAGGAACACCACACTTGCCCCAGTGCGTTTTTCGGACTGTTTGCTTTTGCGATCCATCACAATACATTCACCACAAACCCTGAAGAGGACAAAATCCTAAACGGGGACACTCATTGATAGCATTTCCACAAAGCATTTTATCTTTACACGCAAATCAATACAATGAGATGATGATGATTCTGATTTTCCTATCCGAAGAGAGACACTAACTCGTTATTTTATCTGCGCCTCCATTCGTTTGTCACGCTGTCCCTGCAAGGGACATTTATATCATTTGAAGGATTTTAGTTCCCACACCAGCAATTTATTAATTTCTTTGGGTTAGCGTCCATTTTTTCCTTTCAAACGCGACTGTTGATCGTCTTTTTGCATCTCGTGATAAAAGTTTTGACTTCATTAGATGTTGCATTGAAAAGAAATATCCTGTTTCATGTAATTACTCGCGTTTTAACTTCTCGATCTATTTTGTTGTCATTGGTGATTGTTACTCCTAGATATTTAAATTCTTTAACCACTTCGATATGATATGACCCGATATGATATTATATGATATGAAAGAACCCTGAAACCCAAAAAAAATTAAGGATGAAAATTTGGGAATAGGTAGACGAAAGTACCTCTTATTTTAGGTCTAGGATATACCAGGTTAACGCACTCTTATCTTTTCACAAAGAATAATCGACCCATATGTAATCAGTGTAAAATCCGATTAACAGTCAAACACTTTCTAATAATCAACTATTTATAATGGGAGATAAGCCATAATCTTACCAAAAAAAGATTTTTATTAAATACAAAATACTACTAAAATAAACAAAAATGTTGTTGCTAAGTAAAAAATTCTTCTAATAATTTATTTAATCTGACTCATTTATATTGGCAATTCAGACGTATGTTATACATTTTAAAGTAGAAGACTATAAAATGATATCGTCAATATTTATGAGTTGCGTTCCTGGGACGACTTTACTAAAAGATAGTTCATTCGATTACATGAAATCAATCCCAACTCAAGAATATCTGTCCCAAAAAATATCGTAGCATGTGATCTGTCTTTAAAAAGACAACCAGATGCAACGATGACAGTAAAATTCTCGCGTTAGAGATTCCATAGTAAATCACGAGGGAAAACCAGGAAAAAACCTCGTGATACTATCCCGATATCGTAAGTATTTGATCTTAATATCTTTAATCTTTAAAGTCTCTAATCAGTCAGATTAAATAAATTATTAGAAGAATTTTTTTACTTAGCAACAACATTTTGGTTTATTTTAGTAGTATTCTGTATTTTGACAACGAAACCCGATTTGGGCTTCGAAACGTTAATAAAAATCTTTTTTTGGTAAAATTGTGGCTTATTTCCCATTACAAATAGTTGATTATAAAAATGCCACAAGGAAGTAGCTTCAGAACAACACTTTTTAAAAAATTGTAGTCAATATGACCAAGAAAGACAGCGCTACAATATCCCAAACTCTCTATCAGAAGCTCTAGGTCAAAACTGTTTCTATGATTATATAGTTACTTATCTAAGATCCATAAACATTTTGTATAATCTGTAGTTATTTACTTTTATTATTTATGTATATTTTGTTCCGTCGCTAATAACCTTTTGGTGGAGGCAACTTTTTTTCTAATAAAAAAAAATATTGTGAATGTTATGTTCTAATTTTTAGTCAGTCGGACATTAATCAGTCACTGAAGTGTGGACTTCTGTACTCTACTAGTAAGGATTTTGCGAATTACTCATTTAGAAGCTTAAAATACAATTTCTGATTATAAAATGAAAAGAGGGATGATAGCTGCATTATCATGCACACGTTAGTTAAAATTCTATCCTCCTTATGCACTACAAATACAGCAAGCCTTTAGGTATAAATCCTCCAAACACAATATCATAAATAAACATTGCATAAACTGCAGGCTAGATAAATACCCTATCCAGAAGCTTACACTATTGTTGGAGCAATATACTTAAAACATAGATCCAACATTTATAATTAGTTGTAAACACTGATACGTTTTGTACACACTTATGACAACTGAATAACGGGGAAATGAAAAGTATTTTTGAAGTGTGCAAAATTTATTAAAGACCAATAAAATAAAATAAAATCAAAATGTAATTCCGTACAGGTTGGAATAAATCTTTTATCAAACTTTAGGTCAAGACAAAAGATATTTTCAAGAAAGTATATAATTCATATGAGGGGATCATTGTTTAAATAATTAAAAATGGGTAATATTGCACAAAATTTACTTTTTTAACTGCTGCGGTAATTCATGTTCTAATTAGGATTTTCACCATTTTTTCTGCGAAGCTGAAGAAACTGTCTTTTATATAAGACTTACTAAATTACATTTGACCCTCAATTTATTTAAATAATCTTAAATCAAAATTGAAAAACAAATTTCCAAAAAAATATTATTTGCATTATAAATAAGCACTATAAAATATTTTGTTTTACAGAAACAATTGCGCTGTAGTACCAGTATAAAGTATAAAAAAATTGGTTGATAAATATAATAACAGTTTATGAGATATTTGATTTGTTTTTTAAAAATTACCATTTTTTCAATTGCAAAAACGCGGTTGTTGCCGATAAAGTATATAAGTTTTTAAGGTCTCATTTTTTTTGCTTTTATATACAGGGTGAGTCATGAGTAACTGTACATACTCCTACCTCGTATAGAGGCCCCTATGGGGAATAACAAATGACCATTAAAAAGTGTCTGCTCCCATTGTTTAATAATATACAGGGCGAGTTTTGCATTTTGAGAGAAATTTGTATTCGTCATAATTTTTGAACGGTCAGATCGATGTGTCTCTTATTGTGGCCAATCGTTACACTATTACCACCTAATCAACTAATTTATTCAAACTAGAAAAAAATCAGGTCCGGCTTTAAAAAAATTAGGTCGTTTGGGTCTTAGAAAAAATTTCACCCTGTATACGCTTTTTGAAAACTCCAATATGAATTTTACAAATTAGACCAATAGGCAATTAAAATGGCATAACTATTTTTTTCCGCACACGATTGCTTAATTTTTTATAAAAAAATCAAATTTGACTATGAATAATTAAAAGTTTGGTAAAGTGAACCATATATTAAAAAAAAATAACTTTTATTAAAGAAATTAATTTTTTTTGCACAAATAAGTAACTTATGTTACCTTCCAATCAACTTATTTATTCAAACTAGAGAAAAATCAGGTCCGGATTTAAAAAATTAGTTCGTTTTGGTCTTAGAAAAAATTTCACCCTGTATACGCTTTTTGAAAACTCTAATATGAATTTTACAAATAAGACAAGTAGGCAATTAAAATGGCATATTTATTTTTTCCCCACACGATTACTTAATTTTTTATTAAAAAATCAAATTTGTCAAAATCGGAATTTTAACCTAAAAATGAAAAAAAAAATGAACTCACGGTTTAACTCGCTGCAACACTGTTCCATTTTAATATTTTTTTTCTGAAATTTTTACAGCACATACCTCTTACCATTGTGAAGACTATGAAAATTGTTATAGACTTTCAGTCTTCTTCTTGTAAAAGTTGCAAACTTGTAAATCGCAAAAATTAGGTGGAAAAATTTAAAATTTATCAATTTGATCACGTCTATGTTAAACTATAGAGTCCAAAAGAAGTGTTATGGGAAGTTTTAGATCTAGACGTGTTATAGAAAAAAAAAAATAGTAAAACTTTTAATTTTAAGAAAAACGTTGTTTTTGTAAATTAATTTTTGTAAAAAAAATTAATTTTTTTAAATCTATGCAAAAAATTTGCCAAACTTTTTATGCATAGTCAAATTTGATTTTTTAATAAAAAAATAAGTAATCGTGTGGGGAAAAAATAAATACACCATTTTAATTGCCTATTTGTCTTATTTGTAAAATTCGTATTAGAGTATTCAAAAAACGTATACAAGGTGAAATTTTTTCTAAGACCAAAACGAAATTGTTTTTTAAATCCGGGCCTGATTTTTTTCTTGTTTGAATAAATAAGTTGATTGGTGGTAACATAAATTAAATATTTGTCAAAAAAAAATTAATTTTGTTAATAAAAGTTAATTTTGTTAAATCTATGGTTCACTTTACCAAACTTTTAATTCATAATCAAATTTGATTTTTTTATAAAAAATTAAGCAATCGTGTGCGGAAAAAAATAAATATGTTATTTTAATTGCCTATTTGTCTAATTTGCAAAATTCATATTAGAGTTTTCAAAAAGCTTATATAGGGTGAAATTTTTTCTAAGATCCAAACAAACTAATTTTTTTAAAGCCGGACCTGATTTTTTTCTAGTTTGAATAAATCAGTTGATTAGGTGGCAATAGTGTAACGGTTGACCAAAATAAGAGACACATCGATCTGACCGTTCAAAAATTATGACGAATACAAATTTCTGTCAAAATGCGAAACTCGCCCTGTATATTATTAAACAATGGGAGCAGACATTTTTTAATGGTCATTTGTTATTCCCCATAGGGGCCTCTATACTAGGTAGGAGTATGTACAGTTCCTCATGACTCACCCTGTATATTTTCGATAAATCCATTGACAAATTAATATTTCCTATAAACTTCCCTCTAAAATGGCGTTTGAAAATTTTTGTAATTTGTTTAAAACTAGTTTTTTTAATAACATCGCCGGGATTAAAAATTTTGAAATGATTTTTAGATATTCGTGTTCCTGGCAAATTTTTGACACATTTACAAAAGAAAAATATTTTTCTAGAACCATTTTTTGCCGAGATTGCTTTTCCAAGTTTAAAAATTCATAGTTTGTTTATTTGTCAATATTAACATTTAAAAGTGTGTAAGTACATCTATCAACCCTACTACTCAACAATGCCATTTATACATAGAGTAAAAATTGTAGAATATTTTAAAAAGTAATGATTTTCGTAGCGACCTTAAATGAAAAGTTTTTGCATGAAGAGTGTTGCAGTAGTAAAATTTGCAATATCTTCGTTAATAGTGGGCCAATTTCAATGTTTTTTTTTTAGTTTAGAGTAGCATATAAAAATAATAACATCTAAATGACCATTTTTAGAATAAATATTTATTAATTTGTTATAAACAATTTTCTTTTAAATTTTTTTTCTAGATATGATATTTAATTAAAAACTGGCACAAAAGATAATCCAGTAATAGTATTGAAATAAACTTTTTTATAAAACACTAAACAAAATAATACTGAATTAGCATTAAACATTTGTTAAAGAAACATAAAAGTTTTTTCTTTGCACACTAATAAGATATAAGTATGTGAATTTAACATTTAATTTTATAAGCTTTATAACATGTACTACACTAGGATTTGTTATACACTATATGTACATACTTATTTGTTAATTTTTATTCCCTTGTGCCTTATACACATATAGTAAAACCTCCATTAACCGAAACGGCTGACAGTTTCAATCATTTCGTCAAAAAAAGTAAAATTTTATCGAAAAACGGAAACAACTCCATGTTAATTTGTCAACATCGTCAACATTGCTTTCATATAACTAAAGAACGCCCGTTTAATATACTCGTACAACAAATTACGAAATCACCTATATAATAATATCCATTTTTTAATAACAACTTTGACCAAGAATACTATTAATTTGGTACAAGAAGAATACAAAAAATAATATTTGATATTTTTAACCCAGATTCTTGTTATCCGAAACGGCTTCCCCCCCATATTATTTCGGTTAAGAGTAAGAGAGGTTTTACTGTATATATATTAATATAGAGGTTGTCCTCAATTTTTTTATATAATATTTCCCTTTGTATTCACATTAACTTTGTGAGCTTTTGCCAGTGATTGGTACAAAGAATAAAATTATTATGTTTCTGTAACAAAATTTGAATTTCGTTAAACTTTTTAAATAAAATTTTTTTTAATACTGTTTTGTGGTTATCTTTGGGCCAACTTTTATTTATGACAATATTAGAGAAAAACATTTTGAAAAAAGCAATAGTTTATAACAAATTGATGAATATTTATTGCAAAAAGGGTCATGTAGATGTTATTATTTTTATACGCTACCCCAAATTAAAAAGAAAAAAACATTGAAATTGGCCCATTATTAACGGAGATATTGAAAGTACTCCTCCGCCAATTTTCAGACAAAAAGTTTTCATTTAAGCTCGCTACAAAAATCATTATTTTTCGAAATATTCTACAATTTGTAGTTTATGTATAAATGGCATTGTTAAGCAATATCGTTGATAGATGTACTCACGCACTTTTAAATGTTAATATTGATAAATAAACCAACCATGAATTTTTAAACTTGGAAAAGCTATCTCGGCAAAAAATGTGTTTCTTTCCCGTAGTTCTCATTATAGTGTTTATATACTCTGATACATACTATCAAAAACCAAAAAATACCTTTAAAATTAAGAACGAAGGTATTTAATGCATGCGTACTACCTGTTCTGACATATAGGGCCCAGTCGGCCCTATATACACCCTATATACAATAGAAAAAAATTTTTCTATTGTAAATTTGTCAAATATTTCCAGTAACATGAATATCGAAAAATAATTTCAAAATTTTTAATCCCGACAATGTTATTAAAAAAACAAGTTTTAAACAAATTACAACAAATTATAAACGCCATTTTGTAGGAGAGTTTAATTGAAATTTTGATTTGCCAATGCATTTATCGAAAATGTATATAAATGCAAAAAAATCAGATCTTAAAAATTTGTATACTCTATCGGCAACAACCGCATTTTTGCAATTGAAACAATGGTAATTTTTAAAAAACAAATTAAATGTCTCGTAAACTACTTAACATTTTTTAACCAATTTTTTTAAACTTTATAGTGGTACTACAGCGCAACTTCTTCTGCAAAACTAAATGTTTTATAGTGTTTATTTATAATGCAAATAATATTTTTTTGGAAATTTGTTTTTCAACTTTGATTCACAATTATTTAATTAAATTAAGGGACAAATTTAATTTAGTAAGTCTTATATAAAAGACTGTTCCTTCAGCTTTGAAAAAAAAAATGTGAAAACCTTAATTAAATCATGAATTACCTCAGCAATTAAAAAAGTAAATTTTGTGCAAAAATTACCCATTTTTAATTATTTAAACAATGATTCCCTCATATGAATCATATACTTTCTTGAAAATATCTTTTGTCTTGACCTAAAGTTTGATAAAAAATTTATTCCAACCTGTACGGAATTACATTTTTATTTACATGTATTGTAATTTTATTTGATCGGGCTATTATTTCTTAGTTGAGCGCGGTCAGCCTCCAAAGGAACCTTGAGAGCTATGCTACAATAAAAGATCTCTAATGATTTACTAACTTTAGAATTTACAAAGTTTAACTTACGTCAAAAATTTAAAGTACCACCACAGATTAACCTAACATTGGGTTAATCTGTGGTACCACTAAAAAGAGTAAATAAGAGATCACATTTGAATTGAAAAAAAATTCTCATGCAGTTATTTTAAAAATTTTGTTCGAAGGTTGAATATTTTAAATATGCAATAATTCTAAAAAAATTTAGAAATATCCAGAGCAGCACAAGGTAATTTCGCAAAAAACAGGTTAAATTTTTTTTTGATCATTGTAATGCTGGCCACTTCACTTACGGATATCGAAGAGGCCATGGCATGCAGGCCAGAACTGAAGGCCGTTATTTGATAGTTAAGTTAATGAACTGCAGTTGAGACGCCACACACATGCAGTTTTGTGATCGAGCGTGCCGACGCCTTTACGAAAACTGCGTGTAGGTGGTGATTTTGGCTTCAATTAACCGCCTGTCAGTCGCTCGGCCTCTTCGATATCCGTAAGTGAGTGGCCAACTTAACCCGGCACCTGCCACGTGGCTTTACAAGGCATCAACTGCCACGTGGGGTGCTCACAGCACCCCTTAAAAATTTTCTGTGATCTACTTGTTTATAAACAAAATATTGTGTTGAGTTACACAAGAATATAAAAAAAAACATGTTTTATTAACTTATTAGCTACTAATATATTATAAAAGTTAAAAAATAAAATTAAAAAGGTGTTATAAGCAAATTAGCAAGTACCAACCCATAATAAATGAAGTGATGTAAAATATCTAAGAAAATTAAAATTTATTGAGTATAGAGAATATATTAATAATTTAGATCAGTTATTACAATAAAAAAATGTAAATGTGACCTGTTTATCAAAAACATAAAAAAATTTTACTGCCAGATGGTGACACCCCAATTCGAATTTAGAGCTACAATTTCAGAATGACACTAAATAACCACTTCAAACACAAACAGATCTATGCTATATAATATTATTGAAAGCTACTATGACGCACAGGACGGTTAACAAATTTGAAATACCAAATATTTGATGAAAATGTGTTATGGGGTGCTGGTAGCACCCCACGTGGCAGGTGCCGGGTTAAGGTTAAGAAAACCTGACTGAAGTAAACGCAACCGGCAGAATGAACTGAGAGCCGACTAAAACAGAATATTATGATCTTTTAGACGTTTTCCTCTTTCACAATAAGTGACAGTTGACGTATTGTCACAATGACAGTGTCACTGCAGAAAATTAGAATGTTTAGATATTGAAAATTTGAGAACAAATTTGACAACCAAATTGAGAAATGTAGCGAATACTGTCTGAAATTTAGTTACATAAAAATACTTTTTTCTTTACTTTTTTTTTAAATTTATTAAAAATATAAAAATTGTTGTTTACAAAATGTTATTTGGTATTTGTCAACAAAATGTTATTTGGCGTACTGTTTGTAAACACCCAATAACATTTTGTAGACAAATAAAAAAAAAATTAAAAATTGTTTATTTTGAAAAAAAAATTATAAGCGTAATATGATAGACTATAGGATGAATATCATTAATATCAACAAAAATAACCTTAGGTTATACAAAACACTCTCCCTGAGGCTGTAATTATACCTCGACGACGGTGGGAGAGCCGAGTAACCGGTCGTGGTCCCTAAAATTGTGAGGGGAGCACGACCGATAAAACCAAGAACAGTCCCAGCGTCCAGCGACTGTGCACCGGGTGGCCGCCGGACACCGCCGCTGGACGCTAAAAGGCGTCGCAACTGAGGCGAGTAGTTGCGGCGCCTTCACCTTCAGCAGTTGTATTTCACACTCCAACTTCCCTACGACTACTCAAATACCTAAATTTAATTTCGCCACTCCGGCATTGTGGCCGGGGGTCGATGGGTGAGCCTCACGCACCATGCGGGGGCTCTACCATCGGACTCCGATCACAAATCTCTATTTCGAAAAACTTTTTCGACATACCCACTGCGAGTAGCCGCCATATCTTACCCCACCAAAGTACCCTTCCACAACACATCCATTCCAAATCCCGCGTAACAGGAGAGGCAGCAGTTATGCGGAAACTCCAGGTAGCCTGCGAATACAGACTGCCACTGCGTCCGGAGGCAACCGTGATAAAAAGCCTAGAGAAGTAAACCTCAAAAAATAATCCCCACTATCACGGTGGAAGGTATCGTGCCAAAGGTATGAAAAATGCGAGGGTTAGAGCATCACAAACGATCCCTTTGGGATACCTGGCGACCTCCCGAAGTAACCTAGCCTTAGGCCCGGGGCAAATTGAACCTAAGCGAGACACAACCTGCACCGGCGGACTGCATAGACCGTTATGCGCATCCTACTATCAGTTCATGCGTTCGCAGGTCTAGCTTGGGAAGGTTTGTCATCGGCGTACAGTTTTTTTGTGTCGTGGGACGTGTGACTCAATTCTCAGTTGTGTTTTTGTTTGCGAGATGGACGTTGAAAAGCTGATAGAACTCGTTCGAAATTGCATCGTATATGATACCAGCCACGACGATTATATGAGGACGAAATTAAAAGATGAGGTATGGGAGAAGATAGGAAACGAACTGAATACGAATTGTAAATACAATTTACTGCGATAAATAAAAATATTAGTACATATTATATAATCAAAACCCGACACCGCTTTATCATTAAAATTCTGCTAACTTTATTAGGTACTCGTAGAGAAAATAAACGGTTATACCTTATACCAGATATGCCTTTCCAAGAACACATTATTAGAAAAAAGGTTGCTTAAAACGAAGAGACCTGGTCCCGCGTAACAAAAAAAAGTTGATTAATAGCAAGCTGAAAATTTGTTAATAGCGTAACGGTATCTGGTCGGACAAACACTGGAACAGGGGAAGTTTTAATTGTGGAACAAGTCAACTGTGGAACAAGATTTGGAACGTCAGACTACAAAAACCTCCCATGTATTTTATCGGACAGAACATCCAATGGATTTCTTACCCTTTCATTAAACTCTCATGCAAAAATAAGACTGCTATTTATCACCTGTCATAATTCCTGTCATTTGACATGTTCTACGTCTCGGACTTTTTAAAATGCACAATTGGTGATAAATACCAGTCTGATTTTTGTATTAGAGTTTAATGAAAGGGTAACAAATCAATTGGAAGTTCTGTCCGACAAAATACATGGGGCGTTTTCGTAGCACGACGTTCCAAAATTTTTAACCTGTTCCACAATTAAAACTTCCTTTGTTCCAGTGTTCCCATACATCAAAGTTTGTCTGACGAGACACCGTTAAGCTATTAGGTAACACATTTTCAGCTTGCTATTAATCAACTTTTTTTGGTACGCGGGATCCAGGCCTAGAAACACAATGTCAAAAATGATGGCGTAATCCCCTTTATATAGGTATAAAAATTTTGTATTACTCATTTCTTAAATCTACAATTAAAAATGGAAAGTCCTCACTAAAATGGAAAACTTTACTTAACTTTTTTTGGTTTTAGAACCTACTCTTCACAACCCAATAAGTCCACAAAGCGCTCGAGTGACTGCACATTTAGCATACTTTCCTCCCCTACTATTAGGTACATATTAGAATATTCAACTTCGAACAAACTTTTAAAAAAACGACATAAGAACTTTTTTTACAATTAAAATGAGATCTCTCTTTTTAGTGGTGCTTCAAACTTGAGACGTAAGTCAATCTTTGTAAATTCTAAAAATAGTTCCTTATTAGAGATATTTTTTGTAGCATAGCTCTGAAGATGGGTTTGTAGTCGAAAGGAATTCGTAAGGAACCGTTCACCAAGGAATTAATAAATTTTACACATTTCAAAAATATTTTTCTTTTCCAGTCATTCATTTATAATTAGTCCAATGTGAGACAAGATTATTTGAATAAAGGAGTTGTAATCGCACAACGAGAAGTAATCATCAATTGATACAACAAAGTTATTGTGCAGCAAATTTCAGATATGATTCGATATAAAAATCAAACTGCAATTCTACAGTTGTTTGTATTGCATGTTTGTATTCACACATTGAACCGACGTATTGGAATATAACTGTCAACAGGTATCAAATAGCTGAAAAATAGGCCGTTGCATTTTTTTGTAAAAAAATGTGTATATTCGGTAGAGAATACTGGATGGGTAAGTAAAAAATGTAAATATCCATTTTTAGTCCCAAATCCAAAATCAAAATTAAATAGAGATATAAGTTTAAGTTAAACAAACGAATTTTCAGTCTGGTCAAATAAAAATTACGATACACGTAAATCAAAATGTAACTCGGTACAGGTTGAAACAAATTTTAGGTGAAAACAATAGATATTTTCAAAAAAGTATAACATGATTACACAGGTTGTAACAAAAAGACAGGTCGTAAATTAAATCGCATATTCTGAGACCAAAATTAGTTCAATTTAAACTAATTTACCTCAGGACAAATGTGCACAAAAAAAGTTTTTGAGCCTTTGAAATTACAAAATGAAAATCGATTTGTTTCAATATGTCGAAAACTATTAGAGATTTTTTATTGAAACCGGACATGTGGTATTCTTATGGCAGGAACATCTTAAAAAACACCCCATAAAAATATTATGGAGTTTTGATCTCTTAAAACCCCCAAACTTTTGTGTACGTTCCAATTAAATTATTATTGCGGTACCATTAGTTAAATACACTGTTTTTAAAACTTTTTGCTTCCTAGTATTTTTTTCGATGAGCCAGTTCTTATCGAGATACAGCTTCTTTTTTAATATGTTTACATAAACATTTTATGGGGGTTTTCTTCCTTTAACTCCCCCAAATGTTTATGTATGTTCCAATTAAACCATTATTGTGGTACACAGTTAAGCACTGTGTTTTTAAAAAATTTTTGCTTCCTACTATTTTTTCGATAAGCCATCTTTTATCGTGATTTCTCTTTTAATATGTTTCAAAATATACCCAAAAATGTAAATTATATATAACAAATGTTCATATTACCAGGTTTCTATAATCGTACTTAACCATATTATACATTCAAATAATGTGGTGAATTTAAGAAATGTTCAAAACATCTTCATATAAAGTGGCTTATCGAAAAAGTACTATCGGGTAAAAAAGTTTTAAAAACATTGTGTTTAACTAATGGTACCACAGTAATATTTAATTGGTACGTACACAAAAGTTTGGGAGGGTTTAAGGGAACAAAACCCCCATAAAATTTTTATGGGGTGCACAAATTTCACTATAATTTTTTTAAAGATGTTCCTGCCATAAGAATGCCACGTGTCAATTTTTACGATATCGATGGCTTAGTGTGAAAACCTCGTATCTCATTTTTTTTTTCGAAAATGATATTTTGGTGGTTTTAGTTGAAAACCTTGTATCTTACAATTTACAACTGTTAGAAAAAATCGAAATACACCACACAATTTTCTACAGCCGAAAAAAGAAACCACGTATATCAATTGATCTCTTGATTTAGTGTGAATACCACGTATATTTATAACCAAGAATTTGGTACTTAATTTGGCGTGTTTGTTTAAGAAACTCGACTTGGAGAAATTTTTTTTTTGAACAACACAAGGTAGTCCGGCATATAGAAACATTTTATGAACCTTAAATCAAAAGATTTATACTGTATCAACCTAGTATTTGGAGGTGTGCAATAAGCTATGAAAAATGAAAACCTCGTAAATCATAGTAAACACAACCTCATTTTAGATGAAAAACACGCATATCAAGATATACGAGGTTATCATAGTTACTTGGGCAAAGGCTCTATATCCTGCAAGGATATTTACGTGTTTTTCATAGTTAATATTTCTATTTTCAATTTAATAGCACCATTTAACACCCGTGTTGAGCTGCCCTTAAAAAAAATCAGCCCTGATTTATTAGCTATCTATGAGCTTTCATATTCCGCAAACTAAAAATGTTGAGCTCGTTCCACTGAGCAGGAATTTAATACTTTAGTGGGGGGTGAGTCAGCCCCCATCACTACTTAAAAATAGGAATATTGAATCGGTTTTTACGGCATAATTACGAGCTATTTATGAGCTCTTGAAATTATATAGTTTCGATTTTTGAGCTCATCCTTTTCACCCCCAAACAACCCTTTAATTGATTTAACTTAAGAGAAAAATGCTAAGAAAACTTAAAATATATCGTATTGCGGATATAATTCCTATAGCTTATAAGTTATTAAAATAAGTCAATACTTTTTAAGTTATTAAACATCAAAAATTTTAATTATTCGTGAAAAAAATGCATGTTTCGAAGCGGTTTTTCGTAAATCACTGAAAAACTGTAAGTTTTTACAAAAAAGTTAATATTAGTTTAATTCGTATAACTTATATTCTAAGAATAAGCTCTTAAATCACGCACTTTTCAATTATTGAGCTACAACCCCTTCGCAAGAAAACCATCCCATATTCCCGGCTTAAGAGAGAGTTGTGCTTAAAATAATTTAAATTAATTATTTGGCGACTACATATCGTTTAATAATTTATGAGCTCGCAAAATATACGCATCTCAATTATTGAACTGCCATTTTCTTTCTATAGTACACTCACTGAAGGTAAAAATCAACTATGACCTTCGATTTCGGTAAATCTGCATTCATTTTCACAAAAATTGGTGAGCGGATAGAAGATACGTCAAGAAAGAAAATTAACAATAACAACTTAGCCGGGGGTATATGTCACCCCTTCTCGGCGGTGAAAATTACTTTATTAAAAATAACCCCACAAATCAAGAGAGGGACAAATTGTAAGCAAAATTTGTTATATGATGTTATTAAAATAAATCAATACTTTTTGGGTTATTTTGTTAAAGATCAAATATTTTAATTTTTTGTGAAAGAAAATGCAAGCTTTAAAGCGATTTTTCATAAATAACTTAAAAACTGTAAGTTTTTACAAAAAAGTTTTCATCACTAAAATTGAAGCTAATAAAAATATAATAAATTGCTGAATTGAAAAACCGTTTAATGTAAATTTAAAGTAAATTATAGGTAATTAAATGTATAGTTTTTCTGCGACTATTCAAATTTAAGGATTCAAGCTTAAATAACGGGAAAGAGATGCATTTTATAACACTTACTAAATACTTGTCAAAGTACTTAGAAATACCTATCAAATGAGCTCCAGAAAAAGTTGATGGCATCAAAATTTATACTCCAAAAATTTTTACAAAAAAAAAAGAATTTTTTTTTAATCACTCTGTTAATTTTTATGATATCAGGCACATTCAACTATTTGAAAGGTAATTTCAAGAGCTATAAAACTGTATTACATTTAGGCCCGATACTTTATGTCTCGACTAACAGCCGGTTAGTTCACCGGGGTTTAATCGTGACCTCTTTAGGGTCTCTTGCGTTGTAATAAATGCAATTATAAGTACTATTATTATTCTTATTTATAATCATAATAATACTTGTAATTGCATTTATTACAACGCAAGAGACCCTAAAGAGGTCCCGATTAAACTCCGGTTAACTAACCGGCTGTCAACCGAGACATAAAGAACCGGCTTAATCTTTCAAATACTTTATTTTTTAGAATAATAGGTTAAAGGGCTCCAGTTACATTGTTCTCGTAGTAAAATTTAGGCTTAAACGTTTCTATCTTCGTTATTTTGATTCATACATAAATCAAAAACAAGTAAAATCTTTGCTAATAAAAAAAAAACTCAAATTTCGTTATCTACCATTTTTTACGTCAATGGAGTATTGTTGGAGTTATTATTTTAAATATGATCTAAAAAATAAAGTATTTGTAAGATTAAATGTTTTACAGTTTTATAGTTGTATACCTTATAAATATAAATTTTGATGCTATCAACTTTTTCTGGAGCTCATTTTTGATAGGTAAGTATTTCTAAGTAGTTTGACAAGTATTTAGTACCTAAGTGTTATAAAATGCATATCTTTCCCGTTATTTAAGCTTGAATCCTTAGATTTGAACAGTCGCAGAAAAAAATATACATTTAATTACCAATAACTTACTTTAAATTAACATTAAAGGGTTTTTCAAGTAAGCAATTTATTATATTTTTTATAATGTTCAATTTTAGTGATGAAAATTTTTTGTAAAAACTTACAGTTTTTGAGTTATTTATGAAAAATCGCTTTAAAGCCTGCATTTTCTTTCACAAAAATCAAAGTATTTGATCTTTATTAACTCAAAAATTATTGATTAATTTTAATAACATTATATAACAAATTTTGCTTAGACTTTGTCCCTCTCTCGATTTGTGGGGTTATTTTTAATAAAGTAATTTTCACCCCCGAGAAGGGGTGACATATACCCCAGGCTAAAACCGCAAGTTGTTATTGTCAATTAGTGAAAATGAATGGAGATTTACCGAAATCGAAGGTCATAGTTGATTTTTACCTTCAGTGACTGCACTATAAAAAGAAAACGGCAATTCAATAATTGAGATGCGTATATTTTGCGAGCTCATAAATTATTAAACGGTATGTAATCGCCAAATAATTAATTTAAATTATTTTAAGCACAACTCTCTCTTAAACCGGGAATATGGGATGGTTTTCTTGCGAAGGGGTTGTAGCTCTATAATCGAAAGGTGCGTGATTTAAGAGTTTATTCTTAGAATATGAGCTATATGAATTAAACTACTATTAAATTTTTTTGTAAAAACTTACAGTTTTTCAGTGATTTACGAAAAACCGCTTCAAAACATGCATTTTTTTCACGAATAATTAAAATCTTTGATCTTTAATAACTTAAAAAGTATTTACTTATTTTAATAACTTTATATAATAAATTTGGCTTTTAATTTGTTCTTTTATTGATTTGTGCAGCTATTTTTTATAAAATAATTTTCACCCCCGAGAAGGGGCGGTATCCACCCTCAGGGTAAAGGCGCAAGGTGGTACCATGTCACCTTTGTTTCTTGACGTATCCTCTAACCACTGACCAATTTTCGTGAAAATCGATGAAGGTTCACCCAAATTGAAGGTAATCGTTGATTTTTACCTTCAGTGACTGCACTATACAAAATAAATTGCAATTTACTGATCTAAATGCGCGTAATTTGGAAGCTTATAAATTATTAAATGATATGTAGTCGCCAAATAATTAATTTAATGCATTTTAAGTACAACTTTCTTTTAAGCCGGGAAGATAGGGTGGTTTTCTTGCGAAGGGTTTGTAGCTCAATAATGGAAATTTACGTGATTTAATAGTTTATTCTTAGAGTATATAAGCTATAGGAATTGTATCCGCAATACGATATATTTTAAGTTTTCTCAGCATTTTTCTCTTAAGTTAAATCAATTAAAGGGTTGTTTGGGGTGAAGGGGATGAGGTCAAAAATCGAAACTACATAATTTCAAGAGCTCATTAGTAGCTCGTAATTCTGCCGCAAAAACGGATTTAATATTCCTATTTTTAAGTAGTAAGTATTAAATTCCTGCTCAGTGGAACTAGCTCAAAATTTTTAGTTTCCGGAATATGAAAGCTTATAAATAGCTCATAAATCAGTGCATCAGTGATTTTTGCAAGTGGGGCGGGCCAGCTCAACACGGGTACATTTAACACTTTCAGCTCTGGGCCAAGATCAGATATTTGTCTCAATGTGTTCAAATTAAAAATACACAGTATTTAACAGTAGTTTTTGTTTGTAGATTATATTATGCAGAATATCAGTTTTTTGCCTCTCCTGTAAAATTGTAATTTAATGAGATACGAAGTTTTCACACTAAGCCATCGATATACGATATATTGTATAAAATCGATTTTCATTTTTGAACTTTAAAGGGCTGTAACTCTTTTTATGGGCACATATGTACTAAGGTAAGTTAAATTCAAACGAACTATTTTTGGTCCCAGAATATGTGATTTAATTTATGACCTGCCTTTTTGTTACACTTTGTATTACGGGATCATTGTTTAAATAATAAAAAATTGGTAATTTTTGAACACAATTTAATTTTTTACCTGCTGCGGTAATTCATGTTTTTATCAAGGTTTTTACAATTATTTTTCTATAAAGTTGAAGGGAAAAGCTTTCATTTAATACTTTCTAAATTCAATTCGACCGTTAATTTTTTAAAATAATTATATATAAAACTTGAAAAACAAATTTGTAACAAATGAATATTTGCATTATAAATAGTCACTATAAATATTTTATTTTGCAGGAAAAGTTGCGTTATGTTACTACGTTGGATATTTACGACAGTTCCTGGTCTTTAACGTCAATGTCCAATTTACATTATAGTACGTGAATATATCACCTGGAATTTCATCCATGCTACGAACTGCTTTAAAAGCGCCAAAATTTAAAAATAATATTTGGGATAATTTTTTTTAGATATACTATAAAAGTATTTTGAGAAAGTTTACTAATAAAAAATTTTTATTGAGCGACCTACAAAACCTCCTGAATAATGGTTATAGACTGATTTTGAATGATTATAACAAAAAAAAAACAGGCGACGAGTTCCACTCTGGGTACCACGTACCTCGGAGACCATCGCCGACATGAAATTCGTGCTCAGTGACCCCAAAACCAGGCCAGGGAGTCTCTTCAAATACTGCGCGATCATTTTGGGAGTTGCCACTCACCAGAACTAACGCCACCAGATGCGTACATTTGGGGAATGCTGAAGGAGTGACACAGACCCACCATCTGCTATTTCGGAATTGCAGACTAGACAAGATTTTTACGTGCCAGAAACAGTGGTGGATCTGGAAATTTGCCTTGGGACGGGAAATTTACCTTAGGAGGGAACTTCTAATGAAATACCAACCAAAAGACATAAAAAATATAGACTCAGATTACATAAAAGACATAAATAATAACTTATAGGCACTAAGTTCCCTTAATATTTCTAACTAGCGTGTTTATTGGGTTGAATTTGTTTTTCTGCGATTTCGGTTTTATGTCAGCTATTATATTTTTATGTTTGAAAAATTCATTTTTTTTTTAATTTTGGACTTTGTTAAGGGGTAAAATTTCCTCATTCTCCCTCCCCGTAGATCCACCACTGGCCAGAGGATACCTTTAACATCTGTTTTATCGAAAACGTGCGTCGTCCCGAATAATGTTTGCAACGCTATATCATGTATACTAAACACCTTTAAATTAAGGTTAATATATATTAATAACCTTTCAAATGAACTATCACACGATCACCCATATCATTTAAGAAAATTATTGATTACGTTATCACGCTCACATGGATGACGTCACTTGTATAATACATATGCTAAAAAATCATAATTTAAAAATAAAAACCGACCTGTTTCGGGATTTCTCTCCAAGGGGTCCCATTCTCGAAAAACTTAATTTATTCCATAATTTTGCCCCTCACTATATTTACAGAGATTCAAAATTATGGAATAAATTTATTTTTTCGAAAACAGGCCACTTTGCAGGAAACTCCTGCGGCAGGGCGGGGTTTATTTTTAAATTACGATTTTTTGACATATTATATGCCATAATACTGACGTCATCCATTTGGGCGTCACACTTGTTTTGAAAAACAAAATGGCGGATCCAACACGGCGGAAAAAGTCGAAAACATCAATCAAAACGCATTTCTTTTTGTCAAATTTGGTTGTTTATGGTCGCTGATTACAAATCTAACATTATTATTTTTTAAACAAATTGGTGGATTCAATATGGCCGAAAAGAATTCGAAAATTTTATTTTAAACGCATATTTGTTTAAAATTTTATATTATAAGGGACTTTTGAAATTCCTGATTACCGATACATTTTCTTTAAGAAGTAAAATATTCAAAACATATTATTTATGTACAACTACCCATACATACTCAACAATCGCCAGAATCATGTAATATGCATCATTTCCCACTTTTGTATTCAAACAACTGCCAGAAATTCATAGGCAGCTCAATCAAAGTGATTCTGCATCTTCTTACCCTATATTTTAAGAGTAACAAACATTAGTCGCAGTATTAAGCAGCATTTTGTACTTTTTGAATGCATCTTTACAAAATTTTAATAATTTCAAGTATATTTTCACTATTTATGCATTAACAAATTTAAGGCATTCATTGTTACTAAATCTTAATAATCAACTATTTCTAATGGGAATAAGCCACAATTTTAACAAAAAAATAATTTTATTAACGTTTCGAATCCCAAATCGGGTTTCGTTGTCAAAATACACAATACTACACTAAAATAAACAAAAATGTTGTTGCTAAGTAAAAAAATTCTTCTAATAATTTATTTAATCTGACTCATTTATATTGGCAATTCAGACGTATATTATACATTTTAAAGTAGAAGACTTTAAAAATGATATCGCCAATATTTATGAGTGGCGTTCCTGGGACGACTTTACTAAAAGATAGTTCATTCGATTACATGAAATCAATCCCAACTCAAGAATATCCGTCACAAAAAAATCATAGCATGTGATCTGCCTTTAAAAAGACAACCAAATGCAACGATGACGGTAAAATTTTCGCATTAGAAATTCCATAGTAAATCACGAGGGAAAACCAGGAAAAAACCTCGTGATACTATCCCGACATCGTAAGTATTTGGTCTTACATTTAATTTACCTTCAAAAAACTGATACCAAACTCTGACTTTAATATGTTTAAATTATAAATAATATTAATAATACATAGATATACAATAAGTAATACTAAATTATAAAATTTGTACTAACTCGATATGTTATTTACTTACTAATCGTGGTATATTCTTTCTATTGACTTCCTCTTTCAGTATGAGTAACCACATCCTACTGCATTCTACCGAGGAATTTGCGACAAAATTGGTTTCATTTAGCATAATTAGAGCCGCTTCTTTGATTTTTCTCTTTTTACTATCTGATTTTTTCAGGACTCTACTTGAATCTCTCCACTGAACTCTATGTTCATTATCCCATGCGCATTAACATATTTGAGATCTATCAAATTCTCTATTTTTAATATAAGACTGATGTTCACTTATTCTAACGTTTAATGGTCTTGATGTTTCACCTAAATAAAATTGTTTGCATTCACAAGGTATTTTATAAATGCAATTCTTTGTTCTTTCTTGTTCATTGTTAGGTTTAGTTTTAGATAGAATAGTTCTCAATGTGTTTGTTGTTTTGAATGTTGCTGAAATGTTGAATTTTTTTCCAATTGTTTTAAGTTTCTCGGATAGTCTTTTATATATGGTATTGATATTTTCCTCGTATTATTTCTTGTGAATGTTGTAGGATCCCGCTCTAAGTTGTTCTGTTCCATTCGATCCAATCTTGACAATTCCTTATTTATAAACGATAAAGGATAATCATTTTTTAATAAAACAGATGTTAACAATTGTTTTTCTTCTAAAAATGAATTTTCGTTAGAAAAAGCAGTTTTGGCTCTATCATATAAGGATTTAATGATTCCCTTATTAACGTTGATGTTGTGATTTGATTTGTAATTAAGATATATTTAATTTATTAAAATGCCACAAGGAAATAGCTTCAGAACAACACTAAATCTTAAGGTAACTTACATCTTACATTACTACATACTTAAAACAGAAAATCTGCTTTACAGCGATAAAATTGATAAAGTACAAAACGTTTTACAGCGTTTTTAATATACACCTTCTTTTTCACTTTCCCTGCGGGCCAAAATAACCTCGGACAGGGCTCACTTGTTCCTGAGCTATGATCCAGAATGCATCCAGTCTGATCCTTATACTTGCGTATTACGACTCTACGATAGTATGAGAGAACAACTGTAAACATTAACTAAATTCCCTAGATGGGGACTTTTTCTCGCCTCATGACCATGTTTTTAGCATTTGGAACGACTATGCGTCATGACGTTATTGATGATTCTTTTAAATTGGAATACGGGTCGCGTGGTAGTTCATTTGAAAGGTGATTCAATTCTCTACTGAGTTATATAAAGACTGACATTATTTATACAGGGTGGCAAAAAAACGTGGAAAAAAAAGAAGAATATATGTAAATTATTTAACTCGAAATACATTTTACTGTTGTCATAAAATAGAAAAAAATGTTTAATTGATAAATAAACATTGCTTTTCGCTTAAATTAAATGTTCAAACTACCAAGAGGCAGATGGGTTGTTGTTTGACATTTAATTTAAGAGAAAATAATTTTATTTATTAAATAAACATTATTTTTATATTTTCCGACAGCAGTAAAATGTAGTTTAAGTTAAACAAATTACATACATTCTGCTTTTTGCGTAAATTAATTTAATTCGAAAAATATTGTATACATATTGATATTAGACCATGTTTATACTACTTAATAGAGCATTTAATAACCTCTCAAATGAGCTACCACAAGCACAACCCCTATCCCCATTGAAAAAAATCATCGATTGCGTCATCACGCCCAAAATGGATGACGTTATTAGTATGGCATATATCTCATAAAATCATAATTTAAAAATAAAAATCGACCTGTCTCGGGAATTTCCTTCAAAGTGGCCTATTCTTGAAAAAATGAATTTATTTCATAATTTTAAACCTCTCTGTATTCAATTGTACATAAATAAATATTCCATAAACTATTGAACATTTTTGAACCAATTTTTTCGCTTTATATTGGTAACATCACGCAACTTTTCATGCAAAAAATATTTAAAGTGCTTATTTATAATGCAAACAATATTTTTTAAGTAAATTTGCTTTTCAATAAAATATCACACGACACCTATTATCATTTAAGAAAATTATCGATTACGTCATCACGCTCACATGGATGACGTCACTTGTATGATACATAATATGCTAAAAAATCATAATTTAAAAATAAAAATCGACCTGTTTCGGGATTTTTCTCCAAAGTCTCCCATTCTCGAAAAAATTAATTTATTCCATAATTTTCCCCCTCACTATACTGGATTGGGATAAAGTATGGAACCAAGCAAATATCTTTGAAACGAAAAGAACAATATTTATGAAACTTTGCATGCAAGTACAGTGACGCAAAAGGCATCTGTTGCTATATTTTTTGTTACTGTTTCACTTCCGGTTTTACCGGAAATACCTCTAACTTATTTAATTTAAGTGGGACACCCTATATATTTTTGCGGATTTTAAAAGAACTTGTTATTTTTAATTCATACATACCAAATTTGGTAGAGAAAATTTGTTAAAAAGTGTCTGTAGATAATTTTTTGTATTAATACAACGTAAAAGGAAATAAACGAGTACCATCTATATAGACGGAGAGCTAGAGGCGAGAAATCATCGTCATAAGTAATATGGAGTTTGGCATGTGAAATGTGTCTATTGTATATTGATAATTATGACCCCTTTCAGGCTGACACCTCAGTGGATACAGGAAGTAGCAATAAGGGATGAAAGGGGAAAGTTGGTGCAGTCATTAAATGTTTTCACCTTCTATTTTGTTAAACCTCCATCGATTTGCATGAAAATTGGTGAGTAGTTAGAGCATAACTCAAGAAACAAAACTGATATGGTGCCAACGTGCGCTTTTACCCTGGGGGTGGATGCCACCCCTTCTCGGGGGTGAAAACTATTTTATTAAAAATAACCCCATTAATCGATAGAGGGACAAATTTTAAGCAAAATTTGTTACTTCTAATTATTAAAATAAATCAATACTTTTTGAGTTATTAAAGATCAAAGATTTGAATTTTTCGTGACATAAATGCATGATGTAAAGCGGTTTTTCGTGAATAATTCAAAAACTGTAAGTTTTATCAAAATAGTTATGATTACCAAAATTGAAGATCATAAAAAATAAACGAGATTTATTATTCGAAAAACCTTTGAGAATTAATAAAAAGTGAGTTATAGGTGATGGAATGTATATTTTTTTCGGCTAGTACCCACATCTATGTATTCAAGCTCAAATAACGGGAAAACGGTGCATTTTATAAAATATATTTACTGAACACTTGTCAAAGTACTCAAGAATACCTATCAAGTGAGCTCCAGATGAAGTTTATAACATCAAAGCTACGCAAGTGATGATGGAAATAAGAGAACCCTTTCGAGTTTTTAGGAAAAAGTGAAAATTAAAACATGCGCTATTTATATATTTATTTTGAAATTTGTTTCAGAATAGTTTGAACAGAATAATTTTGAAAGGAATTTCGGGAATGAAGTTATTATTATAATTTATTATCAAGTTCGTTTTATTACAATTTAAATATAACAAGTTAAAAATGCGAGCATTATTATAACGAAAACTTTGTTTTTTATGTATTTAAATTCCTAATAAGGAAAATTGCTATTATGAAAAGTTGTTTAGAATTAAAAATTATGTTTAATGTGCAATTATATCCTACTATTTAAATATTATGAGCTATAAAGGAACTTTACTGAGCGAATTTCTTGAGCGAAATTCACATTTTTTACACATCGACTAAAATCGATACAATTTTATATAATCTTATGTTTATGATTGCATCTTGGATTTTAGACCGTGCAGATCTTTTTATGAAGAATAATTTTTGTTCGTAAAATTAATAATAAAAGAGTTATAAATGAAAATGATGATTGGTAGGTATCTCTAATTTGAGAAAAAAATTAAATATTTTCTTTTTATTAGAAGAATGTAGATAATAGTTACATTATTATAATAATTATTAATTATTTAATTATAATAATAACAACTATTGTATATATTAGAACACAGTTTTTAATTCCAAACAATTTTTCGTAGTAACAATAATTTACAACAGTGTGAAAAAAAGGTACTTTAATTTTGAGCGAAATTCATATTTTTTAAAATACCTCCTAAAATATAGATAAAATTTGCTATCTGATGATTGAATCATAGGTTTTAGACGATGCAGAACTTTTTATGAATTATAACTTTATTTCGTAAAATTAAAAATAAAAAAGTGTCCCGTAATATATGTGTCCAACTTAAGTAGACACACTGTATATTATACAGTATAATATACATAATACATAAATCATTGGGTAGACAGCACCAAAAATTTGTAAACTGCCATTTAACATTACTTACATTAAAATTAATAAGTAATATTTATTTATTTGATATTTCAGTTCTTTTACAGTTTATATGAAGTAATATATTTTTGAAATAATATGGATATTATTAAAATATTATTTTTATATTATTTCGATATTTGATTGAATTTTTTCGATCGATATAAACTTAGTGGCGGTTCTAGCCAGGGGCAGCGGGGCAGCTGCCCCCCCCTACAGTTTTTACAGTACTTTTGTACTATAATTTTTGTTAAAAAGGCACGTTATCTTGTTTATTCACCGGTTGTGTTCCCTTGCCGCCCACTTTTTTGGTCTAAACCGCCCCTGTATAAACTGAATATGTACAGAAACTGAGGGTGTCCAATAATGGGCACATTTGACATAATATTCAAACACATTTTTGCTATATCTTATATAAATATCTTAAAACAATTTTAAAAACTTATATAAATAATATAATAATTAAGCTCCAAATTTTTGGAGCCTAAACTTTGAAAAATGTTTGTAGCATAATGTTTAATGGTATCAACTTTTCCGGGAGCTCATTTGATACATATTTCTAAGTAATTTGACAAGTGTTCAGTAAATATATTTTATAAAATGCACCGTTTTCCCGTTATTTGAGCTTGAATACATAGATGTGGGTACTAGCCGAAAAAAAAAATATACATTCCATCACCTATAACTCACTTTTTATTAATTCTCAAAGGTTTTTCGAATAAGAAATCTCTTTTATTTTTTATTATCTTCAATTTTGGTAGTCATAACTATTTTGATAAAACTTACAGTTTTTGAATTATTTTTTTTGATCTTTAATAACTCAAAAAGTATTGATTTATTTTAATAATTAGGGGTAATAAATTTTGCTTAAAATTTGTCCCTCTATCGATTAGTGGGGTTATTTTTAATAAAATAGTTTTCACCTCTGAGAAGGGGTGGCATCCACCCCCAGGGTAAAATCGCACGTTGGCACCATATCAGTTTTATTTTTTTGAGGTATGCTCTAACTACTCACCAATTTTCATGTAAATCGATGGAGGTTTAACAAAATAGGAGGTGAAAACCTTTAATGACTTCGTTAACTTTTCCCTTTCATCCCTTATTGCTACTCCATGTATCCACTGAGGTGTCAGCCTGAAAGGGGTCATAATTATCAACATACAATAGACACATTTCACATGCCAAACTCCATATTACTTATGACGATGATTTCTCGCCTCTAGATCTTAGACTAATACCGTAGACTAAAAGCTAAAATTGTTGTTTACATGCACTGCATGACTTATTCAAGTATAGTAGGTAAAATTGTTACTGAATTAATTGACAGAAATACGTTGTATTAAAAATGGTTCATTTAAGTGGAAAAGATCGTATTGAAATATTAATGATAATAGGTTATGGTGAATTTTCATTTTTTTGGAAGTGAATTTTCCAATTCCATGAATTGGACGTAGAGGATTCATAGAGTGGCCCGCTCATTCTCCGGACCTCAACCCGTTAGATTTTTTTCCTTGGGTTATCTTAAATTACGTGTTTACGTTAGGCGACCAACATGCTTGCAGGATTTGAGACAAAGAACAATAATTGATGAATGTGAACTAATACGTGGAGAAATCTTGCAAAAAGTGACTCACGAATTTATTTATAGGCTTGCACGTTGGCAGGAGGTGAACAGCAAACATTATTTTTTTTTTATTTTTAATATCATTGGTCTAACGTAAATAAATTAACCTATATTTTAACTGTAAAGAGGTTTATTTCTTGTTGTAATAGTTTTTTCTTTCAAACTTGGTATATATGAATTAAAAATAACAAGTTCTTTTAAAATCTGCAAAAATATACAGGGTGTCCCATTTCAAGTAAATAAGTTATGGGTATTTCCGGTGAAACCGGAAGTGGAGTAGTAACAAAAAAATGGCATCAGATGCCTTTTGCGTCCCTGTACTTGCATGCAAAGTTTCATAAATATTGTTCTTTTCGTTTCAAAGATATTTGCTTGGCTCCATACTTTATCCCAACTCTGTATATACAGAGAAACTATGGAGAAAACTCCTGCCATAGGTCGAGTTTTATTTTTAAATTACGATTTTTTGACATATTTAATTATATGCCATATTAGTGACGTCATCTATTTGGGAGTCGCACTGTGGTTCCAAATGCCGCAAACGTAGTCATGAAATTATAGTGCTGATTTATAATGCAAATAATATTTTTTAGCAAATTTGCTTTTTAAGCTTTACCTATAATTATCTAAATAAATTAAGGGACGCATTTAATTTAGCAAGTCTTAAAAAAAGCTTCTGTATATAAAAATTCTATAAAAACTGGAATTACCTCAGCAGTAAAAACTAAAAAAGTATACTGTGTGCAGAAATGATGCATTTTTTATTTACGTTATTTTATCATGCTATAGAGCATTTACTAATATTGGATAACAAAAAAGTAGGCATACATTTTTAACTAAAACATGAACGCTCGAGATGAAACCTAAAATTAAATTGCGAATATAAATGGGTGATCCCTTCACGTTCTTTAAACTGTCTAAACGTCCTATTAATAAGGATTCATAATTGCTTACGCTGATCAATGTAATCTGCTCAGTCAGATACTTACTCAATCAACCTTTGGACCTCTTGGGGTTAGGACAAAGGAACTTTCAGCGGTTAAGCTTCGTATCGTCAGACGGTTTATAAGTTATCAATGTTTGAAGGAGGATAATCATACAGAGCGGTATAAACTAAGTCTCTTATATTCGATTAACCCTCCTTAAAATTTGTATCTAAAATCTAAAATGCAAAATTTGTTATCTAAAAATGTGCAAAATAATACGCGGAAAAACAAACTAAACGTTCGTTAAGTGAATTTTTCCAAATATTTTTATTTTTGATTTTTATTAGAATAGGATGGGTGGTGGAAATTTTTTTAGTATAGGTAGTATCAGACCAATAATGACATACGCGGCAGAAACACGACCCGGGACAGAGAGGACAAAAAGATTGCTCGAAACAACGGAGATGAAAACCCTTCGAAAAATCGATGGTAAGACTATATAGGACAGAGCTAGAAGTACAGATATACGATGCAGATGCAAGGTGGATAACATTAATAACTCGGGAAGAAACAGAAGAATAGAATGGAATATATGAAAAAAATCGATTTTCATTTTGTAACTTCAAAGGGCTGTAAATTTTTTGTGTACACTTTTGCACTAAGGTAAGTTGGATTCAATCAATTTATTTTTGTCTCCCGAATGCGTGATTTAATTTATGACATACCTTTATGAATTACACCCTGTATTATTCATGTATTTTGTTTGCACAGGGTTATAATTTTATTATTATTTATTCACTGAAACTATTTTTTATTAGTAGCATTTCAAATTAAGTTATATATACAAAGACAAATTTAAAATATTTTCCTTAAATCTACAATAAATTTGTCTATGTCTAAAAAATTGAACTGCTAATTAAATTCCTCTTTGAGTTATTTGGAAAAGGTTGACAAGCAATGTAATTAACGTAAGAGACTGCCGCAAGAGTGAAGCTACAAAGTTGATTTTATATTGAAAGCATTTAGTTAGCTTTTTGAAACACAAACTCGTTAAGGACCATTTTATTTATTGCTAATAAGCTGCTGGTGAGTTGTTCGGTTTTTAGCATATTAGATTATATAACTCTAAGAAATTCTGTCGTAACAGGTAATTTTCAGATTACTGTCGTAACAGTTAAAGATGTGCAACATAGAAAAGGATAATTTAATGTTCTTTGTAATAAGAATAAGTGAACATCAGTTTTATATTAAAAATAGAGAACTTGATAGATCTCAAATATGTCAACACGCATGGGATAATGAACATAGAGTTCAGTGGAGAGATTCAAGTATAGTCCTGAAAGAATCAGATAGTAAAAAGAGAAAAATCAAAGAATCGGCTCTAATTATGCTAAATGAAACCAATTGTGTCTCAAATTCCTCGGTAGAATGCAGTAGGATGTGGTTACTCATACTGAAACAGGAAGTCAATAGAAAGAAAATACCACGATTAGTAAGTAAATAACATATCAAGTTAGTACAAATTTTATATTTTAGTATTACTTATTGTATAGCTATGTATTATTAATATTATTTATAATTTAAACATATTAAAGTCAGAAATTGGTATTAGTTTATTGAAAGATGGTGAGAGTTTAGAAAGCGATGAAGATGAGTATTTTATAGCGAAAGATAAACAAACAAAGTGCTATAAAAATTCAGTGGTGAGCAAATTTAGCAAAACTTCCAGCAAAAATATTGCAAAAATACTTCCTGGGCCAAAGCTGAGTGCTAGAGATATTACCAATGAGAGAAGTGTTTTCGAAACAATTTTTAGTGACGACATTATTGAAAATATAGTTGAGTGTACAAACTTGAAAATTGCAAATATGCGAATAAAGTATAACCGGCCGAGACGGGCTAAAGACACAACAAAAACAGAAATTATGGCATTTATCGGACTACTACTTCTTGCAGGAACTAAAAAGCAAAACCATATACATTTTCTTGAATTGTGGACTAAAGACGGAACTGGCTCAGAAATATTTAGAGCGTGCATGAGTGCTGATCGATGTTTATTTTTGCTTGCTGCTCTAAGATTTGATGACAAAAATAGTAGAGGGATACGCAAGGAAACTGATAAGCTTGCTGCTATTCGAGTTACACTGGATCGTTTTGTGGAGAACTGCAACAATAACTACTGTTTAGGAGAAGAAGTAACAATTGACAAAATGCTAATACCTTTCAGAGGTAGATGCAGTTTTATTCAATATATCCCGTCCAAGCCTGCAAAGTATGGGTTAAAAGTATTTGTATTGTGTGATGCCCAGACATTTTATGTTACAAATTTAGAGGTGTATTGTGGTAATCAGCCATAAGGACCTTACAACAAATCAAATAAACCTGCTGATATTGTACATCGTTTACTTCAAGACTGGAAAGGGAAAAACCGGAACTTGACATGTGATAATTGGTACACAAGTTACTCATTGGCCAATGATCTTTTGAAAGATAAAGTAACAATGGTTGGCACACTAAAGAAAAATAAACGGGAGCTGCTGCTGGACTTCCTACCACATAAAGAAAGATAAGTTGGATCGTCCCTTTTCGGATTTCAAAAAGAGGTAACTATAGTGTCATATGTCCCTGCAAAAAATAAAGCTCTGCCTTTGATATCAACCATGCATAATGATTCTGCAGTAGATCCGGAGAAAAAAAAGCCAAATATAATTTTATATTATAATTCTCACAAAGGAGGTGTCGACACAGTAGATAAAATGTGCGGTACATACTCGGTATCAAGGACAACGCAAAGGTGGCTGATGGTTATATTTTTTCAGCTCCTAAACATCGCAGGAATTAACAGCCAAATCCTGTATAATGCTGCAAATATAAACAATCCTCAAAAATATAGAAGGATATTTTTAATGGAATTATCTTTATCTTTGTTGAGACCACACCTTTCAGAACGAGCTGAAATACATAGTTTGCCCTTAGATTTAAAACTATTCCTGAAGAAATATAAAGCTACTGTAGTGGAACAAGAAGAAGAAGAACCACCAGAAAAAATACGAGGAAGGTGCTATTGCTGTGGAAGGCGTAAAAATAGAGTGACAACCATTTCGTGTCAGACATGCAGGAGAATGGTTTGCAAAGAACATTCCACCATTATTTGTCCTGAGTGTATTAACTCAAATAACCAGGAAGAAGACGAAAGTGAATAAAGATTCGTACGTGTTTATTTTTCTACCTAGTTAAAAATTTAAAAAATTTCGCATATTTTTTTAGGTTGGTGTTTCAATATGCAATAAATTACTGTTTTCGTTTTTTCTCACTGGTTTACCTTTTTGAATTATTTTTTAGTTTTATTTTTTATTATACAGGGTGTCCAGAAACTCTACCGACAAACGAAGACAGGAGTCCGAAAATGCTTCCTAAGGGAGCTAGATCTCTTTGAAGATGGCGTCTTGTAATTAGTTTTTCTTAAATACCTCCAGAACGCTTTTATTTAGAAAAACAAAAATTGGTAAGGGTATTTATTTTTAAGATATAAATCTAATCCGTCCATTGCAAATTTCTAGTACGGATCATAGGCGTCCGTTTTGGGTAGGGCAACGGTTATTTTATCGCATAACTTTTTTATCTTTAACTTTTATGCATTTCTGACACTGGATTAATAAATTGTGAAGTATTCTAGTACTAAAAGGTAGTCTTGTTTTAAATCGGTAGGACACACCGTTTCCTAGAAAAATCGATTTAAAAATTTTTCGCTTTTTAAATAAAAAAAAAATTAAAAAAAAACTGTTTAGAAAGACGAAAACTGGTACATTTATTTATATTCCAGAGATAAATCGATTTCATTAATTGCGTATTTCTAGAACTGGTCATAGGCGTCCGTTTTTGGTAGGTCAACAGTTATTTTATAGCATAACTTTTTTTCTTGAATTTTTGAGCATTTTTGACACTAGATTTTTAAATTATGAAGTATTCGAGTACTAAAAGTTACTGTTACTTCATGTTGGTAAAATACTTCGTTTTTTGTTGAAAAGTTCTTTCAATTTTTTTTCAAATTCCAAAAACGAAAAATTTTAAATCGATTTTTCTAGAAAACGGTGTGTCCTACCGACTTAAAGCAAGAGTACCTTTTAGTACTAGAATACCTCACAATTTAATAATCCGGTGTCAAAAATGCATAAAAGTTAAGGACAAAAAAGTTATGCGATAAAATACCCGTTGCTTTACCCAAAACGGACGCCTATGACCGGTACTAGAAGTTTGCAATGGATGGAATCGATTCATCTCTGAAAATTAAATAAGCATACCAATTTTCGTTTTTCTAAATAGAAGTGTTCTGGAGGTATTTAAGAAAAACTAATTTCATGACGCCATCTTCAAAGAGCTCTAGCTCCCTTAAGAAGCATTTTCGGACTAGGTGAATTGGGTTAAATTGTCTTAAAATTATCTGAGGAATCTCCTGTCTTCGTTTGTCGGTAGAGTTTCTGGACACCCTGTATAAATAACTAATTATTGATTAAACACAAGTTGTGAAATTTAATATAGTTCTAATTATTAAAGAAATTTTGTTTCTGTAGCTATTTGTAACTAGTGTATAGAGTACACCGCGCCCGCATTTGAGATTCATGGTTGGGCGCCCATAGTTAAAGGTTAAAGCAATTTAATCAAAAATACATAACAACTAAATTAATAAAACAATAAAGTACTTAAAAAACAAATTGAAACTAGTTGTTTTACAGTCAATAGAATAAAAAATTTCAATGTAAAACGAATAATGTTTAAAATGTTTTTGTTTATTTATGCTTCTTTTGGTAGTCAGTGTTACCACCTCTAGTCCGTACGCAAGCTTCAATTTGCGTGGGCACGCTAATAATCAAATTATCAACATTTTTTTGTGGTAGGTTGCTCCATTTTTCAAGAGCAGCTTGTACTAGCCGTGCGGTGTTCTATGAATTAGGTCAAAACGGCAAACAGGTGTATGTTTTCAAAAAACTTTTGATAGTTTGTACTATTACACACTATCAAAAGTTTTTTGAAAACATACACCTGTTTGCCGTTTTGACCTATTTAGAAGTGTGTACAAGTATTGCAGTCTTTTCCAATTCTATGAATTATTCCAGCAAGCTCTAATTTTTTTATTAGGCATATCCCACAAATATTCTATAGTCGATAGGATTAAGCTCGGGTGAGCAAGCAGGCCACTCCAAACAAGGAATATCCTCTGCTTCAATGAAGTCTCTAGACACTCTAATGGTATGCGGAGGTTCATTATCATGCATTGTTAAAGTTGATTGGATGAAAATTAAAACAGATTTCTTACGGATCACAATACCTCTCAAGAACATTACACTTCCCCTTGTATATTTGTGAACAGATCTGACAGTTTTCGTTCTTGCTTGTCTTCCTCGACCTCTAAGTACACGATATCGTGGGTCATTTGATTTTACACAAATCCTGTTTTTTTTTCTGGAAATATCACATTTTGTCAATTCTCAGTGCTCCTGTTTTGGTGGTGAAGACACCAATTTATGCGATCAATCTTGTGCTGTCTGGATAACTCGGGAAGCTATAACTGTCTCCTGCTGTATACTTCTTGCCATGAACTCTTCTTCTTATCGTTTCAACGGAAACAGTTACACCTGTAGCTTCCAAAAGCTGCCTTTGGAGCTGCAGGTGAGAAATGGTTAGGTGTCTTCCAGCTGACTGGAAAATTGAACGATCGTGGCGAGCCGTCACTACTTCTTGGCGACTTTCTCTTGCTTTATTTTTGAGCTTTCCTAATTCCTGTTACCTAGCACAGATTTTAGAATTAGAATCAGAAATATGCTTTATTGTCATGAAAAATTTAATGATTTTATAGACAAAGCCTACAAGAAACATAAATAAGAACAATAACAAACACAATTTACTAAAATTATATAAATTTTTAATATAAATAAAACATAATAAAGTGAAATAAAAATCAGTAACAATCTATTGCAGAATTAAAAAAAATTGCGAATTGCGTAATCTACCTTAAGAAATTTAATAATTTAATAAGTTAAGCTGCTGCATATGACGCTGAACCTTGTGGTACCCCACATACAACATTTTTGATACTAGAGCCTGTATTATTTGCTATAACCAGTTGTTTCCTATTATTCAAGTAAGATTGAAACCAGTTCAAAGACATACCTCGAATTCCATAGAAATCTAGTTTTTTTATCAAAATGTCGTGATTTACACAATCAAAAGCTTTGACATAATCACAAAAAACAGTGGCAGTGTGCAGATTATTGTTTAATGCTTGATAAACCCCATGTAGTACAGAAAACATGGCATCGGTGGTACATTTATTGTTTAAAAAGCCAAACTGATTTTGTGATAAAATCTTGTTATCAACGAGAAAGGACATAAATCGGGCTTTAATGAGTCTCTCAATCATTTTGGAGAGTACTAGTAGTAATGCACTAGGTCTCTAATTGCAGGCATTAGATTTTTCACCACCCTTATAAAGAGGAATAACGATGACCGTCTTTAGGCACCCTGGAAATTTACCTTTCTCAAAAGAATCATTAATGAGAGAGATGAGTACTCCCAACATATTTTCTGGGAGATTTGAGAAAATTTTTATGGATAGTCCATCAGTACTACAGGAAGATTTGCTTTTGATACTATTGATTGTTTGGATCAGTTCATATTTATCAACCGGTCTTATAAATAATGAATTCGAAACGTTTCTTGAATTAGGGAGATAGGAAATGGGATCTTGTTTTGACACAATTGTAGATGTAATATTTTTACTCACATTAACAAAGTACTCATTTAGATTTTCTGGGTCTGGAAAGGAAAATGTTTGAGCTATATGAGTTTTATTTCGAAGATCGTTTATTATGGACCAAGTTTCTTTTGCAACACTTCTAGAGCTTGTGAGACGATTTTGATAGTACAATTTTTTAGATGATTTTTTAAGTTTTAAATATATTGCTCTGTACTTGGTAATATATTCAGTAACAGAGACGTTAGTAGTAAATTTCTTGATGTACAGTAGTGAACGCAAATTTTTGGCTGATATGCGGACACCTTTGGTAGTTCAGGGTTTGCGATGTTTTGGCTTAATTGTGATTAAAGGAAATGCTTTATTGAAGATACAGACAAACTTATTTAAAAAATCACTGAAATTATAATCGACATCCATAGAAGGAAAGTGCCACTCAGAGGTTAAGCATAAATTTTGGAATTTACGAAAGTTCCGAGCGGAAAAAATCCTGCTTAACCGTCGAGTTTTCGAGAAGAACTTGCTGAAGATGTTAAACTTCGTATAAACCGTTTCATGATCAGATAGTCTCGCATTAACAGTTGTAGCGCAGACATCACGGGGTGAGAAATCTGAGACAATATAATCAATTATGGTAGATGAAGTTATAGTAAATTACATTTCTGTTTGGACAGAATGCCCTGTGTTACGCCTAGTTTTGCAACTTGTGACGTTCCGCCCCTTATAGAATCGATTATTGATGGGAAGATATTATTTAACTATCCAAAATATTATTTAATTATTTTCAGAATTATTTTCTTTCAATGTTTATTCAAATAGAACTTAAACCCATCTCAGAATTTTTAAATGCTTGATGACGTCACATTTAAAACGTGGCAACATTGGTTTCCCCACTTTGACAGCCAATGCTTAGTAGAGGGGTACGAAGGATTCAGCTGTGAACGTGAGCCTTGGATTGCCATTGTTTCTCGAGTGTTCGGTCTGAATCGTAGTGTGCGGGGTCATTAGACTCAATTATTCACCTCTAATTCTCAGTTCCAAATTGATTAAATATTACAATAAAAGTATAGTGAAGTTATCCAGCAGCAGTGGATTTGAAGAATTTTAGAGCATACTATATCCAATGAGTTCTACCCCGGTAAATACACATTTTATTAAGTATTTTATTCAGCCATTTTGGAAGTCCTTGACATTTGCTAACTAAGTTTCACATAGTCTATTTTCATGGTTTTTATGTTTTATTTTCATGGATCAAACTCATCTAGAGATAATTCAATATTCGTTGTTAATTTGTGCTTCCAGTTGGAAAATAGAGCTAATTTAAACTCCATTTTTTATATTCCTTTCAAGTCTACAGAACTCCTATCTTTTGAACGATGATCAAATAAGTATCCATCGCTTAGTCTTACTATATTTCATCCTTGTATAATATATCTATATACCGGTGTATATATTTTAATAAAATATTCTTTCACAGTAATTATATTTTGTATTTCAATTGGAAATTACTTGTGTTATTTGACCAAGGTCATCTGATAGCAACCTGATAAAAGGTCAAGCTGTCTAGTCATTCAAGTTTTTGGACTTAATGACCTATTTCTTCTTATTCCCATAGGAATAAAAACACCTCCTCGTATCTCTTGCTTCTTTTTTTTGACATTGGTAGATTGGTAGTAACACCACACTGTGTTTTTTTTTAGCACCTACCATGAAATCTTAAAGCCACCCTACAACAACACCAAGGCCAGACCACACAGAGAGAAACAATCAATAGGCGACCAGCCTGGATTATTTCCACATTTTCTTTTTTTGAGTACCTCCAGCTGCTTTCCAACAGTTTTGAGTACCTTCAGCTGCTTTCTACCAGTCTTCCTCTCCTGTACCTCCAGCAGGACAGCTGCTAGCGAGAGTTAGCACCCTTGGGTGCTCATTACATCAACTTCAAGATTAGGAAAGAGTGGTTTGTTTGGGAACATTTACTGTGCTCTTATTAAAGACAGACTGGTTTTGTGATATTTAGTACATTTTTTTTTTATAGTTCAATTGCACACACATTTTTCCTGCTTTATATTTTTTATAGGTTTTTTTTCTTTACAACATAATATTTAATTGATAGCGTTCCCCAACACTCTGCAATCTATAAAGGTATAAATTTCTGAGCTCAGATATTTTCCCTGATAATAGTAGTCGGTACTCTTATCTTGATTATTTTTAGGCTGTGTTCCACTTTTGTATAATTATTTAAACTCATTCCATTATTTTAGTATATGTTTAATTAAATTTTTAAAAATTAACTTCACATATTAGTCAAAATTGTAATTATTAACTTTATTTAACTTGAACTTATTAACTTTACTTAACTTTAACTTATTAACTTTATTTAACTTTAACTTTAATTTATTAAATTCATATGAACTTCTGGATTCTAATCCCTCAGATTAGTTTTTGGTTTCATTTGTTATTATTACTATTATAAACCACGAGTTAGGAAAAGGATCTGTGTATCCACTCGTAAGTTTATTTATTCAATAAGGCTTGTGCCTGTCCCACTCACAGTGAGGTATTTATATGTTATATATAGTATCAGGTAGTATTTAATTAAGGTGTACGTATTATAAACGTACAATTATTATTTGGTGAGGGTTCTACTAACCTAGTTGTAAGTTGTACTTCCTGTATTAGAGGTACCCGTAGTCAGTTTTTCTAACCTTATAAAGAGTATTCTTAGATCATAGTTGTATGATGATTTTGTAATTGACTTTCACTAGTATCACTTTTTCCTGTCATGTTAGAGTTACACACTAGTTACTTGTCCTAACTCAGAGATTGTTAAAAAGATCTAGTAGTTACATTCAATAAATATACATTTATTGTGATTTTTTTTTCTTATTACTCCTTTATTTTTAGTAGTATATTTTATAATTTAATAATCTTTAATAACTTTTCACATACTTGTACTACAAATTTAACATACTCTATAGCAGCGTAGAATACCTGGAAGAGCGTTAACCTAGTTATCCTTCTTCTGGCGCCCAAAAATTCATTCTATTTTCAGTATATTATTATATTTACTCTATCTATTTTCTGAACATTATCTTCATATCTTCTTTTCGAGCCATCATTGTCACTTCCTTTAATCTATTGTCTGGCCAAAAATAGCCGTGCAAATTGGCCGAATCCTTCCTTGAGTGTCAAGTGGCCCTTCTCATACATATTTAGCTAGCCATTCAAGTTATATCTATCTATTAATGATTTCTCATCTCTAGTCCTGTATCAATTCGATATTCTTTGTCTTGGCATCCTTCCATACAAATACTACTACAAAGTTGTATTTTAGTTACTCCAGCTTCTTCAACGGAGAAGCCACACATTTTTGTCCTTTGGCTACATTAAGTAGATCTTCTTCTTTTTACTACTTCTGTTGGAGTTTACCACTCCCTTTTCATTCACTCCAACAGAAAATCATCAGCTAGTTGTTACATCGGCTTTCCAACGTGGGGCTTTATTTTTGGTCTGAGACAGTATTCATTTAGGTCAATTCTTCTCTTTTATCTGAAATCTCTTTGTTATTTCCGTTTGGTATCCTATACACATATTGTTACTTATTTATTTTATTTTTAATTTCTGATACATATCAGGTATTCTTAAACGCTGTTTTGATTTTTGTTTATATTTTGGGACCTCATTATAGTATATGTTTGTGCAGCTTACATTCTGGGTTAGATTTTGAATTTTTATTGGGAACTTATATTTAATATTGCTATTAATAATATAATTCATATAACAATTTTATTTCTTCAGTCAATAGTGGTATAGTTGGAGGTACAACTAAGTGTTGATTATTATTATTATTATTATAGATATATATTTTTTCTAGAGTGGTGGTAAGTTACATATAAATAAAAAAATTTACTTCCAGTATTTAGGTAGTAGGTTTACTTGAGTATACAATATTTATTGGATTATTTATCCATTTATTTGATCTTATATATTTATTTGATCTTATTTATTAGATTATATACTGCATTATATATATATATATTTTTTTTTTTTGCTGGCTATTTTGATTTTGTTGGTGTGTTGCTGATATTTTCTCGGTTTATATTATATATATTTTGCGTGCAAACTTTCATATTTTCATATTTTTCATATTTCTGTTCTTTGGACTATTTGTCAATAACTTTGCTCTCATCATGTGTGCTTTTAAAGCTGAACATCTTCTGGTGGATGAATTGGATTATGAATTAAAGATTCGGGACATAATGCCAGAGGAGTCGACAACTGTCGATAAAAAACGCAATCTTTTGAGAGGTGCTTTGAAACAAGAAGCTGGCAATAGAAGTTTTCTCCAAATTTCAGCTGTATCCCTTCCTTTTGAGGAACAACAAAAAGGAATCACTGAAACATTGGACAGCTTGTCTAAAAAAATCGAAAAGTTTAGGGGAACTGTAAAGGATACAGAGTATGCGCGATTAACATCTCGTCTAGGCCATATTTCTGCCCGTGTACACTTGCTACACTGTCCTTCTGAAGAACAGGAACCGTTCAAGAGGTCTGTTTCTCTTAAAATATTAACACTAGAGGGTGAACTTGATTCTAGAGTTAACCCCATTGCTACCTCTACTCCTAATGCTTCAGTCAATGTACCTAGCTTTACGTACTCCAAACCTGTTCAAGTACACAAATGGGGTATTTCATTTTCAGGTGAAAAACAGCACACTGATGTGATGTCATTTTTAGAAAGGGTTGAATGTCTTCGAATATCTAGAGGTGTTTCTGAAGAGGATTTGTTTGCTGCTTCTGCTGAGTTGTTCACCGGGACCGCTTTTACATGGTTTATGAATAACAGGGGTAATTTTTCTTGTTGGTCTGATCTGATTAAAAAGTTGAAGTCGGATTTTCTTCCGTATTCATTCCAGGATGATTTATTAGATCAAATTAAGAATCATAAGCAGAAACCTGGGGAATCTGTTACTATGTTTATTAATACTATATTAGGTATGTGTAGTCGTTTAGACACTCCTTTGTCAGATTTAGCTAAAATTAAAATCATCCTTAAATGTCTATTGCCCTTTTATCATCAACAATTAGCTCTTATGGACATTCAGAACATTGATGACCTTACTATAAAATGCAAACGTTTGGAGGAAACGTTATCCTGGTCTTCTCAACCTCCATCCACATCTCGATCCTCTTCTAACTCTTCTTCTCAGCCAACTTCCTTTAGGCAACGTTCTTGGCTAAATAAGGGTCATGAACATAATGTTTCGGTTGTTAGTTCTCTTGTCTGCTGGAATTGTGATCAGCCTGGTCACCCATTTTACAATTGTGGGATTCCTCAAAATCGTATTTTCTGCCATGGTTGTGGCCGAGAGAACACCCTTAAAAGAAACTGTTCTAAGTGTTCGGGAAACGACACGTCGGAGGTCCGTCCCCTGAACGTTTCTCCGTCCAACATCCAATCAGGGAATCAAACCCCATCGTCAAACGAAACTGCTGGACCAAGCACATCCAGCAACCCAAACCCATCTTCACGAAAAGGGAAAGGGGTGTCGTTCAAGAAAGCAGCACACACCACAAAACAAAATTAAACCAGAAATTTATTTCTATAGATAATACGTTAGATTCGCTTGATTCAAATGATCACAGATGGTCATTTACAAACGCTTCTTTGATTGGTAGTGTTCAACGTAACAATAATAATTGTGATAGTAATGTGGTTCCATTATCTATATTAGATTCTAGTTTTGTTAATGATGATGATACGTCTGGGTTAGTTCCATATAACGGTTGTAGACAACCAAATACTTTAGATCTAGATATTAATTCGTTATTAGTTAGGAAACAAAATGATAATAGGCCATATCTTCCTATTCAAATTTTAGGACAATCGTGTTTAGCTTTGTTAGATAGTGGCTCTAATATTTCATTGATAGGGGCACATTCGTTAAATTTATTGAAAAATTCTAGTATTCCCATTATGCCCATTTCATCTTTGCAAGTATCTACTGCAGATGGTACAGTTCAGTCCATTACGGGCAAACTCCAAATTAAAATCACAGTGGCAGATTTATGTAGGGAAATTACATTTTATGTTATTCCTTCCGTGCAGAATTCTATAATTTTAGGTATGGACTTTTTCAATGCTTTCAATAGTACCTTAAGTTGTTCTGATTTTTCTTTTTCCATATCTGAATTTAATTTATCTACCCTTAGTGCTATTCACGATTTTGCTAGTTTATCAAGCTCTGAACAAAGGCAATTAGAGAGTATGATCTCTAAATTTACTACTCTTTCTTCAAAAGACAAACTAGGTCGTACGTCGTTAATCTCTCACACTATCGAAGTGGGAAATCCCACTCCTTTCAGATTATATCAGTACCCCATACCTCAAGCCTGGCAGGCAGATTTAGAAAAGGAAGTAGATTCGATGCTTGCTTTAAATATCATAGAACCTTCAACATCGTCCTACTGTTCTCCGCTCTGGTTAACGAAGAAGAAGGATGGATCCTTCAGGATCTGCTTTGACGGTCGAAAACTAAACAGTATCACAACTAACAGGGATGCTTATCCTATCCCCAGAATAGATGTGATTTTGAGCAAACTTCAGAATGCCAAATACATCTCTTCTATTGATTTGTCTAAGGCCTTCCTACAGATCCCACTGAGTGAAGAGAGCAAGAAGTATACTGCTTTTGCTGTCAGTGGTAAAGGATTATTCCAGTTTGTCACCATGCCTTTCGGTCTTGTTTCTGCTCCTCAGACAATGTGTCGTCTGATGGATTTAGTCATTGGTCCACCGTTAGAGCCCTATGTTTTCTATTATTTAGACGATATTTTGGTTGTCACTCCTGATTTTTCCCTTCATATGGAAATTTTAGATAAGTTATTTTTACGTCTTAAGGAAGCTAATCTAACGGTAAATCTGGATAAATGTCAGTTTTGTCGCCCTAGTCTTAAGTTCTTGGGTTATGTTGTGGATAACCAGGGGCTGAGGACTGATCCTGAGAAAATAGTTGCTATCAAAAATTTTCCTATACCAAAGACCACCACCCAAGTCCGTAGGATATTGGGAATGTGTGGCTATTATCGGCGATTTGTACCGTCCTACTCTACTTTGTTGTCACCTCTTACTGATCTTTTGAAGAACAGGAAAAAGGGACAGACCATTACTTGGACTCCTGAGGCTGACGAAGCTTTTAGGCGCGTTAAAGATGCTTTAACGAGCGCTCCGGTTATGATGTCACCTAATTTTGATGAGCATTTTTATCTAATGACAGATTGCTCTAATACAGCTTCTGGAGGCGTATTATTTCAGTTGAAAGATGGCTCCGAACACCCCATAGCGTACACTAGTAAGAAGTTGAACAAGGCCCAGAAAAACTATTCAACTACGGAGAAAGAACTCTTAGCTATCATCCATGGGTTAGAAGCTTTTCGTTATTATCTGGAAGGTCGTAATTTCACTATAATTACTGATCATAGTTCCTTAGTATGGCTTCATAGTATGAAAAACCCTTCACAGAGGCTTTCTCGATGGATATGCAAACTGGCTGCCTATTCATATAAGATTGTCCATAGAAAGGCAAACGGGGTAGTGGTCGCAGATGCTCTTTCACGTGTCCATGATATTAATGTCCTAGATCTGTCCTCTTTAAGTCCTGATATGTGGTATCAGAATATGATTGATAGGGTCACTCAAGACCCACAAAAATATCCTGATTTTAAGGTAGAGAATAATATTCTGTACAAACACATCTTAAGTCCGATAGAGTCCTTATCCAATATGTCGGAGTGGAAAATAGTTGTACCTACGCCAAATAGGGAAAATATTCTGCATATGTTTCATGATGAAGTTACGGCGGGTCATTTTGGTTTTTATAAGACTTATCACCGTATTGCCGAATTATATTATTGGCCTGGTATGCGGAAGTCTATAAAAAGGTACATTTCTAAATGCATGGTTTGTGCTACTTGTAAACCAAGTAACCTACCACAGGCTGGACTTATGGGTTCCTTCAGGAACATAAATTTTCCTTGGCAGATGATCTCAATGGATCTCATTGGACCTTATCCTCGGAGTTACAAGGGTAATACCTATTGCCTGGTAGTTGTGGATTATTTCACTAAATTTCCTTTAGTTTGTCCCCTTCGCCAGGCCACAACTCCAGCAATTTTAAAATATTTGGAGGAACAAGTCTTTTTGGTGTATGGTGTTCCTCAAATTGTGTCATGTGACAACGGTCCTCAGTTTGTATCGAAGGCCTTTAAAGATCTTCTAGCTAAATATAAGGTTCAAAAGACCTTTTATAATGCTGCCTACCATCCACAAGCAAATCATACTGAGAGAGTAAATCGCAGTATTGTCACAGCTCTAAGGTCCTATACTTACCCTGATCACAGAGCTTGGGATCAATATATTCATTCCATAGCTCAAGCCATAAGGACTTCTGTCCATGAAGTTACCCAGTGCTCTCCAGCATATTTGAATTTTGGTAGGAATGTGGCTTTATCAGGTGATTATTTTGGTGTAATTTCAGACAATTCCGAAAATCTTCCTCAAATATCTGAGAAACTTCATCGCTTAGATGATCTCCAGACGTTACCTCATATTTTCGCAGACATTAGGAAGAAGTTAAAAACTTCTTACCTAAGGAACCAGCAGCACTATAATTTGAGGAAACGAGATCTGCGATTCTTTGTTGGTGATCGAGTCTTAAAGCGCAATTTTGTCAAATCCAATAAGGGTGATGCCATTTCTGCAAAGTTTTGCCAGAAATATGTCCCATGTACTGTCTCAAGGGTAATATCTCCTTTGATTTATGAATTAAAGGACAATTCGACTAATAAGCGAATTGGTCAATTTCATGTAAAGGATTTACTGCCTGACAACACCATGGACGATGTGGATTCTTCAACTTCATCGGAAGAAGATTAGCTTAACAGGGTTGTTTAAGCTAATATCTTCCTGTGTTTGCCTTTAATTAGTTTTATTATGGTATAGTATTTTAGTTTAAATTGTTAATCACCAGATAATGCCTGACCATAGCAATTTTTATCCTTCGGCATGGCTTGATGATTTCTCACGTATTAGTTATTAGGTACCGAATTCTTGTGTAATACCGCTTGTATGAGTTTATTATTATTTTTTTGTATTATAGATTGCATTTGAGTCATTATCGACAAATATTCTCAAATACTAATCCAGCCAGTAGTATTACCAAGTTAATAACCTCCACTTGTACTCTTAGTTTTGTACTCAACCTCTCAGAATAAAAGGGCTGTTGATTATTATATATTAAGATATTTGGATGTGTGGGCTCATACAAGTATTCTTGCTTAATATAGATGGAGCTATGTTACACTACCATATCTTAGATTATGTGTTATATCTTGGATATTTGATTACATACCTATTATTTTTTTTTATTGTTTTTATATCATGTCATTGGATTTGCCATATTGGAAAGAAGTTGTGGTTGTTAATTTGTTATTGGGTTACTTTATTGATATTTGTCACAGGTACCTTAAATACTTTATATTAATTCGGATTCTTACTTCCTCCACAGGATGATTCTGGAATGAATTTGGAATTTTGATTTATAAATGAATTCTTGAGTCCTTCATATTTCTTCTTATGAACTAGTCTGTTAATGCTCAAAGTTGGTGAATACGTGGGTTCGAAGTTCAGCAACTGATCACTGCTATCCGATTTCGTAATCCATGTCTTTCTTGTCAGAGTAGGCAGATGTTTATCCATGATAATATTTCTGGTTGGGAAATGGTGTACAACACTTCCTAACCATTCTTGTGCAATTGTTCCAAATATTCCAGGCACATTTTCACACGATAATAGGGAAGTCTAGTTTGCTTATTTTATGTCTCTTAGTTCATAGTATATAGATGCTTGACTTTCCATAGACGTAGAGTCGTAATGTTAGTGATTAACCCACTGGGACAAATTATTGATTTTCTTTTTAGTAGATTCCCTCTTCTTTCCTTAGGCATTAATTGTTGCTTAGATTCAGGAATATCTCCTGGATAATCCTATGTATGTTCACATGAATATACAGTCTTATGAAAGATTGGGAGCTCGTTCCCGTCATATTTTGTATTTACCATGGAGTCATAGAACTTATAAGTTCATCCTTTATTTTTACTATTTAGTTTCGATAGGCTCATATTACCGGATGAGGGTAGATCTAGAGCTAATTTAGTTAGTTATTTAGTATTAGTGAGAATTGGTCCATAAATCTTCCTGATCGTTCTTCTTTGGATATGCTCCTATAAATCTGGTGTCCATTGCTAGTCCGATTTTGGATTAAGTGTCCGATTCTTCACTTATTTTGTTTATTTGGTTGTATAGGTTCGTATTACCGGATGTGGGTGTACGTAGACCTAATTTATTTATATGATTTAGTATGGATGTGAATTGGTCCATAAATCTTCCTGGTCGTTCTTCATTGGATATGCTTTTGTGAATCTGTTGTCCATTGATAGTCTGACTTTGGATTGAGTGTCTGATTCCACATTTATTTTGGTTAATGTGTTTGCATTCCTTTGGTATGTTCACTATTTATATTAGTTGGTATTGGTGAAAATTATTCTATAAATATTCCTAGTTGTTCTTCTCTGGATATGCTATTACGAATCTGGTGTCCATTGCTAGTCCAATTTAGGATTGAGTGTTTGATTCTTCACTTATTATAGTTATTGATTTCATTGGTGACTTTAGTATATGTACTTGCGTTATGGTATGAATTGGCTCTCACCTTTGCCTGGTTGTTCGTCCTTGGATATACTCCTTATAAATCTGATGTCCATGGATAGTTCAACTTTGGATTTACTGCCAATTCGACACTTATTTGTCATTATAAATTATGTCTCATCTTTAGCACTTTTACTAGGACTTCGGGTCATATTTTGCAATTTCCGTTATTTGCTGCAGTGACCATCCTACTTTCCCTTGATTATTAGTGGTGATTATTTGTAATCTTGCGAATCAACGGGGAATGATACACTAAGCACTACTACTCTAGTTTAATATTTTGAAAAAAAAAAAAAAAAAAAAAATTTTTTTTAAATAAATTTTTTTTTTCTGGTGGTTGAAAGGGAATGTGACGTTCCGCCCCTTATAGAATCGATTATTGATGGGAAGATATTATTTAACTATCCAAAATATTATTTAATTATTTTCAGAATTATTTTCTTTCAATGTTTATTCAAATAGAACTTAAACCCATCTCAGAATTTTTAAATGCTTGATGACGTCACATTTAAAACGTGGCAACATTGGTTTCCCCACTTTGACAGCCAATGCTTAGTAGAGGGGTACGAAGGATTCAGCTGTGAACGTGAGCCTTGGATTGCCATTGTTTCTCGAGTGTTCGGTCTGAATCGTAGTGTGCGGGGTCATTAGACTCAATTATTCACCTCTAATTCTCAGTTCCAAATTGATTAAATATTACAATAAAAGTATAGTGAAGTTATCCAGCAGCAGTGGATTTGAAGAATTTTAGAGCATACTATATCCAATGAGTTCTACCCCGGTAAATACACATTTTATTAAGTATTTTATTCAGCCATTTTGGAAGTCCTTGACATTTGCTAACTAAGTTTCACATAGTCTATTTTCATGGTTTTTATGTTTTATTTTCATGGATCAAACTCATCTAGAGATAATTCAATATTCGTTGTTAATTTGTGCTTCCAGTTGGAAAATAGAGCTAATTTAAACTCCATTTTTTATATTCCTTTCAAGTCTACAGAACTCCTATCTTTTGAACGATGATCAAATAAGTATCCATCGCTTAGTCTTACTATATTTCATCCTTGTATAATATATCTATATACCGGTGTATATATTTTAATAAAATATTCTTTCACAGTAATTATATTTTGTATTTCAATTGGAAATTACTTGTGTTATTTGACCAAGGTCATCTGATAGCAACCTGATAAAAGGTCAAGCTGTCTAGTCATTCAAGTTTTTGGACTTAATGACCTATTTCTTCTTATTCCCATAGGAATAAAAACACCTCCTCGTATCTCTTGCTTCTTTTTTTTGACATTGGTAGATTGGTAGTAACACCACACTGTGTTTTTTTTTAGCACCTACCATGAAATCTTAAAGCCACCCTACAACAACACCAAGGCCAGACCACACAGAGAGAAACAATCAATAGGCGACCAGCCTGGATTATTTCCACATTTTCTTTTTTTGAGTACCTCCAGCTGCTTTCCAACAGTTTTGAGTACCTTCAGCTGCTTTCTACCAGTCTTCCTCTCCTGTACCTCCAGCAGGACAGCTGCTAGCGAGAGTTAGCACCCTTGGGTGCTCATTACATCAACTTCAAGATTAGGAAAGAGTGGTTTGTTTGGGAACATTTACTGTGCTCTTATTAAAGACAGACTGGTTTTGTGATATTTAGTACATTTTTTTTTTATAGTTCAATTGCACACACATTTTTCCTGCTTTATATTTTTTATAGGTTTTTTTTCTTTACAACATAATATTTAATTGATAGCGTTCCCCAACACTCTGCAATCTATAAAGGTATAAATTTCTGAGCTCAGATATTTTCCCTGATAATAGTAGTCGGTACTCTTATCTTGATTATTTTTAGGCTGTGTTCCACTTTTGTATAATTATTTAAACTCATTCCATTATTTTAGTATATGTTTAATTAAATTTTTAAAAATTAACTTCACATATTAGTCAAAATTGTAATTATTAACTTTATTTAACTTGAACTTATTAACTTTACTTAACTTTAACTTATTAACTTTATTTAACTTTAACTTTAATTTATTAAATTCATATGAACTTCTGGATTCTAATCCCTCAGATTAGTTTTTGGTTTCATTTGTTATTATTACTATTATAAACCACGAGTTAGGAAAAGGATCTGTGTATCCACTCGTAAGTTTATTTATTCAATAAGGCTTGTGCCTGTCCCACTCACAGTGAGGTATTTATATGTTATATATAGTATCAGGTAGTATTTAATTAAGGTGTACGTATTATAAACGTACAATTATTATTTGGTGAGGGTTCTACTAACCTAGTTGTAAGTTGTACTTCCTGTATTAGAGGTACCCGTAGTCAGTTTTTCTAACCTTATAAAGAGTATTCTTAGATCATAGTTGTATGATGATTTTGTAATTGACTTTCACTAGTATCACTTTTTCCTGTCATGTTAGAGTTACACACTAGTTACTTGTCCTAACTCAGAGATTGTTAAAAAGATCTAGTAGTTACATTCAATAAATATACATTTATTGTGATTTTTTTTTCTTATTACTCCTTTATTTTTAGTAGTATATTTTATAATTTAATAATCTTTAATAACTTTTCACATACTTGTACTACAAATTTAACATACTCTATAGCAGCGTAGAATACCTGGAAGAGCGTTAACCTAGTTATCCTTCTTCTGGCGCCCAAAAATTCATTCTATTTTCAGTATATTATTATATTTACTCTATCTATTTTCTGAACATTATCTTCATATCTTCTTTTCGAGCCATCATTGTCACTTCCTTTAATCTATTGTCTGGCCAAAAATAGCCGTGCAAATTGGCCGAATCCTTCCTTGAGTGTCAAGTGGCCCTTCTCATACATATTTAGCTAGCCATTCAAGTTATATCTATCTATTAATGATTTCTCATCTCTAGTCCTGTATCAATTCGATATTCTTTGTCTTGGCATCCTTCCATACAAATACTACTACAAAGTTGTATTTTAGTTACTCCAGCTTCTTCAACGGAGAAGCCACACATTTTTGTCCTTTGGCTACATTAAGTAGATCTTCTTCTTTTTACTACTTCTGTTGGAGTTTACCACTCCCTTTTCATTCACTCCAACAGAAAATCATCAGCTAGTTGTTACAAACTATGTTCCTCTGGGAAAATTACTTGCTCCACAAGACCAATAATCTTTCCCCGTTGTAAGTCCTATCACCCCACGTAAGGCACATTTTCGTTTTTGAACGCAAAAGTTAATTAATTTATTTTGGTTCAATTTGCAACTTAAGCAAATATCGAAGCGAGCTGTACTATCTGATTGTCTTATCGATTTGTTTATTTTCAATAAATCCTTTATTCTTCGCAACAATAATAAGTTTATTTTAGATATTTTATATATTTTAGATATTTCTACTATCGTCAGATTAAAAACTCGATACGGAAAATATGAGGCACATCTGCACAAATTAGGAATAGTTAATTCATCAGTCTGTTTTTGTGATAATGTTTAGATTAGAGATTTGAACCATATTTTCTTTGAATGCAAAATTAACGAGAGATATATAAATCAATTATATTATAATTTACCACAAACACAAGTTCATTTTCCAATTAGTATAGAATATCTAATAAGTTGTCATTAAATGGAAATATTTAAATTACTCATTAACTACTTGAGAGAAACAAATATAGTCATTTAAGTGAAATAGGTATAAATATAACAAAACTAATAAATTGAGGTAAAAATAAAATAAAAATCTGTGCATAAAAAATAACGGACCCGCATCCAAGCCATTTTTTCTCTCACACACACAATAACAAGTTTTTTGTTGTGTTTTGTTTTGTTTTCTGTGAAATACATGGTGATTCCATATAAGTTTGGTTTTGTGTATAGCTGTATTAGAATAACTAAACTTATCTGTTAGATATCGCATAACGATAATATTTTAGTTATATAACACGTCAAAAATAAAAACAACAAATTGTTAATTAGTTCGGTTTTTGTTTTAAACTGAAATTTGCTTCTGAGCTCCAGATGTTTCACATCAAGTTGAGTATTTAGCTCTGTTCTTGTAAAACATATATGAGAATTAATAAAATAATAAAGCTCTGTGAAATTCAGGACTCACTCGGTGTATTATTCTACGAGCGTTGTTAATATCTCGGTATCTCCGTGCGGTTACAGGGCCCAGATGTTGGAAATCTTAATAAACTTTGGGTTATACTCGTCTTTCTAAGGAAATAATTTAATATTTCTTAATATTGCGCATTCAATATTTCGAGAATATTTTTTAATTACGTTGCAAATTTCGGCAGGTTTTTCCTAAAAATTCTTTAAAAAAAGCTTTCCTCTTCTGTTAGAAATTTATGAAAGGGAATGCAATACTCCTAAAAAAAAAAAAGAAAACAAGACGTCCTAAATATTGTTATGCTCTATTATATCTATTTAATTAGATTGATTAGCAAATTCTTACTTTAATTAATTATTCAATTATTTTATTTATTGCCTATGTAAAAAAAAACTAAATTCAAAATAAATTTTCCAATCAATTTTATTCTCAGAGCTAATTTTGTATTGGATACAATACCTGTGATCTGTGGCTTCTAATATTTCTGATTGCTTACTTCTTCCAGGGTGGAAACAGGGAAATTGAAAACACTCAATATCATATAAATGTAATCTATTGTTTTATCAAATAAGCTGTGTACATGTGATTCAAAAAATATTAAATTTAAACTTTGTTGCAACAATCTCTTACTTAATAAATTAAATTCTAACTCTGATATCTCCTTGTTTTGACAAAAAAAAAAAAAAATTTAATTAATTTATCATTTACTCATACAAAACCTAATAAAATTTACTTTTCTTCTTTTTACTTGATTTCTCAAATGACTAACTGCGTAAAAAAAAAGTTCAATAAACAAATAAACAAATATGGGTTTGATATAAACAAATTTTCTCCATTTCGACAAATGATTTGACTAACCTTTTTGTTTCTTCACTCCCTCGTTCTCTGGATTGCTCCGTCCTTGATTCTCCCAACACGTACTCTCTGGATGTTGCGAAAAAGTCCCTCTCGTCAAGACTGCTTCCAAAAATCATACAGGATTTGCTCGAATTCTGTTACTCAGTTTCCTTGTTCGATATCTTGTGTAAAAAGATATTAATCAGCTACTTGTTCTAAAAGAAGCTCCCTCGGACCAGGAAAAATTGACTTTTCAACCGGTCGACAATTTGGTTTCAACTTGATTCTGCTCGCAAAGGCTGATCACACACACTCTACACTGATTACTAAACTTTTAAAACAAAAAACTGGACTGCCTTCCACCGATGTTAATTATACAGTGACCTTTCGTCAAGACTGCTTCCAAAAATCATACAGGATTTGCTCAAATTCTGTTACTCAGTTTCCTTGTTCGATATCTTGTGTAAAAAGATATTAATCAGCTACTCGTTCTAGACAAAACAAAGCAAGCTCCCTCGGACCAGGAAAAATTGACTCTTCAACCGGTCGACAATTTAGTTTCAACTTGATTCTGCTCGCAAAGGCTGATCACACACACTCTACACTGATTACTTAACTTTTAAAACAAAAAACTGGACTGCCTTCCGATGTTAATTATACAGTGACCTCTCGTCTCTCGCCAAAATTCTGACCCCCTTCTACCTCATCTTTCCCACTCAATTCAAAACACGCCTCGCTCCAAACCTTTCATACCCATTTCTTCTGAACCAAATATTTTTTCACAGAACTTTACCAATTTGTCATATTTCAAGAGATATCATAATTAGTTCTTTCCTACTTTCTACTTTAACATCTAAAACTCATACAATGTGTATACCACATTAAAAACCTTCCCGGAAAGTATCTTAAAACCGTCTTTGTTTTCGAGCACGATGTCCACTTTCTAATCACCGCATTGTTTGTTCATGTTCGTCCATTTCGTCGAATCATTTATTTATCGTTTCACTTTTTCCCGAAACACTTGCTTAATAGCAAAATTAAATTCTAAACAAATTTGGTCATATACAGGGTGATGAAAAATTATGATTTCATGGTCGTTGATATAAATTTAATTTTTTCTGAATTTCTTTACAAAAAAAAAACAATTCTACAACAATATCACATCAAAAATATTTGTTCTTACACTGTCCTCTTTTTTAACAAAATTCTTCCTCTATTGCACAGTTAATAAAATATTATAACAAAATGCCTTATTAGTATTTTTCCGTCGACCGTCCATTTATGATCAATTTGAACACCCTCAAAATCATTGATTAACCCCTATTAATGAATGATTTTCTATTAACCCTTAAACGCCCAACCTTTTTTAGGTTCCATGTACGCCCAAGGGTGGATAAAAAATGTCCACCTCGAAAGTAGCTAATATATTTATTGAGAGTTGTTAGAAATGGATTAAACTTAAGAATCTTATGCTTAATAAACACAGCATCTTATAAAATATTAATATAAACAATTTACAAACCTTACAACAAAATTACAATGTACATCAAAATTAACATACCATTAAAAGCCAGTAATTCAAATTTGTCGATTTTCTCCATATTCTTCCTTTCAACCTCCTCATTGGCAGACAATTATGTAGATTATTTAATTATACGTCGATAATTATATGGAATATCTTCCTGTCAACCAGAAATTATATAGAAACCTTTAGTAACAAATTTTACCAAGGGTGTACTTTTTATGCCCACCCATATTTAACTCAAGATGCTACTTTTGTTTTCAAAAATATCGGTAGAACCAAATTATCATTCGATAAAGGGCTGTCTTTTTAACAATAAAAAATTTTTAAAAAATTTTTAAACACGTAATAAATATGTTACAAGGTAATACGCATTAGGTGGACATTTTTTACCCACCCTTGGGCGTTTAAGGGTTAATGAACGATTTCATTATAGGCAACACAACATACATTGCTTGCATAAATTAATTAAACGCTCTGTGACTGACAGTGACATGTGGTGTAGGCAACCAAACATATACCTATTTATGTTCCCACTAAAAAATTTAAAATCAAGTAGCCGCTGTTAGTACTATTTGTCACTGTATGTCATTATTTACTTTATTGTTTAAAATTCTATGTATTTGAAAAATCAAAGATGGATATATCTTTATTTCTGAAAAGTACGGTCGACGGAAAAGTTTTGTAACAAACTCGTGAATTAAAATGGCGATTAAAGATCTCGAACATTAACGCGCTCGCATCGCTCACGCGTTAAAATATCTCAATTGTTAATCGCCCTTATTAATACACTTGTTGGTTAAATAACTATTATTCATCGACCAATAGCTTTGATGTTTGACTCAATAAAGAGACATCAGCTAACATTGGCACTAAAAACCTGGAGATACCCGGAAAACTTATAAGTTTTATCACAATGTTTATGAAGAGAACTAGGGTTAGTATAAGAACACAAAAAGGCGAAACGGAAGAAATAATTGTAAATAAAGGACTAAAACAAGGATATGTGTTATCAACTAAGTACTTTATTTAACTTAGCATTGGAATATACTATGAGAAAAATAAATAAAGAAAATCTAATTACGAGTGGTGGTCAAGTTATTGCATACGCGGATAACATAGTATTATCACAAAAACAAGAAAAATAATGTAAAACGTGCTAAATGAAATACTAGAAAAAGGAGAAAAAATAGGATTAAAGCTAAATGTAGAACAGACAAAAATAATGAGATTTGGATATAAACCGAAAAGCGCTGTCATCACAAAATTTTTTTAGCAAATTTAGTGTTACTGAATTTAATAAAAAATGTATTTTGCATATCGTCGCCTCAAAGCAACAGTAGGATAATATGTAAAATAATGTAGTTTCGAGAAAAACGCAATTGAAAAGTTTACAAAATTTCAGTAATTAATAACTTTTTTATATTGGAATGGATTTACATGGAATTTTGTGTGAATACCTAACTTTTTATGCGTCACATAACAATTTATAGTAATTCAGAAAAAAGCGAAAAATAATTGGAAAAAAAGTTAGTTGTCCTACTATTGCCCTCAAAGATAATCTGTTTTTTAACGATATCTGTTTTTAAACTACATAAGAAGTCAATGATGGAGGTGCTTAATGTACATTCCAAGGTGCTTAATGTATGCTGATGATATCATGTTAGTAGGAAATAGTGAAAGAGACTTAGAAGAAAAATCGGAACAGTGGAGGCAAGCTCTGGAGGAAAAAGGTTTAAAACTTAGTAGGACAAAAACAGAGTATTTGGAATGTTCATTTAAAGATGGAGTTACTACAAATAAAATGGTACCTTTGGATGGTGAACTGATTGTAAAAAGCAATAGTTTTAAGTACCTGGGATCGGTATTACAGAGTAATGGAGAAATAGATGGAGATGCATACAGTAGAATTAGGGCTGAATGGATGAAGTGGAAAGAAACGAGTGGTGTATTGTGTGACAGAAAAATTCCAATGAACCTGAAGGGAACATTCTATAAAACAGCCATAAGACCGGCTATATGTACGGAACTGAATGTTGGGCAGTGAAGAAGAAAGATGAACAACGAATGCATGTGGCGGAAATGAGAATGCTTAGATGGATGAGTGGAGTGACAAAGAAGGATAAAATTAGAAATGGGTATATTGGGGGAAGTCTAGGTGTGCCACCAATTGATGCCAAAATGAGAGAGCATAGGTTAAGATGGTTTGGTCATGTTCAACGTCGAGACGTTAATCACCCAATATGAAGAATAGCTGAAGTGCAGATTCCTGGAACGAGTAGGAGAGGAAGACCTAAGAAGACCTGAGGGGAGACGACAAGGCAGGACATGTTGGTAAAGGGGATTGACATTGATATGACCCAAGATAGAATTGTGTGGAGAAATGCAATTAGGGAAGCCGACCCCGCATAGGGATAAGGCAAAGAGAATGATGGTGAAGAAGTCAATGATGGAGTCGGTAAACACTGTTGTAAATCACATGTATACACTTGTACGGTACTATCATTTTGATACACCTGTATGTCGATTTTTTTAGATTCGTAAGCTTGATCTACTGTCATTTTATGATTATCATGTTGTGAAGTTATTTCAGTTTTGGTTTGCTCATCTTGACAAAGTTGAATTTGTATTTTAAACTTATCACAAATGTAGTATGTATCAACGCGGGGTTTTTGAAACACTATCCTAATTTTTAAAATTCTTGGCTGTAAGTTTTTATTGAAGGGGGGTTTGATAGACAAATAGTTGATATATTTTGGTGATTGTTAGAGGGAAAGGCAAATATTTCTTTGATGTACTCTTTTTGGTGTAATGACTTTCTTAGGACGGAAGAGACAAAATATGTTTTTTTATTTCCTTCCTTTTGTCATCGGATATTTTATTATTAGGTATAGTAAGTTGTTCCACGCATATCATTAATTTTTGTACCACCTACTGAAGACTGTTTCTTCATTGCCACCCTCTACAGATAGCTTAACGCAGTCCATCTATTACAACAAAATATGTATATGTCTTCATACGAAATTTCTGTTTTTCAGGGTCTATTTCGCGTTGTCTTTGAGAAGCTTTTTCTTCAATCTCTATTAATGATGACATGGTAAGCAGACCTTTTTTTGTATGTACTCATTGGCCGATATTCATTGAATATCGCTCCTCTCTTAGCCATGTTTTAAGTAGGTAGCTAAAGTTAAATATCTCTATATTCTTAAACAAGTAAGACCATAACGACAAGTATTTGCGGCACCTAACAACTTAAGTCATACTTATAAATCCGCAAAACTTAATATATCAGTTGTACTTTTTCACATAAGTTAACTTATGTTCTTTATAACGTCTATAGATTTATAAGAATTGATAAGTTGGTCTGTGCCCATTGAACTGGCAAGTACCTAGTTTTTCTAGCAGGGAAGCATGTTGCCCTTTAATCATGTACTATTTTAATCCTTAAACATCGACTGGTATTCACTATATTTTATTTAAATCTATAATGTGAACCATATATTATATTGTTACCATTCCAATTGGTGTGCTAGTTTCAACTACTCAGCAGAATGCTCTGAAGATGTTCTGAATTAGAACGAAAACGAAAACGTTCTGAATTGCACGACTTTTTATGAAGTTTTTAATAAACCATTTTATACCAGTATACAACTTGAAGTTTTTACTTTTGTATGAGTATATTATTATTAGTTTAATTCATATTTTGCTTGTCTTCGACAATGCTTAACATATTGGGAAAATTTGCTATTAACTTTCTCAGCACAGCTGTCCGTTGTGAAAGTCAAAGCTTTCATCAATCTATATAATCAATAACTATTCTACCCTAAGGTGTTGGGTGACCAAAGCTCTCATCAATGATCCAAAATAGTCAAAAATTCGTGAAATATACTATACAACATTTGGATACCTGTTGAACCTGGTGTCGGCTTATGTGGTTTAACCCTTATCCCATTTTAAGCTCAGGTCATATTGCCGTTTAAGGAGATTAAACGTTAGATTTTACTGCATTGTGATTCAGAATGAAGATGGATGTTACTTTTCTAAATGCAAGCAGAAACAAACGATTCACGTTTTCGCAGCGAAGATAATTAAGTACAAGCATTAACTACATTTAACAAACATGGCTACCGTGTATTCTGAATAGGCCTAACACTTATTTAACTGAAAGGAACGGGGTTGATTAATTTGCTAACAAATGAGGAGCGACAATTCTATTTGGAACAAAGAAACAAAGCTTTAAGAATTGATTGCATTATTTAGGGATTTCTAAATCCCAACATCGAGAAAAATAATAAATGAACTTCCTGTTACGAGTTTTAATAAAAAATTCTAAAATGTATTTCTGCGGAAATTTAAAATTTGGTTTTGGGAAATACTCAAATATATAAATATGTACTATACCAATATAAAACAGCGCAAAATATTGTTTTACTGTGAACATGTTTTGGTTCACAATTTAAGGAAAACATCCGAATAAGTATAAATCGAGACCCCATCGAACAAGGTTGTAACTCAAGATAGATCTATTTTCAGATTTCAACACAGGCGAATTCAGCAAAAAACTGCGCACACCTCAATCTAAACGACATATAGAATTCTCAATAGTTTGGCTAATACTCCATTGAAAAAAGTTGTATTTTAACTTACGTGTGCCATTTTAGCGTGAAAAAGGTAGTAACACTAGATATAGATACTCTCTATGTTAAATATTTACTTTTTTTTATGATTAACAAGGTTTTTAAATGAATTACGACTTTGTTGCACGTATGTTTAATTTATAAAGTAATCAAACATACGGTGCTTCACCGTCAAAACAAGTCAATTTATCGAAATAAAACTAAAAAAATATTTATGGACGTTTTTTCCTTTTTGATAGTTGCGGTGGACAAAATAAATATAGAATAGTTTTTACTACGTACTGTATGTAGTAAAAAAGTTTGATATTAATATTACTCATGTACTTTTTAAAATAGCACATTTACAAAACGAGGGTAGTTCAATGCATGCCCTTATAGAAAAAAACAGAAAAAATATTAAGTCATAGGTATATGCTCCAGACCATTGGATAACCATGATAAGATGAGCCAAAGCATTAACCAAGCTTTAATCCGTAATTGTAATAAATCAGAAGCAAATTCTAAATTTTAATCTATTTAAGGACACACATGTTAATTTTGAAGTAGATATAATAGTAAAAGAGTAAAGTAATAAAGTAAAATGGCCTAAAATATAAATATTTACAGATACGCAATAAAAATGAGAAAAATTGAGATATTTTATAACATGTTTTCTTCATAGTGATAGAATATTATTGTTATTGTAAAATTTATAATTTCCAATTAAAGTGGTAAAAACTGTGAGTTGATATTTTGTTTAAATATACCATAAAAACTCATTTTCTGCTATCTATACTGCCAATAACTCAAGACATACAACCTATTAAGGGAAAAATAATTTTAAAACGGAGAGTGTAAAATGGTTGTTAGGCGAATTAAAACTTTTTTCTACGAAGAATCATGTTTAATCTCAAGGTTGTATGTCAATCAAACTCAAGATTTTCAATAGCTAATAAAATTACAAAACATACAACTCACATCAATCCCTTATCGTATTATAAATATCATATCGCATTCGTGTAAAAGAGTATAATAATTTCGCTACAAATTTTTAAAAATTCATGTTTTCGTTTTTTGCTGCTCCTGTAAAATCGCTAAAAATGAGTTACAACCCTGTTCGATGGGGGTGTCGAAATATGAAAATCGTTCCTAATTTTGATACATTCTTACTTATAAAGATTTAAAACAAAATTATATTGAAGCGCTCAGATACACTGCTCCAAGAAATGTACGCACCAATAAATATTTCTAGAAAATTGTTTAGAATTTAAATAAATTATACACTATTTTACTATATTTATTTATTTATTTTTTTATTTAAATTAACGTGTCTCAGCAACGCAGGCCATTGACAGGGTTACAAAAGTAAGGTTTACAGTGTGTTTAAATTACAAGAGTCAAGAAAATAAAGAATTTAAATTAAGAAATTACAATATCAGCAAAATGATAAAAAAAACATTTAAATGGCGTAGTATAACCTAGAGTCTTTGAGAAACGTTATCACATTATTAAAGTTACTATTATCACTAAGGGTGGCGGTTTGGTCTTCATCCAGTTTATGTTGTCTTCGGGTGTTCGTGTATAGCTGGCACTTAATTAGTATGTGTTTGACGGTAACACGAGTGTTGCAGGTATGACACCAAGGAAGATTTCCCTGGCTCATCAGGTAACCATGTGTAAGACGGCAATGTCCAATTCTTAGTCTTCTCATGACAACTTTGTCTCTTCTACATAGTTTTTATTTTTAAGGCAGGTATTCTGGGTTGAATACTATGGAGTTTTGAGTTTCTTCTATTCCAGAGGTTTTGCCAGGCTTCCAAGCACATTTGGTTTACTGTATGTTGTAAATCTACACAAAGTTGTATACTCTCCATTGGAATGTCAGAACGGGATGACTCTTTGGCCGCTTGATCGGCGTTTTCATTTCCTGTAATACCCACGTGCAATGGAGTCCAAATAATGCTAACCGATACGTTTTTATCTAACAATAGGTAGCATGCATTGTGGATATTTTGAATTAGTGGGTTTTGGGAGTAAAAGTCCTTGATAGATAGTATGGAGGATAGCGAATCAGTGTACATTGCAAGGTTTTTGCTTTTGTTGGTTGGACAACTAAGTGCTTTCATGACAGCATATAGTTCGACTGTGAAGATGCTACAGTTATATGGAAGACGGTAGGTAGCTATAACTTCGTTGGTGGTAGTCACAGACGAACCAACTTTATCTTCGAGTTTAGAAGCATCTGTGTAAATGATTGAGTCATACTGTTTGGTGTGGATGAGTTCGAGGAAGGATGACTTTAGGGCGGAACTAGGGGTTTCTTTTTGGTTATAATGTGTTGATAGACTGGTGCTTATAGTGGGCAATGTTATTGTCCATGGTGAAATGTTAGAATATGAGATTGGAGTAGTAGTTCGTAAGTATATATTACCTACTAGTTCTTTAAGAATTTGAGAAGCTGGTATTACTGTTCTGGGTTTGTTTACTATTGTTGGTTTGGTAAAGTTGATTAACCCGTTGACTGGATTATTTGGATTAGCTGATGCTTTGACAAAGTATGACAAAAAGAAGTCGCTGACGGCGAATATGAGTAGGTGGTTCGTTAGCTTCGATTTGAATACTTTCAATGGGACTAGATCTAAACGCACCAAGACATATTCGAAGAGCGGTGTTTTGGATGATATTGAGGCAATTTAGATGTGAGTTGGGAGCTGACATGTATAATATACTTTCATAGTCCACTTTTGAACGAATCAAAGATCGGTAAATTCTCAGCAACACATCTTTATCTGTTCCCACTGATGACGCGCTAGTGATTTTAAGATATTTATTCTTTTAAGACAGGTACCTTTTAATTCTTGATTATGATTTCTCCAAAATAACTTTTTATCAAATATTACACCTAAAGATTTTTGTTGATGTACTACTTGTAGTAGGGTGCCATTTAAAGTTAAATTAATTAAGTTTGGATTATGTTTTTTACTAAAATGAACTATTTTAGATTTTTTTTATGAAAATTTAAATCCTGTCCCTTTTGACCAACTGGATATTATTTAAAGCAGTTTGAATTAAAGCGCAAGTGGATGATGTGGTTTTGCCTTGAGAGAAAATATGGCAGTGTGCCAATATTATTTATACGGATCAAGAACAGAGTAGTAATTAGAACCGATCCTTGTGGTATACTATTTTCAGTAAGATGTATTGCCGAGAATTTTCCGTTGGCAGAGACTCTGAAGGTTCTATTAGACAAAAAGTCCTCGAGAAAGTAATATACATTACCATATAATTTCATTTTTTGAAGTGTTTCTAGAACTACCGATTTCTGAACTGTATCAAATGCGCTCTCTATGTCGAGAGATACAGCAATTAAATCTCTGTTGCTGGCGAAGGCATGTTCAATTTCATTTTGTAAGATAATTAGGTTGTTGTAACGATTAACCGTTACCCTTCGGGAATTTGCTTTCGACCCGCCTCTGGTGCGCGGTGAAACCGGCAGAGAGGGGAAAAGGGCCGGTATGGAGCGCAGCCTGCTACATCGACTAAAACAGTTAGATCAGTAAACTCACCGCGGGCACGTCTGAGAATTTATTCTCATTGTAAGTGACGGAATTTGGAAAAGAAAATATGGTATAAAAACGAAACATATATAACCCAGAGGAAGGAACAATAGCCAAGTAAATTTCTATAACTGTTATTCCATCAGAACTAAATTTATCCTTTGGAATTCTCCACATAAGGGAAGAAGATTGCCGGGACGTGTCTGCGTTTCAGTAAGTACATAATACATTTACATATCTCTCATTCTTTCGTTGTGAAATCCGATACATCATTGTACATATCCCGTCCATTTCTGTAGTTTTTAATTTTGATTAATAATTTAAATTTCAAGGTATAGCCCATGTCCTTTATTCATTTGCAAAGGAACCGTCAGTCAAGGCCATAGTTTTTTTTATTGTTAAATTTAAATTCCCATTTATTTCATGTGCTATCAGTAGGCTTTTTGCCTTAATGTTTTTTTTTTATATAAAAAGTGTCCACAAGAATTATACCGCCTTCTGTCTTCTGCGCATGTTCATTCTTCGCGCAAGCCTGTCATGACTTTATTGAAGGTAGATTCAGAAAGTTTCGACATGAAATAAGATACCTAACCTAATATTTAATGTTTTGTTTGGGCCTGTTCAATCTGTACTGCTACCGTTATTAAAGTGGATAATAACTAAATTTAATAAACTTTATTTTAGATTCCGTCACTTAGCCACTTAGTCATTTAGTCACATAACGTAACTTTACGTCATACTGACATATCTAAATATGTACCAGTTAGATTGCTAGCCACTCTGTGATGGTTTATCCCTAGAGTGGGCTGTTTTTTGTTGGATAATACACCGTACCTGATTTTACTACAACCAGCATCTTCACCCAGGACCTTACAGTAGGACTTACTCACCACAGCAGCCAACCAGCGTTATCGTGCCAAAAGAATTCATTTCTATGGACTTGCAACCCTACTTTTAACCGGCTGTTGTGTAAAAGCTAAGTTTATTTACTTTTCATTATTTACTTTTGGGTAATCTATAGTTGCTACAGTGTAAACTTTTCTTATGCATACGATCAGGTAAAATACTTATTATTTGTCGTGCTAGATAGGGTTTTAGGTCGATGTTTTTTTTCTTTGATTCAATGTAAGTAGTAGTTTGTTCAAATTAATAAAATCAGGTCTTGTTTAATAATGATTATAAATAATTATATCTTAAAATTTAATAGGGAATCGGGTTGTAAAATTTCGTTGAGGGTTTTAAATAGGGAATATGTCTGGTAGGTTTGTTTGTTCAAATAGGATATAACGAGTGCTGACCAACTTTCTCGAGAGTGAATACTTTGAAGGTTATAATAAAAAAATAAAGAAAATAATCAAATTTTTCCTTAATTTTTTGATATTTCTATTATTTATACAATGTTCCGGACCTTTTTGAGTGGGAGAATAACCCAATTATTATTATAGAAGTTAATTCCAAGAAATTTCTGCAAAAAAATATGGTCACCTCTCAACGTCCATCTTAAAACAGATGCGCCCTGGACTACTAGCAGCGTGGCGTTTTAATGGCTGAAAACCCCAAAGGTCTAGATGTGCGGGATTCGAATCTGGGGAAGTGCCAATAATACAAATATACAAAGACTACAAAGATTCCAATCCAAAGTCATTCATGATATCTGCGATGCTCTATGTTATGTGCCAAACTATGTTATTCATCATGAGCTGAATGTTGAAACTGTTAAACAAGCAATCGTCAGTTAGAGTACGAACTACTTAGACATACTATCATCTCATCCAAATCCACTCGCCAACGATCTCCTAACACCACAACTGTTTATAAGACTAAAAAGCTTGGATCCTCTAGATCCTCATCCCCACTGCTAGGAATTAGATACCAAAGCCATCAAGCAATTTGACTCAACCCGTCCCGTGAGTCTAAGACAGGAGTCACTCCACCGCGCTCCAATGCTCCAGACCATCCCTTTCCCCCTATAACACGCGATAGGGGCACAACTATCAGTCAAAAATGCTCTTCACATGGGAATCCTGGGTAATAAGATCATAATGTGGTGCCCTAATCAATTTGCAAATCAGCCCAGTGTGAAGCGCTATATGCTTGTTATCTTCTTGTGACTTGTCCTCGGTAATAAAATTGCTTGCTTGGGTCCCAGGCGTCTGAACCGACTTAAGCTTGGTTCAGAGACCTGCTGCTTAAGGGTTGGGCCCTACTTGCCCGGGTTTTTGTGTTTTTGTTTTGTTAGAAAATTTTTTGTTGGCTTGGGCCGTTGTTTGTAATTTTTTGCTTTTTTTGGTGACCAAGGCCGATTTTTTGGGTTTTTTATATTCTTTTTTGTAGGATGTCCTGAAAATAAAACCTTAATTAGTAAAAATTAGCGAGTATGGGATCCACACTAATTGCCTTGTTGTCGTTGATAGAGCCACGAATTAGATACCAGTCATCCATTTATAGGTATAATATTCAGAAATTTGGTAATGTATAATAAATATCGCTAAAAGGTGCTCACCATTGGGTGTAGCTCCCACTGCGTCTTTTTTCTATCTCTGTCAAACATATTTTTATTTTTTATGTTGATAACAAACTGCAATAAACAAAAGAAGAAGTTAAAAAATTCTCTTGGTAACCGGAACTTCTATTATGGGTGACTATTTCAATTAAGAGTGTGCAAAAATATGAAATGCAAATATTGTTCATAGCCAGTGCGCCCATACTACCTAGACTAAACAGTTTTGTAGAAATAGGAACCGACAAAATACAAAGTATTTGGAGCGGGTATAAAAAACTATTACACCCATTTTCACTATGAGTATAAATTTATCTCTATTTTCTTGTCCTTTCGTGAACATTAATAATTTCATAAACCTCAATGCAAACAGTATAAAAAACAGATTGAATCCAAAGACTGATGTGCTATTTTCTTTCTTTAATTACACGCTGGTGCATTCATTAAAATAAATACGGAGAAACTTTGTTTTCTTTTCTGATTCTAAAGGAATACATTACGACCCAGGGAAAAGCGTAGAAATTACAAAGCCAAATTGGTCTCATATTTTATTTATGCAATATGCTATATATCAGTATTTTCTGATTATAGAGGAAGTATGTTTCTTTTATTTTGCACAACAGACCATGCTGTGTCTGATATGAAACACCCTCATTTTATTAAACCATATATTTATTTATGACACCTACTATTGTTTTGCTATCGCTTCGAAATATTATTAGAATAAATGATAATTTCACTATGCGGACACTTCAAAAGGTGGAATAAATTTTTTATTAAACAATTTGTGATAGAAATTATTCAAATGTTTTTGAACTGGAAGCTTCTTTAGCGACGCTGTGCACTTTTTGGATGGGAAAAAAAGCATTGAATTCGGAATTCGCGACCGTCAACGCTTCGCCGAAATAAATTCTGTTCGTATATACAGGGTGTTTGGTAAAGAATGGGCCATAGATTAGCCTCAGATTTCTGAGGTTAAAATAGGTCGATTAAAGCTAACTTACCTTAGTACAAAAGTTGATAATAACCTAAATACATGGTGTCAAAGTTAAACTTTTATTTTATTTATTTTTGAATATTTCCTGACAGGCATGGGACAACAGCATGAAATTTGGTAAGTGGTGATAGTATTGTACAATCTACTAAACTATGTTAAACAAACGTTTCTGGCTACTACCAGAGGTGTACGACGGGGGAACATGAATGGTTGACCCTTCCCAAATTCTACGCCGCTGGCGGAATTTCTATTTTAGTGCATTTTTTATATTCCCCAATACTTTCTATGGAAAAAATACTGCTTATTCGTAACGATAAAGCCATTAGTTTTCGAGATATTTGAAGATAAATCGAAGTAACATAATACATCGGCTGCCCCAATGAAAAACACAGTATCCAACAATTTTTTCATAATTGACTTTTTCACTTTTATGGTTATACTAGGGAGCGGATTTTATGTTAAATGCATATTGCATGCATATTTCGCATATTCGAGAACTTTACTAAATTTTGCATATTTTTAAAGAAACATGCATATTTTGTGCTATTAAAAAACATTTAAGTCCAAAAAAATTTTAAATTTTTTAATTTGACACAAAATATATCCTCGCACAGGCTGTCGTATCTATTAATTCGAGAACTACCTGAAGAGGACGGCTCATTCACTGCCTTTAATTTTTTCTTAGAAAATACCCGATCTTTACACAAAGTACTTATAGTGCTTATAGTATCCCGTTATAAAATGATTGTAGGATGTTGGGGCTTGTTTATATTCAGGCGGTTTGCCAACGTCGAATGCGCGGTTTACTTGTTTTACTTGATCTCACCCTAATGCCGCCTTTGAAGTTTCACCCTAATACCAAGAAAAACAGGGGGAAAACAGGTAAACCGCGACGTCGACGTTGGCAAACCGCCTGCATATAAACAAGCCCTTAAAGTGATGAAGGATGGTACCCGGAAATCCGAATTTTATTTACTTTTATTATATTTAGTAGGTACCTATAATTCTGGTGATTCTTTTAAATCCTCTATTGTTAAGAGAATTTACACCTTTAACCATAGTTTTACGATTTTCTAACGGAAATTAACAAGTTATTTTAAATACGCCCCAATTACTTCTATTGATGTTGAAAGTAGTTTTTCAAGTTATAAAAATATTTTATCTAATCAAAGAATATGTTTCCTCATAAAGAATTTGGAAAAACACATTGTAGTGAATTATAATCGAAGAAAATAATATGTATATTTTTTCTAGAACCGTGTTAAAAATGCCATTTTTAGCACTCCATACGAGCGTTAAAAATGCTACTTTAAGGCACTAGTGCTTTAAAAAAATTTTAAGGCACTGCAGTTCGTATTGACCGTATATGCAATTTTGATGTAATGTCAAAAAAATATAAAATTGGAATGTCAGTCAAGTTCAAGTAAAAGTTTTTGTAGATATTGTCCTGTAATTACGTTTGTAGAAAAAATATTGTATGATATGCGTGTTAAAAAGTACATTTTTAAGGCACTCATGTGAATTGCAGACTTTCACATGCGTGCCTTAAACGTGTACTTTTAACACTTATATCATAAATAACTATATAGTGATATTGTTGTTTTATTTGAAATAGGTAACTATTGGTAGTAGTTATTCAAGTTCAAGTAAAAGTTTTTGTAGATATTGTCCTGTAATTACGTTTGTAGAAAAAATATTGTATGATATGCGTGTTAAAAAGTACATTTTTAAGGCACTCATGTGAATTGCAGACTTTCACATGCGTGCCTTAAACGTGTACTTTTAACACTTATATCATAAATAACTATATAGTGATATTGTTGTTTTATTTGAAATAGGTAACTATTGGTAGTAGTTTTTGTAAAAACTGTGAATAAATTGCATATTCTTCTTCTTCTTCTTATGCAATCCACTAATGGATGTTCGCGATCACGTTTGACCATTTTTCTCTATCCCTTGCAGTATGTATTAGGTCTCCTATGTTTTTTAGTCCTGTCCATTGTTTGACATTACGGAGCCATGACATTTTCTTCCTGCCCACTCCCCTTCTTCCTTCGATCTTTCCTTCAATTAAGGTTTGCAGAAACTGATATCTTTCATTTCTAATTATGTGTCCCAGGTATGCCGTTTTTCTCTGTTTAATTGTGCACATCAGTTGTCGTTCTGTACCAATTCTTCTCAGGATTTCTTCATTTGTTATTCTTGCGGTCCAGGGAACTTTAAGGATTCGTCGATAGATCCACATCTCAAATGCCTCTAGCTTATTCATTGTGTTTATTTTTAAAGTCCATCCTTCCATGCCATATAGGAGCACCGACCATATATAGCATTTTGTGAATCTTAATCTTAGGTTTAGGTCAAAGTCAGAGTTCGTAAAGACGTTTCTGAATTTCATGAATGCACTTCTGGCTCTTTCTATCCAACATTTAATTTCCATATCCGACATCCAGTCTTCACATAGCCAGGTTCCCAGGTACTTAAACTTTCTCACGCGCTCTACATATATTATAAAATAATCATTTTATTTGAAAGATAATAAATAAGATTGCCGCCCCCCCCCCCTATAAAAGAACCCCTTAGAATAGAATAGAACAGAAAATTTGTGGTATCTCGAAATGCGCATTTTTTGAATTTTTGTGCATATCTTGCGCATATTTTATAATTTTTTACCGCATATATATGCGCATATTTCATCAAAATTGATCGCATATAAATCCGCTCCCTATATAACTTAATGTTGTTTATTATATTTTAGGTTTAAAATCCCCGTAAATCACTTGATTTTGAAGATTTTTGAAAAGTAAAACACAGTATCTACCGTTAGTTTTCTAATTTTAAAATTAAAACCACAATATCTCTCATATAGAAGTGTAAAAGACAGTATATGCCAGATACTGTGTTTTTCATTTTATTTTTACATCTTCAATTAAAAATGTTTTTACAAACACAGTATATGGCAGATACTGTGTTTTTCAGTTCAAGGAACCAACGCATAACATCAAAAAAAGTTGTGTGAGTACATGTGTGTTGAGACAATATCTTCCTTAAAAAGTGTTAAAAAGTATTTAAATATGTCGCGTAGTTATCCAAGTCGGCGTAACCGTCTCATATTGTCTATGATAAACAGTAATACCAGTGTTAACGATGGTGAAAATGAGCCAAGCTGTTCACGGTAAGTTTTTTGTGCATGATCAAGGTTAGGGCTGCTGAATAAACGATTGTTATTAAAGACTTTCAGGAACATGTAGTTTTTACTTCACATTATGTACTAAAACTCTTAGGGGCCGGTTGTTTGAACGCTAATCAACATTGATCACTATCAAATACTTAATTACTGGCGCAACTGTCAATGTCAACTTTGGTTGGTTTGCCGAAAACATAATTATTGATGAAAATTATGAAATTAGTTAATCAATTATGTTAATAATTGTTATGTTAAATAAATAACTAATCTCATAATTATAATTAACTATGTTTTCAGCAACCCAACCAAAGTTGACATTGACAGTTGTGACAGTAATTAAATATTTGATAGTGATCAATGTTGATTAGCGTTCGAACAACCGTCCCTTAGTTTAATTGTCATATATTTTGCTATTAATTACACCTATTAATAGTAACTTAACATAGAAGTTATGAATTTGAAAGCGATGGGGATGATGATGACAGCATTGCTGATCCAGATTTTCTTCCCGATGAAACTGAGCTTCCAAGGGAGAGTTTTACAGAATCTAACGTGACCAATGAAACCAACGAATCGGAAATGGATGATGGGACTAAGGCTGCAGAGAAGAGTTTTACTGTGCCTGTTTTTTAAGAACTTGACGTGGCCAATGAAAATATTGATATTGACATCTTGGAAATGGAAACTCAAGAATCTGGAGTGACTAATGAAAATATTGACGAATCGGGGATAAAAACAGCTGAAGGAGACATACATCATGTAAACGCGGAAACTGAAATAGTTTTGGCAAATCCTGAAGAAGAGCATGAACCAGTAGTTAAAAGAAAAAAGAAAGTAAACCTTAATAAGAGACCTAGTTTAACAGATGAAGACAAATTTTTGCGGGATACAAAGAAACATCCAGTGTTATCTCCTTGTTTACAGAAATGTAAAGATACTCAATGCAAAGATTTTTTTGATGAAGATCGAAAAAAAATATGGAAAGATTATTGGCATACTAACTATGGCCAGCGACGAGTATGGCTCTCGAAACATGTTTGTATCAAAACAGTTAATAGGCGCACAGTCACTTCTACAGAAAATATATACAAGATAAATAAAACGCGCCAGTTTTATTTGCCCAAATCCGATGGAAACAGTGTTAAAGTTTGTCGTATTTTTTTTGCTACGCACTTTGGGTTATACAAATTATTCAGTTATTACCGAAGTGTATAATGCAATAGAACGTGCACCTTGGGTACAGCAGTGAAAGAAAATAGAGGCAAGTATCAAAAAAAGATATTAGACCGAGAAATAATTAAAGCACACATTGAAAGTTTTCATCCAATTTTAAGTCATTATAGACGACATAACGCACCGAACATAAGGTATTTACCCAGATTTATCAAATAATTTAATGTTTTCAAACTTTTTAGAAAAATATCCTGGCTATTGTTCGATAGAAATGACGTATAGGTCTACCATTAAGGAAATGCACATTTCTTTAAAAATGCCAAAATCAGACAAATGTCTAGAGTGTGAAGTTTTAAAAAACTTAGAAAAGGAAGCAAAAGGAAGGAAAACTTGGAAAATTAAAATAAAGAAATACCTCCGGAAAGTCTAGACTAGACCATTATAAAATTCACATTGATAAAGCAAAAAAGGTTCAACGAATTCTATAAATCTGATGTTGTTCTTGCACAAGTCTCACCAGCGCATCTGAAGTTTTTCTCAAGGGACTTACAAAAAGTTATTTTGCTTCCCATAATGCCAGGGATCAAAGATACTTTTTTTTAATGTTGTTCTGAAGCTATTTTCTTGTGGCATTTTTATAATTAAGTACTTTCTATGGGAAATAAGCCACAATTTTACTAAAAAATGAATTTATTAACGTTTCGAAGCCCAAATCGAAAAAAAAACCCTATTTGGGCTTCGAAACGTTAATAAATTCATTTTTTAGTAAAATTGTGGCTTATTTCCCATAGAAAGTACTTAATTATAAAAATGCCAAACGAAACTACAGCCGCATCATCATTCCAGTCCAATCAGAGAGTGCAGCAAGCACCTCTACCGGTTTCGAAGCTTAATAGTCTCTCATCAGGAGGCACATATGCTTCTCTCTCTGACCCAACTAGGGCAAACCCCGGCGTGCAGTCACGGATTGCAACGAACGAAATGGCAGGGATGCCCTAGCGGCAACTGCTATCAAAAAACTAAGTTTTCAATCTAATAAGACATAAAACAACATCCAGAAATGTTATTCTACATCCTACCAGACTGAAAACAATGGGAACCTTCTCTGGTAATACCTCCGATGCTTCTACAATTTGCAAGCCATACGGATTCTGAGACTAAGGAATATGAGGGAATTTTACAATTTATAATCAGATGGGACGTGAATTATAAATTGTAAAATTCCCTCATCTTCCTTAGTCTCAGCATCCGTTATGGCTTGCAAATTGCAGAAGCCTCGGAGGTGTTGCCAGAGAAGGTTCCCGTTGTTGTCAATCTGGTAGGATGTATAATAACATTTTTGGATGTTGTTTTATGTGTTATTAGATTGAAAACTTAGTTTTTTGCTAGCAGTTGCCGCTAGGGCATCCCTGACATTTCTTTCGTTGCAATCCGTGACTGCACGCCGGGGTTTGCCCTAGTTGGGTCAGAGAGAGCAGAATATGTGCATCCGGATGAGAGACTAATAAGTTTCGAAACCGGTAGGGGTGCTTGCTGCACTCTCTGATTGGACTGGAATGGTGATGCGGCTGTAGTTTCGTGTTGCAACGCAATTGAAAATGGTTATTTATTTTTGATTTACATGTTTACACCGATTGGAGTACGAAGGGAAACATTCTCGTTGGAACTTTACCGCGCTGAGCAGATGGGACGTGAATTATAGATTATAAAATTCCCTCATCTTCCTTAGCCTCAGCATCCGTAATGGCTTTCAAATTGTAGAAGCCTCGGAGGTGTTACCAGAGAAGGTTCCCATTGTTTTCAGACTGGTAGGATGAGAATAACATTTTTGGATGTTGTTTTATGTGTTATTAGATTGAAAACCTAGTTTTTTTTAAGGATATTATTTCAGGTTTTAAGTGAAAAAATAAAATTAATTTTTATACACAGTTAATGGCGCCGGTGGTCGCGCGATGAGATAATATCTCACATAAAGCACACTGACTCAACAATCTGGTGATACTAAGTCAACTGAGTCATTATCTGAGCGGACGAGTCTATTAGACAGTCGATGGAGGATACTTAGTAGACTAGAAGAAACTACAGCGCGTAAGACTTCCCAGAAAAAGAGTTGTGCGCAATTTTCTGAAACCATGAGAGAAAATCTCATATATCGACCACTGCCGGGTTAAGCAATATAATAAAAAATGTTATTCAAAGCTATGGTTATGGTGGTGTTTTCATTACTTATTAAGTTTGACAGATGCAAGTTAAAAAGTGCTAAATGGTCCTTTTTGCCCCGGTCTCCCCTACATAACCTAATAAAACTAGGTGAGACAATCTTCCCAGAATTTTTTAAAATAGTCATTTTTGAGAACAATTTCCGGAGTATAAATTGAAACGTCAAACATTAATTAAATAAAAAATTTTATTACACCAATAGTTATTGTGGGTTAATCCCATATACTACACATAATACTTTTTAAATACTGTTTTTTTTTCTAAGAATGCCGTGTGTACTTGGGAAAATCTGAAATAAATAGCATTCAATACAGTAGTTACAGATTTTTACCACAAGGTTTCTTATAGTCCTAAAAACTATTTTGATTGTTTATTGTTAGTGCTATAAAGACCTGACCTTTCCTTTAAATCGCCACTGACACACAAAACCGCAACATTTCCTCTTAGCAACCTTTAGTCTATTAATTACACACCCTTTCTCGATGCCCTTTGAAACATAGAGAGGTCAAGTTGGATTTACAAATTTGTAAACATTTATGTCAACTATTCTCTCCCACAATCGTCCGACACTTCATACATACTTGGTTTATGTCGAAGGTGGTGAGATATTGTATTAAGTTTGAAAATTCGAGATCGGATCAACTAAGGCAACTTCAAATTGACGTCAAAGTTTGCAAGGTTCATAATATACACGTGAGAAGTTAGGTTGTGCAAATTTATTGTAAAGCATTTATTCGATCCTGCTGAATAAATAAGGAGTAACAAGGGTTGGCTTACAAAGCATTTGAGAAGCTTTCACGTATATGAACTAAAAACAATAGGACATACTAGAGTTTTTATACTTATAAACTATATTAAACTCATTAATTTAAAACGTCCTGTAACATCGTGTTGGTCTATATTTTAACCATTCCACTCTTGCACTGTTACGTTTTAAAAATTCAACCATCTAAATATTATTTTTCTTAATCATATTTTGCTTTATTTAGAAATTCACATCAACCCGAAGGTTATTAGCAAGAACAGATTTACAATAATATATATTTACAAAATTAATAGCTTTTAAGTTTTAACATATTTTGTGAACGAACAATTTGCACCAAGTGCTTTCTCTAAGTTTATTGGAATACCGTAAATTCTTCTTCCTGTGGAGAAAACTGGACAGTCTACAATTATTATTGTTTCGCCGAGAATTTAACGTTACACTGCTCACATTTCGGTTCGGGTTCTTGTGTTATTAAGAACTTGTGTGTGGCACTGGTATGACCTAACCTAAGACGGGTTATTGCCACTTGATCCCTTCTTTTGGTGGAGAAACATCTCCATGGTTTAATGTTCGGTTTAATATTCCAAAGATTGAACACTGAAAATTGCCACCGATTTTGCCACTCACTTAGAATCCGTGATTTGATAACACTTGAAACAGCACTCGTGACACGTGAAACGTCAAATATTTCACGATAGTAAAGTCAGTTGAGTTGACGGCTTCACGCGCACACTTATCGGCTTCTTCATTACCTCTAATACTAATATGTCATGGGATCCAAATGAAAACTACCTCCTTATTATGATTTTGTATCTCGATCAGATTTTGTTTTATTTTTCCCAGCATGTGATTATTTGGGTATATTTTTCCTATGTATGGAAGTGTGCTTAGTGAATCTGTCAAAATGATGTATTTCTGATTTGGCGAGGATATAATAATATATGTCAGTGCCCCGTATATGGCATATAATTCTGCATTAAAAGTACTGTAGTGTATTGGTAACTTATATGTTTGGCACATATTAGAGGATATAACTGCCGCTCCGACGCCATTTTTGATTTTGAAATATCTGTATGTATTTGAGAGAAATTTGTATAGTTTCATGATAAGTTTTGCAGATGTTGATGTATTATACTATGGTTAGTAGTATGATTGTCCAATGAAGCGAAGATATTTACCATTTTAGGTACTCCCAAAGTAAATGGCGCAGCAGGTTCAAAACTAACGGGAAAGCAAGGAGGTAAGGTGGTGTTAAGAGATGAGAGATCCATTTTGATTCGGTGGTAGAGAGGTTTGTGTAGACGTGGTTTATTATAGAAAAATGTTAAGGTTAAGGTGATCATTAACCCTTAAACGGCCTAGGGTGGGTAAAAAATGTCCACCTAATGCGTATTCCCTTCTAACATATTTATTACGTTTTTAAAAATTTTTCAAAAATTATTTATTGTTAAAAATACAGTCCTTTATCGAATGTTAATTTGGTTTTACCGACATTTTTGAAAATGAAAGTAATATCTTGAGTTAAATATGGGTGAGCATAAAAAGTACAACCTTGCTAAAACTTGTTACTAAAGGTTTCTCTATAATTTCTCGTTGGTAGGAACATAATCTATATAAAATTATCGACGTATAATTAAATTATCGACATAATTATCCGTCAACGAGGAGGCTGAAAGGAAGAATGTGAAGAAAATCGGACAAATCTGAATTAATGGCTTTTACTGGTATGTTAATTTTGATGTACATTGTAATTTTGTTGTAAGGTTTGTAAATTGTTTATATTAATATTTTAGAAGATGATGTGTTTACTAAGCATAAGATTCGTAAGTTTAATCCATTTCCAACAACTCTCAATAAATATATTAGCTATTTTGGAGGTGGACATTTTTTACCCACCCTTGGGCCTACATGGAACCTAAAAAAGGTTGGGCGTTTAAGGGTTAAAGGGAGGATTATATGTATGAAAATGTAGAAAAATATGTACATATATAAATGTAAAGATTTTTTTAAATATATAATATGTAAGGATTGGTCGAAAATATGTATTAAATAAATTAAAGCAATAATTATATAATTGATATAACTATCCTAATAATGAGTTAAAAACAAACAACATTAATTCTCAGCAACTTTATTTTTACATATTATACCATATATCTTAGTTTTTTTTATTAGAAATAACCCGCATCAACCATAAAAGATTATTAGCGGTGGTACAATTCAATACATATTAAATTTATATAAAATATAAACTATTAGAGTTTTTATAAAGTTGATTTTTAATTGTTTTTTTAACGTAGCACGCATAATTGGTTATATAATTCGGTTATATAATAGAAGTGGCTCAAGCGCTTCAAAAAATAAAGAAAGGAAAAGCGGTAGGACCAGATGATATGCCCGGGGAAGTATGGAAAGCATTGGGAGAGACAGGAACAAGGTGGCTAGCAGGTTTATTTAATAGAATTATGGAAGTTGGACAAATGCCAGACGAATGGAGAAGCAGTATACTTGTACCTGTCTACAAAAACAAGGGAGATATACAGCAGTGTACAAACTACAGGGCTATAAAACTGCTTAGCCTCACCATGAAAATATGGGAGAGAGAAATTGATAGACAGATACGTGAAGAGACCGACATATCCGAGAATCTATTTGGCTTTATGAGCAGATCAACAACAGACGCAATTTTCATTATAAGGCAATTGATGGAAAAATACAGGAGTAAAGAAACAAACGCTCATATGGTATTCATTGATCTTGAGAGAGCATATGATAGAGTTCCTCGAGAGATTCTGTGGTGGGCACTCAATAAGAAAGGAGTCCCTGGTTCATATGTAAAGATTGTGAGGGATATGTATGAGGGAGTAACGACTAGTGTTAGGACAGGTGTGGGAGAGACTGATAAATTTCATGTCAAAGTAGAATTGCACCAAGGCTCGGTGCTTAGTCCGTATTTATTCTCATTAGTTTTGGACCAAATAACAGCGAAACTACAGGCTAACATTCCATGGTGCTTAATGTATGCTGATGATGTCGTGGTAGTAGGAAATAGTGAAAGAGACTTAAAACAAAAACTGGAACAGTGGACACGAGTTCTGGAGGAAAAAGTTTTAAAACTTAGTAGGCCAAAGACAGAGTATTTGGAATGTTCATTTAAAGATGGAGTTACTACAAATAAAATGGTATCTTTGGATAGTGAACTGATTGTAAAAAGCAATAGTTTTAAGTACCTTGGATCGGTATTACAGAGTAATGGAGAAATAGATGGAGATGCATGCACTAGAATTAGGGCTGAATGAAAGAAGTGGAAGGAAGCGAGTGGTGTGTTGTGTGACAGAAAAGTTCCAATGAAGCTGAAAGGTAAATTCTATAAAACAGCCATAAGACCGGCTATGATGTACGGAATTGAATGTTGGGCAGTGAAAAAGGAAGAGGAACAACGAATGCATGTGGAGGAGATGATAATACTTAGATGGATGAGTGGAGTGACAAGAAAGGATAAAATTAAAAATGAGTATATTAGGGGAAGTCTAGGTGTGGCACCAATTGATGCCAAAATGAGAGAGCATAGGTTGAGATGGTTTGGTCATGTTCAACAACGAGACGTTAATCATCCAATATGAAAAGTAGCTGAAGTGCAGATTCCTGGAAGGAGTAGAAGAGGAAGACCAAAGAAGACGTGGGGGAGACGATTAGGCAGGACATGTTGGTAAATGGGATTAATATTGATATGACCCAGGATAGAATTGTGTGGAGAAATGCAATTAGGTAAGCCGACTCCGCATAGGGATAAGCCAAAGAGAATGATGATGGAGGAGTTAATGAAAAATTTTATTATTTTAGGATTCTGTCTTTATATAAATATATTTCAAGTATTTATTTATATTTTTGGTATTACATTCACAACTGAAAACTGATATTGATTTTCGAGAGTTCATTTTATCTCCATTTAATTGGTAAATGCTGGAAATTTTTGAATGTGCCTGAAACTGTTATAATTTAAAATTATATCTTCTGTCACTAGGGAGGTAAAGTTTCAGCTGTTGTATTTTATTTAGTCCAAATATGCAGTACGTGATTAATTGCACGTTTCTATTCTGAATTGGAATGTATTAATTGCATTTCTGTGTCGTTTATTTTTATAGTATTTTTTTTTCTATATTTCAATTTACATTTACTGGAGCTACCAATCAGAAACGAGTTATAGTCACGTTCAATACAATAGAAACATTTTCAAGATAATTAAAATAACTTAATGCAATCGTTTAAATTGATTCAGTGCACTACAAAGGGGACAAAAAAAGAAAAAAACTGGATAGGTAGCAAAATGCTAGCTCTCATGGAGCTTCCAAGAAACGAGTTATAGTCATGTTCAATACAATAGAAATAGTTTAAAGGTAATTAAAATACCTTAAAACAATCGTTTAAACTAATTCAGTACATATATACAAAAGACACAAAAAAGAAAATATTGGATAAGGAGCAAAATACTACCACTCATGGAGCTTCCAAAAAACGAGTTATAGTCACGTTCAACGCAATAGAAAAAATTTAAAGGTAATTAAAATAACTTAAAACAGTCGCCCAAATTAATTCAACACTAGGTCTGGATCCCGCGTACCAAAAAAAGTTGATTAATAGCAAGCTGACTTAAGAAGACTTAAGAAGTATGGAAATTAGAAATATAGGAAGGAAAATCAAAGAGAGAGAAGAATGGAGAAAGGTAGTGGAAACAGCGAAGTCACACCAGCAACTTTAAAACCTAAGTCAGAATGGGATGATCCCCCACAAAAAGGATCTTCAAGTGAAAACAGCTTCAGCTTCCTCGGGAGCGTATAGCTTGTATATGTATATACATATAAAAGCAAGCTGAAAATTTGTTAATAGTTTAACGGTGTCTAGTCGGACAAACTTTAATGTACGGGAACACTGGAACTGGGGAAGTTGTAATTGTGGCACAGTTTAAAAATTTGGAATGTCAGATTATGAAAACGTCCTATGTATTTTGTCGGCAGAACATCCAATTGATTTGTTACCCGTTCATTAAACTCTCATGCAAAAATCAGACTGATATTACCAACCAACATGATTCCTGTCATTTGACATGTTCTTCGTGTTCCACTCATTAAAATGCCGAGTTGGTGATAAATACCAATCTGTGATAAATAGTGCGCCTGAAGTTGCGTTAGCGCTAACATAGACGGAGCGGCCTACGTCGACTGAACCCCCGCGGAGAGGTCGAAAGCGATGCATCCTTTACTTTACTTTTATGCAGTGACACACGCCAGGCGCTCTTGAGATTTTCGTTCAATCGATGCCCCCTGGACCCATGCTAGAACCCATATTATGTCGCCAATCGGTTTTACGACATCCGGCTGCATATTATCATAAATGCGTGTATCGTGGTACAACACAGGCGATTGAGCGGTTCTTCGGCGTTTTTTGTTGTGAGTGTTGCCAAATCTTGTTTAATGATGGATATTACAGACTTGAACTCTATCTATTTCACTTGAAGGTATTTTTATATGGGACTCATTGTATTATAAATTTTATTATCCTATGGGCAAATTAATTAGGTACATTTCTATCTGGAAAAAAGTATATCTGCCCAATTAATTATTTTTCAAAATAGTTTGACCAACAGTCAAACAGAAGTTTGAATTTTCAAACCTGTAACCATTGACCAGTTTGAATTGATTTGAATTATTTGTCAGAAGAATTGAGTTCAATAAAAATATGATAAAATTGACTCCTTAAAAATAGAGATAATAAATAGTTATCTTACCTTATTTATTATTTTATTTAATATGCTCTACAGGCCTTGTATTTAAAATTGTACATAATACAGTAAATACTAATGACGGATATATAATTTGATTTAATGTCTATGTAATAATTGCTGCACTGTGGTTCTCCACTGTATCCTATTTTTCGCCTTTTTTCCAGTCTGTAATCTCCATCGATCCTATATCTTCCTGAAACTTTTCTTGACGTCTTTTTCTTGGTCTAGCTCGTCTGCTTGTCCCAACTGTTCTTCTTAACAGTACCTTCTTCGGCATTCTTTCCCTATCCATTCCCTCGACATGACCTGCCCACCTGATTCTTTGTGCCTTTGTGTATTTGTAATACTTTGTTCCTTATAAAGCATCCTTAATTATTGATTGGTTCTTCTTTGCCAACCGTCTTTCGCATTCTGTCCCCCAAAAATAGCTCTCAGTACCTTCCGCTCCCACCTCTCTATCATTTCTTCTTCTGTTTTATTTGGCACCCTTGTCTCACATCCGTAAATGACTAATCTTATTACGGTTTTGTATATTCTGGTTTTCATCTTTCTCGATACGTACTTTGACTTTTAATAATTTTTTTGTTAATATTAACTTGTGAAAAATTAAAGCACTATTTCCCAATTAATGGGTATAATAGAGGAGCCCGAATTTAACACCTGTATTTGCCTCAGTGGCGTACCACATTAATGAATAGGCAGCCCCTTAGCGTTATAAATATTTTTTCTTATGGTGATGTGCTTTCCCTCATAATGGTGTTATGTCTTGAACATGGCTCTTTAATAATTAATAATAACTCCTGAAAATATTTTTTAGACATTCTTGTAAAAGTACAAAACTTTTCTGGGTACTTATTATATTAATTTGGTTATACAGGGTGAGGCAGATAAAAGTCCTATTAGACATATCTCGAGAACTAAAGGAAATAGAATCATGAAAATTGGAATGAAGGGGTTTTGAAGAGTGATCTCTTTAATGAAAATATTTTCATTGACTTGCTACTTCCGGTTATACCGGAAGTGGCTTATAACTTCGTTTTTTTTAATGGAACGTCCTGTATATTTTTACATTTTTGGATTCTCCTGGATGTCTTCTTTCTTAAAATATGAGGTTTTGTAATGATATCCAGGGTAGTTTAAAAGATAATTACGTTTTTTCTTAATTTCCTAGCAATATTCACACCCTGTAGAATTGTAGTAGTTTGACATCAAAAACTCTATTTATGTTCAAATGATTTTTAATATAGTCTACTATTGTTAAACATTGTTAGTATAGCTAAATGTTGAAATGTACTATACAAGGTTGGTCGATACTCGGAAAGAGTATTTTCTGAGTTTTTTTAAATGGAACACCCTATATTTTATTATTGTAGTGAAATGATATTTTATGCTACTTTTTTACTTCTTAAGCATTCCCTATACCTAACTGCTTTAATTTGTGAGTTATTGGTGATTCAAGCCAAACATTAATTTCAACAAAAAATATGTGAAATTTTATTAGGTTGGCCGTGAAAATATTCAATCACAAATAATTTTTCGGAAATAAATACATATTATTCTAGACTGATCTTTAAAATTGTCAATAATGGTTGAGCTATCAAAATACCTATGTAGATAACATTCTTGGCGCGATTAACAATTAAGCACAAATTAAAGCATTTAGGTATAGGGAATGCTTAAGAAATAAAAAAGTAACATAAAATGTCTTTTCATTGCAATAATAATAGCAGAGTATATTAAAAATCATTTGAACGTAAGTAGAGTTTTAGATGTCAAACTACTACAATTCTACAGGGTGTGAATATTGCTACGAAATTAATAAAAAAACGTAATTATCTTTTAAAATACCCTATATAATATTACAAAACCTCATATTTTAAGAAAGAAGACATCGAAGAAAATCCAAAAATGTAAAAATATACAGGGTGTCCCATTTAAAAAAACGAAGTTATAAGCAACTTCCGGTATAACCGGAAGTTGCAAAGAGATGAAAATATTTTTATTTAATATATCATCCTTCAAAACCCCTTTATTCCAATTTTGATGAGTCTGTTGCCTTTAGTTCTCGAGATATTTCTAATAGGCCAGTTATCTGCCTCACCCTATATATTTATATACTCATAGTGTAATCCACTAACTCACTACGCGAGATAGAGAGAGAGAGAGAGAGATGGACTTACACCTCATAATGCTTGACATGTTCATAGTTAATGCACGACCTATTATCTGATATATTACTTCCAAACAGAAGTTGCCACCGAAGTTGGTGCATGTTAACCACATTCTGCAGGATGCTCGGACAGAAACTGTAAACAGCCGTTAGATTCAAAGAGCTCTGACCGGCTGACAAGTTACAACAACTGAAATAATGTGATAAATTATTTTTATGCATCTAGGATATTTTTATGTTTGCATTGTATGCCATACATACCAAAAGAGAATTTGACTTTATGTATTTAGCCGTTTAGATTTTAACTCTAAAAATACGAAAATTCGGTTATGTGACTTCAATGCAAATTTATTATTACAAATTGTCGATGCAAATGGCTTTTATTAAATCTTTCATATTCGACAAAACATTCTCAAACAGTGTAAAGAAAATATTGACTTTAATCTTAACAGTCTGTATACATTAAACATTGTTTTCACACATAACCAGATCATGACATTACTAATGTATAGAAAACATGCGCCCCCTCCAGTTTCTCATTTGCTCTTCATTATACATACTATACTAAAATCACAATAAATATGCAATTCTTCTTCTTCTTTAAGTACCGTGCCCAAATTTTTAGGCGTGGGTAGCTTCCATAACAATTTGCCGATATCGTTCTCGATCTTGTGCGGCATGTAACAATTGATCTGCTGATAAGCCAGTCCATTGACGAAGGTTTCGGAGCCATGAATATTTCTTTCGACCAATTCCTCTTTTTCCGTCGATCTTTCCATTGAGTATTAACTGCAGCATCCTGTATCTGCTACCTCTCATTATATGCCCCAGATATTCAAGTTTTCTCTTTTTTATCACCTTCATTAAGTCACCTTCGAATAGGGTGTTCTATTTTAGAAAACTCAGAAAATACTGAAACCAAGTGAAACTAAATTTTTAATGATGTCAGTGGCAAGTTTTTTGGGATATTAGTGTAGAGTGAAACGACATCTAAAGATGTTAATATATAGTCGTCAGGAATATGGATATTTTTAATTTTAGAAATAAGGTCATTGGAATCTTTAATGTAATAAGGATTTTTATTTGTGACATTAGAAATAATGTTTTTTAAGAACTTTGAAAGATTCTCGAATGGTGATTGAATGCAAGAAACGATAGGACGTAGAGGTACATTTTTCTTGTGGGTGCAAGTATTTCCAGTGTCATCGCTCAGCTGGTTTTGAAAGATTTAGAAGAATCTGTCATAGATCACTTAGATTTTAATACACTATTCTTCTACCGCTACATCGACGACTGTGTATGTGCTATCTCAACTAATAAAATCAATGCAATTTTAGACAATTTCAACGACTACCATCCAAAACTAAAATTTACTTTAGAAATTGAAAAACATAATAAAATAAATTTTCTGGACGTCACTTTACATCGTACCAACAACACAATAAAAACTATGTGGTTCAAAAAGATACGTGGTCTGGACGATATCTTAACTATAGATCCCATCATCCATTCTCCCAGAAGAAGTCCGTAATTATAGGTCTTGTTGATAGATCTATTAAACTAACAGATCCAGATTACAGACCAATTCCAATAAAAAAAGCAAAAAATGCACTCCTAAGCAATGATTATCCCAAACATTTAATCGAAGCGATATTCATCTGTCTGGATATCTCCTGGCAGCACTTTTATGCGACGTGATACTGTCTTTCAATCGTCTCGAAGACTGGCCTATGTACTGCAGATTGCAATTTGTGCATAGTATACTATACACTATATTTGACATATTATCTTTCAAGGTTTTGTCTTTAAGTTTTGAGAAAACTGAATTCATTGTTACAGCTGTTTTTGTAGCAAACTTAAAGTCATCAACACAGTTGAAGATTCGTGTCAGTTTTGGGGTTACATTATGTATGTAAGGTAGTGTATAATATTTGGTGGACATGGATGTTATGGCTACAGTACCAACTTCTTGATGTAACCACTACCACTGTTGATCAAAAACTGTTTTTTTAAGTGGAAAAAAAGTAAGGTTAGGTTAGGGTGAATAAAACCAAAAAAAAAATAAAATTTCATTACTTATGTCATTGTCAAGTATCATTTGTTTCTACCATAGAACATAGAACATAACATTTAGTGTTACCGCCAATTCATTTTAATTTCAAGTTTTTTTTGTACAAAAAAGTACTGGTTGTACCAACCCAATGTTTTGTTTCTTAAGATTCAAAAGATTTTATTATTTCATTTATTTTTTATATATTTTTGTGAATGTATATTGTTACAGTTTGTTCCGTATAAATGTTTTGTTTTTCTTGTGTTTTTATAATTTTAACATGTCTGATGTTTCCCCCTTTGGAAGATTTTATACAAAAATTTTAATCATAGAGCCGCAATCTCAACTTTGTAAGTTCAATAACATTTGTAATTATTTCACAAATCATCAACATTCTCTTTGCCTTATCCCTATGCGGGGTCGGCTTCCCTAATTGCATTTCTCCACACAATTCTATCTTGGGCCATATCAATGTTAATCCCCTTTACCAACATGTCCTGCCTTATCGTCTCCCCCCAGGTCTTCTTTGGTCTTCCTCTCCTACTCCTTCCAGGAATCTGCACTTCAGCTATTCTTCGTATTGGGTGGTTAACGTCTCGACGTTGAACATGACCAAACCATCTTAACCTATGCTCTCTCATTTTGGCATCAATTGGTGCCACACCTAGACTTCCCCTAATATACTCATTTCTAATTTTATGCCTCTTTGTCACTCCACTCATCCATCTAAGCATTCTCATTTCCGCCACATGCATTCGCTGTTCCTCTTTCTTTTTCACTGCCCAACATTCAGTTCCGTACATCATAGCTGGTCTTATGGCTGTTTTATAGAATTTTCCCTTCAGCTTCATTGGAATTTTTCTGTCACACAACACACCACTCGCTTCTTTCCACTTCATCCATCCAGCCCTAATTCTACTGCATGCATCTCCATCTATTTCTCCATTACTCTGTAATACCGATCCTAGGTACTTAAAACTATTGCTTTTTACAATCATTTCACCATCCAAAGATACCATTTTATTTGTAGTAGCTCCATCTTTAAATGAACATTCCAAATACTCTGTTTTTGTCCTACTAAGTTTTAAACCTTTTTCCTCCAGAGCTTGTCTCCACTGTTCCAGTTTTTGTTCTAAGTCTCTTTCACTATTTCCTACTAACACGACATCATCAGCATACATTAAGCACCATGGAATGTTACCCTGTATTTTCGCTGTTATCTGGTCCAAAACTAATGAGAATAAATACGGACTAAGCACAGAACCTTGATGCAATCCTACTTTCACATGAAATTTATCAGTCTCTCCCACACCTGTCCTAACACTAGTCGTTACTCCCTCATACATATCCCTCACAATCTTTACATATTCACCAGGGACTCCTTTCTTATTGAGTGCCCACCACAGAATCTCTCGAGGAACTCTATCATATGCTTTCTCAAGATCAATGAATACCATATGAGCGTTTGTTTCTTTACTCCTGTATTTTTCCATCAACTGCCTTATAGTGAAAATTGCATCTGTTGTTGATCTACCCTGCATAAAGCCAAATTGATTCTCGGATATTTCGGTCTCTTCACGTATCCGTCTATCAATTACTCTTTCCCATATTTTCATGGTGTGGCTAAGCAGTTTTATAGCCCTGTAGTTTGTACATTGTTGTATATCTCCCTTGTTTTTGTAAACAGGTACCAGTATACTGCTTCTCCATTCGTCTGGCATTTGTCCAACTTCCATAATTCTATTAAATAGACCTGCTAGCCACCTTGTTCCTGTCTCTCCCAATGCTCTCCATACTTCCCCAGGAATATCATCTGGTCCTACCGCTTTTCCTTTCTTTATTTTTTGAAGCGCTTGAGCCACTTCCTCATTGGTTATCTTGGTGACCATTGCTGCTACTGTCTCCGTTGACTCTACAGGCTGTCTGTCAAATTCTTCATTTAATAAGCTGTCAAAGTACTTTCTCCATCTCTTTTTGACATCCCTTTCGTGAACTAGTATTTTATTATTTTCATCTCGGATACATCTAATCTGATTAAAATCTTTTGCTTTCTTTGCTCTCTGTTTGGCTATTTTATATATCTTCGTTTCGCCTTCCCTGGTATCAAGTTGATCGTATAGGTTTGAATACGCTTCTGCTTTAGCTTTTGCTACTGCTACTTTCGCTTCCTTTTTGGCGACCATATAGTTTTGAAGATCTATGTCCGATCTGGTTTCTTGCCACTTTTTATATAATTTTCTCTTCTCTTTTATTTTTCCTTGTACTTCATTTGACCACCACCAAGTCTCTTTATCTTCAAACTTCTTTCCTGACGTTTTCCCAAGTATTTCAATAGCCGTCTCTCTAATAATATTGGCCATTTTTCTCCAAATTGTGTTAGGGCTTCCTTTCATGTTCCAACATATTTTTTCTACTATTCTTTCCCTGAATAGACCTTCCTTCTCATCTTTTAGCATCCACCACTTGATTTTTTGTGGTCCTCTCCGATATTTTTGTTTAGTTTCGCTTTTTACTTCGATGTCCAGAACAAGCAGCTTATGTTGTTGGCTTACTGTCTCACTAACTATTACCTTGCAGTCCTTGCATTCACGTATGTCTTCTTTCCTTATCATGAAGTAGTCTATTTGGGTTGATGTTGTCCACTTTTGTAGGTAATAAGTTGAGTTTCTCTCTTTTTAAAGAATGTGTTAACAATCGCCATATCCAATGCTGTTGCTAATTCTAGCATGTCATCTCCAGCTTCATTTCTAGTTCCAAAGCCTAATCCCCCATGTATTGTTTCATATCCTGTCTTGGCTTGGCCCACATGTGCATTGAAATCACCTCCTATTATAACTTTCTCCTCCGCTGGAATATCACTCAGTATGTCTCCCAATTGATCATAGAAAGCTCTTCTTTCATTCTCACCCAGACCTGTTTGAGGAGCATACACACACACAACATTCAATACCTCTTTATCAATTACAAATTTCACTGACATCATTCTATCACTCGTTCTTACAACTTCTACTACGTTATCTTTCATTTCACTATCAGCAATTATACCAACTCCATTTCTAGTGTTACTACTCCCTACATACCACAATTTATATCCATCACCTAGTTCTTTCGCCCTTTGTCCTTTCCACCTAGTTTCTTGAATACAAGCAATTTGAACTCTTCTTCGTTTGAGCGCATCCACTAACTCCAGACTCTTACCTGTAAGACTACCAAGATTCCAAGACCCTATCCTGATTTTTCTAACCTGTAATGGTGTTCCCCCTGAGATAGTCCTCACCCGGAGATCCGAATGGAGGCTCATTTTACTTCCGGAACATTTTACCTCAGGAGATGCCATCATTTCAGTATAAGTTTTTATTTCGTTTGGAGAAGGTCTTTTCATTATTATGGCCTGAAAAGATTTTTGGATATTTGATGCCTGAATGCCTTTTCTATCAGCACCATACCCTGCCCTGTCCTGCACGTTTAGCCAATACACCACCAATGCAACCAAAGTGCAGTATTACCCCACACCCGCCTGCATTTTTCTGTATAGGCCAGGATCCCTACTGTAAGGACTGCCCTATAAGCCAATGTATTGTTGCCCGTATCCCGCCACTAGGAGGCACGTACTTCATTCGGGATACTTGTAATTATTTCACAAAGAACTTACTTTTAACATATTTTTAGCAATCACAGAGCCGCAATCTCAAATTTGTAAGTTCAATAACATTTTTAATTACTTCACAAACAACTTACTTTTAACACATTTATAGCCATCACTGATGATGGTATAAAGGCAATACCGAAATATATCTGATATTGAAAGAAGAGTACTCTTGGCTCCGTTACTTCAGCTGCTTACCCATTAATCGTTCCATTTAATAAAAGAACAGATATTAAACAACTAACAGAGATCTATTCATTCCTTCTTGAAATTGACAAAAACTTTAATATCAATAATAATTTTAGTCTAGTTACTAGCTCACAATAAACTAAATATTTCTTTTATGTCAAATTGACATAATTGTCTGCAAAACTTACATAATTTCAATGTGCATACGTTTGAAATATCTTAATATTTAGTGGTTTTTAATATATATTTTTAAAGAATTTATATATTTTTTAATTTAATAATTTTCATTGTACAATGCTCTTGTTATATGCTACGTATGATTATATTTTTTAATATCCATATGACGACATTCTCAAATGAGTACGTAGGATTACGTAAAAAAGAGTACACCTTGTCTTATTGAGCTGTATACCTGAGTTTATTGATGTGTTTCGTTTCATCGGTTTTATCGGTTAATTGTTTGTGTATTTTAATTTAAAACTTCGCAAAATTAAAATACTTATGAAGATCTACAACTTTTTTCTACTCTCATATTTTGATAATATATAAATTACAATTTGAATACTAGGTCTGGATCCCGCGTATGAAAAAAAAGTTGATTAATAGCAAGCTGAAAATTTGTTAATAGCTTAAGGGTGTCTAGTCGAATAAACTTTGATATATGGGAACACTGAAACAGGGGCAGTTTTAATTGTAGAACAGGTTAAAAATTTGGAACGGTCACAGCACGAAAACGGCACATTTATTTTGTCCGACAGAACAGACTTAAACTCTCCGAACAGAGATTAAACTGTCATGAAAAAATCAGACTGCTATTTATTACCTGTCATAATTCCTGTCATTTGACATATTCTACATGTTCCACTCATTAAAACGCCCATTTGGTGATAAATAGCAGTCTGATTTTTGCATGAGAGTTTAATCTCTGTTCGAAGAGTTTAAGTCTGTTCTGTCGGACAAAATAAATGTGCCGTTTTCGTGCTCTGACCGTTCCAAATTTTTAACCAGTTCCACAATTAAAACTGCCCCTGTTCCAGTGTTCACACATATCAAAGTTTATTCGACTAGACACCCTTAAGCTATTAACAAATTTTCAGCTTGCTATTAATCAACTTTTTTTTCATACGCGGGATCCAGACCTATACCTGTATCATATTGGGCTTAATTATGATACATATTTTCAGTATGACACAAATTTTTAACCAATAGAATCGGGAGATGATACCATGCGTAATGAGTAATATTATGGAAAAAAACATCATGTATACAACTTACATTCAATTGCCATTATGATGCTCGTATCCTAAAAATTTCGCGGCTCATGTCGTATAGCTCGTTGCATAGTATACTATTATTTGAATCATTTTACTCTAAAATGTGTAAGAAACGTTTTATAGGCAAAGAACTATCTATTTTTATGATTGTTTAAAGAAATAAAAGCAAAATTAGCTGTAATTAGCTTTATTAGATGTAAAGGATTTGTCTTCAGCTATACTTCATACGTCTTTTAAAACCTTCAAAATCATCTTGAAGATTTTTTAAGAGCTGTTTTTTACTAGTCTATAATCACAGAATTATGCCGAAGATAACTGGAACAATAAGTGAAATTTAAAAGCAATTTTATGATCTGATACAGTAAAATAGATAAAAGAACAAAATCACTGTGCAACATATTATAATGATACCAAATTGGACTTTGATATAATGACATAATGATATAATGATACCAAGTTGGGCTTTATATTAAGTATAGTTCTGCTCATTGTTCGGCTTTTCAGTGCCACAATTATTTTTTATACATGTAGTAAATTGCACCAAAAAATTTGTACTTTTATAAAACTAACTGTATCATCAAAATATATTTATTTATTCAAAAACGATATCTACGTACTTATATATAAATTCGGGTTCAAAACGTCCTCCGACGTTGTCCGATGCCTTGTTGCCAATATCTTCTATCATTGCAGTTTTCATCTTCTAATCCTCGTACACTCATTGATCGTCTTACTCCTTGTATCCATGTCGTTCTTGGCCTTCCTCTTTTTCTGTTTTCTGTGGGTATCCATTTCATAATTTTCTTTGGAAGTCTTTCCTCCCCCGTTCTCTGAACATGTCCGTACCACGTTAATTGTTTCTTCTCAATGCATTCTACAACCGTTTCCTGTAAATTCACTCTTCGCTTTACTTCCTCATTTCTAACCCGGTCCAATCTCGATGTTCTACTTGCTCTTCTTAAGGAGTCCATCTCAGTAGCTTCTATTTTTCGTTTTAGGTGTTCCTTTATTCTCCATGTTTCGGATCCGTATACCAATGTGCTCTTAATCATGGTGTTGTATATTCACATTTTTCTTTGTTTCCCTATCTCGGTACTCCACAAAACTCCATTCAATGATTTAATTATTGTTCTTGCTTCATTTATTCTGCTCTTAATTTCTGCATCGTCAGTACCTTCCTTGTTGAAATTAATGCCCAAATACTTATATTTATCACAGCTAGTTATTTTCTGATTATTGTCCAATATCATATCAGTTGAATCCTCACCTAGGCATAAATATTGTGTTTTTTCTACATTCATCTGCAATCCCCATTTTTCGTATTCTTCCTTCAATTTGCGAGTCATATATTCCAAATCTTCTTTATCGTTTGCACATATTATCTGATCGTCTGCAAACTGAAGGGTGTACAGGCAGGTGTTGTCGTCGATTTGGATGCCCATTCCACTGCATTTTCTTTTCCATATTGCAAGGGCTTTGGCGATATAAATCTTAAACAGACTCGGTGATATGCAACATCCTTGTCGTAGACCTTTGTTGACTGTAAACAAATCTGTTATTTTGTTTCCTAATTTTACTGCAGATTTCATGTCACTGTATAAATTTTGGACAGCTTTTATGAGAGTAAAGTTAATGCTGGAGTTTTGCAGTACTTCCCATAGTTTCGGTATCGGTATATTGTCATGTGCTTTTTGTAAATCTATAAAAACTAGGTGTATTGGCCTATTCCGTTCTAATTTTTTTTCGATGATTTGTTTTAACGAAAATACATTATCCGTACACGACCTTCCAGCTCCTTCCAGATCTACGTACTTACAGATACTTTATTGGTTGGCTATTAAGAAGATTGGTCAGCTCCTTACTTTACAGAATTACTAATAATTATCGTTGCGTGAGTGAATGATATCTAGGGGTCGACAAGACAAGAATTCTTGTCTTGATAACAACTTCTTGTCTTGTCTTGAGAGAAAATCAAGAAATCTTAAAATATCTTGTCTTGACATTTTCTTGACATCTTATATCTTGTCTTGACTCAAGAAATTTCAAGATCTTGAAATTTCTTGATTACCTGGTCCTGTGATTCCCCGGCGAACTTTTCATTGCGTTGCGTGCTAATAAAAATGTATTTTGTATGTTTCGCACATATTCTAAGCTTATACTATTAGCTGTCCAGGATTTCATAACAGTTGTTGAACCAAAGTGAAACAGTTTAGACATCGAAAAGGATTTTGACTATTTGGAGGATGAGATCGAAGTAGAAAATGATATGAATAATATTACTTTATATTTCAACTCTCCTGTAAATAAAATTAAATATCTTGTAAAAAAACAGAAGCTCAGAACAAATGCAACTTAAACTTAATGCCATAAATTGTAAGCTGACTATGCCAAAATTAGATGTAAGTATAGAAAAAGACTGTATTACTTCTACAATTTCTATATTTCTATACATATACATATAAGTACATATTTCTATATAAGTCAAAACATGGCTTCGAGATGCTAACATGGGGTTTAGGTGTAAAAATGCACTAAATATAGTTTGCAGTAATATCGAAAATTTAAATCATTTTAAGATATTAGATAAAAAATGGGTTCTTCTCAGTAAATTTTGTCAGTATCTGAGAAGATTTAAAACACTTTCTTCAATGATTGTTGGAGAAGAACGCCAGCAACATATGTACCTGCGGAAAGGCAGCTTTAAGAGTAATAACAAAGACAAGAGAAATCGGCTAGACGTTGACTCCATAAAAAGTGTTATCTACCTTAATTCATGGCTTATCAATAATTCCGATATACGTTTTAGAGTTTTCATTATTAGCTAAGATATTTCAAGATTTCTTGTTTTCTTGACAAGAAATCTTGGTATTGACATAAAATTTCTTGTCTTGACTTGAAATCTAAAATTACTTCTTGACTTGATCTTGTCTTGAAATCAAGACAAGATCTTGAAATTTTCAAGAACTTGGCGACCCCTAAAGATATCTTAATGATATGTATTGACGCGTGATTCAAAGTCGTCCAGGACATAATTTATTTCTAGCTTTTTTTTAATAACAATTTAAATATTATTTCACATTTTTAAAGTATAATTTACGGAAAAAATTATTTATAGACATCTGCACACATCTATTTCTTTTAAACAAATTTTCTTTTTTTTCTCTCTAGTTTTACTTCTCGTATAATATAATTAACAATCACATAATAATACATAAAATCAATACATTATTACGGTTTTGATTAAAAAACTTAATTAAACAATAATTATAGTTTTAGCGAATTGTAAGTTGTTGGGTTTGCTAGTAGGAAAATCGAGAATTTATTAAAAAAAAATAACAAGTTTCTTGTAAAAGGTATATATTAAAATACCCTAAATAAGGGTCACAATACAAAACGTTTTCGGATTAAGGAATCCATCATCAGTGTTTAAAAGCCAAAATTTGAATGCCTGAGCCACCAAAATGTATTGAGTAAAAACCCTTTAAATGTAAATGATAAAGTTATTTTACATATTTATATAAAAATCATCTGATGTTAAAGATAAACCTGGATGTTATCCAGGGCAACACAGGACTCTCCCCACGTGGTTGGAACTTTTTTTTGGAGAAAACCTCACATATTGGATTTCAATGGCCAACAATGAAATCCAATATGTGGGGTTTTCTCCAAAAAAGTTCCAACCACGTGGGGAGAGTCCTGTGTTGCCCTGGATAACATCCAGGTTTATCTTTAACATCAGATGATTTTTATATAAATATGTAAAATATCTTTATTATTTACATTTAAAGGGTTTTTACCCTACACATTTTGGTGGCTCAGGCATGCAAATTTTGGCTTTTAAACACTGATGATGGATTCCTTAATCCGAAAACGTTTTGTATTGTGACCCTTATTTAGGGTATTTTAATATATACCTTTTACAAGAAACTTGGTATTTTTGTGATTTATGGTATACAGCCAGCTACAGGAAGTTTATTTTCCTCGTGGATTTTTTAATTTATTCAAAAATTTTTATTCAAAAATATGTGTGTACAACATTTTACATTTAGATCCTATATTATTAGAGTCGACTGACTCAGCACCATGCCTAGGCAGGAGTTGCCTGTTTTGCACTGTACTATGTCAATCGAAACTGTATCAATTGTACATAAAAGTAGTATTAAGGTTGGAACTAAGAAGTAACATACCTAACTATTGAAAGGATAATGCAACAGAACAAGACGGACGGTAAACCTCTCTAGCTGCTGAATACTTTGTTAATTATAATACCAATATACACCCAAATTTTACTCTGATTATGCTGTCGTTCATACATTAAGACATTGCGTCCAAAAATAATTATTGTAAGTGGGTTTTTAGATAGGTTTTTATGTATTTTTTAAATTTAAATAATTTAGGTTCTTGTTTGATATGTATAGAATTATGTTATAAAATTTAGGTCCAAAGAACATTAGGGTTCTTTGTGTTACTGATTTTTTGAACTGCTGAATACTAATATCCATATTTGTTACTGATCGAGTTAATCGGTTGTTTTGAAATTTAAATTTGTTTGAGTTTATATAAACATTTAAGGCATAGTTGTAGATGTAGAGGGATTTAACACTAAATATCTTGGATTCATCATATAATTTTTTTGTTGGATACAGTTTTCTTTTTTTAAAAATTATTTTTAAAAGAGTATTTTGAACTGTATTTAAAATGTTAAGAGTTTTGTTAAACGCGCCACCCCATGCTACAATACAATAATTTAAGACCGATTCTGCAAGCGAGTTATAAACCATGATTAATTTTTTCCTGGATAAAATATCTCTCAAGATATAAAATTTATGCATTAGAGCCCTTATTCGTTTACTGACGTGAGTGATATGGTCTGACCAACGTAAATGTTGATCTATGAAGACACCTAAATACTTTATAGAGAAAACTTTTTCTATTGAAGAACAGTCACGTTTTGTCCTTAACATTTTGCGTTATGAAATTTTATATGAAAATTTGTAGGTTGGTCAACAATTGTTGGGCTAAAGGCGATATATTTGGTTTATTAATATTTAATGTCAGTTTGTTAAATTTTAGCCATAAGTTTAGCTGGTTTAGGTTCATTTCAGAGCTGGTTTTAACCTCCTCCCATGTTTTCCCCATAAATAATATTGCCGTGTCATCGGCATAACAAAGTGGCCGTTGAAACTATTAATTCTTGTGATATTGTTCAGATAAATATTAAATAAAAGTGGTCCTAGTACTGTTCCTTGTGGTACTCCGAATTTTATTATAGATTCAGAACTCAATTCTGGGCCAATTTTTACTCGTTGACCTCTCTCCGACAAATAATCGGCTATTAGATTTAGTGCAATTCCCCTAACCCCATAATTACTTAGTTTATCTAAGAGAATTTTATGAGAGACCGTGTCAAACGCCTTAGCTAAATCAAGAAAAACCACTAAGCATTTCAATGATTCACTAAAGATTTCAATGATTCAATGATTTCAATGATTCAAAGCTCCTATCACTTTCTCCAGTAGGTCAACTACAGCCCTTTCTGTACTTGATTTTTTTTACAAAACCAAATTGCTTATCTGAAATAACCTTATTTATATGAAAAAATTCAAGCAACCTTTCCTTTAGGGCCATTTCAAATATTTTAGCAAAATTATTTATTAAAGAAATGGGCCTATAGTTGTTCAGTTTACTCGAATTTTCGGATTTAACAATGGGGGTGACTGTAGATTCTTTCCATTGTAGTGGTATTTTACCACTTTGAAAACACAAATTTATAATATGAGTTAAAGGCTCATATTAGAACTGAACAAGAATTGGATAAGTTAACGAAAGAAATAATGGGGTTTGGATAAATAATCCTCGAACAAAAATAATCCCGGACAAAAATCCAAAGAAAAAAAATCCCCACAAAAAATCTCCACAAATAATCCTCACAAAAAATCACAGGACAAAAAATCGCCAGAAAAAAATCCGGGACAAATATTCCACACAAATTTTTTTGGAAAAAATAACTCCACAAACAATTCCGGACAAAAAATCCGTAATAAATATTTGCTGCCGAATAGTTCTCTAAAAGTTTTCCAATCGCCATGAAACCGCTTTTTCGTCACGAAAATAGAAAATAATGATTAGCAATTAAGATTCAGCATGAATTGTAATTTTGATTACCAAGTCTCGAATTCCTATTCCATGCCGATGCCAATAATTATAATAACGGCGTAAATTGGAAATCAACTTTTTCTAAATTTACAATTTACTTCGGTATTGTAAAAAATTCATGACTATTCCGCCATAAATTCTTCCTTTGACGTCTATTTACTGATCCCGTCCACCGATTTAGTAAAGAAACCTATATTATATTCTACAAAAAAACTATACAATCATCTCCCTCTGCAACTTAAATCTGTAACAACTTTCCCCAAGTTCCGTAGAATGGCAAAACCTAACTAGCTGAAAGACTATAATATATTATTCAGTAGAAGAGTTTTTTAATGAGTAACTAAGAAATTACAGTGCCCTTACGTAAAAGTAGTATTTTTATCTATAGTCCGCCCGCTATAACTTTTTCCATGCGGTACGATTCATTTTTAATCAAATTAAGTCAAAACATAAATTGAAACGAACGTCGATGTGTATATACATTTTGTATACTGTATACTATGTATATACTACACACATCGGCGTACGTTTCACTTTCTGTTTTGACTTAATTCGATTGAAAATGAATCGTACCGCATGGGAAAAATTATAGCGGACGGACTATATATTTGAGTATCATATACAGGGTGTCCCGAAAAAATAGTGCGTTCCTTTAAGGTATGGATATAATACACAATTTAGAACAAAAAAGTCCTATACCATTTTTTCTAAAGTTAAACGTTTCCAAAATAAAGATTACATCGTTTTCCATATATTTGTTTTTTATTGTTTAGGAAATAAAATAATCTGGCAACATCGTACGCACTACCGAATAATAACAGATAATAAGAACTCGTTTGTGATTTACAGTATTTAAAATAATCCAACCTAATAGTACTTATGTATTTACTTTTTTTTTACTAAATTTTTTTTTGGAATGTATTGAAATACCTATTGCATAATTTTAAACGAATTGTACATCTTTATACATAAAAACACATTTTTTAACTCAACTAGTATTATGTATTTAATAAGCTTTAAATGTGTTGAATGCTGAGGGCTGTAACTGAGTTACATAGTTTACAGTGGAAATTAAATACACCAGATAACGATTCAGTCCCTAATTTGTTTACTTGTGAACTAAAATAATTAAGTTGTACTTACTGGGAATAATTAATATACCTACTAATAAATGTTCAAAGTAACCCACTTTCACGAACATACGCGACGAGAAATACCGGTAAAACATTTTGAAAGAAATTAAAGTATGTCTCTCCATTACTCCATTTAGTGATCTGGCATAAATAATCAACATAATATAATAGGTATTCAAGAACACACGATTTGAAAACATTTTCGGCACTGACACTAAACAGAATTCTTCCAAACTATCTGTTTACTAAACACATGGGACTGTCTACGTTTAAATTTTCGTACCTCACATAGTTGCCAGAGTTAAACTTGCATACCAAAATGTATTTTAATTTTTTGGTCAAACGGTTGAATTTAGAAAAAAATGTTATAAGAGTTTTTTGTTCTACATGGTGCCCTCTGCCTAGACCTTTAAGGAATGCACTATTTTTCGGGACACCCTGTATGTAGCAGCTTAACTTATTAAACTTATCAGTTCTTAAGGTTGAGCACTTGCAATTTATTTAAATTTTGCAATAGATCGTTTTTGTTTTACTTATTTTTTTTGAATTTATGTTGACGATTTATGTAATTTTAATAAATTGTATTTTTTATTGTTTTTATTTTCGACTGTTTGTAAGCTTTGTCTATAAAATTGTACAATTTTCAACGACAATAAAGCATATTTCTATTATATTCCATTCTATGATCTTAAAACTTAAACTTAAAGGTAAAATAACAGTTTCTTGGCCTTTCTGTTTTTCTAGACTAAATAAATGTTCCTTTTATATCCGTTTTATTCAAATAATTAACGAAAAACGGGCAAAATCCCTAAAAAGTATCAATAACCGCATAATGCAATCCCGTTACAAATTTCTTGGCCCCAATAAGTGCAGATATGGAAAAATATCATTTTTACAATATCTCATGGTTCCTTTTTTACCAATAATTATTTTGGTAATTTTTAAAGTCGCTCTTTGTGTTATGCAGGTGAGTATCCCGTGCAGTAAAAATTATATTGCGTCGTTGACTTTTATTTCTAAGACGCAAATTATTCAATGAATAAAGAAGCTTCGACATACAGAGCTTGGTTAAATCCATAAAAAGAAATTGGTGTACTGAACACATTCAGACTTTCATGAATATAAAACTAGAAATTCTGATCAGTTGCGCTTCTCTTCCAGATACTTACTTGTCGTTTCGAACTGGAATTCAATACAGATAAATTTGTATTCCAACTACGACTAATACTTTGCAATACGAGTACCTACAGTTAATTCTTTATGCGTGATTACAGTTTAATATTAAATTTTGAAAGAGAACTGCTTGTTATTATACACCGTGAGATCTCCTGAATTATTCAAACGCCCTGCTTTTGAGATATTTTTACAACAAAACATAAATACGTGTTACACGTGTTGAATCCACAACGTAGCAGATTATAAGAGAAACGAGAGCATTTGTGAGTACATATTACTACAGGGAAATACGGCAAAAATATACCATGTTCGGGACACTTGACCAGCCAGGTTGCAAATGGGTTTTTTGGATACTATATACCTAATACATTATAAATACAAAAAATAGGTTTTGAAGAACTTATGGTGCTGACGGTCTATAATATAAATTATGCAAGTGAAATTTTTGGAGACAGAAATGAAACGACAAAGGGTAATAAAAGGATATATCAAAAATCTGTATTTCAAAATACCCAATCAGTACGCGAGAGAAAATGTTCGATTATAGCATCCTATCAATTTTAAAAATGGGATACACATTTTTTTTTTCAAAAAGCAACACTATTTTGCTTTTAACCCTTAAGTACTAACATCTTAAATCAGTGGCGTAAACACTAACTAACCGCCTAATAGACAGGTTTAATATTTTAGTGGTAATTTTTTTTGTTAAATATTTTAATGCAAAAAAATATTTCGATAACTTACTAAAAGTATTGATTATCTAAAAAACACAGTAAATTATCCAGTTTTTCTGTATTTATTAAAATAAAAAACATTATAACAATAAAGGACGGATTGTTTTGTGCCTTTTTACTCCCGAAAAAAGGTGTGATAAAAATTAAACAAATTAAAGAATTTTGATAAAAATTTATAATAGAGTTAAACAAGGAGTAAGAAACATGAAAATAAAAAGTTTTTAAAAAATGTTAAAACAAAAAAAAACTGACAGACACTATAATTGGTACAGTGTAGCAATGATAGTCAGTAACAACATTTTCATTCCAAATTGATTCCATCGCTTATGTAGTCCTCTACCTCATCAAACCATTTCAAAAGGGCTTCCTCATAGTCTTATCCCCTTATTTGACCTTTTTTGACGAACTAGGGCACATTATGTTTAATTACGAACCGGGCACAAACACTAACACACCGTCTATTAGATGGCAATCACAATTTAAGTCTAAATATCTTTCGAATAACAACCTGCCGCAAATTTCCGAATTCAATACTATTACAGAACAACTTAACTTAAAAATTCATAAACGGGTTACCTTCAAAATTTTCTAGGAAAGGAAATATCGCTTTCTACAAGCGATGCCGTCTGAGAGACGGGGTGTTAGTACTTAAGTATTAAAAATCATTTATGTTGGTTGTTTTATTTACTCTACCTCGTATTTCTCATTTTAATAACAACTTTAATGCTCCATATTTGTGAATTTTTCGTTGCAGCATCAAAAATGCCAAATTGTTTGCACTACGGTTTATAATTACTTTAAAAAAGAATATTAAATTAATATTTTATGTACATTTCCAATACAGCAAAAATAAAATCTATATACATATGAATGTTGAACGCAGCTTTGATGGTGAATTTTCATTAGTAAAATGTCAAACTAAACATACATGTTTTGGTTTGTTTTATGATTAATTAGATATAAAATTGTTTCCATATTTTCACGCTCCCGCAGTTTCCATCAGATACTGGCGAACGTAGCTCAAGAGAAATAATAGATAATTCATTATGTTATATACAGATTGACCCATAATTAGTAAAAAAAAATCGTAGAGGATACAGAGATTAATTATCCTCCGAAAAGTTGTGCTTACGACAGTTTAAATATCAATAGTGTTTTGATACATTTGATGTATGTAGGGATACACTTAGTTTTGTAAACAAATATTTTTGTAGGTCAAATAATATAATAAAATAACGCAATCAAAACTTTTGAGTCAAAATAAAACCACATAGGTAATTGAAAAATACAAATGGTAGTGAAGTTATACATTTATCTACTTATAATACTATAAAAGTAATATGAAGTAAATTAGACTATAACGTGTGTATACATGTAGGTATATAAATTTTAAGAATAAAACTGCAACATTAAACAGAGTAAAACTTATAAAAACAAATAATGAACCATTGTTAAAATTCTGAACTGGATATATTGCCCTAAATATTTTTGCAAAGTCGTGTTCATTTTGTTCGTTTTTACACAACATACACAAAATTATTATTTAATTTTTTTTTTCATTTTTTGAATGAAAGAGCTCAAGAATAAAAGGATGAGGGTCCATTATTTGTCATTATGGAGATAATACTAATTTCTTGTACTTTATCCCATGTAAAATATTGTATTGTATCTAACTAAGCAATAAAGATGACGGTGTACAAGCCATTCAGCTTTGAAAAATAGGTCTTCTAAGCTAAAAGAATGAAGGTGCTACAAACGCAGGTTAAAAGGATGACAGTCCGCCTATTTCAGATTTCTGACCACAGAGATCTCTGCTGTTAGAGTTGTTTGTTGCCCAGAGGTTTGTAAACGTACATACCTGTGTTTATAGCTTTCTGTTATTTTGGTGTACATAGATTGATGTTATTACATTTTTGAAGTCCTGTGCTGTTTAAAATATCTGACAACGAATATTCTGCAGCAATTGAAAATTGTTCTAAATGAAGAAAATATTGTTACTAAGCCTAAGAGGAAACAAATTTCACTGCCTGAAGGCTGTTTTCACCTACCAGAGCTAGCATATTGTGGACTTTTACCTTTAAATAAAGCAAAATTCGACGATATTCAACATTTGAAAAAATTTTGCTCTGTAAAGTCTAAAGGGAACAAGGGAAGCTCTGTTCTCAATGTTAACATTACTTCAACGATCATGGGAAGTACAGAGACCAATTTACGTCTGCTTTATAGATTTTGAGAAGGCGTTTGATAGAGTTCAACATGATAGGTTGTTTTAATATCTAGAAATGATTGGAATAGATGATAAAGATCTGAGACTTTTACAACATCTATATTGGAATCAAGAAGCTTCTATTCTGGTAGACGGCAAAGAAACAGACAAAATTTGCATTCACAGAGGTGTCAGACAGGGTTGTGTGTTATCCCCAACTTTGTTTAACGTATACTCAGAAATAGTTTTTAATGAAGCCTTGGAAGGACAATGTGGAGTTCGAATCGGGGGTGAAACTATTAACAACATCAGATATGCAGACGACACCGCGATCATGACATGGAAATATGGAAGATCTTCAATTTCTTATAGATCGAGTCACTAGAGAATGCTCCAATAACGGACTTAACATAAATGCAACAAAGACAAAATTACTTGTGGTTAGTAAACAAGACGTCGGCCCTATGCAACTAATTGTCAGTGATGAATCAATAACAAAAGTTAACCATTTTAAATACCTAGGATGTTGGATAAACGAGACACTAAATCCGGATGAAGAAATTAAAACTCGTATAGAAATTGCAAGAGAAGCATTTATGAAACTTAGATCTATTCTGAGCAACTCTCAGCTGAACTTACAACTAAGAATCAAATTCCTAAAATGTTGTGTGTCTCCTGTATTACTATATGGATGTGAAACCTGGATCATGAAGGGTAACATGATAAACAAATTAGAAGCCTTTGAGATGTGGTCGTATCGTAGAATGCTCAGAATATCTTGAGTTCAACGCATTTCTAACAGAGAAGTCTTAAACAGAGTAGGTCAAGGCGAAGGTGACTTAATGAAAATGATAAAAAAGAGAAAACTTGAATATCTGGGGCATATAATGAGAGGTAGCAGATACAGGATGCTGCAGTTAATACTCAATGGAAAGATCGACGGAAAAAGAGGAATTGGTCGAAAGAAATATTCATGGCTCCGAAACCTTCGTCAGTGGACTGGCTTATCAGCAGATCAATTGTTACATGCCGCACAAGATCGAGAACGATATCGGCAAATTGTTATGGAAGCTACCCACGCCTAAACATTTGGGCACGGTACTTAGAGAAGAAGAAGAAGAAAGTCTCAAGCATATTTTGACGCACTGCCACATGCTTAAAGCGTTTATTTTTCATTGTATATTATCTATAACTATTTGCAATATAAACTATTTGTAATATTATAGCTACTTTATCTGTATTTTTAGTTTCACTTTAAGACACGTTAATGGACCCTCATCCATTTAGCTTGAGGTTTTATGGCGTCAAAAGATAAATAAATTTATATTTATAGTAATTTGTGAATTGATAAGACAAAAACATAACCTATACGTTCTCTGTAAGTTATTGAATGATTTAGTAACCAAAATCAAGTGCCCTTTCTGTTAATTATTTTTATATCTAGTTTTAAATCTTAAAAACTTAATATCTCAAAACTTGTCTTTTTGGACCCTCATCCCTTTATTCTTGAGCTCTAACACAGGAATGATTTTTTTCTCCTGGATTTATATATATTTCATAATAAAAAATAAGTTTATTGTCGTTTATGTATAGCATCTATACAATAAATTACAACTAACTACTATGACAACTGATTGATAGTATAATATTTATGTTTACAAGGCGTGCTTATTCTCAAGATCACCAAAATGGCCAATTCAGTCTATCATATTTCTTAATCATATTTCAGTGAGTGCGAGAGTCATTAACGAATATAAACATTAAACAAATCAAGAATATTGATGAATTTAAAAGAAATACTATTTTTTCTCCGAATTCATTTTTTTCTTCAGAGGTAGGTATCCTGTTTTTCACTGGTTATTACGTTAAAAAGAAAAAACCGGTTATAACTGGGACAAAAAACCAACCGGTAAAACTGGTTAGTTCGAAGTAAAAAAACCGGTTTTAAGATATAACCAGTAGGTATTTCCCATCCCCAATAAAAAGTTACACCGTTAGAAGCTACGCGTTTTAATTTTAAGCACCTCATTTGATGTAACGTAGGCATTTTATAAAATTAATAATTAGGGATGTATCGATTACTTTTTAACAACGTTTTACAAAATAAAAATTAGCTTTCAAAAAAATTGTTTCACTAATTTTAAATATTACACTCATAATTGACGCTCGGGAGGGTGATATCCGAGTTATACTTAGACCTGGACATCATATTTCACGCCTGGAAGGGAGATTGTATCCGGGAATATTTTTATACACCCTTAAAATTATCAAATTTGTTTGCGTATCCCTTTTATCTTGTTGACGGAGATGTTGATACTTGCAATCAAAATTGAATTCGGAGATTCCAAATTAGATGGATTAAGTACAAAATGTAATGTGATGAATTTCATAATTTAGTTCTTGATAAGAGATTTATTGAGTATATTTTCATTTACTTGATTGATTATAATTTAATAAACACAAGATATAGAAATAAAATAACAGCAATAAACCTCAACCCTGGTGCAGATATTAAGTCATACCATAACCCACCTGTCGGCAAGTTGCGTCTAAAATAAAAAAAAATCCACAATCTTAATCCTAAAAGATATGATCTCAAACACGTAAGAGATAATCACACCAAACAAGCAATACGGGAATATCTGAAAAACAACGTATCTAATTCAGAAGTAATCAATGATTAGAGATTGCAATTGCTGGACCGAAGGGGAAAGAGGTGTCAGACAGGGTTGTATACTGTCCCCACTGTTGTTCAATTTGTATTCAGATAGAATATTTAAGGAAGCGCTGCATAATTTGGAATGGGGTGTGAAGGTTAATGGAATTCTGATAAATACAATCAGATATGCAGATGATACAGTTATTTTAAGTGATGATATGAATGGATTACAACACCTTTTAAATGCCATTGACCAGTGGGAAGAGAGTGTGGCCTAAATATAAACTGTTCAAAAACAAAATACATGGTATTTAGCCGTTTGGCCCATCACGATTCACGTTTATATGTTGATGGTCATATAATTCAAAGAGTACCCAGTTTTAAATATCTTGGTTGCCATATTACTAAACAATTAGATCCAGATAAAGAGATAAAATGTAGAATCGAGATAGCCCGCACGACATTTTTAAAAATGAGGTCATTCTTCTGTAATGATACCTTTCAACTTCAACTTCGAAAGCGCATGATTAAATGCTACATTTGGTCAGTCCTCTTGTATGGTGTCGAAGCATGGACATTAAAAATATCCACCATTAACCGTTTGGAGGCCTTTGAAATGTGGCTGCACAGACGTATTCTGAAAATACCATGGACGGCTATGCTGACAAATGTGGCAGTCCTTAAGAAAGCAAATGCTACCCGCGAGCTGCTTGATAACATCAAATATAGAAAGATGGCCTATTTTGGACACGTAGTAAGGGGAGACCGGTATAATATTCTTCAAGTTATTATGATGGGTAAAATCGAAGGACGCAGAGGAATTGGTAGAAAGCAGGCCTCTTGGGTGAAGAATATCCGGGAGTGGACAGGAATAAAGAAAGCAGAACACCTATTTAGAATAGCTCGAGACAGAGACAGTTTCGCCATGTTAATCGCCAACGTCAAGGGGACTTGATAGGGCACGTTAAGAAGAAGAAGGACCGAGCATCCAGGAATCCAGCTGCATCCAGCGATTTTTTTACATGCTGGATCCAGCAAACCGCGCTGAACCCAACAGCACGGATCCGCAAACGTGTCAAATTCGAAATAAGTTACTACAAGTTTTCATCGACCCCTTTATTCAAAGTCGCGGGTCGGCAACTTGTCGAGTCATGCTGAATTAATTCCTCGTTACATTGATCTGCTCATGATAATAAGAAAAGTTGTTAAAACGTTGAAAAAATCACGTTGAAAAAGATGAAATGTTCTTGCAAAAATATGTCAAGGAAGGGAAAGGCAAGGAATTAAGTTTGATTCTTGACTGCCGCAACAGGTGGAGCCGATTGATAAATATGCTGGAACGGTTCTACATCGTACAAGTTTGCATCGATAAACCATTGATACACATTGATTCTGCGATACAATTCTCTGCTGGCGAGTAATCAATAACACTGGTCAACATGGAAAAATGAACAGACACTCTGATGGGTGTTCTTAACTAATTTTGGGTCGCTGAACTCGAATATGACCTCCGTTTTTTTCCATCACCCTCCATTTTTCCGCTCCTCCCTATTCTTGCCAAAATAGTGGTGAAATAGGTAAATTTCGTTTAATTTGCTCATTTCGCCGCGATAAATGCCAACTTATAGATTAAAATTACAGTAAAATAATGATTAAGATTATGCCCAACGATAAACATAATTGGGGATCCGAGGGGGCGAAAAAAGGGGAAGAAAGGGGTATTTTTCTGAAAAAAACGTAAAAAATCAGCATTTTTCAGTATTTTTTTTGGAAAAAAAGCGACATTACAGGCCTTTTGCCATTTTTTACACCTTCCCACTACCCCCTTTGCACCTTCCTATCTCTCTTTTTCACCCCCCCCTTCTCTCTTTTACACTACTTGAATTCGCAAGCAAGCACCTGTCAGTTGCAGTGAGCGTGTTGTTCGAGACAGACTGTCTCGAAGTTTTTAAAAGTGAGGTGTTTGCGTTTAGCACACGTGTTTTTTTTTCTGTGCTTCAAGTACATTTCTTTGTAAAGTTTTTGGAGTTACAATGCCGCGTTTTTGTAAGAATGATGTGAATTCTTTCTGTTATATTTGTGGAGAAGTAACTTTTAAGAATCAAAGGAGACCTTTAAATAAGATGGTTCGAAAAGCTTATGAGCATTATTTCGGTTGCAAAGTCGGGGATCAAGACAAGCCATGGGCCCCAAAATTAGGTTGCAATAGTTGTTACACTAATTTAAGTTCGTGGTTACGTGGGAAATCACGTCCGATGTCCTTCGCTGTACCAATGGTCTGGCGTGAGCCCACTTCTCATGCCGAGGACTGTTATTTTTGTATGACGAGAATATCTGGATTTTCGCGAAAATCGAAACGTACCATCACTTATCCGAATATCCCTTCGGCAATTAGACCCGTGGAACATAGTAATATGCTGCCTGTTCCCATACCACCCGTAAACTACACCCTAGATGATGAAGAACCAGCAACTGAACAGAATGCGTCACCACTGGAAGAGGAGACCTCACATGGGAGCCAAGATGGAGACTACACGCCTAACGGTTCGAACGAACCACAACTTTTTACTCAGGAGGAATTGAACGACTTAGTTCGCGATTTAGACCTGCCTAAAATAAAAGCTGAGCTTCTTGGTTCACGACTTCAGCAGAAAAATCTCCTGCAGAAAGATGTCAATATTACGTTTTTCAGAAAAAGAAATTCCGCCTTCATTTCTTTTTTCTCGCGAGATGATGATGATGAAGATTTAATTAGCTGTAACAACATTGCAGGACTAATGACTGAGCTAAAAATACCATACGTATCTGAAAACTGGAGACTTTTCATTGATTCCTCAAAAACTAGTTTAAAAGCGGTTTTACTTAATAATGGAAATGATCTACCATCGGTCCCTGTTGCCTATGCAACCAGTATGAAGGAAACATATGACAATCTAAGAAAAATTTTGGAAAAAATTAGTTACGATCATCATCAATGGAATGTTTGTGCTGACCTCAAAGTAGTGGCAATATTAACTGGATTGCAAGCTGGATACACTAAACTTTGTTGCTTTCTTTGTGAATGGGACAGCCGTGCTAAAGATCAACATTATGTGCGAAAAGACTGGCCCTTGCGCGTGAATGATATTCCCGGTTGTAAAAACATCGCTTTTGGTGCCTTAGTAGACAAAAAAAAATCATTATACCTCCACTTCACATTAAGCTGGGCCTTTTTAAACAATTCGTTAAGGCTCTAAATAGGGATGGTAAAGGATTCTTATACCTGAAGCAAAAATTTCCGCATATAAGTGATGCCAAAATCAAAGAAGGCGTATTTGTGGGACCCCAGATTAAACAGTTATTTGATGACGATGCTTTCTCCAACAGTTTGTCAAGAAAAGAGAAAAGAGCCTGGGAATCTTTTGTTTTTGTTTGTCGCAATTTTCTTGGAAACAAAAGGTCAGATGACTATCAACAACGAATTGATGAGCTACTTAAATCTTACAAGGCTTTAGGTTGCAATATGTCATTGAAAGTCCATTTTCTCCACTCCCACCTGAGTTTTTTCCCGGAAAATTGTGGAGCCGTTTCGGACGAGCATGGTGAAAGATTTCATCAGCAGATTGCCCAAATGGAGAAGAGATACGCTGGAAAATGGAACCCTAGTATGTTGGCGGACTACTGTTGGACTCAAATTCGAGAAACACCGGAGGACGCTTACAAAAGGAGAAAAATTTCCAAGTAGATGCAGGTATGTTTTTTTTTTCAGACTTTTTGATTGCTTAGCCTTATGATTAATTTCAATACTTTTTCTCCCCCTCCACCTTGTCTAATCATATTTTTGTCATAATTCTCAGATACAATCAAAATCACATAAGAGTTTGTTTCAAATAAATAGGTAACTTCTTTTTTTTTTGTACATCCATATTTATGTTTTTTTTCTTGTTGAAGAACGAGGGGGCTTTAAGGGGGGGAGGGTGAAAAAGAGAGATATGATGATGCAAGGCGGTTCAAGGGGGGTATTGGGAAGGTGTAAAAAATGGCAAAAGGCCTGTAATGTCGCTTTTTTTCCAAAAAAAATACAGAAAAATGCTGATTTTTTACGTTTTTTTCAGAAAAATACCCCTTTCTTCCCCTTTTTTCGCCCCCTCGGATCCCCAATTATGTTTATCGTTGGGCATAATCTTAATCATTATTTTACTGTAATTTTAATCTATAAGTTGGCATTTATCGCGGCGAAATGAGCAAATTAAACGAAATTTACCTATTTCACCACTATTTTGGCAAGAATAGGGGGGGAGCGGAAAAATGGAGGGTGATGGAGAAAATCGGAGGTCATATTCGAGTTCAGCGACCCAAAATTAGTAAAGAACACCCATCAGAGTGTCCGTTCATTTTTTTTCAATTTTTTTTGTTGACCAGTGAATCAATAAGTTGATCGCCACTCTTCAATCTGTGAAACTGGCTGTAGAAGGTCTTTGCAGAGTCCAATTTGGTAACGGCCGACACAACCATGAAATTTGTCTTAGACAAAATAAATAGAGAGGACTTTCGCCTTAAGGGCGCGTCCATTTCGAGTTTGTGTGCAAATAATCCTTCGTATTTAAACGGGCCGGTCCAAAGTGCACCCGCGCGCTGTTATTAGGATTATTCGCACACGGACTCGGCTTTCTGACCCGGAAACCAGCGTGCACGCAACGGAATCGCAGAACAGGGCTCTCTGAAATTACAGGTACATTACGTACTTACAAAATACAAAAAAACGCTGGACGGAAGGGCCGCCCGAGAACTTTCTCGTACCTATCTATTATCGATATGGTACTAGATACTGGCATTCTATAAAAATAACAAAATTACTCGTTATTTTGATATTTTAGAAACACCTTCTGTACTTGAAAGTATTTTATGGTTCTGCGCATCACTAATTCCTGCATTTGAACAAATGTTCGATGCCATATTTCGGGGACACACTATAGATGTATAGATTATTGCATAAATCAATAGAATATAGTCATACTTTCATTTCAAATTAGTTCATTTTTCTGAGAAATTCATAGTTTACAATATTTGCATTTCATTATATTTCGATTACGCCAGTCAATGCGCGAGATTAAGAACAAGATAATATTATCTCCGAATTCTATCCTACTGCATGGATTTTAATGAAATTTTGGGAGTAGCCCAATCTTCTAATTCAAAGAGATTGCTCTTAATTCAAAGTCTATCCTATATACTACGGTGCTTTTATCATGGGGGCGGTTCCCACCACTTCTCAGGGGTGAAATATTTTTATTTTCGAATTACATGGGAAAAAAGGAAGATTTTTAAGAAAATTTAAAAATTAATTCTATAATTTGATCACATTTTTTACAAAAACTATTAATGCATTTAAATTATGCTGGATGGGGAGTTAAATGTATATACTTTTCATTTTTCCTTAAAGTACATTAGTCATATATTTTTTTGCACCATATCTCGCTTAGTTTGTATGTAACCGACATTTAACGGTGCTCGTTTTAAAGACCTTTTCAAACACAACAAAAGGTGTTTGTTGTGTTTGAAAATTGTCATTATACACCTAAACCCTACCGTTCCTCTGTTATTTCAAGTTGAATACACCAATTTGAGTATGCACCAAAAAACAAACTAATTTTACCTACCATATCTCTTTTTGTATTATAAATAGAACATTTACGAAGGAACGAATCTCTTTATTATTTATAATCTAAAAAACGTTTTATATAGTGTTTTTAGTTCGATGCATAGTTTTTAAGGTATTCACAAAAAATCCGTCCGAAAAGGTGTCATTTTTCAATGAAAATGGCCAATTTTCACCTACGCATAATTCAAACAGTATTGAGTTCTCAAAAAAAAGTATAGACCAGTTTTTGCTTAGAAATGGTTCTTTAGCCACTTCCGTGCTTATTTTGACCAACAAAGTTTCCACCTCCTTGAAGAAGTGGGAACCGCCCCAAGATAAAAAGCGCCATAGTACAGTGGAACCCCGATAAATCGGCCCCAGATAACCCGGAAGTCCGGCTAACCCGGACCGATTTTCATCAGATAAACATTTTGATTTTCAGTACATATTTTGTATTTTGACAATGACACCCGTTCTGGGCGTTGAAATGTTAATAAAATTATTCTTTCAATTTAATTGTGGCTTATTTCCCATCAAAATAGTTAATTATCAGATAAACATTTCAACAATAAAAATGTATGTATGTAATATAATATTTGAGAGATAATGTGTATGTGTGTAATTTGAACTATAGATAGTAAAAATGACTCACAAGCACAAGCCGGCAGAAACAACAGGCACCTGTCTGTATTATTCATTTATTTTTTATTTCAAACTGTATTAGCATTGTTTAAGAAAGACTATTTAAAAAATAATTTTTTAATCAATGGTCTTAATTTACTGTTCTTAATACATAATAACAAAACATCCTTCGGATTGTGACTGTATGAGTACAGTATTGTGGTATTGTTCGCTTTGGTTTGCTTTGCGTAGGTTTGTGTTTGCGTGTTTTTAGTAATTAAGATGTGTAGGTACTGTGCATATTTATATATATTTCATGTTATTTCTATTCTAACGCAGTTTATCTGTAAGTATACCGTATTTTATTAATTTTTACCATATTCTCCGGCTATCCCGGATTTTCGATAACCCGGATCGGCCGTGGTCCCGATTAATCCGAGTTACCGAGGTTTCACTGTACATAGGGTAGATTTTGTTTCTTGAGCTATTCCCTACTTACTGTGAAAATATCAAGTACATCAATGTAGTAGGATGGTATTCGGAGCCAAATACCCTCATTGACTACCCTACAATAATGCTCTGCTATGATCGCGTGAGAGAGGACACACATAAAATTATAGCAAAATTTCTATTTACCGTAACTTTTCGAGTTTTTGAGCTACAGCAATGACTTGTATGTCATTGGAAAGTTAATTCTGCATTCTTTCAAAATGTGCAAAAATATACAGGGCATATCTAAGAAAATTAAGATTTTTATTCATTTCCGGTTCAACCGGAAGCCATATTTTTGGTAAAATTTATTATGATAATAGATAATAAAGTGCCATATATGTCTGCAAAGTTTAAAAGTTTAGTTTGTATTAAGAAGGAAGTTACGGGCACTCGAATATTTTTTTATAAAAAAGTCATAACTCCCCTCCTATGGGAGTTAAGAAATCTGACCATGCCATTCCATTTACCGACAGGATATCAAAAATATATCAAAAAATAAAAAAAAAATTCTTAGAGCCATTTTTGAGAAAATCTAGTTCAAATTTATGTCAAATTTTGACCCCTTAAATATAGCCAACTCGTAAATTTTTCGGAAAAACGATAATATTCTTCTTATAGCCCATATTTAGGCTATATAACGACTTTTTCAAATTAAACTTATCTTAAACAAGTTTTTAGATAGATAGGTAGGAAAATGTGTCGGGTGGGCGGTCGGCCATGTTGGCCGCCATTTTGAATTTGGAAATGTTAAATTCCGTATTTTTTTATTTATCTATCGATGAGCTTACTTTGAGTTGAATTTCATTCATTTCGGTCAAAATTTGCAAAAATGGGCCCTAAATAACCCCCCTATTTCGGCCCCCCTTGAGAGGTTTTTTTTAAAAGCTTAGTTTCTCGACAAAATTCTCTTAAACTTACTCATACCGAATTTCATCAAAATCGGTCCGGTAGTTTTTGCTGGGCGGTGGCGACATACGTACGTACGTACATACTTCCGACATGTTTTTTTTATTTGCTTTTTAGACTCAGGGGGACTCAAAACGTCGAAAAAAGTGAAATCTGAAAAAAAGTTTTTTGCACGATCCTATAACTTTATCTATTATACTATACTACGTATATAGTACGATATACTAAAAGTATGACGAAGGACCAAACAATCCTGGTTATTTCCCCATGCCAAAAAAGAATGCAATGCGAAAAACGAAAAAATTGTTGAGTCGTTTAAACAAGTGATTGTAGAACCAGTGCAAGAGGATATAATGGAAGTAGAAGATCGGCCAGCTAATCTGGAGCCCGTGAATTTTACTTTAGAACAAGGACTTGAGATTGAACTAAAACGTAAAACGGACAACTTTTTTAACCGAAGAAAAAACTGGTTCTCAAAAAGATTACGAAAAGATTTTGAAACAGGAAATGAGCGTTTATCTGACCAAAGGAGTGAAAGGGTATCATTTATCCATGGCTTATGATTATTTGATGACCTTAAAACAGACCAGCGTAGAGGCCGAAAGGGCGTTCTCCGCAACAGGCTATATCTGCAGTTGTTTGCGAAGTAGGTTAGGCGAAAATACGATAGATAAAATATGTTTTTTAAGGTCACACTCCCTAAAACCGATACATATACACACACCGGCAAAATTAGCCGAACACCTTAAAAATGGGACATGTTTGATATCTTGAATTTCTTAAACCACTAGTACGATTTGAGTTATTCTTTTAGTATAATATTGCCTTATTATTTAAGAATATCTTTGTAATAATGCTGTTGCTAGACAGGTAAATATCATTTTATACCGGGTGTACCAATCATACTGTGTTTTTTTCTTAAAGTTGGGAACACCCTGTGGAATATTCTAGCATATTATGTAAAATATTAAAATTAATACTCGATTGTAGACTTAGGCTTTCTTAACCTTTTCCTTTTTGATTCATTTACTTATGTGAGATAATAAAAAAGTTATGTGCGTTAACAACTATCCATGTTTTTCATCAATAAATCCTCATAATAGGGGAGGAAAGTATACTAAATTTGCAGTTACTCGAGAGTTATGGGGACCTATTGATTGTGAACAGTATGTGCTAAAATCAGAAAAAGGTTAAGTTAAGTTTTCCATAAAGTGGGGGACTTTTAATTTTTTTAAATTTAATTTTCCATTTGAAACAATCATTTTTCGCCGATTATAGCGCTCTATCCATAGATCTATCCATAATTCGAAAAAATGTGTCGAATAAAAGTTGCTTATTTTTACGTAATGAATCCAAATCTGCAATAAAAATTGGGGGCTCCTATTTAAGATTTGAAATTAAATCCCCCACCCCACCTCCGTGGGGGCTCGTGACACCCCACGGAGAGGGGTGGGGGGTAAATTAAAATTTTTAAATACGAACCCTGCTATATTTCGCGAAATGAACATCAGATCGTAAAACTGCAAAATACACCTATTCAATATTTTTCAAAAATCTACCGAATAGCACCAAACACGACCCCCACGGAGGTGGGGTGGAGGGTTACTTTAAAATCTTAAATAGGAGCCCCCAATTTTTATTGCAGATTTGGATCCTTGACGGAAAAGTAAGCAACTTTTATTCGCAACATTTTTTCCAATAATGGAGAGATGGCGCTATAATCGGAAAAAACGATTGGTGTAAATTGAAAATTAAATTAAAAAATGGAGAGTCCCACACTTTATCGAAAATTTAACTTAACTTTTTTTGGTTTTATCACCCACTCTTCACAATCCAATAGGTCCCCATAACGCTCGAGTAATTGCAAATTTCGCATACTTTCCTCCCCTCCTATGAGTATTTATTGATAAAAAGCATGACTAGATGTTAAAGCACATAACTTTTTTATTTTCCAACATAAGCAAATGAGTCAAAAAAGAAAATGTTAAAAAAGCCTAAGTCTACAATCGAGTTTTAATTTTAATATTTTATATAATGCTAGAATATTCCACAGGGTGTTCCGAACTTTAAGAAAAAACACAGTATGATTGTAACACCCGGTATAAAATGACATTTACCTGTCTAGCAACAATATTAATACACCGATATTGTTAACTAATAAGGCTATAACATACTAAAAGAATCACTCAAATTTTCAAAGTGTTCGGCTAATTTTGCCGGTGTGTGTAGTGTATATACTTCCTAAAAACTAAATAGTTCATGTTTCTGTTGTTTAGAAATTTAGAACACTCATTTTTATCTTGAGATCACAAAACAAACTTGTCCTCAGTAAGCCATGGAAGAAAAACGTATTATTTAACTTCTGTCAGCTCAATATTGCCATCAGTGAAATTTGCTTAAAGTGACAATTCTCAGCTGACACAAGCAATGCCCTATGGTTCACTTCGATGGCTTACTGTGGACGATGTTTTTTTTATAATCTCATGATTTGCTCCAGCCATTTTAAGTTAAAGAGAAGTAATATTGATTGCGAATTGCGACTGATATACGTGTTTATTTGATTATATACACCTAAGATAATTTTTATTTTGAGTTATTATTTTATTAGTTTATACTAGAAAGCTTAAATAATAAATGAACAATAAAACGTTAAAATCGTCTTTTTATACTGATTTAACATTTTGCTGGACCCGCCTTGGATTCAGGCCAATCTTGCAAAAATCCAGCTGAACTGAAATTGCTACTGGATTGCAATCCCTATTAATGATGTTGGAACAGAAATAAACCATTTCGAAAACATCAGAAGAGAAATATTAAACTAATATCTGCGACCGAAAATGAGAGAAAAGAAAAAACCAGGGATGACCGAGGGTATATTACAGATGATGTACAGAATGGAAGAATGCAAAGGAAAAGACAACGCCTCATATGAGTGTCTAGAGGAAAACAGATAAGAAAAGCTGCCAGAGAAGCTAAAAATACAATTATTTAAGAACAATGTAAAGAAATAAAGATATTATACCGTACACATGATTCATTAAATCTCCATAAAATGATCAAAGAAGCTGCAGACCTCTATAAATTAAAAAAGACCGGGAGACTTAATAAATATTCAAGGAAATCCGACTTTCTATTGAAGAAATAAAAACAGCATGGATGAACTATGTGATAACGTTTGAAGACAATACGAGTTACACTAGTACACAAAATCAAAATGACGATACAGGACCACAATTATTAATGGACAAACGAAGAGCATCTAAAGGAAAATATGACTACGATGGCGAATACAAAGGACTAAATAGAATAATTAAAAAAAAATGTGTGTGTACTTTGTACGCACGTAAGAAGTTATACTTCTATTATATGATTATATGATTATAAACGAAATTAATATACTTTTTATTTATATTTTATTTAAATATTAAATTAATTTATACTTACTACTTCTCAAACATTTTTATTAAAACAGTGCCAAAAATTAAAATAATAAAAAAATAAAACACACACAAACACACTAAAAATGCCACAAATGATTTCTGAACATTAATTGTCGGAAAATTTTTTAACTAAATACGTATTTTCTGAAAATAAAATTATATAATAAATATACTTACAATCATAAAATGTATAAAAAAAAATAAAAAAATAAAAGTTTCTATTGGGATTCGAACCAACTTACCACGCGGCTGGTATTTGCGTTGTATTGGGATTCTCTCGCATTAAAACTGCGCCACAGAGACAGCTTGTCATTATGTGCGAAGATCGTCTAACTAAACAGATTAAGCTTTTGACATTTTTAACGTATGTAAATTAAATTATTTTGATTTTGAATTGAAATGATTTAGAATTGAAAAAATACAACAAAACATAGAGTAAGAAGACAATATATTATGTAAATATAAATATAAATTATGTAAATAAAAGTATTACATACTACTTATGTATTTTGGTAGGTTCAAGGTAGGTATCGGAGCCCGTATAACGACTAATAAATTTCGCAATCACTTGCGTCGTGCAAAGTGGCTATGTTCAAATATCATAACAAAATTTGATCAACTATCTATAAAACACTTACCAGTGAAAGATTCTTTAGCTTTGAATAAGCGAGATCTGCGGCACTCATACTAGGCACAGTTTGATGAGCTTTCACATTGGCATGAAACAATCATCTCTTCTATGTAAATAAGTACAAAAATATAATATGAAAACTATTTAAAAAGGCAGTATAACCATTAACTAACTTTTTGTTTGTTGTTTCTCTTCCTACAAATTTTAAAACGCAACAAGCATACATTATAACCAAACGCAGTCCCACAGCTGTGCCACAGCTGCCATATTGGATAATTTTTGTCATGTCATTTGAACATCCAATCAGAACAAAGTTATAATGTGCATGCGCCCGGTCGCTAGGTTTTCCCATATAAAATTTCACCGTCATTACGCCCGTAAAGAAGTATAACTTCAAAAATAATTGAGGCAAGAGAGAAATGACTGGAAACGAAACGGGTCGAAATAAAAGAACTGCAACAAAGGCACGATTTTTCTATTTAATTTACATAAAAGGGTAAAAGAGTTTTTACATCGACTACCAAGAGAATAACTTTATGTACATACCATGCTGGACGCGAATGGCAAACTGCTAGAATTAACCGAAGATAAACGAAAAGAATGGGATAACTATATCAAAAAAATTTTAACGGCATACAAGATCTTCTTCTTCTTCTTCTATTTATATAGATATTACTCTGTCTGTTTTTCAATGTGCCTCCAGTAAGTTGTCATTCCATCTCTTTCGTGGTCTTCCCACTGATCGTCTTCCTATTGGGGAACCGTCTCTCGCCGTCCTTACTACTCTACTTGTTGTCATTCGGCTTATCTGGTCGTTCCATTCTACTCTTCTGCTTTTCACCCAGTTATTAATACTTATTAACACAGCCGGTACCAAGCCCGGATGAAATGTGGAGGGTGATTGGCAAGGTTAGCAACCTACCAATCGTAAAAAACGAATACTGCTCAAAGAAACAATGTAAGGCATACGAGATGAACGAATAAAATTAGACAATAACAACGAAGGACCAGCAATTCTAAAATTATAAATGCCATTATTAATCAACTCAAAGTAACTAAGAGCCCAGGTTCAGATGGAATATACCCAGGAATGTTAAAATAAAATTAATAAGTGAAGAAAATATCGCAATAATTGTCCCTTTACTCAAACGCATTTATGATATAGGAAAATACCCCAAGACTGGCTAGAATTAATACTAATCTCACTACAGAAAAAGCCAAACCCACAACGCTGCTATTAGTTTCGTCTGATAAGCCTTATGGGTCATGCAGTTAAAGTCCTCTTAAATGTCGTACATATCCGAATCTATAGAAAGTGCGAAATAATCTTCGAAGACGATCAGTTTGGACTCAGAGCCGGCATAAAATGAGTGAAGCCTGCTTCAGTTTACTAGTTCTTACCCACAAATGTTACGATCAACAAAAAGGTATATTTATAATATATATTTATACTTTATAGACTAAAAAAGTATTTGATAAAGAAGTAAGACACGACCTACTAGTAGAACATTTGCAAGAATTCGGTTTAGATGGAAAAGACATCTAAACTACTACAAAACTTTTACTGGAACCAAAACGCCAGAATTAGGACCGAAGGTTCCACGTCCGCAGAAGTACAAATTGGGAGGAAGTTAGGCAAGGATGTGTTCTGTCACCCCTGTTGTTTAATCTTTATTCCGAGTTTCTATTTAAAAAGGTACTGGAAAATTTCAAGGAAGGAGTCAAGGTGAATGGCGTAAATATCAACAGCAACAAATATTCGATGATACGGTATTAATTGCGGACTCCGACTTGGGTCTACAATCTACAAATTTGGTATGAAAATTAACATTAAGAAAACCAAAGTGATATCTATCTGAAAAAACCAAAATGTACCTCAACCTTGCACAATAAACGAGCAAATTTTAGAACAGGTCAACAGATTTAAGTACTTGGGATCTTGGATCGATAGCAGTCTAAATCCTGATCTTGAAATAAGATCGAAAATAGATCAGGCCAGAAAATTCTGGCCAGTTCAGGCCAATTCAATTACGTTTATCAAAATGCTATGTCTGATCGACTGTTCTCTATGAAGTTGAGAAGTGAATGCTTAAAATATTAACCGTAAATAAAGTTTGGTATTTGAAATGTGGATCTAACTGAAAATCCTCAAAATTTCAAGGACAACGCATACTAACGAAGAAGTGCTGTATAGAATGGGTAAGGAATGAGAATTTCTAAATACAGTGAAAGTTGGAAAACCATCATACCTAGGCCACATAGGTACTAAGAAAAAATAAGTACCAATATGCTCAACTAATAGTAAAAGGAACGATCGATAGAAAGAGTGTACTAAGAAGGAAAAGACTATCGTGGCTAAGAAACATTCAACAATGGACAGGGCTAAATTTGAACAGGTAATAAAAACAGCTGAACACAGAGAAAAGTTTGAAATTATAGTAGCTAACCTCCATTCAGGAGAGAACCCTTTGAGAACAAAAACTTCCTAATTGGAATAGCAAATTCATACACGCAATCTCACCTATGATCATGATCTATGCTCTAAATTCATCAGCTTATGTTTGGCAGGACATTAGTTTTCTCCAAACTCTAAATCAAGATGTATTCAATTAAATATAAATATCTATGTCCCTTAAATAATTATCTATTATTTTTTTTTAATTATTACTTTGTTTAATATTTATTATTCATGTTTCATTTATATCTGTACTTTTTTAAACTTTCGTGAAATAATTTACTGAGTGATATCTTCTTGAGAGAGTGGGTATATTATACATCGTATTTCTTCTATTGATCACGATGAGGGTAACATATTTTCGTAATCTTAGTAAAAGCTGTGTCCACATATACGCCCCGATCTGACAAGTAAGGAGTGTCTTATGTGTTTCTTAAATTTTATTTTAGTCTAAAAGCTCGGGGATATCGTAAATTATTCCAAAAATATTTATATCCCTGGTTTATGGGAAAGAAACTCATAACTCTCAAAGTTATTTTTATGTCGGTTATGTCGTTTTAGTGACTATGGAAGAATTTCTATTGGAAATCCTTACATTTTATACGACGGAATAAACCTTTCACTAAATCTGATCCATTTGGTATTAAAAAGCTTTACAACTTTAAGTACATTAAACGAAAATTTGAGGGGTTTAAACGTTGTTTTAGTTACGAGTTTTATCGATGCATACTTTAAGCCATAAAACTCATGTTAGATATCCATTACACTATACCTATCTAATAAAGTAACATTTATATTTCATAAAATCAACATCATAGTCACCCAAGGTTAAGAAATTCATCACACGAAACTGTCAAGTAGGAAATCAATTTAGGCGTATCCTTAATTTTTTCTGGTGAGCTGTTTCCAATATAATATAATATAATGAATATATTATAATATTATTATACATCATCATCATGTAGCGCTACAACACTGGGCGGGTCCTGGCTTACTGTACAACTTTCTTCCAATTTGTTACCCGTGTTGAGCTGCCGCCCCCCACTTGCAAAAATTAAAAAACAAATAGCCCTGATTTATGAGCTTTTTATTAGCTTTCATATTCCGCAAATTAAAAATTTTGAGCTCGTTCCACTGAGCAGGAATTTAATATTTTAGTGGGGGGGGCTGAGTCAGCCCCCCTACTACTTAAAAATAGGAATATTGAATCGGTTTTTGCGGCAGAATTACGAGCTACTTATGAGCTCTTGAAATTATATAGTTTCGATTTTTGAGCTCATCCCCTTCACCCCCAAACAAACCTTTAATTGATTTAACTTAAGAGAAAAATGCTGAGAAAACTTAAATTATATCGTATTGCGGATATAATTCCTATAGCTTATACAGGGTGTCCATAAACTCTACCGACAAACAAAGACAGGAGATTCCTCAGATAATTTTAGGACAATTTAACCCAATTCACCTAGTCCGAAAATGCTTCCTAAGGGAGCTAGAGCTCTTTAAAGATGGCGCCATGTAATTAGTTTTTCTTAAATACCTCCAGAACGCTTCCATCTAGAAAAACGAAAATTTGTATACATATCTACTTTCCAAAAATGAATCGATTCCGTCCATTCCAAATTTCTAGTACCGGTCATAGGCGTCCGTTTTGGGTAGGGCAACGGTTATTTTATCGCATAACTTTTTTGTCTTCAACTTTTAAGCATTTTTGATACTGGATTAATAAATTGTGAGGTATTCTAGTACTAAAAGGTACTCTTACTTTAAGTCGGTAGGACACAAGGTTTTCTAGAAAAATCGATTTGAAAGTTTTTAGTTTTGGGAATTTGAAAAAAAAAATTGAAAAAAATTAAAAAAAAACGATGTATTTTACCAACTTAAAGTAAGAGTAACTTATACTACTCGAATATCTCATCATTGAATAATCTAGTGTCAAAAATACTTAAAAATTAAAGACAATAAAGTTATGCTATAAAATAACTGTTGACCTACCCAAAACGGACGCCTATGTCCGTTTCAAGAAATTCGCCATTAATGAAATCGATTATTCTCTGGAATATAAATAAATGTACCAGTTTTCATATTTCTAAATAGTTTTTTTTAATCTTTTTTTTTTAAATTCAAAGAACGAAAAATTTTCAAATCGATTTTTCTAGAAAACGGTGCATCCTATCGACTTAAAGTAATTGTACCTTTTAGTACTAGAATACCTCACAATTTAATAATCCAGTATCAAAAATTCTTAAAAGTTGAAGACAAAAAAGTTAAGCAATAAAATAACCGTTGCCCTACCCAAAACGGACACGTATGACCGGTACTAGAAATTCGCAATGGATTGAATCGATTCATTTCTGGAAAGTAAATATGCATACGAATTTTCGTTTTTCTAAATAGAAGCGTTCTGGAGGTATTTAAGAAAAACTAATTACATGACGCCATCTTCAAAGAGCTCTAGCTCCCTTAGGAAGCATTTTCGGACTAGGTGAATTGGGTTAAATTGTCTTAAAATTATCTGAGGAATCTCCTGTCTTCGTTTGTCGGTAGAGTTTCTGGACACCTGTATATTCTAAGAATAAACTATTAAATCACGTGCATTTAGATTATTGAGCTACAACCCCTTCGCAAGAAAACTACCCCATCTTCCCGGCTTAAGAGAGAGTTGTACTTAAAATACATTACAGTAATTATTTGGCGACTACATATCATTTAATAATCTATGAGCTCCCAAATTACGCGCATTTAGATCAGTAAATTGCAATTTATTTTGTATAGTGCAGTCACTGAAGGTAAAAATCAACGATTACCTTCAATTTCGGTGAACCTTCATCGATTTTCACGAAAATTGGTCAGTGGTTAGGGGATACCTCAAGAAACAAAGGTGACATGATGCCATCTTGCGCCTTTACCCTAAGGGTGGATACCGCCCCTTCTCGGGGGTGAAAATTATTTTATAAAAATAACTGCACAAATCAATAAAAGGTCAAATTATAAGCAACATTTGTTATATAAAGTTATTAAAATAAGTCAATACTTTTTGAGTTAATAAAGTTCAAAGATTTTAATTATTCGTGAAAAAAATGCATGTTTTGAAGCGGTTTTTCGTAAATCACTGAAAAACTGTAAGTTTTTACAAAAAAGTTAATAGTAGTTTAATTCGTATAGCTTATATTCTAAGAACAAACTCTTAAATCACGCGCATTTCGACTATTGAGCTACAACCCCTTCGCAAGAAAACCATCCCATATTCCCGGCTTAAGAGAGAGTTGTACTTAAAGTAAAGTAAAATATTGTTGGAGTTATTATTTTAAATATGATTCAAAAAAATCAAAATTTTTCAAATTTTCGTAAATTATTTGCTTTTGATAATAACTCCAACAATACTCGTTACACGTGACAAATGATTGATAACGAAATTTGAGTTTTTTATATTTGCAAAGATTTTACTTGTCTTTTGATTTCTGTATGAATCAAAATAACTAAGATGGAAACGTTTAAGCCTAAATTTTACTACGAGAACAATGTAACAGGAGCCCTTTACTATTATCTTAAAAAAAAAATAAAGTATTTGAAATATTAAATGTAATACAGTTTCATAGCTCTTGAAATTACCTTTCAAATAGTTGGATGTGCGTGATATCATAAAAATTAACAGAGTTATTCAAAAGAAAATCCATTTTTTTGGAAAAATTTTTGGAGTATAAATTTTGATGCTATCAACTTTTTCTGAAGCTCATTTGATAGGTATTTCTAAGTACTTTGACAAGTATTTAGTAAGTGTTACATAAAATGCATCTCTTTCCCGTTATTTAAGCTTGAATCCTTAAATTTGAATAGTCGCAGAAAAAATATACATTTAATTACCTATAACTTACTTTAAATTAACATTATTTTTAAGTAAGCAATTTATTATATTTTTTTTAGCTTCAATTTTAGTGATGGAAACTTTTTTGTAAAAACTTACAGTTTTTGAGTTATTTATGAAAAATTGCTTTAAAGCATGCATTTCCTTTCACACAAATTATAATATTTGATCTTTAATAACTCAAAAAGTATTGATTTATTTTAATAACATTATATAACAAATTTGGCTTAGAATTGGTCTCTCTCTCGATTTGTGGGGTTATTTTTAATAAAGTAATTTTAACCCCCGAGAAGGGCCGACATATACCCCAGGCTAAAACCGCAAGTTGTTATTGTTAATTTTGTTTCTTGAGGTATCCTCTATCCGTTCACTAATTTTCGTGAAAATGAATGGAGATTTACCGAAATCGAAGATCATAGTTGATTTTTACCTTCAGTGACTGCACTATAGAAAGAAAATTGCAATTCAATAATTGATATGCGTATATTTTGCTAGCTCATAAATTATTAAACGATATGTAGTCGCCAAATAATTAGTTTAAATTTTTTTAAGTACAACTCTCTCTTAAGCCGGGAATATGGGATGGTTTTCTTGCGAAGGGGTTGTAGCTCAATAGTCGAAATGCGCGTGATTTAAGAGTTTATTCTTAGAATACAATCTATACGAATTAAACTACTATTAACTTTTTTGTAGAAACTTCTGTAGAAAAACCGCTTCAAAACATGCATTTTTTTCACGAATAATTAAAATCTTTGATCTTTAATAACTTAAAAAGTATTGACTTATTTTAATAACTTTATATAACAAATGTTGCTTATAATTTGTCCTTTTATTGATTTGTGCAGTTCTAAGTGGTAATTCAAAGCTTTTATTGTCGTTAATTTTGAGTCGCAAAACGTTCTCGCAAGAATGTGGACAATATTTTTGGACTCAAGTTGACTACGAGAGAACCGAATTAAGTTTATGTTTAACCTTGTTATAAGCACTATATCATATTAAAGTGCGTATTTGTTTTTAAGAAATTTTAAATGTTAAAGTCCTATTAATCCTACATCGTTCAATTTTGTGGCTTTACTCTGTATAATACACATGTTTCTACGTTTATGTCTTGAATTTTTTAATTTTTTTCACTTTCCATTGGTTCGGATTAGCGGGGTTCGGATTTGCGGGGTTCTACTGTATTTTTGTTGTTTCTCTGTATTCTGCATTATATAATATGCTGGAATTTTGCGACATTTTTCTTAACATATCAAACAATATAACAAAAAAAATAAATGCGTTTCAAACAATAAAATATAATTTGGACATTCGCTAAATACTACATTACTATTTATTATTTACTAGGTACCTCTAGTGATTTTAATCCTTTCGATATTTTTGTAACTTTTTTATTTGAAAGCTACGAATTTTCATTTCACTGCCTGGACTAAATGGATAACATTGTATAAATGTATATTATGAAGTAAAAGCACATTTGCTTTACTTAAAAGATAATTAAACGACAAGATTCTATTCTGCCAAATCCAACATTTGCTATCCATAAATTTAATTTCAAATTCCTCGTAAACCTCATAATAATATGGATTGTACAATTGAATTTTATTCGTTGATGACTCGGCTAAGATTTATAGGAACTTGTCTTTGTTGAAGAGTGAATACTGGTAATGTAACCAATTGTTGATTACTTTAGTTCGTAAAGTTAATTGGGGATTGAAACTACGTCTCAGAACTTGATTGCTAACGTAAACAATTATATGGCTTTTATATAAATTAAACGTTTTATTGGATAGCTCAGAATTTAATATCATAAACATAAACTGATTTACTGAGGAGATGCTTGGAAATATTTGTTGTTGAGTAGTAAAATAGAACTTGTGTCAAGCAAGCAATGGTGTTTGACGTCACCGTCAGGTTCTAAGAAGAATGCTTGTTTCGGGTATTTGTGGCAATTTAATTAATGATATATATTTTGTTACTTACCTACTTACTTAATCTAGAACTCTTCTACCTTTCGGCGTGAGTTATTGCGATGTTGGGTTCTCCGTCGTTTTCTTCCACATTTCCTCCCATTTCCTTATATCCATGGTCAATGCTTTTGTTTCCTCCCATTTTATTCCACTTTTGTCGGATGCCTCCCTCACTTCTTCTATCCACGTCTACTTTGGTCTTGCTCTCTTCTTTCTTCCCATATCTTTTTCTTCATATATCTGTCTTACTATTTTTTCTTCTCCTCTTCTCAGTACATGTCCTAGCTATCTAAGTTATCCTTGTTCGATTGTTTTTGTAACTGGGTGTATTTTCAGATTTTTTTTAAAAGTTTGATTGCTAGTTTTATATTCCCTTCTTTTTTTATCTATTGTTCTCAAAAATCTCATTTCTGTGCTTTTTAGTCTATTATTTTGTTTTTTTGTTAATGCCTAAGGTTCACAGGCATTGGTTACAGTGGGTTTCACACTATTTTTTACTATTTCCATTTTTATATTCTTAGGTATTTCTTTATTATTTAAAAAGTTACTCTTGATATTATTGTACAGCTTTCCAGTCTTTGCATTTCTTTTATTTATCTCATCTTCTAATTTTCCATCCCGGCTTATGATTACCCCCAAATACTTAAATCTGTCTAACTGTTCAAGTTGCTTGCCATCTACTTCTATTTTATGTTTTTCTTTTTGTCTTCCAATTATCATTGTTTTTGATTTTTCTCTGTTTATTATATTCATGTTCCTGATTTTTAGCTTTTCATACAGCATGTTTGTATGTATTTTCTTGTTATTTTTTTTTTCTGGCCCAATGATCACCAGGTCGTCTGCATAACATAGTTATGTTATTTGTATTATTCTCAACTTCCAATATCCTACATTATATTTTCTCCATTTGTGTTTGCATTTTCTTATTACGTGATCTAGTACTAGGTTAAAGAGTAGTGGTTAAAGATCGTGGACACGATCCTATTTTAATCCAATTTTGCTGTCGAATATTTTTGATTTTTCATTGCTTGTCCTTACATAGCTTTTCGTTTTTTCGTATAAACTCTGGATGCATCCTATTAGATCTTGTTTAATTTTTCTTGTCATAGCTTTCTTGCTTTCTGTTTGTTAGGTATATTGCCTGGAGTTTTTTCTTTTCTTGTACTATTTTTTCTTTTGAGTCTTTTGTCTTTTGTCCTCCATGCTGTGCATTTTTTGGGGTTATGACTTATTTTTGTAACTCCACAACTCTCTTTTGCAGATACTAATAGACTATGTTTATAATCTTTCCATCTTTCTTCTATATTTTGGTAAATACTTATTTTTTCTTTTCCTATGTTCCTCTAGGCATTTCTGGTACCTCTTCTTAACTTCTATTTATTTCAGTTTGTAGCTTGTGATTTTTTATTTTATTATTTTTCTCTTTTTGTCATTTTTATGTCTTTTATTATTATAAAACTCATTTTGACTAGATGATGGTCACTTCCAATTTCTGCGCTACTTTTTACCTTAATATTTTTGACTGCTTTCCATATCTCGGAGTTAATTAGGAAATAATCAATGATTGATCGCTCGCCTCTACCCCTCTTTTCCCTTGTGTATTTGTGGACGTCTTTGTGTGTAAATTTTGAATTCCCTATTATCAGATAATTTTCGATGCATAAATTTATAGTCCTTGTTCCATTATTGTTTCTCGTCTCTTCTCCGTTTTTCCTAGCCATTTTTCTATGCAAGCATTTTGTTTTGCCACTCTTCCATTCATGTCGCCCATTATTATTAAATTGTTATTCTCTGCCTTGTCTATTATTTCTTAAAGTTTTTTAAAATACTCATTTTTTTCATTCTTGTTTGTATTATCAGTTGCTGCATATGTTATGATGTAACTACTTATACTTTTCTTGTTTAATCCTATGTACCTATATATTTATCCATATTTTGTAATCCTATGTTATTTTCAGAAAAGAGTTGTTGTCTTCTAAAACTTGGTAACCATCATGAAAAAAATAAACAAATGAACAAGAAATTTGTATGCAGAACAGAATTATCAAGGAATACAAAACTGAAAGTTTTCGAAGCAGTTCGTAGACCTGTTCTGATTTATGGCACCGAATTATGGGTACTAATGGAACGACAAAAGAGCAAAGTACACGCTATAGTGTTGAAGTTTTTGAGAAGAGTTAAAGGTGCTAACAAAAGGAATAGAACAATGAACACAGATAATATCAGAGTAAGGAACGAACTGAGTTTATAGAACAGAGACAGTTGAGTTGGTAAGGTTATTTACACTGAATGAAAGATAACAAACGAGTGAGATGAGTGTGTAAGCAAAATTATTTATTTAACAAAAAATAGGAACACTACGACAGACATGGGAGGAATGAATTGGAAATACATTGAAGAAAAGAGAAATGGAAGAAATTTGTTAAGAAGTATATTAAACCTTACACCATTACATGGTAGACAGGTTTTTTTCTCATATATGCATTAATCTTGATTGTATTTTAAAAACTGATATCCCGTTATAATATCTGATTAGTCAGCAATGAGTTCATCGTAAGTTCAGTGGAATATGATTTTATTATAATAAAACAGCCAAACAGAAGTTCAGTAGTGCAATCATTTAATGGAAATTGTTAACATTAAAATTAAATTAATATTAAACCTCAAAATCTAGCCTAATATAGTTAAAGTGTAAATTTCGATTTGAGAAAATAGCATCCATTTTTGTGTAAGAAATCTTGAAGACCTTGTCTAGTATCAACATTGTGCAGATGAGGAGCAACCCGTCGCTGGAGCATATCTCAAACATTCTCGATGGTATTAAGATTTGGCGAGTGGGCTGGCCCCTGTGTAATACCCTCATTAGGAAACCAATTTCTTACTGTTACAGCTGTATATTAGGGTGGTGCGAGAAAAGTCAAGTTGATAATTCCGTGTCACTATAGTGCGGAAAAGTTGCGATTGGTAATTACAAGAAAAACAAAACAAAAATTATTCAAATTGGACTTTATTTTCCGATCCTGCACCGGACCTAAAGATTATGACAAAAATGAGATTTTTCCTTTTTTTCAAAAATTTTTATTTACCCCCGTGTATGTTTTATATATCGCTATAGTAAAACTTATTTACATTGAGTAATAAAAAAATAGTTTTACGCATTTAACGAATATCTTCCGATCCCGCAAGGTCAATCAAAATTTATAAAAATTTGAAATTTTTGATGATTTTGATAAATAAAAAACATTTAGTGTTCTCATGTTCCTGTTACATTGTGAATCCCTTCGCTTGTTTAGATATTGTATGACAAAATTTTTAAACAACCCAGAACTCAAAACAAGGGCGTGGTTGCACTTCTAGCTCCACACGCACCCTTCCCTCCAACCAACCAATGGCTGTGTGTTTTTTACATTATTTACAAAATATGTACATTTCTTTTTCATCTGTTTGTGTCTAGCTCTTAATCGTCAACTTTTTATTGTGATTTCTTGGTAAAATCTAGCAGCATGGACCTTGATTTAAGTGTTGTCCTGATGAATCCATCTCTTGATTGGGGCCCACATACATTAGCATTAGACCAGCGATACTCAACCTTTTTCTTTCCTGGGCCACATAGTAGCTATTGCCACAGCTTGCGGGCCGCAATCAAGATGAAGTAGTATACAGGGTGTTTCATTGGGAAACGGAAATACTTGAATGGCGAATAAAGGTAAATGAGGCGGTTCTAGACATACTAAATTAATTGCTCCACCGACTTTATCCCGAGTTACAGGGTGTTTTATAGATTTTGCCCATTTCTTTCTGGACCCATAACTTAAGAACTACCTTGTATATTTTTTTGATATTTGGTACACATATGCCGCATTTAGAATACAAACCACCCAACTACTAATCACAAGAAAAATCCAGGTCCAGGAAATTTTCAAATCCCGTTTGCACATTTGAAAAGAGCTTTAACTCATTCACGGTCACGCTTCATATTATGTAGACACGTCTTCTTATGGGGTAAATGACTTCATATGCAGTCGTATCCGTGAATGTGTTAATGGAGCTTCCATTTTTTGCGCAGACAATTCAATGACTTTAATTTTAAAATTATGTCGAAATTTTTAAGAACTGATACGTTCAAAACCAAAATTTCGATATAATTATTTTAAAATTAATGTCATTAAATTGTCTGCGCAAAAAATTGAAGCGAGCAATTAAATTTAGTTTTTATGCTCTTTCTAAATGTGCAGACGAATTTTGAAAATTTTATTATACAGGGTGTTGTTTCAAGGTCACAATTATTTAATTTTTTGTTTGTTAATCCGGACCTGAATTTTTCTTGTGATTACTAAATGGGTCATTTCAATGTAGTAAATAAGTATTGATTATTTTTAAAATGAGTATTTGTTCATTAACTTTATTAATTTATTATTAAAAGTTAATAATACCTTGCTTCTTAATCAGAGTTCTTAAAAATTTCAATATAATTTAAAATTAAAGTCATTAAATTGTCTGCCTCACTACCAAACACGCCTCAAACACATCGGCACACTATCAAATAATTAGAGAAAACACGTGAAATTTGACAAATAAGTTGATTACAGGGCCCTTCAGTTAGTCTTCGGGCCGCATAAAAAACGCTAGAGGGCCGCACGCGGCCCGCGGGCCGCAGGATGAGTATCACTGCATTAGACGATTCATCCGTGACAAACTTTAAGCACCGCTCGTCAGCTTGCGTGTGGCAGGGATAGTTTTGTAAATTCCAGTCTGGCATGTCATCTGATGAAATGCAAGTAGTTATATCTTCATTTGAAACTCTTGGAGGAAGTGGTGGAGAAGACAGTTTTCCAACATTCCGGTCTGTTATTTTAGTTTAGTCCTGTGCTTCAAAATTTAAAGTACTAGGTAGAAAGGAAACACATTAGAGAGCCAGGGCTAAGAGGAATGTTAAAAGCCGGATAGACTAAAGCCAAGGGCAAAAGTGTTAGAAAATTCATCCCTCCTACTTTAAATTTTCAAGCACAGGACTACACTGAAATAATAGACTGGAATGTTACAAAACTATCTTCTCCGCCAGTTCTTCGAAGAGTTTCAAATGAAGATATAAGTTCCTACATTATATCAGGCGACATGCTAGACAGGAATGTACAAAACTATCCCTGCCACACGTAAGCTGTCGAGCGGTGCGTAAATTTGGTCACGGAAGCATCTTCTAATGTCTAATCTATGTGGGCCCCGATCAAGAGATGGATTCATCAACACTTAAACCAAGGTCCATGCTGCCAGATTTTACCACCAAATCACAATAAAAAGTTGGCGTTTAAAAGCTGGAGACAAACCGATGAAAAAGATATGTGCATATGTAAATAATGTAAAAAACACACACTCATTGGTTGGTTGGAGAGAAGGGTGTGAGTGGAGCTCAAAGTGCAATCACCTCCTCGTTGTGTGTTCTAGGTTGTTTAAATATTGTCATACAATATCTAAACAAGCGAAGAGCTTCACAATGTAACAGAAAAATGAGATAACTAAATGCTTTTTAATTTATCAAAATCATCAAAAAATTCAAATTTTATAGATTTCGATTGACCTTGCGGGATCGGAAGATATTCGTTAAATACGTAAAACTATTTTTTTTATCACTCAACCATGCAAACTATAAATAAATTTTACTACAGCGATAAATAAAACGCACATAGAGACAAAATAAAAACATTTGAAAAAAATGTAAAATTTAATTTTTTCATAATTTTTAGGCCCGTTGCGGGATCGGAAGATAAAGTCCGATTTGAATAATTGTTTTTTTTTATTTTCTTGTAATTACCAGTCGCAACTTTTCCGCACTATAGCGACACGGAATTATCAACTTGACTTTTTTCGCACCACCCTACTCTATATGGCCTTGTTTTATCCTGCATGTAACTCAAATCAGGATCTGCAGCAGTGGCAAATAGATGGACAACATGTTCTAAGTTACGACTAATATATTGATATTGATTCAAAGTGCCTTCCACAAAAAACGGGAACAGTTCGCGAATGAAAAATTATTCCAGCTCAAATCACAACTTGAAGACCACTATACAGGGTAGCGAGAAAGTGTGGAAACACGGTAATATCTCGAAACCGCTTGAACGCTTTTTGTAAATTTTGGTGAGTAAGGGTGTTCTAATGAGGCCGATATTATAATGGTAATTACATTGTTGTCAATTCTTCCGTTTTTCTGTAGATCTAATGAACTTTTTTATTTTAAATACAACACCCTGCATATTTTTTCCGTTTTGCAGTCGTTAAGAAATACTGATTATTTTTCATGTTATAATCCCTATACCTAAATGCCATAATTTAAAAGTTATTGCGACATTTATTAAAAAAAAATTTAACAAATTATAAAAATCAATTTTTTCGGCACTGGTAGACGTTATTTCAGGCTCTTTGGATCATTGGGAACACAAAAATTTTTTTGTAATTTTCTTCAAAAGTTAATCGTTTCCGACTTATAAGCAATTTAAAACTGAAAAAAAATCGAAAAATGACGATATTCTAGGTTCAAAAACACAAGTAAGAAAATCATTTTTAAAATTAGGAAGCACATAAATTTAAGCTAAATCTTTTTTCTATCAGATCCCTGTGAGAATTTTTGGCCTATTTTATTCTAAAATATTGTTTTTTTTATTGTTAATGAAGCTCATCTGAGAGGACGGGCGATCGGGCTGCATTAACAACTAAAAAATAATATTTGAAGATGAAATGAGACCAAATCACTTACCGGTATCTGATACAATAAGGTTTGAGCTTGAATTTAGGCACTTCATAGTTTCAAAAATAATATTTTTAACTAGTGTTTTTGAACCTAAAAAATCGTCATTTTTCGATTTTTTCAGTTTTAGATTGTTTATACTCAGAAACGATTAATTTTTGAGGAAAATTAAAAAAGACCTTCTTTGTTCCTAAAATAATGTTTACCCGGGCCGAAAAAATTGATTTTTATAATTTGTTGAAATTTTTTTTTAATAAATGTACCAATAACTTCGAAATTACGGCATTTAGGTATAGGGAATATATCCTGCTTAATTCTAGATGTCATGTCGGTATGGTACAACATATTGTCTCTTATTTCGCGTATTATGTAAATGAATATCACTGTTAACCCTTTGCGGAACGAATTAAGTATTAAACAAAAAACTGCAAAGTTATTACAAGTTAGGGATACAGTGATACAAAAGATAACGTCAAGTGTCAATTAAATTTTTTTTATATAAGGGGTGGTTTAGTTTGGAGGTGGTTCCATGGTGGAACCACTGGTACTGATTAGTACTATCTCAATTTTCATAAAATGATAATAAATATTCATAAAGGAGGTAAGTTCACTTTATTTTTTATGATATTCTAAAAAACAATTGATTTTTTCAGATAAACATAGTCCCACCTTACATACAGTGCAATGCCACCTCGTTCGATGAGGTTGGTTTCTTGTACTGCATCGAGCACATCTTACTTTGGTTCCATGTATTGGCATATGCTCCGACTTGTTGGTGCGTATTTCAATAGGAACGCAGATTTTAAATTTATTTACCTCAGAACCGGACGATTTTCTTCCTTTCTGAGTAAGTGAAGGAGTACCCATAAGTCCTGCAGAAACTGCTAACCGAAATTCTTTTAGAGAAAGTGTTGATGCACCACCAGATCGTTCTTTAAAAATAATGAAGGCATTAACAACCGTTAAGTCAACAAAATGCCAGAATATTCTAGGCCACCATTTCTTGGATTTGCGGGGAATTTCGTAACAATATTTGAGCATATCTGACTTGTCCACATAACCCATATGCTCGTTGTAATCTTTGACCAAATTTTGGCAAGTAACATTTTCTTTGGAGCCATCCTTTTGTTTCCTTGAAATAAGTTTAACATCAGTAGGATCATGAAAATTACTCATAAAATAAACTGCTCTGTTATCCATCCATTTCACAGCAAGTACACCAACATCACTTATCTTCCATTGAGTGTCTCCCATTTCCATGGTTTTGTCCTCTAGAAAATTACATTCTGACAAATATTTAGTATTAGCTTTTACTGTTCCACATCCATATATATACTTGGATCTAAGTTGTTCCAAAAGATCATACGAAGTAAAATAATTGTCCATAAATATTTTATGGCATTTTCCAGCAAGACTGCTTGTGAGGTCTTTTACAACCCGTGCACCTAAGCCTTTTTCAGGTAAGTTGTTAACTTTACCAGTGTAGATTTGAAATTCTGAAACAAAACCAGATTCATTAGCACGAATCCAAACTTTGTAGCCCCGTTTTACAGGCTTCTTGGGCATATACTGGCGTAAAATGCTTCTACCTTTGAATCTAATCATTGACTCATCTACTGACTGGCATTCACTTGGCTTATAATATCGAATGAAATTGTCAGATAACCTATCGAGCATTGGTCGCACTTTATACAATTTGTCGTAGCCAACTTCACCTTTTTTCGGTTCAAGACAGTTATCATTTAAATGAATATGTCCCAGTAACCAACTGAATCGATTGCGAGACATATAAGATGTAATAAAACCATCACGTAGATCTGTCCTCGAAGACCAGTAATCCTTGTAGCTTGGTAAATGCTTTATTCCCATCAGAATGTTTATCCCCAGGAAACACTTCATTTCTTCGCGATTAGTGGGAGTAAATTTGTTAGTATTTCCCTGATTCATTTGGGTTGCATAGAGATTTGTTTGAAACACTAATATATCTAACAGCTCCTCTGAAAATAACAACATGAACAACTCCAACGGATCTTCAAGTAAATCCGGTATGTCAGTACCCACTTCTTCAACAAAAGATGAAGGTGTCTTATAATAAGTTTGAATATTTTCTGACCATTTGACAATCTCATTTTTCTTTGCATGTACATTATTATTTTTTTTCCTTGCAGTTTGTTTTTGTTTTGTAAGCTTTCTTTTCCTTTTCCCAAAAACAGATAGCGGCGTACAATCATCCGAATCACTGAAAACACTTTCGTTATTTTCTTTTTCATGTTCACCTTCGTCAACCATTTGATTCATTTCTTCCAATGAATGTTGAGTGCCCGGGATGCCGTTATCTGGTTCACTATTTCCAAGATCCTCAACATCAGAATCAATATCTGACGCTTCTGACTCTCCGTCAGATGGTATTTCCTCAATCAAAGCAAATACACCATCATTACCCATAGCTTCTAAATTATTTATTGTCCATTGTTTTCTTTCTGTAATAAAAATGAAAAAATGTTCAGGAACTGTAAAGTCTTTCAAATCCCGTATCAATATATTACCCCTCCCCAACCTTTAGTCCTACAAGCCATCCTGCAAGGAAAAATATTTGGAAAGCGAGGTCCAGGAAGAAGAAGAACATCCTGGTTAAAATAAATATTGCCATGATGATCGCCAACATTCGTCACGGATAGGCACATCAAAAAGAAGAAGAACCTTTAGTTCAATTTTTAGACAGCCACGGTACACAAAGTATTTAGACCTTCTGCCTTCGTTGTCTGTCCCAAAATAAAAAACAACAACAAAAAATAATAAAAAGTACTTGTGGGTCCATACGGAACCACACTTTTTAGACGACTTGAAAATATAAAATATACAAAAATATCAGAATAAATTGTATACGATCTCTTTAAAACCATCAAAATTACCTAATTTAGCTGTTCTTACCTGCCATTATCAATTTGTTTACGTTCAGTAGAAATTTTAGTAGTTGGCGCGCAAAATAGCGAAAAACGTGGCACATTAATCACCTACTAGAACACACTAAGCGCTCCAAAACCTGATCGTATGCATGGCCGATAGTGTAAGAGAGGGGATTAAAGAATTTGTCTATGGTTCCGGCCGACGCTTACCGGGACAGTAGGATAAAAATTCTTGAAATTGTGGTTCCACTATGGGACCACTGGCCCACAAAGGGTTAAATAAAAAAGTTGTTTTATTCTTATGAATCAGTATCAGTGACTTAAAAATATAGATTCCATACACTGTTAATCTATTTAATTCCTTAAATAGGCCTTTGCATGACCAACCATACGAAACACCCGCAAGACATCTCACAATGCGTTTTTGGGCTTTGAAAACATCCTTTAGACTTACTAGGAGAGCCACCCTAGACAGTAGTTATACCATAACACATTATGGACTGTATTTTAGCAAAATAAAAATGACGAAGATGGTGCTGACTAAGTGTTCTACTCAAATTTCTCAATTGATAAAACTTAGAGTTGAGTTTTTTACATACATTTCAACAATGAGTCTTAAACGATAAAGATAACACAGAGTTGGCAGATATGAAGAAGATAACACAAACAATAACAGAGAAAGGTTAATAGATATCTGCTACCAGAATGGACTTATAATAATGAATGGATAATTCCAGAATAAAAATATTCATAAATAAACGTGGACTCAGGAAACACGAAACTTAAAATCAGTTATAGACTATTTCATTCTTAAACAAAAAAAGTCGACTCAAAAGAACAGATGCAAGAGCATGTAGAGGACCAGATTGCGGCAGCGACCACTATCTCCTACGTTCAGACACTTCATTTTTACAACAAGAAAGAGTTAAAAACCTATATAAACGTAGACTGGAAGAAAAACTAATTGAAAAGCGGAAGATAATACCAGAAATGTGAATCAGTCATACGAAAACATCAAAGAATGTATACACGCCGCTGTCTTCGAAGCACTAGGCCTAGGGCGATATTAAAAAACCGTACATCCAAAACCGTATTGGTGGGATCAAGATATTTCGCACGAAATAACACAGAAAAGAGAATTGTATCAAAAATATCTAAACACAAAAAAACGTGGAAGGCAGAATCCATTATAAAAGATTGCAATTCAAGGTCAGAAGAAAAATATGTCAAAAGAAAAACGAATCCTGGACAAAAAAGTGTACCATGCTAAATACATAACTAGGTGGAAGTCAAAGTTCAGAACGTTGGAAACTATTAAGTAATTTAAGAAACGACAGAAAGGCATTATGCAGTCTATATCACCACAAACTTGAGAAGGATACTTTAAAGATTTGCTAACATAGACAAGAGAGCCCTTTAAACAGATACAATCCAACGGTATACAAGGCGTCAGGTTGATAGGATCACCAATCAGAATAAATGAGAGAGAAGTCGAATTCATATGCAAGCAGTTGAAGAATGGCAAATCACCTGGTTCAGAAAAAATAGCTCCGGAATTCATCAAATATGGACCTAAAGTTTTAATTAAACGGTTAAGACAACTTTTCCAGGAATGCTTAAATAACCATGAAATACCTGAAGTATGGAAAGAGTCACATCTAAGCACTATCCACAAAAAGGAAGATAAATCAAAACCTGAAAAGTATGAGGAATTGCAGTCACTAGTAGTATCAGCAGAATATATGGGAAACTTATTAAAAATAAAATAAAAGAAAAATACCAACATATGGTAGCCGAAGAACATGCTGGTTTTGGCACAGGTCGATCTACAATAGATCATGTCTTCCCCATTACTCAGATAATTGAAAAGAAAGTTGTTCGTGGCCAATAAGTCCATCTGATGTTTGTAGAACTTAGAAAAGCATAATATGATAGTTCCCCGATGGTTAAATTATGGGAGGCACTGGGTAAAAGAAATGTAAATATGGAATTGGTTGAAGCCGTAAAAACGTTGTACTACCAACAAACAACAAGAAATAAAACGGGAAACCTCATAACACCTTGATTCACAGTAACTAAAGGACTAAGGTAAGGATGCTGTATCTCACCAACACTATTCAAAATATACCTCGAAGCAGCACTCAACAAATGGAAACTGCGGATGATCAGTTGATCATCGCACAGGACTCTGAAGATCTTAGTTACATGATGCGCAAACTATTAGAAGAGTAGTTTAAAGGGCGAGGTTTAGAAGTGAATATGGAAAAAACTAAATACGTGAGAATCGGAGGAGACCAACATAGCCTCCGAGTAGAGAAAAATCAAGAAATAAAATTATGCGAAGACTACAAATACCTGGGAGTAAATATTACTTAAGACGACAAATTAGATGCAGCTATTAGGGAACAAAATATACAGGGAAGAAAAGGCATATCCTTACTGAACAGCATACTGTGGGATAAAAACACCTCTAAAGAAAATAAAGACAGAACACAGAAAACGCTTAGAGCAACAGAAATGGACTTCTGGCGCCATTCGGCGGGAATATCTAAACGCGACAGAATAACAAACGAGAAAGTCCGAGAAATCATGGGGGTTACACATACTATTAATGACGATATCAGGACGAAACAACTTAGCTGGTACGAACACGTAAGGAGAATGCCGGAGAATAGTATACCAAGACAGATCATCAAATGGCAACCAAGAGGAAGAAGCAGACCAGGAAGGCCTAGAAGAAGTTGGAGAGAGGGAGTTGATAGAGAAATCAGAGACAGAGAACTCGAGGACGATCTATGGAATGACAGAACGAGATGGAGATTGGAAATCGGAAGACGTCGAAGAACGTTATGAACCGATATTATATACAGTGTGTCCACGGATAGGGTGCCCAAGAGGAAAAACTTTTTTATTTTTAATTTTATGTAATTCCCTATACATTTTTGCACTAAGCTCGAAATCGTAACAATAGTCTAGTGTTGCTAAGCTGCAATGTAGCTTAGTAACTGTAACAACGTAGCTCGTAACAACGAATTTATTACTGGATGCTTAACATTGTCTCGTCAAAAAAGAATGAGAATTCGCAAATTATTTGTCGGAGTTGATATTTACTAAGCTACATTGTAGCTTAGCAACACTAGATTATTGTTACGATTTCGAACTTAGTGCAAAAATTTATAGGGATTTACATAAAACTGGCTACAAAATTTAGCGGGTTTTGGAAAACCTAAATTTTATTTCATTTAATGGTGTTTTAGAACAAGCAAAACTTTTTATCAAGAATGACATTTTTCGCTAAAATTGAAAATAAAAATTTTTTCCCCCTTGGGCACCCCAACCGTGAACACACTGTATATACCTTCTCTTCCCACTTCTCGAATTTTTCCTAAATATCGTTTTCTACAACAAATTAATTTTTTTTTCTCTATAAGTGCAGATTTTCTGTCGTATTTCTACCATTTTAAGTCTAATTAAGAATGAAACTAATAAATAATGCCCAAGTCACTCTGTATATCAAACGAAATATATCTGACCACTACCTATAGACGCATTTTCCTAATATCAACTCTCATAATTTAATTCTGGCTTGCCAAGGTCTCAGGAATTAGGGTATGTAAAGCTCTTATAGGCCTTTTGGCATTGTTATTAAAAGATACATTCACGTTACGAAAATTACTTGCAAAGATATTTAAATCCGCAATATTCGACGGACCTTAGTAAGTTTATTGATTTAACCCTCGCAAAGCCAAGGTGGAATTTATATTAAATAAAATAAATAGAGGTGGGGAGAGATAACAAAATGCTATTTTGAGTAGATACGTGGTTTTATGAAATTTATTGGTAACGCAGTAAATAATATAATAGTACATACAGGGTGTTTTTAAAAAACGTAACACCTTCAATTTACCGTGCACTTCTCGTAGACTTTTAGCCCGATCAGGGAACACAAAATTTTACGAAAACCTCTAAAAAAATAAAGGAAGGATGAAAATTTGGGAATGTATAGTTGAAATTGTCTATTATTATATAAGGAAGAAAAGTTTACAATTCTCCATCCCTCCATTTTACAAAAATTGGGAAAACAAGGTGAAAAATATTTTCTCGAGAGTGAAAAAATATACGTTTAAAATAGGCCCGGAATTGGATAAAATTGCTAATTCGAAGCAACTTTTGTTCTATAGAGTTTTTTCACTAAGTCAATACTTTTCGAGTTATTTGCGAGTGAATATGTTCATTTTTAACAAATAAAAAACATGTTTTTGGACGGTTTTTCGCAGATAACTCAAAAAGTAAGTATTCTAGCGTAAAAAATATTCTTAGTAAAAATATAGCTCATAAAAAATTGAAAAAAATGGTGTAAGCGTGAGGTCTGCACACCCAGTAGAAGCAGAGTTATAGCTAATGAAAAGTAGGTTCTTCTCCGTCAAATTCCAAATCGAATAATTCATTGTAAAATAACCAAAAAACAGAGCACTTTTCGGGGAAAATTCATTATAACTTTTTTTAATTGTTTAAAAAAAGGTTTATTTTTGTCTTAAAAAAAAACTTTCAATATTAAAAATAAGTGAGTTACGCTCAAAATATTGTTATTCCCTTTTATTTTTTAATAAAATAATCGCAAAAATCACCCCCTAATTAGCATCCCAAATAAAATTAATCGTTACCGCTTCACAAATTATTTTACTTATGTATTGTATATATTATCTATAAGTTTCGTTGGTTCAAAGTGATCATTTTTGAAAAAAATTGGGTTTAAAATAAAACCTTTTTTTTTAATTTTGAATAAAAATGGAATTGTTCATGGAATTAACTTAAAAATTAGTAGTAATACCAAAAATCTTAAAGAGTAATAAAAAGTACGTTTTTTTTTTCTCGATATTTTTTCCTTTTTTATTTTCTTGTTAGAAAAAAATTGGTTATGTTATGGCTATTCAAAATTTGCCTAAACTCGTGATTAGTAACTCGTTCAAGGCATTTTAATTACATTTTTTTCAAAAATAAGCACTTTGAACCGATGAAACTTACAGATCATACAAATAATCCATACGCAAAGTAATATATTATGAAGTGGTAATAATAATACTTATTTGTGATGCTAATTAGGGGGTGATTTTCGCAATAATTTTACCAAAAAATAAAAGGGACCAACAATATTTTGAGCGTAACTCGCTTACTATTAATGTTACAAGTTTTTTTTACAAACAAAAATAAACCTTTTTTAAACACTTTAAAAAAGTTGAAATTAATTTTCTCGGAAAAGTGCTCCGTTTTTAGGTTATTTCACATTGAATTATTCGATTTGGAATTTGATGAAGGAGAACCTACTTTTCATTAGCTACAACTCTGTTTCTACTGGGTCTACAGACCTCAAGCATACACCATTTTTTTCAGTTTTTTATAAGCTATATTTTTGCTAAGAATACTTTTTTGATTAAATACTTACTTTTTGAGTTATCTCTGAAAAACCGTCTAAAAACATGTTTTTTTCTGTTAAAAATGAAAAAATATAGTATTTTTACTACAAAAGCGATATTACGTAGGTCAAAATTTTTCACGTAAGAGAACTGTCAAAATATTAGAATGTGACTTTTCATTATTGCCATGTTTGTAATAAACATGGCAATAATCAAAAGTCACATTCTAATGTTTTGACAGTTCTCTTACGTCAAAAATTTTGACCTAGGTAATATCGTTTTTGTAGTAAAAATACTATACAAATAGTTTTTTAGTCATCTTCCAGTATACGAACCGGTTCTGTGGTATTATACATACATTGAAAATTATCCATAAGCGGACTATCCGAATTTTTAGAAAAAAAAAATTTGTTTTATAAACATAGCTCCTTCATTTTTGACGGTGAAAAGATTTTTCAGAAATGACTGTAGGATTTTTGAAGAGTTATAAGACTGTGTAAACTAAATTCCGTAAGATCCCCCAGTTTTTAATTAGGGTGGGTTTAAAGGGCTCGAATAAGGGGGTGTTTGCTCGTAAATAGAGGTTTTAAACAGCTATATCTCGCTAACTGTTCACTGTAATGAAAATCTATGTACAAGAGACTTTTAGCTATTAAAGATGCTACAATTTGGTACTTTATCCTTTTTTTTTTCGTATCTCCAGTATTTTCGGAGATATTTTGAAGTAAATGGTGAAAAATGGGAAATTCCAAAAAATTATTTTTTTTTAAACTCAAATTTTTCTAAAATCAGGCCTTTTAAATAAGTCAAACTTCTTGGGTGTATTGATAATACAAATCTAAAAGGAATTACAGAAACGTGAAGATCAATTTTTAATCAGAAGGGTAGTTAGGGGGTTGTTTTCACTGATTTTTTCATAAAGAAAAGCAGGTACCGACATTTTTTTTATCATAAGTCGCTTAATTTTCAGACTAGAAACTTTTTATTATTTGTTTTTGAAAGGCCTAACTGTATACTTGAAAAAAGGTAATTTAAGTTTTCCTCAAAAAGTGCAAAGTTTTTCCGTTATTTTACTTTGAATATTTCAAATTATGCATTTGACGAAAAAAGCTAACTTTTAACATGCCGTATCTCGGTTTGTATTGGTCTTAGCCATATTACAGAAAAATAATTTGGTTTGTGTTACTAAAAGATACAATCTTGATATCTACAGTTTTTTTGATTAAATGCATATTTTTTGAGGTATTCTCAAAAAACCCTCTAAAAAATTCGATTTTTTCATCAAAAAAGTGTTACTTTCAAGCGCGAATAACTCGAACAATATTAGTTTTACGAAGAAAATGTAAAAAACATTGTTTTCTTATAATCACTTTTTACATCGATTTACATAGTTAAAATGTAATAAAAAATTTCCGCCCCCGAGATGGGGTGGCAACCACCCCCAAGGTTTTAGCGTACAGCGGCATGATATAGAAAATGATCCTTGGAGTATTCCCTACCTTCTGTGAAAATTTCAAGTAAATCCATGCTGGACGAAAAAATTGCGAGCCAAAATGCTTCATTTCCTCGACTAATGCTAGATATTATGTGTATGTATATATAAATTGTGTAGAGGTATTTAAATTTAAAATAAGTGTAAATTTATTTTAGGATGGGAGAAAAGGATTGATTTCGCAACCATCATCGCGACCGTCATCGCTTCGGCGAAATAAATTTTGTACATATACAGGTTTATTGTGTGTATGTATACAGAATAAACCAAATAAAAACGGAACATAGGCAGTTAATACAGTTTATCGGAACTACGTTTGAAATAGTCGACCAATACAAAAATTTGACAAACATAAATCATAGCAACTCAACTACCTGTCTCCTTTTAGGCTAAGGCTATGGCCAGACAAGCGACAATTTACGGCGCCATAATAGCAGTAAAATGAAGCGCGAAAATGGGTCCTGGGAAGAAGGATCTGGGTCCAAATTTGTAGCTCATCTAACCACAACAACGACCGAAACACTGTATTTACATCTCGCAACACGCCGTAATTTACATCCCCATCTGGTCATGCTTTTTACTGCCGCTTCATTTTACTGCTCTTACGGCGCTGTAACAGCAGTAAAATGAAGCAGCAGTAACTGCGGTAAAAAGCATGGCCAGACGGGGATGTAAATTACAGCGTGTCGCAAGATGTAAATACAGTGTTTTGGTCATGGTTGTGGCTAGATGAGATACAAATTTGGACCCAGGTCCATTTGTTTGCAACACGACGCCGAAGATGGACCCGTTCGATATTGCTTCGCGATATTTTACACCTCAGTCTAGCCATCCACTACACTCACCGCGGGACCCATTTTCGCGCTTCATTTTACTGCTCTTATGGCGTTGTAAATTGTCGCTTGTCTGGCCATAGCCTTAGCCTAAAAGGAGACAGGTAGTTGAGTTGCTATGACTTATGTGTGTCAAACTTTTATATTGGTCTACTATTTCAAAAGTAGTTCCGATACACTGTGTTAACTGCATATGTTCCGTTTTTATTTAGCTTATTCTGTATATAAATTGTATAGAAGTATTTAAATTTAAAATAAATGTAAAACCTATTTTAGGATGGGGAAAAAGGATTTATTTCGCGACCGTCATCGCGACCGTAATCTCTTCGGCGAAATAAATTTTGTAGGTATCTATATTATGTGTATGTATACATAAATTCTATAGAAGTATTTAAATTTAAAATAAATGTAAAACCTATTTTTAGATGGGGAAAAAGATTTATTTCGCGACCGTCATCGCGACCGTCATCTCTTCGGCGAAATAAACTTTGTACGTATATTTATTATGTGTATGTATAATAATAGTAATATTATTGAAATGAAAACTTCTTTAGGGACGTTGAGCACTTTTAGATGGGGAAAAGGTATTAAATTAGCGACCGTCATCGCGACCGTCATTGTTTCGACGAAATAAATGTTTGAAGTGACAACTTCTTTAGAGACCTTGTGCACTTTTTAGATGGGGAAAAGTGTTGAATTAGCAACCGTCATCGCTTCGGCGAAACAAATTTTTGAAGTGAAAACTTCTGTAGAAACGTTGTGCCCTTCTTAAATGGAGACAAAGTATTGACCGTATTGACGTCATCGCGACCGTCATTGCTTCGACGAAATAATTTTTGAACTGAAAACTTCTTTGGTGCGTTGTGCCCTTTTTAGATGGGGAAACAGTATTGAATTAGCGACCGTCATCGCGACCGTCATTGCTTCGACGACAATAAATTTTTAAAGTGAAAACTTCTTTAGGGACGTTACGCCCTTTTTAGATGGGGAAAAAGTATTGAATTAGCGACGGTCATCGCGACCGTCATTGCTTCGACGAAATAAATTTTTGAAGTGAAAACTTCTTTAGGGACGTTGTGCCCTTTTTAGATGGGGAAAAAGTATTGAATTAGCGACCGTCATCGCGACCGTCATTGCTTCGACGAAATAATTTTTGAAATGAAAACTTCTTTAGGGACGTTGTGCCCTTTTTAGATGGGGAAAAAGTATTGAATTAGCGACCGTCATCGCTTCGATAAAATAAATTTTTGAAGTGAAAATTTCTTTAGAGACGTTTTGCACTTTTTCGATGGGGAAAAAGTATTAAATTAGCGACCATTATTGCTTCAACGAAATACATTTTTGAAGTGAAAACTTCTTTAGGAATGTTGTGACCTTTTTAGATGGAGAAAAAGTATTGAATTAGCGACCGTCATCGTGACCGTCATTGCTTCGACGAAATAAATTTTTGAAGTGAAAACTTCTTTAGGGCGATTTGCACTTTTTAGGCACTTTTTAGATAGGGAAAATTATTGAGTTTGCGACCGCTTGCCGAACTAAATTTCGTACGTACCTATATTTTGTGTATGTACATGATACTAAAAATAACCAGATAGTATCTTCCCGTATCCCAAATACGTCCAAGTTTGCGCATGATGACGTAACTGGAGACCAATTTGAATTTAAATTCTTGTTGAAGTTAAATGGGATTTGTATGCATTTTGTCATGAAATTATTCAATTAGAAAAATAATATTAAACGACTTTTTTGTGTTATTTGTTTTTAAAAGACATCTCACTTTTACAAAGATAAAATATAAAATACCAACAAAAAGGATTTTATTATGATTTGATGTAAGTAGCAGAAATATAATATACGGGGTGTGAATACAGGGTATACAGAGTAAAAGGAAATAGAATCATCATTATCTTTGCCTTTATCCCTATGCGGGGTCGGCTTCCCTAAAATACAAAATACACTTATCTTACAACCGCGAACGATTCAAACTAATCGGACGTTACGAACCATTACGAACGTGCCGGTCCCCAGTTGCGTCACGACTCCCCCTCCCTTCAGGATGCGCAATATATTATCTTCATATTTATAGCATCATGTGTATGTATACATAAGTAGCTTATAACGTACGAATCGCGTATATAATATAGGTATAGCACTTCTTTTTGGATGGGCAAAAAGCATTGAGCTCGTAATTTATATAATATAAGAAGTTTTCACTTCTGTCGGCACTCCCATGAGTGCTTTAAATGTTTTTTTTTCTGTTTCAAAAATTCTGCGATACTTTTTGTGATTAGTGTATATCCATCAAGCCAAGTGGCAATCACCTGCTGGTCAGACAAAAATAAATAAAATTCACAATGTACTTATTGATAGTGTGTTGGACGTAAAAGCATCTAGAGGTACTAATATATACTTAAGTTGCTTATAAAGAGAACTGCGGAATTGTTTGTGAAGAGAAAGAAGAAGAAAATGTTTTGAGTCATTTAATTTGGTTCCCCCAAAATTTCATTTTTACTTTTCTTCAAATTTTTATCGCTAACTTTGATTACTGTGATTTTAAATATATTTCAGGTGTTTTCTAAGAGATTGTACGTCATCTATAATTTCTATACATATAATGCCGCGTTCTCTCTGGTAAAAATTTGCGACGGAAATTCTTGCGACGAACCATTAGTTCAATACGCATGAAAAATTTACCAATGAGGACAGTGAAAACCGACAACCGATGGAGCGTATGCGTTGTGTTCGTCGAAAATTTATGCGTCGAACACGTCACATTAGCACAATTTACCTCGAGCACGCAAATATTTGCGACTAACAGCTGGTGTGTCGCAACTTTTTACCAGTGAGGACTCGGCTTAAGAATTGTTAAGTTTAATAATTTAATAACTTAATTGTTAAGTACTAAAATAAAGTCAAAAAATTGTTGCAGCTTAATTAAACCAAATACTAAACATTTCTATTAAATCAATGACGGTGGTCCATTTAGAAATTGCATCCCAGGGTCCATAATAAATTAAAACAGGCCATTAGCAAATAAGCACTACTCATAATTCGAACTAATTCAAATGGAATTTGGTGAGTTATCCTTTGCAAAAAACAACTCACATTCAAACAAAGTACTTAGTTGAAATACCTGATAAACTGAAAATCCGTTAAAATCGATCCCGCGGTTTCCTGTTAATGCAAAACATGTGGTTAAGATAAAACGCTGATCCTTTACACTCAAGCTATTTTCGAGCAGGCTTTTATGAAGTTTTTACTTTCCTGGCTTCAGTAGTGCGTTTACCCAACCCTCACGGAAGCCACTATTGCTTTAATTACTAAGATAAATAATGTTCTTTGCATTTTAGGTAAATGTATATAATGACAATATATACAGTGTGTCTGCATAACTTTCAACCATATGGAAAACTTTTATATTATCAGCTTTAAGAAAAAATGTTATTCTTCATTAACTACTCTGCATAGTCTAAAACCTAAAATGCAATTATCACATATCAAATTTTATCAAAAGTGTACGAGGTATGTCAAAAAATATGAAGTTCTCTCAAGAGTAAAATACATTTATAATTAAAAAAAAAGAAGTGACTTGCCGTCATACTTTCAACATGTAAACAAGACAAATCCACAGCTCAGATGTTACCTAGGGCAGATTAGCTAAATATTTTAAACATCCATACTTAATGTAGATTTTTAAACCAATGTTTCCTTGACGGACTTTTTTTACTGGGTTTTGACCCACATATTTTTGTTAAATACTATCTTGGTGGTTAGCATGTACATTGCACGTAAGCAATGATGATGACTGGTAAACCAGTCGAAAACTAGTTATGTGATTTTGATGTGGCCCTTTTGAGGGTTTTTAAATACATATACCTTTTATACAGGATTTTACTGTTTTCTTTTGTATTACATGGTATTCAGCCAACCACAGGAAAACTTTTTCCTTGTGAATTTTTACATTTATATTTCACAATATCGAAAAGTGTAGCAATTTTTGCCATTTTTCTTACTATGATTAAATCAAAATTTATTATGTACTTCCAAGGACCGTTCACTATGACATTTACATTGCTAGAGCTTAGTTTTGAAAACCTGTAACATGAAATTTTCATTTTGAGTTTTGGCAATAAGTATTTGAATATGCCAGGAAAACGCCAGGAAAAAGTTTATACTTTGCCATTATAAATGATCTCACATCACAGAAAATGCCTCCTCGAAAGAGGCATTGAGTGAAATTTGTAGCTGAAGTTGTGTAATTTCGAAAAATGTACTTATTATGTGAAAAAATTAGTTTTAAACGTTTTAGACCGCTTGTAATGTGAAACTTAAAATTCAGCGTTTTCTATGCATAATTCAAATATTTGTCTCATATTTGTTTCTATAAATCAAAATCAAAATTTCATGTCATAGGTTTTGTATAGAATAAGCTCTAACAATAGATATTCCATGGTGACTCGTCAATGGAAGCAATAAATTTTATTGATCTCATGGGAATCGTAAAAATGGCAAAAACCGCGCAACGTTATTTATTTAACAGCTTTATGGACACCATTACCCATATAGCACACAACGTCCGATGGACGTCCATATAACGTACATTTAAAGTCCAAACGTCCATGGACCAAAACTGGACGTACTATGTACGTCCATTACGCGACGTCCATTGGACGTTTGATTTCAACGTACATTGGACATCCATTTGTGGTCCATGGAGATTTTACACAAAATGCGACTATTATTATGAGTAATTATATATAGCTTCTTGTTTTAATCAAAGCAATATTATTAGTACAATACAAGAAGCTTCTAATAAATGGAGTCACATATTTTTTCATCATCGAATTAAAACACTGAACCACTAAAATTATTTTAATTAAACCTATATAATATTAGATGATGATAAAACGATGGTAAACTTTTTCAGAATAACGGAGCTACATCGCGCATCGGTAATTATAGAACTTACAATAATTAGACACTACCAATTTAAATCTTAAATGTGCATTTTGTTAAATAACTGTTAAATTTCCTGCCAAACTAAATAAGAATCTTCTTGACAACGTTGTCGCTCTTCACGCTATCGGTCGTAAAAGGTAGTACTAGGCAGGTACTTTTAGGGGATTATCGCTGTAATTGTTGTGGAATACTGAAGGAGCATTTATTTATGATAATTCACAGAATGGCAAACCCGCTTGCAATATACAACCGTACTGACTCTAGTTCTAAGAAATAATGTTTGGAAGGAACAGAACAGAAATAAACCTCTTTTAATGCGCATGCATCATAGGGCGCCATTATCTGAATTTTGTCTTTATTAAGTTATTACATACAATATAATACTCCCTGTGATATCTTTGTGTTTGCTGTTTATCGTGCAAGTGCAGTCGTGCACTAATATAAGTGCACTAATATAATGTCGTGCACTAATATAAGTTCCTATAATAAAGTATACATAATAAAGTTGTAATAAAGATAAATAAGAAAGGTATTTTGTGTAATATTTTAAAGTGTAAGTTTAGTATTATAGGAACTATTTCCTATGCCTAAAGACTTTTTGCTATGTATGTATTCAAAAAATTATGGACACTAGATTGCTTTCTGAAAAGGGCCCTACAAAAATGTCCATAAGACGTACATTGAATGTACATCGGATGTACATTGAATGTACATAAAATATACACTGAAAGCTTCAACAACGTATACTGTACGTTTGTAGCGGACGTTCTATGGACGTCCAATTTTGTGAACTCTGGACGTTCGTTGGACGTCCATCGGATGTCCATTGTACCTTAGCGGGACGTCCATTGGACGTTCCAATGTACACAGATGTACGTCCATTGGATGTCCATAAAACGTACTTGTGCTATCTGGGTAGCTGCTTTATGGACACCATTTTAACTGCTTTATGGACAACGTTTATTTATTTAATTGCTTTATGGAATTTACTTGAGGCAAAATGCAAAAATTGTGTACGACAACTTCACTCTCCAATTTTAAAAAGCATATTATAGGGAGAAGTGGTAAAATTTTTTACCTCTTTTTTGACCGAAAGTTGACATTCTCAGTAAAATTCAGCTTATTGGTATGATTTTTAGAGGTCCTGACGACTGGACTAAACCATCTTACACTTTTTATACTAAAAGTATTAAGTGAAACACTTTCATCAATTTCCAAAATAAACACTACTAGTCCAGGGCGCATCTGTTTTGAGATGGACGTTGAGAGGTGACTCATATTTTTTTACAGAAATTGCTTGGAATTAACTCATATAATAATAATTGAGTTATCGTCCCTCTCAAAAAGGTCCGGAAAATTGTTTAAATAATCAAAATGTCAAAAAATGAAGGAAAAATTCGATTTTTTTCTTAGTTTTTTGATTATAACTTTAAAAGTGTTCATTTCCGAGAAAATTTGTACTGATATAAAAGTTGCGTAACTAAATTTCCTACAACATAAAATTGGCTAAATATTTTAAAAATTGTCACTCTTGTTGCAAAGTAGCAATAATTGCGAAAAATCCATAAAAAACAAGTATTTGCCTTTTACGTTTTTCAACAATTTCTGCTACACATAGAACCTTCATGTTTTACCAAAGGAAACTCCATGATATAATAAAACAATCCTGTAAATTTCATTAAGATCGGTTCGACATATTTTGCAAAATAAATTTTGTAAGCCAGCTTTCGCAAAAAAATTCATTGTTTCAAAATTTTGCAGGACTGAAAATAAAGCAGATAGCACGTTGAATTTTTTTACATATAGAAGAATACTGTACCTTTGATTTGCAAGTTGCAAAATTAAAATTGGTTAACTACCACGGCATCAGGAATTTTTTTAAATAAACTTTAATTTTTGGTGTTACGCGCAGGACAGCGGTGTTCGATTCACACAAGTTGATCTCCACCAAAATTTCTGCCAGTCTATATTTAATATATTATTTTCTTACTCTATATTTTGGTGTATTTTAATATTTAATTCCACAAAAATCAAACTAATTTGATTATTTTTTGTGATATATTGTTTAAACAATTGCATATGTTTAAAAATAATAAACTTTTATTCTCTAAGTTAAAATATATAAACAAAGAAAGTTTTTGCTAGAAAAACTGTTATTTCGAAGGACAGAGTGTGTGTTTTTATTTTGCAATAAACAAATTTATTTATTTATATCGAAATTTACTAAAAATTAAAATTTTTCGATCAATATCGAAGGTCATTGGAATGCCCAATCCGAGCAAACTTATCAGCTGTCCTGCGCGTATTACCGAAAATTAATGTTTATTTAAAAAAATTCCTGACGCCTTGATAGTTAACCCATTTTAATTTTGCAAAATGCAAATCAAACGTACAGTATTCCTCTATAAGCAGAAAAAAATTAAACTTGCTCTCTGCTTTATTTTCAGTTCTGCGACATTTTGAAAAAATGAGTTCTTTTTGCGAAAGCTGGATTACAAAATTTATTTTGCAAAATCTATTGAACCGATCTTAATTAAATTTACAGTATTCTTGTATTACATCATATAGTTTTTCAGGGTGAAATCCTGAAGTGTAGCATAAATGGTTGAAAAACGTAAAATGCGAAGATTTATTTTTTATGATTTTTTCGCAATTATTGCTATTTTGCAACAAGGTTGACAATTTTAAAAAATTTTAACTAATGCTATATTGCAGGAAATTTAATTGCGCAACTTTTATGTTAGTGCAACTTTTCTCGAAAATGGACAGTTTTAAAGTTATAATCAACAAACTAAGAAAAAAATCGAATTTTTCCTTCATTTTTTGGCATTTTGATTATTTAAACAATGATCCGGACATTTTTGAGTGGAAGGATATCCCAAATATTATTTTATGGGTTGTTTTTAAGCAATTTCTGCAAAAAAATATGAGTCACCTCTCAATATCCAAATGTATATACATACTTATATTTTTACAGATGCGCCCTGGTCTATACAAGGTTGCACGGTGTGTCTATACAAGCAGATAGCACGTTGAATTTTTTTTTTGCATATAGAACAATACTGTACCTTTGATTTGCAATTTGCAAAATTAAAATCGGTTAACTACCACGGCATCAGGAATTTTTTTAAATAAACATTAATTTTTGGTGCTACGCGCAGGACAGCGGTGTTCGATTCACACAAGTTGATCTCCACCAAAATTTCTGCCAATCTATATCTAATATATTATTTTCTTACTCTATATTTTGGTATATGTTAATATTTAATTTCATAAAAATTAAACTAATTTGATTATTTTTTGTGATATATTGTTTAAACAATTGCATATGTTTAAAAATAATAAACTTTTATTCTCTAAGTTAAAATATATAGACAAAGAAAGTTTTTGCTAAAAAAACTGTTATTTCGAAGGACAGAGTGTGTGTTTTTATTTTGCAATAAACAAATTTATTTATTTATATCGAAGTGAACTAAAAATTAAAATTTTTCGATCAATATCAAAGGTCATTAGAATGCCCAATCCGAGCAAACATATCAGCTGTCCTGCGCGTAGCACCGAAAATTAATGTTTATTTAAAAAAATTCCTGACGCCCTGAACCCATTTTAATTTTGCAAAATGAAAATCAAAGGTACAGTATTCCTCTATATGCAGAAAAAAATTAAACTTGCTCTCTGCTTTATTTTCAGTTCTGCGACATTTTGAAAAAATGAGTTCTTTTGCGAAAGCTGGATTACAAAATTTATTTTGCACAATCTACTGAATCGATCTTAATTAAATTTACAGTATTCTTTTATTATATCATATAGTTTTTCAGGGTGAAATCCTGAAGTGTAGCATAAATGGTTGAAAAACGTAAAATGCGAATATTTATTTTTTATGGTTTTATCGCAATTATTGCTATTTTGCAACAAGGTTGACAATTTTTAAGATTTTTAACTAATGTAATATTGTAGGAAATTTAATTGCGCAACTTTTATGTTAGTGCAACTTTTCTCGGAAATGAACAGTTTTAAAGTTATTATCAACAAACCAAAAAAAAAAATCGAATTTTTCCTTCATTTTTTGGCATTTTGATTATTTAAACAATGTTCCGCACATTTTTGAGTGGAAGGATATCCCAAATATTATTTTATGGGTTGTTTTTAAGCAATTTCTGCAAAAAAATATGAGTCACCTCTCAATATCCAAATGTATATACATACTAATATTTTTACAGATGCGCCCTGGTCTATACAAGGTTGCACGGTGTGTATTATCTAATAATTTCATTTTTCCATATAATGAGAAAATTTTTAAGCATCTAAAAAAGTACAAAGATAAATTTTTCCCTCGGAAACATCGATACAGTATAAAAAAGTAATGCCAAACTTACATGTCGAGAACAAGTGATCCCACCAATCCGTCCTACAGAGATAGGCCTTAAGATCATCGGCGGTCCTTCCTACGATGACGACAGGGGGCGCAACCAGGGTGCGAATTATCAGGAAAGCGGTAAAAATTGTCAGTATTACGCCCAGCCTCTTCAGCAGATTCGTATCCGTGATCTTAACAGCCTTAGCTGAACGAACTCGGAATATAACGGATATTCTGCAAAAGAAAAAAATTCTTTGATCTCTAATTTAATTCTAAAATGCGTACAATGAGTGAAACAAGATAACGCAATTTCAGTTCTTATAGCTACATAGGGTTGTATTGTATTTCGTGTTTTAGAGAGTATTTTTGAATTTCTAATTTCATAAACCGATGTCAAAACAAAAATAATTACGTAAATAGCTTGAAATAAATACAAAAACAATTATCAAAAAAAAATTTAAAAGATTACTTGTTGTTAAGTTAATAAATGATAAACTTGTTTTTTTAACTGTTTATTTATAATATTCACACTAAGAGTAATAATTTAAGTGTAGGTAAATAGATGTGTAAGTAAAGATTGAGTGAAAGGTTATGTCATTATAGATCATTTAAATGCTGACTTTTACAGTAGTACAAAATAATTATAAAAATTATCACTGGTTCTCTAAAATTACCAGTTTGTATCCCGAGTGAACATTTGAAAATTATATCAAATTGTCAAGAGGGCAATACAAATCAGTATTGCCCTCGAGTGTAATTCGGTAAGATTCTTTCATGAATAAAACTGTATTTTTAAATCATTTTAAATAATATTTTATTGATATATTCGCCTGAATAATATTTGCTAAACCTGCTAATGGAACCCGCTTTGGAAAATGAGGAAAAAAACGATACAAATAAGGAAAAACCTGAGGAAATAATAAAAATTGGAACCTGGAATGTACGAAGTACGTACGAAGAGGGTGCCTTAAAAAATTTAGATAATATTATGGAGAATTACAAAGTAGACATCCTGGCCTTACAAGATACAAAACAGTTGGGAACTGAAATAGTCAAAATAGGAAAAAGAACCTTTTTTAAGAGTGGCGGGACAAACAGATATTTTGGAGTTGGATTTATGGTGACAGAAAAAATAAGTAAATTAGTTATAGACTTCCAAGCAATATCAGATAGAATATGTTATTTAACAATAAGAGGAAAGTACAGAAAAATTAGCATCATTAATGCACATGCCTCCACTGAAGAAAAAGACCTAGAAACCAAGACAGAGTTCTATGAGAAGCTAAGTAATTTGATGGATAAAATTCAGAAATATGACATAAAGATAATCGTAGGAGATATGAATGCCAAAATAGGAAGAGAAGAGATTTACAGAAGTATAACGGGTGGAAAAAGTTTGCATAAGGAATCAAATGAAAATGGAAAAAAATTAATTGAATTTGCAACAGAAAATAAAATGAAAATTGTAAGCACAAGATTTGACCATAAGGATATTCATAAGATAACTTGGATATTTCCAGATGGAAGGACAAAAAAACCAGATAGACCACGTATTAATAGAAAGTAAACATATCAGAGCAATTGCCGATTCCAGAAGCTACAGAGGGGCAGATACCAATAGCGACCATACTCTAACGATAGCCAAACTTAAACAACAGCTGCCAAGAAACCCAAGAACAGCAAAAGAAAGATTAACATACAGGATAGAATTACTTAAAGAAGAAAAAACGGCAAACAAATTTGTGGCAGAGATAAATAAAAGACTTCGTTACCCCACCGCAGAAGATATTGATGAAGAATGGAGGAATATACAGATAGCGATGACAGAAGCAACGGAACTATGTCTAGGAAAAGTACAAGCAGAGAAACGAAGAGACTGGTTTGACGAGGATTGTAAAATAGCATTGATACGTAGAAATAAAGCAAAAATAGAAAAAGACAAAAATAATACACAGGATACTATAGAAAAATATAAAATGGCAAGAAGAGAAGTAAAGCAAATCTGCAGAAAAAAGAAAAGAGAACATCTTGACAAACAGTTGAAAACAATAGAAGAATCATACATAAACAAGGAAATAAGACATTTCTACCAAGAAGTAAAAAAATCCCGAGGAACTGCAAAGAGTAAAACAAGTTATTGTAGAGGTAAAGACGGTGTGCTTTTAGGAGAAACAACAGAAAAATTGAACAGATGGGTGGAGTATTTTGAAGAACTATTAAATACAAATAAACAAGCAGAACCCCAGGAAATAAAACAACATGAACAGGATAACACAGAACAACAACATGAAGAAGAACCTACACTACAAGAAGTAAAAGAAGCAATATTGAAGCAAAAAAATAACAAAAGCGCAGGAGAAAGCGGAATTCCGGCAGAGATTTTTAAAGCAGGAGGAGAAAAGATGCAAGAAAAAATTTTCCGACTAATATTAACAGTCTGGCAAAAAGAGGAAATGCCGCAACAATGGAACAATGCACTCATCTGTCCAATCTATCTGCTGTCTGGTATATCAGAAAGTATCAAATCCAGCTACTGCATGTGACGAAGCAGTCGTAAATACTGGCGTTAAGGGTGATGTAATACGGCTGTTAGGAGAACATCTTTAAAAACCGCTTCAGTGGTTTGTATGTCTGCGACATTCAAATGATCTACCCCTTGGACAGGGGTACTTCAAAAGAAGTTTGCCAGTGACCAAATCAAAAAACGTGAGGGTCTTCAAACTTTCTCCTATAAAAATTTTGATTCAAACGACTACTTTGAGTTAATTAACTAACAAGAATATCACCTTACAGAACCACCTATATTCATATTCTCTAGATTTTCGAGTAACAATCTGCGAGATTTTATTAAGAATCCTAACTTAGACCCTTTTAACATTGATATTGAGAAATATCACTGCCACAAACAGTAGAACGATGTGTCAAGCTTGTGACACAAGCTTCTCTATCAGTTTGTGGAGCATATTCGAGGGATGAATTTATAAAAATTCGAATTGATTCCAGAAAAACTATGCCTCACTTTAACCCTACGTTAGGCGCGTCGTTATTGCTGACAAGCTTAGGCGCGTGGTCTACGATCGTAGACCAATAGTTTTTTGTCGTATAATACCGGATTTTGGCAAAATTAACAAATTAGTGGTTAATAACATGTTTATTTATGTTCGCACTTTGATATTAGATATGTTTTTTTCCTTGGCTTTTCTCATTTTGACAGTGGTAAAATTAAAAACCAAGTCATGATTTTTTGGGTCTTTATTCGCAAGTAAATGAAAATGGTCACAAAAATAAGCTCAATTTAGTAAAAAACACAAAATATTTTTTATCTTTGAACTTATAGAATGACCAATAGGGATAAATAATAAAGAATAGAACTAAAAAGTAAAAAAGAACAAAACTATTAAATGGTCAAAGTGGCACAACTTTAGTCCGTCAAACATTCAGTGCAAATATCCCCAAAATGATCCTTAAATGCAAATGTGTCACATCTTTGGCATGCCCTTCTTGTTGACATATTGCAAATTCATGCACAAATACAACTTCGTCCCACGTAATTTGTTGGAATATTAGGGGAAGGGGGTACGACTTCTTGAACTCCGAGCAGTACGCGAGCTCGTCGTGTAAGTTCTCTTAGCAGGGAAGGCATAGTTGATCCATAATCAATTTGCTGTTTGATTAGTTCCCATGCTAAGTTTTCAATGAAGTCGCTTCTTGAAACATTTTCATTTATGTTATTAGCTTTATATACACAGCAGGCTACATATTAGCTTTATATATACAACTACAAACTGGAACGCGCTTAGTCGCGTGGTCTACGGTTGTAGACCAGTGCTCTTTGAATAATGTTAAAAAAATAATGCAAACAGATCGGCGGCGTTTAGCAAACTGAAGAGTAAGTTGGAAGTATTAGTGACAGCTACTAAGCGGGATAGGGGCGTATGTGCAGTTTTATGCAATTGGCGACCACTTAAAGGAGAGTGGTCTACGATTGTAGACCACGCGCCTAACGGAGGGTTTGCTAAATCGGAAAACATCTTCGAATAGAATGCTTTTACCATATTTTTTTTGTAATATTTATATACCTAATTTTGTACTTTGCTTTATATTTATTTTAGTATTAAAAAACTTGAGTGACGGATAAGATTAAGCCTATTTTGTTATAAAAAGAATGTTTGAGTATACTTCTTAAGTAAAATTTTTAATTGCCTTGTGAAACCAGAAAATATTTTCCAATTTAAACCGAATTTATTTATTCAACTTCTATACGGTATTACATTTTCCTTACAGAAGAAATTCGCATATTAATGTATTTTTTCTAATTTTTAGTTGCCGTGGGGGGGCAGAAACTATTTTTTTATTTCAACGCAATTTTACTAAAATACTAAATAGTATGTTAGGCAACTTTTGTGAGCTATTACATTTTCGTTTCGAAATAAAATTTCTTTTCGTCTGTTAACATTTTTTCAAAATTTTTAACTGTCTCGGTGGGGGGGGGGGCAAAAGATATTTTCCAATTTCGAAAAAATTTTACCAAAATACTGTTGATTGGGCAACTTTTGTGAGGTATTACTTTTCCATCGCAAAAAAAATTTTTTTCGTCTGTTAACATTTTTTCAAAATACTTAACTGTCTTAGGGGGTCAGAAGATATTTTCCAATTTCGAAAAAATTTTACCAAAATACTTAACAGTTGATTGGGCAACTTTTGAGAGGTACTACTTTTCCATCGCAGAAAAAAAAATTTTCGCCTTTTTCGATGCACCCTACTGGCTACCTCCACTACTTTGTCCTCATTGTAGTTCCATCTCCATTCCTTACCATCCACTGTAATTTTGTTGTACCCAATTTTCACGGTTTTTCCTTTATCTCTCATCTCCCTTGCTTTGTATCTTAGAGATTTCATTTTTTCTCTCTCTCTTTTTGTAAGGTACTCTGTTATCCATATTTTCTTGGGTTCAACATTATTTAGATTGTTCCTATTTCGTAGAATGGCTGTTTTTCTTCTCCGTTTCCTAGTTCTGTTAAGCATGTTCTGATTCCAATCTTACATGCAATCTTAGTCCATTCATTTTTCATTTTTTTGATTTCTAGGTTTATATTATTTATTTCTTCATTATTTTGTTTTATCTCTTCTCTTAGTTTTTTTATATCACAATAAAATTTTAAATAAAATAAAATAAAATTCTAGTGGTGTACGTTATTTTTTATTGATTTATTATTGATTTTGTTATTACGTTGCGTTCCTGTGGTTGCTTAGACATTTCCTTTTTAAATTGATTGCGCCTGTCTACTGGTTGACAACGTGCCTGTGTCTCTAGTCGGCATTCGCCGATCGGCTTCGTGAAAATGGCTGACAGTTACCTGTTGTGTTTAATTTTTAAATAATACAGGGTGTCCCGGAAAATAGTGCGTTCCTTAAAGTTCTAGGCAGAGGGCACCATGTAGAACAAAAAACTCTTATAACATTTTTTTCTAAATGCAACCGTTTGACCAAAAAATTAAAATACATTTTGGTATGCAAATTTAACTCTGGCAACTATGTGAGGTACGAAAATTTAAACGTAGAAAGTCCCATGTGTTTAGTAAACAGATAGTTTGGTAGAATTCTGTTTATTGTCAGTGCCGAAAATGTTTTCAAATCGTGTGTTCTTGAGTACCTATTATGTTATGTTGATTATTTATGCCAGATCACTAAATGGAGTAATGGATAGACATACTGTAATTTCTTTCAAAATGTTTTACCGGTATTTCTCGTCGCGTGTGTTCATGAAAGTGGGTTACTTTGAACATTTATTAGTAGGTATAATAATTATATCCCAGTAAGTACAACTTAATTATTTTAGTTCACAAGTAAACAAATTAGGGACTGATTCGTTATCTGGTGAATTTAATTTCCACTGTAAACTATGTAACTCAGTTAAAGCCCTCAGCATTTAACACATTTAAAGCTTATTAAATACATAATACTAGTCTAGTTAAAAAATGTGTTTTTATGTTAAAAGATGTACAATTCGTTTAAAATTATGCAATAGGTATTTCAATACATTCCAAAAAAAATTGTAGTAAACAAAATAGTAAATACATAAGTACTATTAGGTTGGATTATTTTAAATACTGTAAATCACAAACGAGTTCTTATTATCTGTTATTATTCGGTAGTGCGTACGATGTTGCCAGATTACTTTATTTCCTAAATATTAAAATACAAATATATGGAAAACAATGTAATCTTTATTTTGGAAACGTTTAACTTTAGAAAAAAATGGTACAGGACTTTTTTGTTCGAAATTGTGTATTCTATCCATACCTTAAAGGAACGCACTATTTTTCGGGACACCCTGTATATTATGTGTTATAAATAAGTTTTTTAAAACTTGACGATGACTAACTGTCATCCCGTTAGTCAACAGCAGTATTATTAATTGCTATAACAGTGCTTTTACACTCAGTACTCAGTACCTCAATTGTTTAACTGTGTTTTTTCTACAGGTTGGCTGTTTATTTTTCATGTGATGTTGTGTCACTGCCCGTTTTAAAATGAATTATATTCACTTCCATGAAGTTTTACAAAGTGCAAACTGCATAATCTACGTCAATGTTATATATCAGAAAAACTATGTGGCAGTTTTTTACATTGAACCGAATTTATTCACTTTCTATAAAGAAGTTTTTTCCTGCTATGCTTGTAATGATCAATTCACCTGTTTATTCTGTGAATTTGTAAACTGATGGTCCAGTCTCTTCTAGATCTGTTGCTTTAACATCTTAACATTATATACTTCACGTGAAATTTTTTTCCAATTTTTGAATCAACTTAAATTCAGCGAGATGCCCAGTTACTTTCTGGCTCTCTTGTCTTCAATTATGCCCTTCTAAAGGCAATTATCTCTTCTAGATACTAGGACTGATGATGTTCTGAAAACCTAGAATGAAACGTGTCCGCTAATTATATCGAATATTATAAACATCTGGCTTTCATTTCTCCAAATTTTTGACTGAAACCTTCACTTGTCACAGTGTGAAAAGGATTCCATCCATTTCCACTGTCCACTTGACTACTACTTCGCTACTACTATATAATATATACCTTAAAAACACGAAAAATATAATTTTCCTTTACAAATTTTCAACGGTCTTAACATGTTTAAATTTGAATTTAGTTTGAAAAAGTTGGATGTATCTGATTTCAAGTTTCCATTCTTGGTGCAGAGACTCCGTATAAAGTTAAAACTCTATTTCCTAACTTCTTTCAGTGCTTTTGTACGATGAAACTTTGAGTATACTCTCGATGTTCGACAACCAAACTACGAGATACAGATCAATGAATTCACATAAAGTGGTTATGTTGGCATTGATGGGATTCAATAAAAGCATAACAAACAATATGTAATTTTTATAAATTTTACCAGTTTGTTCAACTACTTAGTCAAACTCAGTTACAATATCCTAAAATTTATTTGGTATTCAGACAGTCATAAACTCTATTATTTATTTTAAAAAACATATAAACTTCATATAATTCAGATTTCAATTTAAAGTTTTTTTTTATTTGTCTTCCTTAGGCTAGACATAGGCCTATTTACCTTCGCGATAAGATTGATTAGGAATATGTCGTTCTATTAGAGGTAAAACTCGCTAGGTGCACTTTTTTGAGATTTTGACATTTTCATCAATTTGTACTCAAATTGGTACCGCCCAGAAGTGGAAAAGTCACCAAGGGCTTAGAGCCTTTTAATTGCTGAGATAATTTACGGTAAAATTCATTAAGCGCATTATTGTAAATTTCGGTTTCAAGTAAGACTCATTAAAACACTCATTATTGTGTCACTTAGTGATCGTTCAAACAATACATTAGTAAGCATAGATGTAGATCGATTTCCAGAGTTATCATTATCTGATAGAGACGGTGGAGAAGACGAGTAAAATTCATTGCATTCACAAGAATTTTTTTTATAAAAATGTATACCATTTTTATTCAGTTGCAATGCGAAGGCAAAACAATCTTACTTTTCAATTAGAATACGGAGCGCAGTCCAGTCCTCTGAATCGCGATTTTCGGCTCTTATTGGAGTCTCATCGGAAAGAACGTAGGCACTGTTCTCCATACCCTAATTGACTAGCGTCGAGAGTTTTTCCCACCCATTGCAACCGAAGTGAAGTTATTAGGTGACTAGCGTCATCTAGCAATTGAAAATTTGGCTTGCAAATTGTAGAAGCCTTGGAGGTGTCACCAGGGAAATGTACCAATAAGTTTTCAATTTAAAAATCTTTTAGTAATATTTTTAATATTTTCAATATTATTAATTTTGCTATTAGGATTGAAAACTAACTTCATCTAATTTTTTTTATCTCTAGCACGCAACTTGACCATTTTTCATCATACATCAATTTACTTCATAATAATATTGAATTTACCATAGAAGCAGAAGAGTATGAGTAAATAAACATTCTATATTTAAAAATTACCAGATTTCAAAACAAACATGAGTTCTCCGTATTTCATAAACCTACCCATACTGACACAACCATATACAATTCATCATACCATCCCACATAACATAAATTAGCAGCCTAATATAACGTGTTAGATAAATTGACAGAAATTCCCATATAAAAAATAACTTTGAGATAGAATTGAATAGCAGTAAACAATGGGTATAACTAGAGATGCATCAAGTCAAACTAGTTTGATTTTATTCAACAAACTTGACTTGACTTGAAAATCAAACTTTTTTTGTAAAAAAGTTTGACTTGACTTGATTTCGATATCTTTAGGTTTGACTTGAAAACAAACTTCTTTAAACAGTTTGAAGTTTGAACGTCATACTGGCAACGTGTTTATTTCCAATTCTAATCGAGAGCGTACGGATTTTGTTGTGACTTATTTGGATAGGTCTGAATCGGTGTTCTGCTACTCCGCAAATTAGTTTGTAGTTCATATTTAGACGTCCATGTTTGGCTTGTTTATTACGTTCGTTTTGAAGTGTGTGGCTTTAAGAGATAATATCTGAATGTGGATATTTTTCGGTTCAGAATAAGCACCAGAACAAATTGAGTCTGATATTGAAGGTATTCCCACTGCAAAAATTAAGAGAAACAATCTGTAGTCGAAGCAGTATTAATTAAGAAAAATAAATATACTGATCTATTTGATGTTGCGGCAGGTGATTTCAAAACAATGAAAATTGCAAAGTGCATACATATTTCTATTATGTAAAAATAAAGAACAGCGTTATAAAATCACAAACAGTGAACTAATTCTTTAAAAGGACAGCGTTATGCATAACTCGACCAAGCGCCATTTGTTTCGAATCGAGATAACAGCGGATTCTGGTGACACATAGCTAAAACTATCTTGGAAAAATCCCTCTTATTGTCACGTTAACGGTTACTAAGAAAAACAAAAATAAACCAAGCGAAATTCTGTCTATTAAGGGTTTTTAGTTTTGCATAACAAGACTATATTCATAACTGCCATTCTTAACTGCCATTCATAACTACCATTCATAACTGCCATATATCGATAACTGCCATTCATAACAGTTTCGCAATTGTAGACTAAGCGCCGACTTTGGTCTGTTTATGCTAAACTAAGCGTTTGGCCAGAATAACAGTTTTGTCCTCATTAATGTACACATAAATTTTGAAGTTTCCGTCAAAAATGATGGAATTTTTGGAATTTTTTTAAAGTGAAAAGGTTGTGTTTATATATATGTAATTAAATTGAAAAATACAAATAATCTTTATAAAATCTTTTTATTGTGTCTAACGTGCTATGTACTAAGAATATATTATAAGTCATAAAATGGACCTTTCGGGATTCTTCTATATTTTGAATTTTGAATGTTTATCATTTCTGTACTAAGAGTATAAATCAATAGCCTGTTTTTCATGTATAAATATTGATTTTATTCCAACAGTACAACTTTTAATTTCAAAAGTCTGCTTTGTAATGGTACAGGTCAACTTCTACTGTTAGTACCTTCTGCTTTCACTTACGCAGCTTGACTTATACTTTTAGTACACACCACATGTTATGAGATTCTAGGGCGTTTGTATTGAAAAAATTTAGATAATCCAAATTTGATCATAAAATTTCAAGGAATTAACATCCTTAAAAAGGGGTTGGTACAGAAACAGATTTTTGAGGTTCTTTGTTTTCTTCCTTTTAAACTTTCCTAAACCTTTTTTTATGACTTTCGTTCTGTCGTTGAAGACGGTGCCGATGTTTATTGTTATCGGTTATAAAAGCAGAAAATTATAAAAATAGCTAGATCCCATTTAAACCAAAAACAGTTCATTTAGTATTTTTTTATTTAATTTTGTTGTGCGTGCTAAAAAATAGTTTACTGTGAAAGTGTCAGTGTTCTATTGTACATGATTTTTAAAAATGAGTAGAGGTAAACAAATACTAAAATTATTGGATCTAAAGGATTATTTATGTGGCACTCAATGTATTATTAAATTTCTGATCTTAATTGGCAACTGACATGTCTATCTCAACAAAAAAGTATATAAAAAAATTTAAAAAAATAAAATACAGGATCCTTTGTAAAAGGTATATTTAAAAGACCCTAATAATGGTTACATCACAAAACAAAACGTTTTCGGATTAACAAGTAATCCATCATCAGTGTTAAGCCAATAACATGCATGCGTGAGCCACCAAAAAGTTATGGGTAAAAACCCTTTAAAGATATAGTTGGCACTCAATTTTTAATATGTGAGGTTCATCCCTTTCATATCACATCCACGTGGGTTAGAGTCCTGTGTTGCCCTGGGTAATATCCAGGAATATTTGCAACATCTAACTATTTTAAACATAATATGTAGTATAATATAAGATCTTATACCTTTTAAAGGTGTTTACCCATAACTTTTTGGTGGCTCACGCATGCATGTTATTGGCTTAACACTGATGATGGATTACTTGTTAATCCGAAAATGTTTTGTTTTGTGATGCAACCCTTATTAGGGTCTTTTAAATATACCTTTTACGAAGGATCCTGTATTTTTGTGATTTATGGTATACAGCCAGCCACAGGAATCTTATTTTTCCTCGTGGATTGTTAAAAAATTATATCTACGAAATAAATTATTTTTCAAACTCTTTCAAACTAGTTTGACAAACAGTTTGAATTTTCAAACCTGTACGATTGACCAGTTTGACTTGACTTGAATTATTTGTCAGAAGGATTGACTTGAGTTTGACTTGATATTAAGTCAAACTCAAGTCAAATTCAAACATTCAAGTCAAACTTGTGCAACTCTAGGTATAGCGAACAAACATTGAACAAAATTTTAAATCAATCACTGCAAACAAAGGCCTGAAATTAGTCTTCACACTACCACAGAAAAAAACCCAGTACATTCTGCTCTATCTGCTCTATTATATTATATACAGGCAAGATATCAACAAAAATAGTCAAGCACATAATAAACAAAGCAAAAATATCAGCTTTCAGAACTAACAAGAACTTAGGCAAATACATTAAGAACAATAAGAGCCAAAAGAGAAAGCAATTATGGACTGGTGTATACAAACTGACATGTGAGTGTTTAAAAACATAGGTCAAACTGGCAGAACCTTTGGTAAAGCCATAGCAGAACGGGTTTGTTATAGGCGGAAGCCTTTTCTCCCATAAGAGAATACACAAAACAACATGGACATCCCCTGACGGAAAGACACAAAATCAGATCGATCATATTTGTATAGCAAAAAGATGGAGAAGCTCATTGTTAGATGTAAGAATGCAGAGGGGAGCAGATGCATCAACAGACCACACACTAGTACGAGCAAAACTGAAAATTAAACTAACTGCCAAAAAGAAGCACAAGGATAGCAATAGGATCAGATACAACACGCAATGGCTTGACAATGAAGAAACAAGAAAAAGATACCAGGATGAATTCGATAACAATATAGGAAGAAAAGAAGTAGTTAACGAAAATATCGACGAATCCTGGACAAACTTAAAAGCAGCCATCAAAGATACAGCCGAATGCGTCCTTGGCAAAAAACTCAGGAACAATAAACGATGGATTTCAAAGGATACTTGGGACAAGATTGTACAAAAAAGAGAAATTAAACAAAGGAAGATAGAAAAAACGAACTAAAAGAGGAATACAATTCTCTCTGCTCTAAGTATCTCTGCTCTGTCTAAGATTTTGTTAAACAATGTTGTGAGACAATTATTAGTGAGTTTCTGACCGCCGTATTTCAGCAGTTCGTTCGGTATTCCATTCGTTTTCTTTATGGAAATTAATAAATTAAAAAATACAGATATAATATTCTGAATGACTACTTTGAGACCAACAGCTCCCCACTCCTCAACCTATTCAGTTAGAGACTTTAACTTGTAGCAATATTGCCTATTTGTACATAATTATTATCAAATTCTAAATTAACTTTTATGGTATTCTCATAATAAATATTTTTTAATATAATTGATAATTTTGCCATAATTTTAGATGAATGCCTGTGGGAATTATGTCGATAATTGGGACATAACACATAATAAAAAATGATAAATTATTTTAATCACATAAACTCTTCAATTTCACAAGATGAGAATGACGAAATTGTATTTATGTAAACTAGTTTTATTATAGTATTTGATACTACATAATATATTTGGGTCTAGGACGTTTCATCGCCGCCAGTTCATCGCCGCCGTTTCGATGCCGCCAGTTCATCGCCGGCCGATTCATCGCCGACCGATTCATCGCCGGCCGATTCATCGCCAGTCATTTAATCGCTAACTGATATATTTCCGAATTTTCGACGGTTACATTTATTATTTATTTTTAGTATTAGGAATCCTAGGAAATGCGAGATATGACCATTCCCGTTGCCATACTTAATCTTTTAATAGACTTTTAAACTTTTATAATACAAAATATATTATAATGATAATCTTTTAAATTTCACGGTCAACATTTCCAACCAAGAGAAACTGTTTCTTAAACTGTACAAAAATTTAGGGGAAGTAGAACAGTAAATACATATAATATTTTTTATCTTTTTAATTGTCATAACTTTTGAACTGAATTTAACGTCGTGTCGTCTCCCATAATACAAAATCAACTGACTAAGTGGCGTTGGCGATGAAAAGGACGGCGATGAAATGGACTGGCGATGAACCGGCGTCATCGAAACAGCGGTGATGAACCGGCGGCGATGAAACGTCCCATTCCGATATATTTTGTTGCATGTTTTTTGAATTGACAAGTTAAGTTGAATAAAATAACCTTTTTCTTTAATGTATTTTTATTACCTTTAGAAACTACCAAAATGAAAATGTTTAACACAATTTTTGGCAAATTTTTGTCAACACTGATGTGTAGACGCATTTTAAAAACCCATCACTTGAGAAAGGCACTCTGTCGAAACAGCTGTAATGACATTAAACTATAATAAATTTTGTGGAAATATTGAAAACAAAAGTTTTCAGTGTTTTATTGTTAGATATATGTCAAAGCTTAAAAAATTCAAGCTTGTGTTTACACAACTGTATTAAAATAAACCGTATTGAATTGAAAATTTATTTGCTCGTGTTAACAAATAAGGAAATAGGGGTTATCACTCTAAACCGGTTTATATTCCTAACTGGAATATATCCAGGCACAAAGATTTAAATCCCTTTTCTCGGTGTAGCGAAGAAACGGTTTCTCCTAGATTAGTTTACGTTCGGAGGCTCAATTATGATCCATATACAAAGGACGAAAATTCGGTCCCCGGCCTAAAGCAACTCTTTGGATATTCAGAGTAATAGAGATTAGCTATAGGGATGCTACGATGGCCAAACGGTCAATATCACCTATATCCCACCGCTCTTTTATTTCAATAAAGCATTTTTAGGCGGTCTATTCTAAATAAAATATTATCGCGAGAAATGGTTTTAAGGCAGATAAGAAAGATTCGTGCCAATAACTTAAAAATACGACGACTGACAGCCATCCCTAAAATATCGCTTTTATATGTTTCAGAGTATATAGGATTATGTTGGTTATGTCTACCGATCCGTGAGGACAAGGGCCGCGCTCACACACATCAAAAGGCAAAAACATTCTAGTTTGAAACAATATGACCTTTGTCAGGGCTTGTGTTTTACCAGACCGTCCTTAAAGTTCACCAAAAAAGACATTTAAAATTACACATTTTGTGAAATGTTTTATTAAATCCTGAAAAACAGTATAAAATACATTATGACATTTAAGTTATGAAAAATAAAGGAGAAAAGGGTCAAACGATCTAATGGTAAAATATTCTTAATATGAAACTGAAAATATAGTAACTAACACTACGTTCGACGACGGTGGTGTGAAAGGCCAAGGCTATGACATAAAACGTTAGTTTTTTTCAAATAAATAATTTATATTGTCGGGATTTTCAGTACCTTTCGCAAAAATGAACACCTATATTTTACATTATATTTTACAAAAAAAATCGTTTTATTTAAAAAAATACTTTATCCTGATAGACCACTGTTGTTCCTTTATGTAAGTTTTTTCATATACCAATAATAATCCTAAAAGAGAACATACTAACAACGAAGACAATTGATTAACAAATTAGGAGTAGACTTGCACACTTGATTACATTACTTTATTACATTCGCATATTTGACAAGCTATTATGAAATATTCTGGAATACCGACACAAAAACGACCTAATCCACCTAAAAGATCGTCTTCGCACTCTGCTACTAACACGGTGTCATCAGCGTAACAGAGTATTTTTATCTCTTTATCGTCCATTCTTTACCCCCTTTTTTTATCTTCACTTGTTTAATACAATATAAATATTATTCTATGTCAAGCGGCTATGCTAGTGTAGGAAAGCCGAGAAGAATTCGGTAGAGGGCCAGGTCATCAAGAAATATATGGTACTGAAAGAAAAGTTTTCGTTTTAGCGCAGAAACAGACCAGCCACTCTGCAGCGCTACTCTGTGGCGCCACACAGTGGCTTAGACAGGCGATTTTGTAACGCCTATCGTATATCTCCCGATCTGACGCCGACGCGCGACGTCGGATTGAAAACAAACTCATGGTATTAATGCGTAGTGCCTATGCTGGAGAGGGAAGCCCGAGCAGTGCAACGATAGTACATTGGATCGGATCGGGAGGAATAAGATTCTACTATAGGTGTAACCTAAGCTGCGAAGTGGCTCGTTTGGAATGGTTTGGGGTTAATGTAATAAGTGAGAAAAAAAGTTGAGTTGTTGAAATGATGAAACCCTCTTCTTCAGGAGCCATCTCCGCTACGGAGGTTGGCAATCACCATAGCTATTTTAATTTTTGAGGCAGTAGCTCTAAAACGTTGATTTGAGCTGCATCCAAACCATTCTCCCAGGTTCTTCAGCCATGAAATTCGTCTTCTTCCGATGCTTCTTCTGCCATCTATCTTTCCCTGCATTATGAGTCGCAGGATGCCATATTTCTCGCCCTGCACCACATGTCCGAGATACTGTAGTTGTAACATTTTATTAGGCGTACTTTAAGAGCTAATGTTAAATCTTTGCTACATAGGACTTTTTTCATTTTCATAAAATTAGAACGTGCTTTTTCGATTCTGGCTTTACTTTTTGCAGTGTAGTTATTATTTTCTGTTATAAGTGTTCCTAGGTAAGTCTACTTTTTTACTCTTTCGATCTGCTGGCCCTCTACTATCAAGATTTCGTCAGTATTATGGTTGTTTTTACTAATTTTCATAAACTTCGTCTTTTTGATATTGAGAGAGAGTCCGTACTCCCTACTACACCTTACTATTTTACTCATGAATCTTTGCTGGTCTTGTAAACTATCCATGGAACCTGTCGGCCTAATATTTTTTTTAAAATAGTGTGTTCATCAAAATCAGTGTTTGTAATGTCCATAGTTTTAAATATTTTATAAAATTTCAACGATTTTGAAAAAAATACGAAAAAATTCCATTACTGGAATTAACAAGAACCAGACAAAAATAGCTATACCGCATAAAATAAGTTTATAAAAAATCAACCAGTAGATCTGGTATCCTACAGCCGTAAAATAGTTTGATACAATTTTTAACCACAAAAACAGACACAAGTAGTAAGATTCCCAACCTGTCAACTGAGTGAATCAGACCTTAGTCTGGAGCTCAGAATTCGAATGATCAGATATGATCTGTTTTCTGTCTTGCTATATGGCTATGAAAGTTGGACAATGGACTCTGAAACAGAAAAGAGAACGTGTAAGTATTTCAAATCGTATTGGAAGGTAAAGTACAGGACAAAAGATCATTAGAAAGACGCCAGAACTTGTGGCTGAAAGACCTGAGAAGATGGTTTGACCGCCCATCCGCAGAAATTTTTATGCAACAGTTTCTAAAGCTAAATAAGGCAATAAGAAGCAGATTAATTTGATAACTCCTATTTGCCACGAAATCTATAATAATATATTGACATGTGACAATATTGCAGATGAAGACCCTGATCTTCAAGATGAAACAGATGAACCTTAGTGACCATGTATGTTTGATTTTTATAATTACTTATTTCAACTATAATATGTACCTATAAATTTAAAATTTTTATAATGTTTTGCTTCTAAATGGTTTTTAATAAATGTGTATTTCATGACTTAATGTTGTATTACCAAGCTATACAATACAACTTCGACCGGTAGAAAAGTCACAAGTCACAAAACTACCTAAAATATTAAAATTTATCGAGTATACATACTAGTTTCAAAAACATACATAAATTAATATCAATCCGCATTTTTTAAAGATCTTAGACAAAAAACTCGATCTAGGAAAAAATAAATCAACTTTAAAGGTCTCTCCTGTAGAAGTTGTATTTTGGACAGGGACAGTGTCTATTGTACCACCTTCCAAAAGAATATTATAATGCACACTCCAATAAATAAATAGTTAAACAATATATTTGTCCTTCTAGGTATTGCATTTTTTTAGCCATCAGTATATGAAAGCCCTATTGATTTATTCAGTTTGCATTTTATTCACGTAAACATAAATCATTATTTGACAGCTTTAACAAAAAAATTGCATATGCATTAAACACTCTCGGCGCCTATATATCGCATCGTTTGTAGTAACAACTTTATGGCCGTACCACACCTTTTATGATTTTATGATGTTAAAATTATGGCCAATAACGAACATTAAGTAATAATAAAATTGCACATGCAGTAAATAATATCCAGTCGTTATATACTTTTAGGGGCAAATTGCGTTTCAAATATATAAAAATTATCTAATAAAGTGAATTATAAAATCAGGTGTTCGGCAAATATGTATAAAGTAAATATAAATTTTATTATTTCATCACCAAAAATAGCAAAGAGTGTCAATATGTATCAGAAAGAATAACTGTAACAGCAAAAAATAAAATAGAGAAGGAATACCTGAACATCATCGGAGTATAAATACGGCCCAGAAAATAACAAGTCTCAAACAAAAAGGGAAATCTTTTATTACGAATTGCAACAAGTAGTAGATCTTCGATGTAGGGATGGGAAAAACCTACCGGTTTAAACCTAAAACCGGTTTTTTTACTTCGCAATAACCGGTTTTACCGGTTGTCTTTTTGTTCCGGTTATAACCGGTTTCTTCTTTTTAAAGTAAAAACCTAATGTATTTAAACTAATGTATTTAATTATATTTTAGCCCTAGGCTTTAAAGTCCTGTTGAGTTTTGTAAATAAATAATAAAGAATATAATATATTATATAAGAATAATCCGATAAAACTTATATGCTGTATTCGATAAACCGATCGTGACACCTCTAATGTGCAAAGCGTTGGGTGTAAATTGCATGTATGGAGACACACTTTTATTTAATCTAGCTTATAGTATAGAGCAAGGTTAAGCTATGATATAACGACTTTAATATCTTCACAATATTAACAGTTTGATGATTTACGAGCGCATCAGTTTCTTTTTCAAAAAATATTAGATTTTGTTACATATTCGATAGCGAACTATTGTAAAATTATAAGGGAATTAAATTAGTAAAATCATAAATAGATTCTGAACATATTTTCTTGACTTGAGGCATGCTCGCTCAGTTAAACATATTGCATTTATATGGGATTAAGCCACAATAATTGGTTGTAATAAAAATTATATTTTACATTTGTATTCGACGTTTCGGTTTTTTTTTCCTCTTCTTCTTCTTCTTCTTCTTCTTCTTTGATTTTCTCCTATTATGCCATTTTCGTCCTCCACAGCACTCTATCCTCTCAGTCTCCTTCCCTGAGCTGAGGTCCCTATCTATCATATAATTTCCTGTATACGTTTTTCATCTTGTAGCAGGTCTTCCGTTCCGTCTTCTTCCCGGCTGGTTTATATTCTTTTCGTCCATATCTGCTCTTGCATTCTTTGTTCGTGCCCGTATTCTAAAATCCTACCTGCATTACAATTTTTTTTTTGTTTGTACATAGAGTGGATCGCTCGTCACTATTTCCAGTTGGATCCGGAGTCCCACAGAGCAGTGTCTTGGGCAGTGTTATACCTATTATACACAGAAGACTTACCAAAAAACTTTCAAACCACGACAGCTACAATTGAATCGCTTATTGTATAAAGGGAATAAGTCCACTTCCGTACGAAATTAAAGTGAGATATACATTTTGTTAAACCAACGTCGACGAATCGAAGAGTCTATAAAGGAAATTTGTATCTCTCACCGTATGCGAAATATCGCACGATAAAATTTTTGTTTAGCGTATAAAGGGAACTAGTCCGGGACTTATTACCTTTATACAATAATTCTTGTAGCGCCACCATCGTTTCTGGCACTTTGGCGTTTATTTTATTACTTCGATTAGCTTACGCTGGTTAGTCTTACGATATATTTCAGTCTTGCTTGTAATAATTAACCTTTTTTATAAATAAATTAATAATTTACCTATAGAGAAGCAGCACCATTTCGTCTTTTATGCATTGATTGTATAAAGGAATCAAGTCCCAGCCTTTAAAAACGACTTTTTGACCTTAATCGTTTTCAAAGCCAAGTTTGCTGTGTCACATATCATTCTAAATGTCACACTAGTCTCCTTCTACATTTCATCTGTAGAACAAAATTTGATAGATCAGCAAGTTTCTAAACGAAATAGTTTTTTTCGTTTTTCTTAAAACTAAGTATTTTGGATTTATACCCTTTATACAATAAGCGCATCAATTGCAGACGACACAGCAGTGATGTCAGTACATCCCACGGACATCTTCCCAACTAGCCTCAGCCAAATGTAAACTTGGCTAAAACGGTGGCGTTTTCAAACAAATGAAACAAAGTCTGTCAATATTACCTTTACAAACCGCAAAGGTCACTTAAGTATTAATATCAACATCCAAATAATTAGTAAGAAACAGTCAAATAGGTACCTTGGAATGTACACTGACCAAAAATTAAACTGGAAAAACCACATTTTTATGAAACGTAAACAACTTGATCTCAAATTACACAATGCATATTGGCTGATTTGTCACAAATCATAACTTTCAATAAATAATAAAGCACTTAAAAATCCACAAGGAAGAACTTCCTGTAGTGGGCTGTATACCATTAATTACAAGTGAAATTTAATAAAAAATTTTCTTCTTGGTAAAAGGTATATTAGTTTAAAAAGCCCCAAAGGGCTACAAACATATGAAAAAAACGTTTTCGCTCTGTAACAAGAGCATCATCAGTGTTACAAGAACATGGTGAGCCAACCAAAAAATACAAGGTCAAATCTTTTCAAAAAACAGAGAGTTGCCTGCCACCTCTCATAACATAATGAACTAGTTACCTTTTGACCCACTTACCACGTGTGGGAGTCATATGTTGCCCTAGGGCCGTATCCTTAGGAATTTTATCCATCCTTTGGATTTTTTGATGTATTTATTTATACTAGATTTTTGTCTGTTTTTTGAAAGGCTTTGACCTTGTATTTTTTGGTTGGCTCACCATGTTCTTTTAACAGTGATGATGCTCTTGTTACAGAGCGAAAACGTTTTGTTCATATGTTTGTAGCCCTTTAGGGCTTTTTAAACTAATATACCTTTTACCAAGAAGAAAATTTTTTATTAAACTTCACTAATAAAGCACTTGGCAGCAAAGCAATCTTCTTCTTTTTCATGTGCCTTGTCCGTTGGGGACATTGGCTATCATCATATTAATTTTGTTTGCGGCGTTTCTGAATAACTCAATCGATGCTAGTCCAAGCCATTGGCGTTAGTTTTGAAGTCATAAGTGTCTTCTCCTTCCGGGTCCACGTTTGCTCTCTATTTTACCCCGTTTTATCAGTTAGAGTATACGATATTTATCATGCCTCATAATATGACCGAGGTATTCAAGTTTCCGTTTCTTAATTGCGAAAGAGATTTCTTTTTGTTTTCCCATTCCGCACAATACCACTACGTTGGTGGCGTGAGTCGTCCAGGATATTTTGAGGATACGTCGGTACACCCACATTTCGAATATCTCTACCATTTTCATTAACGTTTCCGTTAATATCCAGGCCTCTGCGCCATACAGCAAGACTGGAAATACATAGCATTTTAGCAGCAATATGAATATACATATTTCTCATATTGTTAAATCTTGCTCTGATTTTTTCAACTCTAGATCTTATTTCGGTTGTTTGATCCCATTTCGAGTTGACGACTGTTCAAAGGTGTACATACGAGTCAACGTGTTGAATTATTTGGTTGTTTATTTTCAATTGTCTGGCAGGTTCTTGAGTTTCGCTGACCAGCATCCATTTTGTCAGGGCCGGCGATAACGGGCCTGCAAGGGATGCATTGCAGGCGGGCGCCCCTGTTTGGGGGGCGCCAGAATGAGCATTTTTTCTGCTGGTATTATGTAAAATACTACAATAAGGAAATTCATTTTTTTTTAAATGTGGTTTAATTTCGTCATAATACCCTAATCTGTGTTTGTTAGTTTTGCATATCAAATAGTATACAGAAAAATGCAACGCCGCATTGAATTCTTACCATGTAGTAGTATAATTTATTGGTCAAAGATATCATATTTCAACCAAACAACTTTGCTATGAGAATGCTTTGTTTATGTTCTTCAAATTTCTTGCAAGTTGTTAGTGTTGTATCATCAGTTATGAGAGGAAATTAATAATTTCTAGTAAAGTAAACAAGATTGTGATACTGTTTTCTTGCCGCCCGCGCCTGTCTAATTTAATGTACCTATTAATAGGTATCAAGTTAAGTATTAATCCCATAAAAACATAATATTTAAAATAAAAATTTTACTTTAAATTTAGTTTAGAGCTCTTTAGATTTAGTATTATTTCATGTGATTATAATACAGAATAGTTTGTAAGTTGTACTCTGCAGTTAAAGAATCTATTAGCATTCAATTGATATAAAATTGTATTTGTTAAGTACTCAGTAGGTACATACTATTATTAATTTACGCTTAAGTTATTATTTTTATTTAGTTAAATAAAAATGGATTTAAAAAAAAATATCTAGGAACCTAGGGCACAAATCGAAAAAGAAAAAGCTGAAAAAGAAAAAATGACACAAAAAAACAATGTCAGTTCTCTTACGCCCGGTTTCATAATCACCTTAAAGTGAGCATTAACTAAAGTTCACTTTACAGTTGACAGTTACCCATATGAATTGCATTGATAAAGGTACCAACTTAAAATTGAAAGTCCACTTTAACTGATTATGAAACCGACCGTTAGCCAATTTCTTAAAAAAGTTAAAGTGAAGTTGTTGTGTCAGATGATTGGTCCAATAAAACTGTTACCGAACTTTATTTACCGGGTACATTTGCGAATAGCGGGACACCGACTTTAAGTCGCTGCCCGGAACATACATTTTTAGGACACAAGTCCAAAATCAAGTCATTAATAGGGAGAAAAGCTCTTCTAGCTACCCCTAAAATAAAATCATGGGGTTTAACACATAAAGTAATACAGAGGATGTTCCATTACCCAGGGCATCTAAGGTAACGTTCAGTACAAAGCCTCCTTATTCGTTATGTACTGTGACGGGGAGGGGTGGTGGTACAGCTTGGGGTGGCTTGGGGGTCAGATAGATATATGGGGTCAGCTTAAGCAATGTAATCGGTTTGATCTTCGGACATGTGGGTCTCACTGTTCCATTTGAACACACATAATGTTCCCGAGGCTGGGGTTGTACGAGTATCTGTGTGTGTGTGTGTGGGGGGGGGGGGGGGGCGCCTGTACTAGTTTTGCAGGCGGGCACCTTATACCCTAGCGCCGGCACTGCATTTTGTTTTATTTATGTTGAGGTTACGTTCTCTTTCTTCACTCGGTCCGGTCTTTGTACCCTGTCCATAAGATACTGACGTTCATCGATACTGCTGACAAGTACGACTGTATCGTTTCTTTGGGGTACTAGATCAGACTACAATATTGAAATCTTGGAGAGGTTCCAGTCAAAGGTTCTTCGACGTATCACAAATTCCCCATGGTATGTTACAAATAATACAGGGTGTAAAAAAAATGCAGATCGTAAATTAAATCACATATTTTGGGACCAAAAATAGTTTGATTGAACCTAGCGTACCTTAGTACAAAAATGTGCACATAAAAAAAGTTACAGCCATTTGAAGTTACAAATTGAAAATCGATTTTTTCCAATATATATCGAGAACTATTAGAGATTTTGTATTGAAAATGGACATGTGGTATTATTATGGTAGTGACATCTTAAAAAAATAATAACAGTGAAATTTGTACATCCCATAAACATTGTATAGGGGTTTTGTTCCCTTAAAGTCCCCCAAACTTTTGTGTATATTCCAATTAAATTATTACTTCGGTACCATTAGTTGTTAAACACAATATTTTTAAAACTTTTTTGCCTTTCACTATTTTTTCGATAAACGATTTTTTATCAAAATATTAGCAAGTTTCAAAACATACCCAAAAAATGTAAATTTACAATAAATTTTCATATTATTACAACGTCTCTATAATCTTACTTACCATGCAAAAATTTGTGTTTGAGTTTACAAATAAATGTTCAAAATATCTCGATAAAAACTGACTTATCGAAAAATTACAAAGAGATAAAAAAGTTTTAAAAATATTTTGTTTAACTAATGGTACCACAATAATAATTTAACTGAAACCTACACAAATATTTGGGTAGGTTTAAGGGAACAAAACCCCCATAAAATATTTATAGGGTGCACATGTGCACAAAGGACATCGCACACATCTTATGGAAAATATATTGTCACTCAAATTCAATAAAATTTATACGATTAGATTCGTTTTAATATAACGATCAATTCTTATCATTGCGCCAACTCTTAATTATGATTAATTACGGCGCAAATTGCAATTAAAGTTTATCGAAATCACATTTTTGGAGTCCATAAAATGTTAGTTTACAATCATTATTGCTCTGAATGCTATTCATAACAGCTTAAATCCCGCTGGGCCTAAGCGGATTAGTGAAACTAATCCGCTGATTTATGGAGTACCGAAAATCTGGGTATTTTAAAATATTTTTTCTCTCTCTAACTTATGTACCTACCCATTTGATTTCAGATTTATTTATATCAATTTCTACTCTTATTTTTGAAAATAGAGAGTTGGCGCAATGATAAGATTTGATCGTTAATTTAAAACGAATCTATTGGCATAAATTTTATTGAATTTGAGTGACATTATATTTTCCATAATATGTGTGCGACGTCCTTTGACTTTTATTTCTTTTAAGAGGTTCCTGCCGTATGTATGCCACGTGGCCATTTTCATTAAAACATATCTAATAGTTTTCAATATATTGGAAAAAATCGATTTTTATTTTATAACTTCAAGGGGCTATAACTTTTTTTATGTGCACATTTGTACTAAGGTAAGTAAGGTTAAATCTGTCTATTTTTCTCTAGACCTAGAATATGTGATGTAATTTATGACCTGCATTTTTGTTAGACTGAGAATGTGAAAGAATCATATTCTCTAAGACACCAATACGCTAGTGGGCATAACATTTACTTATTCTAACTTGTTTTATATAATATATGTATCTGTTTTAGAACGTCCTTCCACGTCCGATGCCTAACTTCCACGTCCTTCTATCATCCCATTGTCCATCTCTAAGATCCCTTGTACTCATTGCTTTGGTTACCCCTTCTTTCCATGTATTTTTGGGTCTTCCTCGTGTTTTGCGGTTTGGTGGTACCCACGGCATAATCTTTTTGGGCAATCGTGTGTCTTCCATTCTTTGAACATGACCATACCAAACCAACTGTTTCCTCTCAATGTCTGTTGTTGAGTAATCATCTATTCCAATTCAAGAACACATCCGTTTCTACAACTTCTAAATTTTCCTGTTGTTCTCGGTTATTTTACAAGTTTCTGTTCCATAAAGTAGGCTGTTTTTAATAAGTACTTCATAGATATTATATTTTCGCTGTATTCATAGTTCGTAGCTCCAAAGTATTCGATTTAAGCAGACAATTGTTCTTCTAGCTTGCGTTACCCTTTTCTTTATTTCCTCATCGTCTTTTCCCGTTATATCGAAGATTACTCCCAGGTACGTGTATTCACTACAGGATGTGATTTCTTCATTAGTTCGATGTTGGATAACTCAGCGCCTATGGGTAGGTATTTAGTTTTTTCCACATTAATTTCCAAGCCCCACTGTTCATATTCCTCCTCTAGTTTTCTTGTCATATACTGTAGATCGTATTTATCATTAGCTATGATGACTTGGTCATCAGCAAATTGTAAGGTATATAAACAAACCTCTCCTTGGTATATACCCATACCGTGGCTACCGTTCTAATTTGTTTTACAGATTGTAAATAAATTGGGAGGTTAAATAAAAAAAATTTATTAAATGTGCATATTTTCTTATTTTTATATACTTTTTTTTTAACTTAAAAATATGTGGATATCAAAGATTTCGGATTAGAGCCCAATATGAAAGAGAAGAAGATGTAGACTACGAAGATCATGGAGGGATGAAGTGGACGAGGGCATGGAAAGACGAGACCTTAGAGATGGAAAATGGCAGAACAGAGACGACTGGAGATTTTGGTTGGAAGACTGAGGTTTACTGACCCAAATTAGTCTTGAAAAGTACGGTATGTGACAAAATAACTAGTACTGAAATTCGCATGCCTCAAATTTGTATGTGTCAGGCGCCAAAACGTACTGAGTGGTTTCCGATCGTCGTTATAACGTACTAATGTCGTGATAATGTTAGGTGCTTTAAAATGGTTCATCAACAATTGTTTCAGCTGGATGGGACAACCTGTCACACTACCAGGAAGTCTCTTAGAAATACTGCGTGATCATTTTGGTAGTTGCCACTCACCAGAACTGAAGGCCACCAGATGCGTACATATGGGGAATGCTGAAGGAGTCAGACAGATCCACCGTCTGCTATTTCGCAATTGCGGACTAGAATTAAAGATTTTTTTGTGCCCGAGGCAGTGGCCGATCTAGAAATTTGCCTTGGAATGGGAAATTTGCCTTAGGGGGAACTTCCAAAGAAAAACCAACCAAAAAACATAAAGATAAACTCAGATTTCATAAAAGACATAAATAATAACTTATAGACATGAACTTTTTTTAGTTTTCCTAACTAGGGTGTTTATTGGGTTGAATTTGTCTTTCTGTGGTTTCGATTTTTTTGTCAGCTAATTTATTTTAATATTTAATTTTTTTTTTAATTTTGCACCATACTGAGGGGAAATTTCCTCGTTTTCCCTCCCCGTAGATCCGCCACGGATCTACGGGGAGGAATTGCAAGACTATATCATGTATGCTAGATATTGTTGTATAATTTTTATGGGAAAATTTTAGAAAATAAATTTATATCAGAGACCACGAGATCATAGATTTTCATCGTCCTGTATATGACCAAAAATTGTAAATATTATAATTTAGTTAGTAAACAGTGTTTTCTCGGAAAGTGAAATCGTTAAGTGATTTGTTAATGGTTCTGTGAACGGATATACAATTATGCGGTAAAAATTAGAAAGTACATTTAGTTCGCTTTGGAATGAACAATGACGTTTTAAAAATGTTTCTTAGAAGGATAGGGAGTAAGCAAATTTATTGAGTTTAGTACGAAAAGTACGAAAGTAATTTGGTGTCTCCGAGAATTTAACAAAATGAAAAAGTTGTATACAAAATAAATTGGTTCTTAAGAAATGAAAATATGGATGTAGTGGGTAGACAGGATGCTTGTGATTTGAAGAAAGATAGATGGTGGGGATGAGAGTGTTGGGTCTGATTTTGAGGAGAGAAAAAATGGTCACTGTGTAATAAATATCTGGAGAGTACAGTCCAGTTTTTAAAAAGTGAGAAGTTGGTGTAAAGTGGTGAAATTGGCATTTGCTAGCAGTATCGTGGTGAAACGAAATCGTTGACCGAGTTGAGAAGTTAATTTTCCTTGTGTCCGAGGAGATTCCTGTGTCCTGTCTAGAACGAGTAGCCGGTGGGTATCAATTTGCACAAGATAACGAGCAGAGAGAAAACTCAATAGAGATTTTAAGCGAGTCCCGTTGTTTGTTTGTTGGTGAAGCAGTTTGGACGAGAAGGACCTTTCGCTACATCCTAGGAGCAAGCATGAGAGAATCAAAGGCTGCGCAATCCAGGAAGAAGAAGTAAAGAAGAAACAAATAGGTCAGTCAGCATTTTTGTGAAACGGAGAGAGTTTGTTTTATATCCACACCATATTTGTTTATTTTTGTATTGAGCATTTCTATAGCATAATTTAGTCATTCCAAAATTTAAAGAAGAGATAAGTAATCAATTCAAAAGGAGCAAAGTAAATTTTAGTATTTTTGTAAGAACACTTTAACGAATTATTTAAATAAAATTTTTGTTACAATAAAGGAGATATCAGAATTAAAGCTTAATTTATTAGATGAGAAAAAGTAGCAACAGAATTAAATTTTAGTGTAATTTTTAAATCTGATATTTATGGTATATTGGAGAAATAAAAAATATTTATAACATTTATATGAGATCGAGTGTGTTTAATTTCCCTGTTTTGTCCCTGCATGAAGTAAGCAACTAGAGATTCTAGAAGCCACAAACCTAAGGTAATGCATTAAAATTAAAATAGACCTGAGAATAAAATTAACTAGAGAATTCAATTTAATTTTGGTTTTGTTTTACATTAGTAATATTTAAAATAATTAAGTAATTAATCAAAATAAGAATTTGCTGATCAATATCATAAAAAGAGAGAAATACAGAGCATAACAATATAGAAATAATCATAAACATATCAATATTCATTTCAGTACTGTTTATTTTGCCGCACACTGTATTGTTGAATGTTAAATCAGACTTTTCCAAAAAATTGGATTCGTTCCAATAACTCCTACGGGAGAGAATGTCATAACTCTATTGCACTTAACGGCTTGCGATACCGGATTGGTCTTCGGGTCACATTCAATTTGTGTCACCTTGTGTTGGACATCTTTTGTACGTGGAAATTGAACTTCTTTCTAGTTTAATCCGATCAAAGTTAAATGTCGTAAGTAAAGCTATTTCCGTATTGTGAACTATACTACTATTTGTCGAAGTTCGTTGAACAGAAAATGTTTCAGTTTCTATTTAATTAAAGAATAGTTTGGGTTTCCAGTCAGCTGTTGACATATTGAAACCAAAAATCCATGCAAAGTTTTTAAGATATCTGTGTAATTCTCTTTTCTTTCTTATTTTTTTAATTACACCTTTAAGTTTACAAACTTTTGTTATATTCACTTACCGAGAATAAATTAAACACTTATTATAGTCTAGGCAGTTGGCAGTTTTGATTTAAACGACTATCGAAGCTTATCAAGAGAAATCCAAAAAAATTGCCGGAAAGATAAAGACAAATATGTGTCTATCATTTGTCAGGAAGTAGAAATCCACTTACATCGAAATGAAACAAGAGATCTCTTTCAGAAAGTAAAGTTACTGGCTCGAGAATTTAAACCCAGAAATTACGCTATAGAGGATGAGACAGGTAATATGGTAAGCGATATGGATGCGGTTCTGGAGGCTTGGTAGAAATACTGCACACAACTCTATAAAGCTGAAACCTCCAACATTAATCATATAACAGCACTGCAAGTCTGAACAATAACCATAGAACAAGATATTCTAAGGTCTGAAGTCGATGAAGCCATAAAACACCTTAAAAGAAATAAATCACCTAATTGCGATGACATCACGGCAGAACTTTTACAGAACATGGGTGAACATGGTCTCTAATTAATGTGGAGACTGTGCAATCATGCATGGAGAATCGGCAAATGGCCCAGTGATTGGTGTACCGCACTATTTACTTCCATTCATAAGAAAGGCGTAACCACAAAATGTAGTAACTACCGAACCATTTCACTAATTTCACACCCAAGTAAAATTCTGTTGAGAATCATCAAGTGTCGCATGCAGTCATACCTGAATAGACAAATACCACAAGAACAGGCAGGCTTCGTGAGGGGTAAAGGCACAAGGAAGCAAATTCTTAATATGCGACAACTCATTGAGAAAGAACGAGAATTCAAAATTCCGATGATCATCTGCTTTCTGGATTATCAGAAGGCATTTGACTGTGAGACTGGGCAGTTTTGTGGAAAGGTCTACATGAGATGGGGGTTCCTGATCATCTGTCAGCTCTGGCGAAAAGCCTATATGAGAACAGTGAAAAAATAATTAGAATTAAAAACCATGTCAGATTCTTTTAAAATAGGTAGAGGAGTCCGACAAGGATGTATTCTAACTCCAAGTCTTTTTAATTTCTCCGGAAAATATGTAACGAGAAAATCACTCGACAAATGGAATGGCGCTATCTCTATCGCAAGAAAGAAGATCTCAAATCTCAGATATGCAGATGATACAACATTAATAACTGCATCCGAAGAAGAAATGTCCAGCCTGCTGCAGCTAGTGGAAGTCGAAAGCAATAGATGTGGTCTCAAGATCAATAAACAAAAACAAAAATTATGATAGTAGATTGTTCAATTTCACTTCAGACAACAGGAGCCTTAGACCAGTTTGGAGTGATTAACGAGTTCAATTATCTAGGATCCTACATCAGTAACACAGGATCTTGTGAAACAGAAATACGTAGGAGAATAGGTATGGCCAAAAACGCTATAAATCGATTATCTAAAATCTGGAAAGATCGCTCCTTGTTGAAGAACACCAAAATAAGATTAGTACGTGCCTTAATTTTTCCCATATTTAATTACGGATCCAAAACATGGACAATGAAATCGGGCGACAGAAAAAGGATTGACGCCTTTGAAAATTAGTGCTGGAGAAGAATGCTTCGGATCTCATGGACGGAACACAGAACAAATCACTCAATCCTTTAAGAGCTTAATATTCGGACTCGGCTTTCCTCTATTTGCCTCTCCACCGTCTTAAAATTTTTCGGCCATATTGCAAGAAGAAGTGATGATAATCTTGAGAGACTTATAATTTCCGGAAACGTTGAAGGGCGCAGAAGTAGAGGTCGCTCAACTACTCGATGGACGGATCAAGTACAGAAAGCGACAGTGGAAAAACATTCTCTGAATCCATGAGGGAAGCTCAGGACAGAAGCCGATGGAAAGAGATAGTTGCTCGTATTATAGGGAATGACGACACTCAGCAATGAGGAAACGACTAAGGAGGAGATAGTCTAGGCGCCAGAGGGGTCACCGTGTCCTTTTCAATTCTGATAGACAGACTCAACGGTTTCTTATGGATTTTTGGCTGCTGATTACGAATAATCTCCTATTATTGCCAATAAAACTAGCTTAAACCAAATCCAGGAAAAAGAATTATTTTAAGAATACATTGCGGTTAACAGGACTCACAAGATATTCATCAAACAGCAATTTTTGAAACTAAAGGCTAAACTAAAAACCAGAAGAAATATTGTTTGTACACTTGATAACTACAAATTAAGACGCACATCCTTTCACCCTTAGAACACCGACTGTAAGGGTAGAAACTCTACATTTTGTGTGAAAAATATGTTGCATCACTACGTATGAGGTGTTTTTATCTATGTTGTTCTAGCATTCTGTTCGTTCTCTCTGTGTCAGGTCGTGTTTCTTCGCGTATGTCATTATTGGTCCGATGACTTGTTCTTTCAATATTTCGTAAGTATCGGACCATTCACTTAATACTCTGTAATGACGTATATAGAAAATAAACTATTACACAAAAAATATTTTCTTGTGAAATATATAGTAACATATTATACATATAATGGATTTCTACGGCTGTCGCCGCCAGCTTCCAATTTTTTCTATCGTAACACATATCTTCATTTAACTGACTCGAATCCATTGCCTTCTGAATATTGTCCCTCCAGCTTCTCCGGTGACCGAACCATGTCAGCTGCCTCTTTTCAATATCGTCTATTATAGTTTATTCCACATTCACATGTTCTCTAATAGTTTCATTTTTTACACGTTCCGATCTCGAACCCTGACAACTTCTCCTCAAAAAGTCCATTTCTGTACTAAGTAGCTTCTTTTTATTTCTTGCACTTATGTCCCAAACTTCTCCACCGTAGATTGTAGCGCTCTTTATTATACTTTCATACATTCTTCTCTTTGTTTCCTTCCTGAAATCTTTTTCCCATAAAATTGAATTGAGGGATCTAGTGATGTTTCTACCGTTATTGATCCTGTGTTGTATTTCATCTTCACTATTTCCTCGTTGGTTAAATATGGCTCCCAGATATTTGCATTGTTTCACACCAACAATATGTCCTTCTTCCAATGGTAGGTTCTAAATGTCTTCGTTTGCCACTATAAAGTATTCTGACTTATCCATATTTATTACTAATCCTGCCTATTGGTAATATTCACTTAGCTTCCGCAAAGTACATATAATGTAAATAGGTAGTCGCTTTCCACTTTCAGTCCCATCCGTTATATACTGCTTTTGTCCACCTCTGTAAGGATTGGTCAAGGTATATTTTAAAGAGAGTGGGAGATAGAAAACATCCTTGTCGGAGGACTTTTGAAGTATTGAATGCCTAAGTGAAATTTTTGCCATTTTTGATTTTTGTGAAATATAACTAACAGAAACAACCAAACTAATTTGAACTCCAATATAATTAAACTGAATTGTCTCGAAGGACGCGCCATTAGTTCATAGTGCTTGGAAGGATACTTGACACTTTATTTTCAACCAGGGTGTAGAAAAATTGCACTGATCAACTGTATATGTTACAGTTCAAGTTGATTCTCAGTTAGAGTTGACTTTTCCTAGTTCGAGTCAACTCCAACTGAAACAAGCAGTAAAAGTTGATTTGAAAAATTTAAATCAACTGTTACTAGCTGAAGTTGACTCTTCCTAACTCTTGTTAGTAAAAGTAGATTATACAATTTATACGAGTATAATCTCACGTGCATTTTTGATGAGTGTGCGTCTCTTTGTTTTGACCGTTTCAACTACTTATTAGTCCAAGCTGTAACGTCGCCCCCGTTAGGTAAATTATTCTGATCCGATTTTTTTGCACAAACTTACTCAAACAAATACATCCTTATAACAAATACACAGTGTCGGGCGGTACCGCGGTCGAAAAATTGTTTAACCAATTTTTATTAACCAAATTCACAAAAATAATTCTTATCTACTCTACCTCCTATTATGTATAAGTTTTTATTGTGTGAAAATTGTAAATATAGATAGCAGTATATGAAGGGTTTAAAGTGTGCCTGAAGTAATAATGTATTTTAAATGGGATTTACTTTTTCGCACTGTTTTTTAACACACTTTCATATAATCAAATATCCTTAACTTTCGCCTTGCAATGGTGATGACATGTGAGCAATAAATTACAAAAAAAAGAATGTGTGTGTACTTTGTACGCACATAAGAAGTTATACTTCTACCACATATATTATGTGATTTTTAAGACAATACCAAAAATTTTAAAAAATAAAAGAATAAAACGCACACAAACACATTGAAAAATGCCACAAAGAAAAAATGATTTCTGAACGATAATAATTGTTGGCAAAAGTTTTAAATACGCATTTTCTGAAAAAAAAATTATATAACAAATATACTTACAATCATAAAATGCATAAAAAAATAAAAAAATAAAAACTTGCATCGGGAATCGAACCCGTGAATTTCGGGGCGCTTTGATTCCTAATCGAAGCCTAGACTCACTCGTCCAATTCCACATTATTTGTCATGTGGAAAAATAGGGTAACTGAACGTTTTACTGTTTGACAGTTGTTTTGAATATAATTAAATTATGTAGTTTAAATTTTGTGGAAGAAAATATTAAAATATAACAAAACAGTAAGAAAACAATATATTAGATGAAGATTGGTAGAACTTTTGTTGGTAATCAAATTAAGTATGTAAATCAAAGCATTACATACCTACTAGATAAATAAATCTACGCCAAAAAATCATAATTTAAAAATAAAAATCGGACCTAATTTGGGATTTCTCTCTAAAATCCCCATTCTTGAGAAAATAAATGTACATATTTCAACCTAATCCAAATGTATAATTACAATATGATTATAATAAAAACTACTTACCAAATTAGAATCAGTTTTCCTTGTCCAAAATAGTCCAAAAGTCCAAAAATATAGGTATATGAAAACTATTTAAAACGGCAGTATAACTATTAACTAACTTTTGTTTGTTGTTTTTTTTCACACAAATTTTAAAACGCAACAACCATAAATAATCTAACTACAGCTGTGCCACAGCCGCCATATTGAATAATTTTTGATATGTCATTTGAACATCCAATCAGAACAAAGTTATAATGCGCATGCGCCGGGATCATAGGTTTTAACATATAAAAATTCACCCTCATATCGCCGGTAAAGAAGTATAACTTCAAAAATTTGGACAGTTTTGTGGTTTGACAGAAGTTTGAATTTTTAAATGTCAAAGTTCTAAAAAATTGTAAAATAGGAATGTATTCCAGTGACGAAGAGTTGCAGTTTTTTATTTGTTTTTTGGTAGATAAAATATTGTATGGAATTGTGCGTGAAGTACTTTTTGCGCACTTAGGCGATGTATAGCACTCGGCCCGCTCGTGCTCTAAACATCGCGTGCGTGCGAAAAAAGCATACTTCACGAACTCTTTTATAAATAACTAAGTATTTCACTCCGGACAAATTTTTTTAGATTATTTTGGTCATTCGGAGCAAAAAAGGTCTCTTGTGGTTTTTCTCTAAAATTGATAGATTTAGAGTTATACGCGATTTAAAATTTGAAAAATGCGAAATGACCATTCTTAAGGCTTAATAACTCGATTAAAAACTATTATTATGAAAGTCAGAAAGTCACTTAATCAAAGTTATAGCCCCCTACAAGATCCTGAAGAAATTTTTGTCATTATTTTATTACTAAGCTGTTATTTTTAATTATCAACAATGACCGCTAAAAGCGTATTGAGGCGGCCGTCAATGTGAGTGTGAGTAAGATCCTCCATTCCGACCGTCCAATGGTGCATATCAGTCGCTATCACATTGACAGCCGCCTCAATACGCTCCTAGCGCTCATTGTTAATAATTAAAAATAACAGCTTAGTAATACAATAATAACAAATATTTCTTCAATACCTTGTAGGGAGGTTGTTAAAATTTGATTTCGTGACTTTCTGACTTTCATAATAATAATTTTTAACTGAGTTATTAAGCCTTGAAAATGGTTATTTTCGCATTTTTCAAATTTTAAATCGCGTATAACTCGAGAACAATTAATTTTACAGAAAAATCACAAAAGACCTCTTTTGCTCCGAATGGCTCAAATTAATTATGTAAAAAAAATGTCCGAAGTGAATTTTTTTTGTGAATTTGTTTAAAAAAAATTGTTTAAACAATTTTTTGATTACGGTACCACCTGACACCCTGTGGATTCGTTATAAGGACCTCTTTTTGAGTAAGTTTGTGCAAAAAAATCGAACTGGAATAATTTACCTAACGGGGGCGACGATAAAGCCTGGATTATAAATATAACGATTTGAACATAATATACAGTAACATTTAATTTCTAGAATCGGTTGTTTGTGTGAATCAACTTTTACTAAATGGTGTTGGGAAGAGTATACTTTAACTAGTTGGAGTCTACTTTTACTAGTAAATGTTGAATAAAAATCTTCATTTTATATTTATAATCAACTTTTACTAAAACCAGCTGTTTGAGTCGACTCGAACTAGGAAAAATCAACTCCAACTGGATAATCAACTTGAACTGTAACATATATCGCACACCTAGATCTAAAGAGAGTTAAGTCAAAAAAGGACTTTTTTCAAAAAACACGAAAAACTGTTTTCGGTGTCCATGTGCACTGCGGGAGTGTTTTGTTTTTATGGTTTGCTTTATTTATACACTAGAATATTATGTTGAAGTACTTTAACGTTTAATACACGTTTTAAGGCTAAAAATCGATATTTTTGAATTATTTCCCTTTTGCATATTAATATATTTATATTTGTTATACTAACTTGAGTTGAGCCTGTGTTTGTGAATTAAGTTTGTAGTTGCCTCTCTTTTGAAGAGACATTGTTCATTTAGTTAGAACGAAGTGACTTTTTGGTTGGATGATGATTATTGTTTTCTTCTTAAATCGGCTTGAATAATACCTAATTCTGTTTTCTTCGAATATGCTGTTTTTATCGCTTTATTGCTCAAATCAAGAGTTTATTTGAAAAATGCCTTGCATATTTGTATTTTGGATCCATTAATCTCAAAGCAAAAGGGATTGTTGAGAGCTCTAAAATTGTGTGTACTTAAGTACCGATATTTAGACTTTATTTGTTGCGAGTGGCGTACTAAGAATTCTTTTTGCTTTCCAAGATCGCCGAGTGCCCAATATTCATCAAAGTCCTGTTGTCTTGAAATCTTATCCACTTTATCTTTGCATTTTAGGCGACATTTGTCTCCACAGGGTGGTCCAACCATTCTTGTTAGAATTAGTGTTTTAGATTTTGACAGGGTAGTATATCTATCTCAATCTCAGTAGCAGTTTCAGGAACCATAACACCTTCTGGGCCAACTTTGTCACTATCATCTTCGGTATCCGATGCACTGGAGCTGCTGCTGCTGGATCAAGTTACCGATGATGATGAAGGTACGATCTTAGGTGGGTGCGCATTTTTGTTTAACAATTGAAAATTAGGATCTTTATCTTAGTTGTCAATATCACTTTCATCGCTCCAAATAAGTGAAATATAATAGTCCGGAGCTGCTGTTTATATGTGCTAGGGATAGATGATTAACCGGTATCAAAACAGCATGAGTTTCTTTGTATGGAACTTTATCACTTGATGACATCTTCAAGTTATCTTCCACGGTTGCATGTTGACTAGAAGTTATAGGAGTGATATTTTATTTATACTGTTCTTCTACCATACTTACTAACAATCGCCGGCGATTCATTGTTTTCCTGAAATATACAATGTTTATTTTACTAACTTATAGAGTCATGTGCCACAAATCAATTTAGCAAGCTCACAAAAAACATTTTTAATGTTTTTGACTAAGTTGTAAAGATACATTTGTCAGAAACCATCTAAAGGGATCCAACTTGAAAAATTGGCAGTAAAAGAGGAACCAATATTGTTAATGGTAAGATAAACATTAAACTGTACTACGACCTACAAACTCGAATCGTCAATAACGAAATAAGTTTAATTTTGATAAGATTTTACAGAAAAAAGGAAGTATGAAATATGACTCAGCAAAACAGACACAACTACAATATCGAAAATGTTTCAAGAGTAGGGTAACAACTAAAAATAAAAATAAAATCTTTACTTACCTTGCCAGTGATACAGGTTTAACTCAAATTGTTGTATTCTTGCAATTAGCACTAACCATTTAAAAGGTGACAACTCAAAATAATACTGCTTCAAATTTCAACTCAACAGGTACAACTCAAAATAACTCTATACTTTTTACGAAGAACACTTGCACTCCGCTTGTAATTCTGATTGCATCTAGCATTGTTCCCATTTATGCGCGGTGGGATCTGGCTCGCTCGTTCAACAAAAGAGACTCTAGGTGCCATCTAGCGTTGAATTTTGCACATATTTTTAAATCTCTTTTATTGATCGATAGGTATCCGTACAGAGAATTAAATGGTGAGCTTAACTCAATTTCACATATTTTTGACTTAACTCTCTTTAGATCTAGGTGTGCGATATACTCATGAGAAGCACGAAATAAAGTAAACATTATGGCATATTGTTTTTTAACTTTTGGTCATGCCCCCTACTATAAACAACCATTTTATGCATATAAATCAGTTAATAGCTTAATAATTTATATATTTGATAAGACCTAGAACAAATTATTTTCTTTAATTAAACAATAATGCACATAAAGTATATTTCATAAGAGCTTGAACAAGAGTTTGGATCAATAATTTTTTCTATCGGGTAATATAAGCTAGTTTTATTCAAATATCAGAAAATAGGTCGCACTCGTAGTAAAGGGGACCGTAGAATTTCTCTGATTAAGCGGTTTTATTCAACTAAAAAGTTTAAGTGAAATTACTGCTGGATTTCCATCGAGGATTTACGACGTACCTACTCCGCTATTACTTTAGAAGAATTCACGAGTGCTAGGACTCATTTACATTACTTTAGTTTTTACAGACAGTTTATTTTTGACTGCATGAATTCTGTATATTACACAGCGGGGGCCAAACTTAATGTAGATGAAGTAACATCGTTAGGTAATTACTGATTTATTAAATTTTTTTCATCTTGTAGTGCTTCTCCGTTTCAGATGTTGGCGACCACCATGGCAATCTCTACTTAGCACACTGACGCTCTGAAAATATTTGTGGTTGTTGTGTTAAATCACGTACTTCCTGATACTCATTTTTCTTCACTTTTCCCTGTAAGATTAGTTACAGTTTACAGCAGTCCATATGAATCACATATTTCAGAAACCCCACAAGTACGCCGAACATCATTTTTCGTGGTGGACAAAAGACTGATTTGCAATTAAATCCTGTTATTTATTACAATTTTAATGAGATGTTTGTGTGCATATGAGTGTTTTACAATGATTTTATTCATTTTGAATATTAATTTTTACTTTTTTGTTAATTTTACAAAAAGATTTTGTCGCTGCACTTCCGGGGTTTTTGAATTACAGGTAAAAATAAAAAGTATTACTTGCAAAAAGTGAGATGTTTGTTCAATTACATACATTAAATATTATAAATATGTCGTAAATACAAAGTTAGTCAAGAACGTCATGTGGGTCTTATTTGACCACTACTGGCCATCCAAAAATCTCCTTGTAGAAGCTCTGAACATTATTGTCATATGTTAAGCAGGATTTTAACTTCTGTAGATCTCTTATTTTTTCACATTAATGGCGATACATCCTTTTGGATATGCTGCTGTCTTTGGAGAATAGGTTTTGAGTTGGTCTTACTTAACTGATATTCAAACTGTACAGCCGAGTATATAAAATCACGTGCTACAACATAATCAGGTTTTCTTGAATCATGCGTAAAGTGCATAAAGGATGCAATAACAAAAGTATTTTTCATTTCTCTAGTAATTCTACGAGCATAAGAGTCAACTGACAGACAGTTTTGCTTATAGTACTTGGGCCACCACGACTTATAGTCTATTATCATATCAATATGCACTACATAAATAGAAAATTTTTGTCTTTGACTGGCATTCGCAATTAACTCCAAGTAGTCCATTACAGTGTAAATTCGATCTGTTTTCTTCATTTTTCATTTGACTGCAGCAAAATATCCAACACATGGAAGAAAACTTAGATCTCTAATGGGGAAATGTTGATTAATTATCTCAAAACGTCCTGTAGATACCAGGGTAGCTTCTTCTTCTTAACGTGCCCTATCAAGTCCCCTTGATGTTGGCGATTAACATGGCGAAACTGTCTCTGTCTCGAGCTATTCTAAATAGGTGTTCTGCTTTCTTTATTCCTGTCCACTCCCGGATATTCTTCAACCAAGATGCCTGCTTTCTACCAATTCCTCTGCGTCCTTCGATTTTACCCATCATAATAAGTTGAAGAATATTATACTGGTCTCCCCTTACTACGTGTCCAAAATAGGCCATCTTTCTATATTTGATGTTATCAAGCAACTCGCGGGTAGCATTTGCTCTCTTAAGGACTGCCACATTTGTCAGCATAGCCGTCCATGGTATTTTCAGTATACGTCTGTGCAGCCACATTTCAAAGGCCTCCAAACGGTTAATGGTGGATATTTTTAATGTCCATGCTTCGACACCATACAAGAGGACTGACCAAATGTAGCATTTAATCATACGCTTTCGAAGTTGAAGTTGCAAGGTATCATTACAGAAGAATGACCTCATTTTTAAAAATGTCGTGCGTGCCATCTCGATTCTACATTTTATCTCTTTAACTGGATCTAGTTGTTCAGTAACATGGCAACCAAGATGTTTAAAACTGGGAACTCTTTGAATTATATGACCATCAACATATAACCGTGAATCTTGATGGGCCAAACGGCTAAATACCATATGTATTTTGTTTTTGAACACTTTATATTTAGGCCAAACTCTCTTCCCACTGTGTCAATGGCATTTAAAAGGTGTTGTAATCTTCAATTCAACGTTCTATGAAAATCTAATGTGGCTAACTTCTCGGGCCCTCCAACTTAATGAAGTCCCGTTTGTCAAAGGTTCTGCCAGTTTGACCGATGTAACTGGTGACTGTCCGAAAACTTACATTGGTCAAACTGGCAGAACCTTTGACAAACGGATAGCAGAACACAAAAGGGCTTTCAACAATAGGAAAACAGACACTTCTACATACGCACTTCACTTTCTAGACCATAATCATTATTTTAATGAAGAGTTTCAAATTCTGCATATTCAAAATAAAGGCCTTAAACTATCTTTATTAGAATCTATGGAAATTAATAAATTAAAAAATACAGATATAATTCTGAATGACCAACTCGAGACAAACAGCTCCCCACTCCTAAACCTCTTCAGGTAAAGACTTTTAAAGGCAAACACATAGTAAACTAAATCACTTGAGAAAGGCACTCTGCCGAAACAACTGTAGTAACATAGTTATAATAAATTTTGTGGAAGTATAGAAAACAAACGTTTTTAGTGATTTATTGTTAGATATATTTATGTTGTTCTTTGTGGTCTAAGTATGTATTGTTGATACGCAACTTATTGTGGGCACATATCTCTATTAGTGAATCTCCGTTATCATTTGTTGGTGCTTCGTTGAACTTGTGCAGTATTCCTTGGATGGACGTATTTTCTATTCTTCAGTTGAAATCTCCCAACAAGAATATTTTTCTCTTTGTGGCAATATATCTAGGGTCTCTTGAAGTGTTTCGAAAAATTCTTATCTCTCGTTCTTTGGTTTGTTTACGTCTTGTGCATACATGCTAACAGTATGGATTTTTCATTAGCTTACTTCCTACTTTGTTTCTGATAGGCTTAGTGTAACTAACTATCTGCCCGTCCGATGGAGTGGTGTGTCAACGTCCTACTTTACGGACTTATTTTTTCGCCGAAGTGATGGTAAATTTGAACTACTTCTCGCGCTATAACTCGAATAAAAATATCGTAATTCCTAGTAGCATGCACATCGCCATATGGATTTAACAAATCAATCAAATCGTTTTACGGAAACTTTCTGTGTGAAATATTCATGTGATTTGTCAATTTAAGAAAGATACCTCGCTTCAATTGCTCTATTTTAGAATTTACGTGAAAATATTATTTGTAAACCTAGATCACAGTTAAAGGCGATACTCTCGGCTCAGAATTAAAGCAGATCTCCTCGAGCGAACTACAAAGAGTATAATGGTTTGTTCTAATTTAAGTCCTTTAGAGTAAAAGTTTACAACAGATTTTTTGCCAGGAAGGAAAGTTGCTGGTTTTGTTAGGCTTTTGTCTACTTTAACAGACACTTTCTCTAATATTTATAAACTGGTTTGTGGAACACTCGAAAATAATAATAAAATAAATCTTATTTGTATATAAAAATATATATATATATATATATATATATATATATATATATATATATATATATATATATATATATATAAATATATATATATATATATATATATATATATATATATATATATATATTTTTTATTTAAATTTATGTGTCTCGGCTGCGATGGCCATTGACACAAACAATATTGGTTATATAATAATTAATTACAATAAGGACTTAAAACTAATTATTATAACAGTTAATGTCTAAATTTTAAATAACATTAGGTAAAAATTATAAAGAAAAAAAAATTGGATATACAATCATGGGATACTATAGAGACGTACAACTAATTATTACAACAACTATTAATTATTAATTATAATGATTAGTTATTAATCACTAAATTTTGAATAACATGTAGAGATTATAAAGACAAAATATTATATTGTGTTAAATAATTGAATGTCTTTCAAGAAACTAATTAGGTTACGAAGTTGATCGGACGAGTTTAAAATATCTTTAATATTTGACTTAAGTTTATGTTGATTTCTCTGCGTCACATACTGAGGACACTCAGTAAGGATGTGTTTCACGCTTAAAATACTAAAGCAAGTTTGACAATTAGGCTTCGGTTCAGACTTCATTAAGTATTCGTGTGTGTATCGGGTATGTCCAATGTCCATGTCCAATTCTCAACCTTCTAATGACTGCTTTTTCTTTTCTAGTCATAGTTGGGAGTTCAAATATATTGACAGTCTGTCGGATCTCGTGTAATGTGTTTTTGATTGTGTTCCAGTGGATTTGCCAAGAGATATGTTGTTGCTGCTTAAACATCTGCTTCAAATCACTACAGATTTGAACATGTTCTTTTGATTGCTGACCATTTAGTGTAGAGGCTAGTTTGGCGACGTGATCTGCTTTTTCATTACCGGGGATACCGATATGGGATGGTATCCAGATGATAGTAACAACTACGCCTTGAGAAGCAAGTGTACTATAGATGTTATGGATTTCGTGAACTAAAGGATGTTGAACATATAAACTTTTTATGGATAAGAGTGATGATAAGGAATCTGTGCATATAGCTTGGTTTTTACTATCGATTTGAATCTGGTAATAAAAATGATTTTATAGTCTTATCAACTGTGGTAACAGCACATCCAGTTCCTATTTCACTTTTGGAAACATCTGTGTTTAAAACTTTTTGGAATTGTTTGTTCTCTATGATTTCTTCAAAGTATTGTCTTATCACAATGCTCGGAGTTTCGTGTTTGTTGTAGGTCAACAAAAAAGTATTTAAATGTAGGATTGATCTGCTCCAAGGAGAAGAGCTGGAATTGGATATGGAAGTGTTTTGGTACTATCGATGGGATTTCTTAAAGTTGATTTCTGGATTTCAATAATTGATTGGATCGTTTTCGGTAAATCCGAGAGAGGTTTTGAATTTATTGACGATAGACGGGGTTAGATGGATTTGCGGATACTATAGCAAAGTAAGATTGTAGGAGATACTCTCGTCGAATCCAGAGGGGTGGTTCATTAGCCTCGCAATAAAGGCTCTCTACAGGAATGGATTTGAAGGCGCCTAAACAGAGACAAATGGAAGTATTATGCACAGAGTTGAGTAACTTTAAGTCAGACTTTGACGCAGACATGTAAATGAAACTACCGTAGTCCAGTTTGGAGCGAATTAAGGCTCTATAGACATTGAGTAAAATACTTTCGTCTGCACCCCAAGTATACTCTGACAGTGCCTTGATTATATTAAGCCTCTTCATGGTATCTCCTTTTAGTTTGTTAATATGCTCTTTCCAAGTTAGTCTACTATCAAAAATTAAACCAAGTATTTTGTAGTGTGTTACAGTTTGCAATGGAATCTCGTTGAGATATACAATAGGATTTTGGCTACAAGGACTTCTGCTAAATCGAATTAACTTTGATTTGGAAGGTGATAGTATTAATCCTGTCTTTTTAGCCCATTCGTTAAGTTGATTTACGGCGGTTTGCAGTACTTTACATGTGGCGGTTGTATTTTTTCCTTGAAAATATAGAACAAGATCATCCGCATACATTACATATTTGACTGGTTGACAAACACTCGAACAGATGTCATTTATTGCGAGTATAAACAAGGTTGTACTGAGTACGGAACCTTGTGGGACTCCATTATTTTGCGGGTATGTTGCAGATATTTCACCGTTTACTTTTACCTTGAAAGTTCTTTTTTTTTAAGTTTTGTATGAAGAAATAAATATTTCCTGTAATATTGTATTGAAGAAACTTTTGAAGAATGGCTGGTCGTGAAATGTTATCGAAGGCTCCTTCTATATCACAAGCGGTAGCGATAACATCTTGTTTATTCGAAAAGGCGGTAGCTATTTGTGTTTGCAGTAACACTAAATTATTATCAAGTGTAGAACGGTGGCGTCTGAAGCCAGATTGGGCTTCGTTAATTATAGCATATTTTCCTAGAAGCCAGGTTAATCTTGAGTTAATCATTTTCTCGAGAAGTTTGCATGACGAGCAGGTCAGTGAAATTGGCCTAGATGATTTTGGCAGATTGGAAGGTTGATCGGGTTTTTTATTGGTATGATGATTGACTTGGACTACATACGAGGAAATTTCTCAGTAAGCCATATTTTATTGTACATATTTAGAAGTTTTGCAAGGTTGGATTCGGATAAATTTTTTAAAAATATGTATGGAATATTATCTGGTCCGACAGTGGAGTTTTACAAGACGCTAGAGCTACTGTTAATTCTTCTAGTGCAAAAGGGAGGTTGATAGCGGCTATATCGTGTCTACTAATTTGAGGAGTGTGAGAAGTTCACGAATTTTGCTCATTTAGACTTTGGTTATGCTCGAGTTCATATCTAAATTTCAGTGCGAAACTTTCAGCCATAATATGCGAAATTGTTTGCTATCTGTAAGTAATTTTCCTTCCTGTGTAATTGCTGGGATTTTTGGTGAAGATTTCTGTCCTCTCATTTGTCTTATTTTTGTCCACACTTGTGTTGGAGAAGTATCACTGGTAAGAGTCGAAACAAAATTTTGCCAGGAATCTTTCTTACTTTTTTTAACAACATATTTAGCTTTAGCTTTTAGTCTTTTGAAGCAAATTAGGTTTTCTTGACTTCTTTTTCTTCGATATCTGTTAAGAGCAGTTTTACATTATTGTACTATTTGTTCGCATTCTGGATTCCACCATGGTACAGCCTTTTTAGAGGGGCAAATTGATATTTTCTGGACATGAGTTTCTGCAGCCATGATAATGCAATTATTAAAAAGAGTTATTGTCTCGTCAATATCTTCAGACTCTTGTACTAATGAGAGTAGGTTTTCGGCACTACTTTTGAAATGATTCCAGTCTGCTTTAGCAATATTCCACTTAGTGACGATGCAATGTTTTTTATGACTATTTGTTATGACTATCGTGAAATGATTACTATCGTATAGGCTATCTAACGTATACCATGAGAGTGAATCAGCTAACTTGGGATCACATATACTTAAGTCAATAGACGAGTAACTTCCTGATGCGATATTAAAATATGTGTTAGCTCCACTGTTCATCAAACAAGCATTATTGCAGTTCAATACGGTTTCTATGATTATTCCCCTTCCGAATGTTTTCTTGGAGCCCACATAGTATTATGGGCGTTGAAGTCTCCGACTAGTATAAATGGGCTAGGTAGTTGGCGCACTAAATCATCTAACTTGATTTCAGTGAGGTTATAGTTAGGTGGAATATAAATACTGCATATAGTTATTTTATCAGGACACCAGATAGTTACTGCTATAGCCTCCAAATTAGTGGTTAGAATATGATGTAAAGAAAATAAATCGTTAGACACGAAAATAGAGGTTCCTCCACTTGCTCTAGTAAATGTTGTTCGAAGAAAATGGTAACCTTTAAAGTTTTTAAGCTCTAGTTTATGAGAGTCTTTAAAATTAGTTTTTTGAAAGCAAATTATATCGGCTTCTGTATTGTTGATTAGCTGTTGTATGCATTCTAAGCGAGGGTAAAACCCATCGCAATTCCACTGAACTAGCGTGAAAGTAATGGCTTTAGGTAGTTAAGGAAGAGTCTGAGAGATAATCGTTGTCATTATTGGTTGATTGAGATGCTGTACTTTCCGTTTCTGTGTTGTCTATATTTAACTGTTTTTTAATTTTCTTAGAGACTCTTGTAAATCTATTTTTCGCTGTTCTGTCTTCAAGTGAGGGGTATATTTTTGACATATCGTCAAGGAGTGCCTGGACATTTGGAGTGAACTCCTCTGCTTCGTGCAAGGGGTTATCACTGCCGAATGTATTTTCAAGGAAGGCTAGGAAATTTTCAACAGGAAGGGAAAATGAGTCTGGATTTTCTTGAAAAAGATTTTGGATAGTGTGAATTGTGGAATTAGTTACTTTAGACTTATCGGGGGAGTCTTTCTTAGATCTTTTGGCTTTATGCTTAGTGGGAACAATTACATCTGATGTGGGCATTTCATTGATTTTAGTGGGTGTATGTTTAGAAGTTTGTGTTTCTAAAGAGCTTGTATCACTGATGTCAGAACGACTTCGTTTCTGACTGGTGAATGGGGGAAGAAAATCATTATTTGGGGTTATGGAAGTAATGAGAACATCGACTGTATTTATTTGTTGACTAAGATGTAGATTATTTGTTGGGTTTGAAAGTGTATCATTATTTGATATTGGGGAAGTGGGATTGGGTTTAGTAGGGAACGATTGTTCATTTAGGGAAGGATTTCTAGGAGGATTTTGACAATTATTTGCCGTGTGACCTTGTTGTTTGCATAAAAAACAAACCATTTTATCCGTAGAGAGAAATATCCTGTGAGAGTTGTTGTCAAAAGGGATTATTATTGAAGTTTGCAGCTCAAAGTTTTCTGTGGATGGAGTGACATATACTTGTCTTCTGAAACTCATAATATGAGTAAATACATCACCGGAGATTCCAGCTTTTAGATATGAGACTGGTGACGCGAGTTGTAGACCTAGATCTTTGAGATGTTTTTCTATGATGTCGTGTGGGATTGATGGACATACGCTGGAAATTATAAGCCTTTTAGCTGGGGTTACTAGTCTGCGTACTGGTAGTTCAATTGTATTTATTTTAATTGTAGGATGTTTAGTTATAATTTGATCGACGAGTTCAGAATTTGTAAGGTAGAGACAGATTCTGTTATTGGAAATTCTTGAGGCGAAGCAGATATTTTTCGGATTAACAATATTACCTATGGCCTTGACATAGTCGAGTAGTACTAAATTTGGTTCTGCATGAATTAAAATTGCTTCGGTCTTCTTCGGATACTTCGGACGCGGTTTAGTCATAGTAGCAGTTGCATATGAACTAGTAAGATTACTGGAATAATTGGGTGCAGACATGGTGTTGCTAACAGTGGGAGAATATTGATTTAAATTGTGACTCATGTAGCCAAAAGTAACTTGAATTTGTTTATATTAACGCTTTGCATGTCTGGAAATAAGTGATAACCTTGGATACATCACTGCAATACTGGTTGCCTAACCGTTAGCTATCTTAAAGGAAAAAAACCTCTTTTCTTTTCTGTTTTGAATGTCCCAAGTAGAATATACAACGGCGATGAAACGTGTTTCCAGTTTTGTCCAAAAATGGGTAAAGTTATTGTACCAATAGGTTTCCGCAATGTATACGAAGTTGACCAATGAGAAGCGAAAAAAATGTGACAGTAATGTTTACGTTTTCGGCCGAAGGCGATACCACTTCACCTTTAATAATCTACCCAAACAAGCGTCTGTCAAAAGCAGTTGTTAATAGTGTTCCAGACACATGGGGAATCGGATTAACCTTCCGATGACCAACCTTTTTTTGTTACACGGATGACCAAGGGGGGCAAAAAGACCCCAGGTCAAAAATGTCAAAAATGACAATTAACAAAAAAATAAAGTTTTTTTTTTATTTTTTATTTTTTTTGCCATGACTTTGTCATTCAGCCAGTCACAACATGAGTATTAGTGTCATGTGTAGTATGTATGTTGGGTAAGTGTCTTGTTACTTTGCAAAGTCGACATCATTAGCGTAAAACTACTTGTTATTACACATAATGGACGCTATTTTACTAAACATCAACTTCAGAATATATTTTTTATTCGTAAAATATAGGGTATTTTTTTATTTCAAAATATGAGGATATCTAGAATGATATTAAAGTCAAATAAAAAAATAATGATTTAAAAATTAAAAATACTTTTGAATTTATTAAAGAAAAACATACGCTGGGGTCACAATTTCCCCCGCTTGGTCATCCGAAGGTTAAGCGATAACGGCTAGATGAAAACAGAAATTTTTATAGATTATACAGGGTGTAACGAAAATACAGGTCATAAATTAAATCACATATTGTGAGACCAAAAATAGTTCGAAAGAACTTAATTTACCTTAGTACAAATATGCACATAAAAAAAGTTACAGCACTTTGAAATTACAAAATAAAAACCGATTTTTTCGAATATATCGAAGACTATTAGAGATTTTTTATTGAAAATGGACGTGTGGCATTCTTATGGCAGGAACATCTTAAAAAATAATTATAGTGAAATTTGTGCACCCCATAAAAATTTTATGGGGGTTTTGTTCCCTTAAACCCCCCAAACTTTTGTGTACGTTCCAATTAAATTATTATTGTGGTACCATTAGTTAAATTCAATATTTCTATAACTTTTTTGCCTCTTATTATTTTTTCGATAAGGCAGTTTTTATCGAGTTGCGGTGTCTTTTTTAATATGTTTACATAAAATTTTTATAGGGGTTTTGTTCCTTTAAACCCTCCAAATGTTTGGGTATGTTCCAATTAAACGTTTACTGCGGTACCATTAGTTAAACACAGTATTTTTAAAACTTTTTTGCCTCTTTGTATTTTTTCGAGAAGTCACTTTTTATCAAGATATTACTTCTTTTTTAATATGGTTCAAAATATACCTAAAAATGTAAATCATAAATAAATTTTCATATTATTACCAAGTCTCCATAATCGTACTTAGCCATATACAAATATGTGGTGGATTTGACAAATATTCAAAATATCTAGATAAAAACTGACTTTTGGAAAAAGTACTGGGAGGCAAAAAAGTTTTTAAAATATCGTTTTTGGCTAATGGTACTACAATAATAACTAAATTGGAACGTACACAAAAGTTTGGGGGGTATAAAGGAACAAAACCCCCATAAAATTTTTATGGGGTGTCCAAATTTCACTATAATTTTTTCTTAAGATACTACTACCATAAGAATTCCACATATCTATTTTCAATAAAAGATCTCTAATAGTTTTCGATATATTGGAAAAATCGATTTTTATTTTGTAATTTCAAAGGGCTGTAACTTTTTTTATGTGCACATTTTACTAAGGTAAGTTAGGTTCAATCGAACTATTTTGGGTCCCAGAATATGTGATTAAATTTATGACCTGTATTTTTGTTACACCCTGTATACAAAATGTATTTCATCCATATTTAAAAAAAGAAAAATGTTGAATTTTCTGTTATCCTTTTTGTGGACGGCCATGCAACTCATCTTAGCTATCAACTTAGTACTCTTGTGCAAAGCTTGGTATTGTTCTCATACCTCTTTACCCTAACTCTACCAGACCAGGATATTACAGCCTGCAGGTGTCTAGAACTTTAGACCACTTAAGGCAATGTGGAAAAATCGCTGTTAGATTGGCGTCGTAAAAATCCATTTTTTTTAATTTTCCAAAGAACATTTTGCACAAATCCTTAAAGAAGCTGCATATTCTCTAAAGCCTGAAGTTGCTTCTAGCGGATTTAAAGCTTGTGGATTATGTATATCCGTGGAATCCAAATTCAATCGACTATGACAAATGTTTAGGCAAAAACTATCCAAAAATAACCGGTTCCAATGTTGCAAACACTGAGAAGCGTCAGATTGTTAATAATTGGGTTTGAAATTATCAAAAGTTTATTGAAATAGTTGGAATAAATAAGTCATTAGAACTTGATGATTTTGGCGCCTTAGTTACTGGATGTGATGAAAGCTGTAAAAATTTTATATTATTACAAAAATTGAAAACCTGTTTTTAATCTGAAACGGAATCTGACACAGATAACCATACAATAGAGATACAAATAGAAGATCTAAATGATAGCGTAGTACATTACAACGATGAAATATTTTTAAACGAAGACAATATAGAAGATATACCTATTGCTTTTTGCGATAAACAACCCGCCGATGAGGGCAGCATTAATACAAAAAAAATTGTCGTACTGCAAAATACAATTCTGACATAGGCTTCTATTTCGTCAGTTGGTTTTTACCAAAATTTAAATTGTGTTTTAGAGAATACAGCCTTTTGATTTTTAGTTTGGTAATTTAAAATTTTTTTATATTTTGTAACTAATTGAATTAAAATATATTTTTTTTTATTTTGATGTTTTGTTTTAATTGTGTAGGTGATCGTTTAAAATTACCTAGGTAGGTATCTATGTATCTTCCACAAAATAATTGGTGCCAATAATTGGAAAATATATGGTGCCAACGAATAGCATACGAGTGCCAATAATTAGAAAACTTCGATTTTCAATAAAATTAAATAAAATTTAACTATAGCAATCAAAATATGATTACAAAATATTCAAATAAGTGGCCCGAAAGTGATAAATATTCATAAAAAATACATATCGATCATATGGAAAACACTTGATTATTTAGAGGTAATTTTATTAATACGATCTTCTTAGAGTGCCAATCATTGGGTAGTTTACCCTTATTTCCGTAATCCTTTATTCATATATTAATAACCACCCACACGAATTTTCCTTTTAAGCACGATGGTAGTCAATTTATATTCTCTTTAAAGTTTATTCCATTCCGGAGTGACAGGACAACCTAGCATACTCAAGCGCTAACTGAACCACAGATCTACACTACACCCACAAAATGCATTTTAAACTACGGGAATATCATCTGGAATTCTATACATTCTGAATTAAACTGATTTTACAAAGGTTTTACATGTTGTTTGTAAGACCACAGTAAAACTAAACCAAACTGTCTGACTACGTATACCCGTGTATAGAGACAAAACAGCCCTTGTTTCCTTTACGGATACTCGAACTGATTTAGACATCAGTAAATAGGTAATGAGTTTGAAAAGTAATCAGAAAGTTGCTTTCGATAAGAGATGCCAGTTAAAGCATGTTCAATTATATAAAGTAACTAATACCTATTTATACACTGAGAGACAGTATCTCTCGGTAATAATTTATTTTGTAATACAGTTTGACTTGTCTAGAACCCGTGGATATTTTATTTTCCATGCAACGCTTGCAATTTTGTTTTGAAAATAATTAAACTAGCTCATCATAGTGCTCCGAATCAATTAACCTCCAACCAAAGAAATCAAACATCGTTATCCAACACAACAAAATATATCTTTGCAAAACCCCAATAATACAACCCCTTCGCAATGTGAACAATTGTTTATTTCTAACGGCCCAGAGATACCGAAGAAAGTAGATGCCGTGAAATGGGGTGAGATTGATCAATTTTAACTTTATTTGATTTATATTTTAAATGTTTTTGTGACTGTTCTATATCTAAAGAGTAGTGATTAAACACTAGTTTTGTTTTAATTATTAAGAAAATCCACTTATCTCATAAAAAAGGGTGATCAATCTTAGACCCGTGACTGGGGTGAGATTGACCATGATGATTCTACGGCATGAAACAGTAGTGCTTTTAAATAGAATATGATCAATCTTAACCCTGACTAATTCGGTCAGACAGTTTTTCGAATTTTTACACAGGCGTGAGATTGATCATGCAGGGTGAGAATGATCACACTATTTTTATTGTACTATTCTTTATTTATACAAAAAAAAACATATTTTAACAACTAAAAATGTAATTCAGAACAATTTATAAAAAAAGAAAATTTGATTTAACATACTTTTATATTAATTTCTCCGCGAAAATGATATTATTGTATCCTATCAGAAATCGTCTCAAGTGTCGGATCTGGTATAAGGCAACTACTTCCTTGAAGGGAACAGTGGATAAGTCATTTTCAATTATTTTGAAAATCTTCCTCGATCTTGCTGATTTAAGGCCTTGAACTTCGATTTCTTCTCCTTCTAAAACTCCTTTTACCTGACAGACCTAGCGAAATTCCGTCTTTTTCCGAGAACAAGACAAAAATCTCACTAACAGGAATTTTCCATTGGTGATGTTTTCTAATGAAGGACAGAAGTATTCAACCTCCTCTTTATCTTTGTTAATATCAACATCACTGTTGCTGTCATCTAATTCCAGGTTTTCATTTGAATCATCGTCACTGGACTCCTCTGATGGTTTAGGTGCTGTAACACTTTGACCAGGTTCAGCTGCCAACAGTTTTTTTTGCGTCTAGGTTTTTCAGAGCCGAAATTGTACCTCAAGTCTTTCAAAAAGTTAGTAAGAGAGCATCTAAGCTCGACTTGATCAATAGCGTCTTGTGGTAGCTTTTCCAAAACTCGATTGGGGTTGAAGGGTGCAATGCCACATGCTTCAAAACCAGAAAGTACATTTCTTTTTACAGCACTTTTCTCTCCGTCTGGATTTTTAGGTGGTACTTTATTCATGATTTCATGTGTTTGCTTTAACAGCTTAGGAAATTCATTTTTCAAAATGCCAGAGGTTTTGAAATTTTGCATTTTCCATGATGTTAAAATTTTCCTTCAGTTTTCTTTTAAGGGCCTGAAGAATGCAACATCCAATGGCTGGCAAATATTAGTAGAGTTGGCTGGTAAGCATGCAAATATTATATTATTTTCTTCACATTGTCTCAGAACATTTGGATTAAAATGAGATGCTAGGTTGTCCCCTATTAACACCTTTTCTCCATCGAGTCGCCTAGCATGTGGTAAGAAGCAAGTGACAAACCAATTATTGAATGTTGATATATCAATCCAACCATGGGAAGTTCGATTATATCGTGTCCCCAGTGAGTAACATGGCTGTTCGCAGCATGGGCTGCCCTTGGGACCATTTTCTGTCCAAGTATCCCATAAACTTTCCGCCTTGTATATGACGTAAAGTGGCAGAAGTATAGCTGAGGCGGATCCACAAATAATTATTGATATAGCAGATTTTGAATGGTTACATATTTTTTCGGGATATTTAGTACCTCTTCGGTAGATGCACAATTTTTTCCGGGGTCATCTGAGACGTTGGACTCGTCGTAATTAAAAATATTTTCAACTGGAACATTTTCAATCGTTTGTTGTAAATTGTCAAAGTATTTTTTAATCAGGTCCGGAGATACTTCTGCCCTGCTCTTTTTAATATTAGTTGCTAATCTTTTACCAGCAATACCTCCGTGACTCTTCAACAAGCTATTTACCCAGTCAATTCCAGGAATATTCTCCTTAAACCTAGATACACTTCTACCAGTTTTGTCCAAAAAACTTTTGACGAACATTCTCAAATCCATTGCACTTAGAGGATATCCCCAATCTGCACGTTAAAATGCTATTAATAATGGCTACCTCTTCTTCATATGTGAATACAGATTGTCCACCTGTTTTCTTAATCTTTCTTCCACGGTACTTGTTATTTAAAGTTCCGTAGGACAATTTGTATTTTTTTGCGGCTTTTCTTAGCGATAATCCATTTTCCAATACATCGTGCAACGCCTGATTAACTTGTTCTTCATTAAAATTGCCATTCTACTGCCCAATTGTCTTTTGTACGTTCTTCCCATTTTGATTGATACTCTCAAATCTGCAAAAAAAATTATAAATTAATTTCTGAAACGTACGTAACGTGGGGTTAGATTGATCACTTGATCAATGTCACCCCATTCAATATTATCCGCCATCTTAAAAAAGCTGGCGTTAGTTAAAACGCTAGATACTTAAAATTATTATTACAGAACCATACAAACTAATTTTATAACACAAGAAATAGCGAACTTACCTCTGTTCTTCCTCTACCATCAAAAGTACACAAACTAACTATAAAAATAGGCCAAAAAGTATGGTTAATTTCAAAGTAACAGAACTTCTTCACAATGCCAATTGCAAACTAACAACGACGTGAACTGATCATAGCCAAGATCCAAGAAATGAATAGTACCACGCCCAGAAACAAATTTTGCATTGTTGTCGGTTTTATCTACATATATGTGATACAACTACAAATGATCAATGTCACCCCGGGAGATCAATCTCACCCCATTTTACGGTGCATCAAATACGGACATTCACATAATTAATCAATCAAAAGGTAACTTCGATGAAATTATTTCACCTGAAGCAGTTCCATCTTTAAAACAATGTAACATTTTTCCAACAAGTCCATGTAAAAGCCAAAAATACTAAAATTAGTTCAGCACTTCTGAATGCTCATTACCTCTCTTACTTGAACCTGCTAAAAACTTCATAGAAAATTACTCTCCACCTTTCGCTCTAAACTTTGACCAACTTCATAGTCCAAGAGGCAGCGCTGAAAAATCTCTTTGAATTTACTAAAGCTAGATTTTTCACAGTTGATTACTGTGATTGTGTAGAGAAACATACTGCGGTCGTTCAAGCGAAACGTAGAACAGGGGTTACTGAGAGGGTATCAAAGTTGCTTTCCTTCGAAGGTAATTATAAATACATTTACTAAGGCTGAAAATCAGTACACACATTCTAAATTAAATTATATAAATAAAAGTTATTATCGTCAATCAGCTGTATGACGGGACAGAGCCAGTCGGTCGGCCCCAGTGAATGTACAGGGTTATTCACTATATTTTGACCCCCTTGTAAACTGCTTTATTTAAGGAATTAGAAAAAAATGTAAAATACAAAAGTTATTCGATTTTTAAATTACGATTTTTTGACACATATATCGTACTAGTGACGTCATCCATTTGGGCGTAATGACGTAATCGACTATTTTATTAAATGGGATAGGGGTCGAGTGATAGCTCATTTGAAAGGTTCTTCAATTCCCTATTCAGTAATATAAACATTAACATGATTAATTATACAGGGTGTCCAAAATATTGTTTTTAATTAAATTAATTGTTTAATTATTAATTAAACAAAAATTTTGGGTACCCTGTATTAATAATGATCTCAATGTTTATAGTACTGCATAGAGAATTGAATAACGTTTCAAATGAGCTAGCACGCGACCCCTATTCTCATTAAAAAAAATAGTCGATTACGTCATCACGCCCAAATGGATGACGTCACTAGTACGATATATGTGTCAAAAAATCATAATTAAAAATCGAATACCTTTTGTATTTTACATTTTTTTCTAAATCTGTAAATAAAGCAGTTTACAAGGGGGTCAAAATATAGTGAATAACCCTGTACCACAGTATAAAGAGGGACAGTACACCCACTTCTCTGTCGGCACTTTGATCTCAAGAAGTAATACCGGCAGTACGCAATTGATAATTCACCAGTGGTGGATGCGGGTTTTTCCTGTTAAAACCCGTACGTTTCTATGCGCCTAGCAATGCGAGAGTGGGGCAAAAGCGACTAAGAACATTGCGCGGTCGCCATGTGCGACTACAGATTTTACTTCCAATTTTTCGGAGAGTGGTTCTACTGTCCCTCTTTATACTGTGCCTGTACATACATTGGGGCCGACCGACCGGCTCTGTCCCGTCATACAGCTGACCGACTATAATAACTTTTATTTATATTCAATTTAGAATGTGTGTACTGATTTTCAGCCTTAGTAAATGGATTTAATTGCTTTCGTAGGAAAGCAACTTTGATACCCTCTCAGTAACCTCTGTTCTGCGTTTCTCTACACATTCACAGTAATCAGCTGTGAAAAATTTAGCTTTAGTAAATTCAAAGAGATTTTTCAGCGCTGCCTCTTCGTCTATAACATGCTACTAATGAATACCGCTGGATCAACAGATCTTATACGCACGATTCAATAGTATACCAGAAACGTACTAGCCTTGTCCCTTATGCTCTGTCAAGTTTACACCCATTTAAAGGAAATATCCATAAAACGTAAATTCACGTCCTTAAGGAAAAAAATCTTTAATGACCTTGGTAATGAGGCATCGGACTGGGAAAGTGACACATATCTCAGTTAAGCCAATAAGAATATTAATGGATTTTACATCGCCTTGCTATGCTCCAACATCTAATTGGGGGAACAATCTCCTGATATAATATGCCTACAGGCCGAACTAATGCAAGCTCAAGAAAATTTCAGAAGAATCCACTTTCTGTGGATACCATCTCATATACAGTTGGAAAAATGAAAGAATACCCATGAACGAACATATAAAACACGCTGTATTTTCCTGTCACCGTGTCGCAAAGAAAATTGCCCAGCGCAAGTTCATGTAATAATAATTATTACATGTACTTGCACTCACCAATTTTTTGTATGACACGGTGACAGGAAAATACAGCGTGTTTTAAATGTTCGTTCATGGGTATTCTTTCATTTTTCCTACTGTAGCTATAGAAGCGAATGAACAAGTAGATACTAGTATGCGTAACGCTATCACCAATGACGCATCAGAAACAGAATGGAGTGTCGCTAGCGATTTAAAAGTTTATTTCAAAAATAAGGTGTTAGGCGCGTGGAATCCGGAGTGGAGTGATTCCAGTTCCAAACTCAGAACCATCATAAGTGACATCTTTTCATGAAAGTCCACTGCCAGAAGTAGAAGTTCTCAAATTATTATTACACGTCTATGACTTGAACACTCTAGCTATACTCACGCATATCTCTTCTCTAATAATGAACCTCCAAAATGCAAAACATGTTATACAGTAAACAGTATAGTGTATTTCTTGATAGACCGTCTTAAATATGTAATTGAAATACAGTTAGATATAAATACATAAAATTCTTACAATTTTACAAATATAACCTGAAAGCATTACTCGATGAAAATTCTGTTCCGGACAATTTATTAGGTTACTTAAAATGTATAAACATGTTACAAGAAATTTAACTTAAATCTGATTAAAGTTCATTTAAATTTAATTAATTAATTGTTACAAATGTTTAATTGTTTACAAATTAATGTAATTAATTGTTCCCTCAGATCTTTTCAGCCAAACTATTGCTGTTGTCTACTAGAACATGGCCAAATATGTATGTCAACCAGAGATATGTCAAGAATAGATCTGGCTAGTCATATGCTACTCAATGCATCGGGGTGCAACGCCGATATCAAGTACGGTGGTCTAGCTATCTTTGTCTGTCGTGCGAGTGTGAGCGTATCTACCAAGAGGTGGGAGTAATGAAACGACAGCTACACAGAGGCGGCAGCCATCATATGCTAGAGAGAGAAAGCTAAGCGCCAGTAGAGAGAGATAGATAGACCACCGACTCGAACAGCTCCGCGTTACGCTATTTTTCCGAGTTGATAAGTTTGATAAAACACACAAGATTAAGAAAAAATTAGACCTGCAGCTATTCCTCAAAAAAAGGTATACGCTTTTTTGAAAAAAAAAATTCTTTTAATTTTTTGAGGTTATGTACACTCTTTCTATGGGTCTATAAAAAATAGGCATGTTTTATAAAAGCCTCAGCTATGCGTGTGAATTTTTTGAAATTTTAAAATTGATTGCATCCCACCAAAAAAAAAATAAAAACGAAAAATTAAGTTTTTGATGGTGGGGGCAGGGGGAAGGGGGTGGTGGATTAAAATCACGCTGAATCCTATGTATTAATCACATATAACTTAAAGAAATTAAAAAAAATTAATTCTGTTAGTAAGGGAGGGTAGCTTTTAATTTATTTATCCCGTCCATAAGTGGAAAGTTTGATGCGCCACTGTCGACGCATGTGCCACTGAAAAGTAACGGCACAGTGTTCAAACGTTTTCTTTTAGGTTCTACTATTTAAGTTATAGGGTCCCATCGTGCCTGAAATGATTAAGAAATTTCTCCTATAGCGGCTCTTAGTCTATTACGCGCTTACAAACTGCAAGAGACTAAACGCATAGTGTGACAGGTCAGTCCGGTTGCGTTGGATACGTCGGTCAAAACGCATAGTTTGACAGATCGGTCCGGTTGCGTTGGAATCGCATGCGTTTCCACCGCATCCAGTCAAAATGCATAACGTGACATCGGCCTTTAAGCTGAAGTGTACTCTGGACACTCTATTATGAATATGTGAGAGGTCTTTGGCATCTTTGGCATATTGGTGGTGGTTCTTTAGTGATTATAAATATTGCAATGGGTAAGTCGTGTGTGTTTAAGCCTAAGTCTGCTGATAATTACCTGGTCTTTTCTTTTTGGTGGTAGAGGAATATTCTTTGAAGAAATGTCTGATTTAATGGTTTTAAGATTTGTGTTTGTTTGATCCCGTATTTCTTGCCAGATTTTGTTTATATGTGTTCTGAAAAAAGGTTTAGTAGCTGAGATTGGTATACCTGCTGTGATCGGAATGTTCACATTGTATATCGCATAAAATGCTGTTTTATCTGCTAACTCATTACCAGTTATTCCTACATGGGATAAGACCCACATACATCAGATGGTTTTCCCAGAAAATTGGAGCTGATGCAACGCGTCTTTAATTAGAAACAGATTGATGTGGATAGGATAAACCTGTATAATGGCCTGTAGAAAACTTAGTGAATCTGATAATATCAGTATTTGTTTTTCATTGTGTTTTTACAATTATTTAGTGTTTCAAGTATTGCTTGAAGTTCCGTGGTGTAAATACTGCAGCCGTCAGTTAATCTAGTGGCAGAGATTACGTGTTCTGTTACAGTAGCAGCTGCTATCTCGTTGCAACTTTTGGAGGCATCAGTGAAGAAACAAATTGTAAGTAGAGTATTTGAGTATATTTGCATGATACTGAAGCCTAATCTCAGCATAAATGTGTGACTGTTTGTTATAATTAAGTAAGGAGAGGTCTACTGTTAGGAAAAAAGCTCTCCATGGGGTGCCTGGTATTTTTTATGGATGCTAATCATGATATTATGACAGGAGTCATAGTATCATGGGTTCTAATAAAGGTAGTGTGATTGATGTAATATGGTAGTCGTTTAACTTTCGGATGACCAAGCGGGGGAAATTGTGACCCCAGCGTATGCTTTTCTTTAATAAATTCAAAAGTATTTTCAATTTTTAACTCATTATTTTTTTATTTGACTTTAATATCATTCTAGATATCCTCATATTTTGAAATAAAAAAAATTCCCTATATTTTACGAATAAAAAATATATTCTGAAGTTGATGTTTAGTAAAATACCGTATATTATGTGTAATTCCAAGTAGTTTTACGCTAATGACGTCGACTTTGCAAAGTAACAAGACACTTACTCTACATACACACTACACATGACACTGAATGACATAAAGTCCATGCCATAAAAAAAATCATTTTTTTGTTAATTGTCATTTTTGACATTTTTGACCTGGGGTCATTCCCCCCCCCCCCCTTGGTCATCCGTGTAACAAAAAAAGGTTGGTCATCGGAAGGTTAATGCGTTCATAAAATGGTACTGCCCTGGTGGTATAATTTGTGTATTGTTCTGGTGGTTCTTCCGATAGCAAACTTGCGAGAAAGGTATTTTCCTTTTCACTTAGAATTTTTGAAGTGTAGCATAATAGCTTTAGAAGAATTTTAGTATCTGATCCCCATCTATGATTGGATCACACTTAGTAAATTTACTCTTTTACTGACAGGATTGAATTAAATTGTTGATATGTATCTGAAGTCCATGTGAGTTGTAAGTCAAATTCTATACTTATATAAAAACTTTATTTATATAAATTCTCAATTTTATTGTTGGTGTTCTCGTCAAAAACGAGGTGCATAAAAATACATAAATGATAAGAGCAATGTATATTTTCGACATATTTAGGCGAATAATTTAACTTTATGCGCATATTTAAATCATTCCCTATACATACAAATTCTAACTTTAGTAATTACAATCAATAGGGACCAATCCCATATAAATACAATATTTATTTTAATATTTTATCAACAAAGTTTATGAACGATTTGTTTAGCAACTTATCTTGTTAAATGGGCTTAAAGTGGACAAATGCTCCATACTACGAAATTTTAATAATCTTAAATCTTCTTTGGTTAATTTTTTCCGTAAACTTCCAACAATATTAAGGACTTAATGGAAAGTTATATAATCCTGTTTAGATTATAACTAAGTTGGAGGAAATGATGGGTAATAAATTGCCACTAAGAAAATAATAATCTTTATTATACACAAGTTTTGTTTATGAAGAGTCATTTGGAAGTAATGTAACTTAAACGCATTAATTAGCACCTTATGAAAAGATCTTCTCGAAAGTTGCAAACTGTTTATCTGCTGTTGGTTTGAATTAAACTTTTGTTGAGTAGAGAATAGACTGCAAATTGCTTCATAAGGATGATTATAAAGTATGATAATTAAATAGTAACTGGTATCGTTGTACATATATATGCGGAGGTCTTTTACGACGGGCTTACACTATTTATACAGGGTGTTTCATTGGGAAACGGAAATACTTGAATGGTGAATGGAGGTTACCGAGCCGGTTCTAGATATGCTACATTTAGTGCCTCACCGATTTTTATCCAAGTTACAGGATGTTTTATCGATTTTGCCCATTTCTTTCTGGAACCATAACTTTAGAACCACCTCGTATTTGTTTTTGATATTTGGTACACATATATGTGTCATTTAGAATCCAAACTATTAAACTACCAGTCACAAGAAAAATCTAGGTCTGGACTAAAAAAATTATAAATTCATTGTGACCTTGAAACAATGTATTCATTGTGACCTTGTATATTGAAATTTTCAAAATCCGTTTGTATACATATTTGAAAAGAGCACAAATACTAAGTTTAATGGTTTGCCATGTGACCATCACAGGCCTTTTTATTGAAGTATGCACTTTTAAGGCATCTATATTTTATGTAAAGGGTTTTTACCCAGATATTTTTCTTTTGTGGCTCAGCTAGCATCCAGTTTGTAAGTATAACCAACTTGCTCTAATCTTTGTCAAAATTTAAATAATAACTTTATATTCATTAAATCGGTTATACTTATTTTTAGATCGAACACTGATGACGATTTTTTATAAAAATCGAAAACGTTTTGTTGTGATGTAGCCCTTTTAAGGGATTTTTAATAAAAAAAAAATTTTATACCTTTTACAAAGGATTTCTTTCCAATTTTGTGATTGATGGTATACAGCCAACTACAGGAAACTTTTTCTTTTCCTTGTGGATTTTATTAATTAAAAAGACCAAGAATTATATAATTGTTCTGATTACATAATTACAACACAACAGCAAGTTAAAGATATCGAGGTCACGCATCGTTAGCTGACACAGTAAAATAATGCAATTCAGATAAAATCATATTTTGATTAGGTATTTACAAAATATGACATTGATAGTGAAAATATTATAAATAAACATGGGTACATGGATTGGTTATATACAAAAATAACATGAAATATTTAATTAATAATTATTAAGTCTAATCGAGCAAACGAGACAAGATCATCTATCAGCTGAGTACACTTTTATTGTAGTAAGTAAACGAATAAACAAGATATGGGTATTTAAAAGTATATAGTGTATAATATGGTTGTAAAAGTATGTGTATTCCTGACGGCCAAACCCATCATAAGGGTAATCCACCCTTATTTACCATAACTTTTTCGGCTTCTTTATTTGTACACTATTTGGTTCACAATTTTTCGTCTAAACAAACAAACGAAATCAACAGGTTCATTTACACTTTAACCAGGGGCTAATACTACTTTGTGGATTTTGTCTTTTATTATGTTGCGGGTTCGCATATGTCCTGCCGGTTGTGGTTGACTCTTTGAGTTAATTTCATACTTAGTTTCAAAACTAAACAATCTGAAATCTGGGAACTTGCAGCTAAACACTCTTTTTTTAAGATCATTCAATACTACTTGCTTATCATCCCCTTCACTTGCTTCCGAAAGGTGAACTTCGATTTCAGAGTCACTTTCAGTGCCACTTACTTTAGGATATTCTTGATCATAGGAATGCCATAAATGATTGGCAATGTCTTGCAGTTCTGCAGCTGCCAATGGTTTTCGGAACATTTTATTCGCACTGTCTACGCTCACTGAAATTCAATATAAGCTTAAAAGCTTAGTTGTCGACACTAACATCGACATAAAATGGCTGATGGCAGATGCATTATTTATTTTAATTATATCGCACTCCTAGATGTAAACCGCGTTAACTCAAAATTTGACCATTTCGACTTAACAAAATTTTCAAATTCTTGACCTGAAGATCTATACGTAAATAAAACTTACGTAACAATACCTTGAATAGTTTCCGATAGATGACGCTAAACGTCACTTTAGTTGAAAGATTTTAAACCGGGCGGTTCGAGTATTACTACGCCATTTTCAGTTATCCTTCAGTCACCGTAAGTGGATGTCGATAGTAAACTCGCTGAATTTGAGTTACAGCACTTTACGTGAAAAATATGTGGTAAGTAACATTTTCTATTTCAAGTTAATGTAGTTTACATGAACATTTCTTTGGCGATTTAAATAGTGATTTGATATTATTTTAAGTTGTACTGATTTTGGTGGAAATATATGATAAATTTTTTTGAGATAATTTTAAATTACTTTACTTATCGTGAAAAAATTATTGCTTTCAGAGTTACAGTAGTTTAGATGAATACAATTTTTCCTTCATTTATTCAGTTAGTCTTTTGAAGTTTGTCAATTTTCGCAATCCAAAGAAATTAATTGTGACATTTTGAACTATAGCTTTGACCCTACGTAAGATGCATAAATAACTTTGTGACAAAATAATGTTTTTTGAGTTGCACTACTTTACATGAATATTTTGGTAATATCAATCAACTTTTCTGTTTTTTTAGGAAAATGACAGGCCGTGGAAGCAAAATATTAGAAATTTTGAAAAAAGAAGCAGAACAACAGCGTGCAGCTGTTCTGCATATACCAGTAAGCAGCCAAGTCAACAATGAAGAGAATATAAATCCAATGTTAACTGATGCTGACCCTCCGGTCATAACTGAATCTGTATTTTCTGTTCCTCGTATGTATAGAATTGATTTACCTACTCAATGTATTTCAACTGACGTACAGGATGTGACAAACTCTTCAAAAAAAGTTAACGATGTGTCTCCGATTATTAGCGAGTCTTCCCCTGTTCCTGTTTTGGATACAATGGTACTGCCTATTCACAATCCAACTAGCAATATTCATGTGACAAACGCTGTAAAAAAAATTCCAAAGCATTACTATGTCTCACCGATCCATAGTAACGAAAGTGATGTAGACGACTCAGACGCTGATCCGAACTACAATTATCGTGAAGCTGATTTACCTCAATTACAAACAACGCGATCTCGTAGCTGTTCCTCTTCATCGAGTTTGACTACTTCTTCCAGCTTTAGTAGTAGCTCTTCTTCTGATAGTGATGATAATACTACTAGTCACATACTACAAGATGCAACCAATATCTGCGATGGTCCGACGTTAAGAGCAATTCAAGATTTGGCACATGACCAGGAAGAGAAGAAAGGAAAGAAGAGGTTAAGAAAACCAGAAGGGTGGAAAATTAATTACACAAAGAGCCTTAGAAATTCGGGAAAAGCTTACCAATCTAGATCTAAATCTAAGAAACAAGTTCCTGCACGACAAATTCGCCCGCCTTGCGGAGAAAAATGCAGATGGAATTGCAGTACCAAACTCGAAATCACAGATCGCCAAAAATTGTTTGATGCATTTTGGAGACTTGGGGACCTTTAGCGACAGAGAGAGTTTATAGTGAGACATTCACAAGAAATAAAGTCCAAGTATAGGTACGTAAGTACGATTAAGTACCGGGCTCTAAACTCAGCCTTTTATTTTGTAGTGAACAACTCGCGAATTCGTGTCTGTAAAACCTTTTTTAAGGCCACACTTGACTTAAGTGATCAAGCAATTAAAACAGCACTTACCAAAAAGACAGAATGTGGGTTTATAGAAGGAGAACAAAGAGGAAAGCACGGAAATCAACCCACCATAGACCCTGTAATTACTGAAAGTGTTGTTCAATTTATCAACACTATTCCAAGGATTGAATCGCATTATCTCCGTGCTCAAACTTCACGGGAATACATTCAGTGCGACAGATCTTTATCAGATATTTACCGCGATTATAAAGAACTTCGCCAAGCAAGTAACATGCCATTCGCTACAAGCTCGACATTTCAGCGCATATTTTATTTTCAATTCAACATTGGCTTCTATCGACCGAAAAAAGATTTGTGCGACTTATGCGAAAACTACAAAAATGCAGATGAAGAAAGTAAACTCAAAATTTCGGAAGCCTATGAAAATCATTTAACAGAAAAGGAACTGGCTCGAATTGAAAAAGAGAATGACAAAAAGCGGACTGATGCTATTGTGGTGGTTTATGATCTCCAAGCAGTAATGCAAATTCCTAAAGGGCAAGTATCCCTATTCTTTTACAAGTCTAGAATTAATTGTTTCAATTTCACTATAAGTGATTTACAGGCAAAGAATGTGGACTGTTATTTTTGGGATAAAACGGAAGGGAAACGTGGAGCGGTTGAAATCGGTAGTTGTGTATTGGCTTTTATTCAATCACAGTTAGATCAGCATTCCGATGAAGATATAGATCTGATATTTTACTCAGATAACTGCTGTGGGCAGCAAAAGAACAAGTATTTATTGACTGCTTATGCCTACGCTGTGTCCAATATGAGAGTAAAATCTATAACGCACAAATTTTTAATACGGCGTCATTCGCAAAATGAAGGGGACAACGTTCACAGTGTGATCGAAAAGCAAGTAAAAAGGCATCTTAAGTCAGGTCCTATTTACATCCCACAGCAGTATACGACTTTGATTAGGGCTGCCAAAAAAACTGTCCCTGCATACAAAGTGCATGAATTGACACATGACCAGTTTTATGATTTGAAATCGCTGCAGGAAAGTTGGAGAAATAATTTCAATTTGGATGAAGAAAACAATCAAGTTAGGTGGCATGACATTAAAGTTCTTAAAATGGAACAGGAAAGTCCTAACACTTTCTATTATAAAATATCATTTGCGGAAACAAACTTTAAAAAATGTTTTGTACACAAAAAAAATCCACTAGACAAATGGCGGAAACTAATGTTGACTTTTCCAGTGGACTGATAAAGGCATATACTGTAAAAAATACTTTGTCAGATGCAAAAAAGAAGGATGTCAAAGAACTTGTGGAAAAAAATCTTATACCCAGATCTTACTACGAGTGTTATTATAAAAATATATTGTAAAACAAAAAAAAATCCATTATAAAAGTAAAATAAATAATAACTATAAAATAATTTTACAGTATGTAGTAGTTAAGATTATTAATAGGCTAATGTATTTGTGTTAACTTTTGTAATAAGACAAAATTATAACTTTTGATTTAAACTAACCACCTATATTTTCATTCCATCACTAGGGCATAAATAAGTATCACTGTACTTCAGATTATTCGGTAAGTATAACTACAAGAAAGACCAACTCAAAATACTTAAAATATGTTACTCTTTTTTGTTCAAGTAAAGTAAACTAACTTGAGATACTGTGCAAAAATAGTGCGTACTTCTAGTATAAAACTGGAGTAACTAAAAATCTCCATATTATTTAAATTTGAACACATTAATTAAAAAATGAGTACCTTAAGTACGGACTAAAAACCATTATCTTTATAATACTATAAATTTTTTTTATATCTGCCTTACATTAGCTAAAATCAGTTCTTGTCAATTTCTGAAAAATAAGGTATTTTGAGTTACAGTAGTTTACATCTAGGTGTGCGATGTTATTGCATATTGACAACAAATAGAGTAGTAAGGACGGCGAGAGACGGTTCCCCAATAGGAAGACGATCAGTGGGAAGACCACGAAAAAGATGGAATGACAACTTACTGGCGGCACATTGAAAAACAGGCAGAGTAATGTCTATATAAAAAGAAGAAGAAGAAGAAGAATAAGCATTAAAAGAATCATTGTCAGTTCTTAGAATTAATTTAGAGTAGATATAATACCTATTGTCATTGTCTCTTTACAAGATTGTAATATTGAAATCCCGGAATCATAAAACTCGTTAAGATAAATCAAAAACAGATTTTCCAAAATCACTACAGCTGCTTACCAGATTAAATTCTGTAACAAAGCATTTAGACCTTAAAGATAAGCACAAATAGGGTCACTTGTAACACAACTCAAAAATTTTTCGACCAACTATTTTGAGTCTCCTTTCTACATACACATATAGTCCAAGAGTAGGATTTTCTCAACTTCCCCACGATGTTGCAGGATTTGTTCATGTCTACTAGAACATCTAGTTTTCATCTCTTTAACCATGTCCCCTAGCAAATCTGGTTACCGTATATTCAGTCATATCAATTTTTATATCTCTATAGATGGAACTGTGTCTTACATTCCATATTCCATGGACTATCACCATAAATTGGACAGTTTCCAGCCCCGACTTCAATCCAATCGAACATGTATGGGATATACTGTGATACAGTGTTAATGATCCTCGTTAACCCGCGGCCCGCGAGCACTCGCGCCGTTAGAAAAAATCTAACATTTTATCCTTTTTCGCGATAACTTGATGAAAAATTTTGCAACATAACTTTCCACTCGTAAGTGCCTCGAGGAGGGGTGTAGTCATGCGTAGTTTTTTCTTCTTCTTCTTCTTCTTCTTCTTTTTGTGGAATTTATGGCTTTGGGGAGAGCCAATTAGCTTTAATAATTGTTAGAAATAATCTTTCTAACAAAGCAGGTAAACAAAAATACTATAAAATAAAAATTTGTTGTAAATTCGTATTTAAATTCGTATTGTGAGATCAAATCTAACACGCGACTGTTCACGTTACAGAAGTGAGCGCGAGTGCTCCCGGGTTAAACATATTCCAAATATACAGGGTGTTTGGTAAAGAATGGGCCATAGGTTAACCTTAGATTTCTGAGCTTAAAATAGGCCGATTTAAGCTAACTTACCTTAGTACAAAAGTTAATAATAACCGAAGTACAGGGTGTCAAAATTAAACTTTTATTTTATTTATTTTTGAATATTTCCTGACAGGCATGGGACAACCACACGAAATTTGGTAAATTGTGCTGGTATTGTACAATCTACTAAACTGTGTTAAACAAACGTTTCTGGCTGCTACCAGAGGCGTACGACAAGAAAACGTAAATGGTTGACCCATCCCAAATTCTACGCCACTGGCGGAATTGCTATTGTACAATAAATATATTATACACGGCTCACTAAAATAATTAGTTACGCCCCTGTACTACTGATTACTTAAAATTCAAGTAGTATTTATGTAACCTTTCTGGAAACTCCAGGTTATTGTTGAGACTCGCATTTGAACCCCTCGCCGGGGCAGATCGTCAAAAGCTTCCTAACGAGAATCATCTCTAATCTATCGACGCTCCCGCTATTCGTAAAAAGGCCGCATTTTACCGGCTTTTTTTGCTATCGTTTTATACCGCTCAGATAATTCAATCTGCTCAGTATTATCGACGATGATTTATTTAGCGTATTAGTGAGTGCCTTACAAATGAACCAAATGGATTATGGAATTCAATCAGAGCTCTGATGTGACACGTCATCAAGGAATAAAACTGTAAGTACTCTACATGTATGTGAACATAACTTATTAGTCGTGATACTGTATGCATTTTGAACCATATACCTCTCGTAGCAAATATTCTTTGTGCCATTTATGCAGATAATACTTTAAATTACATATGAAAAATCGTTATCTACTCTTAACCAGCTTACCTATGGGAATATACTCTATAACCGTACAATAAGTATAGGTTACTATTGTTAAGGATACTTTACGTATTGCCTAAACATTTCTGTTCCATCGAGCCGTATCATATTAATTATTTATTAATTAAATCCTCAAGGTCCTTCGTATTTGCATATTTTGATAATCTCTATTCTGAGAATAACGGTTTTTCATTTATAGTGTCTTTCTGTTGCATTTGGAAATTTCCAAGCCACGCCGCCCCGGCACAAAAATAAAATATTCCTCTCTTTCTGCACTCAAATTCTCAGTATTTAACCCAGCACGTCTCTACAATAGCTGGTAGGTTGTTAAGCCCGGTCTACACGTGCAATTTCAGAAACTACTTGCTTTGTTCAAATAAAGGAGTCGTTTTGTTTGTATGAAAAAATATTTGCATATATTACATTATTTTATTTTCGTAAATATATTTTTCTGTTTATAGTATACAAAAAGTGTACTCATTTCTTGGCTGATAGTACGGGTGTTATAATTTTAACATTGTTTGTTCAACCTTTTGATTTAAATTAAATTTATAATTTTGAATCCGATTAAGCCTGGTTCACAGGTTACAAAAATTATTAAAAATAATTTTGTTTTCTTGCATAAATTGTAAGTTTTTGCTACATTTAGCTTCGCTTAAGCTCATTTTACACTTCTAGAAAACTATAGAAAATAAATAATTGTTTTTTCCTTCAATTTAATTAATTTAAATACTTGTTAAGGGTGTCTCACACTTGCTGAAAAATACCCATTTTGGAAAATTGCATATATTTTGAAATTTTATAGTTTTGCATTTCATATACTAATCTGCGCTCATACAGGGTGATACTATTAAGCCAATCTCACACTATTAAACGTGTAATATATAATATATTGTACATATTCTCTCATTTTCGCATCGATTTATAGGTTTAGACATTTGCAAATAATCTATCTAATCTCACATTCTCGCAACATGGCTGACCGATCAAAATATAACCGACAGAGGCTCACCGCAAAACTTGATATAACCAAGTTGGCTGATTCGGTTCCCACAACTCTTAATTCTCTAAACAAATATAAAATTCGTGAAATAATTTCACAACTCAAACATTCTTACGGACTTTTCCGCGATGCTCAAAATGTGCTGGAGACGATCCCCGAGGAACCTACCCCCTCTACTGATTCCTCTGTGGTTTTTGATAAATATTTGGATACAATTTCTCTATTGGAAGAAAGGTTAGAGGTCATTGAAAGTTCTAATGTGACTGCTACCCCCTCCCTCCAATTTGACCCTAATTCTTCTCTAACCTCACAGTCTATGGCTAGGCAACGAACAGTAAACCTCCCTCGTATTCAGTTAAAACCATTTAGTGGCTTAGTTACTGAATACAATTCATTCATTGAGACCTTTGATACAATAATAGGATCTGATACTACATTAAGTGATCTGGAAAAACTCATTTACCTCAAAAGTTTTCTAACTTCCGAGCCTTTGACGCTTCTCGAGCATATCCCACTCACAGGTGACAATTACAAAATAGCCCGGGATAACCTGACACAAAGGTACGCCAACTCTAAATCGCTTATCAAAACTCTCATCTCTCAAATTCTTGATGCGCCTCCTATTTCTGGAAACGCAAATCACTCACAATTAAGAAATTTTCATACGGTCATGTCAAATAATTTCAAGGCCCTATTGAACTTGAATAGGCCCCCTTCAGATCTCTTGCATTTACTTCTCATACATATCGCTACTCAGAAACTCGACGCACCTACCATTAGGGCTCTTGAGTTCCAATCCGGTGGTAGCCAAGCTACCCCTGATTTTGTCCATTTTCTAGGGGAAATCGAGACACGCGTTGTTCATCTTGAGAATATTCAATCTCAATCAAAACCAAAATCGACTACTACTTCCAGACACTCTTTACACCTAGCCTCAGACACTTCTACCAGTAACCTTTCGCCTCGCTTAGGTCCTAAGAAATGTTCCTATTGCAACGACTCTCACTCGATCTACTCTTGTCCTCAGTTCAAGCAGTTGAATTCTAAAGAACGTTTTAGTTTTGTCAAACAAAATAAATTTTGTATTAATTGTCTTGGGTCTCACATGCTCGATCAGTGTAAATCCAAATTCTCTTGCATAGTTTGTAAATCTCGTCATCACACGTTGCTCCATTTCGACAAAACGGGTCATAGTAACCCTTCCGCGGCTGTTGGCCAACACAACTCAAATAATCATAATAAAACCGCTATCTCAAATAACTCCCATACACAGGGTAATTCACAACAGGGGCCCTCACATGTTAGAGCTCCTGAAACGGAAGTTAATCTTCAAAATTCGACTCCACATTCAATGGCTCTATCTGCAGCCTCGCTTGATAATCATTTGGTGTTATTAAGCACACTCCAGGTCTATCTTGTCGCTCCTAGCGGCAAGAGGGTCTTCGCAAAGGCACTTTTAGACTCGGCCTCACAGGTTTCATTTATTAGTGCTGACCTCGTAAAGGAACTGTCACTCACCACTAGAGATGGAAAATTACGGATCAATGGAATTAACTCCACCTCATCCTCGTCTCAATCTATTGTAGATACAACAATTTTCGCTGTCGCTAACGACGTTCCTTTTGACATCTCGTGCTCTGTACTCCCAAAGATAACAAATCCGCTTCCTCAAATTTCTATTTCGGCGAGCAAACTAAACATACCCTCAGAGATACCATTAGGTGATCCGATGTTCCATGTAACATCCCCAATTGGTATCCTGCTCGGTGCAGACCTGTATAACGATATCATTCAACCTGAAATAATTCGTTTGGGAAAAGGTCTTCCCGTTCTTCAACGCACTCTACTCGGGTACACGATATCAGGGTCAGTTCCAGACTTTGCTCTTAAGTCGAAAAATACTAAAAAGGCTTTGGAATTTTATTCAAACTCTCTCGTTACTTGTTGTTCTCATAACACTCCTTCCGCCGTAAATGAGCCGGTAGTGTCCAACGAGGAACTATCCGATCATTTACAAAAATTCTGGGAGCTGGAAGAAGCCGCTCCTCAGAACACCGATCTCATTAATGATCACCCCGCTGAAATTAATTTTGTAAAACATGTTAATGTTCTCCCCAATGGACGATATGAGTCCACACTCAATCTCAAACTCCCTATCGAAGATATAGACATGGGAAATTCGTTTCTCTCGGCAAAAAGACGTTTTCTCAGTCTCGAGAAACGTTTTCAACTCAACCCTGATTTATTGGAAAAATATCAGGACATTATATCGGAATATCTCAATAACGGACAAATAATTCAAGTGCCGTTAAAAATGCTAAATGACTCAGGTAAACCTAATTACTTTCTCCCTCACTTTCCCGTTTTCAAATCCAACTCTACTACTTCCACTCGTATAGTTTTCGATCCAAACAATAAATCGTCTACGGGAATCTCCCTCAGTGACGTCATAGACAAAGGTTATGTCGTCCAACATGAACTTTTTGACATTCTCGCTAAGTTTCGTCAGTTTAAATTCGCACTAGTAGGCGACATCAAGGCTATGTTCCTACAAATCGCCATTTGTCCCACTGAAACATTTCTGTTAAATTTTCTCTTTAGGGACAATATTCAGCAGCCTTTACGGTGCTATCAATTTCAAAGATTACCCTTCGGGCTCCCAAGTAGCCCATTTATCGCTCAAAGAGTTATCAAGCACATCGCTGACAACAACAAACATACCCACGAACTTGCTACTAGTGTTCTGCAAGAATCTATCTATATGGATGACCTGATCAGCGGTGCTGACAGTCTTCATGAATTAAGTTGTCTTTTCGAACAATTAACTTCTTTGCTAGAAACCCATGGTTTCCTCCTCCACAAGTGGAACTGCAGTTCTTCAGAATTTCTGTCTCAACACAATTTAAATCCCGTCTCTGAAGTCAGTCTTAACTTCACGGGATCTGATAAAGTCTTAGGCATATTCTGGGATTCAGAACGCGACCACTTTTCGTTTAAAACTCCTATCTTCAAATTGGCTAATGTTGTTACTAAACGTACTATTCTCTCCTACATTGCTACTTTGTATGACCCGCTAGGATGGTTATCCCCTGTCCTTGTGAACGCTAAGCTCTTGATACAGGAAATATGGTCCCAGAAATTGGACTGGGATCAACCCATTGACTCACCCATCATTATGAAAAATTGGCAAAACCTCTTATCGACATTCAAAACTATAGAAGAGGTCAAGGTACCTCGATGCTTACTTTTACAAAAGAAAGTTGTTGATGTTCAATTAATTATTTTCACCGACGCATCGGAAAAAATATACAGCACTTGTGTGTATCTCAAAGCGACATACTCAGACTTTTCTGTATCGTCGCGGCTTATCGCTTCTAAAAACAAAATTTCTCCGCTAAAAAATAAACTCACCATCCCCAAATTGGAACTTTGTGGAATAGTGTTGGGAGTCACTCTGGCTCATAGACTTTTTCACATCTTCAAGAAAAATTTGAGTATATCTTCATCTCATCTCTTTGCTGACTCTACAATTGCCTTGTCTTGGATACTTTCTAAAAAACACATTTGGAACATTTTTGTACAAAACAGAATTCAAAAGGTCAATTCCTTGTTGGAAACTTTTCCTTGTGATTTCCATTTCGTCAGAAGTCACGAAAACATCGCTGACCCCGCTTCCAGAGGGATAAATGTCTTTGATAATCCCCAGACCACCGAAGACTGGTTATGCGGACCTAGCTTTATTAGAGACAATCCCATCGATTTTTCTCTTCATCAAATTCCTCATTTTCAGGATGATCTTCCTGAATTAAGGAAGTTAGTTGTCTCAAACATAGCAACAAATCACGAACTCAACGACACCTTTGAAAATCTATTCGCTAAATCTTCTTCTTTTCGTAAAATTCAAAGAATTGTCGCTTATCTTTTTAGATTCATCAGTAATATTAAAAAGAAAATAAATAACTCTCCACGAGATACGGATATATTGACGCCACCCGAAATGGAGATCGCTGATCACGCGATCATCAGGTATATCCAAAGTATCTACTTTAAAAAAGAGATTCTTGAATTGAAAAATGCTAAACTCGTGACCAATAAAGCCATTCGTAAACTCAACCCCTTCCTACAACATAATGATGGGCTGATTCGTGTGGGAGGACGTCTCCGACACGCCCCCATATCGTATAATCAAAAACACCCCATTCTACTTCCTTCTAAATGTCGAGTTGTAGAACTAATCTTGACTCAAGCTCATCATAAGTTATTACATTCAGGCGCGCAAACAGTACTTTCGTATGTCAAAATGAAGTACTGGCCAATTGACGGATTAAGACAGATTAAACGCTTAATTCGTAAGTGTGTAAACTGTTTCCGATTCATGACACCCAATTCTGTTCAACAGATGGCAGATATGCATCCCGATCGTGTACTCCCCACTAGACCCTTCCAAGTCGTCTCAGTGGACTATGGGGGGTTCTTCTTAATTAAGTCCTCACATTTGAGGAAGGCACCGCTTTACAAAGCATACGTAGCCTATTTCATTTGCATGAGCACTAAATGTGTTCATATCGAACTCGTCACAGGATTAAGCGCAGAAGCCTATATTCTTACTCTGAAAAGGTTTATTGCCAGAAGATCCACGCCCAGTATTATTTGGAGCGACAATGCCACAAATTTCCATGGGGCAAAAAATGAAATGCGCGAATTCTATGATTTTTTCTTAAATCAAAATAATTCGGAACAGATTAAGGAATTCTGTACTCAAAACTCCATAACTTTCAAGATGGGTGTTCCCCGCAACCCCCATCAATTCGGCCTCCATGAGGTAGGAATAAAGAGTGTGAAGTATCACCTCTATCGAATTATAGGAAATTCCCACTTCACCTTTGAAGTGTTTAACACAGTATTATGCCAAATCGAGGCTATTCTAAATTCGAGACCCATCACTAGGATGTCGTCTGACGCCAATGACTTCGCTTTCCTATCTCCAGCTCACTTCTTAGTTCAAAGAAGTTTAACCGCGCCCCCTGAACCAAGTGTTTCAGAGATACCTGAAAATAGGTTGAATCTTTTTCAGCGTATTAGTAAAATTCAACAGCAATTTTGGAAATTGTGGAAAAAAGACTATCTTTGCCTCCTGCAGCAAAGAAATAAATGGACCGACCCTACTGACCCTGTCAAGATCGGGGATTTGGTTCTGTTGAAGGAGGATGGTACTCCTCCACTCTTATGGCCAACTGCCAGGGTAATAGATGTATTGCCTGGTAAGGATGGTCTAGTTCGTACTGTCAAGATTCACACTACTCACGGTGATTTTCTTCGTGGTATTACGAAAATCGCTGTGATTCCCCTGGAAGATTAAAATCTATCCCTAGGGGGAAAACTTATCGTTTTCCTCCATTTTATCGTTGTTACCCCTTGTGTATATAAACTCTAATTTCTTCAAACATTTCTTATCGTTGTGCACATCTTTGCCAATCCCCTCTCTTCGAGGTGATATAGGCCATCTCTCTCGCCTGTCGCCCCCGGCAATATGTACAATAAATATATTATACACGGCTCACTAAAATAATTAGTTACGCCCCTGTACTACTGATTACTTAAAATTCAAGTAGTATTTATGTAACCTTTCTGGAAACTCCAGGTTATTGTTGAGACTCGCATTTGAACCCCTCGCCGGGGCAGATCGTCAAAAGCTTCCTAACGAGAATCATCTCTAATCTATCGACGCTCCCGCTATTCGTAAAAAGGCCGCATTTTACCGGCTTTTTTTGCTATCGTTTTATACCGCTCAGATAATTCAATCTGCTCAGTATTATCGACGATGATTTATTTAGCGTATTAGTGAGTGCCTTACAAATGAACCAAATGGATTATGGAATTCAATCAGAGCTCTGATGTGACACGTCATCAAGGAATAAAACTGTAAGTACTCTACATGTATGTGAACATAACTTATTAGTCGTGATACTGTATGCATTTTGAACCATATACCTCTCGTAGCAAATATTCTTTGTGCCATTTATGCAGATAATACTTTAAATTACATATGAAAAATCGTTATCTACTCTTAACCAGCTTACCTATGGGAATATACTCTATAACCGTACAATAAGTATAGGTTACTATTGTTAAGGATACTTTACGTATTGCCTAAACAGCTATTTTAGTGCAATTTTTTGATTCTGTAATACTTTCTATGTAAAAAACATACTCTTTTTTGGTAACGATAAAGCCATTAGTTTTCGAGATATTTGAAGCTAAAAACGAAGGAGCATAATACATTAATCAAAATAAGTGTGCTTTTCATTTTTAACTTCAAATATCTCGAAAACTAATGACTTTATCGTTACGAATGAAGAGTATATTATTTGCATAAAAAGTATTGGTGACTCTAAAAATTATGCTAAAATAGCAGTTTCATCAGTGGCGTACAATTTGGAAAGGGTCAACCGTTCACTTTCCTCTGTCGTACGCCTCTAGTAGTAGCCAGAAATGATTATTTAACATAATTTAGTAGGGTGTACAGTGCCTACACTTTCTGCCAAGTATCACACGGATATGTCAAATTATTTTAAAGTATTCTTTTTTTTAAGATAATTTATTCTTTATTTAAAACTTTAAGAAATATGTGTGCCCGGTACTATAAAACTATTTGACTTATCCTTATGGTACTTGGCAGAAAGTGTAGGCATTGTACACCCTACTAAATTATGTTAAATATTCGTTTGTGGTTAATACCAGAGGCGTACGACAGGGGAAAGTGAATGGTTGACCCTTACCAAATTCTACGCCACTGATGAAACTGCTATTTTAGCATAATTTTTAGATTCTCCAATACCTTCTATGCAAATAATATACTCTTCATTCGTCACGATAAAGTCATTAGTTTTCGAGATATTTGAAGTTAGAAATGAAAAGGCACACTTATTTTAATTGATGTCTCTAAACATCTCGAAAAATAATGGCTTTATCGTTACGAATGAAGAGTATGTTTTTTACATAGAAAGTATTGGAGAATCAAAAAATTACACTAAAATAGCAATTCCGCCAGTGACGTAGAATTTGGGGAAAGGTCAACCATTCACGTTCCCCCGTCGTACGCTTCTGGTAGTGTAGCCAGAAACGTTTGTTTGACATAATTTAGTAGATTGCACAATACCAGCACCACTTACCAAATTTCGTGTTGTTGTCCCATGCCTGTCAGGAAATATTCAAAAATAAAAGTTTAACTGTGACACCCTGTATTTCAGTTATTATCAACTTTTGTACTAAGATAAGTTAGCCTTAATCGACCTATTTCAAGCTTAGGAATCCAAGGCTAAGCTATGGCCCATCCTTTACCAAACACCCTGTATAAATACCATCTCCAAAAATGTGTTTTCTTCTTATCTGTTCAAAAATACGCAAAACTTTACAATATAACCTAAAGAATAAAAGTAAACCTAAAAAAATAAATTTCTTTTTATTCAAAAATTAAATTTTATTACTTATATTATGCTCCTAGGTACTACATCCTTGGAGTTAGGCTTAATAATTTTACATGTTAACGGGTAATTTACATTTTCAAAATTAATGAGTAAAATTAACATGTACCCTAATAGCAAAGAAGAATTGACATTTAGTAAAGACATAGCCAGTATAGGACTCGGGGAATAAATCGCCTGGTGAGAACAATAGTTAGTGGCGAATCTTCAAAATGAACATTTAGAGATAATCTTATTTATTGAAGTTTAGATGAAACTGCTGAATAGTGTAACTGACAGATAGGTAATCATTTTGCAGAATTTTTCTAATAATATGCTTTCTAGGTATTTAAACCAATTAGTAGAAGTAATTTTTTAAGAAAGGGTAAATATGGTATTTACTTTCGATTTTTTTTCTGCGTTATGCCATTATTGCATTATCGATGTTGTTTAATTGGATGTTTCGCCCCTATACTTTATTACCACTACGCTGCAACGGTTTTTGCATCAAATAACATATTTTATTGTACAAACCAAAAAGTTATTCACAAAATGAAACTAAAGTACAACAGAAGTACATAGAAAAAAAACAAAATAAGATCTTAAGTAATAATTATTCACATTATCTCTGTTAACAAGAAAACGAAAAACATGATAAAACATGAAAAGTAAGCAGAAGAACTATGAATAGTACAATCAAATTCATTATTTCACTTATGTTTCATATTTCAAGCTACTGAAGAACTGATTGTGGGCGGAAGGAATTGATTGATTTTGTAAGAGACTTTGCAAGTCATCAAACTTTTTTTTTAGAAATGGATATTGGTTCTCGATAGAGTGGAACCAAAAAATACTGATCCAAAGTGCATAGTGGCTTTCTTGATTTTGTATTTCTAGGTAAGACTGGTTGAAACTGAGTTTCTGTGTGAGAAGTTGTTTAAAAAAACCACACAAACAAAAAAGACCACACAGACAAAAGTGCACATTCGCCACTATTTCACTACTATTTTTAAAGATAATAGTTCAATGTTCAAATACGTGGAAGCACGGCGTAATTAGAGATTCGCCAGTGTTGATATAAAATTTCGTTATGTTCGCAAAGAAGACATTTTAAGAACTGACATTTCGTCGTTAATGCATCAAAATATTTGACAAATTCACAATACCCTAAAGACAGGTAGGTACCCTCTAGTAATAAGGAAATTAAATATCGGTACGCCGATATTGCACATAAAAAAGGGCATATTTAGATGTCGGTTGATGGACTTAACTCAAAAACTTCGATTTTCGGGTTTCGCCACTATTGTTCTCACTAGGCGATAATAATGAATATATACGGCCATAAAAAAATCGTTAAGATGATCATGCAATAACCAGGTTACCGGGTTGTAGGTGGTTACCGTTCTTTTTCTTCATATACCTTGCCATCACAGCGGTTAGCATTCATCATTGCTATCCTTATATTTGTTCTCACTGCACAAATGTATTGAATGTCATCCAGACCATTTTCTGAGATTTCTCAACCAGCAGATTTTGAGATTTTTGTCTTGCAGAATCAACTGTATCATGTTAGATTTTTCACCACGAGTTATACGTCCCAAGTACTGAAGTTATCTCCTTTACAGTAACTTCAGGATCACAAAATTCTGGAGCCAGGTCAAATGCAAAGCAAACAATTTACAATATATCTTGGGTCTCAGCTATCTTCAATATATCCAGACTTCGGTAGAACAATCATTTTCACTGACATTTCTCTTTTTTCATCAACTAAACAGAGTTTTTCAAACATTAATTCTAAGATGATCTGTATGTTGGTCCCTTATTTTTGTTTTTCCTCTTCTCGCTTCCCAATATAGTCCCTAGTCATCCGCTTCTTCAGTTTTCTCCCCACCAGACCGTTTGTATCCGACCTCAATTAGTGAATTAGTCAAAAAATATATCTCTTCAAAATACACCCCAGCATAATATGTATTACAAATTCCAAAGTCGGAATTGGGTCGCATTTTTTTAATCCGCGATTAGTGAAAACGCGAATAAAGGAAGCGCGAATAAGGAGCTTTTACTGTATACTAGAAAAGATATCTTCTAAATGAGTAAATAACCTGGTTTCGATTTAGAGCCAATTTCTCATATCGAGTTCAACTCCAGTTTAACCTGAACTTCTAGTAAACGTCAGTTTAAAGTCAAAATCGTCTTTCTCAATTCGCACGTTCAACCGATGGCAGTTTAAACTTGAACGATGCTTGAACGGTGGAATTCGGCCGTTCAAAGATTTCAGAACTCAGTTCAGATGATTTCATGGACTACGCATGCGTTGTATTAACACGAAACGCTGTCATATAAATATATCCTATTTTATTATATTAAGCCTAACGATAAACGATAAAATTATTTTTGTTTTTATAATATTTATTTATAATTATTAAAATGACTATTTGACTATAAATACTTAAATTTAACTTTATTCAAGAACAGCATAAAAAAGGTAGTTCAAAATGGCGACAGTTTTGTACCTTTTGCCATCTATTGGCCTTTCTCGAAAGCGGTAGAACGAGCGCTGACATGAACGTGCAATGAGAAATACATTCCAAACAAAACTACAGATCACCGGTAAACCTGGTTCAACTGAACCATAGATTAACGCAGGTATGAGAAATCGACCCTTAGTAATCGTATATTTTGTCTATGAGTAAATCGGTAGACAGAAAACAATACATGACGTTTCGAACAGATTAGGAATTAAGAACCTGATTTCTAAATAGACATGTATTAATGGTTGTACCCATAATTTCTCAGAAGGTACATTTGTTTGAGATTATACAGGGTGTTTCATTGGGAAACGGAAATACTTTAATTGTGAATAGAGGTCACCGAGGCGCTTCTAGGTATAATACATTTTTTGCCCTACCGACTTTTATAACGGAGTTATAAAATCGATTTTGCCAATTTCTTTCCTAAGCCATAACTTTAGAACCACCCTGTATATTTTTTTGATATTTGGTACACATATGTCTCATCCAAAACAAAAACGACCGACATACCAATCACAAAAAAATCCAGGTCCGGATTAACAAAAAATTATAAAGTAATAATTGTAACCTTAAAACAACACCCTGTATATTGAAAGTCTGAAAATCTGTTTGCATATTTAAAAAGAGCACAAAAAACTAAGTCTAATGGTTCACTTCAATTTTTCGGACAGAAAATTTTATGACTTTAATTTTAAAATTATATTGAATTTTTTAAGAACTCTGACATTACAAAGAAGGTATTATTAACTTTTAATCATAAGTTATTAAAGCTATTGAATAAATAGTTATTTTAAAATTAATCAATACTTATTTACCACATTAGAACGACCCAATTATTAATCACAAGAAAAGTCCAGGTCCGGATTAACAAAAAAAATAAAGTAGGTAATTGTGATCTTGAAACAACACCCTGTATATAGAAATTTTCAAAATTTGTTTGCACATTTGAAAAGACCACAAAAATCTGAGTTTATCGGTTTGCTTTAATTTCTCGTGAAGGAAATTTAATGACTTTAATTTTGAAATTAAATATATTGATTTTAAGAACACTGAAATTAAAAAGCAGATTTTGAAAGCACTTAAACTTTTTTAAAGATTTTATTGTTATTTTATTAACAATAAAATATTAAAATTATTAAATAAATACCCATTTTAAAAATGATCAATACTTATTTACGACATTCGAATGACCCACTTACAAATAACAACAAAAATCCAGGTCCGGATTAACAAAACAATATAAAGTAATTGTAACCTGGAAACAACACCCTGTATATTGAAATTTTCAAAATCCGTTTACACATAGGTATGAAAAGAGCACAAAAAACTAATTTTAATCGTTAGCTTCAATTTTTTGGCCAGACAATTTAATGAATTTAATTTTAAAATTATGTCGAAATTTTGAAGAATTCTGGGAACTCATAATGAAAATTTCGATATACTTTCAAGAGTAATGTCATTAAATTGTCTACACAAAAAATTAAAGCGGGACATTAAACTTAATTTTTCGTGCTCTCTTCAGGTGTGCAAACGTATTTTAAAAATTTCAATATACAGGGTGTTTTTTCAAGGTCACAATTACTTTTTATTTTGTTGTTAATACGGACCTGGATTTTTCTTATGATTGGTAAGTAAGTCCTGCTAATGCTGTAAAACTGTAAATAATAACTGATTATTTTTAAAATTAGTATTTATTCATTAACTTGGATGATTTGGTTTGAAATCTTTTTTAATGAGACCTTTTCTCTACAAACAATGTAGAAGTGACAGACGAAAAGAAAATTATAATACTCGTTTATGTCGAGCTAGACGTGTGGTGGAAAATGCATTTGGCATTTTAGCTCAAAAATGACGAGTATTTTTATGCCAATTGAGACAAAAGTTGAAACGACAATTTCAATCGTTGAAACTTGTTGCATTTTGCATAATTTTTTATGCACTAAAGTAAACCAACAAGGACTAGAGTTTTCAGGAGCTGAAGAAAATTTAGGTAGAGCTTTTATCAATATAGAAAGAGACCCAAGGCGTGCAACCAATTTAGCATTTTCAACGAGAGAAAAGTTTGTTAACTATTTTAATATGTGAAATGTGAATAAAAACTCTAAATTAAAATAATTAAAGTGAATGTATAAAAATTATTATTTAATAAAATAATTAAAGTGAATAAAAACTTACAACTAAAATACTTACGGTATATTTTCATCTCTTGACCAATTTCATCCCATATTTTATCCTTCTTTCTAATATTTTTATAGTCCTCGTGTGACAAATCATAAAGTATTGGATATTTTTTAACTCATTCTATTAATTTCTCTGTTGGAACCATTGTAAAATCGCAACGACGATGACAGAAAACGCAACCAACTGCGATAACAAAATATAAGGGCGATGCCACATTATGCGTTTTGACTGGATGCGTTTCCACCGCATCCAATCAAAACGCATAGTGTGACAAGTCGCTCCGGTTGCGTTGGAAACAGATGCGTTTTGAGACATCGTTACGCGCTTACAAACTGCATCAGACAATGCATAGTGTGACAGGTCGGTCCGGTTGCGTTGGAAACGTTTGCGTTTCCACCGCATCCCGTCAAAACGCATAATGTGACATCGCACTAACGCAGTACTAACGTTGTCGCTGCGATAAATCATCGCAACGATTAAATCGCAGCAGTCTGTTTATTCCTTAAACCGTAAGTAAAAAAATCGGTATAACCGAAAACCGGTGTTTTATCAACAAAGGCTATCCCTAATGAGATCTACACAATAGAATCACTAAACAGTTTATCCATATATTAACGTCTTTCCGTCTCTAAATTCTTTCAGATTCTATAAAGTAAGACATCCCTAAGCTATCCCTAATGAGATCTACACAATAGAATCACTAAACAGTTTATCCATATGTTAACGTCTTTCCCTCTTTAAATTCTTTCAGATTCTATAAAGTAAGACCACAGCAAGTTGAGCCTGAATATTTTATCTGTATAAATTTAAACAAGATATATTTTTTTCTAATTCTTTCAGATTCGCCTTTGTCGAAATTAAAATCCAGTTTATTCGAGAGGCACATATCAATATTTTCCTCAAATACGTCCCTGGTCGTGCCACAGGTAAATAACTACAGTTACTTACCTCCAAGTTTTCAGCATTAGAGCCCCATAGGTGAGGGAGAAACCAATTTCGCGAAGCCACACTCGTGCGGTACATGTGTATACCGTTGGTTTCGGGTACATTACAATCATCTGGAACAAAAAATTTATTGAATGGCTGTGTTTTATGATCATAATTCATTGTATCGATCAAAAAATAGTTACATAAATAATAAACAAACGTGGATAATATTTTATTAAACGCTTTTATTTAGTTCAATAGTTTGCGTCAAATCTTCAGACGTTAGTTTGACTGCCTTTTCTCCAATGCAAATGAATGAAAATTTGCAGACATATGCATTCACGGGAACAATACACGAATAATCAATAAAAAAAAATGTTTTTATGTTTTTTAACTGTTTAAATAAAAAAAAAACAATTTTAATGGAAAATGCTTAAATTCTCCTGTTTTTTACAATGTACAAACTTGAAAATTTTGCGGATTGTAGCTAATGATATGAACTATACATAATTTCACGTTTTACGTTAATTTTTTACGTTATGCTTCATAAATAAACAATAAAGTTTCAAATTTTTTGCCGACTCCAACTACTTTTCATGTTAGTAAATCATATGCTTTATACATATTTTAATAAACATGACGATATATTTTAATGTTTGAAAAGTGTAAGACTAAAAAGTAAAAAATAAAAAAATATGAAAAAAAGGTTTTTAAGAAACGCTTTTCTTTAGTTACGAGTGACTAAAATTAAAAATATTATAAAAAAATCAACTAAAAAGCAAAAAATAAACAAAATTTAAAAAATCTAACACATTCGTTAAATTAAGCTTTTATTTTATTTATTTTTGAACATTCCCTGACAGGCATGGGACAAAAACACGAAATTTGGTAAGTGGTGCTGGTACTGTACACCCTACTAAATTATGTTAAACAAACGTTTCTGGCTGCTACCAGAGGCGTACGACTGAGGAACGTGAATGGTTGACCCTTCCCAAATTCTACGCCACTGGCGGAATTGCTATTTTAGTGCAATTCTTTGAGTTTCTTTGTAAATAATATACTCTTCATTCGTAAAGATAATGCTATTAGTATTCGAGATATTTGAAGCTAAAAACGAAGGAGCATAATGCATTATTCAAAATAAGTGTGCCGTTTCATTTTTAACTTCAAATATCTCGAAAACTAATGACTTTTTCTTTACGAATGAAGAGTATGTTATTTGCATAGAAAGTATTGGAGAACCTAAAAATTATGCTAAAATAGCAGTTTCATCAGTGGCGTAGAATTTGGGAAGGGTCAACCATTCACTTTCCCCTGTCGTAAGCCTCTGATATTAACCAGAAACGATTATTTAAAATAGTTTAGTAGGGTGTACAGTACCTATACTTTCTGCCAAAAATCATAAGGATAGGCCAAATAGTTTTATAGTACCGGACACACATAGTTCTTAAAGTTTTAAATAAACAATAAATTATTAAAAAAAAGAATATTTTAAAAAAATTTGACATATCCATGTCAAACTTGGCAGAAAGTGTAGCCACTGTACACCCTACTAAATTATGTTAAATAATCGTTTCTGGCTACTACCAGAGGCGTACGACGACAGGGGAAAATGAATGGTTGACTCTTCCCGAATTCTACGCAACTGATGAAACTGATATTTTAGCATAATTTTTAGGTTCTCCAGTACTTTCTATGCAAATAATATAGTCTTCATTCGTAAAGATAAAGTCATTAGTTCTCGAGATATTTGAAGTTAAAAATGAAAAGGCACACTTATATATTTTGATTAATGTATTATACTCCTTCGTTTTTAGCTTCAAATATCTCGAAAACTAATGGCTTTATCGTTACGAATAAAGAGTATGTTATATACATAGAAAGTATTGGAGAATCAAGAAATTGCTCTAAAATAGCAATTCCGCCAGTGGCGTAGAATTTGGGAAGGGTCAACCATTCACTTTTTCCCGTCGTACGCCTCTGCTATTAGCCAGAAATATTTGTTTAACATAATTTAGTAGGGTGTACGTGTACAGTACTAGCACCACTTACCAAATTTCGTGTTGTTGTCCCATGCTTCATGCTTGTCAGGAAATATTCAAAAATAAATAAAATAAAACTTTAACTTTTTCTGTTATTTCTGGTATTTCTGTTATTATCAACTTTTATACTAAGGTAAGTTAGCTTAAATCGACCTTTTTTAACCTCAGGAATCTAATGCCTCCTATGGTCCATTCTTTACCAAGCACCCTGTATAAATAAAGATAACAATATATTATAAATAATAATTACTAATTTTTATAAACAAAAATTTAGTTGGTAAATATATTCAATCGCTACTAAAAAATCGGACCGATTGCCACTGTACGATCTGATGGGGCATTCCTCCAACAAATACTTAATAACCGTTTGTCTTTCAGCACTCCAATCGCAATTTGGAGAAGGTTTTTCCCCATCTAAAAAGTAGTGAGTCAGAGCACCTACCACAGTTGGTTCTAATTCTGTTTAGTGTCGCCCAGATTCGTCTTGGTTGATTGAAACCCTTTGGCTTGCTTGTAATATATGGCATATTTTAGATGTCAGGCGGAGCATTCTTCTCCCAATCTTCTCGCCAACTGTCGGTTATGTTGAAATTCATTTGTTAGTATCCTTGCAGAATCCAGAGAATTTCCTTCGCATCCAAAAATTAATAAAAATTATGTCTCCACTCAGCTAGGTCCACACACCAATAATCCGCGCTCTCTAATATCTTCTCGATTGAACAATAATTGTCATGCATCTATAGGAAAGAAAATCTTTCCCTCTACATTTGGACCTGCTCAGCCTTTAACGGCTAATCCACATAAACCCAATTATAACAAAGTTGAAAATATAAATCAGTTGATAAAAACTGTAACAAATTTTATAATGAACCTCTTAGAACATAATCGTTCAATTGAAGATATAAAAACGTTAGACTATAAAACTATAATAATTAATGAGTTATAACAGGTTTTAAATACTGTAAACAATAATAGCTTCTATTTTATGTACAAAATATTTTAAAAATTGGTCAATGGAATGCTAGATCTATTATGTCAAACAAAAACAGTTTAATGCAATACGTAAACAATAAAAAATTGATATTCTGCTCATTAGGGAAACATGGTTTAAAAAAGGTTCTCATTATAGTTTTAATGGTTACAACTTAATAAGAAGAGATAGGAAAGACTGGTTTGGTGGCGTTGCCATTCTTATCCGTAATACAGTAACCAGTGAACTAAATCTAAATTATAATAGGCGAAGCAACGAAGCACTAAAAAGCCCAAAACCCTGGAATTTTGTGCAGTAAGATGAATGGTCATGCAACTTTTTGCATTAGATTCGAGAGAGTGTCAGGCAATTTTGTGAACTAAATTGATCTCCGGTAAAAAATTTTGTTCGTAAGAAAATGCATTTTCAAAGTGCATCTCTAAGAGATAGAAAATTAAAAATTTAGCACGAAGGAAATAATGACGGAAATGAGTTCACTTTTGATACTTTGGGGGTTTTGGAGGTGGCTGAACACGAATTTCACGACGGCGATGGTTTCCGAGGTAACTGGTGCCCAGGGTGGAACTCGTCGCCTGGAACGATCGAATAATTTGCTAATTGAAGATTGAAGCGAAAAACTAAAAAATACGTGTACAATATCTTTCAAAAATCTATCAAATGACACTAAACACGACCCCCCTCCACTCCACCTCCTAGAGGTGGTGTGGGGTTAACTTTACAATCTTAAATAGAAACCCCCACTTTTTATTGCAGACTTGGATTGCTTACGTAAAAATAAAAACTTTTTTCAGAACATTTTTTAGAATTATGGATAGATGGCGCTATAGTCGGACAAAAGGATTTATCGTGATAGGTACCAAAGATAAATTATAGAAACCGTGTATCCCGAGAAATACACTTCGAAATAAAACACCAAAAAATACATGTAAGTTAAAGAAATATTAAAAAAAAATAATCAGCCAATGAAGAGAATGAAATTCTGAATATTCAGGTACTTAACCTGTTAATCTATGTCTACATATATATCCCAATGTCGATACGACATTTTTCTCCAAATAAAAATATAACTTTTAATTATTCTGTAATCCTTTAATTAAATTTGAATAATTCTTTTACAAAGTAGGTATTTTTTGTAATTAGGAATTTCATTTAGTTAGTAAATAACTTCAAAAATCGCGACCTCGACTGCCTGTGTCTTAGTTTTAAGGGAAACAAATAAAGCAAAGCGAATAACAGGAAAGAAAAAAACCAAGAAATAAAAATCGAGTCCTGGAAGTTTTAGAAGCATTTAATTGCTACAATTCTATACTCTGCAGTTTGAAATAAAATAGAAAATATTTAATCGATATTTCAAGCTACAATTTAGACACAAACGAGAACAGAATTAAAGTTCAACGCCAGTTGCAAGAAATGAGTCCGTTAAACTGAGTGTTATATATTAATTTAATTCGTACACTTCAATTAATTTTTGACTGAAAATTTTACGATGCGGAATGGATATATCTCCTTTTGTTCAACTCAGCAATTTTTCCTATAAAATTAAAAATTGCCGTTAGTACACTACATTAAAAATTTGATTGGACAACTTTACTAGAAAGATATAAAGTTAAATTCTCTCTTTCTGTGAATGACACTATCGTGTCATAAAACGTTTTCGCATGAATTGCTCTGGTTCATTTTTTACATAAGTACATACAGGGTGGAAGGCACTTATGGAATAAAATTACTTCTGTTCTTGTTTTAAAAAATTATAAAAAAAGTTTGGCGGAAGGACCGCCCGAGAACTTTATCGTACCAATCTATTATCGTAATCGTACATACTAGATAATGACATTCTATAAAAAAAATTAACAAAGTTGCTCGTTATTTTGATATTTTAGTGACACCCTGTATACTTGAAAATATTTTATGGTTTTACGCATAATTAATTCCTGCAACTTCTATAAAAATATTTTTGTAAAATTTTCAATAGATTTTGAGAAATTGTTGGATGCCATATTTTGGGTACACCATATTATTGCATAAATCAATAGAATATTAGTCATAGGGTTTATCAACGCTTGTCATTTGTTTTGAGCCTCTGTCATCCTTCTGTCATATGTCGTTTAATCCCTGTATAATATTAATATACGACATATGACAGAAGCTCGAAACTAATGAGAAGCATTGAAAAGTCCCATATTATCATTTCAAATTAGTTAATTTTTTCTGAGAAATTGTTTGAAAGATTTTGCTATTTCTATGGGCTGCTATGATCGCTCTTATAATATGTGTGAGAGACGACACACATTGTAGCAAAATTTCTATTTACTGTAACTTTTCGAGTTTTTCATATACAGCAACGAGTTTTACGTCGTTAGAATGGTAATTTTGTATTCTTTCAAAATATGTAAAAACGTACAGGGCATGTCTGAAAACTTAAGATTTTTTTTCTTTTACCGTTAACCTGGAAGCCATCTTTTGGGTAAAATTTAATGTGATAATAGGTAATACAGTACCATATGTGTCTGCCAAATTTCAAATTTTAGTTTCTATTACAGGGGGAGTTGCGGGCACTCAAATATTTTTTTTATAAAAAATTCATAACTCCCCTCTTATGAGGAGAAATCTTACGAATGTCATTCAATTAACTGATAGGGCATCTAAAACATTTAAAAAAAAAATAAACAAATTCCTTTGAGCTATTTTTGAGAAAATCTAGTTCAAAGTTATATCAAACTTTGGAGCCCTAAATATAAACGACATAATATTCTACTTGTATCCCAATCTTTAGACTTAAATATAACGATCTTTTCAAATTAAACTTGTCTTAAATAGGTTTTTAGATAGGTAAGGAAATGTGCCATTTTTTTTGTCTTGTTTAACTATTCTTTTAACTTTGTTTCATTCTACCGCATACTTTTAAGTGATACGGACGTGTCTATTAATCGTATTTGGTTTAATAGCTTGTTAATTATTTCTAGTTATTTCTTTGTGTTTTGGTGATCGTTTAAAAATATATACAGAAATTGTGTGTTTTTAAATAAATAGACCCCGTAATGGGGTGATAAAAATCTAAAGACGTCCTCTTTGACGAAGGAAATTGGTATGGACGTGTCTAGTGGAAATAGTGTATTGGAAACTAGTGGTGAAACAACTCAGAAAAAAGATTATTTGCAGTCCAAGGAAATGGAGATAAAGCATTTCAATTTGCAGTCAGATAAGTACAATTTGAATAATATCTGGGTATATATTGAAAGAATTGGTGATTTAGGTAATTTATCAAGATTTCACCCCATGGTTTTAGTGGACCTACTATTCAAAATGTTAAAATTTACTCACATACAGCAAATACGCAATATTGGGAAGAATAGGATAAAAGCCTTATTAAACTCTCGTTTAGCTGCTAAGAACTTAGTAAATAATAAGTCTCTAAAAGAACATTTACGAGCTTATAATATACCAAATCACTTGTTAGAAGTGAAAGAGTTGGTAAGAGACTTGGATACGACGTTTGCTGTTAAATATCTTTTAGAGAATATTGCATGTACGTCAAAAGTTTTAAATATATATAGAACAAAACGTAGGATTCAAAAAGAAAGTACAATAGAATATGTAGATAAGAAAACTGTAGTCATTACTTTTGAGGGAAATATTCTACCAACTTTCGTTGCTTTCAATCGTGTTTATTTTCCTGTTGAGCATTTTGTTGGTACAATGTTACCGGTGCCTGAAATTCGGGCACGTTTCTAAACAGTGTAAAAGCTCACAGGAATCCTGTATACAGTGTGGTGAAATAAAAAATCCAGATCATAAATGTGAGAAAAGTATGTTTTGCATTCACTGTAAAAATAGTAACCATGTAACAATATCTAAAAACTGCCCTTTTTATGAAAAGCAGAAGAAAAATAAGACCACTATCATAGAGCAAAAAACTACCTTTTTAAAAGCAAAATTATATTGCGAAAATTCATTCTCCGGCCAAATCAGTCACAATCCTTTGTCTGTTCTTTCAAGTTATGATAAAGAATTTCTCACACTCCCTGTAAATAATAATAATGTTTCTTTAAATCAGCTTAATATAAGTATGAAACAAACCCAATTTTCAACACACCGTCAAACTAATTCTAGTAGTGAAAACCTTCCTGCAGCAAAGAGAAGAAAAGCCAACACCCCTCCTATGCACTCACCAGCAGATCAACCACATTTTCCATTAACATTTGGACCCTCACTACCTCCTAACTCATACAAACCAAACTATATATAACTAAACTATATATCCTAACCTATACAAACTATGGAAAAACTGACAACAAAAATGAATTAGCTAAATGTGTGTCATCTTTTATAATAAATCTTTTAAGTAACATTCGTACATTAAAAGAAATAAAAACAATAGACGATAAAACAATAATTTCAGGTTTATAACAAGTATTGCATAAAATAGATAATAGTAAATTTTAATGTCGCTTAAAAATACTTTTATAATAAGTCAATGGAATGCTAGATCTGCGGTTGCCAATAAAGGTAGCTTAATGAATTATTTAAACAAAAAAAAATAGAAAAGCCTCGGATCCTCCACAAATTGTAGAAGCCTCGGAGGTGTAACCAGAGAAGGTTCCCATTGTTTTCATTCTGGTGGGATGTAGAATAGCATTATGTTGTTTTATATGCCATTAGAGTGAAAACTTAGTCTTTTTGCTAGCAGTTGCCGCTAGGGCATCCATGCCATTTCGTTCGTTGCAATCCGGGACTGCACGCTGGGGCTTGTTTTGGTTGGATCGGGGAGAGCAGCATATGTGCCTCCTGATGAGAGACTAATAAGTTTCGAAACCGGTAGAGGTGCTTGCAGCACTCTCTGATTGGACTAGAATATGGTTCGGCTGTATTTTCGTTTTGCAACGAAATTGAAAATGGTTATTCATTTTTCAAAAAAAATAGACATTCTCCTCTTAAGTGAAACATGGTTTAACCCGCGAGTAGTCGCGCGGTGAGATAGAATCTCAAATTTTAAGCTTTTTCGCGATAACTTGATGAAAAATTTTGCCATTTTGAAAAAAATTCGTAAGTGCCTCGAGGAAGGGTGTAGTAATGCGTAGGAATTTTTTTTCTTCTTTTTGTGGAATTTATGGCTTTGGGGAGAGGCAATTAGCTTTAACCCGCGAGTAGTCGCGCCGTTAGATAGAATCTCACATTTCATCCTTTTTCGTAATACAGTAAAACCTGTCAGTAACGGCCCCTAAAAATGAAAGAACCATTGGCCGATATAGAAAGGTGAACGCTATTGCCAATTTTTGTAGTCTACATAATATGTAGTCTACATAATAATTATATTATATTTGGTTTGGGAAGTTTTTAAACTGGCCGTCAGGACAGGTGGCCGATGTTGGCAGGTGGCCGTTAACACAGGTTTTACTGTACAGTAAAATTTGTCAGTAACGGCCACTAAAAATTGGATGAGTGGAGTGACAAAAAAGGATAAAATTAAAAATGAGTATATTAGGGGAAGTCTAGGTGTGGCACCAATTGATGCCAAAATGAGAGAGCATAGGTTGAGATGGTTTGGTCATGTTCAAGAATTGCTGAAGTGCAGATTCCTGGAAGGAGTAGGAGAGGAAGACCAAAGAAGACGTGGGGGAGACGATTAGGCAGGACATGTTGGTAAAGGGGATTAATGTTGATATGACTCAAGATAGAATTGTATGGAGAAATGCAATTATGGAAGCCGAACCCGCATAGGAATAAGGCAAAGAGAATGGTGATGATGATACCATCAGCAATATTTTATTAATAAACTCAAAATTTCTTATCATTTTTATTTTTTTGGTTTCAAACAAGCTACTTTTGCACAAGCCCATTCCGTTTCCTTTACTCCTCCAAAAATTATCATATTTCCATCTCTTATTATTTGAGTAACTGTGCCTTTCTTCTTTGGCCCTGTGATGGCTACTACGCTGTAATCAGTGTTACAAAAGTTTTCTATTAATTGCAATTCTTTATCACTTATTCCTCTGACATTCCGTGTTGCTATTTTCCATATATCTAATCTTTCCATATATCTCAGCTATCGAATGGCCAGACATATCCCCGGATTTGACACATCTAGACAATTTTTTTAAAAAACAAAGTGTATGTAAATAGACCACAGACTATCTAAGAACTGAAAGACTGAATAACAAAACAAATAGCACTCTTTCTGAATCTATAATATGCATTCCAAAATACGTCAATATATCTACGTAAAGATCAACAAATTGGATTAATAGTACCTACTCAATACGTGAGTTAAAAAAGAAGACAGTTAAGATTTAATAATTATGTTTAGAGACCACACTGTTAATTATTTCATTATAATTGACATACATGGGTATGCATTTAACCCCCTTTTTCCTTGCAAATGATGGAAGGATAGGGTATAGGTGTAAGTGATAATTTGTCTCCAACTTAAGCAATCTTTTAGATTTTTATTTAATTTATTTGAAATGGAGGTCTCTTGGGTTTGGCTTATGTAATATTAAAAAATTGTCAATACAAGATATTGAAAAATAAGACAACGGTGGCGAACTTTTACTAAAAAAAATTGATTTTGCGGTGGACATCAGAACTCGTCATTGGATCATGTGAAGCAAAAAATTCAAAAATATTTTATTAGTTTGTGAGTTTCATAAGATAACGCTGCGGAGTTTTTCAGTTTTGACGATTTTTGAGTTTTTGGTATCACTCAAAAGTCAAAATAAACAAATTTTTTGTAAACAAGGGTGAAAATCGGCATATACAGGTTGTTTGGTAAAAAATGGGCCATAGCTAAAACTTAGATTCCTGAGCTCCAAATAGGTCGATTTAAGCTAACTTACTTTAGTACAACAGTTGATAATACCCGAAATGCAGGGTGTCAAATTTACACTTTTATTTTATTTATTTTTGAATATTTCCTGACAGCCATAGGATAATAACACGAAATTTGGTAAGTGGTGCTGGTATTGTACAATCTACTAAACTATGTTAAACAAACGTTTCTGGCTACTACCAGAGGCGTACGACGGGGGAACGTGAATGGTTGACCCTTCCCAAATTCTACGCCACTGGTGGAATTGCTATTTTAGTGCAATTTTTTGATTCCCCAATAGTTTATCTATAAAAAATATACTCTTCATTCGTAACGATAAAGCCATTAGTTTTCGAGATATTTACGAGATATTTACGAAACCTAATGAATTTATCGTTACGAACGAAGAGTATATTATTTACATAGAAAGTATTGGAGAATCTAAAAATTATGCTAGAATAGCAGTTTCAGCAGTGGCGTAGAGTTTGGGAAGGGTTAACCATTCACTTTCCCCTGTCGTACGCCTCTGGTAGAAGCCAGAAACGATTATTTAACATAATTTAGTAGGGTGTACAGTGCCTACACTTTCTGGAAAGTATCACACAGATATATCAAATTATTTTAAAATATTCTCTTTTTTAAATACTTAATTTATTTTGTATTTAAAACTTTAAGAATTATGTGTGCCCGGTGCTATAAAACTATTTGACATATCCTTATGGTACTTGGCAGAAAGTGTAGGTACAGGGTTATTCACTATATTTTGACCCCCCCCCCCCCGTAAACTGCTTTATTTACAGAATTAGAGAAAAAATGTAAAGTACAAAAGTTGTACTTTACATTTTTTTTCTAATTCTGTAAATAAAGCAGTTTACGGGGGGGGGGGGGGTCAAAATATAGTGAATAACCCTGTACCTACACTTTATATATATATATATATATATATATATATATATATATATATATATATATATATATATTTTTTTACCAATGTTTCTTGGGTTTAGGTTCATAAAAAAAGCTTGTCTATGATGTTATGACCATATTTATTGATATATTATCCGACGTTTCGGCAGGAAATCCATGCCTTTTTCAAGGATTGACTAAAACAACATTTATTGAAAGCTACAATACAATTTAAAAGAAAATCGACTTACCATGCAATCGTAAATTTAGTTTTGAAACAAGTACACAAATAGACGTCACAATTAAAACAATGTTAAAATGTTAAAGCATAGGAACGGACCCACTAAGTCATTGCGTTAAGAGAGTAATGAACTGTGTCAAAAATTATTATGGTGTTTATTGATGTTTGATTTTATGTTAAGTCAAAATAGTTGTCTTCGTCTCATAGGCGTGCTGAAATATTATATAGTTAATTTTAGATTAAGTTGAAATATACCCTATTAAGGTTTTTGACATCCCGTTTATCATTGACAGCTTTGTTATTTTTTTTAATTTCTATGGACTCTAGCAGTTCCCTCTTCTTTTTGTTGGGTTCACTTTTTAGGATTTTAGTTTTATCGAAATCAAATTTGTGTTTCTTTTCGTTTTCATGTTTTGTGAGGGCTGTAGTGTTATTTTTGTCATATTTGTGAGACCGAATTCTAGAGTTTAGTAGCTGGCTGGTTTGTCCGATATATACCCCATCGCAATTTGAACAAGGAATTTCATATACAACATGTGATTTTTTTGATTGCGGGGTTTTAGTTTTAAGTTTAGTAAAATTCCTTTTCAAGAGATTATATCCTTTGTGAGCAACTGTAATGTTATGCTTGGCTAGGAGATTCGAAAGTTGTTCAGATAACCCTTGTATGTAAGGCAAAGACATATATTTCTTCTTTTCCTTATTATTTTTGTTGTTGTTTTTGTTGTTGTAAAATGTATGTAGTCGTGACTTGAAGGTGTTTTCAATGAGGTTTCAATGAGATTTTCAAGTCACGACTACATACATTTTACAACAACAAAAACAACAACAAAAATAATAAGGAAAAGAAGAAATATATGTCTTTGCCTTACATACAAGGGTTATCTGAACAACTTTCGAATCTCCTAGCCAAGCATAACATTACAGTTGCTCACAAAGGATATAATCTCTTGAAAAGGAATTTTACTAAACTTAAAACTAAAACCCCGCAATCAAAAAAATCACATGTTGTATATGAAATTCCTTGTTCAAATTGCGATGGGGTATATATCGGACAAACCAGCCAGCTACTAAACTCTAGAATTCGGTCTCACAAATATGACAAAAATAACACTACAGCCCTCACAAAACATGAAAACGAAAAGAAACACAAATTTGATTTCGATAAAACTAAAATCCTAAAAAGTGAACCCAACAAAAAGAAGAGGGAACTGCTAGAGTCCATAGAAATTAAAAAAAATAACAAAGCTGTCAATGATAAACGGGATGTCAAAAACCTTAATAGGGTATATTTCAACTTAATCTAAAATTAACTATATAATATTTCAGCACGCCTATGAGACGAAGACAACTATTTTGACTTAACATAAAATCAAACATCAATAAACACCATAATAATTTTTGACACAGTTCATTACTCTCTTAACGCAATGACTTAGTGGGTCCGTTCCTATGCTTTAACATTTTAACATTGTTTTAATTGTGACGTCTATTTGTGTACTTGTTTCAAAACTAAATTTACGATTGCATGGTAAGTCGATTTTCTTTTAAATTGTATTGTAGCTTTCAATAAATGTTGTTTTAGTCAATCCTTGAAAAAGGCATGGATTTCCTGCCGAAACGTCGGATAATATATCAATAAATATGGTCATAACATCATAGACAAGCTTTTTTTATGAACCTAAACCCAAGAAACATTGGTAAAAAAATATATCAAGGTTCAAGAATTAAACTCAAACTATATATATATATATATATGTTTGAATAACGGCAATTCGGTCAGTTGAAAGAAAACTCTATTTGTTTTAAGTCTCAATATTTCGTCACTATTTGGTGACTTCTTCAGGAGAAAACTGCAAATATATTAATATTAGACATGGACAAACTTAAATATTTCGATACTTACAACTATAAGAGTAAAAATTTAAATTTCTTTAACATTCTTTTGAAAATTGATTTAGAAAATGACAGATTTTATTTTGACTTATTGGGGAGTTATGGTAACTGCAATATATTTTAAATTAATAGAATGTTATCTGATATATACAATTTTTAGTGAATAGGTCAAAGTAAAAAAGGAAATTATACATTTACGAAATTTTAAGGTGGAAAGGTAATAGTAGAAAACTAAGAAAGGACCTAGAGTAAGTTAAATTGATTTATAAAATGTAATTGATGGTACTTCATGAGTTAGTGTAAGACTGGTATTTAGAAATTTAAATAAAATTGAGGTAGATTAACTATTAGAAGATAAATTGGGTAATTTGTTTATTTAAATGTCATGTATTAGTTAGAATATTAAATTTAAATAACATTTAAATTAAATAACATAACATTTAAATAAACAAATTACCCAATTTATCTTCTAATAGTTAATCTACCTCAATTTTATTTAAATTTCTAAATACCAGTCTTACACTAACTCATGAAGTACCATCAATTACATTTTATAAATCAATTTAACTTACTCTAGGTCCTTTCTTAGTTTTCTACTATTACCTTTCCACCTTAAAATTTCGTAAATGTATAATTTCCTTTTTTACTTTGACCTATTCACTAAAAATTGTATATATCAAATAACATTCTATTAATATAAAATATATTGCAGTTACCATAACTCCCCAATAAGTCAAAATAAAATCTGTCATTTTCTAAATCAATTTTCAAAATAATGTTAAAGAAATTTAAATTTTTACTCTTATAGTTGTAAGTATCGAAATATTTAAGTTTGTCCATATCTAATATTAATATATTTGCAGTTTTCTCCTGAAGAAGTCACCAAATAGTGACGAAATATTGAGACTTAAAACAAATAGAGTTTTCTTTCAACTGACCGAATTGCCGTTATTCAAACATTACTATTTAACACAGTACGGTCGATAATATTTGTACAAATATATATATATATATATATATATATATATATATATATATATATATATATGTTATATATTATATAACATACTAGTGACGTCATCCATCTGGGCGTGATGACGTAATCGACTATTTTTTTAAATGAGAATAGGGGTTGTGCGCTAGCTGATTTGAAAGGTAATTCAATTCTCTATTTAGTAATGTAAACAATAAGATAATTATTTATACAGGGTGTCCAAAAAATTGGTTTTTGAATTAAATTAATTGACACAAAAAGAAGAATGTATGTAATTTACTTAATTTAAAATACATTTTACTGCTGTTAGAAAACAGACATAAAAGTTTATTGCACAAATAAAGATTAATTTTTGCTTAAATTCAATGTTTAAACTGCCAAGAGGCAGATGGGTGACAGCTTAACCATTGAATTTAAGTGAAAAGTAATGTTTATTTGTTCAATAAACATTCATTTCTGTTTTCTGACAGCAGTAGAATGTATTTTGAATTAAATAAATTACATACATTCTTCTTTTTGTCAATTAATTTATTTAAAAAACTTTTTTTGGACACCCTGTTTAATTAATCATATTAATGTTTATATTACTGAATAGGGAATTCAATAACCTTTGAAATGAGCTAGTACTCGACCCCTATTCCTATTAAAAAAAAATAGTCGATTACGTGATCACGCCCAAATGGATGACGTCACTAGTATGATATGTATGTCAAAAAATCATAATTTAAAAATCCAATAATTTTGTATTTTACTTTTTTTTCTAATTCTGGAAATAAAGCAGTTTACAGGGGGGTCAACATATAGTGAATAACCCTGTACTGTACACCCTACTAATTTATGTTAAATAATCGTTTGTGGTTAATACCAGAGAGTACGACAGGGGAAAGTGAATGGTTGGCCATCCCAAATTCTACACCACTGATGAAACTGCTATTTTAGCATAATTTTTAGATTCTCCCATACTTTCTATGCAAATATTCTGTTCATTCGTAACGATAAAGTCATTAGTTTTCGAGATATCTGAAGTTAAAAATGAAAAGGCATACTTATTTTGATTAATATAGTATGCTACTTCGATTTTAGCTTCAAATATTTCGAAAACTAATGGCTTCATCGTTACGAATGAAGAGTATGCTTTTTACAAAGAAAGTATTGGATAATCACAAAATTGCAGTAAAGTAGCAATTCCGCCAGTGGCGTAGAATTTGGGAAGAGTCAACCATTCACGTTCCTCCGTCGTACGCCTCTGGTCGTAGTCAGAAACGTTTGTATAACATAATTTAGTAGATTGTACAATACCAGCACCACTTACCAAATTTGGTGTTGTTATCCCATGCCTGTCAGGAAATATTCAAAAATAAATAAAATAAAGATGACGATATATTTTAATGTTTGAAAAGTGTAAGACTAGAAAGGAAAAAATAAAAAAATATGAAAAAAAATTTTTTAAGGAACGCTTTTCTTTAGTTATGACGTGACTAAAATTTAAAATATTATAAAAAAATTAACTAAAAGGGAAAAAATAAACAAATCAAACTCGAAGGATTATTCGAAAAAAAACGTTCGTTAAAAAAATGAAAAATCTAACACGTTCGTTAAAGAAAAGCGTGGGCGCTATCTTCAAACCGTTTATTCGATAAAGACGCGCCCCACGCTTTTCTTTAACGAATGTGTTAGATTTCTTCATTTTTTTAACGAAGGTTTTTTTCGAATAATCCTTCGAGTTTGATTTGTTTATTTTTTCCTTTTTAGTTAATTTTTTTATAATATTTTAAATTTTAGTCACTCATAACTAAAGAAAAGCGTTTCTTAAAAAATTTTTTTTCATATTTTTTTATTTTTTCCTTTCTAGTCTTACACTTTTCAAACATTAAAATATATCGTCATCTTTAGAAAAGGATGTAAGTATATGACAGATACATTTTTTGCATTTATTTCTACTTTTGATACATACATTGTACATTTTCTCTAATTTCTTCATATATTTCTTGAATCAAAATCATTATTTACACCTATTACAGTTTTCGCAGTCTTTCCATCTCTTAAGCTTTGCAGGCTCAATGCAGGCTTTTAAGTCTGTCCTTACGCAAACACTATCGGGCCCTCACGACAGCGTAGTCAACAGTCAAACCTTGAGTTTTATGGACAGTCGAAGCCCACGACAATACTAAGGGCAGCATTCGTCTCTCTGCGGTGCCTAACTTTTTTTCGCTGAAAACTGGATAGAAATCGGACAGAAACTGGATAATTTTGAAACTGTATTGTTTATGTATGAAGCATAACGTAAACAATTAACGTAAAAAGTGAAATTATGTATAGATCATATAATTAGCTACAATCTGCAAAAGTTTCAAGTTTCTGCATTGTAAAAAACAAGAGAATTTAAGCTTTTTCCATTAAAATCGTTTTTTTATTCAAACAATTTATAAACAAAAAAAATTTTGATCGACTATTCCTGTATTGTTCCCGCGAATGCATATGTCTGCAAAATTTCATTCATTTGTATTGAAGAAAAGGAAGTCAAATTAACGTCTAAAAATTTGACGCAAACGATTGAACTAAATAAAAGCGTTTAATAAAAGTTTAAATTTGACGGAAGTATTTCGGTTATTATCAACTTTTGTACTAATACCCCAGGGAAATTAAGCAAAAATATACCATGTTCGGGACACTTGAGCAGCCAGGTTTCAAATGGATTTTTTGGGTACTATTTACCTAATACATTATCCATACAAAAATGCCCGTCACAGTTCGGACGAGAAATTTAGTTATTAACAAATAAGTGTCAAAAATGGCAGTTTTTTCATTTAAATCGCTACAGGTAAAAGTAGGGTAATTAAATATCTTATTTATACTATTATTCTTTTAGTAGATGAGCCAAGGTTTAAAATGGCAGTTTTTGAATTTCGGTTCGATCATTTATTGCTTCAGAAATTGCAAAGTAAGACTAAAATTTCAAAAATAAAAAAATTGCTATAACTTTTGTGAAAATTACCTTAAGACTTTCATATTGTATGAATAGTTGAGACAAATAGTCCGTACAATGTACAAAAAATTTTAAGACGATTCGTCAATTAGTTAAAATTTTATTCAATTTTTTTATCCCAATGAGCTTTTTTTCGCAATATTATTGTTCAGAAAATAGTAATGATATAGCAATTCTGTGAATACCACATGAAAGAAGAAAAGTCATGTTTGGAAAGTATTTTAAAAAAATCATTAAAAAGTCATTTTTATCATTCCGAAAACATTTTAGTAAAGTAGGGTCATTTTTAGTTCATAAACAATTTGAATAACTTTGTTAATACTGAATGTAGATTAAAACTACTTTGGGATTTGAAAAGCTGATATCTTTGTACGAATTTAAAAAAAAAACACTTTTTGCCTAGGTTAATTACAGTCACTGTTAGCCACTTTTTTATTTAATTGACAGTTACTTTATTTATAACAATTAAGCAACCCAACTAGCGCCATTTCGAAGCTGCTGGTATATAGTTTATGTGTAAATGTTTGAGTAAACTTTAAACTTCAACAGAGTTGTTAATAAAGCTTTAAAAATAACGTTCTAACGAAATCGATTTGTGGTCGGTGGAAATGAATTATTAAAATCCGTGCACTCAATAAATAAAACTGATTCTTCAAATATATGCTGCGATTAATATCTCCAGAGCTTGTTGATGGATATTGATCATAATTTTTTTAAATTGTATTTACTCGTAGTCTTGTAGAGCACGTTATGTACGTAAATCCCCACCTAACATTTGAAAATGTTAGGGGGAGTTCCCCTTATCATTCAGGGATATGAAAAATAGATTACGACCGATTCTAATACCTACCGAATATACATATATAATTTCATAAAAATCGGTCAAGCGGTCTCGGAGGAGTATGACAACTAACACTGTGACAGGAGAATTTTATAGATGTAAATATATAAATGGGTATTAACAAATAGGGGTTGGTGATGGAAAAGTGTAAATTAAGGGTTGTATGTATTTTTTAATTCTACATCATATAAAATTAAGATAGACAATTTTGTCCAAAAAAAATGGGCAACCCCCTTATAACTTATGGGTATAAAATAAATTAAAACCTATTCTTAGTCCCATAGGATATACTTGTAAAATTTCATAAAAATCGGCCAAGCCGTTTCGGAGTAGTATGGTAACTAATACTGTTACAGGAGAATTTTATGTATATTGAAGTACCTGTGAATTAAATACTAAAAGTGGCTAACTTTAACCGTAATTAACCTAGGCGAAAAGTTTTTTTTTGAAAATTTGTGTAAAAATACCAGCTTTTGAAATTCCAAGGTAAATTTACTCTACAATCAATATTAACAAAGCTATTCAAATTAATTTTTTACAAGTCAAAAATGACTCTACTTTAGTAAAATGTTTTCGTAGTGACAAAAATTACTTTTTAATGATTTTCTTCAATAGTTTGAAAACAAGACTATTTTTCTTTTATGTGGTTTTTACATGTGGTTTTTTTGATATAATTATTATTTTCTGAACAATAACATTACAAAAAAAAGCTCTTTGGGATAAACAAATTGAATAAAATTTAAACAAATTGATGAATCGTCTTAAAAATTTTTGTGCAGTATATGGACTCTTTGACTCAACTTTTTGTGACATATAAGAATCGTAAGGTCACTTTCGCGAAAGTTACAGCAAATTTTTTATTTTTGAAATTTTAGTTTTATTTTGCAATTTTCGAAGCAACAAATGATCGGACCAAAATTCAAAACTTTCCGTTTTAAACATTGGCTCATCTACTAAAAGAAAAATACTATACACAATTTCAGGTGAATCGGTGAAGTAGTTTTGAGTTACAATGTTCACCGTCTTTGAAAAAATAAGTTTTGAGAAAAACGCGTTTAAAGTTTATTTTCAATTTCTTTTTTGTCAATCAAATCGTAAAGTGATGCAGACCGAAATATGTTTTTGAATCGCGCAGTAATTTACGAAAGAGGGGAACAGCTGTCGAACGTTTCGCTTAAGCGCGGTGACGCGAAGCTACTGCAAAGCGAGTCGAATGTAGGGATACTCAACATGCTGTATTCCCGCTGATTTTGCTCCGATTTGAATGGCAATTTCTAGACAGTATTCTTAAAGTTATGTACTTTTATTTAAAATGCAGTTGAACCCTCTTATTGGAATAGCCTTCGTGCCAAGCAAAAGTATTCCTATAATGGGGATATTCTAATAACCGGTCATTGGTGCCTAACGTTTCGGGACCTCAAATTTCTATTCCTTAAAGCTGGATATTCTTTTAACAGGTATTCTAATAAGCGGATTCGACTGTATCTAATAAATAATAATGAAAATTTCAAAATTTTCAAACCTTACCCCTGAAGGCTATGTTTTCATTCATTTCACTAATTGGCAATATTTTTTTTCTTTTGTAGCTCTTATTTGCGCGCCTATAATTAACGGATAGTGATCGTTTGTAGTATTTTTCATTTGCAATACCTTCTTAGAATATGCCCTCTTCTTTATCGCTATGTAAAGAGGAGGAAACGTTGCTCTGATGTATTTGTTTTGATCTCCATAATAATTTGAGATTTTCTATGCATAAGAAAACCGACTCAAGAAGAAAGACAAACGTATTTTTTTTAAATAAATTAATAGCTGGGGTATTAGTGATACATGAATTATTTCTAAATTGTATAAATTCTCTAAAAGAGTAGGTAGACGACGACTATATGGTTATATTTGAGTTGCTTCAACGTAACAGTGAATCTGGAATTTGTGACTAGGCCCAAACTCCCTTCAAAGTATTCGTGTCTTAAAGACAAAGGAAATATTTCAGCCAACACCAACTTATCCCCACACTGAACTATACGCATATTCAAAGCTTTTAAATCTCAACGACAGGCTCCTTAAAATAATAATTTCCTAAGAAAATACAGGGTGGAAGTTAGTTCGCTTGAGTTAGTGTAAAGGCAAAGTTGATAAACTTAATCATAAGTATATACTAGAAGCATAATATGTTGGTTCTATGTGTTTAGGGAAATAATATGGTTTATTTTGTAATTTACTTGACTGTTTTATACGAAATAAATCTGGATACCAAAATATGTATCATAAGTTACATCACGGTTTCTACGTACGAAAATAATGTTGGCGTTTAAAAAACTTTTATAAAAATAATTTTAGGCCAGTAAAGAAAACAAAAACATCTAAAAAAATTGTATATAGATTTTTGAAGGTTCTAAAAAGTATTTTTTTCTTCTTGTGCCACTCCTATCGGAGATTGGAAATCATCAAGGCTACCCTGACCTTGTTTACAGCTAACCTAAAAAGTTCATTAGTGGTGCAGCCAAACCACTCTCTCAAATTTTGCAACCATAACATTCTTCTACGGCCTGGATTCCGTTTTCCTTCTATTTTTCTTTGCATTATATTTTGAAGTAATGAGTATTCATGACTCTCATCAGGTGACCCAAATATTCGAGTTTTCTTCGTTATATCGTTAACAAAATCTCTGGGTCTTTTCCTATCCTTCGTATTACTTCAAGGTTTGTGTTTCTTTTAACCCAACTTTTCGTCAGCATTCGGCGGTAGCACGACATCTCGAAACTTTCAATATTTTTTATGTTGCTCTGTTTGAGAGTCCAGGCCTCTACACCGAATAATAACGTGTTAAATACGTAGCGTTTTAGCATTCTTAATCGTAGAGGGATGCTTATATCTCTGTTGCAGAAGAATTTTCTCATCTTTATGAAGGTGGCCCTGGCAATTTCGATACGTCTTCTTATTTCATTGTTTTGGTCTCCAGTTTCGTTTGTTAAAGTTACCAAGTATTTGTAACTTGATAGTTTTTCAATTTCAATGCCGTTTATACTATTATGTGCTGGTTGTGTCATGATTTTACTGAAGACCATATTTTTCAATCTTTCAAAGCTTGCTGTTGTACGTTGTCGTTTTTCAGGGAACCGTTCATAATAAATTCTTACTGATAATAACGCGTCGGTATACTGCGAAAACCAGATAAATGAAAAATTTTAAAATATTGGGTTAAGTAAACCAAAATTCTCAGCTTTTTACGCTATACATACAGGTAAAACCAAATAAATGATACGACTTACCATTCAGCAGATAATTTGTCTAATAAACAAATAAGATACACTTAACCAACTTTTCATTTTTAAATAAAACAATATATATATATATATATATATATATATATATATATATATATATACATTAATATATATATATATATATATATATATATATATATATATATATATATATATATATAGTCCATAAAATTAAAGTTCTGTTGCATGTAAAACCAACTAAGCGCACATATATATTTGCCGGATAACAATATATTTCTACTGTTGTATATCTACCATATTCAGTAAGAAGGTGATAAGTGTTTTTAAAACAGTGTTATTTATTTTGATTTACAGGTAAAACCAGGTAAGTGATCGACCTCGATCTTAAATTTAGGTTTAATCAGCTAGGTCTCTTAACTATTTCAATCTAATGATAGAATATTATTTCTGATATATGCATCTTGCACTAGCATATTGAATATAAAACACAACTGGTACGCTTAATTCAAAATAGAGCACTAAACTTTAAAAACGTTTTTACTAGATTTCGGTATTTCAACATTTATCTGGTTTTCGTAGTATACCGACGAACGTATTTTTATTGCACTTCTCCAATATCCAGATCATATCTACCATTTCATCTCAACTATTTCATAATATAATACACAAACAGGTTTAATATGATGAACTGTCAATTTTCGACAATTCAGTCATGGCTTACTTAAAATTTGGAGAAATTTAGACACTTAATTAATAATTTGCTCTGAAAAATGAAAATATTTCGAGAACTAATAAATTTAGACATGGGGAATATTGTACTAAAATTAAAGTACGGTAATGGTATTTTTCAACAGTGATATAAAGTACAGGGTATTCCATTTAAAATTACTGAGAAAATAATGTACTTGCGTTTTGACTCACCCTGTATTTGATATAAAGAAAATTAAGAATCAATCATTTCGGAAAATTCTGATAATAATTAAAAAAATATGGCATCAATGAACCATTTTTGTTCTGCTTATTTTTATTTATACAGGGAGTTGAACGTGTAACGATGTTCATATAAAATTGGTTATCATTTTTGTAAATATCCTGTATAATATAACAAACCTTTACATTTTTGTGATGAAGAAGTTAACAGGATTTCGAATACAAAATAAAATATAGGGTGTTCCATTTAAAAAAACATAAGTTTAATCTGCCACTATGATATCGAACACTCTTTACATACTAACTAATTTTTTAATGTGAAGCTTAAAGTTAGCTACAACTTTTGCTATTAACTTTTATTGCTATCTATAACTATATCGGTTCTGCGGAGCTTTATTACACTAATCAAGCACCCTGTGTGAAGGATAGCTGATGAATGACAAATCCTTGAAGATCTACCGCTAATTTTGTTTTGTTTTTTTAAATAATCACAAAAAGTGACAATATAATTTTTTGCATATAAAAAGTTTGTTATACATTTTAGAGAAAAATGTTTCAAATAAAAGTTGCAGATCATAAAATGTTCTTTAATTCTGCGAGTTTCTAAATTCATATACTGGACCAAGATTAATGACACAGTCTTCTTTTTGCCGTAATTTATAAATGTTAATAACTTTGATTTTGCATGATGACATTTAATATAATTCCTTGAAATTATGGCAATTAACGAGATGTTGGAGTATGCAAAATCTCCGCTAGAGATACCAATTAGTTTGTAGGTTATTCAATTTGTGTATCGCGGAGAGCGATTATTTAAATAACCATAAAACACTGAAAACGTTTGTTTTCTATACTTCCACAAAATTTATTACAACTATGTGACTACAGCTGTTTCGCCAGAGTGCCTTTCTCAAGTGATATAGTTTACAATGTGTTTGCCTTTTTAAGTCTTTAACTGAAGAGGTTGAGGAGTGGGGAGCTGTTTGTCTCGAGTTGGTCATTCAGAATTATATCTGTATTTTTCAGTTTATTAATTTCCATAGATTCTAAAAAAGATAGCTTAAGGCCTTTATTTTAAATATGCAGAATTTGAAACTCTTCATTGAAAGAATGATTATGATCTAGAAGGTGAAGTGCATATGTAGAAGTGTCTGTTTTTCTATTGTTGAAAGCCCTTTTGTGTTCTGCTATCCGTTTGTCAAAAGTTCTGCCAGTTTGACCGATGTACGTTTTCGGACAGTCACCACAAGTTAGTTTGTACACACCACTCTGTAGTTGCTTTCTCTTTCGGCTTTTATTGTTCTTAATATATTGGCTTAAGTTGTTGTTATTTCTGAAAGCTGGTGTTATTCCTTTCTTTTTTATGTATCTGGCTATTTTTGTTGTTATCTTGCCAGTATATGTGAGAGAGCAGAAGGTACTGGGTTCTTTCTGTGGTAGTGGATACACTAATTTCAGGGCTTTCTTATGGAGTTTTTGGTTTAAAATTTTGTTAACTGTTTGTTCGTTATAGCCGTTGTTTACTGCTATTTGTTTAATGATGTTTAGTTCTATCTCGAAGTTATTTTTTGTCACGGGAATTTCTGTCAGTCTATGTACCATGCTATGGTAGGCTGCTAATTTGTGTGGTGTAGGATGGGATGATGAATTGTGTATAGTTGTGTCAGTATGGGTAGGTTTATGATATACGGAGAAATCATGTTTGTTGTGTAGTCTGGTAATCGTTACATCTAGAAAGTTTATGGAGTTATTCTGTTCTGTTTATATTGTAAACTCAATATTACTATGAAGTGAATTAATGTATGATAGAAATTGGTCAAGTTGTCTGTTAGTTCCTGTAATGTTACTTATTTAATATTTACTATATTAACTTTTTCATTTATAGTAATTTCTGGGATTTCCAGATCTTGCGTTAGTAGTTGTTCTTCATCTGCATACAGATTTTTTAGATAGTCAATCCATGTATCCTTTTGTATGTGTTTTGGTTCTATTAGTTTCTTAACCCCCCCCCCCATTCTTTGACCTTCAAATAAAAAGTGCACAACGTCCCTAAAAAGTTTTCACTTCAAAAATTTATTTCGTCGAACCAATAACGGTCGGTAATTTAATACTTTTCCCCATCTAAATAGTGCAAAACGTCCCTAAAGAACTTTCACTTCAAAAATTTATTTCGCCGAAGTGATAACGGTCGCTAATTCAATACTTTTTCCCCATCTAAAAAGTGCACAACGTCCCTAAAGAACTTTTCACTTTAAAACATTATTTCGTCGAAGCAATGACGGTCGCTAATTTAATACTTTTTCCCCATCTAAAAAGGGCAAAACGTCCCTAAAGAAGTTTTCACTTCAAAACATTATTTTGTCGAAGCAATGACGGTCGCGATGATGGTCGCTAATTCAATACTTTTCCCCATCTAAAAAGTGCACAACGTCCCCAAAGAACTATTCACTTCAAAAATTTATTTCGCCGAAGCGATGACGGTCGCTAATTCAATACTTTTTCCCCATCTAAAAAGTGCACAACGTCCTAAAAAAGTTTTCACTTGAATAATATTAGTAATACTATACGTACATTATAATAATATACGTACAAAATTTATTTCATAGAAGCGATGACGGTCGCGATAACGGTCGTGAAATCAAAAATTTTTCCCCATCCCAAAATAGATTTTACATATATTTTAAATTTAAATACTTTTATACAAGTTATGTGTACATACACATAATATAGATACGTACAAAATTTATTGCGCCGCGACAGTCGCGATGACGGTCGCGAAATAAATTCTTTTTCCCCATCCTAAAATAGGTTTTACATTTATTTTTAATTTAAATACTTCTATACAATTTATATATACATACACATTATAATATACCTATATATGTACAAAATTTATTTCGCCGTAGCGATTACGGTCGCGATGATGGTCGCGAAATCAATCCTTTTTCCCCATCCTAAAATATGTTTTACATTTATTTTAAGTTTAAATATATCTGCAGAATTTATATACCTATACATACACATAATATATAGCATAAGCGATGACGGTCGCAATGACGGTCGCGATGACGGTCGCGATGACGGTCGCCAATTCAATGCTTTTTTCCTTTATCCAAAAATCGCACAACGTCCCTAAAGATGACGGTCGTAAAGTTTTCACTTCAAAAATTGTTTGGGCATTGATCGGTTTTTTATTTGTATTGTTCTCATTTTTATTTAAAAAAATTGTAATTGATAATATTCTCCTTAATTTTTGCCATACTCTAAATAAATTTGCAAATTGTTAAAAGACGTCGTCTCCTATTCATGAGTTTGTTATAAATTTTGTAACAGTAAACTTTTAGAGAAGGGCAATAAATATCTTTAATTTTATTCCCTTAAATTTTTTATTTTATTTCAGTTAATTTTTTATATATTTAATTCATGTGTACCTATGTTGGCAAATATTAAATGGAAGCTTATCTCTTGCGCATAAATGGAAGTTTCTGCATAGGTAACAAATCGAGAGGAAAATCTGGATACAAAGATTTTATGCGAGATAACATCCCTATTCAACCATAAGCTTGTCCCACATTGAAAAGGTCAAGTTGATAAGGTAAATGATGGGTTAAAAGCTATTTAAGGAAATAAAGTTCATTTTAAACGGGAAGATTAAAACGACGATAAAAGTGAAGCAAATATGCGTGGTAAAGGTTGATTTATCTGTTATTTACGGTTGTAAAATTATTAAATTAAGACCCAGAGATAAAGTTCATTAATCATTACAGCGTGATATGTATTATTAATGATAATTTTTATAAAATAAAGAACATTAGTATAATAACAAGTTTTTGTGAAACAAAATACAAAAAATTGGGTAATTAATATTTCTCTACATGATCAATTTATTTTTACTTCATTTAGACGGGTCTGTATCGTCGCCCCCGTTAGCGAAATTATTCCGATTCGATTTTTTTGCACAAACTTACTCACAAAGATGTCCTTATATTAAATCCCAAGGGTGCCAGGCGGTGCCGTGGTCGAAAAATTGTTTAAACAACTTTTTTTAAACAAATTCACAAAAATAATTTTTTCATTTTGAACAAATTTTTTTTAGATAATTTGGGTCATTCTGAGTAAAAAATGTTTGTTTCATTTTTCTCTAGATTTGAGTGTTGTCGAATTATACGCGATTAAAAATTTTAAAAATGCTAAATTGGCCATTTTCAAGGCTTAATAACTCGATTAAAAATTATATTAGGAAAGTCAGAAAAGCATTTTTGACACTGGATTATTAAAGTGTGAGGTATTCTAGTACTAAAAGGTATCCTTGTTTTGAGTCGGTATAACGCACGGTTTTCTAGAAAAATCGATTTGAAAATTTTTCGTTTTTTGAATTTGACAAGAAATTGAAATTTTTATTCAAAAATAACAGTGTATTTTACCATCTTAAAGCAAGAGTAACTTTTAGTACTAGAATACCTCATAACTTAATAATCTAGAGTCAAAAATGCTTAAAAATTATAGACAAAAATGTTATGCGATAACATAACCGCTGACCTACGCAAAACGAAAGCATATATGACCCGTACTAGAAATTCGCAATCAATGAAATTGATTCATCTCTGAAATATAAATAAACGTACCAGTTTTCGGATTCCTAAATAGTTTTTTTTTGATTTTTTTTTGGAAATTCAAAAAAAGAAAAATTTTTAAATTGATTTTTAATAATCGATCAGAATTTTAACATTTAATAATCCAGAATCAAAAATGCTTAAAAATTAAAGATAAAAAAGTTATGCGATAAAATAACTGTGGCCCTACCCAAAACGGACGCCTATGACCGGTACTAGAAATTTTTAGTGTAAGGAATCGATTTATCTCTGGAAGATAAATATATGTACCAAGTTTCGTTTTCCTCGATAGAAGAGTTCTGGAGTTATTTAACAAAAACTAATTAAAAGACGCATCTTCAAAGAGTTCTAGCTTCTTTAGGAAGCATTGTCGGACTCGGTGAATTGGGTTAAAATATCTTAAATTTATCTGAGGAATCTTCTGTCTTCGTTTGTCGGTAGAGTGTCTGGACACCCTGTATATGCTACAAGTCGTTGTATAGAAAATAACGTTAGGTTTGTTCGTAGTACGATCCAATCGATCAGCAACCGTTGCCAACCATCAGACGCACGCGCAGTTAACAGTTAGCGCTGCGCAGTTAACAGTTCGAGTTCGTAGACTACGAACGCGCTTGCGTCTGACGGTTGGCAACGGTTGCTGATCGTTCTACGAACAAACATGTTATTAACATTTACTTATAAATTGCAAAAAAAGAAGTGTTTTTGCATTTAGCTAGGTCAGTTGTTTATTTTTTAATTTGGAAGCTCTTAAATTTATAGAACTGCACAAACAATGAACCATTTTACTCTAAAATGCACGAACAATGTTCTACGGGCAAAAAATATGTTTTTCCCTTTTTACCATTGTTTAATACAAAAACAAAGCAAAATTAGGTGTACGCCTTCACGGAATTGTCATCATCTACCCCTCATAATATACCTTTAACCTTTGTCAAGCGGTATAATTTTACACCGGTAAGAGACGGCATAGGTACAATTGTACCTGTTATACATTTTCTTAAAAACTTTATAATCTAAAGGGAAATATTTGTTCGTTTTAAGATAATATTATTTAATACCAGCATAACCGGTTAAAAAAAATTTTACTATTGCAATAAATAAATAATAATACTCGGTAATGTGTTCTTGTACGGATTTACAAACAAAGATTAGAAGCTGCTTTTAAATAACCCTTGTTATCTATCGTATCATATTATTGAAATTAGTGTAACAATAAATCCGGAAATAGTGGTCTTACACAATTTCTAGGAAGAGTAGCATTGTATTGTATTTCAATTGGAAGATTTCATTCACATTAAGTTCTTTGGTGCTTGCCAATACGTGTAGGTATACCTGAACATTATCATGAGTTATAATATTTCTTCCTTTAGTTTGCCGACATGCCGACAAAAGAGGTATAGGTACATAGAATCAACAAAGAAAACTTGTATGAGATGTGGAATATGGAGTCTCTGCCACTAATATGTACAGCAATGTCTAGTGATCGTTTCAAGACCATGCTAAAATTTATAAGATTTGAAAACGAAAATACCTGCCAATAACGCAAAACAGCCGATAAGGCTGCACTCATACGAGATATCTGGACAATGCTGAATAAAACTGTGCAACAATTCTACAAACCATCCCAATGCATAACCATAGATGAACAATAATTGTTTCTATTTAGAGGCCGCACAAAATTTACACATATTTTCCAAACCCACTAAACATGGTATTTTGGGTTTGTAATGCATTAAATACCTTATCCCATATAAATTCACCTTTATATTTGAAAAACAGCATATTTATGGTTCCCGGCAAGTTAACGTTGGCGAACGAACAGTTTTAAATTTGGTCACGTCTTATAAAGATTCTGGGCGAAATGTTACCACAGATAACTTTTTACCAGTTTTTAACTTGCTAAAATCTAGAATTCATGTCATATGACATTTCTACTCACCAATATGAAAGTAAGTTAGAAGAGAACTACATATTTTTTCCACAAATCTTGCATACAATCATGATGCTATTGTATGATCTTATTTGCAAAAGAAAAACAAAGCAGTGGTGTTACTCCCGTCCATGCATATAAGACGACAAGCAGCCGGAAATGATTGAGTATTAGAGTAAAATTAAAGGGGAGTTGGTACCATGGATAAAATTGTGGGTGAGTATAAAATCACACGTCTAACATTGCTTTGACTCTTGGCCTTTTTTTATAATATGATTGACGTCACTGGTTTAGCATCCGACATTATATCGAGAGCACAATCCATTACAAAAAAGGACCAACGCAAGAAGTTTATGAAGGATCTTTCTAAAGATCTTTGTCTTGCTGTAGATACTCCTCCACAAGTATCTCACAGCATTCGTGGATCTACTCCAGTAACCGGAATTTGCCATGTTTGTCAAAACCAAAGGAAAAAACAACCTAAAACGAGAAAAAGTTGTGTATTATGTTTTCTACCTTTATGTGACGAAAATTCATTTTCCGACATCTATGTATTGCAAAAATCCACACTACCATTCATTTTTGTATTTTGATTCAAATAAACTATCACTTAAATACAACATGTATTGATTTTTTATAACATTTATTTAAAAAAAAACAAGGTACAAATGTACCTATGCCGTCGTTTAGGGGGGTAGGAAAAATTTAAGCCCCTGCGGCGAACTGAATAAAAATTTCTTTGTTATATTTGGCTCATATAATCTACTGGACAAATGTAGAGATGTCACAAAAGTTCAAGTCTCTCTCTCGTTAACAAAAAAAGTTACCACAATTTGAAAACTCAAAAGTTAAAATTGTACCTATGCCGCCCGACGAAGGTTAAGAACCTTTAAATACCTGGAGCTTTTTTTCTTACTTCACTGGGGTAAATATCGAACGTACTTATAATAAATAAGCCCATAAGCAATTTCAATGCATAAAAATAAATATATCCTTCCTATCAAATGACTTTGTTATTTTATAAATGATAGCCCTTATACAACACTATAACCGTTCATAATTTTTATTATTTACAAAGGGTAAACTTTCCCATTTTCTAACTGACACGAAAAAATAAAGTGTTCGCGTTTCAACTGTAATAAGCCATCCCCAAATAAAAGAGAATTGACAAGTTTTTTATTAGAAGCAAATTGAGAGGATGCTGTGTAAGATGTTACAGAAAGTCCGTATTGTGTTTTCCCTTTTCTGTTAGCAATTGTTTCACATTTTTGTCTTTGAGCAAAACTACTTAGTGTTCTATTGTTTCTAAAACAGCGGCTTACAAAATATTTTTTCATTCATGTTTTAATACACTATTACATCGTTTTATAAAATTTCTTCAGGTCGGGTTACTTTATTTACCACAATTTACCACATTTTTAAATACACATGATTAAATGATGTTATTGATTAAACACACAAAATAACAAAATAGACCTTCCGCCATCTCCAATAAAAGGTATACACTTTTTCGAAAAAATTAATTTTGAGTTTATGTACAGTCAATCAACGATTCTATAAAAAATATGCATGATTTGCACTAATAGGGATCTGAAATATCTTCCTGTGAAAGCAATTGCATAATTAACAAACATAACATACGCAATATTAAGATGCATAATTTTCTAAAACCAATTGAAGGAAGTCTGTGTAATGATGATACCGAAGCCAGAAAGAAAAAAACACATTTTCGCAAAAGTACAGCCCAATTATCTTACTTCCAGCAGTCAGCAGTGTCGCAGTCAGCGGTAGCGAATTTTCCAAACCAGACTCCATTCAAAGACATACAGATTGGTATTAATCCCAGAAGTACAATAATTTGTATTCAGAGCTCAACATGGCAGCGAACTATAACTCAGACTTATACCTTACGTAGCAGCTTGATTCAATAACAAGCATATACAGGAGCAGCCTTTCTGTAGAAGCTGATAGAAATCTACAGAAAGCTCTGGAAAAATCTATCTCAGATAATCTAATCCAATATTAGATATATAAAAATCTAGATTAAATAAGAATGCAGCTATGTCGGTGAAGCTATAAAATAACACTGATCATATTCCAATCGACAGAGTATGTAGTGCGACAGGGCGATACCTTATGCCCTAAACTGTTTACCGCAGTACTAGAATATGCTTGTAAAAAACTTAACTGGGAAGCGAGAGGTCTGAATATTGACGGTAGAAGATTAACAAATTTGAAATTCGCAGACGACATAGTTTTGTTCTCTGACAACCTCAAGGAGATATATACAATGCTACATGAACTTCAGTTAGTGTGTGGGTCTTAAAATAAACATCTCCAAAACAAAATTCATGACACACCTAGTACCTAGCGGAAATATAAATATTGGAGACAATAAAGTACGGCTGGTGGAAAATACATATACCTTGGACACGACATAATAAACAAGAGACAACCAAACATGCGAACTACGAAGAAGAATAAGCCTAGCATGGGCAGTCTATGGAAAACTCAAAGACATTTTTAAAAACGATATACCAATTACTTTAAAACATAAAACATTCGACCAATGTGTGTTACCTGTGATGACCTATGGTACCGAAACTTTGACATTGACAGCTACATCTTCTAAAACGCTGCAAATAGCTCAGAGGAAAATGGAAAGGTCAATGCCGAGTATATCGCTTCGTGACCAAGTTAGAAATGAAGACTTAAGACGAAGAACAGGAGTTACCGGTGTAATTTCCCGAATTTCCACACTGAAATGGAACTGGGCCGGACACGTCGCCGGAATCAGTGATGGACGGACGAAGAGATTATTTGAGTGGAGGCCGAGATTAGACAAAAGAAGTAGAGGAAGACCACCTACTTGTTGGACTGACGATCTCAAGAAAATGACAAGAAAGTGCTCAAAATAGAGAACAATGGACAACAATGAGGGAGGCCTACCCGGCATTGACGCAAGGGACTGGGTGATGATGATAATATTAGATAAATTTTATATTACAACAAATACGAAAAAAGGTTTTTTAAATAATAAAATAAATATCAAACCTTTTGTCCTTAGGTACGACTACTAATGATTCAAATTATACTTTTCAATTAGGCGCCTTAGATCCCAAACATCTGGTATTGTTTAAATACGCAACTATCACTTCTATTGACGTTGAAAGAACATTCTAGACATTTAAAAATGTTTTGAGAGACAAGACAAAATGTCACTGTTAAAAATCTAGGACAATATTTAATTATTATTTGGTAAAAAACAAAATTACGTAGATCTGATTGTGAGAGTTAATAATTAATTATTATCATGTTCTTCTTCTTCTTCCTCTTTATAAGCAATTCTGCTTGTTCATTGGCGGATTGATACCTCTATGGAAGGTTGTCACTCCATCTTTTGCGCGGTCGACCCATAGTTCTTCTAACGATTGGTGATTTATCTCGTGCTATTTTGACTACACGTGTCTCCCCCATTCTGGTTATGTGGTTGTTCCATTCTTTTTTTCTATTTAGTGTCCATTCGTTTATACACTGTACGTTACATTGTCTTCTAATATCCTCGCTCCTCTATCGATCTCTCAGTGTATTTCCTTTAATTCTTCTCAGTACTCTCATCTCTGCCGTTTCCAGTAGTCTTTGTGTTGTGGCTGTATCGGGTCTTGTTTCTGATGCATGTGTCATTATTGGTCTTACACTGGCTTTATAAATTCTTGACTTCACCTCAATGTTAATATGTCGGTTTCGCCAAATAGTGTTATTAAGGCATCTTGCCAATCTATTTGCTTTTTGTACTTGATTTCGCACTTCTTTTTCTAGGTCTCCGTAACTTGACAATGTAATTCCAAGGTATTTTACTTCCGTCACTTGTTCAATAATGACACTATCAATTTCTATTTTGCATCTGATTGGTTCTTTACTGATTACTATTGTTTTGGTTTTCTGAGATGAAATTGTCATATTGAATTCTTTTGCTCTTATGTTAACTCTGTGGACTAATCTTTGCCGACTATCTTCATCTTGGGCTATCAATATTGCGTCGTCAGCAGAGTATTTTTACTTCTTTGTTTCCCATTCTATATCCTCTTCCTTTGTTGACGTTTTTGATGATTTCATCCATGATTCAATCGAAAAGCATGGGACTAAATGAGTCTCCCTGTCTTATTCCGCTGCCTATATCTATAGGATCTGTAAGTTGTCCATCTATTCTGACTTCCATTTTGTTGTTTTGGTAGATGTTCTTAATAGTTTTTATGATATCTAGAGGGACTTCTCTATTATACAGAAGATGGATTAAATCTTTGAGTCTTACTCTCTCAAATGCTTTCTTTAAGTCAATGAGACATAGAAATGCTGGTCTATTATACTCTAGTGATTTCTCAGTAATTTGCTTTATGACGAAGATTGCATTTGTACACAAACTTCCAGTTGTTGTTCATCTGCTAAACTTATCCTCTGATTCCTTACATCTTGTAACATTTTAGTTGTAAGTTTTAGGGTAGTATTTAACAAGTTGATACATCTGTAGTTTTCTGGCTTCTTTTTATCTCCTTTTTTGAATAGTAGAATTAGTTCGCCCGTTATCCATTCTTCCGGTATTTTATTGTGTTTTCTGATTTTTTTAATTAATGTTGTTAATGGTTCTGTCATTGCTACGCCACAATATTTCAGTAATTCGTTTGGTATTCCATCCTTACCTGCAGCTTTTCTGTTCTTCAGCTTTTCGAGTGTTTTTCATACTTCCTGTGCACTTATATTAACATTTTCATTTGTGGTAATTTCTGGTGTTTTCGGTTCTAGCATTATTTGTTCCTCCTCTACATAGAGCTTTTTAGATAGTCAATCCAATTATCTTTTTCTATGTGTTTTGGTTCTATTAGTTCCTTTACCTCCGTTCTTTGACCTCTTATAAATTGACCTCTTATAAATTTGACCTCCGTTCTTTGCTTTAAAAGAATATTTAGTCCTTGCAACAAACAAGATTTTCAAAATCGGTTGGCACTAACAGATTGGAATAACATTTATGAGAGTGATGATGCCAATGAGGTATGGAATAGATTTCATAATATTTTTTTATATCAGTTTAATTTGAGTTTCCCGATTAAAAAAGTGAATCCTAACCGAAATGCAAGAAAGAATTATATTAGGGATGAAATAGTAGTGGCCGCAAAAACACAAGTTGATATTCTTTTTGTCATTAGTTATAATGATAACAGATTTCGACAAGATTACAATGATGCAAAAAAGAATTATGAAAGAATTTTGGCACAAAATAAAGCGAAAAAATTTAAACAAAAAATAGAACAATCTGACAACAAAAGTAAAACGGTATGGTCAATAATTAATAACATAAAGGGTAATTCAACATCACAGAGGGAAATTCAGATCCCTGGAGAAGGTAATACAGTGGCTAATAACTTGAATGAGTATTTCTTAAACAGTGCGTCTGTTGGTATCAGAATTTTCCTCAAACTCCTATGAATCTTCTATAGAACAAGCGAATAGATCTATGTTTTTAAGGCCTGTAACTCAGGAAGAAATTGTTTCTATTGTAAAAGGTTTGAAAAATAAAGAGAGTTGTGGTGATGATGAAATTTCAACATCAATTATTAAAATATGTTTAAATGAGATTGTTATACCATTAACATATGCAGTAAATATTTCTTTTAAGTCGGGTGTTTTCCCAGATAAACTGAAATTAGAAGTTATTAGACCTTTACACAAGAAAGGCAGTGTGGCACAAATTGAGAATTATCGACCAATTAGCTTGTTGCCAAGTTTCTCGAAAGTCTTTGAAAAATGTATGAGTAACAGATTGATGGAATATATGTTACAAAACAATGTATTTCATAATAGTCAACATGCATATCTAAAGGGCAAAGGGACACATACAGCAATATATCAATTTACTAAAAATGTCTTAAAATCACTAGAACAGAATAAGGTTGTACTAGGGTTATTTCTAGATTTAACAAAAGCATATGATTGTGTCAATCACGAATTATTACTGAAAAAACTAAACTTATATGGTGTAAAAGGGGTAGCTCATAATTGGTTTAAATCGTTCTTATCAGGAAGATCACAAAGAGTAATTTTAACAAAAGATAATAAGAATGTTAAATCCGAAATTAGACCTATACAATTAGGCATTCTGCAGGGAAGCATAATTGGACCGATAATTTTCATTTTATATATAAATGATATGTCGCATTGTATTACTAGTAACAACTGTAGTCTAATTAATTATGCTGATGATACGAATGTTCTAGTAACGGGAGATCATTTGGAAATTCTACTAAATGAATCTGTTGATATTTATGAAGAAATGTCTAAGTGGTTCTCCAGTGAGGGATTAATTATTAATAAACAAAAAACGAATTGTTTAATTTTTAGAACAACTAGATCAAATGTGGAGTATCGAAATAATTTTTAGATGATACAAACGTTGAATTTGGCACTAAAACTACATTTTTAGGCATGACAATTGATATAACATTGTCATGGGAAAGTCACATACAGCAACTTAATAAAAGGTTGAATTCAGTATGCTATACTTTTAGAGTATTATCGCAATATTTAAGTCAAGATGACCTAAAAACAATTTATTTTTCAAATTTTGAATCTTTAGTCCGTTATGGAGCAATTTTTTATGGTGGAAGCAATGAACTTGATAAAATATTTATTTGTCAGAAACGAGTGCTAAGAATTATTAAAAAAATGAGATTCGGAGCGTCTTGCAGAGGAGTTTTCAAATCTAATAATATTTTAACAGTACCTGCAATATATATCGAGGAATATCTACTATTCCTCTTTAGAAATAAATATCTGTTTGAAATGAATCTACCTACACATTGTTACAACAATAGGGAGATTAAGTATATTTATCCTATCCACAGATTAACTGTGACAGAGAAGGGTGCCAAATATTCTTGCATGAAATTATTTAATAAATTGCCCCACGACATTAGAAAAATAACACAATTAACTCAATATAAAAAAGCTGTGCGTAAATTACTATTGCAGATTGAACCATATCAGGTAATAGATTTTATGAATTCTAATATTTAACAGGATTTCTGTAATTTTAATTTAGTTTTTTATGTTGACGAATATTTCGCTCTGCGTATATGTATGTATCTATGTATATATGTATGTACAATTTTCGAAATAAATATTGTTATTATTATAAAGCGCCATATTTCCTTTTGATGACCATAAAAATCATGTTCCATTTCTTTCTAAAAACGTTCCCAATGATCATTTTTTATTCTTCTTACTACTGAATGTGTTCCGTTTCGTATAGTCTTGTTATATTATTGTTACAAGACTATATTATGGTTAAAATAGGAAATGGTTTAATGCTCGAATATATGAATTTTACAAAGTGAAATGCAGATATCGAGCACTGAATTTAATTTAATCTTGCCCAACTGTACTTTCACTCCTAGAGCATCTTTAGGGGCATTTCGTCAATAAAATGAAGGTATCTTCGAAAGTCATTTATTATGATATTAGATTGCTGGGAACTTAAATTAACATATAACTACGAATACACTAAACAAAGGACAAATAGATAAATTTGAGTGCTGGGTGCCGGTATAGTTCTACATTGTTTAAAAATTCTACTTCCATCTTCAAAAATTATATATTCTACTTTTAACTTTCATTAAATTAATGACTTGTTTGTTTACAAAGCAATTTGTGACATAAAAACTAATTCTGTGGGATGTGATGGTTTAAATGTTAATTTGATTAAACTATGTTGTCCACATATAATTTCCTATATTACTCATATTGTTAATTTTTGCCTAACTAACTGTGTCGTTCCAACTTTCTGGAAAAAAGCAATTATTAAGGTTTTGCCTAAAAAGCAAAATCCTGTTGAATTTAAAGATTTGCGACCAATAAATATTTTGCCTATCCTGTTGAAAATTTTAGAAAGAGCTTTGGAAATACAAATTAAAGATTATTTACATGTTAATTCATTACTTCCTTCTATTCAGTCAGGTTTCTGTAAAGGATATAGTTGTACTACTGCTTTACTTCATTTTACTGATGATATTTTAAAAGGAGTAGATCAAGGTGAGTGCAGAGTGTTAGTGTTATTAGATTTCAGTCGTGCATTCGATACCATACATTACGATCTTATGATTAGCATGTTAAAATATATAAGATTTTCTAATAATGCCAGTACTTTACTTGAACAGTATCTCAAATTTAGAGAGCAGCAAGTTTATATCAATGGTTTAAATTCAAACTTTCTATTACTTATATCAGGTGTTCCACAAGGTTCCATCCTTGGACCTTTATTGTTTTCTATATATACTTCTCAACTTTTAACCAAAATTCGGAATTGCAACGTGCACTTATGTGCTGATGATACCCAATTGTATTTAAATTTTAAGCCAGATGATGTGGAAAATGCCTGCAAAATTATTAATGACAATCTAATAAAGCATTTATTGATTATGCAACTGAGCACTGCCTGATTATTAATCCAACGAAATCAAAAGTAATGTTATTTGGTAATAAGCATCATCAGCAATATTTGATAAATTCAATTAACATTGATATAAACAATGAAAAACTTGAAGTTGTAAATGCTGCAAAAAACTTAGGTGTTACTCTTGACTCCGAACTAAGGTTTCAGAAACATGTAAATATACTGATACAACGCGCTTACTGTAATATTAAAATGATTTATGGAAATCGCCATTTATTTTCAATTCATATGAAAAAACAGCTTTGTGAAACACTTGTATTATCATTATTTAATTACACGGATGTATTGTATGGACCAAATTAAACTCTAGTATATAAAAATAAGATCCAAAAAGTTCAAAATTCGTGTCTTCGTTTAATTTTTGGTATAAGAAGGCGACAAAGAGTATCGCATAAATTAAAAGAAACTAAATGGCTAAATATGGAGAATAGAAGAAAACATCATTTTCTCACTCTTTGTCATAAAGTAATTGTAAATAAAAAACCATCTTACCTACATCGAAAAATAAAATATCGCTCTGATGTTCACAATATAAATATAAGAAATAGGGGATTGTTGACTATTCCTCCTTTTTCAAGTGAGCTTTATCGACGCTCTTATAGTTATCAAATCAGCAGTTTATACCGGGTGTCCCGAAAAGATTGATCATAAATTATACCACAGATTCTGGGGTCAAAAATAGGTTGATTGAACCTCACTTACCTATATACGATAGTGCACACAAAAAAAGTTACAGCCCTTTGAAGTTACAAAATGAAAATCGATTTTTTTTTCATATATCGAAAACTCTTAGAGATTTTTTATTGAAAATGGACATGTGGTATTCTTATGGCAGCAAAATCTTAAATAAAAATTAAAGTGAAATTTGTGCACCCTATAAAAATTTTATGGGGGTTTTGTTCCCTTAAATCCCCCCAAAACTTTTGTGTACGTTCCAATTAAATTATTATTGTGGCACCATTAGTGAAACACAATGTTTTTAAAACTTTTTTGCCTCCTAGTAATTTTTCGATAAGCCACTGTTTATCGAGATATTTTGAATATTTGTCGAATCCACCACATATTTTTGTTATGGTTGTACGATTCTAGAGACCTGTTAATAATCTGAAAATTTATTTATAATTTACATTTTTAGGTATATTTTGAAAAAGAAGCCACATCTCGATAAAAAGTGACTTATAAAAAGACTAAGAGGCAAAAAAGTTTTAAAAACACTGTGTTTAACTAATGGTACAAAAATAATAGTTTAATTGGAAGGTACATAATCATTTGGGGGGTTTAAAAGAACAAAACCCTCATAAAATTTTTATGTAAATATATTAAAAAATAAGCCGCATCTCGATAAAAACTGGCTTATCGAAAAAATACTAAGAGACTTGTGATTAACTAATGGTACCACAATAGTGAATTAATTGGAACGTACACAAAAGTTTGGGGGGTTTAAGGGAACAAAACCCCCATAAAAATTTTATGGGGTGGACAAATTTGAATATAATTTTGTTTTAAGATGTTCCTGCCATTAGAATGATACATGTTTATTTCCAATAAAAAAGCTCTAATAGTTTTCGATATATTGAAAAAATCGATTTTCATTTTGTAACTTCAAAGGGCTGTAACTTTTTTTGTGAGCACATTTGTACTAAGGTAAGTTAGGTTTAATCGAACTATTTTTGACCCAGAATGTGTGGTATAATTTATGACCAATCTTTTCGGGACAACCTGTATAATAGGATTCCATCTACATTAAAAACATGTAACATACCAAAATTTAAATTCTTGCTTAAACGCCGTCTCCTAAACATTTAAAATTAAGGTGCCGTGATTTTTTTTTCTCTTTCTCATAGTAATAAAAAAGTAAGTGGGTCCGTCTTCCTTGTGAGGTGCATTTTTTACTATCTTACTGTTCAATATTATATTCTTTACTACTGTTTTGTTAGAACCATAAGACTACTATTATTACACTGGGGTTAAGTGGAAGAATATTTTTGTTGTGTCTTAGAACACAGCAAAAATAAACTTTGCCCTCTACTTTAGAGAATGTCATTTTTGTTATACTTATTATTTCTTGGAAATAAAAGTCGGTTTATTATTATTATTATTATAATGTAGAACTATAATGGCACCCGGCACTCAAATTTATCTGTTTGTCCTTTGTTTAGTGTATTCGTAGTTATATGTTAATATAAGATGCCAGCAATCTAATATTATAATACTTTGATTTCGATAAGTAAAAATTCGTCACAATTGAAGTGCATAAAAATATATCAATGATAAAAGCAATTCATGTATCGGACATATTTAACCGCATAATTCAATACGTTTATACTCATATCTGCAGTATTTCTGATGCATGAAAATCCCAACCTAATAAATGATTCTTCAATAGTCTAAGGCAGGCCAGGCCACACATCAAAGAAACATGAAACGTAAAACATAAAACATAAAACATGAAACACGTTTCATGAAAATAAAACAATGCTAAACAAATAGAAGTCCGCATACCACTTAAACGAGTGTGATCCATGTGTGTGAAACATTTTTATCTTCCGAAGGCGCACACCAAAGAAACATGAAACGTGAAACACGTTTCATGGAAATAAAACACTGCTAAACAAATATACGTCCACATATCTATGAAACGAGTGTGGCTCTTGTCCATGAAACATTTTTATCTTCTTGAAACGTGTTTTATGAAATAGGACGTGTTCTATTTTTGCATATCAGTTTCATTGTTTTGAATAATTAATTACGTGCGTAAAATAAATGCCGACCAAGAATTTAATATTGCATTGGTTTCTGTGGTGGAGCAGAACGAAGAGTGGTACAATTATAACCTGTAGTGGTACTCGTAGGTATAGACAATAACAAGAAAATATCGTTTTTTTTTAACCAGGAGCCACAATAAAACAATGTAAATGTTTGAATACTCCTTCTATAAAATTAGTGAAATTTAGCAAAATAATTATTTAATTCGTTTGCAACCAAATATTATATACTATTAGTCCAGGGCGCATCTGTTTTAAGATGGACGTTGAGAGGTGACTCAAATTTTTTTGCAGAAATTGCTTGAAAATAACTCACACAATAATATTTGAATTATCCTCCCACTCAAAATGGTCCTGAACATTGTTTAAATTATCAAAATGTCAAAAAATGAAGGAAAAATTCGATTTTTTTCTTCGTTTTTTGATTATAACTTTAAAAGTGTTCATTTTCAAGAAAAGTTGTACTAACATAAAAGTTGCGTAATTAAATTTCCTACAATATAGAATTGGCTAAAAATTTAAAAAATAGTCACCCTTGTTGCAAAATAGCAATAATTGCGAAAAAATCCATACAAAAACAAGTATTCGCATTTTACGTTTTTCAACCATTTATGCTACACTTAGGACCTTCATGTTTTACCCAGAAAAACTTTATAATATAGTAAAACAACACTGTAAATTTCATTAAGATCGGTTTAATAGATTTTGCAAAATAAATTTTGCAATCCAGCTTTCGCAAAAAATATCATTTTTTTAAATGTTGCAGGACTGAATATAAAGCAGATAACAAGTTGAATTTGTTTTTACTTATATAAGTGTACTTTACCTTTCATTTGCAATTTGCAAAATTAAAATCGATTAATTACCACGGCGTCAGGAAATTTTTTAAATAAACATTTATTTTTGGTGCTACGCGCAGGACAGCGGTGGTCGATTCACATAAGTTGATTTCCACCAAAATTTCTTCCAATCTTTATCTAATATATTATTTTCTTACTCTATATTTTGTTGTATTTTAATATTTTAATTCCACAAAAATCAAACTAATTTTATTATTGTTTGTGAAATATTGTTTAAACAATTGCATATGTTCAAAAATAATAAACTTTTACTCTCTAAGTTAAAATATATGAACAAAGGAAATTTTTGCTAAAAAAAGTGTTATATCAAAGGATAGAGTATGTGTTTTTATTTTGCAATAAACAAATTTATTTATTTATATCGAAATGCAATAAAAATTAAAATGTATCAATCATTATCAAAGGTCATTGAAATGCCCAATCAGAGCAAACTATCCGCTGTCCTGCGCGTAACACCAATAATTAATGTTTATTTAAAAAATTTCTGACGCCGTGGTAGTTAATCGATTTTAATATTACAAATTGAAAAACACTTCTGTACCCAAAAAAAATTCAACCTGATATCTGCTTTATTTTCAGTCCTGTAATATTTTGAAAAAATGAACTTTTTTTGCGAAAGCTGGATTGCAAAATTTATTTTGCAAAATCTGTTGAACCGATCATAATGAAATTTACAGTATTGTTTTACTGTATAATAAAGTTTTTCTGAGTAAAATATGAAGGTCCTAAGTGTAGCATAAATGGCTAAAAAACGTAAAATGCGAATACTTGTTTTTGTATGTTTTTTTTCGCAATTATGGCTATTTTGCAACAAGGGTGACTATTTATTTAATTTATAACCAATTCTATATTGTAGGAAATTTAATTACGCAACTTTTATGTCATTACAACTTTTCTCGAAAATTAACACTTTTAAAGTTTTAATCAAAAAACCAAGAAAAAAATCGAATTTTTCCTTTATTTTTTGACATTTTGATTATTTAAACAATGTTCCGGACCATTTTGAGAGGGAGGATAACTTAAATATTATTATTTGAGTTATTTTCAAGCAATTTCTGCAAAATAAATTGAGTCACCTCTCAACGTCGAAATGTACTAATATTTTTACAGATGCGCCCTGGTCTATATGGTTATGATTTTTGGACAGTAATAAAAGAGTTTCCACAACAGCAATGACCTCGTCATCATCACTTTCTATTATTTACTATACAAATGATTATCATACATCACTTTGATTAGTATATTAGTGTAGACAAGAGAGGTTAAGCTTCGCAAACTCGACACAAGTCCGGTTTTACTTTTTTTCTGGTATATCAAGGGGTGCTTATTATGAGACTAACAGTTTCTTAAAAGATTTGCCACGGAACACTTATTTTCATGACTTTAAAGGGGGTACGGAAACCCTCCTCAATCAGTAGGGTTTTTTTTATAAATATATATTATGGTCATTGCAACATCCCTGCGGAAACTACCCTTATCCCTGAAAATAAGTTTGGCGAGCATGTGTTTACGATTTTTTCATTACCTATATATTTTTTTGAAACATCGCTTATACAGAATTAAATACCACTATTTGCTCTACAAATAAGGTCCTATGCATTTTTTTTGTATAAGCAACCGTTACGGCACGGTGGCACCGCAAACCTCAGAAATGATTTGGCGGGCTCCAGTTTTTTTTTCGTTACCTATTTACTTTATTAATAACATACTTATGACTAATAAAAGAATACACTGTCTGCTACATATAATGACCTATATATATTTTACTTTCTTTTCACCCTAAAGCCAGAGTGGTGGCTCAGAATCAATTTTTGCATATTTTTTTTATTCATTTTCCTTTTGTTTTGGGTGGTTTCGGGGAAAATATGGGGGTAAAGTATACAAATTTGTAAATAACAATTGTACGTGGGTAATCGCTGAAAGTTTTTTTACGCTAGCATAAGCAGTTCAATGGTATAAAAAGGGACTTTTTAAAATTTAACACCCTGTGATTAAAAAAAACAATGCTATTAAATGAAACCTATATCAAAAAATCAGACATTTATTTGTGATTAATTGCCGCTGGGTTGCTTCTTGACTCCCATTACGGTTAGGGAGAAATAATTTTTTAAAACATCTTTCGCGAAATAAATTGTAGGAAATACAGTTCTACACTATATAACATGAAACGGTTTCGTTCTTCATAATTTAGTTGTTTCATGTGTTTCACGTTTTATATTTTACGTTTCTTTAAGCCAAGCCGCACACCAAAGAAACATGAAACGAAAAGCATGAAACATGAAACGTGAAACATGTTTCATGAAAATAAAACAGTGCTAAACAAATCTCAAAGTCCGCCTACCATAAGAGAGTGACTTAGTTGCAAATTTTGCAAATAATTTTTTAAATTCGAAGTTTATACTAAAAATAGTACCTTGTATATAAGTGTTATTATTTGATTTTAAAGATTAATGTAATAATTGAAAACTTACAGTACTGTAGATGAAGAAGGCTCCCAGTGCTATCACCCGGAGTAAAACAGGACTTGCAGCACGAACAACCTGCAAAATACAATTTCTATTCAATTACAAACAAAGACAACTTCATATATACTGCCTAAAATATTTAAAATACTTAAAATTTGGATTTTTAATGCCTTTATATGGTTAGTTATCTAAAATAACCTTTCTTTTATGCTCGATGTAGCTATACTGATATAAAGATGCTACCTTCATTAATAACGAGCGATCCAAAATTATTGGGATCAAAGCTAGGTGCAAAAAATTACGTATGTCCTCTTTGAATCTGAATTTATATCATTGGTTTATCAATTAATTTTGATTAACATTATAAAACATAAAAAAACAGTCAAAACCTTAAACACAGAACTTTAATCAAAAATAAAAAGAATTAACAAAATTATAAGTAACAATAATAAATAAAATCAAACAAACAACATCTCTACATAACCTAACTTTTCTTGAAGTTGACGTACACTGCAAAGTTGACGTAAACTGGTAAATATATCTGAATTAAGAATGGACATGCAGCGTATAGCTATCTCTGTCGTTCAGAGCCACCTATGGTGACAATAATTTTGGATCGCACGTTAGTTTAAGATCCTAGTGCAGTCAGAAATTCTTTATTTTCTCACCAATACAATGTATAGAATAATGTAGTATTACCGTTGATTGATAAATATAGGGGAAGATGCGAAACCCTGTGCATTATTTGTATTCCCTTTAAAATCGGCCCGTATAAGTGGCGCGCCTAGCGTAAATTTGTTGAAGCTAGCCAAGAACAAGCACTTATTTTACGTGGTCCGTATTCAAAATTTTAACGCAACATTCGCTATCATATTAATCTGTATTAATGCCTGTATTAATTTTTTTTTGTTTTTTTTTGCAAAAATGTTGAAAATATAAATTGACCAAAGAGTTTTTTTCATTAGTCTTGACCTCACAAGTAAATACTTTTCGAGTTATTTGCGCGTGAATATATTCATTTTTCAAAAAAAGTACGTTTTTAGACGGATTTTCGCAAATAACTCAAAAAGGAAGTATTTCACCAAAAAAAAATATTCATAGCAAAAATACAGCTTATCAAAAAATGAAAAAAATGTTCTACATTATGACTTATGAAGTCGTAGACCCAGTAACAGCAAAGTTGCAGCTAATGAAAAGTAGGTTCTTATTCGTCAAATTCCAAATTGAATATTTCTACGTGAAATAACCAAAAAATTAAGCACCTTTTGGGGAAAACTCATCCTAACTTTTTTAAAGTGTTTAAAAGCAGCTTTATTTTTTTTAAGTTTCTGGTATCAGAAGTAAACAAGTTGCGCACCAAATAAAGTTGATACTTTTTTTTGTAAAAAAAAAATCTTAAAAATCACCTCCTAATTAGCATCCCAGATGAAATTAATCAGTACCGCTTCATAAGTTATTTTACGTATAAATATGTATGCTTATAGAATAAGTTTCATCGATTCAAAGTGCTTATTTTTGAAAGGCTGTAGTTAAAAGGGCTTCAATGGGTCAGTAATCACGAGTATATGCATTGCAACAGCCATAATATCTTAACCAATTTTTGTGTTACAGAAAAACAAAATATTCAGAAAAGCAAAACCTTTACACTTTGGGATATTTCGTATCACTGATAATAATTATAAGGTTATTTTGAACAAAAGACATTTTTCTCTCAAAACAAAACAAAAATTATTGTAATTTACGATAAAACTTACCGATCATATTATAAACAATACATAAGTAAAGTAACTTGTAAAGCGGTAACGATAATTTGATTTTATTCGTCTTGAGGGGCCAAACAAAAAACATAAACAACTTTTTTTCTTTGATTTATTTTAAATTGTGTTCTGTTGTGATTTATAGCATCTCTTTCGAATTAAAAATTTTATGCAAGTTCCCTTTCAGAGGGTGATTTTCACGATATTTTAAAACTGGGTTTTGCAAAAAACGGACAAACTTTATTTTCAGCGTAACTTGCTTACTTTTAATGCTAGAAGCTTTTTTAAAAGCAAAAATAAAGCTTTTTTAAACATTTTAAAAAAGCTGCGATGAGTTTTCCCCGAAATTTGCTTTATTTTTTTGTTATTTCACGTTGAAACATTCGATTTGGTATTTGACGAATAAGAACTTACTTTTAATTAGCTACAACTCTGCTTATACCAAGTATAAAGATGTATACAGACGACATTTTTTTTTAGTGAAAAAACTCTATAGAACAAAACTTGCTTAGAATTAGTCAGTTTATCCACTTGATAGCGACTAGATAGTATTAGACATTGATAGCTACCTAGCCATATACAAAGTGATTTTAGAAAGTTAGAAAGAAAATCTACATTAGACAACCTAGTGGATATTGAATCTGTAATTCATGGGTTATTTGGATGTGATCAGGTATGTTTGGCTTATGGCTATCTTTTATTATATAACGCGTGCCATTTGGGGATTAGATATAAGAATTCTATTAAGTTGGTCAATTCAAGGAAATATAAAATTTATTAATAATTTCCTATATAGAGGAAACTTACTCAAGTAAGTAACGTTCTTTGGACTCAAAAATCCAATTAAACGGCATTCCTCAATGGTCTACTCTTAGTGTTTCACTTTCCCTTACTGCCATCAATCACATCGCTAAATCACTTAAAATCACTTAATCCACTACTTATTTACAAATTAAAGAATTGTTCGAACAATACTGGCCTAGAATTTTCTCCCACTAAAACTAAAAGAGTAATCATCAGAGAAACTCCAAAGAAGCACATTATACTACCGAAAATCTACCTAGAGAATTTGTTCTTCTTCTTCTTCTTTTATATAGGCAGTAATGCCTGTTTTTTTTCAACGGTGCCTTTCACTCTGTCCCTAAATTGTCATTCCATTTTTTTCGTGGGCGTCCTATACTTTTTCTGGCTATTCTTATTATCCTTGATTCAGACATCCCGCTCAAGTGTTGATTCCACTCTTCTTCTCTATTCTTTACCCAGGTATTTATATTGTCTACCCCACATATCTACCCACAAAACAAAATAATGTACAACACGATTCAGAGATAAATAAGAACTGAAATAAGAAAGGCCAAAGGAAATTGGTTAAAATCACAGTGTGAAGAGATAGAGTCGTTAGAGCAAAAACATGATACGTTTAACATGCATAAAAAGGTGAAACAAGCAGCTGGTCTTCAGAAATCCAACACAGCTAGCAAATTGCGAGACCAACAGGGGAATATCATCATAGACAGAAATCAAGAAATCTGCATATGGACAAAATACATAGAGGAACTCTTTAATGATACTAGATCCGAACAACCTCCATCCTACATATGTGATGACCACTTACCAATCACATCAGATGAAGTGGAAAGAGCAATATCACAACTAAAAGATGGCAAAGCTCCTGGACCTGACAATGCATATATGCTGAACTCATAAAGCTATTTAACACCGACGGTACTCAACGCCTAACCAAAATATTTAACGACATATATTTAAGCTGAGTAATACCAAAAACATGGTTGAAGTCGACGTTTGTTGCTTTACCAAAGAAAACAAAGTCCGTATCCTGCAGTGATTTCCGAACCATCAGCTTAATGAGCCATATTTTAAAACTATTTCTAAAAATTATACACCAAAGGATATATTATAGACTGTGCTAAGAAAAAATTAGCCGAACACAGTTTGTTTTTCGAAATGCAGTGGGTACAAGAGAGGCTCTATTTAGTATACAAGTGCTATTTCAACGAAGTAGAGACGTAAATTGCGATATTTATGCATGTTTCATTGGTTACCATGAAGCGTTCGATACAGTAAAGCACGACAAGCTGATGGAGATATTAACCAATATTGGAATTAACACCTGTGATTTAGGGATTATCAGCAATCTGTACTGGAATCAAACATCCTCTATCCGGACAGAGGCAGGAGAATCCGACGATATCAAAATCAAACGTGGGGTCCTTCAGGTATGTATTCTATCCCCCTGCTGTTTAACATCTACTCTGAGGAAATCTTTCAAGAAGCAGTGGATGATGTTGAAGCCAGAATTCGAATTAACGGAGAATGTATCAATAACATAAAATACGCAGACGACACTGTGGTATTCGCTGACAGTTCTGAAGCCCTAGAGGAGTTAATGAACAGAATCGCGGAGGTTAGTCAGAGATACGGACTTTCACTAAAAACTAAGAAAAAAAATGTATGATTATCTGTAAGAACAAACAGCAATTTGGACGAATCAGTGTAAATGGTCAACAAATAGAAAAAGTAAAGACATATGTACAGACCTTGGTACGAACGTCAATGAAAACTGGGACCATTCTATAGAAATCAAATGTAGGATAGAGAAAGCAAGATGTGCATTTCAAAAAATGGCAAAGTTGTTCAAATGTCATGATTTGTCGATACCCGTAAAAGTCAGATTACTACGATGTTATATCTTCCCTATACTGTTGTACGGAGTTGAGTCGTGGACTCTCACAGACGCCACCTGCAAGAAAATTGAGGCTTTTGAGATGTGGCTTTATCGTCGAATCCTGAAGATATCTTATACCGACCACATTACTAGTGAGGATGTTTTGCTGAGAATGCAAAAAGAAAAAGAGCTGTTAATCAAAATAAAAACAGCCAAAATCGAATACCTCGGTCACATTATAAGGAACAGTGAAAGATATGGACTGCTGCAACTGGTCTTACAGGGAAAAGTAAAGGGGAAAGCGAGGACCAGGAAGGCGAAGGATTTCGTGGCTGAAAAATCTACGTACGTGGTTCAACACAACCACTACAAATCTTTTCATAGCAGCAGTGTGCAAAGTACAGATTGCCATGATGGTCGCCAACATCCAAAACGGATAGGCACTACAAGAAGAAGAAGAAGGAGACCCTACATATGCATTTGATTTCCTCACTTCTTACCCTGTCCCGTAGTCCTTTTTCAGCAATCCTTCTTAAGATCTTCATTTCGTTGGTCTCCAGATGTTTTTGTGTTTTGCTTGTATTTGGTCTTGTTTCGGCAGTGTAAGTTATAACTGGTCTAAAAACTGACTTATATATTGGGGCCTTTGTTTCCACTCTTAGGTATTTGTTTTTCCAAATTGTGTCGTTTAGGCATCCGGCCGTTCTACTGGCTTTAATTATTGGGTCTTTTACCTCTTCTTCGATATTGTTGGCTGATAGATTAATTTATTATTAATCCCAGGTATTTGGAAGCCATTACTTGTTGTATAATTTGATTGTCCAATTTGCATCTTATTGGTTCTGTAGATATTACTAAGTTTTTTATTTTTTTGGGCTGATATTTTCATATTCATTTCTTTTGCGTTAATGTTGAACTGGTACAGTATTCTTTGTAGCTCGACTTTGCACTCTGCTACTAACACGGTGTCATCAGCGCAACAGAGTTTTTTTATCTCTTTATCGCCCATTTTGTACCCTCGTTTTTTCTTCACTTGTTTTATTATTGCATCCAACTTTATTTTAAACAGTATAGAGGGTTTAGTGAATCTCTTTGCCCGATTCCTGTGTTTGCTTCTATGGGTTCTGTTATTATTCCGTTGGCTTTCATTTCTATTTTATTTCTAACATATATGTTTTCTATCAGTTTTATGATATCCAGTGGTAAATTTTTGTTATATAGTAGGTGTATCACATCTTTTAATTGTATTCTATCAAACGCTTCCTCTAGGTCTATGAAACAGAAAAAGGCTGGCTTGTTATATTCTAATGATTTCTTCGCTGTTTGCCTTATCACAAAAACTGCATAATTTAAAGTCATAGGAGAACGTAAGAAAAGTAAACATATACGAAAGAAAAGGAGAACACCATGGATCTGTGAAGAAATAAAAATAAAATGCCAAGAATACAAATACAAACGAACGAGACAAACAAATGAAGAATATGGAAGAGTTCGAAATGAGTTTAACTCAATAATAAGAAGGAAGAAAACAGAACATTGGTAAGCATTGTCAAAAGAGACGGAGCACGACTTATACGGGATGCAGAAGGAAATGTGGAAAATTATAAATGGTCAAACAGCAGAGATGAAGGAACTGATAGAAGTAAAACATATTGATACAAATACATGGATAACTTACCTAAAAAACAGCTAATCGTGAATAACGGGAAAACCAGGTTTATAATCGAATAAGCAAACAGAAATTAAAGAGGAAGATATAACGAACGTCTTAAAAGAGATGAAAAATCGAAAAGCACCAGGGAAAGATGGAATAGCTAATGAACTTTGAAAATACGGAGGAGAGAGACTTCACAAAGAACTGAATATCCTGATAAGTAAAATAATAAATACAGGAAGAATTCCAGAAGAATGGAGTACCACTCAGATGATAGCGTTATTTAAGAAAGGTGATAGGGCAGACCCCAGTAATTATAGAGGGATTTTACGGAGCACTATACTGAAACTCACAACAAAAATAATGATGAAGAAAATAATGGCGTGCATAAATATATCGGTTGAACAACAAGGATTTAGAAGTGGAAGATCATAACTATGCAGTTTTTGTGATAAGACAAATTAATAGCGGAGAAATCATTAGAATATAACAAGCGAGGGTTTTTCTGTTTTATATACCTAGAGAAAGCGTTTGATATAATACAACTAAAAGATGTGATACACCTACCATATGACAAAAATTTTTTACTGGATATTATAAAACTGATAGAAAACATTTATGTACGAAATAAAATAGAAATAAAAGTCAATGAAATAATAACAGAACCCATAGAAGCAAACACAGGAATCAGGCAAGGAGATTCACTAAGCCCTCTATTGTTCAACATAATGCTTAATGCAATAATAAAACAAGTAAAGAAAAAAAGAGGGTACAGAATGGGCAATAAAGAGATACAAATACTCTATTACGCTGATGACACCGTGTTAGTAGCAGAGTGCGAAGACGACCTACAAAGATAACTGCACGAATTCAACAATAACGCAAAAGAAATGAATATGAAAATATCAGCCCAAAAAACAAAAAGCTTAGTAATATCCAAAGAACCAATAAGATTCAAATTGGACTTAGACAATAAAAGTAAATACCTGGGAATTAATATATCAGCCGACAATAATATCGAAGAAGAGGTAAAAGATAATTAAAGCCAGTAGAATGGCCGGATGCCTAAACGACACAATTTGGAAAAACAAACACCTAAGAGTGGAAACAAACGACTGAATATATAAGTCATTTGACTGAAGTTATTAGACCAGTTATGACTTATACTGCCGAAACAAGACCAACGAAATGAAGATCTTAAGAAGGATTGCTGGAAAAGGACTACGGGGCAGGGTAAGAAGTAAGGAAATCAGATGCATATGTGGGGTAGACAATATAAATAACTGGGTAGAGAATAGAAAAGAAGAGTGGAATCAACACATAAGCAGGGTGTCTGAATCAAGGATAGTAACAATAGCCAGGGACAAGTCACCGTTAGGCAGAAGAAGTATAGACTGCCCAAGAAAAATTGGAATGACAATTTAGGGACAGAATGAAAGGCACCGTTGACAAAAAAAACAGGCAGTACTGACTATATAAAAGAAAAAGTAGAAGAAAAAATTCTTGAGGTAGATTTTTGGTAGTATAATGATAATGTGCTTCTTTTTGAGTTTTACTGAAGATTAGTATTTTCGTTTTAGTGGGAGAAAATTCTAGGCCAGTAGTGTTCGACCAATTCTCTAATTTCTAACGACTATGGGCTAAGTGATTTAGCGATGTCATTGATGGCAATAAGGAAATGTGCAACGAGTAGACCATTGAGGAATGCCGTTTAATTGGATTTTTGAGTCCAAAAGAACGTTACTTACTTGAACAAGTTTCGTCTATATAGGAAATTATTAATAAATTTTATATTTCCTGGAATTGACCAACTTAATAGAATTCTTATATCTAATCCCCAAATGGCACGCGTTATATAATAAAAGATAGCCATAAGCCAAACATACTTGATCACATCCAAATGATCCATGAATTACAGATTCAATATCCACCAGGTTATCTAATGTAGATGTGGACTTTCTAAATCTACTTTGTATAAGGCTGGGTAGCTATAATATCAATAAGTCTTATACTATCTAGTATCTATCAAGTGGGTAAACTGATTAATTCTATGCAAGTTTTGTTCTATTTATTAAGTTTTTTCACTAAGTTAATACTTTTCGAGTTATTTGCGAGTGAATATGTTCGTTTTTTAACAAAAAAAAAACATGTTTTTAGACGGTTTTACCCAAATAGCACAGCAAAAAATTATTCAATAAAAATATAGTTTATTAAAAATTAAAAAAAAAATTTAAAGCACTCCTGGGAGTGCCGACAGGAGTGAAAACTTTTCCCCGAAAATTTCTTGATTTTTTAGTTATTTCACGTAGAAATATTCAATTTTGAATTTGACAAATAATAAGAACCTACTTTTCATTAGCTACAACTCTGCTTTTACTGGGGCTACGACTTGATATGTCATATATAAAACATTTTTTTCACTTTTTGATAAGCTGTATTTTTGCTATGAATATTTTTTTGTTGAAATACTTCCTTTTTGAGTTATTTGCGAAAATCCGTCTAAAAACGTACTTTTTTGAGAAATGAATATATTCACTCGCAAATAACTCGAAAAGTATTTACTTGTGAGGTCAAGACTAGTGAAAAAAACTCTATAGTCTATTTAGATTTTCAACATTTTTGCAGAAACAAAAACAAAAAAAATTAATACAGATTAATATGATAGTGACTGCTGCGTTAAAATTTTGAATACGGGCCACGTAAAATAACCGCGTGTTCTTGGCTAGTTCCTTGAGTAGGGAGAATTTTACACTTCCCTCTAAGGCTAGTTCCAAAAAATTTAAGCTATGCGCGCCACTATACGGGCAGGTTTTAAAGGCAACAAAATAATGCATAGGCTTTCGCACCTTTCCGTATTTATCAATCAACGCTGAAATAATATCCTTTTATAATGTAACAAAAGGTGCCGTGGATGTGGTCGATGAAAAGAAAATCCTATATTCTATTTCACGGGGTATTTGTAGATAACGACTTACCATATATTTTTCAATATTAAATATTGGCGGCATCAGCAGTCACATATTTTTATCTATACTATAATATGTTATATTATTATGCTCTTATTATTTGTTAATAAAAAAAAAGTTTAAAATCTGTTTTAAAAATTTTATTTTAAAAAAAGGCAAAAGTTGGATATGTGAGAGAAAATCTCACGCGCGACCACTCGCGTACCAACCTACCTAGCGACCAATGCCAGGTTAACTATATCCCTCCTACGATTTAGCATCTTCAAATACCTGTATTGATTTTTACCCTGAAATGATACCCTGATTAAAGGATGCTTCCTTCATAACACAAGCTGACACACATAAACACATCAATGAATGAGTGTATTCTGACTGACGAAGGTACAAATCCAAAAAATACTGTATCCAGGTAATAAAAACATCCGTTCAAATGCATTAAAAATAAATTTCAGAATAATCTTTGATGCTTTTTCTCTCTAAAAGAATATTTTGCCGTCTTAGCGTTAAAATTTGATATTTGAATAAAAATCTAGTTGTTACATCTACCTTTTGCCGACTTCACAATTCGTCAGGTAACATAATACTATATAGTATCAATATTCGTTTTAAAAATCGTGATCGCCATTGTAAAACTCAATTCAGCACAAATTCTAGTTAAAATTGCTGATACTTGAAAAATTCGGAATAAAGGTAAAATGCGAAGTGTAAAGTTGTAGTTTGTACGTTTGATAGAGCATCAAGAAGAAATAAAACTGGACAGGTTTTAGTACAGTTTGGTTAAAACGGTTTGCTTTATCTTCCACATCGAATTCTTCTTGTTAAATGGTATTAATGGAATTCCCCTTGTTAAATGTTATCGATTAAAAATAGGCAAATGTACGTGTAAATTCAACGAAATGTAATAAAAATTTATTTCGAAGATAGGACATGAGGACTTATACAGTATTTTTTAAGGTTTCATTCTTTCACTTTATCATCTATTACATTACTAAAAAACTAAATATTACTAAAAGTAAATTAATATCAAAAAATCGTTTAGAATGCATTTTTTATTTATATCTAATTCATATATATATATATATATATATATATATATATATATATATATATATATATATATATATATATATATATATATATATATATATATATATATATATATATATATATAACATTTCTCGTATCCATTTCCATAGCACTTGTCGTCATCGTTTTATTCAGTCCAGTTCCGAGGCATCTTGACGATTCCATAACAAAATATTTTTTACGTGGTTGGGTTGTTAGCCCAACGCACAACCCTCCTCCTTTCTCATCCTGGACTTGGGACCAGGCAATGGCGGAGTTTTTTACGTTTCTCTAGCTAACATTAATTTTTTTTTCTCAAGTTAATTTGCTCGTGTTCTACTAGTCAGAAACACGTATTTTCGGTTGCCTTCCACCTTTGTATATGTTTTCCTTTGCATTTACGTTGCGATCTTTGCCAATAATGTTTCCCTTGCATATATATAAAATTTACAAATTTCCTCCATATTGACAATTATTACACACGTAGGCACACAGTCCCAAATTTTTGGTTTTATTATGGATAAATGTATAACACAAACTAAAGGTCTAGTGAAAAATATGTTATGTATGCATTGCACATCACTGCGTAAAATTTCAATTTACAGTTGGAAAGACACCCCAGAAAATCTCAGTTTTTCATGCGTATTTTGAAAATAATAAAGTAACGATTCTATTATCTGAGCGTATTGAACTCGAATATCCTGGTTTAGTTTGGCGTTTTTGTAGGTATTTATATATGTATCTGAAGCTTTTGAAGCATTCCAGCGATAATATTTATCTCGTTTTGAACTACATGGACAAAATAATTGATAGATATTTTTCAATTTATGGATCAAAGCAATTAGAACGCGCTTTTATGAATCGTTGTAAAAATATAAAAAAAGTAGCGACCTTTGATAACATTTATCGTTTTTAATTCCATATTAATTACTTTGACAGGTTTTTCTGCTAAATAATATTTACAGTACACATAAATAACACTGGGTGTGTTCAAAAAGGCAAAAATTGGATAAGAGTAGTATGTGGAGTATTGTGTAGAAATGTTTGTAGAATGATTTAAAAGCACAAATATTTCAACTTTACCTGTAATACATATACAGGGTGAGTCACCACTAACGGGACGGAAGATTACAGCGAAATGGTAAAAGATTTGAGAAAAATTTAAATTGAGTAGTGTATAAGTTGATTAAAGCTACATTTTAAAATTATTTTGAAATATACAGGGTGTGCTAATAAATGGCGGCGTATCAAAGTTATATTTTTTCTTATGGAACACCCTGTATTTAATTGCATTTTTTAATTATCCTCAAAAAATAAGGTATAGTTTCATAAGGCTTCCCTGTACCTATGTACAGAGTGTTCTGAGTTATGTTGACTTTTCTTAAAATGTAAAGTTTTAAAAGAAGGCTTATTCTCAAGTTATTTAAGAAATTATCAAAACATTACTTTTACACCTAAATAGTTAGATATTGGTTGAATGTATTCCATGGTTAATTATTACACATTTGTCTACAGGGTGTTCAAAATTTACAGTTTCATTATTGGAGTATTCAATGTGTCATATGATGCTTATTTTAAATGGAACACCATGTATGTTAATAAATAATTATACTAAACACATTTACCTCTTTCGAATGGTATATGGATGTCCTATACCTAGGTGTGTTAGTTTGTGCGTAATTTACAATTATTTAAATTCTAAGGGCCGGTTGTTCTAACGCTAATCAAAAATGATCATTATCAAATATTTAATTACTGTCACAACTGTCAATGTCAACTTTGATTGGATTGCTGAAAACATAGTTATTGATGAACAATAATGAAATTAGTTAATCAATTATGTTAATAATTGTTATGTTAATTGATTAACTAATCTCACAATTTATAATCATATGCGTTTTCAGCAACCCAACCAAAGTTGACATTGACAGTTGTGACCGTAATTAAATATTTGATAGTGATCATTGTTGATTAGCGTTCGAACAACCGGCCTTTAATCTATAAATCGATTTTAAAACAAAAGATGTAGTTAATTAATGTCATTGTATGACATTGTCAGTTTATAACAGTACGGTCTGGTAATTATCAAAACTATAAACATCCTTGTATGAAATTCAATTTTTTTTTTACTTAAAAATGGCTCTGGCAGAGCCAATTACATTCAAATTTAATTGTTCCTAAAAATTAATAATCACGCAATCTATGAAAGAGTAGACATGCTACTTTGCAATGGGAAATATTTTTAAAATTGTCTCTTAGCCTCTAAAGTTTACGCTTAAAAGTATCCTGATAAAAGACGCCCAAAAAAGGAAGTTTTTGAGAGATCTCTCGATAGATTCTGTGCTACTGCTAATGTTGCATAAGTACGAAAAGTTAAATAAAAATAAACCATTTATTTTTGATGACGTCAACGAACTTGATGTCCTGCTTTCTGTTACGGAAAACCCAAATACTAGTACGAGAAAAATTTCGGGTCGATTGGAAATCAGTCAATCGAGTGTATGTAGAATACATAAGAAAAACCACTATTATCCGTATAAAACTCAACTACTACAGCATTAGACAGAACAGGAACGTTTAACTTTTCATTTATAGACTTTAGAATTTGGAGAAGATCCTAATTTTTTTAAGAATGTATTGTGTACAGACGAATTTACCTACTTTTTATAATAATCGTCTAGTTAATAGACATAGCTTTCACTTTATTGTGATGCAGAAAACAAACATTTTAGGAAGCTCTCAGACCAAATGCAACACATACAATAAAATTCATACGTAAAATGTTGCACAGTTCATAATAGCGTACATCTGTTTATACTCAACAGAGATAACGTCCCATAACACATTTTATCATTATGTAGAATACAGGAGCGTGCCAATTTTGGAACTTCCGAATATCAATCAGTATTTGAAATGTCTTCAAGCGAAAAAGATGTTATTGTAGCTTGGCAATTTTTAAGAAGATGTCAGAGAAAAGAAAGAAAAATGCGTCGATGACGCACCCACTGAATGCATTTAACATTATTCATAGTCCAGCAATTGTTTTACATGAACAGACATGAACATTTTTGCTAGGAGTCTTTTTTTTTTGATAAAATTACTTACTTTTTGAGTTATTTGCAAGAAACCGTATAAAAATGTGTTTTTTTAATGAACATATTTACTCTCAAAAACTCGAAAAGTTTTAACTTAGTGAAAAAATGCTATAGAACAAAAATTGCTCAAAATTACGCAGTTTATCCATTTCCGGCCTTATTTTGAACGTATAATTTTCACCCTCGGGAAGGGACGAAACTCGCCCCACATGCTACCTACTTACATATGTCTATGCCAGATTTTCATGTTATTTTAAAGGGTTCTTTACAAATGTATAGGTTTTGCAATATTTTACCGTCAGCATTAACTTTAAAAATATCACAAATTTTTATTTATATAAAAATTGTTTTTTTTTATATTATTAAAGAAAGAAATATGAAAATAAACATGGAGAAAACAAAGATAATGGTCATGGGAAATGAGGATAAACAAGTAAATATAGAGATAAATAACCAGAAATTATAACAAGTAACAACATATAAATACCTGGGTGTGAAAATATAAAATGGAGGAAGATCAGAAGAAGAAGTCAACGAAAGGATAACCATGCCGTTCAGAATCTACTACAGCTTAAACAGAGCATTCATTGGAAAAAAGGAGTAAGCAGCAGGATGAGGCAAGGATGAGGCAAGATGAGTACAATGATAGAGGTATATAAAACGATCTTCAGGCCAATCCTTACCTATGGTAATGACAGCTGGGTGCTAACACAATCATCGAAAAGTAGAATAAACTCAATGGACATGAAGTACCCAAGAAAAGTAAAAGGAATTACAAGACGCGATAGAATAAGAAACAGCATTGTAAGAGAAGAACACAACTTGGACTGAAGCGAAGCGAAGGGCTAAGAATAAACAAAGTGGAGACGATTTGTATATGATATAGATACATGAAATGTATTTTTTAAACACCTTGCACCGTTAAGTAGAAAGATTTAGATTATGTTATTGTGAACATATAAAATTATTTACTACTTGGACTAAAGAAAAATGGGATCTGTGTAACAATTTAATAAATTTAAATTATACTAGAAAATAACATGTTTTTTTTCTCTGATTCTGGCCTTGATTTAGAACTAGAACCTTTAGCCACGTAATTGGATAACTTATCACTAACTCAGATGTAATGTGTAGTGTGTGTGTTGAGTAAATGTCTTGTTACTTTGCAAAGTCGACGTCATTGTCTTTGCAAAGAGACGCTAATTGTATCCGAACGTCTGCGGTCCAACATAGTTAGAATCTCTAAAAAAATGATTTGTCAAAAAACTGTAAAAAGGTATTAATCTGTAAACATTAGATAGATAAGTCAACAAGCACGTTTATCCTTTTAAGACTTTTTTACGTTTATTTTGTAAGTAAACAAATCATTGTAAAAAATTGAATTAAATAAACGTATTATTATCTCAAAACTTAAATAAATTTATCCTATTATCCCTAATTATATTCTACGCCCTAATTCCAAACACACACATTTGCACATCTGGGCACTCTTTACTGCCCTTTTCTTGAGAATCCGATCGCCGTTGCATCGGAATTCTAGGAATTTTAGTTTAAGTGCGTTCAAGGGATGCCTGTTAACCGTTGAAACATATTAGACCAGACTATGTCATCGTCCCCGTGAGGTAAATTATTCCGATTCGTATTTTTGTACAAACCTACTCAAAAACAGGTCCTTATAACAAATCCACAGGGTGGCGGGAAGTGGCGCGGTCGGAAAATTGTTTAAATAATTTTTTAAAACAAATTCAAAAAATCAATTTTTTCACTTCGTAGGTATAATTTTTTTAGACTCTTTGGGTCATTATAAGCAAAAAAGGTCGGTTGTATTTTTCTCCAAAATTGATTGTTGTCGAGTTATACGCGATTTAAAAGTTAAAAAACGAGAGAAAATGGCCATTTTTAAGGCTTAATAACTCGGTTAATAGTACATTGTGTACCTAGTAGGAAAAGTTTAACATTCCCGGACGATGTAAAGATTGCTGTCGAGGCGCAAGCCGAGACAAGGGAATACAGAGTCCGGGAATGTTGCTTTTCCTGCAAGGTATACATACTATTTTTTCGAAAATCTAACATTTAAATTATATTAAAATAAATATGTTAAAATTTTCAAATAGACATATTCTGACTCAAATATTCGTGATGCCACCAAGTACATGTTTTGTAACTATAGAAACAAAAATATTGAATTGTCAAATTTGACGTATTTGTGTATTTTTGACAGTACTTGTAATACATTTGTTCTGAATCTGCTGTAAGGAAAAAATATTTTTCTATGGATGTTATACAATGTGCAACTGTCTCACTACTTACATACATTCAAAACGAACAATTTCTCATGCAGTGAGAAAAGTCGGCCATTGCAGTGGGAAATATTTTTTCTCACGGGTTCTCGTACGGTTTTCCATATCGTCGTCTTAATACTATAACTTGATAACACGAAATTAGTAGTTTTGAGATAAACGAGTTTAAAGATTTTAAAGATATTTGTGCTGCTACCATGATGTTGGTAAATACGGAATTCACTCTGCGGCTCTCAAATACTGTTCCTTAACTTTTTGGCAACTGATCTATTTGGGAATACGGTGCAAATTTGTTTTCCAATATGGAAAAAACTATGAAAAATTAAAGTTATCAACTTTTAGCATTACCATAATGTTAACATTTGGTAATGTCGCATGTTGTGTCAAGTTGCATATAAGTGAACTTTTTAACACAACTAATATTTTATACATTATTTTGTTGAAAATTAGCCCCCTGCCATGGGGGTTACCAGATCTGCTAACAATTCTCGAATTCTTGCATTAAAATGAACCGAATAAACAGATAGCAATTATGTGGTAAGCTCAATGGTTTCAGAAAAACATGTGCTACAACTAGATAACTCGAGTTATCTAGTTATAGCATTCAGTGTATGTCGTATTCACGATTATTTCGATTAAATAATAGCTTGATAACTTATCTTTGTCAACTTTTAGCACTGAATGTTAGGGGCATTTGAGTTTTATCAACTTTCGTCAATCATAAATAAATACTTAACCCGTTTGGAGCGAGCTATTAAGTTTTTACACAATATGGAGGCAAATAAAATACATCTTGTGAACTAGTTATCTCAAAAACATCAATTTTGGAGTTATTAAGTTATAGTACTAAGGCGACGATATATGATCGATGTTTCCATGGTAACATGCACAATACAAGCACAATTTAATATTGTCAAATAAAATGTGTTGGAGCAAAACTTACCAGGAATTACCTTTCAAAACTGTTCGAAAATAACTGTTAATTAGAATTTTAAATAAATAAGGTAAATATATAAATTTTAGGAATATTAAATAACTACATGTATATGTATTTTATTTCAATTTATGTATATAATATACGTAAAAGCACCTAAATTATTCAATTTTGAAGTTTAAACTCATGACGTCATGACACAACCGCATCCATAGAAAAAGTACAGTATACACATGAGAAAATGACATATTTCTCCCTGTTGTACAATATACTATTCCTTATGTATAGTAAGGAATAGCTATTTGTATAACAAGGGAGGAAAGTGCTACTTTTCCTCCCGAGAATGAAGTTTACTGCCCGACGCGTAGCGGAGGGCAGTAATCATTCAAGGGAGGAAAAGGCACTTTACTCCCATGTTATACATATGGTTTTTCCACCTTCCTCAAATAACAAGTCATTTTTTCATTTTTACTTAATTTATTTATGTAACTAACCAACAAAATTTATTAAAACTAAAACTAACAAGTAGGTACAATATAACTGTCAACTGTCAGATATAAGTAAAATTATTAATGTAAACATTGTTAAATCAAAATAACAATTTACTGTTTTTTACCATTCTGCAAACTACTGGGTGTTTTATAAATAAACGTTAAAATGTATAGATACTTAAGTAATAAAAAAAGATATTGCACAGGGCGTCAATAAGTTATATTTCATGAATGAAATACTATGACGTCACTTTTACTTTTCCTCCCTAGGGAGGAAAAATATTTTCCTCCCTAGGGAGGAAAAGTACAACTTTGCTCCCTACAATCAGGTCCGGAAAAGTATACTTTCGGTAGAGGTGGGTGGAAAATAACATTTTCGTACAGTTATTTTTCATTTCCAGGCAATGGCTAAGTATAAGGAAATATCGAACGTTTCTTTCAAAAATATCTACATTCCTGACCGATTTTCGGAAAAAATTATTATTATGAAAGTTAGAAAGTGAAAAAATAAAAGTTTAAAGTCCCCCTACATGATCCTGAAAAAATTTGTGTCATTAATTTATTACTAAGTTGTTATTTTTAATTATTAACAATGAGCGCTGAAAGCGTATTTAGGCGGCTGTCAATGTGAGTGCGAAAAAGATGCACCATTCCGGCAGTCCAATGGTGCATCTTACTCGTACCCACATTGATGGCCGCCTCAATACGCTGTTAGCGCTCATTGTTAATAATTAAAAATAACAGCTTTTTAATACATTAATGTCACAAAATTCTTCAGGATCATGTAAGGGGGCTTTAAACTTTGATTTAGTCACTTTCTGACTTTCATAATAATAATTTTTAACAGAGTTAAAGCCTTGAATATAACTATTTTCGCGTTTTTCAAATTTTAAATCGCGTATAACTCGACAACAATTAATTCTAGGGAAAAATCATAAGAGATTTTTTGCTCATAATGTCCCAAAGAATCTAAAAAAATTGGTACGAAGTGAAAAAATTTATTTTTTAAATTTGTTTAAAAAAATTGTTTAAACAATTATCCGACCGCAGCACCTCCCGGCACCGTGTATTTGTTATAAGGACCTTTTTTTAAGTAAAAACGTTTGTGCAAAAAAAGACGGATCGAAATAATTTACCTAACGGGGGCGACGATACAATCTGGACTATATGGGAAGTTGCGTGTTACATATATCGATCGGATATCGCTTTTGGTATGAGAGCTTCCTTACTGTTGATTGCCAACACCGATGAAATGTTAATGTTTGGGGCAGTATTCTGAGCGAGTACGTTATCGACCCATATTTTGTTGACGAAAATCTGAATGGAGCAACTTTTATAAATTTCTTAAAACAAGTTTTTTGGATCCTTCTTAAAACTTTCCACTTAGCGTGCGAACAAACATGTGGCTCCAATTGGACGGAGCTCCTGCTTATTTTTGACGTGATGTTAAGAACAACCTCAACATAAAATTTAGAAATAAATTAATAGATAGATTCCTTCCATATATTTGGCCACCTAGGTCACCAGGATTGACCAAGATGTTTTTTTTTAATGGGGTTATATTAAAAATATTATAAATGCTACACTTCTTACCCTACTACTTCAGATGGGATTTTTATGAAATTAATAATTTCGGACGCTTTTACATCTATAACACCAGCTATGTTAAATATTGTAAACAAATCATTTAAAATCGCTTGCTGTATAAAAATTTTGAACATGTATTACATAAGTGGTTAATATCCATGGTGTTCTGTAACTGTAAATTTTGAACACCCTGTAAATATATGTGCAATAATCAATCATGGGATGCATTAATTATAAGATAATTATAAGCTATATTTGTCATATAACAAACAACGAAGTCATGAGGAGAGTCAACAAAAGATTGGAAATATTGGAAACCATCAAGACACGAAAGCTGCAGTACCTGGGACATGTTATGCGTAATGAGAGATACAACATACTTCAGTTGATTATACAGGGGAAAATCCAGGGCAGGAGAAGTGTAGGAAGGAGTTCGGATACACATCAACCGAACTATTCAGAGCAGCAGCATCTAAGATCAGAATCGCGGAGATGGCACGTGAAGAAGAAGATTGTCATAAAATGACAATGTCATATAATGACATCAATTAACTTCATCTTTTGTTTTAAAATCGATTTACAGATTAAGAATTTAAATAATTGTAAGTTACGCAAAAACTATGACACCTAGGTATAGGACATCCATATACCATTCAAAAGAGGTAAATTTTTTCAGTTTAATTATAAATTAAAATACATGGTGTTCCATTTAAAATAAGCATCATATGACACATTGAATACTCCAATAACGAAACTGTAAATTTTGAACACCCTGTAGACAACTGTGTAATAATTAATCATGGAATACATTCAACCAATATCCAGCTATTTAGGTGTAAAAGTAATATTTTTATAATTTTTTAAATAACTTGAGAATAAGCCTTCTTTGAAAACTTTACATTTTAAGAAAAGTCAGCATAACTCAGAACACTCTGTATATAGGTATAGGGAAGCCTTATGGAACTATACCTTATTTTCTGCGGACAATTAAAAAATGCAATAAAATACAGCGTGTTCCATAAGAAAAAATATAACTTTGATACACCGCCATTTATTGGGACACCCTGTATATTTCAAAATAATTTTAAGATGCAGCTTTTATCAACTTACAAACTATTAATTTAAAATTTTTTTCAAATCTTTTACCATTTCGCTGTAATCTTCCGTCCCGTTAGTGGTGACTCACCCTGTATATCTGAGCAATATTTTTCTAACAATAAAACACTGAAAACGTTTGTTTTCTATACTTCCACAAAATTTATTATAACTAAGTGACTACAGCTGTTTCGGCAGAGTGCCTTTCTCAAGTGATATAGTTTACAATGTGTTTGCCTTTTTAAGTCTTCAACTGAAGAGGTTGAGGAGTGGGGAGCTGTTTGTCTCGAGTTGGTCATTCAGAATTATATCTGTATTTTTCAGTTTATTACTTTCCATGGATTCTAAAAAAGATAGCTTAAGGCCTTTATTTTGAATATGCAGAATTTGAAACTCTTCATTGAAAGAATGATTATGATCTAGAAGGTGAAGTGCGTATGTAGAAGTGTCTGTTTTTCTATTGTTGAATGCCCTTTTGTGTTCTGCTATCCGTTTGTCAAAAGTTCTGCCAGTTTGACCGATGTACGTTTTCGGACAGTCACCACAAGTTAGTTTGTACACACCACTCTGTAGTTGCTTTCTCTTTCGGCTTTTATTGTTCTTAATATGTTTGCTTAAGTTGTTGTTAGTTCTGAAAGCTGGTGTTATTCCTTTCTTTTTTATGTATCTGGCTATTTTTGTTGTTATCTTGCCAGTATATGAGAGAGAGAAGAAGGTACTGGGTTCTTTCTGTGGCGGTGGATACACTAATTTCAGGGCTTTCTTATGGAGTTTTTGGTTTAAAATTTTGTTAACTGTTTGTTCGTTATAGCCGTTGTTTACTGCTATGTGTTTAATGATGTTTAGTTCTATCTCGAAGTTATTTTTTGTCATGGGAATTTCTGTCAGTCTATGTATCATGCTATGGTAGGCTGCTAATTTATGTTGTGTAGGATGGGATGATGAATTGTGTATAGTTGTGTCAGTATGGGTAGATTTATGATATACGGAGAACTCATGTTTGTTGTGTAGTCTGGAAATCGTTACATCTAGAAAGTTTATGGAGTTATTCTGTTCTGTTTCTATTGTAAACTCAATATTATTATGAAGTGAATTAATATATGATAGAAATTGGTCAAGTTGTCTGTTAGTTCCTGTAAAGCATACTAGTATATCATCCACGTATCTGCACCAATATAAGAACTGTTTAAATACGGGATGTTTAGAAATTGTTGTTTCAAGTTGGTTCATAAATATATCTAATAGCAATGGGCTTAGAGGATTACCCATAATAAGCCCTGCACTGTTGTTTGTGTATATTTGATTATTGAATTCAAAATAGTCTTGATTTATGCAAATTTCAAGAAGGTGTAAAATTTCAGATGCAATGATCGGATTTGTACTATTATGGTCTAAAAGATTCTTAACTAAAACAAAAGTTTCTGTAGGAGAACACTAGGAAAAAGATTTTTTACGTCAAATGAAATTAGTCTGGAGTTGTTGGGCAATTGAAAATGTTGTATTTTATTAACTAGTTCTAGTGGGGGGGGGGGGGGGTCAACGTCAACCTCACCACCCAAAATCATCATCAATTACCCAAAAAATATAAAAAATATCGAAAACCTCCACATTTCACCCTCCGTAACTCTGGAACCGTTGATTTTATAACAATTACGGATAGGACCATTTTTGTTTTAAATTTTATTTAGAACGTTTTTATATGTAACATTGTCTACGCTTAAACATAGTTTTAGAAATTTTTAGGAAAAACATAAAGAAACTACTAATTTACCGACTTCTCCCCCATCTCCCCCCCCCCCAAACCGGACGCTCAAAATGGTGTAACTTTTTACTGAACAATATGTGGACCATATAGAACAATTTGGTGTTGGAGGAAAACTTTTACTTTGGATGTCTGGGTTAGGCCTTTTTTGGACCAATTATACTATACTACCTCCGTAACTTTGGAACCGTTCATTTTAGAAGGATTTTGTATAATGCCTTTTTTATTTAAAATTTAATCTGAAACATTTTTTTGTATAGAAGGTTGTTCATGCTAAACCTTATAGTTTTAGAAATATTGACGAAAAACCTAAAAAACTACGAATTCACCGACTTCTCCCCCCCCCCAAACCCGACGCTCAAAAAGGTATGACTTTTTTCTGAACATTATATGGACCATATAGAACAATTTGGTGTTGGAGGATAACTATCACTTTGGATGTCTGGGTTATGTCATTTTTTGAATCAATTCTACATACTGAATGTGCGATTTAAGTGTTGCGACAAGTTCTCCAGGCCAGGATATGGAAATTGGTGCGAGTTTCGGTGATAGCACTGACAAAACAAGGGAAGTAAAACTTCTTCTAACAATTATCATTTCCATAGCTGTTGCGTATATATCGAGCATTGAAATAATCAGAACATTTCTCTTTTACACCCAATGGTGGTGGGGGAAATTTTGTATTAAAAACTTAAAATCAAAAACCTAAAAGAAGCTAAATCTATAGGAAAAAATAGAGTAAAAGTAATTTTAAAATCTATTTTGGATGCAAATTATCTAGTAACACATAATAAGTTAAAGGATGAAAATTTAAAAGCATATATCCCTAACCATCTCTTGGAAATCAAGGGAATTTTTCAAGATGTAGATACGAGGTATGATACTGATTATTTGAAAAAACATATAGACTCTTCCGCTAAAATTACCGACATTAAAATAATTCATAGAAAGGTAGATAAAGACGGTAAAACAGAATACGTCCCCAGACGAAATATTATAGTTACATTTGAAGGAAATGTTTTGCCAACTCATGTCGTAGTTAATTTTGTGTATTTGCCGGTAGAAAGATGTGTAGGCCGGGTAACACATTTCTAAGCAATGCAAGGGGACACAAGCATTTTGTATACGATGTACAGAAATTAAAAATGAGAGTCACATATGCGAGACTAAAAAAACCTTTTGTATACATTGTAAAAGTGAAGATCATATTTCGATCTCCAAAAGTTGTCCCGTTTATGGGCAACAAAAAAAAATTAAAAATGTTATGTTAGATCAAAAAATCTCCTTTCTAGAAGCAAAAAGGTATAATGAATCATCTTTTTCAGGATTTGTTAGTAACAATAAATTTTCGATGTTGTCAAATCTTGAAGAAAATGTCCAAAACTACCTAACGTATCTGATGACATTACGTCATCTTATCCTACCTTTCCAAGACTGTATATGAAAAAACCAGCAAACTTTACTCATCCTGGACCTAGTAGGAATAATACTGAAAATAATGCACATAAAAAAAGGAAAGTAACTACTCCTGTCCAGCAATCCCCTACAGATTCTACCACCTTTCCGTTTAGATTTGGCCCGTTACAACCTCTACCACCTAATCCCAATAAACCTAATACTTCAATAGATGGTAATAAAAACAAGATAGTTATTTCGTTAGTAAATTTTTTTTCCGAATTTATAAAAAATGTCAAATCAGTTGAGGATGCAAAAACACTGGATAATAATTTGTTAGCTAAGGGTTTAAATACATACTGTTCTCGAGGATATTTTTAAAGGTACCTACTTAAATTTATGACTTTTTAAACACTAAGCTTAAAATTATGCAATGGAACGCTAGATCAGCTGTTGCAAATAAAAAGAGCCTACTTAATTTTCTTACTAAAAAAAATGTTTATACAGGGTGTTTCATTAATAATTGTCCATATAATAACTGGACAAAGCTTAGCACAAAATACGAAGATTTAACCTAAAACACTCAAATAAAATATGGTTCCTTACTGAGTTACAGGGTGTTTTATCTAAAAATTTAAAAACAATTTTTGTTCAGCATTTTAAAACTATTTGACGTATCCTTTTCATACTTGGCAGGTAGTATAGCTACTGTACAAACTACTAAATTATGTTAAACAAAGGTTTATGGCTATTACCAGAGGCGTACGACGGGGAAAGTGAATTGTTTACCTTTCCAAATTCTACGCCACTGGCGAAATTGCTATTTTAGTTAAATTTTCGGATTCTCCAATACTTTCTGTGAAAATAATATACTCTTCATTTGTAACGATAAAGTCATTAGTTTTCGAGATCTTTGAAGTTAAAAATGAAACGACACGGTTATTTTGATTAATGTATTGTGTCGCTTACGTTTTAATTTCAAATATCTAGAAAACTAATCATTTTATCGTTACGAATAAAGAGTATAATATTTACCTAAAAAGTATTGCCAAATCAAAAAATTACACCAAAATAGCAATTTCGTCAGTGGCGTAGAATTTGGGAAGGGTCAACCAGCCACTATCCCCTGTCGTACGCCTCTGGTAGTAGCTAGAAACTTTAATTTATCCTAATTTAGTAGGGTGTACAGTACCTACACTTTCTGCTAAGTATGATAAGGATACGCCAACTAGTTTTAAAGTACTGGGTACAAATAATTTTTAAATTTTAATCATATGAATCATATCATAAATTAATCAAAATAACTGTGCCGTTTCATATTTAACTTCAAATATCTCGAAAACTAATGACTTTATGTTTACGAATGAAGGGTATATTATTTACGTAGAAAGTATTGGAAAATCTAAAGATTGTAATAAAATAGTAATTCCTCCAGTGGCATAGAATTTGAGAAGGGTCAACCATTCACCATCCCCTGTCGTACGCCTCTGGTAGTAGCTAGAAACGTTTGTTTATCATAATTTAGTAGGGTGTCTAGTAGTCGCACTTTCTGACAGGTATGAAAAGGATACGTCGAATAGTTTGAAAATGCTGAGCAAAAAATTTTTTTAAATTTTTAGATATAACACCCTGTAACTCAGTAAGGAACCACATTTTATTTAAGTGTTTTAGGTTAAATCTTCGTATTTTGTGCTAAGGTTTCTCCAGTTACTATATGGACAATTATTAATGAAACACCCTGTATTGTTCTTTTAAGTGAAACTTGGTTCAAAAATGACGTTGTACAGTGGAACCTCGATTATCCGTCTCTCCATTAACCGTCACCTCTGTTAACCGTCAGAGTACATACAGAAGTTGTATTGACTACATAATCAAAAATTTTAATGTAAAAAAAATAAAATAAAAAGTTAATTTGATTTGTGATGAGGACGCAAACGGCTATCCATTGCTGGCAGATAAAGAAATCGTTGAAATGGCAACAAAGGTTTACCAAACAGATTCAGAAGCTGACGCTGACACAGACTTGGAATTTGACTGTAGCTATTTTGATGAACCTATTGTAACTGACAAAGATTTGCGTAAATAATCTAGAGAAGCTGCATCGCATTTGCAATAATTCATCGAATGGTATTCTCAACAAGAAGAAGCCAATAAATTAGATTGCATGATCTTATGCCGATTAAGAAATTCAGCCATCGCAAAATGTGAAGCAACAGTAAAACAAGCACAGATTTAAGAATATTTTAAATTGATTCGATTGTACTCAAAAAATCCCTCTTATATTGTCACACAAATCCCTCTTATATTGTCAAACAATCCATACAAATGAAATTTGTGATTTGCACTTTGAATTTTTTTTAATGTTCTGTTAACCGTCTTTTCGATTATCCATCATACCCTTGGTTCCGTGCCCTGACGGATAATCGAGGTTCTACTGTATATAATTTTAAAGGTTATAATATTGTTCGTCAAGATCGTACAGACGGTTTTGCTGGTGTCGCTGTTTTGGTAAAAACGGGTATCCGTTTTGAAATCTTAAAATTAAATAAAAACTTCAATAAATAGTTGCTTGCCTATTAAAATTAATTAAAATAATACTCACTTGAGTTTTCTCTCTGTATATAGATGTCCAAAAACCAAAACCAGAATAGAAGATTTGACAAACTTATTTTCCCAAGTGAAGCACCCCTGCATTATTGGGGGTGATATGAATGCCCACACTGCGCTCTGGGGATAATCAAAAAATGATAATATTGGCGATCCAATTGTAGCGACCCTACAGGATCTTGATTTCATTGTGATGAGTAACGGTCAACCAACTTGTCAAGGAAATCCAGGACATTCAGATTCTGTGACTGATATTACGGTTTGTTCCCCTTCCATTTTTGCTAAGACATTTTGGTCTGTAGATTCTGATACACTTGGATCAAATCATTTTGTTGTAAAAATAGAATTCGAATACCCAAGGGCTGTTAATGAGACTATGTATCTTAAAAGTAAATGAAATATTAAGAGAGCCAATTGGGATATGTACGCTGAAATAATCGAGAATCTGTTAAATGAAAGTGAACCTATATCCCCAAGTACTGAAGAAAAATATAGCTTTTTATTAGACTGTATTAATAAAGCTTCCACACAATCTATTTGCCAATATAAACCCTTTAAGTGTAAGAAACGGGCTCCTTCACCGTGGTGGGATGCAGAATGTGATCTATTTGTTGCAGAAAGGAAAAATGCATTAACAAAATACAAGCAAGATCCATCAGTGGAAAATTTTATTAAATGTAAACAAGCTAGTGCTCATGCTAAAAAATTATTGAAATCGAAAGCCAAACAAAGCTGGGTTGATTGGTGCTCAAAATTAAATAAACAAACTTCGCCTACTTCGATTTGGAATCAAGCGAAAAGGATGAACAGGAAAAGAGTCAATGCTCCATTACCACTAGAAGATTCGTGGATAGCAGAGTTTTTCGACAAAATTGCACCACCATATATGAACAATCACGAAGATTTAATGTTATTCAATCCGAATCATAGTCATTTTCTCTTAGAACCGTTTACCATGCTAGAATTGGACTGTGCCCTTAGTGATCGTCCCAACACTTCTCCTGGCCATGACGAAATTAAATATATTATGCTATTGAATTTACCAATTAATGCCAAAAGTTACTTCTAAATATTTTTAATCAGATAATTAGAGAAGGTTCCAACATTTCAGCCTTCAAACATATTATTGTCCTCCCTATACCCAAACCTGAGAAAAATCCAAAATTAGTTGAAGCTTACAGACCCATATCTTTATTATCTCGCCTACAAAAAGCTCTAGAGAGAATAATTAAGGCTAGGTTAGAATGGTGGTTATTAGAGCAGAACCTGCTACCCAAAGAACAATACGGATTCAGGAAAGGTTTTGGTACTTTCGATGCATTGGCTACCATAGTTGTAGACATTCAAAACAATTATTCCCGGAACAATTACATACCAGCATTATTTCTTGATATAGAAGGTGCTTATGACTCCGTGTGTCTAACAGCACTTAAAGAAAAAATGACAAGAATATTTCAAATTCCAGCCCAATTTGCCGCTAGCATTGTTAATCTTTATTCAAACAGATTAGTTTATTTAAGAAAAGATCAAATGCTCATATGTTCCATAATCGTGAACAAAGGATTACCCCAGGGTTCTGTATTGAGCCCTCTCCTGTTTAATATGTACGTAGCGGATTTGTACAATATTAAAATTAATAACATACCATTCAACCTCATACAATAAGCAGATGATTTCTGCATTTGCACAGAACACAAAGAATATGAAAAAGCAATTAAAAACTTGGATAGTATCTATCAGCTACTTCAAAAATGGCTCCATAAAAACAATTTTGAATTATCTTGTAATAAATCTCAGGTTTGCATTTTTACCAGACATTGTATACCTAACAATCAAATAATTAAATTAGGAGAGCACCAATGCCCATTAAAAAATAAGGTAAAATATTTAGGGATTATGGTGGCTCCCGCCTTCTGAGCCACCCTGGATACTGAGGGGTGGTTACCCCGACTATGAGGGTTGATGTAGTAAATATAGTTCGTTGTTAAGACATTTATTTACACGTTAAATATATCACAGAAAATAACTGGTAGTATATTATTTACTTGAAATCGATGTTACCCCGTCGAATCTCAACTGCTAATTGATTTATCTGTTCTCGTAAAAATATAATTAAAGTTGGTTATTGTTTATTTACTGTTTTGGTAAGCGGGGTGACCGTGATTTAAAGTGCTGACTGTTAATAAACACCCACTGAATATTATTGCAACTCGACCTTGTATCAAATACTAGCATGCAAAACTAGGTTACTCGTATTTATTAAACAAACATTACCACGGGCATTTAATTATTAAAAGGTTTATTTGTAATATGATGTTTATTGAGATGCTGTGTATCCCAATTCATCTTCCCCTTCCCCCGAAAATTTTCTGACTACGGAAAAGGAAGAAAATTTTTCTAATAGTACCACTAATTACTTGCTGCGTTTTACGAAGTACAATATATACATTTTTCCTATAAATACTAATTAGATACAAAAAATAAAAGTGAAAATGTTCGTTATCTAGACTGTTCCCGTTTCATTTGTCACTCACGGTGTTCTCGGATTGTAAGCATATAGTCTATTCTTATGTATTTCCTTGATTTTATTGTTTTCCGATCTGATCTTACAATTAACATTATTTACCTCTGTTATTGTGAAAGGGCCTACATAAAGACTATCAAACTTACCATTCTCTTCCCTTTTTACCAGGACTAGGTCTCCTATTTTAAATTGTTGTGGTGTTGCTTTGAGCTTATTCTTTTCTTGTCGCTCTTTTTTGTGCTTTAGTAAGAAGGTTCTAGCTCTCTCGTGTGCGCTTTGTAGTTTGTAACGTAACTCATTGTAGTAAGCATCTATATTGTAACATGGTTGAACCTCCTGTGTAAGGTCTTCTGGTAGGTTAACCTTCCTGCCATATAATAGTTCAAACGGTGTGTAACCATGGTACGCGTTAGGGGTTGTATTGTAGCAGTATGTGAACATCCTGCAACACACATCCCAATTTTCTCTGTCTTCATCTATGAATGCTCTTACGTACTCGTTTAATGTTCTGTGTAGTTTTTCGCAACTTCCAATGGACTGTGGATGGTATGCCGTTGAGAAGTTGTGCTCTATTTTTAATAGCTTTGTTAATTCCTGCATTACTTCATTTTTATATTCTGTGCCTTGGTCTGTTCTTATTTGCTTCATGAGTCCGTATGTTGGTATGAAATGATCAAAAATTCCTCGGGCTATTGTATCTGCTTCTTTATTGCACACGGGTATGCTGACCGCGTATTTAGTAAGTTCACATAACATTGTTATACAGTATCTATTACCTTCGTTACTTTTAGTGAATGGACCTATCGTATCTATATATACTATGTCCCATGGTTTGGAAGAAGTGTCCGATATCACGAATTCTTCGACATGTGTTTTTTTCGGTTTATTAATTTGACATTTATGACATTGTTTAACGTATTTTCTTACGTCTTTTTCCAAATTTTTCCATCTAAATCTTGCTTTTAGCTTCTTTATGAGTCTGTTATTTCCTACGTGTCCTCCAAACATCGGATGATTGTGATATTCTTCTATTAGCCTGTGTTTTTCTTTGTCTTCTTCTATTGTTTCTGGTACTTCACATACAGTCGGAAAAATTAAAGAATACCCATGAACGAACATATAAAACGCGCTGTATTTTCCTGTCACCGTGTCACAAAGAAAATTGTCCAGTGCAAGTACATGTAACAATAATTATTACATGTACTTGCGCTGACCAATTTTTTGTGTGACACGGTGACAGGAAAATACAGCGTGTTTTATATGTTCGTTCATGGGTATTCTTTCATTTTTCCTACTGTATGTATATTTCAACATTCTTTAATATTTTGTTTCCTTGTTTAATAAATTCCTCAATTGTGCACACTTTAAAAATAATATCGTTTACGTATATTTTTACTTTACGTATGCATTCTCTACCGCCAGCTTATCAAGCTGTGCCAACATTTGGTTTAAATCGAAATGATTGAATCCTGTGGCTATGCTCTTGCTGCACTTTATTTTGTTTTTGACCCTAATGCTCAGCCTTGGTGAGATTAGTTCTGCTCCAAAAGACAAAATTGGTAGTCTATGCGCCTCTAAATTATTTAGTACCTTTCTTACTGTCTGTTTGTGGGCTTCTGGCTGTAGTGCGAGTTCGCTTTCTGCCTTCGTTTGCCTTGCTTCCTTCTTATTTTCTCTTGCTTGAGCTCGTGTTATAGCTAATATATGGGTATTGTCTATGTATAGGTTCTTTAGTTGATGTAATGTTATTCTTGAAAGACTATCTGCATAGTTATTTTTCCCTGTTATGTATTCTATTTCGAAATCGTATTCCTCTAAATCTAATCTGATTCTTGTAAGTTTCGAAGTTGGTTCTTTCATTGCAAATAAATGTGTTAGTGGTTTATGATCCGTTTTTACTAAAAATGTTGGTGCTCCATATAAATAACATTTGAAATGATTAATTCCCCAATGAATCGCTAGTAATTCCTTAACGATTATAGGTTTATTACATTCTCCTTTATTAAACTTCTTGATGCGTATGCTATAGGTAGGTCTATTCCGTTATAATCTTGACTTAAAATTGCTGAACAACTCTCGTTGGATGCGTCTGTTGTTAGGATGAATTGTTTATTGAAATCTGGATATTTTAGGATCGGTGGCTTCATCAGAGATGATTTAAGCTTATTGAATGCTTTTTCACATTCTTCTGACCAAAAAAATTCTACTCCTTTTCGTGATAATCTGTTGAGTGGTCTGCATATTTCAGCAAAATTTTGAATAAAACGTCTATAATAGTTACAAAATGCTACGAATCTTTTTGTTTCTTCCGCTGTCTTAGGTGTCGGGTATTGTTCAATCGTTGCATATTTTGCTTTGTCTGGTGATACTCCTTCCTGAGAAAGATCATGTCCTAAATATGTTACTTCTCTTCTAAAAAATTGACATTTTCCTGGGTTAAGTTTCAAATTGAACTTTCGACATGTCTCAAATGTCTTTTTCAGGTTGTCTAGGTGATGTTTTTCAGATATTCCTATCACTACTATATCGTCCATGTAAAGAAATGCTTTGTCTGGTGTTAATCCCGAAAATGCTATTGACATCATCCTTGAAAAGCTATTTGGGCTTACATTTAATCCAAAAGGTAATCTGGTAAATTGAAATGCTCCATTTTCTGTGCTAAACGATGTGTATTTTCTCGATGATTTTTCTAATGGTATCTGGTGAAAACCTGACATTAAGTCTATAACTGAAAACCATTTTGCTCTTCCTAGTTGATCTAGTATCGAGTCTATCCTTGGTAAAGGAAATTTGTCTGTGACTATTTTCTTGTTCAGTTGTCTAAAATCTATGCATAATCTCCATGCTTTATTTCCATCTATCGCCTTTTTCGGTACCAGTACTACTGGGCTGTTGTATTCTGATGTAGACGGTTCTATTATTCCTTGGTCTCTCAGTTTTTGCACTTGCCGGTTTAATTCCTCTGTTTGTGCATGAGGTGTCCTATAGTTTTTAATGTATACCGGAGTTTGGTCTTTAACTCTCAGTTTCTGCTCGTAGAAGTTGTTACATGTTAGCATGTCGTGCCTTAGGGCGAATATATCTGAATAATCTTCACATAAAGATACTAACTTATCGCGTATGTATTCTGGAATGTCTAACTTCAATGATTCCCGTAATTCCTTTTTCCTATCCTTGCTGTCGTTGATCAGTCTATATATGTTGAATAATTTAATGTCTAATGTTTTGATTTCGTTTGTCTCTACTTTTACTGTTTCGTAGGTTGTGTTAAAAATTTTGATGTACGGATTATTACTTGAAATAATTGCTCTCGCTATAAATATTCCTGGTTGTATTTCTTGTTGTTCCACTATCCTGTCGTTCTTCAGCGTTTGAAAAATTTTTACGATTCTGTAAATTTCACATCTGGGCGGTATTATTATCGTGTCATTATCTATATTATCCAAAATGTTTGTACTAATGTAACAATCGTTGTCCTCTTTAATGTGCATTCTAAGGTTAGCATAGTCTAGTATGCATTGAAAATTTGAAATGAAGTCTCTCCCAATGATTCCGTCGGCTGGAATAGGAAAGCTGGGTTCCACTAATTGAAAGATATGCTCAAATCGAGATCCTTTTACTTCTAGTGTTGTTTCAACTTCTCCCATTGTTTGTAATTCTCCTTTAGTTACTCCTTTTATTTTCGCTTTTGTGTTTGGTTTCACATGTTCCTTCATAAAATCTTGTGAACATTTCAGTATTGAAATATCAGCTCCTGTGTCTATGATAAAGGTATTTGTGTTTTCTAGGATTCCTGTTTTCATTCGTACAAAATTCGTTAGGTTTAAGTCGAAGTTGTAAATATTATATTCCACTTCTGACTGTGTACTTTCCTTGTTTCGTTCATTCAAAACCCCAACTGCTGGTTTTCTGTTTCCTCTTGGCTGTCTTCTAACTCAAGTAGCCTTACGTTTCTGTTTCGTCCTCCTCTCTGGTTTCCTCTGTACGTTTGGTTGTTGAATTGTCTATATCCTCTGTTGGAATAATTCCGTTGGTTTCCTGTTTCTTCTCCTTCGTTCCGTTGTCCGAAGTTATTTCTTCTTCCACTGTCGTATTTGTTGTGGTATCCTCTTCGGTATTGCTGTTGTCCTCTCCTATTTTCATAATTCGTCCTATAATTGAACACTCTTCCCTGTGTGTTCTCCTCTGTCGTATCAATCGATAAAAATTTAGATACTACTTCCTGCGGTGTTGTGAAATTACCTGCCTCCGGTATTAACTTTGCTCTATCCGTATTATCGTTTCGCTTCATTGTTGCTACAACTGTTTCCGTTGTGTATTTTTTCGCTAGCTCCAATGGCATTCCTTCCGCTATGTATGCTACTTTTAACTGTTCCGCTAATTCCTCTACTTCGGATGCGTACACTGCTGCATCTTTGTTTCCTTGCCTTTTCTTTGTTAACTTGTCTATTATCGTTTTCGGATTGTCACCTCTTAATTCTTTCTTCAGTGCCGCTGCTATAAGTGGGATCGTATCCTCTGTAGTTATCAGATTTCTAGCCTTATTAGTCAATCTTGTTTTTATTAATGTTATTGCTGTTTCTTCATGTCCTTCTGCTATTTTTCCAAGTAACTCTAATGCGTCTAAAAATGGTTGTAATTTCCCTGCGCTTCCATCAAACTCGTTGGGCAATACCTTGCTTGCAATATTCAAAAATTCGTTGATTGTCAGAGCCATGTTTAATATTTTTATCTCTTGTTTTATGTCGCTTTTTCCCTCTTTTATTTCCTCGTCAATTTTTTCCTCTATCTCCTCCTCACTTTTTTCCTCTTCTACTTCTTCGTCGCTTTGTTCTTCCTCTATTTCCTTGTCGATTAGTTGATGTATTGAACTTGGAACTACTGTCCTTAAGTTTACAGCTTGAAATGAGCGTATAACTTTGTCTCTTATTTTTCCGAAATATTTGTTGCACGCTTCTCTTTGTTTGTCCGATAGCGCTTCCCAATTTTTCTTCGTTAAATGTGTGAATTTGTTATACAATTTACTTAGCTGTGTCGTTACTTCTTCTTGTATATCCTTAGATTTAGGTACTTTCTTCTTCAAGACCCTTCTACTTTGTCTTGTTACTTCTTGCGTAATCTCCTCAACTATTTTGATGAAATCTTCCCAAGTAACTTTGTTGCTACTCATTTATTCATAATTTTCTTATTCCTGTACCCGTAACGAACGCATAAATTTGACAGTCTTACGCGGTATAGTAAATATATATGAAAAATATTATGTCAAAAATAGTAAAAATATAGTAAATTGCCATAAAAAAATCAGTATATCACTCAATATAAATCACCATTAAAAAGGGGTCTACTGATTAGCCAATAAAAGTGTAATAAAAATCAGTAGTCAAATAATAAATGGATAAAAATCAGCAAAGATAAAATATATTGGTAAATATATAAAAAACCTTATAAAAATCAGTATCAAATAAAATGTATCATTACGTCCCATAATAACTAATATCAGGGTTAAAAAAAAATTCTGTATGTTTTGATAAATATTGGTATCATAAGGAAATTAAAATAGAATAATTAAGTAAAAATAGGTAAAACTTAAAAGGTAATGTGCGTCTTAAATGATAATTACGTTAATATTACTTTATACTTTATATTTTATATTATACGAATCAGGAAATACCATAAAAATAGATAATATGGACTCACCACTTTTACACGTTTGTGTTCGTATCACCAAAAAGTCCTCGCTGCACGTTCCATAGCATTGTCCCACGATGTTCCATATGGTAGTTCCGTCTCCATTCCATTCCATTCAGCTCCATGTCAAGCCTGACGTCTCCATTATTTTCCATGTAGGTACCACACTGTTGTCTAGGGTGGTCGAGGTGCCGGAACATTGACGTTTTTCTCCATTTCTATACTCCTCTACCAGTCCTGTGACGTCTTTCCAGTCTTTCTTCCCTGGTCTTGGATCGCCATATGGTGGCTCCCGCCTTCTGAGCCACCCTGGATACTGAGGGGTGGTTACCCCGACTATGAGGGTTGATGTAGTAAATATAGTTCGTTGTTAAGACATTTATTTACACGTTAAATATATCACAGAAAATAACTGGTAGTATATTATTTACTTGAAATCGATGTTACCCCGTCGAATCTCAACTGCTAATTGATTTATCTGTTCTCGTAAAAATATAATTAAAGTCGGTTATTGTTTATTTACTGTTTTGGTAAGCCGAGGTGACCGTGATTTAAAGTGCTGACTGTTAATAAACACCCACTGAATATTATTGCAACTCGACCTTGTATCAAATACTAGCATGCAAAACTAGGTTACTCGTATTTATTAAACAAACATTACCACGGGCATTTAATTATTAAAAGGTTTATTTGTAATATGATGTTTATTGAGATGCTGTGTATCCCAATTCAGGATGACACTTGACAAACATTTGACTTGGAAGGATCATATTGAGGATATGTTAAACAAATGCAACAAGGGAATAAATTTCCTTAAATCGATTAATAAAACGTGGTGGGGTGCTGATATAGACGTAAATTTATTATTTTACAGAGCGTGTATTCGCTCCATTCTGGATTACGGAAGCATATTTTAAGGATCAGCCAGTAATGTATTGCTAAATAAAATTAACGTAATACACAATTCAGCTTTAAGTACATGTTTAGGTGCTATGATGTCCACACCAATTCAACCCTTGTATTTGGAAGCCTTGGAACCACCTCTAAATATCAGACGAAACTTCCTGACCGAAAAATTTCTGGTAAAGACATATATAAAAAATCAATCCTTATACACAAAGCTCACCACTGTGAATTGCTATGATTTGTCTACTAAATACTGGGAAAAAAAGAAAACGTCTTTATTCTGCGAAGCTCTGCAACATAATATGGAAGCATTAAAAGAGATAGATATAGCTATGTATACACTTCAAAACATCTTATATGCAATATATTGTTCAAATACAGATATCTTGGTACCCAAATATAGTGAAAATATACACATAAATAGAAAGATTGTTCACTCAATATTATCAGAATTCGAAAACTTCGTCGTTATATATACCGATGCTTCCAAATCATCAAACGGCACTGGATGCGCTTTTTTTGTCTCGTTGGAACGAATAGAACACACATTTAAATTGGAACTCCGAGACCTCTATTATTACAGCAGAAGCTCTTGCAATATATGAGGCCTTACTTTATGTAACAGAAAGTAACTTGGACCATATAGTGATATTATCAGATTCTTTATCAGTTTTGACCTCTATTGGGAAACCGGGATTGCCAAATACGTACAGTTGCCATTACATTTACAAAATTAACGATGTCAAACAAAAGTTAGTAACAAGGGGCAAAAATGTACTCTTTGTGTGGATTAAAGCACATATAGGTTTGGTAAATAATGAATATGTAGACCAATTAGCAAAAGAAAGTATTTTGTCTGGTAGAGAAACTTCTTATAAAATCACGGCTTGCGACTTTCTGGCTTCCTTAAAATTAAGATTATACCAAAGATGGGATAATATATGGAAGGAATATCCCATTGTTAGCCCAAATACATACACTTCTCCTCAAACAGATATTCCTTAAACTCCTTGGTATAAGTTTTTTAATGTACCTAGAAAATATGTTACCACGATCATTAGACTGAGATTTGGACATGCTTGTTACCCCAAACATTTATTTAAACTTAAGGTTTTAGATAATGATCGATGTGAATTTTGTACAGAAGAAGGAAACCTAGATCATATATTTTTCAGTTGCCCCAGAAATACTATAATTTCATCCAGATTAATAAATAATTTAACTTATTATCACTACTCGAGGACTATAACTCGAGAACAGTGTATGATTCCTTAGTTATGTTTTTAAGAGATAGTAAAATAACCATGTAAATAAGTATGCATTAGTTAATAACGTAACCTTTGTTTCTAACCCAATTGTTAAATTCCTTTCTTACCGTGGCCTACTGTTTTATATCTTTTAAAAAAAATGCCTTGATGGGCCCCTAGGCGAGAAGAGAGTGACCCTGTTTAAGTGTTTATTGTTTTGTATATTTATTTTAATATAAACTTAGACAATCATTTTTATCATGTTGAGTCTGGCTGAATGACTAAAAGTCTATTCCAAAAAAAAAGCTTTTGTATATTTCTTTAAGTTTAGATTAATAGAAATCTTCAAATATTGTCAACGCGTATAATATATAATAAAATGTATTCGAGTTTGTTCGTCTTTGATAAACAAGCTAAAATAGTACGTTAAACTAATCAGCAATTGCTTTGAGAAATTTTATATGTTTGTGGGTGCAAATGTGCAAACTAGTATGGAGAGTTATAGTTGTTGTAGTTTAAGTTTGGCGTACATAAAATAAGTCTAATTCTACAATAACCTTACCTTGACATTTCCGTATTTCCAAGTGAAAAAGACAACAATGGGCAAACAGCAAATGATAACGCATGAGAGAATCAAAATAACCGTCCGCATAACCCAGTTTAGAGTAACCACACAGGGCCGTTCATCCTCACACGATTCACATCCTTCTGGACAAGTCAGACATTCGAACATCCCTTCTTTATCGTATTGGTTGTCTTCGCCCTGAAAGAGAAAGCACTAAATTAGTCTTTACAGTAAAACATAACTTACAAATTTTATATATTTTAGCTAAAAGGAATATCTTTTAATTGCTGATTGTGTTGAGCATATAAGGGCTGTAATGAAGCTCTTCCTACTTTTATTGTGTTACTTGTTACTTGTAAATAATCGACTTTGTTGATGTGAAAGTACAAGTCAACGCATAAAAAATATTAGTAGTAGATGAGCGACGTACCCCCAAAAAGATACAGAAAAACAAAAATAACCCCACAATAAAAAATTACTGCTCCACACCAAGTGCAATTGATTTGTAATAGCCTTTGATACTGAAATATCATTATTTTGTACGAATTTATTGCATAATAAAAAAAAGTTAAAAATACGTATGGCAAATAGGTACTTTTCCTAGGTAAACTTGGCAAAAATTAACACTTTTATCTGTTTGCATTTTTTTGAAAAAACCACTTTCTTGAAGATATGATCGCTTTAACACGTTGGCTACCAATGACACTGTGAGTTGTGGTACCATATATGTATCACCCGTGATCAACTGCCTTGGTTTATTCCTGTACAATGTGTATCACCGGTGATACCATGCAGAGTATAGTTTAACACGTTGGCTCCTATATGAATCACCGGTGATACACCAGCTTGAGTCGCTGTTATACCGGCACAAATTTGTATAGAGTTCACTCTCGTAACAAGTACAATGCGGCTATAAATTTATTCTCCGATTCATAGGTGTCGATCTGTACTACTTAAATATTATATTGGAATAAGTTTTAGGTGGGATTTGCTTATGATCACCGGTGATTCACATGGTATATGAATGAACCAACACAGTATTGTTTTCGTGTTTTGATTAGTTTTTTGGTTATTTCATTCTGTAAGTGTATCTAGGTTGTTTCCATTGTTTTTATCGAAAAATATGGATCCTAAAGACGAACAAAAATTACTTCAATGGTACAATGCACTTGAAGCAGAAGGTAATAAATTTAAGGTTATATAAATATATTTAGGAGTAACATACGTTCGCTTTTTTTAGAAACACCTGTTGAAAGTAGTCAGAGTGCAAATGAATTACTTTTATGAGGACGAGTACTATGAAGATATAAGTAATAGCAGACCAACAAGGCAATACCGTTGTGAAAACCAAAACTTAGAAGTTGGTGACGAGGAACCATTTTCTTATTCGGAATCGGAATACGAGCCCTGCTTGGAATCGGAACCCGAGTCTGACGCAGAATCTTAAACTACCATTCACAATTCAGATTTAGCAGTAAGTAATGAAAGTATCAATCAACCGACTGTAATTTCGTAGAGTTGAAAAAACTTGATTTTACTGATGAGGACAGGATAAATATCATGCAATTTACGACCTGTGGATATTTTCAAACTTATTGTTGATTCGGATATTTTAAAACTTATTTTCTTAGAAACTAACAAAAACGCTAAAAAGTACAAACCAAAGTGGAATGACGTGTCTTCGGAAGAAATCGGAAAGCTCCTTGCCATTTTGTTGTATATGGAACTAGCTAAATTACCAAAAATATCAAATCATTGGACGCGAAAATTTCTTTAGCGGGATTGTTTTGTTCGCCATATTAGAAATAGATTCCAGGACATACTGCCGGTCCGGAACAAGAATGACGTAACTGCAAATTTCTATTTATTGCGTAATTAACTTCTAAAATACTGTGTACAGATAATACAAAAGCGATAGAGCTGTAACTACGTGCTGAGCCACTACAGGGTATTTGCGACGTTATTGAAATTCGCACCATTTTAGACCTTGTTTCAAATGAATAATGACGCAACTGTAAATAGGGTTAAAAATGCGGGGACTAAATTAAGATAATGAAATTCGGACCAATAGGGATGAAAATAAAAGGCATCGCTGTACGAATAAACGCCATACCGATGCTCCTGGACGGTGACTCTTTATTTATTCACAATTTTATGTATTTAAAAATTTTTAGATGAATAATGACGCAACTGTAGATAGGGTTGAAAAAGGGGTGACTAAATTAAGATACTGGAATTCGAACCAATGGGGATAAAAATAAAAGTCATGATTGTAAGGATAAACGTCATACCGATTGTAGTATAATATGAACCCTCTGTATAAATCATAAATTAAATAAGATGTTATTAACCTTTAGGGTATTGAACAGATATACAAACAATAGTTTATAGTTTTGTATCACATGTTTAATCGGTATAAAACATGCTGAGGAATCAGTATTGGATATATTATATAGATAATTATTAACTTAGTATGTAGAGGTCGAGACGCTAAGAAATATTAGTGTTAATTTTTACATATTATTGTCCGTTACCAGTGAATAAAGTATAATGTATCGAAGACGTATTTATTCTTTTTAATTAATTTGAACCGGAAGGCATTAACATCACACTTATTTGCGACATGGCGATCCTGTAAATTAATTGGAGAATCTTCTGAAGATGAGAACTAAAGATTGGAAACAGAGACGGCGAAAATGGACCAGGACCCAGGAGGAATAAAGGCAACCCAGTGAAAGGACAAAGTGTTAAAATGTAAGTAAGATTGTCTATTTTTATTAAAAATGCTTCCCTCGTTTTATATATTATTATTGAACATTGAATATTTATCTTTGTTGATTATTAAATATTTTATGAAGTTTCGATTTTTTTTAAGAATATCTATGAATTTTGAAACATGAAGTGATTTTTGAATATTTTTATCTATCTTTTGCATATGTTATTACTGAATTTTTGTCGAATATGTATACTATTATTGAATTTTTATTAGCCAGTTGTTTTTATCATTGATATTTATTGAGTATATAGATACATTTTCACCGATTTTGTGTTAAATTTTGTATGATATGAACCTGAATTAATAATTTTTGTGTGATAAATTATATATAAATAATTTTTTTTAATGAATAATGATTAGTGATGACATACGTTGATATAAGAGCTTTACATTGCTAGAAGCAAGAGATATATTTTAACGAACCGACCTGATGAGTCGATATAAGAAATTTGGAGAAGAATTATATAGATTAGAAGAAGAACTAAAAATATTACATATAAGCTGAATATTATGAGGAAATTTGAGACAATAAGAAACCCACTGCTCTTGTCAAATTAAGAAGGTACTAAGTGATTTATAGAAGTTTGAAAGCTTATTAGAGACCCACTCTGTGTTTTGAAGGGTACCTATTTTGTTCATGATTATTCGTGATTAAACAATGGATTTAAAGCAAGGGACTGAGGTCGTGAAATATGTAGAAGAAGTTGATCTATGCAACGAAGTTATACCCGCTTTTATTTAGGTAAAATGCAGAGGTTTGTTATATATGGAATATGTAGAAGAATTGGAACTGTCCTCTCGAGTGAAGCCACTTTGATTAGTCGTACGTAGGCATTGAGGGATAGGTAAAGGAAGTGATTATTATGATGTTATATTATGGAATGAATATATTGATGATTAAATGACAAATGATTGTTATATGAAGATGAACTATGTACACTGTAGAAGTGTTATTATATGAAGAAATATATAGTTGTAGTACCAGACAAGAAGAAGAAGAGAGAAAAAAAAGAGAATTTTTTATTAAAATATGTGGGAAAAATGAAAGAAGAGACATAAAATTTGTCAGAAATGTCAAAATAAACAAGCAAAATTAAGAATAATATCAAATAAGTAGCTAATCATTGAATTATGTCTAAGAATTAAAGTTGTAATTTTTTTTCTCTAAAGTAACGTAAATTATAAATAACTTATTTTTAAATGTAGATAATGAATTCAGGTTAAATTTTCGCGGAAAATGGAAGTGTTTGAATTAAGGATAGACAATATCTTACAATAAGTGTTGGTAGATATTAAGCAAAGAGACACAAAAAAGTGAAATTTTTAGACATTCAACAACAGAGATTATATTTTTATTGTAGTTACGTTATTTTATACCTACTAAGGCAAATAGTAACTAATGGAAAGAAGACTGAAATAGGAAGTAATAGAGTAAAGGTTGCATTTGTATTAACTGATTTGAGTATTAGCTTAGCTTAGGACTTATTAGTTAGATATGAGATTTTTATAATTATTTATGTAGATTAGATTATTCTCCTGTTTATATGAGATGCTTATAGGCACTACAAGAATATGTTAAAAATTTGTATAAGTTTATTCACTGTTTTTATGTGGACACTGCTTTTATGAAGTAAATGTGTGAATGGAGAAAACACTAAAACGCAAGACGGAACAGAAAGTGAATTAGTGATAATATTAAACATTTTTTTAGTATTAGAAAAAACCGGTTTAGGATAGGAAAAAGCATAATATATATGTTTAGGATATTAGGATTACAGTTAGCTTAAGAAACCCTTATCTAGGTTTTATATAGTTAGGTCTATTATTATATAGGTCTATTATAGACTAACTATAATAGTTTGAAAATTTAATTCTTGAAAATAGTATTAGGTAACAAAAAACATTTTGTAAAAGGGAAAGAGGAATATATCGTCAGATATTCTTCTTCTCTTCTTAGGACTTTCTTCTTTTTTAAAAAACGGCAGAGATGTAGTATAATATGAACCCTCTGTATAAATCATAAATTAAATATGATGTTATTAACCTTTAGGATATTGAACAGATATAAAAACAATAGTTTATAATTTTGAATCACATGTTTAATATGCGTGAACTTCAACTATATTTGTTATGATTTAGATCGGTATAAAATCTGCTCAGGAATCAGTATTGGATATACATAGACAGATAATTATTAACTTAGTATGTAGAGGTCGAGACGCTATGAATCATTAGTGTTATTATTTACATATTGTCCGTTACCAGTGAATAAAGTATAATGTATCGAAGACGCATTTATTCTTTTTAATTAATTTGAACCAGAAGGCATTAACGTCACACTTATTTGCGACACGATGCTACTGGATGCATGATTCTCACTTAAAACCTATTTTAAATATTTAAAAATCTTTTTTTGCTCTATGGAGAAATTTGGCTTTTTGCAATTACGTCATTCTTGTTGCGGACTGGCGAACTGCGATTTATTCATTTTGGTGATAAAATGAAACAGCAAATAAACATGTTTAAAAATAAAACATCTCACAGTTGATGCGTTCACTAAGAATTTTAACACCTTGGCAGACAGAACGTCTATAGACGTCTAGTTTCCAATGCTGTAATGTGACACAACGTCTACAGACGACATTTTTAAAATAACGGGCTGTGACAAAAATGTCACAGTACATCTACAGATGCATAGTAAATGTTACATGACGTCCATGGTCATCATCCACATGTTTAAAAAAATGTTTAAGCTCATTGTTTCCATAAGCGCTAAAAAAATACAGCAATTTCTTGATTCTACTTTGCACAATATAAAATATATAGTGTCACAACACTTGCTAATACATTTGATCCACTGTCCGTCAACGTGTTAAGCAGCTAACGGTTCCCGCCGAGCTAGTGTCCATAGATGACTCTATTGTTCGTCCGCTATAACTTTTCCTGTGCGTCACGATTCATTTTCAAACAAAACATAAAGTGAAACGAATGTGTGTGTATATACATTTTGTATACCGTATACTATATACTACACATATCGGCGTACGTTTCACTTTAAGTTTGGACTAAACGCGTTTGAAAATGAATCGTGACGCATGGGAAAAGTTATAGCGGAAGAACAATATCGTAGCATTTAGAGGGAGGATACCGTTCCGGCAGTATATTCCAGGAACGGCCTCAAAATATGATGTGAAAATTTTTAAGTTATGTGACGAAAGTGGATATATAGGTAATGGATTTTTGGGAAGAGCTATGACATTGAAATTTCACATAAACTTGTGTATTAAATCGACAGGAGTCATAGCTTTTGTCAAAATGCAATCTCTTTATAATATTATAACTAAATATTTTCGATTCTAAAATATTGTCTACTTTAAAGATTCTGAGTAAGAAAAGAGATATTTAGTTATATTCTTTGTGACATTTTCAAGGTCATAGCTCTTCCTAAAATCCATTACTTATACATATGAAACCAACATTTATAAAGGAAAGGGTAACACGGTTACTGCGGGACGAAGAAGCAATGCGGTCGTTTTTAATTTTATGAATGATTATCTCGATAGTGGACGTCCCTAGTAGCAGATAATTACTATAAAAATATAGAGTTGGCATAAGTTCTTCGAGAATATAAAGTTATTTTTTTAGACTCAAACGACAAAGAAGCAGTAGGTATGTAAAATATAGATCGCCATGATGGATTCCAACATCCGAAATGTGTAAGCACTACAAAAAAAAGTTACTTTGAAGACTGTAGGTAGCTATAATGTTAAAAAAAGGTTCTAGGAAAAAAAGCAAAAACTCCACTGCTAAAAATCAAATGAAGTGAAAAAAATATATACTGCCAAATAAAATACATAACAATATCCCTATGTAACCGTGGTCTATTCTAATACATGTGGTGTTAAAAACTCAAAGTAAAGTGGTAAATTTAAAAATAATTGTAATAATCAAAAAAGTCATTTATTTCAATTCAATTTAAACACCCACCGTATATTCGGCAATTCGTATCAGCGACATTGAGCAATATGGAACATATTATGGAACAATTAGAAGCAATATTGCTGAAACAATTATCGTAGTTATTTTGAAATTGCTCGATTTGCTCCATTAATTGGTCCAGATTGATCCATTCGTATTGTCGAGCAATTTAATGCTCAAAATTCCCCATATAAACCCACCGTTAATTTCAGTAAGCAAAAATTAGTCAAAAATGCATAAAATTATATAAATGGTCAAAGCAATGCATATATTTGACATATTTAAGCGAATAATTTAACATGTTTAAAATCCTAACTTTAACTATTAGTTCAATTATCGTATATTGGTGGAAACGTAGTAATCAACGTTTTGGTAATTAAAGTAGACGTATGCATACGCACACATGTGTAAGCTCATACTCGAAATTATTAATTTCGTGGTGTCAAAACCATTACTTTGTTGTTTGTCAAATTTTGTGCGAGTAGAGCTAATAAATATATCAGGTAATTAATGTACAAACATGATAAATAATTTAATGCCAAACAGATCAATTTTGGTGAATGTAAATACTTTATACTGGGTCACTGGATGATCAAATATTCCCACGCGATTTGCCTGATAAGATTATAAACCATATAATACCCACAAAAGTAATTAGGTAATTAGTTAAGTATCTTCTAACTTACAAGTAAATTATAGGTTAGGTTCATACTATACGTAAAACCGAGAGATCACTGCTTGCAATAAGCTTAAAAAACAAACTTAAAAACGAGACAGTTGACCATTATGGAAAACCGTTAAGAATTCATTGTGACTGCCGTGGATAATGCTATGATCAAAGAACTTTGCTAACTATACGAGATAAAACTAATATTTAACAATAAAAAACTGAAAACGTTTGTTTCCTATACTTCCACAAAATTTATTATATCTAAGTGACTACAGCTGTTTCGGCGGAGTGCCTTTCTCAAGTAATATAGTTTACAATGTGTTTGCCTTTTTAACCTTCAACTGAAGAGGTTGAGGAGTGGGGAGCTGTTTGTCTCGAGTTGGTCATTCAGAATTATATCTGTATTTTTCAGTTTATTAATTTCCATAGATTCTAAAAAAGATAGCTTAAGGCCTTTATTTTGAATATGTAGAATTTTAAACTCTTCATTGAAAGAATGATTATGATCTAGAAGGTGAAGTGCATATGTAGAAGTGTCTGTTTTTCTATTGTTGAATGCCCTTTTGTGTTCTGCTATCCGTTTGTCAAAAGTTCTGCCAGTTTGACCGATGTACGTTTTCGGACAGTCACCACAAGTTAGTTTGTACACACCACTCTGTAGTTGCTTTCTCTTTCGGCTTTTATTGTTCTTAATATATTTGCTTAAGTTGTTGTTAGTTCTGAAAGCTGGTGTTATTCCTTTCTTTTTTATGTATCTGGCTATTGTTGTTGTTATCTTGCCAGTATATGTGAGAGAGCAGAAGGTACTGGGTTCTTTCTGTGGTGGTGGATACACTAATTTCAGGGCTTTCTTATGGAGTTTTTGGTTTAAAATTTTGTTAACTGTTTGTTCGTTATAGCCGTTGTTTACTGCTATTTGTTTAATGATGTTTAGTTCTATTTCGAAGTTATTTTTTGTCATGGGAATTTCTGTCAGTCTATGTATCATGCTATGGTAGGCTGCTAATTTGTGTTGTGTAGGATGGGATGATGAATTGTGTATAGTTGTGTCAGTATGGGTAGGTTTATGATATATGGAGAACTCATGTTTGTTGTGTAGTCTGGAAATCGTTACATCTAGAAAGTTTATAGAGTTATTCTGTTCTGTTTCTACTGTAAACTCAATATTATTATGAAGTGAATTAATATATGATAGAAATTGGTCAAGTTGTCTGTTAGTTCCTGTAAAGCATACTAGTATATCATCCACGTATCTCCACCAATATAAGAACTGTTTAAATACGGGATGTTTAGAAATTGTTGTTTCAAGTTGGTTCATAAATATATCTGATAGCAATGGGCTTAGAGGATTACCCATAATAAGTCCTGCACTGTTGTTTGTGTATATTTGATTATTGAATTCAAAATAGTCTTGATTTATGCAAATTTCAAGAAGGTGTAAAATTTCAGATGCAATGATCGGATTTGTACTATTATGGTCTAAAAGATTCTTAACTAAAACAAAAGTTTCTGTAGGAGGAACACTAGGAAAAAGATTTTTTACGTCAAATGAAATTAGTCTGGAGTTTTTGGGCAATTGAAAATGTTGTATTTTATTAACTAGTTCTAGTGTATTTTTTACGGTGAATTTAGGTGAAAATTTAGTGTATTCTGTAATAATATCTGACAGTTTTTTTTGAAATTTTATATGACGGAGCTGTATAAAAAGAAACTACAGGTCTTATTGGGTGGTCAGGTTTGTGTAGTTTAATAAAAGAGTATAATTTAGGAGGTTGTGGGTTCATAATATTAAGGTATTTCTGTTCTGTTGGATTTAGTATTGATTTTGAATTTTCAATGGCTAGTTTAATTTGTTTTCGGTATTTTTCTGTGGGGTCTTTGTTTAGTTTTATACTGTTTTGGTTAGTTAAAAATTCTATTTTAACTAACCAAAACAGTATAAAACTAAACAAAGACCCCACAGAAAAATACCGAAAACAAATTAAACTAGCCATTGAAAATTCAAAATCAATACTAAATCCAACAGAACAGAAATACCTTAATATTATGAACCCACAACCTCCTAAATTATACTCTTTTATTAAACTACACAAACCTGACCACCCAATAAGACCTGTAGTTTCTTTTTATACAGCTCCGTCATATAAAATTTCAAAAAAAACTGTCAGATATTATTACAGAATACACTAAATTTTCACCTAAATTCACCGTAAAAAATACACTAGAACTAGTTAATAAAATACAACATTTTCAATTGCCCAAAAACTCCAGACTAATTTCATTTGACGTAAAAAATCTTTTTCCTAGTGTTCCTCCTACAGAAACTTTTGTTTTAGTTAAGAATCTTTTAGACCATAATAGTACAAATCCGATCATTGCATCTGAAATTTTACACCTTCTTGAAATTTGCATAAATCAAGACTATTTTGAATTCAATAATCAAATATACACAAACAACAGTGCAGGACTTATTATGGGTAATCCTCTAAGCCCATTGCTATCAGATATATTTATGAACCAACTTGAAACAACAATTTCTAAACATCCCGTATTTAAACAGTTCTTATATTGGTGGAGATACGTGGATGATATACTAGTATGCTTTACAGGAACTAACAGACAACTTGACCAATTTCTATCATATATTAATTCACTTCATAATAATATTGAGTTTACAGTAGAAACAGAACAGAATAACTCTATAAACTTTCTAGATGTAACGATTTACAGACTACACAACAAACATGAGTTCTCCATATATCATAAACCTACCCATACTGACACAACTATACACAATTCATCATCCCATCCTACACAACACAAATTAGCAGCCTACCATAGCATGATACATAGACTGACAGAAATTCCCATGACAAAAAATAACTTCGAAATAGAACTAAACATCATTAAACAAATAGCAGTAAACAACGGCTATAACGAACAAACAGTTAACAAAATTTTAAACCAAAAACTCCATAAGAAAGCCCTGAAATTAGTGTATCCACCACCACAGAAAGAACCCAGTACCTTCTGCTCTCTCACATATACTGGCAAGATAACAACAACAATAGCCAGATACATAAAAAAGAAAGGAATAACACCAGCTTTCAGAACTAACAACAACTTAAGCAAATATATTAAGAACAATAAAAGCCGAAAGAGAAAGCAACTACAGAGTGGTGTGTACAAACTAACTTGTGGTGACTGTCCGAAAACGTACATCGGTCAAACTGGCAGAACTTTTGACAAACGGATAGCAGAACACAAAAGAGCATTCAACAATAGAAAAACAGACACTTCTACATATGCACTTCACCTTCTAGATCATAATCATTCTTTCAATGAAGAGTTTAAAATTCTACATATTCAAAATAAAGGCCTTAAGCTATCTTTTTTAGAATCTATGGAAATTAATAAACTGAAAAATACAGATATAATTCTGAATGACCAACTCGAGACAAACAGCTCCCCACTCCTCAACCTCTTCAGTTGAAGGTTAAAAAGGCAAACACATTGTAAACTATATTACTTGAGAAAGGCACTCCGCCGAAACAGCTGTAGTCACTTAGATATAATAAATTTTGTGGAAGTATAGAAAACAAACGTTTTCAGTTTTTTATTGTTAGATAAAATGAACTTCCATCAAGTAACGGTCGAATCCATCAATTAAAACTAATATTTTCTAATGTTAGCTATCCATATTCTAATGGATCTGTAGAAATAGTTCATGCTACACTCTTCGAAATGATTAGAGCAAATCAAACCGAAAACCCCCAAGGCTACTTCACGACAGTCCCTTATGCAATAATATACTACAACAACACGAAAAATAAGATCATACTGATAGGACATACTGCATGACGACCACCAGAAACTCTATAGATACAATAAAAAAACACTAATGACTAAATAAATTAAGCCGCGTCCTCACTGGTAAATTTTTCATGCGTATTGAACTCATGGTTCGTTGCAACAATTTGCGCCGCAAGAAATTGCGTCTCAAATTTTTACCAGTGAGGACGCGGTGCTCATATCATTTGATTTTCGCTCGAAAATCAACAACCGATATAGCGTAAAGCGTTGGTTTCCTCGAAAGCGGCACCGACCAACTGCGACCGTAACACTGCGATGAATGACGTCATAAAAAACTGTACCACGCAAAATAATAGCGTTGGTTTCCAAGGATGCGTTGTTTGTAATATGAGCTATATAGGTATCACCTCGAGAACTCTATCATCTCGAATAATTTCACATAAAAGTGATTCTAGACTACATCCTGAACGTTGTGCTTTAGCAGAACATGTTTCCAAAGAGGGTCATGTAATGGATTATCAACATACTAAAGTACTAGCTTCTGAAAACTCATATAAAAAAAGACTTTTTTTGGAAATGGCTTTTATCTTTCAACAAGAAAATTCGATCAACAAAAAATCAGATGTAAGACATCTCATTGAAATTTATTCTTATTTGCTCACTTTAGACAAAAATAACCAATTTAAATTTAATAATTCAGGTTCTTCTTTAATTTAATACATAATTTGTAGATTTTTTCAGTGTAGACTACATAATAATCAAAGACATGGACTATAAAACAATTTTGCATTGATTAAAACTTTTGTATTATCATTTCGCTCTTTTCCTATTTCAAAATTTATTATAAATTTATCAAAAATTGTAATTGGTTCAGTGTTTGTGACGTGTCCGTATGAATTCAAAGAAAAATGAATAAAAATCCATAACATTTTGTTAGACATTTTGTAAAATGCCAATTAGACATACACAATTTTTTAAAAGAATATTTTAGCTTTTATCATTTTATACTCAGATTTTTATAAGTTTTTATATAATTTTTACTTTTAATTTATATTATTTACTACTTTTACCAAGACAAAATTTCGTTGTTATGTCAATATTTAACAACTAGGCGCTACATCCTCAAATAATGTAAGTACCAAAACATATAAATAATTTTTAGTAAGATTGTTCTGTGATATGCGGTGTTTCTAGTGAGAGTATTAGCTCTGCATTTCTCAAAACAATATTTTGTTATTTTTGTGTTTTTGGGGATCCTTGACACCTGGTTTAGTGAGAGAAAACTATGGTGTTTTGGATTTTTGATGGCACAAAGATAACAATTTTTATTGATTTTAGTTAGACTAATTGTTAAATACTGTAGATTTATATTTGTAGTTTCCCTGAAGATGATAATAAACATTATCGAAAGCTTGGAATTATTATAAAGAGTTTTCTTTGAGATTGCTGCTACCCCAATATTTCAACCTTGTTTATATATATATATATATACATATATATATATATATATATATATATATATATATATATATATATATATATATATATTCATATCTTTACGCTAAATAATAATCCTTTATGGTGAAAATATGTAACTCTCTCGTGGGCCGACCATTGTTTGTTAAAAGGAAACATGTTCATATCGCGAAACAACCATCCTACTAACTTCAATTTTGCTGATTAACTCTGTTTAGGTTTTGCGGCGTTTACCATAAAACAAAACGAAGTTGGAAGTTAAATATTTAGTCATTAATTAGAGTAACATTTATCTAAAGTGAGCAAAAAATAACGCAACGAATTCCGAAGTTTGTTCAATGAAAACAGAATATTCGAATAGGGATATATTTTAGAATTAATTTTTGACTGTATAATTGCAAGGACTTACTTTGTTATGAACGTTGAAAATAAATTAGTTATTATGGCATTACCTAAGGCAATTAAATTATGTATTTATATGTACAAATGCAGTAGTCTAGTGGTCAGGATTGTTCCGTGGTCGATTCAAACTTCTTTTTGCGTGACGGGAATTTGTTATAAACAATTTAACTATTTAAATGATTTTAATTTGTAGACTAACAAAGATCATTTTTACATAACGCAATTTTTGCTCCTTTGAAAAAGCTACAAAATTATGTATGGTAAACCTTAATTCAATAATTAGAACCGGAGACATTGCAAAAGTTAGTGCAAAAGCCTTACAAAATTAGGGCATTTAGACTATTTTTCACTTGGAACTAGGCGTTGTTTAGAGTAAAATGACTTCAATATGGCTCAAATTGAAGAAAAAACTACCAGCTATAAAACCAAACCTTAACAAAAATCTAAATGTTAATTATAACAAAGTTAAAACAATCATAAACGGATATTTTTTATAAAAAAAATCATATATGTTTATAAGGTTTTTAGCTACTAAAACTTTAGATTATATCAAAATTTGATACATTACTCTGATACATTACTATGGTAGTCATTACTCTCTTAATAGTGTACGAGTACCTGAATACTAAGTAAATTTTAAATTTTAAATTTTAAAAAATCCAATTTTACAATAACTACAATTTAAGGCAGTGTATTAAGTTTTTGACCGATTTCTATGTAATTTGTTTAGGTATTAGCAATTTAAATTGATTAGTATTACGTAAATACAGTTTAAAATTTATAAGTTATTATTGTAATAAATCTTCGTTTGGAAATGGTGATTTTTATTTTTAGCAAAAACTGCGGTTGTAGAAAAAGTATAGTGTGTAACACTTGCAGAAAGGTAGTTTCTCACTCGTTTGAATTGCGGCACAGGCTTGCTCTCGTGCCGCAACTTTTCAAACTTGTGAGAAATTAGTAGGTACCTTTCTGCACTTGCTGCACAATATACAATTGTCATAATGGTTCTTTCTACTGAAGAAAAAGTGTTTTTCGTAGTATATTATTTCCGCTCATACGGAGTTGGACGGAATTTTTTTTTTTTTTTTTATATAGCCTTTTTTCTATTCGAAATGTCGAATAAAGGCCTCTCCCATTTCTCGCCATTCATCTCTGTTGTGTGTGAGGCGTTTCCACATTGGTCCTGCGACTCTTCTGATGTCATCGCTCCAGCGCATTTGAGGTCTTCCTCTTGGTCTTTTCGCTTCGTACGGTCGCCAGTTTCCAACTTCCTTGCTCCATCTACCATTTTCGAGACGTTCGTTGTGTCCAGCCCATTTCCATTTTAATTTAGCCGCTTGTTCCACGGCTTCCCTTACTTTTGTTTTGTTTCGGATTGCTTCGTTTGTTTGCCGATCTATTAGTGAGATACCAAGCATCTGTCGTTCCATGGCTCTTTGAGTTTTTCTAATCTTGTCCATGTTCATTTTTGTGAATGTCCAGGTTTGAGCTCCGTAAGTGAGAACGGGAAGGATACAAGAATCGAACACTTTGGTTCGAAGGTATTGTGGTATCTTTTTGTCTTTTAGTATATATGAGAGTTTTCCGAATGCAGCCCATCCCATTCTTACTCGTCTGCTTATTTCGGTAGTTTGATTTTCTTTGTTTACCTTGATATTCTGACCTAGATATATATATTCTTTTACATGTTCCACTTTTGTTCCTTGGATGGTTACCGTTGGTTGATCATCTTTGTTCGACATTAGCTTAGTTTTGCTCAAGTTCATTTTTAGTCCTTTTTTTAAGGATTCTCTATGAAGCTCATCGATCATCACCTTCAGTTCTTTCCAGCTGTCGGCTATTAGTACCACGTCATCTGCATATCTTAGGTGGTTTAAATACTTTCCATTTATCGAGAGTCCCTTTGTTTCCCAATTTAATGATTTAAAGATGTCTTCAAGTGCGGCAGTAAATAGTTTTGGAGATATGGTGTCTCCCTGTCTTACTCCTCGGTTGATTTTGATTGCCCTAGTTTTCATGTCGTTATCCATCGTGACTACCATTTCAGCATGTTTGTATATATTATGTATTAATATCCTATATCTAGAATCGATTCTGCTATTGACCAGTGCTTCCTCAATAGCCCATAATTCTATGCTGTCAAAAGCTTTTTCGTAATCTATAAATGCTAAGCAGATTGGTAAGTTGTACTCGTTAACTTTTTCCATTAGGATCTTTAGTGTGTGAAGATGGTCGCATGTACTGAAGCCTTTTCTAAAACCGGCTTGTTCTGCTGGTTGATATACATCGAACTTTGTTGTCAATCTATTTGTAATTATTTTTGTGAATGTTTTATAAAGTTGTGATAGTAGTGATATTGGAATAATGGTTGTGATAGTTGGACGGAATAATGGCACATATTTAAGGCCTTGTCCATATGTCGGCGGTTTGCCAACGTCGACTGCGCGGTTTACCGATTTTACTTGAAATCACCCCAATCCGTCTTGGAAGTTTCACTCTGATACCAAGAAAAACAGGGGGAAACAGGTAAACCGCGCAGTCGACGTAGTCAAACCGCCCGCATCTGGACAAGCCCTAAACAAGTGTCAGAGAGATATCAAAATTTTAAAAATGCGTCCCCTAGTAAAGCTGTAATGCTAGCGGTTATTGAGAAATTTCGTCGCACTGGTTGTGTATTATGTCAACGCAAAGGCTCTTCAAAGTCATCGCAGAATAGTTAGTACTAATGCTAATAGAGCGCGCTTGTTTTACCAAATCATCCACTCTACGCAAAGAAATCTTCTACACTTTGGAAGTCTCTTTCATGGAGACTTCTATGGAAGTCTCTTCCATAAATGTTTCGGATAATCGTGAGAGAGAAATTTTCTGTGGACGCGTGCTGAGCTTAGTGTCAGGGCCTATTTTACCACTAGGCCCGTGAGGCACCTGCCTCGGGCCCGTATTTGAATGGGGCCCGGAAAGATCACCAAACAAAATATGTTTATTACAATAACAAAACAAATTTTCAAAATTCTTTTATTTTACGAACAGGCAATGATAAATGATAACCATAAGAGTTATGATTAAGTGGATAAGCGCAAACTTTTGATCAGGTAAACAGGAAAGAAAAATAGTCCAAACACTAGACAACCACCTAGAGAGAATAGCCGACTTCACTGATAAATGGAAAATAAAAATCAACACCGAGAAGACGCAATTCATCATCTTCACACAACAAAGCGGACCACCTCCAACCGAGCTAACGATGAGAGGAAACATCATTCAATCAACTCCATCAGTGAAGTATCTAGGCGTTCACCTGGACAGTAGACTCAACTTCAACCTGCATACAAAGAAAATCAAAGAAAAAGCCACTGCGGTAAAAAGACTAATTTTACCTTATATTTTCAGGACATCTCCACTGTCAAAGAAGAAGAAGATTCAACTATACCAAGCATACGTGAGGTCCATGATGTTATATGCAGTACCAGTTTGGAGTTCCACAGCCAACGCTAGCTGGAGAAGATTAGAAGGCACCGAAACGTCATGCTACAGAATCATCGAAGGCTCAGCATCGCAGGACCGGCTGACAAATGCAACCGTCCAGGAAAGGCTCCAGTACACACCACTGAGGAAGGTGGCTGAGAAAAGGACACATTACTTCTTCCACCAAGCCACAAGAAGACTCCTAAAGACCAGGAACACCCTCGAGAATAACAGGATCCAGAGGATGTTACGAGAAAAACACCGTCTGATCGACCACATGATCAGACGATAGCCAGGTGGTTGCAAACCGGTCAGGAAAGTAGGTACGAAGCCAGAAAAAGTACCTACAGAAGAAGACGTCCAGGAAACGATCAACGAGTGAAGAATCAAGGCCCAAGGATGCAGTTCAAAGGAGGTGGTGCACATAGTGGAACACGTAGACGAAGAAATAAAATATCTTAAGATTTTAGAATGCAATGTAAATATTATTAAGGCAATAAACGTTTTTATTTTTATTTTTATTTTTATTTTTTATTTATACTAACGCAATACAAATGAGAGAGCTTTTTTTCGACCCTGAAATCGAAAAAGGGGGCTGGTGACATGGTCGTGACTTAGACGGAATACACCCAGTGATTTACAATAATTACGATTTTAATTATGTGTAAAAGGAAATGGTTAAAGAATCATTCTCTTCAAGACATCTACTGGTCATAACATTTACTTATTGTAATTTGTTTTACAGACTGTAAATAAATTGGGAGGATAAATAAAAAAAATTTCTCAAAAATATTAGGTCTTCACATATACCTTCCAATGGTCAGTCACAAATAATACGAGAAAGAAAAATGGCATATTCAGTAATGTATGTAATTCGTTTAAACCTTAAAAAGACGGGTTTTTCTTCATATTTACAAACTCATTTGCCCCGTCGTACTTCAATTATCTGCACTTGTTTAATATTTGTAATAAAAGAATTTCATTACCTATTTAATTAATAAAAAATATTACCTTAATATCCGAAATAAGCTTAATATCCTTTTAAGTATCCGATAATATCCCGATATTAACCTCTGCAACACCTGAAATAGTCGGATACCTGTTTTGGATGATGTTCTCTAGCTAATGATCAGGTTGAAATGGCTGGGGACTATATAACGTCTTTCTGGGATTATATTATGTGCCAGGGTTTTATATGGCAACATTCGCGTAACCATCCCCGTCTCTAGAGGGTGCCGGTATATGTATGTGTTACATTAAGAAAGGGTCTCTCAGTAATCAGCTGTTGCTGCTATTTGGAAAGTTTAAAATATGTATTTAACTAAAAGGTGTTGTATTATGTAACTCTAGTGTAAAACAAAAGAATATAAAAATAAATGCTGGAATGTCTCAAAATTATCTTAAAGATTAGTATTTCGAAAAACTCTTACATAGAAAAAAAATATAAATTATCAACAGGGATTTCGAAATACTCCAGGGAAATAGGTAAAAAGACCCTGTTCGCGACTTTGAATATTACAGGTGTCTGACAACTTTTTTAGTGATTGTTAACCTTTATGAAGAAAACCTACCTGTTTTCTGTCAGGAGTTCGGAGCAGTTTTTAATTATTAACAATTTAGTAAAAAACGCGATTTTGCCGATTCTTTCCAACCCAATAAAAAGCTAAATAGTTGATATAAAATCAGAAAATTTGCTTTTTATAACATTGAGACAGCTTTAAAATGGTGATTTTTAAAAGTTAAATGGTGAATTTGTTGTTTCGCAAACTGCAAAATAAGTCAAAATCGTTATTTATTAATAAAAATTACTAAAAATTAACCTAGAACTTTGGTATTTCACCGAAACTTGGATACTGTGGCAATTAACAAACACTCAAAATTCCAGAAAGCCGGATTTAAGTACCCGTGTTGAGCTGCCCCCCCCCCCTAACTTGCAAAAATTAAAAAACAAATAGCCCTGATTTATGAGCTTTCATATTCCGCAAATTAAAAATTTTGAGCTCGTTTCACTGAGCAGGAATTAAATATTTTAGTGGGGGGGTTGAGTCAGCCCCCCACTACTTAAAAATAGGAATATTGAATCGATTTTTGCGGCAGAATTACGAGCTATTTATGGGCTCTTGAAATTATATAGTTTCGATTTTTGAGCTCATCCCGTTCACCCCCAAACAACCCTTTAATTGATTTAACTTAAGAGAGAAATGCTGTAAAAACTTAAAATATATCGTGTTGCGGATATAATTCCTATAGCTTATATACTCTAAGAATAAACTATTAAATCACGTGCATTTCGATTATTGAGCTACAACCCATTCGCAAGAAAACCACCCTATCTTCCCGGCTTAAGAGAAAGTTGTACTTAAATTGCATTAAATTAATCATTTGACAACTAAATATCATTTAATAATTTATAAGCTCCCAAATTACGCGCATTTATGTCAGTAAATTGCAATTTATTTTGCATAGTGCAATCACTGAAGGTAAAAATTAACGATTACCTTCAATTTCTGTGAACCTTCATCGATTTTCACGAAAATTGGTCAGTGGTTAGAGGATACCTCAAGAAACAAAGGTGACATGGTACCACCTTGTGCCTTTACCCTGAGGGTGGATACCGCCCCTTCTCGCGGGTGAAAATTATTTTATAAAAAATAATTGCACAAATCAATAAAACAACAAATTATAAGCAAAATTTATTATATAAAGTTATTAAAATAAGTCAATACTTTTTAAGTTATTAAAGATCAAAGATTTTAATTATTCGTGAAAAAAATGCAGGTTTTGAAGCGGTTTTTCGTAAATCACTGAAAAACTGAAAGTCTTTACAAAAAAGTTAATAGTAGTTTAAGTCGTATAGCTTATATTCTAAGAATAAACTCTTAAATCACGCGCCTTTCGATTATTGAGCTACAACCCCTTCGCAAGAAAACCACCCCATGTCACCCCATCGCAGCCCCGAAGGGGGCCCCGCGATTGTAATCGCGTTATACTGTCTATAGGCAATATAACGCGATTAAAAACCTACATTATAGCCGAAGAATGTAAGTAACATTATATGTAGTATATTTTTTATGAAAACAGAAAAGATGTTATATTGATGGTAAATATTTAGCTTAAAATAATGTGATTTCAATTTTTTTTGTGTTGGTCAACTAAAATAGCAATATGTAGGTAGGTACAGGAAACTTCAGTCATGGAGTACATTAAAATGCGTTTTCAAGTGGTTAAATATCAATTTTCCCGGACTCCTTCTGCTGGGTGATTAACCCCAGACCCCCCGGTAGGGAGCCCCAGATCACGTTTGCCCCGGGGCCCCCAACATCGTACTTATGGCCCTGATTTAATGACATATTCGAATTCAGAATATTCAAAAAGCAAATAGAAACATTTTTGAACAAAGTAAAATGATGAATTCACTGATATCTTTTAAAATTATTTAATATAAAACAGTTTTATTGTTTAAAGAATTAATAAACAATTAGAGGCATCTGTGAATAGAACTTTTCACTTTAAGATAAGATATATAAACTAATAAAAAATGTTTAAGAAAAATATAAGCTTGTTTGATTTTTTCCGAAACCGAGACTTCCCTAAAACGTGTGTTATAATTTCCTTATCTTACCGTTTATCTGTTGAGAGATTGTCCAATGATTACACAAGAAAAGCCATCAATAATTGTTAAATAACTGCGTACCAAACTCAAGCAACTATAACCGTAAAACAACACAAACATAAATAACATTCAATGCAAACAACCAATATGAAATTACTGGCGATAATATTGTATCGAAATACTAAAAGTAGGTAAAGAACAGAGAGAAAGAAAACCCATTTTTAGATTTAAAAATATTGTTCTTAAATTCTTCAAATTGCAATTCTAATATCTTTCAATAGTCACGTAAAAGCATTATATAGTTTATTGTCGTGCCATAAAATTTTGGTAGGCCGGAAGGGATTAAGTTTCTAGATATTATGAGATGATTCACTTGGCAAATACGTCTAGTTAGAAATTTTTACGTTTTTAAATTTAAACAGACAACGTAAAAATAATATAACAATAACAGATTTTTACATAATATCAGATGACAAGATGGGGCCCGTAAGCGATTGGGGCCTCCCCGCAAGCTTCATGATGCGAGCCCTCTGTTACGCCCCTGAATATGTTATTAAACGGTCATAGAAAAAATGACTTTCCAGTAAGTCACAATTTATATTTAAAAATCGCACATTTATAGAAAAAATGTAGTAAATCTACTATCTCACAAACCCAAAATAAAAACATTGAACCGAATAAATATGCTGGGAGTGATACACAAATTACTCAATAAAAAAAAACATTTGACACCCCGCATAAAAACCTGTGGCATAAAACTAAATTTTTATTTTCTCATGGAATAACCATAACCCACGTGTACGTAAATAAAAGGCAGCTTCTTGAAAACAGCTCCATTTACATTTCGCACTTCCAAATGTCGCATAACAACCCTATAAAATTCCTTATTGTCAAGCAGTGGCGTATCGGAACCTTAAGTAGCGGTCAGATTTATGATTTTACGGAAACCGAAATGTATAACACAGTAATAAATTTACCACAATAGTATGGGATATAAAAATGGAAAATATCTTTATGTTTTGTATAAATAATAAAGTTATGAAAAGGTTGAAAAAAGTTTTATGTACTTCTGGTGATAAATGTACATTTGGTCTGGTGATGTACTTCTGGTGAAAATAAAAATACCTTTGAAAATTGAACATTACGTAGTCAGTAAAAATAGAAAAAAGAAAACTGTAATAAATGAGTATATATATTAAAAAGATACCTAAGCGTATGTATGCTTGTATATGTTTTTTATAGAAGTTGGGAAAATGGATGTCCATATTTTTGGTTTTTACGCATTTTAACTGTCTCGAAGATCCTTACATATTCCAAAACTGGATTTAATTTTTAAGAGATAATAACAACTACAACACGGTATAGTAGTATGTACATACATAAAAATAAACAAATACATCCACTGTATTACAGCCGTACACTAGCTAAATACAATTTTTAATATAACACACACATACAAAGTAAAATTTCCAGCCTGAAACACTGAGGAGCAGGTCTTTCCTTGGGAATATGATGATATTAGATGATTTTATACATGTTAGCTGCAACATACCGTTGGAAACTAATATCTTGTAATTTGTTTTCACAAAACAACAGGGACCTCTGTAATTGGCCTGAAGATGGGACATATAATGTAAGTCCCGAAACCGGTTGGCGTTTTCATCAGTTTTTCATCATTATAAAAATTGTAATTTAAAATGCCAAAAGAAAATATTTTAAGCCTCATGAATAATAAAACAATTCCACAATTTTCACCAGTAAAACAACAGTGTAATGTGCGATAACGCTGTCAATGATTATTTCAGTTAAACTTTTGTTTTCGTTAAAATTGTTAGTTTTATTTTAACGTTGTCCATTATCCTCATCAACGAATCTAATAGTTTTCTCCACTTCGTTAAGCTCTCTCAAATATTCCAAAGTTTATCTCAAAAGTTACAGTTTTCCCAAGAGCAGCATAACAACTAGAGGAATATAGCATTTTACTTTAATTCATTTATTATTAATTATCCTTTACGCTTGAAAATACTTAATTAATATTTTACCTTCTAATCTCACTCTATAATGCAACAAGATAAAAACAAATACTTGTTAAGTTGTTAATGGAACAGGAACAAAAATAACGATCAAATCATTTTGAATGTATACTTTTAACAAAGTACGTTTAAAGGAAGTAACTAAAATTCTAATTTATATAGAAATTGTAGTAGTTATTCCCGGAACTCCAGCAGCTGTTTGAAGAGTAAATTTTAGAGCAACCAGATACAGCTCCTTACGGTGCTATAAAACCGGGATATAATCTTTGCAGACATTCCGAGTGTATGAGTTGGCAGCGGCTTTAGATAACTAATTCTGCAATGAAATACCATTATGTGAATGGAAGCTAAGAACAGAGAATGGGTTTTCAAAAATGCAAGCCAATATCGCAAATTTAATGTTTTACGTGGCGACATGCGGTAAAATCGATAAATGCCCAGTTAAGCGTTAATGAAGTTATTGGCGAATACTTGAAGAGAAAAAGATAAAACCATTCATTACATTCTTGGGGCAACTGCGTTGCGCCAGTTAATACTGTCAATAAATGTTGTACTTGCACACTATTTATTCAAAGCTAAGAGGACACATATGTTTTCAGGAAAAGCTGAATTTAAAATAACGCAGGGCGTCAAGATTACCGGAACATGAAAATGCAAATGAATCGTTATCAATACCAAGAGTAATACATTATATTTATAATTACAGATTTTTTTATATTTATATTGGGACAAGTTCAAGAGAAATCGTTGGAATACAACAAACCGGCATATTTATGTTTCGTGGATCTTAAGAAATCATTTGACAGGGTCACATTATAGGACGTTATTCATTTGTTATACTCGAGAAGGGTACCTCTAGGAATAATTAAAACGATCGAAAACATCTACCAGAACAACACAATAAAAGTAAAAGTGGAAGATGAACTAACTGACCCAATTGAAGCCTGCAATGGGATAAGACAGGGGGATTCCTTGAGTCCTTTATTTTTCAACCTGATCATGGACGAAATAATAAAAAAGTAAGAACTAAAAAATGATACCAAATGGGAGAAAAACAACTTAAAATAATCTGATATGCGGACGATGCAATACTAATCTCTCAAAGTGAAGATGATTTACAACGTATGCTGCACCAATTTAACATAACCGCCAGAAACGTTAACATGTTAATTTCCTCAAAAAAGACAAAATGCATGGTTATAACAGCAGATCCATTAAGATGTACATTGGAGCTGGAAGTTCAGATAACAGAACAAGTGATGGAGTTTAAATACCTAGGTATCACACTATCTATTTACGAAAGGCTCGAAACAGAAATGGAGGATCAAGTGAAGAGAGAAAAATAGAGCCGCAGGTGCCTGAATGACACCATATGGAGAAATAAAAATATCGGAAAAGAAATGAGAGGCAGAATTTACAAAACAGTCATCAGACCAATAATGACATACGCGACAGAAACACGACCCGACACATAGAGAACAAAAATATTGGTCGAAACAGCGGAGATGAAAACCCTTCGAAAAATCGATGGTAAGACTCTATAGGACAGAGCTAGAAGTACAGATATATGACGGAGGTGCAAGGTGAATAACATTAATAAGTGGGTAAGAAACAGAAGAATAGAATGGAATGACCAGATAAGCCGAATGACAACAAATAGGGTAGTCAGTACAGCGAGAGACGGTTCCCCAATAGGAAGACGATCAGTGGGAAGTTCACGAAAACGATGAAACGACAACTTACTAGAGGCACAATAACACGGCATAATCTATCTTGTTCATAAGAATATCTTCTTCTTTCTAGAATGATCGATCATTCTAGTAGGCTACTATCTGTTCATTGCCATCAAGTCATCCCCGGACGATGAGGTCCAGCATTCTAGCCATCGTTTTGGTGGTCTACCCTATGATGTGTTACCTACTGGTTTATCCGTTTTTGATCTTTTATCGAGTCTGCTGTCCTCCATTCTCTTTATATGTTTCTTCCAATATCTTCGTCTCTGTCTGACCCACCTTCTTCTGTCCTGTATTCCACAGTTTTGTTTGATGTCTTCACTTATTATACTGTCACGTAGAATTTTGCCTTGTATACTTCTTAGTGTTCTCATTTCAACTTTGTAACGTTCTGTTTGTGTCTGGTCTTGTTTCTGCCTCATATGTTATAATAGGTCTTATTGTTGTGTTATATATTTTGACTTTGCTTTCAGTATTTAGATATTTGTTCTTCCATACGATTATCGTACGTCTTCCATACACGTATATGCAAGATTATCGGATTTAAAAGGCAAAGTTTTTCAATCCTAATAGGGACATTAATAATATTGAAAAATATTAAAAATGTTACTAAAAGATTTTTAAATTGAAAACTTATTGGTCGATTTCCCTGGTGACACCTCCAAGGCTTCTACAATATGCAAGCCAGATGGATGCTGCAGTGAAAACAAAAGGGAAGGAATTCTACACTATGCAATTCACAACCCCCGTCTGCAGCTTGGTGAAGTTCCAACGGAAAATGGACCTAGTTACTATATAGGAGTAATACTAATATAAAAATAAAAATGTATACCATTTTTATTGAGTTGCAATGCGAAGGCAACACAATCTTATTTTTCACTTAGAATACGGAGCGCAGAATACTCTGAATCGACGATTTTGACTCTTGTAGTCTCATCGGAGAGACGTAGGTCTGCTGCTCCATACTTTAAATGACCAACATCGAGAGTTTATCCCCCACATCGCAACTGACGTGAATGGATTAGGTGACCAGCGTCATCTGGCAATTGAAAGGCAAAGTTTTTCTTCAAAAGGGTACACATTTTTATTATTATTATCTGATTTATTTAATACAAAATTTTAATGAAAATCCTCCACCTCTTTCCTTGAACCCTTCTCAGAGCGTGGTGACACTTTAAATATTATTAACTTGTTGTCTCTATTGGCTGCAATCATGTGCTAGATAAACGGGATTTTTCCATTCGTATGCCAGTGATGTTAGATATCATCATCCTATGGGACTTTGGCCTTTTACCTTTCCTTCTACTACCAAAAGTTGTACAGTCCCCGTTCTTCTGGCTATGTGGCTGAAGTAATGTAGGTATGCTAGGTTTACTTGTTTTAATATGCTGTCTTCTATATTAAACTTTTCTAAAATCGACAGGTTGGGTCTGTGTTCTATCGAGGACATGCGTAGAATTTTTCTGTAAGTCCACATTTCGAAGGCTTCAATCTTGCTTCTATCGATATCTTTGGACCCATGTATAAGTCGGTTCCATGTTTCACCTACATATGCAGCAATGGATAAAATGAGCATTGACCAACTTGAGCTAGGTATCCCTTGTATTGTTCAGTATTTCCATATTTTAATTAAGTTAGCTGTTGCAGTTCGCTTGTCTACGCTTGATTTTTGAGAAGCTATCATCATTTTTGGTTATCAGGAAGCCCAAGTATACAAATATACTATTTCGAAGTTCGACATTTGGTGTATGCGGTATGCGGTGTGGATTATTATTAACTCTGTCCAATCAGTATTTTTGTATTTCCGGTGTTGACTTGAAGTTCGAATTTGGTTACCCAGCTTAGCCGTTCGGTGATGGTAGTAATTTCAACTTTATCTACTACTAGTTTAACTGTGTCATCTACGTATGGCAGGTTACTGAATTTTCTGCCTTCTATAGTGATTCCCGAGTTTCCCTTGGTGTTCCCTTGTTTTTTCTATTATCTGTCTGGAATTCAATATCTCCTCACGCGTTTGTTTCCATGATATAAATCCGTATTCCTGTATTCCATAGTTTTGTCTGATGTCTTCACTTACTATTCTGTCACGTAGAGTTTTGCCATGAATACTTCCCAGTGTTGTCATCTCAACTGTTCTCATTATTTGTAAAGTTCTATTTGTGTCTGGTCTTGTTTCTGCCGCATATGTTATAATAGGTGTTATTGTTGTTATATATATTTTGACTTTGCTTTCAGTATTTAGATATTTGTTCTTCCATACAATTTCTTTTAGGCATCTCGAGATTCTAGCTGCTTTCATTGTTTGTTCTCTGACCTCTTTTGAGAGAATTCCACAGTTTGTTATTTCCGCTTCAAGATATTTGAAGTGATTCACCTATTCCACATTTTGGAGTCATCTAATTTGCATTTTATCGGTTCTTTGGAAATTACTAGGCACTTAGTCTTCTCGGTTTTGATGAGCATATTTAGTTCTTTAGCTTTAGTATTAAATTCTTGTAGTAGCCTTTGCAGATTGTCTTCAGGATCGGCGATAAGGACAGCATCGTCATCGTAGCAAACAACTCTAAATAATATGTTATCCATCTTAAATCCAGCTGTTCTAGGAAGGTTTTCTATTATTTTGTCCATTATTAAATTAAATATGGAAGGGCTCAGTGAATCGCCTTGACGGGTTTCTGTGTATATAACTATGTCTTCTGTTGTCAAATGTCCTACTTTATTTTTGCTTATATCTCGAAAGAGGGTTGTTTATTAGCGAGAGCGAGGGTGTGTCTGCATCGTTCGCATGCTGTGTACAGACTGACTTGCCGAACCACCAACTATTATGTCAACTCGTTTGCGGTTTTGCGATAATGGCCAGAAGGGCCATAGAAGGGCCATAAATTACTGCATCTGACTTTTAAAAGATGAGAACTTTTTTGTATTTTATGAAGTTGACATAAGGTAATTAATTTATGGGGAATTCAGTTTGTTAATCTGAACACACCAAAAACATATTATCGTTAAGGATACATTTAGTAAAACTTCTTAGCATCTGGTTTGTGTATTACATGTGAATTTTAAATGACTAATGTTGTTTCGTTTTGAGAAAAGTTATTAAAAATTAAGAAAATAAAATTAGCAAAAAGAGAAATTAAAGCGTATCGCTATACATTGTTTGTTAATATCGTGTACTAGGTTAATTAGCCTGTGATTTAGCCCTTTCATCCCATTATTTCTAACACGTCCTTTAATGACACTCTGTCAAAAGCCTTGGTCATATAGACCAAGCACATATATGCAAGATTATCTGATTTCTTTAAAACAAAATTTTAAATAAAATCATCCCCCTCATTCCTTGAACCCTTCTCAGAGCGTGGTGACACTCTAAATATTCTTAACTTGTTATCTCTATTGGCTGCAATCCTGTGTTAGATAAACGGAATTTTTCCATTAGTATGGCAGTCGTGTTAGAAATCTTCCTCTCGGTCTTTGGAATTTTGCCTTTCCTTATACTACCAAAAGTTGCATAGTCCCCGTTGTTCGGGCTATGTAGCAGAAGTAATTTATGTATGCTCCGTTTACTCGTTTTAATAACTTGTCTCCTATATTAACCTTTTCTAGAATTGACAGGTTGGTTCTGTGCTCTATCGAGGACACGCGTGGAAATCTTCTGTAGATCCACATTTCTAAGTCCTAGATCTTACTTCTATCGATATTTTTGGACACATGTCTCAGCCGGGTCCATGTTTTACCTACATATGCAGCAACGGATAAAACAGCATTGCCCAACTTGAGCTAGTTATTCCTTGTGTTCTTCGGTCTTTTCATATTTTAATTAAGTTAGCTGTTGCAGTTCGCTAGTCTACGTTTAATTTTTGGGAAGCTATCATCATTGTTGGATATCAGGAAACCCATGTGTAAAAATCTGTCTATTACTTTGAAGTTCGCCACTTGGTGTATGTGAAGCAGATTATTATTACCTCGGCCCTGATCAGTAGGGAGCAGATTTTATGCTAAATGCATATTGCATGCATATTTCGCATATTTGAGAAATTTACTAAATTTTGCATATTTTTAAAAAACATGCATATTTTGTGCCTATTTAAAAACATTTAAGTCCAAAAAAAATTTTTAATTTTTTAATTCGACACAAAATATTTCCCCGCACAGGTTGTCGTATCTATTAATTCGAGTACTACCTCAAGAGTGACGGCTCATTCACTGCCTTTAATTTTTTCTTAGAAATAAAGTACTTATTGTGCTTGTAGTACGCCGTTATAAAATGATTGTAGGATGTTAAAGTGATGAAGGATTGTTTACCCGGAAATCCGAATTTTATTTACTTTTATATTTAGTAGGTAGGTACCTATAATTCTGGTGATTCTTTTAAATCCTCTATTGTTAAGAGAATTTACACCTTTAAGCATAGTTTTACGATTTTCTAACGGAAATTAACAAGTTATTTTAAAGACGCCCCAATTACCTCTATTGATGTTGAAAGGAGTTTTTAAAGTTATAAAAATATATTATCTGATCAAAGAATATGTTTCCTCGTAAAGAATTTGGAAAAACACATTGTAGTGAATTATATAATCGAAGATATATTTATAGTGATATTGTTGTTTTATTTTAAATAGCTATTTAAAATGCTAAATTGGTAGCAGTTTTTGTAAAAACTGTGAATAAATTGCATATATAAAAAAATGATTTTATTTGAAAGATAATAAATAAGATTGCCGCCCCCCTATAAAAGAACCCCCTAGAATAGAATAGAACAGAAAATTTGTGGTTTCTCGAAATGCGCATTGTTTGAATTTTTGTGCATATCTTGCGCATATTTCGTAATTTTTTACCGCATATATATGCGCATATTTCATCAAAATTGATCGCATATAAATCCGCTCCCTACTGATCAGTATTGTTGTTTTTCCGGTGTTGAACTGAAATCCGAATTTTTTGGTTACCCGGCTTAGCCGCTCGGTGATGGTAGTCATTTCGACTGTATTCACTGTTAATATAGGTAACTGTGTCACCTACGTTTGTACTTACTTTATTCATTATACAGGGTGTAATAAAAATGCAGGTCATAAATTAAATCTCATATTCTGGGACCAAAAATAGTTCGATTGAACCTAACTTACCTTAGCACAAATGTTCACATAAAAAAGCACAAAATGAAAATCGACTTTTTCCAATAGAGTAGAATCCCGATCAGTCGGCCTCCGATAACTCGGAAGTCCGGCTAACTCGGACCGATTTTCATCAGACAAAACAAACATTTTTTCACTTTGACTGAGTTTTTTACCAACAAATAAACAATACTGGACACAACTGTACGTAATTTAGATGTACTGTGCATGTATTTCATGTTTTTGCAATTACAATGTGTATTTGTTTATTATTTATATGTATTTTATTAATAATTTTTACCATATTCTCCAGCTAACCCGGATTTCTGATAACCCACTGATTACTGATTATTGAGGTTCCACTGTATATTGAAATCTATTATAGATTTTTTATTCAGAACCCCCCAAACTTTTGTGTACGTACCAATTAAGTTAATATTGTGGTATCGTTACTGATTTATACACAATGTTTTTAAAACTTTTTTGCCTCCTAGTATTTTTTCGATAATCCAGTTTTTATCAAGATGCGGTTTCTTTTTAAATATGTTTACATGAACATTTTATGGCGGTTTTTTTCTTTTAAACCCCCCAAATGTTTGTGTACTTTCCAATTAAACTATGATTGTAGTACCGTTAGTTAAACACAGTGTTTTTAAAACATTTTTGCTTTTTAGTATTTTTTCGATAAGTCACCTTTTATCGATATGAGGCTTCTTTTTTAATATGTTTCAAAATATACCTAAAAATGAAAATTATAAATACATTTTCAGATTTTTTAACAGGCCTCTATACTCGTACTTTATACAAATATGCGGTGGATTCGACAAAATTCAAAATATCTCGATAAACGCTGACTTATCGAAAAAGTACTAGGAGGCAAAAAAGTTTTAAAAACATTGTATTTAACTAATGGTTCCACAATAATAATTCTAATCTTAATTCATAACTAATGGTCCACAAATTTCACTATATTCTTTTTTAAAATGTTATTGCCATAGTAATGCTACATGTTCATTTTCAATAAAAAATTTATAATAGTTTTCGATATATTGGAAAAATTCGATTTTCATTTTGTAAATTAACAGGATTGTAACTTTTTTATGTGCACATTTATACTAAGGTAATTTATGTTCAATCGAACTTTTATGTTCGATTGACAACATTGTGGTACGAACATAACAGTAATATTCGGGCAAATTTCATCCTTTTCTGTCCGAAGGCTTTCTCTCTCTGCGCAGTACAAGCTCCGCCCTTTGACGAGAATCCTGTTCAACAGTATGTAGTAGTCTTTACTTTTCTTCTCCTTCTTCTTCTTCTTCTTCTTCTTCTTCTTCTTCTTCTTCTTTTTCTTCTTCTTCTTCTTCTTGTAATAAGGTTATGTCCTCTTCCTTCTGTTACAGTCTCTGTTACGATCCGGAGCTCCAGCTCTCGCACCATCGTTTTTTGCGTACATTTTTGATTGGTCTTTTGAGTATTCGTGTTGCTTTCCACAGCAAGTAACCTAATCATAATTATTCTTCTTCTTCCTTCTTGTATGTAGGATTTAAAGCCTGCTTCTTCTTCAATATTAGCCTCCTAAATTGTTTCAACTATCGCACCACCTTTTCCTTGGTCTGCCAATACTTCTTCGTCAATTTGGTGACTTATCTCGTGCTATTCGTACTATCCTATCCTTGCCATTCTACTAATGTGTTCGTTCCACTCTTATTTCCGTTTTGTCGCCCATTCATTTATGTCTTCTACATTGCATGCTCTTCTTTTTCCCTGTTATTCGTCGAAGTATTCTCATCTCTGTTGTTTCTAGTACCTAGTCGTCTCGTTTTAAATGTGTCTGGTCTTGTCTCCGCCGTGTATGTCAATATAGGTCTAATTGCTGCTTTATAGATTCTTGATCTTGTTTCTTGTCTTAGCTGTTTTTTTTCCAGATTGTGTTATTAAGAGATCCCGCCGCTTTACTTGTTTTTGTCGTACTTCTTCTTCAACGTCTCCGTAACTAGTTATATCTATTCCTAGATATATCTAAACCGTGCTTCCTGCTTCAGTTTTCCCCATCAATTTCGATTTTACATCATAGTGGATATTTAGATGTTGTCATACATTTGGTTTTTTCTATTGATATTATCATATTGTATTTCTTGGCTGTACCTAATCATAATGAAATGGCTAATAACGTTGACCACAAATCAGCTGTGAGTTTTAGTTAATTCAATAACTAGAAACACTACCTATAGCCAACTTAAATTTCTCTACCCTAACACGCAAACGGAATTTTCTATTATTTATATTAGTATTTTACTTTTATTTATTAAAAATTAGCCAGAATAGAAACACTTCTTTGTAATATTCTTAAAGAAATATATTTTCTCTGAGACTCCAGTTTTTAGGCAGAGACGTGACATCAAACGACATTTAACAGACCGAACCAATTTTTGCAATATATCAGTAATTACTTTCCGCAAGAATTTCTGAGAAACCGTAAAAATATTTAGGTGTAGCCGGTTTCCGGCCAATACCACTTTTATCTGAATTTGCTACTATCTGAAATCGAAATGTCATGTTCAAACATTCATTGGAGAGTTAGCACAAAGGAGAACGCCAAAAGTAAGTATACGCTGCAAGCCAATGTGACACTATTACTTTGGAAGGAGTTGCGTTGAAGCATATGGTATAATACATTTTCTGGAAACTTGAAGGAACGCCGTTTTGAGTAAAATAAAAAATTGGTAGTAGGGAATTATTTATTAGAAATGATATAATTTGATTGGGTCAGTAACTTTACGAAGAAAATGTATAATAGAAAGGACTATTAGTCCAGAGAAATAAATGGTTGCAAATGGGTTTATTGGGTACTATATACATATTACACACACCCAAACTTATATGGAATCACCATGTATTTCAAAGCAATATTTATTTCTTTTGAAAAAACTTGTTATTGTTGCGAAGAATAAAGGTTTTTATTGAAAATAAACAAATCGATAAGACAATCAGATAGTACTTCTCGGTAGGGTATAGGTTATTTTTTGTTTGAGTTGCAAATTGAACGAAAATAAATAAACTAACTTTTACGCCCAAAAACGAAAACATGCCTCATGTGGAGTTATAAAACTTACAACGGAGAAAGATATTGGTCTTGCGGAGAAAGTAATGTTCTCAGAGGGACATAGCAGTAGAGCTATGCGTAACACAGGGCGTTCTGTCCAAAATCTATGCTAGGTAACAGGAACTAGGAAAGCTTAAAAATAAAGCAAGGGAAAGTCGCCAAAAAGTAATAACGGCTCGCCACGATCGTTTAATTGTCCAATCAGCTGGAAAACACCCAACCATTTCTTACCTGCAGCTCCAAAGGCAGCTTTTGGAAGCTACAGGTGTAACTTTTTCAGTCGAAACGATAAGAACAAGAGTTCGTGCTAAGAACTATACAGCAGGAGACAGTTATGGGTTCCCGAGTTATCCAGGCAGCATAAGATTGATCGCCTAAATTGGTGTCTTCACCACCAAAACTGGAACATGGGGAATTGACAAAATGTGCTATTTTCAGAAAAAGTCAGGATTGGTGTAAAATCAGATGATCCACGAAATCGTATACTTAGAGGTCGAGGAAGACAAGGAAGAACGAAAACTGTCAGATCTGTTCACAAATATACAAGGGGAAGTATAATGTTCTATAGAGGAATTATGATCCGTAAAAAAACTCATTTAATTTTCATCCAATCAACTTTAACTGCTCACAGGTATGTTGATAGCCTGTAGTTAGGCTCTGGAGAGATGCAATAGGAGAAAATTTAATTTACATGCATGATAATGGACCTCCACATACCATTAGAGTGACTAGAGACATCATTGAAGCAGAAGGTAGACCCTGTTTGAAGTGGACTGCTTGCTCGCCCGAGCTTAACACTATAGAGTATTTGTGGGATATGCTTAAAAGAAAAATTAGAGCTCGCCGGGAAAATCGACGAAACACCTCACGGCTAGTATAAGCTGCTCTTGAAAAATGCAGCAACCTACCACAACAAAATGTTGAAATTTGATTAGGAGCGTGCCAACGCAAACTAAAGCTTGCATAGGACTAGAGGCGATAACAATGACTACCAAAAAAAATAAATAAAAACAATTTAAACTTTATTATTTTTACAATAAAATTTTTGAGATTTTATTATCAGTGAAATTTTTTATTCGATTGACTTTAAAACAACTAATTCCAATTTATTTGTTAAATACTTGTTTTATTTAATTGTTACGTAGGTATTTGTTATTAAATTGCTTTAAAATAAATTATGTTTGACTTCGTGTGTTCGTTTTTTAAATTCGCACGAAATAATAAGATATATTAGATGATTCCATATAAGTTTGGGTGTGAGTATAAATACAAAAATTCCCGTCATAGTTCGGACAAAAATTTTAGTTATTAAAAAATAAGGGTCAAAAATAGCAAATTCGTCGTTTAAATCGCTACAGGTAACAATAGGGTAATTAAATATCTTTTAGTAGATGAGTAAAGGTTTCAAAATGGCACTTTTTGAATTTTCGTCTGATCATTTTTTGCTTAGGAAATTGCAAAATAAGACTAATATTTATAAAATCAAAAATTTGCTATAACTCTTGCGAAAACGAACTCAAGACTTTGATATTGCACGAAAAGCAGAGTCGAACAGTCCATATAATACTTAAAAAATTTCAAGACAATTCGTTAATTAATTTAAATTTTATTCAGTTTGTTTATCCCACAGAGCTTTTATTTGCAATGTTATTTCTCAGAAGATAATAACGATACAGCAATTCGGTGAAAACCACATGAAAAAAGAAGACTTATTTTCAACGTAGAGAAAAAATCAATAAAAAGTCATTTTTACCATTCCGAATACTAAAGTAGAGCCATTTTCTGCTTATAAATAATTTGAATAACTTTTTAATATAGACTGTAGACTAAATCTACTTTGGTATTTAAAAAACAGGTATCGTTGAAAGAATTTTTGAAACAAATTTTTTTACTAATCTCATTACGGTCAAAGTTAGCCATTTTTCTTTATTTAATTCATAGCTACTTCTATAAATATAAAATTGTCATGTAATTGCTCCTAAACGGATTGACCGATTTGTATGAAATTTTACACGTATATCTTGTAGGACTGCGAACCGGTTGTAATCTATTTTTTATATCAATAAATTATAAGGGGGGTTGCCCTCTTGACATTTTTTCTTATTCTTTTGAACAAAATTATCTACCTAAATTTTGTATGATGTAGCATTAAAAAATATACACAACCCTTAATTTTGACCCTTCTATCACCAACCCCTATTTTTTAATAGCCATCTATATCTATCATCTATAAAATTCTCCTGTCATAGTGTTAAATGCCATACTCCGCCGAGACGGCTTGATTGATTATTATGAAATTATACAGGGTGTAACAAAAATACAGGTCATAAATTAAATCACATATTTTGAGACCAAAAATAGTTCGAATGAACCTAACTTACCTTAGTAAAAATATGCACATAAAAAAAGTTACAGCCCTTTGAAATTACAAAATGAAAATCGATTTTTTTGAATATTTCGAAAACTATTAGAGATTTTTTATTGAAAATGGACATGTGGCATTCTTATGGCACGAACATCTTAAAGAAAAATTATAGTGAAATTTGTGAACCCCATAAAAATTTTATGGGGGTTTTGTTCCCTTAAACCCCCCCAAACTTTTGTGTACGTCTCAATTAAATTATTATTGTGGTACCATTAGTTAAATTCAATATTCTTAAAACTTTTTTGCCCCCTAGTATTTTTTCGATAAGGCAGTTTTTATCGAGTTGAGGCTTATTTTTTGATATGTTTACATAAAAATTTTATGGGCGTTTTGTTCTTTTATACCCCCCAAATGTTTGTGTACGTTCCAATTAAAATATTACTGCGGTACCACTAGTTAAACACAGTGTTTTTAAAACTTTTTTGCCTCTTTGTATTTTTTCGAGAAGGCACCTTTTATCGATATGTGGCTTCTTTATTAATATGGCTCAAAATATACCTTAAAATGTAAATCATAAATAAATTTTCATATTACATATTACAAAGTCTCCATAATCGTACTTAACCACATACAAATATGTGGTGGATTTGACATATATTCAAAATATCTCGATAAAAACTGACTTTTCGAAAAAGTACAAAGAGGCAAAAAAGCCTTAAAAATATTGTGCCTAACTAATGGTACTATAATAATAATTTAATTGGAACGTACACAAAAGTTTGGGGGGGTTTAAAGGAACCAAACCCCCATAAAATTTTTATAGGGTATCCTAATTTTACTTTAATTTTTTTCTTAAGATGCTACTTCCATAAGAATGCCACATGTCCATTTTCAATAAAAAATCTCTAACGGTTTTCGATATATTGGAAAAAATCAATTTTTATTTTGTAACTTCAAAGAGCTGTAACTTTTTTTATGTGCGCATTTGTACTAAGATAAGTTAGGTTCAATCGAACTATTTTTGGTCCCAGAATATGCGATTAATTTATGACCAGTATTTTTGTTACACCCTGTATATCTATAATCGGTAGGTCTGAGAATCGGTCGTAATCTATTTTTCATATCCCTGAGTGTTAAGGGGAGTTCCACCCTAAAGGTGGGGATATGTGTATATAACGTACTCTACAAGACTACGAGTATATATTAAAAAATAATGATTAAAATCCATCAACAAGCCCCTGAGATATTAATCGCAACATATGTTTGAAGAATTAATTTCATATTTTGAATGCTTGGATTTTAATAATTCCCCTCCACCGACCCCGAGCCGACTTCTTTATGACTTCATTTTAAAGCTTTATTAACAGCTCTATAAAAGTTCAAAGTTTACTCAAAATTTTACTCATAAATTATATACCTTGAACTTAAAAATGGCGCTAGTAAAGTTGCTTAAATGTAATAAACTTGGTAGTAATAAGTAGCTGTGAATTAAATAAAATTGGTGGCTAACTTTGACCTTAAATTGATGTAAGCGATTTTTTCTGTGATAGTTTGTGTAAAAATATCAGCTTTACAAATAACAATGTAGATTTATTCTACATTTAATATTAACAAAGTTATTCAAATTATTTATGAGCCAAAAATGACTTTACTTTAGTAAAATATTTTTTCAATGGTAAAAATGAATTTTATTGATTTTTTATTAAAAATAATGAAACTATAGGTCTTCTTATTTTATGTGGTATCCGCAAAATCGCTGTATTATTATCATTTTATGAGCACTACCATTGCAAAAAAATGCTCTGTGGGATAAACAAATTGAATAAAATTTAAACTAATTGAAAAATCGCCTTGAAATTTTGTATGTATTATATAGACTGTTTGACTCTACTTTTCGTGAAATATCAAAGTCTTAAGTTCATTTTCGCAAAAAAATATAGAACATTTTTGAGTTTCGAAATTTTAATCTTATTTTGTAATTTCCGAAGCAACAAATGATCTGGCCAAAATTATTCAAAAACTAATATTTTAAACCTTTGCTCATCTACTAAAACGGGGGTCACGAATTAGTTTCCCTGGGGGTCCGTTTCGAAAACCTATGATACTTCCGGGGTCCGGATTTAATGCTGCCTGTATCTGGTTGTTCTGATTAGGTTTCTTTGCAAATTCTTGTTAAAAAATATCCCCTACAAACAAATCAGAAGGGTGCGAAATTTTTGGGCAGAAACTGTTTAACAATTTTTTTAACAAATTCAACACATCACCTTTTTTGCCCCCGAAAATATGTTTTTAGCATTTTTGTGTCATCTTAAACAAAAAAGATCTTCTGTTATTTTATCAAATCTTGAGAGTTTTCAAGCATCGAAAATGCGTATTTTCGCATTTTTTAGATTTTAAATCGCTTATATCTCGACAACTATTAAATTTTGAGAAATATGAAAACAGACATTTTTGTTTAACCTTCGTAAGGCGGTGCGGGGTGCAAATGCACCCCAGACCTTGTTTTTCTCACCTATCTTTTTTAATAATTTTGTTTGATTTTTGTCCATTTTTTTATTGGCATTAAATTCAATTCTAAACGCATTCCACCAATTACACCGTTTAAAACTCTTAGCGTTTAAGTGCTTTTTTGGAAAAATGACTGTACGATACAAATGATGAAAATTTCATATCCTGAATTGGACGTTTCTGATGTTGCACCTGGAGCTAAGAGAGCTAACGGACAAGGTAGGTGTTACTTATGTCAGAGAAGAAAGACCGAAAGTCCCGGCTTAACTGTATTGTGTGTAAAAAGTTTGTGTTGCTCACTCTGTGAAAAATTTCATGTGTTTGTCTTGCAACGATAATATTTTTTTTTAAGAAGAAATGAGTACTTTTTTTGTAAAATTATGTTTCATTTTCATAGTATAATAAACAAGTCCTAATTATCTTTCAAATCAATTTCCCCGACGTTTACATAAAAAAAAATTGGTATACAGATGGGGTGCAAATGCACCCCGCGTTGGACATACAGATGGGGTGCAAATCCACCGTTGTTTACGTAACAATCTAAGCACCGCCTTACGAGGGTTAAAATTACCTAAAACCACATTTTCCGAGGCAATTTTTAAAAATTAGGAATTAATATTTTGAATGCGAATGAAGTTTTTAGACATCTTCAGTTTTGTACATTTATTTATTGTACAATTATTACCTTTCTTTAAATCCAGTTATTAAAATAAAGGAATTTAAAATGAATAATCATAGTACAAAATAGTAATTAACATGTTATCTTTTCTACATTAGTTTCAATGCAAGCTGTTTGTTGCAAACTTATTAAATCTGAAAATTATTTTAATTAAATGCACAGCTGAAAGTACTTCCACTTAACATATAGTAGAGAGGAAACGAATATAAAAAAACGCACATGGCAATTTTATATTACAGTTTACTTAAATTTAAAATTAATGATTATAGTAAGTATAACAATAAGGGGAAAACTCTTTACACAATTAAATTATTAGAGAGAAAAATGACATTTTTGTTATGTACAATATGTCTAAAAGTTTGGAGTGAGTTTAGTGCAACTGATTCTCATTAGGGAGTTGAGATATTCATCTGTTAGCTGAGATCTGTACCGACTCATATCGAATAAAGCTCATTCTTGATAAAGCGGCTTCGCACACATAAGTTGAGCCAAACATAGTACACAATTTCATGGCCAAATATTTTCAAAATTGCCAAACACTAGGTATATTCTTAATTTAATGGCGGTCCGCACAAAACTAGCCCATGGTCAAAAGTGTCCGGAACATGTTATATTTTTCCTTATTTCCCTGAAGTGTCAAAGTCTATATTGAATAAAGTAAGGCAACATAATACTAGGAATACAGGTAAAATAAAACGTGTTCTACCAGTCTATGCTTACAAGGTTAACGGTGACGTTAACAAAATTCCGATGTAGCCTTGTTTATACGAGTCTCTCGATTCTCTGATGTCACCAATTTACAAACACAAAATTTCAGCTAATTTAAAATACCTTTCCAGCCTCTGCTATTCTTGAATTCGAAATGCTCTGAAAATGTTGCTTTTTAACCTGGTCCTTTTACGGTCGTATCCTATATAGACAAATGAGACACCTCTATTTTATACGTTTAATTGTTTTTCATTTGAAGGTAAACACTAAACAGTGACTTTCTTTGAAAATCAACTTAATTGTTTATTTTACTATTTTAGGAGTTAACAGCTTAAAGAATAAAGTTTAAAACGAGCAGTAATTTTTTGTTTTTTTTTTAGAAAAAGTCTAGGAATTGGAGAAACTCTCTTTCTAACTTTTATTTTTACTTTTTTTGTTTGAAATTTTTAAATTTTGTTTATTAACTACCGAGTAAGTTTTTTATCATAAAATTTATTTTTAATAATTTATCTTGTCTATAAAAACAACTGCGACAATTACCGAGGAATTGCTGTACGCTCAGTACAGTACAATTCAGTAGAACAAGTACGCTCAGTAGAATCTATGGCATTCTATGGCAAGATATTAAAAAACAAAATTGAAAAGGAATATAGTCAACTGGAGGCAGAAGAACAAGCCGATTTTAGGACAGGAGGATCAAACATAGATCAACTGTTCACACTAACACAAATTATAGAGAAAAAAATTGCATATAACCAAGAAACCCATATATTGTATGTTGCGTTCCCTTAAGCAAACTCAAAAAGCAATACCAAAAATTAAAAAAAAATAAAGAATAAAACACACACAAACACATTGAAAAATGCCACAAAAATGATTTCTGAACAATAATTGTTGGAAAATTTTTAACTAAATACGTATTTTCTGAAAAAAAAAATTGTATAATAATATACTTACAATCATAAAATGTAAAAAAAAATAAAAAAATAAAAATTTGTATTGGCGATTGAACCCGGGTATATTGGCGCGGTTAGTTTTGAAATTCAAGCATCTTTAGTGTATAATCCCTAGGGCTCAGTGGAGGCTGTTCTTCAGATAAGGGAAACACCAATAGCGATAAAAGAATTTATTTATAAAACCGACACTAGGTTAATTACCCCGGGAGAACTTTGAGTATTGACTTGTTAATTGTACACGTTTAGTTGAAGACTCTATGATACTACATATTGTTGAATGTAATGAATGAAGTTAAAGGCACCTCTGGCCTGGTTGAAGTGATTCTTGAGAATTATTCTAAATGTGTATTCTTTCTCAGCGGTGGCACTTAGTATTGGGGTCAAGCCACGCGCTGAGTATATTTACAAATATTGAGAACAAAGAAATATATTTGATCATCAAATTAAATAATGCAATTGCCCGAATTATTGTTTACAATTTACAATTCGTGAACTAAATTAGAAACCCGTACATGTATTATACCATAACAAATTGGCTCATATGATATACGGGATGATAAAAATATACTGTTCAATATAGGATATGAATAATGACTGTTTGATATTGGGCATTTAGATTTTGACTACTGAGACATAGTATGCATTATGTTGGAAGATAGACCAACTAAACGTTTTAAACTTTTGACAGTGCTGAATTTAACCAAATTAGTTTGATTTTTGTGGAATTGAAATATTAAAATACAACAAAACATAGAGGAATAACACAATATTGGATAAATATTGGTAGAAATTTTGTTGGTAATCCAAATTATGTAAATCAAAGCATTACATACTAGGTAGGTTTATTTTACATTTTCCAAATAGGTAGCTACCTATGTAATTTTTTATTACGATACTGAAACATTTACAATTACGTACTTACCTGTTGCTTTTAAAAACTATTAAAAAAGTCACTACACAATTATAATCTGACTTTTTTCTCTGGCCTCACAACATTAAAAGCTAACATACACAACCTGTGTTTACCCATAACAGACATATTCAACAATTATTGACAGCTCATTGTAATTACCCAATCAGGGCACGTTTAACGTTCCAGCTGCGCCCAAAACCAAGACTTTTGATGTATTCGCGCACATATAAATTTACTCCCAACACGCCTAAAGAAGTATAACTTCAAAAATATATTTGTAACATTATTGTTTACCAACATGGTAATCTCTGTCATCCAAATTACCGTATTATTACCAAAAATTAAACATGTAATTTGACTTAATCTTCCAAATGGCAACGACTTACAATTTTATTTTTGCACGCTTCAGTGAAGCCTAATTCTGGAAGCATCGTTATTCCAGACTAATTGTTTTAACCCACATGAGCTAAAATTGTTTCCTAGCAGCGTTTAAGTGCAGTTGTACAGGGAATGCATAATTTAAATCTTTAGAGGACAACTCGCTGGACACATTTGGGACTTTGGTCTAATCCTAGTTTGGCTGCTATATTAGACAGCTGAGAAATTGGGTACAATCAAGGGATATCTACTTATAACATTATATTGCAGATGGCAAGTCTGCGTTTACACTGTATAAATTTACTCTGCTTAAACGATACAAACGTTTTATCCTATGCTTGAGGATATAATATATTTGAATTTAAAATTTGTATCACAATAGTCCAGGAAAATAAGATTTTTCTCAGGACTTTAAATAATTCAAGTATCTGACAACTTTTTTAGTTATTGTAACACTATAGGAGGAAAAGTGAGAAAATCTACCTGTTTCCTGGTAAATATGCAGAGATATTTTTTAAATATTAATAATTTAGTACAAACAATATTTTTCAATATTTTGCACCCCATTAAAAATAATTTTTCTATTCTCATAAACTCATAATTGAATATATCAATTATAATTTCAATACCTGTATCATAATATGCTTGATTTTGATACAGATTTTCATTACAATGCCGAATTTTAACCAATAGAATCGCGAGATGACGTTCTGCCTAGAATATGGCACATGTCAAGTGCCAAAAGTGTGGCACATGTTCTGCCAAGTCAAATGTATAGGTATATTAGAAATTTAACCACAAATTCATTTTAATAATTTCAAATATCATTTATTATATTTAATTATTTATTATTTCTTGATTTTAATAATTATTGTGGCTTTGATACAGGGATATTGAAAATTTAACCTCCAAATCATTTTAATAATCATGTATACCTACTTATAACTTTCATTTAATTATCTTTATAACACTCTTATTCTATAACAAACTCGCATCATAATGACCATCATTAAATGCTCGTTGCATAATATACTAAATAATTCTGTCCAAAAATATTTTTGCAGAATTATTGTTATTTTTAACGTATAAACAATTACAATAACTTATAAATTATTACTCATGACGAAATATTTTCCAATATTTAAAAGCTCACAATGTCACACGAATTTAAACACAAAACAAAGTTCTTCTAGGACAATTAGGTAAAAGTAGGGATAAGATTAAACTAAAGTCGACTTTACACTACATGATTTATCATGTGATTTGTCATATGATTTTTCCCATGACGAGCCGCATGACAATGCTTATGACAAAACGAGCCGTATAACAATGCAAAATCATATGACAAATCACACAGTGTAAACATGTAAATTTCAGTCCATGACCAAATCATATGACAAATCACATGATAAGTCATGTAATGTAAAGTCGACTTTAGACATCATTCTCTGTGACTGCTAAAAATGAGGCTGAAATAAAAATTAGTTGGGCCATGTCAAGGGGAAACTAAAAATTAAAGCGTGCCAAAAATGATAATACACTTCAAAATACAAAGTTTCCTTATCTCGGCTTCTAGTCGACAGATTTTAATCCTTTTTTAATTCCGATGCACTTTTTGCGTACAGTACAAATATGCAATGATTTGTTAATATTATTGTTTGACAAACAATGTAATTTGTTTAAACAGTTAAAAAAACGTGTTTTCTCAAAAAATTCTAATTTTGATTTAAATACTTTAAGTCTTTATCTTTAAAATAAAACTAACTAAGTACTCTTTTTGTAATTGAATCGTTTATTTCAGAAAGGGGTCAAGTCACAAGTATTTACTGTTGAGAAAATCAAGTTTACACACTGTTTACATTCAACAATCACTTTATATCAAATAAAAATTCTACCTAACAACCTGGAGTATTTGTCAAAAAGTGTTGTATTTTTTAAAAATGTATCTTGTTAATTTGTTTATGACAAAAAAAAAGAATGTGTGTGTACTTTATACGCACGTAAGAAGTTATACTTCTATTATATGATTATAAACGAAATTAATATACTTTTTATTTATATTTTATTTAAATATTAAATTAATTTATACTTACTACTTCTCAAACATTTTTATTAAAACAGTGCCAAAAAACACATTAAAAATGCCACAAATGATTTCTGAACATTAATTGTCGGAAAATTTTTTAACTAAATACGTATTTTCTGAAAATAAAATTATATAATAAATATACTTACAATCATAAAATGTATAAAAAAAAATAAAAAAATAAAAGTTTCTATTGGGATTCGAACCAACTTACCACGCGGCTGGTATTTGCGTTGTATTGGGATTCACCCGCATTAAAACTTCGCCACAGAGACAGCTTGTCATTATGTGCGAAGATCGTCTAACTAAACAGATTAACCTTTTGACATTTTTAACTTATGTAAATCAAATTATTTTGATTTTGAATTGAAATGATTTCCTAGAATTGAAAAAATACAACAAAACATAGAGTAAGAAGACAATATATTAGGTGAATATTGATAGAAATTTTGATGGTAATCAAATTATGTAAATAAAAGTATTACAGACTACTTATGTATTTTGGTAGGTTCAAGGTAGGTATCGGAGCCCGTATAACGACTAATAAATTTCGCAATCACTTGCGTCGTGCAAAGTGGCTATGTTCAAATATCATAAAAAAATTTGATCAACTATTTATAAAACACTTACCAGTGAAAGATTCTTTAGCTTTGAATAAGCGAGATCTGCGGCACTCATACTAGGCACAGTTTGATGAGCTTTCACATTGGCATGCAACAATCATCTCTTCTATGTAAATAAGTCCAAAAATATAATATGAAAACTATTTAAAAAGGCAGTATAACCATTAACTAACTTTTTGTTTGTTGTTTCTCTTCCTACAAATTTTAAAACGCAACAAGCATACATTATAACCAAACCATGCACAGTCCCACAGCTGTGCCACAGCTGCCATATTGGATAATTTTTGTCATGTCATTTGAACATCCAATCAGAACAAAGTTATAATGCGCATGCGCCCGGTCGCTAGGTTTTCCCATATAAAATTTCACCGTCATTACGCCCGTAAAGAAGTATAACTTCAAAAATAATTTTTTGCACTCATTTTGTCAAGATTTGTCACTTGACACCTTTCTGAAATAAACGATTCAATTATTGTAAACAAATTAGTGGAAATTAAAAAAAATATTGCTACTTTTTAGTTAATCGTCCCAGAATAACTATCGATTTCTTTCAAATTTGTGGAAAAATTATCAGATTTTCGAAGTAAAATGATTTTTTCTACTGACAATATTTTTAAAGTAATTCTAAATATTTATAAACTAGATATCAATAATTTTGTTTGTAATAACGATTATATAAATTTGTATAACGAAAAATATTTGTTGTGCTCACAAACTGTGTTTACCTTTAAACATACTTTTCTCAATTAAGTATTTTCTAATTTACTATGCCAATTCTTTCGTATTAAAATTGTGTTTTTTTTTATATATTTTATGTCATTTCCGTAAATTTTTATGTTTGGTAATTGTCCCAAATTATTGATTAAAAAATTAGTTAATTCAAAACTATCCATTTTTATGTGCACGGGCATTCAGTAGTAGGTAACCCAACTAAGCAGTTACAAAAAGGGATATATCTCAGAAATTAAAAAACTAAAGGTACTAAAGATATAAAAAAATGTTTTTTAAATTTCTTAGATAATATTGCCGATAAGACTTTTCTAAAATATTTTAATGTTTTTTTTATCATTTTACGAAATACCGACGAATGAAAACTCAATCATTTTTGCAAAATTCTTAAAAACTTAAACCTTAAGGCGGTACCTTAGGGTGTAGCAATAATTTTTCCAGGAAAATATTAGCTAATAAAATATATCCCATAACCTAATTTATTAATTTTCTAAAACTCATTATATAGCAATTTAAACTTCCATATTTTTTTTATTTTATCATATCAATCGTAATTTCAGAGGCGCCCCTGTATCTTGGGTTGGTCGCTTGTATAAAATTCTTTATTTATTTGAGACGTAAATACAGGTGTTTTGTAGCCTTGAAATTTTTTACTGTTATCAATCAAAACATTGAGTCAATACGTAGTTTGTGCCCCAAAGTTTTCCTATTGCAAGTGTCCCGGTAAAACAGTCTATGGGATAATTTCAAAATAGAGCGAAAATGAAAATATCTGATTGTTCCGACATTAATTATTATGAGATGAAATCCGAGAACATCATCTATAGCCGGTGTGCGACAGTTTCAGGCGGTGAGCCACCATTTTCAATTTTATCTTTGTTGACTCAAGAAGTAACCACCATGTAAATATAGAAATTTCAATTTTACTGACAAAGAAGAAGAAAATATTGTAAATTATGATTTAATACGTTGTTTGAAATTATTATACCCAGTTAATTATGCTGTGTGTTCTGTAAAGTGGATGCGTAACCCTCTTGAATAGAGGATTTCGATTGGTTTTCACTTAAACATTCAGTTGAAAAGCCGGTAAATGGTGTATAATATGCAGCAAGTAGACCATATTTGTTTTTCTGAAACGTAAAAAATATACCGACATTGTTACAGTTAAAATTCCTTTAAAATTTTTTCGAAGTTAATTATTGATATATATTACAAAAATTATTGTATTAAATAAACAAGTTTAAGTAATTTTATTTGCAATTTATATACGATTAATATTAAAACTGGCATGCGCCATTTGAATCTAACTTCAGCCCATGAGTAATGACCCGTGAGTAACTTCAGCCCGCGAGTAATGAAGTATTACTCACTGGTAAAGTAATGAGTGCTATTATCTATTAAAAAATAGCGAATAATGAGCATGTTATTAAACGGTCGTAGAAAAAGTTAATTATTCTTGTCATCCCATTCAATATATTTATATTTTCTCGATTTTGATGTATAATAAAAGATAAAGATTGTCTTATGTTATATGTTATGTTGTTAAATTCAAACTAGTGCCTTATACATTTTTTTAATGTTTTGAACAGTAAATAAGTTGATTTTTTTTAAATAAACTAACTAAATAAATTTTGTTTTTTTTATTCGTTATAGGGTATCTTGAGGAAAGTTTTTTAATCACTTGGAAGTTTAAGTGAGAAGAACCCGGAAAATTAAATTTTGGAAGCAATTATTTTTGTTAGGTGTAACCTCCATTTTAAGTGAGTTCAAGTCCAGGTTTAAAAAAAGTTACGAACATCTGCAGTAAGTATCCATGTGTTTCTGTAGTTAGTTCTCCTCATTACTTATCCCCTAACACGACCCATGTCCCAGCTCTCCAACAACAACAAGAGTCGCCGTACGCATATAGCGAGTGATAGCTTGCCCTATCTATTTTATTTTAAGTTCCATATCGCTTTCCTATCTAAATAAGTAGCCAGTTTCAATTGTTCCCCTATTTCCACTGACCCTCCACCCCTTTATCAGAGTAAAAAATTAGAGTTTCGTTACAAGGAATGTAATTCTCTCTCTCTCTTTTCTCTCTTCTCTCTTTTTTATTTAATAATAAACACTTTCATCTACCTATTCCCAAATCCTCATCCTTCTTTGATCGGGCTAACTAGAAAATTGGTGTTTTATTTCAAATACTCTTAAGTCCTGTACTTTTTATTAAAATGTGTCGAGAAAATGTCATTGCGTTTCACGTAGTTTTTCATTAAACTATGTTATGACCATCTCATCTAATGAGTTTTCAAGTTTGCGCATCTATTACGATTTAACCGTTTCACTGTTTAGATTGCCTCATTTTGTATTTAAATGAAATAATTTTATTCAAATTTCTGTTAAAATTAAACTATGAATCCAAGGCATGCAAATAAAATAACTAACATAGCATAAAAGGTAAAGGATGCAAAGTAAATGAAAACTATATTAAAATATTTTACATATAATTTTAAAAAGAAGCAGAACCGTATCAGTTATATGCATCTTTAAACGGTACGAAACGATATTCCTACAATCGAACAACATTTTTTTTAATTTACCAAGACCTAGAAAACTATCTACAGGAGGATATATAATTCCTATCAGAGGAAATGTATCCAGCTTAAGTGTCTCCTGATTTTCACAAAAACCTCCTCCAAAAATCCATCAGCTACATACTACGCACGCCCTATGAAATACGTTTATTAAAATATTTCAAGTAAAATTTCGAGCAATCAGTATTTTACTTAGTAGTGAAAAACGCCTCAATCCAGCTAAAATAATTATTTTCTCAGGGTACAAAGCAATTTTTAGTAATAAGATTGCTATTGGTTTTGGTAAAAAAACAATAAAATTCCTTTAATAAATTAGGAAAATGGATAAAGGAGCTTAATGTAGATTAGGGAGCGTTCAAGTATTACGTAACGTGATTTTTGAAGATTTTTAACCCCCCCCCCCCTTCGTAATGCACTCTTATGGGAGTTTAACTATTGCGTAACGTAATTTTTGAAGATTTTTGACACCCCTCCCCCCCCAACCTGCGTTACGTAATATTTGAACGGTCCCTTACTGGGAAAACAGTCCTACACAAAATTACTCTTAGTGCCTCAGAAAATAAAATTCAGAGTAGTCAGAGCTGTTCTCACTGGACATTGCTAACTAAAATATCATACCTCTAGAATACTTAAATTGGACATAGCAACATGTAGTGAAGATTCTGCCAAAATGCCGAAGAAGTGGCCGTATATCGATGAGTTTTAAAAATGAAAGATCGTAGGCCATAAAGCCCACATTTTTTAGGAGACGACTTTTTCTTCTGCCAATTTTTTGGATAATACAATGAAACTATTATTTTAAAAAATTATTTAACGCACATATTTTATCCGAATTTGTCTTTGTAAATTTTAGTTGAATGTTGTCATTCGCGATAAACACGTTTCTAGAGTATCAAATATATCAATGAATAGTCATGAATAACGAAGTCTCTTGAACAAAGTACGTGCTTCCTATTCCTAGTGGCGGGATACGGGCAACAATACATTGGCTAATAGGGCAGTCCTTACAGTAGGGATCCTGGCCTATACAGAACAGTGCAGGCGGGTGTGGGGTACTACTGCACTTTGGTTGCATTGGTGGTGTATTGGCTAAACGTGCAGGGCAGGGTATGGTGCTGATAGAAAAGGCATTCAGGCATCAAATATCCAAACAAAATCATTTAAGGCCATAAAAATGAAAAGACCTTCTCCAAAGATATAAAAACTTATACTGAAATGATGGCATCTCCTGAGGTAAAATATACCGGAAGTAAAATGAGCCTCCGTTCGGATCTCCGGGTGAGGACTATCTCAGGGGGAACACCATTGCAGGTTAGAAAAATCAGGATAGGGTCGTGAAATCTTGGTAGTTTTACAGGTAAGAGTCTGGAGTTAGTGGATGCGCTCAAACGAAGGAGAGTTCAAATTGCTTGCATTCAAGAAACTAGGTGGAAAGGTAAAAAGGCGAAAGAACTAGGTGAAGGTTACAAATTGTGGTATGCAGGGAGTAGTAACACTAGAAATGGAGTTGGTATAATTACTGATAGTGAAATGAAAGATAACGTAGTGGAAGTTGTAAGAACCAGTGATAGAATGATGTCAGTGAAATGTGTAATTAATAAAGAGCTATTGAATGTTGCGTGTGTTTATGCTCCTCAAACAGGTCTGGGTGGGAATGAAAGAAGAACTTTCTATGACCAATTAGGAGACGTCCTGAGTGATTTCCGTCACAGAAGAAAGTTATAATACGAGATGATTTCAATGCACATGTGGGCCAAGCCAAGACAGGATACGAAGCAATACATGGGGGATTAGGCTTTGGAACTAAAAATGAAGCTGGAGATGACATGCTTGAATTAGCAACAGCATTTGATATGGCGATTGTTAACACATTCTTTAAAAAGAGAGAAACTCAACTTATTACCTACAAATGTGGACAACATCAATCCCAAATAGACTAATTCATGATAAGGAAAGAAGACATACGTGAATGCAAGGACTGAAAGGTGAGCCAACAACATAATCTGCTTGTTCCGAACATCGAAGTAAAAAGCGAAACTAAACAAAAATATCGGAGAGGACCACAAAAAATCAAGTGGCGGCTGCTAAATGATGAGAAAGAAGGCCTATTCAGGAGAAGAATAGTAGAAAAATATGTTGGAATATGAAAGGAAGCCCTAATACAATTTGGAGAAAAATGGCCAGTAGTATTAGAGAGACTGCTATTAAGATACTTGGGAAAATGTCAGGTAAAAAGTTTGAGGATGAAGAGACTTGCTGGTGGTCAAACGAAGTACAAGGAAAAATAAAAGAGAAGAGAAAATTATATAAAAAGTGGCAAGAAACCAGATCCGACACAGATATTCAAAACTATATGGTAGCGAAAAAGGAAGCGAAAGTAGCAGTAGCAAAAGCCAAAGCAGAAGCATATTCAAACCTATACGTTCAACTTGATACCAGGGAAGCTAAAACGAAGATATATAAAATAGCCAAACAGAGGGCAAAAAAGCAAAAGATTTTAATCAGATTAGATGTATCCGAGATGAAAATAATAAAATACTAGTTCACGAAAGGGATGACAAAAAGAGATAAAGAAGGTACCTAGACAGCTTATTAAATGAAGAATTTGACAGACAGCCTGTAGAGTCAACGGAGACAGTAGCAGCAATGGTCACCAAAATAACAAACGAGGAAGTGGCTAAAGCGCTTCAAAAAATAAAGAAAGGAAAAGCGGTAGGACCAGATGATATTCCTGGGAAAGTATGGAGAGCATTGGGAGAGACAGGAACAAGGTGGCTAGCAGGTCTATTTAATAGAACTATGGAAGTTGGACAAATGCCAGACGAATGGAGAAGCAGTATACTGGTACCTGTTTACAAAACAAGGGAGATATACAACAATGCACAAACTACAGGGCTATAAAACTGCTTAGCCACACAATTAAAATATGGGAAAAAGTAATTGATAGACGGATACGTGAAAAGACCGAAATATCTGAGAATCAATGTGGCTTTATGCAGGGCAGATCGAAAACAGATGCAATTTTCAATATAAGGCAGTTGATGGAAAAATATAGGAGTAAAGAAACAAACGCTCATATGGTATTCATTGATCTTGAGAAAGCATATGATAGAGTTCCTCGAGAGATTCTGTGGTGGGCACTCAATAAGAAAGGAGTCCCTGGTGAATATATAAAGATTGTGAGGGATATGTATGAGGGAGTAACGACTAGTGTTAGGAAAGGTGTTGGAGAGACTGATAAATTTCATGTGACAGTAGGATTGCACCAAGGCTCTGTGCTTACTCAAATCTGTGCTTAGTCCAACATCAAATGTAGGTCTGATAACTGTTTTGTAGATTCTTATTTTTGTTTTTCTTGAGACATCTTTAGATTTCATTAATGTATGCAATGCTCCATAGTTTTTGCTTGCTTTTGCTAATCTTGCTTTTATTTCCCCTTCCCCATGTCACTTTTCATCTACTTTTACACCCAGGTAAGTAAATTCTAAAACTCTTTTAAACGCGCATGAATTTTCTCTTATGTCCAATGTGAAATTGTCTTCGTTTTTTTATCAGTTTCTCCCATTATCATGTATTTTGTCTTTTCCTTATTTATGAGAAGACCAAAAATGTTTGCTTCTTTTATTATATTGATCATTAATTTTTTTAGCTCTTTCTTACTTGTTGTTAATAGTGTTAGATCATCTGCGAATGCTATACATTGATGGCCATTTTTAAAAATCGTTTCCTGTGTGTTTATTTTACTTTTTCTGATTATTCCTTTCAGTATTACATTAAAAAGAGTCGTTGATAGTGGGTCTCCTTCTCTTAATCCTTTATGTGTTTCAAAATTATTTTATTTATGTCCCTTCCATGCTATTTCGTTTGTAGAGTTATCCATAGTCATCTTTACCATCCTGACGATTTTACTTGGTAGGCCCATTTCTTTCATTAGTGCGTCCATCTGTTGCCGCTTTACCGTATCGTAGGCCTGTTTAAAATCGACGAACACGACGTATACTGCTATTTTATGTTTGTATCACGTAGTTTGGATTTCTTTTAACACAAATATTTGGTCTGTCGTCGACCTATTACTTCTGAATCCTGCCTGATATTCGCCCAATATCTTTTCCGTGTATTGATTCAGCTTTTTTCTTATGATGTTTGTCAATATTTTGTACACGACTTCTAGCAACGCGATACCTCTATAATTTTCACATCTCATTTTGTCACCTCTTGTATGTATGGGGCATATCCTTGCCCTGGTCCATTCTGCTGGCATTCTTTCTGTTTTCCATATACTTTTTATCAAGCTATGTATCTCCTTGTGTAGTCTTTTTCCTCCTGCCTTTATCATTTCCGCCAATATTTCTGTTATTCCTGGGCGTTTATTTTTTTTAGCCCTCTTATTTCATTTTCTATTTCTTTCGGCGTAGGTATTTCTATAAATATGTAGTCATCTTCAATTTCCTGGATTGTTCCCATTTCTTCTTCGTGTTTGTTTAGATGTTGTGTAAAATAAGTTTGCCAATTTCTCATTATTTCCCCAGGTTTATTTATTAATATTCCTTCCTCATTTTTAATATATGGGTTATGTTTCTGATATCCCCTTTCCATTTTTCTTGTTTCCTGGTAAAAGGATCGTATTTCCTTTTTTTGGAATTTTTCATCTATCACTCTGAGTTTTTCTTCGTTTTATTTTCTTTTTTTATTTCTGCATATTCTCTTCCTAATTCTCCTCAATTCTCTATATTCTTGTGTGCTAATGTCACTATTATTTCTTAAGTTTTTTATTCTTATTTTTCTAATTTCTTCTGCTATTTTTTGACATTCCTCATCATACCATTCTTTTGCTTTTTGTTTTCTATTACCTTTAATTAATGTTACTTTACTGGTGGTTAAAACTGCTTCTTTTATGCTTTCCCACTTTTCTTCCGGGTCTAGTGTTTCTGGTTCTTCGTTTAGTCTGCTGGTTATTCGTTGTTCGTACTTCTTCTGTGTCGTATTATCTTTTAGTATTGCTGTGTTGAATTGTTTTTTAATTTCTTTGTCCCTTTGATTGTCTTTCTTTATATTAGCATTTATTTTATAATCTGCTCTTACCAAAAACTGATCTGAGTCACATTCCGCTCCTCTCATACTTTTTATATTTATTATATTATGGGCGTGCCTCTTCTCTATTAATATGTGGTCTATTTGATTTACTGTCCTTTAACTGGGGAAATCCATGTTCCTTTATAATGTATATCTTTTCTGCGTTGGTATGTGCTTTTTATTACCATTTGTCTTTCTGTTGCAAAACCTATAATTATTTGACCGTTATCATTTGATACATCGTGTTTACTGTATTTTCCTGTTATATTTTCATATTATATCCTCTTTTTCCACTTTAGCATTGCAGTCTCCCATTACTATTTTGATATCAAATGCTGGTATTCTGTCATATTCTCTCTCTAGTTGATTATAGTATGCATCTTTGTCTTCTTCGGTGACGTCTTCTATTTGTGCATGTACATTTAATATTGGTGCAATAATAGGTTAATCGTTTTATTCGCCCTTAAAAGAACTATTAAATATAATTCTAGCCGAAACTATATTCCTTATCAGATACTATAATTTAAACAGTTTGAAACTTTCACCGTTTTTCCTCTTTATTCGAAAAAGGCTTTAAACCTATGTAAAATCGATTCAGTTACTTTTATATTCCTTTTGTAACATTTACTATTTTGCTTATCCCGAAAAAATCAAAATAAACTCCCTACGTTGTGTGAACTCTTTGTTAAAGTTTTCCACGGCTGAAATTTACAGACTGGAACAAAATAGATCAGAGGTAATTCCATCCAATATTACTTGTAGATAAATAGCGCTGTCCCTTGTCATAAGGGTGACGAGGATAGAGATGGGCGACCGCAAGTGTATTTTGAAACAACAAGCATGAGTTTTTGAATAAAGACATCGTTCGTAATAGAGTTATGACTACTCTGGAGTACAGACTAGGTCAAATAAGGTAAGTAATAAAACACTAATTAATTAATAATTTATTATTGTCATAATTACCTGTAATAGATTTTCTTCGAGTCTGACCTGGTAAAACATCTGTTATAATAAATGTACCATAGGCATTTTTCGCTCAATCTGTTAGATTAAACATAGATACACCAAATATCTGATATATGGCAATAGGATCAAAGCACTACATCCAATTCAGTAGAATAGGAATCTGACAAAGAAGAGTAAAACCATTTTTTTATCAATCTATGATTCAGTCGGTAAGTTATACCTAGATAAAAATCGGTCAACAACTTCTCGCAACTGAAATAATGTATTGGAGAAAACGCTCTAGTTAATTTTAGTTGACGATGTGAAAAACGAAACTATAAGAGAAAGAATGGAAGTAGAAAGTACTTCTAGTACTTTCTGGATATTACGTTCTGGATATTACCTGCTTCATCTTCATACATCTGTCAACTCCACGCTAAGGTCGTAGTATTTTGCTTTGTAATAGGCTACACAATTAACCAAAAAATAGAAGTAAGGGCCAGGCTAGAAATAGCAAGGAATACGTTACCGTAAAATGGGGCGACTTTGACCGATTTTTTACTTTAATCCTATAAACATCATATTTTAAATTTTGCTACATTTTTGTATATGCAAATATGTTATGGGTTTAGGCGTCTACTTTCAGTAGCTTAGATTATAATTACACGAAAATAATCATGACTTGGAAAAAAAAATAAAAAATGCCTTTGGTCAAGTTCACCCCATCTGGGGGGAATTTATTTATTTAGCGTATGGCTTAAGTATATCACAGAATATATTTAGATTTATGCATTATACAATGCATCACAAAGAGATGTCCAATTTTTTTATATATTCGATTGACCCTTCGGTTGCCATTACAAAGTCTATAGGGTCGCCTGTGTATGCTCTGCGTGGGCAGTCCTGAACAATGTGACTGATCGTTTGTCTTGCAGCGCCGCAGTCACAAGAAGGCGAGGGGAGTTTACCCCATCTGTGGAGGGAGTCGGCGCATCTTCCACAGTTTGTTCGAATTCGATTAAGGGCTGCCCAAATCTTACGGGGACGTTCAAATTCGCCAGGTTTCCCTATGATGTCCGGTAGACTATGGTAATGCGGATCTGTCCTACTTTCCCAATCTTCTCTCCATCGGGTATTTAAGTCAAAGTTGGATTGCTGCAGCGCTTGAGCAGATTGTAGAGGGGGTAACCTGGATCGGAGACGGTTTCCAAGAATATCGGGGATGTCGTTGTGGACTAGAAGCTGGCGACTGTCCATTATTTTGTTATATTCTTTAACCAATGCATGTTCGCGGCGTAGGTTGGGTGGTGCTATATTACTAAGGGTAGGTAGCCACATTGTAGGGGTGGGCTTAATTGTGCCTGTTATCATACGCATAGTACGGTTTAGTTGGGTGTCGACCAGGTGGGTATGCCTGCTATTTAGCCACACTGGAGCACAGTATTCTGCCACCGGATATATCAGGCCAAGAGCAGAGGATCTTAATGTTGATGCTGTGGACCCCCATGTAGTGCTGCAGAGTTTCTGTATTTCTGTATATCTGGGGGGAAGTTGACCGTATATGCTTTTTGCCTGTTAAACTTATTTTTCTTTTAGGTGGGGTTAATTTCACCGTTTTTTAAACCATTTTTTCTTAATTCGTTATATCGGTGGATTTAACAACCCTTGGAATCTTAATTCTTTTTTTTTTTTTATTTAAAAATGAATCCTTAGATAGTTATTTTTGAATTGTTAAAAATAATTTTAAAAATTATACAGGGTGGCTGAATATTTCACAATAGATATTTTTCTATGTTTTCGGTCAAATTCACCCCAGCGGTCAAAGTAACCCCATTTTACGGTAGTAAAAATGAAACCAATAATTATCTGCAATAAGAATATTGGGTTAAAACTGAGAATAAGAGCTGTCAGATGCTACGTGCTTTTGATACTACAATATGGACTTAAAAGCTTGACATCGAAATAAGAACAAATAAATAAGCTACAGGCACTTGAAATGTGGTGCTACAGAAGGATGCTTAGAACAGCATAGACACAGAAGAAAACGAACACGGAAGTATTGCGAAAAATGGGTAAATAATACGAAATAATGAACACAATAAAAATAAGAAAGTTACAATAGCTGGGACACTTAATGAGGGGACAGTGGTACGAAATGCTATGACTGATAATACAGGAAAAGATAAAAGGAGCACATATAATTATCTCTGTCCAATTTCCTCTAAAAATCTTATTATCTTTCTTCATTATTTCTTCAATTCTTTGGGGCATGTACAAATAACTTTTAAAGTGTTCCAGCTCAGTCGGCCTTTATGTTAATACGGTATGCGGAAAAATTAACAGTACTGAAATTCGTATGCGTCAAATTTGTATGTGTCAGGCGCCTCGTACTGAATTGTTTCCGAATGTCGTGTATGTATGTATTTGTGTCGTATGCGAATGTCATCCTAATGTTAGGTGCTTCAGAAAGGTTCTTAGTTTTGCAAAAAAAAAATTGTATGGTGGAGTACTATTTTCGATCATACGGAAAAGGTCACGAAAACGGTCCAAGCTTAAATCAACAATGGTTTAAGCAGGACGGGACAACTTGTCACACTGCCAGAAGGTCTCTTCGAATACTTCGCGATCATTTGGGGAGTTACACTCACCCGAACTAACGCATCCTCATGCGTATACAGGGTGCGCCAAACCTCTGGTTTTCTTTGATTACGGCTAAATTATGGGATATACAAAAAAATGTTTTTAACAAAATTAATGTATATCGAAGCCGTCTATAATTCAAAATTATTTTCGATTATACAGGGTGAGTCAGAACGACGTTACAAACCAAAGTTTTGTTTTTTTTAATGGAACACCCTATATATTAAAACATTTTTGAATATATTTTTTAAAAATATGAAGAATTTATATAATATATTATAGGCCTAAAGTTAATTATTTTCGAAATATTTACATTTTTATTGAGAAAAATGGTAATATTTATAGGGCTGTGGATTATGTTTCCAAGGTAATAAAAATTTAAGTAGTAGGTCAAAGTTTTTATAATATAGTGTCATTTTTAAATAATTTAATATATTTTACTTACAGCCATAAAATATACAGTGTGATCACTATTTGCAAATTCAAAATTTTCTCATTTTTTTTAAAATGGAACACCCTGTATATTATTATTGACTTTTGTAGTAAATATTACAACCTTTCTTTTGGTATAAGGTTGTATATACCTAGCATGTTTCGTTTTGGTAGATATTAAAAAAAACTATAGATTTTACGTTTTTGCGGATTTTTTATTAAAAAATTTTTTTGCAAAAAAAATAATTATAATCTGGTTTTAGAAACACATCAAAATATTAAATATGAAAATAAAAACGTAATTAAAGATTAAAATAAATCGTATACTAGTAAAATAATTCAATTGAATTTAATAATTTAAAATTATTTTACAAAAAATATTTTACCGTACTAATGAATGCATAAATTAGTTACTAAATTAAATAAACAACCAAAGATATCTACCCTAGTAATTTTTCTGCCACAGCAACTTTCCTGTACCAAATTAATTGTTAGGTATATTGTATTTACGAGTAAGATCAGTTAAACTTTTAATTTACCTTTTAAATTTACTTACATCTTAAGAACATAATTAGAAAGTATGCTTTGAAACAAATGAATGTTAAATGTATTAGGCAAATTATTTATTAATATAAATAGTATTAATTGGTGTCACAAAAACTGGTAATACTTTTCTAGTTAAAATTTTTGTAACAATTTTTTATATTTTAAATTTTAATTTTTCAACCAAAAAATTGATGGATATGACATTTGTTTTGGGCGAAACCATTCGAAATTATTACCAGCTTTTGTGACACGAGTACATAGATATTATTTACTTCGTAATAAACTTTCTTCTATCTATAACATTCATTTGTTTCAAAGTATATACTTTATATACGTTCTCAAGATGTAGGTAAATTAAAAAGTTATTAACTGATCTTACTCGCAAATACAATTTAACTAACAAAATTGGGTACAATAAAGTTACTAGGGTAGAAAAATTTCTAGGGTAGATTTTAAAATTGGTTGTTTAATTTAATAATTAATTTATCCATATTAAATACTTATCAGTATGTAAAAAATTGTTTGTAACATAATTTGAAAGTTATTAAATTCAATTAAGTTGCACTTGCATACGTTTTATTTTAATCTTTAATTTTGTTTTTATTTTCATCTTTGATATTTTAGTTTATGTTTCTAAAATCAGATTATATTTTTTTTTGCAAAAAAATTTAATCAAAATTATCACGGATATAAAATATCCGCGAAACGTAAAATCTACTAATCCTAAAGGAGAGGCTCAATAACTTTCTCGAAAACCACAATATCATACCAAAATTCCAATATGGATTCCAGTCAGGTAAATCTACCAAACATGCATTAATAGATTTCACTACCAAAGTCACTCAAACCATCAACGATGGTTCTATCGCCATAGCCACATTTCTGGATGTGCAGAAGGCTTTCGACCAGGTCTGGCACGACGGGCTTGTTCGGAAACTTCTGGACATCGGGCTTCCATTGCAATTTACCAATATTGAGCCTCTCCTTTAGGATTAGTAGATTTTACGTTTCGCGGATATTTTATATCCGTGATAATTTTGATTAAATTTTTTTGCAAAAAAAAAATATCAGATTATATTTTTTTTTTGCAAAAAAATTTAATCAAAATTATCACGGATATAAAATATCCGCGAAACGTAAAATCTACTAATCCTAAAGGAGAGGCTCAATAACTTTCTCGAAAACCACAATATCATACCAAAATTCCAATATGGATTCCAGTCAGGTAAATCTACCAAACATGCATTAATAGATTTCACTACCAAAGTCACTCAAACCATCAACGATGGTTCTATCGCCATAGCCACATTTCTGGATGTGCAGAAGGCTTTCGACCAGGTCTGGCACGACGGGCTTGTTCGGAAACTTCTGGACATCGGGCTTCCATTGCAATTTACCAAAATTGTACACTCCTACCTCCACAACCGTACTGTCAGAGTGAAAATATGCGATCAAAAGTCCACCCCCTTCACTCCACAAGCTGGAGTTCCCCAGGGTTCAGTCCTAGCGCCGCTGTTGTACATCATCTACAACAGCGACATCACTAACCAAAATATCCCAGGTACTCGGCTGTTTCTCTATGCAGACGACACGACTCTGCTCTCAACTACCTCTCGATACAACCCAAGACTCCTCTTCAGAAGAGCACAGGCTCTGTTGGACGGTGTCGGCGAATGGTGTTGTAAGTGGAGAGTCACGCTCAACGCGAACAAAACAACAACAATTGTGTTTCGCGCCCCTACTGTGTCAAATAGAATCATTCGCAATGAAGACGACCAATATCCTCTGAGTTTGTTGGGAGAAAGGCTTGTTGTTAGCCCGACTGTGAACTATTTGGGAGTACTGTTTACCAGGACTCTCAACTGGGACGCAGATCTAAAGGCAACTTTAGATAGGGTAAGGAACAGGGCCAGACTTCTCAACGCTCTCTCGGGAAAAATTGGCAAGACACACAAGAAGACTCTCATCCACACTTACAAGACCTTTATTCGACCCGTCATGGAGTACAAATCATGTATCTACTCTCTTTGCTCAAGACAAAAACAAGAGAGGTTGTTGAGGACGGAGCGCAGAGTCTTGCGTAGATGTAACTATGAGCACTGGCGATATCCCTCAAACGAAATCCATAACATCTCGAACATCCCCAAAATCACCGAGAGAATAAACTCTCTGAACAGGAACTTCACAATCAAAGTAATCAACGGCCCCCCTTCCGACACACAAGAATCTCTCAAATGTTCCTGTTCATCTTCCGGCCACGTACTCTACCGAAAGCCCAAACGCAAAAAGATTCACGTACCGTCCGCTCTAATGCAAACATGCATTGACGAACTCCCGGTAGAGTACGAAAACATCCTTGAGGCTACCCCGTTAGCCTTCCGTACCCACCTCTAACATTTCCTCTTCCTTACCCCGAACAGGGAGAAGTTGGTTTTTTGCGGTTTCCCAACTTCATTGCACAATTATACCTGTTCGTCCCAAGAAAATAGCCGCAACTATTTTCTCCACTCGAACGCTCACTGTCCACGCTGCGCTCAAAGCCACCTCCTGACCGCCGACGAGGGACGCAGGTTCGCCTGTCGTTGTACAATGGTTTCTAGGGAGCTTGGTCGAAAGCAAAGCACGGACAGTACACGTAAATGTCTATGGAACCAACAACAATCCATCAAACTTTCTTCTCTGTTGACTTCTGGCCTTCTGGACAACACCGTCTGGCATAACCCAGGATCCAAGAACACCAGGACACGGCGCTTGCCCCGGTGTGGTTTTCGGACTGTTTGCTTTGCTGCCAACACAATACATTCACCTCAAACCCTGAAGAGGACAAAATCCTAAACGGGGAAGCACATTGAACGCATTTCTTCTAAACATTATCTAGACAAGCAAATCAAACAATGTGGCATGGCGTAAAATCTATAGTTCCTTTTTAAATATTTACAAAACCAAACATGTTATGTACATACAACCTTATACCAAAAGAAAGGTTGTAATATTTACTACAAAATGCAATAATAATATACAGGGTGTTCCATTTAAAAAAAATGAGAAAATTTTGAATTTGCAAATAGTGATCACACTGTATATTTTATGGCTGTAAGTAAAACATATAAAATTATTTAAAAATGACACTATATTATAAAAACTTTGACCTACTACTTAAATTTTTATTACCTTGGAAACATAATCCACAGCCCTATAAATATTACCATTTTTCTCAATAAAAATGTAAATATTTCGAAAATTATTAACTTTAGGCCTATAAGACCTTTTACAAATTTTTCATATTTTTAAAAACTATATTCAAAAATGATTTAATATATAGGGTGTTCCATTTGAAAAATAAAACTTTGGTTCATACCGTCGTTCTGACTCACCCTGTATAATCGAAAATATTTTTAAATTATAGACAGTTTTGATGTACATTAGTTTTGTTAAAAACATTTTTTTGTATATCCCATAGTTTAGCCGTAATCAAAGAAAATCAGAGGTTTGGCGCACCCTGTATAAGGGAAATGCTGAAGGAGTCAGACAGATCCACCGTCTGCCATTTCGGAATTGAGGACTAGACTTAAAGAGTTTTTCGTGCCAAAGGCAGTGGCGGATCTATAAATTTACCTTGGGAGGGTAAATTTGAGCTAGGGGACTTTCCAATGAAAAACCAACCAAAAGACATAAAAAAGATAAACTCAAAAGGCTACATAAAATACATAAATAATAAATTATAGGCGTTAAGTTCCGTTACTCGAATAATTACGACAAGACTAGAAAAAAATTGGATTTCTACCAACCCCGAAAACAAGCTGGCTTTCGGTCAAAATTTGGAACAAACGATCACCTACAAACAGTAAAAACGTTAATAGAAAAATCGATAGAATATAACAGATCAATGGTACTTATCTTCGTAGACTTTCACAAAGCCTTCGACACTGTGGAATTAGACAGCATTATAAATGCTCTGAACAATAGTAAAATAGACTACCGGTGTAAAAAGTTAGTACAAACATTGTACCAAAACGCCACAATCCTTGTAAAACTACATGATACCACCAGAGAAATTCATATCAGGCGAGGTGTGAGACAGGGCCATACTCTCTCACCTATATTATTCATAACGGTCCTCGAATACGCCACTAAAATGCTAAAGCGGGAAAACATAGGAATAAAAATAGATGGGGAAATGCTCAATCATTTGTGTTTTGCCGACGATATAGTACTTATTACAGAAAATATGGGTGAAGCACAACAAAAATGCTACACGAATTAGAAAACATATCTTCAACAATAGGTCTTAAACTGAAAATCAGTAAGACTAAATTTATGACAAATTTAGTTCCCAGCGAACACCTAACTATCCAAAATCAAGTGGTAGAAAATAAAAATGTATACCATTTTTATTCAATAACAATAACTTAAGATGTAAACTAATAATACTTTCCCGTAATAAAATGTCTTAATGATCAGGTATGCTGTCTATTTTAGATTATAAATATAAAGAAAATTACATATTATGTCTGCTTCAATTCTACAACATTGGTTGTATTTTCTCTCTTGTTTTAGCTAAACAATGTTTATTGTGTGGCTTAATATTATACAGATAAATAATTACTATTTCTTTAACAAAAAGAAAACAATAAACAAAGATGTCGTGTAGGTTAAATAATGCCATGTTTGAACTAAATATTATTGATTATTATTAGTATTAATAGTTCTTATGCGGGGCCGTGCGTATTTGTTTTTTTGTATTTCCTAAATTTTTCAAAATTAATATCTACATCTTTATAAAAAAAATGTACTAAAATAAGTTTACTCTTTCTACATAACGATTTTGTTTTAGTGAATTGCTGATATACAAAGTGGCAAAGTGTTATTAACAAAAGAAGGAAACATTGAGAAAGTTGGATTTGCCTCTCCATCCTTTTATTGTTGTGTAGAAGTCAGTGGTTTAAGAGTGGAGAAAATATTTGTATGTAATAATAACGTTTTATATCTTGTTTTTATTAATAAATAATTATTTTACCTTAACACAATGATTTATTTCGCCGTATGTAATATCACTTTATTTTCAAGAAATATTAACTTAATCCTAAATATACGATTATATCTGCGAAATATATTTCTTATCATTAAATACATTTAATTATTAATAGTAGGATAATAATATTTCTTACTAAGAAATATTATTTCTCAGAAAGAATAGTTTTGTAATGTCAAGAAAATATATTTTTATGACTAATAAAATCAATTAACATCAAGTGTAATTTCTTTCTGATAAATGGTTGAAGTTTGCCAGAAAGTGATAGTTCAATCATGTTTAAGATATACGAGTACTTCCTTGGCTATAGCAAAGTTTATTTGAAATATTTTAGAAAATTATATATTACATACAAAGATATATTTCTTAGGCAATATGCTAAGTCGATCTTTCCTAAAATATAATTAAAGTTTCTTTATGTCAAGAATTTTTTTCTCTTGGTGTAGGTGTTTGTCTCTTCGTTAAGATTTTCATAAAGAGTTTGTACATACGTGTCAAGAGACTGATGGGTCTCTAATTTTCTAATTTAGTAATATTACCTTTTTTGTGTAACAATACTATCACTGTACTGAATCATACCCACATGTTAAGCAGGTAACTCACGGTACTGCGGTGTCGTTCGACAAGATCGTCAAAGAAATAAATTCTGCAGTACTGCAGCAGACAGGTCAGTCTCTCTGTGGCAAATTGTAACGATTTTGTTGGATGCACGGTCACGCATGATCAAAATTTTTGCTAATTCGTGGAATTCGACGAAGTTGAACGACGCCTCAGTACCGTGAGTTGCAGGCTTAAGCATGTGGGTATGATTCATTTACGTTTAGTGAAACTTGCCAGTTGAGATTTGATAATTATATTGCATAAAAAAATTATTGAATGCGTCACAAAAAAAATTATATATATAATAGATTTCTACGGCTGTTGCCGCCTCTCCATACCCAGCTTTTAACTTTTTCTATCGTAACACATATCTTCATCTAATTGCCTCGAATCCATTGTTTCCTGAATATTGTCCCTCCAGCTTCTCCGTGGTCGTCCTCTTTTTCTTCTCTCTGGTGGGACCCACTCTAATATTTTCTCGGCCAGCGAGTCTCATTCATTCTTTTAACGTGACCGAACCATGTCAGCTGTCTCCTTTCAATATCATCTATTATAGTTTTTTCCAACTTCATATTATGTTCTCTAATTGTTTCATTTCTTACATGTTCTAATCTTGAGACCTGACAACTTCTCCTCAAAAAGTCCATTTCTGTACTTAGTAGCTTATTTTTATTTCTTGCACTTATGTCCCAAACTTCTGCACCGTAGATTTTTATTTAGCGCTCTTCATTATACTTTCATATATTCTTCTCTTTGTTTCCTTCCTGATATATTTGTCCCATAAAATTTAATTGAGGGATCTAGTGGTGCTTCTACCTTTATTGATTCTGTGTTGTATTTCATCTTCACTGTTTCCTCGTTTGTTAAATATAGCTCCCAAATATTTGCATTGTTTCACACCAACAATATGTCCTTGTTCCAATGGTAGGTTTTCAATGTCTTCATTTCCCACTATGAGGTATTCTGACTTGTCCATATTTATTGCTCATCCTACCTTTTGGTAATATTCATTTAGCTTCCGTATCATATAGCTTAAGTCATCTTGATCTTGGGCTATAACAACTTGGTCGTCCGCAAAGTATAATGTAAATAGGGAGTCGTCTCCCACTTTCAGTCCCATCGGTTTTACTGTTTTTGCCCACCTCTGTAAGGATTGGTCAAGATATATTTTAAAGAGAGTGGGAGATAGACAACATCCTTGTCGAAGGCCTTTTGAAGTATTAAATGCCTCAGTGAAATTTTTGCCGTTTTTGATTCTGGGTTAGTGGTGAAAAAAAATTATCATATTTCATATTATATACTTCATAAAATCCTGAAGCAGTGGATGCAATAACCTGTCTGATAGTTGCGGTAAATCTGAGAATACACGGAAAGTTAAATCAAGTAGAGTTACAGTGGAACCTCGATTATCCGTCTCTCCATTAACCATCACCTCTGTTAACCGTCAGGGTACATACAAACGTTGTATTGACTACATAAGCAAAAATTTTAAAGTAAAAAAAGTTAATTTGATTTGTGATGAGGACACAAACGGCTATCCATTGCTGATAGCTAAAGAAACCGTTGAAATGGCAACAAAAGCGGACCAAACAGATTCAGAAGCTGACACAGACTTGGAATATGAGTGTAGATATGTTGATGAACCTATTGTAACTGACAAAGATTTACGTAAATAATCTAGAGAAGCTGCATCGCACATGCAATGAGTCATCGAGTGGTATTCTCAACAAGAAGTAGGTAGATTGCATGATCTTATGCCGATTAAGAATTTCGGCCGTCGCAAAATGAGAAGCAACAGTAAAACAAACAAAGATTTCAGAATATTTCAAATTGATTCGATTAAACGAACACAAATCCCTCTTATATTGTCAAACAAAACATACAAATGGAATTTGAGAGTTGTAGGTATACCCTATTCCACGAACATACACCTGTTTTGGATTACTTCGACAACGAAAATTTTACTGTGCAAAATAAGAAGAACGAAAGTAAATTGCAAATTACATTGTTGTTTATTGGAATAATTATTAGCGCCATTTACTTTCGTACTTCTTAGGTTGCACAGTAAAATATTCGTTGTCGAAGTAATAAAAAACAGGCGTATGTTCGTGGAATGGCCCATACTATGAATTTTTAATTTTTTTAATGTTCTGTTAACCGTCTTTTTGATAATCCGTCATACCCTTGGTCCGGTGCCCTGACGGATAATCGAGGTTCTACTGTATGTGAAAACAAGGAATTTCAATTAGCGTAAGTATACCTGTCCAAGCTCTGGTATGGAATAATACTGGAATTTGAACACAACTAACTAATTAATTATATTTATAATACTTGCCTGTCAAGCGTTTATTATACGTTAAAGTTTAATAATCTTATGCTATGTTTTAGTTCATTGTTAAATATTAAATTAGTTTGCTTTCATTTAAATATAACTTTTCTACTAAAAGCTTCAAAAGCGTCTTTTTTTAACTTGTTACTATAGACCATCTCTAGTCAACAATGGAAGTAACTTACATTTGAATAGAATCGTTGCGCTACATTGGCGCGGAGCCAAAACAATGCAGATCTTGAATTATTAAACATCAAGAACGTATACCATAAAAGAACACCGAAATATATGTGTTTATGGCCCTCCTAAATAAAGCTAATTATCCCCATCTACATAAGTACCTTTAAATATTGGTTTTTATTTAAAAAGTTTATTTTCTTTAACATTTTATGGTGCATGATAGGAGAGAAGAGATTTGTCAGGGAAAATGATTTTTTAGAATTTAATAACTTCAAATTCATTTTTCCAGTGAACAGGTAATGCCTGTCATGCATGCTTCACCCATATGCAATTACAACATAAACTTAATGATTTTTTATCGACAAAATTGTAGTCGTATATACTTTTTCTACAAATAAAAATTTAATTTCTTTACAAATTTAGAACAAAAAAGATATACGAAATTTAAAATATATCGCTAATGTCTTCACAGGCCTCATCCGACCGAACGCGTAATTTTTTTAATAACTTTATGCTTTATCTCTATACGCTTGATAGAAAATTACCTCTGTAGTATTTCTATATTTAGTACAGTATGTTTACATCGTTGCACACTAGAGTGAGTTGGGAAATGGAATTCTTGTCGAATAGGACTTGACATTCGCTCTAAACGTGCATCTAAATATTGCTGAAAAACGAGATATTTGCATGAATTATTTTTAAGTCTTGGTAGTGTATTGCACAATGCACATATTATAACAGCATGCTGCAGGTAATGTGCTAACCAAATTTAATCACCAATATCTTTGATCCTCTTTAACACCAATAAAATATACAAACTCAAATATTGCAAGTATTGACCTCATTTATATCCAATAGTATTAGTTGCTCTAGTTGTAAGCACCAAATATATCCTAAAGTTCCGTCAAGTGTACGCCCCTTCTACAGGACATCCAGACGACGAAGTCCAAATATTCTGCGACAAAACATACTGTGACAGGGGCGGCTTTACCTATTGTGCAGGGTGTGCGGTGCACACGGGCGCCGGGATGTTGGGGGCGCCAAGCGCCAAAGAGCAGGTCCTTTACTTTGTTCTTCAACATAAAATATGCTTTAAAACGATTAATGAAAAATTACATTTGATTCTACTACACCTTTGGATATTTTAAATTACTTGTATACAAATAAATTACTTTCACTCTTCTCAAATTTGTTCACTGCTCTTAGAATTTACCTCACATTGCCAGTGACAGTAGCGCACAGTGAAAGATGATATTCAAAATTTTCTAAGGTCAACATTGTCGCAAAGTTGATTGACAAAGGGCCTAGCCGGGTAAAATGATGAAAAGTGCCCCCAACTCGATTCGAATTCCATATAGGTCACCGTTTAGCATATATAGTGAAACTAAATTTCTGAAATTTTTAGCCCCCTAGATGGTCATGTGACCCACCTAGAGCCTAATTTGGGTTTTTATGTTTTTATTTTTTATCTCAGCCGCATCGAGAACTAGCCAAAAACTTTAAATAAGAAAGTTGTAAGCTTTAAAAGTTCTGTCCGAAATTTTTTTTTTTAATTTTTGGCGGGAAATTTAAATTTTAGAACGATTTTAAAATTTTAAATGAGTATAAAAAAACAACTAAGACATTCATTTTCACGAAAAAAATATATATAACGTGTATTTTTGCATAATGTTTCACCCTGAATTTTTTCAAATGTTTAAAATTGGTGAAACGCACCTTTAAAAATAAAAAACCGCATTTTTTCGTTTTTTTTTTTCGTTTTTTGATACAATTTTATACATATTTTTCAAAAAAGGTAACACCGTCACTGGAGTAGGTAAAAAACTGAAAAATAATTGGAGTTAGCTTAATAAGAAATTTTTGTAACGCCATCCATTTTCAAGATACAGGGCGTTGAAGAAAACAAAATTTTACACATTTTTTACGATTTTGCCGAAACTACTGGCAACATTGTAATAAAACTTGGCGGGTTTTTGAGAGGTAGTTATTGTGCATGTTTTGACATACAATTAAGGATTTATATTCATCATTGGCGCGCTTAGGGGTAATGGTCTGAACTTTTCAAAGAAAAAAAGATAGTACGCCACTGACATATTTCAAATTAACAATCATTTTTGAATTCCTCGTTCAATTTATGACAAAAAATTTATCTTTTCATACGACGCGCCATTTTTATTCATAAATAAACATCTTAACCCTTACATAGTATTCGAATTAGTTTTTATATTGGATGTACGAGTTTCTGTAGATGCAGAAACTACTAATAGTAGTATTTTATTTCATATAAGTTCGAATACTTTGTAAGGGTTAAGATGTTTTATTTTTTAATAAAATTGGCGCGTCGTATGAAAAAATAGGAAGATAGATTTTGTATCACAAATTGAACGAGGAATTCAAAAACGATTGTTAATTTGAAATATGTCAGTGGCGTACTATCTTTTTTCTTTAAAAAGTTCAGACCATTACCCCTATGCGCGCCAATGACAAATATAAAATTCTTAATTGTATGTCAAATAATGCACCACAACTACCTCTTAAAACTCGCCAAATTGTATTACAATGTTGCCAGTAGTTTCGGCAAAATCATAAAAAATGTGTAAAATTTTGTTTTCTTCAACGCCCTGTATTTTGAAAACGGATGGCATTACAAAAAATTTTTATTAAGCAAACCCCAATTATTTTTCAGTCTTTTACCTACTCGAGTGACGGTGTTACCTTTTTTGAAAAATATGTATAAAATTGTATCAAAAAACCAAAAAAAAACCGAAAAAATGCGGTTTTTTATTTTTAAAGGAGCGTTGCACCAATTTTAAAAATTTGAAAAAATTCAGGGTGAAATATTATGCAAAAATACACGTTATGCATTTTTTTCGTGAAAACGAATGTCTTAGTTATTGTTTTATACTCATTTAAAATTTTAAAATCGGTCTAAAATTTAAATTTCCGCCAAAAATAAAAAAAAAATTTTCTGACAGAACTTTTTAAAGCTTACAACTTTTTTATTTAAAGTTTTTCGCTAGTTCTCGATGCGGCTGAGATAAAAAATAAAATCATAAAAACCCTAATTAGGCTCTAGGTGGGTCACATGATCACCTAGGGGGCTAAAAATTTCAGAAAGTTAGTTTCAGTATAGATGCTAAACGGTGACCTGTATGGAATTCGCATCGGTTTAGGTGCACTTTTCATCATCTTACCCGGCTAGGCCCTTTATCACTAGTAAGTATTGAAATAAAAATTGAAGTAAATTATATTATTCAAGATTCTGCTAATGCAAAAGCACGAAAAGTATCCTTTTTATAATTATATGTTGCAGTATGTGCGTCCTGTAATAATTCGTTAATTTTTTTTTTGAAATATTCACAGCGTTGTTCTTTTTTATTCATTTAACCAATTCCTTCCTAAAAGTACTATTTACTCGTGGACTCAAACCTTTCCAAGTTCCTCAACAAATTTTTAACCTTACCTCAGAGATAAAAGTTAATTTTTAATTAAATATTTTTAACAGATTTGGGTAGGTTGTTCTGCAACCTGTAAATTGCAATATTTGCATCTGGATTTTTGTTTACATTATAAGCGTACCTAATGCCTTTAATACCCCATGTACTAGTACTAGATAGGTACCTATTCGACTATTCCATTTTGACTGCGCGTCCACCAAAGGGCGCCAGGGCATCGACTGCACACGGGCGCTACATGGGCTAGAGCCGCCTCTGTGTGCAATCGACTATTTCTTAACAAACAAAAAATAATTATTTAAAGATGTAAATGTGTTAAACCAGTTCAGTGCAAGTAGTGATCATAGGTTAGTAACAGCTAAAATAACGATATCGACCGAAAAAGAAAGAATCAAAGTGATTAATAAAAAAACAACCAAAGAAAGGGTCAACCAACTAATATTCAGGAGTTTGAAAAATATATTAATAATACGTTGAAAGATGCAGCAACACAGACGTTTATATATTGAACAAACAAATAATCACCACAATACAACAGGCTCACACTACATATTGTCCAACAAACCAAAAAGATGAAAAACTAAGTCAACCTACGAAAACCATTATAGAACTAAGGGGGCAGATGAAATGAGATAACAGTTGAAACAAAGAATCCGCGCTAAATCAAATAAATAAGATGATCACAAAGGCAATAAGAAAAGACAAAAGAAACTACAATGTAGAAAAAACAAAACAAGCAATAGAGCAAAAAAAGAACATGAAAGTTTTGAAGAGAAGCGTACAAAAGGAAAAATAGAAATTAACAAACAAACTAAGAAACAGAACTGACGAACAAACTACGAACAGAAATGAAATATTAACAATAGTCGGAGAGTTCTACACGGAGTTATACAGATCAAGAAAAAAATGATGACAATAGGCAACCTCCAATTACAGTAAAAATTGGGCTATTAAACCAAGGATCAGATTTAATGCCCTATATAACAAATTCAAAAATCAAAGAGGCACTGAAGAAAATGAAAAATAATCGAACCCCAGGTAAAGATGGAATAGTATCAAAAGAAGCAATAAAAATTGGAGGAGATATATTACTGGCAAAAATTAAATATTTTTTAAAAGGCAAATGTTTTGACCAAAATATACTATTCATTTGTTACGATAAATTCATTAGTTTTCGAGATATTTGAAGTTAAAAACGAAGGGGCATAATACATTAATTAAAATAACTGTGCCGTTTCATTTTTAACTTCAGATATCTCGAAAACTAATTGTACTAAAATAGCCATTCCGTCAGTGGAGTAAAATTTGGGAAGGGTCAGCTCCATTCACTTTCCCTCGTCGTACGCAACTGGTAATAGCCAGAAACGTTTGTTTAACATAATTTAGTAGGGTATATAGTACCGACATTTGCTGCCAGGTATGACAAGGATATGCCAAATGGTTTTTAGTAACTAAAATGAAATGCAATAAACTGAATTTTGCATCGTTGATATAAAATGCGTTTATCTCAAAAACTGTTGAGTTTAGCGAGATAAATGTAGTATACCTTTTTTAAGTAAAAATAATAGGTAGTGGAATAAAAGTTTTCATCTCAAAATTATCTAGAATAGGGGATAAAAAAATTGTACGTATTAAATTAGCGCTGAAAGACGTATGTGGCGCCCTCTGGGTAATATATAATTTTTGATGGAGAATTTAGGTTTCTCGTCCCAAAAAACCCCTACTTACCAAATTTCGTATTGTAATCCCAGGCCTGTCAAGAAATACTTAAAAATAAATTAAATAAAAGTTTTTCTTTGGCACCCTGTATTTCGTTTATTATCAACTTTCGTACTTAGGTAAATTAATTTAAATCGGCCTATTTTAAGCTCAGAAATCTAAGGTTAAGCTATGGCCCATTCTTTATCAAACACCCTGTATCTGTGTTGTGTACAGGGATCATCAGTTTTTCTAATCCTTTGTTGTCGTGCCCTTTCTAATCCTTTTTAATTCCACTCACCTTTGAGCTGCTCAGGTCACACACAAATAATTAACCAATGTCAAGTGTATGAGAGAGACTTAAAAACAATAGTAAATATTTACATCAATCACACTATAAAAGTTGTATATAAAGATATACAAACGATATCTTCCCGTAAAACTGTATCTTCTCGTGTTCACTTGTATACTGAAGAAATCTTTCAGCAAGCATTTTATGAAAGAAAACAAAATATTACTCTCACTGGTACACTCATAATCATATACAGAGAGGATCTAAATTATGGAATAAATTAATTTTATCTAAAATGGACGACTTTGGAGAAAAATCCTGAAACAGGTCGATTTTTATTTTCAAATCACAATTGTTTGCCATTATATTTCATACTAGTGACGTCATCCATCTGAGCGTGATGACGTAATCAATGATTTTTTAAATAGGAATAGGGGTCGTGTAGCACCTCATTTGAAAGGGTGTTCAATTCTCTATTCAGTAATATAAACCATAATATCATTATTTATACAAAGTGACCAAAAAATAATTTTTGAATTAAAATAATTGACGCAAAAAGAAGAATGTATGTCATTTATTTAACTCAAAATACATTGTACGGCTGTCAGTAAATAGAAAAAAAATGTTTATTTCACAAATAAACATTTCTTTTCGCTTAAATTAAATCACAAACAGCCTCCCACCTACCTCTTGGCAGTTTGAACATTTAATTTAAACAAAAAGCAATGTTTATTTGCCAAATAAACATTTTTTTTCTATTTTCTGACGACGACAGAATGTATTTCGAGTTAAATAAATTGCATACTTTCTTCTTTTTTCGTCAATTAATTTAATTCAAAAATTATTATTTTAGCCACCCTTTGTAAATAATGATATTAATGTTTATATTGCTGTATAGTTAATTAAACACCCTTTCAAATGACGTGCCACACGACCCCTATTCCCATTTAAAAAAATCATCGATTACGTCACCACGCTCATATGGATGACGTCACTAGTATGAAATATATGCCAAAAAATTGTAATTTGAAAATAAAAATCGAACTGTAAAAATCTTCTACTAAACTAGTACTTACAAGAACATTGAAAAGCAGTGGACAACGTTCAAACAGCGCTAATGCTTGCTTGAAAACGTTCGATAGGATACGGTACGCTAAGAATATCAAGAATTCTCCTGTTTTAAATCAGGCTCATTTAATACACTTTCTTCATTATTAATCAAACCGTATTCCTTTTTGTTTTCATTGCTTTTTTCTCCATTGTAAACTATAAATATATGTATACGATTAAAAGGAGAAAGTTAGAATATCTCGGACACATAATGAGAAACGGCACTAAATACAAATTACTAAAAGTAATATAATATAAAAATAATACAATAAAATAATTATAGCCAGAATGATCGCCATTATTCGAAACGAATGAACACCAAGAGAAGAAGAGGAAACTATAAATGCTTGTCAAAGCGTACTATTAATACAATAAAAGAGTAAAATATTGTTAGACAATAGGGAACTTGCATAAATTTTTAAATATTAAAATAATATTAAAAAACATAAGGTAACATGATCTTAAAACGCTTGCATGCGAAAACAACAAATATTTTTAACCCGTACGCTAATTACGACGATTTGAAAATGCTATAAAATTTAAATATCTTAGGAGGCTCTTGAACGTCCTTCTATTGGTTCGACGTCACTGGCCACCGTCAACTGGGCTAGCTAGTCGGAAACAACGCAATTAGGGTAGGTATCACGGGTATATTACATTTTAATCGTCTTTAATGGAAAATTCCTAGGTATTATTTATGTTCATCTTATATATTGTAATAAGTAGTTCCCCAATCAGCTTAGTTTTAAACTGAAATTGATAAAGTTGAGTGCTATTTTGTAAATAGTTTAAAACGCATAATATGACGGACGAGGGTTTTTCAATAAGTCAATCTGACTAACTTACCTACCGTTGATGTCTTCGTCGTGGCAACTTTTATAAAAAGTAGTGAAAGCTCTATTCTATTAGAGAAATGCGAGGTGTCAAGGCAAATAAGTAAGAGTTATTAAAAAGCATGTTTAAACCGTTAATAACAATAGTTTGGTACCATTATATTATAGTACACGGTTTACCCTGTGGGTTTGATCTACCTACCTCTAATCGAAGGATTTCGTATATCCTGGAAAAGATTACGGTGTAATTTGCATTATAATAAAGATAATATTTTATTGTAATGTTTATTAGTACCTACTGGAGCCTTTCATTATTGTGTTCAAAGCCTTCTGAGAAAAGATTATGGTGACTAGCAGACGTACCGATAGAACGTGTACATAGCCAACAAAATCCTTCTTTACAAAGTTAATAATACGCATAAATAAGAAGAATCATTATTGTAATTTTACAAGTTAATATCTTTATCATCTCAGCTTATACTTACACCGCATCCCTCGGTAAACCGCAAGCTATAGTAGAAACCCGACTGTAGACCGCATACTATAGTAGCACCAATACTTTTTAGTTACTCTTACTTTTATTACTAAAAGTTTTGTTTATTTTTAAGTTACTTGTTTCTTCTTTGTTCTTCAACACAAGAAACGACAAAAGTAATTTCATAAAAAAGAACTTTTTGATACATGTCAACAGAGATAAAATGTTAATATTTTGTCTGTCACAGAAAAAATCATTTTTGCCACAGAGTAAAACAAGATATTTCAACTATATTATTTATCTATGGGCAAACTACATTAAATGCAATAGCCCACCCCGAACGGGCAAACGATACGAGTGGCCTGTGACGTCAGACCCCAGGTCTCGCTTTTGAAGTTGTTTAAAACGGAAATTTTAGGCGCGAAACTTTGATTAGATGTTGTACGTACACTATTCATTGTTAAGACGTAATATTTTGAATATAACATTTTAAAACATAAATTAACAATTTTATGCAAAAAATTTTTTAGTGCAAGTACCCTATTATGTAACTGTCACGATCAAGGGATTAAAATATCCTTAATACAATTATGTTGCGACCCTTTTCTATGTTAGGCCAGCCAATTAGTTAGGGACACCATTGCAGTACCTATAAAAAGGTAGATTCCGGTGAAATATGACAAATGTATAAACGGACTTCAAATACAGCAAATATTAATAGACGGATGTACATGGTAAACAGCAAGTACACTGCAAAAAAATAAATATAGATATATTTGTATAGATACAGTAAAAACCCTAAGGGAGTTATTAGTGTTTGCTATACAAGATATGAAAAACTTGTGGCTGAAGGTTCCAAACGAAAGCCAAAAAGCCAGAAAAGATATGACAATTAAGAAATAGGTGGTCCTTTTATATACACATACATAGTTTCAAAAGTTATGTATCACCTAAAATTATGCTCATTTTTATAGTTAATTTTTTAGTTGGGCAAATATTAAGTAAACCTTCTTATTTGCACTTACACCGGGTGGAAGAAAAGAAATGGTTTTCTTATGTTAAATTTGAGACACCTTGTAGGGAGGACAAGGTACAAGTAGTGTGAGTAGACATCTATACCGTATTGTAGTCTTATGTTTGGTGAACATTTTGTTTTTTAAATATTCCTGATCTTTTTATAAACAAAGAAAATTGACGGTTTTATTATTTATTTTTAAAGTGTTGTAACTGAAGCAAAAGTTTGAGATGTAGTTCTTCCCTGTAGGGAAGAAAAGGTACAAAGGTGCTTACACATCGAAATTATGTTGTAGTCTCATATTTTTTGTGATGAGAGGACTTCATCACGAAACAAATACTGAAACTATAAAACAGTCATTGCAAAAACTTGGCCATGAGGCAACAAATATATCCACAATATAAAACAGAATTACAAAAATAGCCTTGCCTATGTTCTACATTGATATTAAGCCCAATGAAAATAACAAGGAAGTATATAATATTACGAACCTCGAAAATAATATCGTTAAATGCGAACCTCCATACACCAAGAGAATAAATAATACCTCAATGTACTAGATGCCAAGCTTTTGGTCACACCAAAGCTTACTGCAGGAAGATTTTCAAATTTGTCAAATATGCAGGACTACATGAAACAAAAGATTGCTCTCGCAAAACAAGAGATGAACATGTAAAATGCGCCAACTGCGGAGGGAATCACCCTGCGAATTACAGAGGCTGCAACGTACACAAACAATTACAGCAACAATTGTATCCAGCATTACGAAAAAAAAGCAACGCCTTACCACAAAATCAACAAACAGCTAACAGATATATACAACCTGGAATGACATATGCCCAAGTAACAAATAACCAAGTACAAACCAGTCAAATAATACAAGAATATAACCAGTCTGTCAACAGCATGGCTAAACTAGAGGAGATGTTAACCAAACTAATGGAGCAAATGGGGACAATGTTAAATTTACTTACCGCAGTCGTTAGTAAATTAGCTTAATGACAGTACAACCCAAATATAAAATAGCTATCTGGAATGCCAATGGCCTACAACAACACGCGTTAGAAATAAAAACCTTCCTCATTGAGCAAGATATCGATATAATGATGATTTCCGAATCACATTTTACAGATAAAAATTATCTTTGTATTTCGAAATACAAATTATACTTCACAAAACATCCAGATAACAAATCTTATGTAGGTATTGCTATAATCATAAAGGAAAACATCAAACATTACGAAAGAGAGAAATTCGACAAAAATTACCTACAAGCTACTAATAGTGTTACAATCGGGGATGAGCACGGTCATATAACAATGTCTGCCATATACTGCCCACCCAAACATAATAACAAACAGATACAGTTTGAAGGTTTTTTCAATACACTTGGAACCAGGTTCTTTGCAGGAGGTGACTATAACGCTAAACATGTCACTTGGGGCTCACGAATTACAACTACAAAAGGAAGAGAATTAGTCAAAACAATGAAGGTTACAATCTACAACAAATATCTACAGGCGATCCAACATATTGGCCGTCAGATAGTAATAAAATTCCAGACGCCATAGACTTTTGTATTACGAAAGGTATTGATACTAAGAAATGTAAAGCAGAATCTTGTTTTGATTTATCATCCGATCACTGTTTAGTAATAATAAAGGTCAATTCTCAGATTACAAATAAAGAAACACAACCTTCTCTGTACCACAGTAGGACGAACTGGAACATATTCCGGGACAAACTAGATAATTTAATTTTCCTAGACTTACCGATAAAAACTGTACTAGACATCGAAACAGCAGTCGAAACGCTAACAAAGAATATACAAGAAGCATCTTGGTTAGCCACTACAAACTATGAAATACCTCTAGGCAAAAGTGGAACATCCCCTACAATTAAAGAAAAAATTGCTCTCAAAAGACAATTACGGAAACAATGGCAACAGGCAAGGACTGGTGAAAACAAGAAGAAACTTAATAAAGTAACCAAAGAATTAAAACAACTAATACAAGAAGAGCTAAACCAAGGCATTCGAGACTATCTAGAAAGTCATACACCTACAGAAGCAACGGAATATTCATTATGGAAAGCAACAAGAAAACTCAAAACGCAACAACTTCCAAATCCACCAATCAAAAACTTCAACAATACATGGGCTAGAAGCAATAAAGAAAAAGCTGAAGTCTTCGCGTAATACCTAAAAAATGTATTTAAACCATTTCCTTCCGAGGTATCCACCGCAGAAGAAAAAGAAATAATGGACTACCTAGATGCCCCATTTCAAATGGACTTGCCTCTACATAAATTTACTGTAATAGAAGTCAAACACATTGTAAAGCATGAAATCAACATAAAAAAGGCACTTGGATTCGATCTAATTTCTGGAAAAATTCTACAAGAGTTACCTGAAAAATGTTAAAAACTTATAACCTTCATATTCAACGTAATGCTACGGACGAGTTACTTCCCCTGCACCTGGAAGGTTGTACAAATCATCATGATCGCTAAGCCCGGAAAAAAACCAGAAGTCTTCTCCTCATATAGGCCAATAAGCCTGCTCCCAATGTTATCCAAATTTTTCGAAAAGCATGCCAGTAGGCTCGAAATAATAATAAATTCAAAAAAATTCATTCCAGATCATCAGTTTGGATTTCGAAAAAAGCACGGAACAATTGAGCAGGTTCACAGATTAGCTAACCAAATCTACAGGGATCTGAACGGTAAAAGATATTGCTCAGCAGCCTTCTTGGATATATCACAGGCATTTGACAAAGTGTGGCATAGCGGCTTAAAATTTAAATTGAAAGAACTCTTATCCTATCCCCACTATCTACTACTAAAATCCTACCTTTCGGACAGACATTTCTTCGTGAAACAAGGGAGTGAACTTACTGCATTACATCCAATATATTCTGGCGTTCCTCAAGGTCGCGTCTTGGGACCTATATTGTTTCTCCTTTATACAGCTGATCTGCCAAGAACAAGAACCACCATTGTAGCAACATTCGCTGATGACACAGCGGTCTTGGCATCCCACACCAAACCGGCCTCAGCCTCAAAGAACCTTCAGACAAACCTTGATAAAATCCAAACGTGGCTAAAAAGATGGCGTATCAGAGTTAATGAAACGAAATCTACACAAGTGAGATTCATTTTACGCAGAGAAATATGTCCACCAGTAAAAATCAACGACTGCTACCTCCCACAAGCTGACGATGCTAAATATCTTGGCATTCATTTGGACCGACGGATGATTTGGAAGAAACATATATTCAACAAAAGAAAACAGCTAGGCCTTAAATTTAGCAAAATGTATTGGCTGATTGGACGCAAATCTAAATTACCATTGGACAACAAAATACTGTTGTATAAGGCCATTCTCAAACCTGTGTGGACATATGGTATACAACTTTGGGGAACCGCCAGTAACTCCAACATTGAGATCCTTCAAAGATTCCAAAACAAAGTGTTGCGAACCATCGTCGATGCACCTTTCTACATCCCCAACAGGGTCATTCTACAAGACGTCAAGTTGGAATCCATCAAGGAAGTGATCTACTAGTTCAGTGTTCGTTACAGTGAAAGAGTGTCAGTGCATCCTAACGTGTTGGCCAACCGCCTAAACGTGCCCGATGTCAACGAAGTGCGTAGACTTGGACGCCTGCTGCCTGCCGACCTGTCTACAGGCTCAGATAAGTTTTAGCTTTTAAGGTCATATAGACACCAATAAGTACTCTCATTGTCAAAAAAACACTAAATTTAAATTTAGCTAGTTCTTTAAAGGAGATCACTCACTGGAGTGATACTCTACATGTCAATCTCACATTTGTCAAAGCAAACGCTTATTGCCCTTCCGGCAGATTGCAGAATCCATTAGGGGTTATATAAAAAAATATATATTTTTTATGATAATTTTATTTTTATAGTTTCTCTGATACCTTTATTACAAAGAAACTACACGGTTTTACACTTTAATATGTGTTTTAACTGACGACATGCGATACGTATAGACTTTCGTGCTATGAACCCTATAATGTGTATCCTGAGACTAAGGGGAACTTTTTTTAACTATAACATTTTTAATGTGCATGCCCCTACAGAGGAAAAAGAAGACGATGTCAAGGAAAAATTCTATGAAGACCTAGAAGCTGCATACCATTCATGCCCAAAGAATGACATCAAAATTATTTATGGTGATCTCAACGCAAAAATAGGAAAAGAGCCACAATACCTACCAACGATAGGTAAGCACAGCCTCCATGAAGTATCCAATGACAATGGCATCAGACTAATAAATCTAGCAACTTCCCTTAACATGGTCATTGCCAGCACATGCTTCCAGCGAAAAAATATTCATAACGGAACGTGGAGATCTCCAGATGGGGTTACAGTAAACATGATCGATCATGTTATTATTGACTCTAGACATCACTCAGACGTAATAAACGTATGCAGCAGACGAGGGGCAAATGCAGACTCAGATCACTACCTAGTGGAAAGTAGAATAAGAGCCAGAATCTCAAACATTAAAAAAGAAAAGGAATCCAAAATTGAAAAATACGAAATAAAAAACTTAGCAGACAACAGCAAAAGGGCCAAATACAAAGAATATATAAAAGGAAAGCTAGAAAACAGACAAAAGCACGAGGATATAAACAGAGAATGGGAAGCGTATAAAGACATCACACAAGACGTTGCCAAAGAGACCTTGGGTCTACAAAAAAAGGTCAAACCAACTGAAGGGAAGTGGTTCGATGAAGAGTGTCGTAACATAACAGAGAGAAAAAATAATGTATATCAACGACTACAACAACCACATAGAACAAGACAGGCAGAGGAGGAATATAGAATGCTAAGGAGGAAAGAGAAGAAAATACACCGCAAAAAGAAAAGACAACATATAGAAAAAGAACAAGAAATTGAAAAATTAAATAAATCAACAGAAACCAGGAAATTCTACCAAAAACTTAACAAAAGCAGAAAAAAATTTAAACCAAGAACAATGATGTGCAGAGACAAAGAAGGCGATATAGTAACTCAACAGAGTGAAATACTACAAAGATGGACTGAATTCTTCAAAGGGAAATTTGAACAAAGCGGAGATCCACTATACGATGAAATTATACTGGATCAAACGGATACCAGACAAACAACCCCCCTTTCAGTAGCTGAAATACAAGAAGTTACCAGACTGAAAAACAACAAGTCACCTGGATTGGAAAACATTAGCGGAGAATTAATAAAAGAAGGCGTAAACTCCCTATTGAATGCGATACACGAACTTATAGTGAACGTATGGAATAATAAACAACTGCCACAAAACTGGAATACCGGAGTAATCATTCCACTACATAAAAAGGGAGATCAGCTTCAACGAAACAACTACCGGGCAATAATGCTACTGACTGTGGCATATAAAATACTGTCAAATATTGTGTATGCGAGATTAAGACCATATGCGGAACAAATAGTTGGGGGATATCAATGTGGTTTCTGCAGGCAGAAGTCCACAATAGATCAGATCTTCGTTGTGAGACAAATCTTGGAAAAGACTAGTGAATTTAATATAGAAACACATTATCTCTTCATTGACTTTGAGAGTGCCTATGATAATATCCATCGAGAATTTCTGATCAACGCCCTGAAAGAGTTTAATATTCCAACTTATCTCATTGATATAGTAAAAGAAACACTTAAAGTACAAAGCAGGGTTCGAATTCAAAACGCACTAACAGATACAATGTTAGAACGGGCCTACGACAGGGAGATGCCCTATCCTGTATTCTATTCAACATCAGATTAGAGAAAATAATTATAGAGTCAAAAGTCAACACCAGAGGGACAATAATAATAAAAAGTGTACAAATATTGGGATGTGCAGATGATGTTGATATCATAGCTAGAAGCAAAAGAGAAATGACAGAAGCATTTAAGCTATAGAAAGAGCGGCACAAAACAGTGGCCTAAATATTAATGAAATAAAAACCAAATACATGAAGGCCAGCAAATCGACAGGCCAAAGAAACCTACAGAATCTGACAATAGGAGACTATAATATCGAAAGCGTAAAACATTTTACATCTAGGTGCACTAGTTACCGCAGATAACAATGTCAGCGAAGAAGTTAAGAGAAAAATACATATTGCTAATAAAACATATAATGGACTCATTAAACATCTAAGATCTAACAACATCACGAGAAGAACCAAATGAAAAATATACAAAACCCTGATAAAACCGGTCCTTATATAGGGATCAGAGACATGGACACTGACGAAAAGCGATGAGAACTTAATAGGTACGTTTGAACGAAAAATCCTTAGACACATATATAAGGGGATGAAAGAAAATGACGTATGGCGCAGAAAATATAATTTTGAACTATACGCAGCATACAACGAACCCGACGTCATAACATCCATAAAGATCGGACGTCTGCGCGAAAAAAAAAAGAAAGAAGAACACAAACAAAACTTTATGGGCAGAGCAGCAAAACGTGAACTGGTAATTACTCAGAAAAAACCTGACGTAAATAAACAAGGGAATTCCCAAACAATAACAAAACAGATGTTTCGAAAGGACTGCTTTTTGAACAAAGCAGATTAAAAATGGATCAGTGCATTAATTTAGTAGAGGACGAAAAACCTACTAACGGACGAAGAAAAATTATAGTAGGTAGCAATAGAAATAGTGATGAGGTTAAGGGTGTTCCAAAAATTTCAACTCTACATGTCACAAGAATTAATAAAGAAACTACAACTGTCTCTCTAACCGAGTTAATTAAAGTGAATTTTCCTGAAGCAACATGTGAAATGATTCAATCGAAACATCCAACAATTTACTCATCGTTCAAAGTAAATATATGTTCAGGGAACTTCAACAAGGCCATGAATCCCGAAGTTTGGCCTCACGGAGCTGTTGTAAGCCGTTTTTTTACCACAAGAAAAAACAGACAGAAGAAGCTTAGTTTTTGATCCAGACATTACATTATTAAATATCCCAAGTGTTAGTCAGAAGACTGGTTTTAAATTGGATAAGTTAGAAGTATTCAATTCTCCTAATTTTGATACAGTTGGTAAAAATGCTTCAAGTATCAATCAAAAAAGTTTTGGCTTACTTCATCAAAATATACAATGTGTATCAACAAGCATTGAAAAACTAGAGTTCTTCCTGCAATGCGAAGGTCTACATACTGTATGTGTCTGTTTAACTGAGCACTGGAAATCTAAAGAACAACTAGAACTACATTATATAAATGGATTTTCTCTGGCTTCATCTTTCTGCCGTGACCAAGGGGAACATGGAGGGTCTTCAATCTATGTGAAAGGTACTTGTGGGCGCTATGTTATCCTAAAGAAAGACGGTGTCTACGAACCGTGTCTTTCTTTGGAAGCTCTGAAGAGGTCCTAAATATGATCAAAGAGATTTGTGTATAACTGGGATTTGAAGGTTATGTTAAGTGACTTTGTGTGAAATTGTGATAGAGAGGAAGCTAGAAAAAAATTAAATCGTTCAAATACATCCAAAGAAGATAAATTTTTTTTTATGAAAGAAAATTTACCGCATCCACCAACAGGTTATTAGCGGCATTACTAGATAAACAAAGGTTAACAATGATTTTTAACAAATAACAAATAGCTAGATTTGGTACAAAAATATTGATTTAGATTAGATAGTAAGTCTTTCACTGGACAGTTTTCTCCTGATAAAGCTGGTAGGGTGTTTGGTAAATTGTTTATTGAACGTTCACTTTAATATTTTGGACCCTCAAATGACCAATAACTTTTTGTAAAAAAAAAAAAAAAAAACGTTTTGAGATCATTACATACACACTTGCGCACTAATTCAGATTCCGCACTTGATTGCTGCTTTACGAGTACTTCTGTCTGCCTCTTCATTGCCGATAATTCCTATATGTGATGGGATCCATATAAATTTCGGAGTCGTGTTGGTTTCTTGTGCAATTTGTAGTCCAGTTTTTATTAGTTTCTCTAAAGGACTTTTAGGATACAGATGCTGTATTGCAAGGAGAGAGTTGGGCGAGTCGGTGAGAAACAGAAATATTTAAGAGGTTTGCATGTTTTAGGGCACGATACAGAGCAAATAGTTCATTGAAAGTAAAAAGGAGAATATAACAATAGATAGAAACCAGCTGCTAATCTATGATGACTGTGATGCATCACTTTCTAATCCGGAGCTCACCTCTCCAAGATGAGCAAGTATTTTTTTATTCAAGTTGGTCAGCCTTGTTTTTATTGATCTTTCTTTTAAGTAGGGACGGATTTTCTTAAACATGTCACTGAGACCTCTCAAATCAGAAGTGAAGTCATTGATTTTGATTATGGGGTTCGATAAGCCAGCTATGCTCTCTAGGAGGATGAATAATTGATCACAGTTCAGCGGAAATGCTGGTTCGTGATTATTGATAAAGGTTTTGGCTAGATGTAACATGCTAAAAATGGATACATTCGAATGCGTTGTTTGTTCAAGTTTAGATGTCTTTGGTTTCTTTCGAGTGGCTGTAGGTTTTGGTACTACAAATGGGTTTTTTTTGAAGTGCAATATCGGTTTCTGGAGAGGCGACTTCACTTATAGAGCGTTTTAAATGAGTTTCTTTGTTTTCGGTCACTTCTGTATTTACATTTGGAAATTTTGACTCAGTATGTTGTGAAAAGGTACTTTGGTGTGATGACGTGGTTGGAGCTTGATTAGATTCAGACGTTTCAGGTTGGTTTTTCGTACTGGTAAGGGTTTGCGTAGGAATTGATGCTGTTACTATTTCTGCAGCCGAATCGGCTACAGTTGTAGTCTTTGAAGTTATAGAACTTTGTGGAGTTTGTTGTGTCGCAGATATATTTTTAGGTTCGGTGCAGGCGGCTGCCACGTGTCCTGGTTTTTTGCATTTGAAGCAGACGTTTCCATCTTGAGAAATGAATATTGTGTAGTTTGTGTTTTCGAATGCTATTGTTACGGCGCTTGGGATGGTTAAATTGTGAGGGTTAACATATACTTGCCGTCGAAAGCTTAGGATATGGCTATACTCGGGAAGATTTGCACCCATTTTTAGAAATGTTATGGGAGATACAAGATGTAGACCGATTTTTTGCAGTTCTTTTTCAAGGACATAGTGTGGAATGAACGGGCATACTTGTGACATAACAATTCTTTCGGCAGGTGTTATAAGTCGCCTAGCTTTTAAAAGTTCTCCTCGGATAGTGATTTGGCCATGGTTATCTAAAAACTCATCTAGGATAATTTTGTTCGCAAGATAAATGCAAACTCGGTTGTTGGAAAGGCGGGAGGCGAAAATGATATTTTTAGGTTGAATAATGTTACCAAGAGGGATTAGGTAGTCATGAAGTGGAGTATTTTCGATTGAACTAAAGACTAGTGCTAGCTGTCTAGACGGAAATTTAAATTGATTTGTCACTGCTGAGTAGCTTTTCGGTAAAATTTGGTTTTGTTGAGATTGTTGATCCATGCTTGCTTCGGTGGATTTTAGAAGAACAGGTATCACCCGCAAGAGTGAGTGCGGCTCTGTCCCCCTATTGGGAAAACCGACTCCAGTTTTGTCAGTATAAATCGCAATAAAATTGAAAATGTGTTTAAAATGTTACTGGTATATACAATTATTGTATATTATAATGCAATGAAATATTTATTATTTCAAAAATTTACGTGAAAAGTCGATAATATGCCATATATCACTTACTGCTTTTTTGTTATGTACCACTTTCACAAAAACTTAACTTGTATATCAAGATAAAATTTTGGATATCTATATATCTATAACTCAGGAAGGATTTTTCAGGTAAACTTATCAATTAAGGATGGATGAATTATATTTTAATCAATAGCGGAGACTTATTATAGAAACTTATTTTATATAAGACAGTGGTAAAATGCGGTGGATATAATTGTTTGGCCAAAAAAATAAACATTATCTCAGTCCTTACTATTCTGCGTTCCGCAGTCACTTTGCAGTGTGGGCAGCATATCCCAATATAAAACTTATGGAACCTTGTAGCTCAGTGTTGCCGGTTTTAAGCAGACGAACTTAAAGTCCATCTAAATAGAATATTCTATATATATATATATTGATGTGATCTTGATTATTGATATGAGATAATATTCTTATATGTCATTTAATTTAATCAATGCATTTATAATAATCTAATTAATTTACCAGATCACATATCAATATGTTTTCAATCTCAGGGCTTTTTATAAATTTAATTACTTACTTACGTGGCTTCTAAGTATTTCTCAATGGTTCCTAATCGTGATAGGAAAGAAAAGAGTAAAATAATACACACATATGGGTTACAATTATAATCAAAATATTGTTTATTTTATTTAAATGGCAATCACTGCTTAATATTTGCTAGATCTTATTATTCTTAAACACAACATTTACAAATGGGAATCTTATTTCCTTTTGGTTTCCAATTGAAAGTTTTTATTAACATTTAACTATTAGGATTTATTAGCAACAATTCTATTTAAGTTTGATGAAGCTTTTCTGATATTATTGATTATGTTCTTCAATTTTAAATGTGGTATTTAATACGAAAACCCATACATTCATGTCCAAACAAATGAGACTGACCTTTTTCTGGTGAACTGAGAATGTCTTCACACAAGACCCGTTTCCTGCTATCCTTGGCTGCGATCAAAACCTCGTCCTGGCTTTCAGTAATGTTCTCCTTTGAAGATTAGCTCGTATAGCTCTCGTTCCTGCTTCTGTCGTGATGCTGTGTTCTACCTTTTTCGAAACTACAATCAGCTACCGGGACACTCTTGGCTCAAGGAGGTTCTTTACTCTCAACCTGGCCTACCTCTCGTTCCACGATAGATCTCCACACTCACGGAACTACCGGCTTTCTCACTCTCCGTACCCTACCGTCTACTACTGGACTTCACTTCTCGACAGCTCAAAACATTTCGATCTCTATTTTTCATTCATTCCCCTACTTTCTAAATATCCCTTCCAGATTCACAAATCAACCTTCCACCACCAACTCTCATTCGCAGTCTTCCTCAAAACCAATTTTTTAATCTTTCTAAATATGCTTAATGGATTTCCAAAAAAAATAGTTAATTCCCATTCTAAAATTACTTTCTACTATTTACAAAATTTAATGACCTATTATCGATTTCACTTGAGTCTTATTTAGCATAGGCTAATGATCGAACCTTCCGCGAACAACGATAATGGTACGCGCCATTCACTTTGTTTATTCTAAGCGCATTGTCCCGAGTTTCGTTTAATCACTTCTTAAAATTAAATATAACAATTTGTTGTATACAGGTTGTTCTAAATTTATATGCCCGTGGTTGAGAAAATTGAAAATATTTTATATTAAATTGAATTCTGCTTATAATTATCAAAATTTAATTTTCAGATCAAATAGAAATATAACAATATATATTGTTATATTCCTATTTGACATAAGAAATAAATGTCTATAGTTATATTTAAAATTCAAATAAAAGTAAAGGTTTTCGTTTTTCTCGACCGCGGGCATGTAAATTTGGAACACCCTGTAAAAAACAAATTTTGTATAGGTAATTTTTAAGAAAGTGTTTCGGAGAAGTGTTTACGAACCCCAGGAACAATACGACTCAAGTAAACAATTAGAGTGATGTTTAAAAAGAAAGTGTTCGTGGAAAGGTTGTCAATAACCACCGATAACTCATATTCTAGTAAATAAGATAATAGGTTATTAAATTTCTAAAGAGGATTAATGTGGAAAGTAAAATTGAAATGGGGAATATTATTTTTTCTTGAAATCCATTAAGATATTTAGAAAAAGGAAAGTTTGTGTTGGTAAATACGGATAATTGAAAGTTGCTTGGGATTGGTTGATTTTTGAATGCTGGAAGGGGTATTTTGGAAGGAGGAGAATGAATGAGCAATGAGAGTCAGTGTGTTTTGAGCGATAGAGAGGCGAAGTCCAGTTTTCGAGAAGAGTGTACAAAAAAGTGAAACGCCGGGTTAGTTAGTTTTGTTTTTGAAAATTAAAAAGTAAGATATCGTGGAACGAGTGATAGGCCGAGAGAAGATAGTGTATAACTCCAGGAGTCTAGAGTATCCCGGTTTGTTGAAGTGTTTAAAAAAGGTGGAACACGGCATCAGGAGAAGGCAGGAACGAGTGCTGTACGAGGCGTAGTTTTCAAAGGAGCCGAGGCATTACTGGAAGACTTGGACGAGTCGTTGGATCGCAACCCAAGCCAATAGAAAACGTGTTTTGTGTGAAGACATTGTCAAATCATCAGTAAATGTCAGTCTAATTTGTTATGACATGAATGTATGGTTTGTGTATTAAATACCACATTGAAAATTGAGCCACACAATTACTATTAAAAAAATTTCATCAAACCTAAATCAATTTGTTACTGATAAATCATAATAGTCCATTATAAATAAAATAAATTAGGAGACATAAAGAAATAAGATTCCCATTTTTGTAACTGTTGTATTAAATAAAGATAGAAAGATAAGATATAAGAAATATTAAGCAGTTATTGCCATTTAGATAAAATAAACGATTTTTATAATTTCTAATTGAAATCCTTATATGTGTATTATTTTACTCTCTTTTATCTATCCCGATTAGGAATCTCCCAATTAGGAATAATATCTCTTGGCAACACTGTTCTTCATAAGAGTCTGCACTGAAAAGTGACCGTGGAACGCAGTATAGTAGATATTATACTGAAATTACAATAAAGATGCACTAGAAATAAACAAACCAAAACATTTTGAATGTTAGGAGGAGCACTCCCAAATCATGATTTACACTGTATATACATTGTAAATCCCAAATCATGATGTACAAAGTTTATACATTGTCAATCATGATTCGGGAGTGCTCCTCGTAAGGTGTGTTGGTTTGTTTATTTCTAGTGCATATTTGTTATGATTTTAGGATAGCATCCTACATAATAAATTTAATATAAATTTAATAGACATAATAAATTTGAATAGAAATCTCTATTCTCCATTTCCCAATGTAGTTTTGACGCTGTTAGTTTTGGGGCTTTAAATAATTAAATAAAAATGGGCAGTATTGATTCATTTCTTTAGAGAATGAAAGCCTCTGGTAGAATACGGCGCATTTTTATTGTGTACCTACGCTGCGGGAATTAGGAAAATTTAATTCTGAGCCATATAGTGCTTAATCTGATTTGTGACTGAAATGAAACGGATGTCGGTTGATTTTTTAATTTCCGGAATTACCTCATTTGATCTTTACGTCCAGTTTTAGGAATTCACGCCATGTCGCCTTTGTTTTGTTTGCTAAATTGTTTTTTGTTAACGGAAAAACACTTTAACTTAATCTTTTGGTATAAAAACTAAAAAAAAAAGATATATCGAAATCTAAAACGACGTAAAGAGTTAAAATTTGTTAACGGTGAATGTAATAAATACTATGAGGTGGTTCATATACACTTACAGGGTGTCCAGAAACTCTACCGACAAACGAAGACAGGAGGTTCCTCAGATAATTTTAAGACATTTCAACTAATTTTACCTAGTCCGAAAATGCTTCCTAAGGGAGCTGGATCCCTTTGAAGATGGTGTCTTGCAATTAGTTTTTCTTAAATAACTCCAGAACGCTTCTAGTTCGAAAAACGAGAATTGGTACACATATTTATCTTTTAGAGATAAATTGATTCCATCCATTGTGAATTTCTAGTACCAGTCATAGGCGTCCGTTTTGGGTCAGGCAACAGTTACTTTATCGTATAACTTTTTTGTCTTTAACTTTTAAGCATTTTTGATACTGGATTATTAAATTGTGAGGTATTCTAGTACTAAAAGATATTCTTGCTTTAAGTCGATAGGACATACCGTTTTCTAGAAAAATAGATTTGAAAATTTTTTGCTTCCCGAATTTGAAAAAAAAATAAAAAAATAAAAAAAAAGTGGTGTATTTTACCAACTTAGAGCAAGAGTAAATTTTAGTACTAAAATACCTTATAATTTAATAATCTAGTGTCAAAAATTCTTAAAAATTAATGACAAAAAAGTAATGCGATAAAATAACCGTTGACCTGCCCAAAACGGTTGCATATGACCGGTACTAGAAATTCGCAATTAATGAAATCGGTTCATCTCTGGAATGGAAATAAACGTACCAGCTTTCGTTTTTCTAAATAGTTTTTTTTTTTATTTTTTTTTTTGATATTCAAGAAACGAAAAATTTTCAAATCGATTTTTCTAGAAAACGGTGTATGCTATCGACTTAAAATAGGAGTACCTTTTAGTACTATAATTCCTTATATTTTAATAATCCAGACTAAAAAATGCTTAAAAATTAAAAACAAGAAAGTTATGCGATAATATAACTGTTGCCCTACCCAATACGGACGCCTATGACCGGTACTAGAAATTTTCAGTTGATGTTATCGATTTATCTCTGGAAGATAAATATGTATACCAATTTTTGTTTTTCTAAATAGGAAATGGAATATTTGGGAAGGGAAATATTTAAGAAAAACTAATTACCAGACGCCATCTTCAAATAGCTCTAGCTCCTTAAGGAAGCATTTTCGGACTAGATGAATTGGGTTAAGTTGTCTTAAAATTATCTGAGGAATCTGCTGTCTTCGTTTGTCGGTAGAGTTTCTGGACACTCTGTATTTAAAAAACAATCAAATAGCCGTTCTTGTGGAATTTTTGTAATGAACTATTTTTAATGAAAAATAAGCCACAATTTTAATAAAAAAATGATTTTATTAACCTTTCGACGTCCAAATCGGATGCCGTTGTCAAAATACAAAAAATATTAATGAATTAAACAAAAATGTTGTTGCTTAATAGTAAAAAATTCTTCTAATAATTTATTTAATGTGACTCATTTATATCGGAAATTGAGACATATGTATATGTTTTAAAGTAGAAGAATTTAAAATGATATTGCCAATATTTATGAGTTGCTTTTCTGGGACGACTTTACTGAAAGATAGTTCATCCGATTACTTGAAATCAACCCCAACTCAAGAATATCCGTAAAAAAATCATAACATGTGATCTGTCTTTAAAAAGACAACCACATGCAACGATGACAGTAAAATTCTCGCGTTAGAGATTCCATAGTAAATCACGAAGAAAAACCAGGAAAAACCCTCTTAATATGTAAATGTGTTATTTTAAATAATAATAATACATACATATATAAATAATACGAAAATATAAAATAAATACTAACTCGATATGTTATTGACTTACCAATCGTGGTATTTTCTTTTTATTGACTTCCTCTTTTAGTATGGGTAACCCCATCCTACTGCATTCTACCGAGGAATTTAGCACTTGTTTGATTTTTCTCTTTAGTTTTGAAGTTTTTCAGATATTCTTGATTGCTTTGGTTATTTGCCAGATAAACTAAAGAGTATTTTTTTAAAGTAACTTTTTTGAAAGTAAGACCTAATACTTACGACGTCGGAATAGTATCACGAGGTTTTTTCCTGGTTTTCCCTCGTGATTTACTATGGAATCTCTAACGCGAGAATTGTACTATCACCGTTGCATGTGGTTGTCTTTTTAAGGACAGATCACATGCTATGATTTTTTTGTGACGGATATCCTTGAGTTGGGGTTGCTTTCATGTAATCCAATAAACCATCTTACAGTAAAGTCGTCCCAGGAACGCAACTCATAAATTTTATCAATATTATTTTAAAGTCTTCTACTTTAAAACGTATAATATATGTCTGAATTGCCAATATAAATGAGTCAGATTAAATAAATTATTAGAAGAATTTTTTATTAAGCAACAAAATTTTTGGTTAATTCATTAATATTGTTGGTATTTTGAGAAGGGCATCCGATTTGGACGTCGAATCGTTAATAAAATCATTTTTTTAGTAAAATTGTGGCTTATTTCCCATTACAAATAGTTACATAATAAAATAGCTTTGAAGAAAAGACGCCAAGCGTCCATTCATGAAACTGTATACCTGTATTCCTTAACCTCCTACTAGTACATACTCCCCAAATACTGGCAAATAAATCCCGCTTATTATATTCTTCATCTATTTTTCGCAAGACGCAGTGGATGTCATCTTGACTTCTACAAGTATTACTTAGGCATCCGCAAAACGCGGATTATAGATTCATTTTTACTTTTCAAAACATCCAAGACCCCTTCCAAATAAATCTTCAAAAGTGTAGGTACAATTTGGTCACCTTTATCTCTATTTTCACTTTTTGTCTAAGCTATATTGAACTCGTAATATTGTCGTACAACTCCCTCACAGCATTAATGAAAATCATTGGACTTTTCTTGTCTTCTAACACCTACCACAGCTTAGCTAATGCGACACCACAATACGCATTTTGAAAATCAATAAATACCATCTGTGTCTTCATATTATGTGGTATTCGCAGCGCTTTTCTATTATTTGTTTTAGACAGAACACATCGTCTATACAAGATCTACCAAGACGAAAGCCACTCTGATCCTCAGCGTCTTCATAACAATCTTCATTTCGGCTTTTAATAATTACCTTCACGTATATTCTACAAACTGCAATAGCATAAGATTCTGATTTCAGAACACGTACTCATTTGGCTAATACAATCCTACCTGTCAAATTTATTTGTATTAAATTGCAGGCAATAATATTCGACATGCCTTAAATATTAGCGTTCGTCAGGAATGAGAGAAGGGTATGAAATGGACTATATCCAGTTTTAGTTAAATGTAAAATAATTTTACTAGAGCGCACTCATCAAACATAACCCATTTAATTTCGACGTTTAATACATTTCATACAATTTCACTAACAAACAATTTGAAATTTCCATTACTCAAATTAAACTACGGAAAATTGAGTAATTTTTATCTATGGCGAACATATTTAAATAAAATAGCTGCTCTTATTTGAATAGAACTTTCAACATTTACATAATACCGAAATTTTAATAACTTCAGTCAGTATCATTCTGGGACACTTTTGAGATATATAAATAATTTTGTCGAAAAACAAGGCTGAGTTGGTAATTTTAGTCAGAAACTAGGCTAAAGTTAGTTCACATTATCCTTGGTAGGGATGGGAAAAACCTACCAGTTTAAACCTAAAACCGGTTTTTTTACTTCGCAGTAACCGGTTTTACCGGTTGTTTTTTTGTCCCGGTTATAACCGTTTTTTCTTTTTAAAGTAAAAACCGGTTATTAGGTTTTTACGGTGATTAGGATTAGGTTAGGTATTATTTTGGATCCCAATCATAATTATTATTCTCAAGTAATTATTCCAAACAAAACTATAATTCAAATTTTATTTTATTTTATAAAATACAAAAGCAAACTGAAAGTGCAATCTCACATCAGCCAGAAACAATTATTAAGTTTTATTATAATATTTCCTTGAAAAGATATTTGTAATCATAATATTTACATAAGAAGTGATCTGGTTGAATTAGACGCAAACATCATCTATTTTTCACACTTAACTCTTGACATTGAAAGTGGGTGAATGAATTTTTCTGATTATCAAAAATAATGCTCTGATTATGAATATTGAATTACTGATTACGATTACGAATCTCAAAAAATTTCGCTACGTTTTCAAAACGATACATTTATACAGGAAGTATTAAATGAGTTAAAATGTACCTATTCTACAAATATACAACCGTGTTAAAAGTAATACATGTTCTTTCGATAGTTATTTGATCATATTGATATCGAGTCGAATGGAGTATCGCAAACTAAAGTGTATTGTAAATGTAACTTTGTAACCTATTGGATTAAAAAACCGAAAACCGGTTTTTCCAAAAACCGTTTTTTTTTGGCCGGTTATAACCGCCAGGTTAAACCGTAAACAAAAAAAACCGGTATAACCGAAAACCGGTGTTTTGTCAAAAACCGCCATCCCCAATCCTTGGTATGGTGAATACTTGTTATAAGGTTCAAGGTACTTTGACTACTTGTTTACGTTACTAAACGCACAAATATTCACATTTTGGTATTCACATGATCCAGTTTAATACATCATTGGCACTAATTTAGGCATTGGCACTAAGTTAGGCACATTCACACATAATATAATGCCTTGACTTATATGCATACTTTTGTTGAGCTTTTAAAAGGACGGTTTTAAGCTATAGGACCATACGAATTTTATACGAGATATCCCAATTTACGTAGAAAATTAGAGTTCTAAGATTATTAGCAATTAAAAAAATATGCACATAAACATTCAAAATTGAAAAAGCTATGACATATTTATTAAATATTAATTAAACTGAATAAAAATGGTATACATTTTTATTTTATTAATTAAACATTTATTTACAAAAGTATAATATGTCATCATCATCATCATCATTGGCTCGACAGCCCTTTCTGGGTCTTGGCCTGTTCCAGGATTCTTCTCCACTCTGATCTGTTTCGTGCTTTTTTTCTCCAGTTTTTTATTTTTAAGGTTTTTATATAATTTTCTATTTGTTCTAAATATCTCAGCTTCGGTCTTCCTCTTGTTCTTTTTCCTACTGGCATCTGTTTCAATATTTTGTTTGGTATTTCGACTTCTTCCATTCTTTCTACATGTCCCATCCAACGCAGCCGTCCTATTTTAATGAATGTTATGATATCTGGATCCTGGTATATTTCGTATAGTTCAAAGTTGTACCTTCTTCGCCAAATTCCATTTTCTTTTGGGCCCTTATACATGTGTCAAGATTTTTCTTTCAAAGGTGGCTAGCAATGTTTCCTCTCTTTTAGTGAGTGTCCAGGTTTCTGAGCCGTATGTGAGTACCGGTCTTATTAGGGTTTTGTATATTTGGCATTTTGTTTTCCTTGCGACGTTGTCTGATCTTAGTTGCCGAATTAAGCCATGATAACTTTTATTGGCAATAAATATTCGCCTCTTCACTTCCTCTGCTACGTTATTATCAGATGTGACTAGGGATCCCAAGTATGTAAAGTTTTTTACCCCCTCAATGTTGTATTCTCCTATTGTTATATTTTGTGGCTGCCTTATTTCTGTGCTTTTACTTACCTGCATATATTTTGTTTTGTTCTGGTTGATTTTCAGGCCACTATTTTGTGCAGCTCGTTCTATTTGATTGAATGCCTCTATCATTTCTCTTCTTGATCTTGCGATTATGTCAACATCATCTGCAAATGCTAGTATTTGCACGCTTTTATTAATTATTGTTCCTCGAGTATTGACTGTTGTGTCCCTCATTATTTTCTCGAGTACAATGTTGAACAAGATGCATGATAGAGCGTCTCCCTGGCGTAGTCCCTTTTTCACATCTATTGTTTCCGTTAGTTCGTTTTGTATCCGGATTTTACTTTCTACTTTTAGAGATTCTTTTATCAGTTCTATTAGTTGTGTTGGTATATTAAATTCTTTCATTGCTTTTATTAAGAATTCTCGGTTTATATTGTCATATGCGCTTTCGAAATCCATGAAGAGATGATGTTTGTCGATGTTATGTTCACTTGTTTTTTCAAGGATCTGTCGCAGAACAAGTATCTGGTCTATTGTTGACTTCTGTCTACAGAAGCCACTTTGGTACCTGCCAACTATTTTTTCAGCGTGTGGTCTAAGTCTTTCATAAATGGCGTTGGACATTATTTTGTATGCTGCATTCAGCAGCGTGATTCCACGGTAGTTTCCACATTCTAACTGATTCCCTTTTTTATGTAATGGTACAATAATACCACTATTCCACTCCGCTGGTAGCTGTTTATTTGACCATATCTTTGTTATCAATACATGTATTGTTTTCTGTAGTGCGTTTCCTCCTTCCTTCAGTATAATATGTACAGTTATAAAAAATCAAGCAATTGGTCTTCGTAAGTCCTAGGTTTTCAGCCAATGTGACCTGCAGTCGATATTTAAAATCTTCACATAAGTTTGCCATATACGATTTCATTAATTTTGAGTCATGTTTGCCAAACTTCCGGTAATAACTGTTTTACTTACAACTTTTTAACCGGAAGTGGTATTAACAATCATCCACATATAACCACAATTGATCGGTTTGCTGTTGTGAACTCATACTTATATCTGGGATCATTAATCACAAACACAGGGTCACTACAGGAGGAAATAAAACGTAGATGTGATCTAGTAAAAGTCGCCACAGCAAAAATGACCACAATATGGAAGGACTGTCAAATTTCAAGAGCGTTAAAGATGAGGTTGATCAACTGCTTAATATTCCCAATACTGACTTACGGATGTGAATCTTGGACCCTGAGAAATTCGGAAAGAAGAAAGATAGACGCCACTGAAATGTTCTGTTAGAGACGAATGCTACGAATTCCTTGGACCGACCATAGAACAAATAATTCGATTTTAAGAGAGCTAAAAGTTAGCCAACGGCTCTCCAGTAAAGTCCATCTCCAACAATTAAAATACTTTGGACATGTCATGAGAGCCAACACAGAAAACATGGAAAGACTCATTATACAAGGGAAGGTGGAAGGCCGAAGATCACGAGGAAGATCCCCAACAAGATGGATCGATCAGATTACAGGAATATGCAAATGACCTATGCATGAGTTAAAAGAAATGACCAGAGACAGAGATCTTTGGAGACGGACAATACACGACATCACGTCGACCACTACACTCCCTCCGGGGGGTCAGGATTGAAGAGAGAGAGAGATATTAACACCGAAAGTACACATTTGTTATCGTCTTACTAAGGCGGGTCGAACAATATATCGCTTGTAGTATTTCGCCGACTTTAAAACAGTACTTATGTTTACAACTCTGGGATCTAAAATCTGAGGTGAAAGTTCTCATCTTTATTACCATCTGTAAGTAATAAGCTTTTATGCGACACGTCATTTGTCATTCTAACTGTTCTAACAACGGAGGAGTTGTGTTCACAAGCATATACACTGCGAGGCATAAGTTAAGGATATAGAAAAATTATGCTTTGATTTGAGAAAATTTTCATAGTTGATTTTTATTTTTTATTTTTTTAATTTTTTTTTATTATTTTAGATATATTCTTTCGTATTTACACTGTTGTACAAATATTTACTCAAACTTCTATTTTGCACTTATACCGGGTGGAAAAAAAGAATGTGTGTGTACTTTGTACGCACGTAAGAAGTTATACTTCTATATGATTCCAACGAAATTAATAGTACTTTAAACAGTTTATTTATATTTTATTTAAATATTAAACTAATTTTAATACTTACTACTTTCCAAACATTTTTATTAAAACAATACCAAAAAATAAAAGAATAAAACACACACAAACGTATTGAAAAATGCACCAAAGAAATGATTTCTGAACAATAATTGTTGGCAAAAATTTTAACTAAATACGCATTTTCTGAAAAAAAAAAATTATATAGCAAATATATTCACAATCATAAAATATATAAAAAAAATAAAAAAATAAAAACTTGCATTGGGATTCGAACCCGCGTGCTTAGACTTGAAATCCACTTACACACACCCGTCACCCGATTTGACCACTTACACGTACTTGTCATGTGGGAAGATAGGCTGACTGAACGTTTTACTGTTTGACAGTTCTGAATTTAATCAAATTAGTTTGATTTTTGTGTGTGTGTGTGTTCACAAAGGGAATTAAAATACAACAAAACATAGAGTAAGAAAACAATAGGTATATTATATAAAGAGTGGTAGAAATGTTGTTGATTATAAAATTATGTAAATCAAAACATTACTTACTAGTAGGTACATACATTTTCCAAATAAGTAAGTACCTATGTAATTTTTTATTACAATACTGAAACATTTACATTTAAGTACGTACCTGTTGCTTTTAAAAACTATTTAAAAAGTTACTACAATTATAAACTTGCTTTTGTCTGTGTCCTCACAACAATAAAAACTAATATACAATATTTGTTTATCATAACCTCCATATTGAACAATTATTATTGTCATGTCATTTGAACACCCAATCAGAGCAAAGGTATAATGCGTCTGCGCCGGGCAACAAGGTTTTTGATGAATTCGCGCATATTAAATTTCACTCTCATCGCGCCTAAAGAAGTATAACTTCAAAAAGAAATGTTTGTCTTATTTTAAGTTTGAAACACCTTGTAGGGAGGACGAGGTACAAATCTGAGTACACATCAGAATCACATTGTAGTCTTATGTTTTCTGATATAGGTGGTTTTACTCTTTAACATATGTTTTAACTTAAACAAAACTAAATTAACAATAAAAAATAAAAGTTAACAAAACTTTAAAAACAGAAAGGCACATAACGTAAACAGTTCTTATCGACACCTATAATTATTTGTCGACCAGGTAAGCGGTATGCACAGCGCAACTTAAGAGAGTCAAGATTGTTTAATGGAGGATCTGTGATGTTTTGGGGTGAAATTTCTCTAAAAGTAATACGGATTTGGTGTCTACGTGGAGGCCCTTTAAATAGCGAGAGGTACATTACACATATTTTTTTCTTTGAACATTATTTTCATTTCTCACTATATATACGAAATAATTTCATTTTAGTGGTATGATAAGACATTGCCTGCTCACGTATCACAGTCGTCAGTTAAAACACACATTTAAGAGTAAAACGGTCTAGTTTCTTTGTTATGAATGATATCAGAGAAATTAAAAATAAAAGGTTCACAAAATATGAAACTACAACATGGTATCTATGCATAACCACTTTTTACCTTTTCCTCCTACAGGGTGTCTCAAACTTTTGTTTCGGTTAAAACACATGTTTAACTACAAAATCGTCTATTTTCTTTGTTTGTAAAGATATCAAACACATTAAAAAAACATAATGTTCACAAATCATAAGACTACACAACTATTCCGATTTATACTCAGATTTGTCCCTTGTCCTCCCTACAGGGTGTTTTAAACTTAACATAATAAAAACATTTTTTTTTCTTCCACCCCGTATAAGTACAAAAAAGAAGTTTGAGTAAATATTTGCGCAAATATATAAATACTAATGAAATATCTAAAATAATAAAAAAAATAGCGGAATCCCTTAATCCGTTCTCGAAAAAATGAATTGTGCAAATGAGCATAAATTTTCTATATCCCTAACTTATGCCTCGCAGTATATTTGTTCTCGTCTTGCTAAGACGCGTTGAATAAATATATCTCTTGTAATATTCTGGCCACTTTACAACAGTACTTCAACGATTTCAACTCTGGAACTAGAAGTCATAGGTAAAATTTCACACAATTGATACTATCATTAGGTTATAAGTTTTTTAGACACCTCATTTGTCATTGTATCTGTTCTAATAAGGGAGGAGTTGTATTACGGACAGACTGACAGACATGGTTAAATCAAGGATTGCACATTTTAATTCGGTCAGGCCAACAAATACAGGGTAAGCCAGCGAACATTAATATAATGCAAGTGTATGCTTCAACTGCACATAAATCAGAAATAGGCAGTGGCGGCGCCTGGTGTAAAATATTGGGGGTGCACACATAATGTTAACATATAAAAAGACCTTGAGACCCTATTTCCGTAGGTAAAGGTTTTTGAGTGTCTTCAAATTGTAAACATCAAAGGACCTTATTAAAAATTACAATAAATAATGTATTTTATTGACTTAAAATTATAATTTAGTGTTTAAATGTTACAAGCAAGTTTTGTAACGAAAGTCAGTCGCCTGTTATTTTTTGGATAAATTATTCACAAACAAATTCAGTAAAATTTGGAATTTCTTGAATCATTTTTGTTTATTGAAAACATTGCAGGTGCAGTTAATCGATCCTGGCCCATAGCTATTCTAAGGAAAGTTTTGATACATTTCAATGCAAAGAGACATCGTTCTGTTTCTGCAGTTGTCACTGGCATCGTAACAAGTACATAATTGGAGAATTCCAATCTGGAATTCCAACTGGATAGTTAAAATCGTATCTTCTATTTTATTCATTATGCTTCCTCTTCTCCAAATATGTGCTTCACACCTACACAATTTGTAAGTTTTTACACAAATCTCCATTTTAAATAATCATTTATAATCCCGACGTTTGCACTTTGGTACATTCTTAATTAACAAATTTGGTTTCGGCATTTTTAATTTTTCTTCTAAATATAATGAAGAAAATTTAATTGATTTTAAATATTCCACGCTAACATTTACGTCCACAAATCCTTCCATTCTTAATATAGTTCCGAAATTCGAACTTCATGAAAGCAAAATTTAAACATACGTGTGCCGTGCACGTTGAAAACACCAAAGATCATGCCATAAGATCACATCCAACTTGTGATCCTGTGGCCATCTAAACTTGTGGGCTATAGCGGGTAGCGGGGTGGGTGGTGAGTCGTATGAAAAGTCATTGGGATAGGAACCACTGTGAGAGCGGTGAACGCGGGGTTCTGTCTAAGCCTCGCATCCGTGAAATTTCTCCTTTGAAATAGAATAAAAATAATTAAATGTTACCTATTAGATACTTATAAACTCCTTGGATCTGTTATTTCGAATTTCAATTACTGTATAGTTAAATTAAAATGTTATTTATAGAATGATAAATATTACATATATGAATGTTGGTGTGAAAATAATTTTGGGGGTTCACGTGCACATGTGCACTTATGGAGAAACCGCCACTGGAAATAGGCTATTTTTGTGAACAATTCGAACAAATTTTACAATACACCAGGAAGGAAGAAATTACTAATAATCAGCGATTTAAATGCAAAAATCGAAAAAGTCCGAGTGGACAATATCACAGGTGATTATGGTTTAGGAACAAAACATGCTGGAGGCGACAAATTGGCTCAACTTTGTTGTGAAGAATACATCGAGATTGTGAGCAAAAGGTTTCAATTACCACCCCGTATACTGTATACCTGGAGGTCACCACAGGATAATGAACAAAAGTGCATTAGAAATCAGCTCGATTTTATACTAACCAGTGCAAGAGTTATAAATTCTATTATAACCGTTAAGACTTACCCCGGAGCAGATGTCTCATCAGACCGTAACCTCGTTGCCTCAAAAATTAAACTGAGGGTAAAAAGATAATAAAATCCAAAAGTTCTAAGGTGATTGCTCAGTTGCTCAAGAATAAACGAATAAAAATTCGTGCTTGTATCCAGGCCTTCAAGTATACGGGACTGCAAAGACCGCTAAATTGTAAATTCCTTCAGCTGTCAACTTAAATTGGCTGCGGAACAACCACATCTTTATGGCATATATAACTTTAGACATCAATGTCGCCTTATGCATGGCTCCAGGATAATAGAAACGTACCCGTTTCTTTGGAACTCCGCCTAGAAAAACCACTGACAACTCTAAGTATTCTTTGTAGCCATCTCTTTGATGAACTCTTTGCAAATGTTCCATGGCAAAATCCAAAATGTCTTTGCGATGTTTTGAAATCATAGCTTCAACAGCAGGACCTGTGGAAGCCGATTCAAAAGTAGTTTTGTCTATAATTGCCCAGCTGTCTTGGAATCTTTTGAAGAGACTTATTTGCGGGCCAGATGATTTACTGCTTATTACCTCATCAAACACAGATCCAACTATGAGTTTCAAAGTGTGGTGGCGGCAGGCTAAAAAAGCAAGTCCTTTTTCAACTTATGCTCAAGAATGGTACATGTCCCAGACTTCGGCCCTGTATTGCATGCAGTAGTATCGAAACATAGAGACTTGATGAACAATACCCCATTCCTGCAAACATTCCAAAATGGTATTTTCCTGGGCAATTCCCGTTCCATTCTGTAATTTTGGAACACCCAGAAGCTGTTCATATCCACCATTGATAGTTGACACAAGAACAGGAAGGCGATATATATTAGGGTGGTGCGAAAAAAGTCAAGTTAATAATCCAGTATCGCTAGAGTGCGGAAAAGTTGCGATTGGTAATTACAAGAAAAACAAAACAAAAATTATTCAAATCGGAATTTATCTTCCGATCCCGCAAGGGGCCTAAAGATTATGAAAAAATGAAATTTTACCTTTTTTTCTGAAATTTTTATTTATTCTCCATGTACATTTTATTTATCCCGATAGTAAAATTTATTTACAGTTTGCATGGTTGAGTAATAAAATCAATAGTTTTACGCACTTAACGAATATCTTCCGATCCCGCAAGGTCAATCAAAATCTATAAAAATTTGAAATTGTTGATGATCTTGATAAATTAAAAAACATTTAGTTATCTCATTTTTCTGTTACACTGTGAAGCTCTTCGCTTGTTTATATATTGTATAATAATATTTAAGCGACCCAGAACTCACAACAAGAAGGTGGTTGCACTTTTTACTCCACCCACTCCCTTCTCTCCATACAACCAATAAGTGTGTGGTTTTTACATTATTTACATAATACATTTCTTTTTCATTTGTTTGTATCCAGCTTTTAAACGTCAACTTTGAATTTTGATTTGGTGGTTAAATCTGTCAGCATGGACCTTGATTTAAGTGTTGCCTTGATGAATCCATCTCTTGATTGGGTCCCACATACATTAGACGATACTTCCGTGACCAACTCTACGTACCGCTAGACAGCTTGCGTATGACAGGGATGGTTTTGTACATTCCAGTCTGGCGTGTTGTCTGATATAATGTAGGAACTTATATCTTCATTTGAAACGCTTTGAAGAACTGGTGGAGAAGATAGTTTTGCAACATTCCAATCTAATATTTCAGTGTAGTCCTGTGCTTCAAAATTTAAAGTAGCAGGGATGAAATTTCTAATACGTTTGCCCTTGGCTTTAGTCTATCCGGCTTTTAATACTCTCCTTAGCCCTAGCTCCCTAATGTGTTTACTTTCTCCCTACTACTTGAAATTTTGAAGCACGGGACTAAACTGAAATAATAGACTGGAATATAATGTTGCAAAACTATTGCAAAACTATCTTCTCCACCACTTCTTCGAAGTGTCAAATGAAGAGATAAGTTCTTGCATTACATCGTGCGACATACCAGACTAGAATGTACAAAACTATCCCTGACATACGCAAGCTGATGAGAGGTGCCTAAAGTTGGTCACGGAAGCATCGTCTAATGCAGGGGAGGCCAACCCGTCGATCGCGACCCCTAGGTCAGTCGATCGATGGCAAGAAAAAATTATCTATCTACCTATCTATTCCCGTCCTAAATATTACAAAAATTCCTAGTCAGTAGATCCCAGATAATTAGAAAGGCAGACAGTAGATCTTGAGTCCGATTAAGTTGGTCACCCCTGGTCTAATGTATGTGGGCCCCAATCAAGAGATGGATTTATAAGGACAACACTTAAATCAAGGTCCATGTTGCCAGATTCTACCACCAAATCACAATACAAAGTTGACGTTTAAAAGCTGGATACAAACATGAAAAAGAAATTTACTATGTAAATAGTGTAAAAATCACACTCATTGGTTGGTTGGCGAGAAGGTTGTGTATTGTAATACAATATATAAACAAGCGAATACCTTCACATTGTAGGAGAAAAATGAGATAACTAAATGTTTTTTAATTTATCAAAATCATCGAAAATTTCAAATATTTATAGATTTTGATTGACCTTGCGGGATCGGAAGATATTCGTTAGATGCGTAAAACTGTTGTTTTTATTACTTAACCATGCAAACTGTAAATCAATTTTACTATAGCGATAAATAAAACGTGCATGGAGGATAAATAAAAATTTCCGAAGAAAAGGTAAAATTTCATTTTTTTCATAATCTTTAGGCCCGTTGCGGGATCGGAAGATAAAGTCCGATTTTAATAATTTTTGTTTTGTTTTTCTTGTAATTCCCAATCGCAACTTTTCCGCACTATAGCAATACGGGATTATCAACTTGACTTTTTTCGCACCACCCTAATATACATGTTCCTTGGAAGTTAAGTCATCAATTAGCTTACCGTCCCAGTGAAGAATAACAGGTCCAGAAATTAACCCATTAATGCCCAGAACTATTTATGCTTATTTTTTTTTAATTTTTGAAAAATTTATGTTCTAAAAGTCACAAAATTAACAAAAATATATGTTTAAAAAATGAAAAACTTCTTCTTTCTTGACAATTGGCTGTTGCGAAAACGCAACACTGAGCAGTTAGGATGTAAAAATTTTTTTTAATAATACGTTGTTTGGAATATTTTATTAAATCATATAAAAGCGTTTTAAATAAACTGACATGAAAATAATATAAAAAAATTATTGCGTATTGGTATGAAATTTAATAAAACATTTTTTATGTAATGCAATCTTACATTTAATACATTTTTTATTGGTTGTTGAGTGACAAAAGACGCATCGGGTTCGTTTTTCTTGGGTAGAAATAAGATGGCCGATGTTGTCGAATCGAACATCTTGTGTAATGTTGTTTATGGAAGATTGAGATGGACCAGGTCTTCTTGGAGGAGTTCCGAACATCTTCAACAAGGTTTTGGCTATATTTCGACGAAATTGCAGCAAATCCATTTCGGGTTGTTCAGGGATAATTTGTCTCATTCTACGGTAAATTAACCAAGCATTTTGTATGGAGACATCAAGACCCCAGATAAATAAAGGCCAATACCATTTCTTGGATCTTATATTTGTTCTGTAATTAGGGAATATTTTGATCCATCCGATCAGTTCCTCCCATATTTTCGTTACAAGCCCGAATAAGATGTGGTTGTGTTACTTTGATTTTTTTTGCTTTGGGCAAAGGAGTATTTGTTTGCTTGATAAACTGGCGTCGTTTTATGTTAATTCGATGCCAAAGTAACTATGCTGTTGTCATTCCACCTACATAAAAGCACCTTATTTTTCTCGTCGTACCAATTTTCGTAAATTCCACGTATAGATTTTTTGAACGTTTCACTGAATGGACACTTTTCTGTTCTATTTGATCGTATGGTTCCTACGTAACCTATTCCCTTCGATGTTAAAAATCAATTAGTTTCATAGAGGTAAAATAATTATCAGCATATAAGCAATGAGGCATAACCCTATCGCATTGTATTTTAGGACTAAGTTGAGCAAACTGCAATATTATTCCACTTCCAAGGCCAAATTCTTTTTTGTATTCATTGGGTTTTCCCTTGGCTCCTTGATAAATATTGAAATCTATGAAGTAACCAGATTTCTGATTCCAACACCACGATTTATATCCAAAGCGTATGGGCTTGCCTTTTATGTGTTGTTTCATACCATGACGCCCATAGTATGGTATCATGGCCTCGTCCACGCTAGATTCGGTTTCTCATACAGTGTATTCAGTAAATGATTTGCGGAGGCTTTCAAGAAACGGAGAAATTTTGTATGTTTTGTCTGAACGATCTATGTTTAGGTTATCGTTAAAATGGAGGAATCTTATAATGGTTTCAAATCGGTTACGACGCATATTACTTGAAATCAGTATATTTTTAACGTCATCAGATTCTTCCCAGTACATGCGTCTTCTTGGATTCGTGCTGTACCCACTAACTAGTAAAATCCCTATAAAGGTTTTTAACTCGTCTACTCCAAATTCTAAAGTAGTAGCTTTTTGAAGAGCATAACGAACTGTCTCCTTTACAATATTTGTTAAAAGCTCTTCATTGAAAAAAAAATCAAAGATCTGTAAAGGAGTGAGTGGTCGTGAATAAAATGAAGGAGCGTATGTGTTCCATTCAGTTTTTTTATTTTCAATATCCAAATAAAGGGAATTTTCATCTGGTAAATCTCCCTGAATCCATTTCCGTGGTAGGAGAGTTACACTTTTTGCACGAACAGATGCCACTTGAATGTCTTGATTTTCTTCATTTTGCGTCTCTATTTCTGTTTCCATCTCAATCTCTTCCGTATCTTCTTCTTTCTGAACTTGCGTCACTCTTTGAAGATCGGCCTCTTTTTCATATAGATTTATATTTTCTTCATCGATCCTTCTTTCTTCTTCTTGATGAATTACCGCTTCTGATTCCACATCCAACATATTTTTGTTTAGGTTATTGAATGTTCCTCCACAGTCTTCATCTCCACTGTCTTCATCAGTCAATTCAGTGGGGTCAGGAGGTGCTAGGAAAACATCTGCACTGGAAGCCGACTCTATAAGATTCGATTCTTCCAGCATGGACATAATTTTATGTGCTCTTGATTCGTATAAACTTTTTTTAGGGCGACTATTATTACTAGTACGACCGAAATGGTCGAGCCAAGTTGATTTGACATCTTATTTCCACCTTCTAGAACAAAAATGATTTTTTGTACTAATAATATGCTTTGTGCCCAGTGTCGCGAAAACGCAACACTGATAATTGGGCAGTTGTACCAACTAACACAGATAAAATAATAGCACTTACTTGATAGATATATCTTCTTCAATGATTTAACAATACGTTGCTATCAAAACCCAAATTTTTATCCAGTTAATTTATACACAAACGACTTACTACTAACTAAAAACACGTGTTTACAGAAGCCAAAGTTAACCTACCACTTTCAATACGCCATCTGTTAATAGAAACCTAAATTTTGCGACCAATTCCCACTAAAATATACATAGGAAACTGTTGTGAAATACATCTGAGCCTTGATCGCCCGAATAAGTCATGTCATTTTCCAAAATATGACGCCATAGTGGGCTATGTCAACTGTTGCGAAAACGCAACGCTGGGCATGAATGGGTTAAAAGGTCCTTTTTTAATTTTGTTGAAATCTTGGCTCGAATTGTCTCTCTCGCGCTGAATAGAGTTGCGATTGATGACTAACGAGTTTACATCATGACCAAGACTAGATTCTACCTCACTAATAATAAATGTGGCTTTCCTGGACGATACCTGGGTTCTATCGAGGGCGGACGAAAGTTCAGAAGTCATGATTTTGATTCGTGCTCTTTTAGGTAAGGTTTCACCTTCAGAAGTCACGGTCGCACCAACGTTAGCATTATCATTGTCGTCCAAGTTCATTTCACTTTCACTTTCAGATGTGAAGTAGATATCAGCTGAACTTCAGATGATGAAGTAGATATCAACTGGCATTGCCATTAAGTCATTGGAATGTAAACAACTCAATTTGGATCCCACGTGTTGGGAAATTCTTTACATTACCTTAGGGCATTATCCTAGTTGTCATGTGACCATCATAAGGCATTTTATTAAAGTATGCACTTTTAACGCATCTATGCTATATTTAAAGGGTTTTTACCCGAATATTTTTCTTTTGTGGCTCAGCTAGCATCCAGTTTATCTAACACTGGTGATGATTTTTTATAAAAATCGAAAACTTTTTGTTGTGATGTAGCCCTTTAAAGGGATTTTGATAAAATGTTTAAACCTTTTACAAATGATTTTTTCAATCTTAATATTTAAAGTGTTTATTTCTTGGATGGTGTTGTGGATTTTGGCTGCCTCGAATATGTTTCTAATATTTTAGGCGCCTATCTGCATCTTTTATCTGCGTTTATTATTAGGTTTTTTCACTTGCTTGAGAGATAGTATAGTAGTTTGCCCTTGTTTTCTACACCACAGTTTTATATCCAGTTAAATCGATATTGAATTAACATCTACAAATGTGCGATATAAAACCTATGAGGATTAGTTTCCTCCAGTCTTGAGTCGCCAATGATATAGCTGCTGCTCTATGGGATAAAAATGATTGGAATAGGAAAATGCCCTACATGCCCAAGTTCCAGAAGAGATACATAAATAAAAAAAGAAAAACGAAGACCCAGAATAAAGGAGAGGAAATAAACGAATAAAGAATGACAAGGAATCTGGGCCTACATATATGGAGAAACACATGAAAGAATAAGAAAAACAATGCTACACAAAATTATTCGTTAAATATCAGAACTGTAATAAATCTGGAAGAAAAACTGCTAGTAAAACAAACTTCAAAAATGTATCTCAAAAATAAAATAGGGGAATATCGATGTTTTTGCGAGGTTTGCAAAATTTTGCAAAAAATCTTAGCGAAAAGAGTTTTGCGTATGTTCTAAAAATAGTCCTAATGACTTATAGCTAAATAGAAGCTAATGCTTCTACCTCACTGTACATAGAAAACCATAAGATAACGAAAAAAAATTCGACAAATTAAACAATGTTTCTCATCTCTCATAGTCATACTGTTTAATTTTAAAGATATCAGCTTTACCAAAATAACGACAAAGCACAAAGCACACTCCATTAAGCCAAATGGAGACTTTTACATTTATTTTCTTTTTATGGCATTTTTTCCTCCGAAAATTTTAGCGTTGCTTTAATATGCTGTATGTGAATGTTTACTGTTAATATATGTTTCGCCAGTTTTGATTTCTCTATTTGTCTTTATTTAATGTTCTTTTTATGATCAAATGAGATTATAGCTAATGGCTCATATGTTTCATCAAAACAGTATTTACCTCGCGGGGCTCTTGGAATCGAATTTTTTGCCGACTTTGTAGTCGTATTTTAATAGGGTCTAAATACTTTAAAAGATGTAATTATGGATATCTTTATAACTTATAGAGCAATTAGAGTAAATCCTAATACAAAAATTTAGAATCTTGTTAAATTGAGGAGAGATGATTAAGTTAGTGTAAATTGGTCACATTTTGTTATTAAAAAAAAAAGAAATAAAGAGACAAGTCGAGTTCAAATTTTAACTGATTTATTTACAGAATATTAGTCTCTTATTGATTTACAAAGCTCAACAGACCTTCAAAGCCTAGGGATAAAAATACAATTAACATAATACAATAATACTTACTTACTTACTTAATCCAGAACTCGTCTACCTTTCGGTGTGAGTTGTTACGGAGTTAGGTTCTCCGTCGTTTTCTTCCACATTTCCTTCCATTTCCTTCTATCCATGGCCAATGCTTTTGTTTCCTCCCATTTTATTCCTCTTTTGTCGGCCGCTTCCCTTACTTCTTCTATCCACGTCTTTCTTGGCCTTCCTCTCTTCTTTCTTCCCATATCTCTCGCTTCATATATCTGTCTTACTATTTTTTCTTCTCCTCTTCTCAGTACATGTCCGAGCCATCTAAGTTGTCCTTGTTCGATTGTTGTTGTAACGGTGTATTTTCAGATTTTGTCTAAAGGTTTGATTTCTAATTTTATCTTTCCTTGTTTTTCCCTCTATTGTTCTCGAAAATCTCATTTCTGTGCTTATTAGTCTATTCTTTTGCCTTTTTGTTAATGCAAGATTCACAGGCATAGGTTAGAGTGGGTTTCACAATCTTTTTTACTATTCCTGTTTTTATATTCTTAGGTATTTCTTTCTTTTTTAAAAAGTTACTCTTAATACTATTGTACAGCTTACCAGTCTTTCCAATTCTTTCATTTATCTCATCTTCTAATTTTCCATTCCGGCTTATCATTGCCCCCAAATACTTATATCTGTCTACCTGTTCAAGTTGCTTGCCATCTACTTCTATTTTGTGTTTTCCGTTTTGTCTTCCAATTATCATTGTTTTTGATTTTCCTTTGTTTATTTTAATGTTTCTGATTTTTAGCTCTTCATACAATATGTTTATATTTTCTTGTAATTGTTTTTCTGACTCCCCAATGATCACCAGGTCGTCTACGTAGCATAGTTCTGTCATTTGTATCATTCTCAACTTCCAATATCCTACATTATATTTTCTCCATTTGTGTTTGCAGTTTTTTATTACGTCATCTAGTACTAGGTTAAAGAGTAGTGGGCTCAGGACACAACCCTGTTTTAATCCAATGTTGCTGTCGAATACTTTTGATTTTTCATTTCTTGTCCTTACATAGCTTTTCGTTTTTTCATATAAACTCTGGATGCATCCTATTAAACCTTGTTAAATTTTTCTCTTCTCTAGTATTTTCCAAATATCTTCTCTTTTAATTATGTCAAAAGCTTTTTCCATATCTATGAAACATGCATGTATTTCTTTTCCTGTTTTAAGAGTTTTTTCTATTATTTGTCTGATTCTGAAAATCTGATCGTTCGTCCCTCTTTCTTTTCTGAAACCACTCTGGCTCTCCTCAAAGGTGTTCTCTAGTTTTTCTCTTAGCCTGTTTTCTAGTATACTAGCATAAAGTTTTCCTACTTTGCTTCCTAGTGTTATTTCTCTATAGTTTGAGCAATATTTGCTATCTCCTTTTTTATGCAATGGTGTTATAATGCCTATCTGCCAGTCTAGTGGTACTTTCTTTTCTTTCTTAGCTTGGTTCATGATATTTAGTCATTCTTGTTATCTTTCTTCATTCATATATTTGATCATTTCTGCAGTTATATTGTCATGTCCTGGTGCTTTTCCCAGCTTGATTTTGTTGATTGCATTTGTTAATTCTTTTTGTGTTATATTTTCTATCTGTTCCTGTTGCTCTTGTGGGGTGTGTTGACTTTTGTTTTGTTCTAACTTATTTCCTTCTACTTGTTCCACTTCCAAGAGTTCTTCAAAGTATTCTCTTCACCTCTCCATAATCTCATTCTCCTCTGTGAGTATGGTTCCATTCTTATCCTTCACGTTTTTCAATGTATTTGGTTTTGGTTTTCTCATGCTCTTAAGTGTGTTATAGAACAATTTCTGGTTTTCACCGAATGCTTCTGTTAATTTATTTCAAAATTCTACCCACGTTCTGTCTTTGTTATTTTTAACCATCTGTTTAAATTCTGTTCTTTTCTCTTTGTACTTGTCATAGATTTCTTGCCTTCTGTCTGTTAAGTATTATTTCCACAGTTGTTTCTTTTCTTGTACAATTTTTTCTAAGTCTTTTGTCCACCATGCCGTGCGTTTTTTGGGGTTATTACTTATTTTTGTTACTCCACAGCTCTCTTTTGCAGCTACTAATAGACTATGTTTATAATCTTTCCATTTTTCTTCTATATTTTGGTACTTATTTTCTCTTTTTCTATGTTCCTCTAAACATTTCTGGTATCTCTTTTTAACGTCTATTTCTTTCAGTTTGTAGCTTCTGATTTTTTCTTGTATTATTTTTCACTTTTTGTCATTTTGTATGTCTTTTATTATTCTAAAGCTCATTTTGACTAGATAATGGTCACCTCCAATCTCTGCGCTCCTTTTTACCTTAATATTTTTTACTGCTTTCCATATCTCGGAGTTAATTAGGAAATAATCAATTATTGATCACTCGCCTCTACCCCTCTCTTCCCTTGTGTATTTGTGGACGCCTTTGTGTGTAAACTTAAAATTCCCTATTATCAGATCATTTTTGATCGATAAATTTATAGTCCTTGTTCCATTATCTTGTGTCCTCTCCCTCTTTTCCTAGCCATTTTTCTATACCAGCATTTTGTTTCCCCACTCTTCCATTCATGTCGCCCATTATTATTAAATTGTTATTCTCTGTCTTGTCTATTATTTCTTGAAGTTTTTCAAAATACTCATTTTTTTCATTCTTGTTTGTATTATCATTTGGTGCATATGTTATGATGTATCTATACTTTTCTTGTTTAATCTTTAGTTCAACTGTTAAAATCCTCTTGTTTGTAAATTGGACATCGATGATGTTTTTCATGTAGGATGGAGTTACAATTACTGCTACTCCTGCTTTCGCTGTGCTACTTTGGACCACTTCTGAGCACCATGTATTGTATCCGTCTTTTATTTCTTTCATTCCTGTTCCTTTTTTCTTTGTTTCTGTGACTCTTAATATGTCAATTTTCAGTTTTTTCATTTCTTCGACTATTTCCTCTTCTTTACCATTTATTCCACCAACATTATACTAACACCAACACAGAGGTATTGAGACGAATGGGTAAAGAGGTGGAATTGTTAACAACTGTTAAAAGGAGGAAAGCGTCATACCTGGGCCATGTGTTCCGTAATGATAAGTACAGTCTGCTACAGCTTATCGTGGAAGGCAAGATTGAAGGTAGAAGAGGTTTGGGCAGAAAGAAGAAATCCTGGCTGAGAAACATGAGAGAATGGTTTCACATACCAGAAGCTACGAACATAATACATGCGGCACAAAACAGAGAAACCTATCGTTTGATGGTCGCCAACCTTCGGTAGAAGACGGCACATAAAGAAGAAGAAGACCATTTATTCCTCTTGTGTTCCAAATACCTATTTCTATCGTTTCGTTATTTATTAGTTCACGCCCTTGCTGTTTTCCTTTAATATTTTTTATTTTATTATCGTTGTTTGTTTTCTTTGTCCTTATTCCTGCCATTTTCGTCTCCGTTATTTCCGTCGTATTATCGTATATCAGTTTTTTGAATTTTTCATATTTGTGACTTCGAGTTCTCTTTTTTCTTTATTCCATATCCATTCTTTATTTTCTATTATAATTTTTTGATATTTAATGTGTACTTCTTTACCTTTATTCTTCTCTGTTTGTGCCCTTTTTCTTATGTGGTAGTCTATTTCCCTTTCTTTTGCGGTGAGATCATTGTTAATATAGACTAGATTTCTCTTTTTCTTTAATTTATGTTTATTTTCTATTATTTTCGTTTTTCCCTCTGTATCTAACAATTCCACTAGGCATTTGTTTTCGCTGATTTTCTTAACTTCTTTTATTTCTGGTTCCACTTCTAGTTCATTTCTTATGAAACTCTTTATTTCAGTTTTCATGTCTCTTTGATTTGTGCTTTGTAGACTTATCCCTGTGATTACGACGTTATTTTTCCTTTTATCTTTCTCTAATTGTTCGAAGTGTTCATTCAGTTTCAATATTTCTTTCTTTAAGCTTGAGTTTTCTCTTTTCAGTTCCATAATTACTTGCAGGTACTCTTCCTGCCCCTGTCTTATTTCTTTTATATCTTCTTTTATGTCCTTATCTTCTAGTATTTTCCTTACTTCCTCCATTTCTGGAATTAATTTTATTCAACAGTCTCCGCGTTAAAAGCTTATTCCCAGGTCCACCCTGCAGAGGCCTAAACTTTTCTCAGAGACTTTTACTGAACTATAAAGTATATTAGAAATCTTACCTTAGTCCTTTCTTGTTAATTTTGTTACTTACGTTGTTCACTATAATTATTACTATTTATTCACTATACAATAATAATACTATTTATATTACACTATTCCCCAAATATATTTTTTAACTAGTTCAATTTATTTGAGTTTGTAAACAATCGATTTATCGTTTTTGTTTCCGATATTTAAATCACTAATTACATTTGACCTCGACAAAACGTGATAATTTCCGATATACGAAATTTATATATCGCCACTGTCTTGGGCCACACACGTCCGTACTCCTTGGCTTCTCGACTCGAACCTCGAACAGATAATACAATAATATAATACTTAAATATTACAAAACTTGTATCAAGTGAGGTGCCTTCTTGTCCAATCATGCTCCTTGCCTACTAAATTGACTTAGGTACTCTTCTCCTTCATTCATCCCTGTTTGTTGTTCTTTCTTTCATTTCTCTCATTTTTGAGACCTTCCTGTATGCTGTCAAACCACCTTTGTATGTCTCTTCTTTTCGTTTTTTTGTTGATGGGGTGCCGTTTTAGCATCATCTTTGGTATACTCTTCCTTTCCATACTCATCACGAGTCCCATCGATCTCATTCTCTGTGCCTTTATGAAGCGACTGCTGCTTGGCGCATTATACAGTTCCTGTAGGTCCCTGTTTCTTCGTCGTATCCAACCTTCAACTGTTTTTCCATCTCATTCTCTGTGCCTTTATAAAGCGAATGCTTCTTGGCTCATTATACAGTTCCTCTAGGTCCTTGTTTCTTCGTCGTACCCAACCTTCAACTGTGTTTTGCCTCCATATATCTTCTTCTTCTTGACTGGCTTTACAACTCGGGGTGAGTCTTCGCCGCATCCAATATGGCCCTCCATCGTCTGCGATCTTGCGCTTCGATTTGCCATTGTTGTACCCCAATCCTAGGTAGATCGGTTTCAACATCATCCTTCCATCTTTTTCTGGGACGGCCCACTGATCTTATACCGTCTGGTCTCTCGAAGAACACTGTCTTTAGCACTCTGTCTTCCTCTGATCTTACTACATGACCTGCCCATCTTATCCGATTAGCTTTTATATGTCTGACGATGTTTTCAGTACCATATAGAGTCACCAATTCAGCATTGCGGCGCCTTCTCCACTCTCCTGTCAATTCATCTCTTTGAGGACCAAATATCATTCTGAGGACTTTCCTTTCAAATATCAGCAATTTATTTATTTCTCGCTGATGTAGAGTCCATGTTTCATTCCCATATGTAACAACTGGGCGAATAATTGACATGTACAGTCCTAATTTAGATTGTCTTTTCAGCAGCTTAGATCTTAATAATGATGATAGGGAGTATAATGCTCTATTTTCCGCAGCTATTCTTGCTGAGACCTCTTTTTCTATGTGATTGTCCTCTGTGGATTACTGCTCCCAGATATTTAAACTCTTTTACTACTTCAAAGTTGTGGTCTTGTAGAATCTAGATCATCGGCAAAGGCCAACAATAGTTTTGATCCTTGATTTGCGAATCCCCCTGTTAGTTCAGACGATATCTTACTTATTGCGTATTCTAAAGCCAAATTGAATAGCAATGGTGATAAACGGTCTTATTGTCTAAGCCCTGATGTTATACTAAATGGCATCGATGTTCTGTTTCCTATCTTTACCTGTGCATATGAGTCTGCCACGCACATTTGAGTGAGCTGCACTAATTTTCTTGGTATTCCCATTTCTAGCATTGCTAGCCATAATCTGCTTCTTTTTATCGAGTCATAAGATTGCTGGAAATCTACGAAGATTTGGTGTACATCTCGGTTGAATTCCCAGTTTTTTTCTAATATTTGTCGGATGGTAAATATTTGATCTATTGTTGACCTTCCACTTCGAGAGCCGCATTGGTAGTCGCCTAGAATATCTTCCGAATACGGAGTGAGTCTCTTTAGTAAGATAATTGATAGAATCTTATACGCTGTACTAATAAGCGATATGCCTCTGTAGTTTCGGAATTGCTCTTTATTTCCCTTCTTATGTATGGGTATTATAACGCTTCCATTCCATTCTCTAGGCATTTTCTGCTGTTGCCATACTCTGAGAATAATGTCATACAATTTTTGATGTAAAACTTTTCCTCCTTTTTTTATCAATTCTCCATTTATACCATCATATCCTGGTGCTTTGTGATCTTTAAGAGATGCTATTGCATTATTTACTTCTTGGAGTGTTGGTGGTGCTATTTCCACATCTGCAGAATGAAATGTATTCTCTGATTCCTCCATCTCACTTTCAATATTTAGTAAATTCCGAAAGTATTCCTTCCATCGCTCTACGATTTCTGTTTCCATCATTATCAATTCACCTGCTTCATTTCTCATAGCTTGTGTTACCCCAACATTTCCACCTTGTCTGACTGTCTTCACTTCCCTAAAGAATTTTCTTATTTGATTCCTCTCGCCACTTATTTCCATTACTCGTATTTGCTGTTCTATGTAGCTTCTCCTTTTAGTTCTGAGTAGTTGCCTTGTCTGTGCCCTCGTTCTGCGAAAATCTGCTTTGTTCTCATCTGTAGGGTTTTGTAGCATTTTCATTCTTTTGTGAGTTTTTGTTTCCAGCATTTCTTCGCATTGTTTGTCAAACCATTTTTGTTTTGGGCGAGTCCTCTTTTTCCCAATGGTTTCTTTCGCTGCTTGTTCTATCACTGATGCCACTCGCTGCCATGCATCTCCTAGGTCTACATTTTTGTCTTCCTCTCCCAGCAATTGAAATCTGTTGCTTATGGCTACTTGGTACTCCAGTTCTTTATTTGGTGTTTGAAGAGCTTCTATGTCCCATCTTTCTCTGTGTTCTTGTTGCTCCATCTTCTGTACTGATATTCGTGTTCTCAACTTTGATTTTACAAGAAAATGATCACTATCGCTGATATCGCCTCCATATATAGCTCTGAGTATTTTCCTTTCCCATCTTTCCAATTTCTCCGTATTTGCTGTTTTGATTGTCCATACTTCGCTCCCATACGTCACTGTGGTCCTTATTGCCTTTTTTATATATCCTTAGATTTGTTTTTCTTGATAATAATTTGGAATTTATCAGTGTTCTTAGGCTTTCCAACTTTTTATTTCCCTTTGCCAATATGGCATTCAGTTTCCATCCTTCCAGACGTTTCTCGTCTATAATAACCTTATATAGATAAAATGGACCACTCTCCGGAAATTATATTCCCTTGCTGCATTAGATTTAAAAGAAAATTGTTCCTCTTCTTTTTGTTCTGTATTTCCGAGTATCACTTTCCTAGCTTATTTGTAGGTTAAAATATTTTGCCTCCTGTTCTAATATTTTCTGAACATTCCTTAGTTCTTTTCTTGTTTTCGTTATAACAGTAAGATAATCAGCAAAGGCCAGGCATTGATGCTCATTTCCAATATTAAGTTAGAAAGCACCGTGGATAACGGATCTCCTTGTCTAAGACGCCTGTTTACTTCAAATTCATCCGATGAGAATACTTTCCTTTCTAAATGATTTAGTGTTATTCAAAGTCATTCTTACTAACAATCAATTTAGCGGGTATGCCTAAGGAACTCAGTGCTTCACACATATTATTCGTTCTTATCATATCAGATGCTTGTTTGAAATCCAATAGAGCAACACCTCTATAATTTTCACATGGCAATCCCTTTTTATATTAGGCATAAAAGAGCTTAAGTCCAATCTTTGGACAAATTTTGCTCTTCTTCCCCCCCCCCCATTCTTTAACATTTTCTTTTCTCCTGGTCTTTTGTTATTTTCGGGTTCATTGATTATACTTTTAACCCCTCCTCCACTGGGCAGTTCTCTTATTATGCCATCATCCCTATAAGGAAATTTTCATTGTCATCTGTATTTTACCCATTTACTAGTTCACTAAAATGTCTCTCCCATATGCCCATCACTGATTATTTTTAACTATTGAGTGTTCCATCTTTATTTTTATGTATGAATTGTAATTTTGATATCCCCTTTCAGTTTTTTAACTGCTTGATAAAACGAGCGTATTTGTTTTTTTCTGAAATGATTTCTCTATTTTTTGTATTATTTTTTCGTTGTATTTTTTTTTCTTTCGTCTACATACCATTATCATTTTTCTTGTTTGATCTTTGTAACTGTGGTTCATACCATCATTATTAATTGTGAATGATAATTATTGAATTAATCTTTTCTTTACCTCTTCTATTTTAAAGTATCCTTCACCAAATTAATTCTTTCCTGCTTTCATTTTTCTCTTTTGTGGAATAATTTTATTATTTGCTCTAGTTATCGCCTCTCTTGTAGTTTGCCACTCTTACTCTATTTCTAGTTTCTCCTCATCTTTCTGGGATCATATCCCTTTATTTATTTCATTGATATACGTTCTTTTGATTTTCACGTCGCTTAGTTTTTCTATATCATATCGATTTTTTCTCTTTGAATTTGATGTTCCCATTTATTCATCTTTTGGCACTATTGCAGATATAAACAGAAAATGATCCAAATTCGTTTCGGCCCCTCTCATAATTCTTATATTTTTTATAAATTTGATGTGGTTTTCTATACCATTTGTAGAAAAATGACCAATATTATTAGAGAGACAGCTATTGAAATACTTGAGAAAACGTCAGGAAAGAAGTTTGAGGATAAAAAAACTTGGTGGTGGTCAAATGAAGTACAAGGAAAAATAAAAGAGAAGGAAAAATTATATAAAAAGTGGCAAGAAACCAGATCGGACATAGATCTTCAAAACTATATGGTAGCCAAAAAGGAAGCGAAAGTAGCAGTAGCAAAAGTTAAAGCAGAAGCGTATTCAAACTTATAGGATCAACTTGATACCGGGGAAGGCGAAGCAAAGATATATAAAATAGCCAAACAGAGAGCAAAGAAAGCAAGAGATTTTAATCAGATGAGATGTATCCGAGATGAAAATAACAAAATACTATTTCACGAAAAGGATGTTAAAAAGAGATGGAGAAAGTATTTTGACAGTTTATTAAATGAAGAATTTGACAGACAGCCTGTGTTAACGGAGACAGTAACAGCAATGGTTACCAGAATAACAAACGAGGAAGTGGCTCAAACGCTTCAAAAAATAAAGAAAGGAAAAGCAGTCGGACCAGATGATATTCCTAGGGAAGTATGGAGAGCATTGGGAGAGACAAGAATAAGTTGGCTAGCAGGTCTATTTAATAGAATTATGGAAGTTGGACAAATGCCAGACGAATGGAGAAGCAGTATATTAGTACCTGTCAACAAAAGCAAGGGAGACATACAACAATGTACAAACTACAGGGCTATAAAACTACTTAGCCACACCATGAAAATATGGGAAAGAGTAATGGATAGACGGATACGTGAAGAAACCGAAATATCCGATAATCAATTTGGCTTTATGCAGGGAAGATCAACAACAGATGCAATTTTCGTTGTAAGGCAACTGATGGAAAAATACAGGAGTAAAGAGACCAACGCTCATATGGTATTCATTGATCTTGAGAAAGCATATGATAGAGTTCCTCGAGAGATTCTATGGTGGCATTCAGTAAGAAAGGAGTCCCTGGCGAATATGTAAAGATTGTCAGAGATACGTATGAGGGAGTAACGACTAGTGTTAGAATAGGTGTGGGAGAGACTGATACAAGGTGAAAGTAGGATTGCACCAAGGCTAGGTGCTTAGTCCTTATTTATTCTCATTAGTTTTGGACCAGATAACAGCGAAACTACATGGTAGCATTCCATTTTGCCTAATGTATGCTAATGATGTAGTGTTAGTAGGAAATAGTGAAAGAGACTTAGAACACAAACTGGAACAATGGAGACAAGCTCTGAAGGAAAAAGGTTTAAAACTTAGTAGGACAAAAACAGAGTATTTGGAATGTTCATTTAAAGATGGAGTTACTACAAATGAAATGGTATCTTTGGATGGTGAAACGATTGTGAAAAGCAATAGTTTTAAGTACCTAGGATCGGTATTACAGAGAAATGGAGAAATAGATGGAGACGCATGCAGTAGAATGAGGGCTGGATGGATGACGTGGAAAGAAGCGAGTGGTGTGTTGTGTTACAAAAAAATTCCAATGAAGCTGAAGGGAAAATTATATTAAACAGCCATAATACCGGCTATGATGTACGGAACTGAAAGTTGGGCAGTGAAAAAGAAAAAGGAACAACGAATGCATGTGGCGGAAATAAGAATGCTTAGATGGATAAGTGGAGTGACAAAGAAGGATAAAATTAGAAATGAGTATATTAGGTTAAGTCTAGGTGTGGCACCAATTGATGCCAAAATGAGAGAGCATAGGTTAAGATGGTTTGGTCAGTTTCAACGTCGAGACGTTAATCACCCAATAAGAAGAATAGCTGAAGTGCAGATTCCTGGAAGGAGTAGGAGAGGAAGACCAAAGAAGACCTGGGGGGAGACGATAAGGCAGGACATGTTGATAAAGGGGATTAACATTGATAGGACCAAGATAGAATTGTGTGGAGAAATGCAATTAGTGAAGCCGACTCCGCATAGGGACAAGGCAAAGAGAATGATGATGTGGTTTTCTTTACCACTACGTGATCAATCTGGTTAACCGTCCTTCCATTAGGAGACATCCAGGTTCTCTTATGCATTTCTTTTCGTCATATTCGCAGTTTTTTGCCAAGTTTTTAGTCGTATTAAAAATAAAGAAGTTGGGCTCAAAATAAATTTTATCTTGAGCCTAACTTCCTTATTTTTAATGCTAGAAACTTTTTATAAAAACAAAAATAAATGTTTTTTTAAACAATTAAAAAAAATAGAAATGAGTTTTTCCCAAAAAGTGCTTCATTTTTTGATAGTTTACCAAAACCTGGCAAGTACTCCGGACTTTACCCTAGCAATCCTAGAATTACCCGTTTACCTAACTTTACCCGTAACATATAATTATATAATTAATTCAAATTGTAGTTAATTCCTGTTAGTGATACTATATCATTATTAATTTGATAATAAATAAAAACGTCAAAATAAACGTATTTTAAACTCAAATTGTATTTAATTTACATTAATGATATTATAGAAAAGTACAGAAATTGGTATATACTGCAAAGGTTGCATCAATTTAACAGTTTTTGCAATCAGTCTGTATTTTTTAAATTTCATATTAAACTAAAGCTATGGCGGTTAATTTCCGATATTTTGTATCACTTCAAATGTTCTAAATTACAAATAAATACTACATTTTTATAAAAATTAAATTTAAAATAATTTTGGCGTTACAGAAACAAAGAAATCAGTTTTTTGTCAATTGCAAGATGACATTTGAGTTCTCTTAAAAGTGCTCAAACCATAAATAAACATGTTAAGCGTTTTTCGATTCTTTTAAAGGGTCAAACTTACTGTTTCTATCACTGTTTTCCCTCCTTTTAATTTAAAATATTGGGAGAAACGTATCAGGGTCAATACGTTTGGTGCCAAAGTCCTTTGGGACCCCTAAATTTCACTTTGTTGAAGACTTTTCCCACAAACTTCAGTCTATATGTTGAAGAACTGGCCTAGTGTGTAAAAGGTTATTTTCAGGGGTGGCTTGAATCAACATTGGTATTCTGATCTCGAGAATAGAATTAGAAATTAATATTTTAAAAAGGTTTTTACCGTTTTATACCATCCGCCAATACCAACATCCTGATAATATTGGCTTAGTTAGTTTGAATTATGTTATGTAAAAATTCTATATACATTTGTGGAAGGTACAGTGAAGTATTTACTATAGTTTTAATAAAACTTGTAAAACATTTAACACCAAAAAGTACCTAATATTGTATGAGGAAAGTGCTCATTCACATAAGTGAAAACTGTACTAGACAGACTTTTAATAATATTAAAAAAAAATAAACTATATCTTGGTGGTTAGCATGTAAACTTCACGTAAGCACTGATGATAACTGGTAAACCAGTTGAAAACTAGTTATGTGATTGTGATGTAGCCCTTTTTAGGGATTTTAAATATATACCTTTTATAAAGGATTTACTATTTTTTTTTTAATGAAAAAATCTCAAAATTGGAAAATGCAAACTATTCCATTCCATAAGCCAAACTAAACTAAAGGTAGAAATCGGCCCACCTTAGACTTTTGAGTTGAACTACACTCCTGGGCAAAAAATTGGGACACCTTAAAAATGGGTCATTTTTGATGTCTCGAATCTCCTAAACCTGTTTTCCGATTTTAGTGATTTTTTTAATATGTTATAGCCTTGTTTTCTAAGAATATGGATGTATTAATAGTGTTGCTGAAAAGGCAAATGTCATTGTATACCGGGTGTAACAATAATACTGTGTTTTTTCCTGAAAGTTAGTAACACCCTGTGGAATATTCTAGCATTTAAAAAATATTTAAATTAAAACTCAATTGTAGCCTTAGCCTTTCTTAACCTTCTGCTTTTTGACTCATTCACTTATGTTGGATAATGAAAAAGTTAGATACTTTGACAACTAACCATGTCCTTCTTCAATATAGGGTGTTTCTAAATAAGTGCGACAAGCTTAAGAGGTAATTCTGCATGAAAAAATAATGATCGTTTGATTTATAAGTATATGTCTGCAAATGTTTCGTTTCCGAGATACAGGATGTTGAATTTTTTCTTACACACTGACGATTTATTTATTTCTCTAAAACCGGTTGAGATATGCAAATGAAATGTGGTGGGTTTTAAGAGCCGGTTATTGCGCATTTTGTGACATAGAATTATGTATTTTATATTCACCATTGGCTGGTTCATATAACCTGTGCGCACGCCAATGGTGAATATAAAATTTTTAGTTGTATTTCAAAAAATGTGGAATAAGTACTTCTTAAAACGTACCAAATTGTATTTGAATATCTCAACCGGTTTTAGAGAAATAAATAAATCGTCAGTTTGTAAGAAAAATTCAATTTATAAAGCAAAATATCATTATTTTTCCATGGAAAATTAACCCTTAAAGTTTTATCACACTTATTTAGAAGTACCCTGTATTGATGAAGAAAATGGCTAGTGGTCAAAGTACCTAACTTTTTCATTATCCAACATAAATGAATGAGTCAAAAATCAGAATGTTGAGAAAGGCTAAGGCTACAATTGAGTTTTAATTTAAATATTTTTTAAATGCTAGAATATTCCACAGGGTGTTACGAACTTTCAGAAAAAAACGCAGTATTATTCTTACACCCTGTATACAATGACATTTACTTGTTCAGCAACACTATTGATACATCGATATTTTTAGAGAATAAAGTTATAACATATTAAAAAAATCACTAAAATTGGACAACAGGTTCAGGAGATTCGATAAATCAAAAATGACCCATTTTTAAGGTGTCCCGATTTTTTTGGCCAGGAGTGTATATTTTTTTCAGAAACTGTACCTCGGATAAAAAGTGATATTATACTGTTTAAAAGATAATTTAATATTCTTTAATATGAGTATACACTAACGAAAATTTATTTCGACTTCTTATGTTTAACATTGTAAAATTAGTGCATCCGGTAACTTAACTTTTTTATTGCTAACACAAGAAGGGTATTTGATAATTAAAAATTTAACAATTAATTTTTTTAATAGTGGGTATGACCTCCTCTTGCATTACCAACTTCTTTCATATGATTAGGCATTTTATATATTATTTAATCAAGTTTGTTATGGTTTCTTGTGGGATGTTAAGCCACTCTTCTTCCATTGCTACAATAAGCTACGGGATCGAGTTTGGGGTATCAAGCTTAGAGATAATTCTTTGTATTAGCTCATCTCATATTATTATGTATTAGCCTAATGAGCCACTTACTCAAAACGTTTCTGAAAGTGATACACGGCAGAATATATAAAAAATGCGAAGAACAGGTATCATGGACGCAGTTTGGATACCGCAATGCCTTAGGCACCCGAGAGGCTCTATTCGCTGTCCAAGTGCTTATGCAAAGATGCAGGGATGTTGACTCTGACGTATATATTTGTTTTATCGACTACAAAAAGTCGCTTTGATAGAGTAAAACATGATAAACTCATAAACATCTTGAAAGAAGCGGGAGTAGATGATAGAGACTTGAGAATCATATATAATTTGTATTAAAACCAAACTGGCAACATTAAAGTGGATGACCATTTGACAGAGGCAGTCTCCATAGATAAAGGAGTAATGCAAGGATGCATCCTGTCCCCGGTGCTGTTTAATATATACTCTGAATTTATCTTCGAGCAAGCGCTGGGAGAACTACAGGAAGGCGTATTAGTCAATGGAGTGCGTCTGAACAACATTAGATATTCCGACGACGCTGTAGTTTTTGCAGACAGTCTAGATGGTTTGCAAAGAATAATGTCGAGCATATCAGATATAAGTAGAGAATACGGACTTGATCTCAATACGAATAAAACAAAGTACATGGTAGTCAGTAAGCGCGAAATATTAAATACACAGCTTTTGGTTAACCAACAACTAATTGACAGGGTCGACAGCTACACATACCTTGGTACCAACATAAATGGCCAGTGGGACCACTCAAGTGAAATAAAATAACGCATAGGAAAAGCGAGATCAGCGTTCATAATGATGAAGTCTCTTTTCAGAAGCCACAATTTACCTCTTCCTACCAAAATCTTTATCATCAGATGCTATGTATTTTCTACATTATTATATGGAGTAGAGGCCTGGACACTTTCTGAGGCTTTTTTTGAGAAAACTCGAGGCATTCGAGATGTGGTGTTACAGGCGCATTTTGAGAATTTCGTTGGTGGATCGTGTGACTAATGTTGAGGTTCTACGTAGAATAGGCAAGGAATGCGAGATTATTAACACAATCAAAGAGCGCAAACTAGAATATCTTGGCTATGTTATGAGGAATGAACAGAGATATGGCTTGTTGCAACTCATTCTTCAAGGCACGGTATTTGGAAATAGTGGTCCAGGGAGAAGAAGAATATCTTGGCTTCAAAACATGAGAAAGTGGTTTAATACATCGACAATCGGACTATTCAGAATAGCAGCAAGCAAAGTTAGGATAGCCATGCTGATCGCAAACATCCGGAACGGATAGCCACCTTAAGAAAAAGAAGCTCATCCCATAAATTTTCTATGGGATTAAGGTCTGGACTACACCCTGGCCTTTCCATGACCCGAAAACCGACTTCGGTAACGTAAGCTTGCACGGTTCTTGAGGTACGCGTCCATGAATTTTTCTGCATAAAAATACATTCGTCTCCAATGTAGTCAAAGTAAGATACCGAATGCTTTGTTAAAAGCTTCTTGATGTATTTAGCACCCGTTAAACCACCTTGCTCGTGAAGACGGTTACCCCTACGAATGAAAACAAGGTCGGTTCGTCCCCACAGAAATTTCACCTCATATCATGATGAAACCACCTCCATAAGGACTACGCTCTTTAATGCAGCATTCTACAAATCACTTTCCTCATTTTCGGCACACTTTACTTCTTCTATCGCTACCATAGAGACATATTCTGGTCTCATCTGAGAACAAAACAGATCTCTATTATTAAAACATCCAATTCAGATGACCTCGGCGCAAAACACAGGCGTACTTGATCATGAACTGCATTAAGTTTTTGACCAATCGCAGATTTCCAACTAGCCTTCGTCTTATTCCCCACTGACTAATAACCCTTCCTCTTATTTTACGGAGCTATTGTTGCACTTTAACGGCAATAAGATGACGATTTCTTAATATTATTGATACAATATACTCATAACGTTGTCTACTACAGTCTACTCATAACGTTATAACACTCTTTGAAGCGATGCTCGTATCATATCCAGTTGTGCAGCAATATCTCGCTGGCTAAGTCCATTTCCTATTAATACTAAGTATAACTTGAGTTGCTTTCTCGGGTGTAGTGTTCATGAAACTTATACACACTAATTAATTATGAAAACGAACAATATGCAATTTATAGTTGCAAAGGCAATATTTTGGCAATTTTTTTTTATATCCTTGGCAAACTGTATATCCTTTTTTTGAGCCGAGTAACGCTTGTTTCACACATTAAGAATTTTGAACGTGCGATGGTCGAAATGTACATAGTGGCTCGAACAATCATATGAAATCTTTCTCCCTTCACTGCTTGAAACGTTCGGTGAAGGGACAAAGATTTCATATGATTGCTCGAGCCACTATGTACATTTCAACCATCGCACGTTCAAAATTCTTAGTTTGTGAAACAAGCGTAAGAGTTTTTGAAAAAAGTATAGTTTAAGTCAGAAGTTATAAGTAGGCCGATTTCTATGCATGCAAGTTTAGATAGAATAAAGTTGAAAACCACTAAATTAATTAATTCAATTTTTTCTTGTCCCACAAGTGTAAAAAATTTTATCACTCTTCTACCATATCTAGCTGTTCATATCAATATTTTTTAAACGTATATACAAAGAGGATAGCGAAACCCTCACTGTTCGTATAATGGTATTAGCATTTAAATAACTTTTTCATTACACTATATAAGAAAAATGCATGCATTGAGGTAAATTTTTGCATTTCAAAAAATTCAAATGAATGTATTCGAGCAAATTATTCTGTTGATACGCGGAACTGTAGAGGTGTTTCAGCAGAGGTGTAAAGTTTGCAGAGTAGAGAACGATAAGAAAATACTCATCATCATAACAGCAATACATAGGAAAATTTGGATACTGGATTTGAATCTCTTGCTCGAAATTTCTGGGCAAAAATGACGGGCGCAATGAAATTGGTGTGACTTGCAATGAAATTCGTCCGATTCATAGTACATTGAATCACGGTTTTTTTCTCCAAATTTTTAAGAACCGCTTGGATTGACATAAAATTTGGCATACATATAGGTAACATTTCAAAGAACAAAAGTGATTAATTCTAATTGCTGATGAGTTCTAAATTCTATGTACTGACTGATTCTAAGAAACTTTTCTTCTATAGATTTTTTCATTACGTTACAACTTTTCGAGATATTTGCGAATAAATATGTTCATTTTTGTACAAAAAGCATGTTTTTATACGTTTTTTTGCAAGTAACTCAAAAAGTAAGTACTTTATCTGAAAACATTCTTAGCATAAGGATACCTGCAAAAAAAGTGAAAAAAATAGTGTATTGTAAGTTGTAGCTAATTAAAGATGGGTTCATATCCGTCAAATTTTAAAGCGAATATTTCAACGAAATGACCAAATAAATAGTGTATTGTAAGTTGTAGCTAATTAAAGATGGGTTCATATCCGTCAAATTTTAAAGCGAATATTTCAACGAAATGACCAAATTTGAAATAACCAAAAAAGAATGTGTGTGTACTTTGTACGCACGTAAGAAGTTATACTTCTATTATATGATTTAAACGAAATTAATATACTTTTTATTTATATTTTGTTTAAATATTAAACTAATTTATACTTACTACTTCTCAAACATTTTTATTAGAACAGTACCAAAAATTAAAATAATAAAAGAATAAAACACACACAAACACATTAAACAAGCCACAAATGATGTCTGAACATTAATTGTTGAAATTTTTTTTAACTAAATACGTATTTTCTGAAAATACAATTATATAATAAATATACTTACAATCATAAAATGTAATAAAAAAAAAAACAAAAAAGAAAGTTTCTATTGGGACTCGAACCATCGCTGATAAGAGCGGTTGGTATTGGAATTCATTCGCCTTCTCCGCTTAGCCACAGACACTATGTGTCATTATTTACGAAGATCGACTAACTAAACGGATTAAACTTGTGATATTTTGATATTTTGAAAATTGATCAAATTATTTTAATTTTGAATTGTAATGATTTAGAATTGAAAAAATACAACAAAACATAGAGTAAAAAAATAATATATTAGGTGAATATTGATAGAAATTTTGATGGTAATCAAATTATATAAATAAAAGTATTACATACTATGTATTTTGGCAGATCAAATAGATAGGTTTATACTCATGATACATTAACAATTATTACGTACCTGTTGCTTTTAAAAACTATTTAAAAGTCACTACAATATTATAAACTTTTTTGTTTCTGTCCTCACAACAATAAAACTAATATATTATACATTTGTTTACCTTTACCTTTACCTCCAAACCACAGCTGCCATATCGGATAATTTTTGACATGTCATTTGAACATCCAATCAGAACAAAGTTATAATGCGCATGCGCCGGGCTGATAGGTTTTAACATATAAAAAAAATCACCCTCTATCGCCGGTAAAGAAGTATAACTTCAAAAATGATGCATTTTTAGGAAAAAACTTATTAGAACTTCTTTAAAGTGTTTAAACAATATTTATTTGTGTTTTTTTAAGTTTCTAGTATCAAATGTAAGCAATTTACGCTCAAATTAAAGTTGGTCCCATTTTTATTGTCAAAAAAAGTCGGGAAATCACCCCCTATTAGCATCTTAGTTAGATCAAATTAATCGTTATCGCTTCACAAGTTACTTTACTAATGTATTATTTTTTATATGATCTGTAAGTTTCATTGGTTCAAGGGGCTTATTTTTTGTTTAAATTTGGTTTTAAGGTATTTTTTTTTTCAATTTGTAATTTTGAAAAAAAAAATTTTTTAAAATAACTTAAAATTTATTAGTGATACCAAAAATCTTAAAAATTAAAAAAAATCTATGTGTTTCGTTTTTCTGAATATTTGGATTTTTTGTTTTTCTGTAAGGAAAAAATTGGTTAAGATATGGCTGTTCAAAATTTGCATACACTCATGATTATTGACTAGTTCAAGCCTTTTCAACTACAATTCCTTCAAAAATAAGCACTTTGAACCGATGAAACTTACAGATTATATAAACAATACATATACGAGCAAAGCAACTTGTGAAGTGGTAAAGGTTAATTTCATTTGGGATGCTAATTAGGGAGTGATTTTCACGATTTTTTACCAAAAAAGGGACCAATTTTTTCTGAGCGCAACTTCCTTAATTTTAATGCTAGAAACTGTTTTAAAAAATAAAACTAAAAATTTTTTTAAAAACTTTAAAAAAGTTTAAATAAGTTTTCCCTAGAAAGTGTTTAATTTGTGGTTATTTTACGTTGAAATATTCGATTTGGAATTTGTGGAGTGTGAACCAATTTTCATTAGTTACAACTCTTCTTTTACTGAGTCTATAGAATATAGAACTTATACATACAACTTTTTTTTCACTTTTTTATAGGATGTATTTTTGCTAAGAATGCTTATTTCGATAAAATAGGAATTTCTTGAGTTATTTGCAAAAAACCGTCTAAAAACGTTTTTTTTTGTTGAAAAATGAGCATTATATTCACCGACAATTAACTCGAAAAGTTTTAACTTAGTGAAAATATGCTATAGAACAAGAGTTGCTTAGAATTCGTCAGTTTATCCATTTCTGTATTTATTATGAACGTATCTTTTTTCACCTCCGACAAGGGGTGAAACTCATCCCCATGGCAAAAGCACACATCGGCACAATATCACTTTTCTTCTTTGAGTTGTTTTCTATGTGTGTGCCAAATTTCATGTCAATCTAAGTAGTCCAGAAAGCCACTGCGCATCCGCTAGGAAAAATATTCTAATTCGGATTTTTTGCACAATCTTACTCAAAAAGGACCCCTTTTAACAAATTTGCATGTTGCCAGGACCAAAAGTTGGTCAAAAATTTTTTAAACGTTTTCTTTTTGTTTTTTTCCTTAAATTATTTTTTTTGCATGGAACAAATTTTTTTTAGGTTTTTTGGATCATTCCAAACCGAAAAGGTCTTTAGTGACTTTTCTCTAAAGTTGATAGTTTTTGACATATAAGCGATTAAAAACTTAAAAATTGCGAAATCGGCCATTTTTAACCCTCAAAAACTATGTGAAAAACTGAAAATTTGAATGTTGCCAAGGTAGGTAGATATTCTTTAAACATCGGTTGATGAAATCCCGAAGAGTTTTTTGCAATACAATATCAAAAACCCCTTTGTTTTTTAATTGCCAATCAAGCATACGCGACACTATTTTCAACCGTTGCATGTGTATACAGTATGGTGCAAATGAAAGGAATAAATTCGTTATTTCGCAAACCGGTGACTTTAAGAAAAAATCCCAAAACAGGTCGGTTTTTATTTTTAAGTTATGATATTGTGGCATATATAGTATACTAGTGATGTCATCCATCTGGGCGTGATGACGTAATCGATGATTTTCTTAAATGAGAATACGGGTCGTGTGCTGGCTCATTTGAAAGGTTCTGCAATTCCCTATTCAATAATATAAACATGTACATAATTATTTATACAGGGTGTCCAAAAATTTTTATTAAATTAAATCATATGGCAAATTGAAAGAAAAATTAAATTATTGGACACCCTGTATAAATAGTTATGCAAATGTTTATACTACTGAATAGAGCATTGAAGGACCTATCAAATGAGCTGGCACACGACCCCTATTCACATTTAAAAAAATTATCGATTACGTCATCACGCCCAGATGGATGACGTCACTAGTATACCATATATGTCATAATATCATAACTTAAAAATAAAAATCGACCTGTTTCGGGATTTTTCCTTAAGTCGCCGGTTTACGAAATAACGAATTTATTCCTTTCATTTGCACCATACTGCATACACATGCAACGGTGGAAAATAGTGTCGCGCACGCTTGATTAGCAATTAAAAAACAAAGGAGTTTTGAATATTGCATTGCAAAAAACTCTTCGGGATTTCATCAATCGATATTTAAAAAATATCTACCTACCTTGGCAATATTCAAATTTTCAGTTTTTCACATAGTTTTTGAAGGTTAAAAATGGCCAATTTCGCAATTTTTCAATTTTTAATCGCTTATATGTCAAAAACTATCAACTTTAGACAAAAGTCACTAAAGACCTTTTCTATTTGGAATGATCCAAAAAACCGAAAAAAATTTTGTTCCATGCAAAAAAATTAATTTTAGGAAAAAAACAAAAAAAAACGTTTAAAAAATTTTTGACCAATTTTTGGTCCTGGCAACATGCAAATTTGTTAAAAGGGGTCCTTTTTAAGTAAGATTGTGCAAAAAATCCGAATTAAGGATCCCCCAAACCGACGCGAAACTTTTGCGACGCGAATTTTTCGTTGCGGAACATTCGCAGGCGAAACGGTAGCGGACAAGGCTTTCCCACATTGGCGCGGAACCTGACGCGACTGTTCGCCATACAAATATGAACAAATTATATTTTTAAATCGGCCAACAGGTTTAGGAAATACAAGACATCAAAAATGACCAAATTTTTAAGTGGGCGTAATCTCTATGCAAGCAAATTAATAATAATATTATAATATATGTATAATGAAAACTTATCATTTTCTCCTAATTCTGACCCTATACCTACTATTCCAGACTTTATCCTTTTTTCTTATATTTTTATAATCTTCGTCCGTTAAATCATATATTATAGGATATTGTTTAACAATTTCAATGAGTTTTTCTGTAACAACCATTTTAAAACACGCGAAACTACAACGGTAGCGGAAAAAACCGTGCATGCAGCGTTTCATGAAAGGAACGCTGTTCTGCCGCGACCGTTGCGGATTCCGCGCAAAGTGGTCTGAACACGTTCATAATCCGCCGTGTCTATCGATTCGCCGCGATTCCGCGTAGGTTGCGGCTGCGAAAGTTTCGCGTTGGTTTGGGGGATCCTTTAGAATATTTTTCCTAGCGGATGCGCAGTGGCTTTCTGGACTAAAGCGGTTCTTTAAAATGTATAGGTGTTGCAATATTTTACCGTCAGCGACAACGGCGGATCCAGCAACCTTGCAAGGTGGGGGCAATGAACTAAAAAATTTCTCGTCACTGGCGTAGGCAGGATTCTTTTTAGGGATGGACTGTTATTTTCTTCTTCTTCATGTACCTACCATATCCTTTCAGAGAGGTGGTTACCGTCATAGCTATCTTAATTTTATTCACTGCCACCCTAATCAACCATGAAGTTCTTCTTCTTCCTGGATTGCGTTTGCCTGCTATTCTCACTTGCATAATATTTTGTGGAAACCTATATATAGGGTGAGGCAGATAACTGGCCTATTAGAAATATTTAGAGAACTAAAGGCAACAGGATCATGAAAATTGGAATGAAGGGGTTTTGAAGGGTAATCTATTTAATGAAAATACTTTCATCAATTTGCCAATAAATAAATCCGTTATACCGGAAGTGGCTTAAAACTTCGTTTTTTTAAATGGGACACCCTGTATATTTTTACATTTTTAGATTCTACTCGATGTTTTCTTTCTGAAAATATGCGGTTTTGTAATGTTATACAGGGTAGTTTAAAAGCTAATTACGTTTTTTTATTAATTTCGTAGGAACTTTCACACCCTGTAAAATTGTAGCAGTTGGATATCAAAAACTCTATTTATGTTAAAATGATTTTTAATATAGTCTACTATTATTAAAAATTATTCGCATAGCTAAATGTTAAATTTTAGTATACAGGGTTGGTCGAAACTCGGAATGAGGATTTTCTGAATATTCTTAAATGGAACACCCTGTATTTTAGCATTGCAATGAAAAGACATTTTATGGTACTTTTTTATTTCTTAAGCACTCCCTATACCTAAATGCTTTAATTTGTGCTTAATTGTTAATCGCGCCAAGAATGTTAACTACGCAGGTATTTTGATAGCTCAACCATTATTGGCAATTTTAAAGATCAGTCAAGATTAATATGTATTTATTTCCGAAAAATTATTTGTGATTGAATATTTTCACGGCCAACCTAATCAAATTTCACGTATTTTATGTTGAAATTATTGTTTGGCTTGAATTACCAATAACTCACAAATTAAAGCAGTTAGGTATAAGAAACGCTTAAGAAATAAAAAAAGTAGCATAAAATATCATTTCATTACGATAATAAAATATAGGGTGTTCCATTTAAGAAAACTCAGAAAATACTCTTTCCAAGTTTCGACCAACCCTGTATAGTCCAATTCAACATTTAGCTATACTAACAATTTTTAACAATAGTAGACTATATTAAAAATCATTTGAACATAAATATAGTTTTTGATGTCAAACTACTACAATTCTACAGGGTGTGAATGTTGCTAGGAAATTAAGAAAAAAACGTAATTATCTTTTAAACTACCCTGTATAACATTACAAAACCTCATATTTTAAGAAAGAAGACATCCAGGAGAATCCAAAAATGTAAAAATATACAGGATCTATTTAAAAAAACGAAGGTATAAGCCACTTCCGGTATAACCGGAAGTAGCAAATCGATAGAAATATTTTCATTAAAGAGATCACTCTTCAAAACCCCTTCATTCCAATTTTCATGATTCTGGTTCCTTTAGTTCTCGAGATATTTCTAATAGGACTTTTATCTGCCTCACCCTGTATATTTGGGACCTCTCATTACATGTCCGAAATACTCCAGCTTTCTCTTCTTGATGCTTTTTATAATCTAGTATTGTGGAGTTTTAAATCTTCTCCTCTCAAGAAACTCTTAAAATTCTTCTATATCACCACATCTCGAGAGCCTCAAGGCGATTTAGATCGATTTTATTCACAGTTCAAGATTCGACACCATACAGTAAGACCGAGTAACGTAAGTCGATCCCTAATGCCAATTTTAAGTCTCCGTTACATGATACTTTGAGATCCTTCTAAAAGTGGCTCTTATTCGGGCTCTTTGTTTTAGAATTACAATTTTAGAAAATAAGATAGTTTTTGTCCTTCAAAGTTTATTAAAAGTAACGAAAATGAATCATTTTTCTACGGCGTGATGCTGTACGCAGCCTACAGCGTCTATCGGAGACCACCGACTTACTTTATTGCAGTCAACAATACAAATCTTTCTAGAAAACAAATTACCATAACATAGCAGCGGCAATTACTATTTTTATCTGGTCTCTGGCATTGAATTGAATAGATGGTAATAAACAGATTTATTGTGGGAATGTTTCATTTGTTATGTTCCAAAGACTTTTAATAATTTTCGATTCCAAGGAATTCTGCCATACTTAGGTATGTTTCAGTTATTCAGTTATCAACAGGACACAAAACTCACTATTTTTTTAACCTTAATCTCTTAAAAAAAGTGTCAGTAGACACCAGGCGAGGTCTCAAGGAGGGGGCAATTGACTCCATTGACCCCCCCTTGGATCCGCCCATGGTCAGCGAAACCTTCGGTTTTTACCTAAACCTTCGGATTAGGTAAATATAATCCTTCATTTTATGACCATGCAGTTCGTCCGTCTATTCTTAACAGATTGTGCAATGTAATTCTTCTGAAATAATATAAAGTACTATAAATTCTGACAAATTTCATTAAATAAGTAGCAGGTACACACATTTTTCCGTAGCTATAGTTTTTCTAGGATGATCTGAATTTTCTTTGCAAGCTTTTATTTTTCAGGTTCATTTCAATTTAATTTTTGCATCTTGATTTTTTTTATCTTCGCCTCGTGGTTGTGATTGGCAATTTTTATTCTCGCTATTTCATAGTTTTCCTTCGTAAAAAGCTCAGCACTGCATCCGGTTGTCGCACAAACCCATTTTTGGTGTTCACCATTTACCGGCTTCGATTTACGTTTGAATTTAAAGTCATTGGATAGTAACATCACTTTGCCAAGTTCGCTAGTTATTTTTTCTAGGCCATACATTTTTAATTCTATTTTGCTGTTGTAATCTTCGGAAATACTTTGCTACTAAATTTCTTTTAAGGAAAATTCGGTTTTTATTCACTTCAATTTACCTGCATACTACCCCCATCGAAACAAAAATAGTTAAAAACAACAAATACTTAGAAGTAGTAATTTGGAACAACTAGTTCCATGAATATTATGACAATGAAGATCAATTTTACCTATCAAAAGTAAACAATAAAATTTTAAAAAAACGAGGGTTTTTCTAATGATATCTTAATGCATTCATCTCCATTACATGAATATATTATACCGGGTGTCCACTTATATTTTTCCCCATTTTCACTGCCTATAACTTCTAAACGGCTCAAGATAGAAATATGCGGTTTTCGCTGAAATGTTTTATTTTAGTAAAAGTTTTGTCTGAATGGATTGAATTTTTTATATCGGTTTCAAATACGAAAAGAAAAATGGCGGATTTTTGAAAAAACGTTGTTGACTTTTCTTTAATAGAACACCCAGTATATTTTTTGTAAATTGAAAGAAAGGTCATTCACCTATCTAGCGATATAAAGTTTTTAAAATCGGTTGTCAAATCACTGAGTAAAGAATTTTTAAAATGAGAGGTGCAACGTGGATATCACATACCAAAATAACATAACTAACCAAGTTACGTGATTTCCACATTGCATCTCTCATTTTAAAAATTAATTGCTCAGTCATTTGACAACCGATTTTAAAAAAAATTATATCGTTGGATAGGTAAATGACCATTTTTTAAGTTTTTAGGTAAATGACCATTTTTTTAATTAAGTATTTTCTATGGGTAATAAGCCACAATTTTACTAAAAAATGAATTTATTAACGTTTCGAAGCCCAAATCGGGTTTCGTTGTCAAAATACAAAATACTATTGTATTTTGTATTTTGACAACGAAACCCGATTTGGGCTTCGAAACGTTAATAAATTCATTTTTTAGTAAAATTGTGGCTTATTTCCCATAGAAAATACTTAATTATAAAAATGCCACAAGGAAATAACTTCAGAACATTTTTTATATCGCTTTTAAATAAAAAATGGCTAATTTTTGAAAAAAAAACGTTGTTGACTTTTTTTATTGAAACACCCGGTATATTTTTTTGTAGCTTGAAAAAACAGTCATTTACCTATCCATTGATATAAAAATTTTTAAAATCGGTTGTCAACTGACTGAGTAAATAATTTTTAAAATGAGAGATGCAATGTGGAAATCACATAACATATCATTTTGCTTAATTATGTTATTTAGGTATGTGATATCCACGATTTTGAAAAACTTTATATCGCTGGATAGGTGAATGACCTTTCTTTCAATTTACAAAAAAATATACTAGATGTTCCATTAAAAAAAGTCAACAACGTTTTTTCATTCAAAAATTCAATACATTCAGACAAAACTTTTACTAAAATAAAACATTTCAGCTAAAACCGCATTTTTCTATCTTAAGCCGTTTAGAAGTTATAGGCAGTTAAAATGGGGGAAAATATAAGTGGACACCCGGTATTAAATTATAAATACCGATAACAAATATTTGGTTAAAATGAACAAAATTAAAATCGAACGAATTTCGTGGTGGTATCGGACGAATTCATGGTTACTTTTGATCTTTTAAATAAATTCGGACCAATTTCAGTCTGTCATAAAAATGAATCGTACGAATTTCGTTTCGCCGAAAATGACATGACCTTCTAAGTAATGTCATGTAATGTGTAGATTGTAAAATTAATAGATGAGTGAATTATATGCACGTAATGGTGTTAAAAGTGATATTTACTTATTATGGACTTATATGAGTACAATGTAACATGTAACGTAGTATTAGATCTAAGGTATGTATAATAAAAAAATAGTTTTTTAATGTAGCAAATATCAAGGGGAAAACCCGTTTACCTGTCCTCAACCGTTTCTTGTTAAACAAAATGTAAGGGATTACATTTTGGATTACGGTCTCTTTTATGTCCCGTATCTTCTTCTTCATGTACAATGTCCGTTCAGAACCTTGGTTACCATCATAGCTATCTTAATTCTTTCACTGCCACCCTAAATAGCATGCTTGTATCAGCCCTATACCAATTTAGCAAGTTGTTCAATCATGAGGTTTTTCTTCGCCCTGAACGGCGTTTGCCTGCTATTTTCCCTTGCAAAATATTTTGTAGCAACCTATATTTGGGACCTCGCATTACATGTCCGAAATACTCCAGCTTTCTCTTCTTGATCTTTTTTATAATCTCAGTAGTCTTCGCACTTTTAAAGTTAAACCGTTACTAAATGAAAAAAGCAAAGGCTATGGCGGGATAAGATGGTCAAAAATGCCCCCGCACCGATCAGCCCCTCTACTTATGTTTTCGATAATGGATATAAAATTATGCCCTCATGCAAATTTTTAGCGTCCCAGAGGTCCTAAAACTTTTTAAATCGAGAAAAGAAGAATTTTTAGGTTATATTTTTTTTGTGAGCGCAATTTTACTTTAAAAAATCTGAAAAAATTCAAGAGGTTGTATCTTTTGAGTACAAAACAACCTGATTTTTTTCAGATTTTTATAATAAAAAAGGAGCCCAGGAAAAATTTTGGAAATTTTCAAAAAAATTTTAGGTTATGTTAATATGATTTGGCCAACTTTTAAATAGTATTTTTTTGTGTACTTTTTGCCGTTATTTTGAATGGCAGATGCAGAATTTATAATATCTGAGCGGAAAGAACGAAAAAATCGAAAAAACCGTTTTTGGCTGTCACGAGATACATCTCGGGACAACCAAATTTAGGATTTAGGATCCTGACTACAACAACTGAAAAAAAAAACTAAAAGTGTGAATCTTGTCATAAAATTTGGTATGTGGGGGTATAATAATATTTGGAACAACTTTTCCAAATAACTTTTTTTCGATACCTCTAACGCGAATCGCATATCGAAAAATTTAAAGTTCAGTTGACTATTTTAAAAATTGTGAACCATCAACCATTATGACTGCAAAATTTCAAATCTGTATATATTTTGATAGCTGAAACATAGGGGTGTCTTCATTTTAAATGTGACACACTGTATCTTATCCATTCGATAATTTATTGCAACTAATATAGTCGTATTTTTTGCAGATTTAAAATATACAATGAAAATACTGACTAATTCACTAATTTTATCATAAAAAGTTCAAATTGATTGCATTGAAATACTGAACCAATTAATGCGTATTAATATAATATAATTATTATAATATAATAGAGTGAGTTTTATGTATAGAAACCCTGAAGTATCTCGGAAACGACTTGCACGTTTTTTATAGGTTTTGGTGGGTAGGGGTTTTTTAATGCAGCCGATATTACAGTGATAATTACATTGTTGTCAGATTTTCCGTTTTCCTGGAAATCTAATGAAATTGCTTATTTCAAATGGAACACCCTGTATATTTTTTGCGTTTCGAAGTCCTTAAGATATACTGATTATTTTGTAAGTTACATTTCCTACACCTAAATGCCATAGTTTCGGAGTTATTGCTACATTTATTACAAAAAAAAATGTAAAGAAATTATAAAAATCAATTTTATAGGCCCGTGTAGGCATTATTTTACGTTCTTTGGATCATTGGGAACAAAAGAGGTCTTTTGTAATTGTTCTCTAAAGTTAATCGTTTTCGAGTTATAAACAATCTAAAACTGAAAAAAATCGACGAAAAAATGACGATTTTCAAGGTTCAAAAACAAAAATAAAAAATATTATTTTTGAAACTGCGGTGTATCCAAATTCAAGCTAAACCCTTCTTCCAGGAGCTCGCTATAAAATTTTTTGGCACGTTTTATTCTAAAACATTGCTTTTTAATAAATGTTAATGAAGCGCATATGAGAGGACGGGCGATCGGGCTGCATTAACAACTAAAAAGCAATATTTTAGAATGAAACAAGCTCAAATTACTTATTGTTAACTGATAAAATAAGGCTTCAGCTTGAATTTCTGTTCTTTGCAGTTTCAAAAATAATATTTTTGATTTGTGTTTTTAACCTTGAAAATCGTCATTATTCGATTTCTTTTCAGTTTTAAATTATTTATAACTCGAAAACGATTAACTTTAGAGACAAATTACAAAAGAAATTTTTTTGTTCCCAATGGTGCAAAGAACCTAAAATAATGTCTACCTAGGCCGAAAAAATTAATTTTTATAATTTGTTTAAAAATTTTTTTAAATAAATGTAGCAACAACTCCGAAGTTATCGCCTTTAGGTAGGGAATATAACATGGAAAATAATCAGTATTTCTTAAGGACTTCAAAACGCAAAAAATATACAGGGTGTTTCTTTTGAAATAAGAAAGTTAATTAGATATTCAGAAAAACGGAAGATCTGACAACAATGTAAGTATTACTTTAATATCGGCCACATTAGAAAACCCCTACCCACCACAATCTATAAAAATCGTGCAAGCCATTTAGGAAATAATTGAGGGTTTCCATAAATAAAACTCACTCTGTATATTATATTATTACACATTAATTGGTTCAATATTTCAATGCAATCAATTTGAACTTTTTATGATTAAATTAGTGAATTAGTCAGTATTTTGATTTTATATTTTTAATCTATAAAAATACGACTATATTAGTTGCAATAAATTATCAAATTGATAAGATACAGTGTGTCGCATTTAAAATGAAGACACCCCTATGTTTCGGCTATCAAAATATATACAGATTTGAAATTTTGCAGAGTCATACACGGTGATACTTCACAATTTTTAAAATAGTCAACTAAACTTTAAATTTTAAACGCGGTCTACTACAAACAGGGTGAATTTTCGATATGCGATTCGATTTGCTTCTCGTTAGAGATATCGAAAAGAGTTATTTGGAAAAGTTGTTCCAAATATTATTATAACCCCACATACCCAATTTTATGACAAAATTCACACTTTTAGTTTTTTTTTTTCAGTTGTTGTAGTCAGGATCCTAAATCCTAAAATTGGTTGTCCCGAGATGCATCTCGTTACAGCCAAAAACGGTTTTTTTCGATTTTTTCGTTTTTTCCGCTCAGATATTAAAAATTCTGTCTCTGCCATTCAAAAGAACGGCAAAAAGTACACAAAAAATACTATTTAAAAGTTGGCCAAAACATATTATCATAACCTAAAAATTTTTTGAAAATTTCACCTGGGCCTATTTTTCATTATCTGAAAAAAATCAGGTTGTTTTGTATTCAAGAGATACAACCTCTCGAATTTTTTCAGATTTTTTAAAGTAAAATTGCGCTCACAAATAAATAAAACCTAAAAATTCTTTATTGCTCGATTTAAAAAGTTTTAGGACCTCTGGGAAGCTAAAAATTTGCATGAGGGCATAATTTTATATCCTTTATCGAAAACATAAGTAGCGGAGCTGATCGGTGCGGGGGCATTTTTGACCATCTTATCCCGCTATAGCCTTTTACAGTAGAGCGAAAATTAAAAAAAAAATTCTTTTTTTTTAATTTGATACAATGCAAGTGATACTGTGACCCTATTTTTGTGGGATATGATAGATATATGTTTACATTAAAACATACAATAGAGGAAACCCTGAATAATTTATTAGAACAATGTTTTTTGAATTTTTTATTGTTATAGTAGATAACACTTTACCACTTAAATTTATTAAATTATAAATGGTAACTATGAAATTTGTAAATAATAAAATTAACCAAACAATAAAAAGTTGATATTTGTGGGTATTAAATATGATAATTTAACAAACTATCATACTTACTAATGTTTTATTGTCATAATGTTGTTCTGAAACTATTTGCTGGCGGCATTTTTATAATAAACTATTTTTAATGGGAAATAAGCCACAATTTTACCAAAAAAAATATTTTATTAACGTTTCGAAGCCCAAATCGGGTTTCGTTGTCAAAATACAAAATACTACTAAAATAAACAAAAATGTTGTTGCTAAGTAAAAAAATTTTTCTAATAATTTATTTAATCTGACTCATTTATATTTATATGCCAATAAATGCTTCTGGTTTTATTTGATAGGCGGCTGGTAAGGGGGGCATGCGGGACGCATGGGCCATACTGTGGTTGGTGCGCCCAAGCGTGTTCTCCTTTCCTGTCCGAGTCCAACAGTACTAGGAACTCCTTTCCTAGTCTGCTAAGAGCGTTCCACTTCAGTCCAAAAAAAAGTTCCGGACAATATACCAAATAAACTAATTTAATACGGGGGTGCAAAAATAAGGGAACAGATAACAACATTATACCAAAAAACTGTAAACAACATGACAGTACCAGAGGAATGTAGAGAGAGTATAACATTACCCATCCAGAAGAAAGGCGTCAAGACAGATCCTACGAACTACCGAGGAACTACACTACTCAATTGTATATCCAAACTATTGACAAAAATTCGATCCCAAAAAATATACAAGAAACTCGGTGTATCGAAAAAAAAAACAGGGTTTCCGCCGAAACAGATCTAAAAACAATACACATTATTTTCATCATGCGACAATTAGTTGAGAAATCAATAGAATGCGACAAGCCCATTTTCACATGCTTTGTAGATCTGGAACAAGCATTCGACAGAGTACGATTGAAGGACGTGCTCACTATCCTTGGAAAGAAAACATAAGTCAGAAATATAGAAATATAATAATAAAAGGGCTCAATAGATCTAACAAAACACAAATAAAAACCACACACGGGCTCACGGAAGAAATCAAAATCAATGTCCGTATTAGACAAGGGGATAGCCTCAGTCCATGTCTATTTAATTTAATAATGGATGAAGTTATAGGTAGCGTTAACAAAATGAATCAGGGATACAAAATGGGTAATCGAACCATGAGAATACTTTGGTACGCAGATGATGCAATCTTCATAGCCGAAAACGAAGTTGACTTACAACATACTTCAAAAATTTAAAATAACCGCTGAAAAGTATAACCTGACACTATCCACAGAGAAAACCCAATCGATAGTAATATCCAAGAACCCAATTTAATGTAAATTAGTAATGGACGACCATATAATCGAAGAGGTAATGAATTGTAGATACTTGGGTGTGGAAATATCTAGCGACAGGCATCTGTGGCAAGAAATAAAACAGCAGGCAAAGAAAGCAGCGAGAATATCTGGTTTCCTGAGTGATATAATCAGGCGGATGAATATATGAGCACCGAAAGCAAAGTCCGCATTTATAAGACATGTGTTAGACCCGTACTGACATAGGCAGCTGAGACAAGGGCGGAGACAACAAAGACCAAACAAATATCCATGTAGATCCATAAGAGGTATCACACTCAGAGATAGAATACGAAACGCAGACACATTGAGAGAGCTAGGCGTTCAAGACCTAATGAGATGGACAAGAGTACGACGACGCATGTGGAGAGATCACGTAGATCGGATGGTCCATGAACGTATGGCGAAATGGGCGAAGAAACAGAAGCCCAATACCAAGCCACTCATAGGAAGACCCAAAAAAAAAACGATGGTATGAGAGCTGGAGCTCCGGATCGCAGCAGAGACTGTAACGGAAGAGACATGACATAGTCCTATTACAAAAAGAAGAAGAAGAAGAAGAAGAAGAAGAAAAAGAAGAAGCAGACACCTTGGTTTACATTGAAATGTCCAACGGCCATTCACTTTGTCTTTGAAATGTTGATTTTTAGGCCTCTTCCAACCTACCCTTTCCTGAATGAAATAATCCATGGTAAAATATTTTTAAAGACTATTATAAATTTAATGCTTACAATTGATATTCTTCACAATATACTCCTGTAGTTTCATGTTCTTTATGTGTTCAAATCATATCATTAATTTACTTAATATGACAAATGTAATACAAATAACTAAAAGCTGTGTGAAGAATTAAATTAAAACCTAAACCATTGGCGTACTATCTCAACTTTAAGAAACTATACAATTTAAAATTAAAAAATAAAATAAAATATTAGGCCAAATTTAAAAATTTAAAGTCTATTGTACAGCGAATTACCAGGGTTTTAAAACGATACCTTATACACAGAGCATAATATGGTAAATACGAAAGAATCAAATGGATCGATTTTGTTGTCACCTACGTATGGCCCATCTCTACTGTGGGGAACGGTAAAAGGGACCAACATTTCCACTCTTGCGCTACTTTTTAACCTTGGTTAAATCTCGACACAGGTTCAAATGGAGAAACGTATTATTTCCTAAGTTTATGTGAAAAAGACGTGCATAATTTTCCCGTATTTCTGGAAGAAAAAAGTTTCCCTGCGTCGCCGGAGTAAAGGTAAAGCCGTTGACGGTATAATTTTTTATTTTTGTTTTCGGTACCGCGAACTTAAGTGGATTTAAGTAATTTATATTTATGGGATTTTTAGGGGAGTTCTACATTAGGGAAATTTAGCGTGACGACGTTTAGGTAAACAGGTAAACATCATTATCGGGCTATTCCTTATGAAATACTCAATAATTTATATACATATATATTTCCAACACAAGTATTATGCAATACGTATGCCGTAAAAACCGCGATAAGAAATTGATTACAGATAAACCACGCACTATACCAATTTAAACATATACGATTTACTAACAGGACAAGGTCAAAAATAACATTTGTTTGGCAAATGTGTTTAACTTTTCCGGAACAGTGTTATAAAAATTTACGCTTCAGGCCGTGTCGAGTAACTATAGTACCCCACTAAAATACTTTAACCTTCCGATGACCAACCTTTTTTTCTTACACGGATGACCAACGGGGGTAATGACCCCAAGTCAAAAATGACTACTGTCAATTTTAATATTAGTATCCATTAGTATCAATGATTATGCGCTATGGAAGGCTACAAAAAAATTAAAACAGCAACATCGTCATATCCCACCAATTAGAAAATCCAACGGAACATGGGCCAGAACAAACAATGAAAAGGCAGAAATTTCGGCGAATACCTAGAAGAAGTTTTGAAACCTATACCAGCTGCTGCAAAAAATAACGATCAAGAAATCTACAATTTCCTACAGAACCAAACCCCGACAGGAGAAAACACACTACACGCTTCACCCAAAGAAGTTCAAAACATAATCAACAATAATCTAATAAAAAAGAAAGCACCTGACTATGACTTAATCACAGGTGAGGTAATTAAAAATCTACCTACCAAAGCAATTAAAATGCTAACTCAATTGTGTAATGCGGTACTAAGGCTAAAACACTTCCCAATCCAATGGAAAATTGCGGAAATTATCCTTATACAAAAATCAGGAAAACCTCCAAATGAGCCCACTTCATATCGACCAATTAGTTTAATGCCAGTAATGTCTAAGATCATGGAAAAAATAATAGAAAAAAGACTCCTACAAAATACTAATAGACAGAAATATGATACCCGACCACCAATTTGGCTTTAGGAAAGAGCATGGTACCGTCGAACAAATTCAGAGTGGTCAACGTTATAAATAAAACATTTGAAGAAAAAAGTTACTGTTCAGCAGCATTCCTCGATGTTAGCCAGGCTTTTGATAAAGTTTGGCATCAAGGACTGTTGTATAGACTGAAAAAGAATTTACCAGAGGAACTATATACACTCCTTAAGTCATATTTATCAGAAAGATACTTTAGAGTGAAGTTTTAGTCAGCCTATACAACACTATATCCCATCAGATCAGGGGTACCGCAAGAAGCGTTCTGGGACCACAACTGTATCTGATTTACACAGCCGACTTACCCACAAATCGTGATACAACGACCACCACCTTTGCAGACGATACTGCAATCCTAGCAGTACACAAAAATCCCGTCGAAGCTGCTGCAAAACTCCAGAGAGTATTAAATCAAATAAATACATGGGCACAAAATTGGAGAAGTAAATTGAATGAACAAAAATCAAACCATATTGTTTTTACAAAATGTCACGGTGAATCACCTACAGTAACAATAAATAATAAGGTCATTCCCTCAGTTACCTCTGTAAAATATCTGGGCATGCACTTGGACAGGGGATTAACCTGGAGAACCCATATATGGAACAAACGGAAACAACTGGGTATAAAATTTAGTAAGCATTATTGGCTTCTAGGGCGTAAGTCTAAGCTCACGACAAGAAACAAACTGCTAGTCTACAACACAATATTCAAATCAGTCTGGGCATATGGTCTGCAGCTCTGGGGAACAGCATCCAAGTCGAATGTATCCATAATTGAGAGATTCCAGTCCAAGGTGTTACGTTCAATAATCGATGCTCCGTGGTTTGTTACTAACAGGGATATTTACAATGATCTGGAAACGAGAACCGTCAGTGAAGTGATAGTGGTGTTAAGTACAAAATGCATCGTACGTCTTGAAAGCCACGCGAATGTGCTTGCAATTACTTTTTTAGACAACAGTCAGGAAACAAAACGGTTAAAGAGACAGACACCATTAGATTTACCGCACAGGCATTAATATTGTTGCAGTAGCTAAGTTAATATAAATATAATACAGTAATTTAATATTATCTCTATAGAGATGTGTGGCGCTGGTCACAATCTCTTCATGTCATTATTTCTCAGATAAAATGTGCCTATTGTTATATGTTATAACAGATTGCCTAATAAACATATAAAAAAAATTAGTATCAATAGTAATGATAAATAAACATTAGTAAAACATTTTAATCACAACTGAACCAAAACAGGAATCATCATTCTTAACATAGAACTAAAGAAATTTTAAAATATACACTAATTTACGCCGCCACAGGTTTAACAAACAACTCTTTTTCCCTATTAGAATGTTTCTTACAAACAATTCAACATAATAGACGGTATTTACTTAATATAAAATTGGAACATGGAAGGCTAAGAGAGTTTGTCTTTGACCCCAAATTCAGAAAAAAAAATGTTTTCATAAAATATAGAGAATTTTTTTATTACAAAATATGAGGGTATCTAGAATTATATTAAAGTTAAATAAAAAAATAATGAGTTTAAAATTGAAAATATTTCTGGATTTATTAAATAAAAACATACGTTGGGGTCCAAATTTACCCCCCTGGTCATCCGAAGGTTAATAAATCATTTAAATTATACATTATTGTTTGGAGAGTTATACAGTAAAGCACTAATCACTGAAATAATTTGGTTTGTATTATTATTAACTAGTGTTGCCCAAATGCAAGACCAAGACGAGACTTAGACAGTCTTTGTCTTGGTCTTACGGCAGTACACCTGGTCTTGGTCTTGGTATTGGTATTGCGCTCCCAGTCTTGGTCTTGGTCTTGGTCTTGCAGCAAGAGTCTTGCAAGTCTCGCAGTTGCCCATTAGCCTATTGCATATCTTAGAACAACGTAACAGAGAGGTACATTTTAAGCTTGAATATCATAGCCATAGTAAAGACTAGCCAAATTAATAAATATCTAAACAACTGACACCGGGTGGGGTTTGAACCCACGATCTAAAGTGATCGCTGTTATGTTCTAACTAACTAAAGTTAAAACTACCTCTTAAAACCCACAAAATTTCATTTGCGTATTTCAGCCGATTTTAGAGCAATAAATAAATCGTCAGTTTGTAAGAAAAATTTCAACCCCTCCCAATTTAGTAAACAAAGCATTTATAAAGTAAACGTTTATGAAGTAAACTGTCATTAGTTTTTCGTGCAGAATTACCCATTAAAGCTTGCCATACTTATTTAAAAACATTCTGTATTGATGAAAAACATGGATAGTTAAAAAGTACCTAACTTTTTTATTATCCAATATAAGTGAATGAATAAAAAAACATAATGTTAAGAAAATATGAGGCTTTAGTTGGGCTTTAATTTCAGTATGCTATTATTGCATGCTAGAATAATAAGTTAGCATAATGCTAGAATATTCCACAGAGTGAGAAAAAACACAATTTATGTGAGATATCCGGCATAATATACGGGGCCTTGGCGCTGCATGTCGAAACAAAACTTCCATTGAAAAAATTGAACAAAATATTCTACAATTTCCCTAATAAAACGCTTTGAAACAGTGTATTGTTTGGATGTCGACCTTTTCGTATAATGGATCCTTTATCTATAATATTGTATTGTAAATCATAATATATCCATTTGCCGCCGTATTCCATAACAACAAAGAAGCTTTGTTTTTGTTTTCAAGTTAGGTACTTTTCATGGTTCATTTACCGTTGGCGGTGACACACTGTAAAATGGCCAAATTGCAATTTTTGTTATCGCTTAATCCTTGACGATTTGGAACAGTGTGTATATGTATTGTTTTGGGTATATTTGCGTGTACTTAATCTATTTATTGTTTAGCCCATTTTTTCATTGTCCAGTCACCCTTGGCTTATATAACAAGTGTTGTTGAAAAAACTGAATTTGTTTTCAAATCTATTTTTTGAGTTTGGTTTATTAGAGTCTATTAGGTTTATTAGGTTCAATTTGTGCAGTCGATTCAGAAAGCTTCAATTTTAAATTCTGAAAATATTGTGAAGTGAAAAAAATTAGTGAAATAAAAAGAGTGTAGCTGAGTGGAGCGATGAAAAGAAAAATGAAACAAAAAAAGGAAGAAGTTTTGAAGAAGATAATACCCAAAATTTCTTCATTTTTCCATCAACCAGATTCTCAGAGTGATTTAGATTGCAATGGTAAGTACTAGATCTAGATCTCTATCTACTAATGAAACAATAATTAATTCTTATCTAATTGTCGTCTGTAACAGGAGTGGCCAAGATCCTTGATATTCTTTGATAGAAATTTGAAATTTTTTAGAAGCCGTCATTAAATGCGTATTAAAAAGTTATGCAAAAGAGGTGTTAAAAATTTTTTTACAGAATTTTGTACAGAATATTTATTGAACACGTGTAAATAAAAGTACAACCTATTTGTACTAAATTTAAATATTATAAATTTATTTTACTTCTTTTGATAATTCTTTAATTCTTAGTGAATAAATGGTGACAGCACTTCTTAGTAATTCTTTCAGATGCTGGTTAGTTGGTACTGATGAGTAATTGAATTTCAGGAATTTTAAAGTGGAATAAAATTATTCACACATGTCTTCTTCTTCATGTGCCGTGCTCGATTATCGAGTGTTGGCTATCAAATTGGCTATAGTAATTTTGTTGGCGGCAGCTCGGAAAATGGAAGCTGGAGTTTCTCAAACCACTCTCCTAAGTTCCTAAGCCATGGCGTTTTTCTTCGACCTGACCCTTTTCTTCCGTCTCCTTTGCCTTTTATTATTAAATGGAGTATATTATAATTCTCTGGGTGGCGCATTCTTCTCTAGGTGCCGTCTCCGCTTCGAAGGTTGGCAATCCTCAAAGCGATTTTTACTTTTGAGAGTGCGGCTCTAAATAATTCGTTGTTACTACATCCAAACTATGCCCTAAGATTCTTCAGCCATGCGTTAAGGTGATACAGTAGCGATCAACAGGTAGCCAAAACGCGTTCCAAGATTGCGGCTGTAATTTTGAATATTTTTTCGAGATATGTGGCACACATATTTGTAATATAATAAAGAATGGCGGTACAGAGCTCAATTTAAAAAATATATTAATATGTGGAAATTACTCTGTAATTAAATACAATATTAAAAAAACGAGCCTGTACCGCCACTAAGAAGAACAAAAAAATACACCTTCTTCAAATAAATTTTTTATCAGATGCCTAGATTTTGTGTCATTTTGGAACTACTAATGAAATAAAAAATTTTAGTAGTTCCAAAATGACACAAAATCTAGGCATCGGATAAAAAAGTTTATTCGAAGAAAGTGTATTTTTTTGTTCTTTTTAATGGCGGTACAGGCTCGTTTTATTAATATTGTATTTAATTGCAGAGTAATTTCCACATAGTAATATATTTTTCAAATTGGGCTCTGTACCGCCATTCTTTATTATATTATGAATACGTGTGCCAAATATCTCGAAAAAATATTCAAAATTACAGCCGTAATCTTGGAACGCGTTTTCGATACCTGTTGATCGCTACTGTTTCCTCTTAAGTCAGCTATCAGCTTCCTATAAATCTTTTTCCTGGATTTTACTTACATAATGAAGTGGATTATTAGATATTTATCTCCTATCATCACATGTCCCATATATCTCAGTTTTCTTCTCTTAATTGTTAGAAGTACTTCTCTTTTCTTATGGATACGTCTGTCTCATTACCTCTACGTTGGTTATTCTATTTACCCATGAGATCTTCAGCACTCTTCGGTACACCCACATCTCGAATGTCTCCGGTCTTCTCACGTCAATTTTCTTCAGTGTCCACGCTTCCATCCCGTAGTATAATACGGATAGAGCATAGCACCTCATAGCATGGCCAAAAAAATTTTCAAGTTTGCGAGTTTTTATTTGTTTGTCTTCTCAACCCAATTTCTCTACACATTCCTCCATAAATTACTCTAACCGTTTCTGCAGATATTTCCAGCTGATCTACTTTGCCTTGAATCTTTCTGCACATACCATCAAATTAAATTATCAATTGGTGATGGATTTAGACAGTTACCTGAGGATTGTTCATTTTATTTAATAATAAAATACTGAAAACTTTTGTTTTCAATACTTCCACAAAGAGTACCGAAAAAGTTAATGAGCTGTAAACACGTAGTGTCTCGGCTCTTGATATTTTGCCTATTACCAGTGAAACTACCAGTTTTTAATTATAGTTAAAGTGATCAAACTAACTTTAAACTGTAAGTTTTATATCACATGTATTCTTTAATCGTATATTTGCGTATTTAAACCAGTTTTGTTAGTTTATATTCCTGTCTACTAAAGCGGTTATTGTAAATAGACACAGGTTTATGGATTATAAACAATTTACCAGTTTGTTTTTTGCGGGAAACGAAAGTAATTAGTTTCGGTAGTACCGTAAATAAATTATCAATATGTCATCAGATGTTACTATAAAGAATGTCCCAGCGAATAAATCTTATTCTACCGCAGTTTCACAGCAAAATTTCTCCCCAGGAAAAGAAAACGCAATACTTTTTAGCGCTATTAATAATACACCACTTCAAGATTACCTTATTACTTTAGGTAACTGAATAAATCCCAAAAATATATTATTCTCGTCTCACCTATCTAATAATCGAATATGCATGTATTTAAGTAGCAAGCAAGCTGTTGAGGATTTTATGACAAACTATGGTTCTATAGAGGTACATGGGGAAATAGTCAGGGCTAGAAGGCTCATAACGCCTGCAGAAAGAATAGTGCTATCAAATGTTTGTCCAAGAATCCCACATGAAATAATCATCCAAGAATTAAAACATCTCGGCCTAAACTTAGTTTCTCCAATCACTTTCTTAAAGATCAGTGCCTCTCTTCCAGAATATAGCCATATAAAAAGTTTTAGACGGCAAGTGTTTATTAGTCCGCATAACACGACTATCCCAGATTCAACTCTTCTAAATTATGATAATACTAGTTACAGAATATTTATTTCGCAGGATAGTATGACATGCTATTTCTGTAGAAAAATAGGTCACATTGCTAGTAACTGTTCAAGCAATAATAATTCTTCTTCTCAGCTTTCAGGACCCTTAGCCCCCCCCCCGTACTGTTCAATCTTCTGGTTCTCCTACCAATGCTGGTAATCAAATCGACCAAACTTCTAATAATGATCAAAATAAAAATACCGAAATATTTCCACAAGTATCCACACCAAACACCTCTAACTCTACATCAGTGGAAATTATACAGCCCGTTTCTGAAGCCACCCAAGATTTAAAACCTAACGAAAATCCTCCACTGGAATCTTCTGCTACAGCCGAAAATATAAATATACTTTCACAGACTTAGCGATCACGAAAGAATCAACCTGTCCCTCCACCAAACGAACCATAGAGGACACATTATCTCCACCTGTCGAAAATATTGCTGATAATCAAACATTTCTTCTTCCTGCTGAACCTCATAAAACCAAAACTCAAAAGAATAAAAAACCTAACCGCTCATTACCTATCCCGGCATCCCTTGAATCATATCTAAGTAAACAATCAACACCGTCCATTTTAAGCTATGACCAATTAATGATGCTTACTGAAAATATTCAATGCAGCCAATCTCCTATCGAAATTGTTAAAGAATTCACATCTGATTTCCTTGGCCTCATAAATTTGCTTACCGTCTATTATCAATATATTCCAGACAGAGCCACAAAACATCGTTTTACAAGGCTAAAAACCCTACTGATACGTTTTCTCGGTGAAGACGCTACTACTGACAGTGATCTCTCTTCAACTGAAACATAACATCCAACTCAATTTTACAGTCGAATATTGATGGACTTTTCCATCGCTTACCAATGCTCAATATCATTCAATCAGAACACTGTCCCGAAATTATATGTCTACAGGAAAATAATCTCGTATCTTCGTACCCATATTCGCCAAAACATTTTACATGCTTACGTAAAGACCGAACTAACACAGCTCTCGCAAGTGGGGGAGTTGCAATTTTAGTACCACTTATTTCGACTTTCCCGTATTGCAGTATATACACAGCCGAATTATTCGCTCTCTACAGAGCACTTGAGTTTTCTAACGACAATAACATTCTTTCTGATTCGCTTAGTGCGATAACATCGGTACAAAATATATATCCAATTCCTTCACTTATCTCAAAAATGGTAGAATAGTCAACTTCATTTGGATTCCTTCCTACGTGGGCATTAGTGGAAATGAAGATGCAGACTCAAGTGCGTGTAGTGCAGTGACTAGTGCGGATTCAGAAACGATATTAAAATGTACCCCTAATGACTTGAAAGTGTTGATAAAACAATATGTGTTAAATGACTGGCTCGATGAATGGCAAAATTCAAATTCAAAACTCAGGCAAATTAAAGACACAGTAAAAAAAGTTAAAACAGTTTATAAAAGTTGTTATAAGTAAGCAGTTTTAACCGCCTACGACTAGACCTTACCAGGCTTACTCACTCATATTTGTTCTCAAGATCTGAACCACCTATTTGTGAATCGTGTAACACACAACTAACTGTCAAACATTGAATGCCAAAATATACACAAGAACGGATTGATTTTAATATCGTGTCAAATATGTCAGTTCAGGGTGCCAATAATAAAGAACCAAAAAATTTAATTGACTTTTTAAAAACAATTGGTGTATTCAATAAAATCTAACAAGTTTTTGTAGATAATGCATGTAACCTTACCTTTGTACTATACTTATATTGTACCACATTTTGGTTAACCTATTATGTATTGTTCCGTCGCTAATAACCATTAGGTGGATGCGACTTTTTGTTAGTAAAAAAAAATACTTCCACAAAATTATTTTCAAATTAATGCCACTACATCATGATCTAGAAGGTAAAATGAGTACGTAGAATATGTTTGTATATTATTGAAAGCCGTTTGTGTTCTGCTATACGTTTGTTAAATATTCTACCGGTTTGACCGATGTAAGGTTTTGAAGAATAATTTCAGAGCTTTCTTATGCAGTTTTTAATTTAAAATTGTGCTCATTATTATTTGTTCCTTGTATCTATTGTTTACTGAATTTGTATAATGCCAACAGGCAACTTGACCAATGATTAGCTTACATTAATCCAATACATAGTCACATTGAATTTACAATAGGAACAGAACAGACTTGATCCAATATTTGCTAGATTTAAAATTCTCAGACTTGAAAAGAAACAGGAGTTCCCAATATTTCATAAACCTACCTATACCGGCAGTACTATACACAACTCATCGTCCCATCCTGCATAACACAAATTGGCTCCGTCTGGTATGAACATCTATTTAATGCCCTTGGTACGTGAATAATTATTATGTCTTTCATTAAAAGAATTTAGTGTTCACTTGCTTACTAACTTACTACTCGCCAAGTAAGTCTTACTCTATTTACCTAGTTTGTATGATTAATTAATAAACATATTATTGTGGATCAATCTATCAATCAAAGATAGAATAAAAAATTTATTTTTTTATATAACACGGGCACATAAATTTGATCCACCCTGTATATTGATTTGTAAATATTTATTAGAAGTTAGCTTGCATGTAAGTGGGTCTCTCCTTTAATGAGCTTCTCGATGAAGAATTAAAGACTTTTGTGAATAATTAAAGTGAAAGGAAGATGTGTTTAGGATCATATTGTAAAAAGATTGTTTATTACGGGAAAAGTAGAATCTACAGGTAGAGGTAATTATTAGTTTCTAGAAAAATAGTTTAAAAGAAAGTTTGGAATTTTAATCTCTTTTTGTTTAACCCCGAATAAATGTTGTAGAATTCCCCGAAAGTAATTAATATGATGGTAGGAATATTTTTGAAAGAATGACTGTTTGTTTTCGAATGAAAAGAGAGGAAGGTGGAGAGATAAATGTTTCTGATTGGGTAGACAATTTGGAAGGGCGAAAGATAAGCTTGAAAGTTGAGACAGTTTGAAAAAGAAAAGGTTATTATGTGATTGGCATCGCTGAAGAGCAGTCAACGTTTTCGTGGATAGTTAGATAGCAAGTACCAGTGGTTGTTTGATAGTGGAGAATAGAGCTGAAAAGTGGAACGAGAGACAGATCAAATTGAGACGAAATACCTCTTTGATTCTGTATTATTGTGAGAAGGAGAGGAGAGAATTTTTGGAGTCTGTTTCAATCGAGTACTGGTTAAAAAAAGGCCTGGCTCGTTGGAGAATTGGTGCTGGTGTGCTGCTAGATTGAAACTTGAGAACGGAGAGGGCTTGATGGGTAGCCTAACATAGTCAACAAGGGAGAGCTGTTTTGGGTCAAGAGAAGACGTCAGAGTGAGTGAAGCAAAAGGTCAGTCAATTTATGTGAAAGATATTTTTATGTTCGGAAACTAAAATTTTGAGTAAAAGCATATGAATTAAGATTCCAATATTTCAAAACTTAAATACGAAGTATAAGTAATTTTGCGAATACCTAAATTTGTTTGTTTAGCTTGTTTTATCAAAGTGATCGGGAACAAACCGAAAAATTGTTATTTGTACTAGAATAAATTTAAGTGATAAAATTTTCATTCGGAGAGCTGTGTCCACAGGTTTTAATTTGATCGATTTTAGAGTATTGATTTTGATAAAAAAAGACAATTCTGTATGCTTATTTTATATTTCTATTTAATTCCCTTTCCTAATAGTTTTTCCCGATTAGAACCAACTAAGAGATACTGAAACCACGAGAGAAGATAAGCATGACATAAGATAATTTAGATATTTTTTTTTTATTATAAAAAGGCACCCTGAGATTTTTTCTTAATTTTTTTGTATGATTTCTGACAATTGGATAATTGATTTAATAATTAAATGGAGTAATCAAATAAAGACTAATTGATATAAAAGTAATAAAAAGTAAATCATAACAATATGTATAAGTAAACATAAAACTGATTTTTTTCTTTTAGTTTCGGGTTTAGGATTTCGTTAAAAATTTAATTTTTTAGTACTCGACGGAATTCTCAATATTAATATAATTTATGAAACATCTCAAAAATATTTGTTTTCCTTTAAGTCCTCCTAAAAGGTTCAATAATATATAATATGCATCTATAAAACAGCTAGTGGTTGAATGTTTTGGGAACAGATAGACTGAGTCCTGGCGAGATGACTCGTGAGATGAAACTCTTCAGTATATTCTGGCGCTTTTAGAAGCTGAGCATGTTTAGATAAATTCAGAAAACCTGTATACAGAAATATTTTATAACGTTCTGAACTAAATAAATAAATACCGAATATGTTGCTCGATTGTAGCTTGTTATTAATAACTTTAAAAGATGGTAATATATTAATAAATTCCTCAAAAATACAAATATCAGTACATAATTATGGATATACTAAATAAATTTCCTGTGCGTAAATATTTACGTTAAAATGTCGCCTACCATCGTAACAGATTGGTCATGTTTTGGTATGTAAATTATTACCAACGGAACAACAGTCTCTCCAGCCATAACTTAATATTTTCTGATTAAATAACTTTACGCTTGAAAGGATTTTAAAACAAACACAGTTGTAGAATTTGGGGGAAGAAGAGACCATCCTTACGAATTTATTACAGCAATCTTGGTCTACCTAAAGTAAATATTTGATAGGAAGTTAGTCTTAAAAGCAAATTCTTGGCAAAATTTTAAAAACAGCAAGCGCAAAGTTTGATATTAAAAAAGAAACAAAATAAGGAAGGGTTATTCAAATATATTTAATTTTATGAATGATAATGATAAGAATAAGTAATTAATATACACACAACCAAATTTATATTTAATCGGCAATTTCAAACCTATATTTATTTCTTCTAAAAAAATTGATATTGTTGCGAAGAATAAAGGTTTTTATTGAAAATAAATAAACATAAGACAATAGATAATACAGAACGGTGCGTTAGGGGTAATTTAGCTCAGTAAATTAAAATAAAATCAAGTAATAAAATCAGTAATTCCGTACAGGTTGAAATAAATTTTTTATCAAAGTTTAGGTCAAAACAGAAGATATTTTTAAGAAAGTATATTATGATTCATATGAGTGGATCATTGTTTAAATAATTAAAAATGAGTAATTTTTGCACAAAACTCACTTTTCAACTTCTGCGGAAATTTAGATGTTTATAAAGGTCCTTAAAATTTTTTTCTGCAAAGCTGAAGAAACAGTCTTTCCTTTAAGATTTTTTAAATTAAATTTGGCCCTTAATTTATTTACATAATTGTAAATCAAGATTGTAAAACAAATTTGCAGAAAAATACTAGGTATTTTCATTGTAAATATGCACTATAAAACATTTTATTTTGCAGAAAAGGTTGCGTTGTGGTACCGGTCTAAAGCACAAAAAAAAGTTTGTAAAAAAATATTCAGTAGTTTATGAGATGTTTAATTTGTTTATTAAATATTACAATTTTTTCAAGTGCAAAAACGCGTTTGTTGCCGATAGAGTATACAATTTTTTAAAATCTGATTTTTTAAACTTTTATCCATATTTATGCCTTTTGATAGATCAAAATTTCAATGAAATTCCCCCCCAAAATGGCGTTGGAATATTATTGTAATTTGTTTAAAACATGACTTTTTTTTAATAAAAACGCTGGGATTAAAATTTTTAAAAAGGTGCTTCGATATTCGTGTTCCTGGTAATTCTTCACATATTTACAAAAGAAATTGTTTTCGTAAGACCATTTTTTGCCGATGTAGCTGTTTTAAACTTAAAAATTCATAATTTGTTTATTTACCAATATTAACATCTAAAGGTGCGTGAGTACATCTATCAAGTCTACTACTCAACAATGCCATTTATAGATGTAGTAAAGATTGTAGAATATTTTGAAAAATAATGACTTTCGTAGCTACCTTCAATGAAAACTTTTTTCCTGAAAATTGGTGGAGGATTAGTGTGCAATATCACCATTATTATTGGGCAAAATATAACCACAAAACAATGTTGAAACAAATTTTCATATTAAAAAATTAACAAAAGAGGGAATACTGTAGGATTAAAAATTGGTTAAATAAACACAAAACCTTTTTCCGTTTCGAAAAAAATTTATAACTGAAATTGATTTAACTGAACATTTAAATTATAATGAAAATAATGATGACAATGAATTAAATCTGTTGGTAAAATTGATAATATGTATAAATAATATATAATACAGAATAACAATTTATACATTTATATATACACAATTTTTTATATATACACAAGTTTTTCATCGCTTTACCATAGTAAATCTTTAAATTAATTATAAGAAACATAACCCGTAGTTTAGTTATTAGTTGTGATTTGATTGCCGTAAGTACTTTTATCAATATATTTACGGTTTTATCAAAATCTTACAGAACTTCAAGCCAGTCATATAGTTTTGTAAATTCAAAGGTGTTTAACAAAAACTTGTTTTTTGGCTTATCTTCGATAAGCTAAATACTTTGTAATTGACAGAGCCGTAGTGACCCAATTACCATATAATGAAACGAAATAAGAAAATTAAAATAAAAAGTATTTAACAATTTTATCCGATGGCTGGTACTTCTGACTACAGGGGTCCTCCAATGTTACCCGATCAACAAACACCATCTTACTCTACAATTACCCAACAGAAAGCAGCTACATTCCCTTCGAAACTACAAGCCATTATTATCCCATCAGTAGACACACTAAAATTAGAAGACTACGTTACAGCAATAGGATCACTAGTACAACCCAAAGATGTAATTTTCATCCCGAATTTCTAACGGCAGAATCTGCATCTACCTTTCCAGCAAAGAAGTTGTTGACACTTTTTTAACAGACTACGGAGGTATAAAAATAGGAGATAATGTTATCAGAGCAAGAAGACTAGTCACTCCTGCTAATAGGTTATTGCTGTCTAGTGTCTGTCCGTCTATTCCTCATCACATCCTCGAAAAATATCTTGCCGAGAAGGGCTCTCATCTTCTTTCACCGATGTCTTTCTTAAGAGCGGGAATTCAAGATCCTCAATATAGTCACGTATTAAGTTTTTGTAGGCAGGTGTACTATACACCTGTCGAAAATCTTGTTATTCCTGAATCAATTCTCATTGACTTCGATAATACATCTTACCGAATCTTTCTTTCTGATGGACTCACTTGCTATCTTTGTCATCAATCTGCTCATATCGGCTCAACGTGTACCTATACGGCAATCCAGTCAAACCCGTCCATACCTACATCCCAAACTGACCAAGACTCTATTTCTTCCTGTAATGCAACAGCTGAAGACAAAAATCACTATCCAGAATCAAACAGAAAACACTGGTGATGTAATGGATTCCCACGAACTCTCTACAGAAATTACTATACCGAAACGTTCTCATTCTGAAATATCGTCTCCAGTTAATACACCACCTGTAAAAAACACAGAAATAGATTTTACAAAACCTAAAGCAAGATAAAAAAAAAGCCAAGAGTCAATAAATCTGATACACAAACTGGAGAAACAGTTTCTACTGAATCACTTATCCAACCTGCAAAGCAATTTATTGATGAAGCTTCAACCCTGTTTGAATTAAACTATACAAAGTTAGTCAGCTTTCTGGATGATGCACACGGTTCCCCCAATCCATCAAGTATCGCACAAGAATACACGATAAACATAACAGGACTATTAACAATGCTAACAGAAATCTACCCCAAACTTGAAGACAGACGCATTAAATCTAGAATTTCACGAATAAGGAAGAAAATACGTCGTCAACTAAATCTAGATAAATTTGAAAATTCCCATGACGAAATTCCCATGACAAAAAATAATTTCGAGATAGAACTAAACATCATTAAACAAATAGCAGTAAACAACGGCTATAACGAACAAACAGTTAAAAAAAATCTTAAACAAAAAAATCCATAAGAAAGCCCTGAAATTAATGTATCCACCACCACAGAAAGAACCCAGTACCTTCTGCTCTCTCACATATACTGGCAAGATAACAACAAAAATAGCCAGATACATAAAAAAGAAAGGAATAATACCAGCTTTCAGAACTAACAACAACTTAAGCATATTAAGATATATTAAGAACAATAAAAGCCGAAAGAGAAAGCAACTACAGAGTGGTGTGTACAAACTAACTGGTGGTGACTGTCCGAAAACGTACATCGGTCAAACTGGCAGAACTTTTGACAAACGGATAGCAGAACACAAAAGCGCTTTCAACAATAGAAAAACAGACACTTCTACATACGCACTTCACCTTCTAGATCATAACCATTCTTTCAATGAAGAGTTTCAAATTCTGCATATCCAAAATAAAGGCCTTAAGCTATCTTTTTTAGAATCTATGGAAATTAATAAACTGAAAAATACAGATATAATTCTGAATGACCAACTCGAGACAAACAGCTCCCCACTCCTCAACCTCTTCAGTTAGAGACTTAAAAAGGCAAACACATTGTAAATTATATCACTTGAGAAAGGCACTCTGCCGAAACCGCTGTAGTCACATAGTTGTAAATAATAAATTTTGTGGAAGTATAGACAACAAAAGTTTTCAGTGTTTTATTGTGAGATAAAATGAACTTCCATCAAGTAACGGTCGAATCCATCAAAACTGAAAATGATAACTCCGAAGATACAGATGCTTCCCAAGAAAACCTCAATTAAAAAATCAATAAATGTGCTACGCCTGTGACACCAATATAACTGTAGGTCACATTGTTATAGACTGTCCATTATATCGTCTTCAAAGACAAGATACTGGACTACCATGTGATATAAAGTGTGCGTTAAATAGTGCGGATTGTGACAAAATCATTAGGTTTTTAAAGGAAACTAAATTATATAACCAAATTATGAGTGCTACATTTCAGAACAATCATAAATTTAAATCAACTTTGTAAAAACTCTGTAAAAAAAACTTTGTAAAATAGTTTATATCTTGTATCAAATTAGTATGTATCATTGTACCACTTTTAATACCCTTTTTTGGTTGATGCGGGTTATTTCTAATATAAAAAAATCACTGAGATTCACAATTTATAACTTATATTAAACTTTGTTAATATTAAAAATATTCGGAGCCTATATTTAATACAACATTATAGTTATCGATGCAGAATCGAACTCCAATATTATTAATTTGTTGGATATCGTTTAATAATTCAGTTTTATTTATCACAATGTCCTGAATTCTTTATGAAAAGATAAAACTACCAGACTATAATAACGCAGTAATTTATTCGTTAAGCATGTAGCTGCATGTCATTTGCCCCGAATCGAGTTAACGTGATAAAAGCCTCATTCAAAATTTCATTAATTTAAAAAACATCCCTTTATTCGACCCTATAATGCTGTGTGGGGACAAAACGAACTCGTAATGTAATGTACTAGTTGTTTGTATATGTGTGTTTCAGTGTGCATACATTATCGATCAATTCGTAAATGTTTATTTTTCCAGCAATATTCTTGTAGTTTATAGCCTGTTCCTACACCCTAGTAAGTTTAATATTAAATCCAGCTGAAATTTTGTATGATCCTGTAAACATGATAAATCAAAAAAGACAACTAAAGTATCGGTGCTTCATATAATGTCAATATTTACCACATAAATTCGTATTAAATAACAGATCTTGACAGCATGGTTGCAGTCATTGGTTGCGGACTTACTCAAGCATGGATATGCATATTCCGTGCCAAATCCTTTCTCAAATGTGATGTATAGCAGTTGCGGTTTGGAGTTCTAAAGTGCTAAGAGTCTGTTTTTATGATCGCTACATTTAAATTTACAGTTAAAAAAGGAAAACGGTATAAAATAATATTGTTACGACAGTTCCGCAATTTTCATCCGACCTAGAAAAACTCCCTTGACAAAAACACGAAGTATTAAAATTCTAGAATATTCGAAATGTCCTCAAAAAATCTTGAAATGACTCTGGAAGATCAAAAAATGCATAGAGGGAGTTGGAATTTCATAAATAGTCCAAGAAGGTTTTCACCTCGCAATTTTTACAGAATAGACCGATTTCCTTAAAAAGTTGAGAACAATTATATAGTGGATATTCCAAGGATCCAAATCTATATGATGCTGAAAGCTTTTACCATGGGGGTAGTTGCCACCCCATCTCGCGGTAGACATTTTTTATTATATTTTGACCACAAAAATTGATAAAACAATAATTAAGTAACTGAAAAAATTTTTTTTTACATTTTTTTGATAAAATTAATAGTTTTCGATTTATTCACTATCAAAAGTGTTAGTTTTACATCGAAAAAATCAATGTTTTTAATTAGTTTTCTGCTAACAACAAAAAAAAAATATTTGTTTTATCAAAACAACTATAATTAACAAAAACGTACCTTTTAAAAAAATAAACAAAATGGTTTTTTTTTTATTTTCTTTAAGACTCAGTAACCGAGCTATACTTTATTATAGGTTAGCTCTTCTTCGCCAAATGCTATATTTTGGAGTTTCAAAGTCAGAAGACGGGAAACTAAGCATTTTTCGAGGACAACTTATAGAAACTAATTTAAAGTATTTAAAAATATATATCTTTAAAAATAAAAAAAGTCTTTAACGCAAGAATTGAATGACTTATGATAAAAAGAATGACAGTCCCTATTTTTTCAACGAGAAAATGAGCGGAAAAAACCACCGAATTACTACCCTAATTAAAATTAATAATTAGTCATTCACTCTTTTGTATTTATGTATTATTAATATATTGTAGAAGATTGGCCGGCTTAGAATGTTTAGTTTTAAAAAAACTGAATTAGAAGCGAATAACGAATTTTTGTAATTAGGTAAGAAGTTTCTTTTCTTCAAAATAGAAAGATTAGTATCAGGGATACGGAAATGTTTATGTATAAAATTATTGCTTTTTAATTCCCAGGAATTTGGCTTTGCGAAAATTTTTTGTACAGCAAAAATTGAATGAGATATATAGACAATTAAAACTTATACTAACATGCAAAAAGGAACTTAACCAACCCCTTCAAAGGCACCCGTTTTTGAAATTGAGAGTTTTAAAAGGATTTAATATTAATAGCCTTGTAGCTCTTGTAAAAACCTACAAAATGCTTGTTTACAGAACTTTACTGCAAATTACAATTTTTTCTTTACGGCAAGTGCTCAAAGTGTTGCCCAAAAATGCCTGTTAAATATTGCCTAACGTCTCTTTGATAATGAGGAGGTGCACCATCTTGTTAAAAATATACATTCATATTTGAAAACAAACGGTTGATTTCAGGTATAATTTGATTTTGGAGATGATCGAGATATTTGGCTCCGGTCAGCGTACCTTCAATAAAAAAAGAACCAATTGAATGATTTTTTAGCAAACCAGCCCAGACATTAATTTTATACGAATGAGTTCAGGGTTTACATCATTAAAAAGATTGCTTGCTTCTTCATACATTCGTTTCCGATTACCAAGTCCAACTAATAATATGAGTACTGGAGAGAGATAATTATACTTTATTGATACTATGTACCAAAAGGACATCGACCGAAGACTTTTAGCCAATTTACAATGAGTACTGGAGTTCTTTCTTTTTCTGATAAATTTCTCCTTTACTTTTAAAAGTCTGTCGATATCAATTTTAAATAATCAGTTTTGACAGTTTGTAGATAGACAAATAATAATGGTGTTGTTTACTATCTAAATGCCTACTAATATTTTTGTCTTATGGTAAAGAGCTACCGTCTAATCCATAGCAGATGTGCATGAATTGGAGAGTAACACATTTTCACCACACTTTCACTGTAAATTAGTTCAATTGAATATTTTTAACAAAGTTTTTTCAATTATTTGGTTCTTTATTTATTATTGCGTCAAGCTACTATCATCATCAACATCATCACGTAGCGCTACAACCCTGGGTGGGTCCTGGCTAACTCTACAACTTTTTTCCAATTTGTTCACTCTTCCATCAACCTAGGGTCAAATGGAATGTTCATTTTCCGGAGATCTGCTTGGATGTTATCTCTTCATCGCATTCTGTATTTTTCGTTCAAAACGTCTGAGCTTTTCTTCGTTTGCTTTGATCATGGTCCACGTTTCGCATCCATATGTTAGTACAGGCCTAACGATGGATTTATAGATTTTGATCTTGGAACTTCTTGTAAGATTTTTTGATTTTATGAGCTTATCCAGTGCGAATAAACAGCGATTTGTCGATTAGATTCTGTCTTTTTATTTCTTCAGTAGCATTGTTGTCAGCTGTGATTACGGCCCCAGATACTTAAAACGTTGTACTCTTTTGAAATTGAAATTGCTGACCGTCAAATTTTGTCCTATCCTGTCTCTTCGTGTCGTTCTATTTATACACATATATTTCGTCTTCTCTTCTTAATCTTCAGTCCTACTTCACTTGTTGCTCCTTCCACGTTGTTGAAAATGTCTTTTATGAATAGGATGGAGTCTCCAACGAGATCAATGTCATCTACGTATGTCAGTAATAGCTTGGGACCTTGAACCGATAGCAGTTCTGCTTTTATTTCAATTGACCTCATCGCTTTCTCTAATACAAGGTTAAAAACGTGAAGATAACGCATCATCCTGTATGAGTCCACTGTTGATTCCAAAGCTGCCAAACAGTTTATTATTTACGCGTACCTTAGATTTTCTACCCTCCACATAGAATTTAGTCATCCGAATGAATTTCTTTGGTATTGAGAACTCCGCCATGGTATTCCATAGTTGGCTCCTTTCTACGGTATAATATACCTGTCAAAAGTCTATGAAAAGATTTTGTATGGGTCTGTTATACTCCAATCGCTTTCCCAAAAGCTGCCTCATCGTGAATAGTTGATCTATTGTTGATCTGTTTACCCTAAAACCGGCTTGATATTCTCGTAGGACATTTTCAGCACAAGGGGTTAGTCTACTAAGAATTATGTTTGAGAGGATTTTATATGCCGTGTTGAGTGCAATTCCTCTATAGCTCGCGCATTTTGTTTCGTCCCCTTTTTTGTGCATGGGCACTATGATGTTTTCCTTCCATTTTGCTGTGCCATTTGCCATTGTTCCATCCTTTCTTCTAACCATATCTGTGTTATTAATTGGTGGATTTAGCGATGTAGTGCGTCTCCACCATATTTCAGAATTTCTGCTGTATCTCATCCATACCCGGCGATTTGTGATTTTTTAGTTTATTTAGGGCCTTTTGGGTTTCTTCAAAAGAGGTATTTTTGACGGGCATGTCCGCCGTGATATAAATGTCTTCTTTGTGCTGTTCATCCTGTATGATGTTTAGAAGGTCCCTGAAATACCCTTTCCATTCTTCAGTACGTTTTTTATCGTCGATTATTATTTGGCCTTGGTTGTCTCTCAGTGTAGGGATAGAACTGGTTCTATGTCCTCTTTTCTCAGTGGAAATTGTTTTATAGAATTCTCTGGAGCCTGGTTTGGATCGGTCTCTCTTCATAGCTTCATATTTTTGTTGTTCATAGTTTTTTCTCTGTGCGTATTATTTTTCTTGTTTCTTTTCGGCAGTCGTCGTATTCCTTTTTACTTCTGTCTGTTTGCAGTTGTATCTATTTCTTCCTTACTGTTTGTCTTTTTTTCAGCTGTTTCCGACATTCCTCGTCATACCATATTTTTGCCCTCTTCTGCCTACTCCTTTAAAAGATCTTGTCGGCTGTCTTGTATTATTTCGGCAGTCGTTTCCCACAGCTCTTCTATATAATTGTAAACTGTTTCAGAGTTCAAGGTTTGTTGAAGTTGTTCTATATATTTTTGTTGTTTCTCTGTATTCTGAATTTCGTCCATGTTCTATTGTGGGTTCATTGTTGTTCTATTGTATTTGTGGCTAGATATTCTGGATTTGACTTTTGCTGTGACTAAGTAATAATCTGTGTCTCCGTCTATTCCTCTGATACTTCTTACGTCTATGATGTTGTTCCCATGTCGTGCATCTACAATGATGTGGTCAATTTGGTTTCGCGTAATATGATCGTTTGAGACCCAGGTTTGCTTATGAATGTCTTTATGCGGTAACATAGTTGACTTTATTAGCATATTGTAGCTGATGCAGTTTCTATGAGTCTTAAGCCATTGTCCTTGGATACATTGTGGAGGCTGTGTTTACCTATTGTGTTGTATGGGCTAGGCTCTTTGCTTATTTTAGCATTAAAGTCTCCACAGAGTATACGCATATCTTGTTTAGGCATCATATCTATCACTCTTTCTAGGGCGTCGTAGTAGTTATCCTTGATATCTTCATCATTCTCTTCTGTTGGTGCATGCGCTGAGATGATCGAAATATTGTATCGTTCTCCCTTCATTTTGATGAAGCATATCCTTTCGTTTATAGGTATGAAGTTTAGCATATTCTATACTAGCTCGTCTCTAATCACAAATCCCATTCCAAATTCATGTCTTCCGTTTTTGTTACCGCTGAAGGAGATGGCGGATTTACTTATTTTTATATTTCCATCGTCTGGCCATCTTATTTCTTGGATTGCTGTTATATCCATTCCTATGTTTTCCAGTTGTTCCACAGCATTTGTGGCAGCTCCAGGTCTGTACCAGCTCTGGACGTTCCAAGTTCCGATACTCATAGTCCTTTTACATTGCATTGGTCGTTTTTTATGTTTATCCGTCCGGTTCCGAGGCAAAGCTGCAGTTTTTATAACTACCTTCTTTTTTCCGAGGGTGGGTAGTTAACTCTCCTCTCAACCCTCCTTTTTTATCCGGGCTTGGGACCGGCTGCAGTAAGGTAATTTCTTATCTAAATCCACCCGTTTCTCACCCTACCCCAGGCAGAGTTGTCAAGCTACTATAATTCTTGAAAAGTGGATGAATTGAGTATTTCTAACAAAGTTTCTTCAATTATTTGGTTAATTATTTATTATTTCGTCAAGTTACTACCATTTTTAAAAAGTGGGTGAAATAAGCTTTTCTTTGACATATCACTCAACCTACGTTGCTATTTAAAAAAATTACATTATACACATTTGAGTTATCTTGTAAAACATGCAGAATATAATTCCATTTAGTTCCCCAAAATTTAATAATTTTAAGTTTATTCCTTTCAAAGATAAAAACTTGTTGTCAGACTTTTTCGCAACCCTGTATATACAATATACAAAATCTTCTTAATCAATGTTATTAAATTTAACCGATCTGAAATAATTGTTCGATCCGTTTTCAGCCGTGAACTGTCACGGCATTCTCATCTCACAGTTTTCAATTTAGCTAATATATTTCAAACGGTGGCGTTAGTGTTTCTGCGTCCTTGGTGTGTACCTTGTTGTTGAATAATTCGTCCTTCATTAGGTCCGTGATTTGCGGTCCAGCGAATTTACTCTCCTTGATCTTGGCTTCGGTGGGCTTCCTCAGTGTACCTTAAAATACGAAATGAATCCCCCTCGACTATCTCCTTTCTGGAGTTTTTACGGTTCAACGAGTATGGTATGCGTAATAAACTTGTTAATTTTACTAAACTGTGAGGCATAAGTCAGGAATACATATAACTAAAGATTAAATAAATGATAATACCTCCAGTCGGGAAGAACACTGACGTAACTGCAAATTTTGTTAATTCCTGTTCATTGCGTAATTAACTTCTAAAATACTGTGTACAGATAATACAATAACGACAGAACTGTAACTAAATGCTGAGCCACCACAGGGTAGTTGCGTCATTATTGAAATACGCACCATTTTAGACCTTGTTTCAAATGAAGAATGACGCAACTGTAAATGGGATTGATTATGGGGGGACTAAATTAATACTGAAATTCGAACTAATAGCGATGAAAATAAAAGCTACCGTTGTAAGAATAAATATCATACTAAATATTTAAAAATCGTTTTTTCGTGCCGAAAAATTTTTAAAATGAACAAATACGTAACTGCTGAGAGGGTTGAAAATGGGAGGATTAAATTAACATAATAAAATTCGAAGAAATAGGGAGGTAAACAAAAGCCTTCATTGTAAGAATAAACGCCATATCGATGCTCCTGGACGATTACTGTTCATTCAATCACTATTTAAATACTTAAAAATTTTAAGACGAACAATGACCCAACTGTAGATAGGGTTGGAAGTAGGGGGATTAAATTAATATAATGAAATTCGAACCAATATAAAAAAATTAAAAGCCATAAAAGCCATAGTGGTAAGAATAAAGATTACTCTTCATTTAATCCCTCTTTTAAATATTTGAAAATTGTTTTTTGTTCTTCTGAAGAATTTTGATTCTTGCAGTGACGTCATTCTTCTTCCTGACCAGCGAACAATCAAATTGTGCCCCAGAGTATAAACTATATCACGTATCTACAATAAAAATTAACACTTGATTTTTGTTTTGAGCTGTTTTTTTTTTCAAAGTATAACCCATGATTTATTTTATTGCAATAAACAAAGGCCAAGTTTTAGTTTGTAGTAATAATATGACTCGTCGTAAATTAAATCAACGTGAAACTAACAGAGTAGTTAGGACGCTTCAAAATAATGCCGTACAAGACGAAGTTGACAATATTTTGAATGTTTCAAGTTTGATTTCTAAACTTGCATCTAGATTTTGGAAAACCGGAAAACATGCTGAACCACAAAGAACAGGTCACCCCAGAAATACCACGGCTCGAGATGACTGATATTGAATTTGAAACGCGATTAATTGCAGGAAATAGATCTTTCTTTGCAATGCACCATCTATACTAAATTTACAATCAAGATGCAGTATAAATAAACAAACCATGACACGTTAAATGCTACTAGGAGCACTCCTGAATCATAATTTACAATGTATAAACTTTGGAAATCATGATTTGGGATTTACAATGCATGTTCATTGTAAATTATGATTCGGGAGTGCTCCTAGTAGCATTTAACGTGTCTTGGTTTGTTTATTTCTACTGCATCTTGATTGTAAATTTAGTATAATGAAGTCAAAACTTTTTTCACGAGGTGAAAAGATTAAGATATATAAGACCATAATATGACCAGCAGTCCCGTATGGAAGCGAAACATGGACGCTAACAAAAAGAGAAGTAAATTACTTGCTGGTGTGGAAACGTAAAATCCTTCGAATGATATATGGCCCTTGCAGAGACAGCGTGACAAACGAATGGAGGCGCAGATACAATAACGAGTTAGAGTCTCTATCCGGAAAAGAAAATCTAGTCAGATATATAAAGACCAATAGACTCAGATGAGCAGGCCATGTGATACACAGTAACGACAATCGCCTTATAAACAATGTGGTCTGGGAAAGGCCAGATGGAAGAAGGTCTGTAGGACGGCGTAGAGAAAGGTGGAAAGATGCAGTCAAAGAAGATCTGGAGAAAATGGTAGTGAGATAATCGGAATAAGTGGAACAGGACCGAAAAACATGGAAGGCAATAGTAAACACGACAAAGACTCACAAATAGTTGTAACGCCATCGATAATGATGATAATGCGATGACTGATATAATATTACACTAACTACGCGAAGGGAGTATTTTCAAGTTATACTTCTTTAGGCGCGATTGGGAAAATGTTGAGAGTTAAGTTTGAAACACGCTCAAAGTCCCCCCGTCTAAATATTTGAAATTCCTATCCAGTTTACAGCTGTAACACTTTCGTTGCACCCTGTATGTCATGATCGTTGAGACCGTGTTATTGCGTTCAATTGGATTGATTTTATGCTTTCAAGAATTAGGCGTAGATAAATGCCTTGAGTGTTTACAATACTGAGAATAACGGTTCGTTCTTTATGTAAAGCAAGACGCATATAATAACGTAATATTTTTTCAATAGATCTCACGAAAAGTGAAGACTTGAATTCTTTTTCCTATATAGTCAAATATCTAGAGGAAGGACCCCTGCAGACTTGCAGACTAGAGTATAAAGATTTATGATATTTACAGACAAGAAACCTATTGTATGTGTATTAGAGCAGGAAGGCTCAACCTAGATTAGCCGATGTCTTTAGTAAAACTCTTAAATATTGGTTCTAAAAACTAACTGTAATATTCTGAGTCATCGCATTTCGTGTAAACTCAAGAGATTTTGTTATTGCGAAGATTGAGTATTTGTAATTGGTTGAAAGTAAAATATCATGACATTTATGGGATATCCTGAGTAAGTTTTCTTGCCACCTGATTGGTAGAGAAATGTTTGATATGGTCGCTATTGGTCAAGGTAGGAGGTAACTTCTTTTTTTTTGGGAGAAGGAGCCCAAGTTTAGAAGGATCGAGTTAGCGGTCCCAAAAGTCAGTTCCTTTAGGGCCATCATCATGTGCAGTTGAGTTCCATTAAGTGTTTCAAAATGTAGTTTTCCAGTTTCCCAGCCGGCTAGGTTGATTCCAGCCCGGCAAATGTGATGGTATTTTTCTAAGCTAATAAGAGTATATCATAACACCTTATAAGAATCCACTGCCTTAAATCTCTTGATGACTTGAGCTACCGAGGTACTAAAAAAATTATGTAGCACGAATTTTGTCAAATCTAAGTATATCTTGATGTTTATATAATTTGTCGTGTATCATAAAAATGAATTCCATTCGCGCAACGAGCAACAAATGGCGCCGCAACGTGCGAGCTATATCTTTTGTCTTACATACAAGTTTTATAGAAACCTACGCTCATGCTCACACAGACGGTTTGGAGTTAGTTGCTACATCTTTCAAATTATGTATGTATCAGTGCAAATAATGTGTGAAAAAATATATTTGTGTTTTTAGTAAATATATTTATTGTAATTTTTGTGTCTTGGGATTTGTCTTCCTCGGGAATAAGATAATATTATGAAAATGTTTTTATATATTTCGCTTGGTCTTTGTCACTACGTCCGAAAAATCTTTTAATCCGTTATAAACATAGCGATTATAGCTAAGTGGTAGAGCATTCGACTGCAGATCGAGAGGTCCCTTTTTTTCATTTTTTAACACGTTAAACGTTAGAGTGGTCCCTAGGGACAGATGTAGGAAGTTTCCCATACGATATGAAGGTCCCTAGGGACCGCTGCGTAATGACCAAACTGCTGCTTGGCCTGGGGGCAGTTTTTCGGTATTGTGTCTGGCGCTTAACGTGTTTTAATTTTTGATATTGTTTTATTAAAAAATTTTGGAAAGTAGTAAATATTAAAATTAGTTTAATATTTAAACAAAATACAAATACACTGTTTAAAGTATATTTATTTCGTTGAAACCATATAATAGAAGTATAACTTCCTACATATTTTTTTTTTGTTAATGCCCTAATATGGTCGTAGCGCTTTGAAAATGCCACTGGTACCCATGTTTCCACTCGAACTATTCGAAGACGTTTAAAAGCATTTGGTTTGGTATCTAGGCGTCCTTCGAGACGTGTACCATTGACCTTATGAAAGTACCATTGACTTCAAAGATTAGATTGGGCTAGAGCACATTATGGGAGAGATGAATAGTATTCAGTATTGTTCATAGACGAGCCCAGATTTTGCTGATTTTCAGATAGCCTTTAAGTACATGTATGGACAAAATACAAGGGTACCAAGAAATCAAAGACCGTGTCAGATGGTTCATCCCTTTGGAGGTGCTAGTTTTATGGTTTGGTCTGGAATCTTTTTCAGTGAATGATCAGATCTGTACCTTTGACAGGATGTCATGAATGGTGAAATGTACAGTCGGGACATTATTTCGCATATTATTGTTAATTTTTATGCAGCCATTGGAGACCAGTTTTTCTCTCGACGATAATTCTCGACCAAATAGATCTGCAGTTGTCAAAGAAAGTAGAGATTTGCATGGAATTCCGCATTTGGCACTACACCCTCTCCAGACCTCAATTCTATAGAACATGCTTGGACCATGCTACAAAGAAGGCTTACAGATCACTCACTCCTTTCGCAGAACCTTCAGTAACTTCGAGAACTGTTACTACGGTTGTAGGGAGAAATTGATCAAGAATCTCTTGATTATTTAATAGATAGTATCTATAACACGTAAAAGTTAAGCAATAATTGATGCTAATGGTAGATACACGACTTATTATGGCGCAATGTCTATTAACCCATGTCCTCGTTTGAGGACGGTTTGTTTAGGTGAATATTCTGTGATTGCCTACCTCAGTGGTTTAGTAGAAGCACTACCGTAGACAAAAGTGTATGTATTGGTACTTTATTTTTATTTGACGAATTACTAGCCCAAGACGAAAAGTACGATTTTTAAGTTTACTGAACTATACTTACATCGGTGTGCATAAGTTTTTTATATACAAAGGTGAGTTCAAAAAATTTGTATTTTTTATTAGGTTAGATCAACAACTTGCACAAAAAATACAAAAATGGCTACCCAGCAAAAAAATGTTAAAAAAATTATAAGAGTATTATGCGTCCTCAAATGAGGACGCTGGGCAAATTCATATATTTTGTGTAAACATTGCATTATTAATAACTAATTTTTGTTTTAGATTTTAGGATGAGACAAAAAGATCTATTAGAGAAAACCCAACAGCTGCAAAGTGTCCTACCAAACAATAAAAAGATCTCGAGGTGCATATGACTGGTGCTTTGACAACAACAATACAAAAATGTGATTTTATTGGAACCAAATATGATACGGTTTTTTACTCACCAACCAAGTTCAACAATGAAGTAAAAAAGAAAAAAAGACAGTACAAGATTTCCAACTATCCGCTATTTCAAATATATTTGTGGTGTAGATCACCATGACTGGTTCGAAGAAAAACACCATATATCTCTAAGAGGAAAAAATGGTATTGGTGTCTTATTACACGAACGATAGATATGGCTATCATAAATGAGTGCGTGCTATACAACATGATATTATATAAAGAAAAAATATATCCATAAAATAATTTTGGCGACAAGTAGCTTATTCATATCCAAAAAGTGGACATGACGTAAGAATAAGCAAAGACCGTCCATTTTGTCTTTCAAGCACATCAAGGAGCAATATCTTTGAAGACATTAGATATGATAGTGAAAACAACGAAGATGTCAAAATCGAAACTGTACGTCAAAACCGCGAACATATTGCCAGAAATGTAATGTAACGCTTTGCGTGTCAATATGTTGTGAACAATTTCATAAAAAATATAGAATTTATATAAACATTTTTATCTCCATAGTATATAATATGAATATAATTTGAAAAACTACTAAATAAACCGATTTTGCGAAACTAAATTTTGTCTTTAATTTAATAGTAGTTGAGCCCAGCGTCCTCAAATGAGGGCAGTTGTTTTTTCAAAAATTTGAAAACAAAAAACAAAAACTTTGGTAGGACATCATTTTGAACCACAAAATATACTACGAAACAAAAAATTACGGTAAAAATGCAATAAAAAATAATTTGGGCGTTAATGGGTTAAATTACCGTCAATAACCACCAATTCAATGCGTTCACCTGCCATAACACCTATCCAAAACATTTCTACAAGTGAAAGGAAGTATGGACCAACTCTGACGTTCATGTGACCCCACTGAAGAGGTCTGGAAAGATCTAAACAGATGTATGGGGATGGTTGATGATCTCAAAATCGGAATAAAACAAGATGTTTTTAATTTAGTTTTTAAATTAATGTATTCGAAATTAGTATAGTTCCTTAAACAAACACTAAATCAATTCCTTTAGACCTTCATCAGTTAAATAAAAAATAGTGAATTATGCGGTCGACCAACGAAATTCTACATAAATTAAAATTATCGTAAGGCTACGGCTCCACGGGCGAGAAATTGACGCTAGCAGTAGCAGTAAAATGAACTTAAGGTTCCGCGGAACGGAATAGGGATAGCCGAACTGTACCGACTACAGGACTTGTGCGTAGTCGCTTCAGTTCGGCTACTCCCATTCCGTTCCGCGGAACCTTAAGTTCATTTTACTGCTACTGCTAGCGTCAATTTCTCGCCCGTGGAGCCGTAGCCTTAGACTGGTATTCTGCCAGTCCCTGTTTCCTCGTTGCAGTTTGTTCATTCGCCAAGACCAAGACTGGGAAGTAATGCTGACTCTATTTTCCTCGGCTAAAAATAACGATTAATTTCGAATCTTCTTCTGTTGGCATCAGTGGCGGCTCGTGGCTTTAGGGACAGGGTCGGCAAGGTTTTTGTCTCCTCAGATAGAGGAGGCTAATTAAAAGGCTTCAATCATCATAGAAAATTTCTGGGTTTTGTTTTTTGTTTTATTTTTTTTCTGTTTTTTCAAATAGATTTAGAACCTAAACATGTTTATAAATTAACTTTAGTCTATGTTGTATGCACGTAGCAAAATGGGTAATAACATAATCGTAAAATTTATTAATGTGTTGGAGAGATTTTAATAGTTTTTTTCTATTGACATTTGAGAAAAGCTTGAACATTCTCTTTTGTTTCATGGTGTTTCGACAATACGTTTTGACACTTTTGAGACAAGAGAAATCCCGTTCATTTAAGGCAAAAGTTGGTAGCAATGAGAGAATTCATGATAATAATTTATTAATTTCGGGAACAGTTTGTTGCAATGAATTGCAGTATATAAAATTATACACATTTTGTAACTTATCCCACCTTCCGAAAATATTTGGATCAGCATATAAAACTTTTAATTAATTTCCTTAGTTTATTTGATTAAAGAATTATGGATAGTTCTAATACACTTGTCTAATAAATATTTTGAAAATTCTTTGGCGTAATTTTTAAATTTTTGCAAATCTTCAAAATTTGAAAAAATGAGTACCTATCTAATTGCACAAGTAATAATAGTATCAAAAATTTCAAAATATAATTGTTTTTCGAGATCTGTCATACTTTTGTCTTTTGTGGGGGTGTTCGGAAATATCAAGCGAATCCAAAACGTCACTGCGTATATATTGAAAATTACTATCTCTGAGATTTTTTACCAGCTTTGTTATTCTATTTTTGGAATAAATAATGCCAGTTGACTTATTTTGAACAACATTGAATATCACATCAGTTTAGGTAAACACTTTCGTAGAAATATGTAAAAAAATATTAAAAGAATAATCATTTAGTAAAGTTTTCAAACAGATTGCTTCACGGATCGAGATATCATCACTTGCAAAATTGTCACCTTTATTAATAAAATTGAAAACTTCCAAAAGCTGTTTACGAAAATCTGATACAGTGAAAACTAACCGAGATTTAAAATTCCAAAAGCTACGTTATCTCATAATTAATTTCATCCCAAGCGCACTATTAGCAGGGTACATGCCTTGCTGGTGTCTGCCCATCACCGATCGGCAGATTGATTTCTGACGGTACCTGCCGGACTCTGCCATTCAAATACGGGTGAAATTGTGATGAAATGTATAATTGGTTGCCTATCGACTAATATTCCACACCGCTTCTTACAAGTAAATCGTAAATCTAGGGACGGCTCGCCGTCCCTGTCGAAGCAGATCTTATAAAAAAGAATTCACACAATCGCAATCGGATGCGTGGCTGGGATTATTCATTTGAAAATTTACTTACGCCTAGGGATCACTTTTAACGTATCGAATTGATCGAAACCTTTTAAAAACAATGAATAAAATTTAGTCTGTATTATCTCACAGATCCTTTTTTATTTTACAGAAACAAATATCATTAACTCAGATTAAATTAAATATTTAGAAAATCTACAATGTGTCCATAAATGTGTGGGTCGGCACTGCCGACCCTGTCGACCCTGACCGGCCGCCACTGATTGGCATCATAACCCTGGATGGGTCTTTGCGTGTCTGGCTGTGTCCTTCCTTTCAGATCTTTCGTGTGCCCTTTTCCTCCATTGTCTTATATTCATGGCTTTGAGGTCGTCTTACACGTCATCCAACCTTCTCGTTCTGAACCTTCCTTTTTTTCACCCTCCAATGTCGCTTCCAATTTAATATTTTCTTTGTTTTTTTTGCATCTTCTTCTCTTTGGAAACTGGACATGCCCCAGCAATAACAGTCTTTGACTTTTCATAAATTTTACAATATTATAATACCTTCCATTCAGTTCATTAACCTCGTCGTTTTTCCTGATTTTCCATGTGCCGTCTTCGTCTTGCACCGGGCCATATACTTTTCTCAGTATCTTTTTCTAGAATGTCCTGAGTTGGGCTTTATCTTTTTTCATCATTACCCAGGTTTCACAACCATACGCTACTACTTACTGGTCTAATCAATGTTCTGTAGATAGTTATTTTGGTTATTTTGTCTAATATTTTCGATTGTCATCAATCATTTATTAGAATATTATGTATTATTCCCACTAAAAATACGTGCATTAATTTCGCTAATTACGGAATACTTCTGATTGATGTCGGTGCACGGATATTTGAAGGGATCCACACGTTCAATAGTATAATATCGATGGCTAAAAGGACAAATAATGTATGTCCAAAATTGATGTTTTCGGTAAAATCAATTTAAAATTTGCGTTATCCGTGACAAACCGTACATACTTTAAAAGTCACTAAATTACAGGTAAGTTCGTTCTACAACATTCTTTTATATCTCATTTACTTTTATTTCTGTTAGGGTTAAATGTTAATAACCACATTTAACAAGCTAAAAGTAACCCCTTGTATGGACATACAATAAATGTGAAGTAAAACATAGACATACAATATATTATGTAAAAATGATTTATTTGAAACGTCACTTATAAGTTTGTAAATCGTGAAAATTATTGTAAAAATTGCTAAAACACAATCAAAAAGTCATGGTAATTCTCGTAGAAGACGAAGTCCCACCAGAGGAGTCCCATCACAAATTATTCGCAATCCTCTTTTGAATTTTATAAGATTTTCGTAGGTCCGATAAACAAAATTTCTCAGTAACTGAATTAGTGAGAAGAGGAGCCCAAATTTGAAGAGAGATGAGCAAAAAGACTATTTTTTATTCCTTTTTGTAATTTTTAAAATCATTTAGTGTGTTTTGTAATCAAAATTTAACCCTCACGCACAAGTTGTACGTACAACTTCAGTGAGGAACTGAGTTTATTTTATTATGTACAATTTATTTGCTACAAATAAACTCCATTATTTTTATTATATTATTATTTCCATACTGCAATTGTGAAAATATCATAAAATCAGGTTTAAAATCGTATTAGTAATACAAATAGTACATACGCAGACGCATGCAACACATACTATAGGTTGACGACCTCCAATAATATGGACAAAATATTGTATCTTTGGACATACAATAAAAGAGTCGTTTGGTTTGAATTTGGTGAACAGCATTTTATGTGACAAGTATTGTATTATTGGACATACAACGTTATTTGTGCTCTAAGTTTATGGTGTTTTTAATGGACACGTCTTTAATGCTACTTTAGTAGATAGATAGATAGATTTATTTAACTACTTTACAAAAAAAATTGTTTGTAGCAAGTCAAAATTACAAAGTCAAAATAAGGAATATAAAAATTACAAGGTATATAAAATCACAAGGTATATAAAACAGAAATATAAAACACAACTTATAAATATGTATCACAAACAAGAATATAGATTAACAAAAAATATTTTGTGTCACGGTAAGCATTTCAGTAGATGTTCTGCAATGAGTCATATATTCTTCCGAGCAATAAAAGCAATGTTTCAACAGATACCTTTTTATTACTTTTTTGAAACTGTTACAGCTTAGCTGTTTAATATCTTTTGGTAAAATATTGTAGTAGTTATAATTAAGACAATTTTTATCTGAAAGACGCAATCTAGAGCGATTTGTTCGTAAATAGTGAGAGTTCGTAGTGATTTGTTCGTAAATAGTAACTAGCAAACCGTTTTAAGAGGATATACAATATTTGAGCACAATAAAGATTTCAGCTCGACTGGTGTAGAGCAGTGACTATCTTATTTTAAACAAAAATGGACATACAATAGTTGTCCTCTTAGCCATCGATATGTAGTTCGTTTTAGGTTCGTTTATTTTAATTCCTCTTCTTCTTGCTTCAGGATCAATATCCTAGAGCATTTCCGTTAATCGTGGCTTGCTCCTACTAATGATAGCTACTTCGTCGGCATATGCAGTAATTTTTACTGTTTTGGTATTTATATGGCCGGTTAAATTGTTTTTCTTTGATGACTGCCTCAAGAACTAGGTTGAATAGCATGGTTGATAGTGCGTCTCACTCCTATGTTGATGTCAAACAGGGGTGTCAGTTCTCCATATATTCTAAGTGCGGCTTTTGAACCCTGCAACCTCATTTTTATGAGTTTGATATATTTTTTATGTATAACTAGATTACGAAGGTCTTCCAGCATTTTTCTCTTTCCACACTATCAAGAGCATTTTCATGTCTACATACATATTACATAGTTCTATGTCGAATTCATAAGCTTGTTCTTGTATCTTTCTTAGTATAAATATATTGTCTCTAATGACTCTATTTGGTCTGAATACATTTTGACAATCACCAATTATATTTTCGGAGTCTTCTAAAAATTTACTGTAAATAATATCAGAAAGAATTTTGTATATTACATTTAGTAATGCAATCGGCCTATAATTCTGGCATTCCATCTTATCTCCTTTTTTATATATTGGCTGTATAAGGCCAACTGCCCATTCCTGCGGCATTTACTCCTTGGTCCATATTAACGTTACTAATATGGATTAAAAAAATTTCTATTACCATTTTTCAATAAACTTAATAAATTAAGATAATTTATTCGAATTCAGTATAATTCCTTCAAAAAGCAATAAATCAATTCCTTTATATTTTCCACAGTGAAATAAAAAATAGTGAATTGTGCGGTCGACCAACAAAATTCTACACAAATCAAAATTTTCGTAAGACTGGTTTTCTGCCTGTTCCCTCGTTGCAGTTGGTTCATTCGCCAAAACCAAGACCGAGAAGTAACGCTGACTCTGTTTTCCTCGCCTCAAAATCACGATTTATTTCATGTGTATATTACTTTTATTTTCAGTGAAACTCTCGTATATTGTCAACTGCCAATGTCATATATTACAGTTGGGGTTAATAAGAAAATGTGAAGTAAAAAACCCGAATGGTCTGTTGCATGTCACATGTGTTTAGACCAGGCAACAAAGTACGTAATTTTATGAAATTTTGCAATTACATACCTATATTTGAATTTAAAGTACAGTCGGAAAAATGAAAGAATACCCATGAACGAACATATAAAACGCGCTGTATTTTCCTGTCACCGTGTCACAAAGAAAATTGCCCAGCTCAAGTACATGTAATAATAATTATTCCATGTACTTGCGCTGGCCAATTTTTTGTGTGACACGGTGACAGGAAAATACAGCGTGTTTTAAATGTTCGTTTCGTTCATGGGTATTCTTTCGTTTTTCCTACTGTAGTTCAAGCTGTTGCTATTCATTTTGTTACTAGCGTTATTATATTTTTATTCTTTATTTGTTTAACTGATTTATAATCAAAATATTTCTATTCTTTTTGTTAAAAGTCCAAAAGTACATTTCTTTTTTTTTTTTAATTTAATGTCATTGCATTTAGTTTGCAATTTGCATCAGTGTCAATATCATATGGATTAGACTGTCTGAATGTGGTACTTTTCAATTTGGTCAAAGAAACAGCATTTTTGACTTAATTTTATAAAATCCAGGAAATGGTTAGAATATTTTATTCAGTCACAGCGGCATCTGGTGTTATAAATTCAACTTTTTAAGTCCGACTCATATCTGGGTTTGCCGTTTCTTAATAATGTAATTATTACATCTTCATAGATACCTAACACCTCCATAATTATTGTAGGAGGATACAGTGGTGACACTTACAAAGGGAAATTACTGTCTGTATATGCAGTCGTGTCCGCAAATGGGTTAATTGGTTAGAGCTTATGTTTTTGATTATCTTATATATTCTTCTTACTGTAGGTACTATACCCAATTTTGAACGTTAGGCAGCGTTTAGACACCGCGATAAATCGGAGCAATTTATCGATATCGATCAATTTGTTTCAATTTATCGTTGTGTGTAAACGGTACATCGCATCGATTTATCGGAATTGGAGTTGGATTGGAGTTGGTATCGGATTGCATCAATTTATTGTAACGATCGAGTTGTTTTCAGTTTATAATCAATCGCGACAATATATCGCAGCGTCAAAACAGCTTTAAAAAATCAACAAATCGTAGCAATTTATCGTCTCAATAAACTGCTCGCATTTCTCGCAGCGTCTAAACGACACTTTAGTTTCATTGTGTAAATATTACTGTGGCTGCTTTGCTTGTTTGTTCCTGGTGCCTTTTCTTTTATTATGACAAGTTAGAACTTAAATAGTCGCTACCATTAATTAGAATCCCGTTGGAGACACCATCTTATCCATAGAAGACATTTTCAACAAGGTTAAAGGAGCAACAAGCGAAGTAGGACTGCGTATTAATGAAGAGAAGATGAAATATATGTGTATAAATATAACGTCACGAAGAGACAGGGTAGGACAAAATTTGACGGTCAACACCTTTAATTTCGAAAGAGTACATCTAAGTATCTGGGGGCCGTAATCACAGCTGACAACGGTGTTACTGAAGAAATAAAAGACACAATCCAATCGGCAAATCGCTGTCTATTTGTACTGGATAAGCTTATAAAATCAAAAAATCTTACAATAAGGTCCAAGATCAAAATCTATAAATCCATCGTCCTGTACTAACATATGGATGTGAAATATGGACAGAAAAGCTCAGACGTTTTGAACGAAAAAGACTTAAAAAAATGTTTGTACCTCACCACGACATTAACAAAAACCATTATAGGATCAAAACCAATATCGAATTAAAAGCAATCTACAATGACACCGATATAACGACTTCATAACGAGATACTTGTAAGACTGGTATGGGAATTCCTACAGGCAAAAGACCACTCGGACGTCCCAGAATGCGATGGAGAGATAACATCCAAGCAGATCTTCGGAAAATGAACATTCCATTTGATCCTAGGTTGATGGAAGAACGAAGAAAATGGAAAAAAGTTGTACAGTCAGCCAGAACCCAGTCAGGGTTGTAGCGCTACGTGATGATGACTAGAGTCCCGCAGACAAGTAACAAGATATTGATGAAATCTAGGAATAACTTGATATCCGAAGATCCTTAACTACCACTTGGTCCTGCTAACCTCACAAAAATAGAGACCACGACCGAGACCATGGAAAGTAGGTACCTCAAGTATTGTTGTTCTTTAAGAACAACAATGTGTGGTGACTGCTTACAAACTTACATCGGTCAAAGTGGTAAAACCTTTAATAAACGTATATCAGAACACCGCCTTACACCACTATGTGGTAAAAAGGTTTTTTTTTTTGAAAATATATATATATATATATATATATATATATATATATATATATATATATATATATATATATATATACATCAGAACACCAAATGGAGTAATAGAAAAATAGATTCTACGTAAAACGGGAGACTATTATTATGATTGTGATTACGCACTTCACGTTATACAGGGTGTCCCGAAAAGATTGGTCATAAATTATACCACATATTCTGGTGTCAAAAATGGTTCTATTGAACCTAACTTACCTTAGTACAAATGTGCTCATAAAAAAGCCCTTTGAAGTTAGAAAATGAAAATCGATTTTTTCCAATATATCGAAAACTGTTAGAGATTTTTTATTGAAAATGGACTTGTATCATTTATATGGCAGGAACATCAAAATTATAGTGAAATTTGTCCACCCCAAAAAAATTTTATGGGGGTTTTGTTCCCTTAAACCCCCCAAACTTTTGTGTACGTTCCAATTAATTCGTTATTGTAGTAGGTACCATTAGTTAAACACAACGTTTTTAAAACTTTTTTGCCTCTTAGTATGCGGTTTCGTTTTTAATATATTTACATAAAACTTTTATGGGGGTTGTGTTCCTTTAAACCCCTCAAAAGTTTGTGTACGTTCCAATTAAACTATTATTGAGGTACCATTAGTTAAACACAGTGTTTTTAAAACTTTTTTTGCCCCTTAATCTTTTTTTGATTAGTTACTTTTTATCGAGATGTGTCTTCTTTTTCAAAATATGCCTAAAAATGTAAATTACAAAATAAATTTTCAGATTATTAACAGGTTTCTATAATCGTACAATAATATACAAATATGTGGTGGATACGACACATATTCAAAATATCTCGATAAACACTGGCTTATCGAAAAATTCTAGGAGGCAAAAAAGTTTTAAAGACATTATGTTTAACTAATGGTGCAACAATAATAATTTAATTGGAACGTACACAAATGTTTGGGGGGTTTAAAGAACAAAACCCCCATAAAATTTTTATGGGGTGCACAAATTTCACTTTAATTTTTTTTTAAGATCTTGCTGCCATAAGACTGCCACATGTCCATTTTCAATAAAAAATCTCTAAGAGTTTTCGAAATATGAAAAAAAAAATCAATGTTCATTTTGTAACTTCACAGGGCTGTAACTTTTTTTGTGTGCACTATTTTATATAGGTAAGTTATGTTCAATCAACCTATTTTTGACCGAAGAATCTGTGGTATAATTTATGATCAATCTTTTCGGGACTCCCTGTATATCATAATCATTCTTGTAATGACCAATTTAAAATTCTCCATAGTCAAAATTAAGGCCTTAAGCTATCCTTATTAGACTCTATTGACATCAATAAATTAAAAAATACAGATATAATATTTCTGACTGACCCACTTAAGATAAACAGCCCCCCCCCCTCCCCAACTTATTCTGTTTAATATTAAGTGCAGACGCATAGTAAAAATTTATTATTTTAGAAAGACACTCTCCAGAAACAACTACTGTAGTGCGGTACATCAAGTAACGGTCGAATACATCACTGTTTTAATTGTGCTTTATTCTATAAAATAAAAAATAAATACAGGACATTTAACCAGTGAATGGACTTGAAAAAGTTTTGCAGCTATTAATTGGCTTTTTGAAAATTTGACAGCACTATGTAACCACAAATGAGTTCATTACTTCAGATTTAATAGCGGTCGACAAAGGGACACGTTTTATGTTCTATATGATAACTAGATGGTGAGAGAAAGCCATCAAGACTGACTTTTTTAACAAACCTTTTAAATTATCTAAGAAAGCCAATCGTAAACGCGGTAATTAAAAGTTTCAGCAGCAATAAATCTCGGAGCGAGGTTTTGACGAAAACTTTTGAAGTGAACAAGTCTTGTTTGAAAATATATGGTTATTCTGGCAATTGCGAAGATTGTTTTTATTAACCTTTATTATTTGGCACTGTTACAGTATTTTTACAACAAACTTAATTTCCAATAAAAGATACCGGATATTTTTATCCCAGTAGCAGTATATTTTGTTTCTAACTTGTATATTTGGCTAAAATATCAGCTTCGTCAGAAGAAAAGGAATTTTAAACTGATCAATTTTCAACGAAAATTTCGTTGTCGTTTATAAATTCGCAAAGTCTGTTCGTGTTCGTTCGTGCATCGCCGTCCCTGCAATACTTGGAGCTGATCTAGCGATATAGTCCTATGTAGTTTGGTCTCTTGGATCCAAATCTGACAACGGCATTTCGATATCTCAAACCATCTTCGAGATAACCGATCTCAAATTTAACTTGCATCTCGGGACAGCAATTTAGGGTCCTTTAACAATTTTAGATAGCGAAATAATTCTACAATGGAGACACTGCTAAAAAAGCATTAAACCTAATAAACTGTACGTACAAATGCAAATACACATTTCATATTATGTATTTCTAAATAGCGCGTGACATCGGTTGATATCGGATATAAACACTTGTGATCAGAACCGTAAGTTGCTGTACCGAGATGCAAGTCTTTGTTTCGTTTGACACAAATAAACGTCAAGTTGAAATGTTAAATGAATAAATTTTATTTGTTAATGTAGGTAGGTAATGTTAAATGGCAGCTTACTATTTTTTTATTTGAGCTGTCTACTGTCTACCTACCCAATGATATGTATTAAATTATATTTTTCTACAACCACTATTCAAAGTGCACTTTTCTGCACGGTTTTATGTTAGCAAACTTGATATTTTCTCACAGTATAAGATATTTGACATTAGTGTGCAGAAAAGTGACGTTTCTGTGCCGCAAAGTGACGTTTCTGTGCCGCAAAGTTCTTTTCTGCACAGTTGACTACCTCATTCTGAGTAACGTTATATTCTGTTTACATCCGTGGACTACCGCATTCTGAGTAACGTTATATTCTGTTTACATCCGTGGTTAAACTTTAGACAAATATATAACCTATAAGACAATTATTATATTTAACTATAGCATAGAAACTAAATTATGGATGTTACAACTGTTTTATTTTACAATTTTATTCTTATTAAACATTTTATAATTATCAAATAACCAATAAGGATTTAGCAACCTGTGCAAGAGACGTCGAATGAAGTAGGTTTTGTGTAAATCCGTGACTGCAATTATATTAATGTCAATAATGTGTAATAATTGTTTAAATTTAAACAAATTAAGGCAGTGCATTAATTTTTTAACTGATTTCTGTGCAATTTATTTAGGTATAAGGAATTTAAATTGATTAGTAGGTATTAATTAAATACAGTTTAAAATTTATCACATAGGTACCTATTATAATTAATCGTCGTTTGGAAATTGTGATTTTTATTTTTAGGAAAAACTGTGCTTGTAGAAAAAGTATAGTGTGAAACACGTGCAGAAAGATAATTTCTCACTCGTTTGAATTGCGGCACTCGCTTGCGCTCGTACCGCAACTTTTCAAACTCGTGAGAAATTAGTATCTTTCTGCACTTGTTGCACAATATACTATTATGCATATATTATATAAAGCGTGTCTACTTAAGTTAGACGTATTATGTTATGGGAAACTTTTTTATTTTAAATTTTACGAAAAAAAGTTATTCTTTATAAACATTTCTGCATTGTATAAAACCTAAGATTTAACCATCAGATATAAAATGTTATCTATATTAGAGGGCAGTGCCTATCTCGGCCCAACAAACATTTTTAAAAATGTCCCAAGTCGGCGCAAAGATTAAAACTGCCCGATATAAAATATACCCAGCTCGGCCCATGAGATAATAATTGTTACAATCAAATAATTTTACATCTCAATGGAAAAAAACACATTTATAGAATAACTTTATTAAATAGATATATAATTATACAGTCCTATAAAAATAAAAGCTAATATCAAAAATTATAATAATTTGATAATATTTTAACATATTCTAGTTGCGATAACATATTGGTTGTTGTATTCATTAACTTTTGTGTTAATAAAATCATGGCGCTTTTTGAATGTATATTTATAAATTTATGGGGTGTATTTATACCGTTTTATACTGTTACACTTAATATGAGCTTCAGCTTGTATATTTAAAATTGAATTTAAAAATATAAATAATGAAGGATGAGTTTGATACATTGAATTATTGAAATGGGAATGGAAAGATTCACATGCATTTGTAGTTTTATTTAAAGCCGCGGAAGCATCTGCCCATATTTTTGGCGGAAATTTTGAATCAGATATTAAGTAGTTTTGTAAAAGGTAGTCAGAAAATTCTTCCAATTTAGGATGTTCAGGTTTAATTTCATAAAGTTCAAAAAAATAAAAATCATCAATTTCTTCGGGATTAAAAAATAAAAGGCCAAAACAGTAACGCAGCCATTTTCCTATATCTGAACTTTTATCTTTATATTCATTAACCAAACCTAAGCTAATTTTCGTTTTTGTTCTTTAAATTTATAACGTTCACACACTAATAATAGTCTAAGAGCTAGAGCCGGAAAATTATCGTCATAAGTATTATGGAGTTTAGCATGTGAAATGTGTCTATTGTATATTGATAATTATGACCCCTTTCAGGCTGACACCTCAGTGGATACAGGAAGTAGCAATAACGGATGAAAGGGGAAAGTTAGTGTAGTCATTAAAGGTTTTCACCTCCTATTTTGTTAAACCTCCATCGATTTGCATGAAAATTGGTGACTAGTTAGAGCATACCTCAAGAAATAAAATTTATTTGGTGCCAATTTGCACTTTTACCCTGGGGGTGGATACCACCCCTTCTAGGGGGTGGAAACTATTTTATTAAAAATAACCTCACAAATCGATAGAGGGACAAATTTTAAGTAAAATTTGTTATATCATGTTATTAAAATAAATCAATACTTTTTGAGTTATTAAAGATAAAAGATTTGTCTGTTTAAGAGCACATGCGTGAAGTTACGGATGATAAAAAGAACATATTAATTAATTATATGTTACTAAAATATTATTTTTATTATTTCGATATTATAAATTTAACAAAAGCGAATTTGTCAAATATACCCATTATTGGACACCCCCAGTTTCTGAACATTTTCAGTTTATGTTGATAGAAAAAATTCAATTAAATATCGAAATAATATAAAAATAATATTTTACTAACATACAATTAATTAATATGTTCTTTTTATCATCCGTAACTTCACGCATGTGCTCTTAAATAGACAAATCTTTGATTTTTAATAACTCAAAAAGTATTGATTTATTTTAATAACATGATATAACAAATTTTACTTAAAATTTGTCCCTTTATCGATTTGTGGGGTTATTTTTAATAAAATAGTTTTCACCCCTGAGAAGGGGTGGTATCCACCCCCAGGGTAAAAGTGCAAGTTGGCACCAAATCAGTTTTATTTCTTGAGGTATGCTCTAACTAGTCACCAATTTTCATGCAAATCGATGGAGGTTTAACAAAATAGGAGGTGAAAACCTTTAATGACTACACTAACTTTCCCCTTTCATCCCTTATTGCTACTTCCTGTATCCACTGAGGTGTCAGCCTGAAAGGGGTCATAATTATCAATATACAAAAGACACATTTCACATGCCAAACTCCATATTACTTATGACGATGATTTTTCGCTTCTAGCTCTCCGTCTATAACAATTTTCCTCTTTGACTAAACATTTCATTTATACTTAAAGATGTCATTTAGATTTTGCCTGGATACTGAACTAGTAGTTAATTGAAAGATACATTAATTACACTACGAGGTGTCGACCGAATAACATGCTTTTTAAAACATAGTACAAAAACAGTGACACTAGTGTATCTTCAACTAGAAATAATTGTTTTTGACTACATGAGCAGTGGCGTAGCAGATACCCAAACAGTATATTTTCCCTTATCTATAATTCCAAGATAAATTTGTGGGCCGAGATGGGAATACACCCTAATACCTACCTGTTAATATTCGAGCCGAGCTGGGGAGTTTTTAAAATGTACCTGGGTATCATAAAGTATTAAAGGATTATAGTGGGCCGAGATGGAAATACCCCATGTTAGACGAGGTATATCAAAAAATATGAATTTCGCTCAAAGAGTAAAGCACTTTTATTTTCAAAATATTGAAAATTGTTATTATGAAAAGTTGTTTGGAATTAAAAACTATGTTTCACTAAACATATAGAATTACATCCTTCTAATGAAAAAAAATATTTGATTTTTTTTAAATTACGGATATCTAACATCTTCTGACAACAAACACTGCAATAAAATACTAAAGCTTTATTCTTCTTTTCTTTTGGCATCATAACCCTGGATGGGTCTTTGCCTGTCTGGCTTTGCCATTCCATTCAGATCTCTCTTGTGCCCTTCTTCTCCATTGTCTCCATGTTTAAGGTTTTCATGTCGTCTTCCACGTCCTACAACCATGTCGTTCTGGGCTTTCCTTTTTTTCGCCTTCCTATCGGGTTCCATTGTAACATTGTCTTTGTTGTTTTTGCTTCGTCTTGTCTCTCGGCATGCCCAGCCACGACAGTCTTTGACTTTTCACAAACCTTACAATATGTTGAAGCTATATTCAGTATTACATAACATCTATATATAACATCTATAAAACAGCAACTGTGACAGTCGAATGGGAAAATAAAACAAACAAAACTAATCCCATAGCAATCCGTAGAGGGGTAAGACAAGGAGATGTAACATCCCCAAAACTCTTCACCTTAGCTCTGGAAAATGTCTTTAAAGAAGAGGAATGGGACGACATGGGTATCAACATAAACGGGAAGAAACTCAATCACCTCAGATATTGCACTGATGTTGTTCTTATTACAAACAACCAAGAAAAACTAGCCACAATGCTGACTCAACTAGCACAAGCGTCAGATAGATAGGATTAAAAATTAACATGAATAAAACAAAAATCATGAAAAATACAAATGACAGAATAAATGTAAATAAAAATAATGTAAATATTGAGGTTCTTGACGAATATATATACCTGGGCCAAATAATCAAAGCTAATAAAGAGAACCAACCAATTGAAGTACAAATAAGAATCAGATTGGCGTGGGCAGCGTTTGGAAAGTTAAGATGGATACTAAAAAGCACAAAGATACAACAGTACCTAAAAACCCGTGTATTTGACCAGTACATCCTTCCTGTTCTGACGTATGGCTCAGAAACATGGACATTAACAAAGGCCAACATAAACAAAATAGAAATAACTCAGAGAAAAATGTAAAGATCCATGTTGGGAATAAAACTACAAGACAAAAATCAAACAAATGGATAAGAGAGAAAACAACAATAAGAAATGTAACTGAACATATTATAACAGGGTTAAAGTGGAGATTTGCGGGCCACAATGCGAGAGAGGAAGATAAAAGATGGAATGTTGAAATACAAAACTGGAGACTCTGGACAGGAAGAAGAAGAAGGGGAAGACCTCAGATGTGATTGAAAGACGATATTGTAAAAGCTGGAGGAACTCACTGGAAAAGCATAGCCAAAGACAGACAGATATGGAAAGAAGAAGATATTCAGTATTAATAAATTACAAGACGGCAATTGTTACTACACGATGGTACGACACGAAATACGTCATTAAAAGATGGCATTTAAAAATTTGTAGCGTCATAATAATCTGCTCTTCTGAAATATAAAACCAATGGACTTATTCTTCAGGTACCATCTCCGCTAAGGAGGTTGGCAATCGTCATAGCTATTCTAATTTTTGAGGCAGTAGTTCTAAATAGTTGTTTTGAGCTGCATCCCAACCATTCTCTCAGGTTCTTCTGCCATGAAATTCGTCCTCATCCGATGCTTTTTCTGCCATTTATCTTTCATTGAATTATGAGTTACAGAATGTTATACTTCTCGTCCCGCATCACATGTCCTAGATACAGTAGTTTTCTTTCTTTAATTGTAAGTTCAACTTATTTCTCTTTACCTTATTCTTCTCAGTACTTCATTGTTCGTAACTCTATCTACCCAGGAAACCCTCATAATTCTTCTATAGGTCCACATTTCAAAGGCGTTAAGTCGTCTCATTCTCTCTAGATTTAACGTCCATGCTTCCACTCCATAGTATAGTACACTGTATACGTAACATTTGGTTAGGCGTACTTTAAGAGCTAATGTTAAATCTTTACTAGGTAGGAATTTTTTCATTTTCATAAAATTAGAATATTCTTTTTCGATTCTGACTTTGATTTCTGCATTGTAATCTTTATTTTCTGTAATAAGTGTTCCTTAGTAAGTGTACTTTATCACTATTTCAGAATTTTCAAGGTATGATACATTAAGCTTATGGTTCGATAGTCACTGCACTCTTCGACATTCACTGTCTTAGGCAAACACACAAATGCTGATGTCAACACTTCTCTAGGGATGATTCCCGTAGTATAGATAGAGTTGAATAGTTCTACTATTATGTCCAGGTTTTTCTCGTTGTAAAACTATTAATTAGCCTACTATATTAAGTGTAAAACAAACTTTTTTTTATATAAAAATAGACTTTTTCAACCAAATGTTTGATTGCCAATTGTGAAAATCAGACAATTATTTTAAAGTCGTACTATAGCAAATAATAAGACAATTGCACAAAACTTGATCTGTTTAGATCAAGTTGTTTAACATTCCAATTCCTATTTGCAATTGATATTGGCATATATGGTCTAACAAATTGTATCACTTGTAAACAATGTTCCATTCTGAGACAATTATTAGCCGAATTGAAAAACCCAATGCACATTAAAATTTACATATAAAGCGTATTCAAATCGAGGTCCCAATGATAATTTCCCTTCGTTGCTTTCGAAATAAGATTTAAATTTATTTCCAACTGAATTTTCCGATGATAGTCGTTCAGACTCTAAGGTCGATATATTATATCCTAACCACATCTTTATACGAAAGAACATTCAATTATTTGTTATTATAATAACAGTGAATTTTATAAATTATTAGGTAGTCACTAACCTACATCTAGTCACCAACCTACAAACAATCATAAATGAAATCAACATCAAAAAAGCCCCTGGATTTGTCCTAATCACTGGCAATGTTCTAAAAAAAATCTCGGATAAGTGCATAAAACTAATAACAATAACCTTTATATTTAATGCAATTCAGCGTCTAAACTACTTACCTAGTTCATGGAAAGTGATACAAATCCTGAAGCGTTTTACATGTCTGCTCATATGGAGACAGGGAAAGAACTAACTATAAAAATACTGGGGGGTTAGAATGGGGCTAAAGAAGAAGAAGCAGACACGAAAACCTTCATGCGAACGGCAGCTCAATGGTTGTGCGGTGGCTAGGTCGTAGATTCGTTAAGGGGGGTAGGAAGGTGTTAAAAAGATTAAACTACCATAACAAATCAAAAGGGTACTTACTCAGACTAGAGGATCTTTCTACTATTTAAAAAAGGACGCCGTTCGAAACAAATCCTCTGGTTCACATATGGGTACTTACTGGACATTTTCCGTACTTACAGGTATCAAATGGGGGGACATTCATCTTCGATTCCTCTTTGGGGTTAAACTGGGCAATCATTTTCTCAACACTGGCTTCTATGCCAAATTTCTTTTCTTCTACTCTAAAACTCATTTCATTTGTATTAGAACCTAGTTAATATTTTTCCAAGAATGGTTACAGAAATAAAATGGTAGATACACTTACAAAAACGTTTATTTAAAACTTCAAACTCTTACTATGTTTATTCAAAACTTTACTGTAATTTACAAAAAACAATATTTATTTTAACCTTTCAATATGAAGTTGTTTATTACAAACATGACTACTAAAATACAAAACTTTTGACTGGTTTAAAACATTTCAAACAAAACAATTACAAATAAACTTGTTGGGCAGTATATATGTCAAATAAAATTTGACCCACTTATTTTAACACCAAAATTTGACTTTGACAGATGTCATAAGTCACTGCCATTTTGTTTTACTTACAAACAATTTTCATCATGAAAGCACTATATCTTTATACAAATACCAAAGAATACATATCTCTCACAAGAACCGACACGGACGGCGATTCTTTTGTTGTTAGCATGTAGTTAATTTTAGTATCGAGTTGGCAAGTGTACACGCGAGTACACTGAGAAAAGTCTCGCACATTTCTGGCGTGTATCAATAAAATTTTAGTTGCACTGAGAGAAAGGTTGCATGCAGGGCCGGCTTTTGTTGACATTCGTAATATGGTGGAATTATTTTTGATTTACAAAAGGTTGCAAATACAACACGAAGTAATGGTGAGAATTATATTGATTAAAACCATGGATAAAATACCTTTTTTATCCTGATTTTAGCATTGAAAGACCAATAATAAAATATATTATAGTGGCGTGACATTCACTAATTATTCTTTTTGGCTTATATTGATACAACGATACAAAATATAATTTGTTGTTTTCACCAATTTTGAAAAAGTGTGAACAAGTTGGTGAGAATTTGAACGACTTGGTGTGACCTAATAGGCTGTCTGTTCGTCCGAACGCGAACATAACTCCTTCAGTCACTATACCAGGTAGAATGACAAATGAGGTGTCAAATGAAAGCTTATAATCCATGGATGGTACTAAAGGTGAGACATTTGACCTAGACTGTCTGTCCGTCCGACCGGAAATGTAACTCCTCCGTCACTATACCAGGTAGAATCACAAATGAGGTGTCGAATGAAAGCTCATAATACATGGATGGTACTAAAGGTGGGAAATTTGACCTAGGATTTCCGGTTTCAGAAATGCGACCGGAAGTACTCTTTTGAAGTCAATGCAATAGCACAAGTGATATATTATTCGACGCGCATTCGCAAGACGAGAACAAATATATACTTCTGGTTTCATGACTGTCTGTCCGTCCGACCGCGAATACAACTCCTCAGTTACTAATACAGATAGAATGACAAATGAGGTGTCGAATGAAAGCTTATAACCCATGGATGGTATTAATGATGAGAAATTTGACATCGGACTTCGGTTTTAGAGTTGTTTTAAAGTCACTCAAAATATGATATGAATGTAAAACAAGATGACAAAATTAGTAAAATCGTAGATCAATCGACGCAAAGTTACACGAAGAGTTCCAATATCGCCTTCCAGTTCTACTTTCGATTACTTTGGGTGAAAACCTATGACCAATTACTTGTTTGTCGAGGTATTTCCTAATTCATTATATTCGTTATTCGTAAAATAATCGAAAATAACAGCCGTTGTAACCGTCACGGAATCCAATTCTTTTTGGATGACAAATGTTCGTGATCAACAATAAGAAACTGTATGTTAAAATCGAATGTCCATATTTTCAATTTTATTGTCTTGGAAACCAGCCAAAACATTCCGTACATTCCAGCCAAAACCAGCCAATACATTTAGTCCTGTCGCCAGGGGGGGGGGTACAACGGCCTTCTTAATTCAGATGGACTTACCCAAGTTTTTTTTATGTATTTTGGCCCGTAGAACACGAATTTTTTGGGTAACAGTTGATCCGGATGTCGATAAGATTGTTATAAACAAAGAAGTTGAGGAATTACATAACAGCGATTTCTCGCAAAACAAAACAATTTTTTGTATTTTTTGGATTATTCTAACCAAAAAATGTTCCTACAAGTTTTTTCGTAGGATTCATAGTTTTCGAGATAAACGCGATTGAACTTTCAAAAAATCGAAAAATTGCAATTTTTGAACCCGAATAACCTTCGAATAAAAAATAAAATAGCAATTCTGCTTACCGCCTTTAAAAGTTTAAGTCAAATTTTATCTGTTTTGAATATTTGCATTGCTAAAAATTGATTTTTTGATTGTTAAAAAAAGTTATAAACACATAGTGTTTCCCGTGCCTAATACATGCGTTTTAATGAATGCTACGTAGAAATAGCCCCGCTTGCACTTTTACCTCCTCTACCTACTCATTCGATTTTAAATGAGAAATCATTGAAAACATCACTCAAGCACTAGGTGTATATAGCTTTGTTTTAACAATAAAATAATAAATTTTTAGCAATACAAATAATTAAAACCGATATAATTTGACTTGAACTTTCAAATGCGGTAAGCAGAATTGCTATTTTATTTTTTAATCAAAAGTGAAAGTTCAACCGCGTTTATCTCGAAAACTATGTATGCTACGAAAAAATTTGTAGGAACATTTTTTGGTTAGAATGGCCCAAAAAATACAAAAAAATGTTTTCTTTTGCAAGAAATCGCTGTTATGTGATTCCTCAACTTCTTGGTTTATAACAATCTTATCGACATCCGGATCAACTGTTACCCAAAAAATTCGTGTTCTACAGGTCAAAATACATAAAAAAAACTTGGGTAAGTCCATCTGAATACAGGAGGCCGTTGTACCCCCTCTGGCGACAGGACTAATTCTCGAATATCGGGGTAAATAAATAAAAAACCAATAAGTATTGTTCTATTTTATTTCTATAAATATAAAGATGTAATAACTGAAAAAATATATATAGTATACAATAAAAACTAATAAGCAATCGAGAAAAGAGAAAAAGTGATTTTTTTAATTAATATATTAATTAATATATATATGGAAACGTTTTGATCATTATGGTCAGAAGCTTATATTCCATATGAAAGCAGCCTTTAGCTTTTTTTTTGTTGGAACGCAAGTATAATCAAGAGAAGGTAAACCTATTATGAAGAGTGTATTGTTAATTATCAAGCATTAACTTGAATGTTGAAACAATTTCAAGTGATATTGGATCAAACTTTTTGAATTAGCTAAATTATATAATGTTACTCCTGAAAATCCTGAATTTCAAGTAGTCAGTCATAAATTGTTTTATATATTTGACCTAAGTTATTGTTTTATACAAACTACAGAAACAATTTAATGAAACATACTTTATTAAATTTAATTTAGGTTTGCTGATAAAAGTACTTTATGGAAGTTTTTGTGAGTATTGGATTCTCAACTTTTTAAACACAGCACATGGCTTGTGGAATGAACACATAAAATATGACTTTGTGCTCTTCCTGCAGATGCATTTGGTACAGTAGAGGTCAAAGAAAGGTTAGAGAATTTGTATGATATTTTAGATTCAAATTCTTTGTGAAATCCCAATAAATACAAAATGAATTTTTTATACGATAGTTTATAGTTCATGAAAAAGCTTAAAATAATTAATTCACATAATCAAGATATCTCAAAAAGAATTAAATTGTATAAATGTTGGAAAATAACAATTAATAGTTGTAGGCTATATAAGAAAATATATATAGAAAATAAGTCTATACAAAATATTATGAGCTACAAACTGATACAAAAACAATATACTAACGCCAAGCCAAGCCAAACAAACAACTGTGACAACAAACGCCGATCCTGTACAAGACAAATGTCACCAAAATTATTTTCTATTCATACAAATTGAGAAATGGCCGATCTGGCACATGCGCATAAAAATTTAGTTCATAGATAATCCGTTTGTGTCGGTTCTTGGGAGATCTGTATTCTTTGCAAATACTTAAACTTTTTACCAGCAAACTTTAGTATATCCACTTGGAATTTAGCAAAATTAAAAAAACGTCTCATACCTTTTTATTTCAACAATATCCATCGTCACACGTCACAACAAAACAAACATCTTCAGGTGTCAATCAACAGGTGTGGATGGGGTGCATTCCATAATACAAAGGGCTCTGGGAAACTGGAACGGGAAACAAGACATCAGTGCCCTTTTGACACAAGGAGTGGCGGTTCATTCAAAACGGGACAGGAAAGATTTCTTCGGTGAAATCAGGGCTTGACATCATAACCAAGACAGGAAACAAAGGACAATGCCGGCTTCTAGAACTGCGTCATTAAGTCATAGGAGTACTCGATTTTCACCATACAAATCCATTATCATGGGAAAAAAATCTTCCTACAGCACTCACTACTGATTTAGATCTTCATAGCTTCACAAAACGACAATTATACACATTACCGGCGAGGGGCAACGGGCCACGCCCTATTGGTGAGTACCAGCGAGCGGAACAGATCCTACTCCTTCAGATCTCTAAACTGGACTGCATTTCTTCTCAGCGGCGAAGTACCTCACCGAGAACCTGTCACGCACTCAAGAGCGATTTTCGCCCTTAATGCATGCAACTTTGCAAGTTTCGGACGAAACCATTATTTTTCTAAAGGGGAATACGGTGCTTTTGGGCGATTCCAAACATTTTTCTAAAGGAGGGGAAGGGGTACTGATCCAATGTTACGCAATACTTTGCAATGTTTCGTAACTTTCAAACAGGGACGGCTTGGGATATTTTAATGATATTCACCTTCACAAAATAAATTAAAAAAATGGACAATCTTTTTGGGAATTGGGATATTAAATTAATGAATGATACCAACAATACATTATAGCGGAAAATCCATCCGCTATAATCCTAATGATCCTTAAACTCGGAAAAAGACCGGAAAATGTAACTTTGTGAGAAATAAAAATGAGCAAATGATTACAGCTGAAAATAATATAAAATAGTCGAAAGATAGATACAATTTTAACTATTTATAATGGGATAAAATATAGATAAAAAAATAATAAAAATACTACTTGTGCAAAGGGTACTGTAATTCCTTAGTTATTGACTAAAAAAATCTTCTACTGAATAATATGGTCTTTCAGACAGGTAGGCTTTTGTCAGTTTACGGAATTTGGGGAAAGATTGTGCAGATTTTAGTTGTAGGGGGAGATGGTTGTACATTTTTTTTGCGGAATATAATATCGATTTCTTTACTAACTCCGAGGACGGGGTCGGCAAATAGACGTCAAACGTAGAATTTCTCGTGAAGTAGTCATGATTAGGTCTTGGTGGAAAGATATGTAGATGTTTACGAATTAAGCAAAGAGTTTCTAAAATATACAAAGACAAAAGGGTTAAAATTCCGTAATCTTTGAAGTAACTTCTGCAATGTGTTGTTCTTCTGAGGCCAAACAGATATATCTTATTGCTTTTTTTGGAATTTGAAAATAACATTGAATTGGGCAGCTGTACCAGAACCCCAAAAAGGAAGACCATAACGAAGATGTGACTCGAACAAAGAAAAATATGTTATTTTGGAAGATGCTAAATTGAGTTCATTCGAAACAGATCTTATAGCATAGCAAGCTGAAGAGAGTTTCTTCCGTAACAAATCGATATGGAGGGACTATTTAAGGTTGCTGTCTAAAAAAATACCAAGAAATTTTACAGAATCAACGGTACTGATCTGGCTGTTATTAAGAGGTAAGGGTTGAAGAGCTCCTTTATAAGACAATGCTACTGTTTTATCTACGTTAAACGAGAGTAAATTTGAGTCAGACCAGGTTTTTATTGTAAGTAGATCAGAGGTTATAGTAGCATGTAATAGTAGATACTTTTATATCAAAAATTCAAACCAACCAGAATGACCCAATTCAATTGTTGAGGAGTGTATAGTTTTCATTTATAGCTGCAAAAACTAAATAAATAAATAATTACAATAAAACCAAATATTTAACGTTATATCAGCTTAGCTTTTACGTTTTTCTTTCCAGATAATCCAATAAATCTAAATTTCGAACCACCAAATAATTTCTTGCTTCTTGATAAAAATGTGTCCATTATTCGATATCTTATAACACTATTTTTTCTTTTTTCTACAATTTATTAATTTATTAATATTAATAGAATTTAGAATTAATTTTTTGTTCATATTTCTTGTTCTCACCACATACACTACTTATAGTCAGTTACCCAGAACTAAAGAGTAACATGGTGGAAATGTGTCCTGGATCCTTTTGTTGTACATAAAGTGTTTAATGTTTAATTTCGTAACCTTCACTATACACAGTTTCAAATTTTGCGGGAAGTGTACCTGAATATTTAGTGAAACTAGCCGAGAAACGCTTATTAAAGAATCATTCGACGTGCAGTGAAACGCTTGCGTGAATAAGATAGTGACAACTATGTATTACACCTTTTAAACTTCATACAAGAGGGTCATTTTCCCACAATTTACTTTCCGGGTTATTCTAAGCTCCCATGACATATTTCTTTAAAGGGATTATTTATTACTCTATCTACTTCATTGAGCAGTTTAGCAAACGTTTTTATAGATTAAGCTTTGACATTTTTAGGTTACTTCCTGATTAAAAAATATCCAGCAAAACTAAATTTAGCATGTAATAGTATATGGAATGTTGTGCATTCTAAAATATCTTATTATTTGTGTTAATTAAGATTTATTAACGAAGTCTAGAAGTTTTTTTTTTATTAACAAAAATCGCATCAGCCAAATTGGCTATTAGCGAAACAATAGTGGCGAACAATAATTTTTATTACATTTGTGTATTTATATATTGTATAAAATGTTAATTTAACTTAGGAAACTCTTTAAATTTGACATATTGCACTGTATGCCTAAAATGTGACTTAGTTTGTTTGGTATATTGTACAATATCCCAGGCAACCAAGTGACGTCATATAACATTGAGGAAACGTCAGTTTTTGGTTGAATATAACACGTGTTTGAACACTACGTCATATAGACGTCTTTTGTAGGTGATTTTAAATACGTAAGATTAATGACGTTAAAATTACGTTTAAAAAACGTTTTAATTTCAGACACAAAGTCTGACGTCACAAAATTGGGAGGAGCTTGCTTGTTTGTATTGACTCCAAACAATTTCGTTTAGGTATAGATAACGCTAAATGTTCATGATAAATTTTTCATTTATTGTTTACGTGGTTTGTGCCTTGTGTGATAAATAAGACTTTTCATTTAGATATTTAGTTGAAGAAACGTGTAAATTAAGCGATTTTTATGTGTTTTGCTCAGTGAGTTAGTTTAATGCAGTAATTCTTCTTGACAACTATTTGAGGTTATGTTTATTTGTTTTTAATTAAGCGTTAAATGAAGATATTAAGACAGCGTTAAATTAAGATATTAGTATGCTGGATAACTTGTTAATAAATTATTTATTAGTTTCATATATATGTTTCAGTTTTGACACAGTAAGTAGGTATATATAACTAGTGAAAATTCTAAAATGTGAGGGCTGGTACAATCATGCAGAATCAATGATGCTTCTAGCCTAGCGCACAAGTGATCTTAAACAAGTGGTAGTACTTATATCTTCGACACATGGGACGTAGGCCTATAGGTTTCATGTTATGTACCTATTTTTTATACTATTTTGAACCATCTGAAAGAGGTTACTTTTTGAAAGTATTAAAGACGTGATTTTACCGACGTGAAAAATACGTAGATACGATTACGTTTTAAAATCGTCACAATTATGACGTCAAATCGATGAGACAAATACACGTGATTTTCAACGTCCGTAACTACGTCATAGAAACACGTTAATTGGTCATTTTTATGACGTATTATCTACGTTATAAAAACGTCGTTTGGTTGCCTGGGATGCGCTTTGGCGTTAATGCTGCGCATTTCTCCAATAAATGTTTGACTGTTAACTTTTCTTCACAGTTGTCACATGTTGGTTCTTGTTTGTCGGAAAACACATGACTATTAGTTAATCGCGTATGACCCAATCGGAGTCGCGTTAATATTACCTGGTCTCTCCGACTTGTTGGTAATGTTGGCCGGGGTTTTATCGATTTTTTAATTTCGCGTAGCTTGGCCGATGACACTTTCCACTTTTCTTCCCACATATACCGCACTTTACGTTTTCACATCCGCACTCGTAAATGTTTCCGTACACTCCGCACTATCACTAGTTGCAGCTTCTTTTGCAGCGTTGTCTGCCTCTTCATTTCCTTGAATTCCAATATGGGATGGTATCCAGAGGAATATGATAATTTTGTTATCATATTCATATGGTATCCAGAGGAATATGATAAATTTCCAGATGGTTTGTTAAATGTTTATCGAAAGAAATGAGGTGTGTTAGGCACTGAGGGTTCTTTATTTGCCACGGAGGAATTGAGGACAGTTGGGAAGGAAAGCATTCCGGGAACGTGTAGTTTAATTGATTTAATTAGCTTCTAATTCTTGCGTAGAAGGGTTTGGCCGTTCTTGGTTTATTTATGAAGAGATTTGGGAACTTTCTGTAAAACAATTTTGTATAGTAGGGTTTTTTAAGCTACACCTGATTTTTGCGGCGTATGCTACACTTAAATAAACTCTTCTGTCTCCTAAGGAGGGTTCTCCAACTTCACAATACAGACTTTCGATTGGTGTTGTGCGAAAAGCTCCAGATATTATACGTAAAGCGAGATTGTGAAGACTGGCCACTGACCAATTTTCGTGAAAATCGATGAAGGTTCACCGAAATTGAAGGTAATCGTTAATTTTTACCTTCAGTGACTGCACTATACAAAATAAATTGCAATTTACTAATCTAAATGCGCGTAGATTGGGAGCTCATAAATTATTAAATGATATGTTGTCGCCAAATAATTAATTTAATGCATTTTAAGTACAACTCTCTCTTAAGCCGGGAAGATGGGGTGGTTTTCTTGCGAAGGGGTTGTAGCTCAATAATCGAAATGCACGCGATTTAATAGTTTATTCTTAGAATATATAAGCTATAGAAATTATATACGCAGTACGATATATTTTAAGTTTTCTCAGCATTTTTCTCTTAAGTTAAATCAATTAAAGGGTTGTTTTGGGGTGAAGGGGATGAGCTCAAAAATCGAAACTATATCATTTCAAGAGCTCATAAATAGCTCGTAATTCTGCCGTAAAAATCGATTCAATATTCCCATTTTTAAGTAGTGGGAGGCTGCCTCAGCCCCCCCCCCCCACTAAAATATTCAATTCCTGCTCAGTGGAGCGAGCTCAAAATTTTTAATTTGCGCATTATGAGAGATCATAAATAGCTCATAAATCAGGGCTATTTGTTTTTTAATTTTTGCAAGTGGGGGGGGGGGCAGCTCAACACGGGTTTTATTTTCCTCTGTTGATGCATGTACCTACATATGAACGTATTTTTTTTGTACTCTATTCTGTATTATATTCAAAAATTTGGGTAATATGTATGATAATATAATACAGCTTCGTAGTTATAATATGATCTATGTTCTACGTTTATGGTAAAACTTATAAACAATGTCAAAAGCAGCTTGGTATAGAACAGCATGGGACCGATAATTTGTCCATTATATTTTATAATACCTACATTAATTTAAGCATGTCTCATACTGTTGCCCTTAATTTACGAATAATCCTTACCCAACATAATACTAAGTATAATCCAGTCAATCCATCAACATATCAGTTAATTTGTAGGTAATTTGACTAATCACTTAACAATATATCAAGTAACATGTCTCAAATCTAAGGAGCCTGATTCAGCTTAGTTCATTAATATGTAATATATTTATCCGATGTGATTTATACAAGGATATTCCCATATTATATACAGGGTGTCCAGAAACTCTACCGACAAACGAAGACAGGAGATTCCTCAGATAACTTTAAGACAATTAACCCAATTCACCTAGTCCGAAAATGCTTCCTAAGGGAGCTAGAGCTCTTTGAAGATGGCGTCATGTAATTAGTTTTTCTTAAATACCTCCAGAACGCTTCTATTTAGAAAAACGAAAATTGGTATTCATATTTACTTTCCAGAAGTGAATCGATTCCACCCATTGAGAATTTCTAGTACCGGTCATAAGCGTCCGTTTTGGGTAGGGCAATGGTTATTTTATTATTAAATTGTTTATTAAAATTATTATTTAAAAATTGGTTATTAAAAATATTAAATTGGGCAATTATTAAATTGTGAGGTATTGTAGTACTAAAAGGTACTCCTACTTTAAGTCGATAGGATACACCGTTTTCTAGAAAAATCGATTTGAAAATTTTTCGTTCTATTAATTTCAAAAAAAAAAAAGATTAAAAAAAACTATTTAGAAAGATGAAAACTGGTACATTTATTTATATTCCAGAGATTAATCGATTTGATTAATGGCGAATTTCTAGAAACGGTCATAGGCGTCCGTTTTGGTGGCATAACTTTATTGTCCTTAATTTTTAAGTATTTTTGACACTAGATTATTCAATTATGAGACATTCGAGTACTAAAAGTTACTCTTACTTTAAGTTGGTAAAATACATTGTTTTTTTTTTAATTTTTTTAAATTTTTTTTTTCAAATTTCCAAAACCAAAAACTTTTAAATCAATTTTTCTAGAAAATCATGTGTCCTACCGACTTAAAGTAAGAGTACCTTTTAGTACTAGAATACCTCACAATTTAATAATCCAGTATCAAAAATCCTTAAAAGTTGAAGACAAAAAAGTTAGGCGATAAAATAACCGTTGCCCTACCCAAAACGGACGCCTATGACCGGTACTTGAAATTCGCAATGGATGGAATCGATTCATTTCTGGAAAGTAAATAAGTATACAAATTTTCGTTTTTCTAAATAGAAGCGTTCTGGAGGTATTTAAGAAAAACTAATTACATGGCGCCATCTTTAAAGAGCTCTAGCTCCCTTAGGAAGGATTTTCGGACTAGGTGAATTGGGTTAAATTGTCTTAAAATTATCTGAGGAAGCTCCTGTCTTCGTTTGCCGGTAGAGTTTCTGGACACCCTGTATATAACATACATATTATATACAGGGTGTTTCATAAAGAATGGGCCATAGCTTAACCTTAGATTCCTGAGCTTAAAATAGATCGATTTAAGCTAACTCACCTTAGTACAAAAGTTGATAATCACCTAAATACAGGGTGTCAAAGTTAAACTTTTATTTTATTCATTTTTGAATATTTCCTGACAGGCATGGGACAACAACACGAAATTTGGTAAGTGGTGCTGGTATTGTGCAATCTACTAAATTATGTTAAACAAACGTTTTCTGGCTTACTAAACGTTTTAAAAACACTGTGTTTAAGTAATGGTACCACAATAATGAATTAATTGGAAGGTACACAAAAGTTTGGGGGGGCTTAAGGGAACAAAACCCCCGTAAAATTTTATGGGGTGGACAAATTTTACTATAATTTTGTTTTAAGATGTTCCTGCCATAAGAATGATACATGTTCATTTTCAATAAAAAAAGTCTAATAGTTTTCGATATATTGAAAAAAATCGATTTTCATTTTGTAACTTCAAAGGGCTGTAACTTTTTTATGAGTACATTTGTACTAAGGTAAGTTTATAACATTTATAAAACCAGCGGAAATATAAATATATTAATTTATATAGTTTTTACAATCCTTTTCTAAGTAAATCCAAATATTTTTGTCAGTTCTTTATAGAAATTCAAGTCAAATAAAAATTTATAACCCGCCTATGAACTGTTTCACAATACCTTGTTATATTCTTAGAAGAAATGCGTGTTAGAGGTAATTTTCCAAGCGTTCTTCTTGTATTGGTATAACTGCGTATTTGTCATAATCATATTCTAGAATTATGACAGAACCAGAAAGCAATCATTGGCCAATTCAAATGTCAAGTAAAAATCGTGAGTCGTGATTGGCTGTGACGAACAAAAAACCGAAGTTTAGTTCGACATCGATAGAAAGATTTAGAAGGTATTGCAAAGAACGCGGAGTCTGAAAATAGTTTTTGACGGATAAACATGTCAAAAAGTTAGATTCTAACCGGCATATATTAGTTCCACAAAAGAATTTCCAAGTTAAATTTGGGATATATTAAAGTTCTTTTGTTGAGGATAATTAATGGGTTGATCATTTAATAGTGTAGCAGTTCTGTTGTTTAGTGAAATTTTGGTTTATACGCTCTTGTAAACTTATGGTATGGCGTATTTAATCCTTTATGAAGCCGGTGAGCTGTTATTACCTTTATAGCTGGTTATAATAATATTGGTTATGGTTACATGGTAATGGATTAAACCTAAGTTTCCTGGATTAGAAAACTAGAGCAGTGGAATTTTCCAGTCATCCGTCGAGTGACGTATGAGTGATCTGTCAAAACTTTCCGATGGTGAAGTAATGTTGTGACAGATGAATATTTTCAAAGTTTAAGGTATAGTGACTATTTTAATTAAAAATTTAGATTCAAGGATTAAAGTAATTTTTTTTTGATAAATATTAATAATTTTTTTAATTTAAAAATAAAAATATAACAAGTAAACTTTTGATTGGATGAGAAAGATATTTGCTTCCATCATTATAAAAAGATTGTTAAATCAAAATTGTGATTTAACCATATAAAAATTAATTGAGATAAATATTTTTGGAATGATATTTGACAAGTGACGTAACTGACAGTTGTTATTTTCAAGTTTCAGTAAAAATAAACATTTTTCCTTTTTAATAATATAAATGCAATATTTTAAATGTGTCAGATATCAAGTCAATAAACAATAAATTTGCTTATTTTTTGGTGCACCATATCTATTTTATAGAAAGTAGATATATTTTAGTCACAGGTAAATATCGCCAATGTAACCTATAAAACCTAATGTTTGTTTTGTTTTTTTTTGACAGGAAAAGTTTTCAATAAATATGTAATTTTATTTGTCCTGTTTATTTATAACTACCTATTAGCAAAAATTTTAACCACACATTTAAAAGTATTTTAGAGTATACATATCAAGAAAATATTGGATTGTATAAAAGAAACTCCTGGTAAGGCGCCCTCAAACAAAATATATCCAGGATCATTTCTATATAAACACCCTAGGATATCTGTGTAAGTACTCTTATTTCATTTGGTAATAGTAGTTGATACTCCCTAGTTCCTTAAACGAACCTATGATCCGCCACCGCACAACCATGAGCTGCCGCAGCAAGTAGCTTTTAGAAATATCCCCTAATTTTTCTCCAGATCCCTTTCTATTTAAGAAATAGTATTCATCCTACTAGAACTCTTCTTCCACCCTATTTCTAACTGTTACAAATGCCGCCCAACGTGTGTGGCTCGACTCATTTTTAGCCTCCTTCCGGCTCCAGTTGTACGCAAACTGTTACAAATGTCGCCCTAGAATGTGGGGCCGATTCATTTTTCTGCCTCTTTCAGTGTCCAGCTACAAAGTGTCGAGCTACAAATAGCACCCAACGTATCAAGCTACAAATCTGTCTCATTTCTTCCCCAGTCCTATCATTAAGTTGTTCCCAAACAGTTTACTTTTTTTAGCTAATCCCAACTGTTTGTCAACCTAAATTATTTTTTTGCCCCAGATTTGAGATAATAATACTATCATATAAGTATCCTAACGTAGTTTAGCCCAAAACGCTAAAATTTATGTCGGTAACCTAGAAAGAGCCCCTACATTTTCTTTTAAAGTTACGAAGTGGTATAAATTTTTTAATAGGTATAAATATGTACTCATTGTAGTGTATCAACATTATTTTTATGTATGTATTTATGGTAGATGTTGATACAGTACCCATGGTGAAAGCATTATTTGAATTTTTTCTAAATATTGATGAGTATAATATAGACAGGTAGTCTATATAAGTAGTGTTGAACATTTTGATATTGAAACTATTTAAAAAGTATAACATTATTGTTGTATTTGTGCATTTATTCATAATTGATTGACAATTTTTTACAGAATAACTTGATTTTGTGATATTTTTTGTTCGTCGTTTGAGTATATGTGTATAGTCTGGTAGTTTCCGTTTGAGCTTTTAGTCCCATTATTTTTTTTCTCAACTAATCTAGCTTTGTCAGTGTCATAAGGATACCAAAGGTTAGTTGGAGCCTACGTGTAAATTATTTGGAGCCTATCTGTGAATTAGTCCGAGCCTACCCGTGAAGTAAACGAGTTAGTCAGTCCGATTAATACTTTTTTTCCCTTCTTGTACCAGAATACATCACAAGTGTAATACTCGTGATAGAGGAAGCGTGCTTAGTTGTCTAGGAACACTTCCATTAATTATCGGAACAAGAACCATTGTTGGTGTTTCCTGTGTAAGCTCATTCGAGAAGCAAGTTTCAATATTGTTTGTGTTTGAATATCCCTGTTGTGTCTAAATTTTTTGAGTCTGTTGTTCCCTGTTAGTATGTGAGTGTGAATTTTTGACAAATAGTTCATTGACCCCTCTTTTATTTACTGAATGATTGTAGGCCAAGAGCAGAAGCTGTGACAAGACTGGTGATTTGGGATCCGGTTACGTTGGACAGGTGACGTTTGCTTTCGTTTGATAAATAGAAACGGTCCTTTGTTGAAAATCATATTTTCTACTATTCCCTTCTGTCTTTCCCTTGCGTGTTACTTTCACCCCAGTTTTAAAAATGAAGTCTACCCAGGTAAATGATCTGAAAACAGAAGAGTTATCTTATGAACTGTTCATAAGAGGTTTTAAGGTACAAAATAAAAACGTTGAAGAAAAACGTAAGTTATTGAGAGGTCAGTTAAGTAAAGAGACTACCTCATCTGCAATCGATTTTACTAAAAATGTAGTCGATCCAGATAAAGAGTTACCTGCAATTCAGGCAATACTCAAAGATTTGCAAAATATTGCAAAAACGATGGATGCACAGTCAACAAAGGCTGACTTTGCTCGTTTCAAAACAAGGTCCACTCATCTGGATTTCAGATTAGAAAATTTCCCTGACAATGTAGATGAAAAAGTAAAAGAAGTTATTGAAAACTATAAAATGGATTTATTGATGTTGACAGGAGATGTCTTGGAAAAGGAAGAGACATCCGATAATATGTCCATCCCATCGACTAGTGATACAACTTCAGTCCCTGTTGCCCCTATTAGTTCAGTTTCGGCCCCTATTATACAAGTTTCAACTCCTGTTAGAGTTTCTGATTTAAATATCAAATTTAATGGTGAGAGTAAAGCCCTTCCCACATTTTTAGAAAAAATAAGAGATTCTGCTAGGTCCAGAAATATTTCTCAAGATGTCCTTTTTAGATCAGCTTTTGACTTATTTGACGGAAACGCTGCCATTTGGTATAGAAGTGTTAGAAATACAGTTAACAGTTGGAATGAGTTGATAACCTTACTCAAAACTGCTTTCCTACCCCCAGATTACAATGATAATCTCTACGACGATATTAAAAGTCGAAAACAAAAAAAGTCCGAGTCAATCACTATTTATTCCTCAATCATGGAGAATCTCTTTAGACGTTTGGAAGAGTACCCATCTGAAGCACAACGAGTTAAAATCTTAATAAAAAATATTTTAGTGGATTATATTCCACTCGTAGCCCTTCAAGATTTTCCCACGGTAGAAATTTTAGTCTCTACTGTTAAACGTTTGGAGCAAAATGTTTTGCCTCTGCTTCAAACTACAAAAGGTCTTGCTGGTATCTCATTAGAAGATACAGAGAAACCCCAAGAGAATTTTCAGGTACTTGATAAACAAGACAAGCCTGAAAACCCCAAAAGAGACAAACCAGAAAAGCAAGATCATCCTTTTAAGAAATCCAATACCAATTCCAGACAGAGAAATGAGAGACCCAATCCTCCAGTAGATACTGATGAAAGACATCAATCTTCTTCTTATCCTCCAGAAAGACATCAATCTTCTTCTTATCCACCAGAAAGACATCAGTCTTCTTATCCACCAGAAAGACATCAGTCTTCTTATCCACCAGAAAGACATCAGTCTTCTTCTTCTTATCCACACCACAGAAATCAGTCTTCTTATCCACCTCCTTTGATGAAATCCCCTCCCTACCAAACACAAAGAAACCCTAGAAAAATTTTTTGTTGTTTTTGTGGTAAGCACAATCATGTTTCTCGCGATTGTAGATACAGAGAAATATTTTGTTCTCATTGTGGTCAGAGAGGTGTGAGCACTTCCTCCTGTAAGTGTCAAAAAAAACTAGGTAGTGTGCAGCCAGTCGGCAGTTGCACTCCAGTTAGAGTTAAGCCCGACAAACCTTCCCGAAGCATACTTAACCCTCTTTTTGAAAAAGATCGTGATAAACGTCCTCATATTAGTATTTCTATCTTTTCTAAAATTTTTATCGCTCTTTTAGATAGTGGTTGCACTACATCCGTAGTAGGTGCCACTGGAATTAAATTTTTGAATTCCCAAGGAATTAATTATAATTCTACTCCCTGTAAACATGTCTGCTTAGCAGATGGTTCTCATAAATCCGTAGTTGGTAATATTGATCTTCCAATTGAGGCGGATGGTGTTTCCCAAATGGTAAAATTTCTTGTAGTACCCTCCGTTCCCCATAGTTTTATTTTAGGAAGTAACTTTATGCATACATTTTCGGTGTTGTTGAATTTTAGAGATAGAACATGGCATTCTTCCCAAAAGGAAGAGAAAACCGAAACTTTGTATTCTGTAGACTCATTTTCTCCCACCGAAAAGAATTTAGTTAATTCAACAGTCGCTTCTTTTGAGGAAATTTCTAGTTCTAAATATATTGGAAGAACCAATAAGATTGAAATGGTTATTGACACTGGTGATGCAAAACCATTTAAGAAAAGACAATATCCTTTATCCCCATACATGAATAAAATACTACATGAAGAGTTAGACGATATGTTACGATTAGGAGTAATCGAACCAGCCCAATCTCCATGGTCAAGTCCTGTATTATTAGTAAAGAAAAAGTCAGGTGAATATAGGTTTTGTTTTGATGGTCGTTCATTGAATGAAGTCACTGTTCATGATACATATCCTTTGCCCCAAATAGACAGAATTCTTTCGTTACTTAGAGGAGCTAAATGCATTAGTTCCATTGACTTAAGAAAAGCTTTTTGGCAAATCCCGCTGCATCCTGACTCTAGGAAAAAGACAGCCTTTAATGTTTCTGGTAGAGGTTCTTTTCAATTCACTTCTGTTCCCTTTGGTTTGTGTAATAGTGCACAGATTCAACAAAGATTAGTTGATGCTATCTTTGGACCTGAGTTTGAACCCTATATATTCTGTTATTTAGATGACATCATAGTATGTACCCCATCTTTTGAAGAACATATCCAATTGTTGAAAACAATAAGAGATAAACTTAAAGAAGCAAACTTGACCATTAACATCGATAAGTGTGATTTTTTTAAATCTGAATTGAAGTATCTTGGTTATGTAGTTGGTAACAATTCCCTTAAAGCAGATCCTGAAAAAATCTTAGCTATGGTTAATTATCCTAGGCCATCTAATTCTACTGAAATTAAAAGATTTATAGGTATGTGTTCCTGGTATCGTCGTTTCATTAAAGATTTTTCCAGTTTAGCCTCCCCTATTAATGACCTCCTTAAAGGTCATCGAAAGAAAAAACAACCAGTAGTTTGGACTAGTGAAGCTGAAAAAGCTTTTTTGAAAATTAAAGAACTCCTAATTTCTGCCCCTATCTTAGCCCAACCCAATTTCGAACTTCCTTTTGTTGTGCAATGTGATGCATCTGACACCGGTCTTGGTGGTGTCTTGACTCAAACTATTGATGGAGAAGAAAAAATTATAGCTTATGCTAGTAGGTCCCTTTCCCGAGCTGAAAGAAATTATTCAGTTACAGAGCGAGAATGTCTCGCAGTGATCTTCGCTATCGAGAAATTTCGAGGTTATATTGAAGGAGTTAAGTTTTCGGTCATTACTGACCACCATTCACTTCTCTGGTTGAATAAACTGTCCAATCCTACAGGCAAATTAGCCAGGTGGGCTATGCGCCTTAGACAACATACTTTCGATTTGATTCATAGAAAAGGAACATCCCATTTAGTCCCTGATGCTTTATCCCGAGCCCATACCAATGATACCCAAAATGTTAATTATCTAGAAATAGATATAGATAGAATAGACCCTTGGTTCGATGATTTAAGATCGAAGATACTCCGTTCCCCTGATAATTTTCCACAATGGAAAGTGGAAAATGATTTTATCTACAAGTATGCCCCATCCCCAAATTCTTTCAAGACTAATGATGTTGAATGGAAAATTTTAGTACCCAAACCCCAAAGATTAGAAGTTATGCAATCTTGTCATGAGCCACCTACATGTGCTCACTTTGGATTCTATAAAACTTTGTCCCGTATTCAAGAAAGGTACTATTGGCCAAAAATGTGTTGTGATGTGCTTAAGTTTGTCAGATCATGTAGAGTGTGTGGTGCTCAGAAAACACCAAATCATGCTCCATTAGGTAAAATGGGTAAGCAAAGAGAAGCTCAATTCCCCTGGCAGATAGTTGCCGTTGATCTGATTGGTCCTTTTGTTCGTTCAAAAAAAGGTTATACGTGGTTATTAGTGGTTGCTGATTGGTTTAGTAAATATACCTTAGTCCATCCTTTGAGGAAGGCTACAGCTAAGAGTATAGTTGAATTTTTGGAAGATAATGTCTTCCTGATGTTTGGTGTCCCCCAGTATGTGATTTGTGATAATGCCTCAAATCTGAACAACCCTCTTCTAATTAATCTCTGTAGTAGGTATAATGTTCAGAAAGTATGGTTTAGCCCCGTGTATGCACCACAATGTAATTTTGTGGAAAGGAATAACAAAACAATTGGAACAGCAATCCGTATGTATGTAAAAAACCACGTAGATTGGGACAAGAATTTAGCAAAGATCAGACAAGCTATTAACACTGCAAAGCATGAAGTAACTGGATATACCCCAGCTTTCCTTAATTATGGCCGTCATGTTCCCCTAAGTGGAAATTACTATGGTATTGATCAAAAAGATCAATGGAACCAAGATCTAGAAATTATTCCTGGTAACCGTGATATGTACGCTTCAGAAGTAAAAGGATTAAGTCAAGTCTTCGAAAAAGTCAGGGCTAATCTTCGAAAAGGATATGAACGTAACACTAGAAGTTACAACTTACGAAGAAGAGAAGTCCAATTCCAAGTAGGAGATAAAGTATGGAAAAGGAATAAAGTCCTGTCTAATGCAGCTAACAAGTTTATGTCTAAGCTAGCACCGAGGTACATTGAAGCTACTGTCCGAGAAAAGTTGTCACCAGTGGTGTATCGTCTCTCTGATTTAAACGGTTCTGATCTTGGTAAATGGCATGTTAAAGATTTAAAACCTTTTGTATCTGATGAAGATAATATGTCATCCCCTTAGTCCTGATTCCCTATTCTCTGTTCCCCTTAATTTTTTTATTTTCCTTAGTCTTGATAAGAAAAAGACGATCTTCTTTGATTTGGGTATGTCGTTTTTAGTCCTTGTTTTATACCCTTTTTTAGTCTTCTTTTATTTTAGTCTAGTTGTTGAACTGAGTATATTCCCTGTGAGACGTTTAACGTAAAGTTACCGATCTCGACTTGAGACAAATGAGTACATTCTGTCTCATTGAGGTATTTAGAATGGAGATTCTAAATCCTCACTTTTGCTGAACCGTTGCCGATAAAAATTCCCTGAAACTCGCTAGGCTTTTAGTGGAGTTAAAGCAGATGCCTATCTGCTGAGCCTAGAGCTCAAATGATTTTTTTTAGTTTTTGAAAACCACTCCCGGTTAGGCAACGAGGTGATGAGGCTGTGTCTGCTCTGGTATATGGTATATATTATATGATATATTATATAATATATATATCACTTGTGTTACTGTTGTGAATGTCAGCGAGGTCCACACAGGGCATAAGATTTATTTCTTCCCCAAGACACAGAAACTCTTGTCACCTACAGTTCATTTTAGAGTCATGAAACATGTTAGTCTACTCGACTTTAAAGAGTCTGGCGATCGATGGTACGCTAGCCCAATCCGTAACGTTTGTTGTTTGTTTAATTTAATCCCCACTTGCCATCATCTAAAAAAAATAATAATAATAATTTTTTTTTGATGTGATTGTTTTGCCTCACTCAAGGAATCATGGTTGATTTCTTGTTTAGTTTATCGAAAACTGAATATTCTATCCGAGTTTTCTCTTTTCGGAGGAGGCTGTTATAACATTTATAAAACCAGCGGAAATATAAATATATTAATTTATATAGTTTTTACAATCCTTTTCTAAGTAAATCCAAATATTTTTGTCAGTTCTTTATAGAAATTCAAGTCAAATAAAAATTTATAACCCGCCTATGAACTGTTTCACAATACCTTGTTATATTCTTAGAAGAAATGCGTGTTAGAGGTAATTTTCCAAGCGTTCTTCTTGTATTGGTATAACTGCGTATTTGTCATAATCATATTCTAGAATTATGACAGAACCAGAAAGCAATCATTGGCCAATTCAAATGTCAAGTAAAAATCGTGAGTCGTGATTGGCTGTGACGAACAAAAAACCGAAGTTTAGTTCGACATCGATAGAAAGATTTAGAAGGTATTGCAAAGAACGCGGAGTCTGAAAATAGTTTTTGACGGATAAACATGTCAAAAAGTTAGATTCTAACCGGCATATATTAGTTCCACAAAAGAATTTCCAAGTTAAATTTGGGATATATTAAAGTTCTTTTGTTGAGGATAATTAATGGGTTGATCATTTAATAGTGTAGCAGTTCTGTTGTTTAGTGAAATTTTGGTTTATACGCTCTTGTAAACTTATGGTATGGCGTATTTAATCCTTTATGAAGCCGGTGAGCTGTTATTACCTTTATAGCTGGTTATAATAATATTGGTTATGGTTACATGGTAATGGATTAAACCTAAGTTTCCTGGATTAGAAAACTAGAGCAGTGGAATTTTCCAGTCATCCGTCGAGTGACGTATGAGTGATCTGTCAAAACTTTCCGATGGTGAAGTAATGTTGTGACAGATGAATATTTTCAAAGTTTAAGGTATAGTGACTATTTTAATTAAAAATTTAGATTCAAGGATTAAAGTAATTTTTTTTTGATAAATATTAATAATTTTTTTAATTTAAAAATAAAAATATAACAAGTAAACTTTTGATTGGATGAGAAAGATATTTGCTTCCATCATTATAAAAAGATTGTTAAATCAAAATTGTGATTTAACCATATAAAAATTAATTGAGATAAATATTTTTGGAATGATATTTGACAAGTGACGTAACTGACAGTTGTTATTTTCAAGTTTCAGTAAAAATAAACATTTTTCCTTTTTAATAATATAAATGCAATATTTTAAATGTGTCAGATATCAAGTCAATAAACAATAAATTTGCTTATTTTTTGGTGCACCATATCTATTTTATAGAAAGTAGATATATTTTAGTCACAGGTAAATATCGCCAATGTAACCTATAAAACCTAATGTTTGTTTTGTTTTTTTTTGACAGGAAAAGTTTTCAATAAATATGTAATTTTATTTGTCCTGTTTATTTATAACTACCTATTAGCAAAAATTTTAACCACACATTTAAAAGTATTTTAGAGTATACATATCAAGAAAATATTGGATTGTATAAAAGAAACTCCTGGTAAGGCGCCCTCAAACAAAATATATCCAGGATCATTTCTATATAAACACCCTAGGATATCTGTGTAAGTACTCTTATTTCATTTGGTAATAGTAGTTGATACTCCCTAGTTCCTTAAACGAACCTATGATCCGCCACCGCACAACCATGAGCTGCCGCAGCAAGTAGCTTTTAGAAATATCCCCTAATTTTTCTCCAGATCCCTTTCTATTTAAGAAATAGTATTCATCCTACTAGAACTCTTCTTCCACCCTATTTCTAACTGTTACAAGTTAGGTTCAACCGAACTATTTTTGACCCCAGAATGTGTGGTATAATTTATGACCAATCTTTTCGGGACTGGGTCCGAACCAGCAGGGTCCTGACGACCCTGTATAATATTATATCAACATTATATCAACAAAAATGTAAAAACACATAAAAAAGAAAGGAATAACACTAGCTTTCAGAACAAACAACAACTTAAGTAAACACATTAAGAACAATAAGCGCTAACAGAAAAAGCAATTACATATTTAAAAAATAATGAGAATATTTAGGAGCCAATTTTTTGACAGAGGTTATGACGACATCTTTTTTTATGTCAAAAAATAATTTTTTTTGAAGATATTTTACCTACAATTCTTGTTTTAACTTATATCAAATGCTGATTTTTGTAAAAAAAAATTGAAAAAAGAAATTACAGTGAAGTTTGAAATAAACATATTGAAATGTTTAGTTTTACAGCAAAAAAATATGATGACGTCATAACTCAAGTTTTTCTTAACAATCTACTATTTGCCAGTTACATTGATATACGTATTACTTACCAAGCTTGAGCAAGATGAAATCGACAACCAACAACATTTTGCTTCCGGAAAAACTTCTCGCACGCTGGAGTTGATACCTAATTCCTAATCAATCACTATTTTCGTTGGATTTAAATTGCATCCCAAATCTTGACATTGTTTCTTTAATAATTCGAATAATGATTTGTAAGTGAATTTTTGCTTATTAGGTAACAAACAAAATGCAACCGGAACATAAGTGTCATTAATCAATGTATGTAATGTAAACATTCGAAAAAAAATTTTGTGCAATAATCGAATGTTCCATCCATAAATAAAGTGGAATTGTTACACATAAATGAAAGATTAAGTAGACATGAAAAAACAACAATATTAAACTGTTCATCATTAATCAACAAAAACTGTTCATTTTTTCAGTAAATATTTCAATTTGTTTCAAAAATTCTTGAACAACCTTGGCTGATTTTGGCAATTTGGGAACCGTCTTCAATCGCGTGCGATTAATGTTCTTTTTTATGTATTGGATATCTTTTGTTGACAGAGAGGTAAGTACTTCGCTTTGCTTTTCGATTTCCTTGTGTAACAACTTCGCAGGTCGTTCCGCAATATCTTCTGTTGCTTTTCTTTTAAGAGAATTGTTAACTTTCTGGCGAATTAATACTTTTTCAGCAAGCTCATGATTGTGTTCACCACTAACTTTTGAAAACACATTATTTAATGTATATAGTTTTGTTTTACACTTTTTATTTGTACAATACCACACAGTTTCACCGAACATTTTTAATTCACGAAACTTTCTAAATTTGAATTTTTGAAAAACTGTAAGTGGTTTTCCCCGTTCACTTAACATCATTTCAAAATCCATTGCGCGGTGAGATTGTCTAAGTTCACTCTTTACTGTTTGGAAATAAACTACAATTTTAAAAATTCCACCCTATCAAGTTAACCTCCACTTTCTCTTATTTTTACTAAAGTCGACTTTACATTACATGATTTATCATGTGATTTGTCATATGATTTGGTCATGGAGTGAAATTTACATGTTTACACTGTGTGATTTGTCATATGATTTTGCATTGTTATACGGCTCGTTTTGTCATAAGCATTGTCACGCGGCTCGTCATAGGAAAAATCATATGACAAATCATATGATAAATCATGTAGTGTAAAGTCTACTTAAGAAACTAATTAGGTAAACCCTGTAAACCCAGGTAATACTGTGTAGGATTAAATTATATTGTTAGAAACGGAACGCAATTGACCATACAAAACACATTAGCGATATTACCTGAAAATCCCTCAAAATTTTGGACGCAATTCGGATACCTCCGAATAGACCTGACAGGCCGCATCCATCCGCTGGATGGTTTTAAGCATGATACTACGACCAACCAGGTCGTAGTATCATGGTTGGTCGTATTATCATGGTTTTAAGTATTTCGCAGGCAATCCATCTTTTGTTCTTCTGACACATTTGAAATAATTTATTTTTAAATTCTAGTATTCTGCTTTTAAGTTATTTCAGTTATTCCACTAATTATCTGCATTCAAATGCAACGGCGGATCCAGCAACCTTGCAAGGAGGGGGCAATGAAATAAAAAATTTCTCGTCACTCGCGTACACAGGATTCTTTTTCGGTATGGGCTGTTACTGTATTTTTCGTCATGTACCACGACTTTTCAGAAGACCCTAAATCAACCACGAAGTGGTTTTTTGTCCTGGACTGCGTTTGCGTTCTATTTTTACTTGCGTGATATTTTGTAGCAAACTATATTTGAAATTTCTCATTACATGTCAAAAATACTCCATTTTTCTCTTCTTGATGCCTTCTATAATCTCAGTAGTCTTGCTGAGACGTTCTAGTATTGTGGAGATTCGAACCTTCTTCACCCAAGATACTTTTAAAATTCTTCTATAGAACTATATTTCGAAAGCTTCAAGGCAATTTAGGTAAGTAGATCGATTTTACTCACAGTCCAAGACTCGACACCATACACTAAGACCGAGAACACGTACTTTGGAGAAGGAATTCTGTTTTATGTTTCATTATGTTATTCAGTTATCAACAGTACACAAAACCCACTATTTCTTTTCAATCGTAATTATCTCTTAAAAAAGGCGAGGGGGCAATTGACCCCATTGACCCCCCTTGGATCCGCGCCTGTTCAAATGTTTCCTTTTATTTTTCTATTATTGAAGGACTGGGGAAAGTACAATCCAGAGAATGAATATATTTTGGCAATATCAGATAAAATATAAGATGCATTGCAGTCCTTTGTTAGATGAGAAATATCAAAACAAATTTCAAAAGATGTTTGGAAACATGGATTTTTCTGTTTATTTCAAAAGTAAATTATACGCATTTAAAGATGTTATGTCGATATTTTTATTCAGCGCATAACCTGTCGAAAAAATAGTCCCTACGGAAAAATATATTTTGTCAACTCCCTTCTCTTGCCATGTACTTTTTATATATTTTGTGTCACTTCCCACTTGAGACGTTTTTCAGTCACAAAAGGTCTCCTGTACGAGATTCGGCATCATACGCTTTTGAAATCTTTCATATTTATTTCTATACCCTTTAGGAACTTGATGGAATTAGGCCAATTGTCAATTATGGCTTGTCTGTTAGCTTTTAAAAATATTTTATATTTTATTTCGAGATTCAAGATCTAATATAAAAATATTCTTACAATTTATTTTAAAAATTAATTTTTGAATCTGTAGCAAAATCAAACGAAAATTTTTATTATGTTAAACACTGTAGGATTTATTTTTAAATCATGTGTATTTACGTATTTTAACATCACCCAATACACCCCGAGGCTGAATTATTAATTGCTTCGACATTTTTTAACGTCATATTTTCCCCAAAGCTTGAAGAAGGCAGAGAGTGGCATTTATTCCCAAACCAGGAACAACATATTACCCCTTAGAAAAATCATACTTACTTACCAGAACTCGTATACCTTTCGGTGTGAGTTATTACGGAGTTAGGTTCTCTGTCGTTTTCTTCCACATTTCCTTCCATTTCCTTCTATCTATGGCCAATGCTTTTGTTTCCTCCCATTTTATTCCTCTTTTGTCGGCCGCTTCCCTCACTTCTTCTGTCCACGTCTTTCTTGGTCTTCGTCTCTTCTTTCTTCCCATATCTCTCGCTTCATATATTTGTCTTAGTATTTTCTCTTCTCCTCTTTTCAGTACATGTCCGAGCCGTCTAAGTTGTCCTTGTTCGATTGTTGTTGTAACTGGATGTATTTTCAGATTTTCTCTAAAGGTTTGATTTCTAATTTTATCTTTCCTTGTTTTCCCCTCTATTTTTCTCAAAAATCTCATTTCTCTGCTTATTAGTCTATTCTTTTGCCTTTTTGTTAATGCCCAACATTCACAGGCATAGGTATGCCCAAGATTCACAGGCATAGGTTAGAGTGGGTTTCACAATATTTTTTACTATTTCCGTTTTTATATTCTTTCTTTCTTTTTTTAAAAAGTTACTCTTAATATTATTGTACAGCTTACCAGTCTTTCCAATTCGTTCATTTATCTCATCTTCTAATTTTCCATCCCGGCTTATGATTACCCCCAAATACTTATATCTGTCTACTTGTTCAAGTTGCTTGCCATTTACTTATATTTCATGTTTTCCTTTTTGTCTTCCAATTATCATTGTTTTTAATTTTTCTTTGTTTCTTTTTATATTTCTGATTTTAAGCTCTTCATACACTATGTTTATATTTTCTTGTAATTGTTTTTCTGACTCCCCAATGATCACAAGGTCGTCTGCGTAGCATAGTTCTGTTATTTGTATCATTCTCAACTTCCAATATCCTACATTATATTTTCTCCATTTGTGTTTGCATTCTTTTATTACGTCATCTAGTACTAGGTTAAAGAGTAGTGGGCTCAGGACACAACCCTGTTTTAATCCAATGTTGCTGTCGAATACTTTTGATTTTTCGTTTCTTGTCCTTACATAGCTTTTCGTTTTTTCGTATACACTCTGGATGCATCCTATTAGATATTGTTCAATTTTTCTCTTCTCTAGTATTTTCCAAATATCTTCTCTTTTAATTCTGTCGAAAGCTTTTTCCATATCTATGAAACATACATGTATTTCTTTTTCTGTTTTAAGAGCTTTTTCTATTATTTGTCTTATTATGAAAATCTGATGGTTCGTCCTTCTTTCTTTTCTGAAACCACTCTGGCTCTCCTCAAAGGTGTTTTCCAGTTTTTCTCTTAGCCTGTTTTCTAGTATACTAGCATAAAGTTTTCCTAGTGTGCTTCCAAGTGTTATTCCTCTATAGTTTGGGCATTCTTTGCCATCTCCTTTTTTATACAATGGTGTTATAATGCCTATCTGCCAGTCTAGTGGTACTTTCTTTTCATTTTTAGCTTGGTTCATGATGTTTAGTAATTCTTATTGTCTTTCTTCATTCATGTATTTCACCATTTTTGCAGTTATATAGTCATGTCCCGGTGCTTTTCCCATCTTGATTTTGTTGATTACATTTGTTAATTCTTTGTGTGTTATATTTCCTATCTGTTCCTGTTGCTCTTGTGGAGTGTGTTGATTTTTGTTTTGTTCTATCTTATCTCCTTCTACTTGTTCCACTTCCAAGAGTTCTTCAAAGTATTCTCTCCACCTTTCCATAATCTCATTCTCTTCTCTAAGTATGGTTCCATTCTTATCCTTCACGTTTTTCAATGTATTTGGTTTTGGTTTTCTCATGCTCTTAAGTGTGCTATAGAACAATTTCTGGTTTTCACCGAAAAATCATATCGACATAAAAATCTGACTTCATTCATGCGGAAAACCATGGAAAAAATTGTGAACGAATACATCAAGCAAAACAATAAACCCACTGCACCAACAGCAATGGATCAAGCGGGGAAATCACGTGAAGCTGCCCTGCACAATCTAGTGTCGGAACTCGGAAAGCGTTTGCACCTGAAGGAAGTTACCCTTGTTGCATTTTTAGATATATATGTAGAAGGTGAAATTGGTAATACCTCTATCTCGTCTGTACAAAGTGCACTGGCGAGAAAGAAAATCAACAACATATCATGGGTGTATTATTCAGATGCTTCAGAGCAGAATAGTATCTACAAACAGGTATGAAGGTGCTATAAACCTGGCAACTAACGGGTGCACTTGAGGTGATGTATTGTCCCATAATTATGGAACATAGTTGTCGACGACCTGATTTATGGGCTAATCGCCCAAGAAATTTGGGTCCAGGGTTTCGCAGACGACATTGTAAAAGTGATTAGGAGAAAATTAAATTGCATAGAGAACTGGTGTCTGAAAGACAACCTCTCCGTGAACCCTTCCAAATCTAAACTGGAAGCCTTCTTTAATAAGCAGAAGCTTACTGGACTGCGTAAGCTGAAATTATTTGGAGAAGAACTGAAAAGAACCAATGAAGTCAACTATATATGAGTAACACTGGATACAAAACTGAATATTTAAAGCACTCACATTAACAATATAACCAACACGACTAAGCGATTCTTCTGAAACTGTAGATGAGTAACTGAGAGATTACCTAGAACAGTTGTAGGTAAAACCTGGGGGTTAAAATCAAAGATAATCTGTTGGTTATACACGTCAGTGATACGACTGTGCGCACCTACATTGGATCCGTTTTTCTCCGATCCGATCAGATCAGATCAGATCCGATCCGATCCGACAGGCTACATTGGATCCGTCTTTCTCCGATCAGATCAGATCCGATCAGACCGGTTTTCCGGCGAGGGTGCCTACATTGGTTCAGTAATCTTCCGACCACCGACCACTGACAATGAGTTCCGATGAAGATGTGTTAAGGAGATGATGACATTGAATTTATTTAAACATGTTAGCTTGCAACCCCCACCTTGCAACCAGTTTGCAACCAGTCTGAAACCAGTTTGCAACCAACTTGCAACCAACTTGCAACCAACTTGCAACTAAAATTGCAACTCAACTTGCAACCAATCGGAATGAAACCAAACACTTCTCGATGAGAATAGGAGAAGCTACTCCCGACGTCGGCCGATATCGGATCTGATCTGATCTGATCGGATCGGAGAAAAACGGATCCAGTGTAGGCACTCCCATTTAATACTATGGGTTTATCTTTTTTTTTCCGACGTCGGCCGACGTCGGATCTGATCTGATCGGAGAAAATCGGATCCAATGTAGGTGCGACCTTTACTTATGGTTCAGTACTTTGGTGGAAAAAGACGACTTTTCAATCTTGTGTGACCTCTCTCACCACCCTACAAAGACAAGCGCTTTTAAACTACTATCATTGTTTGATTTGCGTGTATAGATATAATGCTATGTGGAAATGCGATCAATGATTGTCCCCGTTTAGGATTTTGTCCTCTTCAGGGTTTGTAGTGAATGTATAGTGTTGGCAGCAAAAGCAAACAGTCCGAAAAACTCACTGGGGCAAGCGCCGTGTCCTGGTGTTTTTGGATCCTGGGTTATGCCGGACGGTGGTGTCCAGAAGGCTAAGAAGTCAACAGAGAAGAAAGTTTGATGGATTGTTGTTGGTTCCATAGACATTTACGTGTACTGTCCGTGCTTTGCTCTCGACCAGTCTCCCTAGAAACCATTGTACAACGACAGGCGAACCTGCGTCCCTCGTCGGCGGTCAGGAGGTGGCTTTGAGCGCGGCGTGGACAGTGTGCGTTCGAGTGGAGAAAATAGTTGCGGCTATTTTCTTGGGACGAACAGGTATAATTGTGCAATGAAGTTGGGAAACCGCAGAAAACCAACTTCTCCCTGTTCGGAAGCGCTTTTAAAGATAACAAGAGCCTTAAATAGTACATGAACGGCTTCGATAGAGGCTATCATAGGTCTCCGTCCACTGGAATTATATATTTCATTACAAATTGTTACAAATGTTACAGAAATGTCGCTAATAACATTCGGGTGGATGTGACTTTGTCTTTAATAAAAAGCTCTCTACTCTTCAACCGATTAATTTAAAGACTATAAACTGTACCGTATATAACTTCATTCCTTGAGAGAACTCGGCCGAAACAACTGTAGTGAATAGATTTTTAATAAATTTTGTAGAAGTTTTGAAAACAGAAGTTTTTCAGTGTTTTATTGTTAGATAAAATGAACAATTATTTGAAAGAATAGGTATTACTATGCCTTTCAATTTTCAAAACTTAAATTCTAATACATCATTATTAAAATAAAAACAAATAAGATGAACATGTATGTGTAATTTTCGTAGGTACTAATAAAATAAGACTTTTATGAGATGCAGGTAATTCATTTCATAAGGAATGTTTGTAACAAATTTCTATATAACTGTTGATTCGAACTGGAAAACTTTTTCAATTTTTCTCTGCACCGCACTGAAAATGACTAGAAAGCGAAGGAAATAACGTTTAGTCAACGTCCCATGAAATGAAAATATTTGGGGTATATATAAAAAAGACAAATTCAATCTTACACTGGTCGTAGCCACGGCAACTGGCAATTAGTGCTGTTACAGTTGATGTCGCATTCACGTGTTGCGTTGGTCTAAACATCACCTGATGAACCGCGGCTTTTTATATCCCTTGTTGTATATTTTAAAATATATATTGTTGTAAACAGCATTCCCAAAATATATTGAAAAATGACTACTATGAAAATATGCACCACATAGGGCAGGATATTTGTTTAAATATTCTAAAATGATACCAGGTGTTTGAGGAATAATAATAATGCGATTATCCTGTGGGAGTTTTTTGTCTGTTCTTCTATCAGTTGCGGCCCCCTGCGAATGGGGGATGCTTTCTGGGTATTCGTAGCGCCAATACCCAAAGGGATACTTGCCGTGGAAAAAAACTGACACCTGGCAGTAGGTATAAAATGAGGGTCTACCCCAAAATCCCGACAGCCAAAATCCCGACAGCCACAATTCCGACGGCCAAAATCCCGACACGCCAGAATCCCGACAGGCCAAAATCCCGACACGCCAGAATCCCGACAGGTTTGATAAGTTTCTTACATTTAGTTCTTGTTTTTTTATGGCCATCTGTTTTTTATTTTTATTTTTTGTTACTAAACAAAAGTATTTTGTATTAAAAGTATTAAACAAAAGTCGGAATTTTTACTTATGCGAGGATTGTTGCATGTCGGGATTTTGGCTGTTGGGATTTTGGCTGTCGGGATTTTGGCTGTCGGGATTTTGGGGGCACCGAAAGAATGCACACCCATGAGAATGGAGATTAATAATTTATGTTTGTGGCAGGGTGTGGCGGAGGCGGGCCCCTGCCATACAATCAGCTACAGCCCAACCACAACCACAACAACAAGCGAGCCAAAAAACAACAAGAGCTCCACCCGCCGAAGGTGCTGCGCTGGAACATCAGCCGGCGCTCACTCAGGCAGGACGACCGAGGCAGCGCATGAAATGGACTGTGTCCATTAATAAAAACATTTTGCGCTTCTACTACAAGGTTAAAAACCTCGGTCAAGAAATAATCGGCTACCGACAACAGCTGTATGCCGAATTTTGCAGGACGTACCCAGATATTCAAGTATCGGAGCAACGAGTATCAGACAAATACCGGGTAATTATAAGAAACAACCTTATCCCAGAGACTAGACGCAATACCATCAGGATAGGAACCAGAAGAAGAAGAAGATGAGCTATGGAAACTCAAGGTAAATGTGTGTAAGACCGAATACTTATGTACTGGATTCGAGGTTGCAGGTTGAACTTCAGTTTAGAAGCGACTATTAAGAATTGTGTCTTTTAAGTATTTAGGGTCAATGGTAAGCCGAGATGGAACTTATATGAAAGATATAGAAATGTTAGTAGCACGAGGAAAACCAACCACTAAAGCACTCCATGGAGCGATATGGAACAACACTCTAATCAAAGAAAACAAAAAAAGAATCTTTCAGGGCATGTGCTGGATATTACAAGTATAAGAGTTAACTGAGGATGGACCGATAGGTCCAAAAACGTTTTGAACATTTCAAATTTATGTAATCCATTTGGATATTTTAAGATTTCAATTTGTAATTAAAACTATACCTACTACTACGTAGTTTTCTTCGATGTTAACAATTAATTATTTTTTTAATTTTTAATTGTCAAATAGCCTTTTTGTGTTAAATAGCAATAAAAAAAGTTAATTTGCTTGATGCAATAATTTTACAATGTTAAAAATATAATAAGTCGAAATAACATAATATAATATACTCATATTAAAGCATATTACATAAATTATCTTTAAAACAGTATATCCCTTTTTTCTATCCGAGTGTTTCTGAAAGAAATATAGTTCAAATCAAAAGTTTAAGCTGGGCCGATTTCTAGGCACTTTAGTTTGTAAATATCAAACTCTTACCATGGGAACAACAGGTAAATTTACTTTCTATGTTCTTTAGTCAACTCATTATATTTTACAAGCGTAATAAATAAGCTATATCAAAATATTTCAACCGTTGAGATCCTCTAATTTATCAATTTAACGTGCACTGCCTGAACCAAATGCACTTTTTGATTTAATGGTGCTTTAGTTCAAGGAGGCATTTCTCATATTATGTCATTTTTGTACCAGTTTAATAATGCATACATGAAACGAGAATATGAGCGTCTTCAGGTAAAACTAACATGTTATATATAGAACTCATTCTGTACCATATTATTCACAACTAGATAAAATAAAAACCATTTTCTTATACCTTGCATTGTTAGGGATTCCTTTTACAATTTTATTTTTCTATGATGGAAGATTGCATGCGAATATCTTGCTGACTTGTTTTCTAACGAAGACGCTTATACTAACAAGGCACATGTATACAAGGTGTCCTCTGCTTGTCCTTCTTTATTTTATGAAGAAATAGTGTAATAAAGAAATAAGCTTTGTGGTAATTATAAGAATGTTTCAGGAGTAAGGTCTCTAGGATCAAGTAATTTACTAAAAAAGGTCCTTATTTGAATTGTTGCCTTCATGAGACGATGGACTATATTAGAAAAGACCCAATATGTTTCATGTTTAATGTTAATATTGAGAGTAAACTAAATGTAATATCAAATACTTACTATTTTGGAAAAGTATCATGATTTTTTTCCGTGTTAAGTGGAAATTGAAACGTTAAAATAGCTGTATTTTAAACTGAGATTGTGGTTAATTTACAATAAAAATGATAAATAAAATATGAGAGTATACACCATTATGACAAGAAGTCCATTGATATATGTGTTTAAAAACTGAGTGCCAAATAAGAAAAGCACAGACAAAATAAAAACTTCTTATTCTAACATTAGGCCTCTTGACCTGTTCTTAACCGATTTTGAACTTGCATTCGTAGCTGTGATGTTGACTGTCAGCTGTCTCGCCACCTTTTAAAGGGACTTGCTATTGGTCTCTGACCTGTTGGCTTTGAATCTCTGGCTATATGGGCTATTCTGTCGCTGTCCATTCTCGTCAAATGCTGATTCAACTCTCGTCTGCTCTGTCTTCCCCACCGTACTATGTCTTATATGTTACAGATATTTCTTATTCCGTCATTCGGTGTTCTGTCTCTCAGTGTTCTCATTTATGATGGTCTCAGTGTCTTCTTGCTTTCTGCTGTGTTACATCTTGTTTCTATTGCGTACGTCATGATCGGTCTCACACACGATTAGTATATGCGTACTTTCCCTTCCAGCCTCATATGTTTATTTCTCCAGATGACATCCCTCAGATATCCTCACACGTAGATAATTGGCATTTGCTTGCTTTTGGACGCTCTCTTTAATATCTTCATAACTACATATTATTTCGACTCCCAGATATTTGAACCTCGAGACTTGTTCAATTAGTTCGTTGTTAATTACTATTTTGCATCTTATGGGTTCCCTTGACAGTAACAGGGATTTGGTCTTAGCTGTTGATATTTTCATGCTGTATTTCTTTGCGACTGTATTGAAAGTTTGTGCCATTCGCTGTAGTTTATCCTCGTTATTGGAGATTAAGATTGCTTCGTCAGCATAACATAAGATTTTTACTAATTTTTCTGTCTCTGCCATCTTATATCCTTTTCCTATACTTTTAATTTTCACTATGATTTTGTCCATTACTAAATTAAAAAGCAATGGGCTCAAGGCAATCTCTTTGTCTTATTCCCGAGTTGATTTCTACTTCCAATGTTAGTTCATTCTCGATTTTTATTCTGGTTTTGTTTTTCGTATTAATGTCTTTAATTATCCTTATCATCTTGTTGGGCTGATTTTTCTCCTTTAATAATTTTAGCACATCTAATCTAGAGAGAGAATCTGTATGTTTTCCAATAACGTTCCTCCTCCGTATTTTAGGAGTTCATTTGGTTCAAAATAAGAGCAATCTAAAATAAATTTCTAACACAGTTACAAAATGGAACGCAATAAATAACGCACTCTTTTGTCGACACTTTCCACGACCATTTTGCATAAATGTGGCTGGATTTCATTGATGCAGCGGTAAATGACCTCCTTCAATCACGGGTGGTTATTATTATTATTATTATTATTATTACATAACAAGTAAGAGCAGAGGAGCAAGCTCCTATTATGCCCAAAAACAAAGAAAAATAACAATGTAAAATAACTACTGACAGTTACATAAAATAAGAGATATTAGTAAAATATCCATAGAAAATTTAACATCGTGCAATTTTTATGTATGAAATATTGTCGTATCCAGTCTGTTTTTAAACGTATTCACTGTAGTTGCTGATATGGTGTCTCGATCTAAATTATTCCAAATATTAAATATCCTGTTAGGCAAGAAGTTTACTCTGGACCGTGCTATTGCCTGCTCCTTCTTTAATTTGTATTGGTGGCCTCTTAATCTATCATCTCGGTTTATGGTAAACATGGTATTTAGGTTTCCAAAGTTGTATTTCAGAATTCGGAAGCACAAAATTAGATCACCTCGAAGACGTCGACGCTCGAAAGTCGTTAGATGAGCCATGGTGAGTCTATCTTCATAACAAGGTCTTACGCGGCCGAATGCGAGTCTTGTAGCTTTACGCTGCACATTTTCGATTAATACCTTGTCACGAGCGAGATCTGGATTCCAAACCGGTCCTGCAAACTCAAGAGTAGGTCTGACGTATATTGAATAAAGTCTGCACATGGAATTTAAAGAAATACGTGTAAAACACTTACGTATCAGAAATAGTTTCGAGTTTGCACGTTTACACACCGACACAATATGCTCCGACCAATTTAAGTCACTGTTAATTATCACTCCGAGGTCGTTGTGGGAGGTTACCGAGCTTAAGGGATGTCCATTTATAAAGTACGGTAGTGACGGGTTGTTCTTGCCAATGTGTAGTACAACACATTTCTCAATGTTTAGAGGAAGTAACCATTCCAAGGACCACTTCAATACTGTATCGAGATCATGTTGAAGAACGTGTTGGTTAACAATAGGATTAACGTACAACTTGGTATCATCAGCGTAAATGGAAACCTTACTAGATATAATGAGTGGAAGATCGCTTGTATAAACACAGAAGAGAAGTGGTCCAAGTACTGATCCTTGTGGAACTCCGCTCTTGACAGGTTTATCTGATGAATATGCTTCCCCAACACGAACTCGGAAATACCTATCAGATAGGAAATTCTGAATCCAAAGGTTTAACTTTCCGCGGATACCAAAGTGATCCAATTTAGCTAGTAGTCGACGCTTGGGAACACGGTCGAAAGCTTTGGAGAAGTCTAAGTAGACTACGTCAACAGGATGCCGATCGTTTAAAGATGACGACCAATCGTTAACACAATGGAGTAAATTCGTGATTGCTGAACGACCTTTAATAAAACCATGTTGTTGGTGAGGAATCACATTTTCGTGAAGGAGAAACTCAGACATAGCTTCAGAAATAATGGCTTCCATGATCTTGCTGACAATAGGTACTAGGCTGATTGGGCGATAATTATTACAATCAAGTTTATTGCCTTTCTTAAAAATAGGAGTAACCGAAGCCAATTTCCACGATGAAGGGAGATAACCCTGATTAAAGGAAGTATTCATCATAAGGGATAGAGGGATTGCTACAGAATCTGCGCACTGTTTTAGGAAAAAGGAGGTTAGTCCGTCCAAACCAGGCGATGAATTGTTGCGTAGTTTCCGTAAATGTTGTTTAATTACCTCCGGTGTGAAAGAGATGTCATTAAGAGTTGCATGCAAACGTGGACACATTATTTGAGTAAAGCAAGGTTGTAGGCTTGTTGGCATTCACCTTTGACTTTCAAGAACTTCATAAAAATAAATTGAATGGTGTTAAATCAAACGATCCAAGGGGCCAATTCTGATCAACAAAACGAGAGAGTAAACGACCAGGAAATGTCTTGTGTAGTAATTAAATTATTTCACGGGCTGTACGGCATGTCACTGTCTTGTTAACACAAAACGTCGTCCACATTCATATCATCCAATGAAGTAGAATGAACTCTATTATCATGTTTCAATAGCGAGCACCAGTAACAGTCTTGATGCCCGACTGTTTGACCAGTGCCGTTTTTAAAGAAGTATGATCCAATGATGCGTCCAGCCCAATATCCACACCAAATAGTATCACGTTGTGAATGCATTGTTTTTTGACAGTAAGCGCAGAAACAGACGAGCCACTCTGCAGTGCTACTCTGTGGACAGCCACTGTCACCGATTCTCGCCACTGTGGCGTCTATTACAAAATCATCGGCGCTACAAAATCGCCTGTTTAAGCCACTTTGTGGACTAGCCACTCTCGCTGCAGAGTGGCTAGTCAGTATTTGTTTTTATTATACGTAGGTTCTCCGAACCCCAAACACTGCAATTGTGAAGATGAACAGAGCTACCCAGGTGAAAATGTGGTACATCGCCTAGGATGATTTTACTAGCAAAATAAGCATCCACTTGATGATATTCAAGCCATTCAATGCACTCTTTTCTCTGTACATGGTGATTAAGCTTCAGTTCTTGTGTCAACAACTTTATAAGCATGTAGATGAGATGATCAACGAGAGAGATTCTGTAAATTTGCAATTTTTGTCCATGACGCTGAATTGATGTTTCTGGACTTTACCAACACTCTAACGCACTGCTTCGATATTCACACCTAACCAGCTTGTTTTTGGACGAGTAGTGCGATCCATATATCGACCATATTTAATTGTAAAATTAATTTTCTAAGTATATTACCAAACTGTCGTTATTATTAAAATACCATTCAACAATGAAAACGCGTGTTTTTCTCTCGTGTAACTCTCCAGTTTTGCTACTCTACACTGTCAGCTGTCAAACTTTTCTTTTTTTGTTGCGAACACTTTACTTCACCAGCGGCGGTAAATTCAAATTTTGCGTGAAATTTGAGATACTCAGTAAATACTGAAAATGCTAGACAAGCAAAATTTAAGATGGCTATAAAGAGGAAACAAAGGAAAACGTCGAATATCGGTAAGAATCGAAGTAGAAGATGCCATGGAAAGAAAACGTCTGCTATATACAGATTGGAAAAATAGAGATAGCAGAACCGAACATTTGAAATATGAAATAAAAAACTGAGTGCATCTTTAGTAGTGTTAGTAATAAGTAGATTTAGGCAAATATGCAAATTGCATATTTTGCATATAATGCATAAAAAATGCAAAAAATTTCCAATTTTGCATATTTTTATATAAGTGTTCATAAAGTGCATACAATTTTAAATTTTGGTTGTAACTATACATATATTTTTTTATATTACTGTAATAAGTAGCTTGGAAATCTCAATATTTAATTTTATTTTATAATCTGTTCGTACATATTCAAATTTTGGGTGTACCTGAATGTAGTAACTAATAAAAGAGCGGCTTATTATTATGTACACAGTTCTGTCACGTTTTGGTTAGAAAGGTTCCAAAATCAGCCAGTTTATATCTCTAGGTAAAAATTTTTATTTTGACGGCCCATTTCGCTTTTGTTGTAAAATAAGCCGTGAACACGTGTCTTCGTAATTGTGAATAATTATGGTGCTTTGAAAATGCTGCAAATAAACAGTTCAGTGTCGTGGTGTCATTCATAAAATCAAAGTATAATTTTGTTCAGAAAACTATTACTCAATTAGAATCCTCCAAATAATTATCATTGTTAGACAGTACATTTTAAATAAAAGAATTTGAATCATTGTTTCAAAACGTTAAATATTGGATAGGAAAATTTTCAAAAATTTAAAGCAACTATGGAAAAAAACAGTGGTTATTACCAGATTCTTTCTCAAGTGGTTCATGTACTGCTGGGACATTTTTCGAAGCACTTAATTTAGAACCAACTATTATCGTAAATTTGAACAATGCCCTTATTACATCAGTTAATCTCGAAAGAAGTTTTTCTATGTAATCAGATACAAGCCATAAGTATTTGTTACAAAATTTTTAACAGAATTTGATAATTATTTATTGTTACCACAATTCGAAATAATATCAATTATTTTTTTGTTAAAATACTTAAATATTTAATTAATTAGCTTAGTTAGTAAAATATATATATTACCGGCCAAACACGATTTCAGGACAAACTAGTATGGCCTAGGCCAAACTAGTTTATCCTAGGCCAAACTATGTAGTTTATCCTGATATAAATACACACACTTCAGGCCAAACTAGTTTATCCTGATATAATAAAGACACACTTCAGAATAAACTAGTACGGCCTAGTCTAAACCAATTTAGCTGAGTCGAAAGTAATTTAGCGAACATCTTAGGACTTTTACATGCGGGGAAATCCCAAATCACGTCCCAACAGGGATGGCAAAAAAAGTACTTATACATCGATATACAGGGTGAGACAAATAAAGGGCCTATTAGAAATATCTCGAGAACTAAAGGTAACAGAATTATGAAAATTTGAATTAAGGGGTTTTGAAGAGTCATCTATTTAATGAAAATATTTTCATCTATTTGCTACGTCCGGTTATACCGGAAGTTGCTTATAACTTCGTTTTTTAAATGGGACACCCTGTATATTTTTACATTTTTGGATTCTCGTCGATGTCTTCTTTCTTAAAATATGAGGTATTGTAATGTTATACAGGGTATTTTAAAAGATAATTACGTTTTTCTATTAATTTCGTAGCAATATTCACACCCTGTAGAACTGTAGTAGTTTGACATATAAAACTCTACTTACGTTCAAATGATTTTTGATATAGTCTACTATTGTTAAGAATCATTAGTATAGCTAAATTTTTAATTTTAGTATACAGGGTTGGTCGAAACTGGGATTGAGTATTTTCTGAGTTTTCTTAAATGGAACAGCCTGTATTTTAGTATTGTAATGAAATTATATTTTATGGTACTTTTTTATTTCTTAAGCATTCCCTATACCTAACTGCTTTAATTTGTGCTTAATTGTTAATCGCACCAACAATCTTAACTACGTAGGTATTTTGATAGCTAAACCATTATTGGTAATTCTTAGGATCAGTCTTGATTAATATGTATTTGTTTCTAAAAAATTATTTGTTATTGAAATTTTTCACGGCCAAGCTAATAAAATTTTACGTATTTTTTATCGCAATTAATGTTTAGCTTGAATCACCAATAACTCACAAATTAAAGAAATTAGGTATAGGGAATACTTATAAAATAAAAAAGTACCATGAAATATCATTTCATTACAATACTAAAATACAGGTTGTTCCATTTAAGAAAACTCAAAAAATATTCATTCCGTGTTTCGACCAAGCCTGTATACTAAAATTTCAAAATTAGCTATACTAATGATTCTTAACAATAGTAGACTATATTTAAAACCACTTGAACGTAAGCAGAGTTTTTAATGTCAAACTGTTACAATTCTACACGGTGTGAATGTTGCTACGAAATTAATAAAAAAACGTAAATGTCTTTAAAAATACCCCGTATAATATTGCAAAACCTCATATTTTAAGAAAGAAGATATTGAGGAGAATCCAAAAACGTAAAAATATACAAGGGTGTCCCGTTTAAAAAAAACGAAGTTATAAGCAACTTCCGGTACAACCGGAAGTTGCAAAGAGATGAAAATATTTTCATTTAATAGATAATCCCTCAAAACCTCTACACTCCAATTTTCATGATTTTGTTGCATTTAGTTCTCGAGATGTTTCTAATAGGCCAGTTATCTGCCTCACCCTATATACTTATACCATATGATACATGGAATGAAGATATTGATGCATGCTATAAATAAATATATTCTTGTATAAATAAATAATATAAAAAATAAAAAACAGTAAATCCTTTATAAAAGGTATATTTAAAATCCCTAAAAAGTGCTACATCACAATCAGAACTAGTTTTCGACTGGTTTACCAGTCAAGATCAGTGCTTACGTGAAGTTTACATGCTAACCACCAAGATATAATTTTACAAAAATATGTGGGTCAAAGTCCTATATACATAGTCCGTTAAGGAAACATCGGTTAAAATGCCAATTAAAACATGGATGTTAGAAATATTTTATCATTATGCACTAGGTAACATCTGAGCTGTAGTGTGACTTCCACATGTAATGTAGCCCTTTTTAGGGATTTTGAATAAAATATACCTTTTATAAAGGATTTACTGTTTTTTGTATTACATGGTATACAGCCAACTACAGGAAAACTTTTTCCTTGTGGAATTTTTAATATAAAAATAATAAATAAAAGGATGAGGTTTTCTCCAAAAATTAAAAGAAAAGATACACTTACGAATAAAATCGAGTATGAATTACTATTATTTTCACTAATTTTGAAAAAATGTGAAAACGTCGAATTATACACGTCCGTCTGTCCGTCCGTCTGTCTGTCTGCCCGTGAACTCAACTCCTCCATCATTATACCAGGTAGAATGACAAATGAGGTGTCAACAAATGAAAGCTTGTAATCCAAGGATTGTACTAAAGGTGAGAAACTTTGACCTAGGTTGTCTGTCCATCCGACCGCGAATATAACTCAATATTGTTTGTTTGTTACGAAGAATTATAATTTTTATAAAAATTATTATTTTTCCAAGAACAAAGTATTTTATTTAGTTTACTATTTATATTAAGCCGTACTAGTTCGCTGAATTACTTTCTTCTTCTTGGCTTTTTTCCATTATGAGTTTGCCGTTTTCGTCTTCCATACTATTCTCCGTACTATTCTCTACACTCTGTGCTCCTGCATTCTTTGTACATGCCCGTACCATTTCAGGGCTCTACTTTTACTACCACAACTTTTTTGTAATTGAGCATTCTACTTCTATTCTGTTTCATATTTCCTCTGTTCTTATTCTATCCTACTTGATGATTTGTAGACACTTTCTCCTAAACTACAATTCAACTGTTCGTATTGTATTTCGTATTATTGTTGTCACTGGCGATTCTTCCGCTCTTGTAGGGTAATATTCAGCACTATGCCCTGAAAAATCCTTCTTTGTTTTCTTTAGTTAGAGTGTTCTTCCATATCACTCCATGGAGTGGTTTCGTGGCTTGTTTTCTCCGTACTATTTTCATTTCTATATATTTCATACAAGTGCCATCTCGGTTTATCATTTACCCTAAATACTTAAACGTCTTATAACTCTTACGTCTTAGTGTTCTTCTAAACTTACGTTTAAATGAGCAACCAATCTGTAATCGTAATCAATTATGTACTTTCGACTAGATTAAATTGGTTTAGACTAGGCTAAACTAGTTTATCCTGATATAAAAACATACACTTCAAGATAAACTAGTTAGGCCTGAAGTGTGCGTCTTTATATCAGGATAAACTAGTTTGGCCTGAAGTGTGTTTATTTATATCAGGATAAACTAGTTTGGCCTATAGACGAAGAGCTAGAGCCGAAAAATCATTGTCATAAGTAATATGGAGTTTTTCATGTGAAATGTGTCCATTGTATATTGACAATTATGACCCCTTTCAGGCTGACACCTCAGTGGATACAGGAAGTAGCAATAAGGGATGAAAGGGGAAAGTTAGTGCAGTCGTTAAAGGTTTTCACCTCCTATATTGCTAAACTTTCATCGATTTGCATGAAAATTGGTAACTAGCTAGAGCATATCTCAAGAAACAAAACTGATTTGGTGCCAACTTGCACTTTTACCCTGGTGTTGGATACCACCCCTTCCCGGGGGTGAAAACTATTTTATTAAAAATGACCCCACAAATCGATAGAGGGACAAATATTAAGCAAAATTTGTTATATCATGTTATTAAAATAAATCAATACTTTTTGAGTTATTAAAGATCAAAGATTTGACTATTTAAGAGTACATGCGCGATGATACGGAAAAATATTATTTTTATATTATTTCGATATATAATTAAATTTTTTCTATCAATACAAACTGAGTATGTCCAGAAACTGGGGGTGTCCAATGGGGGTATATTTGATATATTTGAATACATTTTTTGCTAAATTTACAATATCGAAATAACCTTACGTGCATAGAAATCGGCCCACCTAAAAATTTGGTCATTTTTGAAGTCTCGTATTTCCTAAACCTATTGACCGATTTAAGTGATTTTTTTAATATGTTATAGCTTTTTTCTTCAGCAATATCGCTGTAATAATATTGTTGCTAAACAGGTAAATGTTATTTTATACCGGGTGTAATAATGATAGTGTGTTTTTTCCTCAAAGTTCGGAACATCCTGTGGAATATTGTAGCGTATATAAAATATTGAAATTAAACCTCAACTGTAGCCTTAGGCTTTCTTAACATTTTGCTTTTTAATCCATTTGCTTTTGTTGGATAATAAAAAAGTTAGGGATTTTAACAACTAGCAACGTTCTTCATCAATACAGAGTAATTCTAAATAAGTGCGACAAACTTTAAGGGGTAATTCTGCATGAAGAAATAATGACCGTTATGTTTATAATCATATGTTTGCAAATGCTTCGTTTCAGAAATACGGGATGTTGAATTTGTTCGTACAATCTGACAATTTATTTATTGCTCTAAAACCGCATGAGATATACAAATAAAATTTGGTAGGTTTTAAGAGGTAATTATTGCGCATTTTTTGGCATGCAGTTAAGAATTTTATATTCACCATTGGCGTGCATACGGGTAATATGACCGGGTAATATGACCCGTATGCACGCCAATGGTGAATATAAAATTATTAATTGTATGTCAAATATGCGCAATATCTACCTCTTAAAGCCCACTAAATTTCATTTGCATATCTCAACCGGTTTTAGAGAAGTGAATAAATTGTCAGTTTGTAAAAAAAATTCAACATCCCGTATCTAGAAAACGAAGCAATTGCGGACATATGTTTATAAATAAAACGGTCATTATTATTCATGCAAAATTTCCCCTTAAAGTTTGTCGAACTTATTTAGAAACACCCTGTGTTGATGAAGAACATTGCGAGGTGTTAAAATGCCTAACTTTTTTATTATCCAACATAAGCGAATGAATCAAAAAGAAAAATGTTAAGAAAGCCTAAGCCTACAGTTTAGTTTTAATTTTAATATTATATATACGCTAGAATATTCCACAGGGTGTTCCGAACTTTGAGGAAAAAACACACTATCATTGTTACACCCGGTATAAAATAAAACTTACCTGTTTAGCAATAGTATTATTACAGCGATATTGTTAAAGTATAAGGCTATAAGATATTAAAGAAATCACTTAAATCGAACAACAGGTTTAGGAAATACGAGACTTCAAAAATGACCAAATTTTTAGGTGGGCCGATTTCTATGCACGTAAGTTTATTAAAAAATAATATTTTATTAACACAATTAATTCATATGTTATTTTTATTATTCGTATCTTCACGCATGTACTCTTAAATAGAGAAATCTTTAATCTTTAATAACTCAAAAAGTATTGATTTATTTTAATATCATGATATAACAAATTTTACTTAAAATTTGTCCCTCTATCGATTTGTGGGGTTATTTTTAATAAAATAGTTTTCAGCCCGAGAAGGGATGGTATCCACCCCCAGGGTAAAAGTGCAAGTTGGCACCAAATCAGTTTTATTTTTTGAGGTATGCTCTAGCTAGTTGCCAATTTTCATGCAAATCGATGGAGGTTTAACAAAATAGGAGGTGAAATACTTTAATGACTACACTAACTTTCCCCTTTCATCCCTTATTGCTACTTCCTGTATCCACTGAGGTGTCAGCCTGAAAGAGGTAATAATTATCAATATACAATGGACACATTTCACCTGCCAAACTCCATATTACCTATGACGATGATTTTTCGGCTCTAGCTCTTAGACTACTAGGACAAATTAGTTTGGCCTACGCGCGATAGGACAAACTAGTTTGACCTAGGCCATACTAGATGACCTAGGCCATCTTAACGCGCTTAGGACAAACTAGTTTGTCCTGAAATCGGGTTTGGCCGGTAACATATACATGTTAATTAATACACCATATGGAGATATTGTAAATATGTTTGTAAATAAAAAATACTGTAAATATTTTTTTAAATTACATGCATATTTTCTAGATAAACGTGCATATTTTTGGTAAAATACTGCATATTTATGCGCATATTTCATACCTTTTTATTTGCATATTTGCAAAGTAAGTCTAGTAATAAGAGTAGTAATAATGAGAGGAGATAAAGAAGATACAGGGACGGACAAACCTAAAGAACATCCTGTCCACTGAGAAATTTATTAGAGTGGTATAGATTCAGCCTATTAGAACTCTTCAGAAACGCGAGTCATAAGTTTAAGATAACAATGGTGAATTAAAAATTCCAATATAGGAGGCAACCGGAAGAACATATTTTTATATTACAAAAAAAATACAAGATCCTTTGTAAAAGGTATATTTAAAATACCCCAATAAGGGTTACATCACAAAACAAAACGTTTTCGGATTAATAAGTAATCCATCATCAGTGTTAAGCCCTAAAATGTAAGTATAACCTAATTAATAATAAAAAATGTGATAAAAGTTGACTAAGGTTAAGAATTGACACAGGCCATACTTACAATAGCATGCATGCGTGAGCCACCAAAAAGTTATGGGTGAAAACCCTTTGAAAGTTGTAAGATGTTAAATGATACTACATATTATTGATAATGATGTTCGATGTTGCAAATATTCCTGGATATAACCCAGGGCAACACAGGACTCTAACCCACGTGGATATGATTTGCAAGGAATGAACCTTACATATTGAAAATTGAGTGTCAACTGAACTGACAGGTAAAAGAACTTCAGAAATATGTCAGTGACAGATTAGATTGTCAATGCAACGTTATGAACTATTTTGTTACTTCAGCCAATGAAAGTCTCATTCTCTCTCGCACATAACTACAAAATTTGTTCAGCCAAACGAAATATACCATCACTTTCTAATTTTTCAAGTTCATCTGTACTCAACAACTTAGATCAAATTATCAGTCACCAAGACACTCACACCTTAATCATTATCTTAGAATTGTACATTTTGTACATATTAAACAAATTCTGATATCCTAGACGCATTGCGTAATAGGCCTTTCAAAAAAAAATTCTAAATATATCACCATTACGAGACTAATGTGTTGCTGACTGCATAACTCGTAGTACCTATTTATCAATTATTAACATATTCATATGTTTAATCGTCAAATATTACACAACTTTAACTATATAATTTTATATAATTTTAACACCAATATATGGATATTTGATAATGTTTTATTTTAACATCGACATAAATTTTAAATTTCATTGGCTGAAGTAACAAAATAGTTCATAACGTTGCATTGACAATCTAATCTGTCACTGACATATTTCTGAAGTTCTTTTACCTGTCAGTTCAGTTAACACTCAATTTTCAATATGTAAGGTTCATTCCTTGCAAGTCATATCCACGTGGGTTAGAGTCCTGTGTTGCCCTGGGTTATATCCAGGAATATTTGCAACATCGATCATCATTATCAATAATATGTAGTATCATTTAACATCTTACAACTTTCAAAGGGGTTTCACCCATAACTTTTTGGTGGCTCACGCATGCATGCTATTGTAAGTATGGCCTGTGTCAATTCTTAACCCTAGTCAACTTTTATCATATTTTCTATTATTAATTAGGTTATACTTACTATTTTAGGGCTTAACACTGATGATGGATTACTTATTAATCCGAAAACGTTTTGTTTTGTGATGTAACCCTTATTGGGGTATTTTAAATATACCTTTTACAAAGGATCTTGTATTTTTTTGTGATTTATGGTATACAGCCAGTTACAGGAATTTTATTTTCCTCGTGGATTTTATTTTTATATTACTTTTCATAAATTCCCGCTTTATTGTCAATATTTACTAATCGCGGTTCCAATTCATTGCGTTATTCTCTGTCTTCTTTTCAATTAACATTATAGTGTGAAATATCTAAACTCTGTCAACAAATTTCAAACCGAATTTCATGTATATGATTTGTTTTTGATTTGCATAGTGATTTTCCGCAACAACTGTTTAATTTCTACATTCTGATTGTATATGACGGCATCAGAATTGTTCCAACCAATTAGTTTTTGTGGCATTTATGCAAATCGTTTGATATATATTAAAATAAAAGCAGGTATGTTAATGTAGGCTGTTTTATAGCGCTTTATTTAATCTAAAAATAAATGGGCGGTTTTTTTACATAGAAACCTATTTATTTTAACCCACAAAAAATACTGCAGTTTTTTATCTTATTTTTTTGTATATAGTTAATATACTTTATCTAGTGCTTCTCAACACCTGATATGAAAAACATTGTATCTCCACTTACAATGTTTTTCAACTATGGCTTAACCCTGCTGTCCCGTTCGAGTCAACTACACAAATGTACTGTTCGGGTCAATATGACCCAAGTATGGTTTACCCTCCTTAATCGAAATAAAATAAGCTAATGGTAATAAATAAAACTTTATTAACAAGAAATTATGGATAATTAAACAAAAATTATGTTTTTAATGTAAATTAACTTTACTTTTTAACTTATTAACAGAAATAAACGTTAGGTATTTTTTTCTTTCAAAAAAGCCTAGTAACAAATAACTACAAAAATTTAATTCAGTTTACAACTGGGACAGTAATAAAAATAATGGATTTTACAAATATGTTTATGATATATACAACATAATAATTAGTATTGTTATTGTTTTTAGGGCAAGCGTATCCACTGCTCCCTTATTGGAATAATTGTAATCTAAAATAATTTGGGGCTTTTTCATTTGATGAAAATGATGCACGATGCATCGATTCAGGATGCAATATGTACTCATAAGAACAACATTTTTATTATTTTTAGGAATATTGTCAACCACAGTGGTATCTTGCGTGAAGCAAAAAAGACGAGCTATGAACTTCTTTATTCGCGATTTTTGCTGTAAGCTCAGGTTTATTTTATCTATAGTCCCCGGCATTGTATCTACTTTGTTTTAGAAGAAACTGTCCTAAATTTTACGATGTAAAAAAGTTATTACACGTAATATTGTGGCCTTCCAAATCACTACTCAAGTCACACATCACACGCATTCCTGTATAGATCTGCAATTTTAGAACATAAGAAGTTTTACTGTTCATAATTAGATAAAACCCAAACTATTGTGTCATATTTCGCTGGCTTACTTGGAATGTACCATTTGAATGGAGAGCGGCCTCTAAAGGCAACTAGTTGCTTATCGACAGCAACATTTTCATCAGGGTTAAAACATTTTGGTACATTTCCTACGTCTCCTATCCTGTCTAGTAGTTTTGTTATTAAAACGTATTACTTGCAAACTTTTTGTAAATATATCAAACGACATTGTTGATTGAAATATACTACGACCCGTTTCTTCATTCCACAAACTTTTAGTTGATTCACCATGGGACTTATAAACCCGAGCTAAAAATAAAAGATCAATGTATGCTTGGAAACCAACTTTATTCATGTCTTTCCAGTTGGTTATAAAGACATGCTGTCCGTCCATGTCGGTCATATTTATAATTTGATTTGCAACATCGTCCAGCTATACTACAGTTTATTTTACAAGTTCTAGCTTGCAGAAACCTGTTTTTAGTTACAAACGGATCCGGCTGACAAACACACAGGTACTGCCAATCTAGAGTACTGACAACTAAACACACATACACAGGTAATTTTTAACGGTTTAAATAAGCGGGTCACAATGACCCGAACGTACTCTAGGTAACAATTTCATTTTTATCAAAAAAATCAGGAAGTTGATTGTTTATCTCATATGCAATTTAAAGACCTCATATTAGGTAATAAAGTCATGAAACACCAAATCGTTACGCCGCATAATAATTTGTAAAATAAGAAATAAATTGTTTTTTGGGTCAAATAGACCCGAACAGGACAGCAGGGTTAAATAGCATCTATAAACGATAACCTTCAATTTGGTCTAAGAACTTTTATCCTATCTTATGTAATTATAAAGTTATTTAACAAAATAACCTCATTGTAAGTGCAAATTTTTCATCGCTGGGTGGAAAAAACGTTGTAACCAATGTTACAATATTAAAATTTTTTATTATTGTTGAAAATTTTTTATTAAAACATTGTAACATGGGATACAATGTTTTTCTCGAAATATTTATGGAGTAAGTTTTTATAACTGCATTGTAAGTTGTGATACAAGAAAGCAAGGTAGTGGAATATTACGATAAACAACATTGTAGGTCAATATAGTCATGAGGTAAATTCTATATTATTAACTGCTGAGAATAGTAAGCATGCCTCAAATCGTAAAAACTCACATAAAAATACTAGTTTAGAATTTCAAACAAAAATAATAACACCTATATCATTCACTGCTGAACTAACTTCTACTGATGAAACTCAGATAATCAATGGTCACAGTGGATTGCACGCTCAAGATATATCGACAGTGGAAACTTCTACATGCACCGAAGATACAAGTTCACCATTAGATACGTCTGCTAAGAAAAAACAATACCCCAAGAAGAAAAATCTTGGAAGGAAGAGACAAAGGGATCCTAGTGTTTGGAAAATGAATGTGTTGAAGAAACTGAGGAACTCTGGCCAAGAATATACTGGCAAAACTGGAAAATGATTGACAATTAGAGAACTGGGACCTGGATGTAACGATAAATGTATCAGAAAATGTAAATCGAAATTATCTGAAAATGATAGACTCAATTTATTTAATAATTTTTGGGCAATGGCTGATCATGACCAACAAAGCGAATATTTATGTAGTTATGTTCTCAGACAAGAGAGGAAAGATGCAAAGCTAAAAGAGTCCAGAAGACATTGGACATATGAATATAATTTGCAGTTGGCAGAACACCGACTTCAAGTTTGTAAGAAAACATTTTTGGACACTTTTAACATAACAGATATGTGGTTAACTACACTATTCAAAAAAAAATTGATAGTCATGAAAGCGGAGGCCGTATACCTGGAGATATGCGTGGTCGCCACAAGAACAGGGCAAATGCTGTAGACGAAAGTATTAAAAATTCGAATCGTGCGCATATAAACTCTGTTCCAGCAAAAGAATCCCATTGCGTAAGGCAAAGAACAAGTAAGATGTATTTTGATGAGTCTTTAACTTTCCCAAATTGTATTCACTATATAATGAATGGATGTTAGAGAATCACCCATGCGATAAACCAGCAACCAAAACTCAGTACAAAAACATATTCAATACTGAGTTTAATATCGGTTTTTTTGCACCGAAAAAAGATATGTGTCTTACTTGCAATCTACATAACACTAAAGCAGAGAAATCATCATCAACTAGCCTATATTTGTCCACTGCTGAACGTAGGCCTCCCGTAAAAATTTCCACCTATTTCTATCTTGAGCTTCTTGCATCCAATTTGTGGTGATGCGCTTGATATCATCCGTCCATCTAGTCGGTGGTCGTCCTCTGCTTCGATATGCCTCCTGCCTTGGTCGCCATTCCAGAATCTTTTTGGTCCATCTGTCATCCGTCAGTCTGGCAACATGTCCTGCCCAAGCCCATTTAGCCATGGCTATTCTTTCAACTGCCTCCGTGACTCCTGTTCTTCTTCTTATTTCTAGGTTTGGTACTTTATCTCTGATGGTAATACCTAACATTGATCTTTCCATAGCGCGTTGTGTAACTCTTATTTTATTTATTGTTCTTTTTGTCAGAGTTAGTGTTTCTGCACCATATGTAAGAACCGGCAAAACACACTGGTCAAAGACCTTTCTTTTTAAACAAACTGGAATATTAGACTTGAAAATGTTATTTAATCTACCGAAGGCAGCCCATGTAAGACCTATCCTTCTTTGTATTTCAGTTGTCTGGTTATCTCGGCCTAAGCGAATCTCATGTCCTAGATATTTGTAAGCTATTACTTGGTCGATGCTATGACTCCCAATCTGAATTTTATCGCTGACTACAAGGTTGGTCATAAATTTTGTCTTTGAGGTGTTAATTTTAAGACCAATTGTTTTTGACACTTTATAGAGCGTGTGCAGCATTTTTGTAGCTTTATCAACTCTATCAGATATTAAAACGATGTCATCGGCAAATCTTAGGTGGTTCAGATCCTCCCCGTTTATATTGATTCCCATATTATCCTCTCCTTCCATTTGCTTGAACATATATTCAAGAACAGCTGTAAACAATTTCGGGGAGATAGTATCACCCTGTCTAATTCCACGTTCTATTCTAAATTTCTTGGTATCTTCATGAAGTCGAACACAAGCTGTACCAGTTTCGTAGATACTTTTAATCAAGGCGATATATCGGTAGTCAATGCGGCAGTCCGCCAATGCTCGAAGCATTTTATGATGATCTATAGTATCGAACGCCTTTTCATAATCCACGAATATAAGAAAGATAGGCTTGTTATACTCTGTGCACTTTTCTATTAGCGTTTTTATAACTTGTAGATGATCGTTTGTTCCGTATCTGGAACGGAACCCAGCCTGTTCACAAGGTTGGTAACTATCCAGTTTGTTCACAAGCCGTTTTGTTATTATCTTCATGAATAGTTTGTATGTATGGGAGAGCAAACTAATAGGTCTGTAGTTCTTCAGATCTGAAATGTCACCTTTTTTATGCATTATGGTTATTATTGCATTATGCCACTGAGAGGGGGTTACGCCTCTTGTCAAACAAACATTGAACATCTTTTTCAACACATTTATTAACGTTTCTCCTCCTTCTTTGATGTGTTCAATGACTATCCCATCTTCTCCAGGTGATTTATTGTTTTTCATCTCCGAGAGAGCTGATTTTATTTCCTCTGTTGTGATGTCTGGGATGTCTTCTGAGCCTACATTTTGAACTTTTGGTATTTGACTTTGATCAGGATCTGGAAGTTCTTCTCGCTTATACAATTCTGAGTAAAAATCTTGAGCAATTTTTAAAATATCTTCCTTATTTGTTGTTATTTCTCCTTTTTTATTTACAAGTTTACAAATATTTTTCGATCCTTCAGTCATTTGTCGGCGCAGTACCTTTAAACTCTTATTTTTATCAATGGCGTGAGTTATGTGTTCAGTGTTGTAATTTCTGACATCTTTTCGAATGGATTTTGTGATATCTTTGTTTAACTGTCTAAGTGCTGCAAAATTTTCTGTGTATTTGTTTTTCAATTCTCTTCTTTTGTTTATAAGGTCTTTAGTAGCTTGAGTAAGTTTATCTATCTTGTTTTTTCTTTTTTCCTTATATTTGCTATGAGCGTTTCGAATCGCACTGTTTATTCGCATGTTTGTCACCTCTATATCTAATGCATTTTCATTTAGATGTTCTACTTCTTTCAGTTCTGAAGTTATGAGATTCTGATAAGCTACACTATCTTCTATCGATTCCCATTTATTAGAAGGCCTCTCTGTTATCATTGCTGTCCTCTCTTGTCTAAGGTTGATCAATATTTTTGCTCTAACCAACCGATGGTCACTCCCAACAGTGATTTTATTGATTACTGTAACATCTTGGATAATATTTTTTCTGTTTGTGATGATGAAATCAATTTCGTTTTTTGTTATGCCATCTGGACTAGCCCACGTCCACTTACGTTGTTGGTTCTTTTTGAAAAATGTGTTCATCACGTATAGCCGATGATGCAACAAAAAATTTAGTAGCATACCTCCTCTATCATTTCGCTCACCATATCCAAATGAGCCCATAGCCACTTCTGCGTTATCTTCTTTATATCCAAGTTTAGCGTTAAAATCGCCCATTAAGATTAGGTGGTGGGTTTTATCTTTTTCCATAGCTCTATTTATATCTTCATAAAAGTTTTCTATTTCTTCATCGCTATGACTCGTCGTGGGTGCATATACTTGGATAATTTTAATAGAGCATCTCTTGTTCAATTTTAGTATGAGGTACACAACTCTTGAGCTTACACTATCTATTTTTATAATTTTATCTAGGTGTTTCTTGTGGACGAGAAAACCTACGCCGCCAACTGCCTTATCGTCTTCTCCAATGGAATGTAGCAGATGCCCTGATTTTAAAACTAATTGGTTTTCTCCTTTTCTTCGTATTTCGGAAAGTCCCAGTACATCCCATTTTATGCAGTTAAGTTCTTCCTGTAATTCAATGAGCTTATCTTCAGTTGCAAGCGTTCTTACGTTATAAGTGGCAATATGCAATGTTCGTTGTCCATGGTAGCCGTGTCTATCCCGGTGATTCTTTGCACCCTCTGCCCTTGGCCCGATCTGGTGGCTACCGTCACCAGGGACCGTTGGGCCGCCGGGGACTAAGGGCCTTTTTCTAGTTTGTGTCATGTCATTTACGGGGGAAAATTAGCCATTTCACTACCACGCTGGCCAGTGCGGGTTGGTAGCGGGAAATTAGGAGTGTTTGAATGGGGAGAGGCGCAGGTTACGCAGTTTGTGTGTAGGGTGTGCGACAATATGCCATACACACCCCCCACGCAAAGTGGACCCCTTCCACTCCAAACACGGTCAATCAAAGCAGAGAAAGACCAAATAAAAAAGAATATGCTTTACATATTGCAAATAAATGTGTTGCACATGAAGCCAAACATCGCGATAAAGAGGTTTCTAAGAAAACAGAAACGGTTGTAACTACCTGCTTTGATTTGCAAAAAATATTAACTACGCTCCAATTTGAGGTATCATTGTTTTATTATAAAAGAGGAAGTTTAAAGTGTATAACTTTACTATCTTTGATCTTGGATCTGCGGAAGGTTATTGTTATGCATGGGATGAAACCACAGGTAAAAAGGGGCCTAATGAAATAAGTAGTGCGCTATTTGATTTTAAGAGAACAGTTGCTGGTGGAGCATTAGAGTTTAGATTTTATTCAGATTGTTGTGGACGACAAAATCGAAATCGAATATTTTTAATGTATATTTATGCAGCTAAGATCATGAATATTAATATTACACACACGTTTTTTGAGGTGGGTCACTCTCAATCTGAGGGTGATTCAATGCACGCCCTTATTGAGCGAAGAAAAAAGAACCAGTTGTTTATGTACCACAACAGTGGTATAGACTGATAAGGTGTGCTAAAGTCACAGGAAAACCATACGATTTGAAAGAACTAAGTCAAAATGACATCTTGGACTTTAAATCAATGTTAAAGAAAATACCGAATTGGGATTTAGATATAGATAAACGCCAAATTTTCTGGTCGAAAATACAATACGTAAAAATATATAAAGAACAACCACATATTATTAGTTTTCAGTACGATCTTATTTCTGATCATTTATCGTTTTAAACTCAGAATGCAAGCCAAAATCGAGCAAAAGGGCTACCAAATCCAGGAATAAAAATATACACGATTTATGGGAAGTACAAATTCCTTTAGTTAGAATATAATGGGTTACAAATCTAGGAATAAAAATATACACGATTTATGGGAAGTACAAATTCCTTTAGCATATAATGGGTTACTTCCCATAACCACTTCAAAATATAAAGATCTTGTTGCTTTGTGCAATATTGCAGTTTTTATTTAAATCTTCCCCACTTTCAATAAACGGAATATTCGGATGATGACTGAATAAAAGTTTGCAAGGGGTTAATTTTGTTTATTTTTTAATAGAATATAAACAGTTTTATAATTTGTAAATGTTCATTTTGTAATAAATAAATCTAAAAGATATTATTTTATTTACCTACTTCTTGTTAGTATGTATGACGTAAACTATTAAATACTACTTGTCTGAGCAAAAAAATCACATTTCAAGTAAAACCAATAAAATAAATTAATTATAATCTCTTTATTTGGAGCTTTACTGATTAGTTACAATTTATATGCACCTAACCAAAGAAACATACTGTGTTAAAATATCATTGTATGAACCACTTACAATGATTTTCACCTAAAATTCTGAAAAAATTTGCTATTGTAACTCGACCTAAATCAGGACCAGTAATGTTGACAACAATGTGATATGTAAAAGTGAAAAGCTGAGAAAAAGTTATAAAATATGGATTAAGAACATTACAAAAAATATAAAAGCTGACCCAGTAAAAAAATAAAATGTTTTGGAAATTTCTTTAAATCGCTCTCCTGTAAACTAAGCAAAAGTGAGTTACAATGTTTTTCATATCAGGTGTCGTTCTGTAAACTGGTGAGAATACAATGTACAGTTAAGTATCCTTTTTTCGTGTGTTTATCCATTATCTTATGCTTAAACGAGACAGAAAAAAAAACTTGGGAGTAAAAACAAACGAAAATTGCTGTGATATACAAAAAGCGACAGTAGAGGCAAGACTTAAATGGTAAAAACGAAAAAAGAAGAAGACAAATAACATTATGTTACCTTGAGGCATGAGAGCAAGAAACTTACGAGAATGACAAAGAGAACTTGGATTAACAACAAAGTAAAGGAGATTGAAAATGAAAGTAAAAACAAAAATTCGAAAATATTCTACCAAAAAGTCAATGACGAAAATAAAGCCTATAGCGGTAAAATAATAAATATAAAAGATCTGAATGGAAAAATTACTGAAAGTGAGGAACAATTCAAACAACTATGGACGACTATTTTAAACATCTATTAATTGATCAGGAAGAAAACCAAGAACTAAAAGTAGTAGAAGAAGAAAATATCTTACGAGTTTCAATGTAACACTGAATTAAAGCAACTATTTCTTAATGTTTCTAAAACTGAGTTCAACAAGGCTCTGTCAAAATTAAGTTACCCAAACCTGAAATGTCGTGCTCACAAGATAATTGTGAATCTACATCTATGAACAAGTGTTCTCTTGTATGAAGCTTTACACAAAAAGACCATTAGAAACCGATTGACTGACCAGCACTAAACTTCAGTCAATAGTCCAGAAAGCCACTGCGCATCCGCTAGGAAAAATATTCTAATTCGGATTTTTTGCACAGTCTTACTCAAAAAGGACTCCTTTTAACAAATTTGCATGTTGCCAGGACCAAAAGGTGGTCAAAACTTTTTTAAACGTTTTTTTTTTGTTTTTTTCCTAAGATTATTTTTTTTGCATGGAAAAAAGTTTTCTTAGGTTTTTTGGATGATTCCAAACAGAAAAGGTCTTTAGTGACTTTTCTCTAAAAATGAATTGACATATAAGCGATTAAAAATTGAAAAATTGCGAAATCGGCCATTCTTAACCCTCAAAAACTATGTGAAAAACTCAATACTTCCTCTTCGGGAAACTTCAATACAGGAATTCATACGGGAACTGGATCATAACATCATCATAAAAACAGGAAAAGCTTCTCAATAAAATAGAATCGCGCACTTTCTTTACCGGCATAACTACGTCACAATACTGTATACTCGATGTTCACATAAATGTATCCAACGTAATGGAGTGAAATTTTCTACCAGTATTCCATAATATTCACAGGACAAATTGCGAGTCCTTCACTTCGTTGCGAGACTGTGAGTTCTACGGGAATCGATGTTTACCTTTAAAACATAGTTTTAGAACTACTATTCTTTTCGGCGAGGTGCCTAACCTTCCGAAAATTCTCCTTGCACGTCAGGTCGAAGCATTTCTCGACGGAAGATGTTGACCAATCGTCCGAGACAACTCAACGATCTTTCAAAATTCAGGCCAATAGTAACAAAGGATGCTTCGCGCTCAAATGAAAGGGAAATATACTCGGGACTTTTTAACGAATCCTTCTAGAATAAAGATGTTTACACAAATAAACAGGAAATCTCCTAACGTTTCCAAATGTTAAGCAATAATCCGTTGTACTTAGAAACAGGGGCGGTTCAGAATATTTATGGTAAACTACTTTATAAAGTAAATAAGAAAAATAGATATTTTCCTTGAGATAGGATATAAAATTAATGAATGCTATTAAAAAAACATTGTGGGAGAAATTTGTAATGCTACAATCTTCCGATTAAATCACATGGTCGGTTATCTGGCATTAAGTTTATTGCGTGCCCCAAATACACAACTCTACAAGTTCTATGGCCGACTTCTCGATTTCTATTAGCTTCTTTATTTATCTTTAAACAAATTCTGTGTTACTTGCTATAGTTGTTGAAGCATAACTCTGGCTTCCCCTAAGTCGCCTGTTATAATAACAATGTCGTCAGCATATCGGAGATGATTTTGTATCTATCCATTGACGTTGATACCCTTTGAGTCCCACTCTAATCGTTAAAATGCTTACTCCATGACTCATGTTTTGGAGACAAATTATCACCCTGCCGCAGCCCTCTGCCTATTTTGATCTTCTGTCATGGAATGAAGATTTGCAGTGTTGTCGCTTTTCCGTAGATATTTCGAATAATATTCGCATACCTGTGGTCGATCTCATCTAAATAATTAGTTCTAAATACATTGCATGAAATGTTTGTTTTCGAAAACTATGTCGCACTATATCATGCATAACTGCATAAATTACATATTATAATGTACATTTCTAATTTAATATTTTACCAGCATTCCCTGGTCTATATTACGTAGGAGTACAATATTATTTACCCATAGAAGCTTCTTAATACATCGTGGTATCGCGAACAATGAACCTAAAAAAATATAAACATAAATCGATTCAACGAAAGAAAATCTTGAGCAAAATTTACAAGATTTTATATAAATCCTGCGACTCTCTCCTTGTGACAAACTGAGAAGGTGGCGTTTCGAAGATAGCAGTTCTGACATGAAAATCCTGCTTATTCTACTTTGTAAGAATAAGGAAGAGCAAATAAATGTATTTTACGGAGATGGAACAAAGGAGCAGAAAAATAATAGCAGATTTCAATTGCTAGAAATAAGCAGATTTAGTAGCAGAAAAACTTTATTTCTTTTTTTATAAAAGATAGGCGTGTTTCAATCCTGAAACTTAAAACCGTATTTTCTGCGTCAATATTTATATTCGTAGAAGTTTTACACTTTTTTGTGGGATTATTTTATATAACTAATAAACAATAAAAATGTTACGTCGTAAGTTGAAAATAGTTTTCTAGAGACGTGAAAACTTTATTTTTAAGCACAAATTGTCCTGTTAGAGGTAAAACTCACGAACTACACCTTTCAAAAAGTGAAGTAAAATCTATTGAAAGGAATAAATTGTTTTTTAAGTACACCTGACTTGAATATTGGAATTTTTTTAATGCAACTTTAAAGAGTAAATAAAACAAATATTTTATGCCATGTTTCCTCCAAGTAACTATGATTTATTAAATATTAGATATATTTTTGTACTTGACTTAAGTTTTTTTACGAATGCACTAATTTATGAAGTTAATGAATTTGTCTTCATGAAGTATCAAATCCTCGGGATTCAAAATGAAAGAGATAAGTAACAAAAATGCATTATACCACAAAATGTTAAAAATAAAACAGATTATCTAACCGCTAAGGGAACTAAAACTTCGAATCTGTTCACGTCAAAAAAAAATCTTGAGAACGCACTTTTAATTTCACTCGTCTTCTTCACTCTCGCTATCAGATTTTGATCACTCTGGAACTCGGTCTAGGTTTAGATGTTTACTACGATCTATGTTTATGTTTACTAACATAGTAGCCCGATCAAAGAACAATCTGACCTCAAAAAAAATAAAGGAAGGATGAAAATTTGGGAACAGGTAGATGAAATTGTCTATTATTTTATAAAAAAAAGTTTACAATTCTACACCTCTTCCATTTTACAAAAATAGGGAAATAAGGGTTGGTTTTTCATTAAAAGTGCTGTATTTCGGAAAATAAGGCAATAATAGCAAAAAATTTTATTTAAAAATCATCCAGGTACTTTTATCCTAACATTTTGACTAAAAACTTTGCATCTTGATTCGTTTCTAACCTATAGCTCTTTTTAAAATACTTAACAGGGGCGCTTATTTGAATTGCGCGCGCAACGAAAATGTCACATTTTAAAATTAAGTAACTTTTAAATCGATAATTTGGGGCCTTTATCAAACATTATGGGGTGGCGATTGGGCTATGCTGGTCTATTACGCAATCGAATTTAAAGCGGACTGTATGGAAATAATAACAAAAAAATTCTTACCTTATTTTAACTGGTAGGTCGAGAAGTCTTCAGTTATTAGTAAGGTGAAGGAAGGAGGGAGAAAGGGTTAATTTATTTTTTACTATAACTGAAACCGGCGTTTTTTGGCGACACTTGATAACTACAGGAAACGACTTAACAATTCAATTTGTTCTTACTTACTGACGACCACGACTAGTTAGTACTAACGAAAGGTAATTAAAGAGAAAACAAAAATTTAGTACAATATCTGGGCAAGAAAATAGGCCAGGTACTTCGAATGAAATAAATTTAATGAGGCCAAAACATCCTGCCCCCCCGAGTTTATTTTTAAAATAAACGAAAAATCAACGAAAACTAATTTAATTTTAATATGCTAAGTCTGCACATGAACCCATCACCCTAAACTAAAATTTTAACTATCAAATAAAATAAAAAAATCCTCTCCAGTTTAACGACTGGGCGCATGTAACTACCGTGCTTGGTTCGCACTTTTACGATTCGAACAATCCCATCTTTTCCAGGATACAAAGTCTCTATGACTGCCAGAGGCCACTGTAAAGGTGGGATAGTTTCATTTTTTATTATAACTACCATTCCCTCTTTGGGAGGGTTCGAGTTAGTGTTCCATTTTAAACGAGACTGCATAGAAGACAAATATTCTGAATGCCATCTTTTCCAATAATGTTGAACAATGCAATCTAGTAATTTATATATTTTCAAAGTACTCATATTTTTATCAAGATCAATATCCATCGAGGGTAATGACACTAAAGGTTCTGTACATAAAAAATGCGATGGAGTCAGCGCGACTGGATTTTCAGGGTCGTTACTTTGAACACAAAGAGGACGCGAATTCAAAAGACACTCGATTTGTGTCAGAACAGTTAAAAATTCTTCGTAAGTAAGGATTTGATTCCCCACAACTCTATTTAAATGAAGTTTTACACTTTTTATATTGCTTTCCCAAATACCACCGAAGTGACTGCCATAAGGTACGTTCATTTTCCAAGAAATTTTGGTATTATTAAGTTCCTGTTGGAATGCATCTTTATAAGTTTTTGAAGTAGTTAATTGATATATTTCATCGAGGACTCTCTTGGCACCCACAAAATTTGTGCCATTATCTGAATATAAAACCTTACAATTTCCACGACGAGATAAAAATCTTTTGAAAGTGGCTAAGAAACAATCTGTAGAGAGCGAGGAGGCTAATTCAAGATGTATGGCTTTCGTACTTAGACAAACAAACAAACATACGTAAGCCTTTTGAGTTTTTACGCCACGATATTTTCCTATAGTAATGGAAAACGCACCAGTATAATCTACACCAGTGTGTAAAAAGGCTTTTGCCTGATTGACTCTTACGGCGGGTAAGTCAGCCATCATAGGATAGGTAGGTTTAGGATTAAGACGAAAACAACGATTGCATCTCCAAATTCTATTTCTGATGGCCTGACGACTAGATAGTATCCAATAATTTGTTCTCAGAAGATTTTGCAACAAATACGCTCCAGCATGTAAATGCAATTTATGGAAATAATCTATTAACAAAATGGTTAAAGGATCGGCTTTGGGCAACAAAATCGGATGTTTTTGTTCAAAACTACATTGGGAGTTGGACAAACGTCCACCTACTCTAATTATTCCATTTTCAATAAATGGATTCAAACGACGTATGGAAGATTTTACAACGAGATTTTGAGAAAGGGCTTTATATTCTTCAGAAAAATGCTTTTGCTGGACAGCTCGAATTAATTCAATTTCTGCAATTTTTAAATCAAATAGAGATATCCGTTTATTTAAAGACAATTTTCTAAGAAATCTCAATACGTATACTGTGGAATTTAAAAGTTTCGACCAACTGGAAAAATATTCAATAAGAGTATACAGCGGAGAAATTACACGAGTGACATTACCAAAGAAGGTTTGTGATCTATATTCAGAATCACAAATCATAATTTCCTGTCCGTTGACAGACTGAATAGGCCAATATTCTGGCTCCAACAGTAACCAATTTGGACCAGTAAACCATGTGGAATGGTTGACTAACGAAGAAGGAAACAAACCTCGAGAGGCGCAATCAACAACATTTTCCTTTCCAGGAACAAAAAACCAATATTCTGACGGAACCATCTAATACAATCATGGAATCACTTAAGGCAAAAATTTTATCAATATTATGTCTAGGAGAATAAGTTTCAATAGCATGTGAAAGAAGCTTTGAGAGAAGAAGCGCTCCACAAAGCTCTAATCGAGGAAGAGTTATTTTAGACATTGGAGATACTTTAGATTGAGAGTACAGTAAAGTAACTTTAACTTGACCTGTACAATTAACAACCCTGGAATAAACAATGGCTGCGTATCCAGCAGCACTTGCGTCTGAAAATCCTACAAAAGACAACGACGAATTAGGTGTAACTGCTATATGGCGTGGAATTTGTATTTTGTATAGGACATGAAATTCATTTTGAAACTTTTCCCATGCTATTTCGATTTCTTTTGGTACGGTACTATCCCAATCTACCTTTAGAGTCCAAAGTTTCTTTATCCAAATTTTAAGCAAGAGGGTTATAGGAGATAGGAATCCCAAGGGATCAAACATACGAGCAACAAGTGAGAGCATGTTTCTTTTTGTACAACGGGTCGATGAGGGTATTTCTAACCCAAAACTAAAATTGTCACATTTTTCTTCCCATTGCAATCCTAACACTTTGGAGACTGACTTATCAAATTGTTTGGTTTTGACCAATTGAAGGGGTTCGGGGATTGTCGATAGTAGATCGTTCGAGTTCGACATCCATTTGGTTAATTTAAAACCACCTTTTTGAAACAAATTCACTAACTGAGTGTGTGTAACTATAGCTTCAGAAACATTTGGAAAACTGCTAATAAAATCGTCTACATACATATCTCTTAAAATTGGGATGATAGCATCAGGAAAACTTTTAGATTCGTCATTACATAATTGTTTTATTACCCTGAGACTAAGATATGGTGAGGCTTTTACTCCAAAAGTTAAAGTATTTAATTGAAAAATAGAAATAGGATCATTGGTATCAAATCTCCACAAAACTCTTTGAAACGAACAATGAGATTCAACCACTTTAACCTGCCTATACATTTGCTTCAAATCAGCGACAATTGCGATTGGAAAAAGACGAAAATTCAACAATATTGTGGTAGGATTATTTTGTAATTTTGGACCTTTATAAAGAATTTCATTTAATGACGGTCCTTTACTAGTTTTCATAGAGGCATCAAAGACTATTCTACAAGGAGTGGAAGGGCTATCTGATTTAAAAACACAATGATGGGGAATATAATACGACAACGAATCAATGGTTTGAATGGGAACTAAACTCATGTGCTTTTGGTCTAAATAGTCTTGAAAGATATCACAGTAAAGTTTTCTAAGTTCTGGGTTTGGTGCTAGGCGATTTTCTAAGGACAACAATCTATTTTTAGCAAGAACAAAAGAATCACCCAGTACATTAGGATCATTTTGGAACGGCAATGAAACTGTGTATCTACTATCTGCATCTCTACATACATTTTCTAAAAATAAATTTTCACAAATTTCATCTTCTGATGAACTATTAGTAACAGTGGGCAAATCCTCTAATTCATACATTCTTTCGACCAAGGAATCTAAATTCAACAAAGGGTTACAGACGAAAGACAAATATGTGTGGATTTTTTCAAAATTTGGTGCAGCTGAGCCCATGACTACATAACCTAAACTAGTCTCAATAGCTGATAGAGAATCTTCGCATGACACTCTATTACAACCAATGATATTTGAAAAGACAGATAAGCCTAAAATACCATCTATCTTGCCAGGAAAAAAGAAATTCGGGTCAGCTAATTTCAAGTGTTCTATACTGTTAATACAGTCTTTGTCAACTGGTTGATCTGGCAACTTATTAGAGATTGTGTCTATAAGCAACACTTCTATAGGATATTGTATTTTTTTATCAAAATGGGAAAAGATAACAATGTTGGTTTTACCTACTATCGGGGTGGTTGATCCTCCTATACCAGAAACTGTCAAATTTAATTTCGAATAACTTAGGCCTAATTTTCGGGAACAATCAAAAGTAAGAAAATTAGCAGAAGAACCACTATCTAACAAAAATCTAACCTTGTGAGCACTACCCCATTTATCAACAACTTTAACCATTATTGTCCCAAACAGACTAACAGAACTCGATTCTGATTCATTTGGGATATTTTTAGAATGGCGGACATGTAAACTAGAAGGATTATCAGAAGAACCAGAGGTAGGCTCAGTACTAGTGGAGGGAAATGGAACATTCTCATTAGGCCGAGTAGTATTTGGCTTATGCAACTTGGAATGGTGCCTAGCTTTGCACACAACACAAGAAAATTTTGACGGACAATTGGATACTCGATGCTTTGAAGAAAAACAATTTAAACATAAATTATTTTCCTTCACTAATTTAAATCTGGATTCAAATGGTAGCCCTAAAAAGTGCTTACAGTCTTTAATTAAATGTGGGCCTTTTTTACAAACAACACAATCTATGGAGGAATACGTATTCTGTTCTTGCAAATGAAACGATTTGTTCGGTTTTTGAAACGAAAAATTATTTTTGGAATTCCTTGATCTATCATTTTTAATAAGAGATTTACTACGTTGGCGTAAAAATTTCAATAAATCATCATAAGCGGGTAAATCATTATTATTTCTTATTAAATCAAATGAATCTATGGTATCTTGTGGTAATTTTAACATAGCTAAATAAGTTAAAATATGATCATCTAAATTATCGAGATTTAATCGTTTTAGTGCAGAAACATTAGTATCAAACTTTTCCAAAAATATTTCCAAATATGATGGATTATTAGATTGCAAACCGCGAAAATTAACAATTCGATCCATATAGAGATTAAACAAATATTTTTTATCATTATATCTTTCAACAAGCATATTCCAAATAATGTCATAATTATTAGGAATGGGTTCTATTGAGCTACAGCTTTTCAAGGCTTTCCCGGAAATACAACTCAACAAATACTGTAGCTTATCGGACTTGGGATATTCTATTTTGTTATGAACAAATTGTTTGAAATTTTCATAGAAAACAGGCCACAGAGATATATCTTCACCATCAAACTTAACTAATTCAAATTTGGGCATTTTAATAGTAGAATTATTAGTACTATTGGGATTATTACTCAAAACAGCAGGTTTATTTATTAATAATGAAGCTAAATATTCAATATTGGAGTAGAGATCATAAAATGCATCTAAATGCGTATGGTATGCAACGCCAGCATCTGGCTCCATCTCTTGTTTTAATATAACGATATCTTGAACAATTTCCTCATATTCTGATAGAGTTTTTTCGAAAGTACTATATCTAACTGCAAAGTTACGCATTTTTGAGGCATTTTCTGGATCTTTTTCTAAGGCCGACCCGGCATCGTAACATAATTGAGCCCTACGAAAGATAGTTTCACGTTTAGAGCATAATCGCTCCAATTTTAGTTCGTTTTGACTTTTAGGCATGTTTAATAATAAATATTGAAATTCTTTCAAAAAATTATCAATGATGAAGAAATAAAATGGAACAAAACCCAAAATATGTCAAGAATAGTAGTTAGGTGTATATATTTTTTCAACAATTACTAAAATTTTATTAAACTAAATCCAAACAAATTATTTTTAGGTTTGCAAAATATCCAAATCAAATATATTTACTTAATCAAAATCGATTTCACTAAGCGATGGGTTCAGAAGCAAAAACACGAATTCAATGTTCCAACTATAGTCGACCGAAGAACAAGGTTTTTCGATACACGACAAAAAAAGGGTACACTACGATTTAATTAGATTTTAACACGACAAATATACTATACCGATTACAATTATAATTTTAAATAAATTTATCCAATGCGAAAAATACGATAGATCAGATCTTGAACCGGCAAAGCAACAACGAAATTGATTCAAGACGATCCGGCTAGAAGGCCAAACTTATGGGGTGGCGATTGGGCTATGCTGGTCTATTACGCAATCGAATTTAAAGCGGACTGTATGGAAATAATAACAAAAAAATTCTTACCTTATTTTAACTGGTAGGTCGAGAAGTCTTCAGTTATTAGTAAGGTGAAGGAAGGAGGGAGAAAGGGTTAATTTATTTTTTACTATAACTGAAACCGGCGTTTTTTGGCGACACTTGATAACTACAGGAAACGACTTAACAATTCAATTTGTTCTTACTTACTGACGACCACGACTAGTTAGTACTAACGAAAGGTAATTAAAGAGAAAACAAAAATTTAGTACAATATCTGGGCAAGAAAATAGGCCAGGTACTTCGAATGAAATAAATTTAATGAGGCCAAAACACATTAAAATGTACGAAAAAACCACAATACCTTTAGAAAAATATCAATTTTAACGTGAATATATTTTCATTGTGAATTACAAATTATTTAACTTAGAAAATATGTTTTAAAATATACTAATACAAGTTTTGAGAGCAACATATATTTTTTGTCACAAAAATTTACATAATCATTTAAATTAAAATTCCTTTTAGATTTACGTTTTAAGATGGCTAATTAACATTTAGATTTAAAATTGCACAACGTTACTTTAAAGGATAAAAATTTGTATGGCGATAAAAAATGGATATTTCTTTGATTTTTATTTTAAGTCAATTTTCAAGATTTCAATCAATAATAGCTTTGTTGAAAATTCATAAAAAACTTTAAAAATATGCTTGTAGGTACTTGAAAATGTACTCTTTCGAAAGCGGTATCTATTTTTCTTATGCATAGAATACTTTTTAAATAAGGCTCACTCATTATAAACAACTACAAAAAAATGTCATATTTTAATAAAATCGATGCCATTCTTCTCTGAAAGCCTTTTTTTAAATGAAAATATGGGAACATATTAAAAAAGGCTTGAATAACATATTACATATATATACAACACGCCTATTGCAAAGGTAAAAATATATGGGGCACGTAAACACAAGTGAAAAAGTTGCTTAAAAGAGAAAACGGAGCGCTTCCTAAACACAGCAGATGAACATAACCTAAAAAAATGGAGCAATGTTCACGCTGCAATGTTTTGTTATCTTTTTCGGCTGTCAAAGTTTTTGAATTTATAACTTATTATCAATAAATATGATCTGTTTGTTATAAAATAATTGTGTAAATATTTACAATGAGTGCGAACAGTGAAACAAATAATAATAATTCTTGTTTTATTTGTGAAAAACATTTAGAATGTGATAACGAAAAAATTGTTATTGTCAAACGTGGAATTGAAACATTAAAAAGTGTAAGTTTAGAAAGAAAAGATGATAGACACAAAATGCTTTTGGACTGTGATGAAATTAGAATGTAGACAAAAATATGTATTAAAAAAGAGGAGAAACGTTTTCATGATGCATGCGGAAGTTGTCAAACTGGTAATTGTACAAATCATAAAAAGGAAGACATTACAGTTTATGATGATGAAGATGATAATAGTTTAGATGGTAGCTGCCAAGAGACCCAAAATTATGATTTTACAGTTGATTCTATTATAAATGAAGTTGATTCAGACACAAATTTTACATCAGACGAAGATGAAAATGAACTTTGAATAATTTAGATTAATTAATTAAATGTAAACAGTGACGATCCAGTTCGATATACAATAAACGATTTTTCATTGCACCTTTTATCATTTTAGTACTTCATACTCATTTGATCCTTTATAACTTAGGAGGCAACATCATCGCGCGAAAAACGCGTTCCAAGATTGCAACTTTAATTTTGAATCCACAAGGAAAAGAAAAGGTTTTCCTGTAGTTGGCTGTATACCATCAATCACAAAATTGGAAAGAAATCCTTTGTAAAAGGTATAAAATTTTTTTATTAAAAATCCCTTAAAAGGGCTACATCACAACAAAACGTTTTCGATTTTTTATAAAAAATCATCATCAGTGTTCGATAAACTGGATGCTAGCTGAGCCACAAAAGAAAAATATCTGGGTAAAAACCCTTTACATATAATATAGATGCCTTAAAAGTGCATACTTCGATAAAAAGGCCTGTGATGGTCACATGGCAAACAGGATAATGCCCTAAGGTAAGGTATACAGGTTTCCCAACACGTGGGATCCAAATTGAGTTGATCACATTTCAATGACTTAATGGCAACTCATGAAGTATGCACTTTTAAGGCATCTATATTATATGTAAAGGGTTTTTACCCAGATATTTTTCTTTTGTGGCTCAGCTAGCATCCAGTTTATCGAACACTGATGATGATTTTTTATAAAAAATCGAAAACGTTTTGTTGTGATGTAGCCCTTTTAAGGTATTTTTAATAAAAAAAATTTATACCTTTTACAAAGGATTTCTTTCCAATTTTTTTAATTTTGAATATTCTGTCGAGATATCTGGCACACATATTCGCAATATAGTAAAGAATTGTGGTACAGAGCCCAATTTATGAAACATGTTAGTATGTAGAAATTACTCTAAAATTAAATTAAACATAAAAAGCGAGTCTGTGCCGCTTTAAGAAGAACAAAAAAATACAGTTTCTTCAAATAAACTTTTTTATCCCATGTCTAGATTTTGTGTCATAATGGAATTACTAAAAAACGATTATCTGTAACAAGAAATCGAACTTGACTGACATGGCAACATTTAGCGCGCCTATGAATATAATAATTATTGTTATCACATTACTGTGCCTTTGTTTCTGATAGTATAGTGTATAGTGTCACTGACACTGTAGTACTGCCGAGACACTGTTGCCGCACTGTTGAAAGTTCGGAGAACTATCGAAAAAAAATATTGATGATGCGCTGATGTAGCCTCTTAATAGAGTACATTTATTTTTAATTAAGTTAATTTAATTTTTAAATGAACTTTAGAAAACCTAATAAATAGTTAGTAAAAGAAATATTTTTTTGAGAAATTTTGATATATTTTCATTTTATATGTTTATAGATATTGAAATAATTAACTTAGAAATATAAGTATGTACTTTAAAATTATAGTTTTTCAAATTATTAACTTAATTCAAAAAGAAAATAATATAGGATACATGCACGCGCATGTAATTCGTTCAGGTAAGTACATACTTACAAGAAAAACCAAAGTTTTCAGTTCTTTTTCCAGAAATTCAAAAAAAAATTCCAAAATTTTTCCACTGGCCATAAATTTTTTTTGAAAATTTTTGGAAAATCTTTACCTCAAGCCCTTAATAGATCTGTAAAGAGTGTGTTCACCAATTTTCAGATTAATTGATACAAAACTAACCGAATAAAACCGTTTTAAAAATTTTTGGTTTTCAACCCTTATTAAAAATAGGCTATATCTCATAAAATAATCGAGATCTAAAAATAATTTTAAGACCAATCTTTAAGGTTAAATCACTCTGATGACTATTTTATTTTTCACTGTTACATTTTTTTATTATTTCATTATTTTTAAAATACAGAACTTTTAATGAAAAACCAACCCTTATTTCCCTATTTTTGTAAAATGGAGACGGTTTAGAATTGTAAACTTTTTCTTATATAATAATAGACAATTTCAACTACCTATTCCCAAATTTTCATCCTCCCTTTAATTTTTTTGAGGTTTTTGTAAAGTTGTGTGTTCCTTGATCGGGCTATAGTGTTTGAAAGATCACTATATAAGTACCCATTCGGCGGTCCAAATTGTAAAGAAAAATTCACTAAATACTATATTAAGTTTTTTAGTGAGTTTTATCTTGAAACCGAAATTCACAATAATGCGCTTAGTGAATTGTACCATAAATTATCTCAGCAATTAGAAGGCTTTAAGCAATTAGCGACTTTTCCACGACTGGGAAGTAAAAAGTGCACTTAGTAAGTTTTACCTGTAATAGGACGAAATACTAATATCAAAACAGCGGTTTCTGTTGCGTTGCTTTTTTTCTATTGATAAAGTGATTACTGGAGATTTATGGAAATTCGGTAGAAAATCAATGTAAACTCATTACTCAGGGAATTTTGGGGATCGCTGATTACGAATATTATGAAGGCGATTATCTTCGAGACAACTGGTGTCCAGGGCGACCCTCCTCTCCTAGAGTTTTGTGGAAATTCAATACAAAATATCATGTCGTCAGTGGTCTCCAAGGCACTCTAAGGCCTTTCGCACACACAGCTACTAAAAAGAAACTAAACTAGTTGGTAACTAGAATTATCAACTGGTTATTAACTATGGCTCGCACACTACGCTACTGAAAATTAATAAAACGAGTCACTTCTTGAATGTACATACTTTGTACTGAGTAGCTTTGTTAGGCGGTGTTTAAGTTTATATAATATATTGTTCTGAAGCTATTTTCTTGTGGAATTTTTGTAATCAACAAGTTTTTTATGGGAAATAAGCCACAATTTTACTAAAAAAAATGATTTTATTAACGTTTCGACGTCCAAATCGGATGCCGTTGTCAAAATACAAAAAATATTAATGAATTAGACAAAAATGTTGTTGCTGAGTAAAAAATGCTTCTAATAATTTATTTAATCTGACTCATTTATATCGGCAATTCAGACATATACATTTTAAAGTAGAAGACTTTAAATGATATTGTTGTTATTATTTACTATCACCGTTGCATGTAGTTGTATTTTTAAAGACAGATCACATGTTATGATTTTTTTGTGACGGATATTCTTGAGTTGCCGTTGATTTCATGTAATCGAATGAACTATCTTTTAGTAAAGTCGTCCCAGGAACACAACTCGTAAATATTGGCAATATCATATATGTCTGAATTGCCGATAAAATGAGTCAGATTAAATAATTAGAAGAAGTTTTTACTAAGCAACAACATTTTTATTTAATTCATTAATATTTTTTTTTTGTATTTTGACAACGGCATCCGATTTGGACGTCGAAATATTAATAATAGTAGATTATACCTATCTATCTATCAATCGGTTTTAAAACGTCTTGCGACGTTGTCCGATGCCTAATTTCCATGACACTCTATCATCCCATTGGCCCTCTCTAAGATCTCTTGCGCTCATCGCCTTCGTTACTCCCTCTCTCCAAGATTTCTTGGGTCTTCCTCTCTTTCTGCGGTTTGGTGGTACCCATTGCATAATTATTTTAGGGAGTCTTGAGTTATCCATCCTCTGGACGTGTCCGTACCATATCAGCTGTTTTCTTTCTATGTCTGTTGTTAGAGAGCCGTCAACCCCCATTCGCTGTCTTATCTCATCATTACGTATTCTCTCTCTGCGTGACACTCCTACTGATCTTCTAAAAGCGTCCATTTCTACTGCCTCCAGTTTTCTTCTGTTGTTTTCGGTTATCCGCCAAGTTTCTGCTCCGTAGATTATACCACGAGTCAATAATGATGGCTATTATTCCCGAGGAGTATTTACGAACCGAGCCGCGTTAGCGGCGAGGGAGTAACATTCCGAGGGAATGAGAGCCATTATTGCGAGTAGTATACTCTACTTTATCTACGACAAATTAATTAATTTAAGATTTTTAATGAACAACTTTATTTGTTAAAAACATTAAAATTGGTAATAGTACAATTAATAGTACAACATAGATTTAATCATTGAATAGAATGACCATAATGAAGACGGTTTATATTTTGCACTTAATTCAGCGAAATAGGCCAGCAGAACATTTTCGGAAAATGATTTCGCGTTGTTTCGAACACGCCATTCGTTGAAGGTTGCGTACTTTTTATTATAAATGGATTTCGATGTTTCAGGTATTAAGGTAGATGCTGTTGCTGTAGCTAGTTCTACAATTTCTGGTGGTGTACAATTAAAAGATTCTTTATTTTCGTCCATCTCAACACAAACTGTCAAATATACTATTCGTTTGACAGTGACACTTTTTGAGGTTGATTATTTTGTTTCCGTGGTGAATTTTGTGATTGTTGTGCCAGAGGGATTAATAGCTATTAATCCCGCATTATTAATCCCTAAGGGATTATTATATGGCATTATATTGCAAACACCACAAGTATAATACATATATTATGTATCAGTCGTAGATAAAATCATTTTTTAGTAAAATTGTGGCTTATTTTCCATCAAAAATAGTTTTAAGTTTATATAGGCACGGATGTTTTCCACTTCTTGCACTAATTTTATATTAAACGACTCTTCCACCAATTTCGCATGTTAAACTTTAATAAAATATCACAAAAGGCTAGAAACTAGTCCCCAAGCGACCTGCATGTCCAGTCCGCTGTCGACTAATCACTCCCGCATTAAAGACCGGCTGCTAACTAGTAGCGCTGTATGCGGACACTCATTAAAATACATTGGCAGTGACTACTAAGTAACTGATTGGTAACTAAAGTTCTCAACTCGTTTCTTTTTAGTAGCTGTATGTGCGGATGGCCTTAGGGTAAAAACATGCCGAAGATATATGGATGAGCGCGGTGTACGTCGCGATCGCGGTCGAGGTTTACATCGATGACGGGCAGAATATACCGAAGATACTTTCCGTATCCTGTTTTGGTGTTGTTCTTTGTTTCCTTCTGGCATTTTTACAATTAACTATTTTCTATGGGAAATGAGCCAAAATTTTACTAAAAAAATGAATTTATTAACGTTTCGAAGCCCAAATCGGGTTTCGTTGTCAAAATACAAAATAATTCTAAAATAAACAAAAATGTTGTTGCTAAGTAAAAAAATTCTTCTGATAATTTATTTAATCTGACTCATTTATATTGGCAATTCAGACGTATATCATACATTTTAAAGTAGAAGACTTTAAAATGATATCGCCAATATTTATGAGTTGCGTTCCTGGGACGACTTTACTAAAAGATAGTTCATTCGATTACATGAAATCAATCCCAACTCATGACTATCCGTCGCAAAAAAAAATCATAGCATGTGATCTGTCTTTAAAAAGACAACCAAATGCAACGATGACAGTAAAATTCTCGCGTTAGAGATTTCATAGTAAATCACGAGGGAAAACCAGGAAAAACCTCGTAATACTATCCCGACATCGTAAGTATTTGGTCTTACATTTAATTTACCTTCAGAAAACTAATATCAAATTCTGACTTTAATATGTTTAAATTATAAATAATATTAATAATACATAGATATACAATAAGTAATACTAAAATATAAAATTTGTACTAACTCGATATGTTATTGATTTACTAATCGTGGTATTTTCTTTCTATTGACTTCCTCTTTCAGTATGGGTAACCACATCCTACTGCATTCTACCGAGGAATTTGCGACACAATTGGTTTCATTTAGCATAATTAAAGCCGCTTCTTTGATTTTTCTCTTTTTACTATCTGATTCTTTCAGGACTATACTTGAATCTCTCCACTGAACTCTGTGTTCATTATCCCATGCGTGTTGACATATTTGAGATCTATCAAATTCTCTATTTTTAATATAAGATTGATGTTCACTTATTCTAACGTTTACTGGTCTTGATGTTTCACCTAAATAAAATTGTTCGCATTCACAAGGTATTTTATAAATGCAATTCTTTGTTCTTTCTTGTTCACTGTTAGGTTTAGTTTTAGATAGAATAGATCTCAATGTGTTTGTTGTTTTGAATGTTGTTGAAATGTTGAATTTATTTCCTATTGTTTTAAGTTTCTCGGATAGTCTTTTATACAGGGTTTTTCATTAATAATTGTCCATATAGTAACTGGAGAAACCTTAGCACAAAATACGAAGATTTAACCTAAAACACTTAAATAAAATGTGGTTCCTTACTGAGTTACAGGGTGTTTTATCTAAAAATTAAAAAACTATTTTTGCTCAGCATTTTAAAATTGTTCGACTTATCCTTTTCAAGCTTGGCAGAAAGTGCGACTACTATACACCCTACTAAATTATGATAAACAAACGTTTCTAGCTACTACCAGAGGCGTGCGACAGGGGATAGTGAATGGTTGACCCTTCTCAAATTCTACGCCACTGGAGGAATTACTAGTTTAGTGCCATTTTCAGATTCTCCAATACTTTCTACCTAAATAATGTACTCTTCATTGGTAACGATAAAGTTATTAGTTTTCGAGATATTTAAAGTTAAAAATGCAACGGCACAGTTATTTTAATTAATTTATGATATGATTCATATGATTAAAATTTAAAAATTATTTGTACCCAGTACTTTAAAGCTATTTGGCGTATCGTTTTCATACTTGGCAGAAAGTGCGACTACTATACACCCTACTAAATTATGATAAACAAACGTTTCTAGCTACTACCAGAGGCGTACGACAGGGGATAGTGGCTGGTTGACCCTTCCCAAATTCTACGCAACTGACGAAATTGCTATTTTAGTGTAATTTTTTGATTTTCCAATACTTTTTATGTAAATAATATACTCTTCATTCGTAACGATAAAATGATTAGTTTTCGAGATATTTGAAATTAAAAATGATGCGACCCAATACATTAATCAAAATAACCGTGTGGTTTCATTTTTAACTTCAAAGATCTCGAAAACTAATGACTTTATCGTTACGAACTAAGAGTATATTATTTTCATAGAAAGTATTGGAGAATCCAAAAATTGAACTAAAATAGCAATTCCGCCAGTGGCGTAGAATTTGGAAAGGGTCAACCATTCACTTTCCCCGTCGTACGCCTCTGGTAATAGCCCGAAATGTTTGTGTAACGTAATTTAGTAGTTTGTATAGTACCTATATTTTCTGCCAAGTATGAAAAGAATACGTCGAATAGTTTTAAAATGCTGAGCAAAAATATTTTTTAAATTTTTAGATAAAACACCCTGTAACTCAGTAAAGAACCATATTTCATTTAAGTGTTTTAGGTTAAATCTTCGTATTTTGTGCTAAGGTTTCTCCAGTTACTATATGGACAATTATTAATGAAACACCCTGTATATGGTATTGTTATTTTTCTCGTATTATTTCTTGTGAATGTTGTAGGATCCTGTTCTAAGGGTATATATAATACTTATATGAAATTATATAAATTACAGGTATATATAATACCTGTTTTGGTATCGACATCGCTGTAAACTGCGATGCAAGGTTGCGAGGTTGAACGGGTGACACATCCTTGGTATGTTCGATCTTATAAGAAAATGAAGGTTTGTTTTGATATCGATGTAGCGACCGCGATCGCGACCTACACCGCGCTCATTCATGTATCTTCGGCATGTTTTTACCCTAATAGTCCAGAGAAATAACGCTTTTGTCAGGACACTTGAGCAGCCAGGTAGCAAATGGTTTTTTTTGGGTACTACATTTGCCTGCATAGAAATCGGCCCACTTAGAAATTTGGCCATATTTTATTTCTAGAATTTCCTAAACCTATTATCCGATTTAAGTTATTATTTTTTTAATTGTTATAGCCTTATTTTAAACAGATACATTTTTATTGTATACCGGGTGTATGAATCAAACTGTGTTTTTTTTCTCAAAGTTCACCACACCCTGTGGAATATCCTAGCCTTTATAAAATACTGAAATTAAAACCCAACTATAGTATCATGTTTTCTCAACATTCTGTTTTTAGATTTATTAACTTATGTTGCACCATAAAAAAGTTTAGGAACTTTAAAAATAGCCATGTTTTTCATCAATACATTTTTTAAATAAGTATGACAAACTTTAAGAGATAATTTGATTAGTAATGAATTAAGATAATTCTACATGAAAAAATAATGACAGTTCGTTTTATAATCGTATGTCCGCCAATGCTTTGATTCCCAGATAGAGGGTGTTCAAATTTTTCTTACAAACTGACGATTTATTTATTGCTTTAAAACCGGTTGAGATATGCAAATAAAATTTGGTGAGTTTTACGTCGCAGTTATTGCATATTTTTTTGACATACAATTAAGAATTTAATATCCACCATTGGCGCGCATACGGGTAATATGACCGATCATCTTACCCGTATGCATGCCAATGGTGAATATAAAATTCTTAATTGTATGCCAAAAAATGTGAATTAATTACGTGTTAAAACCCACCACATTTCATTTGCATATCTCAACCGGTTTTAAAGCCATAAATAAATCGTCAGTTTGTAAGAAAAAATTCAACATCCCGTATCTCGGAAACAAAGCATTTGCGGACATACGATTATAAAGCAAACTGTAATTTTTTTCATGTAGAATTACCCCTTAAAGTTTGTCGCACTTATTTTGAAACACCTTGTATTGACGAAGAACATGGCTAGTTATTAAAGTACCTATCTTTTTTATTATCCAACATAAGCCAATGAATCAAAAAACAGAACGTTAAGAAAACCTGAGGCTATAGTGGGGTTTTAATTTGACTATTTTATATATGCTAGAATATTCCACAGGGTGATGTTAACTTTGCGGAAAAAACAGTTTGATTCGTACACCCGGTATACAATGAAAATTTACCTGCTTGGCAACAATATTATTATAGCGGTATTGTTGAAGAAAAAGGATATAACATATTCCTATAATTATTTAAATCGGACAAGAGGTTAAGGAAAAATGACCAAATTTTTAAGTGGGCCGATTTCTATGCACGTAAGTTTATATACCTAATACATTATAAATACAGAAATGCCCGTCACAATTCGGACGAGAATTTTAGTTATTAACCCGGGAACAGTCGCACCGTTAGAAAAAATCTCACATTTTATCCTTTTCAGTGATAACTTGATGAACAATTTTGCAACAGAACGTTCCACTCGTAAGTGCCCCGAGGAAGATTGTTGTAACGCATATGATTTTTTTTTATTTTTTTATTTTTTTTTTGGAATTTATGTCTTTGGTGAGAACCAATTAGCTTTTCAATTGTTCGAAATAGATATTTTTAACATAACAAGTAAATAAAAATGTTATAAAATAGAAATTTGTTTTAAATTCCTATTCAAATTCGTATTGTGAGACTTTTTCTCTACGCGCGACTACTTAGGTGACAGAAGGGAGCGCGACTGCTCCCGGGTTGAGAAATAAGAGTCAAAAAATGGCAGGTTATTTTTTTAAATCGCTACAGGTAAAAATAGGGTAATTAAATCTTATTTCGGGTATTCAACTGTTAATATATCAGCAAAGGTTTAAAGGGCAGTTTTTGAATTTTGGTCCGATTATTTGTTGCTTCGAAAATTACAAAGTAAATCTAAAATTTCTTAAATTAAAAATTTGCTATAACTTTTGCAAAAGTTGACTTAAAACTTTGATATTGTTTCTATTGTTAAATTTTTTATAACAAATTCCGATCACTTCAGTCGCAAAAGCAAGTTTGGAACTGGAATTCAGTGGGTTAAAATATATTATAAGAATAGCTATACTCTAAAAATCTGTGGAATTTATTCGTCCACGAAAGTGGACGAAAGAGTCCTGGCTACTAGACTAATAATAGAAAATGGTTAATATTATGCGGTAATATTGGTAAAACTATAAAATAAATTGGAAGTGAATATTTTTTACGTGGTTGCAAAACGGACTAAACTGGATTAGAGAATAATAACAAAAATTATACGTTTTCTTATTTAGAAGTGTTGCTCATAATTTAAAATAACTCTTATTATCCTTTATAATGTAAGAATTGTACGTTCGTTCCTATGTAAAGTAAACAAGTCTTGACGACACATGAAATGCAGTGCCATTTTGATATCACAAATGGTTCTTTACGCGATGTAAGGATTGGAATCTACACAAAGCTATATTAACTGTTAAAGTTTATACGCCGTTCTCTGTCTACCCCGAATACAAATAAATTTCAACACAATAGTTAAAATTCCTAAGTCCTGGTAATAGACGAAGAGCTAGAGCCGAAAAATCATCGTCATAAGTAATATGGAGTTTTTCCTGTGAAATGTGTCCATTGTATATTGACAATTATGACCCCTTTCAGGTTGATACCTCAGTGGATACAGTAAGTAACAATAAGGGATGAAAGGGGAAAGTTAGTGCAGTCGTTAAAGGTTTTCACCTCCTATATTGCTAAACTTTCATCGATTTGCATGAAAATTGGTAACTAGCTAGAGCATATCTCAAGAAACAAAACTGATTTGGTGCCAACTTGCACTTTTACCCTGGTGTTGGATACCACCCCTTCCCGGGGGTGAAAACTTCTTCTTCTTCTTCTTCCTTCTTGTATGTAGGCTTTAAAGCTTGTTTCTTCTTCAATATTATCCTCCTAAATTGTTTAGGTTATCGCACCACCTTTTTCTTGGTCTGCCAATACTTCTTCGTCCATTTGGTGACTTATCTCGTGCTATTCGTACTATCCTATCCTCTGCCATTCTACTAATGTGTCCGTTCCACTCCTGTTTCCGTTTTGTCACCCATCCATTTATGTCTTCTATATTGCATGATCTTCTTATGTTTTCGCTCCTCTCCCTATCCAACAGACTTTTCCCTGATATTCGTCGGAGTATTTTCATCTCTGTTGTTTCTAGTAGTCGTCTCGTTTTAGATGTGTCAGGCCTTGTCTCCGCCGTGTATGTTAATATAGGTCTAATTGCTGCTTTATAAATTCTTGCTTTTGTGTCTTGTCTTAAGTGTTTGTTCTTCCAGATTGTGTCATTAAGAGATCCCGCCGCTTTACTTGCTTTTAAGCTTTGTTGTCGTACTTCCGTAATTTCCGGTGAAAACTATTTTATTAAAAATGACCCCACAAATATATCATGTTATTAAAATAAATCAATACTTTTTGAGTTATTAAAGATCAAAGATTTGACTATTTAAGAGCACATGCGTGATGATACGGAAAAATATTATTTTTATATTATTTCGATATTTAATTAAATTTTTTCTATCAATACAAACTGAATATGTCCAGAAACTGGGGGTGTCCAATGGGGGTATATTTGGTATATTTGAATAAATTTTTTGCTAAATTTACAATATCGAAATATTATAAAAATAATATTTTACTAACATAAAATTAATTCATTGTTCTTTTTATTATTCGTATCTTCAAGCATGTGCTCTTAAATAGAGAAAAGTCTTTGATCTTTAATAACTCAGAAAGTATTGATTTATTTTAATATCATGATATAACAAATTTTACTTAAAATTTGTCCCTCTATCGATTTGTGGGGTAATTTTTAATAAAATAGTTTTCAGCCCGAGAAGGGATGGTATCCACCCCCAGGGTAAAAGTGCAAGTTGGCACCAAATCAGTTTTATTTTTTGAGATATGCTCTAGCTAGTTACCAATTTTCATGCAAATCGATGGAGGTTTAACAAAATAGGAGGTGAAATCCTTTAATGACTACACTAACTTTCCCCTTTCATCCCTTATTGCTACCGGACTGGGACGTTTCGCCGTCGCCGTTTCGCCGTCGCCATTTCGCCGTCGTCGTTTCGCCGTCGAGCCACTTTGCCGTCGGCCGTTTCGCCGTCGAGCCAGTTCGCCGTCGGCCGTTTCGCCGTCGCCATCCCGGCATTGTTTAAGTTTACAAGAACGTGATAACATACTAACTTCTTTTATACTAAATGTCAGTGTAAATAAAATGCTGATGTTGCTAGTAAAACCAAAAACAAATCATTAAATAGATAAATATGACTATTATCACATTCCCGGAAATAAACAATATTGGGAAAAGGGATTTCAATTTCAATTGTTTTTACTGTATCACATATAAAAAACTTCATTATGCAAAAGTGATAGTATATAATCGTTCGAAAACCATTCAAAACTTATATACAAGTAATGATCATCCCGAAATTATAAGTACGAATGCTAACAACGAAATGGCGACGGCGAAATGGCTCGACGGCGAAACGGCGACGGTGAAATGGCGACGGCGAAACGGCGACGGCGAAATGTCCTAGACCCTATTGCTACTTCCTGTATCCACTGAGGTGTCAGCCTGAAAGGGGTCATAATTATCCATATACAATAGACACATTTCACATGCCAAACTCCATATTACTTATGACGATGATTTTTCGGCTCTAGCTCTTAGACTATAACGTCTAATAACTAAATTTATCTCGAAGTGAAGCAGCAGTAGCTTTAAGTGCTTACGGAGATATGTATTTGAAATTCAGTTTGGGTATCTTTATAATTGTTCGAACTTTCAGCGGAATTCTTGATTAAGCAGAATTTTAACATGATTGTTGCAAGTGTCGCAGTCGTTAATGTTAATAATTGGTAACACCTTTTTTTTCAGAAAATTCTAAAGAAATACAATATAAATGGAAATAATACGTTGGTGGTAGCATAGTCTAGCCGGTATGTTCTAAAACACCTTAATTTGGTTAAATCGTGTATGATCCTTTTTTTGTTTAATCGCTTCCAAATATTATTAGAAGTGATAATCTCACTATGAGGACACTTCAAATAAGGGCTAAGTTTTTTGTTAAACAATTTAAAAAAATATCTACAAAATAGAATTAATTGCAAATTTAATGTTGTTCTGAAGCTATTTCCTTGTGGCATTTTTATAATCAACTATTTTCAATGGGAAATAAGCCGCAATTTTACCAAAATAATTATTTTATTAACGTTTAGACGCCCAAGTCGGGTGTGGTTGTCAAAATACAAAATAATACTAAATTAAACAAAAATGTTGTTGCTTAGTAAAAAATTCTTCTAATACTTTTTTTATTCTGACTCATTTATATCGGCAATTCAGACATATATTATACATTAAATTTTAAAGTAGAAGACTTTAAAATGATATTGCCAATATTGATGGGTTGCGTTCCTGGGATCACTTTACTAAAAGATATATTAAAAATAGAGAAATTTTTGTGAACATCAGTCTTATATTAAAAATAAGGAATTTGATAGATCTCAAATATGTCAACACACATGGGATAATGAACATAGAGTTCAGTGGAGAGACTCAAGTATAGTCCTGAAATAAACAGATAGTAAAAAGAGAAAAATCAAAGAAGCGGCTCTAATTATGCTAAATAGAACCTATTGTGTCGCAAATTCCTCGGTAGAATGCAGTAGGATGTGGTTACCCATACTAAAAAAAAGTCAATAGAAAGAAAATACCACGATTAGTAAGTCAGTAACATATCGACTTAGTACATATTTTATATTTTAGTATTATGTAAAGGAAGTCAATGCAGTGGTACCACAAGGTAGTGTGATAGGACCGGTCCTATACCTATTATACACTAGTGATATCCTTGAAGTAGATCATAACACAATAGCTACCTTTGCTGATGACACTGCCGTCTTAGCCGTAGGTGAAGACCATGAAGAAGCAGCAAGAAAACTACAAATATCTGTTAACAGACTTAACGAGTGGACTAAACGCTGGCGAATTAAATTAAACGAAATGAAGTCAGTGCATACAAATTTTACAAACAAGAAAAATCAATACATTCCTGTTAACGTAAATAATACTCAGATACCATATGCCGATACCGCAAAGAATTTGGGTATTACACTAAACGCTAGGCTACCCTGGAGGGCCCATGTTAAAAAGAAACGAGAACAGCTTAACATGGAGTATAAAAAAATGTATGGGTTATTGGGAAGACAATCCACTCTCTCGATCTACAATAAAATACTTTTGTATAAACAGATTATAAAACCTATATGGACATATGGCATCCAGCTATGAGGCTGCGCTAGTAATACAAATTTAATTATCATTCAGCGATTCCAAAACAAAGTGCTAAGGAGCATTGTCAACGCTCCATGGTACTATAGGAACAGTGACCTCCATAGGGACCTAGACATGGATACTGTTAACAAGACCATAGAAAAATTTGCCAAGAGTCACCAACAACGACTTCTTCAACACGTCAATGTTGAGGCCATCCACTTCCTCGACAACATGGATCTAGCTAAAAGACTCAAGAGGAAGAAACCCTTCGAGTTATTTAAGTGAAAAATAGTGCACGGTGCAAGTGATGGTACAAGTTAACATTTTTGTGCAATATATTAACAGAACCTAAGGGGTACTATCGAGTTTGTCCTTAGTCTTAAATTTTTTAGTAATAATTTAGGTTAGAAATAAGTTGCTCATTGATCACATTATTTGATCAGATTGTAATGTCCTTAAGTATCTTATTGGTGTTTAATAAATAAAAAAAAATTTCCTTTCTCCGAATTCATAGTATATTGATGTTACAGCAGTAATTTATGTTCCACTTCGTTCTGTACATTATTCAGGTTTTATAAATTTATCGATTTGTGTAACCCGTAATTTTCAAGAGCGCCACTGATCAGGAATTGCATCTAAAACTGACTCACTCAAGGACACGATGAGACATGTGTTTGAAATCAGCTGTAGCATTTTGTCCTCATTTTTTTGTTGCTTCTAATGGTTTAATTAAAAAATGTCCAATTAAAAATTTCCTCTAATTGCACTTCAAGGCTGACAGATTTATTAAAGTAATTTATTATCTTTCTCAAGAGATTGGAAATATTAACAAGCTACAGTCTTAAAACGAACAAAACAATGTAGCTCTTATGGACCTGTCATCATTATTAAAGCTTAGAGATGTTTTAGAAAAATTAATAGTGGAAAAGTGCTGGAACTTTAAGAATATTTACTATAAATTGGTAGTACTTAGGAAAAGCTTTTATTCCTACTTATCATGTACATAGACTTTTCCAATTAGATAATGTATCGTTGATGCTCTTTACGATAAAAACTATTCAGTTTGGAGTGTTTTAAGTTTCTATTTTATTCGAAAAGACTGTTTTTCCTCAAAATAAAATTTCTGCTTCTTTTATATTACAATATATTGTTAAACTTCTTTAAATCAACTTTATCCAAACCAACACAACTTTACAATACTTTAAAACAATTTTAACAATCTGATAACTATATACTTCAAATACTTTAATACAACTGCTCTTAAAATATTAAACACATAAATTATGTTTATATAGGTTCTCTTACGTACTAGACGTCACTAGACATTTCTGGGTTATTCCATGACATCTAGATCTAGAACATTCTCGTAAGGGACTACTTCTTCTGTCACGTCAAGGGACTTATATGTAGGATCAATCTGCGGAACTGTCGTAACACTGCTCCCTACTTTATAGTTATTCGCCTCGAATAACAGTTCCTGGTCTATCAGGGTCTGGTTGAAGCCAACGGGGTGGATCAGTTCCATGATATGGGGCTAATCTCTTGATATGGACTACCTTGGTTTTACTTCTAGCTAAAAACTGGATGTGGTAGACTAGATTGTTTATTTTCGTTAAGATGGTGTACGGGCCTTCCCACTTTCGTAGAAGTTTCGGACAAAGCCCTCTCTTGCGTGTGGGATTGCATAACCATACTGGGTCACCTCCTTCGAAAATTGTCCCAGTATCATGCATATCGACCCTGGACTTAGCTTTATTACTTTGGATTTTTAACTGGAAACTTTTACGAGCAAATTGGTAGACTTTTTCCAATTACTTTTTCTTAAGTTTTTAACGTATATGAGGGATGAAGGTTCTTCTTCGTAGGGAGGCAATCTTTCGAAAATAATATTTTGAGGAAGCTTCATTTCTCTTCCAGTGACCATCATCGATGGAGAATAAGCGGTTGCTTCATGTTCGGAATTTCTGTAGGCTAACACATAGCTAACAATTAAAATATCCCTATAATTTTTATTATCAGCAATAAACATTAAAAGGTATTGACAAATAGTTATATTACGCCCTGGATCACTCCGTCTGATTGTGGATAGAGAGGTGTAGTTCGAGTTTTCTTAATACCCAAGATTTTCATTAATTCTTGCCAAAATTTTGATTCAAAATTTCATCCCTGATCAGAATGCAGCTCTTAAGGAACTCCATATCTTAATACGATGTGTGCTACGAATGCTTCTGCTACAGTAGGAACGGGTGCAATTGATTAGGAAGGGGTGCAATTTCTGACCATTTTGAAAAATAATCCATTGCGACCATAACGTTTCTATTTCCTTTGTTACACTTCTTTTAAATCAACTTTGTTCAAACCAATACAATATTACAATACCTTAACAGCTTTAACAAACTAACAACTATAATCTTCAAATACTGGAATACAACTTTCTTGAAATGTTAAACACATATGTTTATATAGATTTTCTGACGTTCTAGACGTCACCAGATATTTCTGGGTTATTCCATGACATCTAGAACATTCTCTTACCTGACTACTTCTTCTGTCAAGTCAAGGGACTTTTTCTATGTAGGATAAATCTACGGAACTGTCGTAATAATATCTTGTTCACACTACGATATATTTTTACCTATATTGGGTCGACTTTTTTTCTTTTCTAGTACCCTGTATGATTATATCTAACGCATTTGAGTCCCCATCAACGAAAATTGATAACCGTATCTAAAAGTTTCTTTGTCCATATCAGCGTGGAATAAGTCTTCTACATTCGACATTCTACATGACATATTTTGTACGTCCAAGACCTCTCTTACCCTCTATCTTTCGTTCTTCCCATAATATGTGCCCTAAATATGCAGTCCTTCCTCATTGCTGACTCTGTCCTTCCTTAATATTATAAGCATTCGGCATAGACACCATATTTTAAAAATTTCAAATTTATTAATGGATCTGACCTTTAACGTCCATTCTTACATTCCGTACAGGAGAACAGGCCAAACGTAACCCTTTAGCATCTTGTCAGAAATGTACATGGAGTTTCGAAAAAGCATTTGTGTCCTCTTCTACTCTGCTCTTTATTTCAGTCTCAACGTCCCAACTATAGTTTAGCAGACAACTCTAGTATTTAAACTGCCTGGCTTGCTTGATTTGTTCTTTAGCAACATATATTTTAGTATTTGGATAATTATGTCTTCCTTATTACAATTGCTTTTTTCTTTTTGATATTTATTTTTAAACCCAAAGCTTCGCTTGCAAATGTTAGATCATTAAAAATGATCATACACCCATGGTCAAAAAATCTGGACACTTACATTTTGTATGTTTTTTAAATGATCTAGGTGTTAACTGGTTTAACCCATGAAGTAAACAATAATGTAAATCGTTTATTGAAAATAGTAATCAGGAAGTAATAATAGGAAAACTAAGTAAAACAAAAGAAAGTAATAAGTAACGCAAAAAAATAATATTGTTCAAAAAATTAAACAAAAAAAAATACAATTTTAATTGCCCACCGTTCTAGATCTCCCCTAGATATGTGAGGTATTTCAATACGCCTGGGTTAGGGTGATCAAATCATAAACTTGAAAAAACGGGACACATCCAAGGAGGGTTTGGAGGTGATACCCTCTAGCTGAAGGGGTTCCGAGGGGCCATTAACGAGATGTAATCATGTTTTGTGACACTGAGGCGGTGTTTTACAATTAGAATTAGAAATATGCTTTCTTGTCATGGAAAATGGTATAATTTTATCGACAAAGCTTATGAAAAGTCCCGAAAACAAAACAATAACAATACAATTATTTACTAAAATTACATAAATTGTCAATTAAATAAAAAAAAAATAATAATAAAGTAAACAGAAACAATCAATTGCAAAATTTAAAAATTTAAATAAATGGCAAATTGCATATTGCATTTTACCTTAGTAACTAATAAGTTTGAAAGTTCGGCTGCTGCATACGACACCCAAAGATACATAAAACACATACTTGTACAAAGGGTACTGTAATTTCTTAGTTATTAATTAAGAAATTCTTCTACTGAATAATATTGTCTTTCAGATGGGTAGATTTTTGTCATTTTACGGAACTTGGAGAAAGATATTGCAGATTTAACCTTTAACTACACGCGCTGGCGTACTTTGTACGCCAGATATACGAGTTCTCCTGCAAATATAATATTTAAAAATTTAATTTTTGACCTTGTGTATCTCTCTAACCTATCACTGGAATGTGCTTTACAATTTGGTTTTAGTTTCGTTATAATCGGCTTTCTGGGAAGCATCGTAAAATTTACAGTTTATTATTTGTTGTTTCCGGTGGTGGACAATATACGCCACGATTATATTAATATAAGTAGTAATATAAGTACATATTTCAATTGTTTTTTAGTCATTATGGCACAAAATGTGTTTGTCTTTATAAACAATAATTTTTCTCCTGTAAAAATCACATATAAAAAAAATTTTTATTAGTAATTTTATTTATCATGGAATCCAGTTATTTCATGATTCCAGTTATTAATCCCAATTGGCTTACTGAGAAGGAACTCCAAGTATTCACTGATGCCGAATAAGGTTTATAACAAACAACTAAGTGTATTCTTTCAACAAAAAAAATAAACAAATCCGCTATTTTTAAGTGTATTTTCTTGTGGCGTGTAAAGTACGCCACGCGTGTAGTTATGCTATAACTTGATGCGCGGGTAGTTAAAGGTTAAGTTGTAAAGGGAGACGGTTGTACAGTTTTTTTGAGGAATATAATATATAATATTTCTTTAATACCAACTCAGAGGACGGGGTCGGTAAATACACGTCAAAGGTAGAATGCTTGTGAAATAGTCATATTATATATTTATATTATATAGAAATAGTCATATTTTATTCATCATTCCATTCTTTAATGTTTGCACTTAACAAAATCCACTAATGGTGCATGTTTCAAGATCAAATAGCAAAGTATCATATTTATGATAATACTTTTTTCATTGAAGTAACAAATAATTTTTTCTTGGGAACAAATTATTTGTTCCCAATTGGCGATCTCCTTCAAAAGCATCCATTTAAAATTTAAGAAAGTAGAAAAAGGGTACACTCCATTTTCAAGATACTGTATGGAGGTTTATTAAAAGTAACTAACTTTTCTTCTCCTTCCTTCTTGTATGTAGGCTTTAAAGTTGCTTTTCTCTTGATGAATCGTAGACAATCTAAATAAATATATTTAGTAACAAATTATCAATAAATATCTATCACCATCGTATATATAATCGAATTAACAAAAACACAATTTCTCACATTATTTGCATTAGTAGGTAGTACCTAACTAAAAGATTTAAGAACCTTATAAATTTTAGAACGTAATAAAAATTTTGTATGACAATGACAGTAAGGACAGAATGCCTTTGCAATATGGACGGTTTCGATGTTTAATCGATAGTTTTCAATATTGAATACCTAATTACTAAATTTGTTAAAGTTTTAATTTATTTTGTATGAATATAATTGCAAAATAATACAGAATTTCACTTTTTGATATAAATTTAATTAATAATAACGTAAATTATGTACAATATTTTTATTAATTAAAGTAAATATATTTTAAGTTAACACAAATAAATAATCGATTACTGCCATCGACCGCTTACATTCAATCTCAGTTAATTTGATTAATCGCGGCAGGTAAAGTAAAATTCTTCTTTCAGTACAATAAAGTGTTACTTTACTGCCGCAAATGGCGTCAAATGAGTACAATAATGAATGACTTTAGTGACGGTTGGCGATAAAAATGTTTATTTGATAAATAATAAACATTGCTTTTCGCTTAAATTAAAAAATGATCAAGGTGCTAATTGGCAGATAGGTGGCTGCTTAAACATTTAATTTAAGCGAAAAGCAATGTTTATTATTTTTCAAATAAACATTTTTTCTGTGTTGTGATATCAGTAAAATGTATTTTTAAATAAATAAATTACGTACATCATTCTTCTTTTTGCGTCAATGTAATCAAAAAAATTTTTTTGGACACCCTGTATAAATAATTATGTTAATGTTTAAATTATTACTGAATAGAGAATTGAATAACCTTTCAAATGAGCTAGCACGCGACCCCTATTTTCATTTAAAAAAATATTCATTACGTTATCACACCCAGATGGATGACGTCAATATGGTGTGCCAAAAAATCATGATTTAAAAATAAAAATCGACATGTTTCTGGATTTATTTCTAAAATCGTTCATTCACGAGATAACGAATATATTCCATTTGGCTTTTAACTACTGTATTATAATTTATAATTATTTTCAGAGTGCTTACAAAATATGCTGTACCTAATCAACTTACCAATTTTAGTAAATCATTAAATTACATACCTGAAACAAAAATGAACAATAATTAGATAGGGGATAATATAAAATATTGAGAAAGTTTTATTTAAATATCTTGATTTTAACAGTCTGAGATTAATAAAAGAATGAATTAATTTTCACACTATTGGGCGAATTACCATTTGCCAATCAATATATTTAATGTAACAATAAAAAACTGAAAATTTGTTCTTTTAATACTTCCACAAAATTTATTATAAATTAATGTCACCTTTCATATTTTTAATTCATTGCTAAAAAATATTAAATTAGCTATGGACAAACCATAGTTATGCAGCAACTAAAAAATTATTAAAAAATGTTAACAAAATGCTTGGAAAATTTATGTATCATCAACCCAGTGTAAGGACAGTCCATTTAGGCATCCAAGGAGACATTTTAGGGACCCCGGGTATAATTGTTAAAAAACGGGACAATCCCGTTTTTAAGGGACGTTTGACCACCCTAGCCTAGGTATACTTGCAATAAGCTGCTGAATCTGTCTTTGCATATTCCCATTCTTCATTCAACGCTAGTTTTAGCTCTTGAATCGTTTCTGGCAATAGCTGGCTCTTGTTATAGTCAAGCGTAATAAGGATTTTTCCATGACACTTGAGCAGCCAGGGTACTGAAGTGTTTTTTGACAGGTAATACCTATAAGAGCAAATTGTAACTATTTCCTGCGTATGACCTGGCGGCCATTTTTATTTATAAACAATTAAGTGTCAAAAAATGGTATTTTTCACTTTTTTTTTAAATCAATGGAAAACAAGGAAACTTATGGTTTTTTTAGTACAAATATCTTTGCGACTATGGAAAAATCTTTAAAATGACGTATTACAAAGTTTGATATACTCATTTATTGTTAATATAATTGCGAAAAAATGTCGGAATTGCAAAAAAAATTATTTTCGCAATAACTGTCGTAAAAATTAGTATACAGCTTTGAAATTTTTGTCAAATAGGGGTTCTTTGGTGCTTGATATGTGATAAAAATTTCAAAGCAATTCATTCAATTGAGTAAATTTTATTCAAATTGTTTATCCCAGAGAGCATTTTTTTGCAATAACATAAGTCAGAAGAAAATGACGTTAGAACCATTCCACAGGTGTCAAATGAAAGAGCATGTGCTATAGTTTCAACTTGGTTTAAAAAAAGTGAATATAAAATGCACTTATTAGTAATAAATAATTAGGCAAAAGTGTCGTAAATTATTCCTTATAAACTTTTTATTTTGTTATATAAGAAATTCTACATATTTATTTAAATTTTTTATCAATTATGATATAGATAACATGTTTTGGTAGTTGTGCACTTAAAACAAGGTAAAAAAGTTAATTTTTTTTGGAAAAAGTTATTCAAAAAGTTTATAAAGAAAAATTGACGATACTTTGCATAATTATTTATTACTAATAAATGCATTTTTTATTCACTTTTTTAAACCATGTTGAAAATGTAGCTCATGCTCTTTTATATGACACATGTGGAATGGTTCTAAGGTCATTTTTTTCTGACTTATATTATTGCAAAAAAATGCTCTCTGGGATAAACAATTTGAATAAAATTTAAACAATTAAATGAATCGATTTGAAATTTTTATCACATATTCAGCACCAAAGAACCCTCATTTGACAAAAATTTCAAAACTTTACACTAATTTTTACAACAGTTATTGAGAAAACATTTTTTTTGCAATTCCGACATTTTTTCGCAATTATATTAAGAATAGGTGAGTATATCAAACTTTGTAATACGTCATTTTAAAGCTTTTTCCATAATTTCGAAGATATTTGTACTAAAAGAATCATTAGTTTCACTGTTTTCCGCTGATTTGAAAAAAAATGGGAAAATGCCATTTTTTGACAGTTAATTGTTTATAAATAAAAATGGTCGCCAGATCCTACCCAGGAAATAGTTATAATTTGTTCCTATAGGTATTACCTGTCGAAAAAACGCTCCAGTACCCTGGCTGCTGAAGTGTCACGAACAGGGTATATTTTTGTCTTATTACCCTGGCCTATTAATCTTTTTCCCTAATATCTCGCCTAAATTTTCTAATATGGATTCATATTCTGACATTAATTAGGTAGTCCATGACGATTCCCGCAGTATTTGGACGCGAATTATCCTGCAAAAATAATAAATTGTTCCAACAAAAGGGGCGTTAGGAACAACATTGTCCTCCGGACACTATCGTATCTATTTTTCTGCTGTTAGATTTCCATGTTCGATGAAAATTAATTCAGTGCGTCCCCTGAAAGAAATACCCGCCCATACCATAACACCTCCGCCACCAAATGTGCCCAGTGTTCTGGCTGAAATACACCAAAATACGCGTCAGTCTGGAGATCGTAATCAAAAATGGGACCCGTCAGAAAACATTAAAACAATTCCTGAAAAACCGTTTATTACACTGATTTTTGCATATTTTTCTGCCTGGTTGAGCATCATGGACAGATTTGCAATATAACGTATACTGCGACCATCTTCATGTAATTCAACCACTTTTGCATTATTTTCGTGAGTCATGCTGACATGATTTAAAAATACTAATTAACATTGATCTGAATTTATCAGAATAAACGTGAAACTTATTGTAATGCAATAAAAAAATGCAAAATATCTAAACAAGGTAAAAAGATAAAAAAAAGTAAACAAGATTAATTTTATCATTTTTTGCCAAATGTCAAAATTTCGGTTCTATACCGATCATTTAAAAACATTAAAAGAACCGTTACTATTGTTATGAATGAACGTTTTTGAAGTGAATCAAAAATGCAGGTCGTAAATTAAATCGCATATTCTGGGAATAAAAATAGATCGATTTAACGCAACTTAGCTTAGTACAAATGTCCACATAAAAAAGTTATAGCCCTATGAAATTACAAAATGAAAATCGATTTTTTTCTATATATCGAAAATTAAAAATTTTTTATTAAACATGGGCATGTGGCATTATTATGGTAAGAACATCTTAAAAAAAATAATCCCATAAAAATTTTATTGGGGTTTGTTCCCTTTAAACGCCCCAAACTTTTGAGTACGTTCCAATTAAATTATTTGTTTGGTACTATTAGTTAAACACAATGTTTTTAAAACTTTTTTATCTCTTAGTATTTTTTCGATAAGCGAGTATTTATCGAGATGCAGCGTCTTTTTTAATATATTAGCATAAAAATTTTATGGGGGTTTTGTTTCTTTAAACTCCCTAAATGTTTGTATACGTTCCAAGTAAACTATTATTGTGGCACCATTAGTTAAACACAGTATTTTAAAAACTTTTTTGCCCCGAAGTATTTTTTCGAGACAGCACTTTTATCTAGATATGGCGTTTTTTTTTAAATGGTTCAACATAAATATACCTAAAAACGTAGTAAATTATAAATAAATTTCCATATTATTACCAGATCTCTATAATCGTACTTAAACCGTATACAAATATGTGGTGGATTTGACAAATATTCAAAATATCTCTAGTTGAAATGAACTAAGAGGCAAAAAAGTTTTAAAAACAATATCGACCGTTAAGTACCAATACCTCCTATCTACATTTTTTTCAAAAATAAGTTTATCGCGCCATCTAACTGCAAAGCTTGTTACGCATCTTCTAACAAAATATCCTAACTGTATCTATTCTCAAAGTATTTAAAATAACATCATGGAAATATATCCTACCTTAATCAGCGTTTTTTATGCCGGAAATACCTTCTAACTGAATAGCAGAAATACCTTCTATCTACTCATTTGTGGTTGTTGTTTGTTAGTTGTACCGCCTATCAACAGTTTCCCGGTATTATTCGTTTTTTGTATCTTATTTAGTTCTTCTGCCGTACAATATTGTATTTACGTGTGTGTCTGGTGTTATCAAAAGGTAAGGAGTGTTTTACAACTAAAATTAACAGCCTAAGTAAGACTTTGTACAAAAAATAAATACCTAACCTCAATTTAACTCATGTTTTTGTGTGTTAAAGTTCTTATAAATTAATTTTAAGTTAAGATGATAGTTACATATTCAAGGCTTATAATACAGTTATAGTTAAAAATGTACACACAACCACCAAAGGGAGTTTTAGTAAATTGAAATGTAGATAGCAGATCTTTCCACAAAAATAATTAAAATTACTTAAGGTGTTCGTAGTACATAGGCGGCGCAAAAAACGGGCATATCGGATATTTTGTCATAATGAAAAGCTGTTTAAGAACAGAAAAATGCAGCTATTAATATTAAAGTACGTTTTAACTAACATTGGAAACAAAACATTTTGCTTTTATATGATAAATTATAATAAAGATTATTTTCGATCCCCTAATAGTTATATTTACGTAACAAGCAATGTTTAAAGCATTGAATTTTCAAGTAAAATCTCAAAGTAGTACCTAAATGCAAATTTTTTTACAGATGAATATCAATCAAGATCGACGTAGGAAAACACGGGCAGCTGAAATATTAGGATTGGCTTTGAAACTTGATGAAAACATTCCTTATGGCTGCACAAGTGAGTCTACTACTAGCGTTATTATTTCTGAAGGTTTAGAGCCCACAAGATCACAATCTAAAAATCTGAGCCAAGACGAACACTGTGTAAACTTAATTCATGAAACTACGACATTGATCCACAGTGTACTGTTACCAGATGGAAGTTCCTACATTCCGGAGACAAATGAAAATATTACTCCTCCTATTAGTACAAGCCAACAAGTTGGTAGTCTTGCCTTGTCTGACAATCAAGAAAGTAATCGTTCCTATCAAAATGTGTTTTCCTCCAACAATTTAGAAGACTCCCACTTCCAACAGTTAAACGAGGAACTTCATACTGAAAATGTAATTACAGAGAGAGCATCGACTCCAAGTACATCTTCAGCTCACGATTTTTCACCCAGTGAAAGTTCCTATAACCCAGAGTCTGATTCATCGGAGACTGAGAGCGAAGATAGGGTGTCTGAAGAAAATAGTGTGCCGGATTCTGAGCTGGTGCCAAGACAGGTTTATTTCGGAGAAATCAATGAAGAACGAAAAAGAAAAATTAAACCAGATAGTAAGACTTGGAAAAAAAATCGTAACAAAGAGTTAAGAATGCTTGGCAAAGATTACTTAGGTTATACAAATCCGAAAGAGGGAAAAATGTTACACAATACTCCCCGAAGCGCTCGCAAACTGGGTGAAGCATGCAAGTCTAAAAAATGTACAACAAGTAAAGTCAGGAATTGTGAAAAACTGACCGTGGAGATGCGACAAGATATATTTAATAATTTTTGGACAAACTTAAATTGGGAACAAAGGAAGATTTATATAAATGGATTAGTCTCCCGACAAACTACTGCTAGAAAAACTGTAGGGTGTGAGACAAGACGGGAAGGTACTTTCCAGTATTTTTTGCCTACAGCTGAGGGTAATTTGCGAGTTTGCAAGACATCCTTTTTAAATACATTTTCCCTAGGTTCTTTTACTGTACAATCTTGGGTCAAGAAGTCAGTTCATAAAACACTTCCATGTAATGAAGTCACCAATAGCAATCGAAAACGAGTTGTGCCAAGAGGAACGGCGACAAGAATCCAGATGCTACGTGAATTTTTTAAAAATATCCCAACACTTCCCTCTCATTATAATAGAAAAAATTCGAGAAAATTATTCATCGAGCCATATTACCGAAATAAAACAGAACTCTATAATTCCTATAAAATATGGTGCTCAAATAATAACGAAGAGAGTGCAAGCAGACATACTTTTGACAAGATATTTAAAGATTCAAATCTTTCTATTTATACCTTAAAAAAGGATATGTGTGACATCTGTGTCAGTTATAAAGAAGGAAATATTTCAGACGAAAAATATAAAGATCATATTCAACGTAAATCAAGAGCAAGAGCCGAGAAAGAACATGACAAGGAAAAAGCACAAGCTGGTGAATTTAATCTTCTTACAATGGATCTTGAAGCTGTCAAAGTGTGTCCTTATCTGACTGCAAGTGCCCTCTACTTCAAAACGAAGTTAAGTTGTCACAACTATACGGTCTACAATTTGGTCACTCATCATGCAACATGCTATTGGTTTGACGAAACTGCCAGTGACTTGACAGCAAGCACATTTGTTAACTTCCTTTTAGATTACTTGTCACAACACTGTCTCGCCAACAGGTTACCTATAGTAATATTTTCAGATGGCTGCACATACCAAAATCGGAATAACATTTTGTCTAACGCATTATCTGCCTTTTCTGTAAAATATCAGATAGTTATAACCCAAAAGTTTTTAGAACCGGGTCACACTCAAATGGAGTGTGACTCGGTCCACAGCGCTATCGAGACTAAATTGAAGCATCGTGAGATTCATCTTCCGAGCGATTATGCTTCTGCTACTAAGGAAGCAAGAAGTAAGCCATTTCCGTATGAAGTGAAATTGGTTGACTATCAATTTTTTAAAAATTACGCAAATGAGGACACATGGCGATACACTTCCATTAGGCCAGGTCGTAAAGTAGGAGATCCTGTTGTAACAGATCTGAGGGCTTTACTGTATACCATAGATGGAAAAATACAATATAAACTAAACTTTGATGATGAGTGGAGTGAGTTGCCCATAAGACCTAAAATTATTCCTGAACCGATTTATACTCCCTTGCATGACAAAGTGCTACCTATTAGTTCTACGAAGTACTCTCATTTACAACAATTGAAAACTGTGTTACCGCAAGACTGTCATACATTCTATGACTCACTATCTCAGAAGTCTTAATGTGTTGATATCATTAATAATAATAATAAAGTTTTTTGAGTTTAATTCATTTTTTAATTACATTTAAGACCTCCTATCTTCCATTAAACACATATATTTCAAGTAACAGAGAAAAACAATACCTCCTAACTGACAAACTGTCTTTTTCAAAAGCTCTTTCAAAATCAAATATGTGAGGTACGATAATCTTATACATAAAAAAGTAGAAAGTCCATATATTAAATTATTCTGATTGGCAGAGCAAAATTAAATAAGTTTTTTGCTTCTCCTGTAAAATTTACTTGTCATTAGATAGAAGGTATTGGTACTTAACGGTCGATATGTTTAACTAATGGTACCACAATAATAATTTAATTGGAACGTACACACAAGTTTGGGGGGTTTATGGGATGCACGAATGTCACTAGAATTTTTTTAAAGCTGTTCCTGCGATAGGAATGTCTCATGTCCATTTTCAATAAAAAATCCGTAATAGTTTTCGATATATTGGAAAAAATCGATTTTCATTATGTAACTTCAAGGGGCTGTAACTTTTTTATGTGCACATTACTAAGGTAAGTTAGGTTCAATCGAACTATTTTTGGTCCCAGAATATGTGATTTAATTTATGACCTGTATTTTTGTTACACCCTGTATACTGCTTATCGTTTGGTATGGAATTTTGGCGGGTGTAAAATCGTATTGGGTGTACCTCAAAAATCGTGACGCGAGAGGATACATTGCGGTTATCCCTCGCGGTATAGGTACGTTAATTAAACTTGTATAGGTACTTAAACAAATTACATATATAGTTACGTTTTTATACGTCCATGGTTACGTTATATTAAAATATTTTTAAAAATAAAAGGAAAATATTGTTTAAAAGGAATTATATTGTTTAAAAAAATTATGTTATATTCAAATATTAATTATTATAATGAATTTATATCAGCAAAGCATACGTTACTTACGTTTGAGTTTGACAGATGCGTCAATGTCAAACTAAATTTTAAATTATGTGTAAATAAAGGAAATAAATTAACATTTGATAGTGAATTTAATTATAATTATATAAAGTAAATAATATGGTTAAAAATAAAATTTGAGTGTTTAACTAATGGTACCACAATAATAATTTAATTGGAACGTACACAAGAGTTTGAGGGGGGCGGGTGGGGGTTAAAGGAACAACACCCCTATAAAATTTTTATGGGATGCACGAATTTCACTGGAATTTTTTTAAAGCTGTTCCTGCGATAGGAATGTCTCATGTCCATTTTCAATAAAAAATCCGTAATAGTTTTCGATATATTGGAAAAAATCGATTTTCATTTTGTAACTTCAAGGGGCTCTAACTTTTTTATGTGCACATTACTAAGGTAAGTTAGGTTCAATCGAACTATTTTTGGTCCCAGAATATGTGATTTAATTTATGACCTGTATTTTTGTTACACCCTGTATACTGCTTATCGTTCGGTATGGAATTTTGGCGGGTGTAAAATCGTATTGGGTGTACCTTAAAAATCGTGACGCGAGAGGATACTTTGCGGTTACCCCTCGCGGTATAGGTACTTTACTTAAACTTAAATAGGTACTCAAACAAATTACATATACAGGGTGTAACAAAAATACAGGTCATAAATTTAATCGCATATTCTGGGACCAAAAATAGTTCGATTGAACCTAACTTACCTTAGTACAAATGTGCACATTAAAAAATTACAGCCCTTTGAAGTTACAAAATGAAAATCGATTTTTCCTTTTTCCTAATATATCGAAAACTATGAGAGATTTTTTATTGAAAATGGGCATGTGGCATTCTTATAGCTGTAGTATCTTAAGAAAAAATTATAGTGAAATTTGGACACCCCATTAAAATTTTATGGGGGTTTTGTTCTTTAAACCCCCCCAAACTTTTGTGTACGTTCCAATTTATTTATTATTGTAGTACCATTAGTTAAACACCATGTTTTAAAAACTTTTTTGCCCCTTAGTACTTTTACGAAAAGTCAGTTTTTATCGAGATATTTAGAATATTTGTCAAATCCACCACATATTTTTACATATAAAAATATGTATAAAAGCAGAATGAACTTAAAAGTTTCAAAATTTCACCATGCATATTTTATATTTATAAACTCCAATATACATTCACGAGATGGAGTTCACAGTTCACCGTCTCAGAGATGTGAATCTTATTGATTTTATTTACTTCCTTGTGCGACACATAATTAAGATAATACGGATTGATCTAATATCGTATCGCAATAAACGCTTATTATAGATAAATATAGATTTATGGGTGAATGATTGTTTCTCTTAACATTATATCCCTTCACGCATGGATTACTCTCTTCTTATGACGTGATAAAGGTTAAATGTTTGCCTGAATTACGCGCAGAATTCAGGAAATTTCATTTATAATAACATAGTAGGGGATCCGCTTTAACGATGACCTTCACCGATTTGTTTAAAGGGGTGCTCGATATAATTTTGTCCAGGCTATAATTAATTATACTTATCAATAAGCGAGGTTCCTGCAGCCTTTGCCGCTTCTCGCATTTCGACCGCCATAGTTTTCTGTCCACCCATTCGTCTTCTTTGATGGCTCTATCTCTCATTATGTGCCGTACATTTTCTTCTCAGGCAACAGAAGGTTTTCCCCTTCTTTTTCCTTGTTGTGGTATGTAATTTAAAGCTTTCTTTGTCCATCTATCTTAATTTATTCGTTTCACGTGACCATACCGCACTAGTTGTCTGGCTTTAATTATATCTACACTGGTACATACAGTATGTGTCCTCCTTTTAATATCTTTATTCCTTATGTGATCTTTTTTGGAAATACCACACGCTCTCCTTAGATAATCCATTTCTCCTACTTCTATTCTTTTTCTATCTTTTTTCGTGATCTGTCAAACTTCTGCCACATAAGTCATGATAGGTTCTACCAATGTTCGATAGATTGTCAATTTCATTTTTTGTCTTTTATCTTTAGACCATAGTAGAGAGCTTAGAATGTTTACCTCTTGTTTGCCCTGCTGCGTTCTGTTTTCGATGTATCTTTTTGTAGTGCCTTCTATAGAGCCATTAAAGATCCGAGATATTGTATTATTTACATATTTTTGTGGTTTTAATTTCTAGCTATGGATCTTTTTCATCATCCCCTATTTTACGATACTCTGTCTTTGGCATATTCATATTGGGACCCATTTTTATATCCTTCAATTAATTATTATTAATTAAAAAATAACTTTTTTTTATAAATTAAAAAAAAGATTGGTCCGGGCAGATATTATTTCAGATTTTCTGGATCATTAGAAATAAAAAAGTAAAAGTGTAATTTGTCTCTTAGGTTGATAGTTTGCGAGTTACAAATAATTTAAAACGGAAACGAGAACAAAAAATGACGATTTCCAAGGCTCAAAAACACAAGTAAAAAAATAGTATTTTTGTAATTATCAAGTACCTGAAATTCAAGTTCAAACCTTTTTCCATCAGGTTCCGACAGGAATTTTTGCTATGTTTTATTCTAAAATATTTTTTTTTCTTTATTGTTAAGGAAGGTTCCTTAAAGTTTAACTAAAAAAACAATATAATATAAAGGAAATATGCCCAAAATACTTATCAAGAACTTATAGAATAAGGTTTGAACTTGAATTTAGGTACTTCGTAATTTCAAAAATGATATTGTTGACTTCGAGCCACTTGAGATATTAATGTTTTCAAGCCTTAAAAATCGTCATTTTTCGTTATAAATTGTTTATAACTCGAAAACGATCAACTTAAGAGAAAAATTACAAAAGATCTTTTTTGGTTCGATTATTACAGAAAACTAAAAAACAACAAAAAAATTACAGAAAACTACAGCAGAATTTAGAAACATTGAACTCAGAAGCAAAGAATTACAACCTAAATGTAAATAAAAAGAAGACACAGAAAATTAAAATAACAAGGAAAAAAGACACGGATAACCTAATCGAAGTAGAGATAGACTAACAGAAAATAAAGCAAACAAACATTATAAAAGTACCTGGGAACAGTAGTAAATAACAGAGGAAGCATCGGAGACATTCTCAATAACAGACTAGAGAGTACAAAAAACTATTCCAGCTAATAAATAGGGAATTCCTCAACAAAAAAGAAATATCAAAAAAACCAAAGATGATAATATTATCAAACAATATCTAGGCCAACATTGAGATACGGAGCAAAAAACTGGATCTTAGACAGAAGATACCAAAGTAGGACACAAGCAGCAGATATTAAATACCTCAAAAACACAATAGGGGCGAGAAGGACAGACAGGCTCAGAAAGGACGAAATAAGAAACATACTTGAAATCAAACCGTTACTTAACACGATAAAAGAGAAAAAATTAGCATGGTTCGGCCATTTAACACGAATGGACAAGCATTCGTAAGCAACATGTACAGTAAAATATAAGTGAAAAGAGTGTGGGAAGCTAAAGCAATAGGAAAACAGAAGAGGCAGACCAATAAAAGAGTGGAACAGCAAATATATTACAAAATAAGGGCAAATCTTGTCAAGAAGCAACACAAGTGGCGAATGACAGGAAAGAATAGAGAAAATTCATCAAAGGCTAGGAGTACACCTTACAGTAGAGTAGGAACGATTTTGCATATCGCCGGTCCGTAATAAGAATGACGTAACTGCAAAAAGCCAAATCTCTAAGGAGAGCAAAAAAAACGATTTTTAAATATAAAATAGGGATTAAATAAGGAGTAATTGTCCAGGAGCATCGGTATGGCATTTATTGTTACAATGATGGCTTTCATTTTAATCTCTAATGGTTCGAATTTCATTATCTTAGTTTAACCTCCCCATTTCAACTCTTTTTACAGATGCCTCATTCTTCATCTAAAATATTTTAATATTTAAAGTAGTGATCAAATAAAGAGTAACCGTCCGGAGCATCGGTATCCGTACCCACCTATAACACATCCTCTTCCCTACCCCGAACAGGGAGAAGTTGGTTTTTTTGCGGTTTCCCAACTTCATTGCACAATTATACCTGTTCGTCCCAAGAAAATAGCCGCAACTATTTTCATCACTCGAACTCTCACTGTCCACGCTGCGCTCAAAAGCCACCTCCTGATCGCCGACGAGGGACGCAGGTTCGCCTGTTGTTGTACAAGGGTTTCTAGGGAGACTGGTCGAGAGCAAAGCACGGACAGTACACGTAAATGTCTATGGAACCAACAACAACTCCATCAAACTTTCTTCTCTGTCGTCTTTTAAGCCTTCTGGACACCACCGTCCGGCATAGCCCAGGAACACCAGAAACACCAGGACACGACACTTGCCCCAGTGTGTTTTTCGGACTGTTTGCTTTTACGGCCATATTTTACATTCACTACAAACCCTGAAGAGGACAAAATCCTAAACGGGGACACTCATTGATAGCATTTCGACATAGCAATTTATTCTATACACGCAAATCAAACAATGAGAAGAAGCATCGGTATGGCGTTTATTCTTACAATGATGGCTTTTAGTTTTATCCCCATAGGTTCGAATTTCATTATTTCAATTTAATCACCCCATTTTCAACCCCATCTACAGTTATGTCATTCTTGATCTGCAACTTTTTCTGTACAAAAAACTATTTTTAAATATTTATTATGCCGCTGATTCTTACAGCGATGGCTCTTATTTTCATCCCTATTGTTCCTAATTTCATTATCTTAATTTAGTCCCCCCATTTTCAACTCTATTTACAGTTGCGTCATTCTTGATCTGAAACAAGGTCTTAAATGGTGCGTATTTCAATAACGACGCAACTACCCTGTGATAGCCCAGCATATAGTTACAGATCTGTCGCTTTTTTATCATCTGTATACTAGGGTGGTTCGAAAAAAACTTTTTTTCTTATCTCAGATCGCTATAGTGCACAAAAGTTGCCATTGGTATAGACTTGAAAAAAGCACTAATTATTATTTTTTTATTAATTTGTCTTCCGGTCGCGCAATGCCATCGAAGTTAGCAAAAATTGTGAAAACCCTTAATTTTTCATATTTTTTTTTAACAGGCCAGATGGTTTTAATTGCGTTCCTATACTATGAATTAACTACTAAAGGTATGGAAAATCAATATAAATGCACTTATTATACATTTGTTTCATATCTTCCGGTCGCGCAACATAATACAAAATGAGTAAAATTAGTAGTTTTTGCAAAACTTCAAAGTTTGACTGTTTAGTACAATTTAATCATACGACTTTTAGAGATGGTATAGTTTAATTCAATTACAATAATATATTTAAAATCCAAGCATATAAGATACATTTTGATATTTAAGTGGAATTCGGTCGCGCAGCTTCGTCAAAAACAGCAGACTACCGAGAGGCGAGGCGAAAGTGATGAATACCAGCGAACCTCGCGCAGCCACAAATAGAGATACATGTGGAAAGACCTCTACAATGGAGTATTTGTCTTCTCCATTACAACGAACTGCCATTCCGCCACCTTTTCCAACACTAAGATGGAAATACAACAGGCACTATAGGATATCCGGACCGATTGGAAAGGCCCTACCCGATTTTGAAAGAATACCCGTTGTTGTTGATTTTAATCGTTGACATCGCTGAGCGGTGCAATAATGTGGTTCTAATATAGCCGTCTCTGGAGCTGTGTCCACACACTTTACTTGAAGCTTCGGTCAGTAGCTTCAAGCATCTTTCAACTGCCTGTGTATGGCATGGCAAAGTATCTATACTCATAACAGGCTGAAGTCATTGCTCACATACTGTTTTATCTCTTCATTAGTTAATGTTCTAGCAGTAGAGGGGAGTCAGTGTACTGGTATTCCATTTGGTAATTTCGTAATACTATTTAGATTCAAAGGTAAAGTTTGGTGTTTTAAAGATTCTGATAGAGTCACTTTCAGATATTATTTGCTTTTCCTTCATGATACGCCTAAAGCCCAACTCTCGGACATGGTTTCTGTCATCAGTTACCATAGCCAAAAGTAAATTTTCGGGATGGGCAAAATAAGCATTCCGTTGTAAAACGGGATCAACAACTTGAAGCAGCTCTTCTGGTAAGTACTTTGAAGATTCAATGATTTTGTAATCATGTCTAGGCCCATCTGTGAATTTGTGGTTTATTTTTTGGCAAACCACAAGGGTTGGACACACTGATGTAGAAACGCAAAACTCGGTTTGCAGTAGTAAGCCATCTTGAATGTGACGTTGGGCTAGGATCACGTACCCACTACAAAGTCTGCTGAACAATGTCCTGACTTGATAACTTTTGATATCTCAAGCAAGTACAATTATTGGGGCTTGCTAAGAATACGCTTGTCAACTTTTGGAATTTCACAATAAATAGGATTAAAATCAATAATTGGTAGTCTTTCACAATCAGGTAGGGCCTTTCCAATTGGTCCGGAATATCCTATTGGGCCTGTTGTATTTTCATCTAAGTGTTGGAAAAGGTAGTGGAATGGCAGTTCGTTGTAATGGAGAAGACAAATACTCCATTGTAGAGGTATTCCCACATGTATCTTTACTTGTGGCTGCGCGCGCTTCGCTGGCATTCGTCACTTTCTCCTCGCCTCTCGGTAGTCTGCTGTTTTTGACGAAGCTGCGCGACCGAATTCCTCTTGTATCAAAATTTATCTTATATGCTTGGATTTTAAATATATTATTGTAATTGAATTAAGCTATACCATCTCTAAAAGTCGTATGATTAAATTGTACCAAACAGTCAAACTTTGAAATTTTGCAAAAACTACTAATTTTACTCATTTTGTATTATGTTGCGCGACCGGAAGATATGAAACAAATGTATAATAAGTGCATTTATATTGATTTTATACACTTTTAGTAGTTAATTCATGGTATAGGAACGCAATTAAAACCATCTGGCCTGTTAAAAAAATATATGAAAAATTAAGGTTTTTCACAATTTTTGCTAACTTCGATGGCATTGCGCGACCGGAAGACAAATTAATAAAAAACTAATAATTAGTGTTTTTTCAAGTCTATACCAATGGCAACTTTTGCGCACTATAGCGATCTGAAATAAAAAAAAAGTTTTTTTCGAACCACTCTACTGTATACAGTATTTTAGAAGTTAGTTACGCAATAAACAGGAATTGACAAAATTTGCAGTTACGTCATTCTTATTCTGGACCGGCGATATATGTATAGATTTATGGGTGAATGATTGTTTCTCTTAAGATTATATCTCTTCACGCGTGGACTAATTCTTGTCTTGTTAAATGACGTTATAAAGGTTAAATGTTTGCCCGAATTGCGCGCAAAATTCAGGAAATTTCATTTATAATAATAGAACGAAATTTATTTTGTGTTAGTGTAGTTCCATGCTAGTGGCTCAAGAACTTAATTACATCTTAATATGCGGCAAATAATTATTCGCAAAATATCAATGAAAACATTTAAACGGTATTAGAAAGGGGAACAATAGTATAGTTTACTTATACCCCATCACAGGTATTTTTAAACTGGATTATGAAATCGCTTCGTGTAACTAAAATTTCTTACAGGATTTGGAATTTCTCTATGAAAAAAATGACCAAATACGCAATGGAATAGGCACAAAAAAGTGCTCGAATATGAATATAAAGATATTCCACGAGATATATCAGGTCTGTATCGAATAAAAACATCAACAGAACATTATAAAAGGCAAGACTACGACAGCGGCGATCTATGAGCATTTCTTGGTAAGGATACATTTTGTAATGGATAATTTAGTATTACCGACATAAATAATTTTCCACTTGTTGGTCAACAGCTACGTGTGGAATAATCGACACGTGGTAGGGCGCTTCATTGCCCTAGAGCTGAGAAATTGACTCCTAAGACGGAAGAGCTAAATTAGCCAATAGCATTGAGATCTAGAAAGCCAAGAAATGACTACCACATTAAAAATCCGTAAGAATATCCCCAGGACACCACAATGGCTGACAAATCAAAGGAAATGGCCTTCAGTCCCGGTACCCCTTACTTGGGGAAAGGGCGCTGAGAATTTTCCGGTCAGCCAATAATGTCCCAAAAGTTAAAAGGATCCGTAAGTAGAAGATTTGAAGCATGTAGAAGTAAAAACTATGAATGAACACCATATCCATTATTCAGGAGAGGACGCAACAAGAAACAGAAATGGCGTACCGATAATGCTAAAAAATTAAATAGCTAAAGCACTAAGAGGATTTGCGAACAAATTATATAGAGATCTGCTATTGAATATTAACTTAAATCTCTCCAATATAAACATCATTTAGGTATACGCATTAAAATCCGAATCTACTAAAGAAGAAATAGAAAATTCCTAAAAAATTCTAGAAGACTCTCAAAAAGTGACAAAATATTAACTAACTATTATCATGGGCGATTTTAACGTCAAAATAGTTCAAAATACACAAATACACAAAAACCACAGAGTATACCGGATTACCAATATAATGAGAATAAATTATCTATGCCATCAAAAACACAGAAGAGGTATAACTATTGACCAGATAATGTGCCCATCGAATTATTAAAACTCATTGATGAATATATTATGTTCTTGAAGTGATGGTTGAACTCTTTAATCTAATATATATCAGACTGCCACAATCCTCAGACAATGTCTACAATTCTCCCACAATTTCCAAATGGTCACGTTCAACAACCTGTTCAGATCACAGAACATTAGTTTTAATGAGTCACACCAAAAACTTACAGATATTAAAACGCAAAAAAATAACAGTCGTGCTATGAAACTTATATCTAATGTATAGTGGAATCAAACTGAGGTAAGAGTTGGCAACTAGAATACCCGAGATATCAAAATACAGAGATAAGTTCGCCACGGTTGCGTACTGTGCCCATTACTCTTCCATATTTACAGTAAAGCGGTATTTAAAGAAGCGCACTCAGATTCAATATAAGATAATGTTATATCTTCAGATATATTATCGGGAGAAGTTTTGAATAACTCATGTTTTACAGACGATATAGTACCTAATGGTGATGGATAACAAAAAAGATTTACAGAACGTAATGTAAGACCTTAATGAATGACGTCATACATATTGACTGAAGATGACTTTGAAGAAAACGAAATGCGCGATCATGAATAAACCAGCAACAAATTTAGATAATAGCACGTGCATCACTCTTTAAACTTAGAAAGTTTATTATTTGTTGTCGGGATATAAGGTTGGAGCTATGCCTAAAGATGGTATGTTACGTGTTCTCTACTGTTCTTTATGACTTATAGACGTCGCGTCGTCACTAAAACAAGTGCATCTGAATAATCGATTCAATGAATGTCAAACGTAGAAGTAACTAGAAGGATAGGAAATGGAGCGGAAATAATATTAACTATCAAAAGATAAAACTTGATTACGTGAGGCATGAGATGATAGGACAAAAATACTGAAAATTACAACTTATTAGTCAAGGAAAGAGAAATACGGAAAGACGAAGAATATCTTGGTTTATGAACTGTAGGGAATGGTTTGAATGCAGCTGTGCAGAACTATTTAGAGTCATCAGGGTCCAAAAAGCCATGATGATTTCCAGCCTTTGATAAAAGAGGGAATTTGCAGAAAAATAAGACAAACCACATAAATGTATAAGTAGACAATAAGTTGTTGAAAATTAACGAATACTAGCGGGTAAGATTTTTAGTGTGTCACCTTAGTCAGTTTATGTTAAAAACAAACTACTCGTTGTGATACGTTGAATAGCTATATTGTGTGGCTTGCATTCAGTTACTCACAGATCACTTAACTCTCTTAGATATTTCACGCAGGTACCTCAAGGTCATCCTAAACTAAATGTCATTTGGAGTACCGATTCCTTTTTTCAGATGTCGCTATGCACTGGAGTAAAGATTTCTTCTATATCACTGAGTCTGAGTGTCATTAGAATGTGTCAATTGTCATCATTGTCAGTATCAGTCAGTACGTCTTATGTCAGTGATGTTTATCTGATTGTTAGCAATAATAAAGAATCCGGATTTAGACAATAATGGATTCAAATACAGTTTTTAAAACAAAACGAATGTGATTTGAAGAGCAGTGTGTATTGTATCATGAAGTCATAGATTATTTCCAAAAGCAATTCCTAGCTTACATTTGCATGGTGAGTTCAACAAGTATTTGTTATTAGAGAACAAGTAACACTCTACTCTGATTGATTGTAGGTGATTCCTTTTCTAATGTACTTTCTAATGTACATTCTAGAAATATTTGAAGGTTGTGTAGGGAAGCAAATAGTCCAGGGCGCATCTGTTTTGAGATGGACGTTGAGAGGTGACTCAAATTGTTTTGCAGAAATTGCTTGAAAATAACTCAAATAATAATATTTGAGTTACCCTCCCACTCAAAATGGACCGGAACATTGTTTAAATAATAAAAATGTCAAAATATGAAAGAAAAATTCGATTTTTTTATTGGTTTTTTGATTATAACTTTAAAACTATTCATTTTTGAGAAAAGTTCTACTAACATAAAAGTTGCATAATTAAATTTCCTACAATATAGAATTGGTTATAAATTTAAAAAATAGAAAAAAACCATACAAAAACAAGTATTCGCATTTTACGTTTTTCAACCATTTATGCTAAACTTAGTACCTTCATATTTTACCCAGAAAAACTTTATGATATAATAAAGCAACACTGTAAATTTCATTAAGAACGGTTCAATAGATTTTGCAAAATAAATTTTGAAATCCATCTTTCGCAAAAAAAAATTCAATTTTTTTAATGTTGCAGGACTGAAAATAAAGCAGAGAGCAAGTTGAATTTTCTTTTGCTTATAGAAGTGTACTGTACCTTTCATTTGCAATTTGCAAAATTAAAATCAATTAATTACCACGGCGTCAGGAAATTTTTTAAATAAACATTAATTTTTGGTGCTACGCGCAGGACAGCGGTGTTCGATTCACACAAGTTGATTTCCACCAAAATTTCTTCCTATCTCTATCTAATATATTATTTTCTTACTCTATATTTTGTTATATTTTAATATTTTAATTCCACAAAAATCAAACTAATTTTTTTATTGTTTGTGAATTATTGTTTAAACAATTGCAAATGTTTAAAAATAATAAACTTTTATTATCTAAGTTAAAATATATGAACAAAGAAATTTTTGCTAAAAAAAGTGTTATTTCAAAAGATAGAGTATGTGTTGTTATTTTGCAATAAACAATTTTTTTTATTTACATCGAAATGTAATAAAAATTAAAATCTATCAATCATTATCAAAGGTCATTGGAATGCCCAATCAGAGCAAACTATCCGCTGTCCTGCGCGTAGCACCAATAATTAATGTTTATTTAAAAAAATTCCTGACGCCGTGGTAGTTAATCGATTTTAGTTTTGCAAATCGAAAATGAAAGGTACAGTACACTTCTATAAGAAAAAAAATTCCAACTTGCTATCTGCTTTATTTTCAGTCCTGTAACATTTTGAAAAAATTAATTTTTTTTGCGAAAGCTGGATTGTAAAATTTATTTTGCAAAATCTATTAAACCGATCTTAATAAAATTTACAGTAATGTTTTATTGTATCATATAGTCTTTCTGGGTGTACTATGAAGGTTCCTAAGTCTAGCATAAATGGTTCAAAACGTAAAATGCGAATACTTGTTTTTGTATGTTGTTTCGCAATTATTGCTATTTTGCAACAAGGGTGACTATTTTTTAAATTTTTAACCAATTCTGTGTTATAGGAAATGTAATTACGCAACTTTTATATCAGTACAACTTTTCTCGAAAATAATTACTTTTAAAGTTATAATCAAAAAACGAAGAAAAAAATCGAATGTTTCCTTCATTATTTGACATTTCGATTATTTAAACAATGTTCCGGACCTTTTTGAGAAGGAGGATAACTCAAATATTGTTATTTGAGTTATATTCAAGCAACTTCTGCAAAAAAATTTGAGTCACCTCTCAACGTCCAAATGTACTAATATTTTTACCGATGCGCCCTGGTCTAAAATGAATGTAACACCAAGTAAGTAAGGTGAGAATTTTAAAAGAAACTTTTTTAAAATTGTTTTTTTATTGAATTCTGGTTTGAAAGAACAATTTTAACTTGTCCACTAGGTTTTTGTTGCATGTTGCATATAAATTTTACAAACAAGAAAAAACAACACATTCCTGTTAACGTAAGTAATACTCAGATACCATACGCCAATACCGCAAAATATTTGGGTATTACACTAGACGCTAGGCTACGCTGGAGAGCCCATGTTAAAAAGAAACCAGAACAGCTTAAAATGAATTATAAAAAATGTATTGGCTATTGGGAAGACAATCAACTCTCTCGATCTACAATAAAATACTTTTGTATAAACAGATTATAAAACCTATATGGACATATGGCATCCATCTATGGGCCTGCGCTAGTAATACTAATTTAAACATCATCTGACGATTCCAAAACAAAGTGCTAAGGAGCATTGTCAACGCTCCATGGTACTATAGGAACAGTGACCTCCATAGGGACCTAGACATGGATACTGTTAACAAGACCATAGAAAAATTTGCCAAGAGTCACGAGGAACGACTTCTTCAACACGTCAATGTTGAGGCCATCCAGCTCCTCGATAACACGGATCTAGCTAGAAGACTCCAGAGGAAGAAACCCTTCGAGTTAGTTAAGTGAAAAATAGTGTACGGTGCAAGTGCTGGTACAAGTTACATTTGTGCAATATATTAACAGAACCTAAGGAGTACTATTGAGTTTGTCCTTAGTCTTAAATTTTTAGTAGTAATTTAGGTTAGAAATAAGTTGCTCATTGATCACATTATTTGATCAGATTGTAATGTTCATAAGCATCTTATTGGTGTTTAATAAATAAAAAAATCTAGGTTTTTATACAAAGTTTAGGTCAGATTTTTTTTACTACTTTAGAAACTGTAGAAGGTGGATACTGAAAGCTCGAAATTATATTTATTGCCGAACTTGTCGTCGTCATTACTACGGAATATCAAGTTTCGAACGTAATAAAAGAAATTGATTTACAATATACAGTTTAATTTCGAGCATTCTTTTATGACTTAATAAACTGACGTAAAGTGACAAAAATTAGATTGAGATTTGCAGATTTGTCAAGCTGTAATAATTTTTTTAGATTGACTGTATAAAGTAGATCGTTTAACGGGTATAGTTAAGAAGCCAGGGGGTTAAGTATGAACTTTTATGTTCCCTTGGTACCTTGACGTTTTTTAGGTACCAAGCTTAAAGTGCGTCAGATAATTAGTTATTAACAATTAATTGTTTATTTGATGTTATCGCCTACACTACACTATTAGAGATATTTAATTTCTCCAAAATGAAAATTGTTCCTTTTGAACAAATGAACACAATGGCGTTTGGTAAACTTGGATCCGATTGTTAGAACCCAACAATTGCAAATTGGACATTCAATGGGGCTTTTCCAAGTACAGCTCAGCTTCCATCCGTGAGATTAACTTTCAAAACGCCCCCAAATTTAACCTTTAACTACCCGCGCATCAAGTTATAACATAACTACACGCGTGGCGTACTTTGTACGCCACAAGAAAATACACTTAGAAACAGCGGATTTGTTTAATTTTTTTTTTGAAAAAATACACTTAGTTGTTTGTTATAAACCTTATTCGGAATCAGTGAATACTTGGAGTTCCTTTTCAGTAAGCCAATTGGGATTTATAACTGGAATAATGGAATAACTGGATTCCATGATAAATAAAATTACTAATAAAAAATTTTTTTAAATGTGATTTTTTACAGGAGAAAAAGTATTTTTTACAAAGAAAAATATATTTTTTGCCATAATGACTAAAAAACAATTAAAATATGTACTTATATTACGACTTATAGTAATATAATCCTGGGTTATATTGTCCACCACCGGAAACAACAAATAATAAAATGTAAATTACGATCATTCCAGAACGCCGATTATAACGAAATTAAAACCAAATTGTAAAGCACATTCCAGTGATAGGTTAGAAAAATAAGCAAGGTCAAAAATTAAATTTTTAAATATATTTCCAGTAGAATTCTTATATCTGGCGTACAAAGTACGCCAGCGCGTGTAGTTAAAGGCTAAAGATAATTCAAATGTTGAATGGGTTGCATGCTTAGAGTAGGGAGAATTTTACTAAAATTCTCCCTACTCTAAGGTTGTAAAGTAAAAGACGTACTCTCAATGAGTACGTCTGTCTTTTACGTTTTTACTTTTACGTTTGAAAGTACGTCTGTCTTTTATTTCATTAAAGATAATTATTGTTTCAGCTTTAAAATATGAAAAATTATTTTATCTTTATAAATAAGAAGTTATAATAATCAGACAATAAAAATTTCACTAAAAAGTTGCTCGTTAATTTGTTTATAATAGATTTAAACAAAATTAAGCTACAAATTTTGAAAATCTAATTAATGGACGTCAAGGAAATCTCAAAACGAGCATTTTAAGATCAAGTTAATGTTTCTATGTTAATTTTTGTGTTTTGAAAGTTATTCCCACTTATGAAAGCTGAGTTATATTTGAAAAAGCCCCATTTTCTTTTATTTATTAAACACCAATAAAATGCTTAAGAGCATTACAATCTGATCAAATAATGTGATCAATGAGCAACTTATTTCTAACCTAAATTACTACTAAAAAACTTAAGACTAAGGACAAACTCAATAGTACCCCTTAGGTTCTGTTAATATATTGCACAAATGTTAACTTGTACCATCACTTGCACCGTGCACTATTTTTCACTTAATTAACTCGAAGGGTTTCTTCCTCTTGAGTCTTCTAGCTAGATCCGTGTTGTCGAGGAACTGGATGGCCTCAACATTGACGTGTTGAAGAAGTCGTTGTTCGTGACTCTTGGCAAATTTTTCTATGGTCTTCTTAACAGTATCCATGTCTAAGTCCCTATGGAGGTCACTGTTCCTATAGTACCATGGAGCATTGACAATGCTCCTTAGCACTTTGTTTTGGAATCGTTGAATGATAATTAAATTTGTATTAGTAGCGCAGCCCCATATCTGGATACCATATGTCCATATAGGTTTTATAATCTGTTTATACAGAGAGAAAAAGCCCCATTGATTGTCTATTTTGCAATTGTTTTTTACAAAAAATTTATAATTCCAGTAATAACAATCAGATCAAAGTTTATCAAACACCACTTTGTTCATTTTTTCAAAAGGAAAAATTTTCATTTTGGTAAAATTAAATATCTCCCATAGTTTAGGAGATACAATCATTTAAACAATTAAATTGTTATTAAAAAATCATGTCACGCGTTTTCAGCCTGATACCGTCGAAAAATCCAATCTACGCACCAAAAAAACACAAAAAAAAAACGTCAAAATACCGAGCTGACATAAAAGTACATATTCAACATCCTCTAGGTTCCTAGTAGAATATGTTGATCTATCCTTATACACAAGGTTAGTTTTTAGTGCGACGTTGGTCAATAATTCCATTATAGTAGAGAATATCCAAAAAAAATTATTTAGAACAAATGCAGGCAATGATATTCTCCAGGTTTGAACAATAGTTGCGTTCGCGGGTACAGTGGACAAATTGACAATTTCTAACCTCACTTAATATTAATAATACCGTTATTAGATAAATATGCAAGGTATATTTACTTTTAATTAATATTAATAACTAATTATTAAATTATACTAGGTAAATATACCTTGTATATTTATCTATTAACAATATTATTCATATCATTTTAAAGTGCGCATGCGTTTTGCTGCTAATTTGTCGCCAACAGGCACCCACGAACGCACTTTTTATGCCGAATCCTGTAGGCAACAGATTTGTCCACATGAAAAATCTATTTCTGAAAATTCCGGTGGCGACACAGTTGGTCCCGTTCTACTTGTTCACCTCGCAGAAATAGCCCGATCAAAGAACAATCTGACCCCAAAAAAAAATAAAGGAAGGATGAAAATTTGGGAATAGGTAGTTGAAATTGTCTATTATTATATAAGAAAAAGTTTACAATTCTACATCCCCTCCATTTTTGTAGAATTGTAGGGTGAAATCCCTACTCGAAGGAATATACATTCAAAATAAGACCGGAATTGGATAAAATGACTTATTCTAAAAAACTTTTGTTCTATAGAGTTTTTTTGCTAAGTCAATACTTTTCGAGTTATTTGCGAGTGAATATGTTCATTTTTAACAAAAAAAAAACATGTTTTTGGACGGTTTTTCGGAGATAACTCAAAAAGTAAGTATTTTATCGAAAAAATATTCTGAGCAAAAATATACCTTATGAAAATTTGAAAAAAATGGTGCATGCGTGAGGTGTGTGGACCCAGTAGAAGCAGAGTTGTAGCTAATGAAAAGGAGGTTCTTCTTCGTCAAATTCTAAATCGAATATTTCAATGTGAAATAGTCCCCAAAAACGGAGCACTTTTCGGGGAAAATTCATTTTAACTTTTTTAAAGTGTTTAAAAAAACGTTTATTTTTGTTTTTTTTTTTTAAACTTCTAACAATAAAAATAAGTGAGTTACGCTCAAAACATTGTTGGTCCCTTTTATTTTTTGTTAAAAAAAATCGTGAAAATCACCCCCTAATTAGCATCACAAATAAATTTTATCATTACCACTTCTTGACAAGTTATTTTGCTTATATATTATTTATATGATCTGTAAGTTTCATCGGTTCAAAGTGCTTATTTTTGAAAAAGCTGTAGTTAAAATGGCTTGAACGAGTAACTAATCACGAGTTTATACAAATTTTGAACAGCCATAGCATAACCAATTTTTGCTTAACAAGAAAACAAAAAATCAAAAATATTCAGAAAAGCAAAACGAACATTTTATTACTTTTTGAGATTTTTGGTATTGCTAATAATTTTTAAGTTAATTCGATAAAAAATTCCATTTTTTCAAAATAAAAAAATGGTTTATTTTAACCCATTTTTTTTTCAAAAATGAGCACTTTGAACCAATGAAACTTATAGATAATATAAACAGTCCATAAGTAAAGTAACTTGTGAAGCGGTATCGAATAATTTTATTTGGGAAGCTAATTAGCGAGTCATTTTCGCGATTTTTTTAGTAAAAAAATAAAAAAGACCAGCAATATTTTGAGCGTAACTCACTTACTTTTAATATCAGAAGTTTTTTTTAAACAAAAATAAACCTTTTTTTTTAAACACTTTAAAAAAGTGAAAATGAATTTTCCCCGAAAATAGCTCCGTTTTTGGGTTATTTCAAATTGAAAATTCGATTTGGAATTTAACGAAGAAGAACCTACTTTTCATTAGCTACCACATGCATACACCATTTTTTTTTCAGTTTTTTATAGGCTATATTTTTGCTAAGAATATTTTTTTTGCTAAAATACTTACTTTTTGAGTTATCTGCGAAAAAACGTCCAAAAACATGTTTTTTTTTTGTTTAATAGTGAACATATTCACTCGCAAAGAACTCGAAAAGTATTAACCTAGTGAAAAAGCTCTATAGAACAAAAGTTACTCAGAATTAGTCATTTTTTACAATTTCGGACTTATTTTGAACTTATATTTTTTTACCCCGAGAAAATATTTTTTACCCCGTATTTCCTTAATTTTTGTAAAATGGAGGGGATGTAGAATTGCAAATTTTGCTTATATAATAATAGACAATTTCAACTACCTATTCCCAAATTTTCATCCTTCCTTTATTTTTTTTAGATGTTTTCGTAAAATTTTGTGTTCCGTGATCGGGCTAAAAAGGTATTATTACGATTTAGATGATTGTCAATAAGATTTTGCTTTTTATTTAACTGACCTCTTATCCTATTGAGTTTTTTTTTAATTCTATTTTCTTAATTTCAACTATGTGTATCTCCCTGTAAAACTCAAGTATGGTAAAAGACATTTTCCACGCGATAATGATAACAATATCGTTCACCAGATTTTAAAACTAGTTACAAACCTTTTGTTGTAATATTACACAATTTCTAAAACTTTCTCGAATAGTTCAACAAGATCTGTTGTGGTTAATTTTAATCGTCTCTGAGAATATGTACCTGACCATGCCTTTTCTATTACGCCAAGATATAATAATAAGAAAATCTTTTAAAATTGTTTTTTAATTGAATTCTGGTTTGAAAGAACAATTTTAACTTTTCCACTAGGTTTTTATACAAAGTTTAGGTCAGATTTTTTAAATATTTTAGGAACTGTAGAAGGTGAATAGTGAACAGTGAAAGCTCTAAATTATATTATTTATTGCCGAACTTTTCATCGTGATTACTACGGAATCAAGTTTATAACGTAATAGCAGAAATTGATTTCCAAAATACAGTTAAATTTCGAGCATTCTTTGATTACTTCATAAACTGATGTAAAGTGACAAAAAATTAGATCGAGATTTGGAGATTTGTCAAACCGCAATTTTTTTTAGATTGACTGTATAAAGTAGGTCGTTTAAAAGCTTTAATCTAGGAGCCAGGGGGGGCTGAGTATACACTTTCATGTTCGTCGGTTACTTTACGTTATTTTTTTGAGTTTTTTGGTGTGTAGATTCGACCTTTCCAGGGTATCAGGCTAAAAGCCTGTCAAATAATTTTTTAATAATAATTTAATTATTTCAGAGATTTTATCTCCTGAACTATTAGAGATATTTAAATTTGCCAAAATTAAAATTATTCCTTTTGAAAAAAATTACAAAATGGAGTTTATGAACACCCTTTTTTAATTGTGGACCTAAACAACATTTTACTTTTTATGAAAATATTATCATTTTGTTCCTCTCCTTCGTCCCCATTAATCTTCTTCTTCTTTTTTCTTTCTTCTCAGCTTTTCCCTTTTTAGGGGTCGCTGTTTCTTACTCATCTTCGCCACTCATATTTTCATCGTGCTTTCGTTACCTAAACCTTTTTCTCCCAAGTCCTTTGCCACCCAGTCCAACGTGCCCAAACCATTTCAGTATTTGTTCTTGAATCTGTTTCGAGACTGCGGTCCCCCAGCTCTTTCCCTAATCAAGACGGCCCTGATCATGTCGCTTCCAGTCGTACCCAGAATCTACCTAACATTTTCATTTCAGGTGGGGCTCAGTGAAAAGCCTTGATGTCAACCAACTCTCACTGCAAAACTTTAGGTCAATTCATCACAAGTCCTTACTTTGGTATACACTCTCTGATACATATCCTTTACCAGCATTGCGTACTTTTCAGCACACCATTTCTCTCTCATAGATACATCTCCTTAGCTGTTGTCTAATAGCTGCGTATGTCTTCTCAAGATCTGCAAATACCAAATATAGTTTTCTTTTCTTCTCGTCTTATTTCTCTATCTACTGTCTTAAAGCAAACAAAGTATCTGTTGTCCTCCTTCCTGGTATAAACCCCAACTGTACTTCTCCTATCAATGTCGCTCTCCTTAACTTTCACTCTGACAGTTCTCTTCCAAATTTTTATTATGCGCCACATTAATTGTATCCCTCTATAGTTCTTACAGTCCTGAATACTTTACCTTAGTCTGCTTACCTTAATCCCCTTTACCTTGATACAGTGATAACATCACCAATGTCTATTCATTGTGCATCTTTTCTTCCTCATATTCAGAATGTCCCCGAAAGTAGTGCATTCCTTTAAGGTATGGCTATAATACACAATTTAGAACAAAAAAGTCTTATAACATTTTTTTCTAAAGTTGTTTCCAACTGTAAAACTGTTTCCAAGAAAAAAATTATATTGTTCTCCATATACGTGAATTTTTATTTTCATAAATTTAAATGACATGACAACGTAGCATAGAAGAACTTGTGACTGTAGAAATTTAACCTAATCGAACCCATTGTTTATTTACTATTTGAGCGGTGATTCATGGGGTTGTTGACATCCGTAGGGAATATGGCCGCTTTGCGCTCGACCGTTTTGCGCCCTTACCTGAAATCGACCGGTTTGCGCTTTGCAATTTTCATAATAGAAATATCTAACTACTATAGTTTCCTTAATCGGCCGATTTGCGCTCTCTTGCATTATAATTTTAATTTCATTCAACAATAATATTCTGGTGAACCTAACTGACTCAAAATAAGTCCCCTTCCTTGCCGATGCAGTAAAGCCACAACACTTTTTCACCTGTTTTTGCTTCACTTGGAATCACTAAGACACACGACTGAGACAACTGCACCCCGTGAAAGTTGAGTCAGAAAGAACTTAGAAAGACCTTCTAAGAAGGGAAGGAGGAAGACCCAACCCTTCGGTCCTAACTTAACTTTCGGGTATTTAACTAATTAAGGTATTAAGCTAATATACGATGAATTAAGAAATAAAAATAATAAATATATGATGAAGTACCAAATAAAACAATGTACCTAATCAATTAGACGGCAACATGGCCAACAGGAAACGGAAACTGGAAATTTGTCAGTTATATTTATATTCTTAAAAAATTCTGTAAGAACCAATATTTTTTACAAGATTACAAGAGAGCGCAAAACGGTCGATGTAAGAAAATAATTAGCTATACATCTCCATTAAGAAAGTGTTAGAGCGCAAACCGGCCGATTTCAGGTAAGGGCGCAAAACGGTCGAGCGCATACCGGCCGATACCAGCCACACCATCCGTAGGTACCTACAGTGAAACCTCGATAACTCGGATTAATCGGCACCGCGGCCGATCCGGTTTATCGAAAATCCTGGTTAGCCGGAGAATTTGGTAAAAATTAATAAAACACGGTATACTTACAGATAAACTCCGTTTTAATTTAAATAACATGAAATATATATATGCACAGCACAGTACTTACACATCTGTATTACTAAAAGCAAGCAAATACAAACCTAAGCAAACGGAAACGAACAATACAAGACTTTACTACACACAATACAGTCAATATCGGAACGATGTTATGTTATATTTTTGTGAACAGTGAAAACTAAGAGCATTGTTTAAAAAATAAATTTTTAAATAGTCTTTTAGTCTTTTTTAAACAAACTAAGACAGTTTGAAATAAATAAAGAAATACTGCAACAGGTGCCTGTTGTTTCCGATAAAGCGAGGCAATGAACGTCGCTCTGCTCTGCCGCCGTGTGCCATGAGTCATTTTTACTATCGTATAGTTCAAATTACACAATTACACATTATCTCTCAAATATTATATTACATACATTTTTATTGTTGAAATGTTTAATAAATTTTGTGGAAGTATAGAAAACAAACGTTTTCAGTGTTTTATTGTTAGATAAAATGAACTTCCATCAAGTAACGGTCGAATCCATCAATTATGTTGAAATGTTTTTCTGATGAAAATCACTCCGGGCTGTCCGGACTTCCGGGTTATCGGGGGCCGACTTATCGTGGTTCCACTATACCTGCATAACTATTATTTCTTGCTTTAATAATGTGGCATTTTTGCTATTATCTAAATTAATTAAGGTTCTATAATTAAGGCTCGAAATTTTACATAAATTATAACTTTTACTTAAGTAACTATGGTTTAATTGATAAAATTTAAATGCACCTAGGAAAAATTGTTTGTACCTAATGATTTTGTGAAATCTATTGAACTATGGAATAATTTTAAACGAATTGATAAAATGTCATTTACAATATCTAAAAAACACTATCTTTTTACTAAACTAGCATTATGTATTTATTAAGCTTTAAAGGTGTTTAATACAAGGGGTTTTAACTGAATTACATAGTTTACAGTGGAAATTAAATACAACATACAACGTTTAATAATTCTAATTCGTTTTTTACATTATGCTCGGACTATCCGTAGTTTGTTTAGTCGTGATCTAAAATTGAATTAGATGTTTGTACTTAATTGACAATAATTTTTATAATAAATGTTCAAAGTGAGCTCCACCTGAGCGAACACATGCATCGATATGACGAATCTAATTGTTAGTAATGCCATGGTTAACTAAATTATGTCGGCTAATTTCTGCAGCATCAAAAATGCGTTCCTGCAATTCTGATTCTGTTCGGATTTCAAGTCGGTTATCAGACACTAACGATTTCAGATGTCCCCAAAAATAAAAATCCGGTACATTTAATTCGGCACCTCGTTGGTGGTCACAGAATGAGTCCATGCTTACCAATTCAACGACGAGGATAAGTGATATCCACTAGATTTTTCACAGCTCTGAGGCTCCGTCGTGAAGAAACCACATTTCACGTCGTGTTTCCAAAGGCACTTCAAGAAGTACCGGCAAAACATTTTACAAGAAATTTATAGGCCTCTCCATTTAGTGTTCTGGGTAATTGGGACCACGGACGGGGTGGAAAAATGTAAACACTAGACCCCTGCAGAAGTGGATATCGGTTTGGTTGATATTTACAATATTTTACCTACCAGATACAACTGACCTACAAACCTACTATTTTTAATTGTCTGTCTATATTTAGATGTTTGAATTGCACGTTGTTGCCAGACTTCAATTTGCATATCAAAATGTATTTTCGTTTTTTGGCCTAACGACTGAATTTAGAAAAAAATGTTATAAGACTTTTTTGCTCTTCATTGTGCCTTCTACCTATACCTTTAAGGAACGCACTATTTTCGGGGACACCCTGTATACTACTCATCACTTGCCACAAATATCAACTCCTTTCTCTCTTAGAGCCTTCCAAATCTCCATAGGTATTCCATCAGGTCCTACTGACTAACCTAATTAACGCCTCAACAACTTCGTCTTTCCGTATCCCCGGTAATATATTCTAATTTGGAATCCCACATTGCATCTTCTTCATTCAGCAAAATTCTAAAGTACTTATACCATCTTTGCTTTATTTCAACATCAATCCGTTCTTAACAATACTCCATCCACACTCTTAGTCTGCCATACATAAGTTAATGTATTAATGACTTGTCCCTTGCTTTAGCAATGCTGTATAACCTTTTTATCCCCACGGGTGTTTAAAACTCTTCATACAACTTTGCAGACGATCTTTCCTTGGTAGTGGCTACGGCGCGCTTTGCTTTTCTCTTTTCTTCTTTGTATATCTTCTTACATTCCTCTATTTTAGCACTGTTACACCTTTTTCTAGCTACTTTCTTCTCTCTACCATTCTCTTGCACTTCATCATTCTTCTACTAAGATTCTTTGTCCCAAGGAGACCCTTTACCAGATGTTTTTCCTAGCACTTCCTCTCCAACTCGTACCACAACTTTGCTGTTGAATTCTCACTTGTTATTGACCGTATCTTTATCCTTATTTTTCTCATTAATCTAGCTCTTTATTTTTACACCTTTATTTTCACAATGGGTCAGTCGTTATTACTAGACATATTGTTAGATATAAACAATTATAAGCAGCAGAGGAAACGTGCCTAAATAATGGGATGTGATATTGACTATATTCTGTGAAATTAATAACTCTTAGTATTATTTTTAGGTACCTATTTTATTGAACATAAATATCTACATATCACGCTACAGTTCCAAAAATATTTTAAATCGAAAATTATATGTGAATTCCATGTAAATTATATTCTTATTCAGATTCAGCGCAAAACTCAGCGCCATGACTAAACCTTAGTCGCAACATTAAAATTATCTACCATTTTGGTAAGGGCCTAAAACAAGGTAAAGTAATTTATTGTAAGCCTTAGTCGCAAAATCAAAATTATATTTTTGGCTAGTTATAGTATATCGCAAGTTCACTTTCTACCATTTTAGTAAGAGTTTAAAGCAAGGCTGCTGCATAGCACCTACACTCTTCATTCAAAATATTATATCTAAAGGCGAATTTACACTTATTCACTTCAGATGTACACTACGGATTATACATGAATAGTGAAAGTGTAGATTGACAGGCCAGCAATTTACATTTTCACTGACGGAACTCGTTTCACTGTCTTCAAAATGGCGAAAAGTAAAGCATTACCTACTAGAGGAATGTCGAAAATTAGAAAAAAATCAGAAGGGGTCTGCCTCTTTAAACCAAAATAAACGAGGAGTATAAACATTAACGCTTCCTGCTCCACTCTTTTCTGACTTTCTAATTTTTGATAACTCGGGACAATAGCGTGTGCGGATAGTTTTTATTTTTGATTTTATGGCGCCTATATTTAATCCAGATAAATTTAGCTTTACAGACTGGTATGCATTTTCACGGATGTGTATTTATGGTAGTTCTCAGATTTATTATTCCACAGACATTCATGATTACGATATACTTCGAGAAATATATGCATATGTTCGTCTTTCCACTGAAAAGCCATTTTACGTATCGTATCAAAATATAAAAATTTATTCGACTGCATTTTGATGGCATGGAATGTTCAATGATCCGAAAAGAACAAGTTTACAGTTTACATTAGGGGTTCACGGTGGACGAATTATCCAGCCAGTTCATCGAAAGTAGAAAGATGTTCTACTTTATTCACTGTTTACTTTGGATGTGCATCTTGGATGAAATGTAGATGAAGAGTATGTTTATACCTTTCATTGCGGATGAATGATCCGCAATGTACATCTAAAGTGAATAAGTGTAAATTCGCCTTAAATGAGCTGCTCTCACTATGAAGGAAAAAGTACTGCAATAGGGGCATCTCAATCGAAGGCGATATATTGTGTACTGTTATGTTCGTGTAAAACTCCCTTAACCATGAATGTAGGTTGGTACTACTGTCAGCTGAACGACAGCTGTCATATACTTAATACGGCGATAAGAAAATGAAACCATGTGCATAATTCTTTAAAATAAAGTATTTTACATCGAGTATTATTTCATTACAAATACTTACGTCCTTTAAGTACAAAGGACTTGACATTTGGCGACGAGGGTAATGGATACAAATACTACAGACACTACATCAACTACAACGCGTCCAACTCCAACTACAGCCGCGAGTTCCTCGACTACAAGGATAGTTGCGCCTGCTACAGCTCCAATAATGTCTACACAAGTTTCTACATTCCAGTTTTCCGTTGAACCTTTTAACCAGACAGCCACAAAATGGTCCAGGTGGGTAAAACGATTGGAAGGAGCATACAAAGTTTTTAAAATTCCAGAGGAAATGAAACTGCTCTATTAACTACATTACATGAGGTCGGAAGCATACGATACTCTGTGTGATAAACTAGCTCCAGAGGTCCCTGAAGACAAGTCATATGAAGATACAGTTAAGTTAATGGATAATTTTTACAACCCTGCACCACTTGAAATTGCTGAAATATTTAGGTTTCAATCAAAAAGCAGGCAGAAGGCGAAAGTATACAAGAATACCTACATTCTCTACAGAAACTTGCCGTAAACTGCAACTTTTCCACATATTTAAAAAGTGCTATACGAAATCAGTTTGTTTTTGGTTTACAGTCAAAGAGGATTCAATCCAGGCTATTAGAAACAAATGGATTGGACTTGGACCGAGCCGTAGAAATTGCAGCAGGCATGGAAACTTCAGAAAAGGATAGTAATCAATTTTCTCACAAAAATAATTAAAATCAGGCTAGTATAAATGTTTTAAATGTGAAAGCAAAAAGTTCTCAGAAAAATACAAACACTAGTAAATTTAATGATAATAATACAGTAAATAATCATAGTAGCTCTCCTAATGATACTTCTAGAACGTCAAATAACCGTAATAGGGCGTGTTATAGATACGGAGACACTTCGCATTTAGCCGATAAATGTAATAAAAAGCATTTAATTTGTAACTTTTGTAAAAACGTCGGACACATTCAAAAAGTTTGTTTAAAGGCGCAACAAAATTCATACAGGCAATTAAATTCAGTAAACTCCGCTCAAGGGGTTTTAGAAGTAAATGCTGGAAATTGCAAAGATAATTTTTTTAAAAGTGAATGGTAATTTTTAAAATTTGAAATTGATTCTGGCGCTGCTGTTATAATCATAAATAAAAATATATTTGAAAAATATTTTCCTGCATTACAATTACAAAAATCGGATGTTAAATTAACTACATACTGCAAAAATAATTTAAATGTTTTAGGTTTAGTTTCAGTGGAGGTTGAGCATAGGAATTAAAGCACACTCTAAAGTTGTATGTGGTGGATGGTGATGGCTACTCACTGGTTGGTCGGGAGTGGATATATGCTCTGGAAATCAATTTATATCAGGTAAATACAATTCTACATGAAAATTTTGAAATTGCAACTTTGTTAGATAAATATAAACATTTATTTGAAAAGTCAGTTGGTGAAATAAAAGGGTTAGAGGCTGAAATTCATCTAAAACCTGGTACTAAAGCAAAATTTTGTAAGGCCCGTCCTGTAGCTTTTGCATTACGCCCTAAAGTTGAGGTAGAATTAGAGTCCTTAGTAAATCAAGGAGTCTTAAAGAAAGTGGCATTTTCGGACTGGGCAACTCCTATTGTTCCTGTAGTTAAACAAAATGGGGACATACGCATTTGTGGTGATTTTAAAATCACATTAAACCCTTGCATTGAAGTTGATGAATAACCTTCACCTACACCAGATGACCTACTTTCCCAATTAGAAGGTGGGGACAAATATACAAAAATAGATATTACGAAAGCTTACTTACACTTGCCAATAAAAGATGAAATGAAACATTTAATTACATTAAACACCCATAAAAGTTTATTTCAACCAAATCGATTAATGTTTGGAATTGCTAGTGCTCCTGCCAAATGGCAATGTTTAATGGAGCAAATGCTACAAGGAATAGATGGTATTTCAATATTTCAGGGTGATATAAGAATTACAGCTCCAAATAATACCTTACATTTACAAAGACTTGAACAAGTTTTAAAGAAATTATCTGAACATAATTTACATATAAATTTGAATAAAAGCTAACTTTTCAAAGACGAGATTGACTACTGTGGATATAAGGTGATTAAAGCGGGGGTGTCTACTAGTGCAGATAAGGTAACTGCAATTGCAAATGCTCCAATACCTACAAACAGAACTCAAGTTCGGAGTTTCTGTGGCCTAATTAATTATTACAGACGTTTTTTAAAAGATACTTTTACAACTTTACAACCATTAAATAATTTACTTAAAAAGAATGTCAATTTTAAATGGTCGAATACTTGTCAAGCTGCGTTTGACAAAGCAAAAAAACTCATTTGTTCTAGAAATGTTTTATATCATTATGACCCAAATTTACCATTAGTCCTAGCAACTGATGCATCACCCCATGGGGTAGGTGCAGTACTTTCACATATTTTTCCAGATGGTACAGAGATACCCTTACAGTTTGCTTCTCAAACTCTTACCACTACACAGCAAAGGTACTCACAAATAGACAAAGAAGCTTACGGCATAATTTTTGGAGTAAAAAAATTTTACAATTATTTATGTGCTAGGAAATTTACTTTGCTCACTGATCATAAACCGTTAGTTCAAATTTTTGCACCTGATAAAAGCCTACCAGTTTTAAGTGCAACAAGAATGCAATATTATGCAATTTTCTTACAAGGTTTGAATTATGACATTCGTTACAAAAATACAGATTCTCATCTCAATGCTGATGCACTTTCACGTCTACCTATAAAATCAGAACAAAATTTCACACATGATGAACCAGATATTTTTGAAATAAATCAAATTGAAACTTTACCTACAAATATTAGAGATCTAGCTTTTCATACAAAAAATGATCATACCTTAAAAAAATTACTTGTTGGGTTAAAAACAGGAAAACCTGTTGATAAACGATTTAGCTTCAATATAAATCAAGCTGAACTTTCATTACAATCTGATGTTATTATGAGAGGACAAAGAGTAGTTATACCTACTAAATTGAGAAATAAAATTTTGACTGAATTACATACTGCACATTTTGGAATAGTCAGAATGAAATCTTTAGCTCGTAGTTATTGCTGGTGGCCTCACTTAGACCAGGATATTGAGTCACTTTGTAAAAATTGTTTAGAGTGCAATAAGCACAAGAACAATCCAATTAAAGATAATTCTCATATATGGGAGCCACCAAAATTTTGTTTTGAACGAGTGCATGCTGATTACGCTGGACTTTTCAATGGAGGTTATTATTTTATATTAGTAGATTCCTTCAGCAAATGGCCTGAAATTCATTTTACAAAAAGTACTACTACAAAAACTACTATTGAAATTTGCCGAAAAATTTTTGCAACTTTTGGTATTCCTAAAGTTTTTGTTACGGAATATGGTAGACAGTTTTACTCTCATGAGTTTAGAACTTTTATGAAAGATAATGGAATTACACTAAAATTTACTGCACCCTACCATCCTGCAACTAATGGACAGGGGTAGAGATATGTCCAAATACTGAAAAAATGTTTAAGGACTATGCGAAGTGAGGGAAATGACAGGGAGTTTGAATTATGTAAGCTATTTATGCAATACCGCAGAAGCCCACATACAGTTACAGGTAAAAGTTCCTTAGAACTTATGTTAGGAAGACAAATAAGGAATAGATTAGATTTACTTAAACCTTCGTGTAGTGATAGAGTTACCTATACTGATACGAGTCTAAGAAACTTTGATAAAGGAACTAGGGTTTTCGTGAGAAATTATTTTCATTCTAAATGGCAATTTGGCATTGTTGTACTCTGATTAGGGTTATTGCATTATTTAATTCAGTTAGATGATGGTAGAACATGGAAACGTCATGTAGGCCAAATACGACAAATTGGGGAATATACTCCATCTCAAAATAATCCGACATGTTACATTCCGGAGACCATAACTCACAATTTGGTTGCGAGGGAGGCATCAATTCCAGAGCACAGTGTCTCACCACCACCTACCGAAGTGATTACCGATAAATTAGAAATTTCAAACAATATGGAAAGTTCGAATAGTGTACCTGGGGCTCAAACTGAAACTGAGGAACCCATTTTAAGGCGTTCCACTAGAGCAAGAAAACCTGTTATCAGATTGAATTTGTAAGTACTTTTACTTTTAGTTAACTTTTGTAATTCATGGTCAAGGGAGGATGTGTTATGTTCGTGTAAAACTCCCTTAACCATGAATGTAGGTTGGTACTACTGTCAGCTGAACGACAGCTGTCACATACTTAATACGGCGATAAGAAAATGAAACCATGTGCATAATTCTTTAAAATAAAGTATTTTACATCTAGTATTATTTCATTACAAATACTTACGTCCTTTAAGTACAAAGGACTTGACATGTACGATACACTTCGCTGACGACCGTGACGAGAGTGATATATATTATATTGTATGCTTAGAAAACTAGAAAGAGTAGTACACCAAGTGAGACCTCACAATTAATATACAAAAAACTGAGTACGTAGTTATAGGAGAAAAACCAGAAAGCCTACAAATTGACATGGAAATTATAAAACCAACCGATACCTACAAATACTTTGGAGTCCAAATAACACCAAAAGCAGGGAGTAACGAAAGAATACATTCCAGGACTGGCCCAGCAAGATCAGTAACCAGACAGCTACACGGACTTTTGTGGAATAACAAAATAACAAAAGAAAATAAAAGAAGAATTTATCGAAAAATAATAGAAAGTATTGGGTTTTAAGGCGCCGAACTCTGGGAAATAAACCAAATAAACAAATCAAAAATTAAGGTCATTGAAATGAACTGTTGGAGACGATGTTTCCGTCTCACTAAACTTGATATGCAAGAAACGAAGATATTAGGACAGAAATGGCAATCAATCTAGACATAACAGATACAATCGAAACAAAAAGTTTTAACTGGCATGGAAACCTTCACAGAATGCCTGAAAATAGATGGCCAAAAAAAAAATAGAAAAACGGACTCCGTCCACTAGAGGTAAACCAAGATGTTCCTGGAGAAATATCGAAGATACGAAACCCGCCAGAGATCTAAAACTGAAGACACTTTATTTTTAAACGCTTTTATTTAGTTCAATCGTTTGCGTCAAATCTTTAGACGTTAATTTGACTGCCATTTCTTCAATGGAAATTAATGAAATTTTGCAGACATATGGATTCGCGGGAACAATACACGAATAGTCGATCAAATTTTTTTTTGTTTATGTATTGTTTAAATAAAAAAAAAACGATTTTAATGGAAAATGCTTAAATTCTCTTGTTTTTTACAATGTAGAAACTTGAAACTTTTACAGCTTGTAGCTAATTATATGAACTATACATAATTTCACTTTTTACGTTATTTTTTTGAGTTATGCTTCATATATAAACAATAAAGTTTCAAATTTATCCAGTTTCTGTCCGATTTCTATCCAGTTTTCAGCGAAAAAAAGTTATGGCACCGTAGAGGGACGAATGCTGCCCTTAGTATTGTCGTAGGCTTCGACTGTCCATAAAACGCAAGGTTCGACTGTTGACTACGCTGCGCTGTCGTGAACTTGGGCCCGAAAGTGTTTGCGTAGAGACAGGCTTAAAAGCCTGCATTGAGCCGAGTGCGATCATTAAGGTACGTATCAAGACAAGGGTGAACCCCGCTCGGTGTAGCTGCTCAAATGAATACAGCATGCGCTCCCTTACATATAATCCGCAAACCGGTTGAAACGAAGAGTGTACGCGCCAAGCGGCGATCACCGACGTATCCACTAAGTGGAGCTACTACACCGAGCGAGGTTTACCCTTGTATGGATACGCACCTTTAGACGGCTTGCGCATCGAAGAACTGCATTGCGAGAAATTAACAGCGTCTACACCGTGCAATAGTAAAGTATTACAAGAGATGGAAATACTGCGAAAACTGTAATAGTCGTAAATAATGATTTTGATTTAAGAAATGTATGAAGAAATTACAGAAAATGTACAATGTATGTATCAAAAGTTAAAATAAATGCAAAAAAGGCATCTGTCATATACCTCCATCTTTTTTTTAAAACATAACGATATATTTTAATGTTTGAAAAGTGTAAGACTAAAAAGTAAAAAATAAAACAATATGAAAAAAAATTTTTAAGAAACGCTTTTATTTAGTTATGAGTGACTAAAAGTTAAAATATAAAAAAATCAACTAAAAAGCAAAAAATAAAAAAAATCAAACTCGACGGATTATTCGAAAAAAACGTTCATTAAAAAAAAATGAAAAAATCTAACATATTCGTTAAAGAAAAGCGTGGGGCGCGGCTTCATCGAATAAACGGTTTTCGCCCCACGCTTTTCTTTAACGAATTTGTTAGATTTTTTAATTTTTTTAACGAACGTTTTTTTCGAATATTCCGTCGAGTTTGATTTTTTTTGTTTTTTGCTTTTTAGTTGATTTTTTTATATTTTAACTTTTAGTCACTCAACTAAATAAAAGCGTTTCTTAAAATTTTTTTTTTCATATTGTTTTATTACACCTTTATTTTTAAAATTGGTTCTTATTAGAGTTATTAATTTTCTTTCAGATAAAATAAATATTCCGCAGCAGAAACAATGTGACTTATTAATGGGATATGGACTATACTCTGTTTAATTAATAACAGTGTTATTTAATAATATATTTAGGTATTTTATTGAACATCCCTCACGCTACAGTTCCAAAAATACTTTAAATCGAAAATTTAAAATGACTGTCTACTTAGTTTAGCTTCAATTTTCCATAAGTTAAAATATCTGCCAGAAGTATATTGGATATCTATTGCTAGGAATATAGCAAAAATATACAATCAGATTATAAAGTCATACTTTACATTTAAATTGCCAAGCTATCGGTGAGCATGCAAAATCGCATGCGAATTTCAGCATTCCCTAAGTGAATTCGATGTAAATTATCTTCTTATACAGTATGCAGCGCCAAATTCAGCGCCATGACTAAAGTAATTGTAAACCTTAGTCGCAACATTGAATATTAAAATTATGTTTTTGCGAGTTATACTGCCCTGTTAAGAATAGAAGTCGTAACTGACAAAATCCCTATTTTGAGATATTCGATGTTTTAGATTTGATTAATTGCCATCCACTGTAATGACCTATTAAAAATCTTGTTACAACATAGCAATATATTTTTTGAATACAAATTTAATGAGTGCGTGCAATTTTCTTTCAGAGTATTGAAAATTAGACTTTTGATAGATACGACATTTAATCCTAATAGGTCTGGATCCCGCGTATGAAAAAAAAGTTGATTAATAGCAAGCTGAAAATTTGTTAATAGCTTAAGGGTGTCTAGTCGGATAAACTTTGATATATGGGAACACTGGAACAGGAGCAGTTTTAATTGTGGAACAGGTTAAAAATTTGGAACGGTCAGACCACGAAAACGGCACATTTATTTTGTCCGACAGAACAGACTTAAACTCTCCGAACAGAGATTAAACTCGCATGCAAAAATCAGACTGCTATTTATCACCTGTCATAATTCCTGTCATTTGACATATTCTACATGTTCCACTCATTAAAACGCCCATTTGGTGATAAATAGCAGTCTGATTTTTGCATGAGAGTTTAATCTCTGTTCGGAGAGTTTAAGTCTGTTCTGTCGGACAAAATACATGTGCCGTTTTCGTGGTCTGACCGTTCCAAATTTTTAACCTGTTCCACAATTAAAACTTCCCCTGTTCCAGTGTTCCCATATATCAAAGTTTGTCCGACTAGACACCCTTAAGCTATTAACAAATTTTCAGCTTGCTATTAATCAACTTTTTTTTCATACGCGGGATCCAGACCTATAACAAATCATAAAAATCAGGTAAAGTAAAAAGTCTTATCTTAATCAAAGTTATAGTTTATTAAGGCCCGATTGTTCAATTGGAGATTATCTTCAGATTAAAAATAATCATCAATTAAACGCAATATTGCGTTGTTCAATGCAAGTTTAACACTTAACCATCTGTTAACCAGAGATGATCTTAATCGCCCAAAAACGAAGGATTAAGGGTGTTAACTAGAGATTTGTAACCTTATTTTCTTGTTTTAAATTAAATATTGTCAAGAAAATTCCAGATTAAAACAACCATAGTGTTGTTATTGCTACTTTTAAATCGTAGATAAGATTTAAAATAATCTATTATAATTTAGTGTCCACATATAATTATGGCTATTGCTAATAATGGTGTCTTTGATTTTGAAGATCGAGATATCACAGAAGACAGAGAGTTCTTAGCTGTTGTTAATATAATTTTTTCCTCTACGAAAAAATCGTGTTTTTCGAGTATAAGAAAACCATTTTCATAAATGGTCAGATAAATGTCAGATAAAAGGTCAGATGGAGTTTTTGAATAGATTTCGTGTACCAAAGGAAACAGTTTTTATGATTATTGATCGTATAAGAGGCAGGATAGCTCATCCTACAAATAGGTAAACTATTTTTCCACCTACCTCTACCGAAAGTATACTTTTCCGGACCTGATTGTAGCGAGCAAAGTTGTACTTTTCCTCCCTAGGGAGGAAAAGTAAAAGTGAGGTCATGGTATTTCATTCATGAAATATAACTTATTGCCGCCCTGTATAATATCTATTTTTCTATTACGGAGTATCTATACATTTTAACGTTTATTTATAAAACACCCTGTATTTTGCAGAATGGTAAAAAACAGTAAATTATTATTTTGATTTACCAATGTTTACATTAATAATTTGACTTATATTTGACAGTTGACAGTTATATTGTACCTACCTGTTAGTAAAGTGCATTTTCCTCCCTTGAATGTAAACTTCATTCTCGGGAGGAAAGGTAGCACTTTCCTCCCTTCTTATACAAATAGCTATATAATAGTTAATTAAAAATATATAAAATTACCGGCCAAACCCGATTTCAGGACAAACTAGTTTGGCCTATTTAGCTATTTTTCCCAGATTTTCATTTTCTAGTAATTTGAAATTGCATCACTTTCTTATTCCCGAGAATATGTTTATATTTTTTACCAAAAGATATTAATACTTCTTCTTCATCAGCCTTAAAGCTCGTAATTCTCTTTCTTTTATTACTTTTATTCCATTTTTTGAATTTTAAATTCAAAATAATCACTGAAAGACACGAAAATAATCACTGACATGGGGGCGTCACTGCGTTAAAAGTCATGAACACCATCGTTTATACCACAGAACACATTTTTCGCTACAATTTTCATCATAAAATTTGTTCCAAGCCGTTAATTAATAACTGGCAACATTGTCACTGCTTCAGTATTTGGGTTTAATAAATCCGAAAGTTAACCTGCATTGAACAACTTAATTAGAAATAATCTTCGAATTAAATTTAATCATGGTTTACTTAATCCATGAGTTAACCATTGATTAAACAACTAGCCCTAAGATAAACAAAATAACATAAAGTCATAATCAGTTTTTTTAATCATGTACAGCTCCAGGTTCCATTGAAGTTGGTAAATTATTCCAAAACGTTTGTCTGCTTTTAGGCATGTGTCCACACAGTTTGGATATAATTAGTTGTTTTCTTTCAGTCGTTATGCCTCTAGGAATGGACTTGGGTGAAGGTTTTGTCATTCCCTGTTTTGCAATCTTTGCATTTAGAATGTTTACTTCACTTTCTGTCTCTGAGGTGAAGCTGGTTTTGTACGAAAAAGTATATTTACCTTTACCTCTAGAAAAATTTACTTGAACCATTTGATTTAGGTATGGCCTGGGATTAATTTTATTCAGTTTATATGCAGAAGTACCATCTTGCCATTCAAAAAAGTCAGCTAATTCCAAAACAATTACTTTAGCATTACTTGCTGCATTTGCTACTGCATCCGAAAAGTCTTTAAAATCGTATATGTATATTTTACCCATTTGCTTTATGGAGCGTTCCACTTGGTGGAGGAATGAGTCCGCAGCCATGAAGGTATGGCCAGGCTCAAAATACTTGATACATACTTAATTTTTCAAGTGCGATATCCTCAGAGTTTACAATAAACGTAAAGAAAGTAAACAAAGTTTTTGTTTTGAGCAGAGCAAGCAGTTAATTTTCTTCTTTTTTTTCTCATTGCTAGGCTCTCTTTAAATTTCTTTCGTTTACGGATTTCCCCTGTTTTAGTTAAATTGTCTTTTTCCGCCCTTTCAACAGATACATATATTATATCGACCAAGATTTCTTGAATAAGAGGGAGACAGTCTTCCTTACCTTCTTCTTCAGCTTTGGAATCAGATTCTGCAGGAACAACACTTGCAGCTCTCAAAGTTATATCACTAATAATCTTCATTTTATTGAAACATTTTCTGTTTAATTTCGGTTCCTCAATTTCTTCCGTCTCTGAATCTGACAAAATAAAATCGGGGTCATAATCATGCTGAAGTTTCGGTTCCTCAATTTCTTCCGTCTCTGAATCTAACAAAATAAAATCGGGGTCATTATCATGCTGAAGTTTCTTCACGACACGTCGTCGTAAACACTATGTATTTTCTCCCTTTGTTGGTTATTTAAAATATGCAGCATTTTAAATGCTCTGCTATTTGTGTCCATTGTTACTGGTTCAGTTAATAAACTTTAATGTAAACACACTGTAAAACACTATAACAATAAGATTAATACTAGTAAATAACTGAAAATCAGATACGCCGAATAACGCTTACAACCGTTTAATTTTTAGGTTAAGAAACTAAAAGGCGGGAACACTATGAATAATTAGGTTAGATTTTCCTCTTGTTAGAATATTTTGTCGAAACTACACAATTGTTAAGCAAATTTGTCGTAACTACAAATCGTCTTGTGAAGATACGACTAAAAATTTTAACAAATGGAGATTCGACAAATTGGCTTAACATAAACTGTAAAAATGCAGATCCGACAAAATTTTAAAGTGGAATAACTTATTTTTAAACAGCAGATAGGTCTTTCATTCTTAATATATAGGTAGATTATTTGACTATCAATGTGTTGGCGCTACAACCTAAAAAAACTCAAAATTGCAGATACGACTTCTATTCTTAACAGGGCAGTATAGTGTATTATAAGTTCACTTGCCACCATTTTTAGTAAATATAAATTACTGAGTTTGAGCACAATGTTTTGGAGTTCATGCAAGCTTAAACATTTATATTTTATGTTAAAACACAGTTTCGGTCGTATACTTTGTAGGCTAATTTTGGTTCGAAGTTTTTGCTGCATATAATTTGGGTAATATGGATGTTGTTTGCTTTATAATCTCGTCTCTTATTTATGTTTCTGTTTTATTCAGTTTCCTAAATGTTGAAATTCGTAATTATTCTACCGTTTCATTGTTAACAGATTATACGTTTATTCAAGTTTAAATGTTAAATTATTTTTAATTCGTTAACACATTGTCTTCAACGTCACCCAAAATTGACTGACAGAAATATTTTGCTGTAGGCAATGTCGGTCATATTTAAGAGACGTTGTTACACTGGGGGCCACATGCATTTTCTAATAAAGTTCGTGGGAAGCCACAGCAAAAAAAGAAGATATAGGGAAAGGTTTTTACGTCTAGATTATCATGTTTTCAGCAAAAAAGTATTGCATGATAAAAACATTAGTCTTGTTTATTTAAAATCGTCACCCACTTGTGACTGACGTGGCCTGCTCGAAATATGACTTGTTTTGGTAGAGGCCATGTCATTCGCATTCACGTGACGATTTAAAGATTAATTGTTGTGAAAATAATAGGTGTTTGTATTGTAAGTTACAATTTGGGTGCGTGTTTGCTTTGCTGCAAAAATACAATGTCCAAGTGAAAGTATCAAAACTATTTGACAAACCAACAATTGGAAGCTGCTTTATTAGAAAGTGATGAAGCTGATCAATGACAATACAGCGAAAGCAATACGGGTTGCGACAATGATAATTTCGGGTTAGATGATTCAGACGAAGTTTGGCTTTCCTCTGAAGAAGAGTCCGGCAATGATAGTATTGAGGCATTACTACATTATATGCAAGAGGAGGAAGAAAGAGAAGAGGCAGCAAATGAAGAAAAAGAGGCTTTAGAAATAAATGTTATAGAACCAGAAAATAAAAACGATTCTCACAGTTATAATCCCCAGCTTTTTCTTTTCAAGGTAATATGAATATAAATAATTTGCTGAATGTGTATATCCAATTATAATTTTTTAGGGCCTTCTGGACTAAAGATTGACATCCCTAAAGATATAACAGCTTATGAGGCATACTGCTTGTTTGTATAATATGATGAGAGTATAAACAATATTGTGAAATATACAAATAAATATGCAGCAAGGGTAATCGAGAACACTAGAATACAACGTGGGTCTAGATTAACAAAATGGATTCCTACGAATAGTACTAAAATAAAAAAAAATTAATGTGTGTGTACTTTGTACGCACATAAGAAGTTATAGTTCTATTATATGATGTCAATTTTAATACTTACTACTATTCAATTTTTTTTATTAAAACAACACCAAAAATTAAAAAAATAAAAGAATAAAACACACAAAAACACATTGAAAAATGCCAAATGATTTCTGAACAATAATTATTGTCGGAAAAATTAACTAAATACGTACTTTCTGAAAGAAAAAAAATTATATAATAAATATACTAACAATCATAAAATGTGTAAAAAAAAATAAAAAAATAAAAGTTTCTATTGGGGTTTGAACCCGCTTATGTTAGCGCTGTTAGTATTGAAATTCATTCATCTTACACTTTTACCCACGGAGACACATGCATCATGTGGGAAGCTCGACTAACTAAACGGTTTAAACTTTTGACAGTTCTGAATTTAACCAAATTATTTTGATTTTTGCAGAATTGAAATAATAAAATACAAAAAAAACATAGAGTAAGAAAACAATATATTAGGTGAATATTGATAGAAATTTTGATGGTAATCAAATTATGTAAATTAAAGCATTACATACTATTTTGGTAGGTTCAGTTCAAATTTTCCAAATAAGTAGGTACCTACCTATGTAAGTTTTTAATAGGATACTGAAACATTTATAATTATTACGTACCTGTCGCTTTTAAAAACTGTTTAAAAAGTCACTACAATTATAAACTTGCTTTCTCTGCCATCACAACAATAAAAACTAATATGCACAACATTTGTTTATCCGTAATCTCCATATTGAACAATTATTGACAGATGATTTTAACATCCAATCAGAAAAACCCTAAAAAGCTTTCTGTTACCTGACCAACTTTGTTAACAAAACGGATTGTTAAAGTACACTGTGATTTTTCGGTTATATCAGTAGTATCGTCAGCTAGTATAGAAAAAAATTGACTTTCATTAATTTCTGTTGAAATTTCATTTTTTACGTAATCGGCAAGACAATATATTAAATCATTTTGTATTGTTTTTGACAAACCCGTGAACACCCCTTCTATTTTTTAACATGATCCTGGATTTCCTGATCGCGTTTAACTACTGAATTAAAAATTTCTTTAAAATTAACCATGTTTGAAGAATTATGGCTCTCATCATGACCGCGAAATGTAAGTTCTTGTTTTGCTAAAAGAATTGTAACATCAATTTCTTCAGCTTCTTCAATCTTTTTCAACTTCTTCATTATATATCTTATTAGATAGAGAAATATGTCCAGCGAAAGCACTGTCAGTAGTTTGTTTATTTTTTTCTAACCGTTTTAAATCTAAGCAATTGTTAAAATGTTCTTTCCAAGATTCATGTTTTTTTAGACTAGCTGATAAATTTTTCAAATCTGAATATCCCTGACTCACCCAAACATTTTGCTTCAAATTTGAGAGCAACAGACAAGGCCAACAGAAAAGTGAGTTTTTAAAATAACTTCCGCTTAGCCATTTATGATTTTCATACCATATTGTTTTAAACGATCTCGAAAATGGTTGATTGTCTTTTGTCTTATCTGTGGATAAAATTGTCAAATTTTGTAAAGGCCGGCCCATTGAAATAATTACTAATCTTTCTTGATTTTGGCGCCTTGAAAAAGGCGTCTCGATCAAACTGTATATTACATCGTTTAAAATATTCATATTCGATGACTAAAGTTTTTCCACCAATAAAACTAACACACCTACTTTTCAACAACGTCAAATATTACTTATTTTATTTATGTATCAAATAATAATTTACTATTCGAATAAATTGATAAGTTAACAATTAACCTCGCTTTAAATTTTTAATTATCTATATAATCTAATAACACATTATTCAGTTTTCATAAACAAATTTAAATTGTCCTACCTAGTTTTATTCAATACTTAACCTACTAATAACAGCCAAAATCAAAAAACAATTATTTTAAAACAGTTTCACAAGACACAAGAGAAGCAACTGATAAAATTTTGTAGGTCCGGCTATAAGACTCTGTGCCTATCCGCCCGTTCAAAATCGTAGAATACGGTCGCTACGAGCAGACCTGCATCATGCCTGCTCGCGTAAACAGAGAGAGATCGCACGTCAATTCGGTGTTGGCGTCGTTTTATTGCAGGTTACGTTCCCGAGTGCCTGACCAAGGAGAATATAGAATCTATACAGTACTGCTGATACTACAAGAAGCGTACAATAATTATAACTACGGAGAAAATTGTTTGGATATTTTTAAAAATAATTTGGATAATTTTTGCTATTTTATTGTAGATATTGTGTCAAAATTTATAAATTACAATTTTGAAATAAGTAATTTATATTAATAATTTATATTATTGTACTACATTTGAAGAGGGTAGGCGGCGCCTACCTTGCCTACCCCGACGGGCCGCCCCTGGGAGGGGTAGATTAATTTTTGGTCAATATATTCGCAATAAAGCACACCGATATGGAATAAAAGTATTCAAACTTTGTGCAACAAATGGATATACCTGGACTACGAGCATTTATTGAGGCAAAGCAGAAACATTTGACACTAATTTAGGTTTGGATCATCATGTGTATCTACAATTGTTGCAGGGCCTTCTAAATCAAGGTTGAACGTTCTTTGTCGATAACTTGTACACTAGTTATTTTTTTTTGGTATGCTTTATTGTCAAAAATTTTTACAATTTGTGGACAAAGCTTATACAAAATAAAAAATACAATAAAAAACAAAAAATAACAAAACTACAAACAAAATAAAAACAGAAACACACCAAATAAATGGCGTCAGTTATACTACTTAAATACAATTTTATAGTTATTAAGTACACATTAAAAAAGAATGTGTGTGTACTTTGTACGCACGCACGTAAGAAGATATTTTTCTATTATATAGGTAATTTCAACGAAGTAAATATACTTAACAGGTTATTTGTATTTTATTTAAAAATTAAACTAACTTTCTTATCTACCACTTTCAAAAAATTTTTATTAAATAGTACCAAAATAAAAAAAATGAATCGCCCAGGATTCGAACCCGCGTCTTTCCAATCTCGGAGCTAACGCCCTACCAACTACTCTAGCGAGGTAATTGCAATTGACATGTAAGTTTCGGATATAACTACACAACACGGCGTCAAATAGTGTAAAAATGTTATGCCTACATAATATTTTATTATTTTATTATAGAGAAACACAAATCCAAAAACACAAGAATTATAATAAATAATACATTTACTAAAAACACTAATATATTCTTTTAATGACTTATCTGCACGGATACAGATACATACATACCTATCTTGAAAGATTAGCAAGGAACTACATACTGTCTGTGTGCGCAGGCGCGCAGATTTATGTACAATTTTACCCTCAATCGAATCGCCGCTAAAGAAGAATATCTTCAAAAATTTTAAAAATTTTGCAACAATATGTATACAACGTCAGAGCAAAAAGAAGGCGAACGAGGAAAACGGAAAGGGAAAGTAAATCAAAAGATTTATGCCGCTGCAAATATGTACAAAAGTACTCGAAAGTAATAATCCTGCAAGTCAATTTGCTGAATTCAAATCGTTTATAAAAAAGTCATTCACTGTATAAAAAGCTCTCTCAAGCAAATAAGCTTTCAAGGCCTTGCGAAAATCGGGAAATGCTGCAATAGATTTGATGTTAGATGGCAGGTGATTGTGAATTTTTCTCGAATTGTATAGTATAGAGCACTTAACCAGCTCAGACCGTGGGGTTGGCAGATAAAGATTATGCTCCACGTTTCTAAGGCGATAGTTTTGAGTGGGTCTCTCTGGACCTTCTGATGTATATTTGCGGATTAAACAAACGGATTCAAAAACAAAGAAGGAAGAGTTAATATTTTAAATTTTTTAAAGAATTCCTGGCAATGAACTCTGCTATTGAATCTCAGGGAGTAACGAAGAGCTCTCTTTTGTAGATTAAAAATACGCTCAAATTGAGTCGCACAACACGAACCCCAGAATGGAAGGGCGTACCGAAGATGAGACTCAAAAAGGGCATAATAAACGGTCCTAGATGTTGACAAATTCATTTCCGTAGCAACTGATCTTAGCGCAAAACAAGAAGAACTTAATTTTTGTGTAAGGCATCAATGTGCAAGTTCCATTTTAGAGGCTTATCCACAATAAGCCCTAAGAACTTCAGCGATTCAACTACCTCTAGACTGTTGTTATTAAGTACTAAAGGTTGCATCATACCGTTGTAATGTATGACTTTGGTTTTAGAAACGTTAAATAACAGGAGATTCGAATCGCACCAAGATTTAATGGTGACTAGGTCTGTAGCTATGGTATTGCAAAGATCCATAATATCCGTGTTACTCCAAGTAATACTAGTATCATCTGCAACTCTGTTACCGCAATCATCTGTTACCGCTTGGCTGTATCGCTCTTAAATCAAAATACGCATTTAATCGAAGGACCTCACGAAAACATTTTCCAAAAGAAGTGATGATGAAAAAGACTGAAGAAAGGTGAATCTGTAAGTAGAGAAGACGAAAATAGAATAGTAATTCTCAAGTGGCGAGACACTTGTGATGTAAAATTACTGTCTACCAAACATGCTCCTGACTTGATCGATACTTCACAAAAGAAAGAGGACACAACAATATCGACACCGTCAACTAGCAAACAACCTAAGCCAAAGAAGAGAAAGGACACTAAAATAAAACCAAGTATGGTAGTAGCTTACAATCGAGGAAAATCTGTCATAGACATATCTGACCAAATGTCTTTTTAGGGGGCGGTTACATTGAATGCGAGTTCGTATGAAACTTTATTCGTACGAATTCGTACTAATTTAGTCGTAAGACCGATTGGTTACATTAGGTGTGACCTCAGACGAAAAAATGCAGTAGATATATCAGAGTTTTCACATTGTGGTTTGTGGTTATTAGCAATTAATGACGCCGCCAAGTATTAATCTGAAACACCGTTATTATTAAAGTTGCTTTTACTAGAAAACTCCAGGGTTTGGGTTGATGGTTTTTTATTCAAATCTCGGTTATAGGTACTATCGTTTATTTTTTGGTCCCATAAAGATTGCATTTATTGGGCTACTATTATTTATTTTTCAACATCCATTTTGTAACTATGTACACTGACCGGCATAAAAACGCCCCACAAAATTGGTCATTTTTGATGTCTCTAATTTCCTAAACCTGTTGTTCGATTTAAGTGATTTTTTCAATATTTTCAATATGTTATAGCCTCATTCTTTAACAATATCGATGTAATAATATTGTTGCCAGACAGGTAAATAATCATTATATGCCAGGTGTACCAATCAAACTGTGTTTTTCTCTCAAAGTTCACCACACCCTGTGGGATATTCTAGCATTTATAAAATACTGAAATTAAACCCCAACTATAGCCTCAGATTTTGTGCCAGTTAGTGTATAATCAGCCGAACACTTACCCGAATTCGGGCTAACTTAGTCGTAAGACAGATTGGTTAAATAGATGTGATCTGAGACGAAAAAACGGAGTAGATATATCAGAGTTTTCACATTATATTTATGTATTTACTCATTCGCTGGTCACATTCCACAACAGTACTAATTAATAAAAATAAAATCAAAAAATTACCTGCTACATTCATCTTCGCCCCTATTTCCTACCACAGTTTTTTATTCAAATCGCGGTTGTTTGATTGTTTACTTTTTGGTCCCATAAAGATTGTTTTTAATTTGATTAATTTTTCAACATCCATTTTGTAACTATTCAGCCGAACACCACAAAACTATTAAATACAATCGACTTCTCGTATGAATAGTCACAGAGAAAACAAACTATGTTGGTCGCATCAGAAAATCGTACGAGTTCGTATGCATTCGTAAGAAATATTTGCAAGTAATATAACCGTGCATATAATAAGTGCGTTCGCGGGAGCCTGTCGGCGACTAGTCGGCGACAAATTAGCAGCAAAACGCATGCGCACTTTAAAATGATATAAATAATATCGTTAATAGATAAAAATACAAGGTATATTTGCCTAGTATAATTTAATAAATAGTTATTAATATTAATTATAAGTAAATATACCTTGTATATTTATCTATTAACAGTATTATTTATATTAAGTGAGGTTAGAAATTGTCGGCGACAATTTGTCAACTGTACCCGCGAACGCACTATTGTACGCATTTGTTTCATTCTGATGATTTCGTACGTAATCTTACGAATTCTTACGATCGGTTTTTCGTACGAATTCGCATCCAATGTAACCACCGCCTTATGCGACAACTTTGAAAAAAGCGGTAAAGTGGTCCAGGAAGCTGGCCATGAAATATCTCTTCGGCATTAGTGTAGTCAGTGCTTACCTGGTAATAAAAATAGTTTTAACGAAAAAGAAGATGCAAATACGAAGATTCAGATTCAGATAACAGCCGGTTCAACAAATGTTAGACATAGAATCAAGAGAAAACCCATGAAAAAAACATTGACAATACAAAAGGACATGCATGGACCAAACACAAAAAAATTAGTCGTAGTTGCAAGCCTTGTTACAGACATTTGATTGGTTCTCTAGGAAGATTGGAAGCCAGAAAGAAGGTGAAAAAAGTAATAACTTATTGCTGTGGTTGTCTAGATCAACCTTATATGTGCATGGACTACTTTAAAAATATTCATACATAATAAATTTATATTTTTCTACTTTTGTTTCACTTTTGAATGGCAAATAATGTTTCTGAGTTATTCAGTTTCCTAAATGTTGCAGTTCGTAACTGTTCGACCATTTCATTGTTAACCGGTTATATGTTTAGTTAAATAACCGTTAAATTGTTTTTAATTAATTAATTAAAATCAATTCAATAAAAAAAACACTAGTTAACAAATAAACAAAAAAATTTTGCGACAGATGTTAAAATGGCTGTACCGTGGAATTTAAAGTGCCCTGAATGCGAATTCAAACACTAAAATTTTCCACCACGTAGAGATTTTGAGTTATTTTCTTCTTAAAGTACCGTGCATTTCTGCGCAGGGGTCCACGCGTACATTGACTTGTCAGGTGAAATGTTAGATTTTGAGTTATAAAATGCATCAAATATTGCTGTTTATTATAAAAATTGTTTTATACTATATACACATAAGTTCAGAACTAGAAACAAAAACTATAGTAAGCCTTTTGTACACAATTTTGTGCATATCCCAATTTTCCCATAACACTATATGGATTAACACGAGCACACATTTTATCCTGCATAGTAAAAAACTAAGATAGCTCTTGGTTACAGTTCCTAAATATTATAAGTTTTACTGGCTAGTAAATTCCATTTAAAAAAATCCATTATTGTAATCTAGAACCTAGAGTTAGGCATGTCCTTTGGACAAGTGAAGGTCTGGAACTAAATCATGTAATTCGGGTTGTTGGATGCAATAAGGTGCTTTTCGTCGCTTTCGTGAAAATAAGAATCATTATTTTCTGATACATCATCGGGTTTACTTTTATCGCCATACATTTCCAAATCTTCCTCCCAATTTACCGTGGGTCCTGGAACTGGTAAATCTTCTCGATGGAAAACCGGCTTTATTGCTGAGATAATATCTGGATATTCAATTTTATGCTTGCTTTTCCTTGAAAACACAGACACTTTTGTCGTGCAGAAGTAACAGTCGTTAAAACGGTTTAGAACTATATAAGTTTAAATGGGTAGGTTTACTGATTTAGGATTACCTTTGGTTTACTCTTTATTTAAATGTTAAAGTGCTATTCGTAGACAATAGATATCCGAGTGTTGTCAAATTATGCACAATTTTTAGAAAAAATGTTAATTTGATAACATCATTCCCCGATATATTACAAATGACTATTTAAAACAAGAATGTGTGTGTACTTTGTACGCACGTAAGAAGTTATACTTCTACTACATATTATGTGATTTTTAAGACTATACCAAAAATTTAAAAAAATAAAAGAATAAAACGCACACAATCACATTGAAAAATGCCACAAAGAAAAAATGATTTCTGAACGATAATAATTGTTGGCAAAAATTTTAAATACGCATTTGCTGAAAAAAAAAATTATATAACAAATATACTTACAATCATAATATGCATAAAAAAATAAAAAAATAAAACTTGCATCGGGAATTGAACCCTTGAATTTCGTGCCGCTTTGACTCGTAATCGAAGCGTAGACTCACTCGTCCAATCGCACATTATTTATTAAGTGGAAAAATACGGTAACTGAACGTTTTACTGTTTGACACTTGTTTTGAAAATTATGTAGTTTAAATTTTGTTGAAGAAAATATAAAAATATAACAAAACAGTAAGAAAACAATATATTAGATGAAGATTGGTAGAACTTTTGTTGGTAATCAAATTAAGTATGTAAATCAAAGCATTACATACCTACTAGATAAATAAATCTACGCCAAAAAATCATAATTTAAAAATAAAAATCGAACCTAATTTGGGATTTCTCTCTAAAATCCGCATTCTTGAGAAAATAAATGTATGTGTTTCAACCTAATCCAAATGTATAATTACAATATGATTATAATAAAAACTAGGTACTTACCAAATTAGAATGAGTTTTCCTTGTCCAAAATAGTCCAAAAGTCCAAAAATATAGGTATATGAAAACTATTTAAAAAGACAGTATAACTATTAACTAACTTTTGTTTGTTGTTTCTTTTCACACAAATTTTAAAACGCAACAACCATAAATAATCTAACTACAGCTGTGCCACAGCCACCATATTGAATAATTTTTGACATGTCATTTGAACATCCAATCAGAACAAAGTTATAATGCGCATGCGCCCGGTCGCTAGGTTTTCCCATATAAAAATTTACCCTCTATCGCCGGTAAAGAAGTATAACTTCAAAAATTTTTAGTAAAATATTCATTACTCAAAAATCGTAACTCATTTTTTTTGAAAAATATTCAGAGAGCAAAAATTAACAAAAAACGGCATATTGCATTCCAGTCGCAAATTGGTTGTAAACTAGTGTAATTATTTTTAACAGTTCTTTACAGAAATCTTTAAATATTTCAAAAATTAAGAGGGATAGTTATGGGAAACTCTGATATAATTCAAAAAGCTAAGTAAATTTTGCACATGACAGACTAATAAAATACAGGTTATTTCATTTAAAACGTGCACGTTATAGCAGCTTCAATTTGCTAATAGGTAAATCTAATATTTTTAGTACCAAGTAAAAAATTTTATTAGAATAAACATCTGCTTGAATATAAAAAATAGTCTATTATTAGGACCCAAGGAAAAATTTGTTTCTGATTCTCAGTTTCGTAGATATTGAATTTTTTCTAAAAAGTTACATTTTACATAAATCGACATAAATCAAAACACCATGTATTTAGGTATATGGAACCTTTATAAAAGTATAGCTTTTTTATAACTCTTTTTTGGACCATCCTGTATAATTCACATTATTTTTAAATTGTAGTATCAATGGCCCCGTATATTTCTATGAAGAAACATGCTTTGGATATTAAGTCATTTTCCGTACAAAAGCCGAAGCGTATAGGATGAGCCACTCTGTATACAGAGCGTAACAAAATGGTAGGTAATAAATTAAATATTCTGGGAATACTTCGATTGAACCGAACTTACCTTAGTACATATCGAAAACTGTTAGAGATTTTATATTGAAAAATTGGACATGTGGCATTCTTATATATACCCCCCTCCAAATATTTGTGTACTTTCCAATTAAATTATTATTGTGGTACCATAAGTTAAACACAATGTTTTTAAATTTTTTTTTATTCTTAGTACTTTTTCAATAAGCCAGGTTTTATTCAGATACGACTTATTTTATCCAGAAATATCGATAAAATCCAAAACATATTCATAAATGGTAAATGTAAGATTATAGAGACCTGGTAATATGAAAATTTTTATACAATTTACATTTTGTTAGGTACTCAAACATTTTGAAACATATTAAAAAATGTATATTGATAAAAACTGGCTTATCGAAAAAATACTAAGCAACACAAAATTTTAAAAACTTTGTGTTTAACTAATGGTTCCACAATAATAATAATTTAATTGGAACGTTCACAAATATTTGGGGACAAGAAGTTTAAGGGAACCAAACCCCATAAAATTTTTATAGGGTGAACAAATTTAACTGTTATTTTTAACAATAATAAAATCCACTGGATTGTCGTGACAAAAACTAATGGCGATAGAATAAAATTAAGAATAACAATGTCATGAATGTGTTTATAATAATTAAGTGTCGTGAAAATAAAGTAATTTTTGAATTTTAAATATAAGAATAGGTTTTAGATTTAACAAAGATGACAGGCTGTGATAAATTTTATCAACATTATATAACATCATTGATGGCACAACCTCATTAAGTTTGTAAGTAGCGAATTTTTTAATTAATTATACCAACGTTAACAAACTATTCATCACATTTTTAGCTTCCTGGTGAAGGACATAACCATGTCCGAAAGCTTGGAATAAAAAATTTACAAGAGTATACTTTTCATTTTTTATTACTGCAAACCCAATATTTAACTTTTATATAATATATATATAATATAATATAATCTCAAAAATCATTTCTCGTATAAAGTGATTTACCCAACCAATTGCGGTATTTGCGTTGAACGTTATTAAAATTATACATTAAAAGTAAATAAAATAAATGCTCTTTCATAACAAATCTAAATAGTACGTATATTTCCCATAAAATTTCAAAACCTGTCACTAAACAATTAATATAATTACTCAATTATAATTATTTATAACCAATGATTCTAATTAAACAATTCAAATTTATTTGTTTGTTTTAATTAAAAATATAAATTTGGTATTTGTGTTCAGTTTTAGTTTGATAATAATGTAATCAAATTGTTATTAAAATATAGGGACGAGTAGATTTGAAAATGTACTTTTCAAAGTAATCGGTTGGATTTAGTATATTTATGACTTTGAATTTTACATCTTTTTACAACCTATCAATATTTATAGTTGTAAAAAGATTAAAAGTTATAAAAACCACACCAACTTGACCTGCTAAAAACTACTGTTATTTTAATTCGAAAAAACAGAAAATTAACAAAAATTATCAACATGTTAAGTATTGGGGATAATTGACGATAGTGATTAGTATATATGACAAGACATCAGAGCACAATATCGAAAATACTATAGAGAAAAACAAGAGCATGAAAGTGTTAGAAACTCTAATTAAAAAAAGCTGGCAAACAAATACATCAGGTTAAAGAAAAAAACGAATTACTATAGATGAGAAAAATCAGATAATAAATAAATATTATTGAAGAATAGTATACAGAATTATACTCGTCCGACGCCGTAGCAAAACGCGAAAACTACCATAAAGAGCCAAAAATATTAAATGTAGGATCTGAAGCATTAGCAAAAATTACTAACGAAGAAGTTGAAAGTACCTTAAAAGATGAAAAATGGAAAAGCTCCTGGAGACGACGAAATAACAAAAGAGATGATTAAAGCTGGAGGTCAAACTACTTTTGAGGCAATTAAAGTCATAACAAACAGGTTATTTTTACTACACAAGAAAAAATAAAAACAGAAACGCGAAAATTACAGACCAATAAGCCCGCTACCACAGGCGAACAAACTGTTTACACAAATAATTACCAACAGACTATTAACCTGGGAGCAGTCGCGCCGTGAGAATAAATCTCACATTTTATCATTTTCCGTGATAATTGATGAAAAATTTTTCAACATTGCTTTCCACACGTAAGTGCTTCGATGAAGATAGTAGTAATGCGTAGAATTTTTGTTTAATTTTTTAATTTTTTTTTGTGGAATTTATGGCTTTGGTGAGAACTAATTAGCTTTAAAATTGTTATAAATAGATATTTTTAACATTAAAAGTAAATAAAAATATTATAAAATAAAAATTTGATTTCAATTCGTATTTAAATCTAAATGGTGAGATTTTATCTCTACGCGCGACTGCTCCCGGGTTAAATAAGTTCATAGTTATGGTATGTTAAACAGTAAATGGTTAAGTTCACTTAGTTACCACTATAAACAGCCCGGATTAACCGATAATAGTATAAAAGGCCCATTTTCAGGTAAAATTTATTTTAGGCTTTATTATGGGAGTACCGTCTAGTCAGTGTTAATTGCAAAATACCAACTCTGTCTACCTCGGTGGCTTATCGCTCCGGGTGGGTCTTAACAATAGGCCAGGTCAGATAAATTTAATAATATTTACGATCGCACTAATTGAATTCAAACCATTTACTGTTGAACAAACCATACCAACCTATATATCAATGAACAAGGTGGCGACCTCTGGCACACACACATTGTCAGAGCTCTCGCAAAATTTAAATCAAAAATGTGGTAATCACACTTCACTTCAAATGTGCAAATGTTGAGGAAAATGTTGACGTTAGTGACTTTAAGTGCGAAAGCTGTGACATACTGGATAACGACTTTTATGATGCCATTGAAGATTTATCAAATACCGGCAAGTTTAATTCCAAATTATTTATCTACATATTTAAACAAAAAGGTGATTTAATTAACGAACTTAAAGATAAAATAAAAATTCTGAATTGTCAAATAGAATTATTAATTAAATTAAACACAATTAACCATTTGCCAATTGATTCAAATACAGACAAGATAGCTAATTTAAAACCGGCCTTGCCAAGACAAAACCAGATTGACAAAATTGCCACAAAAACTACATTAACAAATGTAGTACCCACTACTAGCAAAAACGATGGGAATTCCTTTTTTGAACAAAAACAAGACCACAACAAAATAACAGCAATCAACTGTCTACAGAAATTTTAAAAATAGAAACACAGAAAAAATGTCAAGAAATTGTAAATCTACCAATAACAGAGGCTAAAGAAGAATGGACTGAAGTGAAAAGAAATAAAAAAAGAAGAAAAAGATAAATAGACCCCAAATTGTTGGTACTAGCACCGAGGAAGCTGCTGCCGGCATAAAGGGTGTCCCTAAATTCACCGACTTGCATGTATACAGAGTTGACCCAGCTACCGATCAAGGGCGGATCCAGGACCGATTTTCGGGAGGGGCCATGAACTTTTTTTGGAGAGGGGCACCGGAGGGTCTGGAGAGGGGTACCGGTGAATTTTAAGGCCCTTTTCACACACTTTTGAGTGCCATAAAGACATTCAAAACTTATTATAAAGTATTATTAAAGTCAGTCAAAATTCCTACACATTTCTTCGGATCCTAGTGCAGTTCTTTCAACAAGTTTACTACTATTTTTCCCAATGCTTCTCCTGTCAGGCCTTGTTCTTCCCCGCTTTCTGATTTTCACTAATTATTTTTATGTTCTCATAAGCGTCAACGAACTTGACAAAGTCTTCACGAATGTTGTTATTGTGTATGTATCTCAAATTTACGTGGGATACGTCGGTCATTTCGTCAAATATGGCAGAGTAATAATTTGCACTTTGAACCTGATTCATTATTTGCTCAATTTTTTCTTCACCACATGTTATCAATTGATTTTGACTGGTGCTAGTGGTGCTACTAATGTATGTTGCCCGGAAGATGCGGTGGATAGGTGTTGTTTAAGAGTCTTATCTCCTGATGCGATTTTAAACCTTAAGGGCAGCCAAAGTCCGAAAATTGAATTTTTTTAAGTTTTTTTGGGTTATGATTGAAAATTATTCTCTGAAATCTTATCTTTCCAACGATATATAACACATTATAGTAGAAAATATCCATGGTTACAAAATTATTTGTTTTTCAAACATCCGCACTCAACTTACCATGTACCGGTCAACGGCGTAATCAGGATGATCCTAAGGTGGGTGGGGGTTACAACTACTGGAAGGTCTCTGGGGGTATGGATTAAGCTCAAAGTACATTCCAATGGAGGGTTATAACCCCCAAAACCCTTCCTGGTTACGCCACTTGTACCGGTAGCTTTCTTTATAGTGTTTTAGGTCTTTGCGATTTCCCGAATACTAGGTTTTTTAACACTTGATGTCAAATATCTCTGGATCCTTAGATCATAGAAGGTCCAAATTTTTACAGTGATTAGATATTAGATAATATCAAGACTTGATATTAGATAATATCAAGTTCCGGGTAAAGTTTTATTGAAAAATATACAAAAGTTTTTGAAAATAAAATCTTTTGGGTTTTTTGGAAGGGTTTTTATTTTAAAAAAATTTAAAATGAATGTTTCTTTCACTTTAACTTTACAAAAATATACGCGGGACTAAACAATATATCCAGTTTCAAAATAAAATAAAAAGGTCTTGCTTTGGTTGCAGAGCTATGCTATGTGACATAATGTTAACATTGTCGTTAAATGGGACTTCAGGTGTCCTTAACAATTCCCCTCATTGTTAGGTCCATTATCTTCGTCCAGAAGCAGAAGGCTATCATCACGATGGCCTCTTAGAGGAATGTTTTGTCGACTTAAGAACACTGTAGGTAGACTCTACCATATACCTAGTCGTAGTCTTTCTCTATTTTCTTGTACCTATTTAGACCTCTGAAAGTCTATCTGGTTAATGACTGACTTTTGCGGGTTGCGATAACTTTGTAGAAAATCCAACCCAACCTGAACGCACTCCTTGTGGTATGATGTTTTTTCATGGGTTTGTATGGCTTCGGCTTTGACCATGAGTTTGGCGAAAGATGTTATTTCGTGACAAGACTTTGGGCTATCATCCCTTTATACAATATACAATACTTGATAAACAATCCCTTTTGACTGTGCGAAAGTATCAAGCAACTCCATTTTGTTCTAAGTGCTGGTGACCCAAGTAATGCTTCATTTCTTTTCTATTTTTTGTGTGTACAGAATATGGAAATTGATATGATTTTGATGGCTGCCAAGGTCATTCTAAAAATTAGTACTTTGTAAAATTATCAACATTTTGATTTGCAAAAGATCCTATTCATTCTTGAAGCTTTCGTTACTGCTTTTGTTCAATTCTAGTTCAGACAACATATTTATCTCCTGTTTTGTAAATAAACATGTGTTTGAAACTAAAAACATTTGAACTGCAAATATTTAAATTTATATTTTTTTAAATTCTCGGAGGGGGCCATGGCCCCCATGGCCCCCTCCCTGGATCCGCCCTTGCTACCGATGTGGCTACGATAGAAAATTTACTCAAATCTCACTTCCCAGAGGTTTTATGTGAATCTATAACATCCAAACATCCAACCGTTTATGCATCCTTCAAAGTAAGAATATATCAAGAGAATTTTAAGAAGGCCATGAACCCATCGATCTGGACTAAAAATGCATGTGTTAATAGTTTTTTATACCTTCGGAACAATTACAAACTCCAATCCCAGAGGTAATGTTTAACCCTGAGCTGATGCTACTTAATGTCCAAAGTATTAGTGTTGAAAAAGCTTGTGAAATTTTTTTAGAAATTAATAACTTTAAAGATATAAACGTAATTTGTTTAACAGAGTTATGGGAGACAATTGACTCTGTAGACTACGTTTACCTTAAAGGTTATAATCTAGTAAGTAACTACACACGTGACAACTTCTGCAGAGGTGGAGGCGTAGGAATATGGGTTAGAAATGGTATAAAATCAAACACAATCGATGTTCACGATTTTTGTGTTAATAAACATTCAGAATTTTGTTGCATTTCATATAAAGACAGATTAAATAACATAGTTATAATATTAAAGTCTTATAGGTCCCCCTCTGGCAATATTAATACTTTTTTAGAAAATCTTGCGTCGGTTTTAAATTTCGTTTTTGAATCTAATACCTATATTATTGTATGCGGTGATTTTAATATTGATACAAGATATTTAAATTATGATGTTATCAAACTACAAAATGTCCTTTCTTCTTTTAATGTAAATTTTAATCTCGTAAAATGGCCCACGAGGGTCACGGATACCAGCATTACGACGATTGATAACGTATTTGTTAATTTTTTAAACTCTTCTGTTACTTGTGTAAACGACAATACTGCGTCCGACCGTCGAACTGTACTTTTTGAGTTTGATTTTGGGGCGGATGAGTCGAGTGTTTTCTATCAAAAAAGAAATTTTAATAACATTACTATAAATAAATTTATAAATGACATCTCAAGTGAGGACTGGAATCAAATATATGGTATCCTAGATACAAATATTGCTTTTAATACCTTTTTTAATATTTTTGTGTATCATTTTAACATAAATTTTCCTATTAAAAATAAAAAGTCCAAATTAAATAGTAATAAATGGGTTAACAATGAGGTGAGACAATCAAGTTATCAATTGAAAAATTTGCATGCATTATCTAGGGTATTTCCAGAGTTGCGTGATTATTATAGACATAAAAAAAGAGAGCATCAAAAGCTTCTAAATTTAACCAAAAAATGCCATTACCAAGATATAATAAACACCTCAGATAATCCTTCTAAAAGTGCTTGAAAAATTATATCTGATTTTTCAAAAAGTAAAAGAAATGAGAGCAACATAACATTCAAACGGGGATAACTTAATTACAGATCCATTAGAAATAGCCAATAAATTTAACCTATTTTTTAAAAATGCTCCATTGGATGCAATTGCGACCATTCCAAACAAACCTGATAGTACATATATTTGTAATAACACTGTTTTGGATGACCACTTTCTTCTACATCCGTACACTACAATAGAATTAAACAAATTATTAAACCAAAAACTACAAAACAAAAAATCTCAGGGCTTTGATGAAATCCCTGGGTTTTTAATAAAAAAGGTTGTTTCTTTTATAATATCGCCATTAACATATTTAGTTAATTTATCATTTTCAAATGGCAATTTTCCAGATTGTATAAAAACGGGAAAGGTGTTACCAATTCATAAAAAAGGTGACCCAAAATTAGTAAATAATTACCGTCCAATAACAGTTTCTTCGGTATTTTCAAAAATTTTTGAATACAGTTATTTACAAAGACTTAACTCATTTTTACAGACGAATAAAGTGATTGTTAGTAACCAACATGGTTTCCAGTCCAAAAAATCTACCCATACAGCAATGCATTTCTTTTATGATACTCTCACATCTCTAATAGACACTGAGAGAGTCCTGTTGGGATATTTTGTGATCTTAGCAGGGCTTTCGACTGTGTCAATGACGAAATTTTATTTTATAAATTAAAAAATATCGGCATTCAAGGACGTGCGTTAAATTGGTTAACATCATATTTAACTGCACGTCGTCAATACGTCAGCTTAACAGAAAAAGGAAAATTATCAAACGCGACGAATAAATCCAACTATCTCGATATTGACATAGGTGTACCGCAAGGCTCAATTTTGGGACCTGTTCTCTTTCTTATTTATGTAAACGATGTTGTCTCGGTTAACTTGGATGGACATTTCACGATATTTGCAGACGACATAAATATAATAGTCAATGGACCTGATACTTCTTTGAAGTCCAAATGTAACAGCTTACTCTCAGATCTTTACAACTGGTTCTGTAAGAACTATTTATTGTTGAACACCCAAAAAACTATTTTCATTCAGTTCCATAATAGGCAACGATGTATTAACCCAATTAACTTAAATATAAATAATAATGATATTGAACTTGTTTCATCATTAAAGTTCTTAGGACTTCATTTAGATGAATGTCTTAATTGGAGGAAACATTGTGATACGCTGGCCGCAAAGTTAAACTCAGTAACGTTTTTGTTTCGAAATAATGCTTTATTGTGCCCAAGCCGAATCTCGTTTGAGATACGGGATTTGTTTTTTGGATCAAGTTCCCATATCAATGAAGTCTTTTTGCACAAAAAAGAATAATACGGACTATTGCTGGTATCCCTCATAAAACAAGTTGTAGGCAATACTTTCAAAATTTCAAAATATTGCCATTGGCCTGTATTTATATTCTGGAGACTTGTATATATATATTTAATAACTTCGAAAATTTTAAAACCAATGGGCAAATACATAACATGAACACTAGATATAAAGATACCTTGCGTGCCCCAATGTGTAGGGGAAATATATATTGCAGGTTCCCGAGTATAATGGAACAAAGACTCTATAATAGTTTACCAACCCATATAAAACTGTGTAAGAGTCTGACAAGCTTTAAACTAAATTTAAAGGAATTTCTGATGACACACATTTTTTATTCGGTTGAAGAATTTCTTCAATTTTAATGTATTTTCATTGTTAGTTTGTGTAGTGAAATTGTTTATTTGTTTGTTATATTTACTTAATGTATTACTTTTGACAAATTCTATACAATATAATAAAGAAAATAAAGTATTTATTTATTTATTTATTTATTCAACAAGCCGGCGAAGGGAATTCGCACAGATTATACTACAATAGAACACCTAAAGACAATACACTCACTTGTAGAAACGTGGAATGAATACAGTAAAACTCTTCATAATAATCAAGACATTAGGTTCCATAGAACTCTATGCTGTATTAGAAGGAAAAAACAACACAAGAATTTATTCCGCATAATGGAATACTCCTTAAATGTATAAGATAATGCAAGTATGCAAATAACCGTAGCAAAATATCTACCAATAAGCAAAATAAGAAGATTTCTTGCATTAGAAGATGTCTCTTCTTTTTGTCTCTTCTTTTTTCTTCTTCTTACAGTTCATCTTCTATCGACGGTTGAAAATCATCATGACTATATGGACCTTGTTGATCGCGGTTCTAAATAGTTCTGCACTAAGATCGAATATTTTTGCCTTCTCATCACATCGCACCCCGATTACGTTATGCCATAACCCTAAAAAAATGGAAAATGGTTTTTCTGTCCTAACACGTTCCTTTAGGCGTCGTTGCTTTCATTGTGGAATAAGATCATAGAATTTAGTTATTTTAAATTTTTTTTATTTATATTTTGTTCCGTCGCTAATAACCTTTTGGTGGATGCTACTTATTTCTCTAATAATAAAAAAAATTCTTTCTTGTTCATTGTTTAGTTTAGTTTTAGATATAATAGATCTCAATGTGTTTGTTGTCTTGAATGTTGTTAAAATTTTGAATTTATTTCCTATTATTTTATGCTTCTCGGATAATCCTTTTATATAATATATGTTATGGTAAAGATAAAGGCAGGTTTTGTTTATATTCGATTCAGAGTTGGACCACCATCTCCACATAGCTATTTCAGCATCCTCATGCCTCCTCAGTGAAGCTATGCAGTCACAACTCTGAAAAGAAATATAAACAATCTGCCTATTTAAGGTAAACCATCGCGATGCAATGTTTTCACCTTTTGAGACGCAATTTAGCGACATCTCTCGTACTACGAGGAAAACAACGAAAAGCCCTAGATACAAAGTTTACTACTTTTTAAACAATTAGAATAATTGGAATAAAAATATAATAAACAATATTTTAAATCCAAGACTTTTCGTTAATAAACTGCTTTCTGGCTGCATCCCGTATCTCCGGATTTTACAGTATATAATCACAGAGACGACGAAAATAGGAGAAAGCAAATAGAGGACACTTAGGCCACGCATTTACCTTCTCTTCGTCTAGGAAAAGGACCGAAAGACAGTTTCGAAATACTCAGAACTGAGTAAAAATGGAAAAGATAAAGGCAGGTTTTGTTTATATTCGATTCAGAGTTGGACCACCATCTCCATATAGCTATTTAAGCATCCTCATGCCTCCTCAGTGAAGCTATGCAGTCATAACTCTGAAAAGAAATATAAATAATCTGCCTATTTAAGGTAAACCATCGTGATGCAATGTTTCCACCTTTTGAGACGCAATTTAGCGACATCTCTCGTACTACGAGGAAAACAACGAAAAGCCCTAGATACAAAGTTTACTACTTTTTAAACAATTAGAATAATTGAAATAAAAATATAATAAACAATATTTTAAATCCAAGACTTTTCGTTAGTATACTGCTTTGGCTGCATCCCGTATCTCCGGATTTTACAATATATAATCACAGAGACGACGAAAATAGGAGAAATCAAATAGAGGACACTTAGGCCACGCATTTACCTTCTCTTCATCTAGGAAAAGGACCGAGAGACAGTTTCTAAATACTCAGAACTGAGTAAAAATGGAAAAGATAAAGGCAGGTTTTGTTTATATTCGATTCAGAGTTGGACCACCATCTCCATAATATAGCTATTTCAGCATCCTCATGCCTCCTCAGTGAAGCTATGCAGTCACAACTCTGAAAAGAAATATAAACAATCTGCCTATTTAAGGTAAACCATCGTGATACAATGTTTCCACCTTTTGAGACGCAATTTAGCGACAATATATTATGGTATTGATATTTTCCTCATATTACTTCTTGTGAATATTATAGGATTCCGTTCTAAGTTGTTCTATTCCAATAATAAATGATGTTATTATCATTAGATAGAAATAGTAAATTGACTATAAAAGACTGTAAAAAGACTGTCAAAATTAGATGGCATGTAGCAATAAAAGAGCTCCATCACGACCTAAAGATCTCTAGAAGACATTAAATTAATAAGTTGGAATACTAATGGGAATATAAAGATAGCAGTTTGCGTGGTCTCTAAAACCCATTTTACTAACAAAAGTTATATAAAGCCAATAGGACGCTGTATATATCATTCCATTCATAAATATTTCAAAAATGAAGACTCTTTAATAATAATAAACACAGCACAATAATTATTACAGCTAAAATTTGTTAATATAAAATATAAATATATTATAAATCAAATAATCTTAAAACTACAGCAATATTATTATCCTCTAACTAAGATATAATTTACTGAAAAAAAAAGCTTACTCTGAACCGATACAAACTCTTGTTGAAAAATTAATATCCTACCAGATTTATTGAATTTCTTTCTTGTTAGAAAAATTCCACAAATATGTATTAAAATAGAAGAAGGACTGGATATGATATCAGATCACTCCTTGGTAATAATGACAGCAATCAATACAATAATTATTATGAAAGAAGAAAATCCAATACATATTATCTAACAAGATCACACATTGGATAAGTGTGGCACATAATTTAGAAAATAGGATATAACTAAAAGTCAGCTTGAAAACACCCGAAAATCTTGACCAAGAAGTAGAGAAATTGAACTTAACCCTTATCCGGGCAAGGTGGGTCCAACAGGCCCGAGACGCTAATTCCTTTATCATAAACTGATACAAAATTTTTTATTGAGTTTTATGCATCACTGAATTTGTTTAGAAATATGTTTCTTTTAACATAGTCATGACCTATTCAAAATATTCATTATCATTTTTGAAATTATTGCGTCGAAAGAATTTTGACACGTAAAGGGGCAACACGGGCCCGTCGGACCCTATTTGTATTTATACTTAAAGTCTAAATCTTTGTTACAGAAGTTAATCTGGCAGTCAGGCAATGTTTTCGTGGATTATCTAAACGACTATTATGATTTCGGAAATCCAATAATAAAGTCTAAACCTGTAAAAAACAATGTAAAAAAATCTCTTTGATGTGAACATCAAAGAGATGCTTACAATAGGTGATATATCTATTCTAAATGAATTTTAAAAACTGATAATCATTGTTGCAATGCAATAATATTGTTAGGTACCTATATATATTTTGAAGTAAATAATGCATCTGCTATCAATCGTTTGATATCGATATTAGTGTCGACAAGTAAACTCCTAAAATTAAATTGAATTACAGTGAAATTACAGGGACATCGGTTAACCCCAATAATGACACATCTGAGGAAATAAAAAGGCGAATAATAATTGCAAACAGGTGTTATCATGGTCTATCAAAGTACTTATCTAACAAACGTCTGTCTCAAAAAATTCGTATAAGGCTGTATAGAACATTGATAGTCCCCGTTCTCACATATGGTTCAGAGGCATGGACGCTAACTAAAACAGATGAATCCGCTCTATCAATTTGTGAAAGAAAGGTACTACGCAAGATATTCGGAGCGGTTTGTGAGAACGGAATACGGAGGCGTAGATATAACTTTGACCTGCGGAATATCTACAAGCAAAGGTTTGGTGGAAAAGATATTATCACTATAATTAAGCGAAATCGCCTGCAGTGGGCAGGACATGTAGCCCGAGCCCCTGAATCGAACATGATAAAAAGGATTCTAACAGCTCAACCCGTGGGAATGAGAAGACGGAGTAGACCAAGGTTGAGGTGGATGGACGGGGTAACACAAGATGCCGAGAAGATCGGAGTCGGCAACTGGAAAGTGCAGGCAAGGGACAGAACAGAATGGCGTAGAACGCTTAAGAGGGTCGAGGCCCTCTAAGGGCTGTAGCACCAGGATGATGATGATGATACAGTGAAATTAGATAGTGCGAATAAAATGTCCCGAAAACCATTATCAGCTGCAGAACTGCAAGATATTGCTAATAATTTATGGGATTCCGATGATGAAGAATCTCCTGAAGTAGGTGGCATTGAAAGTGACTCTGAAATTCAAGATTATTTTTCGGAAGCAAGTGAAGAGGATCATCAGCAAGTAGTATTGAGTGATAATGAAGAAGAATGTGTAGCTACAAGTTCCCAGATTTCAGAGTGTGTAATTTTTGAAACTAAGGATGGAATTAACTGGAAGAGTCAACCACAACCGACAGGACGTATACGATCTTGCGACATAATAAAAAGCAAAACTCACAAAGTAATGTTAGCCACTGGTCAAAGTGAAGATGATCCTGTTGATTCCTTTTTTGTCTGTGGACGAAAAAATTATAAACGAAATAGTGAAGTGTACAAATGAAGAAGCCGAAAAAGGCCTGGGGATAGAGAACTGGGAATATTGCGACTCTACAGAGCTATATGCCTTTATTGGACTACTACTAACTGCAGGCTGCAGGGCACCTGAGTGCCAACATCCATAATGTAGATATACTTTGGAGTAAGTCTTATGGATCTACTATATTTAAAGCTACCAAAACGATTCAAAAACTTGCTAAGATTTGTTCAATTTGACGACAAGGACAAGAGGTCTGAACGAAGGAGGAACGACAAATTAGCAGCAATACGCGATGTGTGAAATCAAGTCAAACAAAACTTTCAGAAATACTATTACCAGGAAAAAATATAACGGTAGATGAGCAACGTGTTACGTATCGAGGTAGGTGTCCTTTCAAGCAGTATATGCCTTCAAACCAGATAAGTATGACATGAAACTATGGCAAATCCTTCAGGTAGATCACACCCTCAAGTAGGGCCTACAATACCGGGATTCCGGGATCCCGAATACCGGAATCCCGGACGATTTTTGTCCGGTATTCGATACCGGTATATAAAATAAAAATACCGGTATTTCGGTATTAGCTTAATTTATAAAAAGTGAATTGATGCACAATAAACTTTTCTTCTAAAATATTTTTTGCTATTACAAGAAATTATTTTTGAAGATTAACAAACAATATCATTGTAAAAGATATTGCAAGTGAATGTCGTTAATTTAAGGCGAAGGGTTACATCAGTTTTACCACCAAATTATTATATCTCGTCTATACAAATACATAAAATGAGTTATATAAAAATTCTTAAATATTTAAAATACTACTTTATTTTATAAATAAGCCGTAAGATTTATTAATCAGAATAATTGTTTTTACATTTTCAGATCTATTTTAAAACCTTTTTATATACTTGGCTTGGTTGGTGTCACGGACTCCGCAAATTTTGTAATCCATTTTAAAAATAGTTCTAGACTATCTAGACACCTGAAATTTTCAGGATAGCTTAGAACTAGCTAACAATGCAATATTTAACTGCTATTATACAGGGTGATAGATAAATTAGTGGGGTGAAGCTCCGTAGATCCGTTATAGTAATGTATAGCGATAAAACTTAATAACAAAAATTGTAGCGAACTTTGAGCTTCACATTACAAAATTAGCTAGAATGTTACAGGGTGTTCGATAACATAGTGGCAGACCAAACTTGCCAACATGTTTTTTTTAAATAGAACACACTGTATTTTATTTTATATTCGAAATTTTCGTAACTTTTCGATTACAAAAATATAAAGGTTTGGTATGTTATACGGGGTATTTACAAAGTTATAACCAATTTTATATGAAAATCGTAACAAGTTTAACTATCTGTATAAATAAAAGCAAGCACAAGGGCAATGGTTTATTGACGTCATATTTTTTTATTTATTGTCAAAATTTTCGTAAATGGCTGTTTTGCTAATTTTCTTTATATTGAATACAGGGTGAGTCAAAACGCAAGTACGTTATTTTCTCAGTAATTGTAAATAGAACACCCTGTATTTTATATCATTATCGAAGAGTACCATTACCATACTATAATTTTTGTATAACATTCCCTATGTGTAAATTTATTAGTTTTCGAGATATTTTCATTTTTCAGAGCAAAATTATTAATAATTGCGGGTAAGTCATGACAGAATAATTGTCTAAAACTTACAATAATTTACGATTACTGATTATCAATCTGTAATCAAAGTTGGCTACAATTTTTGTTATTAACTTTTATTACTATCTATTACTATAACGAATTTACAAAGCTTTACCCCACTGACCAATCACACTGTATGTATAAATCGATTTTTTTAATTTCAAACTATTTTAAAAATGTGACTAATGCAATGATATTTTAAAGTACGTTAATAAATCGATATCTACAAATTGATGGTGCCTCAGTAGCATTAGACTGCAGATCGAGAGGTCCCCAGTTGGAACCCGGCTGTTGCGTATCTTTTTTTAATTGTTTTAATAAATAATTAAAAGTTTATATACTTAAAATTATATACAATATACCATTTTAAACAACCGTGGTATTATAAAAAATACTATTTTATACTAGTGTAATTTTTAGAATCATAATTATAAATAACAGTTAATACACCTACTAAAAATTCATATTTTATAAGTTAATTATTCTTTACAAACATGTTGTGTCCTATATACAATAACAAAACCGTGATATTTATAAAAAGTACTTTTTTATTAGAGTGTAATTTTTGGAATTTTAAGCATTTTATCGTTAAATCGTTTATCGTTAAATTATTTTATATTCTTTCCTATAGATAATAAAAAGGTTTTATTTTAAAAAGTTCTTTTTTATAAAAGTGTAATTATTTTGTGTATTGTGGTGTAACAATTAGGCTCACTTATTTTCTGAATTATTTATAATAATTGAAAATATATAGCGGTTTAAATCCATAGTAATCTATTATTAAATATATGTCACAGTAAGTTAATCTTTGTATAGTCGGTTCGCTAAACTCAGACACAACTGGCTAGTGATTTTAGTATGTAATTTTTTTGTTTTTTTTTCCAATTTTCCAAAATTGGCAATTTAGTAATTATTGGCTATTTAGTAATTATTAACTATTTAGTAATATTTTTTTTGCCAATTTTACCAAATTGGCAAAATTACTTTATTACTAAAATTACTATTATTTTTTTGCCAATTTTACCAAATTAGCAAAATTACTTACTAAAATCACTAGCCAGTTGTGTCTGAGTTTAGTGAACCGACTATATTAATATATTTTAAAGTTAAATTAATTTACAAATAGCAAATTTTATAAGTAAAAGTACTATCCTATTATATGCTAAAGTCATCCTAGAATCAAATATATACTTAGTTTTTCTATTTGCACATTTTTGTATCTATATTATACTTCTAAATATTATTTAATGTCCGACTGGTCTATTATTTGACAAATAATGACATTATTTCCAAGTCTATTAAGTACGATATAACGCCCAAAGGCGTGTTATTGAAAAATAACGCCCTAGGACCTATTAAATTTAAATAACGGGTTAAATAAGTTGACAAATAAAACTCTAAGTAAAACTATGGTTACCACAATTACGTTACGACTATATCTGGTAAATGTACTTATTGAAAACTAATTAATTCAAAATTCATTCAAATTTTTTGCATATAAAGAATAAATTAGTTGGACATTAAACGTTGAAAGCACCACGGTTACCTATTATAATAATAACGCTTTCGGTCAACGTATATACCTCGGGCCGAAGGCCCTCGGTCTATACACCATTGACCTCAAGCGTCATTATCCTTATAATGCCCTTGGTACCTTAATCACTATAATAACAAGTCGAAATAACAACTGAGGATAGTATAAATATAATGTGTATATTTTTTATTCATAATGCCGGTTTTAATACCGGGATGCCGGTATTTGAAATTTTAAATACCAAATACCGGTATTGAGATTTTGTCTCGGTATTGTAAGCCCTACCCTCAAGGTAGACCGCATACTATAGTAACACCTTTTATTAGTCTAGACAATTTAAATTTAACTTAAGCAAAAAATGGAAAAAGAATATTAGAAATATATGGGTAAATATGAATAGTACATTCACGAACAATGGTGGGCCCAACGGACCCGAGTTGCCCGGTTGCGTAAGTAAAATATGTTGCCCGGATAAGGGTTAAATGTACGGTGACACTACTCAAAATGAAAACTAGTAATACCCAATGGTATTTGTCAAACTTCACTACATAATCACCTAAAAGTACCATAGGCCTACAGGTCATACTAAAAATCATTTCATATGAGAATCCTTCAGTAAACCAGTGTAAATATTACTTAAAGGACTATGATCAGACTCAAAAAATAATTAGCAAATCATTCATGGATGCTACAATCTTCTTACACTATATTACTAATTATTTGATATATTCATTGAATACAGAGAACATTGTAATAAATAAATGAATAAAAAATATTTTGTGGCTAGGTATAAAAATACATTTTTTGTTATATATTAAATCAAAATACCTTATTGATTGTGTCCACTCAAGCAATCGTTTATTCTCTTATACATCCAATTATTTATGGTATATTATTTGAACTATCACTTCATATTTATCTCTCTCGCGTTTCAGATTAAGTAGAAAAATACTCGTATAATAACCAATATTACACTGTTCAATAAAATAACAAAGTTAGTTACTCAACGTTCGATATCCTAGTGGAATTTGTAGGCCAAGAAAAGCAGTGTGTGACTTTGAATAAATATCTGAGCTTGTTATGGAACTAAAATAATTTTCAATGAAGTGGGATCAACTTTAACCTTTAACTACCCGCGCATCAAATTATAACATAACTACACGCGTGGCGTACTTTATACGCCACAAGAAAATACACTTAAAAACAACGGATTTTTTTTTGAAAAAATACACTTAGTTGTTTGTTATAAACCTTATTCGGCATCAGCGAATACTTGAAGTTTCTTCGCAGTAAGCCAATTGGGATTTATAACTGGAATCATGGAATAACTGGATTCCATGATAGGAAATAAAATTACTAATAAAATTTTTTTTAAAATGTGATTTTTTACAGGAGAAAAAGTATTGTTTATAAAGAAAAATATATTTTGTGCCATAATGACTAAAAAACAATTGAAATATGTACTTATAACTACTTATATTAATATAATCGTGGCGTATATTGTCCACCACCGGAAACAACAAATAATAAACTGTAAATTACTATCTTCCCAGAAAGCCGATTATAACGAAACTAAATCCAAATTGTAAAGCACATTCCAGTGATAGGTTAGAGAGATAAACAAGGTCAAAATTAAATTTTTAAATATATTTGCAGTAGAATTCTTATATCTGGCGTACAAAATACGCCAGCGCGTGTAGTTAAAGGTTAAGAGAAAAGAACTAATGATTGCCCTGGAAAAATTAAAAATCCCACATAACCTCAGAAAATTAATAAATATGACAATGAGAACTACCAAAATTAGCATAAAGACGCAAAGAGGCGAGAAAGATGAATTGATTATAAATAAAGGAGTGAAACAAGGAGATGCCTTATCAACGACACTGTTCAACCTAGCTTTAGAATATGTACTACGAAATATAAACAAAGGGAACCTAAGAACAAGAGGTGGACAAATAATCGCCTACGCAGACGACATTGTTATTATTGCAAAGAATAGAAACATAATGAAAGAAATGCTAGAAGAAATAAAAGAGATAAGGGACTCAATGGGATTAAATGAAGAAAAGACAAAAATATTAAGACTAGGGAAAACAGCAATAAAAGGAAAAACCAAAATAGGAAATTCAGAGTTTGAAGATGTATAAAATTTCAAATACCTGGGAGTGACAAAAAGCAAAACGGGTGAAAGAATACCAGAAATAAAAGAAAAAATATTGGCAGCGAATAAAGCATATTTTGCAAATAAAACACTACTTAAAAGGAAAATACTGACTATTAAAACCAAGATGAGAATGTATAACACCATAATTAGACCAATATTATTATACGCAGCAGAAATAATGACGATGACTAAAAAAGATGAAGGAAACTTAAGAATAGTGGAGAGAAAGATCATGAGAACCATACTGGGACCAATCAGAACAGAGGAAAATAAATATAGAAGCCGAACAAATGCAGTGACCTATGCTATGATAGAATGGAATCCAGGAGGAAGAAAGAAAAGAGGAAGACCAAGATCAAAATGGTTGCAAGGAGTTAAAGAAGACTTAAAAAACGAAGGAGTCAGAGAATGGCGGAGAAAAACTAGAGACAGGAAAAATGGAGAGAAATCGTTAAGAAGATAACATAAGCAAAAGGGACTGATCCTCTCAAGAAATAGGATCTAGAAAGCTTTCGAGACTTAGCCCCATATCGGGGTGTACAGTCACTATATATATATATATATATATATATATATATATATATATATATATATATATATATATATATATATATATATATATATATATATATATATATATATTTCCAAGTTACGCAGACACACTGTATGAATGTGTCGGACATTACTCTGTCAGTGCTAGCGTCATGACGTAATCGATGATTTTTTTAAATACAAACCGAGGTCACGGAATTACTTGTTTGAAAGATCTCCTAGCCGCCTTTGTCACGATGAAAACTATGTAAGTACATAATTTTGGTAAACCCTGTTGAAATAAATACTCGAAAAAGAAATCGTTGCAAGGGTGATTGGGAATCTATTCAAATGCGGTAGCACCTTTTGTATTCAAAAAAGCGTAGATTACGTCATTACGCCAAAACTGATATAAGCAATGTATGGGCATTAAAAAACTGAATTTGACGCGTTTTAATATTTTTTTTAAAAGACGTATGTTTCTAACTTAACGAATTTTTTCCATACTTTTGCATTACACTTTAAGTACTTACATAATTTTGGTAAACCCTGTAGAAATCAACATTCTAAAAATACATCATTGCAAAGCCGATTAGAAGACCTTTCAAATAAAGTTGTATTTAAAAAATTGTCGATTGCGTCATTACGCCAACACTGATGATGTAACGTCCAACACATTATCGCAGTAATTGATGGCCATCCAAAAGTGAATATCGTGTTTTAAATGTTTTTTGAAGTCCTCTATTTCTGAAATAATAATGAATTGATTACTTACATGCTTTTGCATCATACTCTAATAAAACAAGTTTAATTACTAAACAACTTTCTTCTTGTTTGCAAAGGTTCACATGCTCACAATTTATTGTATAATAATTTTCCCGTACTATAATTATTCAGTGGAAGTCTGATACAATTCGCATTGGTTTTAATTGATGTTCCATCTTTGGTTCTATATTACCTCTCAAATTCTATTAAATTTGCTAATCACGTCTAAGCTTGGACCCTAGTTTATTTAATATTCAACCATCTACATTTGGGTAGCGCACATTAAAAACATTACGCATCCTTTTATTGTCCAAATCTCCCGTTTATCCCCAATATGGGTTAAATTTAGTATTTGTTTTAATAGTTCAATGTAACACATAATTATATTACGTAGTAGATACATTCATGATAGATACTTAAGCTTACAGTTATTTCCTAGATTTATCCGTGGGCAGTCTGTTGGTGGTCCTCAAAATGTTTCTGCAATTAAAATCGGTCAGCTGGTTATCTGCATATTTATTTTATAACTTGGATGCATATTGTATCAATATTAATAGACTCGACCGTTACGTGACGGAAATTTATTTTATCTAAAAATAAAAGAATGGAAACTGTTGTTTTCAATACTTCCACAAAATGTATTACAATTTATGGTCACTAACCGTTGTTTCGGCATAGTGCCCTTATTAAGTGATGTATAGGGTGGCCGTAAAGTCCTTTTACACTAAAAATAAACGGTCTTTTCGCGGTGCACATCCTGAATGTACTCTGAACTTAACCCGGATACAAATATATGCGCAAGCGTGTCTCTGAATATATTCTGAATTTGTTTCTGCACGAACAATTTCCGGATGTTTTTTGGGTTGTCTATGCCAATTGCCTAATTCTTTATCTTTATCTACGACATAGCATCGACAATCGACACCTCCGAGACAGGAAAAATAATTACCCGTGTTGAGCTGCCCCCCCCCCCACTTGCAAAAATCAAAAAACAAGTAGCCCTGATTTATGAGCTATTTATGAGCTTTCATATTCCGCAAACTAAAAATTTTGAGCTCGTTCCACTGAGCAGGAATTTAATACATCAGTGGGGGGGGGGCTGAGTCAGCCCCCCCCCACTACTTAAAAAGAAGAATATTGAATCGGCTTTTGCGGCAGAATTACGAGCTATTTATGAGCTCTTGAAATTATATAGTTTCGATTTTTGAGCTCATCCCCTTCATCCCCAAACAACCCTTTAATTGATTTAACTTAAGAGAAAAATGCTGAGAAAACTTAAAATATATCGTATTACGGATATAACTCCTACAGCTTATATAGTCTAAGAATAAACTATTAAATCACGTGCATTACGATTATTGAGCTACAACCCCTTCGCAAGAAAACCACCCTATCTTCCCGGCTTAAGAGAAAGTTGTACTTAAATGCATTAAATTAATTATTTGGCGACTACATATCATTTAATAATTTTTAAGCTTACAAATTACGCGCATTTAGATCAGTAAATTGCAATTTATTTTGTATAGTGCAGTCACTGAAGGTAAAAATAAACGATTACCTTCAATTTCGGTGAACCTTCATCGATTTTCACGAAAATTGGTCAGTGGTTAGAGGATACCTCAAGAAACAAAGGTGACATAGTACCACCTTGCGCCTTTACCCTGAGGGTGGATACCGCCCCTTCTCGGGGGTGAAAATTATTTTATAAAAAATAACTGCACAAATCAATAAGCAACAACTATTAAGAACAAATTAAAAGCAAAATTTATTATATAAAGTTATTAAAATAAGTCAATACTTTTTAAGTTATTAAAGATCAAAGATTTTAATTATTCGTGAAAAAAAATGCATGTTTTGAAGCGGTTTTTCGTAAATCACTGAAAAACTGTAAGTTTTTACAAAAAAGTTAATAGTAGTTTAATTCGTATAGCTTATATTCCAAGAATAAACTCTTAAATCACGCGCCTTTCGATTATAGAGCTACAACCCCTTCGCAAGAAAACCATCCCACATTCCCGGCTTAAGAGAGAGTTGTACTTAAAATAATTTAAATTAATTATTTGGCGACTACATATCGTTAAATAATTTAGGAGCTCGCAAAATATACGCATTTCAATTATTGAATTGCCATTTTCTTTCTATAGTGCAGTCACTGAAGGTAAAAATTAACTATGACCTTCGATTTCGGTAAATCTCCATTCATTTTCACGAATTGACAATAACAACTTGCGGTATTAGCCTGGGGTATATGTCACCCCTTCTCGGGGGTGAAAATTACTTTATTAAAAATAACCCCACAAATCGAGAGAGGGACAAATTGTAAGCAAAATTTGTTATATAATGTTAGTAATAAATCAATACTTTTTGAGTGATTAAAGATCAAATATTTTAATTTTTGTGAAAGAAAATGCATGCTTTAAAGCGATTTTTCATAAATAACTCAAAAACTGTACGTTTTACAAAAATATATAATAAATTGCTTACTTGAAAAACCCTTTAATGTTAATTTAAAGTAAGTTTTTGGTAATTAAATGTATATTTTTTTCTGTGACTGTTCAAATCTAAGGATACAAGCTTAAATAGCGGGAAATCTAAGGATTCAAGTACTTAGAAATACCTATCAAAAATGAGCTCGAGAAAAAGTTGATAGCATCAAAATCCGCTCACACATTTTCGTGAAAATGAATGGAGATTTACCGAAATTGAAGGTCATAGTTGATTTTTGCTTTCAGTGACTGCACTATAGAAAGAAACTGGCAATTCAATAATTAAGATGCGTATATTTTGCGAGCTCATAAATTATTAAACGATATCTAGTCGCCAAATAATTAATTTAAATTATTTTAAGTACAACTCTCTCTTAAGCCGGGAATATGGGATGGTTTTCTTGCGAAGGGGTTGTAGCTCAATAATCGAAAGGCGTGTGATTTAAGAGTTTATTCTTAGAATATAAGCTATACGAATTAAACTACTGTTAACTTTTTTGTAAAAACTTACAATTTTTCAGTGATTTACAAAAAACCGCTTTAAAACATGCCTTTTTTTTTACGAATAATTAAAATTTTTGATCTTTAATAACTTAAAAAGTATTGACTTATTTTAATAACTTTATATAATAAATTTTGCTTATAATTTGTTCTTTTATAAATTTGTGCAGTTATTTTTTATAAAATAGTTTTCACCCCCGAGAAGGGGCGGTATCCACCCTCAGGGTAAAGGCGCAAGGTGGTACCATGTCACCTTTGTTTCTTGAGGTATCCTCTAACCACTGACCAATTTTCGTGAAAATCGATGAAGGTTCACCGAAATTGAAGGTAATCGTTGATTTTTACCTTCAGTGACTGCACTGTACAAAATAAATTGCAATTTACTGATCTAAATGCGCGTAATTTGGAAGCTTAAAAATTATTAAATTATATGTAGTCGCCAAATAATTAATTTAATGCATTTAAGTACAACTTTCTCTTAAGCCGGGAAGATAGGGTGGTTTTCTTGCCAAGGGGTTGTAGTTCAATAATCGAAATGCACGTGATTTAATAGTTTATTCTTAGAGTATATAAGCTATAAGAATTATATCCGCAATACGATATATTTTAAGCTTTCTCAGCATTTTTCTCTTAAGTTAAATCAATTAAAGGGTTGTTTGGGGGTGAAGGGGATGAGCTCAAAAATCGAAACTATATAATTTTAAGAGCTCATAAATAGCTCGTAATTCTGCCGCAAAAACCGATTCAATATTCCTATTTTTAAGTAGTGGGGGGGCTGACTCAGCCCCCCCCACTAAAGTAATAAATTCCTGCTCAGTGGAACGAGCTAAAAATTTTTAGTTTGCGGAATATGAAATCTCATAAATAGCTCATAAATCAGGGCTATTTGTTTTTTAATTTTTGCAAGTGGGGGGGGCAGCTCAACACGGGTAAAATAATTTTACATATTTAAAATAAAAATTGCATTTTCTGGAGCATTTAAAAGTCCTACAATCTCTTCAAAATCTTCATCACTTGAACTGAGGTTCAGCATCTAAAAAGGTTTTAAAAATAAATACAATTTAAAGAACCTTACCTTTTACAAAATTTTATGATAACACAACAATTTAAAATCTGTTAGGTTAGAAATAGAATCTCGAATCTCTAAGCAAAATAAATTAATTAGTCAAATCAACTTCTGCCATGTGCGGACAATAAATCCTCTCTTTAATCCCAGAACTTGTTGAACGCGTTCCGAATACGTTCAGAACAAGTTGTTGCGCTCCGCGAACAGAGAAATTTTTTTTCAGAGGAGGATTTTTCAACACCGCGAACAGCCAAAATTCTAATGCGCAAGCGTTCTTCCTCTGAACACGTTCAGGATGTGCACCACGAAAACACCTAATAATATTTTAACAGCACGCCAATGTTTATTGGTGTTCGGGCGCATGCGTATTATCAAGAACATATTTTATATCTGGTCACACTGACAGATAACAATAGCTGTGATTGAACCGTACTGGCCGACACAAGACACAAGTGAATATACAATAATTATTGTTATTGAATATTGTTATTCAGTAATTATTATTGAAAAGCGTTTGGTAACTGCAATGTAGATTAGGATGACCAAATCATAAACTTGAAAAAACGGAACATATCCAAGGAGCACGGTTGCTCCAAGTAGAAACACTGTATATCCATTTTTTTCAAAATCACTTTTATTCCATTTTTGGATTTAGGGTGTTGTTATCTACCAATTACCAAGGAAGAAATAAATAAAAAATTAGTAGAACCACAATTTAACATTGCTATGAAACACATTATATCACATTCCATCTTCACTTCAACAATTTAAAATACATTATATACATATCCGCAAGTATAAATACTGTAAATACGGAATATAAAGTGTTTTTATTTGGTTTTTGGGATTTACAGTGATTTACCGTGTGAATCGCATGATTTACATTTTACATTCGCCAAGACCGTTGATATTTCCAAGGCAATTTATACCTTTTGATTCCAAGCCACAGAACTGAGGTGTCAGGTATCTTCTGCCGTAGTCTGTTATACAGGGTGTCTGCGTAACTTGGAACCATATGGGAAACTTTTTTAATATAAATTTTACGAAAAAAAGTTATTCTTTGTAAAATGCTCTGCATAGCCTAAAACTTAAGACGCAATCATCAGATATCAAATTTTATTAACAGTATACGAGGTATGTCAAAAAATATGAATTTCGCTCAAGAGTAATGTGCCTTTATATTTCAAAATATCGAAAATTGTCATTGAGAAAAGTTGTTTATAATTAAAAATTATGTTATAATTTGCATTTACACTCCTCTAAGTGAAAAATTTTTTTTTGAAAATTTTCCTCAAATCACGGACTCTCAACATCACTTTATTTATGATAGCTCCGTTATTATTGATTTTACGAAAAAAATGTATTTTTCTTAAAACGTTCTGCATAGTCTAACAACTAAGATAAAATTATAGGATATTAAATTTTGTCAATTTTATACGAGGTACATATGTCAAAAAATATGAATTTCGCTGAAGAGTAAAGTACCTTTGATTTTCACAATATTAAAATTTGTTATTATAAAAAGTTGTTCAGAATTAAAAACTATGTTTCAATATGCAATTTCATTCTTCTAGTTGAAATATTGTGAACTATAAAGGTATTTTACTCTTGAGCGAAATTCATATTTTTTGACATACCTCGTATAAAATTTAAAAGAATTGATATCTTATGATTGCATCTTAGTTTTTTGACTATTCATAAATTTTTATAAAGAATAACTTTTTTTCTCAAAATTAATAATTACGGAGTTATCATAAAATAAAAATGATGTTGGGTATCCCTAATTTGATGAAAATTTTCAAAAAAAAATTTTCAATTAAAAGAGTGTAAATGCATATTATAACATAATTTTTAATTACAAACAACTTTTCTTAATAAGAATTTTTGATATTGTGAAATATAAAGGCATATTACTCTTGAGCGAAATTCATATTTTTGGACACACCTCGTATATTATTGATAAAATTTGATATCTGATGACTGCATCTTAGGTTTTAGACTATGCAGAGCACTTTATGAAGAATAACTTTTTTTCGTAAAATTGATATTAAAAAAGTTTCCCATATGGTTCCAAGTTACGCAGACACCCTGTATATATATTTTTTTAAATCTGAATAAAGGTTAAATGCAATAATTTGGACTAATTAATTTGAACTAAAACTAAGCTACAACAGTAATTGGTTTGCTCTTTTCCTTTATATTCGTCACAAGGCAATTTGCCCTAATAACGCCCCAAATAGTAGTTACAGTTGTATAAAGCTAATGCACCATTTCATGGCAAATCAACAGTATTTGCAATTCGCATTTCATAGAAACCCAATCAATAACTAGTATTCGACTGTTTGATGTGATATTACTTCGACGTTTATGCCCACCTCTGAATGATCTAAAGCTGAATTCTAAAAGAAGAATAACATACATATTCGAATATAGGGACTCCGTAGGAATGAAACATGTAAAATATTAACAGCAGGAGGTCCGATGTTAATATGATTTTGAATTACATGAGAATTTATGTCGGGATTGAAAACGTACCAAACAGCAATAAATCTGGTTATTTTTTTTGCGAAATCAATGTCAAAGCAAAAATAAAATTTCGATCAAAAACGGTGGAATATCGGATTAAAACAGAAGTGTCCCTCATCACGAGTTTTTTACAACGTCATAACCAACTAAAAATTACAAAACTGGAAATAATAACCTAATAAGACACAACTTTTACAGTTTATATAGGTATTGTGGAAACCAGTTCTGGAATAAAAACTTTGTTTAAGTTTAAATAATATGTTTAAACATAAATTTAAATTTAGAATGTGCTTCACGCAAGTCTAGCATAGTTAATGATCTTTATTTTTATTACAACACCCTGTATAGCTTTATGTTTTTAAAATCTCGTTAGCAACCTGAACTAAAGAAATTCTATTATTTAGGGTCTATAATGACAAAAAAAGATGAAGCCCAACTCAGGATATTCGAGAGAAAGGTACTGAGAAAAATATCCGGTCCGGTGCAAGAGGAAGACCGCACATGAAGAATCAGGAGAAACGACTAAGTTAATGAATTTAATGAAGGGTATGATATTGTAGTTGTGGTAGCGGGTAGACACTTTTACGATCCCTGTAAAGACAGGTCGGCTTCAGGGATGCGCCCCTGCCCTGCGTACGCGAGCTCGGCTTTTTCTCCCAAGCCTCTTCCTGGAGAGAAGCGGATCCTAATCCCTAAATCCTACCCACCAACCTAAACCTACCCAAATCCTTCCCTCCTCAACCCGCACCGGAGGAGCGTGAGGAGATAACGGTCCAAACCTTCAAGTCAATAGATAGCACAAAAAAGAAAATGCCCCCTGTCCCCAGCACTTCCCAAAATCTTGATCACGGCAGCTATCAAACAACTGACGGAAGAGGGGGTGCCAAGAATCCCTGGGCAGGACCCGGCTGCCACAAGTTGACAATTTGGCTATGCTCTTACAATATTCGAACACTGACGGACGAAAATAGATTCCCAGAAATAGAAAATGAACTAAAGGATATAAAATGGGATATCCTGGGTATATGCGAAACCAGAAGAAGCAGTGATGAGTATATAATACTATAAAATGGCACACATTTTATGCATAAAGGTGGCGAATACACTGGAGTGGGATTCTTGGTAAAACAAAGCCTCACCCAGTGTATCGATGAATTCAAGCCCATATCAGACAAAGTAGCATATTATTATCATCAGAATTAATAAAATAACCACTCTGAAAGTGATCCAAGTATACGCTTCAACCAAAAGCCACGACGAAGAAGTAGCAATATTTTATGATGAAATAAGAACAGTTATATAAACAAATAAAGCAAATTACGAAATACTATTAGGAGATTTTAATGCTAAATTGGGCAAAAAAGAGGAACATTATGAACATTTTTTAATTGGCAATTACGGCTATGGGAAAAGATACGATAGAGGAGAAATGCTTCTTAATTTCATGAATGAACATAACATGTACTCAATGAACTCCTTTTTCAATAAAAAAAATAAAGCAAAAAATGGACACGGATGAGCCCCGATACAAGTTAACATTCTGCAGATCAACTCCAATGATATTGATGATTTGAATAACCTTATAACCGAAACAGTGAACAAAAGCATTCTGCAATTGAAAAAACCACAAACAACACACAACGAATTAGACAAAGGAATATTACAACAAATAGAACAAAGGAAGGTCTTAAATAAATCTAACAAAAAGGGAGCTGAAGAATATAGAGAACTTAATAAGCAAATTAGAAAATGAATCATAAAACAAAAGAAAAAAGAAGAAGAAAAATTAATAACAACAACTATTGAAAAAAATAAGAGTATGAAATGCCTCAGGCGACACTAGGACGACGTCAGATAATATCATTAATGGGACAAGACGAAAATGAAATCACAACTAGAGAAAACATACTGAAACGAATAGAAGAATTTTACACGGAACTCTACAGAATATATTAACAACACGATGAAATGAGACCAGCACGGAAATTAATAAGAAATGTCGGATCGGAAATAATGCCAAAAGTAACAATTTCAGAGGTAACTACAGCATTGGAAAACATGAAGAGAAGCTTGGAAAACATGAAGCTGCAGGAGAAGATAGGATTACCACAGATATGATATTATAAGGAGGTAAGGAACTCATTGCAATTGTAACTAAGCATATAGACAGTTGTTTACACCAGGGCAAAGTCCCTAAGAGCTGAAACAACTCTAAAGTAATCTAATTACACAAGAAAGGTGATAATCGAAAGTTGGAAAACTACAGGCCTATCAGTCTACTGTCACACCTGTTTAAAATACTCACCAAAGTCATAACTACCCGACTAACAAGCAAATTAGATGAATACTAACAATATGATCAGGCAGGTTTTAGAAAAGGCTATTCAACTTCCGATTACCTGTTAAGCACAAAAATATTAATAGAAAAATGTAACGAATACAAGTTTCCAGTTTTTATAGCATTTGTAGACTACGAAAAATCTTTCGACACTATAGAACATACGGCCGTAATAAACACAATGCAAAATAGTAGAATAGACAGCAGATATATTAACTAAATAAAACAAACTATGAACCAAGCTGCAGCTACATACTGCCTAAATGAAAATGAATACACGAACCCTGTACCATTAAACAGGGGAGTCAAACAGGCCTCTTGGTTGAAGAATATCCGAGAGTGGACAGGAATAAAGAAAGCAGAACACCTATTTAGAATAGCTCGAGACAGAGACAGTTTCGCCATGTTAATCGCCAACGTCAAGGGGACTTGATAGGGCACGTTAAGAAGAAGACCATTATTTAAAGTATGCTAAATTATCAATTTTTAAATTTTATGTATATGTTATAGTCAAAGCCCGAATTTCAGGCACTCCTAAGTTTGACTAGGCCATCCTCAGGTATGACTGACGGTCTTAGTCAAAGCCCGAAATAAATTGCAGTTTCGGCCTTTGACTAGTCAAACCTAGGAGAGACTAAGTTGGTCAGGCAAAGGTCGAAATTTAATTTTATGAAATCGGGGTTTGACTAGGCACACCCTGATTAGCTATTAAAATGTCGTATTTTGTTAGATTAGGTTTAAAAAAACGTAATTTTTTAATTTTAGTGTTTATTATTTTTATTTTGTCCTAATTAAAATTAAAAAATTTGTGTTTATTTTCACTTGTTAAGGCATTATCGCAATTAGAGTTGCACAATACGTTAGACTTTTTACACTTATATAATTTTGAAGAGCATTTCTTATGACAATAGCATTTTGTAATGCCTTGTCCTCCAAATTCAGAATCTTTTGTACTAATTTCTCTTATAGACAGCTTAACGTCTGAAACATCTTCGAAATTAAGAGAATTCTCTTTGCATTCTCTTATTTGATTTGTTGAAAAAAAGTGTGTTAATTGTTGCGTATTTCATACCAACTCTATATAAACCGTTAATTTTTTTTATCTTGTATGATACAAAAATTTTTTCGAGCAGCTCCTTTGGCTCTATCAAAGCTGGAGGTAGATATTGTTGCCGTTTTTTCGATCGGAATTGGAGGACATTTTTTTCACTTAATTGTTTCATAGCATTAGTCTGGGCATGAAGACCTTCCACCGCCTTTACTTTATTTCTTTTTAAATTTTTTCTGTCTGTGTACAATGCATGCATGTAACTTTTCTTTCAAAACCTCCATAGTATGCACCTAGTGTGCTGTCAGCGCACACAACATGTACAATCTGATTACAAATTATGCACGTATGTGCGTCAGAGCTCCCCTTTTGGCAAATACAACAAACCACATCTGAAGAAGTAATCTGAATTTTTTGACAATTTTCTTTCTCTCCTAGTGACGACGGTCCAGGGGCTTCGTTAGTATTACGATGATCCTAAGATTTTTCTCCGATTGCAATATTTTTTTCACAGTTGACGATGACATTCCTATTCCATTTGTTTGTGCTAGAATAAAATTCATATACTTAGTCAAATCAAATTACGTGTAAATAATAATCAAACTCCGTTCGCTCCACTCAGACGCATTTTGACAGATTCAGACAAGAAAAAGGTTAAAATAAAGGAAAGGCGATTGAAGGTCTCCATGCCCAGGCTAATTCTATCAAACAATTAAGTGAAAATAAAAAATTCCTCCTAATTCGATCGGAAAAACTGTAACAATATCTATCCCCAGTTTTGATAGAGCCAAAGGAGATGCTCGAAATATTTTGGGTATAATACAAGATAAAACAATTGACGGTTTATATAGAGTTTTTACGAAATACAGAACAATAAACAAACTTTTTTCAAGAAATCAAATAGGAGAATGCAAAGGGAATTTTCTTAATTTCGAAGATGTCCAGGCTGTCTCTAAGAGAAATTAGTACAAAAGATTCTAAATTTGGAGGAGAAGACTTTATAAAATGCTATTACAAAAAGAAATGCTCTTCAAAATTATGTAACAGTAAAAGATCTAACGTATTGTGCAACTATAAATGCCATAATGCCTCAACATATGAGAATAAACACTATTTTTTTATTTTAATTACGACAATATAAAAATAATAAACATTAAAATTAAAAAATTACGTTTTATTAAACCTAATCTAACAAATTACGACAGTTTAATAGCCGATCCAGGTTTGACTAGTCAAACCCCGATTTCATAAAATTAAATTTCGACCTTTGCCTGACCACCTTAATCTCTCCTAGGTTTGACTAGTCAAAGGCCGAAACTGCAATTTATTTCGGGCTTTGACCAAGACCATCAGTCAGTCCTGAGGATTGCCTAGTCAAACCTAGGAGTGCCTGAAATTCGGGCTTTGACTATAACATATATAATGCCTTGACGAAAATAATACTAACAAATTACGACAGTTTAATAGCTGATCCAGGTTTGACTAGTCAAACCCCGATTTCATAAAATTAAATTTCGACCTTTGCCTGACCACCTTAATCTCTCCTAGGTTTGACTAGTCAAAGGCCGAAACTGCAATTTATTTCGGGCTTTGACCAAGACCATCAGTCAGTCCTGAGGATTGCCTAGTCAAACCTAGGAGTGCCTGAAATTCGGGCTTTGACTATAACATATATAATGCCTTGACGAAAATAATATATACAGTGAAACTATGATAAGTCGGCCCCCGATAACCAGGAAGTCCGGCTAACCCGGACCGATTTTCATCAGACAAACATTTCAACAATAAAAATGTATGTAATATAATATTTGGGAGATAATGTGTAATTATGTAATTTGAACTATACAATAGTAAAAATTACTCATGGCACACGGCGGCAGAGCAGAGCGACGTTCATTAGCTCGGTTTATCGGAAACAACAGGCACCTGCTATAGTATTCCTTTATTTATTTCAAACTGTCTTAGTTTGTTTAAAAAAAAACTAAAAGACTATTTAAAAAATTCTTTTTTAAACAATGGTCTTAGTTTTCACTGTTCATAAAATAACATAACATCGTTCCGATTTTGACTGTATTGTGTGTAGTACAGTCTTGTATTGTTCGTTTCAGTTTGCTTAGGTTTGTGTTTGAGTGGTTTTAGTAATTCAGATTTGTAGGTACTGTGCTGGGCATATATATTTCATGTTATTTCAATTATAACGGAGTTTATCTGTAAGTATACCGTGTTTTATTAATATTTACCATATTCTCCGGCTATCCCGGATTTTCGATAACCCAGATCAGCTGCGGTCCCGATTAATCCGAGTTATCGAGTTTGCACTGTAGTTTCAAAATATCACCTTGAATTATTATTCATGAGGTTGTTAACACATTCACGGACAGTACTGCATAATATGAAGTCACTTACTCCATAGGAAAACATGGCTACATGTGAAGCGTGTCCATGAATGTGTTAAGTATCCCAAACACCACCATGTTTGTTATTTTTATTTAAATACTTATTTCATTACAGGACAATACAAGTGCTCATACTGCTCAAAATACAAGAGAGTTTTTGGAGCTTCAAAACATCTAATTGTTAAATCACCCACCTTATAGCCGCGACTTAGGTCCCAACGACTCTTCAATGCGTGGGCAGCAATTCTAGTCGCCAGAAAAAGCCATCGGTGACTTTAAAACAGCGATTTTACAGGTGTCAACTGAAGACTGGAATAAATGTTTTACCAATCGGTTTGAACGTATGCAAATGTGTATCGATCTTGGTGGGACACATTTTAAAAAGAAATAAAGTAATTTAAGTATATTATTTATTTTTTCTTTAAAAATCCAACCCTCTTACCTATGTGTAAAAAAATTTGTCACTTGTAAATAATAATCACAAAATACGTAATTTCATTAAAGTAATATTTGTTTTCCATATAAATCAACTAGTCGCATCTTGCAATAAAAGATTAAATTTATTAAGAACACTATCTAACAGGGACTGGGGCTCTGATTATGATACCCTAATTAGCCTATATAAATTAGATCTAAAATTGACTATGGCTCCATTGCGTACATATCTGCGTCCGAGACAACACTAAAACCCTTAGATAGTATACACAATGCAGCATTAAGACTTGCCCTGGGAGCATTTAGAACAACGCCGGTAGAGAGTTTGTATAGTGAAACCGGAGAACCTTCTTTATTCCACCGTCGCATTTATTTAACATTAACTCATGCAACTGCTATAGCTTCAAATCCAAACAACAGACCTCTTTTTGATAATACATTCAGTAGTAAATATACGTCTCAAAATAGACCTATTTCACACAAACCTTTCTATGAGAGAATTCGATTTTATCTAAGATATTTAGAAGTAAACTTTGCAGATATATTCCTAATAAATTTGGATCATCCCCCTCCTTGGAAAACTAATATGCCCCAAATAAATTATAATATTACTGTATTTAGTAAGCACTCAACAAATACAGCTGTTTTTAAAAATAAACTTAATTCAATCATAGTCAAACATGGACATAATTGCTACAAGATATACACAGATGCATCCAAATGTAATACAGGAGTAGGTGCTGCACATGTAACCCCTAACAATCAATATAATTTTAGACTTCCTCAATATTTCAGTATTTTTTCCGCTGAACTTTATACAATACTCAAAGCCCTTGAACATGTCAACAAAAACAAAATACCAAAATGCTTGATCCTAAGCGATTCACTCGGTGCTTTACAAACTTTAAATCATGTGTATCCTAAAAGCCCCCTAGAGAAAATGGTGAAATCTGAATTAGAAGAGGCTCAAGAAAATTCCAGATGCATTACTTTCATATGGATCCCATCTCATATTGGTACTGATGGAAACGAAGCAGCAGATCAGTGCGCCCGTAAAGTGTCGGAAAGTGTTGAAACACAGGTACCGGAGTGTCGAAATCTCGCGGGTGACATAAAATCGTATTTTAGAAATTTAATCACGTGTAAGTGGAACCAAGAATGGAAATATTCACAGACATCTTTAAGAACAATCAAGGATAATGTTTACCCGCGGCTATCGAGAATACGAACCTGAAAACTTCAAACTGTTATCACACGCCTGCGTATAGGTCACACAAGATACACGCACTCTCACCTGTTTACAAGAGATGATCCCCCCAAATGTGAAATATGTGACGAAATAAATAATGTAAAACATTTTTTAATTGACTGTCCACTTTTTACAAATGAACGAATCAGATTCAACATTCCTAACAACATCAACAAACTCTTAAGCACAGATGGTTACTATGACAATATCGCAAACTATTTAAAATGTATAGGGCTATATTATAGAATCTAAGTTACTGGAATTTTATACCTACACTTTATTCTTAATTTTAGATACATACTGTAATTATAGATAATAATATCGCTAATTATTTAAAACTCATAGGATTGTACACTGTATTCCCGCTAATCACCTCTAGGTGGATGCGGTAAATTTCTCAATAAAAAAAATATTTGTTTTCTCTAATAACTGTTCTTTATGTTTTCTATGTATATTGCTACATATTTACAAATAATTATTAAAGTGCGGTGTTAATAATATATTATAAATTTTAAATGATAGTTATTTAATAATAAAAAGTTTATCATTCATTTTTAGTACGCATTTATATATGCTAACTACTCAGTGATATTATTATACAAGAAATAGGTATATAGGAATATTATAATAATAATGATTAGAAATGATGTTTGCTAACAGTAAATAAAGTTTTCGTTATGACAATGCTCGCATTATCGGCTTGTTTATGATATAATAATAGGCAAAAAAAAACACATAATTCCCATCTCCAACTAGATAATTAATTAATATTTAAATATATTTAATGTTTTCCTGTGGTAATTTTAAAATAAAATAAAAAGCTTCATTTATTGTTAAAAAACGAGAAAATTTTACAAAAAGTGTTTAAGAGGTGGTTTATGTTTAGCTTTGAGTAGACAAAATTTTCAACAAATTTGTAGTAAAATGTTTTTTTTTATAAAATTTTGTTGTTAAACAAATAATACCATTTTTTTTGCGTACCACCTGGGTAATCACATTTGTAATAAATATATAACGTAGTAAGTAGATGCTTATAAAGAGGGGTATAAAGTATATTAAAGCATATTTTAATATCCAAAACCACAATACATATAAACAAAGAACACTTTTCCAGGAAAAATATCGAAAAAATACTTTACTTCCTCTACTTCTATCGATTATGTATTTAACAGAGATACACAATACTTTGAGCCGATGGATTAATTCAGATGTAGTTTTGTCACCTGAATCCAAATCAGAAAACAGCATTTCAACATATTAAACTATTTTCGAGATAAAAGACCTCAAAGTCGGCAATATGTGTAAAAAAATTTTCACTTGTAAAAAATATTAATCACAAAATACGTAATTTCATTAAAGTAATATTTGTTTGCTCTTATAACTGTTCTCTATGATTTCTATGTATATTCCTACATATACAATTAATTAATAAAGTACGTCATTAATAATATATTTCAAATTGTAAATTACACTTATTTAAATAATAAAACGTTTATCATTCATTTCTAGTAGTCATTTATATACGCTAAATACTTAGTGATATTATTGTACAAGAAATATATAGGAATATAAAAGTAGAAATGATGTTTGCTAATAGTAAATAAAGTATTAGTTATGATAATGCTCGCGTTATCAGCGTGTTTATGATATAATATAAGCAAAAACACGAAAATCCCATCTCCAACTAGATAATTAATTAATATTTAAACATATTTAATGTTTTCGTGTGGTAATTTTAAAATAAAATAAAAGGTCTCATTTATTGTTGAAAAACGAGAAAACGTTACAAAAAGTGTTTTTTATGAAGAGGTGGTGTATGTTTAAATTTGAATAGACAAAATTTTCAACAAATTTGTTTGTAGTAAAATGTTTTTTTTTTTAATAAAATTATGTTGTGAGAACAAATATTTTATATTTCTTTTTTGCGTATTATCTCGGAAATAACATTTGTAATAAATACACTATAAAGTAATAAGTAAATGCATATATAGAGACGAGTATAAAGTATACCTATTAAAGCATATTTTAATATCCAAAACCACAATAAAAACAAAGAAAACTTCCAAGACAAAGATCGAAAAATACTTTATTTCCTCAACCTCTATCGATTATGTATTTAACAGAGATATTAGGAACTTTAATCTTCAACGAAACTGCCTTTTATTTCTTTGGGCTCCCATAAACCTAAAGTTTATCTAAATTATGCACTAGCATTAGTTCGAGAACTCTGATATTTAGGCCCTAATTATTACAACTGCCAGCTCTGTGCATGCTATGAAAACTTACTTGCATAATACCCATCTGCAGAAAACAAACCTAAAGTAAAATTTCAGAAATTGTTTACCTGGCAACTTTTAGAAACTTTAATCCATTGTGTAAATTGTCGTTACTGATGGTATATCTCTACTGAAAGGAGCAAATCAATTTATAATCTTTTATAACATAAAGCTTTATGTTAGTAACATCTTATTATCTTTGCGAAAAGAGTAGTGCAATTCTTTTACAAAAATTACTTTTATTCGACTGGTTCAACCATATTTTAATAAAAGTAGCACCGTTTTTCTTCTTTTTCGCATACTCTTAAATTTACTACAGGTGTCAAATTGAACTATTTCAGATTGAAATCTATTTTTTTTTCATGCTTTACTATCCGTCGCTAAATATTTAATTATTCTAAATTTTTATTTGCTTTTATTGTTAGTGTTTTTATTTTGTTTCAAAGGTTTTTCTTATTCTGCATCTTCCTCTTTTGCGTATTTTTTTATGAACGGATGTTTGTTTTCAGTACAAAGGTTGATGCTTGAATATCTTTTAGAAGGTGCAAATAAAGTTAAAGAAGTACACATAATTGATAAATAAACAGGTTATATACAGAACATGAAGCGAAAATCTTGTCAAGAGGACAGCAAAGAAAAACAAAAGAAAGTTGGCAGAAAATCTTACCAAAGAACATCAAAATATGAGTGAATTATACAGGGTGTAACAAAAATACAGGTCATAAATTTAATCACATGTTCTGGGACCAAAAATAGTTCGATTGAGCCTAACTTACCTTGGTACAAATGTGCATATAAAAAAAGTTACAACCCTTTGAAGTTACAAAATGAAAATCGATTTTTTACAATCTATCGAAAACTATTACATATTTTTTATTTAAAATGGACATGTGGTATTCTTATGGCATTAGCATCTTAAGAAAGAATTATAGTGAAATTTGGACACCCCATAAAAATTTGATGGGGGTTTTGTTCCTTTAAACCCCCCCCCCTCCCCCAAACTTTTGTGTACGTTCCAATTAAATTATTGTTGTAGTACCATTAGTTAAACACAGTATTTTTAAAACTTTTTTGGCTCTTAGTACTTTTTCGAAAAGTCAGTTTTTATCAAGATATTTTGAATATTTGTCAAATCCACCACATATTTGTATATGGTTAAGTACGATTATGGAGACTTGGTAATAATATGAAAATTTATGCATTGCTTTACATAGGGTGGTGCGAAAAACGTCAAGTTGATAATGCCGTATCGCTATAGAGCGGAAAAGTTGCGATTGGTAATTACAAGAAAAACAAAAAAACAATTATTCAAATCGGACTCTATCTTCCGATACCGCAGCGGACCTGAAGATTATGAAAATAATGAAATTTTACCTTTTTTTCAAAATTTTTTATTTATTTTCCATGTACGTTTTATTTATCGTTATAATAAAATCTATTTACAGTTTGCATGGTTGACTGATAAAAAAATAGTTTTAACCCATTTAACGAATATCTTCTGATCCCGCAAGATCAATCAAAATCTATAAAAATTTCAAATTTTTATAGATTTTAATAAATTAAAAGCATTTAGTTATCTCATTTTTCTGTTACATTTTGAATCTCTTTGCTTGTTTCGAGATTGTATGACAATATTTAAATAACCCAGAACAACGACAAGGTGATTGAAATTTAAGCTCCACCCACACCCTTCTCTCCAACCAACCAATGAGTGTGTGTTTTTTACATTTCATATTTACATAATTAGTACATTTCTTTTTCATCGGTTTGTGTCCAGATTTTAAACGCCAACTTTCTATTGTGGTTTGGTGGTAAAATCTAGCAGTATGGACCTTGATTTAAGTGTTGCCCTGATGAATCCATCTCTTTATTGGGGCCCACATACATTAACATTAGACGAAACTTCCGTGACCAACTCTACGCACCCCTACGGTAGCTTGCGTGTGGCAGGGATAGTTTTGTACATTCCTATCTGGCATGTCATCTGATGTACTGCAGGAACTTATATCTTCATTTGAAATTCTTAGAAGAACTGGTGGGGAAGAGAGTTTTGTAACGTTCCAGTCTATTACTGTAGTGTAGTCCTGTGTCTTTAAAGTAGGAGGGATGACATTTCTAATACTTTTGCCCTTGGCTTTAGTCTGTCCGGCTTTTAACACTCTCCTTAGCCCTAGCTCTCTAATGTGTCTACTTTCTCTCTACTCCTACTACTTGAAATTTTGAAGCATAGGACTAAACTAAAATAATAGACTGGAATGTTACAAAACTATCTTCTCCGCCACTTCCTCGAAGAGTTTCAAATGAAGATATAACTTCTTTCCCTGCCACACGCAAGCTGACGAGCGGTGTCTAAAGTTGGTCACGGAAGCATCTTTGTCTTCTTTAAGTAGCGTGCCCAAATTTTAGGCGTGGGTAGCTTCCGTAACAATTTGCCGATATCGTTCTCGATCGGTATGGAAGCATCGTCTAATGCTAACGTATATGACCCCCAATCAAGAGATGGATTCATCAGGACAACACTTAAATCAAGGTCCATGTTGCCGGATTTTACCAAGAAATTACAATACAAAGTTGGTGTTTAAGAACTGGGCACAAACAGATAAAAAAGAAATGTACATATGTAAATATTGTAAAAAACACACACTCATTGGTTGGTTGGAGAGAAGGGTGCGTGTGGAGCTAGAACTTTAACCACCCCCTCGTTTTGAGTTCTAGGTTGTTTAAATTTGAAAACAATATCAAAACAAGCGAAAAGCTTCACAATTTAACAAAAAAATGAGATAACTCTATGTAAAATACATTGTAATATAGCATTATAATATATTATAGTACATGCAATAAACTAATATTTAGATATTATTTACTAATTTATTTCAAATTTATCTTATTGTGTTCTTGTTTTAATGAAATTAGCGCGATAATTCGATAAAATAAAATTATTTTGACATAATATTTAAAAGTCAGATCAGTAAACAATTACAATGGTTTTGAATCGTCGTCATAGAAACCAATATCGTCGTCGAGGTAACCCATTATATTGAAAGTTTGGTTTTGACAACCTTGTCAAAGAATTAATTTGTGTATTTTCACTTCTAAATAAAAATTGATATAACTCTATTTTTGGTGGCTGTTTGCAAACGTACGGACCTAGAAAAAATATTGTTCCTAACTCATGCGGAAAGTGTCTTCCCCGCACTCGACTGCTTGCCCGAACTCCGCTATCGCGTCGTTCGGGTCGATGCACGTCACTTTCCGCACTAGTTAGGAAAATAAATATTTTCTACGGCCGTGCTAAAACAAACAATTTGGCTAGAGCTAGAACTTTAACCACCCCCTCGTTTTGAGTTCTGGGTTGTTTAAATATGAAAACAATATCAAAACAAGCCAAAAGCTTCACAAATTAACAAAAAAAATGAGATACCTAAATGTTTTTTAATTTAACAAAATCATCAAAAATTTCAAATTTTAATAGGTTTTGATTGCGGGATCGGAAGATCTATTCGTTAAATACGTAAAACTATTTTTTTATTACTCAACCATGCAAACTGTAAATAATAAAGGATTTCGAAACTAATATCATTTCTAAATAAAATTTAAAACCCACACTATGGTGGAGATATGTAGATGATGTGTTTTCAATATGGCCTGATAGATCAGAATTGTTGGATACATTCCTAAATATTATAAACGGTCAAGAAGAGACAATAAAATTTACAATGGAAAAGGAATGTAATAACACTCTACCTTTCCTCGATGTTTTAGTCTCAAAGAACGATACTGGATATGAGACTCAAGTGTATAGGAAACCAACACACAACACACACTAACAGATATCTCAATTACAAATCAAATCACAACATCAACGTAAAAAGGAAATCATTAAATCCTTATATAATCGAGCCAAAATTACTTGTTCTAACGAAAATTCATTTTTAGAAGAAAAACATTTGTTAACATCTGTTTTATTAAAAAATGATTATCCTTTATCGGTTATAAATAAGGAATTGTCAAGATTGGATCGAATGAAACAGAACAACTTAGAACGGGATCCTATAACATCCACAAGAAATAATACGAGGAAAATATCAATACCATATAATATAAAAGGACTATCCGAGAAACAAAACAATAGGAAATAAATTCAACATTTCAACTACATTCAAGACAACAAACACATTGAGATCCATTCTATCTAAAACTAAACCTAACAATGAACAAGAAAGAACAAAGATATAACAAAGATAGAACAAAGAAAGAACATTTATAAAATATCTTGTGAATGCGAACAATTTTATTTAGGTGAAACATCAAGACCATTAGACGTTAGAATAAGTGAACATCAGTCTTATATTAAAAATAGAGAATTTGATAGATCTCAAATATGTCAACACGCATGGGATAATGAACACAGAGTTCAGTGGAGAGATTCAAACATCGTCCTGAAAGAAACATATAGTAAAAAGAGAAAAATTAAAGAAGCGGCTCTAATTATGCTAAATGGAAACAATTGTGTCGCAAATTCCTCGGTAGAATGCAGTAGGATGTGGTTACCCATAATAAAAGAGGAAGTCAATAGAAAGAAAATACCACGATTAGTAAGTCATTAACATATCGAGTTAGTACATATTTTATATTTTAGTTTTATTTATATATTATCTATATATTATTAATATTATTTATAATTTAAAATAGCATACATACATTAAAGTCAGAATTTGGTATTAGTTTTGAGAGTAAACTAAATGCAAGCCCAAATACTTACGATGTCGGGATAGTATCACGAGGTTTTTCCTGGTTTTCCCTCGTGATTTACTATGGAATCTCTAGCGCCAGAATTTTACTGCCATCGTTGCATTTGTTGTCTTTTTAAAGACAAATCACACGCTATGATTTTTTGTGGCGGATATTCTTGAGTTGGGGTTGATTTCATGTAATCGAATGAACTATCTTTTAGTAAAGTCGTCCCAGGAACGCAACTCATCAATATTGGCAATATCATTTTAAAGTCTTCTACTTTAAAATGTATAATGCATGCCTGAATTGCCGATATAAATGAGTCAGATTAAATAAATTATTAGAAGAATTTTTTTACTTAGCAACAACATTTTTGTTTATTTTAGTAGTATTTTGTATTTTGACAACGAAACCCGATTTGGGCTTCGAAACGTTAATAAAATCTTTTTTTGGTAAAATTGTGGCTTATTTCCCATTATAAATAATTGACTATAAAAATGCCACAAGAAAATAACTTCAGAACAACATTTAATTAAAATGCATAAAAATTGGCAGAGATACCTGTGAAAACCCCTTATTTTTGCAGTAATTTAAGTAATTCATAAATGTTAATAACTTTGTTTTTTGCATAACGAGATGTAACATAATTACTAAAAATTGTGACAATCTATCAATTAAAGTTTGCTAACTTTCAAACAGATCGACCAAATAAGTAATTCAATTTGTTTTGTTATCCTTGTCCGTCCGTCCGTAATCACAACTTTTAAAATAAATTATTAGAAGAATTTTTGAAGTTATACTTCTTTAGGCGCGATAGGGAGTAAATTTTTATTTTTCTGCGCGCATGCGCACAGGGACAATACTTATGATGTTCGTTGCTGAATCTTTTAAGTTATATGTATCAGTCCAAAAATGGTGTAGAAAAAATATATTAGTGTTTTTAATAAATATATTTATTACAATCCTTGTGTCTTTGGATTTGTCTTCTTCGAGAGTAAGGTAATACGTAATATTAAAACATTTTTATTTAAAACTTCACTTCGTCTATTTGTTACCGTGGTTTGTCATAATGTCCGAGAAATAGTCAAAACAATGCCTTCGTAGCCTCATTGGTACAGCATTCGACTAAGGATCGGGAGGTCCCGGGTTCAAATGCGGACAATTGCTGTCCTTTTTTATTCTTTTTTTAATTTTTGGATTTTTGGAAAGTGGTAAGTAACTATTAAAATCAGTTTAATATTTAATAAAATAAACTCTATTTTATTTCGCTGAAATCATAATATAATAGAAGTATAACTTCTTACGTGCGTACAAAGTACACACACATTCTTTTTTTTACTAAGCAACAACATTTTTGTTTATTTAGTATTATTTTGTAAATAAATTTTTTCTACGGCCGTGCTAAAAGAGCCACTTTCATGCACGCATTTCGTTTCCAAAAATTGCACTTCCCGCAAGGCGTGCGTGAAAGTAAAATACCTTGTAATATAGCATTATAATATACTATAATACATGCAATAAACTAATATTTAGACATTATTTACTAATTTATTTCAAATGTATCTTATTGTGTTTATGTTTTAATAAAATTAACGCAATAATTCGATGAAATAAAATTATTTTGACATAATATTTAAAAGTCAAATCAGTACACACATACAATAGTCTTGAATTGTCGCCATGGAAACTAATATCGTCGTCGTGGTAACCCATTATATTGAAAGTTTGGTTTTTATGGTTTGGTATTTTCACTCCTAAATAAAAATTGAATTGACTCTATTTTTTGTGGCTTTTTTCCAAACGTACGGGTATAAAAAAAATATTGTTCCTAACTCATGCGGAAAGTGACTTCTCCTCTTCTAGAACTCTTCTATTGGGTGTTCGTGTCAACGGCAGTCTCGTGTGTGAAAGTATCACTTTTCGCACTAGTTCGGAAAATAAGTAAACTGCGCGTCATAGAAAACGGGCACCCTCAAAAATTGGTAATTTTTGAGGTTGCGTATCTCCTAAACCTGTTGTCCGATTTAAGTGATTTTTCGAATACCTTATAGCCTTATTCTTTGTCAATATCCCTGTAATAATATTTTTGCTAAACAGGTAAATTTTCATTGTATACCGGGTGTACGAATCAAACTGTGTTTTTTTCTCAAAGTTCGCAACACCCTGTGGAATATCCTAGCATTTATAAAATACTGAAATTAAAACCCAACTATACCCTCAGGTTTTCTCAACATTCTGTTTTTTGATTCATTTGCTTATGTTGGATAATACAAAAGTTAGGTACTTTAACAATTAGCCATGTTCTTTTTCAGTACAGGGTGTTTCTAAACAAGTGCGACAAACTCTAAGGGGTAATTCTGCAGTAAAAAATAATGACAGTTTACTTTATAATTTTATGTCCCCAAATGTTTCATTTGCGAGATACGGGATGTTAAATTTTTTCTTACAAACTGACGATTCATTTATTGCTTTAAAACCGGTTGAGATATGCAAATGAAATTTGACGTAGTTATTGCACATTTTTTGACAGACAATTTAGAATTTTATATTCACCATTGGCGTGCATACGGGTAATATGATCGGTCATATTACCCGTATGCACGCCAATGGTGAATATAAAATTCTTGATTGCAAGTCAAAAAATTCGCAATAACTATCTCTTAGAACCTACCAAATTTCATTTGCATATCTCAACCGGTTTTAGGGCAATAAAATAAATCGTCAGTTTGTAAAAAAAAATTCAACATCCCGTATCTCGTAAACGAAGAATTTGCGGACATAAGTTTATAAAGCAAACGGTCATTATTTTTTCATGCAGAGTTGTCCCTTAAAGTTTATCGCACTTATTTACAAACAACCTATACTGATGAAGAACATGACTAGTTGTTAAAGTACATAACTTTTGTATTATCCAACATAAGAGAATAAATAAAAAAATAGAATGTTTAGAAAACCTGAGGCTATAGTAGGGATTTAATTTCAGTATTTTATAAAGGCTAGAATATTCCACAGGGTGTTGCAAACTTTGAGAAAAAAACACAATTTGATTCGTACACCCGGTATACAATATGAAAATTTACCTGTTTTAGCAAAAATATTATTACAAGAATATTGACAAAGAATAAGGCTACAATATATTCAAAAATCACTTAAATCGGACGACAGGTTAAGGAGATACGCGACATCAAAAATGACCCATTTTTTAGGGTGCCCGTTTTCTATGACGCGCAGTGTATTACTATAGCGGTAAATAAAAAGCACACGAAGAATAAATAAAAATTTTTGAAAAAAAGGTAAAATTTTATTTTTTTCATAATCTTTAGGTCCGTTGCGGGATCGGAAGATAAAGTTCAATTTAAATGTTTGTTTTTTTTTTGTTTTTCTTGTAATTACCAATCGCAACTTTTCCGCACTATAGCGACACAGAATTATTAACTTGACGTTTTTCGCACCACCCTAGTGCATACTATCTAAAATGTTTATACCAGTATGCACGCTAATGGTGAATACAAAATTCTTAATTGTATGTCAAAAAAATACACAATAACCACATACCTCTTAAAACCTACCAAATTTCATTTGCATATCTCAGCCAGTTTTAGAGCAATCAATAAATCGTCAGTCTGTAAGAAGAAAATCAACATCCCGTATCTCGGAAATAAAGCATTTGCGGACATTATGTTTATAAAGCAAATGGTCATTATTTTTTCATGCAGAAATACCCCTTACAGTTTGTAGCACTTATAAACTTAGAAACTTTAGAAACACCCTGTATTGATGAAGAACATGGCTAGTTGTTGAAGTACCTAACTTTTTATTATCCAACAAAACCGAATGAATAAAAAAAAACAGAATGTTTAAAATTTAACGCTACAGTTAAGTTTTAATTTAGATATTTTATATACGCTAGAATATTCCACAGGGTGTTCCAAACGTTGAGAAAAAAACACACTATCATTGTTACATCCGGTATACAATGACACTTACCTATAATATACTAAAAAAATCACTCAAAACGGACAACAGATTTAGGAAACACGAGACATCAAATATGTCCCACTTTTAAGGTGGTGCGTTAATTTTGATGCTTAATGTAGTAAATTGTCTGCAAAAAAACCTAATTTTCATTATAAAAACAATAATTCCGTGATATGAGACATATACTTTCTTAAAAATATGTTTTGTTTTCACCTCCAATATGATATAAAATGTTTTCCAACCTGTATCGAATTACATTTTGGTTTATGTGTATTGTAATTTTATTCGATCGGGCTAAAAGGAATGTGGAAAATTAGTAACCATCCAACATTTATACAGCTTCCCACAATCCCGGATGACCTGTACATTGGAAGACCTCCTACTGGCAAACTCAATGCCATTAAAGTCGTCCAGTTTTGGTCAGATAAAATTTAATGTCTAATTCATAATTAGGTTACATACATACATTGTGTTAGAATGTTTTGTTTTATGTTCGTGTTTCTCTTATGTAAGTTAATTTCCGGTTTACGTAATAGTATATTATGCAAAGAGCATTCAATGATGGTCATTATGATGCGAGTATGATGGATACGATGACGAGCTGCGAGTGTCTTATGGAAGACGAGCATCATAATGACCATTAGATGCACCTTGTATACATCATTTTCTCTATGATAATTTCACAACAAAAAATGTATTTAAATTTATTTATTTTGTAACACTAAATTGTACTTATGTTATAAAGGGCCGGTTTCACCAACAACAAATAAATCGGTGTCAAATAAAATTTATTCGTCGATTATATTCTATTGCCTTCCAACAACTGTTTGTATTCCACAGTTATTTATTCGTCCAATAAGTTCAACTGTAAAATGATTTTCCACTAACTTTACTCGCTGGTAAAAGCGCCTTGCATTTATTTACTACTGTAAACATAACCTGTATTCTAACAATAAAAAACTGAAAACGTTTGTTTTCTATACTTCCACAAAATTTATTATATCTAAGTGACTACAGCTGTTTCGGCGGAGTGCCTTTCTCAAGTAATATAGTTTACAATGTGTTTGCCTTTTTAATCTTCAACTGAAGAGGTTGAGGAGTGGGGAGCTGTTTGTCTCGAGTTGGTCATTCAGAATTATATCTGTATTTTTCAGTTTATTAATTTCCATAGATTCTAAAAAAGATAGCTTAAGGCCTTTATTTTGAATATGTAGAATTTTAAACTCTTCATTGAAAGAATGATTATGATCTAGAAGGTGAAGTGCGTATGTAGAAGTGTCTGTTTTTCTATTGTTGAATGCCCTTTTGTGTTCTGCTATCCGTTTGTCAAAAGTTCTGCCAGTTTGACCGATGTACGTTTTCGGACAGTCACCACAAGTTAGTTTGTACACACCACTCTGTAGTTGCTTTCTCTTTCGGCTTTTATTGTTCTTAATATATTTGCTTAAGTTGTTGTTAGTTCTGAAAGCTGGTGTTATTCCTTTCTTTTTTATGTATCTGGCTATTGTTGTTGTTATCTTGCCAGTATATGTGAGAGAGCAGAAGGTACTGGGTTCTTTCTGTGGTGGTGGATACACTAATTTCAGGGCTTTCTTATGGAGTTTTTGGTTGTATCCTGAAAGCCCTGAAATTAGTGTATCCACCACCACAGAAAGAACCCAGTACCTTCTGCTCTCTCACATATACTGGCAAGATAACAACAACAATAGCCAGATACATAAAAAAGAAAGGAATAACACCAGCTTTCAGAACTAACAACAACTTAAGCAAATATATTAAGAACAATAAAAGCCGAAAGAGAAAGCAACTACAGAGTGGTGTGTACAAACTAACTTGTGGTGACTGTCCGAAAACGTACATCGGTCAAACTGGCAGAACTTTTGACAAACGGATAGCAGAACACAAAAGGGCATTCAACAATAGAAAAACAGACACTTCTACATACGCACTTCACCTTCTAGATCATAATCATTCTTTCAATGAAGAGTTTAAAATTCTACATATTCAAAATAAAGGCCTTAAGCTATCTTTTTTAGAATCTATGGAAATTAATAAACTGAAAAATACAGATATAATTCTGAATGACCAACTCGAGACAAACAGCTCCCCACTCCTCAACCTCTTCAGTTGAAGATTAAAAAGGCAAACACATTGTAAACTATATTACTTGAGAAAGGCACTCCGCCGAAACAGCTGTAGTCACTTAGATATAATAAATTTTGTGGAAGTATAGAAAACAAACGTTTTCAGTTTTTTATTGTTAGATAAAATGAACTTCCATCAAGTAACGGTCGAATCCATCAATTATAACCTGTATTTGTTATTGGTTGATCTTTATTAAAAAATCTTTGATTTGTTTATTAAAAATGGACAGAAAACATAAAAGAATAATTAACTATTATGTTGCTATATTTATATTTTGAACGCTACAATAATTACTAAAATGAATTTGGGACGAGGTAACTCGTGTTGTTAAATATTATTTTCTATTCATCAATTCGGAATTACATCAATTACAAGATAAAAAATATAAAAAGAGAATATTGGACACGCTTTACCAAAGAAATGGAACACGATTTGTATGGGGCTCAAAGAAAAGTTTGGAAAATACTAAATAGTAGTAAAAAACCTATTAACGAATATAGAAGTTTAAATAACATGGAAGCAGGACAATGGATCTCCTATATGGAAGAACTATGTATATAAGGAAGATACTATAATACCTGAAGAAGAGGAAGAAACAGGAAATAAAGATGAATCCAACATATACACAGAACTTGAAATCAGAAAAGAAGAAATAAGGAATAATATACGTTAAGTAAAAAACAGAAAAGCCCCAGGACCCGATCGGATACCAAAAGAACTCCTAAAATACGGAGGAGAAACCTTAATCGAAAACACAGAGATCCTCTTTCAAGAAATAATATCGATACATTTTTGGCAAAGTAACGCAAGTGACATTTTATGTTTTTCCATTAAACTAAAGCTATTATTGTTTAGAAGGTACTGCCAAAGTGTAGTAAGTCTAGAATTACTTCAAATATCTAGGCTTACAACACTTTGGCAGTACCTTCTAAACAATAATAGAGTTTGTTTAATATGGAAAAGGATGATTCGCCAAAAATTTCACTTACGTTACTTTGCCAAAAATGTATCGATATGTAGCCAGCGTGTACCGGACCAGTGGTGGAGGACGAGTATAACAATACCTATACACAGGAGAGGAAACAGCAATTACCCTAGCAACTACCGTACCACCTTGCTGATTGCTGAGCACAACTCTTAAACTTTTAACAAAAATATTTGCTAATAAAATAAATGAAGAATACACAATTAGTGAGGAACAACAAGTTTTTCGGAAAAATTGGGCCACAATAAACGCCATATTCATAGCCAGACAAATTGCTGAGAATATAATAAACCTGCATAATGTGCTTTATAGATCTGACTAAGGCGTTCGATTGTGTAAGATTGGAAGGTGTGCTAAGATTGCTAATGGAGAAAAATCAGCCCAACCATAATCATCAAAACCAGAATAAATCATCAAAACCAGAATAAAAGTCGAGAATGAACTTACATCGGAAGTAGAAATTAACTTGGGAATCAGACGAGGGGATAGCTTGAGCCCATTGCTTTTTAATTTAGTAATGGAAAAAATCATAGAAAACATTAAAGGTACTGGAAAAGGATATAAGGTGGCAGAAAAACCAATAAAAATCTGTTATGCGGACGACGCAATCTTATTCTCCGATAACGAGGATAACCTACAGCGGGTGGCACAAACTTTCAATACAGTGGCGAAGAACTACAACATGAAAATATCAAGAGCTAAGACAAAATACCTGGTAGTGTCAAAGGAACCCATAAGATGCAAATTAGTAATTAAAAACGAACTAATTGAACAAGTCTCGAGATTCCAATATCTGGTAGTCGAAATATATAGTTATGGAGATGCCACAAGGAAATAACTTCAGAACAACATTAACTATTATGTTGCTATATTTACGTTTTGAAGGCTACAATATAATTAGTAAAATGAATTTGGGATGAGGTAACTTTTCTGACATTATTAATTTTTTTCTCGTACTTACATTTTTATTTCTCGTGTTGTTTAATATTATCTTCTATTCATCAATTCGAAATTACATCAATTCCAAGATAAAAAATATAAAAAGGGAATATTGGACACGCTTTACCAAAGAAATGGAACACGATTTGTATGGGGCTCAAAGAAAAGTTTGGAAAATACTAAATAGTAGTAAAAACCCTATTAACAAATATAGAAGTTTAAATAAAATGAAAGCAGGACAATCGATCGCCTATATAGAAGAACTATAGAAGGGAGATACTATAATACCTGAAGAAGAGGTAGAAACAGGAAATAAAGATGAATCCAACATAGACGCAGAACTAGAAATCACAAAAGAAGAAATAAGGAATAATATACGTTAATTAAAAAACAGAAAAGCCCCAGGACCCGATCGGATACCAAAAGAACTCCTAAAATACGGAGGACAAACCTCAATCGAAAACACAGAATTCCTCTTTCAAGACATAATATGTAGTCAGCGTGATCTAGACCAGTGGTGGAGGACGAGTATAACAATACCTATACACAGGAGAGGAAACAGCAATTACCCTAGCAACTACCGTACCACCTTGCTGATTGCTGAGCACAACTCGTAAACTTTTAACAAAAATATTTGCTAATAAAATAAATGAAGAATACACAATTAGTCAGGAACAACAAATTTTTCGGAAAAATAGGACCACAATAAACGCCATATTCATAGCCAGACAAATTGCTGAGAAAGCACTGGAATATAATAAACCTGCATAATGTGCTTTATCGATCTGACTAAGGCGTTCGATTGTGTAAGATTGGAAGGTGTGCTAAGATTGCTAATGGAGAAAAATCAGCCCAACCATAATCATCAAAACCAGAATAAAAGTCGAGAATGAACTTACATCGGAAGTAGAAATCAACTTGGGAATCAGACAAGGGGATAGCTTGAGCCCATTGATTTTTAATTTAGTAATGGACAAAATCATAGAAAACATTAAAGGTACTGGAAAAGGATATAAGATGGCAGAAAAACAAATAAAAATCTGTTATGCGAACGACGCAAACTTATTCTCCGATAACGAGGATAACCTACAGCGGGTGGCACAAACTTTCAATACAGTGGCGAAGAACTACAACATGAAAATATCAACAGCTAAGACAAAATACCTGGTAGTGTCAAAGGAACCCATAAGATGCAAATTAGTAATTAACAACAAACTAATTGAACAAGTCTCGGGATTCCAATATCTGAGAGTCGAAATATGTAGTTATGGAGATGTGAAACAGCGCGTCCGAAAGCAAGCAAATAAAGCCAATTACGTGTCAGGATGTCTGAGGGATGTCATCTGGAGAAACAAAGATATGAGGCAGGAAGGGCAAGTACGCATATACAAATCATGTGTAAGACCGATCATGACGTTCGCGATGGAAACAAGATGTGACACAGCAGAAACCAAGAGGATACTGAGAAGATCAGAAATGAGAACGTTCAGGTCAGAATAATTGGGAAAACACTGAGAGGCAAAATACCGAACGACAGAATAAGAGAACTGTAACATACAAGACATAGTACGGTGGGGAAGACAGAGAAGACGAGAGTGGAATCAGCATGTGACGAGAATGGACAGCGAGAGAATAAAAATACGTGTTCATTTGTATTCCTTGTATATTTGTATGTTCGTTATTTAAATAGGAGGAGTAAGATAAGAAGATTGATTTACACAGGGTAAACATATTTTGGGCGGCAATTTTTAAAATATAGTAAATTTTGGCAAGACATTATTTTGAATATTTTTGAAGTTACACTTCTTTAGGCACAATTGAGAAAAATGTTGAAAAACGACAGTATGAATTAAAGTGAAATGAAGTGTGAAAAAAATATATTGGTGTTTTTAGTAAATATATTTTTATTATTATTTTTGGGTCTTTGGATTTGTCTTCGTTGGGAATAGGATAATTAGTATTAAAATATGATGAAAAATAAACTTTAAATTTGTCTAGAAAATCTGATGCCTTTTAAATTTTCTGCGATTCATCAAGGGAAAAGCAATTGCGGGGAGACTACAGTTCATAAAAATGACGCATTGAGGTTATTCTAAATTTTTATAGTATTAAAATATGTTGAAAAGGAAATTAAAAATTTGTGCAGAAAATCTAACGCTTTTTAGATTTTCTACGATTCATCAAGGGAAAAGCAACTTCGGAAATGCGACAGTTAATAAAAAATGACGTATTAACGTTATTTTTTGTTTTTTGTATTATGTTAAGTATTAAAATTTGTTTAATATTTAAATAAAGATACAATTAAATTGGTTAAGATATATTTATTTCTTTGAAATTATAATAATAGAAGTATAACAACTTCTTACCTGCGTACATACTTACACTTTTTTCTATAGCTTAGATATTATTAGCTGGTTACGTTAAAAGAGTAATAAGGATAATTAATAATACACAAAGATACTTAATAAATTATGATTTACTGGTCGTTTTTACCAAAAACAAATTTTTGTAATAATTTTAACTTATAATATAATGATAATAATATATGTAGGTAACAAATATTAAAATATGTTGAAGATTTTATTGATCGTCTTCAATATCTGAGAAAGTAGAGTCTTCATTACTGCTGTTTTCATTAACAGAAATTATAAAAGGTTCCTGCAGAAGATCAGTTAGTCCATCCAACTCAAACATTTTATTTTCCTCACCAATTACATTGTCACAATTTTTCCGATCAGCAGGAGCAAGATTTTCTATTGCTTTACATAGCAAGTTTCTTACCTCAGTTTAAAAGTTGTATTATTTGATGCAACCTCGTTTTTAATTTTTGTTTAAATCAGTTCGATTGGCTTCAATTTGCTGTGATAAAATGGTAGCCTTAATACTGTTTTATTGCATTTTTTTGCCATCTCATCTGCAACGTAGATGCTGTACTTGTCCCTACAAAGTTTAACTAAATCCAATAGTTGTTCTCTTCGTACCATGTCCTCGTTGTATTGCAGCCATGCTTGTATATCTGCATATTTTTTAGCATTGGTTGCATTTTTTTCAGATTTTCGGCTATGGTATGATGCATTGTCCGTTCGAAAACACTAGCATTCATCTTTTTCATTTCTTTATTCATTTTTCTTTTCTTCAAAAACTAACAAACATTCATCACCAAATCCATTTTCAGATCCCACATGTAGTATGATTAACTTCCGGCCTTTACCGGAAGAATTTTTTAATCCTGTAAAAAGTCCTTCGATAAATGCTTGACGTTTACTTCCAACAGTTTTCTATCTTGCCAAACTACTTGTTTTATATGACCCTCATTTAGCCATGTTTCATCAATATAGTATATAGGCCTACCTTCTGCCCTGTAGGATCGAATAGTTCTTAGATATTTTCGTCTCCACCTTACTATCTCTTCTCTTTCTATTAATATCCTTTTTCTGTTTGGTGAATGGAGGTCACTGAGGCGGTTCTAGATATACCACATTTATTGCCTTGCCGATTTTTATAACCGAGTTACAGGATGTTTTATCGATTTTGCCCATTTCTTTCTGGACCCATAACTTTAGAACCACCCTGTATATTTTTTTAATATTTGGTACAAATACGTCTCATTTAGAACCCAAACCATCCAACTAGGTACTAATCACAAGAAAAATCCAGGTCCGGACTAAAAAAAAATATAAATCCTTTGTGACCTTGACACAACACCCTGTATATTGAAATTTTTAAAATCCGTTTGCATATTCGAAAATATCACAAAAACTAGGTTTAATGGTTTGGTTAATTTTTTCGGCCAAGCAATTTAATGAATTTAATTTTGAAATTATATTGAAGTTTTGAATAACTCTTAGATTAAAAAGCAGGTATTATTAACTTTTAATATTAAATTATTAAATTTAATGAACCAATACTAATTCTAAAAATAATCAGTATTTATTTACAACATTAGAACCACCCATTTACTAATTATAAGAAACATCCAGGGCCGGATAATCAAAAAAAAATAAAGTAATTGTGACGTTGAAACAACACTTTGTATATTGAAATTTTCTAAATTGGTCTGCATTTTTGAAAAGAGCACAAAAACTGAGTTTATAGGTTGGCTTTAATTTTTGCACGTAAAATTTAATAACTTTAATTATGAAATTAAATCTATTGAAATTTTTTATAACTCTGAGATAAAAAATCAAGTATTAGTAACTTTTAATATAAAGTTAATGACTAAATACTCATTTTAAACGTAATCATTTACTACATTGGAACGACCCATTTACTAATCACAAGAAAAATCCAGGTCCGGATTAACAAAAAAATATAATGTAATAGTCACCTTGAAAAAACACCCTGAATTTTCAACATCCGTTTAAACATTTGAAAAGAGCACAAAAAACTAAGTTTAATGGCTTGCTTTAATTTTTTGCGCAGGCAATTTAATGAAATTGCTTTTGAAATTATATCGAAATTTTTGTTATGAGTTGTCAGAGTTCTTAAAAATTTAGGCATAATTTCAAAATTAACGTCAATAAATTGTCTGCGCAAAAAATGGAAGCGAACCATTAAACTTAGTTTTTTGTGCTCTTTTCAAATCAAACGGACTTTGAAAATTACAATATACAGAGCGTCTTTTCAAGGTCACCATTACTTTATATTTTTTTTTTGTTAATCCGGACCTGGATTTTTGTTGCGATTAGTATGTGCGTCGTTCCAATGTAATAAATAAGTAAGTATTTAATCATTGACTTTATTAATTTATTATTAACACCTGCTACTATTTATTTATTATTAATACCTGCTTTTTATTCTCAGAGTTCTAAAAAATTTCAATAGATTTAATTTCAAAATTAAAGTTATTAAATGTTTTACGCAAAAAGTTAAGGTGAAGCTATAAACTCAGTTTTTTGTGCTCTTTTCAAATGTGCAAACCAATTCGGAAAATTTCAATATAAAGGGTGTTGTTTCAATGTTTTTTGTTGTTATAATAAGTACGACTTACTGTGTCTTTGCAGTATATAGAGCATACCTTTTTATATACGACTGCATTAATAGTTGAAAAACTAAAAAAAAATAGGGCACTCGTGGGAGTGCCGACAGAAGTGAAAACTTCTTACGAAGCAAGCCCCATCGGTTACACACTCTATCCCTCCTCCAACCAATATAACTTCGGTCAAACTTATACGCAATTTAACCTATAGTATATAAATTACTAATATCTGCCGTGTCGATAACGATCGCGAGTTCAATGCTTTTTCCCCATCCAAATAGAAGTGATATACCTACATTATATACCCATTGGGTGCATCATATACTATTTATATATACATACACATAATACATAAACGTACAGAATTTATTTAGGCGAAGGGATGACATTTAGGAAAATCGCTACAGAAGTTTTCACTTCAAAAATACTTTAAACACTAATCACTTATAATGATTGGAGTAGGGACCGTGTGGCCCCTTATACGCTTGCTTCGCAAGCTCCTTCGGGTACAAACTCTATTCCTCATACAACCATTATAACTTCGTTCGAACTTATACATACACAATTCAACCTATAGTATAATAAATTACTAATATCTCGCCGTAGCGATGACGGTTGCGAATTCAATGCTTTTTCTTACTCCAAAAAGAAGTTCTATACCTATATTATACACGCGTTGCGTGCGTCCTGTACTATTTATATATACATACACCTAATATGTAGGTACCACAAACGCGAAAATTTCAAACCAATAAGCCTGTTGCCATATCCGTACAGAATGCTTACCAAAATAATTACTAACAGGCTATCAAATAAATTCGATAGTCACCAGCCTGTTGATATAGTACCATAGAACACCTACAGACAATAACGACACTTATGGAAAAGTGCAACGAATACAATGAACCTCTTCATTTGGCATTTGTGGATTACAATAAGGCACTCGATTCCATAGAACTCTGGGCCGTATTAGAAGGAATGAGTAACACAAGGATTGATTCTAGATATAGAATACTCATCAAATACATATACGACAATGCAACTATGCAAATAAATGTATCAGAAGGTCTAACAACTAGCAAAATAAGAACGGAGAGAGAAGTTAGACAGAGGACAAAAACAAATAAAAGAAAAGTTATGACAAATCAATATATCACAATCGACTTAGATGGAAGTGATATCGAAAGTGTCGAAAAGTATATATACCTAAGTCACACGACCAAACTAGGCAAACAGAATCAAACGGCAGAAATAATTAGAAGAATCCGAATGACTTGGGCAGCAGTAGCAAGACTCAGTGATGTGTTGAAGAACAAAAAGATACCAATAAATCTAAAGAAAAGGGTATTCAACAGTTGTATTTTATCAGTTATGACGCATAGAATGGAGACGATGGCACTTACAGAGGTATCAGCCAATAGATTGAGAACGACACAGAGGGCGATCAAACGAGCTATGTTAGGGGTATCTCTGAGGGAACATATTATACAAAATGAGGACGTGCGGAACAGGACGAAAGTGGAATATGTAATTGGAAGAATTAAAGTGCAAATGAAACGAACCTGGGTAGGACACGTGGCATGACAAAACATCGAAACGTGGACGAGAAACATTGTACATTGGAGACCACGCGAGCACAGTCGTAGTAGAGGAAGACCACAAAAACGATGGCTAGACGACATCAAAGCAAAAATGGGGAGAAACTGGCACCAAATAGCACAAAACAGAAAAGAATGGAGAACTCATGGGAAGGCCTTTGTCCAGGAGTGGATGCAAACAGACTGAAGAAGAAGATAATGTATTATTGTGTTTTAAATTTTATCAATCAAAGGCAAAATGAAAATTAAATTAAATTTTTTTTTAAATAACGTTTGGATGTAAGTGGATTTCTCTTTTAATGAGCTTTCCGATGAACCATTAAAGACTATTGTGAATAATTAAAGTGAAAAGGACGATGTATTTAGGTTTAAAATGGAGAAAGTTGTTTACTACAGAAACTATAGAATCCACGGCGGGATGTAATTATCATTTTCGAGAAAAGTGGTTTTAAAAAAGAAAGTTTGGAATTTTAATATTTGTTTCAACCCGAGTGAATGTTGGAGAGTTTCCCCGAAAGTAATTAAGGATGATCGGAATAATTTTGAAAACGACTGTTTGTTTGTCGAATGGAAAAGTCGATGTTTCTGATTCTTGGCAAGTTGGAAGGGGAAAGGTAGTTTGAATGATTGATAGAGTTTGAAAAAGAGGTCAGTATGTTATTTGGCAGCGCTGAGGAGCGGTCGACGTTTTCGTGGATAGATAGTTAGCAAATACCAGTGGCTGTTTTGATAGTGGAGAATAGTGTTGAAAAGTGGAACGAGAGACAGATCAAATTGAGACGAAATACCTCTTTGATTCTGTATTATTGTGAGAAGGAGAGCAGAGAATTTTTGGAGTTTTGTTTGAATCGAGTACGTGTCAAAAGAGGCCCGGCTTGTTGGAGAATTGGTGCTGGTATGCTGATAGTTTTGAAGCTGGAGAACGGAGAGGGCTTTTATGAGTAGCCTTTAACATAGTCAACGAGGGAGAGCTGTTTTGGGTCACGCGAAGACATCAGAGTGAGTGAAGCAAAAGGTCAGTCAATTTATGTAAAAGAGATTTTTATGTTCAGAAACTAAATTTTTGATTAAAAAGCATATGAATTAAAATTCCAATATTTCTAAAAGTAAATAGGAAATATAGCTAATCTTGCGAATACATAAATTTGTTTTGTTTAGTTTGTTTTACCAAAGTCATCGGGAACAAACCGATAAATTGTTTTTTTTTTTAACTATAATAAATTTAAGTGGTAAAAATTTCATTCGGACATCTGTGTCCACAGGTTTTTAGATTCGATAGATTTTAGAGTATTGATTTTGATAAATAAAAGACAATTCTGTATTTTTATTTTAATATTTTGCTTTATTTCTTTTCCCTATTTTATCCCGATTAGGATCAACTAAGAGATACTGAACCCACGAGAGAAGATAAGTATAACGTGAGATAATTTGGATTTTTTTAATAGTATAAAAAGGCACCCTGAGATTTTTTATTCATTTTTTATTTATGATTTGCGACAATTAAATAATTAATCAAATAAATAATAATTAATATAAAATTAATAAGAAGCAGATCATAGCAATATATACATACAAAATTTATTTCGACTAAACGATGACGGTCGCGAAATCAATTCTTCATCCCCATCCAAAAATAGGTGTTATACCAATATTATATACGCGTTGCGTGTCTTCTACACTATTTATAGCGATAACGGTCGCAATGACGGTAGCGAATTCAATGCTTTTTTCCCATTTAAAAAGTGCACAACGTCCTTAAAGAAGTTTTCACTTCAATAATATTACTATTATTATACGTACATTATAATAATATACGTACAAAATTTATTTCGTCGAAGCGATGACGGTCGCGATGACAGTCGCGAAATCAATCCTTTCTCCTCATCCTAAAATAGATTTTACATTTATTTTAAATTTAAATACTTCTACACAATTTATATATACATACAAATATTAAATATTTCGCCAAAGAGATGACGGTCGCGATGACGGTCGCCAAAAAAATCCTTTTTCCCTATCCAAAAATAGGTTTCACATTTATTTTAAATTTAAATACTTCTATACAATTTATATATACCTACACATAGTATACATACGTACAAAATTTATTTCGCCGAAGAAATGACGGTCGCGAATAAATCCTTTTTCCCCATCTTAAAATAGGTTTTACATTTATTTTACATTTAAATAGTTCTATACAATTTATATATACATACACATAATGTATATACGTACAAAATTTATTTAGAGGAAAAGATGACGGTCGCGAAATAAATCCCTTTTCCCCATTTTAAAATATGTTTTATATTTATTTTAAATTTAAATACCTCTACACAATTTATATATACAGACACATACTATATAGCATAAGCGATGACGGTCGCAATGACGGTCGCGATGACGGTCGCGATGAAGGTCGCGATGACGGTCGCGAATTCAATGATTTTTCCCCTATCCAAAAAGTGCACAACGTCCCTAAAGAAGTTTTCACTTCAAAAATTGACTTCTGTGCAGTTCTGCTGGTATACCCTCGAAATATTGTGTGTGAATTCGGCTTTATTTCGGCCAATCAGCAGGCTCTTTTTCTCGCGCGTTCGTTTAAATCACTCCTCCTATTTAAAAACTGGACCATAGCCTATTATTAATGCAATTATTTGTTTCGATAGTAAGCATACTTTAAATGTTTTTTTTTATTCTCTTTATGTATTCTTATAGTTAAATTTGTAGCCGTCATATACCGAAACAACCCGAACTAGTTTCCCATTGTTTTCTGTCATTTTCCCAAGTTTCCGTCGACCATTCTGTAGCAATTAATTCCTTTATTCTGAAATTTATGCTTTACTTATGCGAGACAATATTAAACTAAAATTTAGCCGGTGACTAGCGTCAGTTTCATCACGCATTATTTCAGTTAGATGCTCAATTATAATGATCAATGTAATGAGAAATCAGAGTTGGAAAGTTTCGCTACTCGCTTTGTAACTTATAATCTTATTATATTAGTTATATGCAGTTTCTGTATTCAGTCTGATTCTACGTCGGATTCAGAGATTTATCTTCAATATTAGTAGAAATAGTGATCCTAATCTAGGAAACATGAATGTATCAGTTTTATTCATATAATAAATTATACTATAAATTTATTCAGGTGAGGAAATAACAAAATTTACGTGCTAAAACCAAATTATGGAAAATTAAAATAATATGTTAGCTTTCCATAATTTTGTTCAAGCACGTAAAGTTATCTTGTAGCGTATATTATATTATATTATACGATACAAGGTAACTCTAAAATTAAAATTGACGGAGCTTAATAATTAGGACTTTCTAACAAGAGGTGAAATCGTCGATAAGAGTGCTGGCTGCACTCTCTGACCTAAGTAAAAGTTAAGATAGTTGTGGCTTCGCATTGCAACTGAATAAAAATGGTATACATTTTTATTTTTATATTAGTATTACTCCTATAGAGTAATTAGGTCCATTTTCCGTTGGAACTTTACCACGCTGCAGACGGGGGTTATGAATTGCATAGTGTAGAATTGCTTCCCTTTTGTCTTCACTGCAGCATCCATTTGGCTTGCATATTGTAAAAGCCTTGGAGGTTTCACCAGGAAAATGGGCCAATAAGTTTTTTAATTAAAAATCTTTTAAAAATATTTAATTTACAAATATTTTTATTCGGTTGAAAAACTTAGTCTTTTAATACCTCTCTGTATATGAGTACGAAAGATTCATCAGAACGTAAGAAACATGCAATGAAAAAGACAGCTCCAGTCATTTTACGAGTAGAAGTGAAAAAGGCTCTTAACCAACTAAGAAACAATAAATTACCAGAGGTAGATGGCATACCAGCGTAGACTCTAAAAGCAATGGGCAAGGTTGTGTAACAAAAACGAAGTTTTGTGTGTGGCAGAATAGATATAGCTTTAAAGGGTAGTTACTTATTTATGGAAGTTTCCTCAAACTAGGCTAGCTGGAAATTGAAGAGACTAAACAGTAGGGCTCAGGGGAGGATCAGGCCGTATTTGCATGCCCTAGTAAGACGGTACCTACTGAAATACTTGAATGATAAAGAAAATAAATTAATATAAGGAGTAATGAAAAGAAAAGAACTATTGACCAAGAAGATATTCAGAAGTAGTGTTGAGCGCCAGGGAAGAATAGAATATATTCCTCTCCACGTGACCTATATTGCTGTACCTAACTAATACTATTAAAAAGGTAGGATAATAAAACATATAAGTATGTACAACCAACAAATTTAATGAAAAAAAAATACCTATAACCCCTATATACAATTTTATACAAACTAGCTAACCACCTGACGTACTAGGCTAGTACGCTCCTGTCTATTACACAGATATTACAGTAGAGAAAAGCAAATATATTGAATTTATTATACCAAGACAGTTAATGGATCTAAATATGTGTGTACAAAAACTTATTATTAAGGAGGATTACAATATTGGTTGACAATCCCACATCTGATCGGAATGATACACCGGACAATACTGATATATTGTGATAATATAACCGAGATAGTGTGCACAGTATCTTACCAGATAGGTTATGATCTCCGGACTATTTTAAATAAAATAAAATACAAATACAATAATGAAAATGACATATAAAAGTTGTGGAAAAGAAAAATATTGATTATGATTACGTTAATTGATTTTAGAAAAATGAATTTATATGATTATTAAGATTATATATGTTATTAAAAATGTTAACGTTGAAATATGTTATGTAAAAGAATTGAAAATGTAAATTTTAATAATAAAACCTGTCGTTTCTACAAACAGTAGGCCTGTGGCTTCTCCAAACTCCGGTTAGGTTGATGCGGGAGAGCCAAGTAAGGTATCTTCCGGGTTTCCTCTACCTTAGGGGGAGTACTTCTCACCAACCAGAAGGTACGACGATGTGGTGCGACAAGGAGGTACTTCCTAGCACCGGGAAAACTGTCTATCTCCAAAAACAAAACAATAAAATCCATCCAATGCCAAAAGAACTCAAAATGATCCTCTATTTATTCCATATCCAAAAAAAGTTTTGACTTAATCTTGATCTCCACCAGTGGCTAAAAAAACAAACCTTGATCAGCTGATTGCCTTGACCACACAAGAAACAGGGCCTCTGCAAAAAGGTGTACCACCTTATCAAAACTTGACAGAGAAAAAATCTAAGAAAAAAATGAAGTTTGATTTACTTGCTTGAAATGTCAGTGACCTTGATTATCCTTGACTGGAAAGAGCCTTTTTAAACGAATATAAGGAAGTATTTGAACAAGTAAATATGAATCTGGTAATCAAGATTACTTTAAGGAGTTATATAAATGAGAGAATAAGAATGGTCATTGATTCCAAACTGATTTTGAACTGGAAGTATATAGTTAGAAAGAATTCTTTTCTCTGTAGAAAAAATAAGTGCGATGGTACTGAAGTATTGCAAATCTGATGATTGAAGAATAACACTTCATTTAAAGATAATATATGTAAGATATTTGAAATGAATAACAGGGTTATTTTTTTATTTAAGGAAAAAACATCATTTTTTTAATACATACCCATTACTCTTCAAAAGGGTGTTGGAAAACAAAAAAACCTCTTCTTTTCAAAACACTTAACAACCAAGAACAAAACAACTTCTTCCCACGTAAACTTATATTCTATTCAAACATTTCAACTCAAATTTTATATTCTCTGTAATGGCCACTGGTGTGATGGCTGATGGGTCTGCTTTCAACAACAGCCGAGATTGAAGTGACGAATAGCCCCTTCTTCAATGACAATCACGTCAGCCGGAAGCCGTATCGACACACAAACCAACTTCTAGGTTCCGAATTCCCAAAAGTTACCAATTTTGTCGTCGATCAACTGCAACTTTCAATACAATTGTCTGTAAAGTTGGTTGCATACCTAGTTCCTATTGGAATAAATATTTTAGTAACGATGGCAATAACTAATCGTTACAGTTGGCATAGATGTAGTACTGGAATTGTGCAGAATGTTGTGGATTGGAGGCAACTATATGAGTGGTGCGATTCGACCTTTATCCCTATCCATAAAAAAGGATCATTAACAGTATGCAGCAATTACAGAACTATTGCCCTTATTCCTCATGTGGCTAAACAAAATGCTGCTACATAATGCATAAACAGCTAAAGAACTTTCTACTTCCGGAGATAGCTGGAAAACAATGCGGATGCGTACCAGGAAAAGAAAGGCATGAGCAGATAAAAAACATCAGATAGATAATAATGCAGAAAAACCAATTTTAGCCAAAAAATGTAAAAATATAGATAGCTTAATGGGAAGCTCAAAGGTAAGGAAGGCATGGGAAAGGTTGATCGACTTCAGACGGATACCAATGACAGGGTAAAATAACAAAAACTAATATAATATGTGGATGAATAGGTAAAATATTACTTTTGTTTTGGTTATTACAAGAACAGAAAATTCTATATACTCGGCCTTAATACAATAATTAAAACAAATATTTACCAACTGTTTATTTTCTTGATAAATGCCGAAGGAATGAAAAATGGGCTACTTAAGCATACATAAAGAGGGAGGCAAAAAAACACAATAGAATCTAGGGAAATCTGTGTTAAAGAAGGAATGGAAGAAACTTTAGAAGAACAAAGCGGTTTTTGTCCCGGACACTCATGTACTAATAACATATATTTTGTATAAAATAGCTCATAAAAAAACAATAGTACTAGAAGACAGAGACGACGATATCGTCCATAAGAACAAAAATCTGAAAGAAGAATTATTTTTAAACTGGGGTTTTAAATTAATTAGGATAAAACGGAATATATTCATTAGAAATACTGCAGACGAACTGGAGATAAATAACAACTCAAACAAATGAATATAAATACTGGGGTGGGGTCTAAATATGGCAACAGATAAAACGGATATAAAATATAATAAATAAAATAAAGAAAACATATACAGGGTGTTTCATTAATAATTGTCCATATAGTAACTGGAGAAACCTTAGCACAAAATACGAAGATTTAACCTAGAACACTTAAATAAAATGTGGTTCCTTACTGAGTTACAGGGTGTTTTATCTAAAAATTTAAAAATTATTTTTGCTCAGCATTTTAAAACTATTCGACGTATCCTTTTCATACTTGGCAGAAAGTGCGACTACTAGACACCCTACTAAATTATGATAAACAAACGTTTCCAGCTACTACCAGAGGCGTACGACAGGGGATGGTGAATGGTTGACCCTTCTCAAATTCTACGCCACTGGGGGGATTACTATTTTAGTGCTATTTTTAGATTCTCCAATACTTTTTACGTAAATAATATACTTTTCATTGGTAACGATAAAGTCATTAGTTTTCGAGATATTTGAAGTTAAATATGAAACGGCACAGTTATTTTGATTAATTTATATGATTCATATGATTAAAATTTAAAAATTAGTTGTACCCAGTACTTTAAAACTATTTGGCGTATCCTTATCATAGTTGGCAGAAAGTGTAGGTACTGTGCACCCTACTAAATTAAGATAAATAAACGTTTCTAGCTACTACCAGAGGCGTACGACAGGGGATAGTGGCTGGTTGACCCTTCCCAAATTCTACGCCACTGACGAAATTGCCATTTTAGTGTAATTTTTTAATTTTGCAATACTTTTTATGTAAATAATATACTCTTTATTTGTAATGATAAAATGATTAGTTTTCGAGATATCTGAAATTAAAAATGAAGCAACACAATACATTATCAAAATAACCGTGTCGTTTCATTTTCAACTTCAAAGATCTCGAAAACTAACGCCTTTATCGTTACGAATGTAGAGTATATTATTTTCATAGAAAGTATTGGAGAATTCAAAAATTGAACTAAAGTAGCAATTTCGCCAGTGGCGTAGAATTTGGAAAGGGTCAACCAGTCACTTTCCCCCGTCGTACGCCTCTGGTAATAGCCAGAAACGTTTATTTAACATAATTTAGTAGTTTGTACAGTACTTATACTACCTGCCAAGTATGAAAAGGATACGTCGAATAGTTTGAAAATGCTGAGCAAAAATTGTTTTTAAATTTTTAGATAAAACACCCTGTAACTCAGTAAGGAACCACATTTTATTTAAGTGTTTTAGGTTAAATCTTAGTATTTTGTGCTAAGGCTTCTCCAGTTACTATATGGACAATTATTAATGAAACACCCTCTATGTGTTATAGTATATTTATATTATGAAGTGACGAGATTACAATGAACACTAAACACCTGATTTTTAACCCGGGAGCAGTCGCACTCACTTCTGTAACGTAAGTAGTCGCGCGTAGAGAAAAAATCTCACAATATACAGGGTGATTGATTAGTGGGGTAAAGCTCAATAGATCGGCTATAGTAATAGATAGTAATAAAAGTTAATAACAAAAATTATAGACAACTTTAGGATTCATATTACAAAATTAGTATAAATGTTACAAGGTGTTCAGTAACAGAGTGGCAGACCATATTTATGTTTTTTTAAACGGAACACCCCGTATTTTATTTTATATTCAAAATGTTCTTAACAGCCATATCGCAAAGATATAAAAGTTTGTTATGTTATACAGGGTATGTACAAAGTTATAACCAATTTTATATGAAAATCGTAACAAGTTCAACATCCTGTATAAAGAAAAATAAGCACAACAGAAATGGTTTATTGGTGCCATATTTTTTTGTTGATTGTCAAAATTTTCATATATTCATGATATTCTTAATTTTCTTTATATTGAATACAGTTTGAGTCAAAACGCAAGTACATTATTTTCTCAGTAATGTTAAATGGTACACCCTGTATTTTATATCACTATTGAAAAGTATCATTACCATACTTTAATTTTTATGTAACATTTCCTATGTCTAAATTTATTAGTTTTCGAAATATTTTCATTTTTCAGAGCAAATTATTAATGAGTGTCTAAATTTTTCCAAATTTTAAGTAAGCCATGGCCGAGCGGCCGAAAACTGGCAGTTTATCCGGATAAAACTGTTATTGCGTTATTAAATAGTTGAGATGAAGTTTACTGTTGAGGAAATGGTAAACCTGGCCGGATATTGGGGGAGTGCAAAAAAATTGCATTATTATCAGTAAGAATTTATCATGAGCGGTTCTCTGGAAGACGATAACCTACAAAAGCAATTTTTGAAAGATTGAAGGATCGGTTTAACGGCACTGATTCAGTTAGGTATGAAAAACACGAACGAACAAAAAGAACTGTAACAGGGGAAAACGAAATAGATGTGTTGCTGGCAGTTACTAAAGATCCACATACAAGTATTCGAAATATTTCCAAAGAAAAAGAACAAACTTACTACTCTGTGCCAAAAATTCTTGCAAAAAACAGAATGCACCCTTACCGCATTCAAATGCACCAAGAATTAATTCAGGAAGATTTTGAAAAGAGAATACTATTTTGTGAATGGGCCTTAGATAAAATCAATCCACAGAAAGATTTCTTGGATAACGTACTATTTGGAGATGAAGCTACGTTTTATAAAAACGGTTCAGTCATGGCTTACTTAAAATTTGGGAAAATTTAGACACCTAATTAATAATTTGCTCTGAAAAATAAAAATTTATCTAAAACTAATAAATTTAGACATAGGGAGTATTATATAAAAATTAAAGTACGGTAATGTTACTTTTCAATAATGATATAAAATACAGGGTGTTCCATTTAAAATTACTGAGAAAATGATGTACTTGCGTTTTGACTCACCCTGTATTTGGTATAAAGAAAATTAGCAGCATCAATCATTTTTGAAATTTTTGACAATCAATCAAATAATATGGCAGCAACAAACCATTTGTGTTGTGCTTATTTTTATTTATACAGAATGTTGAACTTGCTACGATTTTCATATAAATTGGTTATAACTTGGTACATACTCTGTATAACATAAGAAACCTCTATATTTTTGTGATGGGGCAAAGGAAATTTCGAATATAAAATAAAATACAGGGTGTTCCATTTAAAAAAACATAAGTTTGGTCTGTCACTAGGTTATCGAACATCCTGTAACATTCTAACTAATTTTGTAATGTGAAGCTCAAAGGTGGCTACAATTTTTGTTATTAACTTTTATTGCTATCTATTACTATAGCGGACCTATTGAGCTTTACCCCCACTAATCAATCACCCTGTAGATTTAAATACGAATTTAAATCAAATTTCTATTTTATAATATTTCTATTTTTACTTGTTATGTTAAAAATATATATTTCTAACAATTTTAAAACTAATTAGTTCTCACCAAAGCCATAAATTCCACAAAAAAAATAAAAAAAATTACAAAAAAAATAAAAAAAAATTCTACGCATTACTATGCTCTTCATTGAGGCACTTACGAGTGGAAAGAAATGTTGAAAAATTTTTCATCAAGTTATCACTGAAAAGGATAAAATGTGAGATTTTTCTCACGGCGGGAATGCTTCTGGGTTAAGAAAAAAAAACCGAAATAATTTAACCCTTTTCTTGACAATTTAACAAAGTAACATTTTTATTTTAGGTCCTAGGAGAGTTCTAGGTGAATTTAGGCGCATTTTGTTAGTCACATTTTTTTGTACTAATAATATCTATAAATACTCCCCCTAGACGGCAATAATTATTATTGGCTTATGTTTTTATTATTACCGATTTCTGATAACTTCTAAATGATGCTATCTCTCACCGGTTGCATTTTTGAGAAGGTTCTCGACTTTTTTTTACAAACTTTTAATTGTTTATAAGAAATAGTGTTTTTTTATTTTGATGATTGTTTTATATTGTGCAATCGTCCTATAAATAGAGGGTGTACGTTTTAGTTGTTTTTTGTTTCTTGAACTATCAAAAAACGTTGTCAAACATTTGTAAGAAATTTGTTGTATTGAAAAATATACGGTGAGTAAAGTTTTTATTTTCTCCAAATGCAAATTTTTGATTTTTTATATCTGCAATATTTTTATTCAATTTTATCCGTTTTGAGGATAAACATGTTTAAAAAAATGATATACAAAATTATTTCTATGTTTTGTAAGTCAGACACTACTTTCAGGGCATGAAATGTGAAAGTAGGTGACTGTATGACAAAAGAAACTGTTTTTACGCCTATCATCACAAATAAACAGTTACCTAGATTATAAGGATTTTATTTAGAATACATTAATTATAATTTATAAATAAATAATTATATGTTCATTTACAAACATTTATTTTTATTTTTGTAAAAATTCATTTTACTAAAATTTAATTGGTAGGAAGGAGGCACTATGACGCGAGAGTACTCCCATGAACTCAGAGATAAGAAATTTGAACTTTGTTTTGAGAAATCGTTTCAAACCTTAGAAAATGCATGGATCCTAGTGAACAAGGTTTATTGTATTCTCGGCAATGTAAAAATTCAAATTTGGTACTTAGCGATAAATTAAATGTGAAATATCTGCTTCATAAATTTTTAAAGAATTTTAGAAGGGCATTAACCCTTAAACGCTTAACCTGTTTTAGGTACCATGTACGCCTAAGGGTGGGTAAAAAATGTCCACCTCGAAAATAGCTAATATATTTATTGAGAGTTGTTGAAAATGGACTAAACTTAAGAATCTTATGCTTAATAAACACAGCATCTTCTAAAATATTAATATAAACAATTTACAAACCTTTCAACAAAATTACAATGTACATCAATAATATACCAGTAATTCAGATTTGTCGATTTTCTCCATATTCTTTCTTTCAGCCTCCTCATTGGCGGATAATTATGTAGTGTAGATTATGTAATTATACATCGATAATTATATGGATTATCTTCCTACCAACGAGAAATTATATAAAAACCTTTAGTAACAAGTTTTGCCAAGGGTGTACTTTGTATGGCCATCCATATTTAACTCAAGATGCTGCTTTTATTTTCAAAAATATTGGTAGAACCAAATTAACATTCGATAATGGGCTGTCTTTTTAACAATAAATAATTTAAAAAAAAATTAAACACGTAATAAATATGTTACAAGGGAAAACGCGTTAGGTGGACATTTTTTACCCACCCTTGGGCGTTTAAGGGTTAATAGAAATAAAATACAGTTTTCACATTTTTATTTTGGTTTGCCAAGAAAAGTGTTAACGAAAATAATGTTTTGGAGAAGAAGTTGCAGATTAACAGTAAGTGACGGTTGTGATGTCGGTGTGTCACGGATAAGTAAGCAAGTAAACTTAGTGTAGCCGACATGGAAAAGATTTCAGGCCAAAGGAACCACACCACAAAAACAATAAAATTAGACTATTTGGACTACATTATCAGCCATAACAAGTAATAAAAAAATATGAAAAAAAAATTTTAAGAAACGCTTCTCTTTAGTTACGAGTGCCTAAAACTAAAAATATAAAAATCAACTAAAAAGCAAAAAATAAAAAGAAATGAAAAAATCTAACACATTCGTTAAAGAAAAGCGTGGCGCGTCTTCATCGAATGAACTGTTTTCGCCCCACGCTTTTCTCTAACTAATGTGTTAGATTTTTTCAATTTTTTTTATTTTTTGCTTTTTAGTTGATTTTTATATTTTTAATTTTAGGCACTCGCAACTAAAGAAAGGCGTTTCTTAATTTTTTTTTTCATATTTTTTTGTTTTTTACTTTTTAAGTCTTACACTTTTCAAACATTAAAATATATCGTCATGTTTATCAAAATATGTATAAAAGATATGATGTAGGTACAAACATGAAAAGTAGTCGGAATCGGCAAAAAACTTGAAACTTTATTGCATAACGTAAACAATTAACGTAATAAGTGAAATTATGTATAGTCCATATAACTAGCTACAATCTGTAAAACTTTCAAGTTTCTTGATTGTAAAAAACAAGAGATTTTAATAATTTTCCGTTAAAATCGTTTTTTATTTAGACAATTAATAAACATAAACAATTTTTTTATTGATTTTGTTTCCGCGAATGCATATATCTGCAAATTTTTAGTCATTTGCATTGAGCAAAAAGTAGTCAAATTAACGTCCAAAGATTTGACCAAACGATTGAACTAAAGAAAAGCGTTTAATTAATACGCCAAAACGAATGCGGTAATGTTAATTGTACCACAAAACCTCTCTACCGGTGGTTTTTCTAAGACTACGATAAAAACAGGAATTTTTTAATTCAAGGTTTGGTTGAACGATGGCTTAGTGTGAAAACCTCGTATCTTATTGTACAGAAAATTTTACATGAGTGACTTTAAATTGAATTTCTGCATACTTTAACCCAAAATATATATGAAAAATGTATGTGTAATGACCTAAACATACTCAGAATCAAAAATATATAAACATAGTTTTTTTGTTTTAAGTTATAGTATGCAGAAATTAAGTTTAAAGTCCCTCCTATAAAATTTTCTGTGAAATGAGATAAGAGGTTTTCACACTAATCTATCGTTTTGTTTCGTATCATATTGAAATTTGACATGAATAATAGGGGAACAAAGTATGCTAAATTTTCGGTCACTCGAGCGTATTGGGTTGTGATTATTAGGTCCTAAAACCAAAAAAAGTTAAGTAAAATTTTCCATTTTAGTGGGAACTTTCCACTTTTTAATTTAATTTTCCATTTCCAACAATCGTTTTTTCCGATTATGGCGCCATCTATCCGTAGCTTGAAAAAATATCTCGAATAAAAGTTGCCTATTTTTACGTAAAGAATCCAAATCTGCAATAAAAATTTGGGGCTTCCATTTAAAATTTTAAAATAACCTTCAACCCCACATCCGTGGGAGGTCATGTTTGATACCATTCGATAGATTTTTCAAAAACATAGTGAAATTGTATTTTGCAGTTTTTCGATCTGATGTTTATTTTGCGAAATATCGCGGGTTTGAATTTAAAATTTTAAATTTACCCCCCATGTTTGGTACCATTCAATCGATTTTTGAAAAATATTGAAGACGTATTTTTTAGTTTTTCGATCTGAAGTTCATTTCGCGAAATATTCGCTTTTTTGTGAAACTTTTTGATTCACGCATTTCCTTACACCCCGCTCAAATCGTCAGATTTTTTAAATATACACTCTTTTGCATGTACTTAACTTACTTTAGCTTAATCTGACAATTTCGAGTATTTTTAAGGATATATTTCTTTTTCGGGCCCCCCATAACGAACTTCCCTGTGTTAAGAGCCAATATATGGCAGAGGTACATCTGCAGGGTACCAGGTTTCTCCCCATATGATAATCTGACGCGCTCAAGTAATTGCAAAAATCCCCGCTTGGGCTCCCCTACCATAAGCGCCGATTTTTATATAAACAAATTTGAGCGTTCAAAATTTGACACTTCATTGTTTACTTATGAAGCATTAGGTAAACAATTAACGTAAAAAGTGGAAATTATGTATAGTTTATATCATTAGCTACAAAAGCTAAAGGTTTCAAGTTTCTACATTGTAAAAAACAAGAGAATTTAAGTATTTTCCATTAAAATCGTTTTTTTTTTTGAAGTTATACTTCTTTACCGGCGATAGAGGGTAAATTTTTATATGGGAAAACCTAGCGACCGGGCGCATGCGCATTATAACTTTGTTCTGATTGGATGTTCAAATGACATGTCAAAAATTATTCAATATGGCGGCTGTGGCACAGCTGTAGTTAGATTATTTATGGTTGTTGCGTTTTAAAATTTGTGTGAAAAGAAACAACAAACAAAAGTTAGTTAATAGTTATACTGCCTTTTTAAATAGTTTTCATATACCTATATTTTTGGACTTTTGGACTATTTTGGACAAGGAAAACTCATTATAATTTGGTAAGTAGTTTTTATTATAATCATATTGTAATTATACTTTTGGATTAGGTTGAAATACATACATTTATTTTCTCAAGAATGCGGATTTTAGAGAGAAATCCCAAATTAGGTTCGATTTTTATTTTTAAATTATGATTTTTTGGCGTAGATTTATTTATCTAGTAGGTATGTAATGCTTTGATTTACATACTTAATTTGATTACCAACAAAAGTTCTACCAATCTTCATCTAATATATTGTTTTCTTACTGTTTTGTTATATTTTTATATTTTCTTCCACAAAATTTAAACTACATAATTTAATTTTCAAAACAACTGTCAAACAGTAAAACGTTCAGTTACCGTATTTTTCCACATGATAAATAATGTGGGATTGGACGAGTGAGTCTACGCTTCGATTACGAGTCAAAGCGGCACGAAATTCAAGGGTTCAATTCCCGATGCAAGTTTTATTTTTTTATTTTTTTATGCATGTTATGATTGTAAGTATATTTGTTATATAATTTTTTTTTCAAAAAATGCGTATTTAACATTTTTGCCAACAATTATTATCGTTCAGAAATCATTTTTTCTTTGTGGCATTTTTCAATGTGTTTGTGTGCGTTTTATTCTTTTATTTTTTTAAATTTTTGGTATTGTCTTAAAAATCACATAATTTGTAGTAGAAGTATAACTTCTTACGTGCGTACAAAATACACACACATTCTTGTTTATTTAAACAATTAATAAACATAAAAACAATTTTTTTATTGACTATTCGTGTATTGTTCCCGCGAATACATATGTCTGCAAATTTTCATTCATTTGCATTGAAGAAAAGGCAGTCAAATTAACGTCTAAAGATTTGATGCAAACTATTGAACTAAATAAAAGCGTTTAATTAATAAAAATTAATAATATGTATAAAAAATCATATAATTAGTTGTATACTTTTTACATAATAATAAACGTCAAAGTTGGTAGTTATTACAACTAATTGTAAAGGAAAATGTAAACCAAATATTTAAAGTTTTGGCGGTGGCAAAATATCCACAGATATTCTCGTAAAAGTAACAGTCCCTTTCATTTATAACTACCCACTTCTATATACCATTAGTACAGTATTACTCAGTGATTAATCCTCGATAATTTATGTAATTTGTCTATCATTATTATATCATACTGACGTAAGTTGCAGTCACGTTTGTCAGAGGTTTGACAATAGTTATTGTTCATTGTTTTAAGAGCGCTAAGGGCTTCCAGACAGAATAGGTTTTGTAGCTTGTATAACGAACTTTGTTAATAATTGTGGGAAAATAAAATGGATCTGAGAGACATTTTCATATTCGAGATTTACAATAACGTATCACATGCAGAAAAAGATAATGAAAACAATTTGATTGATTTCATACATATTTCTTTATGTAATATAATATGTGTTGTGACGATAGGTTGGGATAATGTCACATACAGCGTAGAATAAAGTCTCATTAATTTGTTACGAAATGCAAAAAAATAATGAGATTACCTTTAAGTAAAATAAAAAAATAAGGTCATCACAACATATCGCCGGTCCGGAATAAGAATGACCTAACTGCAAATTTTGTCAATTCCTGTTTATTGCTTTTAAAATTATAGCTTCTAAAATACTGTATACAGGTGATACAAAAACGACAGAACTGCAAATATGTGCTGAGCCACTACAGGGTAGTTGCGTCATTATTGAACTACGCATCATTTAGACCTTGTTTCAGATGAATAATGACGCAACTGTAAATAGGGTTGAAATTGAGGGACCAAATTAAGATAATGAATTTCGGACCAACATAGATGAAAATAAAAGCCATCGCTGTAAGAATATACGGCGCACTAAATATTGAAAAATAGTTTTTTTGTACAGTAAAATTTTCAGATCACGAATGACGCAAGTGTAGATAGTGTTGAAATTGGGGGGATTAAATTAAGATAATGAAATTCCAACCAATAGGGATGAAACTAGATATGCCATCATTGTAAGTTTAAACGCCATACCGATACTCCGGACGCTTACTCTTTATTTAATTACTATTTTAAATATTTAAACATTTTTAGATGAAGAATAACGCAAATGTAAAAAGGGTTAAAATGGGGGATTAAATTAACCCTGCTGTCCTGTTCGGGTCTATTTGACCCTAAAAATAATTTATTTCTTATTTTACAAATTATTACGCTGCGTAACGATTTGATGTTTCGTGACTTTATTACCTAATATGAGGTCTTTCAATTGCATATGAGATAAACAATCAACTTCCTGATTTTTTTGATAAAAATCAAATTGTTACCTAGGGTACGTTCGGGTCAATATGACCCGCGTATTTAAACCGTTAAAAATTACCTGTGTATGTGTGTTTAGTTGGCAGTATTCTATATTGGCAGTACCTGTGTGTTTGTCAGCCGGATAGGTCTGTAAATAAAAACAGGTTTCTGCAAGCTAGAACTTGTAAAATAAACTGTAGTATAGCTGGACGATGTTTCAAACCAAATTATAAATATGACCAACATGGACGGTCTTTGGAACCAACTGGAACGACATGAATAACGTTGGATTCCAAGCATACATTGGTCTTTTATTTTTAGCTCAAGTTTATAAGTCCCATGGTAAATCAACTACAAGTTTATGAAATGAAGAAACGGGTCGTAGTATATTTCAGTCAACAATGTCGCTTGATATATTTACAAAAAGTTTGCAAGTAATACGTTTGGATAACAAAACTACTAGACAGGATAGGAGACGTTTTGATAAACTTGCTGCAATACGCGAAATTTAGGAAACATAATGTTTTAACCCTGATGAAAATGTTACCGTTAATAAGCAACTAGTTGCCTTTATGATACCGCTCTCCCTTCATATGGTATATTCCAAGCAAACCAGCGAAATATGCACAAAAGTTTAGGTTTTATGTAATTATGAACAGTAAAACTTCTTATGCTCTAAAATTGCAGATCTATACAGGTATTCGTGTGACGTGTGATTTGAGTAGTGATTTGGAAGGCCACAATATTACGTGTAATAACTTTTTTATATCGTAATATTTAGTACAATTTCTTCTAAAACAAAGTAGATACAATGCCGGGGACTATAAGTAAAATAAACCGGAGCTTTCAGAAAAAATCGCGAATAAAGAAGTTCATAGCTCATCTTTTTTGCTTCACGCAAGATACGACTGTTGTTGACAATATTCCTAAAAATAATAAAAATGTTGTTCTTATGAGTACTTTACATCATGAATCTATGCATCATGCATCACTTTCATCAAATGAAAAAGCCTCAAATTATTTTAGATTACAAGTCCAATAAGGATGCAGTGAATACTCTAGATTAGCTTGTTGGCACGTATACATGTGAGAAGAGATAAATCGCTGACAAATGATTATTTTTTTATAATCTGCTGGACATTTCTGCCGACAACGCGTTCGTGTTATGAACATCAATAAATATTCAATGGAATACCAATAAACTGTCAAAACGGCGAATTTTTCTTAATGAATTGGAAAAAAACTAATGAAACCAGTCATCATTTCCAGAAAAAATATACCAATAACTAAAGGCTCTCACGAACTGGTAAAAAGGACACGAGCAGAAAAAAGATGGAAATGCTAGTGAGACTATGGACAATCTAACTTTGCCTGCTAAATGAGCACACTGTAAACTTGCCCTAAAAACGATAACAAGACTAAATTATTATGTTGTATATATCGTAAACATATTATGTGTAAAATCCATTCTTTTTATTACTGTCCCAGTTGTAAACTGAATTAAATTTTTGTAGATATTTGTTACTAGGCTTTTTTTCAAAAAAAAAATAGCTTTTATTTTTGTTAATAAGGTTTAATTTACATCAACAACATAATTTTTGCTTAATTAACCATAATTTCTTGTTAATAAAGTTTTATTTATCACCATTAGCTTATTTTATTTCGATTAAGAAGGGTAAACTATAGTTGGGTCATATTGACCCACACAGTACATTTGTGTAGTTGACTCGAACGGGACAGCAGGGTTAAAATAATGAAATTCGCACCAACAGGAATAAAAATAAAAGCCATAATTGTACGAATAAACGCCATACCGATGCCCCTGGACGATTACTCCTCATTTACTCTATTGTAAATATTTAAAAATCGTTTTTTGCGCTCCTGAGAAATTTGTCTTTTTGCATTTACGGCATTCTTATTCCGGACCGGCGATATATTGTGGTCGTAATAAATAAAAAACAAAATTGATACAAAGGATGGCGTCCACCATACGGCTGGTGTCCAACTAGGTCCAGTCTGGTGGTTACGGTTCTATATCTGTCGTTTATACACAAAATGAGATTCTTCTATCAGACGAAATGTTGCACGAAATGCACGTAGAGAGCCCAAAGTTATGTTTTATGGACTTGTCAATGGTTGTTTCTGGTATAAACGCCTTTAATATAAATGAATTTAATTAAAACAAATACAAATACCACACGTTGAATATTTTTAAAACAACTTTAGTCCAGGGTAATAAGGTTTTTCCCATGACACTCGAGCAGCCAGGGTAATGAAGCGTTTTTTCGACAGGTAATACCTATAACAGCAAATTGTAACTATTTCCTGCGTAGGATATGGCAGCCATTTTTATTTATAAACAATTAAGTGTCAAAAATGGCATTTTTGCCTTTTCAAATAAATGGAAAACAGTGAAACTTGCGGTTTTTTAACTACAAATATTTTGAGATTATAGAAAAAGCTTTAAAATGACATATTACAAAGTTTGATATACTCATTTAGTATACAGCTTTGAAATTTTTGTCATATAAGGGTTCTTTGGTGTTTAATATGTGCTAAAAATTTCAAAGCGATTCATTCAATTGTTTAAATTTTATTCAAATTGTTTATCCCAGAGAGCAGTTTTTTTTGCAATAAAATAAGTCAGAAAAACGTCATATTAGAACCATTCCACAGGTGTCAAATGAAAGAGCACGAGCTATATTTTCAACTTGGTTTAAAAAATGAGAATATAAATGCATTTATTAGTAATAAATAATTATGCAAAAGTAACGTAAATCTTTCCTTATAACCTTTTTTATTTTGATATACAAGAAATTATATATATTTATTACAATTTTTTTTTCAATTATGATATAAATAACATTACTTGGTAGTTGTGCACTTAAAACAGGCTAAAAAAGTTAATTTTTTTGGAAAAAGTTATCCAAAAAGTTTATAAGGAAAAATTTACGATACTTTTGCATAATTATCTATTACTAATAAATGCATTTTTTATTCGCTTTTTTAAACCAAGTTGAAAATATAGATCATGCTCTTTCATTTGACACCTGTGGATGGTTCTAACGTCATGTTTTTCTGACTTATAATTACGTATTTTTTATGGGAAATAAGCCACAATTTTACTAAAAAATGAATTTATTAACGTTTCGAAGCCCAAATCGGGTTTCGTTGTCAAAATACAAAATACTATTAAAATAAAACAAACATGTTGTTGCTAAGTAAAAAAATTCTTCTAATAATTTATTTAATCTGACTCATTTATATTGGCAATTCAGACGTATATTATACATTTTAAAGTAGAAGACTTTAAAATGATATCGACAATATTTATGAGTTGCGTTCCTGGGACGACTTTACTAAAAGATAGTTCATTCGATTACATGAAATCAATCCCAACTCAAGAATATCCGTCGCAAAAAAAAAATCATAGCATGTGATCTGTCTTTAAAAAGACAACCAAATGCAACGATGACAGTAAAATTCTCGCGTTAGAGATTCCATAGTATTTTGTATTTTGACAACGAAACCCGATTTGGGCTTCGAAACGTTAATAAATTCATTTTTTAGTAAAATTGTGGCTTATTTCCCATAAAAAATACGTAATTATAAAAATGCCACAAGGAAATAGCTTCAGAACAACATTTCTGACATGTTATTGCAAACAAAAATGCTCTCTGGGATAAACAATTTGAATAAAATTTAAACAATTGTATGAATCGCTTCGAAATTTTTATCACATATTAAGCACCAAAGAACCCTCATTTGACAAAAATTTCAAACCTGTATATGTACTAATTTTTGCAACAGTTATTGCGAAAATATTTTCTTTTGCAATTCCGATTTTTTCTCAATTATATTAACAATTAATGAGTATATCAAACTTTGCAATACGTCATTTTAAAGCTTTTTCCATAATCTCAAAGATATTTGTACTAAAAAATCATAAGTTTCACTGTTTTCCATTGATTTGAAAAAAGGGAAAAATGCCATTTTTTGACAGTTAATTGTTTATAAATAAAAATGGCCGACAGATCCTACGCAGGAAATAGTTACAATTTGTTCCTATAGGTATTACTTGTCGAAAAACGTTTCAGTACCCCGGCTGCTGAAGTGTCATGAACAGGGTATATTTTTGTTTTATTACCCTGGCCTACTTGCCAAGGAACTTCTGATGGACTATTATATGAAGGTAAGGGTACATTCACAATATTTGCCAAGAGAAACGCGTCATCTCGCACATTGAATAAGTGGCACTGAACTTGGAGAGAGAGTGAAACTTATTGAAAATAAATGTGCACGTTGTTGTGGGTTCTGTAAAAATCGGAAAAGGTGGTTTTCAAGTCGTTATTGTAAAAAATTTATATACATGGAGCATATAGTATCTACCTGTATCAAGTATATGCAACGAATTTATCTCAATAAACTGCCCACCGTGTCTCAAATGAAAATGTGTTCAGAAAAAGATTTGTTTCTTCTTCTTCTTATATTAGGCCTCTTGACCTATTCTTAACCGATTTTAAGCTTGTATTCGTAGCTGTAGTGTTGACTGCCAGCTATCTCGCCACCTTTTAAAGGGCATTCCTATTGGTCTCTTGCCTGTTGGCTTTGAATCTCTGGCTATACGGGCTATTCTCTCGCTGTCAATTCTCGAAACATGCTGATTCCACTCTTGTCTTCTCTGTCTTCGTCACCTTACTATGTTTTGTATGTTACCGAGATATTTTATTCTGTCGTTCGGTATTCTGCCTCTCAGTGTTTTCCCAGTTATTGGCCTCAACCTTCTCATTTCTGATTTTCTCAGTATCCTATTGCTTTCTGTTGTGTCACATCTTTCTATCGCGTACGTCATGATCGGTCTTACACATGATTCGTATATGCGTACTTTCCCTTCCAGCGTCATATCTATATTCCTCCAGATCACATCCGTCAGACATCCTAACACGTAATTGGCTTTATTTGCTGCTTTCGGAGGCTCTCTCTAACATCTCCATAACTATATATTTTGATTCTCCCTGATTTTCGAATCTCGAGACTTGTTCAATTATTAGTTCGTTGTTAATTACTATTTTGCACCTTATAGGTTCCCTTGACACTACCAAGGATTAGGTCTTAGCTGTCGATATTTTAATGCTGTAGTTTTTCACCACTGTATTGAAAGTTTGTGCCATTCGCTGTAGGTTATCCTCGTTATCGGAGATTAAGATTGCGTCGTCCGCATAACAGAGGATTTTTATTTGCTTTTCTGCCGCCTTATATCCTTTTCCTGTACTTCTATTGTCTTCTATGATTTTGTCCATTACTAAATAAAAAAAGCAATGGGCTCAAGCTATCCCTTGTCAGATTTCCGAGTTGATTTCTATTTCCGATGTCAGTTTATTATCGACATTTATTCTGGTTTTGTTCTTCGTGCTAATGTATTTAATTATCCTTATCATCTTGTTGGGCTGATTTTTCTCCTTTAGTAATCTTAGCACATCTTCTTATCTTACCCAATCGAAGGCTTTATTCAGATCTATAAAGCACATAAATGCAGGTTTATTATATTCCAGTGTTTTCTCCGAAAGGACACCGCAACACTCCTTGTGGAAAGTGGTCCCGGTCAAATTTAACGAAACTTTGGTCAATGATAGTTCTTAGTGAGTAGATTAAAAAAAGTCCATGGCACCTGGGTCTGAAAAACTTATTCTCGAGCTACAGACAGACTCATTTTTTTCATGCATATTTGCGTATTGCATATGAATTAGTATTCAAAAATAGATGCATCGTACTTTAGTCTTCAGAAAACCTCCGAAAAGTCTTCAGAAAACTGTCCTCTAGCAGCACTCAATGCTGCTAGAGTGACATAACAATTATTATGCTTTCGTGAATGCTTTTCACTTATCCAATACCAGCATAGCTGCTGTTACACCTTATCTTTAGAAAGCTACTAAACAGTGGCGGATTTAGGGGGGAAATAGGCAAATTCCCCTATAATACGGTTATAATACGGTTCAGAATTAAAGAAACAATTGTTTAAACATGATTATTACACGTTGAAATATGTTAGCTTACATGCAACTTACTACAGACAGACAAATTTAACCCAATTAACTCGACAGTTAGGAAAATAAAGGGAACTTATTGCACATGTTATTATCTATGTCTTTTATGTAGTTTGGGTTATCTATTTGATATATTTTGCGGTTGGTGTTTTATTGGAAGTCGCCCCCCTCCCCCAAGGCAAATGTTCCGTAATTGTTACTGAGGTATTCTAATATGTCTTTAGTTAACACGACATAAAATATGATGCATCTAACCAAAATTAGCAAAATCTTAACGTGCAGATAGTCAAAGATAACATAAATCCGATTTTTCCGTCGAAGATTCTAATTAATATTTAGCGTTTACCTACTACTATGTATGTACTTTGTTTTTTATTTTCGGATTGAGATCAAGTCCATTTAATATGCTCATATCTCATATGCTGAAGACTATTCTTTGCAAATTATTTAAGCTAATTGCAAAAACTACTGATTCGTCGGCATATCTAATATGATTTTTAAAAGTACTCTATTCTGCATGCGTGAAAACGTGAGATGTCTTGTTCTGCTCTACTTATTGTGGTTGTTCCTCAATTTTCTGAAGGCGCTTCAGTAGCATTGGTGGAACATTTGCCTTGGGAGAGAAGGCGACTTCCAATAAAACACCAACCATATAGGTAAATACATACAATAGATAAACTCAAACTCCAAGACATACAGGGTGAGTTTTTAGTGTGGGATCGGTCGATAATTCCATTACGGTATAGAATATCGAAAAAAGTTATTTAGAAAAAATGTAGGCAATGATATTCTCCACGATTGGAAAATATGTCCATTTCTACAGGATGATCAATAAGAGCGTGGTATATCAAACATATAATTTTTTAAATGGGACACCCTATATATTTTTTCATATTTATATTTCTCTCATAATTCTTGTTCATATAATATAGCGTTTTGCATTACTATACAGAGTATTTAACAAGTTATGACAATTTTTATTTCGAAATCCCTATGAGATTAACACCCTGTATATAAAGAAGTAATTCATAGACAGTAATTTGTTTTATGCAGTAAGATAAACAACATACTGTAGTTTTTAAATTAAGTCCAATTGAAATCATTGACGAATGTTTGTATACAGGGTGAACTACAAAACCAAATTACGATTTTCTCTCTTTTTTTTAAATAGATCACCCTATATTTTATGTTTCAAAAATATTGTATTTATTATACTCTTTCATTTTTATATACCATTCCCTATATCTAAACTTATTACTTTCGGAGATATTTTTAGTTTTCTTCAACTTTAGGGAATACATTCAATTTTTCTAGTAGAAATAAGATGGTATTGAATGATAATTAACCTTTAACTACCCGCGCATCAAGTTATAACATAACTACACGCCTGGCGTACTTTGTACGCCACAAGAAAATACACTTAAAAACAACGGATTTGATTAATTTTTTTTTTTAAATACACTTAGTTGTTTGTTATAAACCTTATTCGGCATCAGTGAATACTTGGAGTTCCTTTTCAGTAAGCCAATTGGGATTTATAACTGGAATCATGCAATAACTGGATTCCATGATAAATAAAATTACTAATAAAAAATTTTTTTAAATGTGATTTTTTACAGGAGAAAAAGAATTGTTTATAAAGATAAATATATTTTGTGCCATAATGACTAAAAAACAATTAAAATATGTACTTATATTACGACTTATAGTAATATAATTCTGGGGTATATTGTCCACCACCGGAAACAACAAATAATAAAATGTAAATTACGATCTTTCCAGCACGCCGATTATAACGAAACTAAAACCAAATTGTAAAGCACATTCCAGTTATAGGTTAGAGAGAGAAGCAAGGTCAAAAATTAAATTTTTAAATATATTTCCAGTAGAATTCTTATATCTGGCGTACAAAGTACGCCAGCGCGTGTAGCTAAAGGTTAAACAAAATTATTTTTATTCAATAAATAACTAACACAAAATATAAACCATAGCAATATGCAATGAATGTATCAATAAATGCGATATTAATGAATTATCATATTTCCCTAATATACAAAAATCATACAATTCCTACAATAAAAATATAGGTAGGTATCTTGTGTATAATAAAATTACAAGATTATTTTTATTTAATAAACAACTCACACAAAACATAAATCAAAACAATATACAACTAATTTAATAGTTCTTAGATTATTATATCAACAGCATTCTAAGCCAAGAAATTTTTAGTAACACATTCCTAATTGTAGATTGTGACCCGCAGTTATTAATAATATTATTTTCATATTAAATTTCATTAATATGCATCCAGGGCCGGTGATAACGGGCCTGCAAGGGATGCACCGCAGGCGGGCGCCCCTGCTTGGAGGGCGTCAAAATGAGCTTTTTTGACTGGTATTATACAAAATACTAATTAAAAAAAAAACGAAGAGCGCCTATACGAGTTTTGCAGGCGGGCACCTCATACCCTAGCGCCGGTACTGTATGCATCAAGAAATCCCTACTTTGTTAACGGTACATTCCATGTCAAATCACTCAGGCAAAAAATTTTGGATCTCCGATTTGTCTGAAAATTGGTATATAGCTTCTGCGGGACGTAAAAATAAGATATTTAAAGTCAAAAATCTTCTTCTTCTTTTTTTCTCAAAATGTTATTTTATGCGATTTTACAGTGATTTGGTGTTTATTTAAACAAATTTGCATTTTCTGTCGTAAAGTATCAATGAAAAACATAATAATTTAATAGAAAGAACTCAAAAATGTCATTATATCGCATTAAAACAAAACAAGTTTTTGATCAAATTTTATAGTGTAAAAAACGTTAAAATACCGTTTTTTACATTTTCCTCCATTCCCAAAATACATTACCATCGATTTGGCTGAAAAGTTGCCCACAGATAGCCAAAAGATAGGACTTTAAGTGGTTAGAAGGATTTAGATTATATTTCAATACCAAAAAAGTTACATGCAGTAATATCAGACTCAAAAGTATATATTAGTCCAGTCGGCAGAGCATTTGACCTTGAATGCCGGGCTGCCCAAAATTTTATTTTTCTGATCTTTAGGGGAGTCAATAGTAGCCTAAATTTAAAGTCACGAATGAATTCCTCCGTTACGTTAGCCGCCATCTTGATTTTAAAGGAGAACCTTTTTTGCTCAATATCTCCGCCATTTTTAACTTTTCGACAAAAATGGTAGAAACTGAAATTGTTCCAAATAAATCGTATTTACAATTATTACAATTTCTTTTTAAAAATTTTTGTCGTGAGGTCGATATTTTCGAGTTAATTATACTTAGAGTAGACGCCTATATTTTTGACTATAATATTGCATGTAACTTTTTTGGTATTGTAATATAATTCAAATCCTTCTCACCACTTAAAGTCCTTTGTTTTGTCTATCTGTGGGCAAATTTTCAGCCAAATCGATTATGATGTATTTTGGGAATGCAGAAAAATGTAAAAAACGGTATTTTAACGTTTTCTACACTATAAAATTTAATAAAAAGCTTGTTTTGAATCAAAGTAACTTGTTATAATGCCATATAATGACATTTTTGAGCCCCTTCTATTAAAATATTATGTTTTCCATTGATACTTTACGATAGAAAATGCAAAATTTGTATAAATAAACACCAAATCACTGTAAAATCGCATAAAATAACATTTTGAGAAAAAAACAAGAAGAAGATTTTTTGACCTTAAATATCTTATTTTTACGTCCCACAGAAGCTATATACCAATTTTCAGACAAATCGGTGGTCCAAAATTTTTTTTGCTCCAAAATTGAGTGATTTGAAATGGAATGACCCTAACACTCAAACTAGGTGATCTATAAATGTTTAAGGTGATATTGTTAGAGATTATGTGATTGATCCACATTTTTTGACGGTTGAGGTTTTTATACGACGGTGCTCCAGTTCTTCCAAAATTGATTTTTTTAAAGTGATGATATGAAAAATAGAATAAAAGAAGCTTTTAATAATATTGAATTACAAAAATGTTAGAAATGTTGCTCGGCCATTTGAATATCGGTTACAAAATTGCATAGACGTTGAAAGTGGTCATTTTCAACGTTTACTTTAGATTTATATCCTTAACATCACATTAATTGGTACATTCATTAAATTTTGTTATGGTTTATCATTTTTTTGTTAGTTATTTATTGAACAAAATATTTGTTATATTATTACATAATACTTATTTGTTAAGTTATTTATATTTATAAGAATTGAATGTATTCCCGGCAAATGAAGAAAACTAAAAATATCTCAGAAACTAATCAGTTTAGGTATAGGAGATGCTATATAAAAATGAAAGAGTATCATAAATACAATATTAAAAAAAATAAAATATAGGGTGATCTATTAAAAAAAATTGAGAAAATCGTAATTTTGTTTTGTAGTTTAAAAGTGCTTAAAAAAATGAATGTCCTACTAAAAAATTCTTGGCTTAGAATGGTGTTGATATACCAATCTAAAAACTGTTACATCAGTTGTATATTGTTTTGATTTATGTTTCGTGTAAGTTATTTATTGAATAAAAATAATCTTGTTATATTATTATATACAATACAAAGTTTTTTTTGTAGGAATTTTACGATTCTTGTATAATAGGAAAATATGAGAATTTCTTAATATCACATTTATTGGTATATTCACTGCATATTGCTATGGTTTATATTTTGTGTTAGTTATTTATCTAATAAAAATAATTTTGTTTAATTATCACTCAATACTAACTTATTTCTACTAGAAAAATTGAATGTATTCCCGAAATTTGAAGAAAACTAAAAATATCTCGGAAAGTAATCAGTTTAGATATAGGGAATGCTATATAAAAATGAAAGAGTATATTAAATACAATAATGTTGAAAAATAAAATATAGGGCGATCCATTTAAAAAAATAGAGAAAATTGTAATTTGGTTTTGTAGTTCACCCTGTATACAAATATTCGTCAATGATGTGAATTGGACTTGATTTAAAAACTAAAGTATATTGTTTATCTTATTACATAAAACAAATTATTGTCTACGAATTACTTCTTTATATACAGGGTGTTAATCTCATAGTGATTTCGAAATAAAAATGGTCATAACTTGTTAAATACTCTGTATAGTAATGCAAAACCATATATTATATGAACAGGAATTATAAGGAAAATATAAATATGAAAAAATATATAGGGTGTCCCATTTAAAAAATTATATGTTTGATATGCCACGCAGTTACTGATCACCCTGTAGAAATGGACATATTTTCCAAGCCTGGAGAATACCATTGCCTACATTTTCTTTAAATAACTTTTCTCGATATTTTATACCATAATGGAGTTATCGACCGATCCCGCACTAAAAACTCACCCTGTATATAATAACATGTGCAATAAATTCCCTTAATTTTCCTGTCGAGTTAATTGGGTTGAATCTGTCTGTCTGTAGTAAGTTTCATGTCAGCTAATATATTTTTTTATGTTTCAAAAATGTTTGCTTTAATTCTGGACCGTGTTACGGGGGGAACATATACGCCCATATTCATGGACAGGGGGGGGTCGTGCTCCCCCCTGGCTTTTCGGTTGCTGTAAACTACATATTTTCATCCAAAGTATACAAAATGTAATGTACAACGTCTTCACGTCTATCCCGCCCCCTAAAATTTTTTATATGGGCGCCCATGCGGGGGAGTGGAATTACCCTATTCTCAGCTACTGCAGCTATGCTGGTATTGGATAAGTCTGAACCATTCATGAAAACATGATAATTCTGATGTCGCTGTAGCAACACATTTTTTATCGCACTTCTTCAGTTTTCTGAGTACTTTTAGAAGATTTTCTGAATACTAAAATACGATGCATCTATTTTTAACCACGAATTCATGTGCAACACACAAACACGCTTGAAGAAAATGAGTCTATCTTCTTTCAGTAGTAGTTATTTTCATTCAATTGACCGTGAATTAGTGCACTTAACGTAAACCGAGTACCTGAATTTAAGAATTTCAGAAGGCTGTAGCTCGAGAATAATAGTTTTTCAGACCCAGGTGCCATGGACTTTTTTAATCTACTCACTGAGAACTATCATTGACCAAAGTGTCGTTAAATTTGACCGGGACCACTTTTCCATAAGGAGTGCTGCGAGGTCCTTTGTCTGGCTATGACTACGGCCTCTATTGTGGATCTATTTTTCCGAAAACCTTGTTGTTCCTCACTAATTTTTTCGAAAACCTTGTTGTTCCTCACTAATTTTTTCGAAAACCTTGTTGTTCCTCACTAATTGTATATCCTTCATTTATTTTATTGGCAAGTATTTTTGTTAAAATTTAAGAGTTCTGTTGAGCAAGATGATGGTACGGAAGTTGGTAGGATCTTTGCTGTTTTTCTCTTGCGTATTGGTATTGTTATACTTGTCCTCCACTGGTCTTGTACACGCTGGCTACATATTGTTTCTAATTTGATTCTTATGATTTATCAAAAGTTAAAATGTTTCAGTATCTCCTTTTTGGGCAAAGTTTACTTTATTTTGGTATTTTAAGAGAATGCTGTTATCTAAATATTAGAAATAAACACTGATTTCGACAAATGATATATAATTTGTCTGGGTGTCTCAATCCCAACGCGCCCAAGTTTTTGTCACTTGTCTTCTGCAGGGTTAATACTACTTTGCATCATTTGGGTTCCCTGACTGTAAATAAATATTTAATTTTAGATGTTAATATTATACAGAAATATTATTTTTTAAAGCCGGTGGCGTTAGAAATTAATTTCACTTACAATCAGTCATTTATTATACAAATAATCCATATTCTCTACCTCACGAACAACAAAACATATCAAAACATGCTTATATATTATAGCAGAAACAGCAATACCTCGTAAACATCTTGTAGTTATGTAAATGGTATTAGCTTTTGGTATAACGTTTGTTTCTTCATATACCTATATGTTTACCAATTATTCTATATATACTCATGAAAATTAATCAGTGCTAGTCACAAGAGGACTTACTAACTAAGATATGTATTATAATAGTTATGTCTTTCAGGTATCATAACCTGTCTGAGTGAAGTCAGTCATGTAGAAACTATTATATAATGCAGATCGAACATTTCCAAACCTTCAGAAATTTCGGTGAATATTTCGTATTACAAAATGAAAATACCTATGAAATAAAAATAGTAAACAGAACAATATTTTACTGTAATATTTATCTAAAATTCATAAATGCAAAACTTACGGTGAAGAGTAAAGAGTAAAAATCAGTAACAGGCAGCATAAGAATTTTATTATTGTACCAATTGAGGTACTTAAAAGCACAAGGCGTTAATTCCAAAGATGCAACTTTTAAGAAGAGGGCAAAAAACGATGGTCAATTCAAATTAGGATATTTTATTTTCAAAACATGTAAAATATATTTAGATGTTTGAGTAGGCTATTATGCAAAAATCTTAAGTTGCCAAAAAATGTGTAAGGGCCTCAATTATTATTATTTTCAAAATAAATTTTATATGGTTTGCTACATAAAGTTGGATTTTTACATTTTGCATCTCAGTTTATGTCGTTTATTCGTTTTGCTTTAATTTGTAAGTTAATTAAGTATAGTTAATAATTCAGTAACAAATATGTTCCATGATGATTTTATTACATTTATAATAATCGAAAAAAAAAACATTTTCTGGCGCTTCTGCAGATATGCCACATAAATCTTCTTCCACATCAGCACTAATTTTTCTACACCATTCACAAGAAATAAAAACCAATAAGGTAAAATTTTAAGCGCCGATTAGAGTGAAAACACGCCTGCTTTATAGACTTTGGAAATGTCTTTGACAAAGTACGCCACAGTAAACTCAAAGAAATCCTGGAGAGTAAGAACATTGACACCAGAGATCTACAAATAATATTAAATCTGTACTGGAATCAGCGAGCTAATACCGGGTGTCCATTTATATTTTCCCCCATTTTAACTGCCTATAACTTCTAAACGGCTCAAGAAAGAAATATGTGGTTTTCGCTGAAATGTTTTATTTTAGTAAAAGTTTTGTCTGAATGGATTAAATTTTTTATATCACTTTCAAATACGAAAAAAAAAAAAAATGGCGCATTTTTGAAAAAAAACTTTGTTGACTATTTTTTAATGGAATACCCAGTATATTTGTTTGTAAGTTGAAAGAAAGGTCATTCACCTATCCAGCGATATAAAGTTTTTCAAAATCGGTTGTCAAATGACTGAGTAATTAATTTTTAAAATGAGAGGTGCAACTCTCTAACTAAGCAAATTGATATTATGTTATGTGATTTCCACATTGCATCTCTCATTTTAAAAATTAATTGCTCAGTCATTTGACAACCCATTTTGAAAATTTTTATATAGCTAGATAGGTAAGTGATCGTTTTTTCAATTTTTTAGGTGAATAGACATTTTTCATATCGCTTTTAAATAAAAAATGGCGGATTTTTGAAAAAAAAAAACGTTGTTGACTTTTTTTATTAAAACACCCAGTATATTTTTCTGTAACTTGAAAAAATGGTCATTTACCTATCCAGCGATATAATTTTTTTTAAAATCGGTTCTCAAATGACTGAGAAATTAATTTTTAAAATGAGAGATGCAATATGAAAATCACAACATAATATCATTTTGCTTAGTTACATGTTATTTAGGTATGTGATATCCACGCTGCACCTCTCATTTTAAAAAGTAATTACTCAGTGATTTGACAACCGATTTTAAAAAACCTTATATCGCTGGATAGGTGAATGATTGTTCTTTCAATTTACAAAAAAATATACTGGGTGTTCCATTAAAAAAAAGTCAACAAAGTTTTTTTCAAAAATCCGCCATTTTTATTTTCGTAATTGAAAGCGATATAAAAAACTCAATCAATTCATACAAAACTTTTAGTAAAATAAAACATTTCAGCGAAAACCGCATGTTTCTATCTTGAGTCGTTTAGAAGTTATAGGTAGTTAAAATGGGGGAAAATATAAATGGACACCCGGTATAAAAATAAAAGACCAAACATCGCATCGGACGAAATAGAAATACGTAGAGGGGTACGACAGGGTTGTATATTGTCACCGCTCTTGTTTAATATCTACAGCGAACAAATATGCCAAGAAGCTCTCTCATATGCAAACGAAGGGATAATAGTCAATGGAGAAGTTATCAATAACATTCGATATGCTGATGATACTGTGATAATGGCAAGAACAGCGGAAGATCTACAACATCTAGTTGAAAGTATGAATGAGATATGTAATAACTACGGCATAAGGATGAACGTCAAAAAAACCAAATATATGACCTTCAGTAAGAATCCAATAAATGACACTAGTATTACAATAAACGGTACTCAACTTGAAAAAGTAAACGAATACAAATACTTGGGAACCCTTATCAATGAAACAGGTGACCAAAATCACGAGATAAAAAGACGTATTGAAATTGCCAGGTCTACTTTTATAAAAATGAAAAAATTATTTTGTAATCGTGTTATTAATATTCACCTATGAACTAGAATGTTAAAATGCTATGTATTCAGTACTTTGCTCTACGGTGTTGAGTCATGGACTCTTAAACAGAGGACTATTAAAAATCTTGAAAGCTTTGAGATGTGATGCTACCGCCGTATACTAAGAATAAGTTGGGTGGATAAAATTACAAATGAAGAAGTAATACGCAGAATAAATAACGAGCCAGAAGTTCTACTGAATATAAAAAAGAGAAAATTTGAATACTTAGGCCACCTGATGAGGAGACAAAAGTACACATTCCTACAAAATATAATGCAAGGAAAAATCCAAGGACGAAGAAATCCAGGCCGTAGAAAAATATCCTGGATGAGAAATTTGAGAGAGTGGTTTGGCTGTACCACTAACGAATTGTTCAAAACAGCAGTAAATAAAATTAGAATCGCACTAATGATATGCAATCTCCGACAGGAGAGGCACTCAAAGAAGAAGAGAGTGACAAGAAGACATAAAATGCAATTGAAGAAGATTTTTGACATAAACTAATTTTTACTCGTTTACAAAAAAGTATTATCTTTAGCTACTTTTGAAGGATTAATGCTTAAAAAATTTTGTTTTTCTTTCATAGTGGGTTTGACATTACTCTTAAAGTGGTAATAAAACTGTTTTGCTTGGACAAGAATCATGTGCCTGGATTTTACTGCTTGTTGGAGTTGGAACTTTTTTGAAGGCTGAAATTTAAAGTGCCATTGAGAAATAGATTTAAAATTATCTAGTGTCTCTTACTTTCAATCAAAAATATTTAAATTAATATCTAGTTATCTTATAGTCGCATATTTTTCAATTACAGTAGAACCCCGCAAATCCGAACCCCGCAAATCCGAACTTTCGGCAAATCCGAACCAACGGAAAGTGAAAAAAATTTTTAAAAATTCAAAATAAAAATACTATTAAATATTAGATATTTTTTTTATCTTTTTTTAGTACATTTTGATAGTATCACTTTTCTACTTTCATTTGGCATACGCAGAATTATCATATCTTCATTATTTTCTGTCTTATGTTATTTCAAAATAAAGGTCTCTAGGAAAAACAAATAGAATAAATTTTAAACCAATTAATGAATCGCTCTCAAATTTTGAGAGTTTGTTAGGTACCAAAATACCCAAGTTTGGGTGAAACCCTAAAATTATAGGTTAAATTTAGTAAAATTTATTAAGACAAATCGATTTTCATTTATTTTGCAAATTGTGAAGCAACAAATTTATTTTTGACATTCAAAAATCGGTATTTTAAAGCTTCTTTAATTTTCTAAAAAATCAAATTTTGTAATTTTATAACAACTATTTTAATGGGATGCAGAAAATTGAAAAAATCGCGTTTTTTGCACTAAATTGTTAATAATTAAAAACGGACGCGAACTCTAGGCAGAAAACAGGTAGGTTTTCTTCCTATAGGTCTACAATAACTAATAAAGTAGTCAGCTACCTGGATCTTTGAGTATCCTGAGAAAATCCTTATTTCTCTGGACTATTTCTACACCTATGATAAAGACAGAGTTGTCAACCCCATCATAATAATATGTTTTTACTTCATAAACTAGTCCAATAGAATTAACGAATAAAATAAAATTACCTACATAAGCAGCATATTCCGAGCTAAATGGGCGTAGATTATCATTTGCATAATACAGAATAAATTTGACGTAATCAGCATCAAATTGTAGCCAATGATCAAAGTTCGGAAGCTATTAGCATATTATTTCAGTTAAGTGTCCTCTTTCCATTTCTGGAGGCACTCTTCGCAATTGCTCTTCGTTACTGATCTTTTAGTTTATACGTACACAATATTCAGTTAATTGTAATAATATAAATACAGAAAAATATATCCCGAATGAAGGAAAAATGAAATTGGTATCCCGAATGAAGTAAGTGCCTCCTAGTGGCGGGATACGGGCAACAATACATTGGCTTATAGGGCAGTCCTTACAGTAGGGATCCTGGCCTATACAGAAAAATGCAGGCGGGTGTGGGGTAATACTGCACTTTGGTTGCATTGGTGGTGTATTGGCTAAACGTGCAGGGCAGGGTATGGTGCTGATAGAAAAGGCATTCAGGCATCAAATACCCAAAAATCTTTTCAGGCCATAATAATGAAAAGACCTTCTCCAAACGCAATAAAAATTTATACTGAAATGATGGCATCTCCTGAGGTAAAATGTTCCGGAAGTAAAATGAGCCTCCATTCGGATCTCCGGGTGAGGACTATCTCAGGGGGAACACCATTGCAGGTTATAAAAATCAGGATAGGGTCTTGGAATCTTGGTAGTCTTACAGGTAAGAGTCTGGAGTTAGTGGATGCGCTCAAATGAAGAAGAGTTCAAATTGCTTGTATTCAAGAAACTAGGTGGAGAGGAAAAGGGCGAAAGAACTAGGTGATGGATATAAATTGTGGTATGTAGGGAGCAGTAACACTAGAAATGGAGTTGGTATAATTGCTGATAGTGAAATGAAAGATCACGTAGTAGAAGTTGTAAGAACGAGTGATAGAATGATGTCAGTGAAATTTCTAATTGATAAAGAGGTATTGAATGTTGTGTGTGTATGCTCCTCAAACAGGTCTGGGTGAGAATGAAAGAAGAGCTTTCTATGACCAATTAGGAGACGTACTGAGTGATATTCCAGCAGAGGAGAAAGTTATAATAGGAGGCGATTTCAATGCACATGTGGGCCAAGTCAAGACAGGATATGAAACAATACATGGGGGATTAGGCTTTGGAACTAGAAATGAAGCTGGAAATGACATGCTAGAATGAGCAACAGCATTGGATATGGCGATTGTTAACACATTCTTTAAAAAGAGAGAAACTCAACTTATTACCTACAAAAGTGGACAACATCAATCCCAAATAGACTACTTCATGATAAGGAAAGAAGACATGCGTGAATGCAAGGACTGCAAGGTAATAGTTAGTGAGACAGTAAGCCAACAACATAAGCTGCTTGTTCTGGACATCGAAGTAAAAAGCGAAACTAAACAAAAATATCGGAGAGCACCACAAACAATCAAGTGGTGGATGCTAAAAGATGAGAAGGAAGGTCTATTCAGGGAAATAATAGTAGAAAAAATATGTTGGAACATAAAAGAAAGCCCTAACACAATTTGGAGAAAAATGGCCAATATTATTAGAAAGACGGCTATTGAAATACTTAGGAAAACGTCAGGAAAAAAGTTTGAGGATAAAGACACTTGGTGGTGGTCAAATAAAGTACAAGGAAAAATAAAAGAGAAGAGAAAATTATATAAAAAGTGGCAGGAAACCAGATCGGACATATATCTTCAAAACTATATGGTCGCCCAAAAGGAAGCGAAAGTAGCAGTAACAAAAGCTAAAGCAGAAGCGTATTCAAACCTATACGATCAACTTGATACCAGGGAAGGCGAAGCAAAGATATATAAAATGGCCAAACAGAGAGCAAAGAAAGCAAGAGATTTTAATCAGGTTAGATGTATCCGAGATGAAAATAATAAAATACTAATTCACGAAAAGGATGTCAAAAAGAGATGGAGAAAGTATTTTGACAGTTTATTAAATGAAGAATTTGACAGACAGCCTGTGGAGTTAACGGAGACAGTAACAGCAATGGTTACCAGAATAACAAACGAGGAAGTGGTTCAAGCGCTTCAAAAAATAAAGAAAGGAAAAGCAGTCGGACCAGATGATATTCCTGGGGAAGTATGGAGAGCATTGGGAGAGACAGGAATAAGTTGGCTAGCAGGTCTATTTAATAGAATTATGGAAGTTGGACAAATGCCAGACGAATGGAGAAGCAGTATATTAGTACCTGTCTACAAAAACAAGGGAGACATACAACAATGCACAAACTACAGGGCTATAAAACTACTTAGCCAAACCATGAAAATAAGGGAGAGAGTAATTGATAGACGGATACGTGAAGAAACCGAAATATCTGATAATCAATTTGGCTTTATGCAGGGCAGATCAACAACAGATGCACTTTTCATTGTAAGGCAACTGATGGAAAAATACAGGAATAAAGAGACCTACGCTCATATGGTATTCATTGATCTTGAGAAAGCATATGATAGAGTTCCTCGAGAGATTCTGTGGTGGGCACTCAATAAGAAAGGAGTCCCTGGCGAATATGAAAGATTGTGAGAGATATGTATGAGGGAGTAACGACTAGTGTTAAAACAGGTGTGGGAGAGACTGAAAAATTTCAGGTGAAAGTAGGATTGCACCAAGGCTCGGTGCTTAGTCCTTATTTATTCTCATTAGTTTTGGACCAGATAACAGCGAAACTACAGGGTAGTATTCCATGGTGCCTAATGTATGCTGATGATGTAGTGTTAATAGGAAATAGTGAAAGAGACTTAGAACAAAAACTGGAACAGTGGAGACAAGCTCTGGAGGAAAAAGGTTTAAAACTTAGTAGGACAAAAACAGAGTATTTGGAATGTTCATTTAAAGATGGAGTTACTACAAATAAAATGGTATCTTTGGATGGTGAAATGATTGTGAAAAGCAATAGTTTTAAGTAGGTACCTAGGACCGGTATTACAGAGTAATGGAGAAATAGATGGAGATACGTGCAGTAGAATTAAGGCTGGATGGATGAAGTGGAAAGAAGCGAGTGGAGTGTTGTGTGACAGAAAAATTCCAATGAAGCTGAAGGGAAAATTCTATAAAACAGCCATAAGACCGGCTATGATGCACGGAACTGAATGTTGGGCAGTGAAAAAGAAAGAGGAACAACGAATGCATGTGGCGGAAATGAGAATGCTTAGATGGATGAGTGAAGTGACAAAGAAAGATAAAATTAGAAATGAGTATATTAGGGGAAGTCTAGGTGTGGCACCAATTGATGCCAAAATGAGAGAGCATAGGTTAAGATGGTTTGGTCATGTTCAAAGTCGAGACGTTAATCACCCAATACGAAGAATAGCTGAAGTGCAGATTCCTGGAAGGAGTAGGAGAGGAAGACCAAAGAAGACCTGGGGGGAGACCATGAGGCAGGACATGTTGGTAAAGGGGATTAACATTGATATGACCCAAGATAGAATTGTGTGGAGAAATGCAATTAGGGAAGCCGACCCCGCATATGGATAAGGCAAAGAGAATGATGATGATGATGATGACAGAAAAATATTTTATCGGCGACCATTAGTGAATGTGATAAGTCCGGAATAATTTTTAATATTGGAATGAAAAAATTCCTCACTCTTTAGGTAGAATATTTTATTTGGAAATACTTCTCCCTGATGTGTTTTCATTATATTTTCGTTAAATAACATTATAGTCTAAGATACGATATAATGTTTATTTGCACCGATCTGTTTAATGGGTAAAAATTATTGGATATGTATATTTAGCATGTTACCCATTACAAAAAGCAAGGGCTGCCCGATCTAATCTTGTTCTAACTATAATTAATTAATAATTAAAAATTACAGTTTTTTTATAAATAGAAAAAAAGAAATTCAACCCAAGCAGATACTATTTCAGATTTTTTAGGTCATTCTAAACAAAAAAGGTCTTTTGTAATTTTTCTGTAAAGTTGATCGTTTTCTAGTTATAAACAATTTAAAACTGAAAAAAAAAGAACGAAAGATGACGATTTTCAAGGCTCGAAAACAGAAATATAAAATATCATTTTTGAAACTACGAAGTACCTAAATTCAAGTTCAAACCTTATTCTATCAGTTCTTTATAAGTCTGTTGGACTTATTTTATTCTGAAACATTGGTTTTTAGTAAAGTTGTTAATGTACGTCTCCCCATAAGGAACCTTCCTCACTAAAAATTAAAAAAATATGTTTTAGAATAAAACATGGCTAAAATACTTATCAAGACCGGATAGAAAAAGTTTGATCTTGAATATATTATGTACTTGATGATTACAAAAGTGATATTTTTTACTTGTGTTTTTGAGCCTCGAAAATTAACATCTTTCGTTCTTTTTTCAGTTTTAAATTGTTTCTAACTTGAAAACGATCAACTTTTGAGAAAAATTCGAGGGTTTAGTGTCAAACAACGTTAACTACATTTTTTGTGAAATTGAGATACATCTTTAATCGGGTTCCCCGTTTTTGACTTCATTTAGTAACAAAAACCTCTATCCCTATCTGAAGCAGATTACAAAATACATTAAACGTTAACTACCAATTGTGAAAAAATTGTTCATGTCAAAAACATCTAAGAGGTGATAACGTTATTTCACAGTGAATTTCATGATACATCAAAAACAGTTATCGACTGTTAACGTTTATTGACACTAATATTTTAAGCTGTAATTGTAGACAGCATTATTATTATAATTCGTATTTGTTTGAAAAAAGTCATTTTGATACTGGATAGCTAAATACATTTGTTTATTTTCGATATTGTTCGATTCTACCATCTGATTACTCATTACATGATTACAATAATCTGAGTACTCAATACATTTTTTAGTTTTGCCGAAGTTAAAAGGAAACATATTTATGTTATTTTCTTTGCCGGTTACGTATACATTTGTCGTAATTATTTAATATTTTGATTTTGTCAGTGTTTAACAGAAAAATGTCCAGTCGTAGCACAAAACTTTGTATGACACGAAGCACTAGCGGGTCGTGGATCTTCTGAGGTAGCCTCTTGCCTTACAAATACAATAGGCCAGGGTAATAAGACAAAAATATACCCTGTTCGTGACACTTCAGCAGCCAGGGTACTGAAGCATTTTTTCGACAAGTAATACCTATAGAAACAAATTGTAACTATTTTCTGCGCAGGATCTGGCGGCCATTTTTATTTATAAACAATTAACAGTCAAAAAATGGCATTTTCCCTTTTTTTTAAACAGTGGAAAACAGTGTAACTTATGATTTTTTTAGTACAAATATCTTTGAGATTATGGGAAAAGCTTTAAAGTGGCATATTACAAAGTTTGATATACTCATTTATTGTTAATATAATTGCGAAAAAAGTTTGGAATTGCAAAAAAAATTATTTTCGTAATAACTGTTGTAAAAATTAGTGTACAGGTTTGAAATTTTTATCAAATGAGGGTCCTTTGTTACTTAATATGTGATAAAAATTTCAAAGCGATTCGTTCAATTGTTTAAATTTTATTCGAATTGTTTATCTCAGAGAGCCTTTTTTTGCAATAAGATAAGTCAGAAAAAAATGACGTTAGAACCATTCCACAGATATCAAATGGAAGAGCATGAGCTACGTTTTGAACTTGGTTTAAAAAAGGCGAATAAAAAATGCATTTATTAGTAATAAATAATTATGCAAAAGTATCGTAAATCTTTCCTTATAAACTTTTTGGATAACTTTTTCCAAAAAAATTAACTTTTTTACCCTGTTTTAAGTGCACAACTACCAAGTAATGTTATTTATATCATGATTGATAAAAAATTGTAATAAATATATATAATTTCTTATATAACAAAATGAAAAGCTTATAAGGAAAGATTTACTATACTTTTGCATAATTATTTATTACTAATAAATGCATTTTTTATTCGCTTTTTTTAAAAGAAGTTGAAAATATAGCTCATGCTAATTCATTTGACATCTGTGGAATGGTTCTAACGTCATTTTTTTCTGACTTATGTTATTGCAAAAAAATGCTCTCTGGGATAAATAATTTGAATAAAATTTAAACAATTGAATGAATCGCTTTGAAATTTTTATCACATATTAAGCACTAAAGAACCCTTATATGACAAACATTTCAAAGCCGTACACTAATTTTTAGAATAGATATTGCGGAATTAATTTTTTTTTGCAATTCAGACCTTTTTTCGCAATTATATTAACACTAAATGAGTATATCAAACTTTGTAATACGTCATTTTAAAGCTTTTTCCATAATCTCAAAGATATTTGTACTAAAAAAACCATAAGTTTCACTCTTTTCCATTGATTTGAAAAAAAATGGAAAAATGCCATTTTTTGACACTTAATTGTTTATAAATAAAAATGGCCGCCAGATCCTACGCAGGAAATAGTTACAATTTGCTCTTATAGGTATTACCTGTCGAAAAAACGCTTCAGTACCCTGGCTGCTCGAGTGTCATGGGAAAAACCTTAGTACCCTGGACTGAAAAGTGAAGTTACTGCGAAAGACTTCGCTTTTCTATCTGAAACTTGTTCGGGCCAAAATAGAAATTCAATTGTTTCCGCAATGTTTCTGTTTACTGTTGAAACACTAAATATTTCAAAAATCGACCAGTTATTTTTTGGGCCCGGACATTCTCAAATGGAATGTGATATGGTCCATGCCCACATCGAAAACGCGAGTAAAGGCTTGGAAATTTATGATCCATCGGGATGGTATATGTACAGTGATTAAAATGGCTTTGAAGAAATCAAAATATGAAGTAGTTGAAATAGATCAGGAAGACATTTTGGATTTTAAAGAACTTAAAATTCAAATGATTAAAAATAAAAAAACTGACATGGAAGGAAATGTTGTCAAATGGTTGAACATAGTTTGGCTACAGTATACATATTATAAAAGAAGACACTGCACACAGTTATTTACAACTTTACAAAATTTAAAATACAGAGGAGGCAACTTCGAACATTTTCAATCAACACACTTGTGCCAAGAAGAAAATATGACAAACCGTTAACGATTTATAATAAAAAGTTAAAAGGTTTAGTAGAACTCTGTGAGCAAAAATTAAAGAACAATATCACTTCTTTTACTAGAAGTGTCAAGAAAGTGTTCAAGTGTTCCTAGAATCTTCAAGGAAGGGGTGATGATCATAATGAAAATGTTTCAGAAGATGAAGGCGTTTAAAGATAATATAAGTATTTAGACATTTTTTTATAAGTTTAATATTTGTATGTTATTCTAAAATAAAGTTTTTTATTTAAATGCACCTATAATATTTTTAATAACACAGGCTTAGTGCTGCATTGGATATCCTGAAAATTTTAAAAGTATCAGCTAATTTAAATTAAAATCAAACTAGATATCCTGAAAAAAGGGGAAATATCAGGTAAATTTTCGCAACATTTTAGGGAAATTACATTTTTACATTTTCACCCAGCAGTACTAACCCTGTAGTAAAACCATTATTATCAGGTGCGACTTTAACGGTACAAAAAATATATATCGGTAATATCAAAAAGCGTTATCAGGTCATTATTAGAAAAAAATCTATTTTTTTCTCTGTAGAATAACAATAACCTGTAATAATTTTTATAATATGTCAAAGAAACCATAATAATACTATATAAATTTACAGATTTTTATTGTAATGTATTTTGCCTGCGTAATCACAAATTTGTTGGCCGATATTACGTTTCAAAACAGTTTTTCGCATTTTCTGCCACTTTATGTTTTTGTAGTTAACGTTGTTTGATACTAAACCCTCGAATTACAAAAGACCTTTTATGTTTAGAATGACCCAAAAATCTCATATAATATCTGCCCCGGACGAATTTTTTTTAATCCATAAAAAAATTTCATTTTTTAATTATTAATTAATTATAGTTAGAACAAGATTAGATCGGGCAACCCTTGTTTTTTGTAATTGTTAACATGCTAAATTACATATCCAATAATTTTTATCTATTAAACAAATCCGTGCAAATCGACAATAATATATCGGATCCTCTACTATTATAAAAGTAACACAATAAATATATCATTACTATGTTGGATGAAATGCATATATTTTTGTAGATTCCTATCAGTGTTGGAAATAAATTAGGCAACCTAGTTGCTTTGAGTAAGGTTTTAATTTAATTTTTTTTATTTAACCTTCCAATTTATTTACATTCTGTAAAACCAGCAACAATAAGTAAATGTTATGGTACCTACACTAGTGTAGGTGGAGGTGCACATTCGCGGACACGCTGTCATTTTATACACGTGTTCTTATGGAGTAAATGATTTCATATGCAGTCATGATCGCGAATGTGTTACTTTCTTTACGTATCGTACATCTAGTTCAATAGTGCCACAACTACAGACAATTCGAATTTTGGGTTAGGGCTTTAAAATTTTGCCTATATAATACCCCTTCCAATGCAATACAGCCTTAACTAAAATATTGTCTTTAATACGTACAAAGTAAGATACTTCTGTATTACACTATAGGGTAATAACGTGGGTTTCGAAATGGCCATAACTGTAAGATGTGGCGATAATACACACTGCCACAATACAACCGATATAATTCAATACGTTCAATACGGCCACAACTGCAAAAATCAATTGATTTTTTACTTTATCGTACTACATACGCAGTATGAGTATAATAGATAAAGTTATAGGATCGTGCAAAATTTTTTTTTTAGATTTCACTTTTTTTCGACGTTTTGAGTCCCCCTGAGTCTAAAAAGCAAATAAAAAAACATGTCGGAAGTATGTACGTATGTACGTATGTACGTACGTATGTCGCCACCGCCCAGCAAAAAGTACTGGACCGATTTCGATGAAATTCGGTATGAGTAAGTTTAAGAGAATTTTGTCAAGAAACTAAGCTTTTGAAAAAACCTCTCAAAGGGGGGGCCAAAATAGGGGGGTTATTTGGGGCCCATTTTTGCAAATTTTGACCGAAACGAATGAAATTTAACTTAAAGTTAGCTCATCGATAGGTAAATAGAAATACGGAATTTGACATTTCCAAATCCAAAATGGCGGCCAGCATGTCCGACCGCCCACCCGATACATTTCCCTACCAATCTAAAAACTTGTTTAAGATAAATTTAATTTGAAAAAACATTTATATAGCCTAAAAATGGGGCTATAACAAGAATATTATCGTTTTTCAGAAAAGGTTATGGGTTGCCTATATTTAAGGGGTCAAAATTTGACATAAATTTGAACTAAATTTTCTCAAAAATGACTCCAAGGAATTTATTTATTTTTTGACGTATTTTTGATATCCTATCGTTAAATTGAATAACATTGGTCAGATTTCTTAACTCCTCATAGGAGGGGAGTTATGAATTTTTTATAAAAAAATATTCGAGTGCCCGTAACTACCTCTGTAATAGAAACTAAAATTTGAAATTTGGCAGACACATATAGTACTTTGTTGTCTATTAGCACAATAAATTTTACCTACAATATGGCTTCCGGTTTAACCGGAAATGAAAAAAAATCTTAATTTTTTACATACGCCCTGTATATTTTCACATATTTTGAAAGAATGTAAACTTATCTTTCCAATGACATAAAACTCATTGCTATAACTCAAAAACTCGAAAAGTTACAGAAAATTGAAATTTTGCTAGAATCTTGTATGTGTCCCCTCTCACGCGATCATAGCAGAGCATTATTATAGGGCAGTCAATGAGGGTATTTGGCTCCGAATTCCATCCTACTACATCGATGTACTTAATATTTTTACAGTAAGTAGGGAATAGCTCAAGAAACAAAATCTACCCTATATACTATGGCGCTTTTATCTTGGGGCAATTCCCAACCCTTCAAGGGGGTGGAAAATTTATTGGTCAAAATAAGCATGGAAGTGGCTATAGAACCTATTTTTAAGCAAAAACTGATCTATACTTTTTTTTTTGAGAACTCAATACTTTTTGAGTTATGCGTAGTTGAAAATTGGCCATTTTCATTTAAAAATGACACGTTTTCGGACGGTTTTTTGTGAATACCTTAAAAACTATGCATCAAACTAAAAACACTATATAATTTTTTTTTAATTATAAATAACAAAGAGATTCGTTCCTTCGTAAATTTTCTATTTATAATACAAAAAGAGATATGGTAGGTAAAAAGAGTTTGTTTTTTGGTGCATGCTCAAAGTGCTCATGCTTTTGTAGTGTTTGAAAAGGCCTTTAAAACGAGCACTGTTAAATGTCGGTTACATTCAAACTAAGCGAGATATGGTGCAAAAAAATATATGACTAATGTACTTTAAGGAAAAATGAGAAGTACATACATTTAACCCCTCATTCACCAGAATTTAAATGCATTGTTTTTCTTTTGCAATACCTCTTAATATAGTGTTATTTCTACTTTCAAAAAGTTGGACGGGTGAAAAAAATAAGATCAAATTATAGAGCGCATTTTTAAATTTTCTTAAAATTCTTCCTTTTGCTCCATGCAATTCGAAAATAAAAATGTTCTATCCCCGAGAAGTGGTGAGAACCGCCCCCCATGATAAAAGCGCCATAGTATATAGGATAGACTTTGAATTAGGAGATTGGGCTTTGGGCTACTCCCAAAATTTCATTACAATCCATGCAGTAAAATGCAAATATTGTAAACTATTAATTTCTCAGGAAAATGGAATAATTTGAAATGAAAGTATGACTAATATTCTATTGATTTATGCAATAATCTATAGTGTGTCCCCGAACATTTTCTCAAATGCGGGAATTAATGATGCGTAGAACCATAAAATATTTTCAAGTATACAAGGTGTTTCTAAAATATCAAAATAACGAGTAACTGTTATTTTTATAGAATGCCAGTATCTAGTACGATAACGATAATAGATCGGTACGATAAAGTTCTCGGGCGGCCCTTCCGTCCAGCGTTTTCATTATATTGCCGCCTTATCTCCTAGGTATCATTTTATAAATGAATTTCTTCATAATGCAATATCACCATAACTATCAAAATACAATTAGCGTTTTATTTTTAATAGATTGTAATAAGATCCAGCGAATAACTTTATAATTGGCTAACTAAATTGTAATTATAAAGCCCGTCAATCTCAAAATAAATCATTTACAAGGCATAACTCGTTTGCTACAGAATGTTTTGCTCATTTCTCGAAATTATTATGTTTTGCACTTGTGGCACTATTGAACTAGGTGTGCGATATATTTCACATAATTATAAAATTGTTTGACTCTGGAAATTAGGGCACATAATTAAAATCGTGATGGTAGATCACTGAGTGTTTCCGTATAAATCTGCGTCTAACTGGTTGTTTTATCAGGTTTCTCGCTAATACGTTGGGATGTTGTGTTAATCTGCTTTCGTATTTCTGAGCAAAGTTACTAATTATTTTTTTACCGCTGCAATTTCTAGGTCGTGTTTAATAATATTCTTTGTAACATACCATAAGACATTTGTGATAATTTGAAGAACCTTTGAGTGGAACCTCTCCAAGAGTTCAATGTTGGAGTTTGATGCAGTACTCCAAAGTTGGATTTCTTAACTTCATATTGGCTTTAGTATTGCTTTGTAGACAAGTATTTTATTACTTATTCAAAGTGATGACTTGTGGAGGGAAAGAAACAGCAAAGACCCTACCAACTACCGTACGCATCTAAACATTCCGTATATGTATTTGGAACCTAGGAGTTTTCTATTGGTTCGTTGCAGCACGTTTAACCAATAGGCGGCGAGGTCCCACACGCATATACGGAATGTTATTCGGTTTCAAATTCATATACGGAATGTTAAATATTCGTACACCGAAAAAGATAAGTTTTTATTAGAGTCTGTTAAAAGGAGATTAATTTTAAAATACTTGTTATTGTATTATTAAATAAAAATAAAACAATTATAGTATTTGGAATGTTATTTGGTGCGAAATTCATATACGGTATGTTAAATATTCGTAGAACAAAAATACGATTTTTACTAATGCCAATTAAAATGAAACTGGTTTTTAATAATATATTATGCAACTAGCATTTAATGATGATTATTATGAAGCGAGTATAAGGGATATGAAACGAGCTGCCTAGCGGCGAGTTTCGTATAGAGTACGAGATTCATAATGATAATGAAATGCAGGTTGTTTACACGATTTTTTCTATAATCATTCACAAAAAAATATATTCAAATTTATTAACTTTGTAACGCAAACAAATTAAGTAGTTTTCAGTATGACAGTTTGTTTACATATTAAAAACTGTCGAAGAGTATGTATTTAATTCGCCATTGGTTACTGCGCTTGTGCCAACTTTATCGCAAATGTCATATCGCGATTCTATTGGTTAAAAATCTGTATCCTAATGAAAATATGTATCATAATGAAGTTCATTATGATACAGGTAGTGACATCATAATTGATATATTATAGCATGAGAATAGAAAAATTATTGTTAAGTTATTATTAAAGATCCACAAGGAAAAAGGTTTTCCTGTAGTTGGCTGTATACCATATAATACAAAAAAAAACGAATAAAGTCCTTTATGAAAAGTCTATATTTAAAATCCCTAAAAAGGGCTACATCACAGAACTAGTTTTAGATTGATTGACCAATCATCATCAGTGCTTTCGTAAAATGAATATAACCTGATAAAATGATGCAAAAGTTTTAAAATTTTGAATACGTTTAAAAAAAGTTGTAGGTTATACTCACGTGACCTTAGCATGCTAACCACCAAAATATAATATTACAATTTTTATTTACATATATTACATAATTACAAATATTTTGGTGGTTAGCATGTAAGATCACGTGAGTATAACGTACAACTTTTTTTAACCGTAGTCAAAATTTTAAAACCTTTGCACCATTTTATAAGGTTATATTCATTTTACGAAAGCACTGATGATGATTGGTCAACCAATCGAAAACTAGTTCTGTGATGTAGCCCTTTTTAGGGATTTTAAATATAGAGCTTTTATAAAGGACTTTATTCGTTTTTTTGTATTATATGGTATACAGCCAACTACAGCAAAACCTTTTTCCTTATGGATCTTTATTAATACATTAACAATAATTTTTCTATTCTCATACTATAATATATCAATTATGATGTCACTACCTGTATCATAATGAACTTCAATATGATACAGATTTTCAATATGATACATATTTTCAATATGATACAGATTTTTAACCAATAGAATCGCGATATGACATTCGCGAAAAATATGGCACACGCGAAGTAACCAATGGCAAGTCAAATATATACGCTTTGACAGTTCTCAATATGTAAACAAACTGTCAGACTGACAAACTACTTAATTTATTTGCGTTACAAAATTAATAAAGTTGAATATATTTTTTTTTGTGAACGATCATAGAAAAAATCGTGTATACAACTTGCATTTAATTATCATTATGAAGCTCGTACTCTACACGAAACTCGCCGCTAGGCGGCTCATTTCGTATCCCTTATACTCGCTTCATAATGACCATCATTAACGACGTTCTACAGCTTTGGCAAAGAATTAAGGATTTTCATGAAATTTTAGTATGTTATAGTTTACTTCAAAAAACTAAGATTTGATTGTTTAAAAATTATTTTACCGTGCCGTTTAATTACTATTAAGGGTCAAACTTAAGTTTTAACATGGGCTCTTATGGGAATTCTTAAAAAGTTAATAACTTTTGACCCAAATTTACGATTTTTAATTATTTGTGCTTAAATTATCTTTCTCTCTCGCATTGTGGTCCGCAAAGCTCTACTTCAACCCTGTTATATCGTCTGTTAAATTTTTTACTTTTGTTTTCTCTCTTATCCATTTGTTTGATTTTCTGTCTTGCAGTTTTATTCCCAACATGGATCTTTCCATTTTTCTTTGAGTTATTTGTATTTTGTTTATGTTGACCTTTGTTAATGTCCATGTTTCTGAACCATACGTCAGAACAGCAAGGAGGAAGATTATGTCTTTATTCTTTTTAGTATCCATCTTAACTTTCCAAACGCTGCCCACGCAAATCTTATTTTTCTTTGTACTTCAATTGTTTGGTTCTCTTTATTAGCTTTGATTTTTTGGGCCCAGGTAATAATATATTTGTCAACAACCTCAATATTTACGTTATTTATATTTATTCTGTAATTTGTATCTGTCATGATTTTTGCTTTACTCATGTTCATTTTTAATCCTGTCTTCTCTGATGCTTGTGCTAGTTGAGTCAGCATTGCGGCTAGTTCTTTTTGGTTGGTTGTAATAAGAACAGAATCATCGCAATATCTGAGATTGTGATTGAGTTTCTTTCCTTCTATGTTGATACCCATGTCTTTCCATTCCAGTTCTTAAAGACGTCTTCCAGAGCTGAGGCGAAGAGTTTTGGGGATACGACATCTCCTTGTCTTACGCTTCTACGGATTGCTATGGAATTAGTTTATTTGTTTTTACTATAAGAATGAGGGGCACCTTATAATATTAACCTTATCCTCGTTTTTAATCTTAATTTACTTTTCCTGCCTGTGAGTTCTCTTATGTTGTTCTTGCCATGTTGGCCTTCTGGACTGTGGTTTCTACATGTTTTTGGAAGGTTAATCCTTTGTCCATGATGACACCCAGGTATTTGGCTTCATCTTTTCACTCGATGGGGTTGTTCTGCACCTTCAGTTGTTCTTCTGGCTGTTGTCTTCCTTTCTTGTATAACACGGCTTGCGTCTTTTCGGAGTTGATGGCTATCTTCCACTTTATACTCCATTCCTCGATGTCTTCTAACGCTGTTTTCAGGTTGGTCACTGTTACATCTACGTTTCTGTGTTTGGCCGCTATCGCTGTGTCATCGGCATAGAGACTCATCGCGGTACCTGGTGTTCTTGGTACGTCTGCGGTGTATATTGTGTACAGCAGTGGTGACAGGACTGCTCCCTGTGGCACTCCAGCCTCCGGGTTTCCGAGCTCGGACAGGACTTGTCCTATCCAAACCCTGAAACTCCGGCCGCCCAAGTACGAAGAGATCAGCCTCGTCATCGCCCCGCTCTACCCGTAACCTCGCATTTTGTATATGAGCCCCTTATGCCATACTCTGTCGAAAGCTTTGCTTACGTCCAGGAATGCTGTTCCAGTGTACTGCTTGTCGTTGAATCCAGCTGCTATGTACTCAGTTAGTCTGAGTACTTGTAGCTCGCTGGAGTGCTCTGCTCTGAATCCGAATTGAGCTTCTTGGATTATCTCTTATCTGTTTGTTTCCGCTTGCAGTCTGCTGAGAATAATTCTTTCAACTATCTTGCTGATCGCTGGAAGTAAGCTGATTCTGCGAGAATATGTGGTTCTTACCAAGTTTTGGGATCATAATGACATGGGCCTCTTTCCATCTGTTTGGTAATATTTTAAATCTCAGTATTGCGTTCACTACGTTTATTAAATACACTATAGCTCTTACAGGCAAGTACTTTACGGCTATATTTGTTATTTGGTCTAGACCAGGCGCTTTTCTCGGTGAACTGTTTTTATGTGTTCATTTTTTTTCCGGTGACGTTGGGGAATGATATCTTCTGGATCTTCTGGTCTTTCTTTTTGCTCTTCCACTTCTTCCATGAAGTCTACGTCCTCGTCTGGATGGTAGTTTAACCTGCAATCTCTTTCGAGTGTGGGCCTCATCACCTCTGATTTTTCTTCTATGGTGTATACCATGCCGTTTTATCCATGTATTGGGGGATGGGCTTTATATCGCTTTTTATTATTTTATGGAGCTTCCAAATATTTTTCATGTTTGAGTCTAGTTCTTCCATCCCTTGTACGTAGTTATCCCATTTTGCGCTGCGGTGTTGTCGAAGAGCGGTTTTGACCTCTCTGTTTGATGTGTTTGCCCAGGTTTTGTCTACTCGGTTTCTTGTTCTTCTGGCTATTTGCTTCGCTCTGTTTTTTCCCTTATCAAGTCTTGTACTCCTTGTGCTATGTCTTTAAACCTTTCCGTGTGGATCTCGACTTCTTCTTCTGTTGTGCTGTTCCTAATTGCTTCCTGAATGATGTTTTCTAGCTCTAGGACTTTTTCTTCTATTTGTTGTGGGTTATTTATAACTGGCACTATAATTATTCCTTCACTCACTAATCTTTTATAATTTGTTCACTTTATTTTATTTTTCACTCTTTTCGATGGGTTTGTTTCTTCCCATGTTCCTAGCTCCAGTAGAATGGGGTTGTGGCCTGATGTTCCTTCTTTAGGGTGAGTAGTTCTGCTTGTAGTCCTAGGTTTTTAGCAACAACGATGTCTATGTGGGTGGGAAGTCCATTTCCTGGATAATGGGCTGGTTCTTCGTGGCCCATTGCCACTGTGTCTTCGTTATTCTCTAAATAGTTGTTTAGTAGTCTTCCGTTTCTGTTCGTAGCTCTATCGTTCCAATTTGGGGATCTCGCATTTAGGTCTCCCATTATTATCGATGTTTCGGCGAGGTTTAGGAACGCATCTAGGTCATCGTCCATGAATGGGTCTTGCGGTTTTACGTAGGCTGATGTTATTTTGACTGCGCCTTGCCTCATTTTCACTTATATTGTTGTTGCATGTTTACCAGTCGTGGAGTGGTGAATCTTGTGTGTTTAATTCCCTTCTTAACTAGGATGGCTGTTCCCGCTAATCTTCTTGTGAGGTCGTTCCTATATACATCGTACCCAGGAAACTTTAGGTTGAAGTTGTTGGTAAGCTTTGTTTCCTGTATTGCTACGATGTCCATCTCGTATCTGTTGGCGAGTTCGTCCATGATGTTTTGGTTCGTTAATATGCCGCCCAGATTCCAGGAGCCTATCCTCAAGTATCCCCTGTCTGCCTCCATTAAATTGTGGTAGTTTATGAATTACTAAAATATGTTAATTTTCAAACAGATCGAACAAGAGTTTATAAGTTATTCAATTTGTTTATCCCAGAGATCGATTATTTAAACAACTGCACTTGCTTAAATAGTCACTATAGAGATATTTTGTAAAAGTACTCGAAAAAATACAATATTTTAGGGTTTTATGTTTACGGTCGGTACATTAAAAAAATCTTTATCATATAAATTAATAAAATCAATATTTTATTAAAATTTGTGATTAAAAAACAATTTGAAAAGGGAATGATTTTTGAGCTAATAAATATTTATAATAACTTTGACATTTTTTATGTCATACCGTTGTAAGTAGGCTCAATGAGGATCTCGTTGAAAAACACACTCTCCAAATAAAAAATAATTTTTTTGACCAGTAGGAAACAAGATAGTGTTTTTTTTAATATTTGTGCGATCTGTTTGAAATTTAGCACACTTTAGTAACTAATTAACTGCTACAATTGTTGGGTGGTTAAGTTACATGTTATTATGCAAAAATAAAGATATTAACATTTATAAATTTCTGCAAAATGAGGGTTATTTCGACTATCTCAGTCAATTATTTACGTGTTTTAATTTTGAAACTATTAAAATTAAAAAACATTATTTTGTAATCCACAACACGTATTTCAACCAGTTTTCTTTAAAATGTATAAGAAACTTTTATAGTCAAAACTTGATTTTTTCACTCGTCATGATTGAAAAAAAAAACAAAGCAAAATTAGCCGTACACCTACTCCCTAAATCAAATATCTTTTAAAACCTTCACTTACCTGTATAAAATTTTTCATGCCTTTCCCTATGGACTGGAGTAATACTATATTATCCATATTTGTCATTTTCTGAATTTGTCTTATTTTTTCAGTATGTACTTATTATTTTACAAAAAAAAAGGTTAGAATATAAAGAAACGGCTATTGTAAAATAAAGTTAATGTAATACAAAAATTCGAATTTATGTTACTTGTTATCATTTGCTTATTATAACAACTGAATTCGTTCGGGTATACATTTCGGGAAGCCTAAGAGTCGTGTCGTACGGTAATGATATTTTATTTCGGTCCCTAAAACATTTCAAGAATGTTAATATCCTTCAGAGATTTCCAAGTGAACGAGAATCGTGTCCAGTGTGACAATTTCGCTATACTAAAAGAGTGTTTTCGGCTAATGGTAGAAGCCTTTCGATTCGGCGGTTTAAGCTAATTTTCTTTGTGCAACCGATCCGCACAAATTTTACCCAACGCACAAAACCACATAAAGCTTTCCGAGGGATTTCAAGTATTTTTGTACGGTTTCGTTTTTAATCCATACAGACCAGTGAACGCGGCCCCTTTCGTCCAAGTTGTTCCTAGCTGTTTAGTATAGTGGAATATAAACAGCAGATATATAAAGCAGCAAAAATATTATGTTATAAAACTCTCTCGTTTTTGCCTAAATGTCAAAATAAGGATTTCAATGCTCAACGTTGGAAGTACGACAGGTAAAATAAGAGAGTTCCCCGATTTCATACAGAAGAAAAGGATTGGTGTACTTTGTGTTTAGTCGAGAAGTCATTGAAGTCGAGAAATCTTGAAGATGCATGCAAGTGTAGTCCGAACGGTCATAAATGGAGTAGGCAATATTTTGAATGAAAGAGAAGGTATGAGAGAGAAATGGATTTCTGATATGTTAGACGAAAAGCATGCCAGTAGGCTCGAAATAATAATAAATTCAAAAAAATTCATTCCAGATCATCAGTTTGGATTTCGAAAAAAGCACGGAACAATTGAGCAGGTTCACAGATTAGCTAACCAAATCTACAGGGATCTGAACGGTAAAAGATATTGCTCAGCAGCCTTCTTGGATATATCACAGGCATTTGACAAAGTGTGGCATAGCGGCTTAAAATTTAAATTGAAAGAACTCTTATCCTATCCCCACTATCTACTACTAAAATCCTACCTTTCGGACAGACATTTCTTCGTGAAACAAGGGAGTGAACTTACTGCATTACATCCAATATATTCTGGCGTTCCTCAAGGTCGCGTCTTGGGACCTATATTGTTTCTCCTTTATACAACTGATCTGCCAAGAACAAGAACCACCATTGTAGCAACATTCGCTGATGACACAGCGGTCTTGGCATCCCACACCAAACCGGCCTCAGCCTCAAAGAACCTTCAGACAAACCTTGATAAAATCCAAACGTGGCTAAAAAGATGGCGTATCAGAGTTAATGAAACGAAATCTACACAAGTGAGATTCATTTTACGCAGAGAAATATGTCCACCAGTAAAAATCAACGACTGCTACCTCCCACAAGCTGACGATGCTAAATATCTTGGCATTCATTTGGACCGACGGATGATTTGGAAGAAACATATATTCAACAAAAGAAAACAGCTAGGCCTTAAATTTAGCAAAATGTATTGGCTGATTGGACGCAAATCTAAATTACCATTGGACAACAAAATACTGTTGTATAAGGCCATTCTCAAACCTGTGTGGACATATGGTATACAACTTTGGGGAACCGCCAGTAACTCCAACATTGAGATCCTTCAAAGATTCCAAAACAAAGTGTTGCGAACCATCGTCGATGCACCTTTCTACATCCCCAACAGGGTCATTCTACAAGACGTCAAGTTGGAATCCATCAAGGAAGTGATCTACTAGTTCAGTGTTCGTTACAGTGAAAGAGTGTCAGTGCATCCTAACGTGTTGGCCAACCGCCTAAACGTGCCCGATGTCAACGAAGTGCGTAGACTTGGACGCCTGCTGCCTGCCGACCTGTCTACAGGCTCAGATAAGTTTTAGCTTTTAAGGTCATATAGACACCAATAAGTACTCTCATTGTCAAAAAAACACTAAATTTAAATTTAGCTAGTTTTTTAAAGGAGATCACTCACTGGAGTGATACTCTACATGTCAATCTCACATTTGTCAAAGCAAACGCTTATTGCCCTTCCGGCAGATTGCAGAATCCATTAGGGGTTATATAAAAAAATATATATTTTTTAAGATAATTTTATTTTTATAGTTTCTCTGATACCTTTATTACAAAGAAACTACACGGTTTTACACTTTAATATGTGTTTTAACTGACGACATGCGATACGTATAGACTTTCGTGCTATGAACCCTATAATGTGTATCCTGAGACTAAGGGGAACTTTTTTTAACTATAACATTTTTAATGTGCATGCCCCTACAGAGGAAAAAGAAGACGATGTCAAGGAAAAATTCTATGAAGACCTAGAAGCTGCATACCATTCATGCCCAAAGAATGACATCAAAATTATGTATGGTGATCTCAACGCAAAAATAGGAAAAGAGCCACAATACCTACCAACGATAGGTAAGCACAGCCTCCATGAAGTATCCAATGACAATGTTACATTGTTAGTTTGCATCAAATCTCTTCACTAAGTCCCTACCTGCTTAATCTTGTTATGGATGTACTGGCAGAGAAAGTAAGGAAGGTGGCTTCTTGGTCAATGCTCTTTACAGATGATAATCATCTTAGTAGAAGGGAGCAAAGAAATGTTGGAGGCATCGAATTTCTTGGAGAAAAATTAAGACATCCCATACAGGCAGCTGAAATATTGCAACAAGGCATACTTTTAACTCGTTTACTGCACATGACTCAAATCTGAGTTGGCTGTGATTATCTCTGTCTGCTCATGACTCGGATTCGAGTCGACGGAAGATCCGAATTAAAAGCATCAGTACTCTTTTAGCGCTTGAGTAAGATCGTTGTGTTTTGACGAGCGTGTGTATATAGGCACCATTCTATAACTGAAAAGTGCCTTTTGTTTGTGAATCGTAATATAAAGTGTGCGAATATGGATGAACAACAATCAGGCTCTTCGGCGGTTAAAAAACCTAAAATAGATAAAGTGTAAAATTCACATAAGACGAACTATTTAAAATCTAGACGAATCATTTAGTGATTATGACATAATATGCTACGTTCATTCCCAACAGAAGCTCAAGGTCACAGTTTCAGATGGCTGATCATAGAGTGTGTCGTGTCTTCGCAGCTTGTCATGGGTTAGAAATTAACTTCCAATGACAAGCTGTAATAACATGACACACTCATCGATCACGTGTCTCAAACTGAACTCGAGCTTACCTTGGGAATGAACGCAGTATAGATGTTAGCGATGAAGACTGAACATTCCGAAGATGATTATTCCCGTAATGTTTATCTTGATATATGCCAGAAAATAAGGAACGTTTAATTGCTGTACAGATGATGAAATATTTACTGAAATAGCTGTTATGTTAGGATATCATCCAAAGTATATCTCTAAAAAAATACTTGTCAGCACAGCGGTTGATTTCATGAGAATGCGTTGAGCAGTGATAGTGTTAATTGAGATATGTCCTTGAAGTATGATCATGTCCTTTATTTGGTCCGACCATCGTCATGGAAATCTTCCTCTGGATCTTCTGCCCTCTACGTTGCCTTCAACTATCATTCGTTCCATGCCTTCTCTTCTTTCAGTAATATATCCAAAATATCTCAGTATATTTTGGTTGATAGTTGTGATAAGTCTAATTTTTATATGTTAAGTTCGGCTAATATTGAATTATTTGTGCGATGTGCGGTCCATGGTGTGCGCAACGTTCTCCCATAGACCCACATTTCAAATGCCATTATACGTTTTCAATCTGCTTTTTTGATGGTCCGAGTCTCTGAAGCGTAGGTGACGATAGGAAATATTAACGCTCGAAAAAGACGTAATTCTGTGTTTTTTGTAATGTCGGAATTCTTCCATATTTTTGTGAGTTTGGCTGTTGCCGATCTGGCCATTATTATGAGTCTACGGATCTCGTCTTCGCATCCACCACTGTTAGTAATAACGGAGCCTAAGTAATTAAATTGTCTGACCACTTCGTAACCTGCCAAGTTTCTCATCTTCGTTTGGTTGTTTCTGATTCTATCGATGATCATTACTTTAATTTTCTGTATATTTATTTTTAAACCATATTCCGTACTCACCGTTCCTAGCCTATTCATAATTTCTTCCAGTTCTTCTAATAAAGAACGTAGAACTACTATTAGCGTAGTACATATTCACTAAATGTTACAAAAAAACCGCGAAAATCCTAATGCATAACAAAAACATTCCTAAAAATGATACTGCAAAAAAATATCTTGGATTACACCTTGACAAGGCGCTAATATGGACAACATACATCTGGATGAAGAGGAAGCAATAATTGGAAATTAAATTAAAAAAATACTACTGGTTACTCGGCCGAAAATCCACCTTCTCTTTATCTTACAAAATATTAGTGTATAAAGCAATCATCCCGCCCATCTGGACATAAGGGATTGAACTGTGGGGAACTGCAGCAGACAGAAACCTAGCAATACTAGAGCGATTTCAATCCAAGGTTCTTCGTGGCATCACAAATGCACCGTGATTCATTCCAAATGCAGACATTTACAGGGACTTGTAGATCGAGATAGTGAAGCAAATGATCGTCAAATGCAGTGATAAATATTAGACACGACTGGAAAAGCAGTCCCAATTAGCAGTGAATTTATTGGACAGCTCCACACAACTAAATAGACTGAACAATAGAACTTCTCTTGACTTACCATTTAGAAAATAAGTGTCTATACTTAGTTTAGTTAATAGTAATAAACCCACTAGGAGTTGATAATAATTGGACTAAAACTCTTCTTACATATGTACGTTTAACAAAAATGCTTAGCTTAGTGTTACTTACTGTGATGTAACAGATTGTATTTCAAAACAAATAAAAAAACCAAAGAGCACGCCTAATTAGTGACTATTTGACGAAATGTATTACTTGCCGTCAATACCAAATAAGGATCAGCCCTTACCTGTCTTCTTTAGTTTTTTGAAGTGAAAACTTCTTTAGGGACGTTGTGCACTTTTTGGATGGGGTAAAACATTGAATTCGCGACCGTCATTGCGACCGTCATCGCACTTTTTGGATGTGGACCGTCATCGCGACTGTCATCGCGACCGTCATCGCGACCGCGAAATAAATATTGTACGGATATATTATAAATATGTATGTATAAATATAAATTGTGTAAAAGTATTTAAATTTAAAATAAATGTAAAACCTATTTGTGCATGGGGAAAATGATTGATTTGGCGACCGTCAGCAACCGTCATCACTTCGGCGAAATAAATAATATTGTACGTATGTTTACATATATTATAATGTATGTGTGTATCAATTGTGTAGAAGTATTTAAATTTAAAATAAATGTAAAACCTATTTTCCGATGGGGAAAAAAGACTGATTTGGCGACCGTCATCGCGACCGTCATCGCTTCGGCGAAATAAATATTGTACGTATAGGTATATTATAATGTATGTGTATATAAATTGTGTAGATGTATTTAAATTTAAAATAAATGTAAATCCTATTTTTGGATGGGGAAAAAGGATTGATTTGGCGACCCTCATCGCGACCGTCATCGCTTCGGAGAAATAAATTTTGTACATAATATGTGTATAGGTATATTAAGTGTAGGTTTATATAAATTGTATAGAAGTATTTAAATTTAAAATAAATGTAAAACCTATTTTAGGATTGGGAAAAAGGATTTATTTCGCGACCGTCATCGCGACCGTCATATCTTAGGCGAAATAAATTTTGTACGTATATTATTATAATCTACGTATAATAATACGTATAATACGTATCTACGTATAATAATAGTAATATATAATTAGAAGTGAACACTTCTTTAGGGACGTGGTGCACTTTTTAGATGGGGAAGAAGTATTGAATTAGTGACCGTCATCGCGACCGTTATTACTTCGACGAAATAATGTTTTGAATGGAAAACTTTCTTAGGGACTTTTGCCCTTTTTAAATATGGAAAAGTGTTGAATTAGCTACCGTGATCGCTTCGGCGAAATAAATTTTTAAAGTGAAAACTTCTGTAGAAACGTCGCGAACTTTTTAGATGGGAAAAAAGTATTGAATTAGCGACCGTCACCTCGACCGTCATTGCTTCGATGAAATACATTTTTGAAGTGAAAACTTCTTTAGGGAGGTGTGAATTTTTTACATGGGGAAAAAGTATTGAATTAGCGACCGTCATCGCGACCGTCATTGCTTCGACGAAATAATTTTTGAAGTGAAAACTGCTTTAGGGACGTTTTGCACTTTTTCGATGGGAAAAGTTTTAAATTAGCGACCGTTTGCTTTAACGAAATAAATGTTTGAAGTGAAAACTTCTTTAGAGACATCGTGCTCTTTTTAGATGGAGAAAAAGTATTGAATTAGCGACCGTCCTCGCGACCGTCATTGCTTCGACGAAATACATTTTTGAAATGAAAACTTCTTTAGGGACGTTGTGCACTTTTTAGATGGGGAAAAAGTATTGAATTAGCGACCGTGATTGCTCCGACGAAATAAATTTGTGAAGTGAAAACTTTTTTAGGGACGTTTTACACTTTTTAGATAGGGAAAAATTATTGTGTTTGCGACCGCCATCACTTTTCCGAACTAAATTTCGTACGTATATATATTATGTATATGTATACATAAATAGCATAGAACGTACGCAACGCGTAATATAGGTATAGCACTTCTTTTTGGATGGGGAAAAAGCATTGAGCTCGTAATTTAGATACTGTAAGAAGTTTTCACTTCTGTCGGCACTCCCATGAGTGCTTTAATTTTTTTATATTTTTTAACTTTCTCTCGTTAATACATCAAGTATAATTATATACTTAACCTAGCCTATGTATACTCTAGAACACGTAGATATCTTTTGTGAAATATTCAACCATACTAAAGAATTTTAGGAGATTGTTCGTCATCTAGAACAAGCATCGGAAAACAGAAGTATCTTTGACTCGTGTCACCTGTATTATTAATTTCTTTTGATGTCTACGCATTCTTTACCGTGAGTAACAACCTTGAAACCCTTTTCACTCTCGAAAACATCCGAAGTATTTCATCTCTTTTGTTAGAGAAACGATGAAAAGTTTGACTACGCACAGACGTCGTCGAAGGGTTGCAGGGTGTCGGACCTTAAATTTTTATTGGTAATGTCGTCGATTACACTTGAATGAGCATTATATACCTATTTTAAAAGTTGCATTATATGTCGTAAAAATAGAATTGTTACTTATATAGCAGCGTCTATTTATACAGAGTGGCAACAGCAAAGCATAAATGCCAGCAAAAAACTTGTCGAAAAAAAAACAAAAGTCACATCATAAGGCGTTAATTCCATTTCAATACAATAATTGGGCATACAATAATTGTGAAATTTGCTTAGCTGAATTTTCCCAAAACGAAAAATATAAGTTACGTTGCCATGGAGATTGTAAACGGTATTTTTGCATCAAATGTTCTAGTCTCAACAAAACAACGGCAAAAGGTCTACTGGGCCCAAAAAATTGTCATTTAAGATTATTTTGTACATTATGTGATTCGCCTAGCGTCAGATATTTAAATGAAAAATAAACGATTTATCAAAAAATCAAATACCACAAGAGAATTTTGACGCCTTAATTAAAGTTACAAAAAAAGTCACTGATATTTTGCCAATTTTCATCGAGACATATGATTTATTAACCAAAAATGACCGCAAATTAGACTATCTGACAAAAAAATTGACGAGATCCATGACTTAAATAACCGGCTAAATCCCGAATATCTTTTAAAATCGATAAGGCAGATGGAACAAGATATCTTTAATATATCGTCAGTTTTTTTCGGCTGTTCCAATGACACAATTAAAGTCCAAGTCCAAGATTCAAATTCATCTGAAATAAAATTGGGATTAGACAGGCTCTCCTCAAACATAAGTGAAATATCTAATCAAATGCGTAATCTTTCACAGAAACTACCTGCTATACCAACGAAGAAAGAGGTAGTGAAGAGAAACATAGTATATGCCACCTCATGTACCCAAACTGAAGACACTCATTTCGAAGCTAGTCCAGTCAAAAAATCAAAAATTGTTGAAGATAAATGTCACTTTGTAGTTATAAGCAACTTAACCCCAATTTACACCCCTATTCAAGTAGTTCACTACATTAAAGAGAAGCTAGGTGTTAAGGAATATATTCGATGTTACGCCCTATTTCAAGATGCCAACACAGCAACTGGTTCCTCGTTCAAAATAGGCATAAAATCTAAAACGTCTATCGACTTATTATTTAATAAAGAAATTTGGCCACCTGGTGTCAACATTAAATGGTCCACAGAATCATCATACTCTGAACCAAAGACTTCATCTGAACAAAATATGAATCCGAAATACATCAGAAGCCCGGTTAGCTTGGAAAATCCAATTACGATTCCAAGCAATAATAAAAATGAAGTTGAAAACACAAATATATTTACAGACAAGCAGGCCATCACAGTTTAAAAATCAAAAGAGCTTTTCCGTTCCCATATCAATTTTATTAAGAAAGATACTCTGGAACCATCCATATATTTGGATCCTTTAACACCACCAAGAGTTAGGCTAACTAATAACTCGAACAGTCGATATCTCCTTGCAAGATTAAGGGAACCGGATATCTTAACAGCAATTAAAATACATCTTGCTTTTCTGCACGACCAGCCTTCTTCTCTATTTTATGATGGATACACCAACACCAGCGTCAAACTCTTTTTGGCTTCCGAAGGACAACCTACTAAGACCGAAGAACTACGAAAAGTTCTTCTAGAATTTAACCATGCCTACGGAATTGGTCCAGCTGAAGTGGAAGCTGATCTTGCCGCTTATAGGTAGTATCTCAGTTTGGAGAGAATTATACACCTACAAAAGTCAAGGGAATGTCACCGAAGTTATTATTCCACTGGCTCTCCAAAGCGAAACTTTTAAACAACACGACGTGTCCTGAGGGACTAGAAACCTTAAATTATTTTAGTGATGACAACTTTGGCATGGTTCTGATTATTATTCGTTCTATAAGAAATAAAAGTGATGAATTATTTTTGTTTCTGGAGGAATTAGGATTTCCCCCGATAGTTGCGGTTACAGAGCACTGGCTTGAAGTCAACGAGCCTTTTTTTGTAGAAAAATATACCACAATTGCCAGGTATGATCGTCCAAGTTCGGCTCATGGAGGCACCCTAATTCTCTCTAGAAATAATGATTTATCTCAGGTAACAAAATATAACTTTTTGTTAAGTAAATCCGCCTTTGAGTTTTCTTTAGTCTATAATAAAAATCTTAATCTTTACATTATTTGCATTTATAGATCACCTGATTCTACAGTGGAACTATTTTTTTTCAGAACCTGCTAAATTTATTAGATGACCTGCCTCATAAAAGCAGAAAAATTCTATGCGGTGACACTAACAGTAATAATTATGCCGCTGCTTGTGCTACCCAAGTGTCCCTGGTCAACATATTTGAATCGTATGGTCTCTCAATGCACGTTAATTCTCCTACAACGATTACAAAAACTACATCTACCATAATCGATTATATTGTCTAAGATTTCTCACCCCTTGATGTCTGCTCTACAGTTATTAATGCGGGAATATCTGATCATGAAGCAGTGAATACGAAGTTTAACATCTTCAGCAAACCCTCCTCAAAAACCCGACGTTTAGGTAGGATTCTTTCCTAAATTCTACCTAAACGTCGGGTTTTCGAGGAGGGTTTGCTGAAGATGTTAAACTTCGTATATACTGCTTCGTGATCTGATAGTCCTGCATTAATAATTGTAGAGCAGACATCAAGGGGTGAGAAATCTGATACAATATAGTCAATTATGGTAGATGAAGTTTGTGTAATCCTTGTAGGAGAATTAACATGCATTGAGAGACCATACGATTCAAATATGTTGACCAAGGACATTTGGGTAGCACAAGCAGCATCATAATTAATGTTGAAGTCCCTGCATAAAATTTTTCTGCTTTTATGAGGCAAGTCATCCAACAAATTTAGCAGGTTCTGAAAAAATAGTTCCACAGGAGAGTCAGGTGATCTATAGATGCAAATAATGTAAAGATTCAGATTTTTATTATAAACTAAGGAAAACTCAAAGAAGGCTTCATTTAACAGAAAGTCATATTTTGTTATCAGAGAAAAATTATTATTTCTAGAAAGAATTAGGGTGCCTCCAATAGCTGAACTTGGACGATCATACCTAGCAATTGTGGTATATTTTTCTACAAAAAAAGGCTTGTTGACTTCAAGCCAGTGCTCTGTAACAGCAACTATCGGGGGACATCCTAATTCCTCCAGAAACAAAAATAATTCGTTAGTTTTATTTCTTATAAAACGAATATTAATCAGACAATTACAACTACAATTACGAAAATAATTTCCAGGCTTTTCCCGAGGCAAGTTTTGTTATAAAAATTTTTTTCTCAAAGCTGTACTATAAACAGTTCCTAAAATATGGCCGAGAGCCTTTCTTATTGGGACACCCGGTGCAATATATCACAATACAAGTATTTTAAAAAGCTCAGTCTCGTCTTCACCAACAACTTGAACTAGGGATATCCCAGACAAATCATCATAATCGAATAACTTCGAAACGTATTCCAAAAAAACTTTATCCACAAGATAAAAGAAATGCGAATGGTGGAAAAAATACGAGTAGATAGTAAGTTATTTTCAATTTAAACTTCTCTAACGGATTTCTATGCAATCCCGCAGGTTTATGCAAACTTTGTGGGCTGTGAAACGTGATATTCAATATTTATACTGGAAGGTAATTCTATAATCTCATATTGTGATATATACAAAGCTTAGTCGTCTTTTTTTCAATTTTTTTAAACTAGATTTTTTTTTCTTGTATATTATGGTTAACTAATTATTGTATATTATTGTTAAATATTAATATATGTACACCAAAATGAGATCAAACATTTATTAAAAACCGCCAAAAAAATTATTATTTTTCAAAAATAATGCCTCACACACAGATACTGATGTACAAGCTCTCTGATTATTCAAGATTTCTGACGTCAGAGGATTGCCAAAACATTACAATATGACTTTTCATCATGGTCATGTTTATTGTTAAGGCATCATTACTAGATGCCTAGATGCCTAGAAGCTAGGCATCATTACTACTTGTCAGAGATATTTTTCTTTGTTCTTGTTTACTGTACAATTAATATTTTGATTATTTACTCTAATTAGTGATATGAATCGGTTTTCATTACTTGTCCGAATATATTAATTAACAACAATATTATCATAGTGTATAACCAATAAAATATTTAATTTAATATTTTAAGGCTAAAAATAACAGATGCATATATATATATATATATATATATATATATATATATATACATATATATATATATATATATATATATATATATATATATATATATATATATATATATATATACTGAATGCTATTCAATACAAGTAGTCCAGGGTAATAAGGTTTTTCCCATGACACTCGAGCAGCCAGGGTACTGAAGCGTTTTTTCGACAGGTAATACCTATAAGAGCAAATTGTAACTATTTCCTGCGTAGGATCTGGCGGCCATTTTTATTTATAAACAATTAAGTGTCAAAAAATGGCATTTTTTCCTTTTTTTTTCAAATCAATGGAAAACAGTGAAACTTATGCTTTTTTTAGTACAAATATCTTTGAGATTATGGAAAAAGCTCTAAAATGACGTATTACAAAGTTTGATATACTCATTTATTGTTAATATAATTGGGAAAAAATTCGGAATTGCAAAAAAAATTAATTTCGCAATATCTATTGTAAAAATTAGTGTACAGCTTTGACATTTTTTTCATATAAAGGTTCTTTGGTGCTTAATCTTTGATAAAAATTTCAAAGCGATTCATTCAATTGTTTAAATTTTATTCAAATTGCTTATCCCAGAGAGCATTTTTTTGCAATAACATAAGTCAGAAAAAAACGAAGTTAGAACCATTCCGCAGGTGTTAAATGAAAGAGCATGAGCTATATTTTCAAATTCGTTTAAAAAAAGCGAATAAAAATGCACTTATTAGTAATAAATAATTATGCAAAAGTATTGTAAATCTTTCTTTATAAACTTTTTATTTTGTTATATAAGAAATTATATATATTTATTACAATTTTTTATCCATTATGATATAAATAACATTACTTGGTAGCTGTGCACTTAAAATAGGGTAAAAAAGTTAATTTTTTTGAAAAAGTTATCCAAAAAGTTTATAAGGAAAGATTTACGATACTTTTGCATAATTATTTATTACTAATAAATGCATTTTTTAATTGCTTTTTTTAAACCAAATTAAAAATATAGCTCTTGCTCTTCCATTTGACACCTGTGGAATGGTTCTAACGTAATTTTTTTCTGACTTATGTTAAGGCAAAAAAATGCTCTCTGAGATAAACAATTCAAATAAAATTTAAACAATTGAATTAATCACTTAGAAATTTTTATCACATATTAAGCACCAAAGAACCCTCATTTGACAAAAATTTCAAACCTGTACACTAAATTTGACAACAGTTATTGCAAAAATATTGTTTTTTGCAATTCCGTTCTTTTTTCGCAATTATATTACCAATAAATGAGTATATGAAACTTTGTCATATGTCATTTTAAAGCTTTTTCCATAATCCCAAAGATATTTGTACTAAAAGAATCATAAGTTTCACTGTTTTCCATTTATTTGAAAAAAAAAGGGAAAAATGCCATTTTTTGACAGTTAATTGTTTATAAATAAAAATGGCCGTCAGATCCTACGCAGGAAATAGTTACAATTTGTTACTCTAGGTATTACTTGTCGAAAAAACGCTTCAGTACCCTGGCTGCTGAAGTGTCACGAACAGGGTATATTTTTGTCTTATTACCCTGGCCTAAAGTAAAATATTGTAGGTATATCACGAGATGGTTTATAAATAACTAAAAGCTTTGGATTTTTTTTATCTAAATTATGTGTTTACAGTTACTTTATAATTATATACACTCACCGGCAAAATTAACTGCCCACCTTAAAAATGAGTCATTTTTGATGTCCCAAATTTTCTTAACCTGTTGTCCGATTTAAGTGATGTTTTTAATATGTTATAGCCTTATTCTGTAACCATATCACTGTGACAATATTGTTGCTCGAAAGGTAAATTTTCATTGTATACCGGGTGTACCAATCAAACTGTGTTTTTTCTTCAAGTTCGCCTCACCCTGTGGAATATTCTAGCATTTATAAAATACTGAAATTAAAACCCAACTACAACTGTTATAGCATCGTGTGTTCTCAACTTTTTTTTTTATTCATTCACTTATGTTCGACCATAAAAAAGTTGAGTACTTTAACAATTAGCCATCTTTTCCGTCAATACAAGGTGTCTTTAAATAAGTTTGGCAAACTTTAAGGGGTAATTCTACATGACAAAATAATGACAGTTTGTTTTATAAACTTATGTCCGCAAATATTTCTTTACCGAGATAGGTTTTGAAATTTTTCTTACAAATTGACCATTTATTTATTGCTTTAAAACCGGTTAAGAGATGCCAATTAAATTTGGTAGGTTTTAAGACGTTGTTATTGCGCATTTTTTGACATATTATATTAAGAACTTTATATTTCCCACTGGTGCGCATATGGGTCATATTACCCGTATGCGCGCCAATCGTGAATTCTAAATTATTAATTGTATGTCAAGAAATGTTCAATAATTTAGTATTAAAACCCACCCAATTTATTTTACATATTATCAACCGGTTTTAAAGCAATAAATAAATCGTCACTTTGTAAGAAAAATTTCAACGCCTCCTATCTCGGAAACGTTGTATTTGAGGACGTGCATACGTTTATAAAGCAAACTATGGTTCTTTTCATGAGTATTTTTCAGTGCGTCACAGTTTTTCCATTTCTCTCTAACGCATTAAATTGTATGTGACAGAAAAAAACGCACGTCGCTGATTACATTTCGTCGGTGACATTTATAACATTTAATCTAGTTGTCAATGGATGGCGCTAATAATATAATATTAAATAATATTATATTGTTCTCTATAAAAAAAAATTTAATCTGTACAATTTATAAGACTATCTATACAAATCAAAGAAAATACCATTTTATAAATGCAATAAACAAAATTGATTTGTTTTTATACCAAATTGCAAATTAAATGTGACAACTGTCAGATTTAACTAAAATGTCATGTTAGAATAAATGCCATAAATGTGTATTTATCACGAACTAACCTTTTTTTCTATCATTTGTGACGCACTGAAAAATGCTTATGAAAAGAACCATATCATTATTTTTTCTTGCAAAATTACTCCTTAATGTTTGCCACACTTATTTAAGAACACCCTGGATTGATGAAAAACATGGTTAGTTGTTAAAGTACCTAACTTTTTTATGGTCCAACATAAGCGAATGAATCAAAAATAGAATGTTGAGAAAACATGAGGCTATAGTTGCGTTTTAATTTGAGTATTTTATAAATGCTAGAATATTCCATGGGATGATGCGAACTTTGAGAAAAAACACAGTTTGATTGGTACACCTGGTATACAATAAAAATTTACCTGTTTAGCAACAATATTATTACAGCGATATTGATAAAAAATACGGCTATAACGTATTAAAAAATCACTTAATCGGACAACAGATTTAGGAAAATTTGAGACATCAAATATGACCCATTTTTAATGTAAGCTGTTAACTTTTCCGGTGAAAATACTATGGTTATTGAAATAAAAATTTAAAAATAAAGAATAAATTGCCTCAACTAGCAAATTATTTCTTTTATTCGATAATTATAATTATGATCCCTATCCTAAAAGAAACAACAAAGCCGTGTCTATATGGAGTCTGTAAGTGCTACACGCTATAAATCATTTAAAGACAATACCATATTATTTTTTAACTTTTTCAAAGCCTTTTATTGATCATACACTATAATATATTGTTGCAAAAAATTAATATATTTCAGCATTATTACTAATATATTTCGGCAAGTAATAAAAAGCAATTGACACCATTAATAAATAATTATAGATATTATTAGATATTACTGGGGACAAAAAATATCTCTGATAGGGATTGCAATCCAGCAGCATTTTCAATTCAGCTGGAGTTTTGCAAGATTGGGCTAAATCCAGCTGAATCCAGCGCGGATCCAGCAAAATGTGGAATCAAAATAAAAACACGATTTTAATGTTTTTTTGTCTGTATGCTAAATTTTTAAACAACAGAAACATGAATTATTTAGTTTTCTTGAAAGTGATACCTTAAAAACATAGGCCTTACCTACTTCGCACAGAACTGCACATATAGCCGGTTACGGAGAAAGCCCTTCCGGCCTCTGTGCTGGTCGGTTTTAACCTTTAACTACACGCGCTGGCGTACTTTGTACGCCAGATATAAGAATTCTACTGGAAATATATTTAAAAATTTAATTTTTGACCTTGCTTATTTTTCTGACCTATCACTGGAATGTGCTTTACAATTTGGTTTTAGTTTCGTTATAATCGGCGTTCTGGAAAGATCGTAATTTACGTTTTATTATTTGTTGTTTCCGGTGGTGGACAATATACCGCAGGGTTATATTACTATAAGTCGTAATATAAGTACATATTTTAATTGTTTTTAGTCATTATGGCAAAAAACATATTTTTCTTTGTAAACAATACTTTTTCTCCTGTAAAAAATCACATTTAAAAAAATTTTTTATTAGTAATTTTATTTATCATGGAATCCAGTTATTCCATGATCCCAGTTATAAATCCCAATTGGCTTACTGAAAAGGAACTCCAATTATTCACTGATGCCGAATAAGGTTTATAACAAACAACTAAGTGTATTTTTTCAAAAAAAATTAAACAAATCCGGTGTTTTTAAGTGTATTTTCTTGTGGCGTACAAAGTACGCCACGCGTGTAGTTATGTTATAACTTGATGCGCGGGTAGTTAAAGGTTAAGGTCATCAAATAGTCATAGACCATTGACAAATAATCGCCTTTCACTTCTTCGGTCTCATAAACCGCCATTTACTTTTCCAAAATCTTTTCGTAATATTTTTGTGACCCAGTTTATTTTGGCTATAAATGTTTTCTCTTTCTCTACAAATTCTTGTTCCAAAGTAAAATTCACGGGCTCCGGATTAGTTACCCTATATTCTTCCATTCTCTCTTGCACTGGTTCCAGAGTTACTTGTTTATTTATAGGAATCAACAAATGTGTCTTCTCTTGTCGCATTGCATTCTTTTTCGGCATGGGGAGGTAACCAGGATTGTTTAGTCCTTTGTCATACTTTTTTTAATTTTATAAATACAGTAATGTACCTGTAATCTCAGAGAGGTGCCGTTCCGTGATTCTATTGCGTAGTGCTTCCGATAGATCGACATTAGAGTCCTGACTATTTAGTTTGTCTAAGACAAACTTCATGGTTGTGTCGGCCGTTAACAAAGTGGACTCTATTCTGCAAAGAGCTTCTACAGCCGGTTGAAAGTGGCAATTAACCCATTAATTATTGACCACTCGCCAGCAGAGAATTTTATCGCAGGATCAATGCATATCAACGCTTTATCGATTCAAACTTTTAAGCTACAGAAACTTTCCAGTATACTGAGCTACTGCCAGCCCGATAGAATGGCAAGTTGCCGACTCACGGCTTTGAATAAAGAGGCTAATGAAAACATTGAGTAACTTGTTTCGAATTTGATATGTTTGCGGATCCACGCTGCTGTAAAAAGCATGCTGTTCTCAGCATGTAAAAAAAAGCGCTGCTGGATCCAGCAATTGCAGTTTCTAATCTTTGACAAGTAGTAATGCGTAACTTCTCACTAAAATTCATATTCTAATGTTGTGGCAACGCTCTGACGTGAGAAATATTGAATGATTTAAAAATGATTTAAAAAACCGCATTTTTGTAGTAAACAAACTATACAAGCTCTTTGCTTAATGAGATCAGGGCCGCTATATCCATTGGGCAATAGAGGCAGTTGTCTAAGGCGGAAATTTATGAGAGGGCGGCAAAAACACTGTACAAAAAATATTTGAATATAAAAATTAAAATCGAATAACATTTAAGCACATCCATCAATGGAATATAAGTGGGGATTCATTTCTAGAAAACAAATTGCATTTTAAACAAACTAAGTAAGAAATTGAGAATGTTTATACATTTTTAAATTGCCTTTTCTTAAAACTATTCATCCAAAAAGGACAGAAGTCGTAAATTTAGGGATTATTGGGCCGCCGACAGCACTGCAAAGGCGGTGGGCACACTGTTCTATATATTTTTTTAAACTCAATCCTTTTGGGTTATTCGTGGTTGAAAATTTGCCATTTTCATTGAAAAATGTTGCCTTTTCGGACGGTTGTTTGCGAATACCATAAAAATTATGCATCTAATGAAAAAAACTATATTAAACATTTTTGTACCTTATGAAAAATCAAAGAGATTCGTTCCTTCATAACTCTTCTAGTGATAACATAAAAAGAGATATGGTAGGTGAAAAGACATTTTATTGTGCATGCTCAAATCGGTGTGTATAATGCTACCAATATATTTTGTAAGTACTGTCTGAAAATAATTTTAACCTTTAACTACCCGCGCATCAAGTTATGACATAACTACACGCGTGGTGTACTTTATACGCCACATGAAAATACACTTAAAACAACAAATTAGCTGTGGATTTTTAAAAAATGTTGCTAACTTTTGCCCTAATTGACGTAGGCTAACTTATTTTTTCCTAAGTTCGTATAAAAATGCCATCTTTTAGAATTTGCAAAAAAATTTTTGTACCGGCCATAACAAGAAAGTTATTCAAATTGTTTATAAGAAAAAATTGACAAGACTTTTGCATAATTATTTATTACTAATAAATGCACTCTTTATTAACATTTTTTAAACAGGTTTGAAAGTTTAGCTTATGCTCTTACATTTGACACCTATAGAGTGGTTCTGACATTCTGTTTTTCTGACTTATGTTATTGCAAAAAAGCTCTCTGGGATAAACAATTTGAATAAAATATAAACAATTGACTGAATCTCTTGGAAATTTTTGTCGAATTATCGAATTTTTCTAAAAATTTCTATCGAATTTTGAAATTTGAACTGATATTGAATTGAATATTTTTGTCGAACTTTTTTTATATGCTATTATTGAATTTTTTTCGAATCTTTGTCTAATATGTATACCCAGATTTAGCCATACGGCTCACACTCCCTCTAAGGGGAAAATTGACTCATCCCAGATACCTACGGTATCAAAAGGATTGAGCTCTGGTGGGACTCTTTCCGTGTTATCGAGACCGAAGGGACTTGGTATGCAGGTGTATCCCCCAAAAATTTTCGTACACATCTGGCCGTTGCGAGTAGTACAGCTTTCTGCATGGTCTTGTAAAGATGTACATTTAGATCCAGCTAGTTTATGCTTTCAAGGAGGGTCTTCGGAATGACTCCAGTAGTAGACATAATAATAGGTATCGTCTCGGTACCTATTAGAATTTCCAGATCTCTGTACTTGACGATCTTTTCAGTAAATTTACTACGTAGATTATTGTTGTTAGGTATCGCCACATCAATTAGTGTTGTTTGTCTTGTTAATTTATTAACTAGTACGAGATCTGGTCTATTATGTGCCACTGTTTGGTCTGCGAGCACAGTGCGGTCCCAGTTTAGCTTATAGTTGCCATACTCAAGCATACTCTCAGGGACGTATTGATAATATGGGAGATGGTCCGTTTGAAGAAGTCTTAGCTTGATCGCTATCTCTTGATGAAGGATTTTACCATTGCGCCATGCCGTTCCTTGTATTCATTTGCAGTAAATGCCTGTCAGCCCCCTGTAAGATGTTGGATAGTTTCTTGGGCTTGACATCCACATCGGCATCTGTCGTTTTGAACCTGAGGGTCTTTGACGATATATTTCAGGTACTTTCTGGTTGGTATAACCTGATCCTAAATGGCCAGTAATGAACCCTCCGTTTCAGGGAAAATCTTTCCATATGTATACTATTATTGAATTTTTATTAGCCAATTGTTTTTTGTATTGATCTTTATTGAGTATAGAGGTATATTTTCATCGATTTTCTGTTAAATTTTGTATAATATGAACTTGAATTAATATTTTTTGTGTGATAAATGATATATAAATTATTTTTTTAATAAATAATAATTAGTAATAACATAATATGTTGATATAAGAGTAGCATATTTAACGAACCGACCTGATAAGTCGAGATAAGGAATTTGGAGAAGAATTATATAGATTAAAGGAAGAACTAACAGTATTATAAGCTAAATATTATGAGATAATTTTAGACAATAAGAAACCCACTGCTCTTGTCAAATGTAGAAGGTACTAAGTGATTTATAGAAGCTAGGAAGCTTACTAGAGACCCACTCTGTGTTTTGAAGGGTACCTATTTTTTTTCATGATTATTCATGATTAAACAATGGATTCAAAACAAGGGATTGTGGTCGTGAAATATGTAGAAGAAGAAAGTTATGCCCACTTTTATTTAGGGAAAACGTAGGTTTCGGGGCTAGGATATGAAGTCATTATTATGATGTAATATGAAATAAAATGATAAATGATATATATGTTTGTTATATAAAATGTGTATATGAAAATTAATTATGTACGCTGTACAAGGATTGCTATATGAAGAAAAATGAAGAAATATATAGTTGTAGTACCAGAAAAGAAGAAGAAAAATAAAATATTGTTTGTAATGAAATACATGGAAAAATGATAGAAGATACATAAAAATTGTCAGAAATGTCAAATAAACAAACAGAATTAAGAATAAGTAAAGTAATCAGATAAGTACATAATCATTAAAATACATGTAAGAGTAATTAAAGTTGTAATTTTTGTTCTCTAAGATAAAGTAAATTTTAAAATAAATAATGAATTTAGGGTTTTTTCGCGAGAAGTAAGGAAAGTATTTGAATAAGAATAGACAATATCTTACAGTAACTGTTAGTATTAGAAAAAGACACCGAAAAGAAATTTGATTTAATCTTTATATGACAAGAGACATTAACATTAAGTGATATAAGGTCTATCTCTTAAAAGGGAATGATGAATAAATCTCTTTTTAAAACAAGGATATGTAATATAATTAGGAAACTCTGTGTAAAATATGTTTTAAGTTTTAAATAACTTTATCAAAATATAATATGGTATTAACCCGAGACGAAGACACTGACATTTGACCCTGAATTGGAAAGGTGATTTATTAATATTATGTCGGGTGTAAATGCAGTGTAAGTGAATTCAGTAATTGGTTATTGTTAGATACTTAAGTTGTAGAAATGTATTGGTATAGGTGTGTGAAGTTATTGTAAACAACTTATGGTTGAATCACCGATTGTTCGATTTAAATATACTGTTATCTGAACTTTAACTGAGTTTTAATCGATTTGGACCAGAAAGGCATTATCAACAAAGTTATTTAATTCATGGCGTTCCTGAATATTAACAAGAGAATCTTATGAAGTTGTGAAATAAAAATTAATAATGGAGACGGCGAAAATGGCCCAGGACCCAGGGACCGAATACAGGCAACCCAGTGAGCGGACAGGGAAAAGACACAGTGTTAAAATGTAAATAAGAATGTCTATTCCTTTTGAACATTGAATTTGAAAAATCTCTTTTCGATTTTGATTTTTAGTATGGTTATATCCGAATCGAATTAAATCTAAAGCTTGTCTTTCCTTATTTTATTTTACTCATATTTTAGTACTAAGGATGCACAGTTCTGTTGGAATTTTATCTAGATAAGCGGTCAGGTCATGAATGTATATTGTAGATTCTCCTATTGTCCGTTATTTATCGGCCTCTATGCTTTATAAATTTGTAAAGAGCTCAGGCAATAGATAGTCACCAAGGATTCTGCATTTCGACTTGTAGAGAATTTTCTCTTTCTCTAGATAGATGTCGCTAACGTGGCCGTACGCATATAATATTTTATTATCTTGCTTAGTGGGACAGTCGGAATTAGTTCGCTTCGGGAAACACCACAGGCGGCTCTGAATACTCTGAAAAGAAGAAACCTAGATCAGCCGATGGTCGTGGCCCCTGAATCGAATTAAATCTAAAGATGCCTTTCCTTATTTTATTTTACTCACATTTGAGTACTAAGGATGCAAAATTCTGTTGGAATTTTATCTAGATAAGCGGGCAGGTGATATTGTAGTTTCTCCCATTGTCTATTTATCGGCCTCTATGCTTTATAAATTTGTAAACAGCTCGGCAATAGAGAGTCACCAAGGATTCTACATTCCGACCTATAGAGCATTTTCAATAAATTATATCTAATCCAATCTATGATTCAGAAAAATCGATATAAAAATATGAATTTGAGGAAAGCCTTAAATTTCTCTAATTTTTTTCAGTTAATTATAAATCGTTAAATTTTTCTTTTTCACTGCTTCAACTTCGGAAAACAGAAATTATTCCAAAGTAGAAAATCCAAATGTTCCGAATTTTATCTTAATTTAAAAATTTGCCGACTTAGCTATAAAATGCATTCGACAGTGGATTAGCTGGAAGTGGCAAACCTTTCACTCTAGAGAGTCTTTTTTACCTTTTAGTGCTACAGTTTAAAACTCTCCACCCTTTTCATCTCTAGGTTTAAATGACATAAATTGTTTTCCCGTCACCATCTACGAGATCTGTTGGAAGACACGCGAGATATAAACTACATTTATAACTTTTTATATGTGCTCGCGCTAATGATTGATGGCAGGGCAGTTCATTATTCTTATCCATACAAAGAAAAAGAAAACAATTTACAAAATTGGAAATTTGCTAGGCCCTTGGGGTTCGCGAATAACCGCCATCCGATATTTTCTCATTTTAATGAAAGAAACAAGTGAGTCAAGAAAAAGCTTTAAAATGTGTCAGAGATATTAACGGGCTACCAACGATTTTATTCCGCTACGTTTTATTAATTTCTTTTGTATTTTAGTATTAGAATATGAAATTAGAGCAAGTTGCGCTTAATGATAGCAGGGCCGTAATAAACTCAGATATAGTGAAGTATTATATATTAAAAAAAAGGGGAAGATGGACCTGGCAAAACTCGAATGGGACAACAAGGAATGAAATAAATTATATACGGTATGCGGCAGAATAAACAGTACTGAAATGCGTATGCCTCAAATTTGTATGTGTCAGTTGCCCAAACGTACCGAGTGGTTTGCGAACGTCGTTATAACGTATGTGAATGTCGTGATAATGTTAGGTGCTTCAGAATGGTTCTCAATTTTGAAGAAAATTTTTGCATCGTGGGGTACTGTTTTCAGTCATACGGAAAAGGTCACTAAAACGGTCCAAGCTTAAAATTAACAATGGTTTCAGCAGGACGGGACAACCTGTCACACCACCAGGGAGTCTGTTCGAATACTGCGCGATCATTTTGCAAGTTGCCACTCACCAGAACTGACGCCACCTGATGCATACGTATGAAGAATATTGAAGGAGTCAGACAGATGCACCGTCTGCATTTCTAAATTTCGGACGAGAATTAAAGATTTTTTCGTACCAAAGGCAGTGGCGGATCTATAAATTTGCCTTGTGTGGGGGAATTTGCCTTAGGGGGAACTTCCAATGAAAAACCAAACAAAAAACATAAAAATGATAAAATCAGATTACGTAAAAGACATAAATAATAACTAATAGGCATTAAGCTTCTTTAATTATTTCCTAACTAGCGTGTTTCTTGGGTTGAATTTGTCTTTCTGTGGTTTCGGTTTCATGTCAGCTAATATATTTTTATGGTTGAACAATTTTTTTTCTTTAATTTTGGACCTTGTTACGGGGGAATTTTCCCATTATTCCCTCCCATAGATCCGCCAGTGGTCAGAGGGCATCTTTAACATCACTATTTTATCGGAAACGTCGTCGTGAATAATGTTTGCATGGCTATATATCATTTATACTAGATATATAAATAATCACAGATATTTCAATATTCATTTCGGTACTGTTTATTTTGCCGCAGAGGTACTGTATTATGCAACGACAATAATAATAATATCTTATGGCATTTTTGCCCGAGAGATCCTTTCGGATTGTTCCGGCGCCATTTACATCTTTGACCCTTTTTCAAGTAACTAGTGTCGATGTACACTAGCCCAGGGACCGACGGCTTAAGGTGCTCTCCGAGGCACGGTGAGACGGCTTGTATCATTTTTAGAAATGAAAAATTGTTTGTCTTTGGCAGGGCTCGACCCCACGTGCACTTGCGTATGAGGCCAGCGATTATGCCGTTGCGCTACGGCCGCTCACATGCAACGACAGAAACGTAATATTAGGTACAGCAGTGTTTAACCTTCCGATGACCAACCTTTTTTGTAACACGGATGACCAACGGGGGTCAAAAATGACAATTGACAAAAAAATTAAGTTGTTTTAAGAAATAAAATAATATATTCGTAATTTTAACGTTAGTATTGTATCAATAAATGATAAATAAACATTAGTAAAACATGTTTTTAATTACAACTGAATAAAAACAGGAATCATCGTTCTGAACTTAGAAATATAGAAATTTTAAAAAATATTAATTTACGTCGCCACAGCTTTAACAAACATTTTTTTTTCTATATTGGAATATTTCTTACATACATTTCCACATAATAGACGGTATTTACTTAATTTAAAATTGAAACATGGAAGGCCAAGGGAGTTCGTCTTTGACCCCAAATTCAGAAAAAAAAATTTTTCGTAAAATATAGCGAATTTTTTTTATTACAAAATATGAGGGTATCTAGAATGATATTAAAGTCAAATAAAAAAATAGTGAGTTTAAAATTGAAAATATTTCTGAATTTATTAAATAAAACCATACGTTGGGGTCCAAAGTTACCCCCTTGGTCATCCGAAGGTTAACACGATAAACACAGGTAGGTATAATAGAATGCTAAGGACACGAATAAGAATTAACACCTAGTCAGATAGAAGAAAACTTATAGATGCCAGGAAAAAAACAATAAATAATATAGACGAAATTAAACAGACAAAAATTGAATACGAACAAAAAGTGACAGAACGTACTGAACTAGTAGATAAAGATTCAAATCTTGAAATCCCAAATAAAAATTTAACGAATACTATAATATCTGTGGTAAAAGAATCAACCCATATTAAAGCCGATAAAGGTGAAAAACTCAGCAAGGAAACACAAGAACTCTTATGCAAGATCGAACGCTTAATAAAATAACAGAAATCAACAAAATAATTAAGAAAAAACTTGAGAAGACGTAAGGGAGTACAAATTAACACAACTGAATGAAACACTACAAGATAAGGAAAGCATACGAGATTGGAAGAAGAAAACAAGCGAGGGTTTGGTGAAATATAATTACAAAACTAATTCATGACCAAAACGAGGAAATTACAGAAATTCAAAAAATAACCATCTACTAGAAAACTACTACCAAAGATAGAAAACTAGTACCAAACATTATATGAGTCAAAAGCAAAACCACCACCAGGTAAAGGCGAAGAAAACCGAAAAATAGTTAAAAATTCCTGATCTGAAGATATGCAAAATATAACAGAGGACGAAATAAGAAACACAATGAGTGCAATGCGCAATAAAAGATCTCCAGGTTAAGGCGGAATAATATTAGAAATGATAAATGGAGGACAACTAACACATCATAAAAATGCTAAAAATTATATTTAACAAATGTATATGTGAAGTACCCACAGCTTAGTTTAATGCTCTTATGAACTTATGATACTCATATTCAAAAAAGGAAAATAAGTTTAAGTAGAAAACTATACACCCATTAGCCTCTTACCAGTCTTGTATAAGCTGTTTGTGAAGATAATTACATTGCGACTAATAACTAAACTGGTTAGTGATCATCCTCGGGCACAAGAAGGATTTAGAAAAGGTTATAGCACCGTAGATCATATAGAAGAAATAAGAATACTAATCGAAAAATCAAACGAATACAATATAACACTCTGGATAGCTATGGTACATTACGAGAAGGCATTTGGCTCAATAGAAATTTGGGCAATCCTAAATGTCTTAAGCAACAATTATTGTTGCTTGAGTTGATTATCGATATTCAAAAATCATTGTATATTTTTCAACGGCAGTGTTTATGACAATTCAACATCGCAAATAAGAACAGAAGGAAAAATAGAAAAGATAAAACTACAAAGAGGGGTTAGACAAGGATACCCAAACGATTTACTTTATCTCTATGAGAAGATAATATATGTTTCGAACTTTAGTATGGGCAAATAAAAGACGATGATAGCCGGCGAAAATCTAAACCAACTGAAATTTGCTGATGATTTTATGCTATAGCAAAAGACAAAGAAGAATTGCAGGAAATGGTATTAGACCTAAATACCAAATCAAAAGAACCAGGATTAAAAATAAATCTAGCAAAATACTAAATATCTAACCAACGAATCACTAGATAATTTTTCAGAATATAACTCTCGAAAATAATAATATAGCAAAGGTTGAGTCGTATTATATACTTAGGACAAAAATCGAACTGTCAAAGTTTAACCTAAAGGCTGATTTAAATAGAAGCTGTTCCTTAGCATGGGAAGCATGTGGTTGATTACAAACACTATTGAAATCAAACATACCCAATACTTTTCAATATCACTACGAATTGCCAGTTCTGACATATGGAGCTGACACTTGGGCTCTTAACAACAGCTTAGTCAACAAACTTTAAGTAACCCAGAGAGCTATAAGAATTGCTCGAATAAAAAAGAAAATTATATCTAAATATTTATTCATAATAATACAAAGTACAGACATAAAAAAGATATTTTAAATAGGACAAATTATTTGATATTCTACGTATATAATCGTATATTAATTATTTATGCTGAAAAATATTTATTACAAGGAGGTGATTTCAATGCACATGTGGGCCAAGCCAAGACAGGATATGAAACAATACATGGGGGATTAGGCTTTGGAACTAGAAATGAAGCTGGAGATGACATGCTAGAATTAGCAACAGCATTGGATATGGCGATTGTTAACACATTCTTTAAAAAGAGAGAAACTCAAATTATTACCTACAAAAGTGGACAACATCAATCCCAAATAGACTACTTCATGATAAGGAAAGAAGACATACGTGAATGCAAGGACTGCAAGGTAATAGTTAGTGAGACAGTAAGCCAACAACATAAGCTGCTTGTTCTGGACATCGAAGTAAAAAGCGAAACTAAACAAAAATATCGGAGAGGACCACAAAAAATCAAGTGGTGGATGCTAAAAGATGAGAAGGAAGGTCTATTCAGGGAAAGAATAGTAGAAAAAATATGTTGGAACATGAAAGGAAGCCCTAACACAATTTGGAGAAAAATGGCCAATATTATTAGAGAGACGGCTATTGAAATACTTGGAAAAACGTCAGGAAAGAAGTTTGAAGATAAAGAGACTTGGTGGTGGTCAAATGAAGTACAAGGAAAAATAAAAGAGAAGAGAAAATTATATAAAAAGTGGCAAGAAACCAGATCGGACATAGATCTTCAAAACTATATGGTCGCCAAAAAGGAAGCGAAAGTAGCAGTAGCAAAAGCTAAAGCAGAAGCGTATTCAAACCTATACGATCAACTTGATACCAGGGAAGGCGAAACGAAGATATATAAAATAGCCAAACAGAGAGCGAAGAAAGCAAAAGATTTTAATCAGATTAGATGTATCCGAGATGAAAATAATAAAATACTAGTTCACGAAAGGGATGTCAAAAAGAGATGGAGAAAGTACTTTGACAGCTTATTAAATGAAGAATTTGACAGACAGCCTGTAGAGTCAACGGAGACAGTAGCAGCAATGGTCACCAAAATAACCAACGAGGAAGTGGCTCAAGCGCTTCAAAAAATAAAGAAAGGAAAAGCGGTAGGACCAGATGATATTCCTGGGGAAGTATGGAGAGCATTGGGAGAGACAGGAACAAGGTGGCTAGCAGGTCTATTTAATAGAATTATGGAAGTTGGACAAATGCCAGACGAATGGAGAAGCAGTATACTGGTACCTGTTTACAAAAACAAGGGAGATATACAACAATGTACAAACTACAGGGCTATAAAACTGCTTAGCCACACCATGAAAATATGGGAAAGAGTAATTGATAGACGGATACGTGAAGAGACCGAAATATCCGAGAATCAATTTGGCTTTATGCAGGGTAGATCAACAACAGATGCAATTTTCATTATAAGGCAGTTGATGGAAAAATACAGGAGTAAAGAAACAAACGCTCATATGGTATTCATTGATCTTGAGAAAGCATATGATAGAGTTCCTCGAGAGATTCTGTGGTGGGCACTCAATAAGAAAGGAGTCCCTGGTGAATATGTAAAGATTGTGAGGGATATGTATGAGGGAGTAACGACTAGTGTTAGGACAGGTGTGGGAGAGACTGATAAATTTCATGTGAAAGTAGGATTGCATCAAGGTTCTGTGCTTAGTCCGTATTTATTCTCATTAGTTTTGGACCAGATTACAGCGAAAATACAGGGTAACATTCCATGGTGCTTAATGTATGCTGATGATGTCGTGTTAGTAGGAAATAGTGAAAGAGACTTAGATCAAAAACTGGAACAGTGGAGACAAGCTCTGGAGGAAAAAGGTTTAAAACTTAGTAGGACAAAAACAGAGTATTTGGAATGTTCATTTAAAGATGGAGCTACTACAAATAAAATGGTATCTTTGGATGGTGAAATGATTGTAAAAAGCAATAGTTTTAAGTACCTAGGATCGGTATTACAGAGTAATGGAGAAATAGATGGAGATGCATGCAGTAGAATTAGGGCTGGATGGATGAAGTGGAAAGAAGCGAGTGGTGTGTTGTGTGACAGAAAAATTCCAATGAAGCTGAAGGGAAAATTCTATAAAACAGCCATAAGACCAGCTATGATGTACGGAACTGAATGTTGGGCAGTGAAAAACAAAGAGGAACAGCGAGTGCATGTGGCGGAAATGAGAATGCTTAGATGGATGAGTGGAGTGACAAAGAAGGATAAAATTAGAAATGAGTATATTAGGGGAAGTCTAGGTGTGGCACCAATTGATGCCAAAATGAGAGAGCATAGGTTAAGATGGTTTGGTCATGTTCAACGTCGAGACGTTAACCACCCAATACGAAGAATAGCTGAAGTGCAGATTCCTGGAAGGAGTAGGAGAGGAAGACCAAAGAAGACCTGGGGGGAGACGATAAGGCAGGACATGTTGGTAAAGGGGATTAACATTGATATGGCCCAAGATAGAATTGTGTGGAGAAATGCAATTAGGGAAGCCGACCCCGCATAGGGATAAGGCAAAGAGAATGATGATGATGATGAAAAATATTTATTACAAATCTAAAATATCTTTGAACTTTGGACATAAAAAAAATAACAATTTTGATTTTGTTTCATTATAGTATAGGGATTATGATATTTTTCCGGCATTAGGGAAGGATTAAAATCATTAACTTAATTTTATCGAAAATGGGCATTGCGTATTCCAAAATTCAAAAAAGTGCTGATAGATTATTGCGTTTAATAAACAATTATGAACAACAAAAGATAATATTTATGTGATTATGTACATGGAATATAACATAATTTGTCATATTTAAAGTATATTTCTTATGTATAATATACTGCAGCTCTATATTTTGCATTATTGTGAATAAATACTTGGATAAATATATACAATAGTTTTCTATTTTAGTCGAGCAATTTGTATTTCGAGCCATTTTCATGTCGAGCAATTCGTTTTCGAGCAATTAATTTCGAGCAATTGCATTCGAGCAACTGACCTAGAATCAGGAAGTGTTGAAAAATAACAAGCAGATTCTAAATGATATTTTTTTGAATGTGCCAATAGCAGAGTAATGAGAGACTGAAGGAACATTTTTGAAAAAAACAACTTGTATATACAAAAAAGTTGTTGAACATACCTTCAATTTTAAAGGAAAAGAAGGTTTATTTGTTGGAAAGAAGGGGTAAAAATGTAACATAGAACAAAACAACGGATTAAAATAGATTGATTTAAAAGTCGGTAAAAAATATTGAAAACTTTCTTGCTATGGAATAAAACTTTACTATAAAATTTACGAAGCCAGAATATGCGAAAAAACGATTAATACTTACAGGACGAAAATAGAAAATAGAGAAAGAATAGAGAGTTACTCTCTCCCTATAGAGAGAATACTCTCTCTATACTCTATACTATAGTATAATCTATACACTATACTCTCCCTATAGAGAGTTACTCTCTCTCTTCCTATAGTGAGAGTACCTTTATGTGCTGCACTTTGGATCTTCAATGTTTATTGCAGATTCCAAGTAGTGATGCAAGTCCGATATATTGTAGCCGTAAGATTTGTACCTACAACTTTACGGTGTATGAGTTGGTAACACTTAATAACTCATACTGATTTTCATGGGACAAGCTAAATGATAAATAAACTGAAGAACTGAACTCTCTCTTTTCTTTGACACCTGCAACGGACAAAATCGTAATCAGAATATTCTTCTTCTTTAGACTGTTTGCATCCACTCCTAGATAAAGGCCTCCCCATGAGTTCTCCATTCTTCTTTGTTTTGTGGATTTGATGCCAGATGATTCTGAATCAGAATATTACTGCCTTTATTTTGTATTTAGTACAAAAAATCCCAACTTATCTTTGACATAACAGAAGGGGGGGGGTAGATAGTATGCATATCTCTATTATCAGAAGGGGACAAATAGCATGTATAGTGCTATTACAAAGGCACAAAAGTATGTTTCAGTTTACACCATGCATGACTGGCTTAATTAATATTTTCATTATGTCAAGGACGTACATCTACTAGAAACCTAATAATTAGAGTTGGGCAAATATGAAAATAAAAATGTATGAAATATGAAACAATATATAAACAACTGAGAAAGTAGTATCCGTTTTGTTTACAGGAATAATTAAAATATCTTCATATTTGATAGTAATTAATATTTTTATTTATTTTACAAATGGAGTTTAGGCAATTAAATATTGAAGTACAGTGTAACCCCGATAAGTTGGCCCCCGATTACCCGGAAATCCGGCCAACCCGGACCGATTTTCATCAGACAAACCTTTCAAAAATTCAAAATAAAAATGTATGTAATATAATATTTGAAAGATAATGTGTATTTGTGTAATTTGAACTATACGATAATAAAAATGACTCATGGCACATGGCGGCATGGCAGAGCGACGTTCATTGCCGTGAATTATCGGAAACAACAGGCACCTGTAGTAATATTCCTTTATTTATTTCAATCAAACTGTCTTAGCATTGTTTAAAAAAGACTAAAAGACTATTTAAAAAATTATTTTTTAAACAATGGTCTTAGTCTTCACTGTTTTAAAATAACATAACATCGTTCTGATCGTGATTGTATTGTGTGTAGTACAGTCTTGTATTTTTCGCTTTCGTTTGCTTAGGTTTGTGTTTACGTGTTTTTAGTAATTTAGATGTGTACTGTGAATATATATTTCATGTTATTTCAATTATAACGGAGTTTATCTGTAAGTATACCGTATTTTATTAATTTTTACCATATTCTCCGGCTAACCCGGATTTTTGATAACCCAGATCGGCCGCGGTCCCGATTAATCCGAGTTATCGAGGTTCCACTGTATTTAACAAATAAATGATATTACTTTGAATTGTGCTAACAATAGGTTTTATTAAAGGTTGTTTAAAATTAAAAAAAAAAACATGCCTCCTAAGTACATGTATTTTGTAAATGGAAAAATTTGTTTCTACATAAACTGATATAGCTAGGGAATTTTTCAAATTTACGATATTTGGTTTTAAGTTAAATGGTTCGTAAAATGTTACACCTAGTACATGAACTACCTATGAAAGAACCTGGTAAGGAACTATTTGCATAACATTTAAACCTATCAATCAAAATCGGTGTAGGAATCTTGAAAATATCAAGATATGACTGTGAAAGACGGAATATCCCCAAATATTTACAAAAGACTCTTGGTTTTCATGTTTACCTAAGAAAAAGCATGAGCATATAAACATAAATTAAAAGCACTTAATTAATTCTAATATAAAATATGTTTTTTTTTTGGTCAAATGAAGACAAACTAATGGCACCGTGTAAAAAAAATGTTAAGCGATCGTTGAGTACACTATTGAATGCTCTGTTAAGGTCCTATTTTTTATCACAAAAAATTGAAAAAATGTATGAGAAAAATACATCAATTTATTGCGAACTAGCTTTGTGTCGGCACGTATTAAAAAAAGACATAAAGTAAAGTAACGCATAATACGTAGTATCTACTACCGGTTTTACCACATATTGAGTAGTAAATTTTATTCATAGCTCTTTGTCATAGCGCTTTGTAATATCCAAGTTGAAGCATTGTTGATTTTCGGCAATTTTAAATCACAATTCACATTTAAAAAGGCAAGCGTTACCGGTTGCAATTTACAACAAAAGGGATTTTTAAAATTGACCATCCCAATAAACGTTTTTACCTAGAGGTATAAATTGGCAGATTTTGTAATATAAAAGAACAAAACTATAATATCAAGAGATATAAGGCTTATTCGCGCTGTATACTCCGAACGTACCCAGATGGAGGACACATGCGCATTACAAGATTGGACGTTCAATAAGGTCGAATATTTTCCTCCGAAAAACAAAGTTAAATATTGGTATTTTCAATCTATTTGTTGATTTATTTCATGAGTATCTATAGTTACAACTAAAATTTGAAGTTTTATGCATTTTATGCACACTTTTGTAAAATAAATATGCAAATTTTGACATTTTTCTATTTTTATGCATAATATGCAAAATATGCAATTTGCATATTTTCCTAACTCTAGAATAATGAAAAATAGGACAAGAAATCCAAATAATGGTAAAAAAGTTAATTAACTACAAATAAAATTCGTGAAATATTTAAAATTCAATCCAAGCATTGTGTTGTACAGGTCCGACCACCGTTCTGACTACAAAGAAATAATTAATTTATAATTGACCCTTAAAGATCGCTCTGTTAGTCTGAGTCAAATATATTTATAAAGGATATAACATCCACCAAATCCTCGGTTCATAAGTTAAAAAAAAAAAACATTAAGCGACCCGGAAGTGCCGAAAAAAAAATGTTTTTCATAAGTTTTTTTTTTAATTTTCGCTTCATTTTAACAATTTTTTACAAAGTTTTTCGTTTGTAATGATATTTACTTCAATATTTATCCGCCAGTAAATCATTTTGAAATTCAGATGATATTTCATATCAAAACAAAGTTTAAAACCTCTCATGATACCTTTTGATATCTCAAAAGTTTAAAAAGTGGAGTTAGCTTGTTTTGGCAGGAAGCCGACGAAATATGAAACGATACTTCTTTATTTACCTTCATCATTCAGTAAAAGGTCCGAATACAATTTAGATGGGTTTTATCATAATATAAATGATTGTTTAGTCTTTATATTTTAAGCATATGTTTGAAATATTTCTATACCGGTTGTCCACTTATATTTTCCCCCATTTTAACTGCCTATAACTTCTAAACGGCTCAAGATAGAAATATGCGGTTTTCGCTGATATGTTTTATTTTAGTAAAAGTTTTGTCTGAATGGACTGAATTTTTTATATCGCTTTCAAATACGAAAAAGAAAATGGAGGATTTTTGAAAAAAACGTTGTTGACTTTTTTTTAATGGAACACCCAGTATATTTTTTTGCAAATTGAAAGAAAGGTCATTCATCTATCCAGCGATATAAAGTTTTTCAAAATCGGTTGTCAAATCACTGAGTAATTAATTTTTAAATGAGAGGTGCAACGTGGATATCACATACCTAAATAACATAACTGAGCAAAATGATATTATGTTATGTGATTTCCACATTTCATCTCTCATTTTAAAAACTAATTGCTAAGTCATTTGGCAACCGATTTTAAAAAATTTTATATCGCTGGATAGGTAAATGACCGTTTTTTCCAGATACAAAAAATATACTGAGTGTTTTAATAAAAAAAAGTCAACAACGTTTTTTTTTTTCAAAAATCCGCCATTTTTTGTTTAAAAGCGATATAAAAAATAGTCACTTACCTAAAAACTTGAAAAAACGGTCATATATCTATCCAGTGATATAAAAAATTTTAAAATCGGTTGTCAAATGACTGAGCAATTAATTTTTAAAATGAGAGATGCAATGTGGAAATCACGTAACTTGGTTAGTTATGTTATTTAGGTACGTGATATCCACGTTGCACCTCTCATTTTAAAAATTAATTACTCAGTGATTTGACAACCGATTTTGAAAAACTTTATATCGCTGGATAGGCGAATGACCTTTCTTTGAATTTACAAAAGAATATACTGGGTGTTCCATTGAAAAAAGTCAACAACGTTTTTTTCAAAAATCCGCCATATTTTATTTCGTATTTGAAAGCGATATAAAAAATTCAATCCATTCAGACACAACTTTTACTAAAATAAAACATTTCAGTGAAAACCGCATATTTTAATCTTGAGCCGTTTAGAAGTTATAGGCAGTTAAAATGGAGGAAAATATAAATGGACAACCGGTATTTTATTTTTATATATATTTAAATATATTATTTATATACCAACTTAGTTAACAAGTTTTAATAACTGCTTGCATATAAAAATTGTCGTTTTATTGCAAAATAACTCATTCGCCGGTTTAGTGTAAAATATTAACGAATTTTATTCCTTTTAATAAATATTTTAAATATCCACTGATCCAAAATTATTGTCACCATACTTTGCTCTGAAGGGCACAGATAACTATACAGTGCATCTTCTTCAGCCCATTTCTATCCAACTTTCTATCCATCTTGGCTACGCTTTTTCAGTGAGTTCCTGTAGCTTTTACATTTTCGTCCTTTCATCGCATCTGAGCTCTTTTTCTTCCTCTTTTTCCTGTCCATGGTCTCCAGTTTTGTATTTCATCATTCCATCTTTTATCTTTCTGTCTCGCATTGTGGCCGGCAAATCTCCACTTTAACCCTGTTATATGTTCTGTTACATACATATACAGTGCATGTCTATCATTGATTCAGATATACTTGTCAGTTTAGGTCAACTTTGACTTTTCAAGTTTTAGTAATCAAAATTATTACTAAAAATGGTTTTCATGGATGAACAAACGCCATCTATGCTCGAAATGTATTTCAGAAATGGCCAAAAAATTAACGGAGAATGGGTTTACCTACTGCAACTGAGATGCTTTTGAAGCTTTTGTTGAAGTATATCCCAATATTGCGGTTGGTTATGACTTTATGGCGTCTTTTGCAGAACTATTGACGTGGCGTTGTTGATGTTTATAGAGAAACGAAGCTCACAAGCCAGGGACAGGCAGTCCTAAAGTACGAACTGAAGGTAACATCGCAATGACCAGAACAGTTATTGTAAATCAACCACATACATATATTCGGCATCAAACAGGTTGATCTCTTATATGGAACTTGCCAGCGTATTGTTAAGCAGGATTTACATTTTCATCCGTATGTTTACAAGCCTTCCATAAAATCACCGTAAACGACTGTCCCCAAAGGCTAGCCTTCTGTAATAATTGGTTTCTGAACAATATCAATATTAATTATGATATATTAGGCAAAACCTTTTTTACTGACACATTTTGGTTTCATCTTTCTGGGTACACAAAGTCTCAGAATATGAGGATATGGAGTGCAGATAACCCGCATTACTTTATAGGGCTTTTCATCGATTGTCATTTGTTTCGATCTTCTGTCATATGTTGTATAATCTATATAAAAATATACCCTGTTCCTGACACTTCAGCAGCCAGGGTACTGAAGCGTTTTTTCGACAAGTAATACCTATAGGAACAAATTGTCACTATTTCAGTGGAAATAATGAATAAATCAATGGAAAACAGTGAAACTTATGATTTTTTTAGTACAAATCTCTTTGAGATTATGGAAAAAGCTTTAAAATGACATATTACAAAGTTTTATATACTCATTTATTGTTAACATAATTGCGAATAAAGGTCGGAATTGCAAACAAAAATATTTTCGCAATAACTGTTGTAAAAATTAGTGAACAGATTTGAAATTTGTGTCAAACGAGGGTTCTTTGGTGCTTAATATGTGATAAAAATTTCAAAGCGATTCATTCAATTTTTTAAATTTTATTCGAATTGTTTATCTCAGAGAGCGTTTTTTTTGCAATAACAAAAGTCAGAAAAAAATGGCGTTAGAATTATTCCACAGGTGTCAAATGTAAGGGCATGAGCTATATTTTCAACTTGGTTTAAAGAAAGGGAATAAAAAATGCATTTATTAGTAATAAATAATTATGCAAAAGTATCGTAAATCTTTCCTTATAAAATTTTTAAATAACTTTTTCCAAAAAAATTAACTTTTTTACCCTGTTTTAAGTGCACAACTACCAAGTAATAATATTTATATCATAATTGATAAAAAATTGTATTAAATATATCTAATTTCTTACATAACAAAATAAAAAGTTTATAAGGAAATATTTACGATACTTTTGCATAATTATTTATTACTAATAACCAAGTTGAAAACTTTAAACCAAGTTGAAAATATAGCTCATGCTGTTTCATTTGACACCTGTGGAATGGTTCTAACGTCATTTTTTTCTGACTTATGTTATTGCAAAAACATGCTCCCTGGGATAAAAAATTTGAATAAAATTTAAACAATTGAATGAATCGCTTTGAAAATTTTATCACATATTAAGCACCAAAAACCCTTATATGACAAAAATTTCAAAGCTGTACACTAATTTTTACAAGAGATATTGCAAAATAAATTTTTTTACAATTGCGACCTTTTTTCGCAATTATATTAAAAATAAATGAGTATATCAAACTTTGTAATACGTCATTTTAAAGCTTTTTCCATAATCTCAAAGATATTTGTACTAAAAAAACCATAAGTTTCACTGTTTTCGATTGATTTGAAAAAAGGGAAAATGCCATTTTTTGACACTTAATTGTTTATAAATAAAAATGGCCGCCAGATCCTACGCAGGAAATAGTTACAACTTGCTCTTATAGGTATTACCTGTCGAAAAAATATTTCAGTACCCTGGCTGCTCGAGTGTCATGGAAAAAACCTTATTACCCTGGACTAACACGGATTATACGACATATGACAGAAGCTCGAAACAAACAACTGTGAATGAAAAGCCCTATTGAAACGCCTTTATATCCACAGAAACTCTGAGTTTGGGCTGCTATAAGGAAGCGCCGTATTGTAGGACTCATATTTATTTTTCGAAGGGATTCTAAATGCTGTAAGATACCGTCCATAAATTTTAACTCCATTTATAAATCAATTGATGGATGGTGAATTATTAATAGAAAGATATTTTCAGCAAGACGGGGCTCAAATTCATACGACGTTGCAAAATTTGAATTTTATTACGGACTTTTTTAACAACAGGGTCTTAAGTTTGAATACTCCCAATATATTCCACCTTCGAATGTTATAGACTCCATGAGTAGAAGATGTACGTTATGTAGAAAGTTCTGTGTTAACGGTTCTGGCTGATTTTTTGAAGATATTCTTCTTTAGCGGCGAATCGATTGAGGGTAAAATTTGATTGATCCCCGCGCATGCGCACACCGACACTATGGTATTAGTTGTTATACGGGCTCTGATTGGGTGTTGAAATTTTGGAATGATCTGTCAATAATTGTTCAATATGGAGGTTATCGGTAAACAAAAATATTGAATAATATTAGTTTTTATTGATGTGCGGACAGAAATAAAATCAAATTTATAATTATAGTGACTTTTTAAATAGTTTTGAAAAGCCGCAGGTACGCAATTCTAAATGTTTCAGTTGGAAATACCTAATAGTTTCAATATCTATCTATTTGGAAAATGTAAACAAAATAATGTAGTTACCTATTAGTAGGCAATGCTTTAATAATTTACATAATCTGATTACGAACAAACTTTCTACAAATCTTCATCTCATATACCGTTTTCTTACTCTATATTTTGTTGTATTTTATTTCGACAAAAATCAAACTAAAAATTTTATTAAATTCATATAAATTTATGGTGTAAACGTTTAGTTTGTGTATATTTCCACATGACGTATACGAGAGTTTGGTGCAGTTTGAAATGGCGTCAACTTTCGTACGGCGCGATAGACGTGAAGTGGGTTCAAGCCCCAAGCAAGTTATTATTTTTTTATTTTTTTTTTATAGATTTTATGATTGTAAGTATATTATTACATAATTTTTGAAGATATTCTTCTTTTTTGAAAGTGGTAGATTAGAAAGTTAGTTTGATTTTTAAATAAAATAAGTACAAATAACCTTTTAAGTATATTTACTTCGTTTAAATTACCTATTATATAATAGAAGAATATCTTCTTACGTGCGTACAAAATACACACACACATTCTTTTTATGTTTTACAACGTTAATGAAAATTAATCTATAAAACAATGATACAAATTCAGATTAAAATAAAACATACGTAATTTTTTGCTCGGATAATTTTAATGAAAATAATTGTGGATCGCTCGTTACTTCTCCCGGTTTTATGTATTAAATTTTTTAAGTACATACTTGTTTAAATTATTTCTGCAAGAACTGCCATTTTCTATGTAGTTCTTACATTGCCACACCGCCTTTCCTTTCACTTAACCCAATTAGAGTTTAGTTCGCAGTGAATGAAGTAGAAATACTAGAATATTTCGTTTTTTGCCTTTTACTCAGTAATGAATTTTATAAGCTTGTGTACATTCATAATTGTTGTTAAGAGCACTTTTATATGATATCGTCTAAACAGTGTTTCTTTCTTCGAAAGCCACCAATTTGTTTGTGCCTTTTGCGTACTATTTTTAAGACTACCAATTATTAGACAAACATTTTTGATGTTTGAAGATCTTAACCCATTAACGCCGAAAAAAAATTTGTTATCGATAAAACGTATTAAAAATGTTAAGTAACAGTATTTTGTACAAAACCTAGAAGAAAATTGTCTGTAAATGAAATAATAATTGAGAAAAAAATCCGTTCCCATATGGGATCACTAAGCACGAACCCGATAGATGTGTTTATTAAGAGTTATTGGTATGAAAATTGCGAAAACATTCAATAAAAAGGCCCACATCAGATTTACAGCACATGGTTCTCCCCGACTTAAACATCCAATCTGGGCACATCTTTAATCCGTCGTACCGAATATCTCCAATTCGACTTTCCTACAGCTGCGGACACTCTGCCTGGTGCTTTCGGTAGGTTTTTAAATCGTATTAGACACGTTTGGATAATAGCAACTACAGAGGAATAACACTACTGAGCATCCCATCCAAAGTATATGAGAGAATACTAGAAAAACGTCTTTTACAAGAAGTTTATTCTAAAATGAAACAATCACAGAGTGGATTTAGAAAAGGCAGAAGCATCCAAGATCACATTTTTACTATCAAGAAATTAATACAAAATGCACGGAACTCAAGCACCGAGTTATACCAAGCCTTTATAGACTAGAAAAGGCATTTGATAGTACTCTAAGGAAGGTGATTGACATATGTTTAAAAAAGAAAGGTGGAAAATCAAACTCAGGCAAGCCATTATGAGTATATATAGACATACAAGGAACAGAATCAGAACCGATAATATGGAATCCGAAGAGTTCATAGTAAATGAAGGGCTACGTCAAGGAGGAGTCCTAGGCCCCATACTGTTTAACATTGTCTTGGATGACATAATTAAAGAAACTAGAGCAGAAACAGTAAAGTTATATGCCGGACATAGAAATTTAGAAGCAGTGTGGATCTCAGAGTGTGCATACGCAGACGATCTAGTGATATTTGGGAAAAATGAAGAAGCACTCAATCGAAATTTACAAGTATGGAACACTGCACTAATTAAAGGAAATCTGAGAATCAATAATGAGAAGACGAAAGTAATGGTATGTGGAAAAAGTAGAAAACAAACGAAGATAACAATTAACGGAAATACACTTGAACAAGTCGATACTTACAAATACTTGGGAGTACAAATAAAGGGCAGAGGAACTGAAGAAACTGAAATAAGTTCCAGAATAGAAAGTGCTGCTCGGATGTACCACGCAATCAAAAGTACGTTTCTGTCAAAAAAAGAAGTATCCCAAAAAGCCAAAGTGTCCATATACAAGACGGTGTTTGTGCCAATTTTAATTTTTGGTAGTGAAAGTTGGACGCTTACTGATAAGTTAAAATTGAAAATACAGAGCATGGAAATGAAATTTCTTAGAAGAATAATGGGTATAACCAGGTTAGACAGGATTAGAAATGAGGACCTTCTCAGGACCAAGCAACAAAACGACTCGGAATAAGCGTCCGAATATGCCATTTAAATATAGAAGGTATTAGTAGAAGTAAATGTGAGTACCTTCAAAAGGTACTCATTGAAAATAATATCGACGTAGTCGCAATTCAGGAAACCCATGTAGAAAACGAGGAACAAATTCTTGCTAGAGGAAGAATTCATGGTTACGATTTACTGGGTGCAACTTACCATCCAGCTTATGGGGTAGCAACCTATGTCCGAAACAAAATAGAAAGTGCACTCATATGTTTTACATCAGACATAAATAACATTAATACATTAATTTATAAACCCCCGGCAGTCCTGTGGCCTCCGCATGTTATTCACGCCCACCCACGCCCCTCAGTGTATGTTGGAGATTTCAACAGCCATCACGAACTCTGAAAGTATAGACAAAGTGATCAAAACGGCGAGGCTTTGATAGACTGGAGCGAAGGGGCTGGCACGTATTTAGTATTTGACTCTAAAGATAGGGGAACTTTTCGATATGCAGCTTGGATGCGAGATTACAACCCAGACCTATGCTTTGTCTCCACAAACGAAAACAATCAACCCCTGGCAGCTTCACGTACAGTGCTCCCAGATTTTCCACATAGCCAACATAGACCAGTTGTAATAGAAGTTGGCATCAAAATACCCATAATAACATCTTTCCCTCGACCTAGGTGGAACTTTAAAAAAGCAGACTGGGTGACTTTTACTGCGAGATTGGACAAATGTCTCGGTTGGATAACCCCAACACGTACAAACTATATGAGATTTGTTGGCGCGGTTATATCTACAGCGAAGAAAACTATACCCAGAGGATATCGTAGAGATTATGTCCCAGGATGCAATGATAAATGCAAAAAATTGTATCAAGAAAGAAACGAAAGCCAAGACCGAGAAATTGCGGACGAACTGCTGCACAGTTTGGATGCAGCCAGACGGCAAAAATGGATGGAAACTGTGGAAAAACTAGACTTTAGTAAATCAAGCAGAAAAGCGTGGTCCTTACTTAGAAAACTTGGTAGTAGCAGACACTCAACTAGAGACAAAGTACCAATAGTTCCCAACAGAGTGGCCTCCCGCATTGTAGCAAACTCAAGGGCACCTAGAGACCGTGACCACACCACCAAAGTAAAACAAGAACTAAAAATACTAAAGTCTGCAAAGCCGCCTACATCTGAATACTCTGACGAGTTTACTCCAGAAGAAATTACCTCAGCAATATCAGAAATTAAGTCTGGAAAGGCACCCGGCTCTGATAAAATACATCCAGAATTTTTACTCCATTGTGGCAAATATGCTAGGAAATGGCTGGCTGATTTCTACACAGATATATTAAAATCAGGAGAAATCCCCCATTCCCTTAAAAAGGGCTCCATTATAGCCATATTGAAACCAGGAAAAGCAAATGATCAACCCCAAAACTACCGACCGATTGCACTGCTTAGCTGTGTCTATAAACTGTTGGAACGCTTAATCCACAACAGAATTAGTAACAACATATTGGGGGTAATACCTATTGAACAAGCAGGGTTCAGACCTAACCGCAGCTGCACAGATCAGATCCTATCCCTAACAACACATGTTGAAGCAGGTTTTCAAAGAAAGCAAAAAACATCCGTTGCTTTCATTGACCTATCAGCAGCATACGACACCGTCTGGAGACAAGAACTAATCTGCAAACTGATCCGTGCCATCCCATGCCAAAAGGTAACCAAACTCATTGATAGTATGCTCACCGACAGACCTTTTCACGTCACAATTGGCAACTTAAGAAGTGTCCAAATGAAGCTCAGCAATGGACTGCCACAGGGATCTGTTTTGGCACCCTTACTCTTTAATTTATACATCGCAGACCTACCTAGGACAACTTCGCAGAAATTTGGCTACGCTGACGATTGGGCCATTGCAGCAAGACATAATAACATCAATATTATAGAAAGAATACTGACGGATGACCTTGCTGTTACGGATGAATATTTTCGAAAATGGAGGCTACGGCCCAATGCAACGAAAACTGAAGTGTGCTGTTTCCATCTGAATAATGCCCAAGCCAACAAAAAACTCTCCGTTCACTTTGAAAACAAACTACTCACTCATAACTCAACACCAAAATATCTTGGAGTGACTCTTGACAGAACTTTAAGTTTTAAGGAACACCTACAAAGAACGGCAGAAAAACTGAAGACGCGAAATAATATAATCCAAAAGCTATGTGGCACCACATGGGGGTCCTCAGCCTCCGTACTCAGATCATCCGCTCTCGGACTCGTATACTCGGCGGCTGAATCTGATTCGCCAGTATGGCTCAATAGCAAACACACGAAGATCATTGACACCCAATTAAACCAGACAATGCGAATGATCTCAGGTACAATTCGACCAACACCGAACTATTGGCTTCCCATTCTGAGTCACATTCCACCGCCGAAATTAAGAGGAAGTCATTCTCTTCTCAGAGAATATCGAAAAATCGAAGCTAACCATCAACTACCCATCCACCATGATAAACTTGATATCGAAATGAACAGACTGCGCTCCAGATATCCCCCATTGTTAAGGGCCACCTCCCTACATCAGGAACATTTTGACCACACCAACGTTTGGAGAAGACAATGGGAGAGCGACTCACCACAGGAATCACACCAAATGGCCTGTATCGATCAGAAACCGCTAGGCTTTGAACTGCCGCGCAATACATGGACGGCGCTGAACAGAATAAGAACAGGTACCGGTAGATGTGCTGACAGCTTGCATAGATGGGGAAAGGCCCTTACTCCTGAGTGTGACTGTGGTGCGGAACGGCAGACCGTCCGCCACATTATTGAGGAATGCCCCCGAAGGCGGTACCCTGGAGTTTTCGATCAGTTCCTGAATGCGACCCAAAATGTTTTACATTATATTAATACATTAGATATACGTTTGTGATACTTTATGTAATGTTTTATATACTTTTTAAATTATGTGTTCTTATTGTATCTATGCCATACGATAAATAAATAAATATAACTGAAGTAAAGATTTAATCGCGTTTCCGACTGATGACAGAACGAGAAAGAAAACGCAACTTGAAGTTTGGTGAATTGGTCTATAGTTACACTAGCCACTAAATGCAAAATTATTTCTGCTAAAATTCAATAATAACAACAAACGTCAATGTGTCGGGATTAAAAGCATTCAAGATTAAGCTACCCTTAGTAATGTAAGGTGTAAAAATAAAGTTATGTAAAACTTATTATTAGTGGGGTGCAAATGAGAATATTAAGTATGGATAGACAAACAACCATACATACCTCTAATTTAGAAAATGAAAGATATTTTTATTGTAATAATTATAGAAAAAAATAATATATCCATATATGAAGAGTACAGGGGAAAAACAAGGAATGTTATATTTTATACTTATTGAGATAAACACCAATAAAGGTTTAATTCTGTTGATCTCTAATAACTACTTAGGAGATTGTTAGCAGAATTCTAGCAATTCTTATTCTATACTCTTAATATAATATTAATCTATATTAATTTATTATTTTGTAATGTACCAGAAAACTGCTAACATTCCTTATTTTTGTTCAGTGGCGTGCGGACAATCCTGGTCCTTCGCCTGGATACAAATTTTTAGAACTTTTATATAGACTGATCTATCTGGTTATTGTTCTAAATGGATAGTCTAGTCGATAGTATTCAGTTTTTGCTACCACACGGCGAGAAAAGCCAAAATTCATGAAATAGTGACATTTCTTGTTTTTCCCCTGTACTCTGCATATGTTAAATTTCATCAAGGACATGAAGAATAAATGTAGATTTTTTTAACTATTAAATTTTGATAGAGACAAAGAACACGTTTCAGTTTATATATTCCTATAAGAAGTTATTTGTGATCCAACAAAAATGATGATTGATGAAACTATTTGAAACAAAGAAAGTGAGTAATCATCAATGTTGTGACTACTAGTAATACGGAGAGACAGTATCAAAAAATATGAGAACAGAAAAATGTACACATTGATGTAGGGGGTAGATTAATGTAAACTGATTTTAGTACAAAAATAATGTTTATGGGATATGTAAGGGTTGCTCAATACTAATTAAAAAAATAAGAGTTATTTTTTATCTTTGTCAACATTAAAATTTTAACTTTGTCTTCACTAATTATGGTTTGTACTTATTTTAGGTAGGCAAAGACGAAGAGAATGATTAAGTCATGTAAAAATAATGGAGCAGCACAGACTACCAATAATTGCTCTAGAAGGAAAACCAGCAGGCAAGCGTCCACCGGGGAGACCACCAAAAAGATGGAGAGATAGCTGGCAGTCTACCTCTCAAGAAATACTTCAACGTCGGAGTTAACAGATCGACAGATCTACAACAATTATTATAAGAAAAAGAAGAGTTATTTTAGGTAAGAACACTGATGATGCTCTTTTTAGAGACCGAAAATATTCTGTTGTATTAGTAGCCCCTTTTAGGGATTTTAAATAAATACATATACCTTTTATAAAGAAAATTTTTCATCAAACTTTTTTTTAATTAATGGTATAGAGCTACAGGAAATTCTTTATTGTGGATTTTTAAACAACCATTGCTGTGCTCCATAAGATTTAGGCCAAATTCTGTTTGAAAATAAAAAGACATAACCTAAACAAATCAGGTTATAAAATCTGTCCAGAATTTCTTGCGACAATTTTCTTTTCTTTTTTGAGAACGATTTCCTTAGTGGAAATCGAAAGGTCAAACATTAGTTAATTAAAAATGTAGTTTTCATTACACCAATAATCGTCACTCAATCCCACATAAAAATAATAGTTAGAATCTTAGACATTTCACTTCTAGGTATCATTCCATATCATTCCATAAAGTATCTAGGAGATACAGTACGTCTCTGTACGCAAGAATAATATTAGAGATTTTCTGTGGGTTTTCGTTGTAATATTATCATGGAAATGATATTTTCTGATAAGCAAATGAGCTAGCCTTATATAAAAAGTCGTCCTCCGGAAAGCTTTCATAAAATCGATATTGCTTGGAGTTTTTAGATTTTATTGGAGGATATCAACCGGATGTTTAGGGAAAATATGAAGTATTACGTGAGGTGATAGCCAATTTAGTGCCTTTTCATATTCAACTTAGTTAAAGCAACAGCAACTGTATTGTAAGACTTTTATATTATTGATTTTATTTTTGGAAAATGTACATATCAATATTTATTATTTAAGGGGCTATCCTAGTGTAAAAGTACGAAATTCATATACTTTTTGGCGAATTTATAAAATAAAAAGTACTGTACCAATTATTTTGAAAATTTGCAAGGGCATTTACTATAGAAAAAAGTACATGCAAAACAATTTTCATAAAAAAAATATTGAAAATTAAACGATTTATGCGCCATGTACTGGCGCCGTGAAAATAAAAACATAGCTCCACTGCTGCAGTGATTGGGACTAATACAGATCATGAAACATAAAATTTCAAAGTTATTGTTGAAATATAGGTTATTTTCTATACCATCAATTAGGGGTTTCTTGATTGGATAAAAAATGTCAATTAGGCGGTTTTTGAAACTAAAAATGTTTTAACTAAATTAAAAAAAAAATTCAACACTTCGTAATTTTTCAAAATTTTAATATTTTTTAAAAATCCTAGTTGATGGTATAGGAGATAACTTATATTTCAATAAATCACTTTGAGGTTTTATGTTTCAGGATCTCTATTAGTCCCAATCACTGCAGCAGTGGAGCCATGTTTTTATTTTCACGGTGTCAGTAGATGGCGCATAAATCGTTTAATTTTCAATATTTTTTTATGAAAATTGTTTTACATATACTTCTTTTTATAGTAAATGTTCATGCAAATTTTGAAAATAATAATTGGTACAGTACTTTTTATTTTAGAAATTCCCAAAGAAAGTATATGAATTTCGTACTTTTACACTAGGATAGCCCCTTAAGAAAAGATGAAAGGTCCCAGATACAAAATTTATTAAAATAATAATAAATAATTATTTAAATCTGAAACCTTCCTTATTGGAACCCCTTTCTGGTAACATCCTTAATCTCTGACTTTTACAATTTATAAGACAAGAGACGACGAATAAAGAAAGCGAAATGGCTCTACAATATGCAGTCATATTCCGCTTTCATTCGTCTAGGAAAAGATCTGAAAGAAAGTTCCTAGTACTCAAAATCTGAGTAAAGATAAAAGTGAAAGACAGTTTATGTTTCCATTCGATTCAGAGGCGTTGCACAATCTCTAGACAGCTGTTTCTGTCTTACGACGTCCTCAGTGGAGCTGCGTGCACACATCTGAAGCAAAACGAAACCAAGCTGTCTATTTATGCGGAATTTCAAAAATAGTTTTTTAGGACACTCTAGCGACATCTCTTAAAGAAAAGATGAAAGATCCCAGATACAAAATTTATTAAAATAATAATAAATAATCATTTAAATCTTAAACCTTTCTTATTGGAAACCGGTTCTGGTAACTTAAAATAATTTATTATTTATTTATTTCTACGGCCAACAGGCCGTTAAGACCTAGGGTTAATTTATAAAACATAATTATAAGATTAACTAAATACAATTATTTTAAACCCAACTTGAACTTAAGTAGGTATCTATATACAAAATTCTTAACTATTCTGAGGACCTGATGAAAAATATTTCTCAATTCACTTCTATTTTGTGCTTTTCTTTTCCAGTCTCTCACCTACACGTGTTTAAGGTCTTCTTTCACTTTATTACACCTCTTATTTTCGGGCCGACCAGTTTTCTAGTCATAGTTAGTTTAAACATTCTATTCACTCCACTGCAACTATTGCTACATGTCCCAACCATCCGATTCTTTGTAACTTGATGAACCTGGTGATGGTAGGTTCTTTGTACAAAGCTATTAATTCATTGTTGGTTCTTCTCTCCCACCCGTCTTCTGTCTTCAGCCCTCCAAATACGCGTCTCAGAATTTTCCTTTCTCATCTTTCCAGATTATCTTCTTCCATCTTATTTACTGTTCATGCCTCGCAGGAGTATGTTACTCTAATCTAATTACTGTTTTATATTTCGGAGTTTGTCTTGTCTAGAAACGTATTTTAAGTTTATTTTGGCTCTTAAACTACCTAACTTTTTTCACTTTTGCTATTCTGGCATTTCCCTTTTCCATTTTCATCGAATAATACACCCAGGCATTCAAAATTGTCCACCCTTTTAAAACTTCTCAAAACTATTGCTTTTACTATTCACAGACCTCACACTAAAGTGTTCTTCTTCCTTTTTTCTTCTGTCACTCCTATGATCATATATTTGGTTTTCTCTTTATTTACCTCCAATCCAAATTTCTGTGCTTCTTCAACAATTTTCTTCACAACTCTTCTTATTATCCTCTCGAAGATATTGAGAAGGATATTGCGACCCACATGCGACAATAATATTCGGAGATTAAGGTTCAAACATATTACAAAGGACCCTCTATTGCAAATTATGAAAAAATACAATGATCACGACAGATAGGTCACCTTATAAGAATGGATAATAATAGAACACCTAGTAGAACGCACAGGGCTGCTTTATCCATTAGGCAAAATAGGCAGTTGCCTAGGGCGGCACATTATGAGAGGGCGGCACAAATACTGTACAAAAAATATATGTATATAAAAATTATGGATCTGGGTTCTCTCATTAAAGAGTATGAAGCTCTTTCAAATTACTTTGCCGCAAGGAAGCCAAAAAATTGTGCCCAAATAAAACATATTATAAAGAAATAAGAAAGAGAAAAAGAAAAATTCAATTTGACGAGGGGGCCAATGATGAACTAAACTTTTCAGCTAGTGATGAGATGAAAATCTACACATTCTGTATTATAATCGCCACTCTGATAAGAGACCTGAATAGACGTCTGGAATCATATCGACTTATTTATCAACGTTTTCGTGTTATTAACAGATTTGTCAAAATTAATCAATGAAGAAATTATTAAAGAAGCTGAAAATCCGGTACAAAAGAAAGACGACCAAGATACATAATTCATGCATGAATGCATTTGGATACCACAATAAAATCACCAATTGACATATCTTATTATTTAAAGAAAGTTAGTGCAGTCACTGAAGGTGGATATGAGCTATTACCTCCGATTTCGTTGAACCTCCATCGATTTGCATGAAAATTGGTGAGTGGTTAGAGGATATCTCAAGGAACAAACGTTGTATGGTGTCAACTTTCGCTTTTACCCTGGGGGTGGATACCACCCCTTCTCGGCATCCGGAAAATCTCCTTCTCGGAAAAAATCCCCAGAATTCGATAGAGGGCCAAATTCTAAGCAAAATTTGTAACATAAAGTTATTAAAATAAATCAAAATTTTTGAGTTATTAAAGATCAAAGATTATAATTTTTTGTGAGAAAATGTTTTTAACCGATTTATCAAACTCAAAAACTATAAAATTTTACAAAAATATTATTTATTACTACCAAAAAAGGAATCTAATAAAAAATGAAATAAACTCCTTACTAAAAAGACCTTTTAATGTTATAGGTAATTGAATGTATATTTTTTTCGGCGAGTACCCAAATCTAAGTATTCAAGCTTAAATAACGGGAGAAGGATGCATTTTATAAGATAACCTTATTAAACATTAATTTGTCAAAGTACTTAAAAATATATATCAAATGAGCCCCCGAACAAGTTGATAGCATTAAAATTTATGCACCAAATATTTTTCAAAATCTATGTTTTAAGAATTTTTCCCAAAAATTTATTGATTTTTTTTAAATAACTCCTTTAATTTTTAAGATATCAGGTTTATCTTAACACCATTTGAAAGCTAATTTTATTGACTATTAAACCACGTTTTTTTTTTTTTTTTTTTTTTCTTTTTTGGCATTGGCTGTCGCCACTCAGCCAGTCACAATAAGTATATTTTAAAAACTAAAAACATTTCAAAAATATAAAACAACACAAAAATAAGAAAGATAAAGAAACGTTACCGTAAAGATGGTTGTTAATATTGTAATTATTGTATTCAGGAGTTAAGGTAGGAATAAGACAGGGTCACTTGCTTCTTCTCGTCTAGGGACCCTTCAAGACATTTCGTTTAGACATAACTAGACTAGGTCGCGGATAGGAGGTAAATAATTAAACCACGTTGAATTTAATCTTTAAACCCCTTACTTTTTTAAAAATAAAAGGTTAAATGGCCCCGATTATATGGTTCTCGCAGCAAAATTTAAGCTTTAACCTTCGGAGTACGAAGACTGGGTCAAGCGTGACCCGAAATTCACTTATTTCTTAATATTTTATGAAATAATTTTTTTACAAATCCGATTGATCGTAAGTTCTCCTTATTTGTTTCAATCTATTTTTTCGTATATAATTCGTGAACATGCAAATTACAGTTTTTTCCTCTACGTAACATCTATGATGCCGGGTCACTCCTGACCCGGTCTTCGGATTTCTAAAAATATTTTTAATATGTTTGTAGGTACACGTAAATCGCAGCCGTCTCTGTTTACGGGTATACGTATTCAAATATATGGCCGGAGCGAATTTACCTATGCCCGTTTTCTGTAAGGTATTAAAATCTGGCCGCCGGAGCGAACTAGTATATACCCATGGGAAACCATCTTAAAAAAAAATTTAAATACAATAATTCATGATTATAATTATTGTTATGTTTGTTTGTTTTTTGTTGAATTAAAGATACTGTTTATTAATACTGACTATTTAAAACATCCTTATAAATAAAATGAGAATGGTTCACGCTTGACCCATCTTCGTAATCTAAGTAAGTCAAATAATCTCCGTACTCCGAAGGTTAAACATTTCTATCTCGGTTATTTTTTACCCTATAGTTATATATCCTATAGTTTTATATAGTTATATAAAGTTAAAATATTTGATACAGAGAAAACTAAAATTTGGTTATACATATCACTTTTTACGTAGGATTGAATATTTTTGGAGTTATTATCAAAAGAAAATGAAAATTACGATAATTTAAAAAATTCTGATTTTTAAATTATATCTTTTTTTAATATGCATTCTAAACCAGTCAAAATTGTTTCAAATCATTATTTATCCTAATATAAAGAAATTCTTCTAAGAATTACTATAAATTTTAATTTTTGTGGAAATAGTGTATGTTTTATTTTTCACTTTTTCCTACACAGTTCTAAAGGTTTCTCTTATTTTCATCATTGCATCAACTTGCTTAATTGTGATGATATTGACTTCTACTAGAGCTCATTTAATAGGTACCCCGAAGTACTTTGATAAGTGTTTAGTGGTTATATTTTATAAAATGCATATTTTCCCGTTATTTAAGCTTGGATACTTAGATTTGAGAACTCGTCGAAAAAAATATACATTCAATTAACCATAACCCACTTTGAATTAACATTAGTTTAGTTCTTTAAGCAAGGAGTGTATTCAGATTTTTATTATCTTCAATTTTGATAATAATAACTTTTCTGTAAAAGCTTATAGTTATTAAGTTCTACGTGAAAAACAGCTTTAAAATATGAATTTCTTACGAAAAACTAAAATCCTTGATCTTGAATAACTCAAAAAGTATTGATTTATATTAATAGCTTTATATAACAAATTTTGCTTAGAATTTGTCTTTCTATCGATTTATGGAATTATTAAAAAAATAATAATTTTCATCCTCGAGAAGGGGTGACATTCACCACCATGGTAAAAGCGCAAGTTGGCATCCTCTAACTACTCACAAATTTTCATGAAAACTTATGGAGCTTCAACGATATCGGAGGTGAAAACCTTCAGTGACTGCACTAAGTGGATTGAAAGATATTTTCCCTAATTTTGACATTGCTTTGCACATTTACTTGTGCATCCCAGGTGCTAAATAGTGTCCGTTGAAAGGTCATTTTCGAAAATGTCAAGAATTAAAAATAATTTCTCATCAAGTATGACGCAAAAACGTGCAATTTGTCGATTTTGTTAAAAAAAAAATTTTGAAAAGAAGTCTCTGATAAGATCGAACTGGAATTACAATTTTTCTGTTATAGGTATATACACATCGTAGTTTAAATCCATCTTTAGTGATTTTGCAAATTTCTGCAATTTTTTTCGAAAAAGTGGTACATGGCTGAAGGGCGGCTACTAGAGAATTGTCTAGGGCGTCAGTTGACCTAAACGCGGCCCTGAGAACGCTTAGTGGAGCTATGATGGGACATTGGCCAGTAGGAAGACTAAGGAAGAGGTGGATAGACGGAGTCAGAACCGATATTAAAGAGATATTGAGGGTGGATAAATAGAGAACTTTGGCCCGACTTGGACTGAAACCCCATAGGAGAGAGAGATAGATAGAGAGTTAGAGAGAGAGAGAGAGAGAGAGAGAACCTACTTATGTAAGATGTAGAGGGCATCCGTTTGACTATTTCATTTACAACCACATTGATGAAATTTAGACCAGGGCGCATCTGTAAAAATATTAGTACATTTGGACGTCGAGAGGTGACTCAAATATTTTTGCAGAAATTGCTTGAAAATAACTCAAATAATAATACTTGAGTTATCCTCCCTCTCAAAAAGGTCCGGAACATTGTTTAAATAATCAAAATGTCAAAAAATGAAAGAAAAATTCGTTTTTTTTTCTTGGTTTTTTGATTATAACTTTAAAAGTATTCATTTCCGAGAAAAGTTGTATTGACATAAAAGTTGTGTAAATAAATTTCCTAGAATATAGAATTAGTTAAAAATTGAAAAAATAGTCACCCTTGTTGCAAAATAGCAATAATTGGGAAAAAACCATAGAAAAACAAGTATTGGCATTTTACGTTTTTCAACCATTTATGCTAAATTTAGAACCTTCATATTTCACCCAGAAAAACTTTATGATACAGTAAAATAATACTTTAAATTTCATTAAGATCGGTTCAATAGATTTTGCAAAATAAATTTTGCAATCCAGCTTTCTCAAAAAAATTTATTTCTTCAAACTGTTACAGGACTGAAAATAAAGCAGATAGCAAGTTGAAATTTTTTTTGCTGATAGAAGTGTACTGTACCTTTCATTTGAAATTTGCAAAACTAAAATCGATTAACCACCACGGCGTCAGGAATTTTTTTAAATAAACATTAATTATTGGTGCTGCGCGCAGGACACCGGATAGTTTGCTCTGATTGGGCATTTTAATGACCTTTGATAATGATTGATACATTTTAATTTTTATTACATTTCGATATAAATAAATAAATTTGTTTATTGCAAAATAAAAACACATACTCTATCCTTTGAAATAACACTTTTTTGGCAAAAACTTTCTTTGTTCATATATTTTAACTTAGAGAATAAAAGTTTATTATTTTTAAACATATGCAATTGTTTAAACAATATTTCGCTAACAATAATAAAATTAGTTTGATTTTTGTGGAATTATAATATTAAAATACAACAAAATATAGAGTAAGAAAATAATATATTAGATAAAGATTGAAAGAAATTTTGGTGGGAAATCAACTTTATGTGAATCGAACACCGCTGTCCTGCGCGTAGCACCAATAATTAATGTTTATTTAAAAAAGTTCCTGACGCCGTGGTAGTTAATCGATTTTAATTTTGCAAATTGCAAATCAAAGGTACAGTACACTTCTATACGAAAAAAAAAATTCAACTTGCTATCTGCTTTATTTTCAATCCTGTAACCTTTTGAAAAAATAAATTGTTTCTGCGAAAGCTGGATTGCAAAATTTATTTTGCAAAATCTACTAAACCGATCTTCATGAAACTTACAGTATTATTTTACTGTATCATAAAGTTTATCTGGGTGAAATATGTAGGTCACAAGTTAGCATAAATGGTTGAAAAATGTAAAATGCGAATACTTGTTTTTGTATGGTTTTTTTTTCGCAATTATTGCTATTTTGCAACAAGGGTGACTATTTTTTCAATTTTTAACCAATTCTATATTGTAGGAAATTTAATTACGCAACTTTTATGTCAATACATCTTTTTTTCCTTAATTTTTTGACATTTTGATTATTTAAACAATGTTCCGGACCTTTTTGAGAGAGAGGATAACTCAAATATTATTATTTGAGATATTTTCAAGCAATTTCTGCAAAAAAATTTGAGTCACCTCTCAACGTCCATCTCAAAACAGATGGGCCCTGGACTAATTGCTGAAATATGGTTGGTAAAATATCAATAGCATTTTCGGCTTAAGTAGAGTAACATAAAGAAGAATTATTTATAATAATATTTATTATAAATTTTTGTTAAAATTATACATTATTTGTATTTAAGAAGGAGGGGAAAAATGTAAAATTCATTAAGTTAATAATTGCAGTATATAGCTAAATATAAATAGAAATCTTGATAATAATATACACTGTTAAATCTAAAATTTACCTGCATATTGTAACCAGTATTTAAAAAAAAACAATATGGCGAAATGTTATATTTTAAATTTGATAGGATTGCTGTATGAGATAAGGTATTCGTTAGAAATTATGTTGGCTTGTGAAAAAGTAAATTCTAAATTCGCCCGTAAATTATAAAACGTTCTACTGCAAATAAGAAGTCTCAAAATAACCACTTATTCATATAAAAATAAATCAGCTTCTTATAATCCCAAATTTACGTACACTTCACGGGTATATTTGCCATAACTTAGAAAAATCTGACGCTATACTGTGTTTGCGGAACTGGTCTCTAAACGATAAATTTAGTTGAATTTCAAGAAGGGCACTCAAACTGCATCATGATTTTGCCAAGATTTATTATACGAACTTTAAGCACCGTTAAGGTGGAGTGCTATCCAAGAGTGTAATTAAAGTTCATATAAAACTGCAGAATAATTCTGTAGTGCTGTTCGTATTCTATTTTTATGATTATAACTAAAGTTTGACGTACATGAATAATTACAATGTTAGACGCATTGCAATGTTGTTAGTTCCTTTAGATGGTATAATACTCCAGGAAAATAAGCTAGAAATAGACCATGTTCGGGACACTCACATTATCCAGATAGCTAACTACTTTTTAAGGTATTGTAGACCTATAGGAAGAAAACCTACATGTTTCCTGCCTAGAGTTCGCGACCGTTTTATAATTATTAACAATTTAGTGCAAAAAACGCGACTTTTTCGATTTTTTGCATCCTATTAAAAAGCTAATACACAAGGGCGCATCTGTAAAAATATAAGTACATTTGGACGTTGAGAGGTGACTCAATTTTTTTTGCAGAAATCGCTTGAAAATAAATCTAATAATAATATTTGAGTTATCCTTCCTCTCAAAAAGGTCCGGAACATTGTTTAAATAATCAAAATGTCAAAAAATTAAGGAAAAATTCGATTTTTTTCTGGGTTTTTTTATTATAACTTTAAAAGTATGTATTTTCGAGAAAAGTTGTATATACATAAAAGTTGCGTAATTAAATTTGCTATAACATAGAATTAGTTAAAAATTTAAAAAATAGTCACCCTTGTTGCAAAATAGCAATAATTGCGAAAAAACCATACAAAAAAAAGTATTTACATTTTACGTTTTTCAGCCATTTATGCTACACTTAGAACCTTCATATTTTACCCAGAAAAACTTTATGATACAGTAAAACAACACTGATAATTTCATTAAGATCGGTGCAATAGATTTTGCAAAATAAATTTTGCAATCCAGCTTTCGCAAAAAAAATTTATTTTTTCAAATTGTTACAGGATTGAAAATAAAGCAGATAGCAAGTTGACATTTTTTTCGCGTATAGAAGTGTACTGTACCTTTCATTTGCAATTTGGCAAAATTAAAATCGATTAACACCACGGCGTCAGGATTTTTTTTAAGTAAACATTGGGCATTCCAATGACCTTTAATAATGATTGATATATTTTAATTTTTATTACATTTCGATATAAATAAATAAATTTGTTTATTGCAAAATAAAAACACATACTCTATCCTTTGAAATAACACTTTTATTAGCAAAAACTTTCTTTGTTCATATATTTTAACTTAGAGAATAACAGTTTATTATTTTTAAACATAAGCAATTGTTTAAACAATATTTCACAAACAGTAATAAAATTAGTTTGATTTTTGTGGAATTAAAATATTAAAATACAACAAAATATAGAGTAAGAAAATAATATGTTAGATAAAGATTGGAAGAAATTTTGGTGGAAATGAACTTGTGTGAATCGAAGACCGCTGTCCTGCGCGTAGCACCAAAAATTAATGTTTATTTAACAAATTTCCTGACGCCGTGGTAATTAATCGATGTTAATTTCTCAAATTGCAAATGAAAGGTACAGTACACTTCTATAAGCAAAAAAAATTCAACCTGCTACCTGCTTTATTTTCAGTCCTGTAATATTTAAAAAAAATGAATTTTTTTTTGCGAAAGCTGGATTGCAAAATTTATTTTGCATAATCTATTGCACCGATATTAATGAAATTTACATTATTATTTTACTGTATCATAAAGTTTTTCTGGGTGAAATATAAAGGTCCTCAATGTAGCATAAATTGTTGAAAAAGGTAAAATGCAAAAAATACTTGTTTTTGTATGGTTTTTTCGCAATTATTGCTATTTTGCAACTAGGCTGGCTATTTTTTAAATTTTTAACCAATCCTACGTTTCAGTAAATTTAATTATGCAACTTTTATGTCAGTACAACTTTTCTCGGAAATAAATACTTTTAAAGTTATAATAAAAAAACGAAGAAAAAAATCGAATTTTTCCTTCATTTTTTGACATTTTGATTATTTAAACAATGTTCCGGACCTTTTTGAGAGGGAGGATAACTCAAATATTATTGTTTGATCTATTTTAAAGCAATTTCTGCAAAAGAATTTGAGTCACCTCTCAACGTCCATCTCAAAACAGATGCGCCCTGGACTATAAATAGTTGACATAAAATAACCAAATTTAATTTTTTAGAACATTAAAAAACCTTCAAAATGCCGATTTTTTAAAGTTAAAAAGTTAATTTGTTGCTACGCAAACTGCAAAATAAATAAAAATTGTTATTTGTTAATAACTTTTACTAAAACTCCCTTATAACTTTCTTGTTTCACAGTTTCACCTAATGTTAAGTATTGGGGTACTTAACAAACGCTCATTTCAGGACCGATCCATTAATCAGTTTTTTTTTATTATTTTTTTTTTGTAATTAACCTGTCTCGACAGCTACTGGTCATTGACACGGGAACAGTTTACATAGTTTACAACATTATAGATACAAATTATACATACATTTACATTATACATACATTATATAAGTACAAATATACATTTGGTACAATCAGTTCTTATTAGTGAAACCAAACAATAAAACTTATAGATTAAACACTTGCACTGGTTAGACTAGTTGGAATAAACGTGTTTTTTTTAGGAATTTTAGAACACAGTCAATACCGTTTGGAACACTGAGGATGTCTTTTAAATTCCCTTTGAACTTGAACTTTTTGGAAAGGAGAGTATTGCAGAAATGGCATACTGGAGGGTTTTCTGACGCCATAAGGTATCCGTGTGTGAGACGTGTATGCCCTATTCGTAGTCGGCGAATAACTGATTTTTCTTTCCTGTTCATGGATGACATATTGAGCCGAGATGTTAGGTTGAATTTCGTGCAGCTTAGTTTTTGTTCTATTCCATTGGTCTGCCCATGAGCTGAGAATTTTTTGTTTAAACAATATTTTAAGGTCTGCTTTTTCGTTTCCCAATATACCAACATGGGATGGAGTCCAAATCATTGTGACTTATGTTATTGGTATATAGTTGGTTGCAGATGCTTTGTATTTCCTGGACTAATGGATTTTTTGTGAAGATGCATCTTGTGGAATGAATCGAGGAGAGAGAATCTGTACATATAGCGATTTTCTTGCTTTCATTTGAAGTAGGGGGAAGTGAAGTCTTTAGTGCCTGAAGTAGTCCATTAAATTCTGCGGTGTAAACACTACAGCTTCTGGGTAGTCGCACAGAGCTTATTGTCGTCGTCGTTGTGGACACAGCGCAGCCACAACAGTCTTCATTCTTGGACGCATCGGTGTATAATATTTCATCAAATTGTGTTGAATTGAGGATGTTTTGAAAGGATTTTCTGAGGAGTGAGTTTGGCTTTTCTGTTTTATCGAATCTGCATAAATCGGTATTGAGTATTGGAATATTGTGTAGCCAAGGGGCTGTATTAGGAGTACAAATAGCAGTAGTATGTGAAAGGTTGATAGAATTCAATAAAGGAGATAATATTTGTGGTAATGTGAGAGTGTGATTGGATACATTTTCTGTGAGACGCTCTATAGATTTGATTAGGTTTATTACCGGGTTACTTGGATTTTCTGATATTCTTGCAAAGTATGTAAGTAGAAGATGTTGCCTTCTTAGGTGGAGTGGTGGCTCTGAAGCTTCTACACAGATACTTTCAGCGGGGCTAGACTTAAAAGCACCAAGACATAGTTGTAGTGATGTATTTTGAATTGGGTTTAGAGACTTTAGTGAATAGCTACTGGATGTCATATAAAGAATATTGCCATAGTCTAGCTTAGAGTGAATTAACGCTCTATATATTTTAAGGAGAGATTCTTCATCAGCTCCCCAAGAGAAGCTCGAAAGAGATTAAAGTAAATTGATTCTTTGGACACAGTTTCCTTTAAGTTTCTGAATATGCTGTCTCCAAGGAAGCTTTTTGTCAAAGGTGACGCCCAGAAGTGTCAAATAGTTAACTGTTTCTAAACGAAGTCCGTTTAGACTTATAGAAGGTGAATTTGGTCTATACTTTTTGGAAAAGTGGATAACTTTGGATTTAGGAGCTGAGAAAACAAATCCAGCACGCGTAGACCAGATGTCTATTTTATTTATTGTATTTGGTAGCAAAGCGCTGGTGGTAGCTGTGACTCTGCCTTGACAGTATAATATAATGTCATCGGCATATATCGAGTATCTAATTGGTGGTTCAATATATGAGTGAAAGTCATTCATACAAGTATAAATAAGGTAGTGTTTAAGACAGAACCCTGGGGTAAACCGTTATCTAGAGCGTGTGGTTTTGATATTTTTCCAATTGTTAATACTCTCAAGAGTCGATTTGTTAAGAAGTTTTTTACAAATAGATAAATGTTACCAGTTAGATTGTATTCTTCTAATTTTCTGAGGATTAGCATTGCATTATTTATTTCTATTGTTCCTTTATTCCTTTTTAGACTAATGAACGCGGAATGTGATTGCATATTGTAGAATCCTTTTCGTTTTCTATATTCGTTCTCTGTGTAGTATAAATTATAAAAGGCAGGGATTTAGGATGCTAACAGAAAGGGTTCATAATAAGGAAAGTTTCATATTTAAATGACTATCTATTATTATTAATAATGGATTCTGTATATATCTGGGACTTTCCTCTTTTCTTATGATTTAGTTTAACTTATGAACTATGAAAATTAAACGTTCAGTAGAAAACGGAACTCTTGTTTAAAAAAAAATTGAGTATACGAACAGAATACTCTTGTAACATGAAGGACAAACAGCATTCCCGTATTTGGCATTATTTTTGGCCACGTTGTTTCAAATTGTAAAAGGGAGTTATTTTTACCAGGGAAATCACGAAGCTAACACTTCAAAGGTCAACCAAACAACGAAAAGCCAACATGCTATTAACTTACAAATTCGTAGCTACAACAACCCGAGTACACACGGTCAAGAATGACATTTAGTTAGACTCAACAAACAAAGCAGTAATTTAAATAGAATGTTCACATACCGGGGTGCTACTACTAGTAGTGTGAGTTGACATGCATGCAATGGTTCAAACACCTCTATCATTAATATAGATATGAATATCGATACCAGGTGAGGACACTGTGATGACGTGCAACACAAACAATTCAAGAAAATAAGCGATAATAATAATTATTAATCTGAGGTTCACTACACTAAATTTGATTGATCATGTGGTCTTTAGTATAGGAATAGTAAAAAAGCTAAAAACAGAAAAAATAAGGAAGTCAGGGTTAAAAATATCAATGTTATTTTAAAATCTATTTTCTATTAGATAATGGTAAACAAAAAGGCAATTAATATTTTATGGAAGCCCCATTATTCGCACTAAAACTTTGCAGTCTTCTGTTCATAAATATCCAATGTCCTTATGTTATATTCAACAACCTCCTCAATTGGTTCCCATAGTTCAATTCTATTCCGTGGCCTAAGCTTTCTTTCACTTAATTTCTTTGTCCACTCTTCTTCTTCTTCTTTAAGTACCATCTTCTATCGAAGGTGAAGATCATCATAGCAATGCGGACCCTGTTGACTGCCGCTGTAAATAGCTCTGCACTACTCCATTCGAACCATTCCCGTAAGTTCTTAAGCCACGATGTTCTTCGTCTTCCCACATTTCGCTTTCCTCGGATTTTGCCTTGCATAATAAGTTGTAATAATGAGTATTTTTGCCCTCTCATCACATGTCTCAAGTACTCAAGTTTTCGTCTTTTGATAGTTAGCATTATTTCCGGTTGATTTCCTATCCTTCTAGTTACTTCCACGTTCGACATTCTTTGAATTCATGATATTCGTAGGATTCTTCTGTAACACCAAAATTCAAAGGCGGCCAACTTATTTAAATGGACTTGTTTCAACGTCCACGCTTCCAAGCCCTAAAGAAGAGTAGAGAACATGTAACATCGAAGCATCCTTAGGCGTAGTTCTAATCTTATGTCCTGACAACAAAGAAATTTTTTAAATTTAATGAATGATGCACGTGCTATTTCAATACGCGTCTTAATTTTTTGGTTTCGTCTACATTTGATGTTATCCATGTTCCTAAGTATTTGTAGTTATCCACACTCTCAATCACAGTATCTTCAATAGTTAATTGGATGTTTACGTGTGCTGATTTAGTTATGATCATGCATTTAGTTTTCTTTAAATTCATCTTCAGTCCGTACTCATGACAGCGTCCATTAAGGCATTGCATTACGTTCTGTAAATCATTGGTGTTATCTGTTATTATTACTGTATCGTCTGCAAAACGTAGGTTGTTCAAAACTTCTCCATTGATAGATATATACCTTCTATTGAATCTGAGAGCGCTTCTTGAAATACCGCTTCACTGTAGACATTGAAAAAGTAGTGGAGACAGCACGCAACCCTAACGGACTCCTCTCTGTATTTTGATATCTTGGGTGTCCTGGTTGTCAACTCTTACCTTGGCAGTTTGATTCCAATATATATTAGATATAATTTTCATGTCACGACTGTCAATATTTTTGCTTTTTAATATAACTACAAGCTTTTTATGTTGAACTTTATCAAATGCCTTTTCAAAGTCTACAAAATATAAGTACATATCCTGATTCATCTCCATGCATCTCTGGGCCAGCACATTCAAGCCGAACAAAGCATCTCGTATGCTCATACCATTTCTAAAGCTAAATTGTGTGTCACTGATTTCATATTCGAGAGTTTTAACAATTCTACTGTGAATTATTTTCAAAAATATTTTAACTGTGTGACTCATTAAAGATATTGTTCTATGATCCGAGCAGGTTGTTGCACTTGACTTTTTGGGAATTGCTACAAAGGTCGATTGCAGCCATTGTCTGGGGATTGTGGCAGTCTGATATATTAGATTAAAAAGTTCAAACATTACATCAATACCATCTTCATCAATAAGTTTTAATAATTCGATGGGCAGATCATCTGGTCCAGTAGCTTTACTCTCTTTCGTGTTTTTAATGGCATAGATGACTTCGTCTCTTAATATTGGTGGTCCGGTATCCTCTGTGATTTCTAATGACAGTTGAGGTGAGTCATGAAGTGACTCCTCTTTCATCATTAAAGAGATGTTGGATGTAATTGGTCTATTGACACAATCTCTCCTTCACGTCAGTAATAATATCCCCTTTATCATTTTTGAGTCCACTCTGCCTACATATTTCTGATGGGGTTAATATCTGGACTCCGGAAAGCCCATCGAAAAAGTTAAAGTTAAGTTAAGTTAATGAGTTTCTTACGACCATTGTCGAATAATTATTTTACTCGTTCGCACCTTGCAATTGTAATGTTTGAGGATGAAGTCCTTCTTCTTCTGGTAGCACTAATACCCGGGATGACTCTTGGCTGACTGCACAACTCGTTTCCATCTCGAACGGTCGTCCATGATATTTGGGTCAGTGGCTAGTCCCATTATTCTTAAATCTGACCATATATTGTCTCTCCATCGCATTCGTGGGCGTCGTAAGGGCCTTCTTCCTGTGAAGACTTCCTTTTAGATCAATTTAGCAAGGCGGTTAGTAAGGAGTCTATGGACATGGCCAGATTTTAGAAGCTGAGATTTAATTTCTTAGACTACGTCGTTCGCGCTATACATCTGTTCCTCAGCATTTGTTCTCATTCGGTATTGGTTGCTATTAGGGTCGTGATAAATTCCAAAGATTCTTCTGAGGTATTTTCTCTCAAAACATCTAAGTTTTTTAAATTGCTTTGGTTAGAGTCCACGTCTCACACCCATACATGAGCACCGGTCTAATCACTGTCTTATATATTCTGATCTTTGATGGTCGTGTTTGTATCTTAGATTTAATAGTATGGTGGAGGCTATACATACATTTGTTTGCTGCCTGGATTCTTCCTTTAATCTCTTCCGTTATATCGTTATCTGCAGGGATTTTGGCTCCAAGATATTTAAAACTCTCCACTCTTTCAAAGTTATATGGGTCTACTACTACTACTAGTCCACTACTCTTTCACGCCAGCGCGTGTAGTTAAAGGTTAATTACATTTTAAAAATTGATCCATAGTTACTTGAGTAAAAGTTATAATTTATGTAAAATTTCGAGCCTTAATCCAAAACCTTAATTAATTCGGATATTCATAGCAAAAATGCCACAATATTAAAGCAAGAAATAATTACTTTGCTGGTAGTTACCTACATTTAGGGATGTCAAAACTCTAAAAAATCATACCTCAAATAATAGTAAATAAACAAGGGGTTCCTTTAGATTACATTTCCACAGTCACAGGTTCTTCTACGCCATGTTGCTAGGTCATATTTTATGAAAATAAAAATTCACTCATATGCAGAACAATGTAATTTTTTTTGGAAACAGTTAACTTTAGGAAAAATGTTATAGGACTTTTTGGTTCTAAATTGTGTATTGTATCCACACCTTAAAGGAACGCACTATTTTCGGGGACACCCTGTATATAAAACGTCAGTTTTAAAATTGAGTTTTTATTTATTCTTAATTTGATTAATTTTTGCCACACACTGTTTATTTATAGTCATCTAACCACATGGGTAGTTCAATTATTTCAGATGTTCAAGCAGATAGGTTAGATTTTATGAATTAGTTTCGATTAAATTACCACAAGTAATTAAAATTTCTTTTAAAATTTAAATACGAATCTCTCCCTGTGTAAGTCTACGATTTTACGTAAGAGCATTTAGGATGATCCCTGATGAATTTACTAGAAAGCAGACCAAGCATAATATTGGATCGTTTGTTTCCATAGTAGAAGATTGTGTTCATTGTTTCACAAGCATTAGGTCTGAGACGGCAGGTACTAAAATAGGATTGAAGGTTTAGTCTCAGCGTCCAATGTGTCTCCAAATTTGTGAAAGGCGTAATTTGCGAGCGAGATTTCTCTACTGTCGTCAATCTCGCCGAGCTTAATAGACCAGTGTTTTTACTTACAAACTTTGGTTAAAAGATTGGGTATAAAACACTGTTTATTACATGGATTACGTATTAGATAAATTTTTAACTTATTAACTATAGAAAAAGAGATACTGAAAATACACTGAAAAAATGTCTAAGGAACACCACTATTATTCTACTTTTTTCAATAAAAACTTGAAAAATTTTTGTTAATGCGTACCACTCGATTTAAAAATTTGTTCTCTAAGTCATAGTATCTATATGCCATGAAAATTAATCTGTCAAATCCACTGTTTCGGTAAAACAAAAATGGCAGTATTAAAATCCTTATGAGATCTAAAGTCGATTATGGCTCAATAGTGTATGGATCTACCAGCCAATCACTTTAAAAAAAAATGTATAAACATTTTCAATTTCTTTACAATCCGAAAATGCAGCAGCATTATACTCTAGTTGAATCGGAGAGTGTAGGAAGAGTCTATACCGGTTTCGGGGATTTTTCCCCTCATCAGTAGTCCCATATCCTCTTCTCTCTAATTCAAACAAGTACCTCGCTTTGGGCCTTTCCGGATTGCAAAAAAAGAAATGCCACCGATATCGTAGAAACATCTACCAAGAAACAAAATAAGTTCTCAATCTAGTAGCACAGAAAACGATAATAAATATATAAATAATATAAAAATGTATGCCGTTTTTATTCAGTTGCAATGCGAGGCCAAAAATGTCTTAATTTTTACTTAGGTTAGAGAGCGCAACCAGCACTCTTATCGACGATTTCACCTCTTGTTAGAGGCTCTTTAGAGAATGCATAGGTTGATTTCTCTAATCCAGTAAATTTTTCGACATATATTAGTCCCACACTGCAACTGACGTGAATGGATTAGGTGACTAGCGTCTTCTGGCAATTGAAATATAAAGTTTTTCAATCCTAATAGCAACATCAATAATATTGAAAAATATTAAAAATATTACTAGAAGATTTTTAAATTGAAAACTTATTGGTACATTTCCCTGGTGACACCTCCAAGGCTTCTACAATTTACAAGCCAAATGGATGCTGCATTGAAGAAAAAAGGGAAGGAATTCTACACTATGCAATTTACAACCCCCGTCTGCAGCTTGGTAAAGTTCCAACGGAAAATGCACCTAGTTACTCCACGGAGTAATACTACTATAAAATAAAAATGTATACCATTTTTATTTAGTTGCAATGCGAGGCCAAAAATGTCTTAATTTTTACTTAGATTAGAGAGCGCATCCAGCACTCTTATCGACGATTTCACCTCTTGTTAGAGGCTCTTCAGAGAATGCATAGGTTGATTTCTCTAATCCAGTAAATTTTTCGACATATATTAGTCCCACACTGCAACTGACGTGAATGGATTAGGTGACTAGCGTCATCTGGCAATTGAAAGATAAAGTTTTTCAATCCTAATATCTATCCTAATATCCTAATATCAATCCTAATAAACTTTATCTTTTTTATATAAATAATATTTATATATATACAGGGTGTCCAGAAACTCTACCGACAAACGAAGACAGGAGATTCTTCAGATAATTTTAAGATAATTTAACCCAATTCACTTAGTCCGAAAATGCTTCCTAAGGGAGCTAGAGCTCTTTGAAGATGGCGTCTTGTAATTAGTTTTTCTTAAATACCTCCAGAATGCTTCTATTTAGAAAAACAAAAATTGGTACGCGTATTTATCTTCAAGATGTAAATCTAATCCATCTATTGCAAATTTCTAGTACCGATCATAGGCGTCCGTTTTAGGTAGGGCAACGGTTATTTTATCGCATAACTTTTTTATCTTTAACTTTTATGCATTTCTGATACTGGATTATTAAATATTGAAGTATTCTAGTACTAAAAGGTACTCTTGTTTTAAATTGGTAGGACACACCGTTTTCTAGAAAAATCGATTTGAAAATTTTTCGCTTTAGGAATTAAAAAAAAATTTCAAAAAAAAAACTGTTTAGAAAGACGAAAAGTGGTACATTTATTTATATTCCAGAGATAAATCGATTTCATTAATTGCGAATTTCTAGTACTGGTCATAGGCGTCCGTTTTGGGTAGGTCAACTGTTATTTTATAGCATACCTTTCTTGTCTTGAATTTTTGAGCATTTTTGACACTAGATTATTAAATTATGAGGTATTTGATTACTAAAAGTTACTCTTACTTTATGTTGGTAAAATACTTCGTTTTTTGTTGAAAAGTTCTTTCAATTTTTTTTTCAAATTCCAAAAACGAAAAACTTTCAAATCGATTTTTCTAGAAAACGGAGTGTCCTACCAACTTAAAACAAGAGTACCTTTTAGTACTGGAATACCTCACAATTTAATAATCCGGTGTCAGAAATGCATAAAAGTTAAGGACAAAAAAGTTATGCGATAAAATACCCGTTGCTCTACCCAAAACGGACGCCTATGACCGGTACTAGAAATTTGCAATGGATGGAATCGATTCATCTCTGAAAAGTAGATATGCATACCAATTTTCGTTTTTCTAAATAGAAGCGTTCTAGAGGTATTTAAGAAAAACTAATTTCATGACGCCATCTTCAAAGAGCTCTAGCTCCCTTAAGAAGCATTTTCGGACTAGGTGAATTGGGCTGAATTATCTTAAAATTACCTAAGGAATCTCCTGTCTCCGTTTGTCGGTAGAGTTTCTGGACACCCTGTATATATAATATTTTGAAAGTCGCGGGGGTAGTAAACATAGAACTTCCAACTGTTGCCAATCTAGTGGTATGATAACGATAATTATTGTCGTTTTCTGTGCTACTGGATTCAGAACTTATTTTACTTTTAAAAGAGTTCCAAACAATTCAAAATGCTGCTGTAAGAATAGCCTTAGGAGCTTTTTGTACCAAACATTAAGAAGAAAATACCTGAGCTTAGCATACGCCGAAAATGCCAGCTACTGGTGAAAATCCCCGAGATAATGTCTTTGCTTCTCGTTTTCACACAACGTACCTTCAAAAGAAAAGATCTTAACCCCCTTTCTATGAAAGACTTAACAGATACATGACCAATAATAATATTGTCTTTCCTACGATATACCAAACCAACCTCTTAACCCCTCCCCCTTGTATTGTCAGAAAACCTTTCCTAGACATGAGTTTAACAAAGACTAGTAATCAACTGAATGCGTCCTCTATGGTTAAATAATTTTACAATAAGGAGAACTATTCGCAATATACAAAGCATTAGAATATGCCATAAAAATTAACATAGACACATGCCTAACAATAACAAATTCTTTAAGTTCTATTAGCAGCTTAGGCATCCTTTACCCAACCCATCCTTTGTTGCGATTGATAAAGAACCATTTATACCAACTTCAGCAAAAGAATGTCATAGTAAAGTTTATGTGGATTCCGTCGCATATATGGGTACATATATACATGGTAATAAAGGGTAGATGCTGTTGCCAAATCTTTAGTTAACAACCAAGAGTTAACAGAAACTACATACAAGAAAGATTTACATCACTGGATTACCTCAACACTAAGTAAACGGTGGCTTCAAACATGGAACCAATCGCAACAAAAGCTACGGGACATAAAAACAACAGTTACAAGATCAAAGAGTAAGTGTAACAACAGGCAAGACCACATTATGTTAAACAGACTAAGAGTAGGACATACACGCCTAACACATGAATATTACTGGCAGTGTTTTAACAACTTAGGTGTACAACATATTTGTATTGCTCGAATTCCCGGCATATGCAAATGAAAGGAAAAAGTGTAACCTACCCATAACGCTACGTGAGTGTTTAGAAGAGAACTGTGACGTTTCGTTAGTTTTAAATTTTGTGAAATCAATAGGAATACAGAACCAGATGTAAATATCAATGCTGGTAAAAATAAATGTGTAAAAGTCTTGAATTGTAAAAATCAATGTAACTAAAATCTATGTAGATAACAATCTCTGTATATAAAAATCTATGTATATCAATGATGAGCCTTAAATATAAATAAAAAAGTGACAGTGCCTGAAACTCATACGATTAGTTTCTTCAAATTGTAAGGAAAAGACGTATATTAAGCTAGAATAGCCATTTCATCAGGGAGCCATGAGACGTAGCCTGTTTTCAATTAAAGACTCTCCCTGAAGGGGTATTGAAAACCGGCACCCCTTCAGATCTTATAGCATCTTTTTACAACCCGATAATATTCTAACTCTTATTTATATTTGTAGCATTTAGTTTACTTGTAACCGTTGACCTGATGATGCTCTGCATATTGTAGAGAGCGAAACCGGTCGTCGGAAGTTAAATAATAAATTATTGCGAGTAAATCTGTTTTTTACTTCATTTACACGAGATAGTTTAGCTTTTATTATTATTGATGTGTGCTTCTTGAAGGCACGTCTGTAACTTGGTATATCTCATCCCTAACTGATTGTCAAAAGTTGTAACTACTTATCAGAAACTTGTAGCCAACTGCTTAAAAAGTAAGATTGTAAAAGATATTATATCTTCACATTAATTCTCATGGTACAGTATTAATTACACAGAATTCAAAAATCGAAATAAAACTATCGGAAAAATTAAATATTGTTTTTGGTATTATTGATTTCCTAAAATACTCTTGGCATTATTTTTGAAATATCATTTTATCTTGACTGGTCTACTAAGATTTGTAGATCTACTGCTCATTCGATGTGGGTAAATTTTAGCAAATTTGTTTCGAGGAAATCCAAGCGACAACGCATACTTGGAAATACTTAATCGTGTTTAATCCAGACCTTGATCTTATATTTTGCTAATGAAACCAGTATATTATGCGATAGTTTAGAGGGAAACCCGTGAAATATACAGCTGTGTAGTTTCCGTCACAAATTATTGTCAGCATTAATTGTGACAGTTAAGGGGATTATTATGAAATATTTTTAAATGGTGGAAATATTGCTGGAAAGTTATACATAAAGGATTTAAAGCAGAAGTAGAGGAATAAGTAATATTGTTTCAAATAATGAATGGGTTGCATGTGTGAATCCATACTATTGTACTAAAGAAAAGAGAGACGTTCTCACAAACAATTTATTTTACAACTGACGACCGGTTTCGCTGTCTACAATATTCACAGCATCTTCAGGTCACGGTAAAAGTAAAATTAAATGCTACAAATAACAAAAAACCAGAGTTAATTAAGTGGTCTGGTTGAAATCAAAGGGTAATGATCAAGCCAATATTAAAGTATATATATTTATGCATACATATATGTAAATACTCACATGTACGTAAATATGGTGTATAACCCTTACACTCACATATATGCACGCATTCAAATGTAGTGGCAACAAAAGTATGTCAAGTACATATAAGTATAAGATGTACTTTTTTTTTTTTTTTTTTTGAAAAATGGCTTTGGCAGAGCCAATTAGCCAGACTTGTTTCTGATTGATTGCAGATTCATAGTCATAAATTTCTTATAACATAAGTACATTCTACAATTTTATTTTTATAGATACATTGGTACATTGTGCAGCTTTTTTTTATTTTGTTTTTTTTTTAATTATTTTACTGTGTTTTTTTTTTAATATATATTTTATTTTGTGCTTAACACTTTTTTTACTTCTTTTTTTTCTATTCTTTTTTATTTTTGTAACTATTTCACTTATTTCATTTATTAAATTCAACAGATATTAAGATAAATGAAAGATTTTTTCATCTATTATTATTTTTTCATATTTGCCTTTTTCCAACTTTTTTAGTAATATCTCATAAAGTCTCATTACTGTACAGATAATCATACCTTTATATTACCATAAATTTAATTTCATGTAAAGTTACCTTTACACTTGACTTTAATTCTGAATTAGTTATTAATGATTTTATTGTTTGACACTTTTAGTAATAAAAATTTTAGCAAATTTTACCTAATTATTATTGTTCAATTTAATTTCAATATCTCCAACAAATCAAATAAAACATTTTCACAATCACACCGCAACTATTACACAACTGACCAATCTTGTTTAGAAAAATTGCACAACCAATCTTACATCTATAAGTTCTTGAACATCCAGAACAACATCTAATACTCCCAACTAAATTAAAATTAACACTATTAATTAAAAATATAAAAATAACATCACTTTATATATAACTAACAATTTTTTTGGTTTCACGGTTTAATGTCGTGTTTCCTTACTAATCCCCTCAAGATCCTGCCAATGTTTTGTTAATATATTACATTCAAATCTGTCCCTCTACCAACTCTCCCTTTAGCATAGTATAGAGAAAAAGTATGATATTGAATACTACTGTATTCTTCCCTTATACCGGAAAGTAAGTGTATATCTTATACTTATATGTACTTGACATACTTTTGTTGCCACTACATGTGAATGCGTGCATGTATGTGAGTGTGAGGGTTATACACCATATTTACGTACATGTGATTATTTATATGTATGCATAAATATATATACTTTAATATTGGCTGGATCATTACCCTTTGATTTCAACCAGACCACTTAATTAACTCTGGTTTTTTGTTATTTGTAGCATTTAATTTTATTTTACCGTGACCTGAAGATGCTGTGAATATTGTAGACAGCGAAATCGGTCGTCAGGTTGTAAAATAAATTGTTTGTGAGAATGTCTCTCTTTTCTTTACTACAATAATATTGTTTCATTAAGCGTACAAAAGACAACAGTGAATTTTGACAAAGTTATATTTGAAAATAAAAATAAACAATTTTAGTTTTTGATAAAACGTTTGGTAGCTGGTTTTTTCTTCTTCGAATGCATTTTTATTAGAGTAGGTGTTTTGGGCTCTAACATATTATAATGATTTGTGAATTGAAGGGCTTAGTGTGAAACAATGACAAGCCTCAAAAAGGTAAAAGTGAGATATTTGACTTTGAATGTTAAAAATAATATTAAAAAATCCAGTAACAACTTTAATTGTTTTAGTTTAGATATTTCGATGCATCATGTCTTATGGGACTATAGTTGACAACAGTATTAATCAAATTACTTGAAACTCGAGAAAAACAGCCTTTATTTATAAAAATGAGGCTTGTTATATTATTCCATTCAAATACCCAAATATTCAAAAATACCCAAATTTTAGATATATTATGTAGATTCAGAATTTTCTATTATTGAATGAGTTCGTTGTGGTTTCAACCCTATAGGTGTTAAACAGTGTTTATTTCTTTTTCTACATCAACTTGTTGGAATTTTTGACGGGTTTGTTTGGTTTTGTCCTTTTTATTGACGGACCTTGTTCATTAATCCTACAACCAAATGCAATAATACCGGGTGTCCACTTATATTTTCCCCCATTTTAACTGCCTATAACTTCTAAACGGCTCAAGATAGAAATATGCGGTTTTCACTGAAATGTTTTACTTTAGTAAAAGTTTTGTCTGAATTGATTGAATTTTTTATATCGCTTTCTAATAGGAAAAAAATGGCGGATTTTTGAAAAAAACGTTGTTGACATTTTTTTAATGGAACACCCAGTATATTTTGTGTAAATTGAAAGAAAGGTCATTCACCTATCCAGCGATATAAAGTTTTTCAAAATCGGTTGTCAAATCACTGAGTAATTAATTTTTAAAATGAGAGGTCCAACGTGGATATCACATACCTAAATAACAATAACTAAGCAAATTGATATTATGTTATGTAATTTCCACATTGCATCTCTCATTTTAAAAATAAATTGCTCACTCATTTGACCACCGATTTTAAAAAAATTTATATCGTTGGATAGGGAAATGACCGTTTTTTCAAGTTTGTAGGTAAATGACCATTTTTTATGTCGCTTTTAAATAAAAAATGGCGGATTTTTGGAAAAAACAAACGTTGTTGACTTTTTTTATTAAAACACTCAGTATATTTTTTTGCGGATTGAAAAAAACGGTCATTTACCTATCCAGCGATATTAAATTTTTTAAAATCGTTTGTCAAATGACTGAGCAAATAATTTTTAAAATAAAAGATGCAATGTGGAAATCACATAACATAACGTCGCCTCAAAGCAACAGTAGGATATGTACATATCCTACTGTTACACTAGTGCACCGATCAACCAGTTAGTCATATGGGACCGATGCGATGTGTATGGTATATACGCATATACGGTGCACTAGTGCAACAGTAGGATATGTACATATCCTACTGTCGCTTTGAGGCGACGATAATATCATTTTGCTTAGTTATGTTATTTAGGTATGTGATATCCACGTTGCACCGCTCATTTTAAAAATTAATTACTCAGTGATTTGACAACCGATTTTGAAAAACTTTATATCGATGGATAGATGAATGACCTTTCTTTCAATTTACAAAAAAATATATTGGGCATTCCATTAAAAAAAAGTCAACAACGTTTTTTTCAAAAATCCGCCATTTTTCTTTTCGTATTTGAAAGCGATAAAAAAAAATTCAATCCATTCAGACAAAACTTTTACTAAAATAAAACATTTTGTCGAAAACCGCATATTTCTATCTTAAGCCGTTTAGAAGTTATAGGCAGTTAAAATGGGGGAAAATATAAGTGGACACCCGGTATAACAAGCGACGTCACAAGCCACTACACTAATCTTGAATGGTAATAATGTGACAAGTCACATTTAGGAAAAAATTACATATCGCTATATTTCGGTGGCGCCCAAAATCCCGACAGCCAAAATCTCGACGGCCAAAATACCGAAAAGCGCGAGAATCCCGACAAGCCAGAATACCGATAGGCCCAAATCCCGACATGCAACAATCCTCGCATAAGCAGATATCCCCACCACTACATTTTTAATATTTATTGTTTCCTTTTCAAATGCAATACCAAATCATATTATAAAGTAGGGTGGTGCGAAAAACGTCAAGTTGATAATTGCGTGTCGCTATAGTGAGGAAACGTTGGGATTTGTAAATACAAGAAAAACAAAAAAGAAATTATTCAAATCGAACTTTATCTTCCAAGCCCGCAACGGGCCTAAAAATTATGAAAAAAATGAAATTTTACATTTTTTTCAAAAATTTTTATTTAACTTCCATGTACGTTTTATTTATCGCTATAGTAAAATTTATTTACAGTTTGCATGGTTGAGTAATAAAAAAAAATACTTTTCCACATTTAACGAATATCTTCCGATCCCGCAAGGTCAATCAAAATCTATAAAAAATTGTAATTTTTGAAAATTTTGATAAATTAGAAAATATTTAGTTATCTCATATTTCTAGATAGTTATATAAATAAAAGCAGAAACATTGAATCTTCGGATTAACAAGGATCTACACAACCTACCTCTATATTTGGCTAAATGGCGTTACATAATCTGTAGCGCCAGTAGCGTACTGATAGATCCGCGGGTCCTGGTTCCCGTAGGGATGCGGGCCCCCCGCCCAATAAAAACAAACTTTATTAAAAGTTTTTAATAAACATTAAATATAAAATATCATATATTTATAAAAGTTCAAGCTAATTTAAAACAGTAAATTAATATTAATCCTATCGTTTTTCATACTGACATAATTGATCACTTTACTCCAGCAGTTTTTATAAATAGTGAAAATCAAAAATTTTCTGCATCTAAATCTCCACTCATAATTAACAACCTTAATATCGAAAAACTAAAACAGCTTTTAAAAAATGAATATTAAAATGCAAATTACATCAACAAAATATATTATATTCTCAAATTGCATATATTTATGAATAAGTTAAACAATTACATACAAACCTCTAGACTCTAGGGAGATAAAACGCTTTAATAAAAAAAAATAGCAACAATAAAACCTTGGAAAACTGTGGGGTTGATATCTTTAATCAAACTACGAGATTTTCTTTAAAAAATTAATAAAGCAAATTTGGCCAACACTTAAATGGATAGTCACAAATTTGAGCTCCAATGCATTTTAAAGGTATTCATTGCTTTTGAATCCTGAGAAAACCACCTAATAAATATTTTTAAAAAAATTAAACGCAGAATGAAAGATTACGTTATTACCGAGGGCCGATAGCCCTGAAAACTTCTATGTTTATTTTAATATGTTACAGGGGTGAAAAAAAAAAAATAGAAAATTTAGTGTGATATTTTATTTCAAATATCTCATTCAAAAGAAAATTTTTATTTATTCTAAGGGACTTTCTGTCCTCGATAATAATATAGTCTTTCATTCTGTGTTTAAATTTTTTAAAAATTTTTATTAGTTTTTCAGGATTCGAAAAAAATGGACACCATGTCAGTGGCGATATTTTGCAAATTGAACATTCGCTATCTTTGTCATATAATGCACTCAGTTGAACAGAATGTGGTGACAAGATAGTGACAAACAAGTTTACTAAATATTTGACACTGATACGGCTTTAGGAATATTTTCAGTTGTTTATTAAATAATACCTATTGATAGTGTATTTGATAGATAATTGATTTAAGACGTGAAATTAATAAAAAGTTATTTATTGTTTATTATTTATGGAAGATCTAATCAGAAAATACACCAGGATATATTCTGTGATCCAAGTATTTTTTGTCAAAAATGTTCAAAATTTATCTAGGCGTTCCATAGTAAAAATATATTATTCATAAAATCATTTTTACTCTTTTCTCGCTTATTATAGATTTTATTGTATCGCTTAGATTTTATTGTATAGTATATAAATTATTGTAATCAATGAATACATAGTTAGTGAAAAAATTATCATATTAATTAACTGAATTAATAATTTAAGCGGTAATACAAGTAACGGTTACCCAAGAACATTAAAAGGCCATCTCTAAGTTCATCATGACAATGTCATTGCCAACCAATGTTTATAGGTTTTCGTGTCTATTCCCAAAAATCTATTACCACTAACTGATGAAGACTTAATAAAGAAAGGCCAAATATCGTTATTTACACATATTTTAGTTATTATACTCTTATTAGTTGTCGTTTATCTACGGGGTTTATCTATGTCGTTTATTACTCTGTGGTTATAATACGGGGGCCCACAAAAATTCTCGCGTGGGGGCCCCCGATCTTCAGCTAGGCCACTGAATAATGACCATGCTATCAAACGGTCGTAGAAAAAATATTAAACTCACATATTTTTTCACAGTACCAGAAGTAAGATCAGATCTAAAGGAAATGAAAAACCATCAATCGCCTGGTGATGATGGACTCGTTATTGAGGCAATAAAAGCAGAAGGAGAAATTCTATCAAGTCAGTAAGCGAAGTGCTTATGTCCTGCGACATTACTAACTCAGAAAATTATAGACAAATCAGCTTCTTGACACATATGTACAAACTCCTTATGAAAATCTCAACGAAGAGGTTAACACCTAAACTTGATTTCTATTAGCCAAAAGAACAGGCAGGCTTCAGGGCAGGGTATGGCACCAATGACCATTTGCATACCATAAAGATATTAATTGAAAAATGTATCGAGCACAACATACCACTTACTGACTGCTTCCACACAGGAAGAACGGAAGCTCTGATACGTACCAGCTAGTTCAGTTGTCCTCACTTTTGTTTATACAGAGTGAGTCTGTAATTTGGAATAAATTCAATATCTCAAATACTAATCGTTTTTTTGAAAAATGCTCAGACCAGTCGATTAGTATTTCAAACTGTCCTGTTTGACATAAAATAGTAATGTATACAGGGTGTCCCAATTTAGAGATATGAAGTCATAGTTGATTTTCTTAAATAGCAACACTGTCATTTTGATAGCTATTTGATAGGGTGTGTAAAGTTATACATAACTGCAAAATATCAAATTTTTATTCTCTACCATTTACAAGATAATAAAAAATAACAAAATTATGTCTGTAATTTGGAATAAATTCAATATCTCAAATATTAATCCTTTTTTTGAAAGATGTTCAGACGAGTCGATTAATATTTCAAATTGTCATTGTTGACATACAATAATAGTGTATACAGAGTGTCTTAATTTAAAGTTATGACGTCATCGTTGATTTTCTTAAATAGCAACACTGTCATTTTGACAGATATTTTGATAGGGTGTGTAAAGTTATACATAACCTTCAAAATTTCAAATTTTTATTTCCTACCATTTACAAGATAATAAAAAATAACAAAGTTATGAAAAACAAGTAATCAAATAATAACTGAATTTAATTATTTCAAATAAGCAAATGCTCATAATGTTGCCCATTGACTATTTCACAATAATTGAGGCCAACATTATGAGCATTTGCTTAATTGAAATAATTAAATTCAATTATTATTTGATTACTTGTTTTTCATAACTTTGTTATTTTTCATTATCTTGTAGATACATTGCGCGTCATAGAAAACGAGCACCCTAAAAATGGGTAATTTTTGAGGTCTCCTATCTCCTAAATCTATCGTCCGATTTAAATGATTTTTTGAATATGTTATAGCCTTATTCTTTGTCAATATCCCTGCAATAATATTTTTGCTAAATAGGTAAACATTCATTGTATACCGGGTGTACGAATCAAACTGTGTTCTTTTTCTCAAAGTTTGCAACACCCTGTGGAATATCGTAGCATTTATAAAATACTGAAATTAAAACTCAACTATAGCTTCAGGTTTTCTTAACATTTTGTTTTTTGATTCATTCGCTTATGTTGGAAAATACAAAAGTTAGGTACTTTGTTACAGTCAAAATTACTGATTAACTTTAAATCATCTCAGGTACATGATTAAAGTATTTATAAGCTAGAACATTCGTTGTAATAAAAACAATTTCATCAATTTGATTAAATATAAATAGCGTAAATTCATTAATTCGATTTGTAGGTATTTTTTTGTTTTTTTTATATTGTCATTGAAATTGGTCATTTACTCTATAGCTGACGTTTGTTTGATTCTAGTTGAATACATAGCGTTGACAATTCTTCCTTTTCGGATCCAATATGGTACCGCTTCTGGTTATCGTATTTTTGTTCGTTTTATGTTTTGACAGACTTTTAAATCTGTCAAATCAAAGTTCTATTTTTAAAAGAAGAATGTGACGTAGTTGGTCACTTAGCAGCTTGTAAAATCGAAATTGTTGATTTGAACGTCACCGCCGAAATTTTTAAACGTCTGATTATTTGAAAATAAGGATTTATCTGATCCATCCATTAATTTGGGATCTATAAATCAGACTTTTCCATAAACTAGTAATTATTGGAGTTAGTAAAATTGATTTTAAGGATATATTACTAGTTTAGTCCAATTTTTGGGATAAAATACGGCTGTGGTGTCATTTCTTCGATTTGGTAAGTGATATTTGCATATTGGGTGATCGATTATGTGTGACAACGAGTAAATTGTTCTAGATACGAATGAATGTTTGGTTTGAGGCCAGAAAACGGGTTTCTGTATCGAAGTTGTACTGAAGACACGTGATCCTCTGAAAGCTGGAAGACCCCATCGATTTTGGGTAAGTTATGCTATATTACATCCCACCTCGGGGGGGTTTAGGGAGTACTTGTGAATTTTAATAGTGGGATTAATGCTTGTTTTGTTTTAGGGTTTTTTTTTCCACGTGGTTTTTATTTTGGGGTTTGGATCTCAATAACTGGATTTCAGATGAGTTACTTTAATTATTTTGATTTGTAACCATTTAATTTGCTGATCTTTTTTTTTAATCTGTAGAATTTGATAATTTAGGTTGCGGTAATTTATTTGTATATTTTATTTGTTGAATTCAGGTATCTACATTAGGTTGGTTTTTTTTTAATTTATTAGTATTTCCTTTTATAATTTCTTATGTACACGGCTCTTGATCGGATAGTCAATTGTTTATTTTCCGCTATGCGTACTCGACCTTACCATTCGCAGAGCTCTACGATTGCGTCTCGAGATTTATAAATTGCATTTTTTTTATATACGTTTATATATATATTTTTTTGTTGCTACCCATATTTAGGTAATTTACCCAGTGATCAGGGGTCGTTGTTTGGTTCAGTTTGGTTAGTATTAATAGTTAGTTTAGTGTAATTTTTTAAAAAAGTGTTCAATATATTATGTGTTCAATTAAAGTGTCAAAGGTGTAGTATTATTCCGATTCTTTTGGCAAATTCGGGAATTTAGGTACACTGGATTGGTGTTTGGGGCATGAATTTGTCTGGCGCCCCCTTTAACAACAAAATAGTAAAATTGGGAATCCACCCCATCTCCACTGTATAAAAGCTAGCCCGCAACACCTGTGCTCTCACCTCCAACGAATTTTGTGTTGCGCTGTGAGGTGGTGGCAACTTTAACAACTAGCCATGTTCTTTTTCAGTACAGGGTGTTTCTAAACAAGTGCGACAAATTTCAAAGGAGTAATTCTGCATTAAAAAATAATGACGGTTTGCTTTAAAATCGTATGTCCGCAAATGCTTCGTTTGCGAGATACGGGATGTTGAATTTTTTCTTACCAACTGACGATTTATTTATTGCTTTAAAACCGCTTGGGATATGCAAATAAAATATTTTGGGTTTTAAGACGTAGTTACTGCACATTTTTTGACATACAATTAAGAATTCTATATTCACCATTGGCGTGCATACGGGTAATATGATCGGTCATATTACCCGTATGCACGCCAATGGTGAATATAAAATTCTTAATTGCAAGTCAAAAAATTCGCAATAACTGTCTCTTAAAACCTACCAAATTTCATTTGCATATCTCAACCGGTTTTAGGACAATAAAATAAATCATCAGTTTGTAAAAAAATTCAACATCCCGTATCTCGTAAACGAAGCATTTGCGGATATAAGTTTATAAAGCAAACGGTCATTATTTTTTCAAGCAGAATTGACCCTTAAAGTCTGTCGCACTTATTTACAAACAACCTATACTGATGAAGAACATGACTAGCTGTTAAAGTACATAACTTTTGTATTATCCAACATAAATGAATGAATCAAAAAACAGAATGTGAAGAAAACCTGAGGCTATAGTTGGGTTTTAATTTCAGTATTTTATATATGCTAAAATATTCCACAGGGTGTTGCGAACTTTGAGAAAAAAACACGGTTTGATTCGTACACCCGGTATACAATGAAAATTTACCTGTTTAGCAAAAATATTATTACAGAGATATTAACAAAGAAGAGGGCTATAACATATTCAAAAAATCACTTAAATCGGACAACAGGTTTAGGAGATACGTGACCTCAAAAATAACCAATTTTTTAGGGTGCCCGTTTTCTATGACGCACAGTTTAGTAGGGAATAAAAATTTGAAATTTTGCAGATACGTATAACTTTACACACCCTATCAAAATAGTTATCAAAATGACAGTATTGCCATTTAAGAAAATCAACGATGACGCCATATCTCTAAATTGGGACAACCTGTATACATTTTTATTATATGTCAAAAATGACAATTTGAAATACTAATCGACGGGTCTGAGCATTTTTCAAAAAAACAATTATTATTTACGTTATTGAATTTATTCCAAATTACAGACATAACTTTGTTATATTTTTTTAGCTTGTAAATGGTAGACAATAAAAATTTAATATTTTGGAGTTATGTATAATTTTACACACCCTATCAAAATGACAGTGTTGCCATTTAAGAAAATCAACGATGACGTCATATCTCTAAATTAGGACATCCTGTATACATTATTATTGTATGTCAAAAAGGACAATTTGAAATATTAATCGACGGGTCTAAGCAATTACAGACTCACTCTGTATTTAAAATTTAATGTCAGTTATCAAGAATTACTTAAAAGTAAAAGCTAAAGAATGATGATGCTAAAAATACGAACAAAATAAGCATATTTCGTCGAGATTATTGTCTTGGGATTATTTTTATAACACTTCGTATAAACCTTGCGATGACTGTGTCAATTTCCAAATTTTTACAACTTTCTAGTTTACAACTAATCCATGAAACGTGCTGATATAAATATAAGTTTTTGAGTTAGAGGTTACAGGCTGTAATTCTTTACATGTGTTGAAACCAGGGCTTCGGTTTTAGCAGGTAAAACAAGTACAGAACCTTACAAAAGTTTTGACTGTATCTATTAATAAATTTTGTTTTCAAATTTTTTGATAAATAGGTATTCTTCGGTTTTATTTAAAAGTACCTACACAAAAATAAAAATTTATTAGTTACATTTTCTATTGTGTACTTGTGTAGTGCAAAATGTCCCCATCAAATTAGAAAAAAAAGCAAAGAGCGCATTAGAGCAGGCCCTGGTTCCGCGGAACCATGCTCAGTACGCCACTGTGTAGCGCCATCCCATAAGCATAATGGAAATACGAATGCAAAGATTGCATTTATCTCAAAACTTCGTTTTTGGGGTTAGGCTACTGTTGCTCTGAGCGCCTCATTTATAACGGTGTGCAAGAAAATGAAGTATGGCGTATACGATATAATTTTGAGTTTTACCTCCTTTATATTGAGCCTGGTATTGGTAGATCTATAAAAATAAACAAGATGCGGTGGCTAGGCCACTTAGAGAAACTGAATGAGGCGAAGCTGTCGAAACACACTTATAGCAAGAGACCGGATGTAGTGAGGAGAAGAGGCAGGCCCAGAGCATGATTTAAGGACCAGGTGGAAGACGACGTGTGAGTACTAAAGCGTGTGATACACACGCAAACTTTAAGTACGCGGGTTTAAAGATCGTGGACTTACTCGGCTCGCCGTCGGTGATACACGGCAGACTTACTCATAACTAACTGCGATGTCGTCAAGAGAAGATGCTTTGTGCTATTTAGGAATTTTATCGTATTATGTACTTCGTATCGTATCCTATCGTATTGTATATTTTTATTACCCATAAAAAAAGACGAAATCGAAAAGTGTGGGTAACAAACAAAATATCATAGATAAGAGGGTAATATTTTCATCAGGAGGATAAAACGGGCGGAGGTAATTCCTCACCAACCAGTCAAAACATATAATCCGACAGGTATTTTCCTCACCAAATTTAAGGGTTCCTATTAATCCGGTAGGTATTTCCCTCACCAACTCACTCAGATAATAAAACAAAAATATAGATGTAATTTAAGAATGATTATTATGAAAGCATCCAAAATCCGAATAAAAGACATTAAAGTCCTTTCATTATTATAATAGTTTATAATATAGATAATATGCAAAATGTATAAATTATTATTTAATATTTACTATTATCCTAAGAGACACAATTTAAAAAATCCATTTCATTTGATTAGATTGATATTAATAAATTTTCTACATTTATTTTTCAATTTCAGTTTAACTTCTTTATCTTTGAAGGGCAAACTTTATATTTTAACATACGTATATATCTGAAATTCTTTAATTTATTCTAAGAAGATATTTATGATGGATGCGTATTATAAAACGATGAATTAAAATGCGAAGGAAAAGATTCGCAAGCATTCGCAGTACGAATAACAAGAATTTGCCTCTGCTCACAAATATGGGGAGAATATGGTATTTTCATCTATATAAGTTTCAACTAAATATTCAACCTATCTAAAATTTCATTTTCTGGTTTGCATGACATTAAATCAAACACAAAACAATCTGATACCTCTTCTGGTTTTATATATATGTAAGGCCAAATGTCTGTTTGAGCCACTTACCTACTTCAGAATCATCTGTATATTCTGATGTTAAATCAAGAGACTGAATTTTTATATACCAAGCTTGGAGTAGGTGAAATCTACAACCATGTATTTCAGTGTTCGGACACATTTGAATGATTGCATTATGTATAGCCTTTTCAAAATCTACAAAAATTTTACTAGGATCACTAGGATTAAACTCAGTTTTGAGAGCTTTAAACATTTCTGATTTTAATAAATAAAAAAATTGTTGTAAATTTCTGTTTTTTTGTTTGACTGTAAACAGTATAATAAAGAAATTAATTTAGCCCAAAACTAGTGAATAATTGCAAATAATATGTGGTACAGTAAGAAATGGTACATACATACGAAAGGGGCAAAATTATGGAATAAGTTCATTTTCTCTAAAATGGACGATTTTGGAGAAAAATGCCGAAACAGGTCGATTTTTATTTTTAAATTACAATTGTTTGGCCTATATTTCATACTAGTGACGTCATCCATCTGAACGTGATCACGTAGTCGATGATTTTTTTTAAATGGGAATAAGGGTCGTGTGGTAGCTCATTTGAAAGTGTGTTTAATTCTCTATTCAGTAATATAAACATTAACATAATTATTTGTACAGGGTGGCCAAAAAATAATTGTTGGATTAAATCAGTTGACGTAAATAGAAGACTGTATTTAATTTATTTGACTCAAAATACATTATATTACTGCTAGAGAATAGAAAAAAATGTTTATTTGGCAAATAAACATTGCTTTTCGCTTATACTAAATGTTAGAACTGCCAAGAGGCAGGTGAGAGGTTTTTTAAGATTTAATTTAAGTGAAAATTTCTACTTTCTACTCTGACAGCAGTACAATGCATTTTTAGTTAAATAAATTACATAACGACATTCTTCTTTCTGCGTCAATTAATTTAATTCAAAAATTATTTTTTTGGTTACCCTGTAAAAATAATGATGTTAATGTTTATATTATTGAATAGAGAATTATTTTACCTTCCAAATGAGCTACCAAACGTGACTAGTATGAAACATATGCCACAAAATTTTAATTTAAAAATAAAAATCGACCTGTTTCGGAATTTTTTTCCAAAATCGTCCATTTTAGAGAAAATGAATTTATTCCATAATTTTTAACCTCTCTGTATAAAATTCAATGCGGCTAAAAGTCTTATATTTGTTTTACAACTAAATACAATTATCTTAACAAAAAAAATGTATACCATTTTTATATTACTTTACAGTTATCTTAATTTTGACACAGTTTATAGAGAAAATTTCCCCCTTCATCATTTTTCATCGAGCCATCATTTTTCGTCGATTAATATATACAGTGATGAGCGCGCTAATAACTGGCAAAATAGCTTAAAAGATGGAAAACATAATACATTGCGAAACAAAAAGAAATGAAACTAGTGGTAAGGCTGAAAGACTTCGGTCGATGGCCTTTTGGTACATTGTATCAATAAAGTATGTCTCTCCCTGAAACTAGTGGAGATGGAAATTATCGTTAGAAACGTCTAAAATAACATTAAATTACATAGTTTCCCACCTTTAGACGTATCAGAAGGGTATGACAACTGTCACTGTGACAGTAGACTTTTATAGAATACTCCTGTCACAGACGTCTAATGGTGGGAAACTATGTAATGTAATGTTAATTAATACGTTTATAACGATAATTTCCATCTCCACTAGTTTCATCTCTTTTTGTTTCGGAATGTATTATGCTTTCCATCTTTTGAGCTATTTTGCCGGTTATTAGCGTGCTCATCATTGTACATTTTCTTATCTAACTGACATCAATCGTAGTAATTGTGTCAGGCAAATTAGCTGCAAGCTCTTGGCGTATAATTTTTACTGGTTTCTCCAATTTGCACCAATAGTAAATAATTTCGCATTACAAGTTGTTTTGTTACACCTCCAGAACACGTCTTCACTTTTTTAAACTTTCATTTTATAAAAAATAAAATTTTCATATACCAGTAATGGTTTATCGCGATTACTTTCTATTAAACATGCCATTTTTGTCAAAATTCCAATTGTGACTAAAATAAAGTACTATAATTAATTAAATATTATTATAGGTACCTAATGCAATTTTATAGTAGATAAATAATTTCCTTGAATGCCTTTTAGTAAAATCTACCTGAAAGAACCATTTCGGTTTTGGTGAGGAAAATACCTGTGGGATTATGACATACCCTTCCAAACGCAGGCAAACAATTATTTTGGTGAGCAAAATACACTCGCCGGATAAAACAGCCTATAAATAATTAGGTTTACTCAAAAGCAAATAATCAAAAAAGCTTAAAATAGTGTTTTACGGTTTTCTTAAAACTTATAAAATGTAACTCATCTCCTTTCAACAATAAACGATTGAATTATTTCTAGGCAATTTGCTTAATTAGTGAAAATACAAGTGTAACTTTAAACGCAATAACATGATGGCTCGAGGCTCGCGGCTCGTGGCAGTGATACACGTGCGGGTTACGAGTAAGATTTCAAACTTTTTGGATCGACGGCGTACTTACTCGGCGGACTTAAAGTACGCGTACTTGCTGTGACACACGCGCGAAAAAGGTCGTCGAGCCATAAGTTCGCGTACTTACTCGCGTGTGTATCACACGCTTAAGAGCGCGAAATTGGAAAACCAAAGCGGGGAATGGAAGCTGAGTCTAGAACAGGCCAAGACCCATGATAGATTGCAGATGTAGAACACAGTGCCGGATTAACCATTAGGCGGACTAGGCGGCCGCCTAGGGCCCGGGCACTTGATGGGGCCCGCATCCCACACAAATGCATTAATTAATATTTAATTATTTAAGGAGTTATTTAAAAAAAATTAAAAATATCAAAAGGGGCTAACTGAGACAAAAAAAAAAGAAAATGGTTAATTTATGATTTCCAATCAAACTCAGTTTTTTGCTTTGTTTTTTGTCAACTATCAGAAAAATACAACCGACTTCAAGACAAACTAAGCAATTATCTTCAAAGGCATTTTTATATTCCATGATCTAATCATTCCCTCAATTTGGTAATCCATTTTGCAAGCAAACTTTGATAAAAGCTGGTAATTATTTTGGTATGGTACGTTTTTTTTTTCAATTTCTACCCACCGATGGGCCTTATAGTCCATTCACTCACGGTAAAATATTACAAAACCTCCGGATTTTAAAGAACCTTTGGATTTGAAAGAAAAGCTTGAATTGACAGGAAATTTGGTATAAGCATAGCTAACATGTCAAATAAAAAAGTGATATTGTGCCAATGTGTGTTTTTGCTCTACGGTTGAGTTCACCCCTTCTACGGGGTGAAAAAATATACCGCCAAAATACGTCCGTAAGTGGATAAACTGACTAATTCTAAGCAACTTGTTTTCAATAGAGTTTTTTCATCAAGTCAATACATTTCGAGTTATTTGCAAGTGAATATCTTCATATTTTTTAACAAAAAATAACACGGTTTTAGACGGTTTTTCGCAAATAACTCAAAAAGTAATTATTTTATCGAAAAAATATTCTTAGCAAAAATATAGCTTTTAAAAAATGGAAAAAATGGTGATGTGTGCAGTCTGTAGACCCAGTAGAAGCAGAGTTGTAGCTAATGAAATGTAGGTTCTTATTCGTCAAATTCCAAATCGAATATTTCATCGTGAAATAATCAAATGATGAAGCACTTTTCATGGAAAACTCATCATAACTTGTATAAATATTTAAAAATTATTATTATTGGTTTTTAAAAAAATTTCTATCATAAAAAGTAAGCAAGATACGCTCAGAATAAAGTTGATCCCATTTTTTGGGTAAAAAAACTGAAAATGGCTGAAAATAATCCCCTAATTAGCATCCCAAATAAAATTAATCCTTACCGCTTCTCAAGCTACTTAACTTATGTATTGTTTATATGCTCTGTAAGTTTTATCGGTATAAAGTGCTTATTTATAAAAGGGCTGTAGTAGAAAGGGCTTGAACAAGTCACTAATCACGAGTGTATGCAATTTTTTTATTTAGCTTAATGCCTCGAAAACTAATGGCCATTGGCATGGTACAGTGGGTTTTTCCAATCAGGTACCTAGTGTAGTGGATAGTGTGCGTGTTGAGTAAATGTCTTGTTACTTAGAAAAGTCTTCATTGTTTTTGCAAAGAGACGCTAATTGTATCCGAACGTCTGCGGTCCCTCCGGTGAGTACCGATCCCACAAGGATAGAAACTATTTTCATTTATTAATTTTTAATAAATGAAAAATTCTCTACCCAAGGTAGGCAAATTTTGAACAGTCATATCTTAACCAATTTTTACCCTCGAAAAAAGCAAAAATCTGAAATATTCAGAAAATGATAACCTATATTTTTGAGATTTTTGGTACCATTAATAATTTGTAAGTTATTTTGAAAAAAAAGACATTTTTTTTTAAATTTCAAAAAATTTGTTTTACTTTAAATCCCAATGTATTGAAATATAAGCACTGTGAACCGGTGAAACTTATAGATCATATAAATAATATACTACTTATAAGTTTTTTCAAGATTTTCATAAATTTTCTAGATTTTTGTGCCAAAAAAAAGGAATCAACATTATTTTAAGCTTTTCTTGCTTAATTTTGATACTTGAAGCTTGTTTAAAAAAAGAATGTGTGTGTACTTTGTACGCACGTAAGAAGTTATACTTCTATTATATGATTATATGATTATATGATTATAAACGAAATTAATATACTTTTTATTTATATTTTATTTAAATATTAAATTAATTTATACTTAATACTTCTCAAACATTTTTATTAAAACAGTGCCAAAAATTAAAATAATAAAAAAATAAAACACACACAAACACATTAAAAATGCCACAAATGATTTCTGAACATTAATTGTCGGAAAAATGTTTAACTAAATACGTATTTTCTGAAAATAAAATTATATAATAAATATACTTACAATCATAAAATGTATAAAAAAAAATAAAAAAATAAAAGTTTCTATTGGGATTCGAACCAACTTACCACGCGGCTGGTATTTGCGTTGTATTGGGATTCACCCGCATTAAAACTGCGCTACAGACACAGCTTGTCATTATGTGCGAAGATCGTCTAACTAAACAGATTAACCTTTTGACATTTTTAACTTATGTAAATCAAATTATTTTGATTTTGAATTGAAATGATTTAGAATTGAAAAAATACAACAAAACATAGGGTAAGAAGACAATATATTAGGTGAATATTAAGGTGTAAAATAAAAGTATTACATACTACTTATGTATTTTGGTAGGTTCAAGGTAGGTATCGGAGCCCGTATAACGACTAATAAATTTCGCAATCAATTGCGTCGTGCGAAGTGGCTATGTTCAAATATCATAACAAAATTTGATCAACTATTTATAAAACACTTACCAGTGAAAGATTATTTAGCTTTGAATAAGCGAGATCTGCGGCACTCATACTAGGCACAGTTTGATGAGCTTTCACATTGGCATGCAACAATCATCTCTTCTATGTAAATAAGTCCAAAAATATAATATGAAAACTATTTAAAAAGGCAGTATAACCATTAACTAACTTTTTGTTTGTTGTTTCTCTTCCTACAAATTTTAAAACGCAACAAGCATACATTATAACCAAACCATGCACAGTCCCACAGCTGTGTCACAGCTGCCATATCGGATAATTTTTGTCATGTCATTTGAACATCCAATCAGAACAAAGTTATAATGCGCATGCGCCCGGTCGCTAGGTTTTCCCATATAAAATTTCACCGTCATTACGCCCGTAAAGAAGTATAACTTCAAAAAAAAAACAAAAATTAAACTTTTTTCACACTTTAAAAAAGTTGTGATGATTTTTCACCGGAAAGTGTTTCATTTTTTGTAATTTTCGTTGACATATTTGATTTGGAATTTGTCGAATAAGAATCTACTTTTCATTAGCTCCATTTCTGCTTATACTGGGTCTACATACTTCATACATACACCATTTTTTTAAATTTTTTATACGCTATATTTTTTCTAAGAATATTTTTCCATGTTTTCCAATAAGTACTTAATTTTGGAGTTATTTGCGAAAAACCGTCTAAAAAGGTGTTTTTTTTTTGTTGAAAAATGAACATATTCAGTCGAAAATAATTCAGAAAGTATTGATTTAGTAAAAAAACTCGATAGAACAAAAGTTACTTAGAATTAATCAGTTATCCATTATTTTGAATGTATGTTTCTTCACCCTCGAAGGTGTGGCACTCATACCCAGGGCCAAATCACATATCTACACAATATACCTTTTTTCTTTGGCATATTAGCTATGGAATATTAATGAGAAGTTTTTGCGAAATGGAAAAAAAGAAAAATGATCTTTTTGACATTGTAATTTATTTTTGGAGTAACTGCTTCCCAAAACAACATAAATATCTGTAAATTTGTTTTAAGTAAATGGTCGATATAAAGGGGCCTACTTCTTATGGCCGCCTAGGGCCCCATGATGCTTTAAACCGTCACTGGTAGAACAAGTAATGATGGTGACATACTTACACAATGTCTACTTTACACGTACAAAAGAAGAATAATATTCCAGAAGAACCAAGACATCTTGAGAATATATTATTAAAAATTGTAACTTATCTAATACAATAATATACTACACTAAATTATATTATGTTGTAGTCGTTTAACATCCACTAATAACCTTTCGTAGTTGATGCGGGTTTATGTAAATAAAAAAAACTTAGAAATAGCATAAGAAAAAAAACAGTTTCAGAACCACATTTTTAAATGTTTCATAAATATCGTAATGCTCTATATTCCATAAAAGAAACGTTATTGCGGCGAAATCAAAGACACACCATTGACTATTTTCAGCTTCAGAAATCATAAACGAAATAAAATCGGATCGTAAATATTGCCAATACTTCGAAAAATATCGTAAACTGTAAATAAGTAGGTTATAGATTGGTATTTTTTTGTTTTTATCGTTTACGGATACTTGATAACTGAGTTTTATGTGATAACAAAATGAGGGAAAGATGGGGTTGAATCCTTCTAATTTCCAATTTGTGACTATAAAGTGTGAAAAAGAAAACTTCAAGTTAAAATATGTTGCTATAAGGTTTCGTTCTAATAATAAACAATAAACTTTGACAATAAAAATTTTTCTAGATGTTATGGCTGATTCTCGATCTAGGGGTGATTATTTTTTCTCTTCTGAGTGCGACAGACGTGAAGATAAAATAAATGTTGAGTCTTTATCTGGAATATGTTATAGAATGGTGTAGCTCAACTAGCTCAATGATATAATGTAGAGAGAGTAACGGTACTTCCCTCGAAGTTCTATTATTTTTCATATGTATTTTTGGAGCATGTTTAGCTTCCTCCCGTGATATAACTGGTATATCCTCCGATCCTACATTCTGCACCTTTTGTATTGGGTGTTCTATGAACTCTGGAATAACTCGACTTTGATTATAATGTTTAATAAAACTTTGCACTATACAGGGTGGAGCATTAGTGCGAGATAGTAAAATTAATCGTTTGTCGTAGGAAATAGGAAAAAAAATTATTTAGGTAAAAGTTGGGGCAGAGATAGGACCATAATTTAAAAATATATTTAAATATACAGCGCCACCCGTATTGACACCCTGTGTATTTTTACATTTTTGCATTCTCCTCGGTGTTTGCCTTCACAAAATATAGGGTTTTGTAATATTATATGAGGCAGTTTAAGATATAATTACGTTTATTTTGTTAATTCCGTGGCAATATTTGTAGAACACCCTGTAGAATTGTAGTAATTTGACATCAAAATTTCTATTTATGTTCAAACGATCTTTAATATGGTCTACTACTGTTTAGCATTATTAATATAGCGAAAAGTTTCATTTTAGTATACAGGGTTGGTCGAAAGTCGGAATGAGTATATTCTGTCTATCAGTATGCAACCTATGGTTGTCGTCTATTAGGAAATTGCTGATGATAAATTCTTATTGCTAGTAGCACATTTTTGTTATGCAGTTCTTTCAAAGAAAACATATTAACCCTCGGTTAGGCGCGCCACCTTATGTAACGTCCTTACTCGCGCTGGGACTACCAGTCCCTAAACAATAAATCGGCTAGATCTGTTATTTTTTGAATGGTTGTTAATACATTTGTAGTAATTTAGTGACATAATATTATCAACAAAACTCTGATTTAAAAACAGATTTATTGGAATTGATTCAGACTTTTGAATAAATCATTAGTATAATATATTAATTTGTAGTAATTTAGTTTTTGTTATAGTAAATAAAATATTATCAACAAAACGCTGATTTAAAAACAAATTTAATCGAATTGATTCATAGTTTTGAAAACTTCATTAATTTATAAACAAATTTTTGTATTACGTATATATAAAACCGGATGCATATATAAATCGTACCGGATTTGGAACAAATGATCACCTACAGAGCATTAAAACGGTAATATAAAAGACCATCGAATACAATCGACCACTCGTTTTGGCTTTTGTAGATTTCCATAAAGCCTTTGAAACGGTATAATTTGACAAAATTCTGGAAGCACTACAAGCATGCCGCATTGACTACCGATACACAAGGTTAATTTACAATACATACAAGAACGCAACTATGTCGGTGAAACTACATAAAAACACGGACCATATCCCAATCGGCAGAGGAGTCCGACAGGGCGATACCTTATCGCCTAAACTGTTTACCGCTGTACTAGAATATGCTTGTAAAAAACTTAACTGGGAAGAGCGAGGCCTGAATATTGACGGTAGAGGATTAACAAATTTGAAATTCGCAGACGACATAGTTTTATTCTCTAACAACCTTAAGGAGACATGTTCAATGCTATATGAACTTCAGTTAGTGTGTGCCAGTGTAGGTCTTAAAGGGGAGGAAATAATCATTCAAACAACGCAAGTGAACAAAATAACGGAAGGTGAGAAAATACGCAAGAGAACAATGGGCAAAGGAATAACAACACACAACACAGAGGTCAGAACTCAGTTAACGTGCAAGCCATAAGGAAGGTGAAGCACTACTAGCCACAGCAGTGGTACGCATAAGAGATGCGAAGGGAGATTCTCACATAATGAGAGCACTAATCGATCAAGGGTCACAATGCGCATTCATAAGGAACAAGCGGCGACGGCGCTAGGAACAAAAAGGAAGCCAATACAGGCGACCATATCGGGAATAGGCCCGTCAGGGGAAAAGACAGCCAATTGGAGCATGAAAATTTTGATCGGAACTCACTTCCAAAGTGATTTCGAGATGGAAATAGAGGCACTGACAGGGCCGTAACTACCATTGGGGCAACCGGGACAGTGCCCCGTAGCCCCGGCTAAAGGGGCCCCGCAGTAGTCCCCTTTGATTGGCCGAGATATTACATTGATTGACAGAGATTGACATAGATTGTAACGAGGAAAATAAAAATATGTATTTTGAAAGCAAAATATTTTCAAATGACACAATTTTTAAAAGACCTTTTAAAAATAAAGCAACAAAAAGTTTTAATTTTTCACTGGGGAAATTAGTCTTTTCGACTAAAATGCAATTGGAATAGAACAGGGGCCCCTGAGGCCTGAGCTAAGCTGGGACCCCCGATACATTAACATAAAGATTTAAATTATTACTTAGGAAATTAGTTATTCCGGCGTAATAAAACCTAAAATGCCATTGGAAGAGGGGGCGCTGAGCTGGGGCCCACGAGAACTTTCGTAAAGATATAAATTGTTACTGAGGAAATTAGTTATTTTGGCAAAATAAAAGCTAAAATGCAAACGGAATAGGGGCCCCAGGTCCCAGCTACTTCGTCTTAACCAATTTACTCCAGACCACATCTTGGTACGTGAAAGGAACCACATGGTACCACATATTGAAAAGAAAGATAACGGTAAGATAGAATCAGCACATTAGGATCAGTTCCACCAGTACACTGACCAGCTTCACAGAGTGTGTTTGGCTCACACTGCAGTTGCTTAATGCACCTTAAGGTGCATTTACGTTCGCTTGGTTATTCGTTCGCTACAAAGTAAGACCATTTACATTCAAAGTAAGATCATTCGTTGATGATCCGTCCGCAATGTCAAATACAGATGAAGATGTAATTATTAGCGCTGTTAATTTTATAGTTATTGTAGGACATGCTGAAAACAAAAAAAAGAAGAGAGTGTGGTGTTCATACAGGAGGAAAAATGCGTTTTTAATGGGTTAAATATAAAACATTTTTTCGAACCCCCCCTCCCGATGGGGGGTACATTCCCCAGACCTCCCGGTAGGGGGCCCCAGATCACGTTTGCCCCGGGGCCCCCAACATCGTAGTTACGGCCCTGGGCACTGGTATTACCAAAAATAACAAGGGATTTACCGGAACAGGATATAATATTACAGGAATATAACGAGAAAAACGCACTACTGGCAGACCTAAGATACTACAAGGTAGGGAAAATAGATTTATTGCTAGGAGTGAAAGAATATAGCTACATATTGACAGAAGGAATGAACCGAATAAGCAACGGTTTTCTAAGTCAAAACACCAAACTAGGATGGATAGTTTCGGGGATAGCACGAGAAAAGGAGGCTACAAAAGCAGAAGTATGTTGTATGATATCCAGACAAGAAATGGACAAACAAATAAAGAAATTCTGGGAATTGGAAGAAGTAAATCGGGGAACAAATCTCTCAGTAGAAGAACAAGAATGTGAAGAGATGTATCGACAGACAGTAAAAAGAAATGATACGAAGTAAGAATTCCGTTTAGGGAAGACGTCAAAAAGTTAGGAGAATCAAAGCAGCAGGCATTCGCCAGATTGATGCAACTAGAAAAGACATTTACAAAGGGTAAACAATTAGAAGTGAATTACAGACAATTCATGGAAGATTATGAAAAACAAGATCATATGGGAATAGCAGAAAACCAGGGAGATGGATATTACCTACCTCATCACCCAGTGAGAAAGGAGGACAGTACTACAACAAAAATAAGAGCCGTGTTTGACGCGTCAAGTAAAAGCTGATCAGGAGTAAGCCTGAATGATATTATGCACACGGGGCCAAAATTACAGCAGGATTTGACAAATATACTATTAAGATGGATATCCAATAAGGTAGCATACTCAGCGGATCTGGAGAAAATGTTTAGACAAATCAGAATGGCAGAAGAAGACCAAATATATCAAAAAATACTGCGGAGAAAGGGCACAAAGGATCCAGTACAGGAATATAAGTTGAAAACGGTGACATACAGCACGGCCGCAGCACCATTTTTAGAGCTAAGAACAATACAACAATTACGAGAAGACGAAGGAGAGGAATTCCCTATGGCGGCGAAAATAGTAAAAGAAAATATGTATGTAGACGACATCCTAGGAGGAGCTGAGACGTTGCAAGAAGCAGAAGCAGCCCAAAAGGAACTAATACAACTTATCAAGAAAGGAGGATTTACACTTAGAAAATGGTTGAGCAACGAAGAAAAAATAATGGAGAACGTACCGGAAGAAATTAGGAATGTAGACTCCAAGGCATTCAAGCAAGAAGAAGTAAGAAAGACGTTAGGAATACATTGGTCACCTATAGAAGATACAATCAAATTCAAAATAGAAATAACGACAACAAAGAAAATAACGAAAAGGCACATACTGTCAGAAGTAGCAAAATTATATGACCCATTAGGGTGGATAGCACCAGTAGTAATTCAAGCGAAAATGTTCATACAAGAACTTTGGGAGCAAAAGACCAGTTGGGATAAACAATTAACTAGCACTCAACAAAGCTGGTGGAAACCGCACCAGGCGCAATTAATAAATCTTGAGAAAATAACAATACCCAGGTGGAACAATTTAAATAACACAATCAGAGTAGAACTACATGGATTCGCAGATGCGTCTCTGAAAGGATATGGAGCGGTAATTTATTCAAGGGTATTAGGGCCGGAAATTAAAACGAGTCTTATGATAGCAAAATCGAAAGTCGCACCATTTAAGGGAAAAACAACATAACCAAGATTAGAACTATGTGCCGCGGTACTATTAGCATGGTTAATGAAGAAAACCCTACAAGCAATGAACAGGGAGAACATTGAAGTATATGCATGGTCGGATTCAACAATAACCCTGGCTTGGATAAAGGGATCGTCAAAAGGGTGAAAAATGTTCGTCGCAGACAGAGTAGATGAGATAAAAGGCATCATAGTACCAGAAAATGGCATAAGGTGGATACAAAGGTAAACCCAGCGGACATCCTTTCACGTGGAAGTACCGCATCAGAGTTATTGGAAGCGGAGTTATGGTGGAAGGGACCAACTTGGCTGACAAGTGAAAAAGCACTTAGGTAGACAGCAGCGGAAATACCAGAAACACATGAGGAATAAGTCAAAACGAAAGTAACGGTGCACACGGCAAAGATAAAGGAAGACATATGCGAGAGATTCTCGAACTTACATAGAATGAGAAGAGTATTATCATATTGTACGAGATTTGCAAACAACTGCAGAAAGAAGAATGACAAAAACCAAGGACAGCTTACAGTCCGAGAATTAGAAGAAACACTATTAAAACTGATAAAGCTCACACAGCATACCTACTTCAAACAAGAAATCGACAAGCTGAAGAAGAAACAGCAACTAGACTGGAAGAACAAATTAACATCAGTGGTACCATTCCTGGATAAACAACAAGGCCGAGGCACACGAATCTACAGTATTCGGAAAAACATCCAATAATTTTACCAAAGGACAGTGCACTAACAAAATTAATAATATTGGAGAGTCACACAAGAAATTTACATAGCGGACTACAACAGACATTACAGTACATAAAGAGGAAATAGTGGATAAGAAACGGAAGAAGAACCGTGAAAAATCGCCTAACAAAATGTTTAAAGTGTAGGAGGTATAAAAGTCAAACAGCACAACAGTTAATGGGAGATCTGCCCGAGGACAGAGTCAGCCCGAGTCACCCCTTTACGAATACGGGGATAGATTATGCCGGGCCGATAAAAATAAGTACTACGAAAGGCAGAGGACAAAGGAGTTATAAAGGATACATTGCAGTATTTGTGTGTCTGTCAACAAAGGCAGTACACCTTGAGGTAGTAAGCGATATTTCTACAGACGCGTTCATCGCGGCGTTTAAAAGATTTTCGGTACGGAGAGGAGAGTGCAACAACATTTACAGCGACAACGGAACCACATTCGTAGGAAAGGCAAATTTATTGAAAAAAGAAAATCAACACATAGAGGAAGAGATAAAACAAGGATTAATTGCACTAGGCACCCAGGGGCATGTCATACCTGCATATGCACCACACTTCGGAGGGTTGTGGGAGAGCGCAGTCCGAATAATGAAATATCATTTGAAAAGAATCATAGGGGAAACAGTTTTAACTTATGAGGAACTAAGTACGGTGCTGACACAAATAGAAGCCTGTATGAATTCGAGGCCATTATGTGAGTCATCAGAAGACCCAGAAAGGAAAATAGCAATAACACCCGGACACTTTCTTATAGGAAAAGAAATTTTATCACCAAATCGGGAAGAAGAGATTATTGGAAAAATAAAAAAAATTTCTGGAAGATTTGGAGGCAAGAGTACCTGCAACAGTTACAACAAAGGAATAAATGGCATAAAACTCACCAAAACGTAAAACGAGCAGAAATAGTCATAATTAAGGAAGAGGATACACCTCCGGGCAGATGGCCGTTAGCGAGGGTAATAGAAACACCCAGGAGCTGAGGGATTACCCAGAGTAGTGACAGTAAAAAAGGCAAACGGGAAAATTACAAAGAGACCCATACATAAGCTGATAAGACTGGAAGAAGAGAAACAGGGAACACCAAAGAATACAACAGGATCAAGATGGAAAGAAAATATTTATAGCAATAATGTTTTTAACAATATTAAAACCAACGAATGCAGAACTGTATAAAATATACAATTAATTCAAAAGGAGTACCAACTGATAGGAAGTATGATACAAGGCGTACAAGAACTGTGTCAAGAGACAAAAATCGTAAATTGTAAGGATATAATAGGAAAGTTAGAGGAAGGACAAAGAAAGGCGGAGTCAGTAAGCGAGGAGTTGACAGTAGAAATAAAAGGAAGAGAAAAAAGAGGTATATTAGGAACAATATTAACCTCCGTATTTGGCGTAAACGATAAAGTCTACAGTAATATTGAGGCACTAGACAAAAACAGAGAGACTTAATAAAGGGATCACAGCATCAGGCAAAGATAATGTTAGAAACAATAACGTCAATCAACCACGCGGAGATGAGGATAAACGATCAACTAAACAAGTTTCACAAAGCACTAACAACAGGTCTACAAGAAATAGCTACAGGACTAAACGAAGTAGAGGACAAAGCACAAAGATTAGAAACCAAATATAGCAGGTTACGAATACAAACTATAGAATTACATGTTACGGAGTTCATAAACGAATATATTCAGTTTTACGAGGGAATATTAAACCTTCACTACAACCACGGACATTTCATTGATATAATAAAACAAGGTCAAATAACCAGGTTAATAGAAAGAGCAGGGCAGATATTACCACAAGGAGTTGGAATACGACGACAACCCATTTTAGAAACAGAAGTCAGCCATGACGACAGATACATAACACTCATCGGCTACTTCATCGTGACAGGCAGAAATAAGTACAACATGCTCAAAGTTACTGCTATACCACTAAAAGTCGAGGGGTCAGTGTTGCATTCGTTTGCCGCCCCAAGGAATCTGCTGATCGTAGATTATAACACCCTTCACTACTTCGAATTGACCGCGGAAGATAGAGATGCTTCCAGTTAACAAGGGCACAGATGGAGTGCTCACCAACAACCATAATGAACATGGATACCAAGCCAAATTGTATACTAGAAGAAATGTATGAGCGATCTAAGAATAGCACATGCCCAGTGGTTACCAAAACAATACAACAAGCTCAGTGGACTAAGATGGGTACTCCCAACCTCTGGCTAGTTATCACGCCGATCACCCCGATGCATCGCCCAAACGAAAAATATTACACTACTCCCCACTAGGAGCGGAGTGGAGACTGCGGTTACCAGCTACCTGAAGGCCCCAATCACGCCCGTAGCAAAATTGGTGACGAGGACACGACGTAAGTTAACTACGACACCACAGACCCACATAAATATACAACGAGAAGAGCTCCGTCCTATACTCCTTGAAGAGGAGAGTCTGGAGGAAGAGTTGACGCATACGCAGTGGCGAACGACCCAAGAATCACATTGGCAAAATTTTTCACCCCCGAAAAGGGGTAAAACTCACCCTCAGAATAAAAGCAGACATCCGCACAATATCACTTGCTTTGTTTGATATTAGCTACGTGTATGCCAAATTTCATGTCAATCCAACTGATTTTTTAAAATTTAGAGCAAAAACCGTGAGTGAACGTACTTATTGTACCGTTATTTTTGCAATAATTCATTAATAACAAAGTCGGAACGTGGTTTAAGCTATCACGACTAGTGACAATCGATTTAGCGTATAAAAATACTATGAAAAAGACTACAAACTTGCTAGAGATAGCGCATTTCGAGCTTTTCGGCGAATAAACTATTATTTTGTTATTAACAAAATAACAACATATTTTGATTCAGCGACCAAAAATACACCAGAGAAGACCTTAGCACTATCAATTTATTTACAGGACTTCTAATAATTCCTGAAAAACACCTAATTTTATCATAATTTGTTAATAACAATTAAACGCACCACATTTGGGCTTCCAGACCACTTCCATTGGATTCAGCGACCCAAAAGCCTATAATACCACCATCAAATCGCGGCGAACTAAAAGTGTCCACGGGACCCCCTATGTTGCGACTAGACTATAAAGAGAAGAGCTAGGTGACTCTCTATAAAGACAGTAGCGAGCCATCTATTTCGCCAAAAATACTGAATAATACATAGGTACTCACTATTACTCCAGGGAAATAAGGCAAAAATATACCATGTTCGTGACACTTGAGCAGCCAGGTTGCAAATGGGTTTTTTGGGTACTATATACCTAACACATTATACATACAAAAATGCCCGTCACAGTTCGGACGAGAAATTTAGTTATATTAACAAGTAAGTGTCAAAAATGGCAGTTTTGTCGTTTAAATCGCTACAGGTAAAAATAGGATAATTAAATATCTTATTTATAGTATTCTTATTTTAGTAAATGAGCCAGTGTTTAAAACGGCAGTTTTTTAATTTTGGTCTGATCATTTGTTCCTTCGAAAATTGGAAAATAAAACTAAAATTTCGAAAATAAAAAATTTGCTATAACTTTCGAGAAAGTGACCTTACGACTTTTATATTTCACAAAAAGTTGAGTCAAAGAGTCCATATACTGAACAAAAAATTTTAAGACGATTCGTCAATTAGCTTAAATTTTATTCAATTTGTTTATCCCAATGAGCTTTTTTTCGCAATATCGTTGTTCAGAAAATAGTAATGTAATAGAAATTCTGTGAAAACCACATGAAAGAAGAAAAGTCATGTTTTCAAAGTATTTTAAAAAAAATCATTAAAAAGTAATTTTTATCATTCAGAAAACATTTTATGGAGAAAATAATGGCGTGCATAAATATATCGGATGAACAACAAGGATTTAGAAGTGGAAGATCATGTAACGATGCAGTTTTTGTGATAAGGCAAATAGCGGAGAAATCATTAGAATATAACAAACCAGCCTTTTTCTGTTTCATAGACCTAGAGAAAGCGTTTGATAGGATCCAATTAAAAGATGTGATACACCTTCTATATGAGAAAAATTTACCACTGGATATCATAAAACTGATAGAAAACATATATGTAAGAAATAAAATAGAGATGAAAGTCAATGGAATAATAACAGAACCCATAGAAACAAACACAGGAATCGGGCAAGGAGATTCACTAAGCCCTCTACTGTTTAACATAATATTGGATGCAATAATAAAACAAGTGAAGAAAAAAAGAGGGTACAAAATGGGCAATAGAGAGATAAAAATACTCTGTTACGCTGATGACACCGTGTTAGTAGCAGAGTGCGAAGACGACCTACAAAGATTATTGCACGAGTTCAACATTAACGCAAAAGAAATGAATATGAAAATATCAGTCCAAAAAACAAAAAGCTTAGTAATTGCCAAAGAACCAATAAGATGCAAATTGGAGTTAGACAATTAAATTATACAACAAGTAATGACTTTCAAATATCTGGGAATTAATCTATCAGCCGACAACAATATCGAAGAAGAGGTAAAAGACCAAATAATTAAAGCCAGTAGAACGGCCGGGTGCCTAAACGACACAATTTGGAAAAACAAACACCTAAGATTGGAAACAAAGGCCCGAATATATAAGTCAGTTATTAGGCCAGTTATGACTTACACGGCCGAAACAAGACCAGATACAAGCAAAACACGAAGACATCTGGAAACCAACGAAATGAAGATCTTAAGAAGGATTGCTGGAAAAGGACTACAGGATAGGGTAAGAAGTGAGGAAATCAGACGCATATGTGGAGTAGACAATATAAATACCTGGGTAAAGAACAGAAAAGAAGAGTGGAATGAGCACATAAGCAGGATGTCTGAATCAAGGATAGTAAGAATAGCCAGGGACAAGTCACCGTTAGGCAGGAGAAGTATAGGACGCCCAAGGAAAAGATGGAATGACAACTTAGGGGCAGAATGAAAGGCACCGTTGAAGAAAAACAGGCAGTACTGCCTATATAAAAGAAGAAGAAGAAGAAGAAGAAGAAGAAAACATTTTACTAAAGTAGGGTCATTTTTAGTTCATAAACAATTTTAATAACTTTGTTAATATTGACTTTAGATTAAAACTACTTTGGAATTTGAAAAGCTGGTATTTTTATACGAATTTTCAAAAAAACACTTTTTGCCTAGATTAATTACAGTCAAAGTTAGCTACTTTTTTTTAATTGACAGCTACTTTGTTTATAACAATTAAGCAACCCAACTAGCGCCATTTCGAAGTTGAAGGTATATAGTTTATGTGTGAAAGTTTGAGTAAACTTTAAGCTTTAACAGAGTTGTTAATAAAGCTTTAAAAATAACGTTCTAACGAAATCGATTTGTGGTCGACGGAAATGAATTATTAAAATTCGTGCACTCAAAAAATGAAACTGATTTTTCAAACATATGCTGCGATTAATATCTCCAGAGCCTGTTGATGGATTTTGATCATATTTTTTTTAAATTGTATGTGCTCGTAGTCTTGTAGAGTACGTTATGTACGTAAATCCCCACCTAACATTTCAAAATGTTAGGGGGAGTTCCCCTTATCACTCAAGGATATGAAAAATAGATTACGACCGATTATAAGACCTACCGAATATTATATAACTTCATAAAAATCGGTCAAGCGGTCTTGGAGGAGTATGACAACTAACACTGTGACAGGCGAGTTTTATAGATGTAAATAATATATAGATGGGTATTAACAAATAGGTGTTGGTGATGGAAAAGTGTAAATTAAGGGTTGTATGTATTTTTTAATCCTACATCATATAAAATTAAGATAGACAATTTTGTCCAAAAAAATTTAAAAAAATGTCAGTGGGCAACCCCCCTTATAACTTATGGGTATGAAAAATAGATTAAAACCTATTCTCAGTCCCATAAGATATACTTGTAAAATTTCATAAAAATCGGCCACACCGTTTCGGAGTAGTATGGTAACTAACACTGTTACAGGAGAATTTTATGTATATTGAAGTAACTATGAATTAAATAATAAAAGTGGCTAACTTTGACCGTAATTAACATAGGCAAAAAGTTTTCTTTTGAAATTCTAAGGTAAATTTACTCTACACTCAATATTAACAAAGCTATTCCAATTGTTTTCAAGCCAAAAATGACTCTATTTTAGTAAAATGTTTTCGTAGTGACATAAATTACTTTTTAATGATTTTCTTCAATAATTTGAAAAAAAGACTATTGTTCTTTCATGTGGTTTTCACAGAATTTCTATATAATTATTATTTTCTGAACAATAACATTACAAAAAAAGCTCTTTGGGATAAACAAATTGAATAAAATATAAACTAATTGACAAATCGTCTTAAAATTTTTTGTTCAGTATATGGACTCTTTGACTCAACTTTTTGTGAAATATAAAAGTCGTAAGGTCACTTTCGCGAAAGTTATAGCAAATTTTTTATTTTCGAAATTTTAGTTTTATTTTGCAATTTTCGAAGGAACAAATAATCGGACCAAAATTAAAAAACTGCCGTTTTAAACATTGGCTCATCTACTAAAAGAAGAATACTATAAATAAGATATTTAATTATCCTATTTTTACCTGTAGCGATTTAAACGAAAAAACTGCCATTTTTGACTCTTATTTGTTAATAACTAAAATTCTCGTCCGAACTGTGACGGCCATTTTTGTATGTATAATGTATTAGGTATATAGTACCCAAAAAACCCATTTGTAACCTGGCTGCTCAAGTGTCCCGACAAAAACCTTATTTCCCTGGAGTATATGTAACTGTCAGACAGTCAGATTGTTTCTAGAAATGTTAAATTAAAAAAAATATGCTCATATTTTCACTGCATAGACTTATTTAGAACTAAAATCACCGGAATAAATGGATTTTTAAATACACTACCTAAATACTTGCAACTTTTTGCATTGTGTTCAGAATGATGTCATAATTGCATTTTTAAGTGAATAAATTGCATCAAAATTGCAAAACCGTATCAAAATAAGTATATCAAGGGACACATTTTGTTACTGGGGTTTTTGGGTTTACTGCACACGAATACGCCGGTGCACGATCAATGGTGCTCGAGGTTCGAAGTGGTCGAGGTTTATCGGCACTAAATTTATACAAAGACATTACTTGAAGGTTATTGGAGTCGCTGAGCACGAATAAACCATCAGAATCGATCCTCGGACCACCTGATGTCCAGTATCACTTCTAAAGCAAGTCATCCTCTAGACTTTCGAGGATTTTCGGTATTAAATTGATGCAAACAAATTACACGGAAGATTTTTAAGGTGCTGAACATGAATATGCTATCAGAACCAACCCATGTAGCACCTGGTGCCCACAATCGCTGCTAAGGCACGTCATTTTCTGGAGCTTCGAGGGTTTTCGGCACTGAATGCATGAGAATAGATTACTAGGCGGTTTTTTGGGTTGAATGTTCGATCAAACCCGACCCTTTGATCAACTGGTGCTCAGGGTCACTGCTAAGGCATGTTATCTTCTAGAGTTTGGAGGGTTTTTGGTTACCAGGTGCACCGGAGGTCGGTTCTGATAGCCTATTTTTGTTTAGCGACCCCAAAAACCCTCGAGTAATCTGTTTGCATAATTTTACTGTCGGTTATGATTGCGTATTTATCTTCAGCGACCTCAAAAACCTCCGAGTAACAAAATCTGGCCCTTCGATTAAGCGATTAAGCGATTAAGCGATTAAGCGATTAAAGTAACAAAATGAAATTATTTTTCTATATCCGATGGGACATAAATTCTTATCAGCACTTACTTTCACTATAACTGATTATTTACCGAAATTTGAATAAAATATTTCATCCTATCGGGTATTGCATGCTCAAATTCATGCGGGATATGATATAATGTTTTCTCGTAATAAATAATTCATTTTCCGAATCGCTCACGCTCACAAAACCAACTATAATTCGAAGTGTCAAAAATTATTTTCGTTTGCCACAGCACAAAAAAGTTATCGTGTATTTAATAATTAATACCCCAATTTTCAATATTTATTTGCTTTTTTGACGTAATATTGGAAGACCGAGTGATTTTTAAAAACCTAAACCTTCGTGAAATAGGGTCTAGGCAATCGATTACTCATTTTTATTTATATGCTTTTTCACTGTTTACGCGTTTTTCTTATTGAACACCCAACACCAACAAAATAATTTATCTTGATGCCAGTAAAAAAGTCAAGAAAAGTTAACTGTAGTTCTATAACTCGCATAAGAGCTTTTACACTGGAAAAAGTTTTGTTATATGTTTTCTATTATATTTAAGAACTGTTTAATATAAATTTTATAATTCTAAGACAATATTTTTTCATTTGGTTTATCCAAATTAATGAATATATTTTTCGTGTTCTGTATAAAAGAGAAGTTCCCCTAGATATGATAATCATCATCATCATTCAACTCGGATCTATCGACTGCAGGATATAGGTCTCCCTCAGTCTTTTCCATGCATTTCTGTTTTGTGCTGTTTGCATCCAGTTTTTGTCGATCCGTTTTATGTCATCAAACCATCTGGTTGGCGGACGACCTCTACTTCGATATGCTTCTTGTCTTGGCCTCCAGTGTATTATTCGCTGTGCCCATCTGTTATCCGACATTCCAGCTATGTGTCCAGCCCAGTTCCATTTTAGGGTCATAATTAATTCTATGGTATCTGTCACTCGTGTTCCTCGTCTTATTTCCTTGTTCGTAATGCGATCCCTACGAGAAATGCTTAACATTGAGCATACCATGGCACTTTGGGCAACACAAATTTTATTTCTGACTTTCTTGGTTTTTGTTAAAGTTTCTGCACCATATGTAAGTACTGGCTGGCAACACACACTCATTAAAAACTTTTCTTTTGAGACACATAAGTAGTTCTAACTTAAGGACATAGCTCAGCTTGCCGAATGCCACTTAAGTGAGTCCTATGCGGCGGCTTAATTCGCACGTTTGATTATCTCTTGATTATCTATCTCATTCCCTAAGTACTTATAGGAGGTGGTTTCTTCAATAGGCATGTCATTTACTGAAATGTTTTCGCTTAACACAATACTTGTCATAAAAATTATTAAAAACATCTACCAAAACAACAAAATGGAAGTCAGAATAGATGGGCAACTGATAGAACCTATAAACATAGGCAGCGGAATAAGACAGAGGGTCTCATTGAGCCCTATGCTCTTTAATTTGATCACCGATGATATAATCAAATGCGTCCACAAAGGAAGAGGATACAGAATGGGAAACAAAGAAGTAAAAGTAATCTGTTAAGCACACGATAAAATACCCAAGATGGAGATAGTCTTCAACGATTAGTCCACATATTTAACATTCATTTAAGGATTTTAAGGAATTTTAAGCTGATTTATGGCTTCATAGGCTTCATGGCATCCTAGAACGCTATCAATCGCTGACCTATAGTCCAGAAAGAGATGAAACGAATCAATATTAAACTAGTTGTTTCTTTTTTGTCTAAGATTTGATGTAGCACAAAAATCTTATCAAAAATTATTGACCAATATAAGCAGTGGGGTTCCTACGCTCCCCTCCGCATCCCACATTTCGCTCGCCATCGTTTTCTATCCACCCATTCGTTCTCTTCTAAAGCTCTATCTTCCATAGACTGTTCTATGCCATTCTTCCAGATTTCTGAAGGGCCTTCCTCTTTTGCTTCTATCTATAGGTGTGTAATTTAATGCTCTTTTTGGCCATCTTCCATCTGGCATTCTCGTAACATGACCCTACCATAGCAATTTCTTTGTTTCTATTCGGTCAACCGTGGAATATGTGTACACTCCTTGTCCGTCGTCATATTTTCCCATTTGATACGTGTCTCAATTGTTGACCTACCTGGCCTAAACCACTTTCATATTCAGCAAGGAGTTTTTCCACGTACATACTTAAACGGTTGGACAGGGTGTTAACTCTTAGTCTCCCATCACTTTTAGAGTTTTTTTTTTAAAGATACTTCCTGACGATATTTTTAAGTCCACCTTATTTTTTCGGCCATACCTTTTTAAAATAAGCTAAAACCATAGTTTTTTTTCAACGATACGTTGGATTATAAATCTTATTGTGTATTTAACAGGAAATCGTTTGATTTACATTTGAATTATTAAACATCAGCTGATAACTTATAAATGATATTTAACAGAATATTCTTAAAAAAATCTACTTAAACACTTAGGATATAAGGGTACCCGAATTTGGTGGTACCAAAAAGTACTGTGGGGAGACTAAGGGTTAAAGAATATTTTATATATTGTGTTCAGAAGAGATAATCTTCTTTTTTGTGCAGTGGATATATGATTCCAGTACATCATGCCTCTGTCATTTGCCTTTGTATCATGCTGTGAATTTAATAGATAATTCTATTACGTCCATGTCTGATGAGCTCGGCGGTGATGCAGTACACTCCTGGTGACTTGTTATTGTTAAGTCGTGCAATTGCGTCTGTCACTTCTAATATTGAAGGAGGTTCTCTTGCTTGTTGTTTCCCTATGAGTGGCCTGCTGAATTCTGAATTTGAGTGGTTCATCTGGTTGTTGACAGTCCTTTTGGTCTTCTTTGCAGAATGTTTCCAGAAACAATAATTAATCCTCTAATTCCTCTAAATTATCATCACCTCTGCGAACCACGTGACCATAGAAGTGTGAATTTGCTGCAGACATGTTGTGGACAGTCTTTTTTAATGTCAATTTGGTTAAGACTTTCGCTACTCCCTTGGTATTAAGTTTCGTCCTTATAGACCATCTATTTAAATTTCCGGTATGCGAATTGGGGAACCGTCTCTCGCCGTCCTTACTACTCTATTTGTTGTCATTCGGCTTATGTGGTCGTTCCATTCTACTCTTCTGCTTTTCACCCAGTTATTAATATTGTCCACCTTGCATCTCCTTCGTATATCTGCACTTCTAGCTCTATCCCACATCGTCTTACCATAGATTTTTCGCAATGTTTTCATCTCTGCTGTTTCTAGCATTCTTTTTGTCCTTTCAGGTAACCTGCGGCTCTGTTTGCTTTATTCACCTGATCTTCCACTTCTGTTTCGAGCTTTCCGTAACTGCATAATGTGATGCCTAGATATTTAAACTCCATGACTTGTTCTATTATTTGACCCTCCAGCCCTAATTTACACCTTATTAGATCTGCTGTTATAACCATGCATTTAGTCATTTTTGGGGAAATTAACATGTTAAATTTTCTAGCGGTTATATTAAATTCGTGCAGCATACGTTGTAAATCATCTTCACTTTGAGAGACTAGTATTGCGTCGTCTGCATAGCAGATTATTTTAAGTTGTTTTTCTCCCATTTGGTATCCTTTTTTGGTTCTTACTTTTGTTATTATTTCGTCCATGATCAGGTTGAACAACAGAGGACTCAGGGAATCTCCCTGTCTTATCCCATTGCCAGCTTCAGTTGGGTCAGTTAGTTCATCAACTACTTTTACTTTTATTGTGTTGTTCTGGTAGATATTTTCGATCGTTTTAATTATTCCTAGAGGTACCTCTCTTGCGTACAGTAAATGGATAACGTCCTTTAATTTGACCCTGTCGAATGCCTTCTTAAGGTCCACGAAACATAAGTATGCCGGTTTGTTGTATTCTAACGATTTTTCTTGAATCTGCCTAATTATAAATATAGCGTCGGTGCATGATCTTCCCGACCTTAAACCTTCTTGTTCTTCTGCTAATGTTATAATTTTATTCAGTTTGTTTGTTATCACTTTGGTCGTTAATTTTAGTGTTGCGTTTAATAAATTAATTCCTCTGTAATTCTCCGGGTCCGATTTTTCTCCCTTTTTGAAGAGAGGTATTAGGATTCTTGATTTCCATTCTTGTGGTATTCGGTTTTGTTCTATTATTTTTTGGATTAGTTTTAATAATTGTTTGGTCAGGTCTTGTCCTCCATACTTTAGGAGTTCATTCGATATTCTGTCCTCTCCTGGTGATTTTCTATTTTTTAATTTCCTTAATGCTTCCGTTACCTCTGCTTCTTCAATATTTGTTTCTTCGTTTGTTGTCAGTTCAGGTATTGGTGGTTCGTTATCGTTATCTTTAGCAAACAGAGATCGAAAATAGTCTGCCCAAGTTTCCTTCTGAATGTGTTGCGTTTTTATTAGTTCGTTCATCTCTTTTCTTTGTGCTCTGATCATTCTCCATATTTCCTTTTGTGTTCCGTAGAAGTCGTGTTCCATCTGTTTTGAGAAACTCTCCCAGTGTTCTCTTTTTATTTGTCTGACTAGAGTGTTTGTTTCGTTTCTAATTCTTTTATAGTGGTTGTATGCCTGTTGTGTTTGTTGTGTTCTGTATTGTAAAAAGGCTTTTTCCTTTTCTTCACATTTTATCTTCACTTCCTCTCGAAACCATGGGTTTTCTTTTTTGATATATTGGTATTCTTTATTACTTTGCTCTCTCCAAGTGATTCTGTTGCTGCGTTAATTATGTTACTTTTGAGTTTTTCCCAGCTTTCCTCGATGTTATCATTTTCTAGTATTTCATTATCAGCAATCTTCTCTGATATTCTTTTTCTATAAAGGAAAAAGCTAAGGAAGAAAAATAATATAATAATAATAGTCTCCCGTTTTATACCGCTGTGGCTTTAGGAGTATAGCAGGGTAGTCTGCTATATCTAGGGCCTACGGTATACAAGGAAGGTAACAGGGCCAGTGCTACGCTTCAACCGCCTATTATTACCCCTGGTTTTACCCAAGGTACTCATTTTATTCAGGCTGAGTCGACCTGGGGCCTATAAACATTTTTAAAAATGTCTTAGTTGTTCTTGCCGGCGGTAGGATTTTAACTCCGGACCACCGGCACGCCAGCCAAGCACACTACCGCTTCGCTACGCCGCTAAGAAAAAGAAGAAGAAGAAAATATTTTTAATAGATTGAGATATTGAGATCATATAAAAAATTTTTATTTTGTTTCATTATATAAATTGCTAAAATTAAATTTGTGATCTGTGAAAGATATTTACGGTGGGTACCAACTCATCGTATATTCCAAAAGATGCTTAATGTTTTTCTACAAACTACTATATTATAAACGTTTAAATAATAATCAAAATTATTTACCCATCTTTTTTATTTAAGGAGACAAAGTCTCATCCACCCTACGGTTATTAGCGGCATTCCTGTAACATTTGTACTAACATTAAATTTAACATTTGTAACAATCAATCATTGTAACAATTAATTACAATTTGTGAACAATTAAACATTTGTAACCATTAATTAAGTTAAATTTTGTGTAGTATATTTATATATTTTAAGTAACCTAATAAATTGTCCGGAACTAAACTTTGGTTGAGGAGTGCTTTCAGGTTATTTGGCAAATTGTAAAACTGTCTTTGATTTACATATTTAGGACAGTCTGTCAAGAAGTGCTTTATACTGTCTACTGTATTGCATGTTTCGCATTTTGGAGATTCACTATTTGAGAATAGATAGGCGTGAGTATACCTACAGCATCCAAGTGGTAGACGTGTAATAACAGTTTGGCATCTTCTACTTCTGGCAGTGGACTTCCATGAAAAAATGTCACTTTTGATGGTTCTGAGTTTAGAACTAGAGTCATTCCACTCCCGATTCCACGCACTTAACACCTTATTTTTGAAATAAACTTTTAGATCGCCTGCGATACTCCGACACTCTGTTTCTGATGCGTCACTGGTGATAGCGTTACGCGCACTAGTATCTGCTTCTTCATTCCCTTCTATGCCTATATGAGATAGTATCCACAGGAAGTGGATCCTTCTGAAATTTGCTTGAGCTTTCATTAATTCGGCCTTGATCATTTTCTCAATGGGGTGTTTATGGTATACATTTTACATAGATTTGACTGCGCTGAGAGAGTCAGAAAAACTAGACAACAAGGGATGTTTTTAATATTTACTTGCTTGATGGCTTGGAACAAACCAAATAGTTCTGCAGTATAGATGCTGGAATTTAGAGGAAGTTTAAATTGGAAAGTGTCATTTGGGGTTATCACTGCTGCTCCAACGCCAAATTCACCTTTGGATGCATCTGTATAAATTTTAATCCACTCATTGTATTGTTGATCTAGGATTGAATTTAGTTTGACTTTAAAAATAATAGGACAAGTTTCATGTTTATTATATATACTTAACGCTGTATTGACTTTGGGCTGTTCGATAGTCCAAGGTAGATAGTTATTGGTATTCGTTTGAAATACTGTTGGGAATTGAATGTTCAGTCTGGAACTATATAATCGGATTCTCTCGTAGTAAGGTTTGGGGACACGGGGCTTATTATTGTAATAATTGATATATTTGTTATTAAAATTATTATAGAAGAGGGTTTTTTATATTTGAGGCTATAGATGTAGCATGTGCTAGAGCTAAGAATATTCTTCGGTAGTTTAGAGGTGGTTCGCCGGCTTCGCTCAGTATGCTTTCGGAGGGAGTTATCCGGAAGGCTCCAAGTGCAATTCTAATACCAGCGTTGTGTATGCTGTCAAGTTTTTTAAGTAGTGTTGTTGAAGCCGATGCATATACAATTGATCCATAATCTAATTTAGATCTAATTAGTGTTTTAAATATCCTCAACAGAGTTTCCTGATCTGATCCCCAATTTCGGTTTGCCAAGGTTTTCATTAGATCCAGTATTTTATGACATGTTAAAATTGTTTGTTTTATATGTTCCTGCCAACTAAGTTGTTGATCAAACCACATACCTAAGAACTTTGCCGTTGGTTTAAATGGGAGCATAGTATTGTATAATTTTAATGTAGGGGGCATTGATGAAACCTTTTTGGAGAAGAGTATCCCTGATGTTTTTCTTACTGAAAATTTTAATCCGGTCGTTACAGACCATTGTTCTAATTGGTTTAGAAAATACTGCAAAGCGTTTGTCATTGATGCGGTGTTATTTCCTTTGATATAGACAACAAGGTCATCTGCGAAAAGTCGAGCCTTTAGAGGTTTAGTAAGGTTGTTAATAATATTATTTATGGCCACTAAGAATAATGTAGGACTTAGGACTGATCCTTGGGGTGTTCCATTTTCTTCACTTTTCTCCTCTGAGTAATTATTATGTACTCTCACGCAAAAAGACCGGTTCTGTAAACAGTTTTTAATAAATTTCAGGCAATTTTCACGAATATTCAATGAAAGCAGTTCTTTCAGAATATTGAATTTCCAACAAGTATTAAATGCCCTTTTCGAAAAATATTGCAATACAATGTTGTTTGGTTGCTAGCGCTTCATGAATGTCGGATTCTAGATCAAGAATATTGTCAATGCCCGAGCGATTTTGTCTGAAACCGTTTTGTTCCGGAACTAAACGATTTGATAATTCTAATCTACACGGTAATCTAAAATTACCATTTTTTCCATCAATTTGTTCATAGAGCCTGTTAAGCTGATTGGTCTGTATGAGTCAGGTTCTAGGATTGATTTTTGAGGTTTTAAGAAAGGTAATATAATAGCTTTAGACCAAATTGATGGAAATTTATTATTTTCTCAAATTAAGTTAAACAGTTAAAGAATAAATAATTTTGCTGAGTAAGGAAGATGTTTTAGAAATATTGCCGGGATATCGTCTGGACCCGGGCTAGTGTTTTTTAATTCGGATAAAGCATTTTCCAGTTCTTCAAAAGTGAAAGGTAGATCTAATGGATCATTTAAATTGTCATTTGCTAAAAGATTAGTATTTTCTGTTATTATTTTCCTTTCAAGGAATGTATCATTGTAGTTACTGTTTGAAGACATTTCTCGAAAAGATTCAGCTAAGGGTTATCTCTTGAGAAGAAGTTGAAATCCTATTGTCAACTTTTAATTTAGAAATCATTGGCGTGTATTTCAAACCAGAAATTTTTCTTATTCTTTTCCATACTTCGCTGACATGAGTTGAGGAATTTATTTCTGAAACATACTTGGACCAGAAAGCCTTCTTAGCTTGTTTTATAATAAGTTGTGTCTTAGCTTTGAGTGATTTGAACATGATTTTATTTTCAGGTGTTTTATGTCTTTTATATTTATTAAATGAAGTTTTACTTGCTCTAATAGCTGCTCCATATTCTGAGTTCCACCAAGGTACAGGAATCTGATTATCCTTTGTCTTTTTTGATTTCCCAAAGAATTGCTCAACACTACTTATAATAATGCTATTCAAATTGTTTAAGGATTCATCAATGCTTTCAGCCATTTTACAGTTCGGCATTGATTTGTTGATATAATTTTCGAATTTTAAGCAATCGGCAGTTTCAGTTTTCCATCTAACTATGAAAACGTCATGGGTTAGAGCCATAGAGTTTTTTATTACTATAGGATGGTGGTCGCTCCCATAAGTGTATTGTAAAACTTCCAAAAACAGTCGAGGGGTGAGTGCAGGCTCACAAAGATTTAGATCAATTGCTTAAGAATTTCAGGTATTAATGTTAAATCTGGTTGGAGATCCGTCATTAAGAAAATTCAATTGAAAATCTGAAATTATATTTTCGGCAATTTTTCCTCTAGCATCTGAATAAAAGGAATCCCAAATAATATTATGACTACTAAAATCGCCCACAATAATGCTAGAGTATTTGATTGAATAAATCCTTTAAATCGTTGTAAGTTACTTGGCGACTGGAGGGTAAGTAAACGTTGCAAATAAAATACCTGTTTGATGCTTGTATTTCCACGACTACAACTTCCAGATTTGTAGCCACTGGAAATTCTTTCGCCGATAGTGATTTTTTACTAATGTGGCTACACCGCCTGAAGAAAAATTATTATTTGTTATCCTATCTGTGCTAAAACAGTCATATTGGTTGGAGTTATATTTTTTTGGGGATTCAGATTAGTTTCCTGTTGGCATATTACATCAGGAGATTGTTCACCAATTAGATTAGACTCTCATGGCAAGGCGATGAAAAAATCTATCAATGTTCTACTGAAGTAGAGACTTGAATTTTATTGTTGGCTTAATTGAGATGTGTCAATTTACCAGTCCGATGCCTCACTGCCAAGATAACTATTGATTTTTTTCTTTGTGGACTTGAATTTACGTTTTATGGATCTTTCCTTTAAATGGAGGTAAATTTGACTGAGCATATGGGACAATGCTGATAGGTCTGTGGTATATTCTTGAATTTTGGTTATAGGATATGTTGATCCCGTGATATTCGTTAGGAGCATGTTAAGTTGATCAAAGTTTAGAGGGAAAGGTAGAGGGTGATTTTGTTTGAAGTTTTTAGCAGGGTCAAGTAAGAAAGAAAATGAGCATTCAAAAGTGCTTGCTGAACTAATTTTAGCTTTTTGAGATTTTGCTTTGACTTTAGGTGGTGGAAAATGTTGCATTCTTTTGAAGATGGATCTGCTTCAGGTGAAATAATTTCATCAAAGTTAAGTTTTGGTTGATTAATTATGTTACTGTCCTTATTTGATGCATCTACTTTGTTCGGTATCTCCGGGACATTAGAAATAGGTATTTGTTCACACTGAGAAGGGTTTGTACCATTGGGTGCTTGCAAAGATATATCTATTGCGCTGGATACCGATGCTTCATTGTTCTGGTTGGGGTTTAGTTGAACTAGTGGTTCGGAACATTGTGATGCAATGTGACCTGGCTTCTTGCATCTAAAGCAAACTAAACTGTCTTGAGAAATGAATATTCCATATATTGTGTTGTCAAAAACAAGAGTAAATGACTCTGGTAGTGTTAGACTGTAAGGACTGATATAGATTTGTCTTCGAAAACTAAGGATGTGATTGTACTCAGGCGTAGAAGCACTAATTTTGAGGAATGTCATGGGAGAGACAGGAACTATGCCGATTTTTTGTAACTCATTGATTAGCAAGTCGTGCGGTATTGAAGGACATACGCCGGAGAGCACAAGTCGTTCCGCTGGTGTAACTAACCTTCTTGCTCTGACAATTTCACCTTGTATTTCTATTTGACCATGATTATTCATAAAATCATCCTTTATTTGTTTATTGGATAAATACATACGTATGCGAATATTAGATAATCTAGAAAAGAAGATTATATTTTTCGGTTGAATTATATTTCCAAGTGAGAGATAAGGTAGTCTTGAAGTTTGGTGTTTTCTAAGGCACTAAAGATAATTGCTTGGGACTTTAAAGGAAATTGCACTCTCGACGCTGCCAAAGATGATGATTGTGATGCGTTTATTTGACTTTGATGGTCTTGTATGGTAGAACTATTGTGTGATTCCATGTTTGAATTTGTTTCGATAAACGTTAAGTGAAAGTAAGTCCGGCCCTGTACACCTGCTAAAACAGGTATATCGGTCTTTATTGACAACAATAACAAATAATTGCAATTTGCTGACTTTAATGCTAATTTAACTGGATATTATGTGACGAGTTTGTACAGTTTATTTCAATATATCGCTGGTATTCACAATTTAGAACTTATATTAAACTTTGTTAATATTAAAAATATTCGAAGCCCACATTGAATACAACATTCTAGTTATCAATGCAGAACCGGATTCCATATTTACCCATTTGTTTGCTCAATCTTTACTTTATTACATTTTTTAATAATAAAGCGATTAAATATCTTCAAAAGGCGGTATAATCTCCCCTGTTTACGGAAGTAGTTTGGTGACAAAGAATTTTATAACAATCTTCTTCCTTTGGTGTAGAGAATCCTGTTCATCATAACTTATTCAGAACACCTGCTAAAATTGTTTACCCAGTCTACATGTTCTTTAATAATTATACATTTTATATCATTTTAATCTTAATTTGAGAATCCATCTAATTCCTTCTTTGTTCACTTTTGTTTGTGCTTTAAACGTACAACGCTTAGTCGTATTAGGCCGTAATCTTCCCACACAGTAAAAAATGAATAAAATGGAGGAAGCATGTCTACTTTTCGGAGTAACGAGTGGTTTTAAATTGTGTTTTAACTGGTCACAGCTACAAGTTGATACCTATTCTTCATTTTAAGTTAAAAAATTTTTAAGGGAGAATATTTTATAACGTGTATGGGAGAAAAACTGAAAATGATGATGTTAATTATTAACTATTATTAATAGTCTCCGTTTTATACCGTTAACGCGGCTTTGGAATTATAGCAGGATAGTCTGCTATATCTAGGGCCTACGGTATACAAGGAAGGTAACAAGGCCAGTGCTACGCTTGAACCACCTATTGTTACTCCTGGTTTTACCCAAGGTACTCATTTTTATTCAGGCTAAGTCGACTTGGGCCCTACAGATATTTTTTAAAATGTCTAGAGATGTTCTCGCCAGCCCAACATTCAGTTCCGTACATCATAGACGGTCTTATGGCTGTTTTATGGAATTTTCCTTTCAGCTTCATTGGAACTTTTCTGTCACGCAACATACCACTCGCTTCCTTCCACTTCATCCATCCAGCCCTAATTCTACTGCATGCATCTCCATCTATTTCTCCATTACTCTGTAATACCGATCCCAGGTACTTAACCCGGGAGTAGTCGCGCTCACTTCTGTAACGTGAATAGTCTCCTGTTAGATTCTATCTCAAAATACGAATTTAAATACGGATTTACAACAAATTTTTATTTTATAGTATTTTTATTTACTTGTTATGTTAGAAGTATTATTTCTAACAATTATTAAAGCTAATTGGCTCTCCCCAAAGCCATAAGTTCCACAAAAAGAAGAAGAAGAAGAAGAAGAAAAAAAAAATAAATAAAAAAATTAAAAAAAAAATTCCTACGTATTACTACACCCTTCCTCGAGGCACTTACGAAATTTTTTCAAAATTGCAAAATTTTTCATCAAGTTATCGCAAAAAAAGTTAAAATGTGAGATTCTATCTAACGGCGCGACTACTCGCGGGTTAAAACTATTGCTTTTTACAATCAGTTCATCATCCAAAGATACCATTTTATTTGTAGTAACTCCATCTTTAAATGAACATTCCAAATACTCTGTCTTTGTCCTACTAAGTTTTAAACATTTTTCCTCCAGAGCTCGTGTCCACTGTTCCAGTTTTTGTTCTAAGTCTCTTTCACTATTTCCTACTAACACGACATCATCAGCATACATTAAGCACCATGGAATATTACCCTGTAGTTTCGCTGTTATCTGGTCCAAAAATAATGAGAATAAATACGGACTAAGCACCGAGCCTTGGTGTTATCCTACTTTCACATGAAATTTATCAGTCTCTCCCACACCTGTCCTAACACTAGTCGTTACTCCCTCATACATATCCCTCACAATCTTTACATATACACCAGGGACTCCTTTCTTATTGAGTGCCCACCACAGAATCGCTCGAGGAACTCTATCATATGCTTTCTCAAGATCAATGAATACCATATGAGCGTTAGTTTCTTTACTACTGTATTTTTCCATCAACTTCCTTATAATGAAAATTGCGTCTGTTGTTGATCTGCCCTGCATAAAGCCAAATTGATTCTCGGATATGTCGGTCTCTTTACGTATCCGTCTAACAATTACTCTCTCCCATATTTTCATGATGTGGCTAAGCAGTTTTATAGCTTTGTAGTTTGTACACTGCTGTATATCTCCCTTGTTTTTGTAGACAGGTACTAGTATACTGCTTCTCCATTCGTCTGGCATTTGTCCAACTTCCATAATTCTATTAAATAAACCTGCTAGCCACCTTATTTATGTCTCTCCCAATGCTTTCCATACTTCCCCAGGAATATCATCTGGTCCTACCGCTTTTCCTTTCTTTATTTTTTAAAGCGCTTGAACCACTTCCTCGTTTGTTATTCTGGTGACCATTGCGGCTACTGTCTCCGTTGGCTCCACAGGCTGTCTGTCAAATTCTTCATTTAATAAGCTGTCCAAGTACTTTCTCCATCTCTTTTTGACATCCTTTTCGTGAACTAGTATTTTATTATTTTTATTTCGGATACATCTAATCTGATTAAAATCTTTTGCTTTCTTTGCTCTCTGTTTGGCTATTTTATATATCTTCCTTTCGCCTTCCCTGGTATCAAGTTGATCGTATAGGTTTGAATACGCTTCTGCTTTAGCTTTTGCTACTGCTACTTTCGCTTCCTTTTTCGCGACCATAATATAGTTTTGAAGATGTGTGTTGGATCTGGTTTCTTGCCACTTTTTATATAGTTTTCCCTTCTCTTTTATTTTTCCTTGAATTTCGTTTGACCACCACCATGTCTCTTTATCCTCAAACTTTTTTCCTGACGTTTTCCCCAGTATTTCAATAGCAGTCTCTCTAACACTACTATTTTCTCTACTATTCTTTCCCTGAATAGACCTTATTTCTCATCTTTTAGCATCCACCACTTGATTTTTTGTGGTCCTCTTCGATATTTCGGTTTAGTTTCACTTTTTACTTCGATGTCCAGAACAAGCAGCTTATGTTGTTGGCTTACTGTCTCACTAACTATTAATGTTGTTCTGAAGCTATTTTCTTGTGGCATTTTTACAATTTTAACTATTTATAATGGGAAATAAGCCACAATATTATTAAAACATGATTTTTATTAACGTTTCGACGCCCAAATCGGGTGTCGTTGTCAAAATACAAAATACTATTAACATAAACAAAAATGTTGTTGCTTAGTAAAAAAATTCTTCTAATAATTTATTTAATTTGACTCATTTATATCGGCAATTCAGATACATATGATTGATACATTTTAAAGTAGAAGACTTTAAAATGATATTGCCAATATTCATGAGTTGCATTCCTGGGACGACTTTACTGAAAGATAGTTCATTCGATTACATGAAATCAACCCCAACTCAAGAATATCCGTCACAAAAAATCATAGCATGTGATCTGTCTTTAAAAAGACAACCACGTGCAAGGGTGACATTAAAATTCTCGCGTTAGAGATCTCATAGTAAATCACGAGGGAAAACCAGGAAAAACCTCGTGATACTATCCCGACATCGTACATTGGTCTTACATTTAATTTACTCTCAAAATTAATACCAAATTCTGACTTTACTATAATTTTGTTTAAATTATAAATAATATCAATAATACATGGATATATAAGTAATACTAAAATATAAAATATGTACTAACTCGACTATTGACTTACTAATTGTGGTATTTTCTTTCTATTGACTTCCTTTTTCAGTATGGGTATCCACATCCTACTGCATTCCACCGAGGAATTTGCGACAGAATTGGTTTCGTTTAGCATAATTAGAGCCGCTTCTTTGATTTTTCTCTTTTTACTATCTGTTTCTTTCAGGACTATACTTGAATCTCTCCACTGAACTCTATGTTGATTATCCCATGCGTGTTGACATATTTGAGATCTATCAAATTCTCTATTTTTAATATAAGATTGATGTTCACTTATTCTAACGTTTAATGGTCTTGATGTTTCACCCATATAAAATTGTTCGCATTCACAAGGTATTTTATAAATACAATTCTTTGTCCTTTCTTGTTCATTGTTAGGTTTAGTTTTAGATAGAATAGATCTCAATGTGTTTGTTTTTTTGAATGTTGTTGAAACGTTGAATTTATTTCCTATTATTTTAAGTTTCTCGGATACTCCTTTTATGTATGGTATTGATATTTTCCTCGTATTATTTCTTGTGAATGTTGTAGGATCCTGTTCTATGTTGTTCTGTTCCATTCGATCCAACCTTGACAATTCCTTATTTATAAACGATAAAGGATAATCATTTTTTAATAAAACAGATGTTAAGAATTGTTTTTCTTCTAAAAAGGAATTTTCATTAGAACAAGTAATTTTGGCTCTATCATATAAGGATTTTATTATTGCCTTTTTAACGTTGATGTTGTGATTTGATTTATAATTGAGATATCTGTTGGTATGTGTTGGTTTTCTATACACTTGAGTCTCATATCCAGTATCCTCCTTTGAGACTAAAACATCGAGGAAAGGCAGGGTGTTATTAGATTCCTTTTCCATTGTAAATTTTATTGTTTCTTCTTGATCGTTTATAATATTCAGGAATGTATCCAACACTAACTATTACCTTGCAATCCTTGCATTCACGTATGTCTCCTTTACTTATCATGAAACAGTCTCTTTGGGATTGATGTTGTCCACTTTTGTACGTAATAAGTTGACTTTTTCTCTTTTTAAAGAATGTGTTAAAAATTGCCATATCTAGTGCTGTTGCTAATTCAAGCATATCATCTCCAGCTTCATTTGTAGTTCCAAAGCCTAATCCCCATCTCTTGCTTCGTATCCTGCCTTGGCTTGGCCCACATGTGCATTGAAATCACCTCCTATTATAACTCTCTCCTCTAACGGAATATCACTCAGGACGTCTCCTAATTGGTCATAGAAAGCTCTTCTTTCATTCTCACCCAGACTTGTTTGAGAAGCATACACACACAACATTCAATACCTCTTTATCAATTACAAATTTCACTGATATCATTCTATCACTCGTTCTTACATCTTCCACTACGTTATCTTTCATTTCACTATCAGCAATTATACCAACTCCATTTCTAGTGTTACTACTCCATACATACCACAATTTGTATCCTTCACCTAGTTGTTTTGCCCTTTGTCCTTTCCACCTAGTTTCTTGAATGCAAGCAATTTGAACTCTCCTTCGTTTGAGCGCATCCACTAACTCCAGACTCTTACCTGTAAGACTACCAAGATTACACGACCACTATCCTGATTTTTCTAACCTGCAATGGTGTTCCCCCTGAGATAGTCCTTACCCGGAAATCCGAAGGGAGGCTCATTTTACTTCCGACACATTTTACCTCAGGAGATGCCATCATTTCAGTATAAGTTTAATATCATTGGAGAAGGTCTTTTCATTATTATGGCCTGAAAAGGTTTTGTTTGGATATTTGATGCCTGAATGCCTTTTCTATCAGCACCATACCCTGCCCTGCACGTTTAGCCAATACACCACCAATGCAGCCAAAGTGCAGTATTACCCCACACCCGCCTGCATTTTTCTGTATAGGCCAGGATCCTTACTATAAGGACTGCCCTATAAGCCAATGTATTGTTGCCCGTATCCCGCCGCTACGAGGCACGTACTTTATTCGGGACACCTCTGTAAGAAATACCTAATTAGATAACTCTGTAAGAAAATTATTTTTTTATTAATATGATCAAGATTTAAATATAAATATAAAACAGAGAAGAATAAAAAGAATCTATTATAATGTAATAAACTACATTGATATCCAAATTAAAATTTCCTATGAACGGCCAGTCATGCATTTCAAAATAGTTTCTATACATAAAACGCCCTCCATGAATAGATAGCATCAACACACATCAAATCAAAAATCTTTTCACTTCTCATAAGCCTCAGAAACGCTGAGATTTTTTGATTCAATGATCGTAAGGTGAACGGAGGTAAGAAGCTTTCGCAGCGCTGTACATTCTCGACCACATCGTAGACATTCCTATTAAAACCGGCCCAACTTACAATCACAGAAGTGCTCGATGTGATGAATTCCTTGGATGATTGAACTTGTAACGTCAAATATTTGAAAGAAAATTCCACAGTTGAAAATTCAGACACTATCTGAAAACAGATTTTATATACTGGACGATTATATTTTTAACGGGATTTATACATGCTTTAATTCATATTTTATACATATTTTTATAAGTAAAATGTCGATTATATATTTTTTAATTTCTAGTTCTTTATTTTGAGTTGAATCTTGATAAACAAAATATAAACTTTCATATTCTATGTAAAATGTCATGTTACAGAATTACATTTCTTTTTTGTAAAAGTATGAAAATTGTTATCTAAAGTAGCAGAAAAAAATCCTCTCAAACATAAACTTCTTAGTAGACTAACCCCTTATGCTGAAAATGTCCTAGGAGGATATCAAGCCGGTTTTAGGGCAAACAGATCAACAATAGATCAACTACTCACGCTGAGACAGCTTCTAGAAAAGGGATGGGAGTATGACAGACCCATTCACAATCTCTTCATAGACTTTTGATATGCATATGATTATATGATAGCGTAGAAAAAAGCCAAGTATGGAATGCCATGGCGGAGTTCTCGATACCAAAGAAACTCATTCGGATGACCACAGTCTGTAGGGAGAGTGAAACATCTAAACTACGTGTAAATAATAAACTATCTGACAGCTTTGACATCAACAGTGAACTCAAACAGGGTGATGCATTATCTCCAGTACTTTTTAACAATATGGAAGGAGCAACAAGTGAAGTAGGGCTGAAGATTAATAAGGAGAAGAGAAGTATATAAGATAAGACAGAATATTATTTTATTTTATAATTTGAATTTTTCTATGTATATTATTGTGTATCAATTTATCAATCAAAGACAGAATAAAAATTTTATTTTTTAATATAACGCGGGCACATAAATTTGATACACCCTCTATATTGATTTGTAAATATTTATTAGAAGTTAGCTGTCACGCAAGGTGGTTTCTCCTTAATGAAATTTTCCATGAAGAATTAAAAACATTTTTGTAAATAAAAGTGGAGTGAAAGTTATTTAGGATTATAATTTTAAACCGATTGTTTATTACGGAAAAGGGAGATCCACAGGTAGATGTAATTATTAGTTTTTAGAAAAATAGAGGTAAAGATATTTGGAATTTTAAATATGTTTGTTTAATGATAGGAATATTTAGATAATTTCCGAAAAGTCATTAGTTTTGAGTAGAAGTATTGTTTGAAGGAATGACTGGGTTTTTCGGTTGAAACAGAGGGAGGTGGAGAGAGAAATGTTTCTGATTGGCTTGGCAATTTGGAATGGGGAAAGTTTTGTTTGAATGTTGAGATAGTTTTGGAAAGAGGAATTCATTGTGTTATCGGCATCCAAAAGGGGCAAACAAAAATTTTCGTGAGTAGTTCAGCAGCAAGTACTAGTGTTTTGTTTTGATAGTGGGAGTAGCCGATAAGTGGTACGAGAGACAAATCATATCGAGAAGAAATATCTCTTTGATTATGTACAGTCCAAGAGAGTAAGTTACAAGAATTATCATTATAAAAATTATTTGTGACACCAAGTAAAAAAGATACTTGGTCTCAGGAGATTATTGTTGAGAGAAAGAGAGGAGAGTGATTTGTAGTTTATTGAACGAGTCCTGGTCAAAGGAAGCCTGGCTTGTGTTTTGAAGAAATAGTTGCTCCTATCCTGCTGGATTGTTTGCTGAGAACGGAGAGGGCTTTGATTGGTAGCCTAACATAATCAACAAGGAGGAGTTGTTTGGGTCAAGAGGAGACATCATTGTGTGTGAATCAAAAAGGTCAGTCAATAACCTATGTGATAAATTTTTTTATAATCAGAAGTTAATTTTTTTACGTAAAGCATATGAATTTAAGATTCCAACATTTCAAAAATTTAATAGGAAGTATAAGAAATTTTGCGAATACCAAATTTGTTTGTTTAGCTGGGTTTATTAATGGTATCAAGAACAAAGCGATAAATATTTGTTTGAATTAGATTAATTTATATGGTAAAAGTTTCTTTTGGACAGTTATGCCCACAGAATTTAATTGATAAATTTACAGAACATTGCTTTTGATAATAAAGGTAATTGTATGTTTTTATTTATGACTTTTCTATTTATTTCCTTTTCCTATTTTATCCCGATAAGGATCAACTAAGAGATACTGAAACCACGAGAGAAGATAAGTATAACATAAGATGATTTAGACATTTTTTTATATTATAAAAAGGCACCCTGAGATTATTTCTTAATTTTTATGTATGCTTTGCGTTAATTAAATAATTGATCAAGTAAATAATAATTAATATAAAAGTAATAGAAAGCAGATCATAACAACATGACGCCCAACGTGGGGCGTGAAAGTATCTCTGGCTGTGAATTTGAAGGGATAGGAAAGGGGAAAACAGGGGAACGAAAATTTATTTGCCCGTCGGAAAAAGTTGATATATTCAAATTTTTTGAAATATTTTGACTTATTTTTTTTTAACTAGGTGCAGTTTTTACATATTTATTTTACTTTTGATTGATTTGAATTTTGATAAATTTAAAAATTTGTGTGATAAATTTGATATTTGGGGAGAGAAAAATTTTCGTCTCTACAGCATACAAGGTATTTTCTAATTTCGTATCAGGCGGGTATAAATTTTAATTACATATCGATCACCAGAAGAAAAAGCAAAGAAAACAAAAAACAAGAAGAACATGTAGAACAAGAAGACATTTTCGAAACAGCAATCATGGCATAAGAACAACAGGAATTATCAGGAATAGATAAATTATTATAACTGGTGCAACTCCAGTTACAAAAAATGGATAATAATCAGGAAGAAACATCAAAGAAAATAAAAGAAAATCAAAGAGAAACACTACAAAAATTGGATGAAATATTAAATAAAATGGATAAAAATCAGGAAGAAACATCAAAGAAGATGGATAAAATGGATGAATCACAACAAAAAATGGATCAAAAAATGGATGAAACATCAAAGAAAATGGATGAATCACAACAAAAAATGGATGAAAATCAACGTGAAACGAAACAAGCCATGGAAGAAACATCAAAGAAAATGGATAAAATGCAAGAAAATCAGGAAGAAACAAAACGAACCATGAAGGAAACACAACAAAAAATGGATGACAATCAACAGGAAACAAAACAAGCAAAAGAAAAAGAACAGGATATTCTGGAAATGGACAACGAACATGAGAAACGGAAAAAGGATAATTTAGACAAAAAACAAACGGTGGAAATGAATTTGGCAATGAAGCAAGGACAGAAAAGAAAGAGGAGAAAGCCGCAGAAGATAGGTAAAGAAAATGAAGCCTGGGATTCCTCGAAAAAAGAGATGAGCCCAGAAGAAGAAAAAGAAAAAAAGATTGACAAAAGAAAATGAAGCCTGGGATTCCTCGAAAAAAGAGATGAGCCGAGAAGAAGAAAAAGAAGAAAAAAGAGTGACAAAAGAAAATGAAGCTTGTGATTCCTCAAAAGAAGAGATGAGCCCAGAAGAGGAAGAGATCAGAATAGAAAAAGAAGGCGAAAGAGATACTCGAAGGCGAAAAGAAAAACTTTTGAAATTTTGTAGTTTATAAACATGTAGAATAACTTTAAAAATATTTTCCGTATAAAAATCATTTTACATATTAAGCTGGTATTTTACACGAAGTTTTAAAAATGTAATTCAATTGGTGACTACGCATGGTAAGTGAAGGGGGAGCTAGGAGCAGGCAAATGCACGGGTTCAAAAATTAAAAAAGGCAAAAAATAAAAACCCTTTCTTGTAAAAGGTATATTTAAAATCCCTAAAATGTGCTGTATCACAACAAAACGTTTTCGGAATCAATATTCCATCAGTGTTATCACAGGTTAACATGCTTAAACCACCAAAATATATGGGTAAAAACCGTTGTGATACAGCCCTTTTAAGGATGTTAAATATACCTTTTACAAGATAAGGTTTATTTTTTGTGATTTATGCCAGTACAGGAATTATTCCTTGTGATATTTTTAGAAAAGGCAACTTAAAACTATTATCATTTTCTATATCTTGGGATCTACTGAATATATTTTGATCGCTCTTTTTTGAAATTTGTATGTAATTTTTTTGTACATTACAAATATGCAATTTGTCTAGACATTTATTAATTAATAAACAGTCTAATTTGTTTAAACAATTTTTGAAAAAATAATTTTTCCCAAAAATCCATGATTTTAATCATACGATCATTATTAATCATAGAAAAAGTTAAGGTAATAATTATCTAATAAAAATCATTTATTTATTAAAGTGTACTTTAACTTTTTCTATGGTCATTAATGATACTATGTTTAAAAAATAGATTTTTGTAAAAAAATATTTTTTCAAGAATTTTTTAAACAAATTAGACTGTTTATTAATTAATAAATTTATAAAAAAATTGCATATTTGTAATTTAGGTAGAAATTACATACAAATTACAAAAGAAAGATCAAAATCCATTGAGTTGATCCGGAGATAAAGAAAATTATATTATATTTTAACTCGGTGGATTTGTAGGTTCCCCCTAGTAATCGTTTCAACTACATTTTTGAAAAATCGTAGAGGGTACTGTGAAGGTAAAATGTTTATGCAAATTTTTAACAAAAATACAAATTCCGTTCTTTAAAATGGCATTAATGAGATTCCTTAATTATTATAAACAAATTAGCTGTGAATTAACCTTCGGATGACCAACCGGGGGAAATTGTGACCCCAGCGTATGTTTTTCTTTAATAAACTCAAAAGTATTTTCAATTTTTAACTGATTATTTTTTTGTTCGACTTTAATATCATTCTAGATATCCTCATATTTTGAAATAAAATAAATTCCCTATATTTTACGAATAAAAAATATATTTTTAAGTTGATGTTTTGTAAAATACCGTCTATTATGTGTAATTCCAAGTAGTTTTACGCTAATGACGTCGACTTTGCAAAGTAACAAGACACTTACTCAACATACACACTACACATTACACTAATACTCATGTTGTGACTGGCTGAATGACATAAAGTCCAAGCCATAAAAAAAAATTTTAAAAATAAATAAATAAAGAAAAACTTCATTTTTTTGTTATTGTCATTTTTGACATTTTTGACCTGGGTCATTTTCCCCCCTTGGTCATCCGTGTAACAAAAAAAGGTTGGTCATCGGAAGGTTAAAGAAAAAACACATGCAAACTTTGTCCCAAATGAACCCAGGCTAAATTTTTTTATTTGAAAATTCGTGTTAAAGTAGTAGCTTTTCGAATATATAAAAATATTTTTTCTACGGACAACATTTTTAAAGTTATTCTAAATGATTATAAACTACAAAATTTAAAAAAATTGGCATTAGGATTTTGACTAAATAAATTATTTTTTTATCTTTTTTTAATACATTTTGATACTATTACTCTTTTACTTTCATTTGGCATACTCAGAATTGTCATATCTTCATTATTTTCTGTCTTATTGTTATTGCCAAATAAAGTTCTCTCGGATAAACAAATAGAATATCTCTTGAACTAAAATGGATCGGCCTCAAATTATGAAGGTTTTTTGTTAAGTACCTTAAACCTAACTTTGGGTGAAACACTAAAATTCTTAGGTAGTTTTGGTGAAAGTTATTAACAAATAACGATTTTCACTTATTTTGCAGTGTGCGTAGCAACAAATTAACTTTTTTACTTTCCAAAATCGGCATTTTGAAGGTTTTTCAATGTTCTAAAAAAATTAAAAAATTAAATTTTGTAATTTTATGTCAACTATTTAGCTTGTGAATGGGGTGCAAAAAATCGAAAATAATCGCGATTATTGAACTAAATTGTTAATAATTAAAAACGGACGCGAACTTTAGGCAGGAAACAGGTAGGTTTTTTTCCTATAGGTCTACAATATCTAAAAAAGTAGTCAGCTACCGGGTCTTTGAGTGTCCCGAGAAAATCCTTAATACTCTGGACTCCAGTGGACTATTCCTGCAAAATCTACAAACGTATTTGTATAAACTTGTTTCTGAAAAAAATTTACTTTATTCTGTTCTAGAATTTATAATCCTTTAAAAACTATACAATGAATTTTGAACTGGGCTAACAACTAGGTCATGTTCAATGGTTGGAGGATTCATCCCCTTTTTGTCTAGATACCAGCCTCACATTAATAATATAAAGTTCGTGTCTTAATCAGCACATGAAAGAGGATTCTGTCATCGTCCCCCTACCTCGACAAGATAACGGATCATCATCTAACTCAATTAAATTAGAACATGTTCTCAAGCGGCAATGTCTTGTTTTCATTTCATTGATTATCTAGTATTTAGGCAGCTATATTACTTGACGAACACGGATTTATTCTTAACAAACTTATAGATATTGTTTAATATTAGTAATTAATAAAGTTTTCAGTTATGTGACAAGGTGATAATTTCATTGGTTCTTGCTATTGAGCGGTTATGCTGAAAATGTGTTCACGAAGTGTTAAGCGGGAGCGATTTAACTATGGTATACATTATATTAATTTTGGATTATTGATTTAACGAAACAAATCTAACATAGTGGTATAATACATTACATAATTATATAAACATTACAGACAGAAGGAGAAATATTTTTGAAATATTTATTTATGAATGTATATGTCATTATAATATTCTCGTTAAGTATTTGATTACATTATAAAGAAATTTGCAACGTCATTTTCGTCAACAAAATAATAATGAGTGGCTCTTCCTTGATTTTCTATACACTTAGTTACTCTATGGGGCATTGATCGAATTAAGTGGTCTATATCATATTACCGATTACTCATCCATGTTGTACTTATGGCGTCTCTAATGTTTTCTAAGCGTACGTTCAGAGTGGAGCGAAGAAAGAGTGCGAGCAAAGAGCAAAGAGCCAAAAGCACGAGCAAAGAGCAAAAAAATGCACGTTTATATTGGAGCGAAGAAAGAGTACGAGCAAAGAGCAAAGAAGTGCTAAACCAGAGTGGGAGCTGGTAGTTACGCGAGACGAGAGTTTAGTTCTTTCCCACTCGGCAGTCATAGATAGTTATTGTCTTTTTTTTAACTCCTCATTGAAAACGTGGAACTCCCGGAAAATGTTAGAGAATTCACCGTAAAGGCAGGTATACAGTTGCGCTCTGCTCGGTGTGCGAGCCGCTCGCGCGCAGCATGTTCATCAGATTAGTACGTGTTTTCAAGTGGCGCACAAACGGCACGCACACGGCGCACCACAATCTAACTTCTATCGGTTTTTCAACAGAAGCTTTGATGGTTCGCAATACGTATTTGGACGGGTTTGCGAGTGGTTTGTTGGTTTTGGCGCACCTGAGTTGAAAATATCAAAAAAATATTCATAAATTATAAATTTAACTTTATAAATAAAATAAATTTCGACCAAGAGTCAGGATTCTGTTAACCGAGATACAATAGTGTCAAGCGGCGCCGCTAGGAGGAGCTTCTCCAACAATGCGTCTCAGAATACCTTAAGAACACTTAGTCATTTTGTACTCTAAACCGAGTAAAGCATGAAAAAGAAAAAGTAAATAATCGTTTTCGTTTTGATTCAATTCGAGTCTCTTGCCATCCTCTGACACAGTGTTTCTGGGTCTCTACCCTTTATCGATGAGGCTATTGCAAGTAGACTCAAGTCTACTAGCAATAGACTCAATAGACTCAGTCTACTTGCAATAGCCTCTTCGATAAAGGGTAGAGACCCAGAAACACTGTGTCAGAGGATGGCAAGAGACTCGAATTGAATCAAAACGAAAACGATTATTTACTTTTTAAATTTAACTTTGTTTCTGGTGAAGCAACACAGTTGGAAAAAGCAGATATAATATAATTATTCTCACCGGAAAGCAAAAAAGTAACGCACAACTTGAAAAAACCTATAGATTTCTACCTTCGTTTCTGGTGAAGCAACGCAGTTGGAACAAGCAGATATTTTAGGTTTGTTCTAGCATCAATTTCAAACGGTTTGAAATCATCAGCGAATAGCGGACCAGCGCGAGTAGAGGGGATAGCACTGGTGACTGTATTATGTTCTCTCACTGACCAACTGTTTGCTGATGGTTTCTGACTAGTTTGACTGTTTGTTAGAACAAACCTATTATATTTGTGTCACCGGAAAAACGAAAAAGGTAACTCACAATTGGAAGAGACTATAGTTTTCTAGCTTCGCTTCTGTTGAAGCAACGGAGTTGGAACAAGCAGATATATTATAATTCTGTCACCGGGAAGCAAAAAAGGTAACGCACAACTTGGAGGAACTTATAGTTTTCTAACTTCGTTTCTGGTGAAGCAATGGGGTTGGAGAACAAGCAGATATATTATAATTGTGTCACCAGAAAGCGAAAAAGGTAATGCACAACTTGGAAGAACCTATAGTTTTCTAACTTCGCTTCTGGTGAAGCAACAGAGTTGGAACAAGCAGATATATTATAATTGTGTCACCGGAAAGCGAAAAAGGCAACGCACAACTTGAAAGAGCCTATAGTTTTTTAACTTCGCTTCTGGAGAAGCAACGGAGTTTAAACAAGTAGATAATATATTATAATTGTGTCACGAGGAAGCGAAAATGGTAACGCACAACTTGGAAGAACCTATAGTTTTCTAACTTCGTTTCTGGTGAAGCAACGGAGTTGGAAGCAGATATATTATAATTGTGTTACCGGTAAGCGAAAAAGGTAACGCACAACTTGGAAGAACCTATAGTTTTCAGGGACTACCTTTTTCTTTTTCCGGTGACACAATTATAATATATCTGCTTGTTCCAACTGCGTTGCTTCACCAGAAACGAAGTTAGAAGACTATAGGCTCTTCCAAATTGTTCGTTACTTTTTTCGCTTTCCGGTGACACAATCATAATATATCTGCTTGTTACAACTGCGATTCTCCACCAGAAACGAAGTTAGAAAACTATAGGTTCTTCCAAGTTGTGCGTTACATTTTTCGCTTTCCGGTGACACAATTATAATATATCTGCTTGTTCCAACTGCGTTGCTTCACCAGAAACGAAGCTAGAAATCTATAGTTTCTTCCAAGTTGTGCGTTACCTTTTTCGCTTTTCGGTGACATAATTATAATATATTTTATCTGCTTGTTTGAACTGCTTTACTTCACCAGAAATGAAGTTTCACGAAATTTTTAATTTATGAATGTTTTTTTTTTATATTGATAACGATTTCCGAAGTGAAAGACGAAACGTCAAGTAAACTTGATTTCAAACTCGAATTGTGGCTTATGCCCAAATAAAATAGTAAATCTTATTTTGTATTTCTCACGCTGGTAAGAAGACAATAATGAAATGGCCTTTTTTACATTAGTCCGCATGTATATTTTTTATTTCAGCTTCGAAATGGATGACGTCACTAGTATGTAAATGCCAAAAATCATATTTTAAAAATAAAAATCGACCTGTTTCCGGATTTTTTAGTCGTCGGTTTACGAAATAATGAATTTATTCCATTTGGTTCTGCCACACTGTAAAACTAATAATAATTATTAAGTTAGAAAATATTTATTTAATTATAAAATGGCATAAAGTTATAAATTTAAAAATTCATCGTCGTCATCTGAATAGTAAATCAAAGTACTCAAGAATACCTATCAAGTGAGGCCAAGATGAAGTTGATAGCATCAAAGCTAAGCAAGTTATGATGAAAAGAAGAGAACCCTTTCGAGTTTTTGAGGAAAAAGTAAAAAGTAAAACATACGTTATTTCCACAAAAATTAAAGATTATAGTACTCCCTATAATACTGTCTTTATGTTAGCCTAAGTAATAACCTCAAACATTTTGAGCGATTTAAAAGCATATTTTTGAAAAAAAAAATATGATTTAAAAAAATAATAATTTTTCAAATTTTCGTAAATATAATTTTCTTAAGATAGTAATCTCCAAACTAATAGAACTAATAGAACTCCAAAAGTAATCGATTAGGTATGTAAAAAATGATAAAAACCAAAATTAGGAGCATAAATTTTCAAAAAATTTTGGACCATACATTTAAATAATATCAACTTCTTCTGGAGCTCATTTGATAGATATTTCTTAAGGGTTCTTTAAGAAGTGTTTAGTAAGTATATGTCATAAAATCATCGTTACCCCGTTATTCAAGCTTGAATATTTAGATTTGAGTACTCGTTGAAAAAAATATACATACAGTTACCTATAGCTCACTTTAAATTAATAGTAAATACTCACACACTTGAAGTAAGTAATTTATTCGATTTTTTATTAGCTTCAATTTTGATAATAGTTAATACCTTTTTTGTAAAAGATTGATTTTTGTCTAAAAGTTGAAAAGGGTCGAGATATTGAACAAAAACCGCCATCTTGGTTTTCTTACTGGCTAGAGGATTCATTAAGAAACAAAAGTGATATGGTGCCAACTTGCACTTATACCCTGGGGGTGGATGCCATCCCTTCTCGAGGGTGAAAATTATTTTATTAAAAATATCCCCTCAAATAAATAGAGGGACAAATTTTAAGCAAAATTTGATATATCATGTTTCTAAAATAAATACATATTTTTTGAGTTAATAAAGATAAAAGAATTCAATTTTTCGCGAAAGAAATGCATCTTTTAAAGCGGCTTTTCATAAATAACTCAAAAACCACAACTTTTTCCAAAAAAGTTATTATTATAAAAATTGAAGCTAATAAAAAATGAATGAATTTATTACTTGAAACATCTTTTTACTATGAATTCAAAGTGAGTTATAGTAATTGAATGAATATTTTTTTCGGCGAGTACTCACATCTAAGTATTCAAGCTTAAATAACTTAAGATCAACTTTATCTGGAGCTCACTTGATAGGTATTCTTGAGTACTTTGACAAGTGTTTAGTAAGGAATATTTTATAAAATGCATCGTTTTCCCGTTATTTAAGCTTGAATACTTAGATTTTAGTACTAGCCGAACCCGAAAAAGTATACATTCAATCGCCTACAACTCACTTTTAATTAATTCCAAAAGGATTTTCAAGTAAGTAATCTATTTGATTTTTATTATCTTCACTTTTATTTTTTTTGTCGAAACTTGTAGTTTTTGAATTATCTATGAAAAACCTCTTTACACCATGCATTTTTTTAGGAAAAAATTCAAATCTTTAACCTTTAACTACCCGCGCATCAAGTTATAACATAACTACACGCGTGGCGTACTTTGTACGCCACAAGAAAATACACTTAAAAACAGCGGATTTGTTTAATTTTTTTTTGAAAAAATACACTTAGTTGTTTGTTATAAACCTTATTCGGCATCAGTGAATACTTGGAGTTCCTTTTCAGTAAGCCAATTGGGATTTATAACTGGAATCATGGAATAACTGGATTCCATGATAAATAAAATTACTAATAAAAAATTTTTTTAAATGTGATTTTTTACAGGAGAAAAAGTATTGTTTACAAAAAAAAATATATTTTTTGTCATAATGACTAAAAAACAATTAAAATATGTACTTATATTACGACTTATAGTAATATAATCCTGGGGTATATTGTCCACCACCGGAAACAACAAATAATAAAATGTAAATTACGATCTTTCCAGAACGCCGATTATAACGAAACTAAAACCAAATTGTAAAGCACATTCCAGTGATAGGTTAGAAAAATAAGCAAGGTCAAAAATTAAATTTTTAAATATATTTCCAGTAGAATTCTTATATCTGGCGTACAAAGTACGCCAGCGCGTGTAGTTAAAGGTTAATCTTTAAAACTCAAAAAATATTTATTTATTTTAATCACTTGATATAACAAATTTTGCTTAAAATATGCCCCTCTATCGATGTGTGGGGTTATTTTTAATAAAGTAATTTTCACCCCCGAGAAGGGGTGGCATCCACCCCCAGGGAAAAAGCGCAAGTTAACACCACGTCACTTTTGTTTCATGAGGTATGCTCTAACTAATCACCAATTTTCATGCAAATCGATGGAGGTTCAACGAAATTGGAGATGAAAACCTTCAGTAGCTGAACTAATTTTCCACTTTCACCCCTTATTGCTACTTCTTGTATCCACTGAGGTGTCAGCCTGCAAGGCATCCTAATTGTCAATATACAATGGACGCATTTCACAGGAAATTTCCATATTATTTATGACGATGATTTTTCGGCTCCAGCTCTCCGTCTATTAATACACTGAACACTGTTTCTATACTATACAGTAATTTGTTTGTTTGAGACTGAACTGTTTCTTTTATATTTTTTTATATTTCTATTATTAATTGTGTTTGTTATATTATGTGTTCTTGTATTATTTTTTAGTTATTTCCTATGTATATCTAAGTGATTTATTTATATTGTGACATGACATGTAGTTTAAACTATGTAAAAATTGTCAATAAACATATTTATATTTATCTATCTATTATATTATTGTTGCTGATATGGCATAACTCTAGGTAAGAAAGACATCACAAGTTTATCGCTAAAACAATGCATCAACAATTGATTAGGTCTGAATATGATATATATTAGCCTTTAATACAAGCAGACACTACTTTGTTAATGACGTATTGCAACCTATAAATATCAAGTGCCGCAAATTGGAGCGTCAGATTAGATTCGCAAGCAGACTTTTAAAGTTTAAAAGCTTTTTGTTGTCTTCAAATAAGTTGTCTAGAGTTTATTTGATTGTGTTGTGCTGTAAAGTTTGTTCAGTTATTAAAAAAATGTCTAATATCTTTCGTAACTATCAGTGGAAACCAATAGACGACCAAGATCATCCAATTCTTCCAAATGGTGATTTTGAACTTCAAAGTATAGGCAGTAGTAGTGGGGATGTTGAACTTCAAGAACTGGGCGGTAGTGTTGAACAACTGGATCTCCGTGAAGATGGAGTCACTGAAGGTATCTCAATGTATCCTAATCTCACTACCACTACTATTGCTGAACCGCCAAAAAGAAACCCTTGGATCGCAGGTGGGATAATCATAGCCTTGTGTCTTATTATTTTCATCTTGATGATAATTTTAATAGTAGTTTGGTTCATGAAAATGCAGTGATGCAACGAGACCAGAGCACTTCAGTTTAAATTACGTTTTTTACATCATATTTATATCACATTGTAGTATTTGCTTTAGAATAAAAATATTAAAAATTCTGTGAAATATTTGTGTCAATATTTTTAACATTTTTTAATACTAACAACCATGGTTTCTATAGTTAACTTTTTTATTTTCTATAAGATGAGTTTTGTTCATTTTATATGTATCTATATTATAATGTCTGTCAGGAAAATTGATAGATTTAGAACTCAGGGTAATATTCAGATTTTAGACAACTTTCTTAGGAGATAATATACAGTATGGTGCAAATGTTTGGAATAAATTCGTTATTTTGTAAACCAGCGACTTTAAGGAAAAATCCTGAGACAGGTCGATTTTTATTTTTGAATTATGATTTTTTCACATTTATATCATACTAGTGACGTCATACATCTGGGCGTGATTACGTAATCGATTATTTTTTAAATGAGAATAGGGGTGCTAGCTCATTTAAAAGGTTATTCAATTCTCTATTGAGTAGTATAAATATTAAGATAATTATTTATACAGGGTGTCTAATAAAAATTATTTTGTAATAAATTATTTGACAAAAAGAGGAATGTATGTAATTTATTTAATTCAAAATACATTCTACTGCTGTCAGAAAACATAATGTTTATTTCACAAATAAACACTCTTTTTCACTTAAATTAAATGTTCAGATGCAGATGGGTGGCAGGTTTAACATTGAAATTAAGCGAAAAGCAATGTTAATTAACAAAAAACATTTTTTTTTGTTTTATAACAGCAATAGAATGTATTTTAAATTAAATAAATTACATACATACTTTTTTTTTGTGTCAATTAATTTAACTCAAAAAATTTTTTGTTGAACACCCCGTATAAATAATTTTTATATTACTGAATAGATAATTGGATAACATTTCAAATGAGCTAGCACACGACCCCTATTCTTATTTTAAAATATCATCGATTACGCCATCAAGCCCAGATGGATGACGTCGCTAGTATGATATATATTTTAAAAAATCATAATTTAAAAATAAAATCGACCTGTTTCAGGATTTTTCCCTAAATTCGTAGTCTTACTAAATAACGAATTTATTGCAAACATTTGAACCATACTGCAGGTGTCCAATTAAGTCGGCACCATTTGGGAAACTTTTTGATGTTTTTTTGTTTTATAAAAAAGAGATATTCTTTATAAACAATTCTGCATATTCTAAAACCTAAAATACAATCAACAAATTAATATTAAATTTTTTCAGCCGTATACTAGGTTTGTCCAAAAATATGAACATAAAATTCATGTTTTTGAAAAACCGCGTATTGAATTAAAAAAAATTAATATCGGATATCTGAAACGAACAACTTTTTTTTCATAAAAATAAAAATAAATATAAAAATAAAAATAAAAATAAAAATAAAAATAAAAATAAAAATAAAAATAAAAATAAAAATAAAAATAAAAATAAAAATAAAAATAAAAATAAAAATAAAAATAAAAATAAAAATAAAAATAAAAATAAAAATAAAAATAAAAATAAAAATAAAAATAAAAATAAAAATAAAAATAAAAATAAAAATAAAAATAAAAATAAAAATAAAAATAAAAATAAAAATAAAAATAAAAATAAAAATAAAAATAAAAATAAAAGTAAAAATAAAAATAAAAATAAAAATAAAAATAAAAATAAAAATAAAAATAAAAATAAAAATAAAAAAAATAAAAATAAAAATGTATTCCTATGGTCCACACATAATTGGACGCTAGGGCAAACTTTTTTTATTTTTAATTTATGAAAAAAAAGATATTCTTTATGAAAAGTTCCTAATATTCCAAAACGTAGGAAACAATCATCAGATATTTTTTTCAGTTATACACGCGGTGTGCCAAGAAGTATGAAGTGTGAATATTTTTACTCTTAATCAACATTCATATTTTTTGACAAATCGCGTATATGACAGATAAAAATTTAATATTTGATAATTGCATTCTAGGTTTTTGGATCATCATAACTTTTTATAACATTTTTTCATAAAATTAAAAATGAAAAAGTTTCCCATTCTATTCAATTAAGGTTGCACCATATGGAAAACTTTTTTATTTTTAGTTTATGAAAAAAGGTAGGTATTATTTACCTATCAAAAGTTTTGAATGTTCCAAAATCTAGAAAACAATTATTATTAGATATCAATTTTTTTCAGTCATATACACGGTTTGACAAAAATATCAATTTCATGTTTAATTTTTTTGACAAACGTTCGTATCCGACAGAATAAATTTAATAAATTATGATTGCTTTCTAGGTTTTTGGATCATTAAAACTTTTTATAAATACCTTTTTTCATAGAATTAAAAATAAAATCGTTTCTTATTGTATCCAATTAGGTATTTAAGTCTGCATCATATGAAAACCTTTATTTTTAGTTTTATGAAAAAAAAAATATTCCCACAAAAAGTTCGGAGTGATCCAAAACTCAGGAAACAGTGAAGTGAAATGTAGTCAGGTAAATTGTTTCTATAAATTGAAAATGGTATGAAATAAGATTTGTCAAAATTACAGTGAACAATTTTCTATTCAGACATAATTCCTTAACAGTTTCTGTTTCGGCTAAATTTTTAGTTCATCCGAATTTCAATTACTGTTGTAGTCAATAGCTGTATCGTCAGCGAAACAGATAATAATCTAAACTATTTATGTACATTATAGTAGTAAGTGTGGTGAACCTCTGACTCCAAGATCCTCCATACTATCCAATAGCTGTTGATGACTGACATGATCAAATGCTTGGGCTAGATTTAGACAACTAGCTAATATTGGAGAACTGTTATCAAGAATTTTGTATAAATAATCTCAGGCAAAAACGGGGAACTCATCACTCCAAGTCTTCTCAGGTATTGTTTAAGGCGAGACCAGTACCCTTCTACGTGGTTTGTACATACTCCTGTTTCTAGATCCTTGAAATATTTGCTATGATTCACAGTTTTGTGAATATGGCCACAGTTTTTTTAAATTGGAGTAACCTTTCCACTGGTCTGTCCAAATTTCTGTTCCTTCCCGGACGTGTCTTTTAATAAGATCCACCAATACCTCGCCTTTCCTACTTTTTAAGTAAGCTATATACCCTATTTTTAAAACAACATCATACATCCCTAAAATCCATTGTTTTTTTACAATTCTGCCGCGGCTATAATATTTTCTCTTTGTCACAACACTCTCATCAATTTGAACAACGTGCCCTTCTCCACCTACAATAATAAGAAGTGAAAAGTAACTAAATATTTCGACACCCCCACCGAACAAGGTTGCAACTCATTTTTAGCGATTTTACAGGAGAGGCAAAAAACGAAAACAAGAATTTTTAAAAATTTGTAGCGAAATGATTAGACCCTTTTACACTAATGCGATATGATATTTATAACATAATAAGGGATTACTGTGAGATGTATGCTTTGTAATTTTATTAGCTATTGAGAATCTTGAGTTTGATTGAGATAAAACCTTCAGATTAAACATGAGTATTCGTAGAAAAAGGTTGTAACTCGCCTAACAACCATTTTACACTCTCCGTGTTAATTATTTTTCCCGTTTACCTAGTAAAAGGTTGTATGTTTTGAGTTATTTGCAATATAGCTAGGAGAAAATTAGTTTTTATGGTATATTTAAACAAAATATCAACTCACAGTTTACACAATTTTAATAGGAAATTATAAATTTTACAATAACAATAATATTCAACACAACTTGAAAAAATCATGGTATAAAATATCTCAAATAATTCGCATTTTTATTGCGTATCTGTAAATATTTAATTTTAAACCATTTTAGTTTATTACTTTACTCTTTTACTATTAATATATACTTCAAAAGTAACATGTGTGCCCTTAAATGGGTCAAAATTTAGAATTTGCTTTTGATTTATTTTATTTACGGATTTAGGCTTGCCTGATGTTTTGGCATATTGTATCATGGTTAACCATTGGTGTGGAGCATATACGACTCAATGTTTTTTCTGTTTTTCTATAAGGGCATGCATTGAATCACCCTCGTTTTGTGAATGTGCTATTTCTAAAAATACATGTGTAATGTTAATATTAAACTTTTTCACTACATATAAGTACGTAGCAAACACTATTCGCTATTTATTTTGTCCACCGCAACTACCAAAAAGAAAAAAAAAACTCCGTCTGTGTTGAAATCTGAAAAAAGATGCAACTTAGATGTCAAACGTATCTGTGTTTTTCTGATGTTTATAGAATAAAAAGACTTTTCAGTGTAAACGGGTGAATACCTACAGGAAACACGTTAAAATAACTCAACATATTGTTTTATAATTAGACAAATTGATTACTAAAAACGTAAATTTAAATTGTTTAGGGACTTGTGCAATTTTCAGATGATAGTATACAACTGGAGTTATGCACAGTTAGTTGTTTGTCTCTCCTGTAAAATCAGGTGTTTTGGATTTATGCATTGTCCCCATTAGGCTAAGCAATATGTCGCCAATTTTCAGTGGCACATGAGCCGTCAAGGAAAATCAACCTTTCCAGTTATGGATGGTATAAATAAATTAAAGGGAACCCCCCGTTAACACAGACAGAATGCCCTCACTTCCAGAATTTAATTTATTTACATTATTTGTAGTTAAAGACTCACAATTTTCCCACCACCATCAATTATTCCCGGTACAATCCAAAACGTCATTTTTCACTTTTATTTTTTTAGGTTAGGTCTCTTTTTTATAGGCCCGTAAAATTTGTTTAATTTTTTTTTGATAAAAACGTATAGCTAACTTTGTTTTTGGAGATGGACGCTATATTGGACCCTTAAAGATCATTTTTATTTGTCTGGAAAATTTTTTACACAATTTTTAAAATTCGCTTTTATCTATATTGAATAAACAAATTAAAAACGAGTTTTAAAGTAGGCCTAAAATTAAATTGATCCCGATATTGCTTCGAAAACCTATTACCCTATTCAAATTTCCCAATAAACCTAAATATTAATAATCAAATAATCAGCTTTGACGAAACAAACTGTGCCGTATTCACCGATCTCTCTCCAAAATAGAGATGTTGCCTGAAAGCCAGGTAGTCCTTCGGCTGTTGTGCATTATGATTCCAAATGGGCTACAGGTTGGGACACACATATACAAGGAAAGCCAGGCTAGAACCTGACTTCTGTTGTCATGGATATCTTTAGTTCTTCTTCCACTCTCTCTCAATATTGCCTTCAACAAGAAATTGAAGAGTGGTGTGGACAACGGATTTCCCAGCTTGAAGTCTTCATTATGGTAATTTTTATTAGTCTGATTATCTTTTCCGGAATTCCAACTACCCTTGGGGCCTGATATAAACGTCTTCTTATCACAGAATCGTAAACTTGTTTGAAATCTATAAAGAGGAAGTTTAGCTTTAACTGTTGCATGTACGTACTGCTGTGAATAATTTTCAACACGAATATTTTATCCATGGTGGACCCGCCCTTTTTGAATCCTTCCTGGTATTTACCAAACTGCTCTTTTAAGTGCCTTTCCAGTCTGCTTATTATGACTCTGACGGGTACTTTATATGTTACATCGAGGAGAGTAATACCTCTGCAGTTTTCGCACGCTGCTCTATTTTCCTTCTTGTAGATGGGGCATACTATTGCCTCTCTTCGTACTTCCCGCATACATTTTTCTCGCTCCCAGATTTTCGTCAGCTGTCTACATATCCGCGTTATTAGTGCTTCTTCCCCATTCTTGATTAATTCTGCAGTAATACCATTGCTGCCTGCAATTTTATTGTTTATCATGCTATGTATAAATTTCTTCCACGGTTGGAGTCTCCATAATTTATGCCGAGTCGTTAACTTCCTCTACCATTCCCACTTGCCCCTCATCACTTCCATCCAGTTCTTCATTAAGCAGCTCTCTATAAAATACTCCCGCCACCTAGCCAACTTCCTCTGCTGATCTCCTATTATGTACCCTTCCTTATTCTTGTAGAAGTTTCTTACATTTTTAAATTTCGCTTTCTATCTATATTAAGTAAACAAATAAAAAAAGTTTTAAAGTAGGCTTAGAAGGAAATTGATACTGATATCGCTTCGAAAACCTATTACCCTATTTAAATTTCCCATTCTTCTTTATCTCCGCGACAGAGTTCGGCAATCATCATAGCTATACAGATTTTAGAGACGGCTGCTCTGAAAAGTTCATTTAATGTACATCCGTACCATTCCCTCAGGTTGCGCAGCCACGTTATTCTGCGTCTCCCGATGCTTCTTTTTCCTTGAATCTTTTCCTGCATAATTAATTGGATCAAGTTTTACCTTTCTCTACGTGTAATATGTCAGAGTTATTCCAATTTTCTTGTTTTGATGGTATTTAAGATTTTTATTTTTTTATTCATCTTTCTCAGAACCTCTTTGTTTGTGACGTGTTCTGTCCACGATATTTTCAGAATCCTTCTGTGCACCCTCAGCTCGAATGATTCCAGTTTTCAGTTTTTTCATTGATACAGCATTCAAAGTCCAACTTTCATTCCATAAAACAAAGTCAAGGAAACGTAGCACCTAGCCAACCTAACTCTAAGCTCCAACTTCAAATCTCTTGTGCAAATGACTTTTCTCATTTTGTTAAAATTTGCTTTAGCCTTTTCTCTTCTTATTTTGATTTCCTCTAAGTAGTCTCCTGTGGAGTTGATCAATGTTCTATGGTATGCATATTGGTCGACTCGTTGAATCTTGGATACGTTTATGAAGATATTCTCGTTATTTATTTGAATTTTCGATATTATCATAAACTTTGTCTTTTTGACGTTCACTGTTAGACCGTATTCTTGTCCAAACTCCGCTCGTCTGGTCACCAGCCTCGGAAGATCCCAATATTTTCAGCTAAGTTGACAGTGTCATCCGCATATCTAATGTTGATAATGGGAACTCCAATTACCGTTATTCTAGCTGTTTCATCCTCAAAAGCTGTTTTCAAGATCTCTTCCGAGTAAGTATTGAAAAAAATTGGCGACACCACGTATCCCCCTCTCACCCCATGTCTTATTTCAATTTCCTCTGACAGCTGATCGTTAACACGTATCTTTGCTCGTTGCTTATAGTATAAGTTCGATATAATCCTGAGGTCATTGTAGTCTACCTCCTTTGATTCCAGGACATGCATTAATTTCCCATTAAACCTAAATAATAATAATCAACCAATCAGCAATTGGAGTTAGGCAATCAAATTATACAACAAGTAATGACTTTCTAATACCTGGGAATTAATCTATTAGCCGACAGCAATATTAAAGAAGAGGTAAAAGACCAAATAATTAAAGCCAGTAGAACAGCCGAATGCCTAAACGACACAATTTGGAAAAACAAACACCTAAGAGTGGAAACAAAGGCCCAAATTTATAAGTCAGTTATTGGGCCAGTTATGACTTACGCGGCCGAAACAAGACCAGATACAAGCAAAACACAACGATATCTGGAGATCAACGAAATGAAGATCTTAAGAAGGATTGTTGGAAAAGGACTACAGGACAGGGTAAGAAATCAGACGTATATGTGGGGTAGACAATATAAATACCTGGGTAAAGAACAAAAAAGAGAAGTGGAATCAAAACATAAGCAGGATGTCTGAATCAAGGATAGTAAGAGTAGCCAGGGACAAGTCACCGATAGGCAGCAGAAGTATAGGACAATATAGGACACCCAAGGAAAAGATGGAATGACAATTTATGGACAGAATTAAAGGCACCGTTGAATAAAAACAGGCCGCACTGTCTATATAAAAGAAGAGGAAGAAGAAGAAGAAACAATGAGCTTTGACGTAACCACTGTACCGTATCCACCGATCGCTCTCCAAAATGGAGATGTCGCCTGAAAGCCGGGTAGTCCATCGGTCTTCAATAAGATCACTTTTACTAGTCTTATCATCTTTTCCGGTATTCCAAGTACTTTCAGAGCCTAATACAAACGCCTTATTATCACAGAATCGTAAGCTTGTTTAAAATCTATAAAGACGAGGTTTAGCTATAACTGTTGCACGTACATATTGCTCTGAATTATTATTTTAAACACGAATATTTTATCTATGGTGGATTTGCTCTTTTAAATCCTTTCAAAAATCCAACCTGCTCTGGAAAATGCCTTTCCAGTCTGCTTCTTATGACTCTGGCGAGTACTTTATATGTTACATATAGGAGAGTGATGCCCCTGTAGTTTTCGCACACTGCTCTATCTCCCTTTTTATGAATGGGACATACTATTGCCTATTTCCATACTTCCGGCATTTTCCTTCACTTCCAGATTTTCGTCAGATGTCTACATATACGCGTTGTAAGTGATTTACCCATTCTTCATTAATTTTGCAGTAATACCATTGCCGCCTGCAATTTTATTGTTTTTCATGCTATGTATAAATTTCATCCACGGTTTGAGTCTTCGTTGTTTTCGTTGGGTCGTTAACTTCCTTTACCATTTGCACTTGCCCTTCATCACTTTCATCCAGTCCTTCATTAAGTAGCGCCCTAAAATGCTCCCGCCATCTTCCTCTGCTTATTTCCTATTAGGTACCCTTCCTTACTCTTGTAGTAATTCTGTTTTCTTGTACATTGGACACTGCTCCAATTCGCCTCCTGGTAGAAATCTCTTACATTCTTTTATTAGCATAATGCTTTTCAATATCTTGAAGCTTTTTATCCATATGCTTCGTTTTCTTTTTCCTACACACTTTTTTGTGTTTACAGAATTTTTAAATTTGGCTTTTTATCTATATTGAGTAAACAAATAAAAAAAAAGTTTTACCGTAGGCTTAGAAGGAAATTGATACTGATATCGCTTCAAAAACCTATTACCCTATTCAATTTCTCATTAAATATAAATAATAAAAATCAAACAATCAGCTTTGACGCAACATACTGTACCGTATTAACCGATCTCTCTCCAAAATGGAGATGTCGCCTGAAAGCCAGGTAGTCCATCGGCCGTTGTGCATTTATGATTCGACATCGTCCACAGGTTGAAATGACAAGGGATTACATTATCTGGTGCGTATCCAGTCGCTCCGGGATAAAATCTATTGTTAAATGTAACTTTCGTCGAGGTCCCTCTCCGAGTGCGAAGTCTCAAAATGGATTACAACCATTTTTGGTAATCTCTGAATAGGAATTGATTTTATATCCACAGGGCAAGTTGTTCCTATTTTTGTGTCATTTATATCCGTATAGTAGTTCAAATTAAACTGAAAATTTAATATACCGGAACCAGAGGCCAATTATATATAAATATATATATATATATATATATATATATATATATATATATATATATATATATATATATATATATATATATATAGATGCTTTCTGTTGTTTTCCGGGTTTGACTCCGCGTTGAATAATTTTGGTTTTGATCAGGATTAACTACATAAGTGACGGTATCGTGAGTAAAAATTGAGTTTACTTCAAGCAGCAGCGAGAAGCGGAACTACCTGACTTGACAATGGCAAGTGAGATCTTGCCGAAACGTCGTCAAAATAATGGTTTTTCTCAAAACCAAAATTATTCAACGCGGAGTCAAACCCTGAAAACAACAGAAAGCACATATAGCTCCCGCGGAAATTTCAAGTGTAATAAATATATGCTTTCTGTTGTTTTCCGGGTTTGACTCCGCGTTGAGTAATTTTGGTTTTGAGAAAAACCATTATTTTGACGACGTTTCGGCAAGATCTCACTTGCCATTGTCAAGTCAGGTAGTTCCGGTTCTCGCTGCTGCTTGAAGTAAACTTTGAAGTTTACTTCAATGCGACTAATTTCGCATCTTAGTGACATTAATTGTTCCAAACACTCTTGTGTTCTATCTACACATGTCGTCACTAAAGGGCACCAGGCTGATTTTGACTAGGTCGTAGCTTCTACCTGGTTTTTTGTTATTAACAAACCAAGGATTGGTTGAACTCGGGTGACTGAGATTTGCAATTGTGTTTCCTTATAATATGTCTCCATAATCTGCACCTAACGTCAGGGGAGTGACATTTTGTCTTTGTCATTCAACTTTTTGTGTTGGTGCGAGGGGTATTTTACCTTTTTCCAGTGTGGTTCACTTACTTCTATCAAGTGACTCCAGCTGCCAGATGACATGGTACTTATGATATTGGTGTTGTTTAGGAAAAGAGTTTTCACTTGTTTTTCTTTTTATTTTGTTCTTTTTGTTTTTCTCTCTTCATCCACCTTTTCCAGCCCCCAATTGATTTTCCCAGTCATACATACGATCCAATTTTTCCTTCTTTTTTCTGGCAATTAATTATCCAAAAATTCAAAAATTGTTTTTCTTTATTTTTCGGTTGGTGTTAATAAGTACAGCTCATAGTTACATATATACAGTGGCGGCTGGTCAGAGGCGGCAAGGGAGGCTTGGCCTCCCCATAAATTTTTTACACATGCCACACTGTTTTGCTATTTTGCTTCGCGCTAGAGATATCGGAAAAAGTAATTTGAACGAGTTGTTCCAAATAATGCTCTAACCCCACATACCAAATTTTATCACAAAATTCGCAGTTTTAGTTTTTTCATTATTTGTAGTCGGTAGCATATTGTAGGATCCTAAAACTGGAGCGGAGGCTGCTGGCCGGAAAATCTCACTTGCTAATGCTCCGCGCAGTACAGCAGCGTTTACGGAGACCCGGTCTCCTTAGAACTGCATTATAGTTTAACGTACACGCTGCATGGAGATTGGGCAAGGTCGGCTGATCGGCCAGCAGCCTCCTCTGCAATTTTAGGATCCTGACTACAAATAATGAAAAAACTAAAAGTGCGAATTTTGTAATGAAATTTGGTATGTGGGGTGAGAATAATATTTGGAACAACTTGTTCAATAACATTTTCCTATATCTGTAATGCAAAGCAAAATATCGGTAATTTACCGTGTTTTTGGATCCGCAGTAGGCCGCTTTTGGAATTAAAAAAATTCAGTTGAGTATCTTAAAAAATGTGAACCTTCACCCAGTATGGACTGCAAAAGTTCAAATCTGTATTTATTTTGATATGCATGTCTACATATTATAGAGACAGAATTGTTAACAAATAAACGACACAATCTTTGGTAATATACTTTTACAATTTGACTAACTACTTTTAAAATATATTTCGAAATGATGAAAAATGATAAATTTATAATTCGGAACTAATAGACGGAAATGAGTTCAATATTACTACTCGGGGGATTTTTCGGCCCGCTGAAGATGAATATCATGACAGCGATAGTATCCGAGGCACCTGATGCCTAGGATGGGCCTCGTTTCCTGGAGTTGTATGGAAATTTGATACAAAATCAGTGCAAACTCGTTACTTGGGAGTATTTGGAGTCGCTAAACACAAATATTATGCTGCTAGGATACACAGTAATTTTTTGTTAGCATCCCATTTATTTACAATCTGTTATAATGATTACAAAAAGTAAATTGTTTAATTAAATTATAAAAGACTTGCAGGAGACTGTTCAGTGACAATAACCTATGAAATCATAATTTTAGTAACAAAATTATTTGTGAATCTAATAAAAAATGTGTATCATAAATTAAAACTTTTTTGAAAATTTACAATATTGTTGATAGATGGCTTAGAGTGAGGCGCTTTAGCCTTCTGTTTGCCTGGGGCTTCATTAGGTTCTTCGCTAACCTGTTGGGGTGGTTTTAAAGTCGTGTGTCGTATTTTTGGGAGTAATTTCTTGTTTGACAGTCTTCATTTGAAGATCACGATTAATGTATTCATTGGGCATGTACCACGGTGCATTTGTGACAATGCTGAAGGTCTTCGATTGGAATCTCTCCAGGATGTCGATATTGGATCTCGACGCACATCCAAACAATTGGATAACTTAGCTCCATTTTCGCTTAATAACTGACTTGTATACTAAAATTTAATTATACAATACTCAGTTGTGACCTTCTTCCTATCAGCCAGTACATTTTACTGAGTTTCAGACCCTACTGTTTTTTTTTCGTGAATATGTGTCCAAAAAGTCCTAATTTAAGAATAAAAATCGACCTGTCTGAGAATTTCTCTTTAAATTTGCCCATTCTCGAGATAATAAATTTATGCAAACTCAAACGTCCTCATTTATACTACAGTGTCGCGCCCGCTTGAATAGCAATTAAAAAACAAAGGGTTTTCGATACTGAATTGCAAATAACTCTTCCGGATTTCATCAATCAATGTTTAAAGAATATCTACCTACCTTGGCAACATTGAAATTTTTAGTTAAATGTCCGATTTAGTGTTAAGAATGGCCGATTTCGCAATTTTCAAACTTTTTAATAGCTTATATAACAAAAACTAACCTAAGAGAAAAGTCACTAAAGACCTTTTCTGTTTGGAATGATTCAAAAAACCTAAAAACACTTTGTTCTTTGCAAAAAATAATTTTAGGAAAAACCCCTAATTTTTCCCCTGGCCTGGCAAGGTCTTATGCTCTTCAGAATCGCCCCTTTATTTTACCCCCTAAATTTGCACTTTTCGATTCAACTGGTAGATACACGTGCACGGCTGATGCCTGCCAGGTCATGGTTTTTAGCCTTGGTGTGCTATAGATTATCACTAGACAAACTTCTAGCCTTACATGACGACCGTTAGTCGGAGGGTTCACTAGCTCTTAGACTATTAGATTAAACCTGCCCTTTGCTTTTGAAAATTTTAATATTTTATTCTAATATTTATGTTATTTTTATTTTACTCGGTATGCGTAGAAAATAAAATGGTTTCCTAAGTGAATTTTTTAACAGGTTACTTGGCATGCAAGCGGTTTAGTGATTCCCGAAGAAAAGTCGTAAATTTTCAACCCTATTCTGACTATAAAATAATTTGTTTCTGTCTTTCCTTCCCTTTTCTCCAGCCTGACAAAGTGCTCTGACCGGTTGCATATTTAATAATACTAAGCTACGATCGATGCGAAACAACCTTGATTTAAAAGATCACAATCTCTACTAGAGTAATATTACCGGAAATCAAGAGAAAACGAAGACATTCTACTTTCAGAGATTTTTTCGTTTACGTTCTTCACTATTATCCGGAGTGTCCCATTACCACACTTCATTGAATAAACCGTAGAAACTAGCATTATTTTAACAAAACGTTCTCGAGGGCTTGGATAGACCCGCTTTACCCCAAAACACACTTCGGTCGTGGAAGCCACTCGATGTGTTAACATTTTATAGCTTCCCATTTGTCAAGGTGCCTCTATATTTGATAAAAGAATAGGATCTAACAGAAACAGTTTGTTATTTTCGGAAAATTTTCAACAACCTGGCAGTGTAATCAAATGAGTTTACATTTCTGCTTCTCCTTCCAATTAGATTAAATTCATTTATCTATTTGGATTTGAATTAATTTTTTTTGTTTTAAATTACAATGTCTCGGCTGCTGTGGCCTCCTACACAAGAATTGTAATCTAGATTTAGTATCACTAAGTAGGTAATAAATCAATTATAAAGAGGTTTAAAATAAGTAGATTATAAAACTATTAGTAATCATTGTATTTATTAGTTCGTCAAATAAAAAGGAAGACAATTTCCATTTCAACTATAATTACAATTGGTACAGTACCTGTAAAACCCGATGCACGTCATTATCTACGTCAGAGATCTAAGTTGACATTGTTGCCCAATTAAAAAAAATTACTGAATTCATTTTATTAAATTAAATATATTACATAATTATTCCAGTAATGGATTGTACAAGAAAACAAATTAATATTCAATATTTATTAAATACAAAAATTAGAAATCAGGAGTTCGGTTCTGTATCGATAATTGAAATGTTGTATTCAATGTGGGCTCCGAATATTTTTAATATTAACGAAGTTTAATATAACTTATAAATTGTGAATTTCAGTGCTATACTAAAATAAACTGTAAGTGTACAAACTCTTTATATAATACTAGTTAAATCATTATAAAGTCAACTGAATTGCAATTATTTGTTATTGTTGTAAACTGTAAGTGTACAAACTCTTTACATAATACTAGTTAAATTATTATAAAGTCAACTGAATTGCAATTATTTTTTATTGTTGTCAATAAACAAATCCAGTTTTATTAGCAAAATAACCACGTTTAGTAAAGGCCTATATACGTGTTGTAGCAGGTGTGCAGGGTCGGACTTACTTTTTACATAACATTTATCGAAATAAATTCAAACATGGAACCACACAACAGTTCTACAAGTCAAGGCAATCAAAGTCAAATAAACTCATCACAAACATATTTTCCGGCAGCGTCGAAACTGCAATTTCCTTCCAAAGAACAAGCAATCATTTTTAGTGCCTTAGAAAACACCAAACTTTAAGACTACCTTCACCCACTGGGAAATAAAATTAAACCAAAAAATATAATCTTCTCTTCCAGATTATCTAATACCTAATCGCATATGTGTGTATATGTCCAATAAACAAATGGTGGATGATTTTATCAATAATCAGAGCCAAATAGAAATACAAGGAGAAATTGTCAGAGCAAGAAGTTTAATTACACCAGCGGAACGACTTGTGCTCTCCAAAGAAAGTCCTGTCCTACAATACCACACGATTTGCTAATCAATGAGTTACAAAAAATCGGCATAACTCCTGTCTCCCTATAGCATTCCTAAAAATTAGTGCTCCTATGCCGGGGTACAATCACATTCTTAGTTTTCGAAGACAAAATATATCAGTCCTCATCACTAATGATGAATCAGAAACAGAGTGTCGGAGTGTCGCTAGAGGTATAAAAGTTCATTTCAAAAATAAATTGTTAAGTGCGTGGAATTAAATTATTGTTCCAAATGTTTAATTGTTTACAAATTGTAATTGTTAGAAATTTTTGATTTAATATTGTTACAAATGTTACAGAAATGTTGCTAATAACCTTCGGGTGGATGCGACTTTGTCTTTTTATAAATACCAAAAATTGAAATAGAAAAAACCATTAAGTAAAAATCAGATGTTAGAAACAATTTGAGCAGCTTGTGTAGTATAAAGGAGTATAATAGAATAAAAAAATCAACAATTTTTCATTAAATATTTACTTTGAATTTTTTTGTTACAACTAGATTTTCAAATGCTAATATTCTTTTAATATTCTAATTTATAAAATAATAATCTTTTGTCTTGAGCTTTATTTAAATTTCGGTTTTATGATCGATACATTACAACTGTCCATATTATGATTGTTTTATATAATTTGTGAACAATGTAAAAGAGTGTTTTGCTTAAAAGTTACACACTAGCACATGCTTCTGTTTCCAAATTTTAGTCTTTCTTATCTTTCTTTTTTTATCCATCTTATGTGTAAAAAAAACTTTATTTTATTATCGGTTTAAACTTATAAAAAATGTTTGAATGCTAAAAGAGCCATATAATAACATAATATCAAATTAGAATATTAAAATAATATAGATGTATTTTACAAGGTGTTTGGTAATGAATGGGCCATAGCTTGACCCATTAACCGCCAAGCAAAGAAATACTGCAATAATATGTAATATATTTGATTACCTAGAGTAAAATAAACATTCGTAAAAAATTGTTTTACACTTTGATAAGGGCAGGTGCCACAACAACAAAATGGTTCGTTTTCGAACCTTTGGCGGGAATGAGATATAAAAATTGAAATACACAATTTTATTTTTTGTGAAAAGCCTCAAAATATTTAGAGTGTAAATGGACATGGCATTTTTGATAAACAAAAATAGTATGTAACAATATAACACTGAAAACGTTTGTTTTCTATACTTCCACAAAATTTATTACAACTATGTGACTACAGCTGTTTCGGCAGAGTGCCTTTCTCAAGTGATATAGTTTACAATGTGTTTGCCTTTTTAAGTCTTTAACTGAAGAGGTTAAGGAGTGGGGAGCTGTTTGTCTCGAGTTGGTCATTCAGAATTATATCTGTATTTTTCAGTTTATTAATTTCCATAGATTCTAAAAAAGATAGCTTAAGGAAATTAATAAACTGAAAAATACAGATATAATTCTGAATGACCAACTCGAGACAAAGAGCTCCCCACTCCTCAACCTCTTCAGTTAAAGACTTAAATAGGCAAACACATTGTAAACTATATCACTTGAGAAAGGCACTCTGCAGCTGTAGTCACATAGTTGTAATAAATTTTGTGGAACTATAGAAAAGAAATATTTTCAGTGTTTTATTGTTAGATAAAATGAACTTCCATCAAGTAACGGTCGAATCCATCAAAAATAGTATGGTTAGAACTTTGCCTACACCTTCTTCAGCTTCTTTGTCAAAAACGAAGTCGAACGGCCCTCTATCTTAACTGTTTTTGGTATTTCCAGTTTACACTTTCCAATCCTGTATCTCGCACACTCGCACTGTGCCAGTTGCATAAATTCGACAAATCGACATATTGTCTACAACACTACAAAATAGGGTGGTGCGAAAAATGTCAAGTTGATAATTCCGTGTCGCTATAGTGCGGAAAAGTTGCGATTGGTAATTACAAGAATAACAAAAAAATAATTATTCAAATCGGACTTTATCTTCCGATCCCGAAACGGGCCTAAAGATTATGGAAAAAATGAAAATTTACCTTTTTTTCAAAAACTTTTATTCAACCTCCATGTACGTTTTATTTATCGCTATAGTAAAATTTATTTATGGTTTGCATCGTTAAGTAATAAGAAAAAAATTCGTTCTCATACATCTCACAGTAATCCCTTATTATGCTATAAATATCATATCGCATCAGTGTAAATGAATCTAACCATTTCGCTAAAAATTTTTAAAAATATAATTTTTCGTTTTTTGATTCTCCTGTAAAATCGCTAAAAATGAGTTAGGTACAACCTTGTTCGATGGGGGTGTCGATATACAGGGTGAAAAATTTTAAGAAATACAACATATTTTTACATAAAAAACAGTAAAAACACAACTTCTGGTAAACCGATTCTTTCGGTTCAAGATCTCGATCTAAGTCATAAAAAAAGAACCTTGATGCCAAATTTGGCTGAAATCTGACTTTTGGTTTAAAAGTTATCGTGCTATTAGCCACATAATATGTATAGTCGCCATTTTGAATGCCCGCCACTTTTGTAAAAGGCAAAATCTGAGATGGCCTTATATCTAAATTTAATTCTTTATGTCTGTAGTATATGTGGTCTAAATTATATGCTTCTACCATTAAATTCACAATAATTCTTATAATATTTGCACGAATCTGCCGCACATAGGTACATGTGAAGATACTTTATGCATTTATTAAATGATAATTAACATAACTAAAAAGTTCAAAATATTTTATAAAAAACATTTTTGAGCTCTGTTTAATAGCGGTATAATCTTTTTGAAAAATTAATATATAGAGTGAAAAAATTAAAAAAAAAGCAACAGATTTTTATATAAAAACCAAGAAAAATACAACTTTTGGTAAACTGATCTTTCCGGCTCAAGACCTCGATCTTATACATCAAAAAAAGAACCTATATACCAAATTTGGTTAAAATCGGAAGTCTCGTTCAAAAGTTATCGCGCAATTAGTCACATTTTTTAGTCTCCATTTTGAATGCCCGCCATTTTTGTAAAAAGCAAAATCTGAGATGGCCTCTTATCTAAATGTGAACCATTGTAGTAGTAGTATATGTGGTCCAAATAATATGCTTGTATCATTAAATGCTCGATTGTTTCATATATCGGACGCACTACAGCACCTTAAGAAAAAAAAGAGTTCATTCAGAAAAATTTAATTTCACTATCAAGAATTTAGAGTTTTTGATTATTCTAATTTAATTTTTTTTTAATTCGATCTATAAGCGGATTCATAAATATTTCATTAACTATAATAATTACAGCGTCCCTCCTACATCGCTGTTAAATTAAAACGTCGCTGAAAGTGTATGAGGGTTTACCAGCAAAAAGTTTTTTATGCTACCTTAATTTTGGATGAATGGGCCATATTTTAAAATTGGGTCAGAAACTTTTCACATTTTTTAAACTTATTGCTCACACTTTTAAGCTTGTTAATAATTTTGTACTCACCAGCATACGCTTCTCGTACTCCTCCTCCAGGACAGTCCCGTTGTAATACCGCCTTTCGGCCTTTATGTCTGGAAAATAGAATCCAGGTCTGCACACGCACTTGTAGCTTCCCCGCCGGAATCCTAATCCTGGAATTGGGACACACTGAAACAAAAAGAGGAGTTGGCAGTTATTCCGTTTTAATTTTCGGTCTATCTTTTATTTTCTCATGGGAGTAATTAAACGGCAATGAATAACAGTTCTGCCCTTCGCGATTTTCGTACTAATACACAGAATGAAATATTTCAATTTGAATATTTAAAGAAACAGGCAGAGTAATTGCCGAAAATGGATCTGGCTATATTTCCGTGAATTTTAGAAATATTTCAGGATTTAATTTTAAAATAAATGGTATTTATAGACCGAACTAACTAACTAAAGCTAAATTATTCAATCAATTTCAAATATACACTAAACGCATATTGACTAAATACATTTTAATAGAGTATGTATTATGTATGGCTTGAGGGGTGGATAAAAGGCGAAAACAAAGGATTAAATAATTACTTTATGGTAAAAATATCTATATTTCTCTTCGGTTGATTTATATTCAACAATATTATTATTTGATGTCAAACTCTATCTATTTTTTTATTTAAATAAAACAGACGTGTACAAAAATAAAACATGCACATAATATGCGAAATTATTACTATAATTTCTGACTTTTAAGACTGTGTTATTATGTTGAAATGTAAGATAAAGGCAATAATCTAAAAACAATAACAATTGTATATGGTCCAAACGAAGACGACTCGGCTTATAATAAGGATAAATTCTGGGAAGAATTAGCATTGGTCACGGAACAAGCAAAAGGAGATATATTTAGCAGGAGACTTTAATAGCAGAGTAGGAGCAAATAACCAGGAATATAAAGAGGTATTAGGAAAATGTGGAGAAACAGCACGAAACAACAATGGTATAAGAATGCTAGATTTCTGTATGATGCACAATTTAGTAATCACTAATACATTTTTTGAACACAAAAACATACACAAGTACACAAAAGAAGCTAAAAGTATAGAAGAAAAATCGATAATAGATTACAGGTTAGTAGAAAAAAATAATAAGAAAAACGTAATGGACACAAAAGTTAGAAGGGGTCCAGAAATAGGAAGTGACCACTATTTAGTAATAATGAAAATAAAACAAAATATGTCAGATAATAACAACAATCACAAAATGCAAGAAAGGAAGCAAGAATATGAAACTATTAGGTCATATAAGTTGAGAAGTACAGAGAATACTGAGAAGTACCAGATGATCATAAATCAAAAACTAGAAAATTCTACAGAAAATAGAGAGCGTAAAAACGTTGAACAATAATTATGGAACTACTTCAAAGAGATTATATTAAATACAGCGACAGAAGTATGTGGAATAAGTAAAAAGAGCAATAAAAGAAAGCAAACTGCATGGTGGAATGAAGAAATAAAACAAGTTAAAAGAAAGAAACATGCTTGGAAAATATACTTACAAAACAAAATACCAGAAAACTATGATGAATATAAAAAACAGAGGAGAATAGTAAAAGAACTGGTTACAAAAGCAAAGAAGGACAAATGGACAGAATTTGGAGAAAATATGGAAACAAACAGTATAGAGAATCAAAAACTATTCTATGAAGTATTAGAATCAATGATAAAAGAAAGAATTCAAGAAATAGAAAACCTAAAGAATAAAACGGGAAATTCTTACAGAAGAAAATGAAATAATGAACAGATGGGGAGAATATTTCCAAGAGATGCTACAAACTCACTGCTATCATGAAGAAAACAATGTAGCGAACCAAAGAATAGAAGTAGACAATGTAGACCCTATAACCATAAATGAACTGCAAGAAGCTATTGCAGGAACGAAAAACGGAAAAGCACCAGGCTATGAAAGAATAACCAGTGAAATGGTAAAAAAGGGACAAAATGCAACAGATATATTATTAAAAATATTTAATGCAGTTTGGAGAGAAGAACAGATACCGAAGGACTGACAGAAGGCACAGATAGTGCCGATTTATAAAAAGGGCGATAGAACAGATTGAAACAATTACAGAGGAATAACACTGTTAAGCACTGCCATGAAAATATACTAAAACATACTGAACAAAAGAATAATCGGAAAAATGGACAGCACACTCGAGGAATCACAAAGCGGTTTCAAAAAAGACAGAAGCACCTAGGATCATATATTTACAATCAAGCAAATAATAGAAAAATATCAGCAACAGGAGAAAAAAATGTATATGGCTTACATAGATCTTGAAAAGGCTTTGACACGGTACCAAGGCAAAAATTACGGGAAATATTAGAGAAGAGAGGTATAAGTAACAAAAATATAAGGGTAATTAAGAATATTTACAACAACAATGTGAATTATATCATCAGCCAAAACAGAACATCAAAACCCTTTACTACGAGCGAGGGACTGAGACAAAGAGGAGGATTAAGTCCAACACTGTTTATAATTTACATGGATGAGATAATTAAAGAATGTAAAGTAAAAGTGAAAAAAATGCATGTGGGTTATAGAAATTTAAGAAGAGTAGATATTTCAGAAGGAGCATTCGCCGATGACGTCGTCATATTGGCCGAAAATGTGAAACAACTACAAAAAAATATAGAAATATGGAATGAAACACTAAAAAATATGGAATGACAATAATTAATAAAAATAAAACAAAAGTTATGGTCATGAGGGAAAAGGAAGAAGAAGAAAAGATAAATATAAAAATAGAAGAAGTAAATATATAATAAGCACGAACCTTCCAACACTTAGGAGTATAATTAGAAGACAACGGAAGACAGGAAACAGAAATTAATAATAGAATTCAAAAAACAATGAACCTATACCATGCAATGAGCAATAAATTCATAAATAAAAAAGAAATAACACGAAAAACAAAAAATAATGTGTTTAAGTCAATATATAGACCTGTATTAAACTTTGGTTGCGAGTCATGGCTACTAACAGAACGACAAAAGAGTAAAATACAGGCAGTAGAAATGAAATACCTTAGACGAGTTCGAGGAGTTACTAAAAGAGATAGGCTACGGAACACTCAAATAAGAGAAGATTTGGAAATCGAGTCAACGTTAGAATTTATAGAGAGAAGGCAACTCAGTTTGTGGGGTCATCTTCAGAGAATGGATCAGACAAAACCAGTGAAAGAAATTTGGCAGGCAAAAACGCAAAGAAGAAAGAAGAAAGGTAGACCACGACAAACTTGGGATAGAACACTAGCCAACATAATCGAGAAAATGAGGAACAACATGGATAGAAGCAAGGACGCTGGCTAGAAATAAGAAGGAATGGGTCAGATTTGTACATAATACAGGGTGAGTCATGAGGAACTGTACATACTCCTACCTCGTATAGAGGCTCCTATGGGGAATAGAATAACAAATGACCATTAAAAAGTGTCTGCTCCCATTGTTTAATAATATACAGGGCGAGTTTCGCATTTTGACAGAAATTTGTATTTGTCATAATTTTTGAACGGTCAGATCGATGTGTCTCTTGTTTTGGCCAATCGTTACACTATTACCACCTAATCAACTGATTTATTCAAAATAGAAAAAAATCAGGTCCGGCTTTAAAAAAATTAGTTCGTTTGGGTCTTAGAAAAAATTTCACCCTGTATACGCTTTTTGAAAACTCTAATATCAATTTTTTAAATTAGACAAATAGGCCATTAAAATGGCATACTTATTTTTTTCCGCACATGAACACTTAATTTTTTATAAAAAAATCAAATTTCACTATGAATTAAAAGTTTCGTAAAGTGAACCATAGATTTAAAAAAAAATAACTTTTATTAAAAAAATTAATTTTTTTTGCACAAATAAGTAATTTATGTTACCATCCAATCAACTGATTTATTCAAACTAGAGAAAAATCAGGTCCGAATTTAAAAAATTAGTTCGTTTTGGTCTTAGAAAAAATTTCACCCTGTATACGCTTTTTGGAAACTCTAATATGAATTTTACAAATAAGACAAATAGGCAATTAAAATGGTGTAATTATTTTTTCCCCACACGATAACTTAATTTTTTATTAAAAAATCAAATTTGTCAAAATCGGAATTTTAACCTAAAAATGAAAAAAAAAAAATGAACTCACGGTTTAAACTCGCTACAACTCTATTCCATTTTAATATCTTTTTCTGAAATTTTTACAGCACATACATCTTACCATTGTAAAGACTATGAAAATTGTTGTAGACTTTCAGTCTTCTCTTGTAAAAGTTGCAAACTTGTAAATCGCAAAAATTAGGTGGAGAAATTTAAAATTTATCAATTTGATCACGTCTATGTTAAACTATAGAGTCCAAAAGAAGTGTTATGGGAAGTTTTAGATCTAGACGTGTTATAGAAAAAAAAAAAATGGTAAAAACTTTTAATTTTAACAAAAACGTTGTTTTTGTAAATTAATTTTTGTAAAAAAAGTTAATTTTTTTAAATCTATGCAAAAACTTTGCCAAACTTTTTATGCATAGTCAAATTTGATTTTTTAATAAAAAAATAAGTAATCGTGTGGGGAAAAAATAGATATGCCATTTTAATTGCCTATTTGTTTAATTTGTAAAATTCATATTAGAGTTTTCAAAAAACGTATACAAGGTGAAATTTTTTCTAAGACCCAAACAAACTAATTTTTTAAATCCGGGCCTGATTTTTTTCTAGTTTGAATAAATCAGTTGATTGGGTGATAACATAAATTAAATATTTGTTCAAAAAAAATTCATTTTTGTAATAAAAGTTATTTTTTTTAATCTATGGTTCACTTTACTAAACTTTTAGTTATTCATAGTCAAATGTGATTTTTTTTATAAAAAATTAAGTAATCGTGTGGGGAAAAAATAAATATGCCATTTTAATTGCCTATTTGTCTAATTTGTAAAAAGCATATTAGAGTTTTCAAAAAGCGTATACAGGGTGAAATTTTTTCTAAGACCAAAACGAACTTATTTTTTAAATCCGGACCTGATTTTTTTCTTGTTTGAATAAATCAGTTAATTGGTGGTAACATAAATTAAATATTTGTTAAAAAAAATTAATTTTGGTAATAAAAGTTAATTTTGTTAAATCTATGGTTCACTTTACCAAACTTTTAATTCATAATCAAATTTGATTTTTTTATAAAAAATTAAGCAATCGTGTGCGGAAAAAAATAGATATGTTATTTTAATTGCCTATTTGTCTTATTTGTAAAATTCATGTTAGAGTTTTCAAAAAGCTTATACAGGGTGAAATTTTTTCTAAGACCCAAACGAACTAATTTTTTTAAAGCCGGACCTGATTTTTTTCTTGTTTGAATAAATCAGTTGATTAGGTGGCAATAGTGTAACGATTGACCAAAATAAGAGACACATCGATCTGACCGTTCAAAAATTATGACGAATACAAATTTCTGTCAAAATGTGAAACTCGCCCTGTATATTATTAAACAATGGGAGCAGACACTTTTTAATGGTCATTTGTTATTCCCCATGGGGGCCTCTATGCGAGGTAGGAGTATGTACAGTTCCTTATGACTCACCCTGTATAAATGTATAGCAGTTATTAGTTAAATTTAAGATTAAGTTGTTTTTGTATTGTATTATAATGTAACATAGCTAATATAATGTATTGTCGCCTTACACCACTATGTGGTAAAAAGGTTTTTTGAAAGTATGTATATATAATAAGACTGTGTTATAGGTTTACTTCAAATGGATTAGGAAAGGTACTTATATTATACAGACAATATCTAAATCAAGTTTATAGCTTACCAAGCTTACCAATATATTTGTTATTTTACTCGCGTATGGATCATCGCCACATAGGCAGGTTTCACACGCTGTGGTTTATCGCGGAGAAAATCGGGATATATTGTCGGTCTGTCTTTCGCGGATACATGTATACACGTCGCTGTTTGCGGTTTGCACTAGTTCACAAGGAGAAAAAGCGTTTATTTATTGCGAGAGGTGGAGCCATAGAGCTTCACATTACTTTACCCGTTAGAGTTTTTGTTAAGCTAGTAGTTATCACTGAGAGAGGATAAAGCAAAAAAGCGTCTTTTTGTCCATGAGTCAGCATCATAGAGAATTATTCGCAGATCTGTTGCCTGCGGGTCCCTATAGCTAAGAGAGATTTACGGTATTCCACTACGTGGTAACTAGTGGTTATTACCTAATAGAGAGTAGAATATAGTGTCTGTTCTTAATGGTTATTAAAGAATAACCCGCCAAGAAATTGGAGTAAAATAAAATACAACTCATAAATAAGTTTATTTAAAGTTAAATCTTGTTTAATAGTGTTGTCTCTTTTAAAGTGTTTAAACCTCCTTAAGGGGCTATCCTGTGTAAAAGTACCAAATTCATATACTTTTTTGGAAATTTCTAAAATAAAAAGTACTTTAACAATTATTGTTTTAAAAATATGCATGAGCATTTATTATAAAATGATGAATGTACCGGGTGTCCCAATAAGAATGGCTCTCGGCCATATCTCAGGAACCGTTTATAGTAGAGCTTTGAAATAAAAAATTTTATAACAAAAGTTGCCTCAGGAAAAGCCTGGAAATTATTTTCATAATTGTGGGTCCACCGCTAGAGGGCGTAATTGAATATCAAAAATAAAAAAATCTAAATTTTACAAAATTTTCCTAATGAAGAGGCACTGGAAATCCGATTATTGTATTCTTCATCACATTATGCGCATATTTGATTTAACAAGTTTAACTCTACCTTTGCAAATAAGAGGTGGGGGTGAGTGGGAACCTTGTTATGAAAAAATGGCTGTAAGTCCGGTTCTGCTAAATCAAATTTTAAAAACTGGGTCTTGTTGAAGACAGATCTTTTTCTTCAATGTAAGCGTGATAATTTTGAACCAACCTACTAAGTAATAAGCCAGCTGGGAGGCGTTATTTAATTTTCTTCAGAAATGTAGTTTTCTTTGGAAAATATTATATACAAGTATGCATTTTTAATCATACTTTATAAAATTAGATTAAATTAGCAATAGAACAGCGAAAACCGCATGTCGATACCTTTTGTCTATCTCAAGATATCTCGAGAAACGTGTAAATTTTATACATAACTGTTACTATCACCGGTAAACTAAGTTAATGAAAAGTAGTGTGCTGTGGAAAAAACAAAATAACATTTTCCAGATGTCAGCGTATAAAAATATAATTAATTAAAACAACAATATAAAGAGAAACAATACTATTAAAATTAAATATAACACAGAACAAAAAGAACTACTTAGTGACGACCTAAATATTCAAATTGTTGCCCATCATACACTACTCTAGAATACATTATCCAGAGAATACTAAACGTCATTCAAAGCATATCGAGAGCAGAAATTGAGACTGCTGTTCAATCTACTCTTGAAAGAGTAAATGTTTGCAACGAAAATGATGGGCAAAAATTTGAACGTTTATGTCATCACTAAATAGTTGTTTTTATTTCTTTGTAATAGGGCTTTTCAACGCTTCTCATTTGTTTCGAGCCTCTGTCATATGCCGTATAATCCGTGTATAATATTAATATACGAGATATGAACGAGGCTCGAAACAAATGAGAAGCGTTGAAAAGACCTAATATACGTTGACAGCTGGAAAATGTTTCTTTGTTGTTTCCATAGCACACTACTTTTAATGAATTATTTCGTTTATCGGTGACAGTAACAGTTATGTTTTTAAATTTACACGTTTTGTAAGATATCTCGAGATAGAAAAAAGGTATTAACATGCGGTTTTCGCTATTCTGTTGCTAATTTTGTCTAATTTTGTAATGTGGTATTAAAAATGCATGTTTGTATTTAATATTTTCCAAGGAACACTAGATTTCTGAAAAAAATTAAATAACGCCTTCTAGCTGGCATATTACTCAGTAAGTTGGTTCGAAATCATAACTTTTACATTGACGAAAAATATCTGTCTTCAACAAGGCCAAGTTTGCAAAATTTCATTAAGCAGAACCGGACTCACAGCCAGTTTTTCATAATAAGGTTCCCACTCACCCCCACCTCTTATTTCCAAAGGTAGACCTAAACTTGTCGAATAAAATATGCGTAGAATTTTATGAAGAACACGACGATCGGATTTCCGGTGCCCCTTCATTAGGGAAATTTTGTAAAATTTAGATTTTTTAATTTTTGATATTCAATTACGCCCTCTAGCGGTGGTCCTACAATTATGAAAATAATTTCCAGGCTTTTCCTGAGGCAACTTTTGTTATAAAATTTTTTATTTCAAAGCTCTACTGTAAACGGTTCCTGAGATATGGCCGAGAGCCATTCTTATTGGGACACCCGGTACAATGTACATGTAATAAAATTTTCATAAAAAATATTGACAATTAAACGATTTATGCGACATCTACTGACGCCGTGAAAATAAAAACATAGCTCCACTGCTGCAGTGATTATAACTAATAGAAATCCTAAAATATAAAATTTCAAAGTGATTATTGAAATATAAGTTATTTTCTATACCATCAACTAGGGGCTTTTTGATCGGATAAAAATGTCAATTGGGCGGTTTTTGAAACTGAAAATGTTTAAAAATGTTTTTAGCTAATTAAAACAAAATCACCACTTCGTCATTTTTCCTAATTTTAATATTTTTCAGAAATCCTAGTTGATGGTATAGGAAATAACTTATATTTCAATAATCACTTTAAAATTTTATGTTTCAGGATCTCTTTTAGTCCCAATTACTGCAGCAGTGGAGCTATGTTTTTATTTTCACGGTGCCAGTAGATGTCGCATAAATCAGTTTAAAATCAGCATAAACCAGTTTAATTTTCAACATTTTTTATGAAATTTTTCTATTTGTTTGTACTTATTTGTATGGTAAATGCTCATGCAAATTTTCAAAACAATTATCAATTGCTACAGTACTTTTTATTTTAGAAATTCCCAAAAAAAGTATATGAATTTGGTACGTTTACACTAGGATAGCCCTTTAAGCATATGAAAATCGTCAAAAATGTGTTAACATAAGAAATTGCTATGTAATTTAGAATCGATAATTTCAGTAATTTCATCTGTGTTTGTGGTGAATTAGTAGCGACTATCTGTGAGATTAAATTTACTTCTAATATAAATGACTTTTAAATGTATAGTATACATAATAAATTTATGTCTGAATTGTCAATATGAATGAGTCAGATAAAATTCAATTGTTGGAAGAATTTTATTAGCAAGTAATAACAAGAAAATTTGTTTAATTTGTATTTTGAGAACGATTTCCGAAGTAAAAATCGAAACGTCAAAATAAACATATTTTAAAGTAAAATTATTGCTTAGTTCTACTAAAATAATAAATTATATTAAGATCCAAAAGAAAATAGCTTGAGAACAATATTCAGGATATACATACACAACCTAGCTGAGCAGTGGTAGGCGTAATACAGGGTGTTGTGTCAAAAACCTAGGCTGGGTATCAGGAATTAGAAAAGCTTAAAAACGCACCAAGACAAAGTTGCCAAAATGTAACAACTGCTCTCCACGTTCTCAACTGTGTCTTTTTTACTCCTTGAAAAAACATTTTAACTTATTTTTAGACATAGTTGTTTTCTATTATCTCTAGTTGTTTTTCAAGTAATTTTCTCTTCTTTTGTCTGCATAATCATTTAGCTTCTCTTCTTTTGGTGTTATAATGCTCTTTACACCGAGAGAACAATTTCTTTTCTCCTAAAACACCGATTTCTTTGAGCAATTTTTCTTAAAAGTTAACATATCCTATTAACTTAAACATACCGGTTCACATATGAAGAAACGAGTTTTTTAAACACAACTCAATAATTTCTTACAGGTAATTTCTTCAATACTAAGAAATGCATTAATGGTTACATTTAATTTTCTTATCCTAAAGTTTTTATTTCTTAAATTGAAAACTACAAATATTTTGTAGTATAAGAAATATAATGTTAAGTTAATCCATATTTATATTTGTGAACAAGAAATTTTCTTGCAGTCAAATAAATATTTTAAACCACAAGAAATAATTCTTCAGAAATACTCTCTGTAGTAACCGTGGTTATAAAATAAAAACTTTGTCATTAATGCCGAAATGTTACTTACAAAGAGATTTTCTTCCACAAAAGAATTGCGCAGATTAACTATTTATGATTTAGTCGTCAGTGTTTGTCAAGATGGCGTGATATGTTCATGTTCATATATATGGATTTTTGATTTATTGGTGTTCTTTAAAAATTAACGGATATTTTGAAGGTACGTACATATATAGGTATTAAATAAAAGTAAATTGAGTAATTTAAGATGTAATAATAATATTGTTGCGTATCCGAATGGTTAAAAAAGAAACATAATAGTATCTTTATTTGCTTTTTAGGTATAATGATGGACGACTCTGAAATAAAGGAGCTTATTATTCTAACTGGGAAATATGCCACAATTTAAAGCTGGGACAGAATGATATAATATATAGCTTCAGAACAATATTAAGAAAGGAGTTATTAACCAACTGCGGGGCCTTCCAAAAATGGTAGAACTTCATACATGTAAGTACCTTTTTAAAAATGTGTATACTTATGTATCAACTATAATAGGTTTATTGAATGCATCGTCTTCTATAAAAATATACAATACAACGCTATATTAAACATGGCGGGTGCAACGCTGTGGATGTTTTCTGTTAATTTATTTGAGATAAAGAAATCAGTTAGTCTAAAAGAAATATATGTTTATGGTTAAGAAATGTTATTGCCGAAAACCGTGAATTAGTTAATATGTATTAAATGACTTAGATGTAAACTAATAATACTTTCCCGTAATAAAATTTCTTAATGATTAGGTATGCTGTCTCTTTTAGATTATAAAAATTAAGAAAATTACATATTATTATGTCTGCTTCAATGTTTTACATTGTTTAAATTTTCCCCCTTGTTTTAGCTAAACAATGTTTATTGTGTGACTTAATATTATACAGATAAATAATTAATACTTCATTAACAAAAAGAAAAAAATAAACAAAGATGTGTAGGTTAAATAATGCCGTGTTTGAACTAAATATGATTGATTATTATTAGTATTAATAGTTCTTATGTGGGGCCGTGTATTTGTTTTTTTTATTTCCTCAATTTGTTAAAATAAATATCTATGTCTTTATAAAAAAAAGTTTATTCAAGTAAGTTTACTCTTTCTACATAACGATTTTGTTTTAGTGAATTGCTGATATACAAAGTGCTATTAACAAAAGAAGGAAAATTTGAGGAAGTTGGATTTGCCTCTCCATCCTTTTATTGTTGTGTAGAAGCCAGTGGTTTAAGAGTGGAGAAAATATTTGTATGTAATAATAACGTTTTATATCTTGTTTTATTAATAAATAATGATTTTACCTTAACACAATGATTTATTTTGCCGTATGTAATATCACTTTATTTTCAAGAAATATTAACTTAACTCTAAATATACGTTTATCTCTGCGAAATATATTTCTTAACATTAAATACATTAATTATTAATAGTAAAATAATAATATTCCTTACTAAGAAATATTATTGCTCGGAAAGAATAGTTTTGTTATGTGTAGAAAATATATTTTTATGACTAATAAAATTAATTAACATTAAGTCTAATTTCTTTCTGATAAATGGGTTTGAAGTTTGCCAGAAAGTGATAGTTCAATCATGTTTAAGATATATTTCTTTGGCTATAGTAGAATTTATTTGAAATATTTTAGAAAATTATATCTTACATACAAAGATATATTTCTTAGGCAATATGCCAAGTCGATTTTTCTTAAATATTAATAAACTTTTTTTATGTCAAGATTTTTTTTCTCTCGGTGTACTTTTGTTATTTGTGTTGATTCGTTCTTCCTAATATTTTCCATTTTGGGTTATGTCTCTGCGCTAGGATCTTTCTGCAGTCCTCATCAAACTACTGTTCTCTCTTTTCTATTTCTGTTTTACCAATTTAGGCCAGGGTAATAAGACAAAAATATACCCTGTTCGTGACACTTCAGCAGCCAGGGTACTGAAGCGTTTTTTCGACAGGTAATACCTATGGGAACAAATTGTATCTATTTCCTGCATAGGATCTGCCGGCCATTTTTATTTATAAACAATTAACTGTCAAAAAATGGTATTTTACCCTTTTTTTCAAATCAACGGAAAACAGTGAAACTTATGATTTTTTTAGTACAAATATCTTCGAGATTATGAAAAAGCTTTAAAATGACGTATTACAAAGTTTGATATACTCATTTATTGTTAATATAATTGCGAAAAAAGGTCGGAATTGCAAAAAAAAAAATATTTTCGCAGTAACTGTTGTAAAAATTAGTATACAGCTTTGAAATTTTTGTAAAATGAGGGTTCTTTGGTGCTTAATATGTGATAAGATTTTCAATGCGATTCATTCATTTGTTTAAATTTTATTCAAATTGTTTATCCCAGAGAGCATTTTTTTTTAAATAACATAAGTCAGAAAAAATGACGTTAGAACCATTCCACAGGTGTCAAATGAAAGAGCATGAGCTACATTTTCAACATGGTTTAAAAAAGTGAATAAAAATGCATTTATTAGTAATAAATAATTATGCAAAAGTATCGTCAATTTTTTTTATAAACTTTTTGAATAACTTTTTCCAAAAAAAATTAACTTTTTTACCCTGTTTTAAGTGTACAACTACCAAGTAATGTTATTTATATCATAATTGATAAAAATGGTAGTAAATATAAATAATTTCTTATATAACACAATAAAAAGTTTATAAGGAAAGATTTACGATACTTTTGCATAATTATTAATTACTAATAAATGCATTTTTTTATTCACTTTTTTTAAACCAAGTTGAAAATGTAGCTCATGCTCTTTCATTTGACACCTGTGTAATGGTTCTAACGTCATTTTTTTCTGACTTATGTTATTGCAAAAAAAATGGTCTCTGGGATAAATAATTTGAATAAAATTTAAACAATTAAATGAATCGCTTTAAAATTTTTATCGCATATTAAGCACCAAAGAACCCTTATTTGACAAAAAATTTCAAAGCTGTACACTAATTTTTACAACAGTTATGGCGAAAACAATTTTTTTTTTCAATTCCGACCTTTTTTCGCAATTATATTAACAATAGATGAGTATATCGAACTTTGTAATACGTAATTTTAAAGCTTCTTCCATAATATTGAAGATGTTTGTACTAAAAAACGATAAGTTTCCCTGTTTTCCATTGATTTGAAAAAAAGTGAAAAATGTCATTTTTTGACACTTAATTGTTTATAAAAAAAATGGCCGCCAGATCCTACGCAGGAAATAGTTACAATTTGCTCTTATAGGTATTACCTGTCGAAAAAATGCTTCAGTACCATGGCTGTTCACGTGTCATGGAAAAAACTTTATTACCCTGGACTAATTCTCATGGAAGTAAATAAACAGCAATGAATACAGTTTAGGGATGGCGGTTTTTGAGAAAAAACCGGTTTTCGGTTATTCCGGTTTTTTTTGCTTACGGTTTAACCTGGCGGTTATAACCGGCCAAAAAAAACCGGTTTTTGGAAAAACCGGTTTTCGGTTTTTTTAATCCAATAGGTTACAAAATTACATTTACAATTACAATTTTCCTCTCCTCCCAAAATCAAAAAATTCCCCAACCATTTCAACTTATAAAAAATTTCCCAGACTCTTTGAAATGGGATTTAAAAAAAAATAATATCAACATAAATATTTTACTTAAAAATAAATTGGATAATGCAATATATCTTTTATTTTTGCTACCATCAAAAAAAATTTATCATGTATTACTTTTAACACGTTTGTATATATTTCTAGAATAGGTACATTTTAACTCATTTAATACTTCCTGTATGGGTGTATCGTTTTGAAAAGTAGGGAAATTCTTGGAGATTCGTATTCGTAATCAGTAATACGATATGCATAGGCAGAGCATTATTTTTGGTAATCAGATAAAATCATTCACCGACTTTCAATGTCAAGAGTTAAGAGTTTAGTGTGAAAAATAGATGATGTTTGGCTTGCGTCTAATTCAAACAGACACTTCTTATGTAAATATTATGATTACAAATACCTTTTCAAGGAAATATTAAATAAAACTTAATAACTGATTCTGCTGGCTGATGTGAGATTGCACTTTCAGTTCGTTTCTGTTTTTATAAAATAAAATAAAATTTGAATTATGGTTTTGTTTGGAATAGTTACTTGAGAATAATAATTATGATTGGGATCCCAAATAATACCTAACCTAATCCTAATCACCGTAAAAACCTAATAACCGGTTTTTTCTTTAAAAAGAAAAACCGGTTATAACCGGGACAAAAAAATAACCGGTAAAACCGGTTATTGCGAAGTAAAAAAACCGGTTTTAGGTTTAAACCGGTAGGTTTTTCCCATCCCTAATACAGTTCTAGCCTTCGCGATTTTCGTACTAATATACACAATTAAATATTTCAATTTGAATATTTTATTTTATTTGAATTTTTAGAAGATGAACTAACTGACCCAATTGAAGCCGGCAATGGGATAAGACTGGGGTATTCCTTGAGTCCTTTATTGTTCAACCAGATCATGGATGAAATAATTAAAAATATAAGGACTAAAAAAGGATACAAAATGGAAGAAAAACAACTTAAAATAATCTGTTATGGAGACGATGCAATAATAATATCTCAAAGTGAAGACGATTTACAACGTATGCTGCACCAATTTAACATAACCGCCAGAAAATTTAACATGTTAATTTCCCCAAAAAAGACAAAATGCATGGTTGTAACAGCAAATCCAATAAGATGTAAATTGGAGCTGGAGGGTTAGGTAATAGAACAAGTGATGGAGATTAAGTATCTAGGCATCACACTATCTAGCCACGGAAGACTCGAAAAAAAGAAGATCTAGTGAATAGAGCGAACAGAGCCGCAGGTTGCCTGAATGACACAATATGGAGAAATAAACGTATCGGGAAAGAAATGAAAGGCAGAATTTATAAAACAGTCATCAGACCAATAATGACATACGTGGCAGAAACACGACCCAACACGGAGAGGACAAAAGATTGCTCGAAACAGCGGAGATGAAAACCCTCCGAAAAATCGATGGTAAGACTCTATGGGACAGAGCTAGCAGTACAGATATACGACGGAGATGCAAGGTGGACAACATTAATAATTGGGTAAGAAACAGAAGAATAGAATGGAATGACCACATAAGCCGAATGACAAGAAATAGATTAGTAAGGACAGCGAGAGAAGGTCCCCAATAGGAAGACGATTAGTGGAAAATCCACGAAAACGATGGAACGACAACTTACTAGAGGCACATTGAAACAAGAGACAGAGTCATGTCTATACAAAAAGAAGAAGAAGAATTTGAATATTTAAAGAAACAGGCAGAGCAATTGCGGAAAATGGATCTGGCTATATTTCCGTAAATGTTAGAAATATTTCTGGATTTAATTCTAAAATAAATGGTATTTATAGACTTAACTAAAGCTAAATTATTACTCTTTCCCATATTTTCATGGTGTGGCTAAGCAGTTTTATAGCCCTGTAGTTTGTATTTGGAAATACAATTTGAAAATACAATTTGTAGTTTGTATTTTTAAATTTCTAATTTTGAAAATTTACGAAGTATTATCCTCAATTTTTGAAAACAACTACGACAATGACACAAGAAACATCGCAAGCTGATTGATGACAAAATTAAAGAACTTTAAGTTTATCGGCTCTGTTGTGACATGGTACAATATTTTAGCAAAGGTTTAATATTATTATCAACAAAGCTTTGCAAACGAGCGATATTATTATTTCCGAAGCTGTCAAGATATTTGATCAAGTCAATAAAGATTTAGCCAATAACCAGAGGAGGATTTGAAGATTTGCTGTCCCTGGGCTATCAACAATTTACCGCCCTACCCTCCGCATTTTTTCCTTTTTTACCAAAATTTGCGGCCTCCTAAATTCTGTCGCCCTGGGCTATAGCCTATTCAGCCCATATGTAAATCTAGCCACGTCAATATCCACACTGACACTGCGTTTGAGCAGATATTAATTGACTCGGTATCAATTGCTAAAGAACTAGATTGCGAAACTAAATTTTCTGAAACTGTTCGTCCATGTCCCCGAAAAATACATCTCAATCTCAATTACGAGGCTGCAGACGAGCCTCTTTTAGACTCAGAACAAAATTTTGAAGTTAACTTATTATTATTTATTGGACATTGTCATTGCAAGATTAGGTGAAAGATTTGAAATGTTGAGCAAACATAATTATTAAAATTTTTCTTTCCTGGAAAATGTATTGAGTTGGAAAAACTTCGAAGAAAACTTAAAAACAACGCAATGTTTAAAGTGAAAAACACTAGCGCATGAAATAAGAATGAATTAGAATTTCTTACCAATATTTTTTATAAATAAAGACATAACCCCACTCGATATTATCAGTTATATGTATATTCTAATAATTTACTCTGTGTTTTCCCAAATTTTCTTGGTGTCTAAGGATATATTTAACACTTCCAGTAACAGCAGCTGAAGATAAAAGGTCTTTTTCTAAACTTAAATTGATCAAAACTTATCTGCACTCAACAATGGCCCAAGACAGATAAACAAACCTGACTTTAATACTTAAGTATAGAAAAGCAAGTAAAAATAGGAACCAAAGAAGTAATAGTCAAAGAGCTAGTGAACCCTCCGACTAACGGTCGTTCTGTAAGGCTAGAAATTTTTCTAGTGATAATTCATAGCACACCAAGGCTAAAAACCATGACCTGGCAGGCCTCAGCGGTGCACGTGTATCTACCAGGTGAATCGAAAAGTGAAAATTTAGGGGGTAAAATTAACTTTCTCCTGTAAGGTTTAAATTTAAGTATGTGTTTGATTAAGTCATTTAGAAGAAATGTGTATAATGACAGGCGATTCTGAAGAGCATAAGACCTTGCCAGGCGAGGGGAAAGATTAGGGGTGTTTCCTAAAATTATTCTTTTTGCATCGAACAAATTTTTTTAGGGTTTTTGAATAATTCCAAACAGAAAACGTCTTTAGTGATTTGTGATTTTTCTCTTAAGTTAATAGTTTTTGTTATATAAGCGATTGAAAATTTTGAAAATTGCGAAATCGGCCATTTTTAACCCTAAATCGAACATTTATCTAAAAATTTCAATGTTGCCAAGGTACGTAGATATTCTTTAAACATTGATGGATGAAATCCCGTAGAGTTATTTGTAATAAAATATCGAAAACCCCTTTGTTTTTTTAATTGCTAATCAAGCGGGCGCGTCACTGTAGTATAAGTGAGGACGTTTGGGTTTGCATAAATTCATTATCTCGAGAATCGGCAAATTTCAAGAGAAATCCTCAGATAGGTCGATTTTTATTTTTGAATTAGGACTTTTTGGCATATATATAATACTAGTGACGTCATCCATCTGGGCGTGATGACGTAATCGATGATTTTTTTAAATAAGAGTACGGGTTGTGTGATAGCTCATTTGAAAGGCTATTTAATTCTCTATTCAGTAACATAAACATTAACATAATTATTTATACAGGGTGTACAAAAAAATTTTTTCTTCAATTTGTCAAATTTAATCAAAGTTAATTTAATAAAAAAAATGTTTTTGTACACCCTGTATAAATAATTATGTTAATGTTTATATTAGTGACTAGATAATTAAATAACCTTTCAAATGAGGTATCACACAACCCCTACTCTCATTTAAAAAAATCATAGATTACGTCATCACGCTCAGATGGATGACGTCACTAGTGTTACATATATGCCAAAAAGTCCTAATTTAAAAACAAAAATCGACCTGTCTGAGGATTTCTCTCGAAATTTGCCCATTCTCGAGATAATGAATTTATGCCAACTCAAACGTCCTCACTTATACCACAGTGTCGCGCCCGCTTGATTAGCAATTAAAAAACAAAGGCGTTTCCTATATTGTATTAAAAAAATCTCTTTGGGATTTCATCAGTCAATGTTTAAAGAATATTTACCTACCTTGGCAACTTTGAAATTTTTAGATAAATGTCCGATTTAGGGTTAAAAATGGCCGATTTCGCAATTTTCAAAATTTTCAATCGCTTATATAACAAAAAATATTAACTTAAGAGAAAAATCACCAAAAACCTTTTCTGTTTGGAATTATTCAAAAAACCTAAAAAAATTTGTTCTATGCAAAAAGAATAATTTTTGGAAAAACCCCTAATTTTCCCCTCGCCTGGCAAGGTCTTATGCTCTTCAGAATCGCCTGTCATTGTACACATTTCTTCTAAATGACGTACTCAAACACACACTTAAATTTAAACCTTACAGGAGAATGTTTATTTTACCCCCTAAATTTGCACTTTTCGATTCACCTGGTAGATACACGTGCACCGCTGAGGCCTGCCAGGTCATGGTTTTTAGCCTTGATGTGCTATGAAATATCACTAGAAAAATTTCTAGCCTTACAGGACGACCGTTAGTAGGAGGGTTCACTAGCTCTTAGACTATAATTAAAACTTTGCCAAATTAAATGCTAGAAAAATTGACTTTGATTAGTTATTAAATTGATCTTGTGTGAATACTGAAACCACGTTTTTTAATACAGTTTAATTACCTAGTTTTAATTATACCGTAACTATAACCTATATAATCTTCTGACCAAAGGGGGCGCAAAGATGAGTATTGCACCCCGGCGCCGTGTGTGCTTAAGACGGCCCTGTTTAAAATAATTGTAATTAGTTAATCCTATGATTATGTTTTATAAAAATTACCTAGGTATTAATGACCTGTTGCCCGTATAAACGAATAAAATTAAAAACTAAAGTTACTCCTAAGAATAAAAAATCAATTTGTTCCATCATACAATAATCTGGAAATCCTTTCCGAAAGTTGTAAATAAATCACTTCCATAACAATTCAGTTGGCGTAATTTCACTTTCGAAAGTATACCAACTTCTATAAGCATAACAAAATACAATAAATCTACTATCGAATATTTTGATGAGTTTTCAAAGGGTTTGTCATGAAAAATGTCGCTGAATGGAAAACTCGCTCCTGATATATATCCAGCACTTCATTCCTATGCCAGAAAATAAAAGACACATGCACAAATAATATATCGACAACGTGTGTTGATACACGAACAGATCCCTTTCACAAGAACGTTACTCCTGACTTGTCGAAGCAGTGTAAAAAAGAATCCAATAAAATACAGGACTACCAACTTTTTATAGTTTTGTCTATTTTCTCTCTAAATTTGTACCTACAATGATGAAATCTTTATATAAGGTGGAGGTGGATGAAAGATATTGTTATAAAGTCCGTTCGCTAAACTCAGACTCAACTGGCTAGTGATTTAAGCTAGTAATTTTGACAATTTGATAAAATTGCCAAAAAATAATTACTAAATAGTTAATCATTACTAAATATTTAGTAATTGTGCAAATTTTGTCAAAATTGGCAAAAAACAAAAAAGTTACGTACTAAAATCTTTAGCCATTTGCGTCTGAGTTTAGCGAACCGACCATATATATATATATATATATATATATATATATATATATATATATATATATATATATATATATATATATATATATATATATATATATATATATATATATATATATTATTTCTTAGGATATTGAACAGAAACCAACAATAGGGTTGTTTTCAGCATGACTTGTTTTTTATATATTTATAAATCTGGTGGTCGAGGAAGATAAGCAAGAACGAAAACTGTCAGATCTGTTCACAAATATACAAGGGGAAGTGTAATGTTCTGGAGAGGAATTGTCATCCGTAAAAAAACTCCTTTAATTTTCATCCAATTAACTTTAACGGCTCACAGGTATATTGAAAGCCTGTAGTTAGGCTCTGGAGAGGTGCAACAGGAGAAAATTTTATTTTTATGCATGATAATGGACCTCCACATACCATTAGAGTGACTAGAGGTATCACTGAAGCAAAAGGTATCTCTTGTTTGAAGTGGCCTGCTTGCTCACCCGAGCTTAACCCTATAGAATATTTGTGGGATATGCTTAAAAGAAAAATTAGAGCTCGCTGGGATAATCCACGAAACACCGCACGGCTAGTACAAGCTGCTCTTGAAGAATGGAGCAACCTAGCACAACAAAATATTGATAATTTTATTAGGAGCGTGCCCACGCAAACTGAAGCTTGTATAAGGACTAGAGTTGATATCACTGACTACCAGAAAAAAAAATAAAAAAATAAATAAAAACAATTTAAACACTATTCGTTATAGTACTTTTAATTTTTTTATGCTATTGAGTTTAAAACAACTAGTTTCAATTTGTTTTTTAAATACTTTATTGTTTTATTTAATTGTTACGAGTTCGTGATTAAATTGTTCTAAAATAAATATTGTTTGAGTTGGTGTGTTTGTTTTTTTTTTTTGAATTCGCACGAGATAATAAGAAATATCAGATGATTCCATATAAGTTTGGTTGTATGTATACATATCTGACGAACGACTAATATTAATTGCCTCGAAACGATTCCTTTCAAGTTATCCGAAACGACTACTACCTGCTATTAAAATCGACAAGTACTTAACAAATATCCAAAAAATGTAGTACACGATCTGGTCAAATAAATAGACCATGTACTTAGACTAAAATCAATATAATGAGGCCAAAACATCTAGCCCCCGAATTTATTTTTAAAGTAAACGAAAAAAAACCAACGAAAACTAGTTAAACTTTGATATGCTATGAAAGTCTGCATACATGAAGCCATGACCAGAAAGTAAAATAATTTTAACTATAAATAAAAACAAAATTTTCCTCTCCAGTTTATTGACTGGGTTGAGGACACAGTTTAGCGACTGGCCGTAAACAACTGCCGTGCTTGTTTCGCACTTTAAAAATTCGAACAATGCCATCTTTTCCAGGATACAAAGTCTCTATGACTGCCAGAGGCTACTGTTAAGGTGAAATAATTTCATTTTTTATTACAACTACAATTCCCTCTTTAGGAGGATTCGAGTTAGTGTTCCATTTTAAACGAGACTGCATATAAGACAAATATTCTGAATGCCATCTTTTCAAATAATGTTGAACAATGCAATCTAGTAATTTAAATCTTTTCTAAATACTCATATGACATATGTCAAACACATTGTATTTTTATCAAGATCAATATCCATCGAGAGTAATGAAACTAAAGTTTCTGTACATAAAAAATACGATGGATTCAGTGCGACAGGATTTTCAGGATCGTTACGTTGAACAGAAAGATGACGCAAATTCAAAAGACACTCGATTTGTGTTATAAAAGTTAATAATTCTTCATAATTAAGGATCTTCTTCGTCTTCAGGTGCCGTGTCCGCATTCAGAGCATTGGTCATTATCATGTTTCAAGTTCCTGAAACCTCTCTCTATCGGCTGTTGCACGAAATAATTCTTCTACCGTGGAACCACACCATTGTCTAATATTACGCAACAATGAAAGTTTCTTTCGACCAATCCATCTCTTCCCCCCACCTTTCCTTGTATTATAAGGCGAATTAGATGGTATTGAGGCAGTCTAATTATATGTATATTATATATTATACCAATAATTGTGGCTAAATCCCATCTCAACATCATACTTTTAAAAATATTTAGAGTATTTTTCATCTTATACTGTAGTAAGTAATCCATCTTAAACTTATTTTTATTATTTCTGAAGTCGGAGCCGCACATAACAATTCTACGTATTGAATACGGAAAAGAATAAAGTCATTTCCTTAGCTTTAATACCAATAATATAGAGTATAGAGTATACCGTTTATATTCCATTTTGCATGGCAATATGCTAGTAAATCTACTGCATTTCTGCATAAATTGAAATATCTTTCGTTTTATTTTGTAGGTAGATTACGGATATGCAAGCGCAGTCCTATAAAAATGAAGTATAATAAAATAAAAATGAATATTATGATTAGAATATGTATATAAGAAAGTCAAAAGTTTAAATTCTTTTGTATGATATGAGTAATTTTTATTACTGGTAACTGATAAACAGTAGGAAAATATTTCTGATTCTTTTTCTTTGCGGATTCTTGTTCCAAAAGGCCCCCATTAAGTAAGTCTGAAGGGTGCCACAACCAAAGGGGAGTCCTATAAAAATATAATAAAAACAAATATTATATAGTCATGAACCAAATATGTAATGTATATGTCGTAGTTTCTTAGAGAATCATCCTTTTAGCTAAGGCTAAGGAACCAGTCACTTAGCTAAGAAGTGCTTCTTAGACTAATGAAATTTAATGTCTCCGCCCTCTTTTCTATAAGGCTGAAAAATCCAGCTTTTTAGACAATTTTAGAACGTTTTAGTCTAAAAAGCTAAATTCTTCAGTCACTGAGACTAGCGTCATATAATTGCCCCGCCTCTTCTCTATAAAGCTGAAGCCGGAGCAGTTTTATAGAAGAATTAGAAAACATCTGTCAAAAGATGAAATTGTGAGTCTCTAGGTAGGGAGGTATAACGCCAAATGGGATCGGAACTGGAATTTCCGTTATGTCAAATGATCTTTTGTTATTTTTTAACGAATAAACTAAAAACCATATGATCATATTATTTTAGCATGAGCATTGAATATTATTTAAGGTACTAGTACACTTTAAAAGACCAAAAATAAGCATTTTTCAAAATTGTTTTTCTCAGAACCTTTGTACAAAATGAATATAAAACTTTTTACATATTAATATTTAACTCTTAGAGAATACAAAAAATATATCTTTTTTCATTTATTCACATACCTACACTACTAATATTGTAGAAGGCGCCAAAGTCGAGGCCTCGAAAAAAAGTAGTTCTGATGGCGGACAGTTAATCTCAGGATTGGAATCTCTGAATTTGAAAAATTCACGGCATTTGAAAAAGGAAGGTTTCTTAGGCAGGCCGCACATCAAAGAAACATGAAACGTAAATTACGTTTCATGTAAATAAACCACTGCTAAACAAATATATGTCCGGCCATTTATGAAACTCTCTGAAAATAAACATGAATCACACTCGTTTCATTGGTAGGCGGACTTTGAGATTTGTTTAGCAGTGTTTTCTTTTCATGAAACATATTTTTCGTTTCATGTTTCATGTTTTTCGTTTCATGTTTCTTTGGTGTGCGGCTTGGCTTATGTAACAATTAATAATTTACCACCGTTAGTGAAAAATGCCTCAAAAATAAAGATTTTACGGAAATTTTAAAAATTTTTGTGAAAAAATCGCCCGTTATTCTTCAGTTTTTCATGGTTAAAAAAATATTTATTTTTTATTTTTTGGTCAAATTGTGATAAATTTTTACATAAGAAACCTTCCTTTTTAAAATGCAGTACGATATTTTTGTTTCAGATATCTCAATCCTGAGATTAACTGTCCGTCATAATTTTTCGAGGCCTCGACTTTTGAGCCCTCTACAATATTAGTGTATGTGCATAAATGAAAAAAGATATAGGAAAAGGCTAAGTTTCCAATTTAATAGCACAGGGGTGGCCAAGCTCCTTAATAGTCCGAGCCATTTTTGACAAGTTGAAGTTTTTCGCGAGCCGCAATCAAATACGTATTCAAAAAGTATGTAAAGAACAATTCTTTACAATTTGGTGATTAATATGTGGCAGTACTTCTCAGTAATTCTTTTAGATGCTGGTTAGTTATACTGATAGGTGTTAGGGTTTCACGAATTATAAAATGGAATAAAATGGTCCACACAAGTACAGTTACGGTCATTGAATAGTTTACAGGCTTACGTATCTAGGAGTTGCTTTTTTAAATTTTTACCTTGTTTAAGCGCACCTTTTACATCAAAGTGACGTTGCCAGTGGTGTACCTAGCTAAAATAGGTTGATTAAAATTAAAAAATTTAACAAAATGGAAAGTATAGAAAGAAGTTTTTTGAATAAAATGGATTATGGTCTTAATAACGAAAATAAAGAAGTCTGGTTTTAAAGTATGCATTTTATTTTAAATCTATTTTATATTAAATAATGATAAACAATGATAAACAAAAAATTCAACTCGTCTCCTTTTGTGATCCTCACTCAAAAAAGGTTTCCTTGCAGATGCACAATTTAGCAGTCCACTTGCTTTAATTCTTTTACGTGCAGTGCAAATACTGCCTGGAAACGCTGTCTCTTCTCTTGTTTTGAGCTGTGGCAAAAGGAGATTCTCTCAAATAATCTACTAACATCTCATTCTGTTGATCTGTGGAGATCTTTGTTTGATCTTCCATAAGCACATACGGCTCACGTTCAAATCAGCAGCAACTTGCCTTAGTGACCAACCTTCTTCGAGTTTGGAAATTGCTCTTGCTTTTTGCGCATCATTCAAATATATTCTAACCATTTTGGAGGAGTTTGATATACTTTTATTTTATTTTTGAACACTCGCGAAAGTTTTGACAAGCATTGACTTTTTGAAATTTTTTGACGTTGACATTTGTCAAATCCGTACGACACTGCAATTTTACAGTATTACAATATAAAAAGTAAGGTGTAAACTATTTAGTGATCGTAACTGTACATGGTTACTAATATGGAAATAATTCGACAAGCATCCTTTTTTAGGGCACCTACTTGGATTCTGGTACAAATTTCCAAAATTCGGTACCTATTCTGCGTCGACTTATAGTTTTATTTTCGGGCTTGATCGTCTTGCGTATCAATTAATTTTAATTCTCCAGATGTTGTTTGGGTCATATATTGGTAATAATAAAAAATTCACCTTATGAACTATGTATGTTCATTTCAAATGACTTCAGAAAAAATGAAGAGACGATTTAACATATTTTCAGCCTTGAAATTTGTTTTGGATTTCGGTCAATATTCCTTCCGGCTTTTTTATATACTCGTTAAGTTTTTCTAGTTTAATATTCTAACAAAATTTTTAAGTCGAGTAAAATTATACAAAAATTGGTCTGGATTCGGTTGATTACTGACTTTAACATTGCGCTGCTCTTCTGTAATGTTCGTTAGCGCAGTTTTCGATGTGTCATATCATTCTTATCTTGGATGGAACTGGAATTTGTTACAAAGTGTTTCATGTTTGTTGTCAGTAATTTAAAAGACGTTTTGAAACACATGTGGAACGATAATAATGTTTTTAAATCATATATCTAATACAAAATTGAAAAATAACTCGTGTCCAATCGAGAGCCACAAGTAATCCTTCAAAGAGCCGCATGTGGCTCGCGAGCCGCAGTTTCGCCAACCCTGTAATAGCACATAAAACAACATCCAAAAATGTTATTCTACATCCTACCAGATTGAAAGCAATGGGAACCTTCTCTGGTAATGGTTTGGTAATTGAAAATGGTTATTCATTTTTTATGAAAAAAGATATATTTTTTGTACTCTCTAAGAGTTAGATATTAATATGTAAAAGTTTAATGTCCATTTTTAATAAAGGTTCTGAGAAAAAAATTCTTGAAAAAAATTATTATTATTATTATTGGTCTTCTAAACTGTACTAAATAAAACCTTTACAAAAAAATCTATTAGTTCGGACGACACACACTCGCGCATTGGTTCTAAAAATATACTTTAGTTTTGATAATATAGGAATAGCTATTTGTATAACAAGGGAGGAAAGTGCTACTTTTCCTCTCGAGAATGAAGTTTACTGCCCGACGCGTAGCGGAGGGCAGTAATCATTCAAGAGAAGAAAAGGCACTTTACTCCCATGTTATACATATTATGGTTTTTCCACCTTCCTCAAATACAAGTCATTTTTTCATTTTTACTTAATTGATTAATGTAACTAAAACTAACCAACAAAATTTATTAGAACTAAAACTAACAAGTAGGTACAATATAACTGTCAACTGTCAAATATAAGTCAAATTAATAATGTAAACATTGTTAAATCAAAATAACAATTTACTGTTTTTCTGCATTCTGCAAAATACAGGGTGTTTTATAAATAAACGTTAAAATGTATAGAAACTTTCTTAATAGAAAATAGATATTGTACAGGGCGTCAATAATTTATATTTCATGAATGAAATACCATGACGTCACTTTTACTTTTCCTCCCTAGGGAGGAAAAATATTTTCCTCCCTAGGGAGGAAAAGTACAACTTTGCTCCCTACAATCAGGTCCGGAAAAGTATACTTTCGGTAGAGGTAGGTGGAAAAAGTAATTACTACAAACCAAGGGTTTAAATGCCATAGTTTTATCTCATGTATTCTGTTATTTTTGTACGAATAAACTAAAACCCCTATGAATATATAGTCTAAGATACGATATAATGTCGATTTGCACCGATCTGTTTAATGAATAAAAATTATTGGATATGTAATTTATTTTATTTTTGATAATCGGAAAAAGTAATGCAAATCCGGATGAATTATTAAATGTAAGGGTTGGCTGGTATTTCAGAATTCCACTAAATTCTATTGATCCTCCAACTATGCGAACTAACAGGTTGCATAGCTAAGTTTTATAAAATTTGGTTTTAAATGCTCATTGTAACATTGGGAAAGTACCTACAGTACAGGGTTTTGTCTTCGGGTCTTACTTTTGTAGTAAATATATAGTATTTAATCTATAATGAGAATAACAAAATTCAACTTATATTCAAATTTAGTATTGGTAATTCTGTTGTTATATCTGTAGGTAAAATTATTCAGTTTAAATGAGAAAATGCTACGGCCTTTAATCATTAATTATTTATACACCAAGACGCAAAATTAACGCACCACCTTAAAAATGGGACATTTTTGATGTCTCGAATTTCCTATACCTCTTTTCCGCTTTTAGTGATTTTTTTAATATGACATAGCCTTATTCTTTAACAATATCCCTGTAATAATATTGTTGCTAAAAAGGTTGTCATTATATACCGGGTTTACCAATAATACTGTGATTTTTTCTAAAAGTTCAGAACACCCTGTGGAATATTCTAACAATTATACAATGTTGAAAATAAAACTCAATTGTAGTCTTAGGCTTTGTTAACATTTTTTTAAATTCATTCGCTTATGTTCGATAATGAAAGAGATATGTACTTTTATATTACAAATGAGGCTATGCGAGCTACTGGTTCGACATCTTGTAAGGTTTTAAGATGTGGCTAAAGCTATCGTAGTCTTCTGTCAATTATGTCCCACAAATTTTTGATTGGGTTAAGATCTGGACTATGCGGTGGCGAATTCAAAATTACGAAGATGTAGATACCTGTTGTAAATATTCGGTTACAGTTCGTGCCACGTGAGCTTTTGCATTATCGTGCATTAGCAAAAAAATGTTACTAATACAAGGAGGCCGCTACCAAGATAGGTACGTCCTTCAGTATAGTCACTACTTAAACACACTCATCGTGGGTCAAATTCCTTTCAGTGCGTTCTATTTCCACCAAACAACAAAAAAATTACGGACTTAATTGAAACTTTAAATAATAAATCTACTAATTTTCACAACAAGTCAGACAGTTTTGACTTTTATCCATTTGACATTTACCAAATTGTTAATTCCTCATAGCCAACTGTAGGCCTGGTTATTAAACTAAGCAGAAAATGAGGATTTATCGGCAAAAAACATAGCTAAATATTAAATTACCCAACTTTTTCATTTTCCAATATAAGCGAATGAATCAAAAAACAGAATATTAAGAAATTCTAATCCTACAATTAATTTTAAGTTTTAATTTCAACATATTCAACGCCCGATATACAATGACAGTTTATCTATTTAGCAATACTATTATTACAGTGATATTTTTAAAGAATAAAGCAATAATATACTGAAAAATAACTCAAATCGGACAAGAGGCTTAGGAAATTTGAGACATCAAAAATGTCCCATTTTTAAGGCGGTACGTTAATTTTGCTGCTTAGTTTATTATTTTAAAAATTATATTTAGTAAAATATTTCATAACAGGTATTTAATTTGTTAAATAAAAGTCAGTTAAAGGGCTACATCACAAAAGCAGAACGTTTTTATCAGTGCTGAACAGGATGCAAACATGCTAAGCCACCAAAATCAAAAAAGCCATTTTGGTGGCTTAGCATGTTTGCATCACGTTCAACACTGACTCTCTTCAGATCGAAAACGTTCTGCTATTATTCTGATGTACCACTTTAAGGAACTTTTATTTAATAAATTATATACCTTTCATAAAGGATTTTACTAAATAGAATTTTTTGTAATAAATGGTATAGAGCCGTCTACAGAAAATCATTTTCTATGTGGATTTTTGAAATTATTTACTTTTCCTATATTATCAAAACTAACCTACACTTTTAGGGACAAGACGTGATTCTGTGTAGGCCGATGTAATAGATTTTTTTTTAAATAAGGTGCAATGCTACATGCTAAAATAATATGGGGTTTTTAGTTAATATAGGCTCATAGGGTTTTTAGTTTATTCCTTAAAAAGTAACAAAAGATCATTAGACCTAACGGGAATTCCAGTTCCCATCCCATTTGGCTTTATACACTACAAGATTGACAATTTCATCTTTTGACAGATGTTTTCTAACTCTTCTATAAAACTGCTCCGGTTTCAGCTTTATAGAGAAGAGGCGGGTCAATTCCATGACGCTAGTCTAAGTGACTGAAGAATTTAGTTTTTAGACTAAAACGTTCGAAAATTTTCTAAAATCTGGATTTTTCAGCCTTATAGAAAAGAGGGCAGAGACATTGAATTTCATTAGTCTAAGAAGCGCTACTTAGCTAAGTGGCTGGTTTATTAGCTAAAATGCTGAGTCTCTAAGCAACTACGACATATATAAGAAAGTCAAAAAGGTTAAATAGTTAAATTCTTTTATCGGCAACCGACACTAAATCATTCATTATTGTACTCATTGCGCTCATTTGCAACAGTAGCACTTTTTAGTACCGAAGGAAGAATTTTACTTTACCTGCCGCGATTATTAATCAAATTAACCGAGCTTGAATGTAAGTTGTCGATGGCAATAATCGATTATTTATTTGAGGGAACTTAAAATTTATTTCCTTTATTAAAAACATTGTACAAAATTTACGTTAATATTAATTAAATTTATGTCAAAAAGTGAAATTCTGTAGTATTTTGCAATTATATTCATACAACATAAAATCAAAACTTTACAGATTAAGCAATTAGGTATTCAATATTGATAATAACTATCTATTAATCATCGAAACCGACCATCATGCAAAAGCATTCTGTCATTACTATCATACGAAATTTTGATTTCGTCTAACTTAAAAAAAAAAATCATAAATCTTTTAAGTTAGATATTAATGCAAATAAAGTGTGAAATTGTGTTTTTGTTAATTCGATTATATATCTTCAGCACTGATATTTACTGATAATTTGTTAGTAAATATATTTATTTACGTTTTCTACGATTCGTCAAGGGAAAAATAACTGCGGTGAGGCTACAGTTCATAAAAAATGACGTAACTATTAACGTTATTTTTAAATTTTCGTATTATTTTAAGCATTAAAATTAGTTTATATTTAAATAAATATACAATTAAACTTTAATATATATTTATTTCCTTGAAATAATAATAATAGAAGTATAACTTCTAAATGTGCGTACAAAGTACACACACTCTTTTTTTATTAGAAGGATGTAATCAAGTAAGTGTTTTTTATGATTGGCGATAAAATTTTGTATGCACCACGTCAGTAAAGACTCTTTATATAACTCGTCTGTTACTCGCCTCGCTCGCTTCGCTCCCTCAGCTCATAATATCAAACTCGTTCCACTCGTTTCACTTTACTGACTTGGTACATAAATAACTATTATCTGACGTGAGTATATTTTATTACTGATAAATACTCCAGGTTATAAGCCGGCTCCCGTATGAAAAATATTTATAGTTCGGTTTTTTTGCGGATTCCTGTTCAAACATGCCCTCTTTAAATAAATCTGAAGGGTGTCAATTGAAAAATAAACTTGTAACCATAATATTTGTGCAAGTTCTCATATTTATGTAATTATATTGTATATTCCATTTGAAGAAATTTGCGATACATCTTTGTAAATTTTTATGGTTTTAAGTTATTTTTCGGGTGTACCTACAATGATATTATGACAAAAATTTTGTTGCGTCGCAGATTTAAAATGCGTTTATCTTGAAAACGGTTGAGTTTAGCGAGATGAATGTAATATATCTTTTTTATGTAAATATATTAAGAAAGTAACAGTTTTTATTCACAAAATAGGTAGGGTGGGTAATAAAAAAATTGAACCAGTTAAATGAACGCTGAAAGCTGAAAGGCGTATGTAGCCACTCTGGGCAATACATAATTTTTGGTAGCGAATTTAGATTTCTTGTCCCAAAAAACCCCCGCTTGCCAAATATTGTATTATTATCCCATGCTTCTTAGGAAATATTCTAGAATCAATAAACTAAAAGTTTAACTTTGACACCCTGTATTTCGGTTATTATCAACTTTCGTACTAAGGTAAGTTAGCTTAAATCGACTTATTTTAACCTCAGGAATCTAAGGTTAAGCTATGGGCCATTCATTACCAAACACCCTGTATAAATACAATATTTTTCTTGGTCTATCTAGAGATTCTCGTCACTTTTCATTCTTTGTGTCGATATTTTCATGACATTATATTAATATTTGTTTTACCAGTTGTTTAATTAAATGATGATTTATAAAAATATTTAAAATTTGTAACTGTCTGTTTCATATAAAAATTAATATCACGTCATTGGTACCAAGTGAAAACAAAAATATGTCTCCACAAATTTTGCGTTTCACTAATTTGTTAATTAAAGTAATGTTTCCGCTATATTATAAAACCGGCATTGTTTTTCAGTTTACTTCGCATAACATTTATCATTTTGACGCAGAATTTAGGGTACAATACCATTAATATTTCAGGGATCAGGGAAATCTTCAAACTCGGTTTGAAACATTTTTTGGTAAAATCATTTCTCTTTCTTAAAATTTATAATCTAGACTGTTGTGAAGCTGGGTGGTTTTAGGGGATATTATTTATACTTTAAGAACTTTGGAGGTGCGTGGGTTCGAAAAGAATATAATCTTTATTTTTGGCGTTTTTATCATGTATGATCTAGCTTATAGCAGAAAATTTTATACAATTGTAAACGGAATTAATGTTTTATAGGTATAAAATAAAAGATCAACAAAAGGTTATATCGCCGCTTAGCAAAAACGTAGGAATAAGTCAAAAAAGACGATTTTAGAGGAGAGGTATTTTAAAATTTTATGGATATTATGATCATGGGCATAACTCCGAAAAAAATGTTCCTTTAAAGGAATTACCTATACAATTTTGTTAGAAATATATATCTAAATACAAACTCTGATAACTAGATAAATTTATAAAGTGTTAAGATGGTTAAATTTTATCATTTTGTTACCCCTATTACAGTTTAGTCTTTTTTCCTGAGAAACATTTACTTCAACTCTGTTAAAACGCTGATCTAAGTACAAAAAGGGTCTTTTTGTTGTTCTGAAGCTATTTTCTTGTGGCATTTTTATAATCAACTATTTTCAATGGGAAATAAGCCACAATTTTACCAAAAAAAAAAAGATTTTATTAACGTAGCAGATCTTTTTTTTTCATAGTTTTTATCGAATCTCAATACCTTTGTTTTTTCTCTTATTTTTAATTCCATTATTTTTTCTCCTTTTCCCATTTCTTTGAACATACTTTCAACTGTTTTCTATTTTTTTTTATTAGCACAATCTCGTCAGCGTATGCTAATATTTGTCCTTCTCCCGTTCTGAAGGTACTTTTGTTGATTTTCCTGACCATGTATTTTGGGGGAAGATTAAACAATGTTTCCGAAAACGAATCTCCTTGTCTAACCCCTTCATCTATTACAAATTCTTTAGTATCTCCGACTTGAGTTTTTATACTCACTACAGTTCTACTCATTGTCATTTTTATTAGTCATCTTTCAGAGCTATCATCAATATTGATCTTTTTATTGTATCAAAAATGCTTGCTGAAAATCTATAAAAAGGAGTTTAATTTCTTTTTTTTTATCAGAAAAAGAAGTCGCATCCACCAAAAGGTTATTAGCGACGAAACAAAATATAAATAACAAAAGTAAACAACTACAAATTGTACAAAATGTTTATGGATCTTAGATAATTAACTATATTTTCATAGGACAGTTTTGACCTAGAGCCTCTGGTAGAGCGTTTGGAATATTGTAGCGCTGTCTTTCTTGGTCATATTTACTACAACTTATTAAAAAGTGTTCGACTGTTGATCGGACGTTACATTGATCACATATAGGTGGATTTTTCTTTGTGAAAAGGTCAGAGTGCGTTCACCAGGTATGTCCTAGACGTAAACTCGCAACCGCAATTTGTTCTCGTCAATTGCGCGACGATCCACTGAGACACATTATTTTTGATTTTATTCAGCTTAGAATTATTTTGAGGCCACTCATTTCACCACAAACACAACACTTTATTGTTAAAATAAGCTTTTAAGTCACTGGAAATACACTTGCCTATGGGCTCCGAAAAATCACTCAAAATTGCAACTAGTGCAGTCCTGTCAGCTTCTTCATTTCCTGTTATTCCGACGTGTGAGGGAACCCATAAAAATTGGACGCTTCTTCCATGTTCATGAGCTTGGGACAGCTGGTATTTTAGTAACTTCTCAAAAGGATGTTTCGGAAAAATGTGTTTTAATGAGTTTAGAGAGCTAAGGGAATCTGTTATGATCAGGGCTTTTGTCAGTGTGAGCTCGTTAAGAAGTTTCACAGCACGGTATATGGCGTAGAGTTCATCTGAATATGTGCTACATGCTGGGGTTAAACGGAAATGAAAATTGTTTTCTGAAGAAACGATTGGTATTGCTACACCACCGCTTGCACGACTTACATCTGTACGGTCTTTGCGGAAACAACTGAAATGTTTTGAATTGTACCACTGATTGTTCTTTAAGTTTGTCTCCTATAGACAAATAATATCTGGAGAATATTCAGATAAAAGAAGCTGCGGCATAGGGAGACGATAAGTCCATCAATGTTCCATTGAAGTATAGAGTTGAATGTTGTTAACAGATTCGGAGTTAGATGATACTGAACAATTGTCTACAGAAGAGTCACTGTCTAAGTCAGAAGTCTCTTTCCCTAAATGAATGTGTAGTTTCTTTTGAAGTCTTGTAAACTTGGTTTTTGTAGATCTATTATTTGCATATTGATAGCTGCTTTGATGGAGTAAACCAGCCATATCAAATGTAAATTCTTTAACGACGCTAATAGTCTCAGGGGAGCCTTGGACTTTATCAATCAGTAAGGACAGTAGGTGGTAATTTAAAACAAATGGTGGGGTATAATTATCAATAAAATTTTCAAGAGTTTCTTTTGGTTTTTTTTTTGGTTTAGAGGATTTGGGTTTTGCAAACAAATTTTGTGATGAAATTGCTGAGTCCGAAGGAGGCGTATCGATCCCACCGATACTGCGCTTTATGGAAAAACTATAGGGGTAAGGGATAATGACGCGCAACATACAGCCTCTCCTATCCAAATGTCAACCTCACCTGCCCGTGTGATGATTTTGATCTTGATCATCCGGTGCACCCTCTTAGATAACTGACGAGGCTCTGGCGACCGAATGACTGCCGGAATAAGCAGTCCCCACTTGTTGAACAACTTCGGTTGGTATGCAAGTGAAAGGGCATTCTTTTGCCCTGGGGTCAAGAAATTGGCATTAAGGCGGAAGAACTATTTACTAGTCAACGGCATAAGGATGTAGAAGGCAAGGAGAAACCACTACATTAAAGATCCATCATGGATATCTCTAGTACGATCATCATTACTGTACAACAAAAAGCCAACTCAACCACTGATCATGGGAATCGGAGACCAGGATCCGGCATGGGAGGTATATCACAAGAAGACCACAGGGCCTCCCGGGTCGTCAACCAGCAAAATACCTGTGAAGTAATAAATACCACTCTTAAGGAAAATAGAAAAACACCTAAGAGAGTATTAAAAATTGGTACATGGAATGTTAGGAGTATGTATGATCCAGGCAAAATACATAATATAATACAAGAAATGCAAAGATTAAATGTCGACATTCTAGGCCATAGTGAGGCAAGTTGGCCAAATTTTGGCAGTTTTTCGACAACAAATGGCATAGCATATACTCCGGAAACAGTAGTACTCAACACAGACACGGCGTAGCAGTTTTCGTATCTAAGTGTATGATGCAGTCGGTCATTAATTTTACTCCAGTGTCAGATCGGTTCTTATTTCTCCAACTACAAGCAAACACAAGTAAACTAAATATCATACAGATCTATGCACCTACTGCAGATAAATCCGAGGACGAAATTGAACAATTCTACGAAGAAATCAATCAAGTATTAAAATCGACCAAACCACTAGACATCACCGTAATTCTAGGTGATTTTAACTCAAAAATTGGTAAAGGAAAAAGTGGCAAACATGTAGGAGAATACGGACTCGGTAAAAGAAATGAACGAGGTGACAGACTGCTTCAATTCTGTCAGGAGAATAACATGATTGTATCTAATACATTCTTCAACTTACCAAAGAGGAGACTTTATACGTGGAAATCACCCCAGGACAATGGCCAAAGAATAATTCGAAATCAGATTGATTTTTTACTGATAAACGAACGATACAGAAACTCCTTAAAATCCGCTATCCTCTAATAGCGCAAACGAGTATTAAACTAAAAAGATTGGAGCAGAAAACAAGAGCAAACCAGACAGACGTCAGTCATTTATGTAACCTGGAGGTAAAGGAGGAACTGCAAAGATGTATTAATAATAATTTGAAAATACTTCATGAAAAAGAAACATCTCAGCCAACGAACAACATAGATAAAAAATGGCAAAACGTAAAAATGGCGATAACAAGTCCTGTGAAGAAAATTCTGACTAAAGAAAAACCAAAAATAAGGCAAATATGGATGACTTATAAAAAACTTTTTCTCATGGATAATCGGAGAATAATGAACGGAAAAAACGAGAAAAGGTATGAACAAATACAGAAAGAAATCCAAAAAGAAATCAGAATAGCAAAGGAAGATTTTTATAAAAGAAAATGTGAAGAATTAGAGCAATTGCAGGAAAAACACGATATTTTTAATGTACATAAAGAAGTGAAAGAGCTTGCAGGTACACAAAAACGTAAGCAGCCAAATACCCTGTATAATGTCAACGGAAACATAATAACAGAACTAGAAGAACAGTTAAAGACATGGAAAAACTATGTTGAAGAACTCTTTGCAGATGATAGACAACAATCTGAACTAAGTAACATACGAGACGAAGGTCCAGAAATAACGGAAGAGGAAGTAACGTACGCACTAAAAAGAATGAAAAACGGTAAAGGAGCCTTGGACATTATCAATCAGTAAGGATAGTATGTGGTAATTTAAAACGAATAGTGGGGTATAATTATCAATAAAATTTTCAAGAGTTTCCTGTGTAGATGGGACTTATGAGCGCGGTTTTTTGGTTTAGAGGATTTGGGTTTTGCAAACAAATTTTGTGATGAAATTTCTGAGTCTGAAGGAGGCGTATCGATCCCACCAATACTGCGTTTTATGAAAAAACTTGCGTTTTCGAAAGTGCCATTAGAGTTTTCACTTAGATACTGTGGCTTTATTACATTTGGAAGTACTAGAGCAGACTCATTAGTAGTGACAGAAGTCGAGCTTGAAGTTTTGTTTGTAAGATTGGTTGAAATGGTTGTTTCAGAAAATTGTGGTGATGTATCAGTTTTATTAGAGTTTTCTGCAGTTGTATCTAATGGAAGAGGTGCTGATAGATTGGGGGATATTGCTTCCGAAGTTTGTGAAAACGGTATTGCCGCTGAATGAGGTTGATTGAAAGTGTTGCTATGAGTAGCAGTATAAGTCATTTCTTGATCATGGAGATTTGTAGGTGTAGGTGATATGCTCGCATTTGATAATGGATAACTTGATGACTGCTGAGTGTTTGGTACCTTGTGTAATATACTTGTTGGAGCTGTTTGATTTGGTACTTCATTTAACAATAAAACACTGAAAACGTTTGTTTTCTATACTTCCACAAATTTTATTACAACTAAGTGACTACAGCTGTTTCGGACAGAGTACCTTTCTCAAGTGATATAGTTTACAATGTGTTTGCCTTTTTAAGTCTTTAACTGAAGAGGTTGAGGAGTGGGGAGCTGTTTGTCTCGAGTTGGTCATTCAGAATTATATCTGTATTTTTCAATTTATTAATTTCCATAGATTCTAAAAAAGATAGCTTAAGGCCTTTATTTTGGATATGCAGAATTTGAAACTCTTCATTGAAAGAATGATTATGATCTAGAAGGTGAAGTGCGTATGTAGAAGTGCCTGTTGTTCTATTGTTGAAAGCCCTTTTGTGTTCTGCTATCCGTTTGTCAAAGGTTCTGCCAGTTTGGCCGATGTAAGTTTTCGGACAGTCACCACAAGTTAGTTTGTACACACCACTCTGTAGTTGCTTTCTCTTTCGGCTTTTATTGTTCTTAATATATTTACTTAAGTTATTGTTAGTTCTGAAGGCTGGTGTTATTCCTTTCTTTTTTATGTATCTGGCTATTTTTGTTGTTATCTTGCCAGTATATGTGAGAGAGCAGAAGGTACTGGGTTCTTTCTGTGGTGGTGGATACACTAATTTCAGGGCTTTCTTATGGAGTTTTTGGTTTAAAATTTTGTTAACTGTTTGTTCGTTATAGCCATTGTTTACTGCTATTTGTTTAATGATGTTTAGTTCTATCTCGAAGTTATTTTTTTTTTTGGGCTATACAGGGCTATTGACCATATTCTTTTCAATATTGCTTTTAAAGCGTAGATTAACAACACAAAATATCTGGTACTTCATTGTTTGAATCAATATGCGTTGATTCCGTTACTGAACTGTTATTGCATTGGGATGATATATGTCCTGTATTTTTCCAAATAAAGCAGGTGAGTATACCTTGTGACAAAAATATGCGGTAAGATATTTGGTCGAAATTTATGAGAATAGAATCTGGAATTGATGATGTTACAGGGCTTACATAAACTTGCCTCCGAAAGCTCAATACGTGACTATATTCGGGAAGAGTCGAACTAATTTTCAGAAATGTTATTGGGGAAATAAGCTTTAAACCGATATTCTCAGACACCAGACAAAACTAGTCTTTCTGGTGAAGAGACAAGTCTTCGTGCTGTTATAACTTCGCCGAGTACTTCTATATAGCCATGTTGTGTCATGAAATTATCTACTATGGTTTTGTTTGCCAAATACATGCAGATTCTATTATGAGATAATCTAGATGAAAAAATAATATTTTTTGGTTTGACGATTGTGCCCAAAGGAATTAAATAATCCTGCAGTTTAGCATTATCGATATAACTAAATACAATTGCTTGGGTCTTACTCGGAAAAGAATGTGAAGCGGCTGATGCATAACTGTTTGTGATATTCGAACGTTGATTTACTGGACTGGCAGACCACCCGCATGCTAGCTAACCTCACAAAATGATTGCACTCTACGGTGGTATATATTTCTTATTTGACATTTCCTTTTCACAATAATAAAATAATAATTACGTATAGATGACTTACGTAGTAGTATCTAGTAGATAAACACTTTAATTTTAAAAAACTATTTAATAAAACCACTTGTTTTTATTAAAAACTAGGAGTACAATATCAGTACAACGTAACCATACCTTGCCAGGGCCGATCTCCCAATTTAATTTCTATTTTATATCCATGAGCTTTCTTCGTAATTTGTTTAACTTTATGTATGGCATCTGTTGTAGACTTTCCCTTAATAAATCCGCATTGATACTGTTATATGATATGTATTTGTCGTAGCTTCGGTCAGTCTTCTTTGTATTAGGTCGACATAATTTTACATGCTTTGTTTAATAGCTTCGGTCCCCTATAGTTGTTACACATTTGTTGGTCGCGTTTTTTATGAATAGTGATAATTTGTCCTTTGTACCATTCTTCACCTTTGTACACATTGTTTTTCTCCGCCATATTTTTTAAGTTCCATATTGATACCGTCTGATCCTGAGGCATTAACATTACGGCTCCTATAATTTCCCACCTCCTTTGTTTGTTGGTTTTTCTAGATGGTTTCCTAACATCATTGTCCCTTCTTACACGTTTTCATTTAGGTCTTGATCTTCTTCTTTTGTTAATAATTCTTTAAAGTAAGTAGTAGTATAAAACCGACAGTGTTTTTCAGTTTACTTCGACTTTCTTCTTTTCTTCACATTTTGTCTTCACTTCCTATCTAAACTATAATGTTTTCTTTTTTGATACGTTAATATTCGTTACCTTTTTCTCTCCAAGTGATTCTGTTGCTGCGCTGATTATGTTATCTTTGAGTTTTTCTTAGATTTCCTCGATGTTATCGTTTTCTAATATTTCATTCTCAGAAATCATCTCTGATATTCATTTTCTGTATAAGTACTCCGTGGATTCCGTATTTCTTGCCGTAGTCGTTTTCATATTATCAATTAGGATCTGAGGTTCCCCATTGTTTCATTGAGCAGTATTCGTTTTTACGATTGGTAGATTACTATCCTTGCAAATCACCCTCTACATTTTATCCGGGCTTAGGATCGGCTATGATCCCAGTAGAGCTACTAGATTCACCCCGCAATTACCCCAACAGTAAAAAAAACAAAAAAGTCTAGACGGAAAATCGTTGTTGCCCTGCCAACCTAAGACAAAGATAGCTAAACAAACTATACAAACAAAAAACAGGTAGACAAGCAGTTAGATATAAAAACAATAGTTGTAAACAAGACATTAAAGGAAAATATGAAAGTTGTAATGAATATAGGTACCTACTCAAAAACACAGTTCTGGGTGCAGTAGATCAAAACTTTTGATAACAAATTAAATACTGCGTATGATGGAAAGAAGACGCTAAGAACTTTATAGAAAATTGAAAAACAAATGATATTTGCCAAAGAACAATTATTGATACAAGAAAAATTTAAAGAGGTAGATGATTTAATATGACATGCACTATATCAATTATGAGTTTTGTTTCGATCACTCTATATCTTTTTCGTTCTGCTTTATTCCTTATTGTAAATTTTAGAACTGTTATTCTGATTTATGAATCTCCTGGGAAATTTTTACTGATACGATTTAATTTCACGACAAAATTTCAGTCATTTTCTTAACAAAATTTATTTGTTTTCTGTCTTTTTTTATATACTTTCATCAAAAATAAATGATCTCAATCACATATTTCTAAAAAACTAAAGATTATTGTTTGGGGAATTAATTAATCTTTTATTTTATGAGTCTTTTCCCCTAAGCATCAACTGTTGCGTAAACTGATGACATATACTTCCTCGTAGGAAATCGAATAAAAATAAAGCGTTTGATACAAATATAATAAAACAATATTTTAGGGGAAACGAAGCTGAAACGCTTGCTCTTTTTGTACTCATTAATCTAATAGGACCTCAATAGCTCACACTGGGGAAAGTGTTTGATATGTTATATATTTAATAATATGAACCTATATATATATATATATATATATATATATACACTGAGGACGTTTGAGTTGGAATAAATTCATTATCTCGAGAATGGGCGAATCTAGAGAGCAATTCTGAGACAGGTCGATTTTTATTTTTAAATTATGACTTTTTGGCATATACATATTTCATAATAGTGACGTCATCCATCTGGGCGTGATGACGTAATCGATGATTTTTTAAATGAGAGTGAGGCTGTGTGATAGCTCATTTGAAAGGTTATTTAATTCTCTATTCAGTAATTAATTTTGGATTAAATTATTGAGACAAAAAGAAAAAGGTATGTAATTCCTTTAATTTAAAACACATTTCAGTGCTGTCAGAAAACAGAAAGAAATGTTGATTTCACAAATAAACATTGCTTTTCGCTTAAATTCAATGTTAAAGCTGCCACCCACCTGTCCCTTAGCAGTTTGAACATTGAATTTAAGAGAATAGCAATGTTTATTTGTGAAATAAACATTTTTACCTGTTTTCTGACAGCAGTAAAATGTATTTTGAATTAAATTAATTGCTTTATTTCTTCTTTTTGTGTCAAATAATTTAATAAAAAATATATTTTTGGGCTCCCCTATAAATAATTAGGTTATTGTTTATATTAGTGAATAGGGAATTGAACAACCTTTCAAATCAGCTATCATACAATCCCTACTCTCATTTAAAAAGATCATCGATTAAGTCATCACGCCCAGATGGATGACGTCACTTGCATGATATATATGCCAAAAAGTTCTAATTTAATAAGAATCGACCTGTCTCAGTATTTTTTTCCAAATTCAGCCATTCTCAAGATAATGAATTTATTATAACTCCAACGTCCGCACTGTATATAATATAACATACAGTGTGTCAATTTGAAAAGTTGCCACCCCCTATAATGTGGTCCCTATAAAAAATCTAAAAATATGCAAAAACACGTCAAATTTATTTGTGAGGGGGACATTTTGTAGACCAGTTTTCAACTAAATTACATCAACCCTATAGCGGGGGCGGACACGGGCGAAGGTAAATTCCTCACCAACCAGTAGAACCATATAATCCGACAGGTATTTTCCTCACCAAGTTTAAGGGTTCGTATTAATCCGGTAGGTATTTTCCTCACCAACTCACTCAGGTAATAAAATAAAAAATATAGATGTAATTTAAGAATGATTATTATGAAAGCATCCGAAATCCGAATAAAAGACATTCATTTCCTTACGTTGTAATAATAGTTTATAATATAGATTATGTGCAAAACGTATAACTTATTATTTATTATTTACTATAATAAGAAACACACTTTACAAAATCCATTATAGTCATTTGATTAGACTGATAACTTATTATAGTTATTAAGGTACCAAGGGTATTATTATTTTATTATTATAATACCCGTGATGCCTTCAACGTTTAATGTCCAACTAAATTATTCTTTATATGCAAAGAATTTTAATAAATTTTGAATTAATTAGTTTTCGAATAAGTACATTTACCAGAAATAGTCGTAACGTAATTGTGGTAACCATAGTTTTACTTAGAGTTTTATTTGTCAACTTGACAGTATTTAACTGGTTATTTAAATTTAATAGGCGCTAGGGCGTTATTTTTCTATAACACCCCCTTGGGCGTTATATCGTACTTAATTGACTTCGAAATAATGTCATTATTTGTCAAATAATAGACCAGTCGTACGTAAATTTTCTACATTTTTCTCAGCTTACTTGCAGACTGCAGTAATAAAAAAATTCATTTTATAGTTTGCATGACATTAAATCAAACACAAAACAATCTGATAAGTCTTCCGGTTTTATATAATGTAAGGCCAAAAGTATGTTTGAGCCTACTTCAGAATCATTTCTATATTCTGATGTTAAATCAAGAGACTGAATTTTCTATACCAAGTTTGGTGTACTTAGGTGAAATCTTCAATCATGTATTTCAGTGTTTGGACACATTTGAATGATTGCATTATGTATAAATATAGCCTTTTCAAAATCTACAAAAAATTTACTAGAATTAAACTCATTTTAGAGAGCTTTAAAAATTTCTGATTTTAACAAATAGAAAAGATTGTTTTAAGTTTCTGTTTTTTTTTTTGTTTGACAGTAAACAGTATAATAAAGAAATATAATACCCATTAATTGGCCCATGAATAGTGAATAATTGCAAATAATATGTGGTACGGTAATTGTGCCATACATAAAATATACGAGAGGGACAAAATTATGGAATAAATTAATTTTCTCTAAAACGGACGATTTTGGAGAAAAACCCCGAAACAGGTCGATTTTTATTTTTAAATTACAATTTTTTGGCCTATATTTTCATAGTAGTAACGTCATCTAACTATGCGTGATTACGTAATCAATGATTTTTTTAAATGGGAATAGGGGTCGTGTGGTAGCTTATTTGAAAGGCTGTTATATTCCCTATTTAGTAATACAAACATTAATGTAATTATTGATTGATTGATTGATTGATGACGTCACTAATATGAAATATAGATATGTCAAAAAATTGTGATTTAAAAATAAAAGTCGACGTGGTTCGGGGTTTTTTGTCCAAAATCGTCCATTTTAGAGAAAATGAATGTATTCCATAATTTTGCCCCTCTGTGTATAAAATTCAATGTTGCTAAAAATCTTATATTTGTTTCACATTCACAACTAAATACAGTTATCTTACTTTTGACACAGTTTATAAAGAGAAAATTTTCCTCCTTGGTTGTTTTTTGAGCACAGCTCTTCACAAATTCTTGAACCTCATAAATATTGGAAGAAAGTCGACCAGGCATCATTTTCGTCGATAATTATATATATATTTTTTTTATGTAACAGACATCAATCGTAGTAATTGTTTCAGGCAAATTAGCTGCAAGCTCTGGACGAATGATATTTGGCGGTTTTTCAGTATATTCTCTTCGGCTTTACGTTTACAAGAGTTAGAAACAATTTTTCGATCTATCTTCTGCAGATCTGGTTCATGATTATGTTGTAGGCTACTTCTAGGTATTGTAAAATTTGCCCCAATATTATTCAATTTCGCACTAAAAGTTATTTTATTGCCTCCAGAACACCTTCACTTTCTAAAACTTTTACCTTATAAAAAATAAAATTTTCAAATACCGTGATTACTTTCTATTAAACATGCCATTTTTGTCAAAATTCCAATTATGACTAAAAATAAAATACTATAAAATTAATTAATTAATTTATTATAGGTAGGTACCTACTGTAATTTTATATTAGATAAATAATTTCCTTGAATGCTTTTTAGTAAAATCTACCTGAAACAACCATTTCAGTTTTGGTGAGGAAAATACCTGTCGGATTATGACATACCCTTCCAAACTCAGGTATAAGATTATTTTGGTGAGGAAATTACACCCGCCGGCGGACACAACCCCAAAAATCTTTAATGGAAAGGGGGGTTGAGTGATACCTCATTTTTAAGGTCATTAAATTACCTTTTCAAACATACCACAGCCTTTTATTCCTTTTCAGTACTTTTGGAAATATATTGGAGTCAATACTCTAAAAAATTTTGGAGTTCTGAACTCGATACTTACACCTTTACGGTTTTACCTGATTTTTACAAAAATACTTTAAATACTTCAACACCCCAAAAAAAATTCAATTTGGAGTTTAATACTCCAAAAAATTTTTGGAGTTCTGAACTCCATATTTAATATCTGTACGGTTTCACTAGATTTTTCCAAAATTACTGAAAATAAATATAATGTATGTGGTATTTTTGAAAAGGTATTCGAACGATTTTTAATACGAGGTATCACTCAACCGCCCTTTCCATTAAAGATTTTGGGGGTTGTGTCCGTCCCCGCTAGAGGGTTGATATAATTTAGTTGAAAACTGGTCTACAAAATGTCCCCCTCACAAATAAATTTGACGTGTTTTTGTATATTTTTAGATTTTCTATAGGGACCAAATTATAGGGGGTGGCAACTTTTCAAATTGACACCCTATGTAAGGTTCGTGAACTCTTAAGTGGAGCATAGAGGTTCAGTGAAAACGCGCCATCGGGTTCTATTTTGCGCTAAGGCCTTCACCTCATTGCAAGACTTTCCTTGACCCCTTATTTCGTCCATGATGGATCTTCTTCGCGTTTATGCTAGGGAACTTCTTTTTTTGTATGGGATTCCACTCTAGGGCAGTCTTTGCAATGTCCAATTCCACTTTCTGGACTCTAATTCATTTTCAACCATCTTTTGTACGGTCAGGTGTAGTAGATCTGTCATTCTGATGATATTAGATCAAAAAATCTGAACAATTCTTTATAGAAATTTTTTAACAAAGACCTGCAATTTTTCTGTAAGGGTTTTTGTCACTTTGCAGGTTTCGCATCAGTAGAATAGAACAGACATGATATTTCACTGGAATATTCTGATCTTTGTTCTTGTAGCATACTCGCCAGATCTCCAAACTAGTGATGTTGATTATAGTTACTTTCGAGTAATCGTTACAAATCGTTACTTTTGTATAAAGTAATCATTTACAGTATTCCTTACTTTGATTACTATGATTACTTTTATTGCCTTTGTATTTGAGTACCGGTAATTATATGGAGAATTGCATTTCTCAGTATTTGTTACAAGATCCGATATAACAACGACCTTTACCAATCTATTTACCTAATGGATAGAAATTAAATGATATGTAATCTATTATGTCAAAAATTATTAAAACAAGGGGTGCCCGACATAATTTTGTCCAGACTAATTAATAATTAAAAATGATTTTTTTTTATAAATTCTACTAATTTTTTGGCCCGGGCAGATATTATTTTAGATTTTTGGATCATAACAATAAAATACTGAAACTTTTAGGGAAATACTGAAACCGGAAAAAGTTTTCAATAGAAAAATGAGTGGAAATGCATAATTGCAGTATAAAATGCATCCAAAAGTACATAAACATTCATCCATGATTAAATTTAAGAGCATAGGACTCAATGAGTCTCCCTGTCTTATTCCGCTGCTTATATCTATAGATTCTGTAAGTTGTCCATATATTCTGACTTCCATTTTGTTGTTATGGTAGATTTTTTGAATAATTTTTATGATATTAAACGGAAATTCTCTATTATACACAAGATGAATTACATCTGTGAGTCTTAACTCTACTCTGTCAAATGCTTTCTTAAGTCAATCAGACATAGAAATGCTGGTTTATTATACTCTAGTGATTTCAAAGTAATTTCCTTTATGACGAATATTGCATCATTACACGATCTTCCAGTACGAAAACCCTGTTGTTCATCTACTAAACTTATCCTCTGACCCATTAGGTCTTGTAAACATTTAGTTATAAATTTTACGCCCGGTTTCATAATCAACTTAAAATGAACATTAACTAAAGTTCATTTTAATGTGTATTACAATTCCATTGATAAAGGTACCAACTTAAAATTTAAAGTCGACTTTAACTATTATGCTATCGAGCATTAGGGTAGTATTTAACAAGTTGATACCTCTGTAGTTTCCTGGCTGATTTTTATCTCCTTTTTGAATAGTAGAATTAGTTCGGTTGTTCTCCATTCTTCCGGTATTTTATTGTGTTTTATGATATTGTTAATTAATGTTGTTAATTGTTCTGTCATTGCTGCTCGACAATATTAGTAATCTCGAGTAATCTGTTTGCATCAATTAAGTGCCAAAAACAAACCCTCGAAACTCTAGATGACGTACCGTAGCAGTAACCCTGGGCACCCAGGTGCTTCGGAGGTCGGTTCTGATTGCATATTCGTGTTCAGTGACCCCAAATTTCCCGAAATAAGAAATCTGCCCTTAATATACCTACTGATTTTAACATGCATTTTTTTAATGATTTAATATGCATTTTTCGATGTGTTTTATACACTTTAAAATGTAATAATGCATTTTCACCCATTTTTCTATTGTAGATACTTTTTCGCAGACGTCATCCTAATCCTAAATACAATGCAAAAAGTTATAAGTCTCTAGGGCTCAGCTATATTTAAAAATAGATTTATTCCTGTGTTTTTAGTGTTAAATGTCCTGGTTTAATAAAAACGATGCCATACCTACATGTAAAATTAAAGTTGATGATCATAGTCTACAAATATTATTTCTACATTTTTCCGGTCAATCTAAGCTAGGTATGTTTCTTTTAAGCCTGACAAGAATAGCCTATTTATTATTAAAATCTAATGTGTTGCATTTTTATTTTCAAAGGAACCAACATCTGTGAATTATCTACCTCGACAAATCGTATTTTATCGTAGGTATAGACATCTGTTTCTGGATGCATGCTTTGTTAAAAGATTTACCTCCCTCTGTTTCAGCTACTTAGCGCCTTGTAATCCTGTAAAACTCTTTATAGACTTCGCCCTTCCTAGATAAAATTTTAGTTAACTGTACTGATACCGAACACTCGTGGAGTACCGGTCCGATTCCGATATCAACCGATTGTAGATACAATACTCAAATAAGTACTGGCTCTGATACGATTGGTACGAAGTAACGAAGTAATCAGAGTAATCAAAGTAATCAAAGTAACGATTTGCCTCTCTGTATAGTAATCGTTACTTAGGTTTTCGTAAGTAACGAGTCAGATATGGTAGGTCTAGTATAAGACAATACTCTCCACCGACAACTTTAACTTTAAACTAAGACAAGGGTAATTATCTGCAATGGCTTCGCTAGGAAAAAAAAAAGACTTAAAATACTCCAGGTGAACATCGGGAGGGCCAAAATGGCACACCATATGATTTATACTAAAGCCCTCGAAATTGGAGCTGATTTACTGGTTGTCCCCGAGCCAAATAGAAACATGACTAAGAACCAAGGCTGGATTGCCGACCTGAAAGTTGATGTGGCCATATACCCCGTAAACAAGAACGTGTGCATCAGCAAAATCATAAAAAAGGAGTGTCATGTAATGATCAAAATAGATAACTTGGCAATCATCGCCTGCTATTTCTCCCCTAACATAACTAGGGAGCGCTACCAACAACATGTCGAAAGCATCATACAAACGTCTCAAAAATACAGAGACTTTATTGTGGCTGGGGATATAAACGCCAAATCGATCATATGGGGGTCTCCTAAAAACGACAACAGGGGAGATGTGGAACGATTGGATACTTTCAGAAGACCTAGTAGTGCTTAATAATGGCAAACCGACGTTTGTTAGAGGCGAAACACGAAGTCATATTGATGTTACCCTTGCAAGTAGAAATTATGCCAGGAAGTTGATGGGTTGGGATGTGTTGGAGGACAACCTCTACACGCATCATAGATACATCGTCTTCGAAACTGGAACTAAGGTCATGAAGATAGGAAGGAAAAGAATTACCTTCAACATAGAACGCTTTAAGACCGAAATAAGCAATCTACAAAAATATGATACTACTGACTTTCAAAGTCTCGGACGGACCATTGTCAACGCACATACTCTTAGTAGAACGCGTGAGAATATTACGTACACAGTCTCATACTGGTGGAACGACGAGATTCAGTCTAAAAGAGCCGAATGTTTTAGGTGTAGACGAATAGTACAGAGGTATAGGACCCAGCAAAATATCGACGATTACAAGCGTTCTAAGAAAGAACTGGGCAGAGAAATCAAAAGGGCTAAGCGAAATTGTTGACAAAATCTATGCACAGCGCTAGAAAATGATGTATGGGGAGAAGCATACAGAATCACAATAAAAACTTTGAGGTCAGAAACCCCGTACAGCCTCTGCTCACAAAAAAGGAATGAAATAGCGAACATACTTTTTCCCACAAAACCCCGTCAAACATTCGCCCAAGTCAACATTACTGTTCAACCCGACGACTTCTCGGCGGAGGAAATAGCAGTAGCAGCAAGTAATATAAAAGTAGGTAAAGCAGCTGGTCCAGATGGTGTACCTCCAGAAGCGATTAAGATCATCATAGAAAAATATCCTGAAATAATCAGGAGGATTTTCAATAATCTCCTCCATAGGCAAGAGTTCCCCGACCAGATTAAACAGGCCAGATTAACGCTTATTTTGAAACCGGGGAAAGACCCCGATATAGCCAACTCATACAGGCCAATCTGCCTGTTGGATTGCTTGGGAAAATTCTATGAATATCTAATAAAGAATCGTCTGGAGGAGGATCTGCAAAGAAACAGAAGTATCTCGGATAGACAGTACGGATTTAGAAGATCCAGATCCACAATAGATGCGGTAAAGGCAATAACTGACACGGTCAAAGAGACGAGGAAAAGATGGACCGTTCTCGTGATGTTCGATGTGAAAAATGCATTTAATTCTGCCAATTGGGGTCACATCGTAAAAGCTCTGGAAAAGTCAAGAGTGTCAGAATATTTAGTAAATATAATCAAGAACTACCTTAATGAAAGGTATGTCCAGGTGACGAAGCCTAAAGACCTGCAAACCACAGCAGGAGTACCGCAAGGATCCGTACTGGGACCAACATTATGGAATGTTCTATATAACGGGGTTCTGGAAATTACCTATGGAAGTAAAGTCAAAGCTATTGCGTATGCAGATGATCTAGCGCTACTGATTCAGACTGAAACGAACTGGGACTTAGAAGATATAGTGAATAAAAGTTGTAGGAAAGTATATGACTGGATGAGGGAACAAGATCTCGAATTGGCTACACATAAAACAGAAATTGTAATTTTAAAACGCCCAAGAAACGACCCAATCTAAATTTCATGGTAGGTAGTACAAGAATAGAGCCGACAAATTGTACGAAATACTTGGGCATACACCTGGATACAGGTCTTAGATATACCAAACATCTTAGTAAAATAGTCCAGAAAGCAGAAGGAAGGACCACTGCATTATCAAAGATCATGCCAAATATCGGCGGACCAAGCAGTCATAAAAGAAGAATGTACCTTTAGGTAGTGCATTCTACTGTTCTGTATGGTGCCCCCATATGGTACGAAGTTTTGAGAATAACAAAGTATAAAAACATGCTGGAAAAATCACAAAGAAAACCCCTCTTGAGACTAACAAGTGCGTACCGGACTACCTCGACAATTGCCCTTCAGGCAATATCAGGTACGCTCCCCATTCACCTCCTAGCCAAAGAAAGAATGCTATTATATGCAAATGATTACGGCCACTTGCCCCACATAAAGTCTGAAGTAAGAAGACAGATGTACCAAGAATGGCAAGGTGAATGGGAGGCACAAATCGAAAAGGCTCAATGGACCAAAAGGCTCATTCCAGATGTGGTGGCCTGGTCTGCATGTAAGTATATAAGATTAAATTATTATTTTACACAGTTCCTCACCGGCCATGGTTCCTTTAGATCGTATACGTATGTTATCAAGAAGACAGTAGAAGACCAATGTTCAGAATGCAACATCAGAGACGACGCTCAACACTGCATATTTGTCTGCAGGCTCTTTGAAAGAGAGAGATTGATTCTAGAAACAAGGTTAGGAGAAATCTCCATTGATAACGTTATGGAAAAATCTTTGCAAAGCAAAGATAACTTTAATTTGGTGGTCGATCTGATAACCGGAATTATGAAGAAAAAGAAGACGCTTGAGAGAGCGAGAGAGGATCAAGGTGGATAGACTTGTACTGGATTGATGGGACTAAACTACGGACGAAGTATATATGTGTTTGTGTGTACTATGTATGTTTAAATGTCTGTATGTGTAAATATGTGTATATTTTAAGCATGACATCATATAGATAATTATTTGCCTGTTGTATACATTGTTTTCTTTTCTTTTTTCTTTTATCTTTTTGGAAAGTTATCTGAGCCGTATTAGGCTTGACAGACTGCCCCGCTGCACTCGAAGTTACATCCGCCAAGGAATTTGTACCGTGTGCACCGGGGGAGAAGGGGGTGGACTTTAGTTGGTAGGCAGTTAGCCAGAGGGTGCCCGTAGGCAGGACTTCTTAGGGGGAAATGCATGGGGGTAAACTCTTCCTCTCTGAATCCAACACACGCTTAGCCATCCTTAAGTGGACACGGCTAGGTACGGTATTTAGAATATTTACCACCTCCTCAAAAAAAAAAGTAACGAGTACTTTGTAACGAATAGTTACTTTTTCAACATCACTACTCCAAACGGGGTTGAGCAATTGAGCATGCTAAATGCTTGTCGAGCTTTTCGTATCCTCATATGAATATCGTCTTCTGTACCTCATTTTTCTGTCATGGCACCTCCAAGATACTTAAAGCTTTCCACATTTTCAATCTGCATGTTGTCGATAGTAAATAGCGTGTTGTTCCTTGCATTCATTCTCATGAATATGGTTTTACTAATATTGATTTTCAAACCTATTTTATTTTAAAACAAAACCAAATTATATAATTCTCCTTGCAGCATTCATTTTTTAGAAAAAAAAAATAACAATTAGTGCCTGCGAGCCTTTTATTTTTTCATAAATGATGGCACAGAACTTATTTAATTTTTAATAGCTATCTATAAATGAGCTTTCAAAGCAGATGCATCGTTAATTAATGTATTTACTGAGCATACACCCTTCCAGGAAATCTAGGTCTAGCCTTTATTTGCCATCTTTGTTCAGAAATAATAATTACGAACTATGTATATTGCTTAGTAATTACCAGATGGTGTACTAATCATCAGATAGAACAATAGTTAAATATTAAACAAGTAGTTCAGCAGGAATTCTGATGTACAAATTTACATTTTGAATTATTACCTATCAGAGCTGTGTTTATTTTCGACAGGTAGTAGTTATTCCTGCAAAAACTGCATAAGAAAATGGTTGAATTATTTTATAAACCTCATATTTATGTTTTCTGTAGGTAAAGTTAATTTTTAAATTAAAAACACTTTACTAATGTTAAAGTATTTATATCGGTTATTTATGGGTTTACGTTTAATGTAATTATAGATGCATAAGAGTGGATATATTTGTAATTAATTACATACCTTTATGGACAAAAATATGGGATATTTTGACCATACTAAATCAATTGTTTCCTCTCGATGTCTGTTGTTAACACGTTGACGGACAGTCTTCAAATGTATAAGCAAGTGTTGTGACACTATATGTATTTTGCAAAGTAGAATAGGGAAAAATGCAACATTTATAGACGTTGTGTCACATTACATCAATGGAAATTAGACGTCTATATACGTTCTGTCCGGAAACGTGTTAAGTAGCCATCTATTCCCATTTGTCGTCTTACTTTATCATTTCGAACTCTTTACCAGCGGGATATACCTAAAGATCTAAACACATTCATATCTACAGCTTTATTTTTTTTCTGTTAGATATTATTTATTTATTTCTTCTTTCGGTTATTACTCCAAAAATATGTTTAACGTAAAAAATAGGTATTTACTGAATAACCGTTGAATTTGGCTACAAGAAACAATTTCAGGTATACCTCGAATGTTATGTAATACCGGGTGTGCCATTTAAAATAGGAATCTTATTCAAGGTGGCATGTAGACCAAATTCAACTAAAATATAAAACACACTGTGATGGAAAATCAATACAATTAGAAGATAGATAAAAGAAAATAAAACGGAGATCCTAAGAAAAAAAGTAGAAAGGGCATTAATCAACAAAACAATGAATAATAAGAGCAGAATCATGCTCAAGATAGACAATAGAAATCAAATTGTTTCAAAAAAAGAAGGAAAATAATGGATTAGAGATGTTGATACAATAGTCAGATGCAGGTCATAAGATGCAAAAATATGCACAGGTACAACAAAAAAAAGTACAGTACCTGGCCAAATTATTAGAACAAGCAAGGAAAAATTTACTATATGAAATTATTTGTCTCATGATTATGAATATATTTAAAAAATATTGTTTTGTTCCTTTTTTGTGAATATTAACTCTTAAGGTGAATATCCATTAGGTTCGCTGCTCCGCCCTCGCTGCGACTGTTCCAATCGATACGGCATGCGCTCCTTTATATATAAATTATCCATGAGTGTCCATGAGGTTCGCCGCTCCGCGCTCCTGAAACTGCTCCACATAGTGGATACGTTGGCGCTCCTGGACCATGCAACAGTGAGCGCTCCACCTTGGCGCTCCAATCGGTGGCGGTTTATATATAGAGGAGCGCATGCCGTATCGATTAGAGCAGTTTCAGGGAGCGCGGAGCAGCAAACCTAATAGATACGCACCTTAAAGTTAATACATATTCACAGAAAAAGAACAAAACGGTTTTTTTTCAAATATTCATAATCATGGTACTGTACATAACTATGTAATGTATTGTATATTGTACATACACATAGCTTCAAAAGTTATGCATCACTTAAAATTATGCTAATTTTCATAGTTGATTTTTTCGTGAACAGATTAACGGATTCCGCTAATTTTATTCTGTTAGATTTTTCTTTGCTGTTTACACAGGTGGGCTAAGTTTTACTTAAACTTCTCTTTTGAACTTATACCGGGTGGAAGAAAAGATATGTTCTTCTAATGTTAAGTTTGAGACACCCTGTAGGGAGGATGAGGTATAAGTGTGGGTATGCATCGAAATCGTATTATAGCCTTATGTTTTATGAACATTTTGTTTTTTGACTGTCCCTAATATCTTAACCCTCCGTTAGTCGCGCGGTCTACAATCGTAGACCACTCTCCTTTAAGTGGTCGCTAATTGCAGAAAACTGCACATACGCCCCCATCCCGCTTAGTAGCTGTCACTAATATTTCCAACTTACTCTTATATATATACGGGGTGTCATATCGGCTGACGCCGCATCCCCACACCTAACCGCCATCTATTTCTATCCTGGGCATCTTCCTCTTCCAAATCTCGGTGTTCCATGGCCTTCCTTATCGTGTCATTCCAGGATAGTATTGGTCTTCCCCTTTTCTTCCTACCTGGGGGTTTCCATTTCAGGAGTTTCTTTGGCCATCGTTGGTCGTCCATTCTAAGTAAGTGACCGAACCATTTTAGGCTTCTTCTCTCGAGCCTGTCTACCGCTGTATCGTGTGCCTGCATTCTTCTTCTTATTTCTTCGTTACGTATTCTGTCCAATCGGAAGATTCCAGCACTTCTACGTACGTAGTCCATTTCCACAGCATTGATCCTTCTTCTGGGCTCTGCTGTTAATGTCCAGACTTCGCTTCCATACATAAGTACCGATTCCACAAATGTCTTCCCTATTCTAATTTTGTAGTTCTGGATATATTTTTATCCCACCACACGGAATTCAAGCAACCTACTACCTTCCTACTTTGTTCAACTCGCCTTTGAATTTCTTTGTTGCCTAGGCCTTCTCTGTTTATTACAGTTCCCAGATATTTGAATTCTTCAACCTGTTTAATTGATTGATTGATTGATCCAACTTACTCTTCAGTTTGCTAAACGCCGCCGATCTGTTTGCATTATTTTTTTACCATTATTCAAGGAGCACTGGTCTACAACCGTAGACCGCGCGACTAAGCGCGTTTGTTTTTAGTTGTATAAAGCTAATATGTAGCCTACTGTGTATATATAACCGCAAATTGAATATGGGTCAACTATACCTTTCCTGCTAAGAGGACTTAGACGACGAGCTCGCGTACTGCTCGGAGTTCAAGAAGTCGTACCCCCTCCCCCTAATATTCCAACAAATTACGTGGGACGATGTTTTATTTGTGCACGAATTTGCAATATGTCAACAAGAAGGGCATGCCAAAGATGTGACAAATTTGCATGCAAGGATCATCTTAGGGATACTTGCACTGAATGTTTGACGGACTAAAATTGTGCCACTTTTACCATTTAATAGTTTTGTTCTTTTTTTAATTTCTAGTTCTACTCTTTATTATTCATCCCTATTAGTCATTCTATTCAAAGATAAAATTATTTGTGTTTTTTACTAAGTGGAGCTTATTTTTGGGACCATTTTCATTTACTTGCGAATAAAGACCAAAAATCATAACCTCGTCCTTTAATTTTACCACTGTCAAAATGAGAAAACACAAGGAACAAAACATATCTAATATCAAAGTACGGACCTAAATAAACATGTTATTAACCATTAATTTGTTAATTTTGTCAAAATCCGGTATTATATGACAAAAACTATTGGTCTACAATCGTAGACCGCGTGACTAAGCTCGTCAGCAATAACCGCGCGCCTAACGTAGGGTTAAGAAGCCAAAAAATTAGACGGTTTTATTCTTTAACATAATGTGTTTTAACTGAAACAAAACTAAATTAGCAATACAAAATAACAGTTAATCAACCTTTAAAACAGAAAGGCACATAACGTTAACAATTCTGGTTGACACCTTAATAGTTTAGTTGTCGACCAAGTGAGCGGTATGTACAGCGCAACATAAGAGAGATAAGATTGTTTAAGGGAGGTTCTGTGATGTTTCGGGGTGGAATTTCCTTGACAGAACGTACGAATTCATTAGGTGTCTAAGTGGAGGCTCTTTAAAGAGCGAGATGTACATTGCATAGAGAACTTTTTGTGAATACTTTGTTCCTTTCGCAGTATATATAGGAAATAATTTCATCTTAGTGCCCCAAAAGAGAGATCCTCCTCACGTATCGCATGTCGTCAGTTAAAACACATATTAGAGATTAAATCCGTGTAGTTTCTTTGTTATTAGAGATATCAGAGAAACTAAAAAACCAAATGTTAACAAAATATGAGACTATAACAAAATTTCGATGAATACCCACCTCTGTACCTTTTCCTCCCTACAGGGTGTCTTCAACTTTTGTTTCAGTTAAAATACATACTCAAGAATAAAAATGTCTATTTTCTTTATTTATAAAGATATAAGTAATCCTTTAGATGTCATCCGTAAAGAATCCGTTAACATGTTCATGAAAAAATCAACTACAAAAATGAGCATAATATTAGGTGATGCATAACTTTTGAAATTATGTGTATTATGTAGTATTCCAACAGAATACGAACCATTTCTAATTATTTATTTAAGGGGAAAAGACACCCCTTTATTTAAGTACGCTCCTGTACTACTCGGCCAGTTATTTACTCAATACTTAAATTTAGTTACTTTTTGGTGAAGCTGGCCCTTTCAATCCATTTTCCTTTATCTGCTTGGTTGTCACAAATTCTTTTTGATCTTAGTAATGTGAGGTAGGTAAATAATATATAGAAACACCACAGTCAACAGACTAAATTTGTGAAAGATCTAAAATGTCAGCTTTGGAATTCTGTTTGTATAAACGAAATAACCCAAATACTAAACGCAAGTTGCTAATAAACATACATTAAATAATATATTTAAAAAAAAATTAGTAATATGATGGTAAAAAATTGTATTTCTTTAATTGAACTTACATTATTTGTAACTAGTCAAAAAAGAAAAATGAGGTATAGAAAGTTCACAAATATAGTGCCTTCGTTATATTAATATCCTCTTAAAAATAATAGTAGAAAAAGTAAATTAAAGTGCCTTGCTAAGGCACATCGATTAATATATCGCTTATACTATCTGGGTGACTTTAAAACGATACTTCCGGTTGCAAGTCTAAAACCGGAAGTCCAAGGTCAAATTTTTCATCTTTAATATTCGTCGGACGGCATAGGTACAATTGTAACATTTGAGTTTTCAAATTGTGATAACTTTTTTTTTTCAAATATGTAGAGACTTGAACTTTTGTGACATCTCTACATTTATCCAGTAGATTATGTGAGCCGAATATAACAAAAAAATCTTTATTCAATTCCCAGAAGGAGGCTTAAATAGTTCCTACCCCGATAATCGACGGCATAGGTACATTTGTACCTTGTACATTTTTTTTAATAAATGATTTAAAAAACAATACATTTTGTATTTTTATGATAGCTTATTTGTTTGTTATAAACATTCTTAAATTACTTACATCTATATTTTTATTTTATTATACACCTCAGTGAGTTGGTGAGGAAAATACCTACCAGAATAATACGAACCCTTAAATTTGGTGAGGAAAATACCTGTCGGATTATATGGTTTTACTTGTTGGTGAGGAATTTACCTCCGCCCGACGAGTCGATGTGAAGAATGAACATTTTGGTTACTTTCGGTTGGCTTCGCAAAAGAAGAAGGATATTTGCTGCATGTTGAATAATTTATCGTCGCTATGTTTATGGTGGCGTGTCGAAATTTTAAGTTGGTCGACTATTTCAAGTGCAGTTCATAAACACAAATGTATTAATTCCTGTGTTCCGTTTTAATCTGAATGGACCTGTATATAAGTTATTTATATTGAAAATCGCTGTAGTAAATAGAGTACAGGGAAAAAGTGAATCTCAATTATAGTCTTAATAGATTTGGAAAAAGCATACAATAGCGTGCCAATTTCACAGTTGAGGAAGCCAATGACCAATTTGTAAGTAAATGCAATTCTTAATAAGGCTACTTCAAAATATTATGGGGAGAACTGTCTAAGAATTAAAATAGGAACAAAAATTACCTCTTCGTTTAAAACAACTAAAAGTTTGAGACAAGGATGTAGTTTATCATCCACCCCATTTAAGATTTATCTGGAAATATTCTCACAGAAGACAGCGAGGAAATGCAAAACCATGTGTAAAACGGAGGAATAACAGAATATTTTTACAGTGTTCTTTAATATGGCACAATATATCGCTGTTGGGTGTGAAAAGGGGAACAAGTTATAAAAGGTAAAAAATTTTTACCAAAAAAAAATGATTATATTTTACAGATGTTTACAATGTTAATCTACTTGAAATTTGTTTTTACATGTACTTTTTCTATATAGTTTAGAAGTTTCTTAGTATTTGGAAACAAAATATGCTTAAAGCGATATTTGACGGACTTATGTTCGGCAGTTTTTCTGGATGTTGCCCAGGCTTTTAATAAAGTCTTGCATGATGGGCTAAAATACAAATTGAATTTAATTTTACCTAAAAACACAGCCAATTACTAAAATCGTATATTGGTGAAAGACTGTTTAGAATAAAATACGAAGACTGTTACTCTGAATTGAGAACAATTGGTGTTGGAGTACCCCAAGGTTGTTTTTAGGTCCATTACTTTATCTGCTGTATATCTACGATGTACCAGTATTAGATACAACCACAACTGCTACGTTTGCTGATGACACAAATATATTAGCAGCTGATTATGATGAAATTGAAGCAAAAGTAAAATTCCAAGAGACACTCAATGAGGTTAATGTATGGACCAAGAAATGGCGTATCAAACTCAATGAGACTTAATCAGTAAATGTAGATTTTACCAACAAAAAAAAAATAAATAAGACACCAATAGTATGTTTACAATGATAATCTACTTGAAATTTGGTTTTACATGTACTTTTTCTACATAGATTAGAAGTTTTTTGCTGAGTATTTGGAAACAAAATATGCTTAAAGCGATATTTGATGGACTTAGCTTTTTTTCACAAATACGCACATGAGTAGTTACCCCCTTTGTAATTGAACATAAGAATGATAATACAGGATAATGGAACATTTTAGATACAAACTCACTTAAATGCAACATGTATTTAAATATAAAAAACATTAATAACTCTAACCACTCATCTAACTTAAATATTCTTCAAACTTTTATTCGTCGTCAGAAGTTGATGAATCCGGGAGCAAATCAGCTAAGTGTGTATCTTTGGATAGAATCTTGTAAAAGTCCCAGAATGATTCTCATAGTATAGACAAAAGTCTATCAGGTGCTTTTTCTTTTCTAACAGACTTTTTATATGCCTCCTTGGGTAATAAATAATTTATAGCCGCTTTTCCCTTTTTTCTAAATCTAGATCTTGAAATGTTCTTCTTGGTCAAAGGACAACTTGTATTGAAACTTTTTAGATTTCTAATATAGTAACCAACGAAACTGTCTCCAGTTTATCTTGTTATCCTTTTAGTATCAGTTTTGCGGTTAACTAGTATGGAATTAAATAAGCCACAAAAATTAAGAAACGCAGATCGCTGCATTTCTGTTACTAATAATTGACGTTTCTTACCCTATTTGCGGAATTAGTTGAGCACAATGATGTAGATGTTATATTTGACTACTAAAATATCAAACAATGTTAACTACAAAAACATGAAGTGTCATAAAATGCGAGAAACTGTTTTGAAACGTAATATCGGCAAACAAATTTGTGATTACGGAGGCAAAATAAATTACAATAGAAATCTGTAAATTTATATAGTATTATTATGGTTTCTTTGACATATGGTAAAAATTATTACAGGTTATTGTTATTCTATAGAGAAAAAAATAGAATTTTTTATAATAATGACCTGATAACGCTTTTTGATATTACGGATATATATTTTTTGTAACCGTTAACGTCGCACCTGATAATAATAGTTTTACTACAGTGTTAGCACTGATGGGTGAAAATGTAAAAATATAATTTCCCTAAAATGTTGAGAAAATTTCACTGATATTTCCCCTTCCTTTCAGGATATCCTTTAAATTAAATTCGCTGATATTTTCAAAATTTTCAGGATATCCAATGCAGCACTAACCCTGTATTATAAAAAATGTTTTAAGTGCATTTAAATAAAAAAACTTTATTTTTCTAATAACATACAAATATTAAACTTATGAAATGTCTAAATACTTATACTGCCGTGCTAAGCCCAAAGGCGGTAACTGATTTTTTATCGAAAATGAGATTTTTGTATTTTTAGGTAGAATAGGGTATTTAGTATATATTTATAAAGTCTTTGGAGTTGTAAAAGCATTATATTTTAAATAAAATTGCAATTTTGTTAGCGGTATCTACACTTTTCAGTTAAAATACTAAGCCATTTGGCGGTAATTGTTAAATACTATGGCGTTTTGACGGTATCTGCTACAGTTGCCGTCCATATACCTTAGCATATTGCACTTACCGCTAATCTACTTTAAAGAATGCTACGCCTACGTTTAGAAACCGCCAAATCGCCTTAGTATTACGAAGTAAATTCGGCCTAACTTTACAAGGTTAAATTATTGTGTTAGTTAAAACAGTTGTGTTAGTAAAAGAAATAATTAGCGAGGATGATGAGAACTTTTCGAGATTATTATATCTATTGAAATGTATTTTCATTTTTGTTTATAGTGTTTCAAGGATTAACCAATTATGTTGTCCTAAAAAATATGACTCTGCTCCAAGTGGATGATTTATATCTTGAATTAGGCAGTAAGAGATTTTCACGTTTAAAAATATTCCTTTTTTTTAAATTAGGTTTTAAAAACTTAATAATATGTCCACACGCTGTCCACAAGCATTTTTAGAAAAAGAGACTTAAACTATTTTGTTTTTTTTTTAGAAAATCAAGTAGAGTCGAGTAAGAGTTGTGAAACACGAGGTGAAACCACTGTAGACAATATTATAGAAAGAGGATAATTTATTGTAAAGTAATTACAAGAGATAAAAAAAATTATGTTCAGCCTGTACAGACGCAAGGTTTGTTTCATACTTAAAGTTTTCTGTAATTAACCCTTTGTTGGTCGTACATGGGATTAGCAGTCCCATTGATTGAATTTTTTTTTAAATACAAGCTATTATCATTGTTTAACTAGACAATATCTAGTAGTCTAGTTATACAATGCTATTATAAATAGATAAAAGACATTTGATTATATTTTAATCATAACATATAACTAGTTTGTACAATACAACTAATAAAATGTTAAAATTTGCCCTAATTACATTAAGTAATAGTATTTTAATACCCAATATGATATTGTGAAATACCCAATAATATAACAATGCATAATAATATTAGGGTAGGTGTCTTCTATCATAAAAATGTTAAAGCTCTATAATAACATGTCGTAAATAAATAGCGAACCTTTGTCGCTAAGAATATAATGGCTGAAAATAGAAAGTGAAAAGTATGGTTTACAATCACATTCACAGTTCAAGAATTCTTTAAAACGCTTAGCATCAGCAGATAACAATCTGAAGGGATTGTGTTTTTTCCTAGTATAAGTACTGTTTCGCCTAAATTATTAGACGCACTATAAAAGATTTTATAAAAAATGTTAATTATGAGGTAATACCATTGTAATACTAAATAGGTTTTTCGGTATGTACCAGACACAAGGTATGTTGTTCGGTTGTCTATTTAATTGTCTATATTGAGTCACAAATGGAATATTATTATTAATGAACCAATATGTATTTATTGACTCTTGAAAGAAAACAGATATAACGACAACTAAATATTGTCAATTTGTTGTTGTCATATCGTAGCTCAACAAAATAATAACATTTAATAGTACTTTAATTCTTTCAATTTAATAAACTTTAATACACAGAAAAGCTTTTTGTTTCATATCAATCACAACTGTAAACCATATATACCGCTAATAGGCTTAGTATTATAGTAAGTTTTGATAAAATGTTTTAGCGGTATCTACCTCTTTTTATATAAAACTTTGTTTTAAAATATAATTAATGGTTCCCTTAATAAACTGGGGCATATATCCATGCATTAAATCTATTAGCTAGTCCATAAATCCCTAACGGGCCAAAATTGTAGCATTCAATTTTGAAATCGATTTTGCCACCATTTTTTTAAATGTAAGTTACCGCCTTTGGGCCTAGCACCGCCTTTGGGCCTATAATAGGTACCATCTTTAAACGTCTTCCTTGAAGATTCTAGTAAAAGAAGTGATATTGGTCTTTAATTTTTGATCACAGAGTTCAACTAAACCTTTTAACTTTTTATTATTAATCGTTAACGGTTTGCCATATTTTCTTCTTGGCACAAGTTTGTTAATTGAAAATGTTCGAAGTTGCCTTCTCAGTGTTTTTAATTTCGTAAAGTTGTCTGATTTAAAATTATATTTGAAATAACTGTGTGCAGTGTCTTCTTTTATAAAATGTATATTTTAGCCAAACTATGTGCAACCATTTGACAACATTTCCTTCAATGTCAGTTTTTTATTTTTAATCATTTGAATTTGAAGTTCTTTAAAATTCAAAATGTCTTCCTGATCTATTTCAACTACTTCGTATTTTGATTTCTTTAAAGCCATTTTAATCACTGTACATATACCATCCCGATGGATCATAAATTTCCAAGCCTTTACTCGCGTTTTCGATGTGGGCATAGACCATATCACGTTCCATTTGGGAATATCTGGGCTCAAAAAGTAACTGGTCGATTTTTGAAATATTTAGTGTTTCAACAGCAAACAGAAACATTTTGGCCCGAACAAGTTTCAGACATAAAAGCGAAGTCTTTCCCAGTAACTTCACTTTTCATTGTATTTGTAAGGCAAGAGGCTACCTCAGAAGATCCACGACCGGCTAGTGCTTCGTGTCATACAAAGTTTTGTGCTACGACTGGACATTTTTCTGTTAAACACTGACAAAATCAAAATATTAAATAATTACGACAAATGTATACGTAACCGGCAATAAGAGAATAACATATTGTTTCTTTTAACTTCGGCAAAACTAAAAAATGTAATGAGTAATCAGATTATTGTAATCATGTAATCATGTAATGAGAAATCAGATGGTAGAATCGAAAAATATCGAAAATAAACAAAGGTATTTAGCTATCCAGTATCAAAATGACGTTTTTTAAACAAATACGAATTATAATAATAACGCTGTCTACAATTACAGCTTAAAATATTAGTGTCAATAAACATTAACAGTCGATAACTGTTTTTGATGTATCACAAAATTCACTATGAAATAACGTTATCACCTCTTAGATGTTTTTGACATGAACAATTTTTTCACAATTGGTAGTTAACGTTTAATGTATTTTGTAATCTGCTGCAGATAGAGATACAAGTTTTTGTTACTAAATGAAGTCGAAAACGGTGAACTCGATTATAGATATATCTCAATTTCACAAAAAATGTAGATAACGTTGTTTGACACTAAACCCTCGAAATTTTTTCTTATTTTCTTTTCTAGTAGACTATGATCCGTATGGCACTCAACATGTGTATGGCCTGGTATTAAAAATGGAGAGATGAAAACCCCTCAAAAATCGATGGTAAGACGTTATGGGACTAGCTCTGTCCCATAACGTCTTACCAGATATACGACGAAGCGCAAATATACGACGGACATGCAAGGTGAACAATATTAATAACTGGATAAAAAACAGAAGAGTAGAATGGAATGACCACATAAGCCGAATGGCAACAAATAGAGTAGTAAGAACGCGAGACACGGTTTCCCAATAGGAAGACGATCAGTGGGAAGACCCCGAAAACGATGGAATGATAAGTTACTGGAGACACATTGAAAAAACAAACAGAGTCATATTTACACAAAAAGAAGAAGAGAAGAAGAAGAAGAAGAAGAAGAAGAAGTAAACTTTTATTTTGCAATAATAATCACAACTAGATACGTAGTGCATGCTGATTTATAGGTTGTCTAAATTGGATTGCTCGTTACATTAAAAGCTAACCGTAAATAAGGGGACAAGTCAAGCTGTCTCATTATTCACTAATAGATATACTAATAGAGGCAATGACAAAAGAAATATGCTAACATGTCCTTTTCTACACTAAACTTTATGTGCTATTTTGTGAGTGCCTCTTTTGGAACAGTCAACCTAATATATAGGTTTACCTACATTGACTTGCCTCTTTTTATCTACAATTAAAACATATTTTTTAACCTATGTATATTTGAGTTAATCCCATTTTCATCAAAAATGTGACTTGTCCCCTTTTTCACGACCAACAGCGATATAATAATGGGCAATGACGAATATACCTGATTTAGATATAGACGATAAAAAATCAAGTATGTAAAAACCTGCAATTATTAGCGGGTAATTTTCAATAATAATAAGTTTCACAAAAAACTTATGACGACAGATATGGATTACTTAAGACCAATTTGTGGTAAATCTAAAAAGATTCAAAAACGAGCAAATACATGACAAAAGTTTAGCTGGATCGTAATATTAAACGAGGAGATTTAGAAAAGAAAGTTGACATCGTACGGACACGTGAAAAGGATGCCAGAATACAAATGTTTTTGATTTTTTAGCTCTTTTACTGCAGTAAAATACATACATACATAATAAAAGTTTTACCTTTACTTTTTCGACTTAATCCACAAAAAATTGTGTAATCGTAATCTTTTCAAAAATAATAACTAAATACATTACATGAAATACGTTAATTAATGAACCACATACAATAAATATGACTATACCTATACATATTTTAAAACTACGTGGAAGAATAATTAAACCGTTTTTAACGAGATTGCCTAACTTTTAAACTAATTAAAATTAACGAACTTCGCTGCTAACATTTCTAAAGATTTAAAAAAATTTCATGTATGTAATCCCTTAATGCCTTATCCATGTAACTGTGTGACATCACGGGAATATCAAAGTTGACATATATACTGACAAAGTTTTATCCCTGACTCGTCCATACGTTCAAGTGATTACCTGATTTATATCATATCTGCGTTTGTAAAAAGTTAATAGGCCCTAGGGCGTTATATCGTACTTAATAGACTTCGCAATAATATCATTATTTGTCAAATAATAAACCAGTAGGATTTTAATATTACTTATCGGACGTCGGACATTTAATGTCCGACTGGTATATTATTTGACAAATAATGACATGATTTCGAAGTCAGTTACGTATGATATAATGCCCTAGGGCGTTATTTTTAAAAACAACGCCCTAACGCCCTAAGGCATTAAATTTAAATGGCTAGTTAAATACTGTCAAGTTGACAAATAACAACCTAAGTAAATCTATGGTTACCACAATTACGTTACGACTATTGCTGGCAAATGTACATATTTTAAAACTAATTAATTCAAAATTCACTCAAATTTTTGGCATATAAAAAATAATTTAGTCGGACATTAAACGTTGAAGGCACCGCAGGTATTATAGATGATAACGATTTCGGTCAACGTATATCCCTCGGACCAAAGGCCCTCGGTATATACAACATTGATCTCAAGCGTTATTATCCTTATAATACCCTTGGTACCTTAATAACTATAACAGAAAATACAAAAACATAATAAGTACATATTTTATAGATTTATTAAAAATAACATCACAAAAAACTTATTTGGAAAATATTACAAAATGTGTATAGAAATATAAAATTACAAAATATTTTTCTTAAATTTATATGATACTACTTTGACAAATTCTAATCTATTTATTTTACATTCTCTTAATTCTAAAATTTTTTCATTTAGAAAATTTATTTTTGCTTTTCTTTCGGCAACTTTTTTTTTGGTGTCGAAACAGAATTCATTTTAATATAGGCATTTATTTGAAATTGTAAAATTATATCAATAAAATTATTAATGTTGGGATGAGGGCAGTAGAAAGAAGAATTATACTTGGAATGAACACTTTCGCATGGGTTTGTGTTTCTTTGTAAGGATGAAGAGTGCTCAGCCCAAAGATGTGGAGGAAATGTTGAATTTTCAGATATGTAATTATCAACAAGATAATCACAAAATTGGGTGACTCTTTCATCGACTGGTTTAATTCCTGAAAAATTTATAGCAAAAAAGTCGCTAAGAACTTCAGGATAAAAGAATGAAAGACCAAAAATATAAATAAGAAAATTCGTAATTTCGGTTGAGTTAACACCTTTTTTCTGGTATCCTGGTGCTAGTCCCAGTGCTTGTACCTTTCTGTACCATGCCCGTCTCAAATATAAACGACATCCATGAAGATCTGCTTCAGGAAATGCCATACGAATACCATTAGGAATGGAAATTTCAAAGTCTGAAGTTGTTACTTTAGATTAGAGGATAGAGGACAATTAATTGTAAAACATTCTGCTATGATATATTTAAAAGTAAGATAATATGAAGACGACTTTTTATCTTGATGTAAACAAAAGACAAGAGGAATATATTGTCCATTTTTCAAGCCATGTATACTAAACAATTGAGTGAAAGAACGAGGACAGTATGCAAAAGTTCCGTCAACATACCAATTGGAAACAGTCGAAAGAAAACGAAGATTTGAAAAGCATGTTAATATAACAATAAAAAATTTTCATTTCTATTTGTAATAATAGAAGATAAATCAAGAGCTTGATGAAATTCAAATATATATTTTTGGGAAGTTTAATTAAAGAATTAGTGGTTCTAGCATAATATAAATTTTGTCTCACCTTATTGATATCATTGATAGTAAATGTCTCTGTATTTGTCTTGTTAAGTTCTTTACAGATGAGCTTCATTGGTTTTTCGCTGAGATCTTCCACAGCTGCTCTTTTTATTGGATTGCTTACGGCTTTTCTATTGTAAACTTCGGCCGACAGCTTCTCATGGTTATGATCTAATATTGATTCAATTATCGTATTTTCACATCCCTGTGTTTTCACAAATGCTTTGCAGGTTTTTTTAGTACATTAGTACATATTTAGTATGAACAAACAAAAAGATTAAGGTAAAAGTACCTATTCATGGAATCGTTAAGAAGAGGTAAGAATCGGAATTGGAAATACCCAGAAAATCTGGCTATTAGATTGTCGGAACAAGTTTCTTTTCTAAAAAGAAATATGTCATACTGTGAAATATTTATGTTACCATATTTTATGTACATTTTAGTACCTATTTAAATTATGAATTGGCAACATTGTCTCATTATACAGAGATTAAGTAGACAAAATATCAGCCTAAATATTTAACAAACCGGAGGCATTTCGATTGTACCTGGAAGGCATTTCATGTATGAAAATATTTACCTGAAAAAGTGGGAGGCATTTCGATAACGCCGGACTCGATACCTAGAACCAAGCTATTCGAAACAGTGGACATCTAAGTTCCACGAATATATTTTTTTTTTATTTGAAACTTGCAATTTTACAATCTACTCTACAAAGGAATATTAAGTAAAACTGATAAATTATGTAATGTTTTGTAGGTGTTGCCTGCCAGTTGCCGGTTCCCCTTATTCACCACTGTATTCACTAACAAAAGTGTCACTCACACAAGTCTTCTGGCCACTGTCTCTTGAGTCTCCGAACTGGTAATGGACGATTGGTAAGCGTGGAAATCAGCTCGTTGTTGTGATTGATACTTCTTTTTCTATGTTTGGTCGCATGCAGTCCTATTACGTCCTTTATAAATGGTATTTTCAAGTCCTCATGTAATGTTTGGTTTGAAATATACTAGGGTGCATTTGCAATGATTCTTAACATTTTGGGGTTTGATGGTTTCATACATATCCACAGTTTTATCCCGTAGGTCCATATAGGTTTTAGTATTATTTTGTATATTGCCAGTTTGTTTTTTAGGGATAATTGTGATCTTCTACCAAGAAGCCAATGAATTTGTCGGGTTTTTAATTGGAGTTGTTGTTTTTTAGCTTTAATGTGCGCTTTCCATGTTAGTTTCTGATCAGGATGAATACCTAAATATTTGACTTCGGTCTTCATTGCGATAACTTGATGGTTTATTGTAACATGTGGACAATTTACATGTCTGTTCGTAAATGTTATGTGAGCCAATTTTTCGTGGTTCACTTTGATTTTCCATTTTTGGAGCCAGTTTTGTAATCGATCTAAATGTGTTTGTAGCTTGTTGGAGGCCACTACTGGATCATAGGCAAGCGCAATTATTTCTGTATCATCGGCAAACATGGCGATAGTTGTTTCGTTAGTAGTTGGTATATGAGCAGTGGATAATAAGTACAAAAATGGTCCGAAAACGCTGCCTTGGGGTACTCCTGCCTTTATGAGTTGGTAGCTTCTGTTATCTTTTTCCGTTTTCACATAGAAATGTCTGTTGGAAAGGCATGATTTTAGAAGTAAGTAAATCTGACTCGGCATGTTTGTTTTTAGTTTGTATAACAGCCCTTGGTGCCAAATCTTTTCAAAGGCTTGCTGAATATCTAGAAATGCTGCAGTGCAAATGTTCTTGTTTTCCAAGCCGTCTCTGATTAAATTTACTATCCTATGGCATGGATAAGTTGTGGTGTGTTTTTCCCTAAAGCCAAATTGATGATTTTTATTTCTGTGTGAACACTGGTATAATAACCAATATATAGAAAATGTTTTTTTAAATAATTTTAGGCTAATCAGCCATTTTTCCGCTGTAATAACGTAAGGGGTGGAACCTCAATATTTGTAAAAAACAATTTAAGCAGAGAGTGTCAGCCTTTGAATTTCATTAACAAACTGTCAATCGAAACGATTATTGAGGTATCTAGTATAACTTTCAGGAGAGACTACTGTCTTATCAATATTTATAGAAGACCCTCTGATAAGCCCGAGGATTTGGATAAGTTTTTCGAGCAATTTACACATTTTTTAACTGTTGCCTATGGTAAATCCTATGGTAAATTTAAGTATGTTATAATTGGTGGTGATTTTAATATATGTCAGTTTGAAAACTTCAGTAAGTCAAAAAAACTCTTTGACATCTTTATTGCTTTTAAGCTCAGCTCATTAATTACTGAGTATACGCGAATTTATACAACAATAAACTATACTAGTTTTACTTCTATTGATTATATACTAACAAAAAAACCAGAAAACACCACTATTTCCAATTTTGATCCGGCACTATCGGATCATCATTGCCAAGTACTTAAATTTGACTTTGGAAACTGCGTTCCTGAGGAAATTTATAAAACTATTGCTGATCGAAACATTAGTGAACACTCAATAGCAGAATTTTGCCAGTCCGTTGAGCGATATAATTATGTTATCAATTCCGAGGAGGACGTAGATGAAATATTCGATAATTTTTTAAATGATTTTTTATGGCATTTTAATATAACCTTCGAAAAGAGGGAGAAAAAAATTAATGTAAATAAATTGGATGGACGTTATAAAATTAAATTCTCTGACCAACTTAATATCAAAAGACAGAGACTTAGACATCTTAACTGGCTTAGGAATAGAACATTTGACATGAATGTCAATAACGAGTATAAATTATTAAAAAAGGAAGTTAGTTCAATGATTTTAAGAGAAAAATAAGAATATTTTAGAAGTAAAATCGATCACTCCAGTAATAAAAATAAAACAGTATGGAATATGGTCAATTGTATTAAGGGCAAAAAGACAGATAATTCTATACCAAAAGCAGAATACAAAAATCAAATAATCAATAATTATTTTGATAAAGCAATGGCTTTTGGTGATCATCTCTCAGTTGCCGTTGTTAATAAGCTTACGGCCCATTTTGGCTCTAATTTCTCACGCAGTTTTACCACCGGTCCACAACTGAACAATAGTATGTTTTTTAATCTAGTTGTAGAAGATGATATTATTGAAATTATTAATAATTTGCCAAATAAAAAATGTTCTGGACCAGACGGTGTTCCGGCTTCGGTGATTAAAGGTTGTAAATCAATTTAGTACCCACATTAGCTAATATTGTAAACATATCAGTTACTCAAGGTAAGTTTCCTTCTAGTCTGAAACTTGGGTCAGTAATTATGCTTTTCAAAAAAGGTGACCGTTTGAATATGGATCATTATCGTCCTATACATTTATTAAGCTTGTTTTCTAAAATAATCGAAAAGGCTGTGAGTAGTAGAGTTGAAAAAATCTTATCGAGTTTCAAACTGATCTGTAATAATCAACATGGTTTTCGTCAAGGATCATCTACTGAGACTAGCTTGGTTGAATGTACTCAATTTATTAGTGATAGGATGGATGAGGGTCATTTTGTTGTATCCTTGATGTTTGACATAAGTTAAGACGTTCGATATAGTTGATCACGTATTCGTTAGCAAAAAACTGGGTTCTTTAGGTATTAGAGGTCCCCTCAATGATTGGTTTATGTCTTTTCCTAAAAACAGGAAAATGATAGTGAAAATTGATGATATACTATCCACTCCGTACGACATAGATATGGGCACCCCACAAGGAAGTGTCTTAGATCCACTAATTTTTTTAATTTTTATTAACGATCTTCCTTCTTATATATCTGAAGGCAAGGTCCTTATATATGCGGATGATATGTGTATAATTCTCTCTGATTTTACAGAAAACGTTTGAAATGAGAAAATTAACATTTTTCTTAACGAATTTTCAAAATGGTGTCATAGTAACAAACTCATGATAAACTATGATAAAACAATCTCCGTCAACTTCCACACTATTCAAAGATGTCCACCGAACTGTAGTTTTTTGTTTAATAATGTTTTAGTAACACCAACCCAGTCAGCAAAGTTTCTAGGAACAACCTTAGCAGTTTGTCTTGGGTACCACAAATAAATATTACTTGTAAAAAATTAAACAATTGCTTTTATCTTCTGTTGACACTAAAACAAATGTTGTATAGGAATACATTATTATCCATTTATTACTCTTATGCATATTCCGGTATTTCATATTTTATAATGTAATAGTATGGGGCCAATCGAGCGATGTTCAGCGAGTTTTCGTTCTTCAAAAACGGCTGATTCGACTAATATTCGACTTACCATTCCGAACTTCATGTCGAGAAACTTTTAGACATTTTAAAATCTTAACAGTCCCATCTATTTACATCTATAAATTAGTTTCATGTGTTTAAGAAGAGATATAATTTGTTGAAATTTTCGGATCTACATTCATACATTACCAGGCATTAAGACAATTTTATTTTGAATAAAATATACCACAATTTTTCAAAAAAATCACCTTTATACTCAGGTATCTCGTTATATAATATGCTACCAGAACAATTAAAGAGCTCAAACTCAACAACTCTGTTTCAGAAAAACTTAAAATATTACTGGTAAATGGATGTTTTTATTCCATTCAGGAATTTAAAGACAGCCTTATGAATTACGTGTAGTGTAACTTATTTATAATCACTGTTTTTTTGTGTTATGTGTGTTTTTGTATTGTTATCTGTGTTTTGACTATGTGTATGTTGTGTATGTTAACACACTATATTTTATATTTACATGTAATTGTAATTATTCTTAGTTTTAAGTTAACTCATTACTTATTATTATATACGTATTATATATTTTGACACGTCCAATCTGTATGTTTACAGCGTAAAAGGACTAAATAAATTTGATTTGATTTGATTTGATTTGATTTGGTATTAAATTATTAATCGAGTTTATACTATTTATTCTATTTTTCAGTATTCGCTTAAATATTTTAGAAAGTATAGGCAGTTGGCTTATAGGTCTGTAAGAGACAGCTTCTGTTAGAGGCTTTCCAGGTTTGGCGATCATGATAATTTCAGCAAATTTCCATTGTGTTGGATAGTAGGAAAGATGAAGAATGACGAATATTAATAAAAGCAGTAAAAGTCCCCAAAACGGGCAATAAAATAGCCCATTTAAGACGACAAAGGAACTGCTATAGGGCGGCTCCATATCCCTGACCCTGTTCAAATCATTCCTGAAAAAAAAACGTGAAAAAAGTGTAAAGGAATGGGTATATCAGTAAGAAACAAATTTTGGTGACGACCAAAATAGTGATCGCACAAGATGAATGACCTCAGTTTTATGATGAGAACACATGATGGTTAATCAAACAGGTTTATGATGGTTAATCAAAAAATTAAACAACTGGAAGTAGACGAAGGTAAAGAAATCAAAGGAACAGACAAGCACCCGTATTTAGGTTTCATAATATTTTAAGCAAGAAAACAACTTGTGAAGATATAAAAAATAGACTAGGACAAACAATAGACTTCTACGAAAATTGAACCCGGTACTGTTGGATCAGAATATCAGTATAGAAACAAAACGAAGAATAATGACACGAATTATCCTCACTTATGCAAAAACAAAAAAAAGTAATAGCAACAGAGATGGAATTCCTAAGAAAAAGTTGCAGAGTTACAATACGAGATAGAAATAGAGAGTAAGAAAATAATGGGAGTGAACTCAGATATAACATACTACAGAACAGAAGAGATTAACGTCTTAGAGACATGTCAGAAGAGAAAACCAAAAACGTTGGATAAACAGATATGATAAATATGATAAATAGAGTGTGACCCGATAGGAAGAACGAACAGAAGCCGACACCGAATATCTTTCAGAGATGAAGTTAACGAAGCAATTAAAGAAAAAATGTCCAGGAACCGGACTAGCAAAACAGAAAGAATTGGAGAGAACCGTTGAGTAAAGGAATATAGTACAAACCGTGTAAATCTTTAGTAGTTATAATATAAGAATTTAAAAAATTACCAATGTATGCATCATTAGCTTGCAAATTATATAAATCGACAGTGTTATAAAAGAAAGTATCGTTTATAGCATTAAACAAATCCTTTTTCGTGTAAAAGCAACTATTGCAGATTCTATCAGTTAATGGAGTGTAAATGTTACGTCTCTTTGCGTGTAGACGACAATACACGCAATAAAGAAAAATAAGGTCATTAAAGAATATTACAAACAGTAAAATCTCAAATCTATGCAATAATATATTCTTTGACCTATTTGACAAAATTGCACGCTTGAAAATAATTCAGGACGCAAATAAAATTCATATTTTAAAATTTCAACTTACATAAATATACAGGGTGTAACGAAAATACAGGTCATAAATTAAATCACATATTCTGAGACCAAAAATAGTTCGAATGAACCGAATTTTCCTTAGTACAAATATGCACATAAAAAAAGTTACAGTCCTTTGAAGTTACAAAATGAAAATAGATTTTTTCGAATTTATCGAAAACTATTAGAGATTTTTTATTGAAAATGGACAGGTGGCATTCTTATGGCAGGAACATCTTAAAGAAGAATTATAGTGAAATTTGTGCACCCCATAAAAATTTTATGGGGGTTTTGTTCCCTTAAACCCCCCCCTCCAAACTTTTGTGTACGTTCCAATTAAATTATTATTGTGATACCATTAGTTAAATTCAATATTTCTACAACTTTTTTGACTCTTAGTATTTTTTTATAAGGCAGTTTTTATCGAGTTACGGCTTCTTTTTTAATATGTTTACATAAAAATTTTATGGGGGTTTTGTTCCTTTAAACCCCCCTAATGTTTGTGTATGTTCCAATTAAGCTTTTACTGCGGTACCATTACTTAAATACAGTGTTTTTAAAACTTTTTTGCCTCTTTTTTTATTTTTTCGAGAAGGCACCTTTTATCAAGATATTACTTCTTTTTTAATATGGTTCAAAATATACCTAAAAATGTAAATCATAAATAAATTTTCATATTATTACCAAGTCTCAATAATCGTACTTAGCCATATACAAATATGTGTTGGATTTGACAAATATTCAAAATACCTCGATAAAAACTAACTTTTCGAAAAAGTACTAAGAGGCAAAAAAGTTTTTAAAATATTGTGTTTAACTAATGGTACTACAATGATAATTAAATTGGAACGTACACAAAAGTTTGGGGGGGGTTTAAAGAACAAAACCCCCATAAAATTTTTATGGGGTGTCCAAATTTCACTATAATTTTTTCTTAAGATACCACTACCATAAGAATACCACATGTCTATTTTTAATAAAAGGTCTCTAATAGTTTTCAATATATTGGAAAAAATCGATTTTCATTTTGTAACTTCAAAGGGCTGTAACTTTTTTTATGTGCACATTTGTACTAAGGTAAGTTAGGTTCAATCGAACTATTTTTGGTCCCAGAATATGCGATTACATGTATGACAGGGCCGTGCTGTGATATGATGCGGTGAGGCAGCCGCATCAGGCGGCATCACAAGGGGGGCGGCATAATCAGTAAAATCAAAATACAAATTGAGCCATTCAATAAATAAAAATATATATAGGACCAAGTGTTAGCCGAAAATATTTAACTTGTGAAGGTTTAACAGAACTTATTTTGACAAATTTGGAAAAATTAGTTCTTGATTTAAAACGGCTGAGATGACAAGGCTATGATAACGGGGTTAATATGAAAGGCATAAGAAAGGGTGCGCAAAACAGAATATTTGAAAAATATCCGAGGGCATTTTACGTGCCCTGCGAATGCTACCTTAGTCATAAATGACGCAGCGTCTTCTTCTACAGAAACAACAACCTTTTTTGTATTATACAAGAACTGTACAATTTTTTCTGGTTTTACAAAGCGTTGGGAAGTTCTGAAAAAAACATGTTTCACAACTAACACTAAAAACGTTGAGTACTACTAGATGGTTAAGTCGAACAGATGCATTGAAACCTCTAAGATTTCAATTTTGTGAAATATATAATGCCTTATTCAAAATAATAGAAGACGTCAACAATGATTCAGAAACTAAAGTCAAAACATGAGGATTAGTAAAAAATATTAAAAATTATAAATTTTATGCGGTGTAGTTCTTTGGCATGCTATTTTATTTCATATAAATTCAGTCTCGAAGATGTTGCAAGCATGTAACTATAAATTTGTCAGATTGTGTAAAAATTTTGTCAGAAACTATGGAAAAAAATGAAAATTTACTGACAATTTGGCTATGACCAAATGAAAATTACTGATAATGAAATAGCAGAAAATCTTGAAAATAAGTTCCGAATTTCCTGCTGAAAATGAATATTGAGGCAAGAGAAAAATGCGTCAATTTGATAAGTGAAATTTTTATATATTTTTAATTTAAATTGAGGGAAATATAAGAAAAGGGAAAGATGATAAAATACTAGAAAATCTTCATTCAATACTCTTCTGAATCGGATATAGAGGCAAATGATTTTCTAGAAGAATTATTGCATGATTTATCCCAAATGATACCATACTCCATGAAACCTTTAGAGGTTTCGAACTATCTGTACCAAAATAACCTAATTTCTTTATACCCAAATATAGCTGTATCACTAAGGGCCGATATTATCTGTCCCGATTAAACCCCGGTTAGAGGAATTTTGTCATGCGAGGTGCATAAAGTACCGGCCCTAAGCATTTTATTAACACTCTCTGTCTCGGTACCTTGGGGAAAGAAGTTTTTTAAAATTAAAAACGATTAAAAACTATTTACGAAGCTCCGTAAGATAAACAAAATTAAAAAAAATAGCACTTATTTAGATGGAGTCTTCACTAGCTACTACTTTAGACTACACCACTCTGATTGACGAGTTTGCCAAAATTAAAATCAAAAGAATAAAATTGTAATTTTCATAAATGTTATTTAATGTTAATACATATTTCATTTGATTTAAAGTATGTTTTGTTTTTAAAATAAAACTTTCGTTCATTTTGTGTAATTTCATTTAATAAAAAAATACTAGTATTAAGTTTCAATAATATTTAGGGGGCGGCATTTCGAAGACTTGCATCATATTGAAAAGATGTACCGCACGGCTCTGATTTATGACCTGTATTTTTGTTACACCCTGTATAATGCTTTATTGCTTCGCCTAATACCAAATAAAGCGTACATTTATCAGATAAAAAATACTTTCATTATATTTTCGCATCTTGTTGGGTATACCTACAGCCTTCTCCTTTGTCAGGAGATACTTAAAAGTAAAATATTTTTTATATAAATTGTGATTTCCCCAAAAGGGCAAAATAATAAATCGACAACAAAATAATTTTTATTAAGAGAACTTCGACCTTGCTAGCGAATTTTTCTTTGTCAATTCTGACAAAAAATCTGAACTCTTGTCATTATCTTTCGCGCGTAATGGATTTCTCCAAGAGTGACAAAATTTTCCGGCTCTTGGCCCCACGATTCGGCTGTTGGTAAAGTGGGCGTTTCACTTACTTCAGATGCTCTCAGTGGCAGAGGAGAAGGAAGGGCTAAGATGCAATTTGAATACGATAATAACTGTATTTTTCGCAGATGAGGGAAGCTCAGATATTTGAATATAAAATCAATACTGGACAATAATCTAAACCATAGCGAAAAAGGCCATTAATAGTCTAAGAGCTAGAGGCGAGAAATCATCGTCATAAGTAATATGGAGTTTGGCATGTGAAATGTGTCTATTGTATGCTGATAATTATGACCCCTTTCAGGCTGACACCTCAGTGGATACAGGGAGTAGCAATAAGGGATGAAAGGGGAAAGTTAACGCAGTCAATAAAGATTTTCACCTTCTATTTTGTTAAACCTCCATCGATTTACATGAAAATTGGTGAGTAGTGAGAGCATACCTCAAGAAATAAAACTGATATGGTGCCAACGTGCGCTTTTACCCTGGGGGTGGATGCCACCCCTTCTCGAAGGTGAAAACTATTTTATTAAAAATAACCCCACTAATCGATAGAGGGACAAATTTTAAGCAAAATTTATTACCTCTAATTATTAAAATAAATCAATAGTTTTTGAGTTATTAAAGATCAAAAATTTGAATTTTTCGTGAAATAAATGCATGATGTAAAGCGGTTTTTCGTAAATAATTCAAAAACTGTAAGTTTTATCAAGATAGTTATAATTAGCAAAATTGAAGATAATAAAAAATAAAAGAGATTTCTTATTCGAAAAACCTTTGAGAATTAATAAAAAGTGAGTTATAGGTGATGGAATGTATATTTTTTTTTTCGGCTAGTACTCAAATCTATGTATTCAAGCTCAAATAACGGGAAAACGGTGCATTTTATAAAATATATTTACTGAACACTTGTCAAAGTACTTAGAAATAGGTATCAAATGAGCTCCCGGAAAAGTTAATACCATTAAACATTATGCTACAAACATTTCTCAAAGTTTAGGCTCCAAAAATTTGGAGCTTAATTATTATATTATTTATATAAGTTTTTAAAATTGTTTTAAGATATTTATATAAAATATAGCAAAAATGTATTTGAATATTATGTCAAATGTGCCAATTATTGGACACCCTCAGTTTCTGTACATATTCAGTTTATACAGGGGCGGTTCTAGACCAAAAAAAGTGGGGGGCAAGGGAACACAACCGGTGAATAAACAAGATAACGTGCCTTTTTAACGAAAATTATAGGTCAAAAATACTGTAAAAACTGAAGGGGGGGGCTGAAGTGAAAAATAAATAATATTTTCAACGAAAAGTTTGATTTCATTTATAAATTCGCAAAGTCCGTTCGTTCGTTCCTGCGTTGCCACCCCTGCAATATCTGGAGCTTATGTACCGATGTCAATGTAGTTTTGTCTCCTGAATCCAAATCTGAAACGGCATTTCGATATTTCAAACCATCTTCGAGATAACCGACCTCAAAACAAGTTGCATCTCGGGACAACAATTTATGATTTTTTAGCAATTTTAGATAGCGAGATAATTCTACAATGGAGACACTGTACGTAAAAATATTAAGGAGAATTTAATATTATTTTAAAAATATATTACTTCATATAAACTGTAAAAGAATTGAAATATTAAATAAATAAATATTACTTATTAATTTTAATGTAAGTAATGTTAAATGGCAGGTTACAAATTTTTGGTGCTGTCTACCCAATGATTTATGTATTATGTATATTATATTTTATAATATACAGTGTGTCTACTTAAGTTGAACACATATATTACGGGACACTTTTTTATTTTTAATTTTACGAAATAAAGTTATAATTCATAAAAAGTTCTGCATCGTCTAAAACCTACGATTCAATCATCAGATAGCAAATTTTATCTATATTATAGGAGGTATTTTAAAAAATATGAATTTTGCTCAAGATTAAAGTACCTTTTTTCACACTGTTCTAATATATGCAATAGTTGTTATTATAATTAAATAATTAATAATTATTATAATAATGTAACTATTATCTACATTCTTCTAATAAAAAGAAAATATTTAATTTTTTTCTCAAATTAGAGATACATAGCAATTATCACTTTCATTTATAACTCTTTTGGTATTAATTTTACGAACAAAAATTATTTTTCATAAAAATATCTGCACGGTCTAAAATCCAAGATGCAATCATAAACATAAGATTACCTATATAAAATTGTATCGATTTTAGTCGATGTGTAAAAAATATTAATTTCGCTCAGGAAATTCGCTCAGTAAAGTGCTTTATAGCTCACAATATTTAAATTGTAGGATATAATTGCACATTAAACATAATTTTTAATTCTAAACAACTTTTCATAATAGCAATTTTCGATATTAGGAATTTAAATACATAAAAAACAAAGTTTTCGTTATAATAATGCTCGCATTTTTAACTTGTTATATTTAAATTGTAATAAAACGAACTTGATAATAAATTATAATCCTAACTTCATTCCCGAAATTCCTTTAAAAATTATTCTGTTAACAAATTTCATAATAAATATATAAATACCGTATGTTTTAATTTTCACTTTTTCTTAAAAACTCGAAACGGTTCTCTTATTTTCATCATCACTTGCTTAGCTTTGATGTTATAAACTTCATCTGGAGCTCACTTGATAGGTATTCTTGAGTACTTTGACAAGTGTTCAGCCCCTGTACAGAAACTGAGGGTGTCCAATAATGGGCACATTTGATATAATATTCAAATACATTTTTGCTATATTTTATAAAAATGTCTTAAAACAATTTTAAAAACTTATATAAATAATATAATAATTAAGCTCCAAATTTTTGGAGCCTAAACTTTGAAAAATGTTTGTAGCATAATGTTTAATGGTATTAACTTTTCCGGGAGCTCATTTGATACCTATTTCTAAGTACTTTGACAAGTGTTTAGTAAATATATTTTTTCTACAACCACTATTCAAAGTGCACTTTTCTGCACGGTTTTATGTTAGCAAACTTGATATTTTCTCACAGTATAAGATATTTGACATTAGTGTGCAGAAAAGTGACGTTTCTGTGCCGCAAAGTGACGTTTCTGTGCCGCAAAGTTCTTTTCTGCACAGTTGACTACCTCATTCTGAGTAACGTTATATTCTGTTTACATCCGTGGACTACCGCATTCTGAGTAACGTTATATTCTGTTTACATCCGTGGTTAAACTTTAGACAAATATATAACCTATAAGACAATTATTATATTTAACTATAGCATAGAAACTAAATTATGGATGTTACAACTGTTTTATTTTATTCTTATTAAACATTTTATAATTATCAAATAACCAATAAGGATTTAGCAACCTGTGCAAGAGACGTCGAATGAAGTAGGTTTTGTGTAAATCCGTGACTGCATAAATATTATATAATGTCAATAATGTGTAATAATTGTTTAAATTTAAACAAATTAAGGCAGTGCATTAATTTTTTAACTGATTTCTGTGTAATTTATTTAGGTATAAGGAATTTAAATTGATTAGTAGGTATTAATTAAATACAGTTTAAAATTTATCACATAGGTACCTATTATAATTAATCGTCGTTTGGAAATTGTGATTTTTATTTTTAGGAAAAACTGTGATTGTAGAAAAAGTATAGTGTGAAACACGTGCAGAAAGATAATTTCTCACTCGTTTGAATTGCGGCACTCGCTTGCGCTCGTACCGCAACTTTTCAAACTCGTGAGAAATTAGTATCTTTCTGCACTTGTTGCACAATATACTATTATAAAATGCACTGTTTTCCCGTTATTTGAGCTTGAATACTTAGATTTGGGTACTAGCCGAAAAAATATACATTCCATCACCTATAGCTCACTTTTTATTAATTCTCAAAGGTTTTTCGAACAATAAATCTCTTTTATTTTTTATTATCTTCAATTTTGGTAATTATAACTATTTTGATCAAACTTAGAGTTTTTTAATTATTCACGAAAAACCGCTTTACATCATGCATTTATTTCACGAAAAATTCAAATCTTTGATCTTTAATAACTCAAAAAGTATTGATTTATTTTAATAATTAGAAGTAACAAATTTTGCTTAAGATTTGTCCCTCTATCGATTAGTGGGGTTATTTTTAATAAAATAGTTTTTACCCCCGAGAAGGGGTGGCATCCACCCCCAGGGTAAAAGCGCACGTTGACACCATATCAGTTTTGTTTCTTGAGTTATGCTCTAACTACTCACCAATTTTCATGCAAATCGATGGAGGTTTAACAAAATAGAAGGTGAAAACATTTAATGACTGCACCAACTTTCCCCTTTCATCCCTTATTGCTACTTCCTGTATCCACTGAGGTGTCAGCCTGAAAGGGGTCATAATTATCAGTATACAATAGACACATTTCACATGCCAAACTCCATATTACTTATGACGATGATTTCTCGCCTCTAGCTCTCCGTCTATAACCATAGAAATTTTAGGCGATTACTTTTATTAGGATCACTGTGATTATGATCGAATCGAGTAATATACTTTCTTCTTCTCGTTTTTTAAAAATTCTTATTGATTGGTGGTTGAAACAAAAGTAATCAGATAGTTCTAAAAATATAATTGTGTGTCTTTTAATGAAACCTAAAAACTTAACTTACCTTCGTCCTACCAACCTATTTCATTATCGTGTATGTATTACAACAATTTTCGAAGGGCTTACAAAATTTAGACTCGAACATTTTGTCGACAGCAGATCACTTCAATCTCATATTTAGTTACAGGCGCACAATTGTATCTATCAAAAAATAAAAACATGTTGTGGATCTTAAAAGGCTTATGGTGTAGTTGATTTGGAAATAATATATTCTAAACCGTTTGATATCAATAAAAGAGTCTCTTTAAATATTTTAAATTTGTTTGATAATAGAAATATATTTTCGTGAGATCATCATAACTAATTTTAGTCATAAATATCCACCCTGGTTTGATGCTGACATGATTCACAACATCAAATTAAAAGCAAAGTTTCGAAAAAAACTTAAAAGATTCAAAAATCATTGTGATTTGCTTGAATTTCAACGGTTAAGACACCTTGTCAAATCAAAAATCAGTTTGGCATACAATGTATATATCAATAACATTCAAATATCTCTATCCATCAATCCCAAGCAGTTTTGGTCGTTAATGTTAATGCGAAAAATAACAGTTCAAGAATCCCTGGTGTAATGAAATATAATGGCATTACTACCTCTGAACCACAAAATATTGTGAATGTTTTTGCAGAATTTTTCAATAGTGTTTTTCTGTCATCTGATATTAATTTTAAGGCTAACTCTTCATCAGTTAACGCAGATTACTTAAATTTTTATCCTGTTGTAGAATCTGAGATAATTTCTGCTAGCAAGAAATTGAAAGACAAAATGACGTGTGGACCTGACAATATATAAAGAAAATATATAAAGAACGCACCAATCCGCATTAAAATCCGTCTTACTGCAAACAAATCGACACTTCAATCCTTCAATGCCTCGACTACCTACTATCAAATTTTGTCTACTTGACGTTCATTTTTAGATCGTATTCTTGCCCATACTCCGCTACTGTGGTCACCAGACTCTGAAGATCTTCAATATTTTAGGCTAAGATGACAGTGTCATCCTCATATCTAATATTGTTAATGGGAACTCAATTCGGATTTCTTCCGAGTAGACATTAAAATAAATTGGTGACAATACGCATCCCTGTCTCATCCCACGTCTGCTTTCATTTTTCTCTGGCAGATGTTGGTCAACATGCACTTTTGCTCGCTGCTTATAACATAAATTCGATATAATCTTGAGGTCATTGTGGTCTAGCTTCTTTGATTTTTGGACATTACATAATTAATTATAATTGTTCATGTCGTACTTACATAATATGCATCAGATGTATGGTCATTATCCCTGCTTCAAAAACTTGCTTGCCTTGGAATGACAATGGTGATCAAGGGCAAACCAACAGCAGCTCTGTAGGCCCTGCTGGACTTCCATCTTTAAATCTGTACGTTAGAATTGAAAGAGCGGAAGTCACTTTCAGTTTGTTTTGCAGTAGATCAAAATTAGTGCTCTTAATTTGTACACCATAATTTTAAATGCCGTTAAAATTATCAAATGATGTTGCAGCTTTATGATTTAGGAAAGTGGTAAAGCATGCTTTGTATTTTATTTTACAGAAACATAATCGGCGTTAAGTTGTTTTGTATTGAAATAATAAATAATTTAGGACTACAGCCTTTTTTGTTCTGTGGTACTATATCAATAAAAAACAGGACAGCCGCCCTTTTGGTATGATTTTATTAGGAAAAGAACGTTATAATCAGAACTTAACATTACAAAATATTATAAAACTTAAATTAAAAAGCACTTAATCATCTTCGGAACATGAAGAATTGTTTTCGTGAACGACAACTTTATTTTTTCTGGTTTTTAAAGATTTATAGCAGGAATGGTAAATAGAAGGTACCCATTCTAGCAATTCCATTAGGTGGTTATATTTTGAACTATCAATTGGAATTGAATTTTCATTATTTAGGTATTTGGTCCAATGTCTTTGGTAGGAGACCATGGAGAGAACTTCAGTTTCCTTTTAAAATTGACAGATTTAAAATTTTCCTGGGAAAATGTTGTTTTATAAAACATAATGCCAGGGTGGTCTCTTTCGACTTTCAAGTGCACAATTTTAGAGGATAGAAAGGGTTCATTGTCTGTGTTCCGTTTCCGACTCACAAACGGGCTTGTCGATTCTTTGCCCATTTTTTCAAAGTTAAAAAAGTCGCTTGTTTTCATCTCATAAACAATAAGTGGTTTTAACGAACTGCAGGTCCTTATAAACTGGGCCCATTCATGAGGTACAGAAATATTCATATTAGGCAGTCTTTTCTTCTTCATCTTAATTAGTGCAGGTATTGTGTCTGCTTCGTTGGGTGTATGCCCCTTGAGTAAATATTTATGATGAATTCTAACTACTGAGGTGTTATGGACATACAAAATAAAAAAAAGTTCGATTTTGGCCAGAGCAGTTGTCTGACCAAAATGTTACCTCTTCTGTTGTAGAAGGTAAATTTTTTAACCACATTATTACAGCGGAAGCTATCTCGTTGCCACCCTTTTTTGCAATAGACTCGTCCCACATGAAGCATGAACCTTCGGCAGTACTATCATTATAGACGGTAAAAATAAATGTCCATAACTGCTTTAAATCAAACGATTTTCCATTAGTTAACATAGGTGTAGGGAGGCATTCGTGCAAATCCATAATTGCTACGACTTCTTTTAAATTCTGCTTGCATCTTATTTTATCCGCCTTTTTAACTTGTATCTGTTAGCCGCGTCATTCAAATGAGCTGCTTTTTTCTTTAAAATATCTTCAACATTAGGATCTGCCTCTTTTCGCTTATTTTCAAAACTGTCACAGGTATCACATGTATCAATCTAGGGGGCTTGAAATGAAGATTGAACTCAGTAGAACCATCTTCTTTGCTCTTGATTCCGATATTTTTGGTTGTTATTTATTATCACATTAATCTCGATAAAGAAAAAGTTACTTTTATCTATAAACCATGCAAAAACATTAGCTTATAACCTCAATTTTTACACAGCTGACAGGCGGTTGTCCATAGAGATTGGACTACCGTCTTTTTAACAATCAGTGTGCCATGCAAAAAAGACCGGTGTACCACATAGGGCTTTTTGCAACAAATTTCACAGTGGACATCCGACTGGCAATTTTAGTAATATTGCCTGTACAACCACCTATTAACCACCATTCTAAAGATAACACCTTTAAGTGTATTATTGGCTGCATATCTCCATTTACTGTAAAAATGGACCACCGCCCTTTCAATTCTAACGTACACAAATATTATGGGTAATTATGGTTATAAAGGGACATCTTTATATGGGTATAAACAAATACGATCTAGTAATACTAATGTAAGTTGTTATTCAGAAGAAAGTTTGAATTTTTAGTTAGTTTATAGTTAAAAGTAGTTTCTCTAGTCCTTCATTCTATAATCCTTATTTGGATCATTTGTTACTGTCGATCAGACAATGTTTCTGAGTAGATTGATGCCAGAAGCACTATTTTTTCGAACGAGGTGGCTGCTTGCGATAAATTATGAAAACAAATAACAGCTTAATAGAGAGAGCTTCATTTTGAAAGCGGTCAGTGTTATTAGTACAGGAGAATTTAGTAAAAATCAAACACTTTGTTGTTCAACCACAAATTTTGTCTTAAATATTAGAAAATAAAGTCGTATTTCTTATGCACATGGTTATGAACTTCTTATGCACTCGTGCACAAGGTTAAAATATTGTCTTTTGTCTATTAGCGGAGGTTAATATTTCAGAGTAATAGGCCTTTTACACATGTTAAAAATATTTTAGAAGTTTATACAGGGTCCGGCAAAATGGACGGACAGTTTTCATAAAATCACAAAATTGGTAATTTTTACTCAATAACAAATTTATTGAGTGATTCGGATTCACAATAAGATAGCATTTATCAGAATTAAGTTTATAAAATAACATAGGCCATATGGTGACCGTTTTTGATGATTCTTTCTTGAAAATTCGCGTAGACTCTCTCAAACATCGTTTTTTCGTCACTTACATGCGAATTGCCTCTGTCAAAACTCAAGAGTTCGGAGTTTGTGATCGTATATATGAGCCTTGAGGTATCCCATAGGAAATAATCTCAAATTAATAAATCATGGGACCGTGGAGGCCGGTGAATATCACTTAACCTGGAAATAAGGCGACCACGGAAGAGAGAGCAAAACAAAAAACTGTTCTGGCAGTGTGGAAGGTCACCGCATCCTGTTGCAACCGATTAAAGTAAGTGCAGGAGATTCAAGTTTCCTGTACAGCGCATCAAACGGTCACTTTTGGGCTGAGCAGTGGTCTTTCCTGTAACTGTCGAATATTTTCATTACTCCAATAACGGCAATTCTGCTGGTTGACCATGTCATTAATATAAAAGTGAGGTTCACTCCTGAACAAAATGAGGTTCAAAAAGATGGTTTTTCGAGCAGGCGCGGATACGGGTGGGGGGGTCAACGGGTCCATGGACCCCCTATTGTATTTAGTCTATAAGTATTTTTTTATTATTTATTATTTTTTTCTGTTAACTCTGAACTTTAAGCCATCAGTACAACACTAAATTACACGACACCCGCTTTCAAAGAATTGAAAGAAGCCATAAAATATAACAAAACACCCTTCTCTGAAAAATTATCTGCAGGCGCATTTGTTTGGGTACCAGTGGAACCATAAGCAACGGAAATAATTTTCTCAATTCAAGGAATAACAAAAATGATATTTTAAAATGCAAATACATTACACTGGGTATAAACCTTATCTCATGAAAAGTCACGTTTCAAATTTGCGATACAATAAAGATATAAAAATTTGTATTTTACTAGATAATCCATGCGTACCTACCCATTGATGGTAGAAAGGGTAATCTTTATGGTAAAGAACGGCCAGTGAGATTAATAGTCGTGAATAGCTGCATTCTTTAAGATAAAGAAACTTTTATATGGAAACAACATTACTACTGTGAATCTTAAAATTAGATTAGTGAGATGTTATGTGTTCTCTACTCTTTTGTACGGTGTCGAAGGTTGGACTTTAACAGATACTCTTCTCAAGAAATTGGAAGCCTTTGAAATTTGGGTATACCGAAGAATCCTACGAATAATTTGGGTGGATAGAGTTCGTAACGAAGTTGCTTTGCACCGGATGGGAAAAGTCACGGAACTCGTCAAAACAGTTAAAAATCGAAAACTTGAATATTTTGGCCATGTTATGCGACACCCAGAGAGATATAATTTCCTCCATTTAATAATACAAGGCGAGGTAGACGGAAGAAGAGGGCCAGGTCGAAGAAGAACGTCATGGCTTAAAAACCTGAGAAAATGGTATAACAAATCCTCTGCATCCCTTTTCCGAGCTGCCGTTAACTAAATTGCTATAGCTAATTTGATAGCCAACGTTCAATAATCGAGCACGGCACATGAAGAAGAGAGAATATGAAAAAAAATATGAGGCTTATCCCCTTTTGTATAAAAAAGTATATTCTAAAAATGAAAATAAAATTCAGCAATAAACTAATTCAGTTGTCAATATTTTCAATAGCTGAAAAGGAGACCAAATGTTCAGTGTGTTCCAGTGGTACATTATTCTCAGTATCTGGTAGAATCTGTTGGCAAGCACCAATTTCTGTCTACACTGTTTTGTGCAACCGCAAGGTGCATCTAATTTTTTCGGTTCTATTTTCTTCCCTTTTGTATTTATATATTCGTAACCTATATTTCTTTTAGTCTTGCGCTTAATTTTTTTATATCGTTGGCATATAGGAGGCGCCTTCTTTTCTAGAGTTGGCAAGACACCTGTAGAAATCTATAAGGTATAAACCTATTCATTTTCCTACAATAAAATAAGTATTTTACTAAAAACGGATAAGCCACAAAAAACCTTTAAAACAATCTTAATATTTTTAGGTTCGAAAAATATAACATAAGAGGACAAGCCACACATTTAATAAACATACCGTTCCTAAGTTTATTTTTTAGGAATCGCTGCTACTTGCGCATACTGTATAGTCTTTGACATCTTCGCTTTCATTTAAAAACGGATCTTGGTCACTGTGCTCAGAATCAAATTCAGAAACGTCTATTTTACATGCACGGGAATGTTCCGCCGCCATGTTGATTACTACTGTGGCTTGTATCCTTCTGTTGCAATATAAAGTTATGGTGACATAATGGGACTTACTACAGCGGCGCCATCTATGAGAAATTAGCTGAAATTTTCTGTTTGGGACATTAATATGGACTTAAAGTGTGCGATTTCTACTTTAACTCATTTTTGACGAAATTGTGGCTTGTCCCCTTCTGGTCCCAAGGTCTTCAATTGTCTATCAATCCTTTTGATACCGTAGGTATCTGGGATTATATAGTGTATTTTATCCTTAGAGTAAATGTGAGTCAGATATTTGAGATTGAGGTAAGTCTGGCTCCCCTATTATGAATTTCTAAATCCGCGCCTGCTTTCGAGAAGGAACTAAAATGTCGACGAAAGGCCCGCTTTACAGCCGTAATAGACTCATTATTACGAACAAAGCAATAATAAGGGAAAACGCGGTGCTAAGTTGTCCACGACTCCATAATGTCGATTAATAAAAAATTCTAGGGAAGTTTAAGTCGAACAGCATTATCCCCATTACTGTCGGCCGAACAAGTGAAAAGTAATAACCAATCCAAGAACATCCGTCCTTTGTGCCGGACCCTGTATATATGATCCCTGTTGTTGTATGTCTGCGAAACATGGACAATCCAACAAGGCGACATCATCAAGTTAAACGAATTTGGAATGTAGCTGAACCAACGTAGAAGTGTTGTTAAGTCCATTGGTGAACCACGTCAAAGTTAGGAAAACCACATATCTCGGACATATAATGCGCCTCCAGGAATACTAACGACTACAATTTATTCTTTTTCTTCAGCCTTCAGTAATCCAACTTTGGACATAGGCCTCCCCCAATTCAATCCAGTGTTGTCTATTTTTCGCCACCTGTTTCCAGTTGTGTCCTCCAAATTTCTTTATGTCATCGGCCCATCTCATTTGTGGCCTTCCTCTACTTCTTCTTCCTAACTACGGTCTCCATTGTTGTATTTCGTGATTCCATCTTTTATCCTTCAGTCGGGCATTGTGTCCTGCGAAGCTCCATTTTAATTTGGCAGCATTTTCTCCTGCGTCTTTTACTTTGGTTTTGCTTCTAATCCATATATTTGTTTTTTGTCTATGAGCCTCACCCCGAGCATCGATCTTTCCATCGCTCTCTGTGCCTTTACTATTTTATCCATATTGGCCTTGGTGAGTGTCCACGTCTGTGAATCATACGTAAGTATAGGGAGGATACACTGATCGTAAACTCTAGTTCTCAAAATTGTTCTCAAATATTTGACTACAATTTATTACTGAGGGAAAAATTGAAGAAAAAGGTGGAATGGAAAGCAAGAAATCCTGGCTCAGGAATATAAGAGATTGGACCAGAACTGAAGAAAGCGCTCTCATACGTCAAGCCGACAATAGACAAGACTTGGCTAGACAAGACTTGGCTAGACAAGACTTGGCTAGTCGTCAATTTCAAAGGAGATAGTACATAGGAGTGAGAGAAATGTGAAAATATTTCATGCTAAAGACATTTAAAAGGTTCCTTACGTGTTTAGACATACATTGTCGTTGTAAAATGTGCAGAGCAGTTAGAGCAATATGAACATTTTTAGAAAATTCAAAGGGTAAATAACAGATGCCAACTTTTGAAGAAACAGAGGTCTTTAGAATCTGATCAGGTAACAAAAAAAGATAGATCTAAGTCTGTTGGACTAGAAGATAATTATGTAGGATACACTTAAACATATTTCAAGTCGCAATGAGGAAACGATGTGGTTTGCAATTTACATTTTATATTCTATATTGCACTATTGTTTTTTTTTTTCATTTTTCTTCTTTTCTAGGAACCCTATCCACCCTGGAATTTGGTGATAACAAATTTGGCTCTGAAAAACTCTGTACCTCAACCTTTATTAGTTTTAGCTACTGCTTGCGTACAGGATGTTTGACAGTAAACCTAAAAATTATTGATCTTCTCTTTATCTTCTAGCTGGTGCTGAATTTAAGTTGCATGTGTTATTTAAGACAAGTAAGGTGTTAATTAGATTATTAACTTTTTTCTTTAATTTTTCATTAAGAGAAGTACTTTTTACTTACTTACATTTAGTATGATCTTGGTCTGACAGAAACACTAAAGAAAATAAAACTTCAACAACAACTGATCAGTTATTCATATATAGGGCTTTTCATTCACAGTCATTTGTTTCGAGCTTCTGTCATATGTTGTATAACCCGTATATATTAATATTATACACGGATTATACGACATTTGACAGAAGCTCGAAACAAATGACAATCGATGAAAAGCCCTATTGGAACTACTAACAATTCCTTAAGGAATTGCGGAAGTGCACTAGAGAAACATTATTGTGGGTACCACAACATATTATGAAATTGCCTATGCTAAGACTGCTGATAATATTACTAAAAGAGTTTTTTCGAAACGAAATCATTCTGCAGTAGATATAGTAAAAAGCCATATAGTCAAATACGTATGTTACTATCAAAAAATTTTCAGGCTTATCAGACCATCATCAGTAGAGAGCGGAATATATGCAACACAACATTACCAAAATATGCGCATATATATGCATTACTTTTACTACAAATATGCAGGAATTTTCTCTAAATTTGTCTAAATATGCAAATGCATATTAAAAATACTCAAAAATAAAACAATATATTAAGTCGTAAGATCTTCAGAAAAGTTGCCTTCAAAAATACGTACAACTTTCCTCAAACAATCGAAGCCCTCATTTTTTTCTAAAACATTTTTTAATTTATTTCTAATTGTAATCCCTATATTTCCGGAAATTTTTTGACAATGAGCAGAAAAAGTGTTAACAAGATTAACCGAATCACTTAATTGTAAATTCCTTTGTTCTAATGACTTTATTAGATCTGGTAAAAAACTAAAATTAACTTTTATGAACATAAGTTCTTTAGCAATTTGTACGTTACTTAAAGAACAAAGTACGTTACTTAAGCTGAAGAACAAAAGCGGAATTGTCTACAATTTGATGGATTTTTGTATTTTGATGCTTCTCTCTATGTCCGCCTTTATAGAAGTAAAAGCGAATTTGTCGAATAAAAACACTCTTTCCAGAAAAATTTCTTTTGTGGGACATGATGCTTTTGTTTGTCAGTTCCTCATTTAAAAAATGAAATGTGAAAATGAATGTAACTTACGATTTTGGAACAGGCCTTGCAAAATACTTTGTCTCCACTTAGCTTTAACTCGGGAAAACACTTTATCCAAGCACTTTTTTGAATGGTAGACATATTTAAATTTAATATATACCAATCACTTCAAAAACACTAAATACGATACAACGTTTACTTTAAACAAATATTGGCCGGAAACTGACAAAATAATTATTAGACCCTTAAAAGCAGGTAGGTACCTACGACTTGCTACGCTAATAAAATATTATTTTTCTGGGAACACCCATAATTGTTAAATTCAGGTAGTAATGGGAAAGTCCAGATGAGCGATAGATAGATAAATAACGAGCTCGTTCATATCGAAGTTATAAAATACCAACTAAGAGAGGAAAATTTTAAACTTTTATATAATTTATTTTTAAAATATGCAAAATAAATCGTGTTTAGCTTAAATATGCAATGTTGTGTTTGTTGTCTGAAAATATGCAATATATGCATCTATATGCACTTTGCATGTATTCCGCTCTCTAATCATCAGTAATACATAGGACCAGAGCTAGAGGCCATATTTTAGCTTATAATGTCTTTGAAATCTAGTCTTAATATTGAGAGTAAACTGAATGCAAGACCATATACTTAACATTTCGGGATAGTATTATAAAATTTTTATGTAGTCGAATGAACTGTCTTCCAATAAAGTTGTCCCAGGAACACAATTCCTAAATATTGGCAATATCATTTAAAGTCGTGTATGTACTTTAAAATGTATTATTTATAATATATGTCTGAACTGCCGATATAACTGAGTCAGATTAAAATAAGATATATTAAGATAAGTTATTAGAAGAGTTTTTTACCAAGCAACATAAAAACAAAATTTGTTTAATTTATTAATATTTTGTATTTCGATAACGATTTCCGAAATGGAAGTCGAAACGTCAATAAAATTAATTTCCAACTTAAATTGTGGCTTTATTCCCAATTAATCTAGTAAATTACCTTGGATATTCTAGGAGTCTTCTACTCTGTAGGAGTTTAAGCCTATATACAATCCGTCCATTGTGGATACCGTTGTACGTCATTATCTACATTAGAGATCTAAGTTAACATTGTTGCCCAATTACAAAATATTCTTGAATTTATTTTAAAGCAAATATACCACATAATTATTGCGGAAGTGTGCATACAATAAAACAAATTAATACTCATTGCAAATAAATCAAAACATTAGAAATAGAAAAAAGAATTAAGTTATAATCTTACGTTAAAATAAATCATAAAAAGAGTAAATGTAATAAAGCAAATACTTCTAGTAAAGAATATAAAAAAATATTAGAAGTGGAAGATCATGTAACGATGCAGTTTTTGTGATAAGGAAAATAGCGGAGAAATCATTAGAATATAATAAACCAGCCTTTTTCTGTTTCATATACCTAGAGAAAGCGTTGGATAGAATCCAATTAACCTTCCGATGACCAACCTTTTTTTGTTACACGGATGACCAAGGGGGGGGAAATGACCCCAGGTCAAGAATGTCAAAAATGCCAATTAACAAAAAAATGAATGAATTTTTTTTATGGCATGGACTTTATGTCATTCAGCCAGTCACAACATGAGTATTAGTGTCATGTGTAGTGTGTATGTTGAGTAAGTGTCTTGTTACTTTGCAAAGTCGACGTCATTAGCGTAAAACTACTTGGAATTATACATAATAGACGGTATTTTACTAAACATCAACTTCAGAATATATTTTTTATTCGTAAAATATTGGGAATTTTTTTTATTTCAAAATATGAGGATATCTAGAATGATATTAAAGTCAAACAAAAAAAATAATGAGTTAAAAATTGAATACACTTTTGAATTTATTAAAGAAAGCATACGCTGGGGTCACAATTTCCCCCGCTTCGTCATCCAAAGGTTAAAAGATGTGATACACCTCCTATATGACAAAAATTTACCACTGAATATCTTAAAACTGATAGAAAACAAATATGTAAGAAATAAAATAGAAATGAAAGTCAATGAAATAATAACAGAACCCATAGAAACAAACACAGGAATCAGGCAAGGAGATTCACTAAGCTCTCTACTGTTTAACATAATGTTGGATGCAATAATAAAACAAGTGAAGAAAAAAAAGGGGGTACAAAATGGGCAATAGAGAGATAAAAATACTCTGTTACGCTGATGACACCGTGTTAGTAGCAGAGTGCGAAGACGACCTACAAAGATTATTGCACCAGTTCAATATTAACGCAAAAGAAATGAATGTGAAAATATCAGCCCCAAAAACAAAATGTTTAGTAATTTCTAAAAAACCAATAAGATGCAAAATAGAGTTAGACAATCAAATTATACAACAAGTAATGACTTTCAAATATCTGGAAATTAATCTATCAGCCAACGACAATATCGAAGAGGAGGTAAAAGACCAAATAATTAAAGCCAGTAGAACGGCCGGATGCCTAAAAGATTGGAAACAAAGTCCCGAATATATAAGTCAGTTATTAGGCCAGTTATGACTTACACGGCCGAAACAAGACCAGATACAAGCAAAACAATAAAGACATCTGGAAACAGTAGAAACCAACGAAATGGAGATATTACGAAGGATTGCTGGAAAACGACTACAGGATAGGGTAAGAAGTGAGAAAATCAGACGCATATGTGGGGTAGACAATATAAATACCTGGGTAAAGAACAGAAAAGAAGAGTGGAATGAGCACATAAGCAGGATGTCTGAAACAAGGATAGTAAGAATAGCCAGGGAAAAGTCACCGTTATGCAGAAGAAGTATAGGACGACAAAGGAAAAGATGGAATGGCAACTTAGGGGCAGAATGAAAGGCACCGTTGAAGAAAAAGAGGCAGTACTGCCTATATAAAAGAAGAAGAAGAAAAAATTTACATTATTAGAAATTTTTCAATATTACTTCTACGCGTATATAATAAAATATGTCTAGTGGCTGTAATTGCTGTGTACGGTTCTAAAAATAAACACACCTACGACTTAAATATTTCGTGGTGGTATCATGTGACGTCACGTGCTATGACGCGGATGACGTACAACGGTATCTATATTGTACGGACTGTATGTAATTAAACTCTGTAGATTTCCTCTAATTATTAGGAAAAATAAAGTACTTGAGATATAATAATATAAGTAACTAACTATACTGTTACAGAAAATTAATTAAAAATAGATGGAATATATCTATGTATAATATGTAGATATCTGTGTATTATCTGGTCTGAAAATTTAGGAAGAATGGAATAATTTCAACTGCAATTTGTTTATCTCTGTGATAATATGTTTCTAATCTAAACGAAACATTAAGCATACATACCTAGATATTATACAGTTAGAACACAATGGTACCTTACACTACTAAGGCTATAAATGTAATTATAATCGAAACAAAGGAATAATGAAAAGTATTGACTCGATTAGAACAGTTTTCATGGGATGTAAAATCCAAGAACTAAAAATATTGCCTTTTGTTTAAACCATCAAAATACAGTGCGTCCATAAAGTAACGCATAAATTCATTATTTCGTAAACAGGCGACTTTCAGAAAAAATCCCGAAACAGGTCGATTTTTATTTTTAAATTACGATTTTTTGGCGTATATATCATACTAGTGACGTCATACATTTGGGCGTGATGACGTAATCGATGATTTTTTCAAATGAGAATAGTGGTCATGTGATAGCTCATTTGAAAGGATATTTAATTCTCTATTCAAAAATATAAACATTAACATAATTATTCATAGAGAATGTTCAAAAAAAAATTTAATTAAATTATTTGAGACAAAAAGAAGAATATATTTATGTAATTCAAAAATTCACGTAATGTATGTAATTTACGTTTTCCTGTTGTCAGAAAACTGGAAAAATGTTTATATGACAAATAAATTAATATTCTTTTTTACTTAAATTCAATGTTAAAACTGCCACCCACCTGCCTGATTGCAGTTTAAACATATTCTTTAAGCGAAAATCAATGTTTATTTTGACACGAATAACATTTTTTACAGTTTTCTGACAATAGGAAAACGTATTTTGAATTAAATAAATTACATAATATTCTTCTTTTTGCCTCAAATAATTTAATTAATCTTTTTTACCACCTCGTATAAATAATTATGTTAATGTTTTATATTTTTGAATAGAGAATTAAATACCCTTTCAAATGAGCTATCATATGACCCCTGTTATTATTTAAAAAAATGATCGTTTATGTCATCACGTCCAGATTGATAACGTCACTAGTATGATATATATGCCAAAAAATGGCAATTTAAAAATAAACATCGACTTGTTTCGGGATTTTTCCTCAAAGTCGCCGGTTTACGAAATAATGAATTTATGCGTTACTTTATGGACGCACTGTATAAAATGATAACACGTTGTAATGAAAGATCAAGAGACGTTTCAATTCGTGGCTGCGAATGTTGATTGCCATTCTCATTAGTGATATTCTAAACCTACGAAATATCTTCTGCAATACATACTCTCCTTTATCGAGTCGCTAGTCGCTATCGATTTCTGCATGATTTATTATTTATGTCGTCACCTACTTGATCTAAAGTACAGTTCTGAACAGATTCATATAGACTTCACTCAATCGATGTGTTCTTCTTCATATGGATCATACGACACCATTTTAAAATAAGCAATAAAATAAAGTGAAATTAAAAAATAATCTACATGACTAGTAAAAATGAAATTTTTAACTAGGTACTTATATTATAAGAACACGCCCGTTAGCAAATTGTTCACTTAACTCACTACGCTATAACACGCCTGTTAGCAAAATGCTCAAACAACACGATTTATTTCGACAAGGGATAAAGTCAGACTAGTTTGACTCGTAGTATACTGTATAGGATTGGGGGATGAATACTCAGCACCCCGACTCTTATTTTACACAAACAATAGAGCATTTTATGATTTTCTGGAATCGCAGCAAATTGCTGTGGGTGCGTGTAATGACGTGTTTAATGGCTATAGAGAGCACCATAGTCATATTAGAAATGCAGAGAAAGTCAGAAGCAGTTTTCAAAAGAGTTAATTAACAAAATTTTCTAAACTTCATATACGAAATATCGAATTCTAAACATTACATCTGAAAAGTAAAGTAAAATTGTTCCTAGTAAAATATTAACTCACTTTTTCAAAAAACAGTGGACACCCTATAAAAGCTCTTTGTGCCGAAGCAAATTAGATTGGAAAAAACAGTGAATAATGAAAAACGCCCGGTCATTATTTGCGTTGGTAAATAATGTGTTTCAATTAACGAAAAGTTACCACCAATAATTTACATCTCAAATGGAAAATACGGCTTTTGCTGATATGTTGTTAGTGCGGGACTGTGGCTTTAAAAATTCAACAAGAAAAGTTTTTGTCGTTTTTGCCATTTCTGCATTATTGATTTGTATTAGAGATTGTAAGACAAAATCAGAGCCCAACAATAATAGAAAGTATCGTGTTTTTATACAAATTAAAAACTTTTTTTAAAATCATATACAATATTTCGATTTTCACATTAATTAGTCTCTTCAGTTTCTTTTTTCATGAGTGCCTCTCACATTCTTTAAAAGGCTACATCTTTTCCTCTTGGCCCATGGTGTCACCACATATTTATCTTCAGCACATAATTGGATTTAAACAGTACTTCTCTTATTATGAAGGTGATAACAATTCGTTTTTAACCCGACTTTTAATACTTTTTTTATTTACAAAAATCCGCTTTAACCTAATAATGTTATTTAGTAAAGTTTTTTAAAAACAAAAATGGGTTATCGATAATATTATTGTAGTTTAAAATGTCTTTAATATTATTGTTTGCTAAATGGTATTTAATTCTATGGCTATTGAACTTTTCGCACTTTTCCACTAGCATATGTTTCACTGTAAGGGGTGAACCGCACTGATCACAAATTGGACGTTCTTCTTTTTTAAGCAAATTTTTGTGAGATGGGTAGGTCCAAGTCGTAAACGGGAAATAATTGTTTGCATTGCATTGATACCTCGGGTGGTTCCCATGGTCCAACCTTTTTTTTATCTCCTGAAGCTTTGATGGTCTGGATTTCCATTTATTTTTCCAGTTTTCGGAAAGATGTTTTATGAAGTAGTTTTTTAGATCCATACTTACAGAATGGCTTCTTTGGAATTTCGATTTTCTGCTTCAATATGTGATCTGACCCAGAAAAACTTAATACTTATATCTTCAGTATTAGTCTACTTACTTACTTACTTAATCCAGAACTCGTCTACGTTTCGGTGTGAGTTGTTACGGAGTTAGGTTCTCCGTCGTTTTCTTCCACATTTCCTTCCATTTCCTTCTATCCATGGCCAATGCTTTTGTTTCCTCCCATTTTGTTCCTCTTTTGTCGGCCGCTTCCCTCACTTCTTCTGTCCACGTCTTTCTTGGTCGTCCTCTCTTCTTTCTTCCCATATATCTCGCTTCATATATTTGTCTTACTATTTTCTCTTCTCCTCTTTTCAGTACATGTCCGAGCCATCTAAGTTGTCCTTGTTCGATTGTTGTTGTAACTGGATGTATTTTCAGATTATCTCTAAAGGTTTGATTTCTAATTTTATCTTTTCTTGTTTTCCCCTCTATTGTTCTCAAAAATCTCATTTCTGTGCTTATTAGTCTAATCTTTTGCCTTTTTTTTAACGCCCAAGATTCACAGGCATAGGTTAGAGTGGGTTTCACAATCCTTTTTACTATTTCGGTTTTTATATTCTTAGGTATTTCATCCATTTTTAAAAAGTTACTCTTAATACTATTGTACAGCTTAAAAATCTTTCCAAATCTTTCATTTATCTCATCTTCTAATTTTCTATTCCGGCTTATGATTACCCCCAAATACTTATATCTGTCTACCTGTTCAAGTTGTTTGCCATCTACTTCTATTTTGTGTTTTCCGTTTTGTCTTCCAATTATCATTGTTTTTGATTTTTCAGTATTAGTCTACGATATGATATAAAGTCCATTGGGACCGAGCTGTTTAATGGATAAAAAGTATTGGATATATATGTAATTTAGTATGTTAACAATTACTTAAAAAATGACTTTTTTTATAATTTTAAAGAAAAAATTTTTCGACCCTGGCAGATATTATTTCAGATTTTTTGGATCATTCTAATCAAAAATGGTCTTTTATAATTTTTCTTGATCGTTCTCTAATTATAAACAATTTAAAGCTGAAAAAAAGAACTAAAGATGACGATCCAGGCTCAAAAGCATAAAAAATATCATTTTTGAAATTACGAATTACCTACCTAAATTTAAGATAAAACCTTATTCTATCATTTCTTGATAAGTATTTTTGACTTCTTTTATCTTGAAATATTGTTGCTTAGTTGTTAATGCCCGTCTTCTCATCAAAAATCTTCCTCATTAACAATTAAAAAAATATATTTTAGAATAAAACATGGCAAAAATTCTTATCGGGACCATATAGAAGAAGGTTTGAACTTGAGTTTATGTACTTGATGATTACAAAAATAATATTTTTTACTGGTGTTTTTGAGTCTTGAAAAACCGTCATCTTTCGTTCTTTTTTCAGTTTTAAATCGTTTATATCTCGAAAACAATCAATTAATAAAAAAAATTACAAAAAACCTTTTTTATTTAGAATGATCCGAAAAATCTGAAATACTCGTAATATCTGCCAGGGTCGATTTTTTTAATTTATAAAACGAGTCGTTTTTAATTATTATTAATTAACTACAGACAGTAATTACATCGGGCACCCCTTGTTGTTTTTAATTATTGTTAACATACTAAATTACATATCAAATCATTTTTATCCATTAAAAAGCTCGGTACGATCGACCTTATATCGGATCCTCTACTATATTCAATTTATGTAGTTCTTCCTTTATTAGTAAAGCTATCGGATGCTGCGTGTATATTTTCCTGATTACGTGTAGTGATGACTAAAGCTCGGATTATAGACAAAATGTCTTTTTTGCCTATTTTGCCCATTATTATTGTTTTTTGCACTTTTTGCCTTTTTTCGTAAATTCCGCCTATTTGTGCCTTTTTTAAAATTTCATGGTACTACCCATGATATTATTCTATTACTAAACCATTCTATAATAAAATTTTGGGTCAATAATAAAATATCAGTGGTTTGTTTATATAACAGATTTCTAGGAAAATGTACCTGATCGAGACTTGAGGGTTAACTATTTGGAAATCCTTAAGCTTTATTAGTTTATTATCAGTTGTACAGTCGGTTACTGTATCAGATTTTTTTCACAAATTGCTATATCCTAGTTTAGTTTTGTTGCGTATATCGAAAAGCAAAGAACACGTTTTGAAACGTTTTAGACATTTGTGTGAAAAGATGACATCTAAATTAAGGCTATGGATCGCACCTTATTCGGAACTTTCTCTAGAAGGAGATGGAGCATTTTGTAAACCATGCGGCAAATCGGTAAGTTTTATTTTTTCTCTTTTTTTCTCGTTCCACAACATAACTACATTCTAAAGCGGTTTTAGAATTCCAATTTTTTTTTAATTCTCAGATTTCAAGTAGAAAAAAGTACTTTATTGACCAGCATTGTGGAACCCCACTTCATAAACGTAATTTGGAAAAATTAAATTCCTCTAAGTTAGCCCAAATATCTCTGCGGGATAGTTTAAGCAGTTCAAAAAAACAAAGGAGGAAGACGCATTTAAATTTGATTTATGCGAGATGATAATTGCAGCCAACATTCCTCTATATAAAGTTAATAACCCTAGTTTTAAATGCTTTGTCGAAAAATATCTTAATAAATCCTTACCGGACGAGAGTACATTGAGAAAACATACTGTGGAAAAATGTTATGTGGAATGTATTTCAAAAATTAAGCGGGAGTTAGAGGGCAAATGTATGCGGCAGGTATATAGCTAATTTAATGATTGGAATTTTGAACGAAAACTTTGCGAGAAAACCTTATTTAGTTGCCGTTAAAGAATGGGAAAAAACAAACAATTTAACAATAAGTCGATTTATACAAGATAGTTTAACAAACCTCTTTTTACCCAACGCTATACCAGTAAATAAAATAGTTTTAATGCTTTCAGATGCTGCGGTATATATGTTAAAAGCTGCTGTTAATTTAAAGATTTTTTATCCTAATTTAATTCATTGCACTTGTGTAGCCCACGGGGTAAATATAATTGCTGAAAAAATAAGAAATCTGTTTCCGTTGGTAAATAATTTTATAAATTTTATGAAAAAAGTTTTTGTAAAGGCTCCGTTGAGAGTGCAAATATATAAAGAAAGACTTCCCGGCGTCCCTTTGCCACCTAAACCAGTAATTACAAGGTGGGGAACCTGGCTCGAAGCAGTTTTTTTTTACTTTGAACACTGCAATGAAATAGAATTAGTTATGTCAGAATTTGATGATGATATTTCCGAAGCCATCGAGAAGCAAAAAAAATATTAAAAAATCCCAAATTGAAACAGGAACTCGCTTATATCAATGACAATTTTAAATTAATAGTTACCACAATTACCTTATTAGAAAAACAAAGAGATAAATTTATGTGAGTCAGTAAAATTAATAGATAATTTAAAGACGAGAATTAAATCGGCACCTGGAAGTAACGGTCAATTAATTTAAAAAAAAATGAAATATGTTTTCGACAAGAATAAAGGTTTTTGGTTTTTATCTAATGTTGCTAAAGTTTTGAATGGGACATTTTCCGAGGAATTACAAATTACGCCAGATTTATTATCCGCTCTGAAATATGCTCCAATTACATCTGTCGATGTCGAACGTTCGTTTTCAATGTACAAATTAATTTTAAGTGATCGAAGACATAGTTTTAAGACCGAAAATATTGAAAAACATTTAGTTGTTTCTATTAATGATAAAATTTTAAGTGGTTATAAATAATAAGTTATATTCCTTTATTGCCTATATTTTGCCTAAATGTTAATATTCCTGCCTTTTTTAATAAAAACCTTTGCCTATATAGGCGCCTTTTTCTTCAATTTTTGTTGCCTATAAATCCGAGCTTTAGTAGTGACATAGACTCTTGTCACGATTATTGTCTTGTTTATCTTATTCGCATTTGTGTGCAGTATCGCTTGGTAGATTGCATAAAGTTCTCCAGTTAATACAGTTGCAGTATCTGCAATTTTATGTTTGAGATATCTAATTGCCACTTTGACTCCATTTTTCAGTTTTAGACGTATACACTGTGTGATCTTGCGAGTTAATTAGATCTCTGAAGTGTTGTATGATGAGATTAGGGTTAGCGCTATTTTTTTTGGAATTAGAATAGACTGCAATTATTGACTGTTGGAATTTTTACACTCCAAGGTGGAGATAAAGATATGATTTTGTATTGATATAAGGGTGGAAATTCTAATAAGTAGCTTCATTGCATGGTGGATTCGGGGAGAATATGGGAGATTAAACTTTGAAGAGTCGTTAGTCATGGATGTGTCTAAAATGTTATTTATTGGATTTATTTTATGTGCAGTTATATTAGAAGCGTCAATAAGGGTTAGCAGCTGTCAACGAAGCTTTCGAGTTTGCTTATGTCAGCTTGTATGCTATTTATCGGAGTTGTTCTATATGTTCCAAGTATAAACCTTAAGGAGGTGTTATGTAACGTACCCAAAGGTTTTAATGTTGTTTTGATGACAGATGCAGTGTGCAACACATCTGTAATCAATCTCAGAATGAATTAGGGATCCTTAAAACATGAGCAGTGTTTTATCATCAGCACTCCAAGTGCTGTGATCTATATACTTTAACAAGTTACGGCCATTTCGACATGAAAGAACTAACTGCTGAATATGACTTTTCCACTTTAAATGTTGATAAAATATCATTCCTAGGAATTTTATTTCATTTGTATAGGAATTGACGCAGGGTGGTTTACGTTGTGCCTTTGATGTAAATAATGAAGTCTTCAGTATATAATATAGTCGTGCCTGAACAGGTTTCGCAATGATTTTTATTATATAGGTTATTGCTATTAAAAATAGAGTAAGACTGATGACTGATCCTTGTTAGATTCCTTTTAGTTGTTCCCTAAGACAGGATATAGCACCATTCGCGAGGACTTGAAATGCTCTTTGAGTTAAAAAATTGTTTATGTAGGCCAAAATATTTTTTTGATATCCCAACTTTTTTAGAATGTTCAATATGGTGTTTCCATACCGTATCAAATGATTTAGTTAGGTCAAAATAAATTGTCATACATTTTTGATTATTTTTAAAAGCTTCATGAATTGCATTTTTCAGATCGATAATGTTGTCATTTGTAGATCTGCCTGATCTAAAGCCTGCTTGTTTGAGAGTAAGTTGATCATTGCGTCCTAGGTTCCATATTAATCTTTTGTTAACTATTTTCTCCATAAGTTTACATGAGGAACATGTTAATGATATAGGAGGATTTGATTCTGGGTGTAATTTATCTTTATTCGGTTTAATAATAGGAATAACAACTACATTTTTATTTTCTCCCTTACATTACTAAGGGAGGTTTCTAAAAAAAACCAGGACCTGGTGAAGTGTCTTTTATGCTATTAAAGGCTTCTTGAAACTCCCCATAACTAAGAGTTATATTGATAGCGTTGAATTCGTCGGAAATTGGAATAGGTACTGCTTCGTCCTCTTGCTTGTAGGTTAGGAACTCATTACTGTAATTTTGGATGGATGAGAATTTTTTATATGTATCAGCTAGTTCGTTAACTATACCCTCTGGCTCAGACAGTAGCGTTCTTTCTTTTTGTAGACTATAATTTGTTGGTAGGTATGCTCCCTTGTTATTTTTTTAAATTTTTTTTCAAACCGACGATATATTTGTATTACTGTCTATGTTAGATATTATGTATTTCTGCTATGATTCTTCTTTGCCTTTTTATGATTCTTTTTGTTTCAGATCGACATTTTTTGCACTCTGTTAATAGATCCATATTTTTGCACTTTTTGTATCGGTTCCAAATTGTTTTATTTAATTTAATAGCGGCCTCACATTATGTATTCCACCGGGGAACTGGTTAGCGTTTCCTCAAAAATTGGGATTTTCCTATGGCTATATTAGCAGTATCCTGTACAAGCTGATTGAAGCTCGTGAGTGTGTCGTCAATGGAGTCTGAAATTTTAATCTGATTCAGTCTGCTTGATACATTTTTTTAAATTCAATTAAATTGGCCTTTTTTAGTTTCCACTTTTGAGTTGGTATTGTATTTGTATTTAAATTAGCGGTATGTTTTATTAAGAATGGGAAGTAGTCACTATTATATAAATGTTTTAGTGGAATTGGGTGAGCAATGAGAGTTCACATATGGAGAGATCAATGGTGGAAGATGTTCCCGTAGCCATATTGAATCTTGGAGAGCCGTCGGTCGTTGAGTAGGCATAGGGTTATACTATTAAAAACGTTTTCTTACATATTTCCCCTCGGTGTTGTTTTATTGTATACCCGTGTAATATTAAGGCAATTAAAATCTACCGTGATTATTCGAGGGAAAGGAATTTGCCGGAGAAGATCAAGTAATTCGAGTTTATTTAGAGTTTCGTCTGGTGGAACATAAATGCTACAAATATTGAACTTTGGTGGGGCCAGTACTGTTACAGCGACTGCTTCGATATTATTTGTGAGGTTTATATTTTAGACAGGTTTATTTCACTTTATCTATAGAGCTACTCCTCCTGGTACAGTTCTGATTGGGTCGATTGGTGCAAAATCCGGGGTAACTTTTCAGGTTGTGTGTTAAGTTATTTTTAAAATGGGTTTCGAAATAAAATCTAGTACATTTTCTGAGATAATAAGTGTAACATGGTTAAATGGGTAATTTTGAGTAAATAGAATGAGGACGAGTGTCTACAAGCATTTTAATAAGTGATGTTAAGTCTAGTGTATAATCCTCAACAATACTATAGACATCTTTAGCTCCGTATGTCTCACTTAGTAAACCCGCAATTGATCGTAATTTAAGACATATGCTTTTGAATGTTTATTGATAAATCTTTTAGCAGCTTCTTCGCTTTCTACCATAACTTTAGTTGTTACATGAATTTAGTTTTGTAATTTCTGGCCCACTTGTATCTGTTGTTCTTGAGGTGAATTTTGAATGACTGATATTATGTTTTTTTTCGGGTTCAGAATTAGTGTCGGACGTTGTTTTTTTGAATGTAGAACTACTTTTGGTAAATACTTTTTGAATGTAGAATGTAGATCCCTTGTTAAATATATTGGATGCTAGTTCTTCCGTTGGAGATGGGGTTTGCGATAAATGTCTTTTAGTTGACGTTGTTGATGTTTACGTTGATGAAAGGGTGATATTTGACACCTGCATCAAATTTATTGGAAGAGAAATGGTTGGTGAATTATTTTCTTGGTTATCTGTTCTGGTAACCTGCGAAGTAATAGTTTGAGGTGGATTAGAAGTTGGAATAGTATTTGGAATTACAGAATTCATTAGAGAAGAAATTTCTGATGAACACTAAGAGACAAGATGGCCATTTTGTTTGCATTTAAAACAGTGATTGGTCGCAGGACAAAAATATTTTATAGCTAATATTATCATGATTGATCACGATAAAATCAGGGTATGGTTATATTATCTAGGGGTTCTATATACACTTGATGCCTAAAACTGAGTATGTAGCTATATTCAAGATTCGTAGCTCCAATTCTCAAGCATGTTATTGGTGACATCAATTTCAAGCCTAGGTTCTGGAGAAGATTGCTCGATTTTTCGTGTGGTATTGTTGTACAAACATTAGATAAGAGAAGACGTTCTGATGGAGTGACTAGTCTACGTGCTAAAGTACTTCAGTGTTTACTTTGTGGATCCTGTTTTATTGAGAAAGTCATCAACTACAGCTTTCAATGAAAGATTAATAAATACTCGGTTATTAGAGATTTTTGACGAATAAATAATATTTTTTGATTGAACGAGTGGTCCTAGTTGCAGTAGATAATCTTGCAATTTTGAGCCATTAATTGAACTGAAGAGGATGGATTGTTCTTTTAATGAAAATTTTGGACTAGTTTGTTGAGATGCAACAGTAGAGTACATTGGATTGTTTTGAGAAGTGGTAGGAGTTTCCATTGTTGATAAATTATTATTCGTTATTTGATTTTACTTGAACAATTTATTTTAATTATAATCATATTCAAGTAAGGCTCTGGTTTTAATTGTTGTTGATAAAAAAACAGTCCGGTGTTGTGTTGATATGAGGATTTTATTTAGATAGACTTCCAAAATAAATGTAATATTTCAATCTAATTAATGTTGTTCTAGTCACGTTTTTAGGTCTTCTGATCACACTAACTTTATTAAACAGGTTATCACCTTTGTTAAGTTACTATGGTGAAAACACTCGTATAAAATTATGAATATAACCGAACTGAAATTAAACACATTTTGTAGTTCGGAATCAGGGCAAGCCCCTTTCATGATTATTGATGTACTTTCCGTTGTAATCTGTGGTCATTCTCCAGGCCTGTTTAGAGATTTGTGAATTATAGACGTCTTTGTTTTTGCTGTATTTTTCGTGCTCGTTTATTCTGACACTTTGAGGTCTTGTGGTTTCTCCCATATAGAAATTATTGCATTCACAGGGTATGTTATAGATGCACTTCTTTGATCTCTCTTGGGTGTTGTTAGGTTTTATTTTGGACAGGATAGATCTGAGTGTGTTGGTTGTGAACATTGTTTTAACATTATAATGTAATTGTTTCCTATCATCTTTAATTTTTCTGATAAGAATTTTACATATTATGGTATATATTCTCTTCTTTGGATCCATTCTTATTAGTGTTTCTGGATTGATTGTGGTATTTTGTTGTTTTTATTCTTCTATCCTTTTTATTAATATCAATGGATAGACATTTTTTGTGAAAACATTTTTGTTAGCAGGTTTTTTCTTGCTTAACCCATTTAGCACCAATGGAGCGAAAACGCACCTTTTTTTTTTGTAGAATTTTTCTTGACAATTCGTTAATTTTTTTAAATCTTTATATTTTTTGAGCAACCAGAAGATATAAGTGTAACTAAATTTAATTTTGTTTAATTTCCAAACCCATGTTTTCATCACAAAAATATTTTCTAGATGTCTGCCATCTTCAATCTTTCGACACAACTTTATTTTTACTGTAGTAATTTTATTGGCATAACACTTTTGTGGTCAAATAAATTAAAACATTATTGTTTTAACCTATGTTATAAAAATACAAAAAAAAAATTTCTGAGTCATCAAATCTCGTGTTTGAAAATAATGGTTCGATAACGAACCATTGGCGGAAGTCGACTTATAATCCTGTCTGATCAGGAATTTCAAGGTGACGCACAGGCAGTAATTTGTTGGGATATTTCTTTATTATGTGTAAAAGCACGTATCCACTATACTTGCGCTCCGAGCTCCTGAAACTGCTCCACATAGTGGATACGTTTGGCGCTCCCGGACTGTGCAATCGTGCGCCCTCTGTCTCGGCGATCCAATCTGTGGCGGTTTATATGTGAGGGAGCTCATACCGTAACGATGTGAGCAGTTGCAGCAAGCGCGGAGCACAAGAGGTTTGTAAACATAGTGAATGGTTGGCGCTCCCGGACCGTGCAACGGTACGCGCTCCGCATCGGTGTTCTGTAGAGGAGCGCATACCGTATCGATTGGAGCAGTTGCAGGGATCGCAAGAGATTCGTGAACATAGTGGATGGTTGGCGCTCCCGGACCGTGCAACAGTGCGCGCTCCGCCTCGGTGGTCCCATTTTACGAACGTGGGTACGTACCTTTAGAAAAACGGGTATTCTGTTGGGCTGGGGGAGGGGGGTACATAAGGCAGATGTGTAGTGTAGTGTTGTAGACAATAAGTCGTTTTGTCGAATTTATGCAAATGGCACAGTGCGAGATACAGGATTGAAAAGTGTAAACTGGAAACATCTAAAATAATTTCTAAAAAAGTTAGAGGGCTGTTCGAAGAAGGTGTAGACAATGTTCCAACCATACTATTTTTATGTATCAAAAATGCCAGGTCCATTTACACTCTAAACGTTTTGAGACTTTTCACAAAAAATAAAATTGTGTATTTCAATTTTTATATCCCAGTCCCGCCAAAGGTTCGAAAACGAACCATTTTGTTGTTGTGACACCTGCCATTATCAAAATTTAAAACAATTTTTTTACGAATGTTTAACTTTATTTTACTCTAGTTAATCAAATATATTACATATTATTGCAGTATTTCTTTGCTTGGCGGTTAATGGGTTAAATGCATTTTAATTAGAATAGGTGTTTTAGGTTCTATCATATAATTATTTAATAATTTATTTTTTATATTTAGACTGTGATTTAAGTGATAATTTAAATATCTTAAATACTGCATATTGAATACTTCCTTTTAATTATCATAAATGATACAGCGTACATCTTGTTACATTTTATTATTTATGACTTTTTTAATTATTAATTAAAAATATATAACTGTTTTACCCCTTCAAAATATTTACAAATACCCTTTTAAAACACAATAAAATGATTTTCAGGTCTAAACCAAGTTTCACGTTCCATCCTCATTATGCAAATAAAAACTGCCCCAAACTTTTGAAATTTTATTTCTTTGACTACGTCTCACTTTCTTCTGTAAGGCATTAGTGTTTAATGTCTATAATATGGCTGTTGAAGGAATTTCACAACGAATTTAAAAGTTTTGTTTTACTTCTACCACTTTGGACTCAACATTCTTATTTCACGGAAAGTGCTGGTTAAAGGAACATGTTCAAAGGCGGCAAATTAAGGAGTGAAAAGTGTAAACGGTATATTTAATTCCTCCAAGACCGTTTCCTCCCTTTATTCGTAAGAACTAAGCTCTTAGTATAATACGATATTATTTAAACTACAAACCCAGCTATTTTTATAAACTCTCTTCATAATATAATATAATATATGTACATATTGTTTTTGCTTTCACATTCATATTGCGAGTTTTTTGTCAATGATTTTCTCACTTACTCAACATCACTTATACAGGGTGTCCCGAAAAGATTGCTCATAAATTATACCACAGATTCTGGGGTCAAAATGGGTTGATTGAATCTCACTTACCTAGTGCACACAAAAAAAGTTACAGCCCTTTGGAGTTACAAAATAAAATCGATTTTTTTTCATATATCGGAAACTCTAAGAGATTTTTTTATTGAAAATGGACTTGTGAAATTTTTATGGCAGCAACATCTTAAAAAAAGTTAAAGTGAAATTTGTGCACCCCATAAAAATTTTATGGGGGTTTTGTGCTCTTAAACCTTCCCAAACTTTTGTGTACGTTCTAATTAAATTATTATTGTGGCACCATTAGTTAAACACAATGTTTTTAAAACTCTTTTGCCTCTTAGTACTTTTTTGATAAGCCAGTGATCAATATATTTTGAATATTTGTCGAATCCACCACATATTTTTGTATATATGGTAAGTATGATTATAGACACCTGTTAATAATATTAAAATTTATTTATAACTTATATTTTTAGGTATATTTTGAAAAAGAAGCCACATCTCAATAAAAGGTCACTTATCAAAAAAAGAATAAATATGCCAACTCCAACTCAATATCAATAAGAGAATTAATTATTAAAATTAAACTCACCAGGCTTCCGGGTTGAACCGCGTCGTTGGTTTCTAGGCCGAGCTTTCTTCAGGGCTTCGGCGGTCTCAGTCTTCTGAGGCTCCAGACACTACACTCACTACTCACTACTTCATATCGTATAATATATTTATACAGTGTGTCTGCGTAACTTGGAACCATATGGCAAACTTTTTTATTATCAATTTTATGAAAAAAAAGTTATTCTTCATAAAGTGCTCTGTATGGTGTAAAACCTAAGATTCGATCATCAGATATCAAATTTTATCAACAGTATACAGGTATATAAAAAAATATGAATTTTGCTCAAGAGGAAAGTAGCTATACAGGGTGTAACGAAAATACAGGTCATAAATTTAATCACATATTCTGGGGCCAAAAATAGTTGGATTGAACCTAACTTACCTTAGAACAAATGTGCATATAAAAAAAGTTACAACCCTTTGAAGTTACAAAATGAAAATCGATTTTTTTCAATATATCGAAAACTATTAAATATTTTTGATTGAAAATAGACATATGGCATTATTATGGCAGTAGCATCTTAAGAAAAAATTATAGTGAAATTTGGACACCCTATAAAAATTTTATGGGGGTTTAGTTCCTTTAAACCCCCCCAAACTTTTGTGTACGTTCCAATTAAATTATTATTGTAGTACCATTACTTAAACACAATATTTCTAAAACTTTTTTGGCTCTTAGTACTTTTTCCAAAAATCCGTTTTTATCGAGATATTTTGAATATTTTTCAAAGCCACCACATATGTGTATATGGTTAAGTACGATTATGGAGACTTGGTAATAATATGAAAATTTATGTATGATTTACATTTTTAGGTATATTTTGAACCGTATTAAAAAGAAGCCACATCTCGATAAAAGGTGTCTTCTCGAAAAAATACAAAGAGGCAAAAAAGTTTTAAAAAGACTGTGTTTAACTAATGGCACCGCAGTAATATTTTAATTGGAGCGTACACAAACATTTGGGGGGTTTAAAGGAACAAAATCCCCATAAAATTTTTATGTAAACATATTAAAAAAGAAGCCGCAACTCGATAAAAACTGCCTTATAGAAAAAATACCAAGAGCCAAAAAAGTTTTAAAAATATTGAATTTAACTAATGGTATTACAATAATAATTTAATTGGAACGTACAGAAAAGTTTGGGGGGTTTAAGGGAAGAAGACCCCCATAAAATTTTTATGGGGAGCACAAATTTCACTATAATTTTTCTTTAAGATGCACCTGTCATAAGAATGCCACATATCCATTTTCAATAAAAAATCTCTAATAGTTTTCGATATATTCGAAAAAATCGATTTTCATTTTGTAACTTCAAAGGGCTATAACTTTTTTTCTGTGCATATTTGTACTAAGGTAAGTTAGGTTCATTCGAACTATATTTGGTCCCAGGATATGTGATTTAATTTATGACCTGTATTTTTGTTACACCCTGTATATTTCACAATATCGAAAAGTGTTATTATGAAAAATTATTTGGAATTAAAAATTATGTTATAATATGCCATAACATTCTTCTAATTGAAAAAAAAAATGAATTGAAACATGAATTTTTTTTTGAATTTAAAGATGCCCAACATCATTTTTATTGCGATAACTCAGGTACTACTAATTTAACGAAAAAAAATTGTTTATAAATAGGTCTACAGAATCTAGCCTCTAAGATGCAATTTTAAGATATCAAATTTTAGGAAGATTATACGAGGTGTTTGACCCACGATTGGTTTACCGTGAGTATACGTTGCTATAAAATATTGCTTTAGCACATTAAAATAATATACGACGACACTTTTCGATAGAACTCTTGATTGATTGCTATAGCTGTTTACAGATCTAATTTTGGCTCGAAATGGCTCTCGACCAGAAATCCCCTGGTGGTGGGGGAAAAAAAATCTATATCTGTCCTACAAAATTTCACTTTGGAAAAAACGTAATTAACTAATTGTCATCACTGTCCTTCTCAGAAGCTGACAATATCGCTTCACTCGCATAACTTTCCAAATACCTACTTTCTAAAGACGATTATGATAAATGTTACCCAGAAATATGGGTAAGAATGAATGTATTTTAATCTTTTAAGGGATTTCTAGAAAATAATTTACCCAAACTTTAACCCGGGAGTAGTCGCGCTCACTTCTGTAACGTCGATAGTCGCGTGTGAGATTCTATCTCAAAATACGAATTTAAAACAAATTTTTATTTTGTACTATTTTTATCTACTTTTTATATTGAAAATATATATTTCTAACAATTTTATTAAAAAAACCTTTGTTAATGGCCACCTGCCAACATCGGCCACCTGTCCTAACGGCCAGTTTAAAAATTTTCCAAACCAATTATACATAGACTACAAAAACTGGCAATACCGTCCACCTTTCTATATCGGCCAATATTTCTTTCATTTTTAGTGGCCGTTACTGACAAACTTTACTGTACAGTAAAACCTGTGTTAACGGCGACCTGCCAACATCGGCCACCTGTCTTAACGGCCAGTTTAAAAATTTCCCAAACCAATTATAATATGTAGACTACAAAAACTGGCAATAGCGGCCACCTTTCTATATCGGCCAATAGTTCTTTCATTTTTAGTGGCCCTTACTGACAGGTTTTACTGTATTACGAAAAAAGATGAAATGTGAGATTCTATCTAACGGCGTGACTACTCGCGGGTTAAAGCTAATTGGCTCTCCCCAAAGCCATAAATTCCACAAAAAGAAGAACAAAAAAAAATTCCTACGCATTACTACACCCTTCCTCGAGACACTTACGAAATTTTTTCAAAATTGCAAAATTTTTCATCAAGTTATCGCGAAAAAGGATAAAAATTGAGATTCTATCTCACCGCGCGACTACTCGCGGGTTAAGAATGGTCTGATATGAATTTACATCGTAAAATAAAATCGAAAAAACTAAAATTAACTAAACTATAAGGAGACGGAACACGAGGTATGTCAAAAAATATTAATTTCGCTAAAGAGTAAAGTACCTATATTTTTCACAATATTGAAAATTGTTATTATAAAAAGTTGTTTGGAATTTAAAACTGTGTTTCAATATGCAATTATATCCTCCTAATTGAAAAATAAAGGTTCTTTACTCGAACAAAATTGATATTTTTTGACATACCTCGTATAAAATTGATAAAATTTGATATCCTATAATTGCATCTTAGTTGTTAGACTATGCATACATTTTTATAAAGAATACTCTTATATTTGAGAGGACTTGGAACTATACAGGGAAAAACATAAAGGAGTAAAAAGAAAAGTGGCAAATAAAAAAGTGAAAGATGGGAAAAAACATGCACACAGATAGAACAGCACATAGAAGTAACGAGAAATTCAGAGTCACGGCGTATCTTCAAGTATCTAACGAATACCATAAAAAATTGCTAACCGAAAACCGCCCCCAATCCAAAGAATCAGAAATAGACGGAATAGAAATTTATACACATGATGACATCGAATTAAGCCCAGCCCAGCTGAGGTAAAAAGAACGATCAAAACTCCAAAGAACAAAAAAAAACATAAGGCCCCGGCGGAATACCAAATGAATTGATAAAAAACGGATCTGAAAATCTATTCTGCAAGACACACAAAATGCGTGAAATGTTATCCGCATGATACGCACTGAATGGAGAAGACTTACTGGCAGAATGGACTCAAGCATATAAATATATGACATCAATATATAAGAAAGGGAATAGAAAAAACTGCGAAAACTATCGAGGAATCAGCATTATATCGTATATAGGTAGACGGTATGGAAAGATTAGAAAAGGAAAAAGTAGAAATATATAGAGGATAAAATCGGAGAAGACCAGGCAAGTTTCACAGCGGGGAAAGCATGCTTAGATCACATTTACACGGTCGAACAACTAACAGAAAACGAATGGTCAAAAATAAATCCGTCCATCTGGCTTTTGTATATCTTAAAAAGGCATATGACTCGATACCTAGAATCAAGCTATGGAAAGCAATGGTGAACATCTAAGTTCCTCGAATATTATAAAAATAAGTAGTGAAAGCACTCTACAAGAATGAGAGAGTAGCTATCAAAACGGGCAATAGAATATGCATTCCATTTAAGACTACAAAGGGACTACTAGAGGGCTGTTCCACATCCCCTACCCTGTTCAAAATATTCCTGGAAAAAAACCTGAAACCATGAAAAAGAAAGTGCGAAGGAATGGGTATAGGTACAGTAAGGAACAAATATCTATATACCCTAACTTTTGCTGACGGACAAAAAATATTGATCGCACAAATAAGAAAACCAAAAACAAAATACGAGCCAGAGAGATGGAATTCCTAAGGAGAAGCTGCAGAAGAACAAGAAGAGATAGACTAAATAACAAAGAGATTAAGAGAAGAGTGAACTCAGGTATAGTAGTAGCCTACATCGAACAGAAGAGATAAATCTGATAGGAACATGTCAGAAGAGCATACCAAAACCGTTGGATAAATACAATAACAGAGTGGAGCCCGACAGGAAGCAGGAAAAAAAACAGACCCCAAAGATCCTTCAGAGATAAAGTGGACGAAGCAATGGTGAGAAGAAATCTACAGGAAGGGTACTGGTAAAACAGAAGAAGCGGAGAGAACGGTTGAGTGAAGGAATACAGTGAAAACTGTGGTAATCCTTAGTATATACAGAGTGTAACAAAAATGCAGGTCACAAATTAAATCACATATTCTGGGACCAAACATAGCTTGATTGAACCTAACTTACCTTAGTACAAATGTGCACATAAAAAAAGTTACAGCCATTTGAAATTACAAAATGAAAATCGATTTTTCTCAATATATCGGAAACTATTAGAGATTTTTTATTTAAAATGGACATATGGCATTCCAATGTCAGGAACATCTTAAGAAAATTGTAGTGAAATTTGAGTACCCTATAAAAATGTTATGGGTGTTTTGTTCCCTTAAACCCGCCCACACTTTTGTGTACGTTCCAATTAAATTATTATTGTGGTACACAACGTTTTAAAATCTTTTTTGTCTCGTCTTAATATTTTTTCGAAAAGCCAGTTTTCATCGAAATATTTTGAATATTTGGCAAATCAACCACATATTTGAATAATATGGTTAACTAGGGCTACACAGAGACCTGGATAAAATATGAAAATTCATTTGTAATTTTACATTTTGGGTATATTTTGAACCATATTAAAAAAGAAGCCACATCTTGATAAAAGGCGGCTTATCAAAAATATATAGGAGGCAAAAAAGTTTTAAAAACATTGCGTTTGACTAATGGTACCACAATAATAATTTAATTTGAACGTACACAAAAGTTTGGGGGGTTTAAGGGAACAAAACCCCATACAATTTTTATGGGGTGCACAAATTTCACTGTTATCATTTTTAAGATTTTCCTGCCATCATAAGAATGCCAAATGTCCATTTTCAATAAAAAAATCTCTAAGAGTTTTGGATATATTGAAAAAAATCGATTTTCATTTTGTAAATTTAAAGGGTTGTAACTTTTTTTGTGTGCACATTTCTACAAAGGTAAGTTAGGTTCAGTCGATCTATTTTTGGTTCCAGAATATGTGATTTAATTTATGACCTGCATTTTTGTTACACCCTGTATACATAATATTCTTTAATAAAATACATTGTCTTTTATTTTAAATTTAAAATCCACTCCCTCATTATAAGAATACAACATTGTTTGGTGTTATTAGGGTATTCAAAACTTTAAAAGGAAAAGTTTGACAGGGTAAAATTTTAATGAAAACCGCAAATCATCTTTATTACCGGAGTTTTCTTAAGTAGGCAAGTGAAATTCTCGTCATGGGAAATAGTTTCTTTCCTATTTTAACCGCAGTAATTCTTGTGCGCCCTACATTTTTGCATGAAACGCAGGATTACGCGGTTATACCACTCATATTGCAGTACGGCTATCTATTCCCTTGGATTCATCGGGAGTCAGTGATACGTTACCGCAAAGTAGCAACCATTGCTTTACTCGCTGGAGATAGCAATTTTGTTGGCCAATCAAGCAGAAGTAACCGGATGATATTGGTTAATGAACCAGAAGTAGCGTTTCTCCGGTCAGCTGGTAACATCATGACGAACTGATTACAGTCTGAATTTTATATCTTGATAGTATTTTTCCCTGAAAGGGTTAAAGTGGCAATACGTTCATACTGAACTTTTGTTACCACATCCTAGGCTGAAAAAAGGTCTATAATTTTTTATATTATAACGAAAAAAAAATAAGTAGGTAAATTTGTATACCATATGTGTATATTATTCAACTGGATAAGAAAAAATAATATAATTTTATTTTATCTTATATTATACAGGGTGTTAGTAAGTAAGTATGAAAAATTTTAAGGGCTAATTCTACATGAAAAATTAATGCCAGTTTGCTCTATAAACATATGTCCGCAAATGCTTACTTTCGGAGATACGGGGTGTTGAAATTTTTATTTCAAACTGCCAATTTATTTATTGCTCTAAGACCAGTTGAGCTATGTAAATGAAATTTGGTGAGTTTTAGGAGGTAGTTGTTATGAATTTTATGACATACAATTAAGAATTTTGTATTCATCATTGGCGCGCCTACGGGCAATGGTCTGAATTATTTTAAAGAAAAAAATAGTACGCCACTGAGATATTTCGAATTAGAAATTATTTTTAAATTCCACGACTAATCTATGATAAAAAACCTTTTTTGTCTTTTTTGCATATGACGCACCGTTTTTATGCAGAAAAATAAAATATCTTGGCGCATATTTTTCATTTCTTAATACATCATCAAGAACTATCCAATATAATAATACTAAAATAGAACAATAACAGAAAATATTACTAATACCATTTCAACTAGGTGCAAAGCTGCAAGAAATGTTACAAATGATCTCCTTTACAGGTAACAGAAGAATTTTATATTCATCATTGGCGCGCGTACGGGTAATGGTCTGAATTTTTTGAAGAAAAAAATAGTACGCCACTGAGATATGTCAATATAAAAATCATTTTTAAATTCCTCGTTCAATTGGCGACAAAAAATCTTTCTTGCCTTTTTTTTTCTATGGGGCGCCGTTTTTATGCAAAAAAATTAAACATTTTAACGTTTACAAAGTATTTGAACTAAGTTTCTATGCATGTGGAAACTACCTTAAATACTTGGTAAGTGTTAAGATGTTTTATTTTTTTGTATAAAAACGGTGCCTCGTATGAAAAAAAGGAAAGAAAAATTTTGGTCGTAAATTGAACGAGGAATTCAAAAATGATTTTTAGTTTGACATATCTCAGTGGCGTACTATTTTTTTCTTCAAAAAATTCAGAACATTACCCGTACGTGCGCCAATGATGAATATAAAATTCTTCTGTTACCTGTAAAGTAGATCATTTTAAACATTTCTTGCAGCTTTGCACCCAGTTGAAATGGTATTAGTAATATTTTCTGTTGTTTTTCTAGTTTAGTATTATTATATTGGATAGTTCTTGATGATGTATTAAGAAATGAAAAATATGCGCCAAGATGTTTTATTTTTCTGCATAAAAACGGTGCATCATATGAGAAAAAGGCAAGAAAGTTTTTTATCATAAATTAGACGTGAAATTTAAAAATAATTTCTAATTCGAAATATCTCAGTAGCGTACTATGTATTTTTTTCTTTAAAATAATTCAGACCATTGCCCGTAGGCGCGCCAAGGATGAATACAAAATTCTTAATTGTATGTCATAAAATTTATAATAACTACCTCCTAAAACTCACCAAATTTCATTTTCATAGCTCAACTGGTCTTAGAGCAATAAATAAAATGGCAGTTTGAAATAAAAATTTCAACACCCCGTATCTCCGAAACCAAGCATTTGCGGACATATGTTTATAGAGCAAACTGGCATTAATTTTTCATGTAGAATTAGCCCTTAAAATTTTTCATACTTATTTACTAACACCCTGTATACATAAATATAAAATCAGTCTAACCTTTTACCTAACAGGTATACGGGTAATCTTTTATCTAAGTTTTAGCCTTGTTCAAATTTCTTCCAGTCCTTTATAATTCGTGCCATTGTTTCTGACTCAGTTCATGTTCTTCATCATCTGTGACGTCTGACAGCCCTCCAGGAACCGTGGTCGCTGTTAGGGTTTCTATGCACTAAAGTTTTACATGAATTTGAGTCCAACCTCACGCATAACTCCTCCAAGGGTCGAACGTTCTTTATCTGAAGTAGTTACTTCTTAGATTGTCTTCTTTGAGGAGATCAGTTCAGTGTCATGTATATTTTGCTTCCTTGACTATAGTCGACTATGTTTTTCTTTCCTTCGCTTTTATTTTCCATTATTGTATTCCTAATTTCTTTTAAGTCCTGGTTAATACCATCAATCCATCTCTTTCTGGACCTACCTCTCAGTCTCTTTTCGTTTAATTCTTTTTTCAGTACTGTTTTTGTATTTCTCTTATCATCCATCCTTTCTATATTTTCCATCCACCTCAGCCGTTTACTTCATATTTCTTTTATAATAGTAGGTCAATTAAAATATTCTATTTATTTCGTGATTCTCCTGTAAAGGTCAATGTATTTTCGTTAAAATTTTTCTCTCCCATCTAAAGAGTTGTTCCTCTTGTTCACTAGTTAATGTCCATGTTTCTGATGCATGCTTTACTACGGGTCTCTCTATAGCTGTTGTGATTATTTTTATTTTTTAGTTAAAAGTAAAATTTTGACTGTATAATATTCTGTAGCTGCAGAATCATTTGTTTCTAAGTGAAATTATAGCTGTTACCTCTTCACTATTTTTATATCCTTCTGGAGCTATTGATCCTAAATATTTAAAATGGTCTACTCTTTAAATTTTTTTTTGGCTTGATCCACTCTGGCTTTAATAAGGATTTTTGTTTTTCCGTAGTGGACCAAAAACCAAATAAGACAAATATTTTAATTTAAATATCATTGTATTACAAAATAAACATTTTACGGCATAGATTAACTTAGAAAATCATAATTTGTTAAATATTGAAAACTTTAATCAAAATTTTTATCAACTATGGGAATTCCATCGTGCGCTGCTAATGAACATTTTAAAGACTGAAAGAAGTTATGAGAGATAGGTGGAATAAATTCAATTAACTGTAAAATATCTTTCTTTTTGGCGTCGGTTATACAATTTCCATTTGGGTACAATGGAAGTAATGGTCTTTGGAAATCTTCCATTAACACATTTCTTTTCTGAATACTAAATTTTTGTACAGCATCAACCTCACTGATGCCATATTTAAAATATACAACAAATGGGTCTTATTTTTTATTATAATACAATACATTTTAGCCATTCTACTTTTGAGGATTCTAAACTTATTTTTTTTTCTTTTGTTTGTAGTAAGTTTTTCCAAACCGACCGTAAAGTAAAAGGTTTATTTTTCCCTTAAGACTATTATAAATGGATTTTTTTTGCTCCTAAAATGACATTAAGCCAGTTATTGGGAACTATTTTTTTCAATAAGACCGAAGTCTCTATCGCATGAGAGAAAAGAACGACTGCTAGCCAAAAAATTATGTTGAATTTGTTCTACCGCAAATTTTGGACAATGGACAATACAGTTGCAAATTAAAATCATTTTAATACTCCTGTTCTGGCCTCTGCAGCCTAATAACGTTTTTGGTTTTTACATTATTTTTAATATAGATCAGGCATGATTCCATCTCTTGAGCTCCCATGGGATCCCATCTCTTGGGCTCCTGGGCTCAAAAGGTGCAATCGGTGCATTACATATAAACACGGTGTCTTCATTGTTCTGCAAATTATGAACTTCTAGACAGAATGTCCATAATTGCCTCTTATAATAAGTTATACCAGTAGAGATGACGGGTGTAGGTAGGGTTTTTATAAGATCAAAGGCGATAACTGTAACATCTTTCGATGGAGTTTTTGCAACTTGATCCATAGCATCTCGTAGTTGTTGGGCTTTGCGCTGGTGAAGTTCTAGTTTCAAAGTTAATTCCGTCAGTTTGGTATGATCTACTTCATATTTTATTTTATTTCCTAAAGAATCGCAAGTATTGCAGGAGTCTACAATGGGCGTCGACAGATACATACGAACAACTAGGTAATGCCATACTTTTCAAATTAAACTATGTAATGCTACTAAATAGTCAAAATATTAATACCTACACAAAAACATGTGTAATTTATATCGAACCAACCCACAGTAAACAATAATTGAACTACCTATCTGCCACAGTGGACTAAGCCACATGATCCAGTATGACATCGACAAATTATTAAAATCGACCGACTGGACCAAACTTTTCAGTAGCGGCATCTATTATAGAATAGTAGTAGCTCATTTAGTCCATTCTGACTTTGATAAATATGTTTTCTGTTACTGAAAACACGTAATGATGCATTTTTTAAGATTTTGTGGGATGGTCCGCTCTGGTTCTCAACGCCTCATTTATTATTGTTACTAATAATTAGTAATAATTTTGTTCATTTTTTTTATTTTTGGTTAAAGTTCTGTGTTAAAGGTTTTGGCTGGTTTTTTTTATGTTTTACAATGTTAATCAAAATAAATTTATAAACCAATGATACAAATTCAGATTAAAACTTAACATCGTAATTTTTTGCTCTCCAAAAAAATTTAAGAAAAGTGTCGGGGTTTTGTTTATTAGACTGCACGGATTTCGTTATTTTAGTTTTCGTTATCCTTAGTTTCGTTATTTTTCAACAAAACTACATGATCATTTTCAATAAAAAACCTCAAACAATTCAGAAGGTATTGGAAAAAAATCAATTTTAATTTTTTGATTTTCAACTTTCTTTGCATCCATACTAAAGTTTCACGTATGGCCAACGTTTTTCTTGTACCTCGTATAATTATTTCAAATCTTAAACAGAAATGGCAGCTATACATTACTTTGTAAATACGTACAGTTTTCTTTTATTTGCTAAACAAATGTAAAATAAATGAACCTAATGCCTTCATAAAAATGTAATATAAATATTTTTCTGTGTGTGAGATAAACCACCTTGAATCATTTCCAGCAAAGTTTTTCTAGTTGTTTGTTTATTTTGTATCTCTTCATCATACATAGTTCTGAATCGCTTTCTTTTTTCTTTCGTTTTTCACGAGCCAGCTAGGCTCATGAAAAACGTCACTTTGCCTTAGGTAAATTGTAAATAAACAATAAATTCAACATGTTTCCTTTCATGGGATAGAAATATTTAAGGAAGTTTGTAAATATATTATATTGCGACTTAGATGTTATGCGTTTAAAAAACTGAATACCGGTGTTGTTAGGATCATTATTTCATTCGCGAAGTGAAGTTACAGAAATATATTATTCTAGCCGATTTAGGATTCTTACACTTAGAAAGTTTCCAGGAAACGATATTGTGCTTTCCTTTATTATTTTTTTGTAAACAAAGGCCTAAATCACTTCTACTGCCGTCGGACTACTTCTAAACAGTAATTTCCTCATTTTTATTTTATATAGGCTTATATTTTTATAAATCTGTATACTTTTTAATACGGCTCCAGCATACAGGGTGTTTCATTTGAAAAGTAATATACGTTAACTGTAGAAAGGGGACACTTATAATATGGTCTCAAAGATACCATACTTAATGGGTCTTACTTTATCAATAACAAAGTTACTGGGTGTTTTATCTATTTTGTCATTTTCTTATTTCGTGAGTAAATTTTTAACCACACTGTGTATTCGTTGTATATTTGGGACACAAATTTGGTGTCCAATTGATTAATTTTTATTATTATAAAACTATAGCAGTATTGGTAGAATGCAGGCCTCTTGGTTGAAGAATATCCGGGAACAGGAATAAAAAAAGTAGAACAACTATTTAGAATAGCTCGTTAATAGCAACGTCAAGGGGACTTGATAGGCACGTTAAAAAGAAGATATTAAAATTATAAAAAATCCAGGGCCGTAGTGAAAAATATTGGAAAAATGATCCGACCCAAAAACAACACCCCGTAGAATATTTTTTTTATAAATGATTCTGAACTTAAAAAGGGGATAAAAAACTAAATTTCTTTTTCTTCTTTACGTGCCATCTCCACGACGGACGTTGGCAATCATCATGGCTATTCTGATCTTAGATGCTGCTGCTCTGAATATTTTGGTTTGTGTGCATCCCTACCATTCCACTTCTCTTGCCCTGGATATTCCCTTGTATAATTAATTAAATTATGTTGTATCTCTTATTGCGCATAACATGCCCCAGGTATTGGAGCTTTCGTGTCTTGATCGTTTCCAATATTTCCATTCTTTTGTTGACTCTTCGCATGACTTTGTTGTTTGTTACATGCTCGGTACATGATATCTTCAGGATACTTCTATACAGACACAGTACAAATGCTTCCAACTTTTTAATAGTCGACGCGTTAAGTGTCCATGCTTCCATCCAGTAAAGCAGAGACAAAAAAATATAGTACCTTGCCAGCCTAACTATCAAGTCTAATATCAGTTCTCTTGTACAATTATTTTCTCATTTTATTGAAGTTTGTTCGTCCTTTCTCTATTCGCACTTTGATTTGTTAGGAGTAATCGTTTGTGTGATTAACTATTATGCCAAGATAGTTGTAGTTTTTAACTTGATCTAAAGTTTTACCGTTAATTGCCAAGCTTTCGTCAATAATTCAGTTATAATAATAAATGAATAAATAATAAAGAGTCCACAAAAAATATATCACTTTAATCAATGAAGTATCTTAAAAATAAAAAAAAATCGCTGACAAATAACTTATTAAAACTAAAGTAATTGTTCAAAATGACAACCACCTTGTTGGAGGCAAAGTCCTACTCTTTTGGTAATTTGTCTGACTTACTTCCTAATATCGTCTGTGTTATTTCTCATTTCTTGGAAAGTGTCTGGAATCCATTCAAGAAGTTCTTTCCTACTGAGTATGTATTTCATCGTTATAAACTTTGGATTTTAAACATCCCCAAAAATAATAGACGATAGGATTAAATCACATCAGCGTGAAGGCCAGACATGAGAAACATCTCTACCAATCCATCTATTGGAAAATTGTCGGGAAAAAACTATGCCCCTGTAGTGTGGTGAAACCACCATGAAAATATATTCCACATGTATTGATACTTTTATCATCTAGCAGTACTGGTAAAATATTTTCTAAAAATTTGAATACACTTCACTGGTTAGGATGGGAGGTAAAATATATGATCCTATGAATTTGTTAACAAATATTCCACACGTTACTCTGCCCAAACGTGTGAGTCTCTGAAATTGTTGATCCCATCTTTCTTGCATTTTGCTTCATCCGTGAATAAACATCTGTTTACAATCCTTGGATTTCAGGTGGTACACCTACTAAAATTAATTCTGAGTGTCAAACATAAAATAAATATACTGTGTGGTTAGAAAGTTGTAAGTCGTATTTCAATTTCTTCTACTTCGAGCTCTTCGATTCACATAATTTCAGAATTCAAATTCAAAATTTTACCAGAAAAAACTTTTTGCCGAAAATTCAAAGTATACCACTAAATTTAGTTTTTCATCCTCTTTTTAAGTACAGAATCCATTTTTTTCAAATTTAATGTATAGAGCGTTGATTTTGGGTCGGAGCATTGATCCAATAATTTTTAATACGGAGCTGGATTTTTTAGAATTATAATTAAATTAATTGATTGAACACCTTAAAGAATATTCGCGTGTCAAATATAAAGTAAATACACATTGCGATTAAAAGGTTATGAAACAAATAAGAAAATGTCAAAATAGATAAAACACCCAGTAACTTTGTTATTGATAAATTAAGACCCATTAAGTGTGGTATTTTTGAGACCGCCTAAGTGTCCCTTTTCTACAGTTAACCTACGTTACTTTCCCAAAGAAACATCCTGTCTAATCGTTCTAGCATTTTTGTAGTAGTCTAAATACACTGCCATTCCATTTAGTCCATGTTGTAGGGTTGAGCTCCCGTATGAAAAAATTTCCGATTTGATTTCTTTGCGGATTCCTGTTCAGAAATGTCCCCTTTAAACAAATCATAAGCGTGCCGGGCGAAATTTTTTGCCACAGAAAATATTTTTTTTAGATTTCTTCGATTATTTTAAACAAAAATGGCCTCTTTTAATGTTTGTCAAAAGGCTATAGCGGGATAAGATGGCAAAATCTGTACTCGGCTGGATTCTTACTTGGTATTGGGCAATCGAAAGTACATATTTAAAAATGTCCCTAACCAAATTTTTAGCTCCCTAGGTGTCCCCTATCGTAAAAAATGTCTTTTTTTGAAAAACATTTTTTTTTAAATGTGAAAAAATTTGTGAATGTATATTTTTATGCCGCAAAACATACTGATTTTTTTTAGATTTTTTGGATTAAAATAGAGCTCAGAAAAAAATTTTGAATTTTTCAGAAATTTTTTAGGTTATGTACGTAATCTTTGGCTAGCTTAGAAATAATTATTTTTAGTTTATCTTTTTCCATTATTTTGAATGGCGAAGGTAGATTTGCAAATTTCTCGTCGGAAATTCCTCAAAATTCGAAAAACCCATTTTTTGGTGTTCCCCCCTCATATTTTTAGCGTTTACTGAGCTATCTTTTGCTTTAAAAAATCTGAAAAAATTATGAACATACAATGTTATGCCAAAAACATACTGATTTTTTCAGATTTTTTCAGATTTTTTAGATAAAAATTGAGGACAGGGAAAATTTTCGAATTTAAAAAAAAAAATTTGTTAGTTATGTAAGTCATTTTTGGCAAACTTCGAAATAATTATATTGTCGTGTATTTTTTTCGTTCTTTTGAATGGATGGGTTAGATTTGTCATTTTCTCTCCTGTACTTTCTCACAATTCGAAAGAAAGAACTTTTTCGATGTTTCTCCCTCCCCATATTTTTAGCACACAAACTGCATGCCAATTAACTGCATGTCAATAAATAACGATTTTTGATATTTTGTTTGTTATTTTTAATGACATAATCATGCTTGCCATTTTCTGATGAGAACATGCTCAAAATACAACAAACGCTCTGTTTTGATATTTTCTCCAATATTTTAAGCACATAATATAATCTGTACGTGACAAACTATTTTTGTCCCCCGCCCTCTTATTTGAGTGGTGATTATCATTTAAACAATATCATTTATTAAATTAATAGATATATTTAATTTCATATTGAACCTTTTTTTTTCAATTTGTATTAATAATAACGAAATATAAAATTGCCAAATGACAAAATAGTAACAAATATTCTTACTTACATTACAATACTAGTTTTAGTCTTCGTCACTATCTTCGTTTACTACGGGATAAGTATCTGATATGATAAACAAGTCTGAAAGCATTTTTGCAAGTCTAATAATTTTTTACTTATACTAGATACTCTATTATATATTGCTAAGATAATAAATGATTTCAGAAATGTAAGAACAGGACCCTACAGTTCTTAATCCCTTGGCACAGTCAAAAGTAAGGCGCAAAATACCTCCGTGCCCAATTGAATTAGGTTGATATTCGACATAACATTAATTTGTAGATCTTACTATTTATGTGGTTTGATCTAATTAAAATTTTAATGATACTGGGTTTCATCCTGATATATTTGCTCCAAATTGATATTATCATTTTGGTCAATCAGCTCGGCTAAGTAGCAAATCAGGTTTCAGTCCCTGAAAAAAAATACTTTTAAATCCCTTTCACTCATCTTTGGAAAATCTTCAGTTTCTTGAGCTGTTAGTTTTACCGCAGTAGTGGACCACCTGGACTATATCTCTGTCTCAACTTCTAATGCTAAATTATTTTCCTTTAGCATTTCCTTTCCTTAAGCATATACCAAAAGTGTTATTGAGGAAACATGCCATCTTAGCAAACATGCCCAATTGCTGGTGGAGGAGCTTGTATTTTTTGCTAGGGATGCCATGAATTTCCTCTATGACCCATCTCAGTTTTGTGACGAAGCAAGATTTATTTGCTTCAATCGCACTTAAATTATAACTTTTTCCTTTAAAACAGGCATAGGAACCTTGAATCCTTGACTTTCTAGGTATGGTATCACATCCCTAAAACCTCTATCCACGTTGCAAATATCACCTTCCTTCATGATAGTTCTTATACCAACTTGATCATCCATTACTTTTCTCATAATAGTTGCGTAATTATTGGTGACTAAAAAAGGACCAGGGGGATCTACCACGAATCCGTCAGTAGTACAAATACTGAACGGTTTTAACAGTGGACACTTGTTCTGAACAGAATATGACTTGCGTTGATAATCATTATTTTTATTTTTTTATGACGTAAATATGTTCCATCAAAAATCAAAGCAAGTTCATCCTTTAAGTTGAAAAGCTTTTTTACACAAACCGACGCGGGGTTCCTTATTAAATCATCCATTTAATAAATCACATTCTATACTCAAGTCATAATAAAGATGCACTAGAAATAAAGAAATCAAGACACTTGAATGTTACAAGGAGCACTCCCTAATCATGATTTACAATATAAACATTCTAAGTCATGATTTGGACTGGTAAAATGTATATAGGGTGAGGCAGATAACTGGCCTATTAGAAATATCTCGAGAACTAAAGTCACCAGAATCGTGAAAATTGGAATGAAGCGGTTTTGAAGAGTGATCTGTTTAATGAAAATATTTTCGTTGATTTGCTACTTCCGGTTATACCGGAAGTTGCTTAAAACTTCGTTTTTTTTAATGGGACACCATGTATATTTTTACATTTTAAATTCTACTCGATATCTTCTTTCTTAAAATATGCGGTTCTGTAATGTTATACAGGGTAGTTAAAAGCTAATTACGTTTTTTTATTAATTTCCTAGCAAATTTCACACCCTGTAGAATAGTAGTAGTTGGATATCAAAAACTCTATTTATGTTAAAATGATTTTTAATATAGTCTACTATTATTAAAAATTATTAGTATAGCTAAATGTTAAATTTTAGTATACAGGGTTGGTCCAAACTCGGAATGGGGATTTTCTGAATTTTCTTAAATGTAACACCCTGTATATACCTAAATGTTTTAATTTGTGCTTAATTGTTAATCGCGCCAAGAATGTTAACTACGTAGGTATTTTGATAGCTCAACCATTATTGGCAATTTTAAAGATCAGTCTAGATTAATATGTATTTATTTCCGAAAAATTATTTGTAATTGAGTATTTTCACGGCCAACCTAATAAAATTTGACGTATTTTTTTGTTGAAATTATTGTTTGGTTTGAATCACCAATAACTCACAAATTAATGCAGTTAGGTATGGGGAATGCTTAAGAAATAAAAAAGTAGCATAAAATATCATTTCATTACAATAATAAAATATAGGGTGTTCTATTTAAGAAAACTCAGAAAATACTCTTTCCGAGTTTCGACCAACCCTGTATAGTACAATTCAACATTTAGCTATACTAACAATTTTTAACAATAGTAGACTATACTAAAAATCATTTGAACATAAATAGAGTTTTTGATGTCAAACTACTACAATTCTACAGGGTGTGAATGTTGCTAGGAAATTAAGAAAAAAACGTAATTATCTTTTAAACTACCCTGTATAACATTACAAAACCTCATATTTTAAGAAAGAAGACATCCAGGAGAATCCAAAAATGTAAAAATATACAGGATGTTCCATTTAAAAAAACGAAGTTATAAGCCACTTCCGGTATATCCGGAAGTAGTAAATCGATGAAAATATTTTCATAAAGAGATCACTCTTCAAAACCCCTTCATTCCAATTTTCATGATTCTGTTCTCGAGATATTTCTGATAGGACTTTTATCTGCCTCACCCTGTATACATTGTAAATCATGATTTGGGAGTGCTCCTCGTAACATTCAACATGTCTTGGCTAGTGCATCTTCATTGTGATTTTAGTACAACAAACATTGGTTATATGTCTATTAAATTATGAACTGGATTATCAAATAATCTTATATTATCTGTTTTCGAATTAAAAAATGAAAGTAAAGTTTCAGATTTTTGTGAATAGTCAAACTCATATATGTTTTAACAAAATATTTTGGAATAAAAAGTATCACGTATAAACTAGATTATATTATGCTTCAAATATAAGAGATATTGTAAAAAATAGCGTTTGTTGTATTTTGAGCATGTTTTAATATGAAAATGGCAAACCTCATCGTGTTACTAGAATTATTAGAAATAACAAACATGATACCAGAAATAGTTATTTATTGACATGCAAATAATTAAAGTTTATGTGCTAAAAATATGGGGAAGGGGAGATATCAAATAAGTGTTTTTTTTTCGAATTGTGAGGAAGTTCCGGAGAGAAAATGACAAATCTTACCCTGCCATTTAAAAGAACAAAAAAAAGAATGTGTGTGTACTTTGTACGCACGTAAGAAGTTATACTTCTATTATATAATTTTAACGATAAAAATATACTTAACAGGTTATTTGTATTTTATTTAAATATTAAATTAACTTTCTTACCTACCATTTTTTAAAAAATTTTATTAAAACGATACCAAAAATAAAAAAAAAGAATATAAATCGTCCGGGATTTGCACCCGGGACCTCTCGATCTCTGGTCCAATGCTCTACCAACTACGCTATCGAGCCCTTGTAAGTTCGGATATAATTACACATCACGGTGACAAATAGATCAAATCAAGTATAAAAATGTATAAATATATATTTTATTATCTTACCTCCAAGGAAGACAAATCCAAAGACACAAAAACTATAATAAATAATACATTTACTAAAAACACTAATATATCCTTTTAATGACTTATTTGCGCTGTATGCGCTGATACATACATATCTTGAAAGATTAGCAACGAACTACATACTTTCTGTGTGCGCATGCGCCCGGCATTATAAAATTTCACTCTCGATCGTAAAGAAGTATAACTTCAAAAATACACGAAAATATAATTATTTCGAAGTTTTCCAAAAATGATTTACATAACTAACAAAACATTTCTTTTGAAAAATTAAAAAAAATTTTCTGGCCTCAATTTTAATCTAAAAAATCTGAAAAAAATCATTTTGAAAAAATCATCAATCATTTGAACAAAATCATCAATTTGGGCATAACAATGTATGTTTATAATTTTTTCAAATTTTTTAAAACAAAGGATCGCTCAGTAAACGCTAAAAATATGATGGGGGAAAACCAAAAAATGGGTTTTTTCGAATTTTGAGGAATTTCCGGCGATAACATGTCAAATCTGTCCCAGATACTGAAAAGAATGGAAAAAATACACTAAAAATAATTATTTCGCAGCTAGCCAAAAATTACCTACATAACCTAAAATTTTTTTGAAAAATTCAAAAATTTTTCCTGAACTCAATTTTGATCCAAAACATCTGAGAAAAATCAGTATGTTTTTGGGCATAACAGTATACATTCACAACCGTTTTTTACATTTTTTAAAGCAACGGATCGCTCAAAAAAAACTGTTTTTTCGAAAAAAACACCTTTTTTACGATAGGGGACACCTGGGTCAACATAGGGAGCTAAAAATTTGGTTAAGGGGGTTTTTAAACATGTACTTTTGATTGCCAAATCCCAAGTAAGAATCCAGGCGAGTGCAGATTTTACCATCTTATCCCACTACAGCAATTGACAGGTTTTGACTTATAGGTAAGCGATATAAAATCTAAAAATGCGCAAATACGCATTTTCGTTAATAAAATTAATATTTTTGAGGTTACCAAGTTAGTGATTCAAGATTCTGATCAGGAATAGGAGCTTATTTTAATATAGACCGTCATCTTTAATTGTTAATTATGCGCATCCACTCGACTGTTAAGCGGTCGCGCCACCGCGCGTCGCACTATGTCATCGTACTTACATTATTATACGTACTTATGCAAAAAATTCCCAACAAATAATTGACATTTATTAAAATATTTTAATTTATCACATTGTTTCATAATGATTTATCTATTTATTCGATTAATTATTGCCAATATGCTAACTCAAAATACGCCGATCATATACTGCGATAGAGGCACACCATATAGTGCGAGGTGACTTAAAAGTCGAGTGGACGCGCATAATTAACAACTAGAAACTAATAATCTAAATTGAAATATACCCCGATTACTCATAACAATCATAAAATTGAATGTTTAAACTTCAATTTAGGCAAGTAGCGACCTCGAAAATGATAATTTTCATATGATATTTCAAGCCTCGAAAATCCGTATTTTCGCATTTTTTAGAATTTAAATCGCTTATAATCGGAAAACTATTAACTTTTGATAAAATTGCAAGAGACATTTTTTGTTCAAAATTGCTCAAAAAACCTAAAAAAAATATTTTCCGAATAAAGGTGATCATTTGAATAGAATAGAAATATCATTTATTGTCATTAAAAATTGTACAATTTTACAGATATCATGTATCAATGACATACGAAAAAAATATTGTATTTGTTTTACGACTAAATGTTAAGACTTTGCATTTAGCTATGTTTAAATAAAGTCTATTGCTCAAACACCACCTTTGCAACAAATCAATTTGTTGTTGTAACATAATGCAATCATTGATATTGGATACCGAATCATAAAGTTTTAGATCGTCAGCAAACATTAATTTATTACAGCTTATGGACTCACATAAATCGTTAATGAATATTAGGAACAATAACGGACCTAAATTGGAACCTTGTGGAACGCCACTAGTTGCAAGGTAAGTGTCTGAACTATATCCATTGTAACAAACATACTGATTACGATTATGTAAGTAAGTCTTAAGAAGTTGATAGAATGTCTCAAGAAAACCCATCAAGAAAATTTTTCTAAAAAGTATGACATGGCTAATTTTATCAAAGGCCTTGGAAAAATCGGTATAGACCACATCAACCTGTCCTCTTCTGTCTAATGTTTCGCACAAATACTGGCTGAAAGTTGATAAGTTGCTAATTGTTGATCTAGAACTCATGAAGCCATGTTGATGGACAGATATAATATTTTTCGTGCACAGATAAATGCGACTATACAAGATTGTCTCCAAGAGCTTTGCGACATTGCATAATATAGATATCGGTCTATAATTACTAATGTTCGCCCGATCCAATTGTTTATGAATTGGACATACTTTTGCTACTTTCCATTTATCTGGAAAAATTGAGGTTTTCAATATTATATTAAAAATTACTTTCAAAGGCAAAAGCAAAGATGGTAGACAATCTTTTAATAAAAAGGACGGTATTTTATCCGGACCACTAGTGAACTTGTTTTTTCAGTTTTTTACCCGCTTGTATAATTTCTTCTTCTGATATTGGTTCACAACTAATGCCTAAAAGAATGTTGTGATCGAAATTAATAGCAAAGTGCTGATCTTGATTTTCAGGAGGCGAAAATACACTTTGAAAAAAATTTCCAAACGCGTCAACAATAGGTTGGGGGTTATCAATTTATTCATTGTTATAAGACATTCTACCAGGTATTCTTGAAGACTTGTTTTTGTTATGTATAAATGACCAAAAGATTTAGGTTCATCTCGTAGTGAGTGATTTCTGTATAAATTATACAGAAATCAGTTAAAAAATTAATGCACTGCCTTAATTTATCTGAATTTAAACTATTTTAAATAATTATTATAAAATAATGCCACATTTAACGTTATATTTATGCAGACACAGATTTCCATCATACCTACTTCATTCGACGAATCTTGATGAGGTTGCTAAATCCTTATTGGTTAATTGATAATTATAAAATATTTATTAAGAATAAAATTGTAAAATAAAACAGTTGAACATTCATAATTTAATTTCTATACGATCATTAAGTATAATAACTGTCTTACATGTTACAATGACATATTTGTCTACACTTTAAACATAGATGTAAACAGAAGATATAAAGTTACTAAGAATGAGGTAGTCAATTGTAGAATACTAAATTGAAAGTTCAAAAATAATGTGTTAAATTAGCGAAGTGATATATTTTATAATTACTTTACCAATGATTTGGTAAAATACATTATTTTATAGCGCCTATTCTATATTTTTTTATCCCCAGTTAATATAATTTTTATTGGTATGTTACCCAGTCTAATACGCTGCTTGAATCACTTGAACTCGTGAAACATGATTTTTTAAAAGAGTAAAATTGGGTCACATTACATTTGCTCCCTTTCATACCAGCCAAAGAGATGAGGATCACATAATAAAACAAATCGCTGGAAGTAAATTAAATGACTGACATCAGAAAAATAGGCCTAGAGAAGCTCAGAGTGATGAATGTGGTTGACGAAAATAACGAAAAAACGGTAGAGTATATAAGAGCGTATCTAAAAGAAACCCGGTGGGAAATACTACTCATTGCACCTTTAAGGGTATGAAAATAAAAGAGAGTATAGCGCTGTAAAATAATTGGGTGAGCAGTTTAATCCTCCAGAACATTATATATTTAAGGAGAAAATGCAACACAGAATTTTGATGTACGTTTATACTGACAGAAATATAACTTTTAACATCGAATTAGCATATATTTTTAAATATTTCTGTGACCTCTTTATTTTTAATACGTTTAATTCAAGGCTACAAAAAAACTCTATTTCGGTGATTATTGCACATAAAAAATCAACAAAAACCATCATTCACATACAGTGATGAGAACCCTATAGTCCAGGGTAATAAGGATTTTCTCGGAACACTCAAAGATCCAGGAAGCTGACTACTTTTTTAGTTATTGTAGACCTATAGAAAGAAAAACTACCTGTTTCCTGCCTAGAGTTCGCGTCCGTTTTTTAATTATTAACAATTTAGTGTAAAAATCGCGATAGGGCAATCCTGAGTATGCCAAATGAAAGTAGAAGAGTGATAGTCTCAAAATGCATTAAAAAAGATAAAAAAATAATTAATCTGGTCAAAAAACCTAATGCCAAATTTTTGAAATTTTGTAGTTTATAAACATTTAGAATAACTTTAAAAATGTTGTCCGTAGAAACAACCTTTTTATATATTCGAAAAGATAGTATTTGAACACGAATTTTCAAATAAAAAAATTTAGCCTGAGTTCATTTGAGACAAAGTTAGCCATATGTTTTTTAATGCACGGTTAATTTGTTTATAATAGATAAAGAATCTCATTAATGCCATTTTAAAGAACGGGATTTGTATTTTTTGTTAAAAATTTGCACAAACATTGTACCTTCACAACACCCTCTACAATTTTTGAAAAATGTAGTTCAAACGATTACTAGGGGGACCTACAAATCCACCGAGTTGAAATACCGAAAAAGCAATTTCAAACGAGTATAATTTTCTGTATCTACGGAACAACTCAATGGATTTTGATCATTTTTTTTAATTTGTATATAATTTCTACGTACAGCTGGTTCCTAAAAAAACTGATACGACTCTTAGTAAGATTTGATCATTTTGAGCAGTGTATGATTGGTCTGACATTATATTATATTTATTATGACAGACAAATAATAAAATTAACAAACAAACAGCCATTTTTTTGAGGTTGAAGTTATCTGACAAATTTTAATATTTGGCAGTGACAGTGACAGAATGTAAATAATAAGTATTTTTCCTTCAAAATATAATAAATTAAATATAATTAAACTCATATTTATTGTATCACACCTCATCAAAAGCTTTTTATAAGAACATAGTCAGCGATTTTGATATGGCTTAGAGCCAGACTACATCATGATCGCCTATAAATCGTGCTGGTAATTGCCTTGCAGCGAGACCAAAAACAAAAAGAAGAAGAAGAAGAAGAAGAATGTACACCGCTCAATTTTCTACAAAATACGCTTTAAGAGTCGTATCAGTTTTACTGGAACCAGCTGTACATTACAAATATGCAACTTGTTTATAAATTTATTAATTAATAAACAGTCTAATTTGTTTAAACAATTCTTGAAAAAATATTTTTTTACAAAAATCTATCTAATCATAGTATCATTAATGATCATAGAAAAAGTTAAAGTACACTTTAATAAATAAATGATTTTTATTAGATAATTATTTATTGAAGATAATGTATTTACTAAAGTATACCTTAACTTGTTCTATGATTAATAACGATAGTATGATTAAAATCATGGATTTTTGGGAAAAACTTATTTCTTTTTAAATTGTTTAAACAAATTAGACTGTTTATTAATTAATAAATATCTAGACAATTTGCATATTTGTAATGTACAGAAAAATTACATATAAATTAAAAAAGAACAATCAAAATATATTCAGTAGATCCCGAGATATAGAAAATGATAATAGTTGTAAGTTGCCTTTTTTATTTTTTGAACTCGTGCATTTGTCGGCTCCCAACTCCCCCTTCGCTTAACACAACTAGTCACCAATTTAACTGCATTTTTAAAAATTCGTGTAAAATACCAGCTTTTCTAATATGTAAAATGATTCTTTCTACTGAGACTATTTTTAAAGTTATTCTAAATGTTCATAAACTACAAAATTTTACAAATTTGGCATTAGGATTTTTGACTGTATTAGATACTTTTATCTTTTTTAGTACATTTTGATAGCATCAGTTTTCTACTTTCATTTGGCATACGAAGAATTACCCTATCTTCATTGTTTTCTGTCTTATGTTATTGCAAAATAAAGGTCTCTGGGATAAACAATTAGAAAAACTCTTAAACTAATTAGGCAACCTGCGGCCGCGGCCGTTTGCAACTTTTGCGCGGCCCGCAAAAGCATCAATAAAATTTTAGGAAGAGTAAAAAAACTTTGTAGCTCTAAGTTTGTTGATTTGTCGTTCAAAATTTTTATGCAAAATAAATGAACATATTAGTATTTGAAAATCCTTTAAAATTTGCTATTTTAAAAGGACCAGAACATTTATAGCTAAATTTATAGATCTTGGGTCCACACAAAAAGCCACAAAAAATAATTATTACTTCTCTCATGAGACTTTTTTGTTCAGTCACTCAGGTAGCTTCGGACTTTTCGAATACAGAAAATTTTCCTGTCCGACAATATTAGAAGAAAATTTTAAGTATTGTTATCAAACGACCGCAAAAATCTTCGTTTATGACACCATAGCGCGTCATTCATATGGGGGGCGCACGCATCGTAAATAATCATAAAGCTTATACCCTTACAGCTGATTTTTTGCAGGATTGTTTGATTAAAATATTTACAAATAACTGGTAATATTCTCCGACAAATTTTTTAAGATACTCCAGTTGTGGGACCTACCAAAGTTTATATAAACCTCTATATTTACGAAACGCTCCCCTCGGGAAAATCTTCCGTATTATAAAAGTTGCCCGACTCGACATGAATAACTGAATAAAAAATGTCTCATGAGAGAGGTAATCATTTTTTTTTAAGTATGGTCCTTGTAAATGATTTGCAATCTAACAATGTATATAAAATTAATTTTGAAAACAGATGAAAATTTTCAAAATTTGTTGATGATCTCAATGTTCGAAACACAACCGGATTTAATGAATTATCAAAAAATATTAAAAAAAAAACAAAAAACGCTTTGAATTTTATTGAATGAATAAAATGAAAGATAAACTATTTTCCTTAATTTTGATATATTTTATATTTACATATTTATACATATCGCACCTCCGCTCAAACAGTGTCATAAGTCAAAAAAGCAAAGTATCGAGAAAACGACGTTTAAAATTTGTCCTATATAGAACTTATTTGGGTTTAATTCAAAAACTGTTAAAATTAGTATAATAACTTGGTTAGTTACAAAGGTTTTTGAAGCTCTACAAAATAGTATATGGACTATTTTCTACGAATATACGACTGTCTTGGATTATCACGACAACGAATATTTTAGTGTGCAACATAAGAAGTGCGAAAGTGAATGGCTCTAATAATTGTTCCAATAAACAACAGTGTATTCTGCAATTTACTTTCGTTCTTCATAAATTCCAAATATAATAAATAAAAATATAATAAAAGTAATATATTCGTTGTCGAGGTAATCCACAACAGTCGTATGTTCGTGGAATAGGGTATATTAATTCTGCTAAAGATATTAACAAAATATTTTTTTTTCAGTTGTGACATTATACAGACAAAATAACGAAAAGTTTACACAATATTATCTATCAAAAGTGGCAATTGCAGTACAGAATATAATATCATTATTAATTAATAATAATTAGTTAATATTATCTGGTTAACAGACTTATATTTTTTAATGATGTAACTTTAAATACAAGTAGCAACATTAAACAAAAAGTACTGCAAAAAGAAAGATAAATAAATGATAATTGTGTCACTTTTCTTGAGCACATACGCAGATTGTTTTGAATAAAGTAATCACATATACTGTCTTAACTCGACAAACGATGCTTTATACACATCTTAGATGCATGGGCAAATGCTTTGCACAAGTCGATATGTGACACTGTTTATGTTCGGTGCACCGTTGATTTTGGTTAATCATATAATGACTCTACATAGTATCATTTAACGACAAATACTTGAACTATAAACGTAACACTTTTTGAGATAAGATTTTGTAGTTTTATTAAACTGTTGGTGCAATAAAAATGTATTTAAATTTTTTTGAGTTGTGACACTCTTTGCGCGGATATGCGATATGAAATTGCAATTCTATTCTCTTGTTTTCCCTTTTATGGTTTGTACAATTTCTGTTCTCTGACATTATTGTTATTATATAGGTATAGCATGTCAATAAAAAATTAATTTTTTCCTATTTTTATTTTTAATAAAATTTATACTCATATATGATATAAAAGCACGATTTAAGTTATATTTGAATGTGCGGCCCGCACAAAATAATTTATTTTGAAAATGGCCCACTGTCCGAAAAAGGTTGCCGACGCTTGCACTAAAAAAACTAGATTTTAAGTTTGTAAGAAGCATTCTGGAAATGATTTTTCGAGAAACCGGCGTACAGACTACTGTGTATTGCATGAACCCGAAGAGGGCGTGCCCTTCAAAGACAGAAAGTAGACTGTTATTTCTTGTTGAGGACTTTATACAGAGCTGGAGAGTCCTGTAGATTCCGCCAGCCTGGCACTTCGTCTAGAGATGCTGATCGGAATCTAAGAAGGGCGCAGTGTAACGAAAGAGTTAATTTCGACCCGCCGCAAATAACGAATTCAACCCGAAAAATGCGAGAAATTTTCATCGCGGCATGATGCTTGGGGATATTTATCCCAGAACTTACGCGAAGGGCGTTCGAAATACTGGTTAAATAGAGGTGGGCAGATCATTCTTCTGGAATTTTCTAGTATTCATGTACTTTCTTATAAATAGGAACGCTCTTGTTAGTATAGTTAGTTGTTAAGATAAATTCGAACTGTAAACTTGCAAATAAATGGCGGGTGTATGTGTAAAGGTATATAAGTCGAAAAGTGAGCTAAGTACACCGTACATTCAAAAATGGATATTACACTTAAAAGAAAAGAGATATAAGTCGTTCTACACATATTTACGCGCGATTTGGTATGTGTAAAATGATATAACTGACTAAAAATAAGATTTTTAAAGTAATACGGGCTTATGTATTATATGTCAAAATAAATAAAATATTCTGTGAATAGAGGTATATGTTCACATATGATCAGAAGCGTTCCAATTTTTTTCTGATTTGCATTTGGGCTAATAGATATAAGTCAACATAATGTCGGTAAGATCGTTAAAATTTTGTTTTTATGCTGTTGTCATTAAATTATTGTTCAAAATTATGTGATATAATATCACATAATTTTGAACAATAATTTAATGACAACAGCAATATGTCGATAAATATGCATAATGTCGGTAAAAACAAAATAACGATCTTACCGACAAACAGCTTATGCATACTTATGATTGTTTACACATTTTTAACCGGTTGACAAATTGTTACAAGTTGAATACTTTTGCACGTATCGTGTGTCGTTAGTATCTATTTTTTACATTTTATGGGTTTTAAGCAGTTTGGTGGTATCAATAAAATGTAAACAGGATTGCAAAAATAGGGAAACGATGAAAACAGGCAAATGTTGTTTAACGATTATTGGAAAATGTAAAGTTTTAATAAAAGGGTAGAATGTATTGCAACTTTAATAACCACCGAACCCAAGAAATGTTCAAAACTCAAAATAGTCGAAGAATCAAAACAGAACAGCAGACTTGTCACCCATGGTTTTTATTTGCCTCTTACTGATGGCGAATTCTTAAAAGTATGCAAGCAATGCTCTTTAAAAACTTTCGACGAAACTAATCGATTTATTACAAATGTCATCAAGAACAAAGTAACCTCAAGTTTTGGAATTTGTCATGATAATAGAAGAGGCTTGGCAACATCAAGCAAAATTTCAGATTCGGATAGGAATTTGTTAGAGCAACATATTAAGTCAATGCCTTCTTATTATGAAAGTCACTACTGTAGAAAAGATACAAGTATGAGATATCCTTCTTCAACTTATACGCTTTCTGTACTTTCTCAGGAATATAAAAAATGGATTCCTGTTGATAAACAACCTGTTTCACGATTTATTTACGAACGCGCCTTTCATTCGCTAAACTTAAAAATTAAAATGCCCAAAAAAGACACATGCGCCACATGTGATCGATATAATAAGTTAATTAGAGCTGCTTAGGCAAACGAAAACTTACAAAACCTAAAAAAAGAATTAAATGAACACCATCAATAAGCTGAAATGGCTTATAATGCAAAAAAACGCAGACAAAGAAAGCTCACGTCAAGACCTTTAAAAGTTAGTAATATACCTTTGACCTTCAGCAGTGCCTTCCAACTCGGAATCTACAGACATCGGTTCCTTTTTACAAAAGGCAACTGTGGACATTTAACCTTACCCTCCACAGATGCAAAAATCAACAAGCTTTCTGTTATATTATGTGGCACGAAGCCATTGCCGCAAGAGGCGCCAATCAAATAGCATCGTGTCTAAACAAACACATTAAACAGCTACCATCCACGACAAACACAATTACATTTTATTCAGATACATATGCTGGACAAAACAAGAATTGTTATGTATCTATCATGTTCATGCTTGCGTTAAAAGAACATTCCAGTCTTGAACACATTGACAATAAATTCTTAACTCCTGGTCACACTCATGGAGTGTGACAGGGACCACTCGATTATGAAAAAAAAAGAAACAATGAGATCCTTGTCCCATTGAACATCCAAGGGATTGGATGAATCTCGTAAGGCTTTGTGGTGTTAAAAAAGCCTTTGACGTAACTGAAATGGACATTTCCGAATTTTTTGAATATTCTGCTCTTCCCAAATCAGTTTTCCAGTAACGAAAAATAAATGAAGATGGGCAAAAAGTTTTTCGGAAGGATATTAAATGGTTACGATATACCAATGTTCCTGGCCAAATATTATACAAAACATCCCTAAGAGCAGAAGAGCAATTTCAATCTTTCAATTATTTAAGAAAAGGAACAGAGTGACCGCGGCATGTTAACACAATGTCTTACAAAAATGCCAATCCGATTAGTAAAGAGAAAAAAAGAACCTAATTGAGTTGCCATATATAAATCAAACCTTTCATGACTTCTACAAAAATTTGCCTACTACAGATAGTAGGGATGGGAAAAACCTGCCGGTTATAACCCAAAACCGGTTTTTTTACTAGGCAATAATCGGTTTTACCGGTTGTTTTATTGTCCCGGTTATAACCGATTTTTTCATTTTAAAGTAATAACCGGTGAAAAACCGGATAAGTGGAAAAAATAATGAATTCAGAAAAAAAAATGGGAAAATTTTTAACTTCCACATGCACGAATGAGAAATTTTAAGCTGACCGAAACCGATTTGACAACATTGATGACTGATTGCTATACTGATATGGATTGATATCGATTAGAATGGAGTATCGCAAACTAAAGTTCAATATAAATGTAATCTATTGGGTATTGGCTTTTGACTAAAAAACCGAAAACCGGTTTTTGGAATAACCGGTTTTTTGACCAATTATAACCGCCAGGTTAAACCGTAGGTGAAAAAAACCGGTATAACCGAAAACCGGTATTTTGTCAACATCCGCCATGCCTAACAGATAGTGTAAGGGATATTTTTCCAGATGCATCTGACCACGAGAATAACTAACAGAGGGTAATTAACAATAATAAATTACTAGTAATAATAATTATTACTAGTAATTTATTATTGTTACGTATATATGTTTTGTTTGTACCTATGTTTTAATAAAAAAAATTTGTGAAAAGAGGTATATGTTCTATTTGTTTTAAAAAGTATTTGATATACTCTATATTTACTACAAAAAATGTGTCATTGAGACATAATTAAGTCATACAAAGAAGATAGTACACATTTTGTTGAAAAATAATATTGTACCTATTGCATTTACGTCACAAAAATCACAAAAACCCGTTTTCCCAAAATTATACTTTTTTGACTTGTATCCCTTTTCACATACACCCGCCAAATAGTCGTATATAAACGAAAAATTCAAATATTACAATAAAATGTTATACAGATAACCACGCCGGTTCAGTGCGATAAAAAATATGTAATTTTTCTACGTATTTTATTTTCGGGTAGGTGGGTGCAACTGCACCCCTTGCATCCTGCTGGTGGCACCTACGCTTGCAAATCCGAATGCTATATCAATTTATTGTATTTAAAAATTCCATTGATCATATTTTATATTTGCATTTCAGCCTTTTAAACTTTTTAAATGTAATCAGTAACACTAATGTCCGTTAGCATTAACAATAAATTATTAAATGGTCCATTCCAAATACTATACAACAATCCGAATATTCAATTACACCTAAAATCAAACAAAATGAAAAATCAATTAATATCTATATTTTATTCAGTATTCGGAATGTCGACTAGGTAGCTAATAAATTAAACAAACCATAAAGCACATTGGAATCTGATTTGGTTAAGCTGGCATAAATTTCAATGGTTTACTGAATGTTAGTTTGTGTATTTTTTAATATTATTTAATTTTAATATTATACTAGTTTCGCTTAGGCCAAACTAGTTTGTCCTTAAATCGGGTTAAGCCTGTAACATATGTACCCCACACATTCACTGGTGATGGTTTTATACTACCGAAAACATTTTGATGTAAATAATCCTTTTAGATAATTTTCGCATTTAAATTTACTTATTAAAACGATGAGTGTACTGTAGTATACAGCAGAAGGTAGTATTAAACTTCCTTTTTATTTTTCAATAAAAATATGTTTAATTTTAGCGCAAATAAAGTTGGGTCTGCAACACCTCACCATTTATATTCTTTTACGTTCGATCATCAATCTAACCCCGGACATTTACGTTTGGCGATAAAGATACGGTTAGGACCGCTACACACTCCATATAATTTCCCACTTATCTTTGTTCCCGGTGTATTAATATTTGAAACGGGTCACTTCACCTTCGGAGATTACAGCCGTCGTTAACATTTGTGAAAAATTAATTATGTATGTATAATGTGCCCATGTTGTTGCATTTAAGGGACAATTGGGATAGCATCGTCCTGATGCGGTAGTGAATTCATTACTACCATTAGCACTGTCTGCAGAAGTAATCCGGCCATATTATGCAGTAGAGGATTATTTTTGGTAAAAGCTTTGAAGTCGAAATTAAATTAAAAATAATTAATAAAAACAGGAATTCAAAACGGAAAATAAATAAAGTAATAATTATTGATAAAAAACCATCGACGCGTGTTGTACACAGAGGAAAAAAGAGGAGCATAGATGTCTTAGAAAAACGTATCCATGGACGTAAGAAGAGGGAATGCGAGCAGAGCACTCTCAATGAAATACAGTTTATTTGATAAAAATGAAACGAGAAAATACTACAAATCCTTAAATAATAGCCGTCGAGAATGTAATCGACGATGAAAAATTTTTAAAGACTCTAACAGTGAAATTCTACATGACGAATACTCAATTCTTAACAGATAGGCACAACATTTTAGCGAACATCTAAATATAAACGATATTGGAAGAAATCACAACAGCAACAAAATCTACAACATCAACTGCACAGTGAAGAACCAACAAGACAAGTAGTGTCAAATGCCATCCTAAAACTCAAAGAAAATAAATTCCCAGGAATCGATGAAATCTGTTCGGAAATGTACAAAAAAGTTGTTGATCGACTTTTTGCAGCAATCCATAAACTAATAGTACTTATATGGCAGAATGAATTGGTACCAGAAGAGTGGCTAAAGTGAAAATATGTCCGTTGAATAAAAAAGGTTATCAACTGGATTGTAAGAACTACAGAGGCATTACTGTGTTAGCATCTGCGTAGAAAATCTTCGGCAATATATTGTTTGAAATATTTTACAAAGGATATTGTTGGTCAATTAGAATGCGGATTTACTGCTAGAAAGTCAACTAGTCCAGGGCGCATCTGTTTTGAGATGGACGTTGAGAGGTGACTCAAATTTTTTTGCAGAAATTGCTTGAAAATAAATCAAATAATAATATTTGAGTTATCCTCCCTCTCAAAAAGGTCCGGAACATTGTTTAAATAATCAAAATGTCAAAAAATGAAGGAAAAGTTCGATTTTTTTCGTTGTTTTTTGATTATAACTTTAAAACTATTCATTTTCGAGAAAAGTTGTACTACCATAAAAGTTGCATAATTAAATTTCCTACAATATAGAGTTGGTTATAAATTTAGAAAATAGTCATTCTAGTTGCAAAATAGCAATAATTGCGAAAAAAACCATACAAAAACAAGTATTCGCATTTTACGTTTTTCAACCATTTATGCTACACTTAGGACCTTCATGTTTCACCCAGAAAAACTTTATGATACAGTAAAATAATACTGTAAATTTCATTAAGGTCGGTTTAATAGATTTTGCAAAATAAATTTTAAAATCCAGCTTTCGCAATAAAATTCATTTTTTCAAAATGTTACAGGACTGAAAATAAAGCAGATAGCAAGTTGAATTTTTTTTTTGCTTATAGAAGTGTACTGTACCTTTCATTTGCAATTTTCAAAATTAAAATCGATTAATTACCACGGCGTCAGGAAATTTCTGAAATAAACATTAATTTTTGGTGCTACGCGCAGGACAGCGGTGTTCAATTCACACAAGTTGATTTCCACCAAAATTTTTTCCAATCTTTATCTAATATATTATTTTCTTACTCAATATTTTGTTGTATTTTAATATTTTAATTCCACAAAAATCAAACTAATTTTATTATTGTTTGTGAAATATTGTTTAAACAATTGCATATGTTTAAAAATAATAAACTTTTATTTTCTAAGATAAATTATATGAACAAAAAAAAGTTTTTGCTAATAAAAGTGTTATTTCAAAGGATAGAGTATGTGTTTTTAATTTGCAATAAACAAATTTATTTATTTAAATCGAAATGTAATAAAAATTAAAATGTATCAATCATTTTCAAAGGTCATTGGAATGCCCAATCAGAGCAAACTATCCGCTGTCCTGCGCGTAGCACCAATAATTAATGTTTATTTAAAAAAATTCCTGACGCCGTGGTGTTAATCGATTTTAATTTTGCAAAATTGCAAATAAAATGTACAGTACACTTCTATACGCAAAAAAAATTCAACTTGCTATCTGCTTTATTGTCAGTCCTGTAACATTTTGAAAAAATGAATTTTTTTTACGACAGCTGGATTGCAAAATTTATCATGCAAAATCTGTTGAACCGATCTTAATGAAATTTACAGTATTGTTGTTCTGTATCATAAAGTTTTTCTGGGTGAAATATGAAGGTCCTAAGTGTAGCATAAATGGTTGAAAAACGTAAAATGCCAATACTTGTTTTTGTATGGTTTTTTCGCAATTATTGCTATTTTGCAACAAGGGTGGCTATTTTTTAAATTTTTAACCAATTCTATATTATAGGAAATTTAATTACGCAACTTTTATGTCAGTACAACTTTTCTCGGAAATGAATACTTTTAAAGTTATAATCAAAAAACGAAGAAAAAAATCGAATTTTTCCTTAATTTTTTGACATTTTGATTATTTAAACAATGTTCCGGACCTTTTTGCGAGGGAGGATAACTCAAATATTATTACTTGATTTAGTTTCAAGCAATTTCTGCAAAAAAATTGAGTCACCTCTCAACGTCCAAATGTACTAATATTTTTACAGATCCGCCCTGGTCTAAACTATAAGTACATCAAATTCAAGCACATAGACAGATTCTAGAGAAGTCACTAGAATATAACATAGATACTCACCATCTCTTCATCGACTTCAAAGCAGCATATGATAGTGTTAATAGAACTGCATTATATAAAGGAATGATACACTTTGGAATCCCACCTCAGTTAGTTGACCTAACTAACAATGGAAAACGTAAGCTCGTGCGCCAGAATTCAAGCAGATAACACTACGTTCTTATTTTAGCAGACGTAGTTAAGCAGAAAACGTCCAACCCACAAATTGTCAAAAATGAGGTTTTAATACCAGCGAGTACAAAATTTCTGTTTCTATAATGTGCAGAAACCGTCCAATCGAAAACCTCTTTCTAATAAAATCGTCAATGATCTAACCCACAATCATGCCTGACTGAGATTTTTAATATGGATAATAAGTTCATGTGGTTTGAGCGTTTTCTAAAAATCATAAATTTATTTTAATAACCTTATTAAAATAACCGTTGAAACGTGTTAAGTGGTTTGAATCATTTCAACGCTTCACGATAGACTAAAATTAGTATGTATTTTTTTGGATTAAAAACGTTCAAGTGGGTTGGACGTTTTCTACCTATAAATTTCAATGTAAATATTATAAATAAGAATACAATCAGAAATCGTCCAAACCACTTGGTATCATTTTGCAGTTTGTGTTAAGCTAATATGTTAAAACAATTTTTAGTAGAAGATATTATATTATTACGTTGTAATATCGGTGAATCACCATTGTAATATGGGTGAATCACAGAGTACGAAATTAGGTGTTTATTCTTCAATTTCAAGTTTAAGGTTCCCAAGAAGGACACTTGCCAGTTTTGTGATTCGTTTAAAATAAAACTACAGAGTGAATCGGATGAGCATAACAAACAGTTACTTGAAATACATTTCAACACGCATCAAGAATTGGCCCAAAAGTCAACGGAAGTGCTTAAAAAAGATCTAAATAAAGCTAGACATTAAAACAACATAGAATGTTTAACATATACTTAAAAAAAAACTCTTCCCCTACCTAGAATTCCAACTATAATATCTTATATCTTATATTATAAGAGGCAAGTATACTTATACAATTTCGGAATATTCTCAGGTAAACACACGAAAACGTATTCTTATGTATGGCTTGAAAAACTGCCAGAAGGGGATCTCAGGAAGTTGGCTGTTGTATTTTAAATATTTAGAAAATATACCGAATACTGTTGAGCATTAGATATTGTAGTCTGATTTCTGTGGAGGTCAGAATCGCAATATCAAACTTACTCTGCTTATGGCCAGTTTTCTTCAAACCAATGTTGCCTTAAAAACTATATCTCTAAAATTTCTGGTTTCAAGACATAGTTTCCTGCCTAACGGTAACGATTTTGGGGACATTGAATGTCAGTCAAAACGTCATGAGAGAACATATACTCCTAGAGACTATATAAATGTACGGTCATGCCGCATATAACCTGCTTTTACGGTTCTAGAAAAATAAAGAAAAAGTGGCTTTTCAGTACAGAAAAACTTAAAAAAGTTACAGTGAACAGAAAAATTAGCATTAACAAATAAAAAATCAACTGATTAAACACCAGACAAATAGTGTTAAAGAAAGAAAACCCATATTATATCTACGTGATGCCTAATTTTAATGATGAATGCAGCCGCGGATCTAGAAATTCATAATAGGGGGGCCAGGTTTACCGAAAATATTATTATCATTATCCAGATTTAGCCATACGGCTCACGTTACCTCTAAAGCTCTGAGCACAGTGCGGTTCCAGTATAGCTTATAGTTGTCGTTTTCAAGCATTCTGTCAGCGAGGTATTGATAACAAGGAAGATGGTCGGTTTGGAGAAGTCCCAGTTTACTGGCTAATACCTGGTGCATAATATTTCCCACTGAGTCATGGCGTTCTTTATAATCGGTATCAACTAACAGCTCTGGGAGCCCGCTTTAAGATGTTGGATAGTTTCTTTTTGCTTGACATCCATATCGCCATTTGTAATTTTGGACTTGGGCGTCTTTGACTACATATTTCTGGTAATTTTTAGTTCGAATAACCTGATCTTGAATGCCCAGTAGGAAACCCTCTCTTTCGGCAAATATCCTGAAGTCAACCAATAGTTCGACACTATATTGCCGACATATTTTTGGCTGATCTCATTGAGATGTCGCCCATGCAGAGGTTTACTCATCCAGGTTAGTATTTTCTTCTGGCTTAGAAAGGTGGTTTATGCTCATTGCTTGTGCCATGCAGTTTAAGCAGCGCTGTTTCATCTACTGCGCAAATTGCGCTATTTAAAGTAGATGGTAGTGGCGCGGTAATGTTATTCTCTCTACTGCACTGAGGGGATGATATTTTTGTGCCTTTGCGAAAGGTGTTCCTGTTTTCTTCTGAAGAGTTTCTATATCCGTTTTTGACCATTTTATAACTCCATTATTTCAGATTTAGCCACACGGCCCTTACTTCTTCTAAGGGGAAAATTCACTCATCCCAAATACTTACGGTATCAAAAGGATTGAGCTCTAGTGACGCTCTTTCCGTCCTATCGATCCCTAGGTGACTTGGAATGCTGGAGTATCTCCCAAAAATTATCGTATATTGTTCAAAAAGTGGCTTTTTACCCGTCAGATCTCTAGTCACTATCAGGACTACAATTACCTCTTTATTTCTACTTCGATTTCCAAATTGGATACACTTTTTTTGAAATCACGGTGAGACAGCAATCAGAAAAAGCCCTAGAGTATTACAGTGAATTGTTTGTTTTGTGGCTTGGAAAAAGCCTTTGATCGTGCACCACGTAACATGATTTGGAAAATATTAAACCGAAGAAATGTGAAACTGAAGCTAGTCCAAGCAATAAAGAGTACAATATAAATATACACGTATTAATGTAAGAACCAACAACCGCTCATCTCTAGAATTCTACACAAGAACAGGTGTAAGACAAGGTGGTGTCCTAAGTCCTTTGTTAACCATCACTCTAATGAATGAAAATGATGTAGGGATAATGTAAACAGAACTAGGGTTGGGGTGTATAAACTCATTAAGTATACTTGTCAGAGTTGACGTAAGACTTGCAAGTGAATGTGAATATGTAGAATGAAGTTTTAAAAAAATTCTGGACGAAAATAAATATTGTAAAAATAGAAGCTTTATTAATATCTAAAAATCAAGAAAATATAAACGTAAAGCTAAATGATGAGACCATTTATTAAAACGAAAGTAAGCCTTAAAACAAAAATGAAAATATTTAAAAATGTATTTGAAAAGTGAACGACAAAATTCGAAGTAAAATTCAAGTATGTGAGCTACGATATTTTTGCAAGCCGTGACCGAGGTGACCAGACGTAATCTTTGAAGAAACGAAAAAATACGTGGAAGGTGCGGTATCGTAATGACCTTAGAAATATTTCAAACGAAACAATTATCGTAGTTCGGCCAAATGGTGAGAATTAGTGAATGTAGAACTGTAAAGATGGTATGGAAAACTGCATCAGATAAAAAACGACGAAGAAGCAGACCAGCAAGAACATTGAACGCAGATATTGGGAAGGCTTTCGCAAAAAGAAATATTGAGCGGAGAAAGGCAACGAGATCAGATGCTGACCGAAAGGCAAATTTCAAAAAATTAACCAGCATCAGAGAAATCTTCAAAATAACATCCAGAAAATGCATGGCAACTTTGAAGGCCGCTAATAAAAACCTCAATATATGGGGCTACGCCCTAACCTGGTTGACGATTTTCTATAACAGAAAAACGAAACTCATTAACGCAACTAAAATGGTAATGAATGCTATAATACTTACACGCCTTGAATTAGTTCACACACAGGAACAGAATTAAACCTTCCGATCACCAGTAGAGGATTTTAAAGCAATATATCGGCATAAAGAGTTAAAGAGAAAATGGCAATGCCTAATGCCTACTGCTACTATACACGGATAGCAATTTATTCGAAATTATTCGAAGTATTTTAAAGAAATAAAAATTAATAATTTTTACAGCAAATTAAGGATGTTACTCTTGGTAATAAGAGTAACAGAGTAACAGCGTAACAAGAGCAACCTAAATAGAATAAAGAAAACTCAAAGAGTTATGGAAAGACAAATGTTGGGAATATCGCTGAGAGATAAATCCAGAAACGAGAGGATAAGAGGCAAAATCGGAACAACAGACGCTGTCGAACATGCATTTAAATTAAAATGGAAATGGGCTGAGCACAACGAAAGATATCAGGATGGAAGATGAAATAAAGAAATTGGCCGCTGGAGACCATATTATACTGCAAAAAGGTCAAGAGGTGTCCCGAATAAAGTACGTGCCGCCTAGCGGCGGGATACGGGCAACAATACATTGGCTTATAGGGCAGTCCTTATAGTAGGGATCCTGGCCTATACAGAAAAATGCAGGCGGGTGTGGGGTAATACTGCACTCTGGCTGCATTGGTGGTCTATTAGCTAAACGTGCAGGGCAGGGTATGGTGCTAATAGAAAAGGCATTCAGGCATCAAATATTCAAACAAAATCTTCTCAGGCCATAATAATGAAAAGACCTCCTCCAATGATATGAGGAGAGGACCACAAAAAATCAAGTGGTGGATGCTAAAAGATGAGAAAGAAGGTCAATTTAGGGAAAGAATAGTAGAGAAAATTGTTAGAACATGAAAGGAAGCCCTACTACAATTTGGAGAAAAATGACCACTAAAGAGACTACTATTTAAATACTGGGGAAAACGTCAGGAAAAAATTTTGAGGATAAAGAGACTTGGTGGTGGTCAAACGAAGTTCAAGAAAAATTAAAAGAGAAGGGAAAATTATATAAAAAGTGGCAAGAATTCAGATCCCACACAGATCTTCAAAACTATATGGTCGCGAAAAAGGAAGCGAAAGTAGCAGTAGCAAAAGCTAAATCAGAAATGTATTCAAACTTATACGATCAACTTGATACCAGGGAAGGCGAAACGAAGATATATTAAATAGCCAAACAGACAGCAAAGAAAGCCAAAGATTTTAATCAGATTAGATGTATCCGAGATGAAAATAATAAAATACTAGTTCACGAAAAGGATGTCAAAAAGAGATGGAGAAAGTACTTTGACAGCTTATTAAATGAAGAATTTGACACATAGCCTGTGGGGTCAACGGAGACAGTAGCAGCAATGGTCACCATAATAACAAACGAGAAAGTGGCTCAAGCCCTTCAAAAAATAAAGAAACGAAAAGCGGTAGGACCAGATGATATTGGACAAATGCCAGACGAAAGGAGAAGCAGTATACTAGTGCCTCTCTACAAAAACAAGGGAGATATACAGCAGTGTACAAACTACATGGCTATAAAACTGCTTAGCCACACCATGAAAATATGGGAGAGAATAATTGTTAGACGGATACGTGAAGAGACCGACATATCCGAGAATCTATTTGGATTTATGCAGGGCAGATCAACAACAGACGCAATTTTCATTATAAGGCAGTTGATGAAAAAAATCAGGAGTAAAGAAACAAACACTCATATGGTATTCATTGATCTTGAGAAAGCATACGATAGAGTTCCTCGAGCGATTCTGTGGTGGGCACTCAATAAGAAAGGAATCCCTGGTGTATATGTAAAGATTGTGAGGGATATGTATGAGGGAGTAATGACTAGTGTTAGGACAGGTGTGGAAGAGACTGATAAATTTCATGTGAATGTAGGATAACACCAAGGCTCGGTGCTTAGTCCGTATTTATTCTCATTAGTTTTGGACCAGATAACAGCGAAACTACACGGTAACATTCCATGGTGCTTAATGCATGCTGATGATGTCGTGTTAGTAGGAAATAGTGAAAGAGACTTAGAACAAAAACTGGAACAGTGGACACGAGCTCTGGAGGAAAAAGGTTTAAAACTTAGTAGTACAAAGACAGAGTATTTGGAATGTTCATTTAAATATGTAGTTACTACAAATAAAATGGTATTTTGGATGGTAGACTGATTGTAAAAAGCAATAGTTTTAAGTACCTGGGATCGGTATTACAGAGTAATGGAGAAAATTCTATAAAACAGCCATAAGACCGTCTATGATGTACGGAACTGAATGTTGGGCAGTAAAAAAGAAAGAAGAACCACGAATGCATGTGGCGGAGATGAGAATGCTTAGATGGATGAGTGGAGTGACAAGAAAGAATAAATTTAAAAATGAGTATGTTAGGGGAAGTCTAGGTTTGGCACCAATTGATGCCAAAATGAGAGAGCATAGGTTGCGATGGTTTGGTCATGTTCAACGTCGAGACGTTAATCATCCAATACGAAGAGTAGTTTAAGGGTAGATTCCTGGAAGGAGTCGGAGGGGAAGGCCAAAGAAGACGTGGGGGGAGACGATTAGGCAGGACATATTGGTAAAAGGGATTAATATTGATATGACTCAGGATAGAATTGTGTGGAGAAATGCAATTAGGGAAGCCGACCCCGCATAAGGCAAAGAGAATGATGATGAAAAAAGTCAAGAGGTCCACGGCAAATGAGATGGAAAGATAACATTGAGCAAAGCGTATGTCCAATGTAGAAAAGGCAACACATGCAGCACACGAATAGATTTTGGGTTATATATAGATAGATAGAAGGATGTTACATTAATAATTGTAACAGTTGTTTTTGACTTTTTTAAGGCTTTGTTTAGTTTGTTTTGTAAAAACTTACATAAAGTAAAATATTTGAAAAAGTTGTCCAGAACGTTCATTCCCTCTACATAGCTCAGTCATTGTACAATTGTACATAATATATATTTTTTGATGGATCGGTTACTACAGGTTCACTTGAGAGACGGTAGGGCTAAAAATTAGAATGCCTGCACCATATTTACATATAAATAAAATATCGCATATTATGCGAAAATATCATAATTGGAAAATTGTAAACTTTTATAATCATAGACTAACAAAAGTTTCCGATTTATAAGAGCAAACGTTCAGTAAACAAAATTGTACATACGAGTACATATGTTAAAAAGCTGAGATGTCACAGTAAACAAAAACTATCGAACCATGTAGAGAGTGCTTAAAGCACAAACGCTAAAAATAAACAGCTATGCAGAGTGGATATAAATTTTAATGAACACACGTGAATATTAAATGTTTAGGTAAAGTGTTCTCTAATAACCAAGCTTTTCGGTTTTCATACTGTTTTGGGCCTTTGATTATGTAATCTTAAAATAAATAAAGTCGTCTTCCTGTCAACGCTGAAAATTTCCACGTGAGATAACATTCTAAATCGCTCACTCTGTGAGTATAAATAAAATACAAAACATAATATAACTCAAGAAAACAAATGCATGACGTTAATTTATTCAGGTCCTACAACTTCTAATCCTTTATAACTTTTCTCATTTCCCTCCTGAAATGATCGGTGAAAAACATATTTTAAACAAGGCGAGCTCCCAGGGAGAAGTGATTTTGAACCTGTCACACATTTAAAACTTGTTTTGGTTTCACACAATTTAGGGAAACCCGGCATCGGGGCATCGAGAAGCTCACTGACTTTCCCGTAGGCTTAGAAAATTACTTTGACAAAGTCGTTTTATGGTATTATTGGCTAGAGGTGTTGTATTCTGGCTACGCAGATCCGATATAGGCCAGGGTAATAAGACAAAAATATACCCTGTTCGTGACACTTCAGCAGCCAGGGTACTGAAGCGTTTTTTCGACAGGTAATACTTATAGGAACAAATTATAGCTATTTGTATAACAAGGGAGGAAAGTGTAACTTTTCCTCCCGAGAATGAAGTTTACTGCCCGACGCGTAGCGGAGGGCAGTAATCATTCAAGGGAGGAAAAGGCACTTTACTCCCATGTTATACATATGGTTTTTCCACCTTCCTCAAATAACAAGTCATTTTGTCATTTTTACTTAATTTATTTATGTAACTAACCAACAAAATTTATTAGAACTAAAACAACAAGTAGGTACAATATAACTGTCAGCTGTCAAATATAAGTCAAATTATTAATGTAAACATTGTTAAATAAAAATAACAATTTACTGTTTTTTACCATTCTGCAAAATACAGGATGTTTTATAAATAAACGTTAAAATGTATAGATACTCCGTAATAGAAAATAGATATTATACAGGGCGTCAATAAGTTATATTTCATGAATGAAATATTATGACGTCACTTTTACTTTTCCTCCCTAGGGAGGAAAAATATTTTCCTCCCTAGGGAGGAAAAGTACAACTTTGCTCCCTACAATCAGGTCCGGAAAAGTATACTTTCGGTAGAGGTAGGTGGAAATAACTATTTCCTGCGTAGGATCTGGCGGCCATTTTTATTTATAAACAATTAACTGTCAAAAAATGACATTTTTTCCATTTTTTTCAAATAAATGGAAAACAGTGAAACTTATGATTTTTTTAGTACAAATATCTTTGAGATTATGTAAAGAGCTTTAAAATGACATATTACAAAGTTTGATATACTCATTTATTGTTAATATAATTGCGAAAAAAGGTCGGAATTGCAAAAAAAATATTTTCGCAATAACTGCTGTAAAAATTAGTGTACAAGTTTGAAATTTTTGTCAAATGAGGGTCCTTTGGTGCTTAATATGTGATAAAAATTTCAAAGCGATTTATTCAATTTTTTAATTGTTTATCTCAGAGAGCATTTTTTTGCAATAACATAAGTCAAAAAAAATGACGTTAGAACCATTCCACAGGTGTCAAATGGAAGAGCATGAGCTATATTTTCAACCTGATTTGAAGAAAGCAAATAAAAAATGCATTTATTAGTAATAAATAATTATGCAAAAGTATCGTAAATCTTTCCTTATAAACTTTTTGAATAACTTTTTCCAAAAAAATTAACTTTTCTACCCTGTTTTAAGTGCACAACTACCAAGTAATGTTATTTATATCATAATTGATAAAAAATTGTAAAAAATATATATAATTTCTTATATAACAAAATAAAAAGTTTATAAGAAAACATTTACGATACTTTTGCATAATTATTTATTACTAATAAATGCATTTTTTATTCGCTTTCTTTAAACCAGGTTGAAAATATAGCTCATGCTCTTCCATTTGACACCTCTGGAATGGTTCTAACGTCATTTTTTTCTGACTTATGTTATTGCAAAAAAAATTCTCTCTGAGATAAACAATTCGAATAAAATTTAAAAAATTGAATGAATCGCTTTGAAATTTTTATCACATATTAAGCATCAAAGAGCCCTCATTTGACAAAAATTTCAAACTTGTACACTAATTTTTAAAGCAGTTATTGCAAAATTAGTTTTTTTTGCAATTTCGACCTTTTTTCGCAATTATATTAACAACAAATGAGTATATCAAACCTTGTAATATGTCATTTTAAAGCTTTTTCCATCATCTCAAAGATATTTGTACTAAAAAACCATAAGTTTCACCGTTTTCTCTTGATTTGAAAAAAAAGGGAAAAATGCCATTTTTTGACACTTAATTGTTTATAAATAAAAATGGCCGCCAGATCCTACGCAGGAAATAGTTACAATTTTCTCTTATAGCCGTTACCTGTCGAAAAAACACTTCAGTACCCTGGCTGCTCGAGTGTCATGGAAAAAACCTTATTACCCTGGACTAATAGCTATCAGAGCGTGACTAGAAAATATGCTTTTATTTTGCGCAAAATGAATTATTTAGAACAGTGATTCCCAACCGGGGGGCGATCGCCCCCTTGGGGGCGATTTGAGATTTTCAGGGAGGCGATAGAGCGAAGGGGGCGATATGGGGGGCAATAAAGAAAAGGGGGCGATAAGCTGGGCGATTAGCATCTGGAAAACAAGAAATGGGTAATAGAAAAGAAAAAACAATAATTTCGATCGGATATCCATACGATAATAAAAAGTAATTAAATGTACACCAATGCAGGTAATAATAACACAAACATCTCGTCTAGTAACAGAGGGCTATGAATTTAATTCTATAGGTAAGTAATACATTATAATTAATTCTGCATTTTCCTTTTATCGTGCTTTCGTATTGGGCGAACATCCGCACACAAGAGAAAGGGATAGAAGTGGGATAAGAATGATGAGAGTAGGTACCGACCCTGCCGATCTGACTCTAATAAAAATTGTACAGCCGAAATTGTGGTCGTTTTGTCATCTATTTATCTTTTGCCCTTCATTTGTCCAAAGTTGAACGTAGGCCTCCCCCTTATTTTTCCACTCTTCTTCGTTCAGTACTAATCCTGTTCATCTGGTCCCAGCGTATCTTTTTGGGTCATTCGACCATCTCATCTGTGGTCTGCTTTTTCCTCTTTTACGGTCTCAAGGTCTCCAGTGGATTATCGCTTCATTCCATCTTCCGTCTTTTTGTTTGTTGTTTTGGCATGTTTTCCACTAGAGAGTAGCTGCATGTTTGTTTAAATCTTTCACTTTGATTTTATTTCTGATCCATGTATTTTTATTTTTGTCACTTAGCTTTATACCCAGCATCTTTCTTTCCATTGCTCTTTGAGTATTGGTCATCATTTCCATATTTTCCTTTGTGAAGGTCCATGTCTGTGCTTCATATGTAAATATTGGTCTTGTCATAGATGAGGTAAATAAAATTAAAGCAAAACCAAAGAATGATGTAATATTTCGTACACTCTGACACTCTGTAAAGAAAATAATGAGATATTTAATACATTGCTACTCCAGTACTACATACGGAAGTCCGCTGGCTTTCGAAAGGGAATTGCTTACGGTGATTCTGCAGTCTCATGGATACTGAAATCGAATTTCTTATAACTACTGACCCCACACTGAGTACAGCACTACAAGAGAAGCGAAATGACATCGCTTAACTATCAGATATTTCTGAAAAATTAAATGGAACGAATCTGGAATTACAAAGGAAGAACATAAATATGGCCAAAGCGAAGGGAGTAGTCGCAGCATTCATTGACAAACTATCTATTTTTTAAGAAAATATACAGAGAGGAGGTCTGACCAAATTCCCCAGAAATCATCATGTGGTTATTCTGAGGATCTTCAAACATATTGCCTCCACCTTGGAGGGGATTTGAGTTACATAGCTATTAACCAACATTGAGCCAGACATAAAGAAATTATGTGAGTATCACCAGGCCCAAGGGAGAAATTAACAATTATTACTAACCATGTTCACCAACACGTGGACAAGATGCAAGAGGCACAAGATCGAAATAGAGGGAAAATTATGAGAGAGATCTATGTCCAGCAGTGGACAAGCAAAGATTTAATGATGACTTACCATGTATCATTTTACGAAATGTAAAAATAAATCAATAGTGTACTGATTAATTTTTTGTTTCAATTTAATTGGGGAGGGGGGCGATTATAGTATTCACAACTGGTGAAACCTGTCTAAGGGGGCGATCATGGGAAAAAGGTTGGGAACCACTGATTTAGAAGATGAATTATTTTTGTGAGATGTATTTTTTATAAAATAAAAAATGTGTTTAATTTTAAAGAAATACTAAAATGTCCTACATTTTTTTATTAACGGCCAAGATGTTTTACAATCTCTTTAACAATGACGACCCTGACCATAGTAGCTAAAACATGTTTAAAATCGAACTCTCAAAATTAATTCAAAAAAACCAGTGTAATACTAAAAAATATTTCATTAAGTAGTGATTAAATAGTGTAATATTAAACAATAAATACAACAGAGATAGTTAGTCACTTTAATGTTAACAGTTTTTATTATTATTATCGAATATATTCACATCGGAATATACCTAAGCAGATAACCTACTCGTACAACAGCAAAAACAAGTAGTAAAATTATTTACTGTGGACTACAGAAGTTGTTTGCCAGGACCGTATTCTGATTAAAAAAAAAAAAAATGATGACAAAAATGAATAGTTTTATCCAATCTGAAATTTTTACTACTAACAATACTCCAAATAGCTCCTCTACATATTCTTCCGTAACCAACCAAACACCACACATCAACATATTTCCATGAAGAAAACAAGGAATTATATTTGATGCAATTGAAAATAACAAACTAGAAGATTACCTGTCTGCTCTGAGTCTTTTGCTGCAACCAACCGACATTACTTTCTGTTCAAGGTTATCAAATAACAGAGTATGTATATATTTAGCAAACGCAAAACTAGTTGAGGATTTTATAAACAAAAATGAAAAAATTAAAATAAACCAACATCTCTTACAGGCTCGCAGACTTGTTAACCCAAGTCAGCGATTAGTAATGTCCAATCAAATCCATAGAGCCTCCCACAGAAAATGCATCCAATCACACTCTCACATTACCACAAATATTATCTCCTTTATTGAATTCTATCAACCTTTCACATACTACTGCTATTTGTACTCCTAATACAGCCCGTTGGCTACACAATCTTCCAATACTCAATACCGATTTATGCAGATTCGATAAAACAGAAACCCCAAACTCACTTCTCAGAAAATCCTTTCAAAACATCCTTAATTCAACACAATTTGATGAAATACTATACACCGATGCGTCCAAGAATGAAGACTGTTGTGGCTGCGCTGTGTCCACAACGACGACGACAATAAGCTTTGTGCGATTACCCAGAATTTGTAGTGTTTACACCGCAGAATTGTATGGACTACTTCAGGCACTAAAGACTTCACTTCACCCTACTTCAAATGAAAGCAAGAAAATCGCCATATGTATAGGTTCTCTCTCCTCGATTCATTCTATAAGATGCATCTTCACAAAAAATCCATTAGTCCAGGAAATACTATATACCAATAACATAACAGTCACAATGATTTGGGACTCCATCCCATGTTGGTATATTGGGAAACGAAAAAGCAGACCAGGCCGCCAAGGCAGCATGTTCTTCTGACACAGCCTTGAAACAGGTCCAAACCTACACGGACCTTAAAATATTGTTTAGACAAAAAATTCTCAGCTCATGGGCAGACCAATGAAATAGAACAAAAACTAAGCTGTACGAAATTCAACCTAACTTATCTCGGTTCAATATGTCATCCATGAAGAGGAAAGAAAAATCAGTTATTCGCCGACTACGAATAGGCCATACACGTCTCACACACGGATAACTTATGGCGTCAGAAAACCCTCCAGTATGCCATTTCTGCAATACTCTCCTTTCCATTAAACATGTAATAATAGACTGCTGTCAGTATGATTTCTCTAGAAACAAGTTTAAGTTAAAAGGGAATTTAAAAGACATCCTCAGTGTTCCAAACGATTTTGACTGTGTTCTAAAATTCCTAAAAGAAACACGTTTATTCCAACTAATCTAACCAGTGTACACTGTTTAATCTATAAGTTTTATTGTTTGGCTTCACTAATAAGAACTGATTCTACCAAATGTATATTTGTACTTATAATGTATGTATAATATATGTATAATTTGTATCTATAATGTTGTAAACTGTGTAAACTGTTCCCGTGTCAATGACCAGTAGCTGTCGAGGCACGTTAATTACAAATAAAAAAGAAAGTATTGTCCAGTGTCTGTCCCTCAATCCCACACTCGGTCCTAATATTTGCATTAGAATCATATGGATTATATCTTCAGTCACCTTCAACATTCCTAAGAATAGGTACATCTACACCGCAATCCCAGCACATTTTGAGTTTCAGACGCCAAACCTACATATCTCCACTAAATAACGAGACACTACCAAATTCATTCCTTATCACACATGAGGAACATCATACAGGATTTACCTATCATTAGATAACCAAGCTTGCTATACATGTAAGCAAACCAACCACTTCACAAAAAAACTGCCCAATGTTTATTTTGAATACAGCAGATAATTCAACATTAAATAACCTTTTTCCAAACCATTTACCAATCCTTAAAACCGCAAAAAACAATTACCGACAACAATCAAAAGAAGAAAGTACTATACAACAAAAAATCCAACCACTAACTACACAACAAAAACCACACACACACCCAACCAAAGAAGAGTCACAAGCAACAAATGACGTAAAAATTTATCTAGAAAATGAGGCAATCCATATAAACACAGGCAGAAAACAAACCAAACGCACAATATCCCAAACCTCTCCATCGGCTACTACACCTACAGAGGAACATACTTTCATAACACCAAAAAATAAAGAGAAGAAAGTCAAATCAGATCAAAATATCAAAACCAAATAAACAATAAAAGAAATGCTGAGTTACAATAAAATATTATATTACGATAACCCAAATTTTAACTACCCTCTAACTTACGAACAGGTAATAGGTTTTATTGAAAACTGTGATGGCTCACCAGATCCATTGAGTATCGCCAAAAAGTATGCAGGAGAAACAGCAGAGATCGCAAATCTATTAAATAAAATATATCCTTACCTGAAGGACCGAAAAATTAAAGTCAAATGCGCTCGAATAAAAAATAAAATATTAAAACCGAGTAACCTAGAAACAGACTTAGATAGCGACGCATCTACCGTAACTTATTAATATATCAGCAAATACCTACAACATATACACCGATACGTCAAAAATGAAGACAGAGAAATAAAAGACAGAAGAAAGCAACACAAAAATGGACTAGTTTGTGAAGTGTGCAACAGTGTTATAACGGTAAAACAGTGAACAGTAAACAGTGAACAGTGAAGAGTGAACGACGGAAAAAATATAAACCAACTACCTAAAAATGATGCCCTAGAAGAAAACATAGATACCTACTCAAAATACTTTCTTAACTTAAAAACTACCAACTACTTCAATTTTGATCAAACACACATTGTAATACACATATTGTAAACTTATGTACATTATTTATATGAGCTGTACCAGTAATCTAAATACGCTAATGACCCTGCGTGGTAGATGCGTTAATAAAATGAAAAAAAATCTCTTTAACGATAAAATCAATAAGAAGTAAAATCATTTTGTCTTTACAATGACAGAGATATAGAGCAGGACGCATCTGTAAAAATATTAGTACATTTGGACGTTGAGAGGTGACTCAAATTTTTTTGCAGAATATGCTTGAAAATAACTCACATTTGAGTTATCCTCCCACTCAAAATGGTTCGGAACATTGTTTAAATAATCAAAATGTCAAAATATGAAGGAAAAATTCGATTTTTTTATTGGTTTTTTGATTATAACTTCAAAACTATTCATTTCTGAGAAAAGTTGTACCGACGTAAAAGTTGCGTAATTAAATTTTCTACAATATAGAAGTAGTTAAAAATTTAAAAAATAATCACCCTTGTTGCAAAAAAACAATAATTGCGAAAAAACCATACAAAAACAAGTATTCGCCTTGTACGTTTTTCAACCATTTATGCTACACTTAGGACCTTCATATTTCACCCAGAAAAACTTTAGGATACATTAAAACAATTTTGTAAATTTCATTAAGGTCGGTTCAACAGATTTTGCAAAATAAATTTTGAAATCCAGTTTTCGCAAAAAAAAATTCATTTTTTCAAAATGTTACAGTACCTTTCATTTGCAATTTACAAAACTAAAATCGATTAACTACCACGGTGTCAGGAATTTTTTTAAATAAACATTAATTATTGGTGCTACGCGCAGGACAGCGGATAGTTTACTCTGGTTGGGCATTCCAATGACCTTTGATAATGATTGATACATTTTAATTTTTATTACATTTCGATATAAATAAATAAATTTGTTTATTGCAAAATAAAAACACATAATCTATCCTTTGAAATATCACTTTTTTTAGCAAAAACTTTATTTGTTCATATATTTTAAAGTAGAGAATAAAAGTTTATTATTTTAAACATATGCAATTGTTTAAACAATATTTCACAAACAATAATAAAATTATTTTGATTTTTGTGGAATTACCATATTAAAATACAACAAAATGTAGAGTAAGAAAATAATATATTAGATAAAGATTGGAAGAAATTTTGATGGAAATCAACTTGTGTGAATCGAACACCGCTGTCCTGCGCGTAACACCAAAAATTAATGTTTATTTAAAAAATTTCCTGACGCCGTGGTAATTAATCGATTTTCATTTTGAAAATTGCAGATGAAAGGTACAGTAAACTTCTATAAGCCGAAAAAAATTCAACTTGCTATCTGCTTTATTTTCAGTCTTGCAACATTTTAAAAAAATGAATTTTTTTTGCAAAAGCTGGATTGCAAAATTTATTTTGCAAAACCTTTTATACCGATCTTAATGAATTTACAGTGTTGTTTTACAGTAAAACCTGTGTTAGCGACCACCTGCTAACATCGGCCACCTGTCATAACGGCCAGTTTAAAAATTTCCCAAACCAATTTTATGTAGACTACAAAAACTGGCTATAGCGCCCACCTTTCTATATCGGCCAATAGTTCTTTCATTTTTAGTGGCCGTTACTGACAGGTTTTACTGTGCTATATCATATAGTTTTTGTGGGGCAAATATGAAGGGCCTAAGTGTAGCACAAATGGCTGAAAAACGTAAAATGCGAATACTTGTCTTTGTATGGTTTATTTTGCCAATATTGCTATTTTGCAACAAGGGTGACCATTCTTTAAATATTTAACCAATTCTATATTGTAGGAAATTTAATTACGCAACTTTTATATCAGTACAACTTTTCTCAGAAATGAATAGTTTTAAAGTTACAATCAAAAAACCAATAAATAAATCGAATTTTTTCTTCATATTTTTACATTTTGATTATTTAAACAATGTTTCGGACCATTTTGAGTGGGAGGATAACTCAAATATTATTATTTGAGTTATTTTCAAGCAATTTCTGGAAAAAAAATTGAGTCATCTCTCAACGTCCATCTCAAAACAGATGCGCCCTGGACTAATATGTAAGGTCCAGTGACCAAGAAATCTTCGCTTGTTTATCGGTGTGATGCGCACATAAACAAATACGCGAGCACGAAAACTAAAAACGGAACATAACACACAGACAATGGCTGGGCGCTGTTGAAGGCGTAGTTTACGCTCCTGTAGGATCGGTTAGGTAGGTCCAAAGGACCATATCTCTGCAATCTCTTCGCTTTTTGGTTTTTGAGAAGGTTGCCTACCAAGCAATAATAATATAATAAAATAATATAATAAAAAATATGTAATAAAATAATATATAATAAAATAATATAATAAAATAATATAATATAATATAATATGGTAGCAACAGCCTGTATGAATACCTAAAAGATCTATTTAATAGGTGTATGAATGGCAAAGTCACACCAAAAGAATGGCAATTATCTGTTATCTCTACAGTACACAAGAAAGGCAGTAAAAATATATGCGATAATTACCGGGGAATATCTGTCTCAAGCGTAATTAGCAGAGTTTACGGAAAAGTTATAAAAAATAAAATAGAAGAAGGATACAAAGACTTAAAGGCCGAAGAGCAAGCCGGTTTCCGCACTGGCAGATCCAGCACTGACCACCTATATTGTGTAACACAATAAATAGACAAACAAATAGCCTACAATCAGGAACTTCATTTAGTGTACATAGACTTAAAAAAAGCATACGATACACCACAAAGTAAATTCTGGGAAGCACTCGAAAAAAATAACATCAGTCTGAACCTCACTAAAGCTGCAAAAAATCTATACCACCACAATATAGCAAAAGTTAAGCTAGGCAATAGGAAATCTCGTCAGGATTTGAAGTGAATAAGGGTCTTAAACAGGGCTGCTGTCTGTTTTCCTAAAGAAAGATCTGTTTCCTGCCATTATTCGCGTTTCAACTTCTCGCTCTAATTTGTTGTCATTTGTGATTGTTGCTCCTAGATACTTAAATTCTTTAACCACTTGGAAGTTATGATCGTTTATAGTAACTATTTTGCCTTATTCGCTGTCGCTCTTGTTTTGAGACGACTATGTATTTTGTTTTGTCTTCATTTATTTTTAGACCGATGTTTAATGCGGCTTCTTCAAGGCTCGAGAAAATATTCTTAATTTCTAATGTTGATTGTGCTACTGCATCTACGTCATCGGCAAAGGCGAGTATGATTTTTGCTGCCCGAGCAGTTAGGTATGTCTGGTTTGATTTTTGGATAAATTTTTCGCATGACATATTCTAAGGCCAGGTTAACCCTTTGAAGCCCAATTTTTATTAAGTTAAAAAAAAAAACAAGATTTTTGTGAAATTTATTTATTTTAGTATATTCTTGAAACAAATTCAGTCAATATAAACAATTGTAACGTTACAAACGTCACATCTTTGGTATTTTATTTTTAAATAATTATTTTACCTTATTTTCTTTAATATTTCATTAATAATTATCTTCTTCTAATTGGTTTACCCATTTCCCCTTTAAAAATTGGTTGGCGCTCGTTCTATAATAGGCAACCCTATTTGCATTGTATCTTCTCTCGTGTTTCATGTTCGTTATTTCAAATTTCGGTCCAAGGTTCGTTGTCATGTCATTTTAATGACAGTGACAACTCCCATATCTCATTCTCAAAATGGAAGTGGAAATGTTTTAAAAAGCAGAGTAGCTCCAAAATTAAATCATTTTCATTTTATCAAATCATCTCTTGGGGTAAGGATAACATTATACAGTAATTATATTTCTCCATCTAACAGTTTTTATATTGTTTTTTATCTAACCTAACTTCCAATGTCAGACCATGTGTTCTGATATTTTAGTTTCAAATATAATTATCTTTTAATTTACATGTATGCACGTTTGGTAATCAGAATTTTAACTATTCTCATCTAAATTCTATGTAATTTACCCTTGCCAATTACTATTTCTGAATACTATTTGGCAAAGGTATATTTTGGCTTTTCTTCTTGATGATTGATATGTGTCTCTGTTTTATAGTTTTTTGGAAAGAGATCAACCTTTCCCTCTTCGGGAACTTAAGCCTCACATCACCGGTGATGCACACTTTAAGGCGAAGACAATGACATCCAGACTGCACAACCACCACCTCTAGCTGCAGGGGCCTTGGGCCGAAGATCCGCCCAGGCCTACGAGAAGTCTACAACAGCAGAACCATACGACATCAAGAAGATACCATCAGCTACCAAAAGCCATAAGTATAATCCAGAATTGTTAGTTTTTGGCAAGAATTTAAATACATTTGTTAATGCAATTTACTAAGTCATTTTATTTATTATATCTTTATGAACAATAAACATGATTAGTTAAAAACTATGTTTTGTTTGCTTCCATTCCAATTTTCATAGTTCATATCTGAGGTTAGGACAAGACGAACACACACCTGAGTGACTGAGCTAAGCTAAGGGTGTAACGATGGCTATCTTGGTTAGTTGAGGTAATATTTTCGAATATTGTTTCAATTAGCGGGGTAGTCCATCGCTTAACTAGTTACACAATGCTGATCCTGAAGTATGTCCTGCAGGATGTGGTATTCTCATGATACCAGCAGTAACATAGCGTAACAAAAAACTAATGAGAAATAAAAACCAGGTAGCACTTCTTTCTTCCTATTGTTTTGCATGGAACGTTGCAAAACAATTTTTGTCGTATTTGAGACAAAGTCCAACATTGCAAGATAAACATTTCCACTGTGTTCTGCTAACATTTGCTGTGGTGCTGCAGTTGGCACATCTCAAAGAAGTAGTTCTTTGGGGCATATGAGCAGACTTTGAATGGCGCAGTTCCAAGGGAATATGCCTTTTAAATTTACTCACAGGTTTTTCTGCTGATGGTCTTCCCCTTTTAAGTTGTTCTGGAGCTCCAATGAGGCCTCTAATCACAGAGAGTCGGAATTCTTTCAAAGACATACTTTTGGATTGGCTTCTAAGCTGAAATAGAATGAATGCGTTTACGACGCAAGTATCCACAAAATAAAAAAAATATTCTATGCCACCACTTGTGTGATTTACGATTCACCTCATACAGACTTTTCAGCATGTCAAATTTGTCAATATATCCCATATGTGAGTTGTAGAGCACTACCATTTGTGGACATGAAACCTCATTCAGAGTAGCGTCTTTTTGTCTTCTCTTTACAACTTCGTTTGTTGCTGGATTTTGGTGATTTGCCAAAAGAATCACACTTCTGCGATCCATCCATTTCAACGCAGATAGTCCATCTGTTGAAATACGGTAATCTGAATCTCCTCGATTCATTTGTTTGTCGGTTTTGAACTCTGGTAAATCCTTTCTATTTTTTTGAACGGTTCCACTCCCGTAAATTCCGTGTGACAATAAAGATCTCTGAAGATCAATAGAGTTGAAATAGTTGTCAAAGAACACTCGGTGGTGTTTATTTACTAAGACCCTTGTTAGATCCTATACGACTCGTTGTCCTAAGTTTTTTTCGATGGAATTTCCCACTTTACCGGTATATATCTGGAACTCGCACATGAATCCGCTTGAATCTGCTCTAACCCATACTTTGTAGCCACGTTTTATAGGTTTATTGGGCATGTACTGTCGGATACTGCTTCGACCTTTGAATCGTATAATAGACTCATCAATCGCTTGAAACTCATGTGGATTCAGTGCTGCAAGAAACGTTTCCTGGAGTTTTGCCAGTAGAGGACGCACTTTCTAAAGTTTGTCAAATCCGGGATCAGTTGTTTTTTGGCTGCACTGTATTAAACAACAATGGGGACAGCGGATCGCCCTGTCTCAGTCCAGAAATTATGCAGAAAGCATTTGATATTTTTCCCCTAGTCTAACTTGTGCAAAGGAGTTACTTACACACATTTGTGTTACCGCAGCTAGTTTCTTGGGTACGCCGAGCTCGATCATTGCCTTCCATAATGTTGCACGAATAATTATATCATAAGCCAGTTTGAAGTCTATGAAGATCTGATGAACGTCTTGATTATATTCCCAATACTTTTCAAGCATTTGTCTTATTGTAAATATTTGATCAATAGTCGATCTACCAGGCCTGAAACCACACTGTTAGTCACCAACTACTTCTTCGGCGTGTGGTACTAATCTTTTTAATAATATCGAAGCCAATATTTTATACATAGTGTTGATTAGTGAGATTTCTCTGTAATTCGTGCATGATTCCTTTTTTCCTTTCATGTGTATTAGTACAATAATACTACCGCACCATTCTTTGGGCATTATTTCTTTGCCAGGCCTTTTCTATTAATTGATGTATTCTACTTATGAGTTCATGACCGCCTGTTTTAATTAGCTCGGCATCAATATTGTCCAGACAAGTGCTTGATGGGGGTATTTCTAATTCGGCTGTTTGATACTCATGTTCTCCGTTGTTTGCACCATTTTCATTGTTTTCATCAATGAAATCTTGGATATTCAGGAGCTCTTCAAAATATTCAGCTCATCTTCTATTATTTTGTTTTCGGCAGCCAGCACTTCTCCATGTTTATCTCTCACGAAGTTTGTTGTCCTTACATACCAGCCTCTCTCTGCGATATTAGACGAATAAGTGAAAATTATGTGGGACGAAGGATAGAGCTGATAGAAGTTGATTGAAGAGGTAGCGGAAACCCGAGGACAAGATAGTAGGTAAAGAGACACAGAAATAAGTGGCGAAAAAGAATAAGGAATAGCTACCCCTGAAAAAGAGAAGAATTGAGGAAGAAGAAGAAAGCCATGTTAAGAGGAGATAACACTGAAAAAATAACAACGAGGAAAAATTGAATTACGTCATAATCTGATGTTATTATTGCCCTTTTAACAAATGTATACATGTATAAAAGATGGCTGTTTAATTCCCATTTTAGAATTTTTGAAGTGCATGGAAGCTACGTACGTAATTAGCCCTGATTACCAGAACAACATCTCGTAAAATACAAGAGCTACTTAATGCTCTCATCCAATTTTTGAATAGGTATTCACTTCCCATCCAGAGCACAAGATTCGAATAAAAATATCAATATCCTACTTGAAGTGAAGTATGCAACGCTTTTCCATATTCGAGCAATCAATGACGTAGCCTGGGGGAATTCAGAGATAGAACTTTCCTTGAAGTTCGAAATAGGGGGATAATTTTTCAAATATATTCAACTTTAATATCTTGCGATTAAATATTTTACCCGAAACCGGAGTGAATTTTACTTCTAAGGGTGTTAGCAGTTCCCATCAACACATATTAAAGATTTTTTGGGAACGATTTTTGCCAATTTTGTACTAAAATTTGATTACAGTGAGCGCTATTCAATAAAAATTCCTTGGATTGAAACTTTAGTCGGTTCCTCATGAAAGCAGATAATATCGCACCTCCGGTCAATAATGTCACAACTCAAAAAAATTTAAAAACGGTTTTATTGCACCAACAGTTTAATAAAATTACAACAAGTGTTATGTTTATAGTTCAAGTATTAATTTGTCGTTAGATGACACTACAGTCGTTACATGATTAACCAAAATCAACGATGCACCGAACATAAACAGTGTCACGTATCGACTTGTGCAAGGCATTTGTCAATCTGATGTATATAAAGCGTCGTTTGTCGAGTTAAGGCAGTATATTATGTGATTACTTTATTCAAAACAATCTGCGTAAGTGCTCAAGAAAAGTGACGCTTTTATCGCTTATTTATCTGTATAGTGTCATAACTCAAAAAAAATATTTTTTTAAAAATATTTTTAGCAGAATTAATACACTATTTTATAGAGCAGAGCAAAACCTTTCTAACTGACCAAATAAGTTATTATACTAATTATGGCTGTGTGATAAGTACCGTTCATTTTTAAATATTGCCCTAACATGTGAAAAATTGCTCAAGTAAAACTTCTCTAGTGCCATAACCTGTAATATGGCGAGTTAGTATGCACTAAGTCTCACATTTTAAATATGGGTGCCTTAGCAATAGCACCGTATCATATTTTGTAGCGTTATAAATGTCACATCTTTGTTATTTGATTTTTAAATAATTATTTTATTCTATTTTCTATAGTATTTCATTAATAATAATCTTCTTGAATCTGTTGTAACCAGCATAGGGATTACGTACACTCGATACGCATCGTATCCGCCATGTTTTCCCGTAAGGCGCTGTGGGAAAACATGGCGGATACGATGCGTATCGAGTGTACGTAATCCGGGCCCTGTTTTTCCAGTTAAAAACTTGTTTGGTGCCCTGTTATAGGCAACTCTCTTTCCGTTGGATCATTCGGTCATTACACGGAACATGCTTATTTCATCTTTCTATTCTCTAGACACTGTCAAGGTCACCCCACCGTTTTAGTAGTATTATCCTCATTTTCAATATGGCGTGAGTCTAATTTCTCTGGTTTCGGAAACAATGGTTTCCGGATAATAAATCATTTTTATTTCAAACATACAATCTCCTGGGGTACAGGGTATAGAATAAGAATAATTTAGAAGGGTGTAGAGTACTTACACTTGCTGCCAAGTATGACGAGTAAAGTCAAATGGTTTTTAATAACTACAATGAAATGCAAAACTGAATTTTGGATCATAGATTTAAATTGTGTTTGTTTTGAGAACGGTTAAGTTTAGCGAGATGAATGTACTCGTAGTATACCTTTTTTAAGTAAAAATAATAAGGGAATAAATGTTTTGATCTCACAATTATGTTGAATGGGGAATAAAAAAAAATTTAACGTATTAAATGAGCGCTGAAAGACGTATGTGGCTCCCTCTTGATAATATATTATAATTTTTGGTGGGGAATTTAGGTTTTTCGTCCCAAGAAACTTTCAATTACCAAATTTCGTATTGTTATCCCATGCCGGTCCGGAAATATTCAAGAATAAATAAAAAAAAAGAATGTGTGTGTACTTTGTACGCACGTAAGAAGATATTCTTCTATTATATGGGTAAATTCAACGAAGTAAATATACTTAACAGGTTATTTGTATTTTATTTAAAAATAAAACTAAATTTCTTATCTGCCACTTTCAAAAAATTTTTATTAAAACAACCAAAAATAAAAAAAATGACTCGCGCAGGATTCGAACCCGCGTTATTCCAGTCTCGGAGCTAACGCCCTAACAACTACACCAGCGAGGTCCTTGTAATTGCTATGTAAGTTTCGGATATAATTACACAACACGGCGACAATAAATAGTGTAAAAATGTTATGACTACATAATATTTTATTATTTTACTACAGAGAAACACAAATCCAAAAACACAAGAATTATAATAAATAATACATTTACTAAAAACACTAATATATTCTTTTAATGACTTATTTGCACGGATACAGATACATAAATACCTATCTTGAAAGATTAGCAAGGAACTACATATTGTCTGTGTGCGCAGGCGCGCAGATTTATGTACAATTTTACCCTCAATCGAATCGCGCCTAAAGAAGAATATCTTCAATAAAAGTTTAACTTTGACACCCTGTATTTCGGTTATTATTAACTTTCGTACTAAGGTAAGCTAGCATAAATCGACCTATCTTAACCTCAGGAATCTAAGTTTAAGCTATGGCCCATTCATTACCAAACACCCTGTATGTGTGAACACTAAAAATGAACTAAATAATTAATGTAATATGTATATACCATTTAACGTGTATTAATGAATGCTGCTAATGCCCCAGGTGGTTAATGCGGTGGTCTTTTGGAAAAAAAAATTAAAATATCAAAACATAATCGCTAATACAATAATTTTGCACGCTTTATATGTGATTAACCCGTGCCGGTGTGCTAATTTACGGGCTTTATAACAAACACAATTAAAAACCAATTAATTTTATTCGCAGCGAGGAAAATAATTCGTTAATTAAATATGTCAAACCATTGTTTATTTTTTGAACATAAATTATCAAACCAATTACATAAATAAAAGATAAAGCTTTAAAATCTTTGACTTTAACGATATCAACTGTTTCAGTATTTTTATTTATTTAATTATTTTGGTCGAAAATTTAAATTTTAAATTAAATTATGCCTGGCCCAAAATAACCATTTTAAATAATGAAATTTTTTTACATATAAAGAAAGGTCAAGCTTTTAAACGCACTTTGAAAAATGGAAAGTAGTCAACTAGGAGAATCTAGAGATGTTTTTAAAGTCGTGTTGATGGGGTAGCCACTCCGCGCGCCGAGCCGAGCCGATCCCATTTTAGCGCGGCGCGCGGAAGGGATACCCTTACCACCATAATTTTAAAAATTCCCCCTTGAAGAAGGCAGAAGAGATATGCGTCAATCTAACAATCGGAAAATTAAACAAAAAGACGAAATGGCTGAATGTAGATATACAGGAGGAAGTGAGGAAAAAGAAAAAACATGGAGAAAATACAATAGTGCAAGAGAGGAACAAGATAAAAATACTGCTAAAAATAAAGAAACATAGTGAAAGAACTAGAAAGAAAATGAAAAAAAAAGAGAGTTGGAAGAAGTTCGGTGAATCATTAAACCAAAATTACAGAGAAATTACATTGTTTTTGGAATAAAGTAAGGAGTCCAAGAGGAGAGAAAAGAAAAGAACTTAGAGGAGTAAGAGACAAACATAACAAACTAAAGACAAATGCAACAGAGATACTAGAGGTGTGGAGAGAATATTATGAAGAGAAACATATGGGCGAGGCAAGTAAAGAAATGGAGACAGAGGGAAACCATAGAACAGACAGCAGCAAACGAAATCCAAATGAAAGAAATAAGTACAGAAGAATTTATTGAAAGAAGCGATAAGTAGAATAAAAATAGGAAAAGCGAGCGAGCGAGCTATCAGAGAAGACCCTCTGATAAACCCGAGCAAATCCTCGGGTTTATCAGAGGGTCTTCTATAAATATTGATAAGACAGTAAGTAGTCTCTCCTGAAAGTTATACCAGATACCTCAATAATCATTTCGATTGACAGTTTGTTAATGAAATTCAAAGGCTGACACTCTCTGCTTAAATCGTTTTTTACTAATATTGAGGTTCCACTCCTTACGTTATTATAGCGTGGAAAATGGCTGATTAGCCTAAAATTATTTAAAAAATCATTTTCTATATATTGGTTATTATACCAGTGTTCACACAGAAATAAAAAAGAGAACTCAAAATCAGCAACAAAGTTTTCAATTAATGATGTTTTGTTAGACGAACCTTGTACATTAAGATTAAAAATATGTAACTGTTCAGAAGTGGTTATACAATCGTCAGCACTTATGGTACCACCTGATTCACTGGAGTCTTCTGAAAATGTTTTAAAAACTTATATCTTCTCAGTGCACATTGGTCGGGCCAAATTTCAGGATCATATACGTCTCCCACGTTTGACATACGGAAAGCTACTTTAAAGGAAGAAGATGACTTGTCCGTTTTATCAATTTTCTCTCAGATAAAATTAATGTGTGGAGCAGTTTTCGCCAGAGACTTCTTTAACAATTCCTCAGATTCGTTTGCAGACATTCTGTAGACATGTAAATAACCCATTTTCGGAATTGTTTTTATATAAGTTGTTTTATTACTTCCAATAATAATGTTTTGTTTACTACTTTTTCGACGATAATGAACTGTTTGCCATTCATGATCTTGTTCATTTACTTTACTAAATTCCACACTTTGAGAATTTGCGTCATCATTTTTTCCTAAATTTATTAATTCGTTACACTTGGCCTCTGTTTGTATTTTTAATATACCAGCTGATAGACTTTTATTATCTATTAAGGAATTCCCTTGTTTGTTGTTGGTTTTTGCCATCAAATTTGTAACATTTTTTGTAGTAATTGACTTCGCCTTATCATCAGTAATGGTTTTACGAGATCCAGTTTCTTTTAATTTCTAATTTACGTTTTTCTTGGGAGTTTGTACACTGTTGTTTAAATCCGGTAGGTTACTGTTTAATTGATTATTTGAATTTATTACTTGACTTGTAGATGGCAGCCTACCATTGTTAAAATTTAATTTATTCACTAATTTTAATTGATCTTGAAGAGCATGTATAGTTATTTGTTGATTTGCTATTATTAATTCATTTTGTATAATAATTTTCTTTAAATACCTTATTTCCAAGATCTTAGGGTCCTCGCTGTAATAGATCGCACTTGATTCACTCAGCTCCTCATCTAACCTTACATCTACTTCGCAGCACAACACAGTGCCATCGTCCATATATTTTATTCCCTCCAACAACTTCAGACAGCCTTTATGAGATAACACACCACATTTTGCACATTTCAAACCACTTTGTGGAACTTTGTGACACTTAATGCAAGTTTTAACTTCTACCACTTCATTATTGACATGTTTAGTTGACGCCATCTTGATAATAATACAATATACAACTACATAATTTAGATGTACCGTACATATTATGTATTTCATGTTTTTGCAATTATAATGTGTATTTGTTTATTATTTATATGTATTTGATTAAGTTTTACCATATTCTCCGTTTAACCCGGATTTTCGATAACCCGAATCGGCCACGTCTCCATTAATCCGACTTATCGAGGTTCCACTGTATTAACAATTAGCGCTATATAATAATAATTTTTAATCGAGTTATTAAGGCTTGAAAATGGCAATCTTCGCATTTTTCAAATTATAAATCGCGTATAACTCGACAACAATCAATTTTAGAGAAAAATCACAAGAGACCTTTTTTGCTCAGATTGACCCAACTTATCTAAAACAATTGTTTGAAGTGAAAAAATTATTTTTGTGAATTTGTTTTAAAAAAGTGTTTAAACAATATTTCAACCAAGGTACCGCCTCGAACCCTGTGGATATGTTATAAAGACCTCTTTTTGAGTAAGTTTGTGCAAAAAAAATCTAATCGAAATAATTTCACTAAGGGGAGCGACGATACAGCCTGGACTATAGCCCTAATTGTTAATAACTAAAATTAACAGCTTCGTAATAAAATAATGACAAAAATTTCATTACGATCTTGAAGGAGGGGATTTAGTCTTTGATTTGCTCACTTTTTGATTTTTATAATAAAAATTTTTAATCGAGTTATTAAGCCTTGAAAATGGCATTTCCGCATTTTTCAAATTTTAAATCGCGTATATCTAGGCAACAGTCAATTTTAGACAAAAATGACACGAGACTTTTTTTGCTCAAAATGATCCAAATTATCTAAAAAAAATTGTTCGCAATGAAAAATTTATTTTTGTGAATTTGTTTAAAAAAATTTTCGACCACGGCACGGCCTGGCACCCTGTGGATTTGTTATAAAACCACTTTTTGAGTAAGTTGGTGCAAAAGAATCGAATCGGAATAATTTCGCTACCGGACTGTGCTACCGGGCTCGACGGTAAACCCCCGTCTATAATGAGTTTTATTGTGTGATGGCCAGTGAAAATGCAGCATGCGGATTTTTTTTTTTTATTACACATAGTCAAGACAATGAAGTTTCCTATAAATAGATACCCTTATAAAGATTTTTGTAAATAGAATTAAATATTTATTTACATGGAACTGTGGTGAATCTGTTTTCGTAGGAAATCGTACATGTACATGTCCAGATATATGCTGAAACAGTGGAGTTGCAAATAAAACTGTAACTTATTTGCTTTCCTTATTTGATACGGTTTGAGGTACCATCTCTTATTCTTATTAAAGACCAGGAGTTTAAAGTTGCATTTATTGGGAATTCGATTTTAGTGTTTTATATAAAAGAACATTTCCATACGTGAGCAATACAATTTTGGTTTTGACATACGAATCATATTTCGATTTAGTTTCATGTTTTTTTTTCTTAACAAGCAAATTATTGCAGCAGTTAATGTTGTAAAAATTCAGGTAAACTTTATTATTAACTATAATATAATATATCAAGGGGGTTTATATAAATCTGATCAGATAATAATTCGAAATATTTAATATTCTCTTTTTCATGGCAAACCATTCCTGGTTTGTATAAATTTGTGTTTTGAGTAGGTACTTTATTTATTGCGTTTCTATTTGTTTATATTTAAATAAATTGTATTTTTCCCTACACAATTTGTTTTATTTTTAATTGGCATCTATGAGTCTAAATACAGTCCAGAAATTAATTTTTTTTGAAGCAAGAATAACCCTGAGAACTAAAATTTTTGTAGTCAAATTTAATTACTATCTCTTTTATAATTAAAGTAAAATTTTGTTACCATATCCATATAGTTATATATAGAAAAAATATTATAAGAAATGGTGACCTATTAAAAAAGCTATTTATATATCAACTTACCATAGTGGTTCTTCTCTTGCATTTATCTGATGCGGCAAAAATATTTAGCTGTGTGCCTCCCTTTGGAAGAGGACACTGATCAATATCTACTCGTCGTAAGTCGATGTCTATACCGCTTGTACCCCTAAAATAAAAATATGAAATTAATTGCAATGAATGATGTTATAAAAAATCTCAAGAGACCTGCACAGGCTAGATTATATGCTGATGATATGATAATGTTCATCAAAGGAAAAATATTAATTCGATGGTCAAATTTTTACAAGAAGAACTAAACAAAATCGAAAGTTGGTCTAATATGAGTGGATTAAATTTTTCAGCTGACAAGACACAACATATTATTTTTTCCAAAAAGCGTATTCACACTAGATTGTAGATTGCAAAAGGGGTCGATTGGCCCAGTTGACCTTACTACACTGCGACCTATAAGATCTTTTGTGTATACCCTACATCTATATTTTAGTCCAAAAGGTCTAGGCTTCTAAGAAAGTCCATTATCCGTTTTGGAGCTAGGTTTGTAATCTGATCAGGATCAAGGAATACCTGTTCCAGATATTTATGGCGTTGCCGAACAATTACTCTGCAATTGCAGATAATATGTTCTGACGTCTCATCTGCCTCATCGCAGAATCTACCATTCACACTAACATACCTGCCTTAAAATTCGCCACAAAATTTTTGAAACGATGTACAGAGATAAAATGTTTAGGTTTAACATTCGACGAGACTTTAAGTTGGAAATCACATATTAAGCAATTGGCAATATCATGTCAAAATGGTATAGATCTTCTTAAATGTTTAGCCAACAAACAATGGGGTGCTGACAGAGATACATTACTACTGTTGTATAGAAGCCTAATCCGATCAAAATTGGACTACGGATGTATTGCATATTAGCGTCAAAGTCAAATTTAAAAATCTTAGACACTATACACAACAATGCATTACGCATAATATCGGGAGCTTATAGAACAACTCCTGTTGCAAGCCTCGAGTGGGAACTTGGAGAGCCATCTTTATGTGAACGACGAAAATGACTTAGTCTATCTTACGTTTCAAAACAATCATCACTACAACCTGACAACCCTTTTCTTATTCAGTCATCTTTATCTAATATCAACATAAGGACACATTTACCATTTCAATTAAGGGTCAAAAACATTTTAAACTCTATTGAAATTTTTAACTTTCCCTCAACACATTCAGTAAACGTAAAGACGGCACCTCCCTGGTTAAAACCTTTGCCTACTTTAAATTTACAACTATTATCATACTATAAATCTGAAACCAATCCACAAATATTTATAAGCAATTATAATATAATACCTTCTTCTTTTCCTGAATATATCCAAGTTTACACAGATGCATCTAATACAACTTCTGGTGTAGGATCGTCATTTGTTATAAGAGACATAATAAAAAGCTTAAAATTGCCCACAGAATCCACTGTGAAAACTGGAGAAATGTATGCAATATACAGAGCTCTAAATCATATACAAACAGTCGAATCAGATAAATTCCTTATTATTACTGACTCAATCAATTCCCTCCATATACTCTCAAAAATGTTCACCTGCAACCCGATTGCTAAATTAACTAAAAACAAGATGCAGCAGCTGAAGAACAAAACGTTAGTTTCGTGTGGGTACCGTCACATATAGGCATTAAAGGAAACGAACTAGCTGATAAAAATGCTCGAGAAATAGCAAATTCTCCAAATATCAGACCAATAATGAAACCAATAGCAGAAGATTTCAAACCGTATTTTAAACAAAAGTTTATATATGTAATTGGACTAAATGTTGGGAAAAAGAATCTTCAAAGTTGAAAGAAATAAAAACAAATTTTGGACGATGGAATAACAACTCTCCTAGCCGTATCTTTCAGGTAGTATTAACCAGGCTTCGATTAGGACACAGAAAACTTAAACATGAATATCTAATGAAGAAGGAATCTCAACCGAAATGTACGAGTTGTGATGTGCCGTTAACAGTAAAACATGTATTAACAGACTGTCCCAAATATAGTGCTGAAAGAATAACTTATAACATCCCATCAGTTATAACGGAGATTTTTAGTGCCTGTGCCAGTGAAAATGTTGTGAAATTTATTGAAATTTATACAGTCTACTTTAAGAGACTACATATTGTACCACATACAATTATGTTATTTTTAGTCACTATTGTAAGTAAGTATATTGTAAGTAAGTTGTAAATAAGTGTTTTTTTATGATTGACCATACAATTTTGTACGCACCACCTCAATACTGTTTATCGAACGCGTCTGTTCCTCTGCTCGTAATATCAGACTCGTTCGATAAAGAGTCACTTTACTGACTGACTTTACTGAAATTGGTTAAACAATTTTTCGACCGCGGTACCGCGTGACACCCTGTGTATTTTTTATAGGGATTGTTATACGGATGTATTTCTTTGAGTAAGTTTGCTCAAAAAATCGAATCAGAATAATTTACCTAACGGGGGCGACGTTACAGACTATAATAATAAGTAGTTGAAACGGTCAAAACAAAGAAACGCACACTCATCAAAAATGCACTTGAGATTCTCGTATAATCAACATTTACTGAAGCGATCCAGGAAGAGTCAACTCCAACTAGTAAAAGTTGATTTAAATTTTTAAAATCAACTTTTACTGCTCGTTTCAGTTGGAGTTGACTCCAACTAGTTGGAGTCAACTCTAACTGAGAATCATCTTGAACTGTAACATATATAATGATAAGGGTTTTTACTTGTGTTAAATGTTAATACTTTACATTTTGATAAGTTAAATAACAACTTATTCCGTAAGGAGCACTCACAAATATAATCTATATCATTTTGAAGCTCTAAGTAATCATTTATGTTTTCAATTTTACGAAATAGTTTGAAGTCGTCTGCGTATAACAAGCAATCGGATGTTACTTGTGAAGGTAAATCGTTTATAAATATTGAAAAAAGGAGTGGTCCCAAATTAGATCCCTGAGGAACTCCTGATCCACTTAAAAATATGTGTGACAATTCACTTTTATATGATACTACCTGAGTTCGTAATCTTAGATACGAGATAAAAAAATTTAATAAATGTTCGCTAATTCCATAGTACTTTAGTTTATATAACAAACTGTTGTGACTTACTTTATCAAAAGCTTTTGCAAAGTCTGTATATATATACAATCTACCTGTATTTTATTTTCTATATTCTCCCTTACTTTATTAACGAATGTAAAGAGATTTGTTTCAACTGATCTCCTTTAACAGAAGCCGTGTTGTTCAACTGAGATCAAATGTTTAAAACTGTTGTACAACTTATCATGTAAAATGAATTCAAAAATTTTCGCTATACAATTTAGGACCGCAATTGGTCTATAATTTTTGACATATTTTTTATCACCATTTTTAAATATTGGCGCAATCTTGGTTTGTTTAAATTCGTTTGGATAAACACCGGAGTTAATGATTTATTAAATATTACCATCAATGGGTACATCAAAGAATCCCTGCATCCTTTAAAAATATAACAAGGAATATTATCAGGGCCAGAAGACCTTTTCGGTTTTAATTTATAAAACGCTTTTTCTAAATCAGTACTGCTAATCGTCTCAAAATGAATGTTATCAAAAAATTGTAGGGGTAATTCACGCATTTTTTCGGTAATTACATCTTTATTATACGAGGAAACATTATCGTAGACCGAAGAAAAGTAATCAGCGAACTGGCCTGTTATAATTTTAGGATCGGATACGTCCCTATTCTCAACCTGAAAAGTACCATCGGAATTGCTGGTTTGCCTATTATTTTTTACAAAATTCCAAAAAAGTGTCGGGCTTCGTTTTATATTACCCTGTATATCTCCAAGATAAGCATTATATGCATTTTTAATTTTTAATTTAATTTCCTTTCTTTTTTCACTGTATTTTACCTGAAAATCTTCTGATTGATTCCTTCTGCGCCTATAAAACTCTTTTACTTTTAAATCACTTATAATATCACTATTAAACCAAGGCGGAAATATTTTGCAGTTTTTTGGTTTTATGTTAAATTTTGGTACCGTTATATCTAGAATATTATATAATATTTGATAAAAATACGACACACAATCATTAACATTTTCAAACTGACCTAATAATTCCCAATTAAAGTCCCGTAACAATTCACAAATAAGCTTAAAATTTGCTTTATTGAAATTATATCTACTTTCTAAATTATTACATTTGTTAAAACTACTTTTCTTCATACTAAATTCTATTTCCAATGAAGGATGTCTTATATCTATTTTTACTAATGGTGATATGCTTTCTTCGACCTTGATACAAAAATTACTCATGATCAAATCTAGTGTCCTATTATCAATGTTTACGACATTATTATATGATTTTAAATTATACGACAACATTAAATTTTGAATTATGTTTATCTTAGTTTTGACACAGTTTATAAAGAGAAAATTCTCCCCCATGGTTGTTTTTTGAGCACAGCTCTTCACAAATTCTTGAACCTCATCAATATTGGAAGGAAGTCGACCAGGCATCATTTTTCGTCGATAATTATGTATATCTATTTTTTTTCTTATGTAACTGACATCAATCGTAGTAATTGTTTTAGGAAAATTAGCTGAAAGCTCTTGGCGAATAATTTTTGCTAATTTTTCAGTATATTCTCTTCGGCTTTACGTTTAAAAGAGTTAGAAACAATTTTTCGATCTGTCTTCTGACGATCTGGTTCATGATTATGTTATAGGCTACTTCTAGTCATTGTAAAATTTGCCCAATAGTAAACCATTTCGCACTACAAGTTGTTTTGTTACCTCCATAAAACTTTTTCAGTTTTTAAAACTTTCACCTTATAAAAATAAAATTTTCGGACGGGGTCGAGTTCGCTCCCAATGGTAAGAATTTTACCTGAACTAAAAAAGGTAGAGTCCGAATTGGCTCCCATAGACAAAATTTATTTTACCTAAACATGTCGAAAATATCACCCAGCGTTGTCACTTCTTTCAAATTTTCTCTTTTTGTTAGAAACAGGTACCTTCCTAGAAATATCTATGGGAAAGGAGGAAGACCTAACCCTTCGGTCCTAACTTAACTTTCGGGTATTAGAGTGTAGAGCGCAAACCGGCCGATTTCAGGTAAGAGCGCAAAACGGTCGAGCGCATACCGGCCGACACCGATAATTTGTGTTAAAATTGCCACATATGCCAATGTTGAACTAAAACAAACTCTAAAAGTATTTGTCTAAAAGTATAATTTTCCTATAAAAAGTCTATATCACTATGTAAATTTCTTTAAAAAAATTTGAAAAAGTAAAACCTTTGAAAGATTAATCAAAGCTCGATTAGAATGATTTTTAGAATCAAATTGTATTTTACCTAGTACACAGTATGGATTTCGCCGAGGTCTTGGATCATTGGATGTAGTAACAAAAGCTAGTTACAGATATACAAATTGCGCTGTCTAAAAATGAGTACCTAGTTTGTTTGTTTCTGGATATAAAAGGAGCTTATGATTCAGTAGATCTTAACATACTAAAATATAAAATGTGTTCACTTGGTTTCAATAATGAAATCTGTAATAACATATTAAATCTATATACTAATAGAACAGTATGGTTAAAAGATCATAGAAATATACTACACGGACCAAGAGTTGTAAATCAAGGTCTGCCACAGGGTTCAGTATTAAGTCCAACATTATTAAACTTATATTCTGCTAGTATTCATAGTTTGTTTGACGAAAATATTAAATGTTTACAATATGCAGATGATATCTGTATATACTCCACCCAAAAAACCTACGACGACTGTCTACGATCATTGAGGCATATAGTTGAAATTATTATACAATGGACAAATGAAAATAATATGATAATGTCCACAGAAAAATCCAATATTATGTTTTTCACCAGGCATAGGTTGCGCGCACCGGGAAACGTAACCTCGAGTGGGCGTACTATACCAGTGGTGAATCAGTATAAGTATCTAGGGATAGTACTAAATAATAAACTTCTGTGGACTAAACATATTCAATACATCAAAGGTAAGTGTGAAAAAAAAATAAATATACTATGGTGTAATACCAATGGAAAATGGGGTGCAGATCCCAAAACAGCTTTATTGTTCTACAATGCTTGTATTCGGTCAGTTGTGGACTATGGGTGTTGGATATATGGATCAGCAAGCAATACGAACTTAAAAATTTTAGCTCGGATACAATACAGATGCTTGAGAATATGTTTAAGTGCAATGGTATCCACTCCAATAAATGTTATGCTAGCAGAGTGTAATGAAATCCCATTAAATTTACGTAGACAATTTTTAGCTCAAAAATACTGCATAAAGCTAAGAAACACTGAGTCAGACCTTTTAACAAATCTGGCTTTATTAAACATGGAAAACTCAACTAGTAAATATTGGAGAATAAAAAATTCACCACCACTAACAGATGCATTCATTGAAACCAGGAATTATACAGATTTACACAAGAGTAAATTATTACCAATTTATAAATTTCCGTATAAAGCTTTGATAAAAAAACCCAGAATCATAATTCCTAAATATACAGAATCAAATCATTTAAATAATATTTTAGTAAAATCTATACTGAGCGACTTTGTGGATTACACAGTAATTTATACAGACGGTTCTAAAAATCAAACAGGAGTAGGATGTGCTATGTATGTGCAAAATACCCATCAACATAATAATTACAAATTATCTAGTATTAGTAGTATTTTTACAGCTGAGATTATAGCCATCGAAAAAGCTCTAGAATGGATCAAAGAGAATAATATTGAAAAAGCTGTGATAATAACAGACTCCAGATCTGCAATATATGCAATTGAAAATACTGATTTTAGTTCATACAAATCAAACATTTTATGTAATATAAAAAATAATTTGTCTAAAGTGGAAGTAGTATTTATATGGGCAAAAGGGCATGCCGGTATACTGGGTAATGAGAAAGTGGATGAGTTGGCCAAAGATGCAATAAAAAAAGGTGAGATACTAACTCACATCTTATCGACAGATGCAATAAATGACGTCAAAGTTAGAATAAATAAAATATGGAAAAAAGAATGGAAAAATATTACAAGCATGTCAAAAAATTTATATTTTTCTTTACATCAAGAACTTCCTCCGCCACCTGAATACATATTTAAATATAACCTGCCAAAGCAAGATATTTCTACTATCGTCAGATTAAAAACTCGACACGGGAAATATGAGGCACATCTGCACAAATTAGGAATAATTAATTCATCAGTATGTTTTTGTGATAATGTTTCGATTAGAGATTTAAACCATATTTTCTTGGAATGCAAAATTAACGAGAGATATATAAATCAATTATATTAAAATTTACGACAAACACAAGTTCATTTTCCAATTAGTATAGAATATCTACTAAGTTGTCATAAAATGGAAATATTTAAATTACTCATAAACTACTTGAAAGAAACAAATATAATCATTTAAGTGAAATACGTATAAATATAACAACACTAATAAATTAAGGTAAAAATAAAATAAAAATCTGTGGCTAACGGACTCGCATCCAAGCCATTTTTTCACACACACACACACACACACACACATATGTAAATTTCCTAAGCAGTATAAATTTTACAAGATTTGGCAACAATGTCTAATGTTTCCGCGATTATATGAGAGCCTACCCGCATTCATGAGGGAGCCAATTCGTACCCTTCTAAAATATACCTGAACGGAGCGGAGCGAACTCGACTTCACCCAAATTTTCAAATACCAGTAAAGGTTTACCGCAATTACTATCTATTAAACATGCCATTAAAAATAAAAGACTATAATTAATTAATTAATTATTATAGGTACCTACTGTAATTTTATAGTAGATAAATAATTCCCTTGAATGCCTTTTAGTAAAATCTACCTGAAACAACCATTTCAGTTTTGGTGAGGAAAATACATGTAGGATTATGACATACCCTTCCAAACGCAGGCAAACAATTATTTTGGTGAGGAAATTACACCCGCCGCCGTAGAGGGGTCACAAAAGTTAAAGTCTCTACCTTTTTGAAAAAAAATTTATCACAATTTGAAAACTCAAAAGTTACAATAATTGTACCTATGCCGTCCGACGAAGGTTAAACCAGTATATTAATTATTAAATGGTTTTATAATTTATAAAATATACACAAAACTGTGTAAAACTCAATAACGAAAGTTTCGAAATTTTTTATGTATCGAAACATCAACGTTCATAAATGAAAAGTAAACTGCCAATACACATTACCAACCGGAGGCTATTTCGTGCTCATTGGAGAAACAGGAAATAGTTGGGAAGTTTCCTTTTCTGGAGTTTGTCACAAAATGAGAATATCGGATCGAAATCGACAGATGGTAATGATTTACCCAATTCCAAAAGGAACGAAGGTTTGAAATATTTCGTTACCGAAGTAGAATTCAATGGTGAGATTAATGTTAGAGAGGCATGACTAATTCCAACTGCCTAACGATTAAAGTTTCACGCCTGTTGTATCTTTGTAAGGATGGAATAATCATATTATTTCCAACCGAAACACACTTTAATATAAGGTACATGCAGCCAATATGGCCATGCTAATACGTTTTATCTTTTTACATAATAATGTTTTCAGTTTTTCAAAACTTTGATATGCTATAGTATAAACTACATTATTAGACAGATATTCTAAGTAATTAAAAGTCAACCGTAAGAACCGTTACAAAAATATGAGTAATTTAAGATATAATATGAATTGGCCATATTGCCAACCGGGTGTATGGCAATAAGGCCATACAAAATATTCATTATGTACAGAATTACAAAAAAATGTTATTCGGGAATAATTGAAATAAAAGGTCAAAATAATAACATAAGCTCAAAAATTAATTTATTATGACAGGTCAATATAGGGTAACTGCAAAAACAAATTTTTTATTCATAAAAATGAAATTTTTATCCACAATCTGGACACATGAAAATTTCTATGACATCGTCTTTAGTGAGTCCCATGCAATCCTCATGGACGTAAGCCTTGCATTTAACACATAAGCGCATATCTGCTTGTCTATCTTCCCTGCAGAGTTTACAAAACCAAGACTCATTTAAAACTTTACATTGTGGTTTTGGTGCTCTAGATATTTTTGATTTTTTTTTTGATATTCGTACTTGATACTGAAATATCCTTAAGAATGTTGTTTTCTTTAGTGAACAAGTTTCTTGTGACAACTTGGGCTCTACTGTTCAGAGCAGGTTTTCTGGATTTCTTAGCTTTGGTTAATACCATATCTGGAGTTGGTAGCATCTCAGTAAACGAATTGTTCTCGTTCAAGGCAGGATCTTGTACAATTTCTTCGTCAGAATAAGAGTTACTAGATTCATCGTGTACACTGAAATGACTGTCTGAATCACTGCTGCTGTCATCATGGGTACAAGTTCTGGCTCTAGTACCGTTTTTCTTTTGTGATCTTACACCAGATGTGGATGGACCAGCTTCTAAAGAAATTGAGCGATCGACATTATTTTCCTTATTCTCTAATAAACCATATGTATTAGATGGAACTGTTTCTTGAGACATTTGCTGTTGCTGTTGAGGTTCTTGGTCCTGATTTTGACTTGCAGTGCTTGGAGCAAATGCAATCTCTGGAATTGCTTCACGATTTAGAGGATATATCCCTGTTGCTCTGAAGCCTGCTTTAATATTTGACATTGTCATTGTTTTATCCCAAACAGCTGAAAATATGCCTCCAACGCATCTTACTAATTGAACGTTCGTCTGGATGCGTGGAAAAATATTTCACAATGAATTTGTTTAGTTTTTGGGCTCTTGCCGGATTTGGATTTTGTGCTTTTCTAACTCGAATTTGAAGGTTTCTTTCCATAAATCCCTTTAGTCAATATCGCCCAGCCTTTTCTTTTTCTTCTCTAAAAGGATTTGGAATATTATTTAACTTGGTATACCGGTAAACACATCGACGAAGTACACTTGCAGTTAGTGGGTAACCTACTTCGAATAACCGAATGATTCTTCGAATTAATTCAGCTTCTTTTTCTTGAGTTAAGATGGGTTTACGACCCATGGCGGCTTTTTTTGTCTTACCTTGCTCGACATAGCGCCTAAGGGTTCTCCTTGATAGATTATAAGTTGTACTGGCCCTATTTACTGACATACCCGCGTTCACAGCTTGAAGTGCTTGGGTTAAGTCTTCTTCACTCCATTGCCCTCTTATGCCTCTAGAGCGAATACGACCCATCGTTATTCCTTAAACAATAGAGAAAACATTACAAAAAAACTGGTATGATACATACGCTATTAGGAAAATGTATGCATAGCAATATGGCCATGGCCATATTGCTGTCCATCGATAATGGCCATATTGCTCACATGAACCAAATCAACTGTTTTTTCAAATATAAGGCACTATCATAAACTTATCCAAAAAATAACTGCACTCATTTATCATCGTACCTTTGCACAATCTAAACGTAATATCTACTTAAAAAATACTTACGTGATTGTTACTGTAAAAAGAGATACAATAAGTTCCAAGTTTATAATGACGCACTTACGAGGCATTATTTTCTTCTGTAATGCAGCACACACTCACAATGTCGGCTTAAGACTGATTACTCGAGCGGCTGTCGTATTTGGCGAACATACTGTTTATATCTATTGCGCCATCTACTTCAAATTCAAGGTAGTTACCGAGTTATAAGGAAGTGGCCATATTGCCTGCTTGGCCATATTGGCTGCATGTACCTTATCTAAAATATTTTCTTAATAGACAAAATGAAACGTGTATATTTTAAAATAATTAAATTTTTATTTTATCTTTCGTTATCTACAACCTTAGCAAATTTTACAAAAAAAAATTATCCTATTTTTTACCACATAAGCAGTCAGGCAAATATGCAAAAGTGCATAAGCATATTTTTATATTTTCTTTTGAATTTTGCATATACTGGTATATTTAAAAATAAACTGCATATAATATGTTTTTAAAACAAATTTATTTGTTGATTCATGGTTCAAATACCTTCGTACATAATATGTATTTCCAAAATATGTAATTTTATTCTTTTCTTAATCCCTTAACAATTTCTAAATAAGTAACTGAAAATAGAACGTGAAAATTACCAAGAATTAGCCTATTGGGGTTTCTTATTGGCCTTTTGTTAACTTAGATAAGGAAAATTTCAAGTGATAAAAAGTGAGCTATAAAAAGTTTTATCCAGTGTAAGGTACATGCAGCCAATATGGCCAAGCAGGCAATATGGCCACTTCCTTATAACTCGGTAACTACCTTGAATTTGAAGTAGATGGCGCAATAGATATAAACAGTATGTTCGCCAAATACGACAGCCGCTCGAGTAATCAGTCTTAAGCCGACATTGTGAGTGTGTGCTGCATTACAGAAGAAAATAGTGCCTCGTAAGTGCGTCATTATAAACGTGAAACTTATTATGTCTCTTTTTACAGTAACAATCACGTAAGTATTTTTTAAGTAGATATTACGTTTAGATTGTGCAAAGGTACGATGATAAATGAGTGCAGTTATTTTTTGGATAAGTTTATGATAGTGCCTTATATTTGAAAAAACAGTTGATTTGGTTCATGTGAGCAATATGGCCATTATCGATAGACAGCAATATGGCCATGGCCATATTGCTATGCATACATTTTCCTAATAGCGTATGTATCATACCAGTTTTTTTGTAATGTTTTCTCTATTGTTTAAGGAATAACGATGGGTCGTATTCGCTCTAGAGGCATAAGAGGGCAATGGAGTGAAGAAGACTAACCCAAGCGCTTCAAGCTGTGAACGCGGGTATGTCAGTAAATAGAGCCAGTAAACTTATAATCTACCAAGGAGAACCCTTAGGCGCTATGTCGAGCAAGGAAAACAGGAAAAGCCGCCATGGGTCGTAAACCCATCTTAACTCAAGAACAAGAAGCTGAATTAAGTCGAAGAATCATTCGGTTATCCGAAGTAGGTTACCCACTAACTGCAAGTGTACTTCGTCGATGTGTTTACCGGTATACCAAGTTGAATAATATTCCAAATCCTTTTAGGGAAGAAAAAGAAAAGGCTGGTCGATATTGGCTAAAGGGATTTATGGAAAGAAACCCTCAAATTCGAGTTAGAAAAGCACAAAATCTAAATCCGGCAAGAGCCCAAAAACTAAACAAATTCATTGTAAATGACCATTTCACCAAGCTAGAAGAAGTATTGCGATCTTTACATATAATGGAACATCCTGAAAGAATCTATAATATCGACGAGAAAGGATGCAGGCTCTGTTTGCACCATCAACAAAAGGTGTTAGCTGCAAAAGGGTCACGGCGGGTACATCTCGTTACGAACGAACACGCACAAAATGTTTCAATTGTAGCCTGTGGTAATGCTATCGGAACAGCAATACCTCCCGTAATTTTATTTAAAGGGAAGCGCATGAAACAAGAATTGAGTGATTCAATGCCTGCAGGGACTTCAGTACTTATGACCGAAAAAGGTAGCATGACACCAGCAGCATTTTCCCGTTGGATAGAGCATTTTGCAAAGTTTAAGGTTCAAGGTCAATGTCTGCTTATTTTTGATGGAGCCAAGTGTCACTTGGACTACAGTATTTTGGAAACCGCTGACAGATTTGATATAACGTTGTATTGTTTGCCCAGTAATACGACTTACGAACTCCAGCCAATGGATAAGGCTGTATTTAGGGCGTTTGAGTATTACTGGGACGATGAGGTAGTAAAATATTTTTCCACGCATTCAGACGAACGTTCAATTAGTAAGATGCGTTTTGGAGGCATATTTTCAGCTGTTTGGGATAAAACAATGACAATGTCAAATATTAAAGCAGGCTTCAGAGCAACAGGGATATATCCTCTAAATCGTGAAGCAATTCCAGAGATTGCATTTGCTCCAAGCACTGCAAGTCAAAATCAGGACCAAGAACCTCAACAGCAACAGCAAATGTCTCAAAAAACAGTTCCACCTAATACATCTGGTTTATTAGAGAATAAGGAAAATAATGTCGATCGCTCAATTTCTTTAGAAGCTGGTCCATCCACATCTGGTGTAAGATCACAAAAGAAAAACGGTACTAGAGCCAGAACTTGTACCCATGATGACAGCAGTGATTCAGACAGTCATTTCAGTGTACACGATGAATCTAGTAACTCTTATTCTGACGAAGAAATTGTACAAGATCCTGCCTTGAACGAGAACAATTCGTTTACTGAGATGCTACCAACTCCAGATATGGTACTAACCAAAGCTAAGAAACCCAGAAAACCTGCTCTGAACAGTAGAGCCCAAGTTGTCACAAGAAATTGTTCACTAAAGAAAACAAAATTCTTAAGAATATTTCAGTATCAAGTACGAATATCAAAAAAAATCAAAAATATCTAGAGCACCAAAATTACAATGTAAAATTTTAAATGAATCTTGGTATTGTAAACTCTGCAGGGAAGATAGACAAGCAGATATGCGCTTATGTGTTAAATGCAAGGCTTACGTCCATGAGGAGTGCATGGAACTCACTAAAGACGATGTCATAGAAATTTTCATGTGTCCAGATTGTGGATAAAAATTTCATTTTTATGAATAATAAATTTGTTTTTGCAGTTACCCTATATTGACCTGTCATAATAAATTAATTTTTGAGCTTATGTTATTATTTTGACCTTTTATTTCAATTATTCCCGAATAACATTTTTTTGTAATTCTGTACATTATGAATATTTTGTATGGCCTTATTGCCATACACCTGGTTGGCAATATGGCCAACTCATATTATATATTATATTACTCATATTTTTGTAACGGTTCTTACGGTTGACTTTTAATTACTTAGAATATCTGTCTAATAATATAGTTTATACTATAGAATATCAAAAATTTTGAAAAACTGAAAACATTATTATATAAAAAAATAAAACGTATTAGCATGGCTATATTGGCTGCATGTACCTTAGTTAAAATATCGAACGAAGCGAATGACATGTCTATGGGTGGTGGGAATAAGAACATAAATCAAAAAATAAAAAAAAAACATTTAAGTCATATCCTTCTTCTAACCATGCTTACCCGTGGTTGTGTAAAATGATATAAGTCAAATACTTATTATATCTCTATGAAAAATGACTGTGAAAATCCATATAAGTCAAACTGAAATAATAATGATAGTGTATTATGACATAAGTCGACTAACCATTTAAACTTGGCAATTAAAAAGAGAAAAGCAGACATATGTGACGAATGCAATAAATTTAAATTGAAACTGGACCTTCCTGAGAATGATGCGGCTAAAACTGAAATTATAAGTCAAAGGTACTATCACTTATTTTTGGCAGATGAGACTTACAAACAAAAAGATAAAGAACTAGCAAAAGCCAATGAAGCTATTACCCCGGCACCTGCCACGTGGGGTGCTACTAGCACCCCATAACACATTTTTATCAAATATTTGGTATTTCAAGTTTGGTAACCGAGCTGTGCGTCATAGTAGCTTTCTATAATATTGTATAGCATATATGTGTTAGTGCTTGAAGTGGTTATTTAGTGTCATTCTGAACTTATAGCTCTAAAGTCGAATTGGGGTGTCATCATCTGGCACTTTAAGTTTTAATTTTTTTTTGTATTTTTTATAAACAGGTCAAATTTACATTTTTTATTGAAATAACTGATTTAAATTATTAATATAGACTCTATACTCACTAAATCTTAATTTTTTTAGATATTTTACTTGATTTATTTATTATGGCTTGGTACTTGCTAATTTGCTTATAACACCTTTTTCATTTTATTTTTTAACTTTTATAATATATTAGTGGCTAATAAGTTAATAAAACATGTTTATTTATATTCTTATGTTACTCAACACATTATTTTGTTTTTTAAACAAGTAGATCACAGAAAATTTTTAAGGGGTGCTGTGAGCACCCCACGTGGCAGTTCGCGCCATGCAAAGCCACGTGGCAGGTGCCGGGTTAACTGCTTGACGATGGATTTACAACAGTGCCTTGCTACTAAATTTTTTAACTAATTCCATTTCATTCTATAAGCGTCAGCTATGGACGTATAATTTAACAATCCATGATAATACAATAGGTAAGTCATTTTGCTACATGTGGTACGAGACTATCGCAGCTCGTGAAGCCAACGAAATTGCGTCTTGTCTTTACAAGCATATTCAAACCTTAGCCCCTACTATTAAAAAAGTAATCATATACTCAGATACTTGAGGGGGACAGAACAAAAATTCATTTGTGAATGCGATGTTAACGTCAGCCTTACAAAGTTCCAAAATCTTGATGTTATAGAACATAAATTTATGGTTTCTGGGCATTCCCATATGAAAGTGGATGGTGACCACGCTATTATAGAGAGAAAAAAGAAAACAACCAATACTCTAATCAGCCATCCTTATGATTGGTATCAATTGGTTCGCTCTTTCGGACCAAGGTATACCGTTGTCGAAATGACTTAGACCGACTTTTTAACATTCTCAGCTATGTTAAAAGGCCCACTTGTAAAAAGAAAGAAGGATGTAGCAAAGAATGACTTTAAATGGCAACCTGTACGATGCTTTCAGTAAACTAAAAATTTTGGCGAAATTAATTTTAAAATTAGCTTAGACGAATATGAACCATACCAACAAATTTCATTTTTACGCATTAACGCAGCTCAAAAATGGCTAGATGAAGGAAGCAATGTTCCACAGATTACAAACATGCCATTGCCAATTTCCGAAGAAAAGAGAAGGAATCTTTTGGCACTACTTGACTACATTCCACCTGTTTTTCATGATGATAAAGAGATGGATTATATGGGCCCCAATAAAGAGATGAATTCATCAGGACAACACTTAAATCAAGGTCCATGCTGCCAGATTTTACCACCAAATCACAATACAAAGTTGGCATTTAAAAGCTGGACACAAACAATTCAAAAAGAAATGTACATTGTACATATACGTAAATAATGCAAAAAACACACACTCATTGGTTGGTTTTACAGAAGGAAGTGGATGGAGCTAGAAGTGCAACCACATCCTCGTTCTGAGTTCTGAGTTGTTTAAATATTGTCATACAATATCTAACCAAGCGAAGAGCTTCACAATGTAACAGAAAAATGAAATAACAAAATGTTTTTTAATTTATCAAAATCATCAAAAATTTAATTTTTTTATAGATTTTGATTGACCTTGCGGGATCGGAAGATACTCGTTAAATGCGTAAAACTATTTTTTTTTGTTACTCAACCATGCAAACAGTAAGTATATTTTATTATAGCGATAAATAAAACGTGCATGGAGTTTCTATAAAAATTTTTGAAAAAAAAGGTAAGATTTCATTTTTTTCATAATCTTTAGGCCAGTTGCGGGATCGGAAGATAAAGTCCGATTTGAATAATTCTTTTTTTTTTTTGTTTTTCTTGTAATTACCAATCGCAACTTTTTTCGCACCACCTTACTCATCACGCCAAGATAAATGACGTCACTAGTATGATATATATGGCAGAAAATCACAATAATTTATAATTAAAAATCCACCTATTTTGGGATTTTTAAAGTCGCGGGCTTGCGAAATAAGGAATTTATTTCTTTAATTTGCACCATACTGTGTAATCATTGTATTATTTTTCCCCATTTATAGACATCTTCTCTCAATACCAAATGCAGTTTAATAAAAAATAGAAATAAATAAATTTTACTACATAAAAATTGTCTAATTGTTGTACCTATACAGGGTGTCCAGAAACTCTACCGACAAACGAAGACAGGAGATTCCTCGGATAATTTTAAGACAATTTAACCCAATTCACCTAGTCCGAAAATGCTTCTTAAGGGAGCTAGAGCTCTTTGAAGATGGCGTCATGAAATTAGTTTTTCTTAAATACCTCCAGAACGCTTCTCTTTAGAAAAACGAAAACTGGTATGCGTATTACCTTTTCAGAGATGAATCGATTCCATCCATTGCAAATTTCTAGTACCGGTCATAGGCGTCCGTTTTGGGTAGAGCAACGGGTATTTTATCGCATAACTTTTTTGTCCTTAACTTTTATGCATTTTTGACACCGGATTATTAAATTGTGAGGTATTCTAGTACCAAAAGGTACTCTTGCTTTAAGTCGGTAGGACACCGTTTTCTAGGAAAATCGATTTGAAAGTTTTTCGTTCTTGGAATTTGAAAAAAAATTGAAAGAACTTTTCAACAAAAAACGAAGTATTTTACCAACATAAAGTAAGAGTAACTTTTAGTACTCGAATACCTCATAATTTAATAATCTAGTGTCAAAAATGCTCAAAAATTCAAGACAAAAAAGTTATGCTATAAAATAACTGTTGACCTACCCAAAACGGACGCCTATGACCAGTACTAAAAATTCGCAATTAATGAAATCGATTTATCTCTGGAATAAAAATAAATGTACCAGTTTTCGTCTTTCTAAACAGTTTTTTTTTTGAAATTATTTTTTTAATTCAAAAAGCGAAAAATTTTAAAATTGATTTTTCTAGAAAACGGTGTGTCCTACCGATTTAAAACAAGAGTACCTTTTAGTACTAGAATACTTTACAACTTCATAATCCAGTGTCAGAAATGCATAAAAGTTAAAGCTAAAAAAGTTATGCGATAAAATAACTGTTGCCCTACCCAAAATGGACGCCTATGACTGGTACTAGAAATTGACACCAGATGGAATCGATTTACCTCTGGAAGGTAAATACGTGTACCAATTTTTGTTTTTCTAACTAGAAGCGTTCTGGAGGTATTTAAGAAAAACTAATTACAAGACGCCATCTTCAAAGAGCTCTAGCTAGCTCCCTTAGGAAGCATTTTCGGACTAAGTGAATTAGGATAAATTATCTTAAAATTATCTGAAGAATCTCCTGTCTTCGTTTGTCGGTAGAGTTTCTGGACACCCTGTAGTTTTAAATTTAAATTGGTAAGATTCGGTAAATTTATACTACACTCACCAGCACGAGAAACGGACATCCTTATAATTTCTGATGAAATTGTCTTGATCTTTTGATTTTTTTCTCGGTTATTTTGACTAAAAGTGAACAATGAATGTCTTTTAAATTGAAGTTTTCCAAATCCTGTTTTGTTAGAAAGTCTCAACAATATTGAAGTTATCATCTTATACTACTTCAGTGGTACAAGGAGGCTGTATACTTTAAATTGTTTTTTATTATTTCGGTTTATTGATGTAAAAAGTATTTATTATTATCGTGCCTGTGAGTTTTTGTAAATTTTAAATTGACTTTTTTTGTGCAGATACAAGTTTTTACACCCGATATCCTGGAATAATTGGTCCATATAATAGAGAATAGAATAGAAATATATGCTTTAATGTCACTGAAAATTTTACAATTTTATGGACAAAGCTTACATACAGTCAAAAAATAAAAATAACGAATAAAATTTACTAAAATTAGATAAATCGTCAATATACAGTTTTATATACAGTTATATACAGTTTATAAATCGTCAATATACAAGAATGAATACAGTATATAAGATAATTAATGTGAACTAAAAACAAAACCAATATATTGCAAAATTTATATAAATTTCAAATTTAACATGCAACAAAAAAACAACACTAGGAACTAGTTTAAGCTACTGCATATATGAAACCCAATTTTCTTAGTTATTCATTAAGAAATTCTTCTATTGAATAATGGTCTTTTAGATATATTATTATTTTGTCATTTTACGGAACTTTGGGAAAGATATTGCAGATTTAAGTTGTAATAAGAGATGAAAGAGAAAATATAGATTTCTTTACTAACTCAGTGGACGGGATCGGTAAATAAATATCAAAGGTTGAATTTCTGGTGGAGTAGAGATGATTAGGCCTTGCTGGAAAAATATGAAGGTGTTTACGAATTAAGTTTCTAAAATAAGTTTCTGAAGTAACTTCTGCAATGTATAGTTCTTCTGAGGACAAACAGATATCTTATTGCTCCTTTTTGCAATTTAAAAATAACATCAGATTAAGGAGCTGTACTAGAACCCCCAAAAAAAGACCATATCGAAGATGAGACTCGAACAATGAAAAATATATTATTTTACAAGATGCTAAATTGATTTACCTTGAAACAGATCTTATTGCATAGCAAGCTGAGGCGAGTTTATTACTTAACGAATCGATATGAAGGGACCATTTGAGGGTGCTCTCTAAAAAAACCAAGAAATTTTACAGAATCAACGGTACTAATCTGGCTGTTATTAAGAGGCAAAAGCTGAAGAGCTCCTTTATGGGATAATGCTAGTGTTTTATCCACGTTAAAAGAGATTCAGACTAGTCAGAATAGTAAATTAGAGTCAGACCAGATTTTTATCTTGAGTAGATGCGAAGTTATAGTTGCATGAAGAGTTACAATAGTTGAGTTGCTTTAAGTAATACTGGTATCATCAGCAAAAAGAAAAATTTTTCCATCGATTTTTAAATTAGTGGTGCCATTTATAAAGACAAGGAAAAGTCGAGGACCCAATACTAAACTTCGTGGTAAACCACATACAATGTTTTTGAGACTTGAGTTAGTATCATTTGCTCTAACCAGTTGTTTCCTATTTTACAAGTAGGATTTGAACCAATAATTCAAAGCAGTACCTCTAATTCCGTAGAAGTTGAGTTTTTTTATCAAAATGTCGTGATTTACAAAATCAAAAGCTTTGGCATGGTCACAGAAAACAGTGGAAGTATAGAGATTATTGTTTTGTGCTTGGTAAACATCATGTAGTACAGAAAACATGGCATAAGTCCTTTTAGTTCTACTACCAAAACTCCATGGGCTTTTATGAGTCTCTCAATAATTTTGCACAGTACCGGCAGTAATTTAATAGCTCTATAATTGAAGGCATTAGATTTTTCACCACCCTTATGTGAGATCAGGACTTCTAACAAATTTTCTGGGAGATTTGAGAAAACTTTTATGGTTAGGCCATCAGTACCACAGGAAGATTTGTTTTTAATACTATTAAGTGTTTGGATCAGTTCAGATTTATCAACTGGTCTTATAAAGAATGAATTCGAGACCTTTCTTGAATTAGGTAGATCGGAAATGGGATCTTATGGCAGAATAGTTGACGTTATATTTTTACTCACATTAACAAAGTATTCATTAAGATTTTCTGGGTCAGGAAGGGAAAATGTTTGAGATGTGTGAGATTTATTTTGAAGAACGTTTATTATGGACCAAGTTTCTTTTGCAACACTTTTAAAGCTTCCCAGACGATTTTGATAGTAGGCGTTTTTAGCTGATTTGATAAGTTTTAGATAGGTTGCAATGTACTTGGTGATATAGTGACAGAGATGTACAGTATCAATAAATCGTAAATTAACTGCTATATGATGATTAATTCAGGCTAATCTGAATATATGAAGATCCGCTACAGGACCGAAGCATTTCACTAGGGAGCATCCCGATTGGAATGCAGATGACTGAAAAAATCTGATGTTTACCCATGAGTCAATATTTTGTCCACGTTTTTGTCGCGGAAGGATATGTACGAGTATACTTTTAGCCATAGAGTAAGTTTTCAAGGGGGTTCAGTTAAAGTGTGGCCTGGTATATTTTCGGAGGTGCGTATACAATTGTACATTGTCCCTAGAGTATCTCTGACCGCCCAGAGGTACATAAATGAGATAAGGCAATATTATATTATGTTTTCAATATTAAGTTTCCTATATGCACCATTTATTGGAGGAAACTTTACAGTAATGCATGACAACCCGCATTATCGGTGTGTGTATACTTAATAAATGAAGTTGATATTACCCATGTACCATGGCCAGCGCACAGTCTCGATTTAAATCCCATAGAACAGGGGTCACCAAATGACGGACCGCGGTCCGCACTCGGACGATAGGTTAGTTTTGTGCTGACCGCCATTAAATTCAGAATATACATAGTGTTTAGCAATGAAATTGTGTACTATGGCTTGCTCAATTTATAATATGTACCAAACCGCTTTTTCAAGAATGGAATTTATTCAAAATCCGTACAGATATAGTCTGTTCGCTAAACTCAGACGCAACTTTCTAGATATTTTAGTCAGTAATTTTGCCAATTTTAGTAAAATTGGCAAAAAATAATTACTAAATAGTTAACAATCACTAAATAGTTAGTAATTTTGCCAATTTTTGCAAAATTGGCAAAAAACAAAAAATTATCAACTAAAATATCTAGCCAGTTGCGTCTGAGTTTAGCGAACCGACTATATCAGCTAACATATGAATATCTCAACTCCCTAATGAGAATCAGTTGCGCTAAACTCACTCCAAACTTTAAACAGGTTGTACAAAATAAAAAATGTCATTTTGCTTACTGATAATTTAATTGTGTAAAGACTTTTTCCTTTATTCTTATACTTATTATATTCAATAATTTTGAAAGTAAGTTAAGAAATTCGAAAATTTTATTTTAAATGATTTACAGCGATAAAATTTACACTACAAACCGTTTTACAGTGTTTTCAATATACACGTCTTTTTCACTTTCACTGCCGACTAAAATAACGTCGAACATGGCTCACTTGTTCCTAAGCTATGAATAAGAATACATCCGGTCTAATCCTCATACCTGCTTATTAGGTCTCTACTATAGTATGAGTAAACAACTGTAAACATAAAAATACCTAAATAGGGACGTAATTTACCACATTACCACGTTCCTAGCATTTAGAACCACTGTGCACTGTGAAGATGAAACAGACAGACTCTAGTCCCTGTAGTATACAAACAGAAGATTATTTCTTTTTTTAGAGTAAGTAAAAAATTTTATTTATGGAAAATATTCCTGGACGATACTTTAGCGAAAATTCTGTAGGATCAATATTGTATTATTAAAACTTTATAACGTAAAATATAAAGTCTTAAAAAACTCTCTAAAGGTTTATTGTCATATTACATTACTATATTACGTTGTTCTCCTTATTTTCCTTAAGCTTTTGCCGACTTCGAAAATATATGAAATACCTTTATATTTTTAGGAACGTACTCTTTGGAGTATACTCTATCTAGTTTGCAAAACAATTTTGAATGAAAGTATGGACAAATACAAACATCGAATAAGATAGGAACAAACTTGGAATTCAAAGCTTGAATCTTAAATTTCTCAAGAGAACTTCCCGTACATATTTCTATATATGAGTAGGTGATCTCTTGTTGCTTAATTGAGTGCTTTGAAACGAAGTCTGAGACTATGTTTATTACAGAAGATTAGACTGCTCTTTGGCAAGATACACTCAACGGCACGAAAAACGAACACCCCTTCAATTTTTGATGAAATTGGAAAGTCGAAACACACTTTATTTTTTGTGTACCTTTTATCGACAATTGGCACGTTCTGATAGGGGGATTTAAGGTATGATTTAGGTAGGAAATGCGCATGAAAAACTTTTATTTAAAGAGAACTATTATACATACTTATAAATTAATACAAAGTAATTAAATAAGATAAATTGGTACGTATTCAATTATCTTCAGAAACAAAATAAAGACAAGAAGTAAACCTATCTAAATTATTTCTCCATTTAACTAATACCTCGTATTATCTCCACGAGCATGTATAACTGTATAACGACATTATTCATTCCTCTGAGCATACTGTTAATTAAGTTTAACTTCATTCTGTCGAATTGCTTCCTATTCCTCTAAAAAAAACTACTTCGAGTTGATCTAAGGTAAGAGAAATTGGTACTCGGCTTCGAGTACTTCTTCCAAACATTATACAGGGTGTCCAGAAACTCTACCGACAAACGAGGACAGAGGATTCTTCAGATGATTTTAAGATAGTTTAACCCGATTCACCTAGTCCGAAAATGCTTCCTAAAGGAGCTAGAGCTAGAGCTATTTTAAGAACCCCTGTTGAGCTGCCCCCCCGCCGCACTTGCAAAAATTAAAAAACAAATAGCCCTGATTTATGAGCTATTTATGAGCTCTCATATTCCGCAAACTAAAAATTTTGAGCTCGTTCCACTGAGCAGGAATTTAATTCAGTGGTGGGGGGCTGAGTCAGCCCCCCCACCACTTAAAAATAGTAATATTGAATCGGTTTTTACGGCAGAATTACGAGCTATCTATGAGCTCTTGAAATTATATAGTTTCGATTTTTGAGCTCATCCCCTTCACCCCCAAACAACCCTTTAATTGATTTAACTTAAGAGAAAAATGCTGAGAAAACTTAAAATATATCGTATTGCGGATATAGTTCCTATAGCGTATATACTCTAAGAATAAACTATTAAATCACGTGCATTTCGATTATTGAGCTACAACCCCTTCGCAAGAAAACCACCCTATCTTCCCGACTTAAGAGAAAGTTGTACTTAAAATGCATTCAATTAATTATTTGGCGACTACATATCATTTATTAATTTATAAGCTTCCAAGTTACGCGCATCGAAATCAGTAAATTGCAATTTATTTTGTATAGTGCAGTCACTGAAAGTAAAAAATCAACGATTACCTTCAATTTCGGTGAACCTTCATCGATTTTCACGAAAATTGGTAAGTGGTTAGAGGATACCTCAAGAAGCAAAGGTGACATGGTACCGCCTTGCGCCTTTCCCTTAGGGTGGATACCGCCCCTTCTCGGGGGTGAAAATTATTTTATAAAAATAACTGCACAAATCTATAAAGAAACAAATTATAAGCAATATTTATTATATAAAGTTATTAAAATAAGTCAATACTTTTTAAGTCATTAAACATCAAAAATATTAATTATTCGTGAAAAAAATGCATGTTTTGAAGCGGTTTTTCGTAAATCACTGAAAAACTGTAAGTTTTTACAAAAAAAGTTAATAGTAGTTTAATTCGTATAGCTTATATTCTAAGGATAAATTCTTAAATCACGCGCCTTTCGATTATTGAGCTACAACCCCTTCGCAAGAAAACCGTCCAATATTCCCGGCTTAAGAGAGAGTACTTAAAATAATTTAAATTATTTATTTGGCGACTAGATATAGTTTAATAATTTATGAGCTCGCAAAATATACGCATCTCAAATATTTAATTGCCCTTTTCTTTCTATAGTGCAGTCACTGAAGGTAAAAATCAACTATGACCTTCGATTTCGGTAAATCTCCATTCATTTTCACGAAAATTGGTGAGCGGATTTTGATGCCATCAAATTTTTCTGGAGCTTATTTTTGATAGGTATTTCTAAGTACTTTGACAAGTATTTAGTACCTAAGTGTAATAAAATGCATCTCTTTCCCGTTATTTAAGCTTCAATCCTTAGATTTGAACAGTCGCAGAAAAAAATATAAATTTAAATACCAATAACTTACTTTAAATTAACATTAAATGGTTTTTCAAGTAAGCAATTTATTATATTTTTTATTATCTTCAATTTTAGTGATAAAAAATGTTTTGTAGAAACTTACAGTTTTTGAGTTATTTATGAAAAATCGCTTTAAAGCATGTATTTTCTTTCACAAAAATTAAAATATTTGATCTTTAATAACTCAAAAAGTATTGATTTATTTTAATCACATTATATAAAAAATTTTGCTTACAATTTGTCCCTTTCTCGATTTGTGGGGTTATTTTTAATAAAGTAATTTTCACCCCCGAGAAGGGGTGACATATACCCCAGGTTAAAACCCCAAGTTCTTATTGTCAATTCGTGAAAATAAATGGAGATTAAAATATTAAATATATTAAATCAGCAAGTTTAAAAATGAGGGAAAAACATAATTGATATACAAAACAAATAAATATTTATTAAATATAACTACGTAGATTTATGACAACCTCTGAGTTAAGAAAAATGAAAACTGTGCGACTATAAAATGATAATTGGAAATAATTAATAAAACTATTAGTCCAGGGTAATAAGGTTTTTTCCATAACACTTGAACAGCCAGGGTACTGAAGCGTTTTTTCGACAGGTAATACCTATAAGAGCAAATTGTAACGATTTCCTGGGTAGGATCTGGCGGCCATTTTTATTTATAAACAATTAAGTGTCAAAAAATGGCATTTTTCAATTTTTTTGAAATCAATGGAAAACAGGGAAACTTATGGTTTTTTAGTACAAATATCTTCGAGATTATGGAAAAAGCTTGGAAAAAGCTAATGACGTATTACAAAGTTTCATATACTCATTTATTGTTAATATAATTGCGAAAAAAGTCGGAATTGCAAAAAAAATTATTTAGGCAATAACTGTTGTAAAAATTAGTGTACAGCTTTGAAATTTTTGTCAAATAAGGGTCAAATAAGGGTTTTTTTGGGCTTAACATGTGATAAAAATTTCAGAGCAATTCATTCAATTGTTTAAATTTAATTCAAATTGTTTATCCTAGAAAGCATTTTTTTGCAATAACATAAGTCAGAAGAAAATGACGTTAGAACCATTCCACAGGAGTCAAATGAAAGAGCATGAGCTATGTTTTTAACTTGGTTTAAAACTTGGTTTTCTGACTTATATTATTGCAAAAAATGCTCTCTGGGATAAACAATTTGAATAAAATTTAAACAATTGAATGAATCGCTTTGAAATTTTTATCACATATTCAGCACCAAAGAACCCCTTATTTGACAAAAATTTCAAAGCTGTACACTAATTTTTACAACACTTATTGCAAAAATATTTTTTTTTGCAATTCCGACCTTTTTTCGCAATTATATTAACAATAAATGAGTATATGGAACTTTCTAATACGTCATTTTAAAGCTTTTTCCATAATCTCGAAGATATTTGTACTAAAAAAATCTTAAGTTTCACTGTTTTTCGTTGATTAAAAAAAAGGGGAAATGCCATTTTTTGATAGTTAATTGTTTATAAATAAAAATGGCCGCCAGATCCTATGCAGGAAATAGTTATAATTTGTTCCTATAGGTATTACCTGTCGAAAAAACGCTTCAGTACCCTGGCTGCTGAAGTGTCACGAACAGGGTATATTTTTGTCTCATTACCCTGGCCTATATGGTTAAATATATGAAGCGTACCCACAACTTATATCTAAGTTAAACAACAACCTTCACCAAATAATAGAACGATTGTAATACGTACAGCAACGTTTAATACTACTATGAAAATGAATAATAAAAATACCTACATAAACAATATAAATATATAACTCAATGAGTTGGACGGGCAACAAGCCTAATTTAAAGATCCTTTTCCGACTCGTGGTTCTTAAATATAACAAGTGAAACTAAACCTTATACTGAGGGGATAGGGACTAGGGATTTAAGTGAATTTACTACAATTGAATTTAAGTTAAAAATAAAGGAACAAACTTTTAAATTTAAAGTAAGAGAAACAAGCTAATAATATTAAAATATATAGATACTGAAAAAAAAATGGAAACAAGCCTAATAACAATACATAAAAGATAAATGTAAGGAACTACTGTATGGGAAAAAAGGTTATTTGGACTCAAATTATCTTCTTTTACATAGAGTCATACAGGGGTATTAAATTATGGGTAGATAATATTACAAGAGAGGAAAAATAAATACAATATAAATATAATAACGGTATTGGTAGGAAACTGAATTAAATAATGTTCTAGATATTAAAAAACAAATGTGGTATAATGGTATAGGTGGATAACTATGGCACTATAAATGTAAAAATTCCTGAAATAAACCCGATTGACCCGATATGGTTCCCAAAAGTTTTCCTCGCAGTGTAATCCGAAAACCTTTACCGAAGTTAGCACAGATATGTTGCTACACTGCTAATCAAAGTTGCCCTTCTGGAGGCGCTGAAACTTCCTTTCCAAACAATAGAAAAACTGGGGGCTGGCGAGACCCCAGGCTTGCCCCTGTGACTGTTGATAATTGGAGGCGGTGAACTCTCGGTGTTGTGAGATGTCGTTTTTTTTTTTCTTATCTTAAAGTTTCATGGGAGTGGCTAAAACATAATTCCCATTTACTTCAATTCTCCAAATGTAAAAAAAAAGGAAAAAGAGAACGAAGAACGAGTTTTTTATTCCTAATAGGAATAAACGATCTAAAACCTCGACATCATTAGTCAGGAAAAAGTCTATCTGATAGCAAGTATATTGGCTTTGTGACCTTGAATCAGATGCAGGCCTATGAATTTGGAACGTAACTACAGAATGTAGTTTATCTGAGAGAATGTGATAATAATAATATGATATGTAGCAAATCTTTATATTAACAGAATAATGTGGAACCAGCTAGGAATGTTTATTTGACAATTTATTAAAAAATATTGGATGTGCATTGCACAAATTGGACAAATGCCCCAGTTCAAAAACTAAAAAATCAAGTTAAAATTATTATCATGTTCCATCTCTCTGGATCTACTCAATGGATTTTGATCTTTATTTTTTTAAAAGACTAAGTTTTTCAACCTAATAGAAATATTTGTAAATTAAATATTTTTAAAAGATTTTTAATTGAAAAACTTATTAGCCCATTTTCCTGGTGACACCTCCAAGGCTTCTACAATATGCAAGCCAAATGGATGCTGCAGTGAAGACAAAAGGGAAGGAATTCTACACTATGCAATTCACAACCCCCGTCTGCAGCGTGGTAAAGTTCCAATGGAAAGTGGACCTAGTTACTCTATAGGAGTAATACTAATATAAAAATAAAAATGTATACCATTTTTCAGTTGCAATGCGAAGCCAAAACTGTCTTAACCTTTACTTAGATCAGAGAGTGGAGCCAGCACTCTTATCGACGATTTCACCTCTTGTTAGAGGTTCATCAGAGACTGCATAGGCTGCTTTCTCTGGTGCAAGTAAAAATTTTCGACACATTAATCCCCCATTTCAACTGACGAAGGTAGTAGGTGCGTAGCGGCATTTGCTAAATAAAAGACTAAGTTTTTCAACCTAATAAAAATATTTGTAAATTAAATATTTTTAAAAGATTTTTAATTAAAAAACTTATTGGCCCATTTTCCTGGTGACACCTCCAAGGCTTATACAATATGCAAGCCAAATGGATGCTGCAGTGAAGACAAAAGGGAAGGAATTCTACACTATGCAATTCACAACCCCCGTCTGCAGCGTGGTAAAGTTCCAACGGAAAATGTACCTAGTTACTCTATAGGAGTAATACTAATATAAAAATAAAAATGTATGGGCCAATAAGTTTTTCAATTAAAAATCTTTTAAAAAAGATGGTAAATGTAAAATGGGCCAATAAGTTTTTCAATTAAAAATCTTTTAAAAATATTTAATCTACAAATATTTTTATTAGGTTGAAAAACTTAGTCTTTTATTTACCAGACGCCGCTACGCACCTACTACCTTCGTCAGTTGCAATGGGGGATTAATATGTCGAAAATTTTTACCTGGACCAGAGAAATCAGCCTATGGAGTCTCTGATGAACCTCTAACAAGAGGTGAAATCGTCGATAAGAGTGCTGGCTGCACTCTCTGATCTAAGTAAAGGTTAAGACAGTTTTGGCTTCGCATTGCAACTGAATAAAAATGGTACACATTTTTATTTTTATATTAGTATTACTCCTATAGAGTAACTAGGTCCATTTTCCTTTGAACTTTACCACGCTGCAGACGGGGGTTGTGAATTGCATAGTGTAGAATTCCTTCCTTTTTGTCTTCACTGCAGCATCCATTCGGCTTGCATATTGTAGAAGCCTTGGAGGTGTCACCAGGAAAATGGGCCAATAAGTTTTTCAATTAAAAATCTTTTAAATATATTTAATTTACAAATATTTTTATTAGGTTGAAAAAGTTAGTCTTTTATTTAGCAGATACCGCTACGCACCTACTACCATTGTCAGTTGCAATGGGGGTTTAATATGTCGAAAATTTTTACCTGGACCAGAGAAAGCAGCCTATGGAGTCTCTGATGAACCTCTAACAAGAGGTGAAATCGTCGATAAGAGTGCTGGCTGCACCCTCTGATCTAAGTAAAGGTTAAGACAGTTTTGGCTTTGCATTGCAACTGAATAAAAATTGTATACATTTTTATTTTTATTTTTATTTTTTTAGTTTGTATGTACTTTTTGTATATATTACAAATATGCATTTTGTCTAGACATTTATTCACTAATAAACTGTCGAATTTGTTTACACAATTTTTGAAAAAATAATTTTGTCCGAAAAATCTATTTTTTAATAATACGATCATTATTAATCATAGAAAAAGATAAGGTATACTTTAACAAATACATTATCTGCAATAAATAAATATTTAATAAAAATAATTTATTTATTAAAGTAACTTTTTCTATGATCATTAATAATACTGTGATTAAAAAAATAGATTTTTAAAAAATAATTTTTTCAAGAATTGTTTAAACAAATTAGACTGTTTATTAATTAATAAATTTATAAACAAATTATATATTTGTAATGTACGCAGAAATTACATTCCAATTAAAAAAATAAAGATCAAAATCCATTAAGCAGATCGGGAGATACAGAAAATTGTATTAGTTTGAAATTGATCTTTCGGTATTTGAACTAGGTGGATTTGTAGATTCCCCCTAGTAACCATTTGAACTACATTTTTGAAAATTCGTAGAGTCCTGTGAAGGTACAATGTTTGTGCAAATTATTTAACAAAAAGTACAAATCCCATTCTCTAGAATGGCATCAATGAGATTCCTTAATTGTTATAAACGCATTAGCGTTGAATTAAAAAACACACATGGCTAACTTTGGCCCAAATGAACCTAGGCTAAATTTTTTTATTTGAAAATTCGTATTAAAATACTAGCTTTACGAATGTATAAAAAGATTTTTTCTATGGAAAGTATTTTTAAAGTTTTTTGTAATTTCTTATAATTTAGTATAAATATTTATAAACTATAAAATTTCAGAATTTGGCATTAGGATTTTTGAATAAATTAAATATTTTTTTTATCTTTTTTAATACATTTTAATAGTACCGCTCTTCTACTTTCATTTGACATTACGCAGAATGGGCATATCTTCATTATTTTCTGTCTTATGTTATTGCAAAACAAAGGTGTCTGGGTTAAAGAAATAGAATAATTTTTATACTAATTAATGGATAGGTCTCAAATTTTGAGGGCTTGTAAGTACTCCAATACCCAAATTTGAATAAAACCCTAAAGTTCTAAATTTAGTAAAGGTTATTAACAAATATCGATTTTCATTTCTTTTACAATTTGCGAAGCAACAAATTGACTTTTTAACATTAAAAAATCGGCATTTTGAAGCTTTTCCAATGTTCTAAAAAATCAAATTTTGTAATTTTTAATTACAATCGACTATTTAGCTTTTTAATGGGGTGCAAAAAATTTAAAAAATCGCGTTTGTTCCACTAAATTGTTAATAATTAACCCGCCATTACACGCGCTATGAGGAAATCCCTCACCATATTTGTTTATAACCAATGAAATTGTGTAAACTAATACGATAACCTTAAGCACCCAGGAATTCCTTTAGCATGGTTTATGACAGGATATGAAAAAGTTATAGAATATTTCAGGCGGCCAGTGTGCTGTGTGCTAGTTGAAAGAAGAGACATCCCTCTTCAAGTGAGGGAATTCCTCACTGCGCGTGCAATCACAGTGAAATCACGTTTCTATTAACTCAAAGAAACTTTTAGGTTTTTATTTAATTTTTAGGTAGGTTTAATTAAAATATTATTGTTTGGATTAGGTTAGGAACAGTGGCACACCGAGGGGGGGTTTGGGGGTTAAACTCCCACCCAGAGCATATAGAAATATATATAAAAGAAAGTAGGAAAATGTAACTTGTCTTTCACAAATAATACAAAAAACTTTCGGTGCCCAAGCAAACCCCCCCCCCCCCCTCCAGAGGAAAATTCTAGGTGCGCCACTGGTTAAGAACCCATTTTTAAATTTACCTATTCTAATTGGGAAATAAGCCACAATTTAACTTGAAAAATTGATTTTATTGACGTTTCGAATTCCACCTCGGACGTCGTTATCAAAATACAAAATATTAATAGTTAGTTACATAAATGCCACAAAGAAATAACTTCAGAACAGTTTTTAATTTTAATTTGTATTTTTAGTAAAATGAATTCGCGTAAAGAGCGTTAATTTCTTCAGTGGCTTGCTGAAATTGAAAATTAAGAAAACTTGCTTTTGATCTATATTATTTTTACTTTTGTTTCGTTAAATTAATAAAAAAAAATTGGTTTACGAGACTTTCTATAATATGTGAGTACAACCCATTTTATATTTTTACATGTTGACATTCATTCTTCCTCGAAATAAGTCGAATTTATGTAGGTGAGGGCGACGCTCATACGCGTGCAACCACGTCACAATAGAAGACGCGTGTAACGGCGGGTTAAAAAACGGACGCGAACTCTAGGCAGGAGACAGGCAGGTTTTCTTTCTCTAGGTCTACAATAACTAAAACAGTTGTCAGCTACTTGGTATTTTTGGTATATTTCAGTGTCCTGAGAAAATCCTTATTTCTCTGGATTATAAGCATTACACTTAGAAATCCGGACATTGAGTTTAACAGTTTTTATAAAAAATAACGTTTTACAATGACTATTAGGTTTAAAACGTTTAAAATGTTTAAAGATTTATAATTTTATAAAGGATTTTATGTATTTTTAATTGTTTTCTCTGTGTATAGTGTTCTAAAAACCGACTTCTGTGCTTTAGTCTTGAAATTTATAAAATCAAATCAGTTAATCAAATTCGAAGCGAAGTTTAAACTGTGGCGTTGTGCACACTGTAGTTGAGAATACAAAACTAGTGGAATTAAAGTGACGGAAATTTATTGAGTTAAGGGTTTTCATTCAAGTGGGCATTGAACCACAACATGAAGGAAGCAACCGAACTAAGGTTTCGTGGAAAACAAAAGAGGTGTGTCGATTAAAATTACTTGAAAATATTTGGTGGAAACAATTAAGAGCAAATTGTAAAATTGTGTTGAGGATATCATTTCATTTTAAAAACTATAGCAGCTCCATCAATTCGTCTTCTTCTTTTTGTCTTTTTTCCTTATGACTATTACGGCGTCAGATTATGGTCGGTTGTTTCTTTCGCCCATTTTTCCACCCTTGTCTGTTTTTGGCTAGGCCTTTCATTTCTTCTTTCGTTTTCCCTCGTGCATTTCCTATGTCCTCTATTTGATCCCTCCAATTTTTTCGAGGACGCCCTCTTCTCTTTTTGTCGTGTTTCCGATTTACAAACTTTTACGGAGCATCCTTTCTGGTTTCATTCTTATCACATGTCCATACCATTTTAGTTGTTTATTTTGGATTTGATATAATATTGGCTCTATTTCCGTTCTTATTCTTATTTCTTGATTTCTTATTCTATCACTTTTTTGATTTTCTTGCGATCTTTCTGAAGTGTTTCATCTACATTCCTTCTATTTTTTACTCACGTTTCTTCTGTATTGTCCAATTTTCATTTGCATAGGTTATTATTGGTCTTGTTATTGTATTATAAATCTTCCTTTTCACTTCCATTTGTATATCTTTATGTCCTAGTATGGATTTATTTAAGGCATAAAATATTCGTGTAGATTTGTTTCCCCTGTTTACTATTTCAGAGTCTATTTTCCCGTCGTCAGTTATTATACTCCCTAGGTATTCATAGGTTGATACTTTTTTTAATCTAACAATAAAACACTGAAAACGTTTGTTTTCTATACTTCCACAAAATTTATTACAACTATATGACTACAGCTGTTTCGGTAGAGTGCCTTTCTCATGTGATTTAGATTACTATGGGCTTGTCTTTTTAAAGTCTTTAACTGAAGAGGTTGAGGAGTGGGGAGCTGTTTGTCTCGAGTTGGTCATTCAGAATTATATCTGTATTTTTCAATTTATTAATTTTCATAGATTCTAATAAAGATAGCTTAAGGCCTTTATTTTGAATATGCAGAATTTGAAACTGTTCATTAAAAGAATGATTATGATTTAGAAGGTGAAGTGTCTGTTTTTCTGTTGTTTAAAGCCCTTTTGGGTTCTGCCATCCATTTGTAGAAGGTTCTGCCAGTTTGACCGATGTAAGTTTTCAGAAAGTCAGTTAGTTTGTAAACAAGTTAGTTTGTAAACACCACTTTATAGTTGTTTTCTCTTTCGGCTCTTATTGTTCTTAATATATTTGCTTAAGTTGTTGTTAATTCTGAAAGCTGGTATTATTCCTTTTGTTTTATGTATCTGGCCATTTTTGTTGTTATCTTTCCAGTATATGTGGTAGACCAGAAGGTATTGGGTCCTTTCTGTGGTGGGGGATAGATTGATTTCAGGGCATTCTTATGGAGTTTTTGGTTTAAAATTTTGTTAATTGTTTGTTCGTTATAGCCATTGTTTACTGCTATTTGTTTAATGTTGTTCAGTTCTATCTCGAAGTTATTTTTTGACATGGGAATTTCTGTCAGTCTATGTATCATGCTATGGTAGGCTGCTAATTTGTGTTGTTTAGGATAGGATGATGAATTGTGTATAGTTGTGTCAGTATAGGTAGGTTTATGATATACGGAGAACTCATGTTTGTTGTGTAGTCTGGTAATTGTTACATCTAGAAAGTTTATGGACTTATTTCTGTTTCTATTGTAAACTCAATATTACTATGAAGTGAATTAATATATGATAGAAATTGGTCAAGTTGCCTGTTAGTTCCTGTAAACCTACCCATACTGACACAACTATACACAATTCATCATTACATCCTACACAACACAAATTAGCAGCCTACCATAGCATGATAAATAACCGGACAGAAATTACAATGTCAAAAAATAACTTCAAAGTAGAACTGAACATCATTAAACAGCAGTAAACAATGATAACGAACAAACAATTAACACAATTTTAAATCAAAAACTCCATAAGAAAGCCCTGAAATTAGTCTATCCACCACCACAGAAAGAACCCAGTACCTTCTGCTCTATCACATATACTGGCAAGATAACAATAAAAATAAACAGATACATAAAAAAGATGAGAATAACAACAGATTTCAGAACTAACAACAACTTAAGCAAATATATTAAGAACAATAGGAGCCGAAAGAGAAAACAACTACAGAGTGGTGTTTACAAACTAACTTGTGGTGACTGTCCGAAAACTTACATCGGTCAAACTGGCAGAACCTTTGAAAAACGGATAGCAGAACATAAAAGGGCTTTCATCAATAGAAAAACAGACACTTCTACATACCCACTTCACCTTCTAGATCATAATCATTCTTTTAATGAACAGTTTAAAATTCTGCATATTGAAAATAAAGGCCTTAAGCTATCTTTATTAGAATCTATGGAAATTAATAAATTGAAAAATACAGATATAATTCTGAATGACCAACTCGAGACAAACAGCTCCCCACTCCTCAACCTCTTCAGTTAAAGACTTAAAAAGGCAAACACATTGTAAACTATATCACTTGAGAAAGGCACTATGCCGAAACGGCTGTAGTCACTTAGTTGTAATAAGTTTTGTGGAAGTATAGAAAACACACGTTTTCAGTGTTTTATTGTTAGATAAAATGAACTTCCATCAAGTAACGGTCGAATCCATCAATTAATAAATTATTCCTTTCGAACTATATTCTAATTAGAAAAAAGACTAAGTTTTCACTCTAGTGGCATATAAAACAAGGTAATGTTACACTATATCCCACTAAACTGAAAAAATACGTTGTTTTATATGCCATCAGAGTGAAAACTTAGTCTTTTGCTAGCAGTTGCCGCTAGGGCATCTATGCCATTTCGTTCGTTGCAATCGTTGACTGCACGCAGGGGTTTGTTTTGGTTGGATCAGAGAGAGCAGCATATGTGCCTTCTGAGGAGAGACTAATAAGTTTCGAAACCGGTAGAGGTGCTTGCTGCACTCTCTGATTGTAATAGAATATGATGCGGCTGTATTTTCGTTTTGCATAGACAAACCCATAGTAAACTAAGTCACTTGAGAAAGGCATTCTGCCGAAACAGCTGTAGTCACATAGTTGTAATAAATTTTGTGGAAGTATAGAAAACAAACGTTTTCAGTGTTTAATTGTTAGATAAAATGAACTTCCATCAAGTAACGGTCGAATCCATCAACTTTTTTTAATGTTATCCGTTTGCACTTTATCTCTTTGTTGTTTAGGTTCTCCTTGTTATTGATTGTCATTGTTTTGGTTTTGTCTCAGGGCCGTAACTACCACTGTGACAACCGTAGCAGTGCCCCAGGGCCCCCGGCCAAGAGGGGCCCCCGCAGGGGCTCTCGTTTTTTAGGAAATTTTTTAGGAAAGATTTTTTATTTTAGGAAAATAAAAATATGTATTTTAAAAGCCGATCACAACGAAATAGTTTCGAATGACACAATTTTAAGAAGACCTTACAGATGCACCCTAGACCTCAATATAAAGTTGAGGGGGCTAAGCTGGTGCCCCCGAGACCATAACATAAAAATTTAAATTATTACCTAGGAAATTAGTTATTTTGGAGTAATAAAACCTAAAATGCCTTTGAAGTGGAGGCCCGGGCTAAGCTGGGGCCCCCGAGACCTTTCGTAAAGATATAAATTAGTCATTTTTTCGAAAAAAAAAAACTAAACATAAACAGGCCACATATTGGTACGTGAAAGAAACCAAACTGTAGCCTAACAATGTACTTGCATAAAACAGATAAGATGGTACTTGCAAAACTATTTAACTTAAAATAAGGCGATTTCAAAATGTTTGAAGTTATACTTCTTTAGGCACGAGCGTGAATTTTTACATTCCCTGGCGCATGCGCACACCGACAGTATGGTATTAGTCGCTAGGTATATCTTTATGTAGCGCAAATAAGGTGTGCGTGAAAAGAATATATTATTAGTGTTTTTAGTTAATATATTTATTATAATTTTTGTGTCTTTGGATTTGTTTTCCTCGGGAATGAGATATTTTATAATAATAGTAAGTATATTTAAAGTATTTTTGTATACTTCACTTGGTCTATTAAATTTGTCAGTATGTATGAGAAATCTTGTAACCTGTCAAAGCAACGGGAGTATAGTTCAGTGGTAGAGCGTGTGACAGGAGATCGAGAGGTCTCCGGTTCGAATCCGTGTGTTTTCTATTTTTTTTTATTTTTCTTATAAAATTTTTGGAAAGTAGTAAGTAAAAATTAGTTTAATCTTTAAATAAAATACAAATAACCTGTTGAAAGTATATTTATTTCGTTGAAATCATATAAGAGAAGTATAACTTCTTACGTGCGTACAAAGTACACACACATTCTTTTTTTGTGTTGGTCAACTAAAATAGCAATATGTAGGTACAAGAAATTTCAGTAAGGAAATGCATTAAAATGAGTTTTCATGGGGTTAAATATCAAGCATTATTCCGGACCCCCCCCCATTCCGCTGGGGGATAAACCCCAGACCCCACGGTAGGGGCCCCCAGATCACGTTTGCCCCGGGACCCCCAACATCTTAGTTACGGCCCTGTTTTGTCTATGTTTATTTTCATTCCCATCGTTTCAATTTCTTCAGTCCATATAAATATTAAGGTTTTACTGCATTTTATTTTCATTATTGGCTATAAGCACTATATCATCTGCGTATTAGTAGACTATTTATGTTTACTGGTTCCAAATTTCTGTAGCCGATTATAGTGTTATAGTCGATTCGCTAATCTGAGACACAACTGTCTAAACTACAATCACAATAAAAATGTATGTACTATATAGAAATAAACAAACCAAGACACGTTGAATGTTCGAGGAGCACTCCCAAATCAGGATTTGGGAGTGCTCCTCGTGCTTGTTTATTTCTAGTGCATCTTTATTGTGATTGTAGTGTAGACAGTTGTGTCTCAGATTAGCGAATCGACTATAACTTCTTGTCCCCTTGCTCTGATGGTTTTTATTATTTGGTCCATTAGTATTACAAAGAGCCAGGGGCGTCACAGAGGCCCCCGCAGCATAAAGCTTGCGGAGGCGCCCCAATCGATTTGGGGCCTCATCTTGTCGTCTAATATTGTGTGTTTAAAGTTAAGAACGTAAATTTATAAATAGACATTCTAGACAAGTGAATCATCTCATATCTATAAACTTAATCTTTTCTGGTCTCACGAATTTTTATGGTAACCGCAATAAACTATATTGCTTTGTACGTGACCATTGAAAGATTTGAGAATTGCAATTTGCCGAATTTCAGAACAATATTTCTAAATCTAAAAATGGGGTTTTTCTTTACATTTAGTATTTCGATACAATTATCGGCAGTAGTTTCCAGAGGCGTAACAGAGGCCCCCGTAGCATGGGCTATCAATATTGCGTCGTTTTCATAACAGAGTATTTTTACTTCTTTGTTTCCCACTCTGTATCCTCTTCCTTTGTTGATGATGTTGGCGATTTCATTCATAATTAAATTGAAGAGAATTAGGCTCAATGAGTCCCCTGCCTTATTCCGTTGCCTATGTCTAGATCCTGTTGTCCATCTATTCCACAGGAACTTCCCTATTATACAGAAGGTGGATTACATGTTTGAGTCTTGAAGCTTGCGGGGGGCCCCAATATGTCGGGGCTCCATCTTGTCGTCTAAGATATGTAAAAATGTGTCATTTTTATATTATTATAGGCATAAGTTCGTACGCAACGTTTTTTAAGCAGTGTAGTATTGAAGAAAGTTTTTCCTCCAATCGATAATACTATGAAATATTGTAATCACTTATTAATTTTTGTTCTTTTTTATTATACAGGGTGTGCAGAAACTCTACCGACAAACGAAGACAGGAGATTCTTCAGATAATTTTAAGATAATTTAACCCAATTCACTTAGTCCGAAAATGCTTCCTAAGGGAGCTAGAGATCTTTGAAGATGGCGTCTTGTAATTAGTTTTTCTTAAATATCTCCAGAACGCTTCTATTTAGAGAAACAAAAATTGGTACGCGTATTTATCTACAAGATATAAATCTAATCCATCCATTGCAAGTTTTGGGTAGGGCAACGGTTATTTTATCGCATAACTTGTTTATCTTTAACTTTTATGCATTTCCTACAGTGGATTATGAAATTGTGAAGTATTCTAGTACTAAAAGGTACTTGTTTTAAATCGGTAGGATACACCGTTTTCTAGAAAAATCGATTTAAAAATTTTTCGCTTCTTAAATTATTAAAAAAAAAATTTCAAAAAAAAAACTGTTTAGAAAGACGAAAACTGGTACATTTATTTATATTCCAGAGATAAATCGATTTCATTAATTACGAATTTCTAGTACTGGTCATAGGCGTCCATTTTGGGTAGGTCAACAGTTATTTTATAGCATAATTTTTTGTCTTGAGTTTTTGAGCATTTTTGACACTAGATTATTAAATTATGAGGTATTCGAGTACTAAAAGTTACTCTTACTTTATGTTGGTAAAATACTTCGTTTTTTGTTGAAAAGTTCTTTCAATTTTTTTCCAAATTCCAAAAACGAGAAACTTTCAAATCGATTTTTCTAGAAAACGGTGTGTTCTACCGACTTAAAGCAAGAGTACCTTTGAGTACTAGAATACCTCACAATTTAATAATCCGGTGTCAAAAATGCACAAAAGTTAAGGACAAAAAAGTTATGCGATAAAATACCCGTGGCTCTACCCAAAACGGACGCCTATGGCCGGTACTAGAAATTTGCAATCGATGGAATCGATTCATCTCTAAAAAGTAAATAGGCATACCAATTTTCGTTTTTCTAAATAGAAGCGTTCTGGAGGTATTTAAGAAAAACTAATTTCATGACGCCATCTTCAAAGAGTCCTAGCTCCCTTAAGAAGCATTTTCGGACTAGGTGAATTGGGTTAAATTGTCTTAAAATTATCTGAGGAATCTCCTGTCTTCGTTTGTCGGTAAAGTTTTTGGACACCCTGTATACCAATAAATATGGAAAATGTATGTAAGTTGTCATAACCAGTGCATGAATACAATACACTGATAGCCCAGTAAATGGCCGTTTTGGAGTGTAATTATCAGCGTCACGACGGATTTGCTTGACAGTTTGGATTTTGGTTCTACTTACCCTCCACTTGGGGAAGTGAAAAACATATGTCTAAAATAAGTCCGGAAACGGTTAAGTTGACTAATTATAAGCAATAGTCTAGTACATCGTCCGTTTTGGAAGATGATTACAAAGGTCTTAAAAATGGTCTTAACTGCATCGTTTGAGCGAGTCTACCACCTTCTGAAAACTTTCAGAGTGCATGTTGGACGCGTTTCCGCGTTCTGCGACATTAACATATTTACGTTGTCGGACTACGAAACGCGGCTGTAGATTTGTCAGACAAGATATCGTATCGACAATTTTTATTATTTAAATATAAGTACTTTAAATTGAAAATTAAGGGTTTTGTAATCACAAAACCTTAAAGTCCGACACACGAAGATATCATTTTAGTGCAGTAGTTTTGTTATTACTAAACGCTCAATTTTCAGTTAAAGTACTTATACATATTTAATTATTAAAGATTGTCGATCTCTTGTTCGACAAATTTACAGCCGCGTTTCGTTAGTCTGACAACGTAAATATATTAATGAAGCGGGACGCGGAAACGCGTCCAACCTGCACTCTAAAATTTTTCAGAAAGTGATAGACTCACTCAAACGAAGCCATTTTAATACTTTTCTAATAATCTTTCAAAAAGGACGGTGTACTGTGGAATAAAACTTTTGTTGATTTCGATATTTTTCGACGTATTGCGAGTGAAATGGTTTATTTTTCACCAAAAACAACACGTTTTTGGGCGGTGATTCGCAAATAGCTCAAAAATATTTATCGAATAAAATATTATCAAAAAAATATTAGCAAAAATGTAGCTTATAAAAAACAAAAAAAAATGGTCTATTCATGAAGTCAATCGACACAGTAAAAGCAAAGCTAAATCTCATGAAAAATTATTCTTATTAGTCCAATTCCAAATCTAATATTTCAACGTAAAATAACCAAAATAAAGCATTTTTCGGGGAAAACTCAATAAATAATAATTTTCTAAACGTTTAAAAAAAGCTTTATTTTTTATAAAAGTATCTAGGGTCTACTAATCGAGTTAAGCTCAAAATAAAGTTGTTCCCCTTTTTTTGGTAAAAAAAATCGTGTAAATTTCCCCCTGTTTAGCACCTCAACTAAAGTTAATAGTTAGCGCTTTACTATTTACTTTATATACAGTTTATATGATCTGTAAATTTGACCAGTTCAAAGTTTTTATTTTTGAAACAAACTGGTTTTTTAGTAGGAAAGGGTTTTTTATTTTGGAAAAATGCCCTTTTTGAAAATAACTTTAAAAATATTAGTGATACAAGAAATCTCAAATAGTAAAGAAATGTAGGTTTTTCTTTTATAAATATTATGGTTTTATTTTGTTATTAACACAAAAATTGGTTAAGATATGGCTGTTCAAAATTTGCATACACTCGTGATTAGTGACTCGTTCAAAAATAAGGTCTTTAGACCAGTGAAACTTACAGATCATATAAAGAAAGTTAAGTAATGTGTAAAGCGGTAATGATTAGTTTAATTTGGGGTGCTAAATAGGGGCAGACTTTCACGATTTTTTTACAAAAACAAGGGATTAACTTTATTTTGAGTGTTACTAGCTTAGTTCTGATGCTAGAAACTTTTATAAAAAATAAAGGTAAAGCTTTTTTTAAGTTTCAATGAGTTTTTCCCAAAAAGTGCTTCATTTATTGGTTGTTTCACGTTGAAATATTCGATTTGGAATTTGAAGAATAAGAAGAATTTTTCACAACTTTGTTTTTACTGGGTCGATAGACATAATTTTTTTATAAGCTACATTTTTGCTAAGAATATTTTTTAGATCAAATTCTTTTTGAGTTATTTGCGAAAAACTGCTTGAAAACGTTGTTTTCTTGTTGAACAATAAATATTTTCACTCGCAAATAATTTAAAAAGTATTGACTTCATCACTTCGGAGGTGACACTGAAAATTACATGGAATCTCCGTGTTTCACGGTCATTTACTAGGTTATTACATACACGTTTTGGTTACAAAAGTCGTATTTCGTAACTTTTTAAAGAGGACCCCATTTCAAATTCTGTGGGGGGGGACGGAGTTTGTTGCGCCACTGCAAAGAGTAAGAGGCTGAGACTGTCGCCTTGTCTTAATCCTTTGTTTATTAGAAACTCTTCCGACCATTGACCTCCAATTTGTACTTTAGCTTTCACTACGTCGTATGTACTTTTAATAATCTTGATTAATTCTGTGGGTAGCTTCAAGTCCTTTAAGCATTTCCAGATCTATCTATCTATATATTGAATCGAAGGTAGCTTCTAAGTCTGTGAATGTTAGGAACAACTCTTCTCCTTCTTCTATTTTCCTTTCTATCAGTCTTTCAGATTTAGTTCTACATATTTTTTTTTCAATATTTTTGTGTATATTTAATTTAATAAGTTGAGCTAGGTAGATTGTTCTATAGCTGCCACAAAGAGTTCTCTTCTTCTTCTTCTTCTTCTTCTTCTTCTTCTTCTTCTTCTTCTTCTTCTTCTTTTGCCCTTTAATTCGTCCAATTTTGAACATAGGCTTCCCCCAAATTCCTCCATTCGCTTCTGTTTAGTGCTTTCTGTTTCCAGTGCGTTTCTCCTATCTTTTTAATGTCGTCTTCCCATCTCATCTGGGGTCGTCCTCTTGCTCTCTTTCCTGTCCATGGTCTCCATTGTTTTATCGTGCTATTAACCTATTGTCCGTTTGTCTAGCGTTATGACCTGCGAAGCTCCATTTTAGTCTGGCTATATGTTGTCCTGCGTCTTTGACTTTTCTTTTATTTCTTACCCAGTTGTTTTGCTTTTTGTCTGTCAATTTTACTTCTAACATTGCTCTCTCCATGGCTCTTTGTGTTTTCATTATTTTATCCATGTTTGATTTGGTCAAGGTCCATGTTTGGCATGCGTATGTGAGAATTGGGAGTATGCACTGGTCAATCACACTTGTTTTTAAGTATTGTTGTATTTAATTTTCCAAATCCTGCCCAGGCTAACCTGGCCCTTCTTTTTACCTCCGCTCTTTGATTTTCCCTATTTATTTTTATCATCTGTCCCAAATATATATAATCATTAACCGCTTCTATTGTGGTCACGTTTAGTATTACGTTTCTATTTTCTTGTGTGGTTGTCATTGTTTTTGTTTTGGCAAAATTCATTTTTAGACCTATTTGTTCGGATTCATTTGCTAGATCGGTTAGCATGGTTTGTAGTGCTTCAAAACTTGATACTATGACTACTACATCGTCTGCATATTTTAGGTGGTTTAGTTTCTTTCCATTCTTCCATCTTCCATTGCTAATGTAAGTAGTTTAAGAGAAATAACATCTCCCTGTCGCACTCCTCTGTTAATTGGTATGGGTTTTGTGGTTTCTTCCAATTGTACTGTCATTGTTGCTTTCTTATATATAGTATGTATTAGCATTCTGTATCTGGAATCTATTCTACAGTTGTTTATAGCTTTTTTTCTATTGCCCACATTTCCACGCTGTCAAATGCTTTTTCGTAGTCAACGAACGTTAAGTGCAGATCTATATGGCATTCGTTAGCTTTTTCTATTAGTGTCCTAATTGTTAGAAGATGGTCAGTGGTGCTATATCCCTTTCGGGATCCTGCCTGCTCTACTGGTTAATACGAGTCCAATTTGTGTGTTAGCCTGTTGTTGATAATCCTCATGAATAGTTTATACGTTTGCGACAGCAGTGAGATGGGTCTGTAATTTTTTATGTCCTTTCTGTCGCCTTTCTTAAATAGCAGGATTGTAAGACTTTCGTTCCATTCGTCGGGTATTTCTCGTTTATGTAGACACCGACTAAATAGATTTTTTAATGTTTGTAAGATTTCTTCTTACCCTTTTTTCAACATTTCAGCAAGGATTCCATCTGGTCCTGGTGCTTTGTTGTTCTTTAATTGTGATAGAGCTGCTTCTATTTCATAATTTTCTATTTTTGGTAATGTTTCTGAGTTTACATTCGTGATAGAGTTCCCTAACCCTTCTTATATATTGGTAGTATTAAATTGTTTTCCCTATCTTTTGGGATCCTTTTCTCCTTCCATGCATCTCTGCATATTATCCACTGCCAGTATTTCCCTTTCTCTCCTACATATTTGATCACTTCTAGTGCAATTTCATCCTCCCCTGGAGTTTCACCCGTCTCCAATTTTCGTATCGCTTGTACCAGTTCTTCTCTTAATTGTTTCCCCATGTCATTTGTTTCTCCCAGCCTTTCGTGAGGTGTAATTCCAAATTTTTCTTCTTAGTGTTCCCTCCATGCTTCCAAAATTTCCAGCGCATCTGTCCTTAATTTATTTCCTTTTTCTTTTATTGCTCTGATTTCTTTTTTCTTACTTGTTCTTAATTTTCTGATCCTAGTCAAAAATGATTTATTATTTACTACATATTTTTCGTTTATATCTTCTCCAAATTTTCTCTAACTTTCTTTTTTCGCTTCTTTCACCGCTACTTTCGTTATATTTCTCTTTTCTATATAGTTTTCTTTGTCGGATTGTATTTTTGTTTTATGATATTTTTTTAATGCTGCTTTCTTTTATTTAATCTTTTCTTTTACATTAGAGTTCCACCATTCTATTCTTTTCCTATGTTTATTCATTACTATTTTCCACATGCCTCTTCCGCTATCTTCAGTATAATTTCTTTTACAGCTATCCATTTTTCTTGCATTGTACTCCTCTGTTTTTCTTCCGTTATTTTATCAAATTCTGTATCTGTGTCTTTTCCATGTTTTTCTTTGATCTCTTTGTTTTTCATTTTGTGTATTGCTATCTTCTTATACTCTTGCATCCCTTCTTCACTTATTGTAATCAACCTCTTGTGGTTGGATCCTATTTCGGTTTCCGTTTTAGTTTCAATTTTTTGGATTGTTTTTGTTAAATCTTGGGAGTAGACAATATAGTCAGTCTCGGTGCCGCCCAAAATCCCGACAGCCACAATCCCGACGGCCAAAACACCTACACGCCAGAATCCCGACACGCCAGAATCCTGACAGGCCAAAATCCCGACATGCAACAATCCTCGCATAAGCAAAAATCCCGACCACTACATTTTGAATATTTATTGTTTTCTTTTCAAATGCAATACCAAATCATATTATAGACTATTGAAATTGAAAAATTAATTACTTACTAATAAGTATGGGTACTAATTATTATGTATTTTAAAAGAAAAATCATTAATTAACTGATTAAATCAATAAAATGCATTAAATCTCATGCAATTTTAACTTTTGAATCCAAATCTGAAAACGGCATTTCGATATCTCTAATTACCTTCGAGATAACCGACCTCAAAGTCTAAAATGTGACGTCACAATCCTTCTTCAAATATTTATTTTGTGCCGACACACTAAACGTCAACTGAAATCGTTGCTAGTAGGCTAGTTTTAATCTGAATTTGTTAAGCAAAGCATAGGTTATTTACATTTGAGTTTGACACTTCGTCAATTTCAAATTAATTTTAAATTAGGTATTAATAAAACATAAAAAAAATGACATTTATTAGCGCATTTAATTATTATATAAAATAAATAAGATGTTTAAAAATACAATTTGAGTATATTTTGAAAGCAATAATTTATTAACAACTATAAAAAAATTTGTACAAGTATACGGCCTCTAACGGAGTACGGCCCTTTAACGAAGTAGGTACGTAATAATAAATGGACTGTTCCATTTCCATCTATTGTTGACAATTCAAAACACTTTACTATACTTCATCAGTGACTACATTTTTCGCCAAATTAAAGAAAAATACGGTTACTTTACTTTATTAAGACAATAATTAAAAGCTTTATATAACTTTATTTATAACCATATATCAATTATAATTATGAAAACTATTTTTAATAATAATTTTCTATTCTAAAACTTGACAAGTCAAAGCTGACGTAAAATGACAAGTATTTCTGAACATATCTGAATTAATCATAGACATGCACTGTATTTACGAAAAAAAAGTTATTCCTCATAAAAAGTTCTGCATGGCCCAAAACCTTCTTATCAGATATGAAATTGTATCTATATTGTACGACGTATGTCAAAAAATATGAATTTCGCTAAAGAGTAAAGTATCTTTATTTATTTCACAATATTGAAAATTGTTAGTATGAAATGTCGTTTGGAATAAAAAATTATGTTCTGATAGCAATTACATCCTTCAAATGGAAAAAAATACTTGAAGATTTTTCTCCTAGTGTGAATACCTACATCATTTTCATTTATAACTCTTTTATTTTTAATTTGACGAACAAAAGTTATTCTTCATAAAAAGCTCTTCATGGTCTAAGATTTATGATGCAACCATATATCAAATTTTATTAATTTTAAATGAGGTATATAAAAAATATGAATTTCGATCAAGAGTAAAGTACCTTTATAGTTCACAACACTTAAATTAGAAGGATACAATTATTGTACATTAAAACATAATTTTTAATTCTAAGCAACTTTTAATTAACATATTAATTCAGATATTATTAACATTAATTTAAACACGTAAATAGACAGAGTTTTCGTTATGATAATGCTCGCATCTTCAGCCTGTTAAGGATTTTTTCACAATATAGATTATATCTTAGGTTAACCTTCCGATCACCAACCTTTTTTTGTTACACGGATGACCAAGGGGGGAAAATGACCCCAGGTCAAAAATGTCAAAAATGACAATTAACAAAAAAATAAAGTTTTTTTTATGGCATGTACTTTATGTCATTCAGTCAGTCACAACATGAGTATCAGTGTCATGTGTAGGGTGTATGTTGAGTAAGTGCGTTGTTACTTTGCAAAGTCGACGTCATTAGCGTAAAACTACTTAGAGTTGACATAATAGACGGTATTTTACTAAACTTCAACTTCAGAATATATTTTTTATTCGTAAAATATTGGGATTTCTTTTTATTTCAAAATCTGAGGATTTCTAGAATGATATTAAAGTCAAATAAAAAAATAATGAGTTAAAAATTGAAAATACTTTTGAATTTATTAAAGAAAAACATACGCTGGGGTCACAATTTCCCCCGCTTGGTCATCCGAAGGTTAAGCTATGTTAGGTTCGCCAGCCATAAGTTTACTTTAATATTATAAATCCTAAGGTATTTATCATTTTGTACAAATCCATTAACCTTCTAAAAATTTAAAAAATAAATCACTAACGGATTATTTTTTTTTTCCACGATTCTATTATTTGCTCCAAACCAATGACATTTAGGTATACCATAGTCCCAAGGGGCATATCTTTAATTTAAAAATAAACCCGAAATAACTGTCTGCTTTTTAGGCGTCTATTATTTTTTCCTCTTAATTTCATTATTTGACGAGGGTTATCAGACGAAATTGGCGTACGCTACTCAGATTACCTATTTGATTTTATATCAATACAATTTAAATTGGTTCACTTTACAGATTTCTGAGATTTGTTTTGAGTAGAAGAATATCTTAATGACCGAATTATGTCTGGGTTTTAAAACGTTTCTTCGGGGTGTTAATTTGTAAAATCATATTAAAATTACTTGATTAATTTCAATTTAAATCTTCAAAGTAAAAGAAACGAAAGAGCTATTGGAAGAATTATTGAGATTTCATAACAAGTAGCAGATAAAGTGGAACACAATAGATATTCTGTATTTCGTTAAAATTTGGGAAATTTCAATCCAACAACTACATTGGACGCTAATAGTCTAAGAGCTATAGACCAGGGAGCATCTGTAAAAATATTAGTACATTTGGATGTTGAGAGGTGACTCAAATTTTTTTGCAGAAATTGCTTGAAAATAACTCAAATTTGAGTTATCCTCCCACTCAAAATGGTCCGGAACATTGTTTAAATAATCAAAATGTCAAAATATTAAGGAAAAATTCGATTTTTTTCTTGGTTTTTTGATTATAACTTTAAAAGTGTTCATTTCCGAGAAAAGTTCTACTGACATAAAAGTTGCGTAATTAAATTTTCTACAATATAGAATTGGTTAAAAATTTAAAAAATAGTCACCCTTGTTGCAAAATAGCAATAATTGTGAAAAAAACATACAAAAACAAGTATTTGTATTTTACGTTTTTCAACCATTTATGCTACACTTAGGACCTTCATGTTTCACCCTGAAAAACTTTATTATACAGTAAAACAACTCTGTAAATTTCATTAAGATCGGTTCAACAGATTTTGCAAAATAAATGTTGCAATCCAGCTTTCGTAAAAAAATTCTTTTTTTCAAAATGTTACAGGACTGAAAATAAAGCAGATAGCAAGTTGAAAATTTTTTGCTTATAGAAGTGTACTGTACCTTTCATTCGCAATTTTGCAAAATTAAAATCGATTAACACCACGGCGTCAGGAATTTTTTAAATAAACATTAATTATTATTGGTGCTACGCGCAGGACAGCGGATAGTTTGCTCTGATTGGGCATTCCAATGACCTTTGATAATGATTTTAGTTTTTATTACATTTAGATATAAATAAATAAATTTGTTTATTGCAAAATAAAAACACATACTCTATCCTTTGAAATAACACTTTTATTAGCAAAAACTTTCTTTGTTCATATATTTTAACTTAAATAATAAAAGTTTATTATTTTTAAACATATGCAATTGTTTAAACCATATTTCACAAACAATAATAAAATTAGTTTGATTTTTGTGGAATTAAAATATTAAAATACAACAAAATATAAAGTAAGAAAATAATATAATAGATAAAGATTGGAAGAAATTTTGGTGGAAATCAACTTGTGTGAATCGAACACCGCTGTCCTGCGCGTAGCACCAAAAATTATTGTTTATTTCAAAAAATTTCTGACGCCGTGGTAATTAATCGATTTTAATTTTGAAAATTGCAAATGAAAGGTACAGTACACTTCTATAAGCAAAAAAAATTCAACTTGCTATCTGCTTTATTTTCAGTCCTGTAACATTTTGAAAAAATGTTTTTGTTTTTGCGAAAGCTGGATTGCAAAATTTATTTTGCAAAATCTATTAAACCGATCTTAAAGAAATTTACAACATTGTTTTAATGTATCATAAAGTTTTTCTGGATAAAATATGAAGGTCCTAAGTGTAGCATAAATGGTTGAAAAACGTAAAATGCGAATACTTGTTTTTGTATGGTTTTTTCGCAATTATTGCTATTTTGCGACTATTTTTAAAATTTTTAACCAATTTTTAAAATTGTTGAGAATTTAATTTTTCTATTAGGCAAGTGTTTCGGGAAAAAGTGAAACCACAAATAAGTGATTCGACGAAATGCATAGGACATGAACAAACAATCCAGTGATTAGATAGTGGACATCGTGGTCGAAAACAAAGACGGTTTTAAGATCCTTCCGGGAAGGTATTTTAATGTGGTAAACAAACTGTATTAGTTTTTAGTTGTAAAAGTAGAAAGTAGTAAAGAACTAATTATGATATTCTTTGAAATTTGACAAATTGTAAAAGTTGTTGGAAGAATATTTGGTTTCTTAAAAAATAAATGGTTTGAGAGAGGTTGTTGTCTATTGGATGGAAAATATCAGGAGAAGGGATAATGAATGTGAGAGTATGGATTTGAGAGAAAAATAAAGACACTGTGTAATTGACATTGGAAGAGAGCAGTCCAATTTTTTGTGTAGAATCAGTGTAGAGTGGTGTGATCGGCCTTTGCGAGCAGAATCAAGTTGAAACCAAATCGTCGACTGGTTGAAGAGTTAATTTTCCTGGCCCGAGGGAGATTCCTTTGTTTGATCTAAAACGAGTAGCTGATTATTATCCGTTTGTGCACAAGATATTCGAGCAAGTCCTGTGTGTTTTTCTTGGAAGCAGTTTGGACGAGAGGGACTTTTTCGCAACATCCAGAGAGTACGTGTTGGGAGAATCAAGGACGGCGCAATCCAGAAAACGTGGGAGTGAAGAATAAAATGTTAGTCAAATAATTTGTCGGAATTGAGAAAATTTATTTATATCAAAACCATATTTGTTTATTTGTTTATTGAACAATTTTTTTACGCAGTTAGTCATTTCAAATTTGAGAAATCTATTCAAAAGAAGAAAAGTAAAATTCATTCAATTAATATGAGTAAATAAGAAACTAATCAAATAAATATTTTGTCAAAACAAGGAGATATCAGAGTTAGAGTTTAATTTATTAAGTTAGAGATTGTTGCAACAAAGTTAAATTTTAGTATTTTTTGAATCTTATGTATATGGCTTATTTGATAAAAACAATAGATTACATTTATATGATTTTGAGTGTTTTCAATTTCCCTGTTTTTACCCTGGAAGAAGTAAGCAACCAGAAATACTAGAAGCCACAGATCACAGGTATTGTATCAAATACAAGATTACCCCTGAGAATAAAATTGATTGGAAAATTTAATTGGAATTTAGTTGTGTTTTTACATAGGCATGAAATGAAATAATTAAATAATCAATTAAACTAAGAATTTGCTAATTAATCTAAATAAACAGAAAAATTAAAGCATAACAATAGATATAGATATTTTATATATTTATACAGTGTGTCTGCGTAACTTAAAACCATATGGGAAACTTTTTTATTATCAATTCTACGAAAAAAACTTATTCTCCATAAAGTGCTCTGCATGATCTATGCCCTAAGATTCAATCATCAGATAGCAAATTTTATCAACAGTGTACGAGGTATGTCAAAAAATATTAATTCGCTCAAGAGGAAACCACCTTTATAATTCACAATATCGAAAATTGTTACGAAGAAAAGTTATTTGGAATTCCACAAGGGCAACATACGACAATTACTACGACCCTAGGGCAACATATGACTCCCACACTTGGTAAGTGGGTCAAAAGATAACTAGGTCATTATGTTTTAAGAGGTGGCAGGCAACTCAGTTGCCTGCCACCTAAAATCGTTAACCCTAAACTCAGAGGTGGCAGGCCACTCAGTTGCCTGCCACCTCGTATAACATAATGACCTAGTTACCTTTTGACCCACTTACCACGTGTGAGAGTCATATATTTCCCTAGGGCCGTATCCTTAGGAATTTTATCCATCCTTTGGATTTTTCGACGTGTTCATTTATATAAGACTTTTGTCTGTTTTTTGAAAGGTTTTGACCTTTGTATTTTTTGGTTGGCTCACCATGTTCTTATAACACTGATGTTGCTCTTGTTACAGAGCGAAAACGTTTTGTTTATATGTTTGTAGCCCTTTAGGGCTTTTTAAACTAATATACCTTTTACCAAGAGGAAAATTTTTTATTAAATTTTAATTATTTGGAATTAAAAATTATGTTATAATATGCAATACATAAATTCTTCTTATTGAAAAAAAAAATGAAATTTTTTTATCAAATTACGGATACCCAACCTCATTTATATTGCGGTAAGTAACTCGGTTATTATTAATTTTACGAAAAAAAAGTTATTCTTTACAAAAAGGTCTGCATGGTCTAAGAACTAGGGTGCAATCATAAGATATTAAATTTTATCTATTTTATATGAGGTTCGTCAAAAAATATTAATTTTGCTCAAGAGTAAAGTACCTTTATTTTTCCTAATATTGGAAATTAATATTATAAAAAGTTTTTCGTAATTCAAAACTATGTTTCAATGTGCAATTTCATTCTTCTAATTGAGAAATAAAATAAAGGTTCTTTACTCTTGAGCGAAATTCATATTTTTTACATACCTCCCATAAAAATTGATAAAATATTATGATATCTTATAATTGCATCTTAGTTGTTATACTATGCAGACCTTTTTAAATAACTTTTTTCGTAAAGTTAATAATAACGGAGTTATCGTAATAAAAATGATGTTGAGTATCTGTAATTTGAAAAAAAAATTTCAATTTTTTTTTCAATCAGAAGAATGTATTTGCATATGTATTATAACATAATTTTTAATTTCATACAACTTTTCTTAATAACAATTTTCCATATTGTGAAATTTAAAGCTACTTTCCTCTTGAGCGAAATCCATATTTTTGACACACCTCGTATACTGTTGATAAAATTTGATATAATATGATGATTGCATCTTAGGTATTAGAATATGCAGAGTACTTTATGAAGAATAATTTTTTCCTACAATTGATAATAAAAGAGTTTCCCATATGGTTCCAAGTTACGCAGACACACTGTATACTACCTCGGTGTTCGCTACATGTAACGTGATGGCATTGGTTGCAATATATGTCGTAGTCATGCGCCTCTTTTTACTTGGACAATAGAAACATACACTCACCCGATATTCCAGATAGGTACTTCCTCTGTAGATTTTTCGCTTTCCACCACTATTGCTTTTATATCTGGATCTATTAAATTTAGAGATAAACTGGTTACACTGGATGGTTTTTTTTGACGATGTGGTAAATATTCTAAATACCGTACCTAGCCGTGTCCACTTAAGGATGGCTAAGCGTGGTTGGATTCAGGGAGGAAGAGTTCACCCCCATGCATTTCCCCCTAAGAAGTCCTGCCTACGGGCACCCTCTGGCTAACTGCCTACCAACTAAAGTCCACCCCCTTCTCCCCCGGTGCACACGGTACAAATTCCTTGGCGGATGTAACTTCGAGTGCAGCGGGGCAGTCTGTCAAGCCTAATACGGCTCAGATAACTTTCCAAAAAAAATAAAAGAAAAAAGAAAAGAAAACAATGTATACAAAAGGCAAATAATTATCTATATGATGTCATGCTTAAAATATACACATATTTACACATACAGACATTCAAACATACATAGTACACACAAACACATATACTCATATATACTTCGTCCGTAGTTTAGTCCCATCAATCCAGTACAAGTCTATCCACCTTGATCCTCTCTCGCTCTCTCAAGCGTCTCCTTTTTCTTCATAATTCCGGTTATCAGATCGACCACCAAATTAAAGTTATCTTTGCTTTGCAAATATTTTTCCATAACGTTATCAATGGAGATTTCTCCTAACCTTGTTTCTAGAATCAATCTCTCTCTTTCAAAGAGACTGCAGACAAATATGCAGTGTTGAGCGTCGTCTCTGATGTTGCATTCTGAACATTGGTCATCTACTGTCTTCTTGATAACATACGTATACGATCTAAAGGAACCATGGCCGGTGAGGAACTGTGTAAAATAATAATTTAATCTTATATACTTACATGCAGACCAGGCCACCACATCTGGAATGAGCCTTTTAGTCCATTGAGCCTTTTCGATTTGTGCCTCCCATTCACCTTGCCATTCTTGGTACATCTGTCTTCTTACCTCAGACTTTATGTAGGGCAAGTGGCCGTAATCATTTGCATATAATAGCATTCTTTCTTTGGCTATTAGGTGAAATGGATGGTTGGAAAATTTCTGAATTACCAATATTTTTAGAGTAATCTTGTTCATCTGAATCGTCCGTTTCAAACTCCAAACTATCTTCTTCTTACTCCCAGTCACATCCATTAACTTCAAAAGGTTCCTGCTCACTATCTTTCCTGCCATTCGTTAAAGGCTTTACTTCATCGTTTATTTCCTTTGCTGTTAAAGATTTTCTTGATAAAATAGTTCTATAATTAATTAAAATAATATTTACTACAAATATATAGACCAGGGCGCATCTGTAAAAATATTAGTATATTTTAACGTTGAGAGGAGACTCAAATTTTTTTGCAGAAATTGCTTGAAAATAAATCAAATAATAATATTTGAGTTATCCTCCCTCTCAAAAAAGTCCGGAACATTGTTTAAATAATCAAAATGTCCAAAAATTAAGGAAAAATTCGATTTTTTTTCGTTTTTTGATTATAACTTTAAAGGTATTTATTTCCGAGAAAAGTTATACTAACATAAAAGTTGCGTAATTACGTTTCCTATAATATAGAATTGGCTAAAAACTTAAAAAATAGTCAGCCTTGTTGCAAAATAGCAATAATTGCGAAAAAACGATACAAAAACAAGTATTCGCATTTTACGTTTTTCAACCATTCATCCTACACTTAGGACCTTCATATTGCACCCAGGAAAACTCTATGATACAGTAAAACAACACTGTAAATTTCATTAAGAGCGGTTTAATAGATTTTGCAAAATAAATTTTGCAATCCAGCTTTCGCAAAAAAAAATCATTTTTTCAAAATGTTACAGGACTGAAAATAAAGCAGATAGCAAGTTGAAATCTTTCTTGCTTATAGAAGTGTACTGTACCTTTCATTTGCAATTTAGCAAAATTAAAATCGATTAACACCACGGCGTCAGGATTTTTTTAAATAAACATTAATTGTTGGTGCTACGCGCCAGACAGCGGATAGTTTGCTCGGATTGGGCATTCCAATGGCCTTTGATAATGATTGATACATTTTAATTTTTATTACATTTCGATATAAATAAATAAATTTGTTTATTGCAAAATAAAAACATACTCTATCCTTTGAAATAACACTTTTATTAGCAAAAGCTTTCTTTGTTCATATATTTTAATTTAGAGAATAAAAGTTTATTATTTTTAAACATATGCAATTGTTTAAACAATATTTCACAAACAATAATAAAATTAGTTTGATTATTGTGGAATTATAATATTAAAATACAACAAAATATAGAGTAAGAAAATAATATATTAGATAAAGAATGGAAGAAATTTTGGTGGAAATCAACTTGTGTGAATCGAACACCGCTGTCCTGGGCCTAGCACCAAAAATTATTGTTTATTTAAAAAATTTCCTGACGCCGTGGTAATTAATCGATTTTAATTATTCAAATTACAAATGAAAGGTACACTACACTTCTATAAGCAAAAAAAATTTCAACCTGCTACCTGCTTTATTTTCAGTCCTGTAACATTTTAAAAAATGAATTTTTTTTGCGAAAGCTGGATTGCAAAATGTATTTTGCAAAATCCGTTGAACCGATCTTAATTAAATTTACAGTATTGTTTTACTGTATCATATAGTTTTTCTGTGTTAAATATGAAGGTCCTAAGTGTAGCACAAATGATTGAAAAACGTAAAATGCAAATTCTTGTTTTTGTATGGTTTTTTCGCAATTATTGCTATTTTGCAACTAGGGTGACTACTTTTTAAACTTTTGACCAATTCTATATTGTAGGAAATTTAATTACGCAACTTTTATGTTAGTATTTCTTTTCTCGGAAATGAATACTTTTAAAGTTATAATCAAAAAACGAAGAAAAAATATCGAATTTTTCCTTCATTTTTTGACATTTTGATTATTTAAACAATGTTCCGGACCTTTTTGAGAGGGAGTATAACTCAAATATTATTATTTGATTTATGATCAAGCAATTTCTGCAAAAAAATTTGAGTCACCTCTCAACGTCCATCTCAAAACAGATGCGCCCTGGACTAATAAGAAAGAATTAGATAATGACTTACCAAAAACGTCACTGGCATCCAAATGGACCGTAATAGTGTGACGTCAAAACGTCAAAATTTTTCCAAACACGTTGTGTCTAAGGTATACGCTAGCGTGTACGCAAATAAAAAAATTAGGTAGAATTAAACGTCATAACAAATATTCTTCTATCAAACAAACACTAAACATATCAAAATAGCGTGTATCAAAATATACAGTCACTGCCCACGCTAAATAGTCACTAGCTTGATGAAGTTTAACTTTTTTATTTGCGTACATTTTAGCGTGTACCTAGACACAACGTGTTTGGAAAACTTTTTTGACGTTTTGACGTCACGACTATCACGGTCCATAAACTTGAGAGAAAAAACTAACGCAGAAACTAGACTACCTTCTAGAAACTAGAACACCTTTAACAACTAAAATGGTTGTTTACATGCACTGAATAGACCAGGGCATTTAGCACTAAAAACACCCGAATAAATAAATTTTTAGATACAGCACCTAGAGACTTGCAGTTTTTTGCATTATGTTCAGGATGACGCCAGGAAAAAAGTCTACTATTTAAAAATGTGTGGAAATGCATAATTGCACTGTAAAGTGCATAAAATGCATCCAAAATTGCATAAATATAAAAATAAAGTCAAAATCAGTATACTAAGGAACAAAATTTATTATTTGGGGGGTTTTTGGGGTCACTGAATACGATTACGCTCTCAGAACTGATCCCCGAATCACCTGGTGTCCAAGGTCACGGCAAGAGACCTCATCTTCTGGAGTTTCGATGGTTTTCGGCATTAAATCGATGCAAATGGATTACTCACGGGTTTTAGGGGTCGCTAAATACAAATATGATATTAGACTTGACCTCCGGAGTACCTGGTGCCCAGGGTTGCTACTAAGGCACGTCATCTTCTGGAGTTTCGAGGATTTCAGCACTAAATTGATGTATCTGGACTACTTGGGGGGTTTTTCAGGTGGTTAAACACGAAGATGCCATCAGGACAGACCTTGGGAACCTGGTGCCCAAGGCCACTGTAAGGGACGACATCTTCTGGAGTTTCGAGGGCTTTCGGTATCAAATTGATACAAACGGACTACTTGCGGGTTTTTGAGGTCGCTAAACACGAATATTCCATCAACACCGACTCCCTGTATACTTGGAGCCCAAGCTCACTGCAAGGGGCATCCTCTTTTGGAGTGTGAGAGATTTCGGCATTAAATTGATAAAAATGGATTACTTGGAGGTTTTTGAGTCGTTAAACATGAATATTCCGTCAGAACAGACCTCTCGATCACCTGGTGCCAAAGTCACTACAAAGGACGACATCTTCTGGAGTTTCGAGGATTTCCGGTATTAAATTGATGCAAACGGATTACTTACGTGTTTTTGGATTTGCTAAACACGAATATGATATCAGAATTGAACTCCGGAGTATCTGGTGACCAGGATCGCTACTAGGGCACGTCATATTCTGGAGTTTCGAGGGTTTTCGGCATAAAATGGATGCAAATGGATTACTCTGGGGGTTTTTGAGGTCGTTAAACACGATTATGCCATTAGAACAGACTCATAGAACAGACTCACAGAGCACCTGGTGCCCATGGTCACTGCAATGGACGTCATCTTCTGGAAATTCGAGAAATGTCGGCATTAAATTGATGGAAATGGATTACTGCGGGGTTATTGAGGTCGCTAAATACGAATATGCCATCAGAACCGAATATCGGAGTACCTGGTGCCCAAGGCTATTGCTAGGGGCGTCATCTTCTGGATTACTCATAGGTTTTTGGGGTTAATGAACGCGAATACGCCATCAGATCTCACCCTCGGAGCACCTGGTACCTAAGGCAGGTCATCTTGTGAAGTTCCAAGGGTTTTCGACATTTAATTGATGCAAACGGATTACTTACTATTCGGATTTTGGAGTTGTTGAACACGATTGCGTCATCAAAACAGACACCGGAGCATCTGGTGCCTAAGGCACGTTATCTTCTGTAGTTTCGATTGTTTCTTTAAAATTCGATAGTTAATTTATTGCCAAAGTCCCTCAAAACTCCAGAAGAGGACGTCCCTTGCATGACATTGGGCTCCAGGTGCACAGGTATACAGGGGGTCGGTTATGATGGCATATTCGTGTTTAGTTTACAAATCCATGAGTAATCCGTTTGCATCAATTTAATGCCGAAAACATTCGAAACTCCAGAAGATTGCGTGCCTTAGTAGCGATCCTTGGCACCAGGTACTCCGGAGTGAATTCAATTCTGATGGTATATTGGTGTTTAGCGACTTCAGAAACCCGTAAGTAATCCGTTTGCATCAATTTAATACCGAAAGACCTCGAAAGTCCAGAAGATGACGTCCCTTGCAGTGACCTTGGGCACCAGGTGATCCAGAGATCTGTCCTGATGGCATATATGTATTTAATCACCCCAAAAACTCCCCGAATGGTCCAGTTGCATCAATTTAGTACCGAAATCCTTCGAAACTCCAGAAGATGACGTGCCTTAGTAGCGACCCTGGGCACCAGGTACTCCGGAGGTCAATTCTGATGGCATATTAGTACTTAGTGACCACTAAAACCCGTGAGTAATCCGCTTGCATCGATTTAATGCGAAAACCATCGAAACTCCAGAAGATGACGTCTCTTGCACTGACCTTGTGCACCAGGTGTGGGGGGGGGTCAGTTCTGATTGCGGAATCGTATTCAGTGACCCCAAAAACCCCCAAATGATAAATTTTGTTCCTTAGTGTACTGATTTTGACTTTGTTTTTATATTTATGCAATTCTAGATGCATTTTATGCACTTTAAAGTGCAATTATGCATTTCCACCCATTTTTGAATAGTAGACTTTTTTCCTGACGCCATCCTGAGCATAATGCAAAAAACTGTAATTCTCTAGGTGCTGTATTTAAAAATTTATTTATTTTGTGCTAAATGCCCTCGTCTAGAATGTCTTATTGGCATTTAGTATAGGTAAATTATATTAGGTATCTAATTTTGTATACAATTTAAAAGTGTATATTTATTACAAAAATATAATTTTTCATGTTATTTACAAATATGTTCCTGTTGATTATGCATACAATAATACACTGCAGTACCACTCACCGCTTTATGACTAATTTTATATAATTATAACTCCATATCGTCACAGATACAATTAATTTCGCCCAAAAGTATTAATTCGGATCCTTAAGTTGTGGAAATAAAAAAATATTATAGTCAGAATCGTGAGCTGTCATTTTTAATTAAACCACAATATACGGCTAAATTTCTACAAATACAGTAAAAGGGCGCTGAAACCGACAGCAACCCCAACAAGTTATGTGTTTTGCATACGCAAATTTTCTTCGTTAATTTTCTCACTCACCACAAAAATACCGAAAATATGAGTAATTCAAATTAATAGCTGTTTCGTGAGCTGTACAAATTGAGGAAGACACGTCCGGAAATATTTCTCGACATTCTTCAAAGCAGAGTTTAGGTAATTAGTCCACGGCGCATCTGTTTTGAGATGGACGTTGAGAGGTGACCCAAATTTTTTTGCAGAAATTGCTTGAAAATAAATCAAATAATAATATTTGAGGTATCCTCCCTCTCAAAAAGGTCGGGAACATTGTTTAAATAATCAAAATGTCAAAAAATGAAGGAAAAATTCGATTTTTTTCTTCGTTTCTTGATTATAACCTTAAAAGTATTCATTTCCGAGAAAAGTTGTACTAACATAAAAGTTGCGCAATTAAATTTCCTACAATATAGAATTGGTTAAAATTTTAAAAAAATAGTCACCCTTGTTGCAAAATAGCAATAATTGCGAAAAAACCATACAAAAACAAGTATTCGCATTTTACGTTTTTCAACAATTTATGCTAAACTTAGGACCTTCATATTTTACCCAGAAAAACTTTATGATACAGTAAAACAATATTGTAAATTTAACTAAGATCGGTTCAATAAATTTTGCAAAATAAATTTTACAATCCAGCTTTCGCAAAAAAAATTCATTTTTTCAAAATGTTACAGGACTGAAAATAAAGCAGATAGCAAGTTGAAAATTTTTTTTTGCTTATAGAAGTGTACCGTACCTTTCAGTTACAATTTTCAAAATTAAATTCGACTAATTACGACGGCGTCAGGAAATTTTTTAAATAAACATTAATTTTTGGAGCTACGCGCGGGACAGCGGTGTTCGATTCACACAAGTTTATTTCCACCAAAATTTCTTCCAATCTTTATCTAATATATTATTTTCTTACTCTATATTTTGTTTTATTTTAATATTTTAATTCCACAAAAATCAAACTAATTTTATTATTGTTTGTGAAATATTGTTTAAACAATTGCATATGTTTAAAAATAATAAACTTTTATTCTCTTAGTCAAAATATATGAACAAAGAACGTTTTTGCTAATAAAAGTGTTATTTCAAAGGATAAAGTATGTGTTTTTATTTTGCAATAAACAAATTTATTTATTTATATCGAAATGTAATAAAAATTAAAATGTATCAATCATTATCAAAGGTCATTGGAATGCCCAATCAGAGCAAACTATCCGCTGGCCTGCGCGTAGCACCAATAATTAATGTTTATTTAAAGAAATTCCTGACGCTGTGGTGTTAATCGATTTTAATTTCGCAAAATTGCAAATAAAAGTTACAGTACACTTCTATAAGCAAAACAAATTTCAACTTGCTATCTGCTTTACTTTCAGTTCTGTAACATTCTGAAGAAATGAATATTTTTTGTGAAAGCTGGATTTCAAAATTTATTTTGCAAAATCTATTGAACCTATCTTAATGAAATTTACAGTATTGTTTTACTGTATCATGAAGTTTTTCTGGTTGAAATATAAAGGTCCCTAAGTGTAGCATAAATGGTTGAAAAACGTAAAATGCTAATACTTGTTTTTGTATGGTTGTTTCGTAATTATTGCTATTTTACAACAAGGGTGACTAATTTTTAAATTTTTAACCAATTCTATATTGTAGGAAATTTAATTACGCAACTTTTATGTCAGTACAAGTTTTCTCGGAAATGAATACTTTTAAAGTTATAATCAAAAAACAAACGGAGAAATAAATCGAATTTTTCCTTAATTTTTTGACATTTTGATTATTTAAACAATGTTCCGGACCTTTTTGAGAGGGAGGATAACTCAAATATTATTATTTGATTTATTTTCAAGCAATTTCTGCAAAAAAAATTTGAGTCACCTCTTAACGTCCAAATGTACTAATATTTTTACAGATCCGCCCTGGTCTAAATTGTAAGTAGAATATTAAGATTTTTTAAACTAGAAGAGGGGTTATAGCTCCGCATATGATGGGGAGGGCGAACTGTAAAACTGAATAAACGCAAAAATTGAACTTAAAGCTTAATTCGTGTTTTTTGCATGTATTCAGTAAGAACATTCCAACTAATAAGCCCCAGCCAAGGAAGAGGAAAGCTGAAAAAATCTTATACAGGTATTTTTTTGGAGTAAAACATATAAAAGGGGTAGCCGATGAAAAATCCATGATGACGAACAGCTGATTTTGCTCTTTTTTAAGAAACAATTTTTTTAAACAAATTCACAAAAATAATTTTTTCATTGCGAACGATTTTTTTTTTAGTTAATTTGTATTATTCTGAGCAAAAAAGGTTTCTTGTGATTTTTCTATAAAATTGATTGTTGTCGAGTTATATGGCCATTTTCGCATTTTTCAAATTTTAAATCGCGTATAACTCGACAACAATCAATTTTAGAGAAAAATCACAATAGACCTTTTTTGCTCAGAATGTCTCAAATTACCTTAAAAAAATTTGTTCCAAATAAAAAATTATTTTTGTGAATTTGTTTAAAAAATGGTTTAAATAATTTTTCGACCACTGCACCGCCCGGCATCCTGTGGATATGTTATAAGAACCTCTTTTTGAGTAAGTTTGTGCAAAAAAATCGAATCGGAATAATTTCACTAACGGGGGCGACGATACATCCAGGACTATAGCGCTAATTGTTAATAATTAAAAATAACAGCTTTGTAATAAAAATAATGACAAAAATCTCTTCAGGACCTTAAAGAAGGAGGTTGAAACTTGATTTAGTGGCTTATTGAATTTTATAATAATAATTTTTAATCGAGTTAATAAGCCATGAAAATGCCATTTTCGCATTTTTCAAATTTTTAATCGCATATAACTCGACAACAATCAATTTTAGAGAAAAATGACAAGAGTCCTTTTTTGCTCAGAATGACCCAAACTATCTAAAGAAAATTATTGGAAATAAAAAAATTATTTTCGTGAATTTGTTAAAAAATGGTTTAAACAATTTTTCGACCACGGCACCGCCCGGCACCCTATGGATATGTTATAAGGACCTCTTTTTGGGTAAGTTTGTGCAAAAAAATCGAATAGGAATAATTTCGCTAGCGGGGGCGACGATACTGCCCAGTCTACTAAAAAACCTAGGCCCGATGAGTTGATTAGCCAAAGTTTTTTTACGCGGTAATACTTATAATAAAACCAGCAATTTACTAATTAATTACTTAGTCAGCTACAATAGATATATTATGTAGTTTATTATTTTTCAAATAGACAGAGAAATATATTGCAGGATTGGACTTAGATATTTAAGAATAACTATTATTATTATGATGAAATGAAGAAAGAACTGAATGACACGAAGTTACGACTAGAAAAACTAGAAAAAGAAAGGAAAGCCAACAAAGTGGTAATACAAGGTTTGCAAATTGATACAAACGACAGGGACACACTCAGGCACGCCATAAGTAATTTCATGGAAGCAGAAATGAATATTAAGGTTAAAATTGATGAAGTGATAAAACTAGGAGAAAAACATGTTTAGTTAAGCTACCGAACCATCATGAGAAAGAAACGGCCATGAAAAACAAAGCTAAACTACAGCACGCAAAAAACAAAAAAGTGTTTATCAACACCGATATGACCAAAGAAGATTTGCAAATACAGAAAAAAATAAGACAAGTTTCCCATGAAGAAGAAAATAAAGGTAAAAATGTAAAAGTAAAATTTAATAATCTGATAATAAATGGGAAAACAATGAAATGGAATAAAAACAGTAACCAGCTAGAGGAAATTCCAGAAGGGAATCCAAAAAACTAGCACCCAAAAAAAAACCCACAAAGCACTTCACAAGTGATGACGAATATGGTAAAGAAAAAGGTAGTTAATAAAAATACAAGAAATAGAGCGAACGCAACTGACAAGACCGAAATTTACACAAGAGCGACCATATCCATTGGAGCATGGAATGTAAGGACCTTATACGAAAGCGGCAGACTAGAGCAAGTAAGCCAAGAAATGGATAGTTACAAGTTGAAATTTATTGGTTTAAGCGAAACACACTGGAACAGCAGCGGATCAACTGGAGTAGGAGACCAAAAATTAATGATTTATTCTGGGAATACATCTGAAAATGCCCAATATGAAAAGGGTATACCAATACTTTTATCTCAAGAAGGAAAAAATACTTTAATGGAATGGGAACCATCATCTGAGAGAATTATTTGGGCTAGACTCAAAGCAAAGCATTATAACCTAATAGTGATTAACGTTTACTCTTCTACAAATGAAAATAATGACGCAGAAAAGGAAAAGTTTTGAGAAAAATTGCAAGCAACGTACAACGATATACAGAGTCGGTATTTACTTATCGATGGTATGCGCCTTTAATAAGAGCAACAAAGAGACATGTATTTATTATACATTTAAAACGGGTTAGAAGATGTGGGACGGCCGAACGTGGCGGAACTAGGAAGGGTCACCAAAAAATTTCGGGTCGTAGGTAATCGCTTTGTCAGACAGTGTAGCCAAAGTTGGAAATTATCAAAAGAAAATATTAAAATAGAAAAAATAATATATTTTACTTTTTGTAAACAAGATATAATAAACAAATTATTTAAAAGAAAAAAACTTAGTAAAAAAATATTGTTTTCGCCAATTTAAAAAATGTGAAAACGTTGAATTATATTTCAACGTTTATTTTTTTATTAGTTTTTTCTTTTAAATAATTTGGTTAGAACCTACACTATTTGTTAACAAAAATTAATATAATATGTTTTCTACTTTAATTATGCAAGTTTTTCTGTCCCAGAGACTTTGTAAACACAACTTTTCCGTCATAAGATCAGACAGAAGGACAAATGAGGTGTACGAGTGAAAGCTCTTAACCCAAGGATGTTATTAAAGTGGGAAACTTGATCGCACTTCCGGTTTGAGCGTTAAAATTGGAAGTACTATTTTAAAGTCGCCGAAATGTACAAGCGACATGTTATTCGACGCGCCGTAGCAAGATGCTTCCGGTATTATTCCAGTCAGTCCGTCCGACAAAAAAATAGAATGACAAATGATGTGTCGAATGAGAGCTTATAACCCAAAGATGGCATTAGAAGTAAGAAATTTGACCTCGGACTTCCGTTTATAGAGTTGCAACCGGGAGTACGGTTTTAATGACGCCGAATTAATACAAGAAATGTATTATTTAACACGCTTTAGCAAGACGAAAACAAATGTATTGTACTATTTCGGTGATTTTAAAACAGTACTTCCGGTTGCAACTGATACTATCTTTGGGTTATAAGATCTAATTTGATACCTTGTCTTCGTATTGCTAAAGCGCGTCGAATAATATGTCGCTTGTACTATTTCGGCGGCTTTAAAACACTACTTCAAGTTTCAACTCTGCAACCGGGAGTGTGAAGTCCAATTTCTCAGCTTTAATACCATCCTTAATTCGACACCTCATATTTACTACGTGGCGTTACAACCCTTCGTGGGTTTTAGCCCACTCGACAGCATGCCCTCACTTTTCTCTGTCTTAGACAATCTCTGTCCAGTTTTTCACGCTCGTAGCTTTCAGGTCTCCTGCTATATTATCTCGCTACCGGAGTTGAGTGTTTTAATAACGTAGGAGTTATATTCGATAGACAGACGGACGGACAGACTTGCACAAAGCCGGAAAAATATAATGGTTTTCGTCTTGCTAAAGCGCGTCCAATAATAAGTCGTTTATAATATTTATTGGGCGACTGTAAAATAGTACTTCAAGTTTCAACTCTAAAACTGGAAGTGCAAGGTCAAATTTCTCACCTTAATGAGATCGTTGGGTAATGAGCTTTCATTCGATAGCTCATTTGTCCTGTCTAATCTAATGTCGGAAAAGTTGTGTTTACAAAGTCTCTGAGAGACACAGACATGCGTAATTATCCATCAAAGTAGAAAAAAAATAATACAGTGATGAGCGCGCTAATAACCGGCAAAATAACTCAAAAGATGGAAAACTTAATACGTTGTGATATAAAAAGAGATGAAACTAGTAGATGTGTAAAATTATCGATAGGAACCTATAAGTTGATATTACATCAGGTACATAGTTTCCCTCCTTTAGACGTCTGTGACAGAAAATATTTAGAATTTTATAAAATTCTCCTGTCACGGTTAGATTTGTTATACTCCTCAGATATGTCTAAAGGTGCGAAACTATGTAATGTTATGTAAATGTATAGGTTCCTATCGATAATTTTACATCTCTATTAGTTTCATCCCTTTTTATTTCACAACGTATTATGCTTTCCATCTTTTGCGTTATTTTGCCGGTTCTTAATAGCGCACTCATTACTGGACCTATATTATTTTTGTGAATAAATAAGTACATCTACTAAACAAATTATTTAAAAGAAAAATATAAGTAAAAAAATAAACGTTGAATTATAATTCAACGTTTTCACATTTTTTTTAATGGGTGAAAACAATAATTTGTTTATTATATCTGTTTACAAAAAGTTACCTACATTATTTTTTCTACTTTAATATTTTCTTTTGATAATTTCCAAATTCGGCAACGCTGTCTGACAAAGCCATACCTACAACGCGAAATTTTTTGGTGGCCCTTCCTACTTCGTCCGCCCAATATCTTCTAACCCGTTTTAAATGTATAATAAATGCATGTCTTTTTGTTGCTCTTATTAAATGCGCAAACCATCTATAAGAAAATTCCGACTCTGTATACAAAAGTATAAAAGAGATATAAAAATGATAATTGTAGATTTCAATGCCAATATTGGCAATGATAATACAGGCTATGAACATGTGATGGGAAAGGAAGGTCTATTATTGGCCCTGGTCTAAATGGCCAACGCACTTAAATTATTCAAGAATGGCAAATCCACAGGAAGAGCTAATTTACCTATCAGCCTGATAAAAGCACACACCGAACAAGCCTTTGATAATATGCTACATAAACTTCTAAACAAAATATGGACCAACAAAGAACTGCCACAAGAATAGAAAGAGGGACTGATAATAAAAATACCAAAGAAGGGATATCTGAGTAACTATAAAAATTGTCGTGCAATAACTCTCTTAAGCGCCACATCCAAGGTACTAACAAAAGTTCTGCTCGAAAGAATGAAAGAAGAATTGGATAAGAAACTGAGGAGTAACCAAGCAGGCTTTCGTGCTAAACGCTCCACTATTATGCATCACATATTATGCACCTTAAGAGTCATCCTGGCACAGAGGCATTAATGTAAGTTTAATCCACTTTGAAAAGGCTTTCGATCGAGTCAATAGGGAACAAATGTGGAAAATTTTTAGACAGTATGGACTACGAACAAAAATTATTCTTCTTCTTCTTGTAGTGCCTATCCCTTTCGGATATTGGCGACCATCATGGCAATCTGTACTTTGCACATTGCTGCTCTAAAAAGATTTGTGGTTTCTGTGTTGAACCACGTACGTAGATTTTTCAGCCAGGAAATCCTTGGCCTTTCTGGTCCTCGCTTTCCTTCCACTTTTTCTTGCAAGATTAGTTGCAGCAGTCCATATCTTTCACTGTTTCTCATGATGTGACCGAGGTATTCGATTTTGGCTGCTTTTGTTGTGATTAACAGCTCTTTTCCTTTTTGCATTCTCAGCAAAACACCCTGATTAGTAATGTGGTCGGTATAAGATATCTTCAGAATTCGACGATAAAGCCACATTTAAAACACCTCAATTTTCTTGCAGGTGGCGTCTGTGAAAGACCACGACTCAACTCCGTACAACAGTATAGGAAAGATATGACATCGTAGTAACCTGATTTTTATGGGTATCGACAAGTCATGACATTTGAATAACTCTGCCATTTTTTGAAATGCAGATATTGCTTTCTCCATCCTGCATTTGATTTCTATGGAATGGTCTCAATTTTCATTGACGTTCGTACCAAGGTAGGTGTATGTTTTTACTCTTTCTATTTGGTGACCATTCACACTAATTATTAAATTATTAACACACAAAAATTATTAAACTCGTCAAACTGTTTGATGATGAGTATAAAGCTAGACTCGAACACGAGGGAGTGATCACAGAAGAAATAGCTATTAAAAGCGGTGTTAAACAAGGTTGTATCTTATCTCCTATCTTGTTCCTTATCTTGGTAGACTGGATTATGAGGAAAGTTACAGATGATCGGATAGTTTGAAGATCTTGAATTTGGAATTTGCTGACGGCGACGTCTGCCTGTTAACAGAAAAGAGAACTCATATGCAAACAAAAGTCCATAAGCTAATACAGTATTCTGACATGATTGGTCTCCGGATAAAGGCAGAGAAGAAAAAAATCTTAAAAAATGATATCCCGCAAATTAATAAAATAAAAAAAAAGGCAAAGAAATTGAAGACGTAGAAAAAGTCACATATTTGGGATCAATCATGGAAAGAAAAGGAGGATGCATGAAAGACATACAAGCAAGAATAACGAAGGCACAATTTGCCTTCAATGCGTTAAATAAAATCTGACAAACAAGTGGAATATCAGAGTCAACAAAAATCAATGTAGATTCGTCTTCGAGCGTTCAACGAAGCAACACCTAATTAGTTTAATCACAACTAGTTTTTGCGGTTTGTTTATAAACGTTGAGTACTAAAAGTGAAAAGTGTAAATTATCGACAAAAATTACCGATACTTGGACATTTACTGTAAGTTATTTAATTTATTTAATTAAATCGACTTATTACCAATGATTGCGTGTTGGTGTAAGGACCGTACTCAGGTTCCGTAGATCAATATGAACGAAGCTTCATCATCAACTGTTTTTCCTCAACAAGAAATTCCCAAAAATGATACTACTTCACCAAAGTTATATTCAACAGTTTTAAATGAACCTACCAGTATATTATTCCCTTCCAAAAAACAAGCGGTTGTATTAAATTCAGTTCCAAATTCAAAAATCGAGGATTACCTGAATGCTGTAGCCAACTCAGTTGACCCCAAAAATATACTTGCAATATCCCGAATTGTTAATGATCGTATATGCATCTACTTCACTTCAGAAAATATTGTTGAAACATTTTTGAAAACAGACAATGGGATAATAATAGTAAATCAACATCGCATTCAAGCTAGAAAGCTAATTACTCCAAATGAAAAACTAATAATTTCTAATGTACCTCCTTCCATACCACATAACGTCATAGAAAATGAACTCAAGAAGATAGGAATCTATCAAATAACACCAGTAGATTTTCTACGGATCGGAACATCAAATCCTAGTTTTAGGCATATCATTAGTTTTCGACGTTTTACTTATATAGCCCCTAAAAATCTTGAAAATCTTCCCGATTCAGTATTAATTAACCACGATCAATCGAACCACCGAATATATTTCTCACTAGAAAAACAAACGTGCTTTATTTGTAAACAAACTAATCATTTAGCATCTCGATGCCCAAATTCTAATAACCAATCCACCGATGACAATACAATAAACATTTCCCAATCACAATGTGATCAATCTATTAGTTCACTACAAAATAAAACTCAACCAACAGCAAATTCTCCCGTACTTACTAAACATATCAGTAATTCACAACCTACTGAAACAACCACTTCAACCACACAACAAAACTCTACTGAAACAATCACTTCACTCGCACCACAAAACTCTACTGAAACACTCACTGCACTCACACCACAAACCTCCACTCCAACAATCACTTCACCCGCACCAAAAAACTCTACATCTTTCGATAACTCCCAAACAATGGTGACGGAACCGGTTAAAACAAATGAAACTATAGCAGCAACTCAAACAGAAGGGCAAACACCTAAAAGAAATGCTTCTGATCTAACTTCTCCTGAAACAGAGGGTGGAAGTCCTTTTAAAGAACCCATTACAAAACACAAAAGAACAAAAACAGATCTCCAAACCCATCATAACGTAGCTGAAGATCTTACGACCTGTACAGTGAATTTTTTCCAAGATAAGTCGAACAGTAGCTGTTTAAGTCAAGAAGAGTTAATAGATTTATTTGAAAACGCTCACGGATCTCCAGATCCACTTAGTATTGCTAAAATATACACGGAAGATATCGAAGGGTTAATAGATCTCTTAAAAAAGCTTTATCCAGTGCTATCACATAGATACTTGAAATCTCGATGTACAAGACTGAGGAATAAGCTTAGCAAACTACAGGATGACTATTCTTCTACAGATTTTAGCGACACACCCACTAATTAAAAACATTCAACTCCATAATTCAATGGAATCTGAACGGGTTTTACACCCGTCTAGAAGAATTCAAATTACTAATGTCAAAATTCACACCGTCCATCATTTGTCTACAAGAGACACACTTTAAACAGCAGAAATTTTATAAACTAAAAAACTATACACCATATATTAAAAATAGACTTAATGCAAACCAGGCTAGTGGAGGGACAGCTATTTATGTACATAACCAATATAATACTGAAATAATAGATTTAAATACACAATTAGAGGCTATAGCAATATCTCTGAAAGGACCTCAAAAAATAAACATCTGCAATATATACATTCCTCCCGGTACTGATCCTTCAGCTCGCGAATTATCAGACCTTTTTAATCAAATTCCTCAACCACGAATTATTTTAGGCGACTTCAATGCACATCATGTCCTATGGGGCTCAAGTAAATCAGATAGTCTAGGGCGTAAAATTGAACAAATTATAACTAACCTTAATGTCAACTTACTTAATGACGGTAGTATTACAAGATTTAATGTCTCTACAGGTGGCGGTTCAGCGATTGATTTAACTCTATGTGACCCTGTTTTACAACCTGGACTGTCTTGGCAAGTAACACCTTATCTACATGGAAGTGATCACTTCCCAATATTAATAACAAATAATAATGTAACTCCCTCTTCTATCCCGTCTAATAAATGGAATCTAAAGCATGCCGACTGGTCTTTATATTCTTCTTTAATATCTCGATCCGTATCTGAGCTAACTCCTCCCAGCGATGACCATGCAAGTATTAATCATATAGTTTCCAGTTTTATTCAGCTTATAACAACAGCTGCAGAATTATCCGTAGGTTTTATAAAATTTCCAAAAAAACACCCTCCAGTTCCTTGGTGGAATCAAGAATGTAAAGTAGCAATCAGAGAGTCAAAAAGTTCTTTTTACAAATTTAAAAAATTTCCTACACTTCAAAACCAACTCGAATATAAGCAAAAGAGAGCCTACTGTAGATATATATTGAAGAAAAGTAGGCGAGAAGCGTGGAAAACATATGTCTCGTCCTTAAATTCATCTACTCCTATTTCCGAAGTTTGGAAAATGATTAATAAAATGAATGGTAAAAAATCCTTCAATACAATCCATTATTTAGAATATAACAATCTTACTTGCTCGACGAAAGAACAAATAACTGCTCTACTAGCTGATACATATCTAAGACACTCCAGTAATGACAGTATCTCTACTAAGTCCATAATACACAAACAAAATTTAGAGAACACTTACATAGATTTAGAGGATCATACAGATTCTCCTCTTAATGCCATACTCTCAATGGATGAGTTACTATATTCATTAAACTGTATAAAAGATACCAGTCCTGGACCTGATAACATTCCAGTTACATTTTTAAAATCATTACCAGAAGAAGGTAAACAATACTTACTAAAAATTTACAATTTTATCTGGACAAAAAATGTATTTCCAGATAGTTGGTACCAGTCAATTATTATTCCAGTCATTAAGCATGGGAAAAGTAAATCAGACCCTGAGTCCTATCGACCGATCTCGCTGACATGTTCTATTTGTAAAATTCTGGAGAAAATGGTAAGCAACAGACTACTGTGGTATCTAGAAGATAAACAACTTCTTACCCCTATTCAAAGTGGTTTTAGGAAATCAAGGTCTACTTTAGATAATCTAGTTGATATAGAATCCGAGATTCATGAAGCATTTGGATGCAATCAAGAGTGTTTAGCAGTTTTCTTTGACATAACTCATGCGTATGATACAATTTGGAGATCTGACATATTAAAAAACTTATCCAGATGGTCAATCAAAGGTAACATCCTCAAATTTATAAAAAATTTTCTAAAATTTCGTCAGTTTAGAGTTCGTGTAGATAATGTTTTTTCAGAGCCAACAATGCAAACTAACGGTATCCCACAAGGTTCTACACTAAGCGTAATACTGTTCCTTATTGCGATTAATGATATCTCTAAATCCTTTAGTTCATTAGTAAAAGCACGCTTATATGCTGATGATCTTGTCATATTTTCTAGAGGGAAAAATGTTTTAACACTTACCAGATATATACAAGCCTCTATCAATCAACTAGAAAATTGGTCAGAGAGATGTGGTCTACAGTTTTGTCCAAACAAAACAAAAGCAATTTTCTTTAGCAAGAACCCAAAAAACATCATATTACCACCTAATCTCACCTTAAACTCGTTACCTATTGCTTATGTTGAATCAACTACCTTTTTAGGAATGAAATTAGATCATAGGTTAACCTGGAAAGATCATATCTTTTATCTTCGACAAACAACTCAAAATGGCCTAAGTTTATTAAAAAGCATATCTCACAAACAATGGGGAGCCGATTTCCAAACACTCATAACTGTCTACAGAACGCTTATTCGTTCTAAACTAGATTATGGCGCAGTTGCTTACAATTCAGCCAAAGCACCAATACTTAAATTACTAGATCCTGTACATAATACAGCGATAAGAATAGCGCTGGGAGCTCATCATACTAGCCCGATTGAAAGCTTATACTGTGAATCAGGTGAACCTTCCCTCCAACTAAGAAGAAACTTCCTCAGCCTTGTATATGCAGCTAAATTGTCGGCTAATCCACATATACCGACATTTAAAAACACGTTTGCCGACAGATTCACATCGACATTTAACACCTCACAAAGATTAAGTCCGCCGTTTTATATCCGGATACAGAGATTGCAAAATAGCTTAAACATACATTTTCCTGAGACATACAATGTAACTAACCTTAAACATCAACCTCCTTGGAGAATACAGCTGCCTATTTGTGATACAAGTCTTACTATCCACGACAAATATGACACACCACATAGTATAATTAAAAAGAAAGCAGCAGAGAAATTAAACTCTGCTAAGAACTTCCACATTTTTACAGATGCGTCTAAATCTGACAATGGGGTAGGGGCTTCTTTTACAACTTTACACCAAGACTTCTCCTTCTCACTGTCCCTTAGATCAACCGTATTTTCAGCAGAACTTCTTGCTATTTTGCAAGCAATAACATTTGTAAACAATAAAAACATAAAAAATTCTTTGATAATAACTGACTCTTTAAGTGCCCTCAGCTCTATGAAACAGTTATACGCAAAACATCCCATCTTATTGCTTATAAAGTCAGAACTAATGAGATGTCAAGAAAACGATCGATTTGTTAAATTTCTTTGGGTTCCGTCACACTGTGGTATAACTGGAAATGAAAAAGCTGATCAGTTAGCAAGGGAGGCAACAGAAAATCCACAATCAACATTAGTCACTAAATGCGTTCATAGCGACCTGAAGCAACATTTTAAAAACAAAATAAGTGAGAATTGGCAACTTCACTGGAGCAATTCAGAGACATCTATGAAGAACATTAAAGAAGAGGTAGCTGTATACAATCTCCCACAAAAGCGACGAGACCAAGTATGCATCTCTAGGTTGCGTATAGGTCACACGAAGTTGACACACGATTACCTTCTAAGTGGCGAACAAGTTCCCATTTGCTACAGTTGTGATAGTGTAACCACCGTGAACCATGTGCTAGTGGACTGCCCTTTATACACCCTAGAGCGACATCAAGTTGGATTACCGACTACATCTAAAGAGTGCCTAAACGGGTTAAATAACGACAGAACTATAAGCTTTTTAAGAAATGCAAGACTCGTTCACAAAATTTAATGTAACATTTTAGCCATTTATGTAATTATTGTACCATGCTAATGACCCTTAGTGGTTGATGCAATTTTGTAAATAAAAAAAAAAAAAAAAAATCAATGTATTCAATACTTGTGTAAAAAGCATATTATTCTACGGAGCACGACGAGCACGAAACTTGGAAGCACGACGAAAGCACAACAAAGAGGCTACAGACTTTTGTAAATAGGTCCTTAAGGAAGATCCTAAAAATTTACTGGCATAATAAAATAACAAATAAAAAACTATGGAAACAAACGAAACAAACCAGTATACAGTCGAAAAAATGAAATAATACCCATGCACGATCACATCAATCACTTATTTTGTATTTGCTGTCATTTTCTATAACAAATGTCTGTTATTTATAGAAAAAGACAGCAAATACAAAATAAGTGATTGATGTGATCGTCCATAGGTATTCTTTCATTTTTCCGACTGTAATAACAACAAATAGACAGAGAAAATGGAAATGGATCGGCCATACGTTAAGGAAAGATCCTAGTAACCTCACAAGACAAGCACTCGAATATCAACCTGAGGGGACAAGGAAGAGGGGACGACCAGGTAATCCCTCGCAAAAAGCAGTAACCAGAAAACACAACAGAATTGGCTTAACTTGGGGGGAAGTAAAACACAAAGCAAGAAACAGAGGAGAATGGAAGGAACAGGTACGCATATTACCCAGAGTGTAAACACAAGAAGATGCGCTGAGCTGTCCAGACGTCTTACATCATCGGCCAAGAAACGCAGATTCGCCCAATACTTCACTAGGTGTGGTGGTCCAAGAGAGAGAGAGAGAGAGAGAGAGAGAGAGAGAGAGAGAGAGAGAAATGAATATGGGAATAATGGCTTTCTTATAACTTCTTATATAACTTCGAGATATAACTAAACAATATTAAACAAATAGCAGTAAACAACGGCTATAACGAACAAACAGTTAACAAAATTTTAAATCAAGAATGCCATAAGAAAGCTCTGAAATTATTGTATCCACCACCACAGAAAGAACCCAGTACCTTCTGCTCTCTCAAATATATGTACTGGCAAGATAACAACAAAAATAGCCAGATACATAAAAAAGAAAGGAATAATACCAGCTTTCAGAACTAACAACAACTTAAGCAAATATATTAAGAACAAGAAAAGCCGAATGAGGAAACAATTATAGAGTGGTGTTTACAAACTAACTTGTGGTGACTGTCCGAAAACGTACATCGGTCAAACTGGCAGAACTTTTGACAAACGGATAGCAGAACACAAAAGGGCTTTCAACAATAGAAAAATAGACACTTCTACATACGCACTTCACCTTCTAGATCATAATCATTCTTTCAATGAAGAGCTTCAAATTCTGCATATCCAAAATAAAGGCCGTAAGCTATCTTTTTTAGAATCTATGGAAATTAATAAACTGGAAAATACAGATATAATTCTGAATGACCAACTCGAGAAAAAAAGCTCCCCACTCCTCAACCTCTTCAGTTAGAGACTTAAAAAGTCAAACACATTGTAAATTATATCACTTGAGAAAGGCACTCTGCCGAAACAGCTGTAGTCACATAGTTGTAAATAATAAATTTTGTGGAAGTATAGAAAACAAAAGTTTTCAGTGTTTTGTTGTGAAATATCAGAATATATATTGTTTGTCCCAACGTAAAACGGACGATTACAAACATATGAGAGTATCCAAGAATTCACTGGATATCTGATACCAACTGCCTCAAGTTTTTCATGCGAAAACTCCGGTTTTAAGCAGTCAAATGCACGCGATAAATCAAAGAACAAACAATCAAACAAACAAACAAAATAGGAATGAAAATAAAACCCATAAAAATTGTAAGATTAAGCATGACGCAACTGTAGTTAGGGTTGAAAATGGAAAAATTAAATTAAGATAATGCAATTCGAACCAACAGGGATGATACTAAAAGCCATCATTATAAGAATAAACGCCATATTGATGCTCCTGGACGGATACTGTTTATTTAATCACTATTTTACATATTTAAAATTTTTTAAATGAATAAGGACACAATTGTAGATAGAGCTGAAAATGGGGGATTAAATTAAGATAATGAAATTCGAACCAATAGTGATAAAAAAAAACAGCCATCATTGTAAGAATAAACGCCATACCGATGCTCCTGGACGATTACTCGTCATTTAATCCTAATTTTAAATACTTAAAAATCGTTCTTTTGCTCGCCTGATAAATTTGGCCTTTTGCACTTACATCATTCTTGTTTCGGACCGGCGATATTATTCGTGGCTTATACTGAGCACGAACTAGGGAGAGAAATGTGCATCGCTGGAAAAGTTATAACACAGAATCATTTTTCGATAATCTGCTAAAGAGCACGTCTCACTTTATGTGACATTTTGTTTTGTTGAAGACACCATTGACACCGTACTGACACCATGTTGTATGTTTTTGTATGCATTTTAATGTTTTTAAATGTTGAATGTATTGTTTGTTCTATACTTTTAAAATTTACTAACTTGCTATAAACCATGTTGTGTAACTTATAGTCAAATAAATTATATATCTTTCTATATATCTAACCACGTAATTGTTAAATGGTGGTCAGCATAATGTTAGATAACTAGATAGTTAAAGAAGAAATCAATACTTAATAAGCCATAGAAAAAATCACAATTGGGAGAGACCATGGAATAAGCTTTCCTTCTTTTTGATGATTAGTCACTTCACACTTTCTCTGCTATGGCGTTACATCCCAAATCGCGCCCTTGCCTCTATGTATCTACCAAATCTTTGTAGATTTTTTACAAGCCTATGATAACATAAATAGAGATAAAATATATTATTTAATTATGCAAAAATTTGGTATGGGTACAAAGGAAATTGGTAAAGTTAGTTCAAGCCACCATGACTCACACAGAAGCACAAGTAGGTACATGCTGTTTCACATTATAAGAATTTTGAACGTGCGAGGGTTTTCTCGTGCGATAGTTTTGGCGCACCTATCCTTTTCACACAATAAGAAGTGGGTCGCACGAAGATATTTTGCTGTGTTGTTTGGTATATTATTTTTATTTACACTTTGTGGCTGAGGTAGGTACATGATACGATGTCTGATGTGTATCATTACGATGTATTATTACGATGTATCATTAGACATGGGTATTTTTTGTCCATACTTTTGTCCTAATGTACTGTAATGCGAATTTAATTTATTTGCAATTTCTATTTTGTCAGTTATTATTAAAGCTCGGATTATAGGCAAAATGCCTTTTTTGCCTATTTTGCCTATTATAATTGTTTTTTGCACTTTTTGCCTTTTTTCGTAAATTCCGCCTATTTGTGCCTTTTTTAAAATTTCATGGTACTACCCATGATATTATTCTATGACTAAACCATTCTATAACAAAATTTTGGGTCAATAATAAAATATCAATGGTTTGTTTATATAACAGATTTCTAGGAAAATGTACCTGATCGAGACTTGAGGGTTAACTATTTGGAAATCCCTAAGCTTTATTAGTTTATTATCAGTTTTAGAGTCGGTTACTGTATCAGAGTTTAGTCACAAATTGCTATATCCTAGTTTAGTTTTGTTGCGTATACCGAAAAGCAAAGAACACGTTTCAAAACGTTTTAGACATTTGTGTGAAAAGATGACATCTAAATTAAGGCTATGGATCGCATCTTATTCGAAACTTTCTCTAGAAGGAGATGGATCATTTTGTAAACCATGCGGCAAATCGGTAAGTTTTATTTTTCTCTTTTTTTCTCGTCCCAAAACATAACTAAATTCTAAAGCGGTTTTAGAATTCTAATTATTTTTTTTTAATTCTCAGATTTCAAGCAGAAAAAGTACTTTATTGACCAGCATTGTGGAACCCCACTTCATAAACGTAATTTGGAAAAATTATATTAATTCCTCTAAGTTAGCCCAAATATCTCTGCGGGATAGTTTAAGCAGTTCAAAAAAAAAGGAGGAAGACGCATTTAAATTTGATTTATGCCAGATGATGACTGCATCCAACATTCCACTATATAAAGTTAATAACCCTAGTTTTAAATGCTTTTTCGAAAAATATCTTAATAAATCCTTACCGGACGAGAGTACATTGAGAAAACATACTGTGGAAAAATGTTATGTGGAATGTATTTCAAAAATTAAGCGGGAGTTAGAGGGCAATTTTTTGTATATTATCGTGGATGCAACGACAAATGTATGCGGCAGGTAGTATGTTTTCTCAATGTACTCTCGTCCGGTAAGGATTTATTAAGATATTTTTCGAAAAAGCATTTAAAACTAGGGTTATTAACTTTATATAGAGGAATGTTGGATGCAATCATCATCTGGCATAAATCAAATTTAAATGCGTCTTCCTCCTTTTTTTTGAACTGCTTAAACTATTCCGCAGAGATATTTGGGCTAACTTAGAGGAATTTAATTTTTCCAAATTACGTTTATGAAGTGGGGTTCCACAATGCTGGTCAATAAAATACTTTTTTCTACTTGAAATCTGAGAATTTAAAAAAAAAATAATTAGAATTCTAAAACCGCTTTAGAATTTAATTATGTTGTGGGACAAGAAAAAAAGAGAAAAAATAAAACTTACCGATTTGCCGCATGGTTTACAAACTGCTCCATCTCCTTCTAGAGAAAGTTCCGAATAAGGTGCGATCCATAGCCTTAATTTAGATGTCATCTTTTCACACAGATGTCTAAAACGTTTAAAAAGGTCTTCTTTGCTTTTCGGTATACGCAACAAAACTAAACTAGGATATAGCAATTTGTGACTAAACTGTGATACAGTAACCGACTGTACAACTGATAATAAACTAATAAAGCTTAGGGATTTCCAAATAGTTAACCCTCAAATCTCGATCAGGTACATTTTCCTAGAAATTTGTTATATAAAAAAAACCATTAATATTTTATTATTGACCCAAAATTTTATTATAGAATGGTTTAGTAATAGAATAATATCATGGGTAGTACCATGATATTTTAAAAAAGGCACAAATAGGCGGAATTTACGAAAAAAGGCAAAAAGTGCAAAAAACAATTATAATAGGCAAAATAAGCATTTTGCCTATAATCCGAGCTTTAATAATAATTAATTCATTAATTATACTATTTTATTTTTAGTCACAACTGGAATTTTGACAAAATGACATATTTAATAGAAAGTAATCGCGATAAACCTTTACTGGTATTTGGAAATTTTATTTTTTATAAAGTGAAAGTTTTAAAAAGTGAAGTGTTCTGGAGGTGTAATAAAACAAGTTGTAGTGCGAAATTGTTTACTATTGGTGCAAATTTTACAATATCTAGAAGTAGCCTACAACGGAATCATAAACAAGATCGTCAGAAGACAGATCGGGAAATTGTTTCTAACTCTTGTAAACGCAAAGCCGAAGAGAATATTATTGAAAAGTCAGCAAAAATTATAAGCCAAAAGCTTGCAGCTAATGTGACTGAAAGAATTCTACGATTTATGTCAGTTACATAAGAAAAAATATAATATAATTATCGACGAAAAATTATGCCTGGTCGACTTCCTTCCAATATTGAGAATGTTCAAGAATTTGTGAAGAGATGTGCTTAAAAAACAACCAAGGGGGAAAATTGTCTCTTTATAAACTGTGTCAAAAGTAAGATAATTGTGAAACAAAAAATATAAGACTTTTAGCCACATTCAGTTTTATACAGTGCATTCATAAAGTGTCGAAACGGTCTATTATTGCATAACCAAATTATTTTCAGAGTTCAAGCTCTGACAGGTCGATTTTTATTTTTAAATTATGATTTTTTGACGTATATTATCATAATACTGTCGTCATCGATTTGGGCGTGATGACGTCAACCATGATTTTTTTAAATGGGAATAGGGGTCGTGTGGTAGCACATTTTAAAGGGTATTTAAAATCTTTATTCAGTAGGTAATATCAACACTAACATCATTATTTATACAGGGTGGCCAAAAAAAAATTTGAATTAAATTAATTGCAGCAAAAAAAGAATGTATGTAATTTATTTAACCCAAAATACATTTTACTGCTATCAAAAAAGAGAAAAAAATTTTTATTTCACAAATAAACATTGCTTTTTGCTTAAATTAAATGTTCAAACTGCTAAGAGGCAGGTGGGTGACTGTTTGACAGTTTATTTAAGCGAAAAGCAATGTTTATTTATGAAATAAACATTTTTTGTAATTTCTGGCAAAAGTAAAATGAAATTTATAAAATGAAATGAATAAAATTCAAAATTGATTTATTGGCCACCCTGTATAAGTAATGATTTTAGTGTTTATATTACTGAATAAATAATTAAATCACCTTTCAAATGAGCTACCACACGACCCCTATTCTCATTTAAAAAAATCATCGATGACCTAATCACGCCCAAATCGATGACGTCACTATTATGGGATATACGTCAAAAAATCAAAATTTAAAGATAAAATCGACCTGTCAGAGCTTTAACTCTGAAAATAATTAAGTCATGAGATAATAGACCGTTTCCACACTTTATGAATGCACTGTATATTATATGGATGGCACATTTTCTTACTGTACCAGATATTATTTGCATTTATTCACTATTCATGGGCTAATTAATGGGCATTATATTTCTTTATTATACTGTTTACTGCCAAACAAAAAAAAAACAGAAACTTACAACAATCTTTTTTTAGTTGTTAAAATCAGAAATTCTTAAAGCTCTCAAAATTGAGTTTATTCCTACTAAAATTTTTGTAGATTTTGAAAAAGCTATACATAATGCAATCATTCAAATATATCCGAACACTGAAATATATGGTTGAAGATTTCACCTACACCAAGCTTGTAGTATGTGGTATAGAAAAATTCAGTCTCTTGATTTAACATCAGAATGATTCTGAAGTAGGCAAGTGGCTCAAACATACTTTTGGCCGTACATATTATAAAACCAGAAAACGTATCAGATTGTCTTGTGTTTGAATAATGCCTGGTTGCACCAACAGATCTTAAGCTCCAGCTTAGCTAAGCTCTATTTATAGATAGAGCCTCCTTTAGTATAACTTACGTTGCACCATAATTTTCGATTCTTACCTTATTATCAATCATATCTATTACTAAATTATGATATTTTTATTATAATGTATTATAATTATATTATATTAATTCTTATGTTATTCTCGTCTTAAGCTTAAGATCTGTTGGTGCAACCGGGCATTAATGTCGTGCAAACCAGAAAATGAAATTTTAGATAGATATGTTGATTATTTAGTTGAAACTTATACAGACGAAAATGCCATATTCTCCCCATAATTTGTGGACAAAAGCAAATTCTTCTGTTACTACTCCTACGAATGCTTGCGAATCTTTTCATTCACATTTCAATTCCTCGCTTTAAAATTTGCATATTGCAAAACCTATCCAAGATAAACAACTAAAACTGAAATTGAAAAATGCAGAAATTTGATTAATACGATATCAATCTAATCAAATGACTAGAATGGATTTTGTAAAATGTGTCCCTTGTTATAGTAAATATTGAATAATAATTTATACCTTTTGCATATTATGTATATTATAAATTATTATAATGTAAGGAAACTAATTATTCGGATTTCGGATGCTTTCATAATAAACATTCTTAAATTACTTATCTACATCTATATTTTTATTTTATTATACATATACCTCAGTGAGTTGGTGAGGAAAATACCTACCGGATTAATACGAACCCTTAAATTTGGTGAGGAAAATACCTGTCGGATTAATTATATGGTTTTACTGGTCGGTGAGGAATTTACCTCCGCCCTGAGAATCAACCTTTTTAATACTTTTGAAAGAAAGGTATTAAGGAGGATATTGGGGCCGATTTACAACAATGGTATTATGGAGAATAAGGTTCACCCACGATTTATACCAATATTACAAAAGTTCTTCTATAGCAAATTATACAAAAATAAAAAGATTGCGCTGGACAGCTCACCTTATAAGAATGGATAATGACAGAACACCTAGTAGAACTTCTTCTTTTTCATGTGCTGTGCTCGATTATCGAACGTTGCCTACCAAATTGGCTATAGCAATTTTGTTAACGGCAGCTCGGTAAAGGGATGCAGAGGACCTCTTTTACCATTCTGTCAGGTTTTTAAGCCATGACGTTCTTCTTCGACCTGGCCCTCTTCTTCCGTCTACCTTGCCTTGTATTAATAAATAGAGTATATTATATCTCTCTGGGTGTCGCATAACATGGCCAAAATATTCAAGTTTTCGATTTTTAACTGTTCTGACGACTTCCGTGACTTTTCCCATCCGGTGCAAAACAACTTCGTTACGAACTATATCCATCCAACTTATTCGTAGGATTCTTCGGTATACCCAAATTTCAAAGGCTTTCAATTTCTTGAGAAGAGTATCTGTTAAAGTCCAACCTTCGACACCGTACAAAAGAGTAGAGAACACATAACATCTCACTAATCTAATTTCAAGATTCAAGGTAATGTGGTTTCCAAATAAAAGTTTTTTATCTTAAAGAATACAGCTCTGGCCTTCTCTATACCTATTCTAATTTCTTTGCTCATGTCCCAGTTCTCATTTAGATTACAACCAAGGTAGGTGATACTGTAAGTTCTCTCTAATTGTTCACCATAAGCTGTTACTACTTCCGGTTGTATTGGCGTCTTACTGACAACCATCACCTTGGTCTTTGCGGTGTTTAGCTTGAGTCCATATTCATCACATCCTATTAATCAGTTGAAGTTCTTCATAATTGCTCACAATTAACACCGTGTCATCCGCGTATCTCAAATTATTAATATTGACGCCATTCATTTTGATACCACATTGAACATTATCCAATGCTTTATTGAAAACAAACTCAGAAGAGATTTTAAATAGTAGTGGGGACAAAATGCAGCCCTGCCTTATTCCTCTTCGTATTTGAAGTTCTTCAGACGTGTTCCGGCCAATCCTGATGTTTGCACGTTGATGACAGTAAATATTTTTGATAATGCGTAGGTCTTTATCATCAATACCCACTTTCTGAAGAATAGCAATCATTTCAGTATGTTTACCCGATCAAAGGCCTTTTCAAAGTCAATGAAACACATATAAACCGGATGTCCGACATCTCTGCATCTCTGTCCATAACCTGAATACTAAACGGTGCTTCTCTGGTCTCATCAAACTGTGTATCACCAAGATGTTCTTCTATTTTTTGGTACATCCTAAAGTACAAAATTCGTAGAAATATCTTTAAAACATGACTCATCAAGCTAATGGTTCGGTAGTCACTACATCTTTTTGCGTTTGCCTTTTTAGGTATCGTCACAAAAGTCGACAGCAGCCAATCCGTTGGTATATAGCCAGTTTGATAAACTTTATTAAAAAGATGAAGGAGAGATCTTTTACCTGAACTTTCGAAGAGATTAGCAACCTGGTAGAATGCTTAGCAAAACTATGGTGGGACGTCGGCCAATGGTAAAACCAAGAAAGAGGTAGATAGGCGAAGTGAGAACCGATGCTAAAGAGATATTGAGGGTAAATAACTGGAGGAGAGCAACCAAGGACAGAGATACTTTGTGTCGGATGCTGGGGGAGGCCAGGGCCCGACTTATAGCCCTGACTATAAGCTGTAGTGCCATAATAGGCAGAGAGCTTGTTCTGCTTCCATTCTGCTCTCTACTACATTTCTCAGTGAATTCTTTACAATTCCAACATATTATTTAAAAGCAATATATAATAGGGAAATAGCTCTATAATCTTTGATTTCTATTTTATTACCTGTTTTATTTATCGAAAAGAAGATATTTACTTCTCATTCGTACGGTATTGTCCTTTTATCTTATGCCTTCTTTTGAGGTTATTTAATAACTATTTCCTTCTTTCTGATCCAATGTACTTTAATAAGGTATGTCCTAAAAATTTTAGCACAAAATTCATTGGACAATTATGGCCAATTTAGTGTTTTAAAATATTCCCAAGTGGTAAATAGAAATGTTCCACTTATCTTGATTGCGGAGAGGATTCTTTAAAACGCTTTAAAATAATAGTTCCAGAGTTTTACCAAGCGGTTCAAAAGCAGCATTTAAAACATACTCTTTTAATTCTCCTGAGAACCAAAGGAGTATAAAAGACAAAAAGTGTGGCAACAAATGTACTGTGCAACATAAACTGCCACTAAGATAGTTTTCCTAAAGTTAAGACAGAGAAATTAAAACGAAGTATATTTCTGCTTTTCTCAACGGGAAACGTAATTTTGTATGGCGGTTAATTAACTGCTTTTTAATAATGAGAGTTAACACTTAACCTGCAGCATGCTTTGGGTTAAATAGTTTTATCTCAAAACTAATTTAGTTTAATGAGTTTACCCAAAACTAAAACACCTGCAGTATTTATTTAGAAATAGTCAGCACAAAATTAAACGAAATACGTAATTTTCTTTTATACAGGGTGATTGATTAGTGTGATAAAGCTCAGTAGATCCGTTACAGTAATGGCTAGCAATATAAGTTAATAACAAAAATTGCAGCCAAAGTTGAGCTGTACATTACAAAATTAGTTAGAAGGTTACAGGGTGTTCGATAACAGTGGCAGACCCAACTTATGTTTTTTTTAAATGGAACACCCTGTATTTTGTTTTATATCCGAAATCTTTTTAACTTTTCCATCACAAAAATACAGAGTATTTATAAAGCTATAACCAATTTTCTATAAAAATCGTAACAAGTTCAACTCTGTGTATAAATAAAAATAAGTATAACACCAATGGTCTATTAATGCGATATATTTTTAATGACTGTTAACATTTTTAAAAATGGATGATTTTACTAATTTTGTTTATATCGAATACAGGGTAAGTCAGAACGCAAGTACATTATTTTCTCAGTAATTTTAAATGGAACACATTATCTATATTTTATGTAACTAACGAAAAGTGCCGTTACTATACTTTAATTTTTATATATTAATACTATCACCTTTCAAATCAAAATTAATTCGATTTAGCAGAAGACCTTGTAGCCAAAATCCTGTTGTACATCTCAACGAAATTCCATTGCAAACTGTAACACACTACAAAATACTTGGTTTAACTTTTGATAGTAGACTAACTTGGAAAGAGCATATTAACAAACTAAAAGGAAATACCATAAAGAGGCTTAATATAATCAAGGCACTGTCACAGTATACTTGGGGTGCAGACGAAAGTATTTTACTCAATGTCTACAGAGCCTTAATTCGCTCCAAACTGGACTACGGTAGTTTCATTTACATGTCTGCATCAAAGTCTGACTTAAAGTTACTCAACTCTGTTCATAATACTTCCATTCGTCTCTGTTTAGGCGCCTTCAAATCCAGTCCTGTAAAGAGCCTTTACTGCGAGGCTAATGAACCACCACTCTGGGTTCGACGAGGGTATCTCCTACAATCTTACTTTGCTACAGTATTCGCAAATCCATCTAACCCCGTCTATCGTCGAATAAATTCAAAACCTCTCTTGAATTTACCGAAAAGATCCAATCAGTTATTGAAATCCAGAAATCAACCTTAAGAAATCCCATCGATCTTACCAAAACACTTCCATTCCAAAACTTGTTACTTAAGGGTTCCAAGGGGATTCCAGAAGCTGACGTAAAAAGTAAGTATCCTAGGCACCAGGAGTTAATTTTCAATGTCATTTTCTTTTTCAGCGAGCCCAAAAACACCCGAGTAATAATTTTTGACTAATTTTTTAACGAATTTGCCGAAAACTCCAGAAGACGAGGTAAACAGTAGGTAACCTGGGCACCAGGTACTCCGAAGATCGTTTCCGACGTCATATTCGTTTTCATTGACCCCAGAAACCACCGAGTAATGATTTTTGACTAATTTTTTTTGAGCTTTCCGAAAACTCCATAAGATGAGGTAAACAGTAGGTACCCTGGGCACCAGGTACTCTGGAGATCACTACCGACGTCATCTTCATTTTTAGCGGCCCCAAGAACCCCCGACTAATGATTTTTGACTAATTTTTAAATGAATTTGCCGAAAACTCAAAAAGACGAGGTAAAAATAGGTACCCTGGGCACCAGGTACTTCGAAGATCACTTCCGATACCAGCGACCCCAAAAACAACCCTAGTAACAAAACTGAACTCATTTCCGCCGATAATCGACGAGTTCTGAATTATAATAAGTATAAATGTATAAATGAATGTATAAAGCAAATAACATAAAGTACATAATATCTGAAATAGGTACCTAATTGGAACCTAAAAAACCTTTAAGAACCTAAATTGGAAATACAAGGGAATGAACATCAATGGCCGCTACCTCAGTAACCTACGATTTGCGGATGACATAATCCTGAAAGCTACTGACCTACAAGAACTGCAAACCATACTTTCAGAACTACACACCGAATCTTTTAAAATATGACTGAAAATGAATAATTTAAACAAAACAAAAGTCATGCACTCCGAAGAAACCGTGACAGTAATAAACGACAAGTGACAAGTTATAAAAAACGTTGAAGAATATAATATCCTTAGGGAAAAAAAATAATACTAAATAGGGAAATTCAAACGGAAGAAATAAAAAGAAGAAGAAAGTTAGAATGGACAGCATTCGGCAAACTAAACTATATACTTAGAAATCAGCAAATTCAACTATATCTTAGATCTAAATTTTTTGATGTATGCATTATTCCGATATTAACATATGGGGCACAAACATGGACAATCACAAAAAAGAAAATGAACATACTCAGAGTCACTGAACATGCGATGGAAAGAGCAATGCTTGGCATATCATCCAAGGACAGGAAAACAAACACATGGATAAGACAGAAAACCAAAGTCACCGATGTGGTACAAAAATCATTAAAATTGAAATAGGAATACGTTGGACATGTAGGTAGGAGCGATCTAAACAAATGGCACAGAACAATTCTAACCTGGAGACCATACCAATACAAAAGACCCAGAGGTAGACCTCCTATGAGTTGAACAAAAGATCTGAAACGGACTGCCGGGAAAAATTGGCTACAAGTAGCGTACAACAAAAAGCAATGGAAAGGAAGACTTGAAGAGGCTTATGTTCAGATGTGGACGTGAATGGCTACACGAAGAAGAAGAAGAAGGTACCTAATAAAAATGTCGAGATTAAAATTTTAGATCAAAAGCCTAGAAGAGAACCGGAAAAGTTTAAAGAAGGTAAAATTACAACAGTCTATTGAAATATGGAGGACAAAGGAAAGAAGGAAAAACACCTTGAGCTCAATTTCTAACGGCGGGTGTAATTTCCTCACCAAAATAATCTTATACCTGAGTTTGGAAGGGTATGTCATAATCCGACAGGTATTTTCCTCACCAAAACTGAAATGGTTATTTCAGGTAGATTTTACTAAAAGGCATTCAAGGAAATTATTTATCTACTATAAAATTACATTAGGTACCTATAATAATGAATTAATTAATTTTATAGTATTTTATTTTTAGTCATAATTGGAATTTTGACAAAAATGGCATGTTTAATAGAAAGTAATCACGGTATTTGAAAATTTTATTTTTTATAAGGTGAAAGTTTTAGAAAGTGAAGAAGTGTTCTGGAGGCAATAAAATAACTTTTAGTGCGAAATTGAATACTATTGGGGCAAATTTTGCAATAACTAGAAGTAATCTACAACATAATCATGAACCAGATCTGCAGAAGATAGATCGAAAAATTGTTTCTAACTCTTGTAAACGTAAAGCCGAAGAGAATATACTGAAAAACCGCCAAAAATCATTCGCCAAGAGCTTGCAGCTAATTTGCCTGAAACAATTACTACGTTTGATGTCTGTTACATAAGAAAAAATATATATAATTATCGACGAAAATGATGCCTGGTCGACTTTCTTCCAATATATATGAGGTTCAAGAATTTGTGAAGAGCTGTGCTCAAAAAACAACCAAGGAGGAAAATTTTCTCTTTATAAACTGTGTCAAAAGTAAGATAATTGTATTTAGTTGTGAATGTGAAATAAATATAAGATTTTTAGCAACATTGAATTTTATACAGAGAGGGGCAAAATTATGTAATATATTCATTTTCTCTAAAATGGACGATTTTGGACAAAAAACCCCGAACCACGTCGATTTTTATTTCTAAATCACAATTTTTTGGCATATCTATATTTCATATTAGTGACGTCATCAATCAATCAATCAATCAATAATTACATTAATGTTTATATTTAATGTTTATAAGCTACCACACGACCCCTATTCCCATTTAAAAAAATCATTGATTACGTGATCACACACAGATGACGTTACTACTATGAAAATATAGGCCAAAAAATTGTAATTTAAAAATAAAAATCGACCTGTTTCGGGGTTTTTCTCCAAAATCGTCCGTTTTAGAGAAAATTTATTTATTCCATAATTTTGCCCCTCTCGTATATTATATGTATGGCACAATTACCGTACCACATATTATTTGCAATTATTCACTATTCATGGGCCAATGAATGGGCATTATAGTTCTTTATTATACTGTTTACTGTCAAACAAAAAAAAAACAGAAACTTAAAACAATCTTTTCTATTTGTTAAAATCAGAAATTTTTAAAGCTCTCTAAATTGAGTTTAATCCTAGTAAAGTTTTTGTAGATTTTGAAAAGGATATATTTATACATAATGCAATCATTCAAATGTGTCCAAACACTGAAATACATGATTGAAGATTTCACCTAAGTACACCAAACTTGGTATAGAAAATTCAGTCTCTTGATTTAACATCAGAATATACAAATGATTCTGAAGTAGGCTCAAACATACTTTTGGCCTGACATTATATAAAACCGGAAGACGTATCAGATTGTTTTGTGTTTGATTTAATGTCATGCAAACTATAAAATGAATTTTTTTTATTACTGCAGTCTGCAAGTAAGCTGAGAAAAATGTAGAAAATTTACGTACGACTAGTCTATTATTTGACAAATAATGACATTATTTCGAAGTCAATTAAGTACGATATAACGCCCAAGGGGGTGTTATAGAAAAATAACGCCCTAGCGCCTATTAAATTTAAATAACCAGTTTAATACTGTCAAGTTGACAAATAAAACTCTAAGTAAAACTATGGTTACCACAATTACGTTACGACTATTTCTGGTAAATGTACTTTTTCGAAAACTAATTAATTCAAAATTTATTCAAATTTTTTGCATATAAAAAATAATTTAGTCGGACATTAAACGTTGAAGGCATCACGGGTATTATAATAATAAAATAATAATAACGCTTTCGGTAAACGTATATACCTCGGGCCGAAGGCCCTCGGCCTATACACTATTGGCCTCAAGCGTTATTATCCTTATAATAATACCCTTGGTACCTTAATAACTATAATAAGTTATCAGTCTAATCAAATGACTATAATGGATTTTGTAAAGTGTGTTTCTTATTATAGTAAATAATAAATAATAAGTTATACGTTTTGCACATTATCTATATTATAAACTATTATTACAACGTAAGGAAATGAATGTCTTTTATTCGGATTTCGGATGCTTTCATAATAATCATTCTTAAATTACATCTATATTTTTTATTTTATTGCCTGCGTGAGTTGGTGAGGAAAATACCTACCGGATTAATACGAACCCTTAAACTTGGTGAGGAAAATACCTGTCGGATTATACAGTTCTAGTGGTTGGTGAGGAATTTACCTCCGCCCATTTCTAAGTATCTAAGTCTTATCTATATATCATATTGGCTTTTGACCAAAAGAATATAAATTTACTGCTCTTTTCTTACATAAAATCTGCAACAAATATCAGTGTTATTTTATATTAATCCCGTTGTAAACTAGAACAAAATATTACTTCTATAGCTAATCCCACCGATAAGCTAACAAATGAGACAAATACAAAGCGAGCTATATACGATCTCACTAGCATTAAGTTCTCCAATACAGGGTCACTTAAATGGAACAAAAATTCGAACTAAATCACGATAAGATGAAAATTTATTTCACCTCTTCGGGTTTATCTCGGTACATATCATCCCCACGTAGAGTTACTTCCTCGTTGCCTGTTGAAAACAAGTTTACAGCGTGAGTTTTTGAAGTTTAACGGTTTTAGGTATATCCTATGGACATTAAACTTTAATAAAACGTTATTTGAAAATAAAGCAGATATTACACAAAACCTTCAAATGAAATCCTGTACAGTGTTTATTGAACAGGATATAATAAAAACCTGCGATCTGATAAAGATACTGAAATAACAATGATCGTAAAAGAAGGTAGGAGGCAGTTTAATTGTTTATTGATACTTGATAAAATCAAAAAATCTATAAACGAAAAACTTATAGTCAATAGTGCATTTATTAATCCCATCAACACATTTAGATTTAAGGACACACGGGCGATAATTAACGGCGCCGTAAGAGCCGTAAACCTAACGAGGCATTGGTTGACTAACTCCTATTTCATCTACAATTGGTGGAGGAGTTAGTCAACCAATGGGTTTACTGCTCTTGCGGCGCTGTAAATTATCGCCCATGTGGCCTTCGCGAAGATAAACATATTGTTTACTTCAATTTTATTGACATTGAAAAATATTTTAATACAATTAACCGAATGGCAATGTGGGCTATATTTAACAATGGATTACCAGATACAGCTAGTTATAAATGCAGTGGCATTGCAATATTAAACAATTTGAAAAAAAAATTTTTATTCGAAATCGAAAAATATTGTATTACTCACATAAACATTAAACGAAATTCGCATGGAAAAATATTATTCACAATAGAAAGAAGAGTTTAATTGAGTTTAATTGAGCAACAGTAGCCTAACCCAATGTAATATATTTTAGCCCTAATTTGAGGGTGAATATTACAAACTATAAATTACTAAAATAAAACACATCTTTCTACAAAGAAGGCTCATTTAATACTCATTTGGCGAATGTACTTTTTACAATAATAAGAAATGTGTTACTCTGATAACAGTTGTTAGGTTTTACAGAGTGGTCTACTAAAACTATATTTACAATATCCAACACCCACAACCCACAATGTTACCAAGACGCTTTTATTAGATTAATGTTATCCCGTATTTAAGTATTTTCAGATGCAGAGTAGTTCAACCAATAGTTGCTTGAGCCACTACGCATCTGAAAATACTGAAATAAGGGATAACTTTTTAATGTAATCACAGCGTGTTGGTAAAATTTTGGGTTGTGGGTTCGGCCATTGTTGCTGTGCGTGCCTCGATTAATAAGCGAATATGTTAACAAATGCAGATTTAAATATTATACAATAATTTCCAGCTACAACACTCGATAAACAAAAAACAACTGTCACAGACTTAGGAGACTTTGAAAAACATTTCATTAGAAATACAATTTACAATTTTCATGAAACTGAAGGTAGTTTAGGCGCCAAATAGTCGTCACCGTAGCCTTTTAAATTCTGATGGACAAACTCAAAGATTTCTGATGTATTTTTGGCTGCTACGATGATTACGAATTTAGAGGGTCGATTTCGATGAGAGTCATCAAAAAATTGTTATAAACAATTTAATTGTTTATAAGGCTCTAGCTCGTAAAATAAAAGAGACGAAAAAACTGTTCAAATAAACTTTGTTCCTAAAACTTAAATTAAATAATTTGAACTCAAGATATTGTACATATACTGCATAAGGCAAATTGCAAATTGCAAATTGTAAAATAATAAGTTATCGAAGCTTTCTCGATCGTAACTCGACTTCTACGTATGCATTTTAAATAATAATTTATAAACGTCCAAACAAAGTTTGTTAAATTACTCTATCTTTATATATAAAAGTTACACCCTGTTGAAAGTTTACTAAATAATCTAAATTCTAATATTTGTTTTAATGTGCCCCTAAAATTATATCACAATAAATACACGCTCTAAGCCTTGTACAAAAATTAATCCTAAAAAATGACAGTGACATAATTCCGAAAAAATATTTGTCAATGTTACACATATTAAAAAAACGATAGCTTTTTTTTCATTATAATAGTTCATATTAAGTCCCAATTAACATTTGGGACTTTTTGTTCTCCAAGTTAATTCTCCCTGTGTCTGGTATAAAAGCTAAACATAGGTTCAACTGTAGTTTTTTAAATAAAGCTAACTAGGATAAAATAAGTCCTTTTTCTTCAACTAAGAGACAGAGAGACGGTTTGAGAATCAAAATCAAATCGGTCATTCTACATTTGGCCTACATCAAGCCGGATTTTTGACCAGCATAAAGCCTATGGAAAGTTCTTCAAGATTATTCGCCGACACAATAGAAAAAGGATATACTGGGTGAGATAATTCCATTTATATACCCTTTGTTTCATTATTATATTTGGCCATCAGTTATTCAAAGAAATTAAAATCATTAACTTCTGTGATTCAAAGACATTTTTGTGTTTCAGTATATTTAATAAAAACGAAGGAGTTCAAAAAGTACAGAAAAATTGCTAAGTCTTCTCTTACTAGTATGAATAACTGGTTTATAGCCAATAAAGACGTTGAATTAGATGATACCCAGTTCGAGACGCAATTAAGCAGACTTCATCTAATATTTCATGATTATGAAAAAGCACAAAATGAAATTGAATTCCTTGTATCAGATACAGACAAAGAAGCAAAAAATAGACAGATCACAGAAAATAAATATTTGAAACTTGTAAGCGACTTAGTTCCTCCAGTGAGGGTTCTTATAGTGCTCCAATAGCAGGTCGTCTTCCTGACATAAAAATTTCACCAATCATATTAGGAGACTTTCAATCGTTCATTGAGCTCTTCGATGCGCTCATAGTGAAAATTGGACATCTTCGATATTAGTGCACCCCATAGTGCACTCTATGTAACGCACAGCTGAATCTTATGTTTGTGCGTCACAGTGTTGCCGTGCCATTTCTTTCAAAATTTCAATCAATGTTAAATGTACCCACAAGAATAATAGAATTATTATTCTGACGTTTACTTCTCCGTCACTATACTAGGTAGAATGAAAAGTGAGGTGTCAAATGAAAGCTTATAATCCAATGATATTACTAAAAGTGAGAAATTAGACCTAGATTGTCTGTCCCTCAAAAAATAAGCGTTATATTAGGGATTTATAATGTCGATATTAAAAGTTGCACTATTTTTTTCTATAAAACATTTTGATCTAAAACTTACCAGAAAACTTCTTTGTACTCTCTACTTTCAAATAAACGTGATTAAGAAGCTAAATTTTAAACTTCGTCACACAACTTTTGCGATTAAACTTTGCAATGCACTAATCCGCACCTTTTTCTTTGAAAAATTCATAACCTTTATCATGATAAGAATAAAAACTTGAAGCAAGTACCTTTGTCTTCAGAAATGTTAGAGCTACATACTGTAAAAATTTCAGAAAAAAATATTAAAATGGAACAGAGTTGTAGTGAGGTAAACGCAAAAAACGTGATTTCATTTTTTTTATTTTTAGGTTAAAATTGCGATTTTGACAATGTTCCCCTATATAAAATTCAAAATAAACCTAATTTTCGTTTTCAGCACCCTCGAAAATATAAAGTATAAATAAAATTAGCCATTCACCCCTCCGTGGTCAGTATCTCAAAAACTAAGCGCTTTTTTGAGGGTGTCCCGCTCGTGTATAATATCACAAAAAATTGTAACGTGATAGTATGAAAAAATAGAGGATACGGCAACGGTGTTACAAGTGATGGTCGGATCCAATTCCAAAATCTACACAGACATATTAGGGTGCACTAATAACCGAGATGTCCGAAAAATTAGACATTAACAGATGTCCAAAAACTTGTATACTTAAAGAGTTATTTAAAAGGTGAAAGCCTTCAGTTTATAGATTCGTTACCGATAATTAATGAAAATTTTGCAATCGCGTTAAATATTTTAAAGAAGAGATACGAAAACAATATAATAAATTCTTATTTGCAAGAAATTTTTGATTGTAATAATATTTTTAAATGTAAGTCAGACACATTAAGATAATTGATCACTACAATTCAAAAGAATAATTTATCACTAAAAAATTTGAATTTTAATTACGAAAATTTATTTGACTTAAGGCTTATTCATCCTTAAAAAGGAGTTAGATTTTCCATCGGCTAGAGCTTATGAATCTGAGAGGAATCAGAATGAAATACCTACTTTAAATCATTTTTTAAAATTCTTAGAAAAACGTACAGTAATTCTGAAAAATGTTGAAATTTCTAGTCCTAAACCTTCTTGAAAAAATTTTTCATCACTTTCGACAGTGCATGAGTAAACTTCACATCACCAATTTCAATTTACTTGTACCTCCTGTAACAAGGTGGGTCATAAAATTTATACTTACTCTGAGTTTAAAGATACACCTTATTCCGCCAAATTGCAATTTATTATGGCAAATAATTTATGTATAAATTGCTTTGGTAAACACAATTTGAAAGAGTGCAAAAATCCTCTAAAAAATGTTCTTTTTGCTCAATGTCACACAATAATGTATATAAAAATCAGCGAAAACCTACATTCTCCTCCAATTGCTGATAATGGGGCCATTCACATTCTCTATGTAATAATATTTCAAATTCTCAACCTAATAATTACACAAGTAACCATAGCTCCTTAATATCATCTAATAGTTCTTACTTAGATAATATTACTCACGTTCAAAATGGTAATAATTCGTTTTCTCATCTCGATAGTAATTCAAGTTTTTAAACCCGTTCTCTGGATATCCAACCAGTACAGTAAAATTCAAGAGTAACGGATTTTCAAGGTCCTTCGAGAAATTTTACGGAAAATAGCCCTATCTTAAATAATCATTCAGCTAATCACTCTGTTCAGTCAGTAAAAATAGTCATATACTTTTAGGTACTGCAAAAGTAACCTTACGTGGTAAAAACGCTAATTTCTGCATCGCGAAAATTCTTTTGGGCATAGGATCCCAAAATTCATTTAGTGTAGAGCAGCTTGTGAACAAGTTACAATTAAATACGTATAATAAGTCAGTACATACGTATATTGGTATAGGAGGAAATGGCTCGACTTGTACTAAAATGCCAGATATAACCATATTTTCCAATTATGATCGTCAAAAAAGTTTTCATTTTTCAGCAGTTGTATTACCCGAGATTACTTGTGCTCTCCCTCAATCAAAAATACCTGTCAAAAAATTAAATATTCAGGAACAATTCTTTCTAGCAGACGACGAATTTTTTAAGCCTTCTGAAATTGACATTATAATTGGTATGGATCTTTATTACGATATTATTTTACCAAACTTTGTTAGCTTTGGCAAACACCTTCCAGTCTTACAAGAGTCTTATTTAGGGTTCGTGGTAGCTGTAGTGTTGCCCAAATGCAAAGCCAAGACGAGACTTAGAGAGTCTTGGTCTTGGTCTTGCACCAATACACCTGGTGTTTTTCTTGGTCTTGGTCTTGCACCAATACACCTGGTCTTTTTCTTGGTCTTGGTATTGCACTCCCGGTCTTGGTCTTGGTCTTGGTCTTGGTCTGGCAGTAAGAGTCTTGCAAGTCTCGCAGTTACCCACTAGTATATTGCTATTTATTAAACTTTACTTTAGATCTTAGAACAACGTAACAGTATAGGTACATTTTCAGCTTGACTTAACACACAGGGTGAGGCAGATAACCTTCCTATTAGAAATATCTCGAGAACTAAAGACAACAGAATCATGAAAATTGGAGAAAAGGGGTTTTGAGGAGTGATCTTCATTATCCAAGTTATAGAGGCTGATATAATTGTGAGGTATACCTAGATTATGAATCTCTTCTACTATTTTGTTTATTTTCACACTATAATAAGCTTACTGAAAGTTTATAGGTATGCATAACATAGAACTCTATGTCGTATTCATAAGATTTTTCTTGAATCGTTCTCAGTAAGAATATATTGTCTGTAGTGGCTCTATTGATGCTAAGTCTTCTCTCTCCTCTTTTATGGTGTTGAATCGTGGACCTTGAATGAAAATATTTATGTGCAGAAGATTAGAATAATTTGAGATGTGGCCATATCGTAGAATTCTTAAAATCCCATGTACTGACTGGTTCACAAATGAGGAGATCCTCAGCAGAATGAAGAAAAACCTCGAACCATCAAATCTCGAAAGTTAGAATACTTTGAAAACGTTATGCGAAATGAATCCAGATATGCCCTCCTACAAGCGATCCTGTAAGGAAAGATATTTGGAAAGCGAGATCCAGCAAGAAGAAGGACGAACCTGGATCAACACAACATCTGTGCAGCTTTTCCGCGCTGCTGCAGATAAAATAAAGATTGCGATGATGATCGCCAACATTCGTCACGGATGGGCACGTCGAGAAGAAGAAGAGGTGGCTGTATTTGTTCTGAATACATTTTAATAATCATCAATTATACTCTGGGAGTATTCTCGGAGTAACAATTTATTATTCTAGATAATACCAGAAAGAATTTTGTATATTACATTTTATTTATTCACGTTTTTTGAGAAAATTGTTTTATTAGGTGTTTGTTCTTCTAATATGCTGTTTAACCTTTTAAGATTTTAAAACAACCTATTTTTAGCTAAATAAAAATAATATGGAGGTATTAAAGCAATATCTCACACTATATTTTCAAAATTATAGTGGATAAAGGTATTATGTCCAAAATCGCATTTGGACATAATGCCTTTATCTATGTGAAATGTGTAAATATGGAGAATTTTTTTAACAATTTTGAAGATCTGCTGAATAACCTCTATTTATGCAAAAAGCAAACAAACAGTTCACATGAAAAGGTTAATTTGCGTGTTAATGTAAAATGGATACAGTGGACGAATTTGACTTATATCTCTGTATGACATACTTTAATGGCTATATGACATTTCAGCAAGTATATTTAAGAAAAAAAAGGGACGGAACATCTGACCAGAACTGAATATAGACCAAGAATACTGGAAAATAAAATTGGTGGTTTAAGTTTGGAAAAACTGAAAAATTTAAGAGACCGAATAAAATGTGTTCCCGAAGAGTATACATGGTTTTATGAAAACATGATAGAGGAAACTAAAGATAATCCCAAACAGAAAATAAGAACTTACTAAAAGATATGTTATTCTTAATTTTACATTTTGTATTGTATTTTTTTGAAAATAAATGCTCATTTTTGATATTTAACTGTTTTATCCGCTTAACCCTAACATTTTAAATTATCTTTACTATGTGGATAACGGTAATATTTTATGCCCACAAAATTTGAAATATTTGGCTTAAGGTAACTTTTTTTTAAATTCGATTTAAAATGTAAAAAAGTACCTTCAGATACTCGTTTAAAAAAGTGTAGCAATGCAAATTAATAAAATAAATAATTAACTTGGAACAAAAGACACTAAAATGCTCATTACTCAAAAACACTATTTTGTGGCATATTATGACCTTTATCCACTTATGTCTTCATTTATTTTAGCAATGTAATTGACGTTTTCTGCCAGTTGATAAAAATGTATTTTTTCGTCAATAACCAATCAAATATGCAAAAAGAAATTAAATCAAAAATAAAAACGTTTTGTTAATAAACGTTGAAGCGATTATAACTGCTCGTAAAAAGTTAGGGATATAGAAAATTATGCTCATTTTCATAGTTGATTGTTTCGTGAACAGATTAATGGATTCTGCTATTTTTTATATTTTCGATTTTTTTTTTTAGTATTTACACAGTTGTGCAAACGTTTACTCAAACTTCTTTTTTGTGCTTATACCAGGTCGAAGAACTTAAATGTTTCTCTTATGTTAAGTTTGAGACACCCTGTACGGAGGACGAGGTACAAATGTGAGTATACATCGGAATCGTATTTTAGTCTTATGTTTTGTGGACATTTTGTTTTTTGAATGTCCCTGATGTTTTTAGAAACAAAGAAAATAGGTGGTTTTAATCTTTAACATGTGTTTTAACTGAAACAAAACTAAATTAACAATAAAAAATAACAGTTAACAAAACTTTAAAAACAGAAAAGAACATAAGGAAAACAGTTCTTATGGACACCTAAAAAAGTTATTTGTCGACCAGGAAGGCCGATGTCAGATTATGCGTTTTGACCGGATGCGTTTCCGCCGCATCCGGTCAAAACGCATAGTGTGACAGATCGGTCCAGTTGCGTTGCAAACGGATGCGTTTTGAGTCACCGGTACGCGCTTACAAACTGCACCAGACTAAACGCATAGTGTGACAGGTCAGTCCAGTTGCGTTGGAAACGGATGCATTTTCACCGCATCCGGTCAAAACGCATAATGTGGCATCGGCCTAAGCGGTATGCACACGCGACCTAAGAGAGACGAGATTGATAATTTCATTGATAATACCTAAGTACAGATTTGGTGTCTACGTGGAGGCTGTTTCAAGGCTGTCATTTTCAAGGCTTAAAAACTCGATTAAAAATTACTATTATTAAATTCAAAAAGTGACCTAATCAAGTTTCAAACCCCTTCTTTAAGGTCCTGAAGAGATTTTTGTCATTATTTTATTATCAAGCTGCTATTTTTAATTATTAACAATTAGCGCTATAGTTCAGAATGTATCGTCGCCCCCTTTAGTGAAATTATTCCGATTCGATTTTTTTACACAAACTTACTCTAAAAAAGGTCCTTATAGCATATCGACAGGGTGCCAGGCAGTGCCGTGGTCGAAAAACAATTTTTTTAAAGACTTTTTTTGGTAATTTGGGACATTCTGAGCAAAAAAGGTCTCTTGTGATTTTTCTCTAAAATTGATTGTCGAGTTTTACGCGATTTAAAATTTGAAAAATGCGAAAACGGCCATATAACTCGACAACAATCAATTTTAGAAAAAAATTATAAGAGACCTTTTTTGCTCAAAATAACCCAAATTATCTAAAAAAAATCGTTCCCAATAAAAAAATTATTTTTTTGAATTTGTTTAAAAAACGCTGTTTGTTTAAACAATTTTTCGACAACGGCACCGCCCGGCACCCTGTGGATGTGTTATAAGGACCTCTTTGTGAGTAACTTTGTGCAAAGAAATCTAATCGAAATAGTCTCGCTAACGTGAGTGACGATAGCAGCTTTGTAATAAAATAATGACAAAAATCTCTTCAGGACCTTGAACAAGGGGTTTGAAACTTGATTTGGTCACTTTTTGAATGTCATAATAATAATTTTTAATCTAGTTATAAAGCCTTGGAAATGTCCATTGTGGCTTTTTTCAAATTTTTAATCGCATATAACTCGAAAAAAGGTCACTCTTTTTGCTCACAATGATCCAACTTATCCAAAAAACTATTGTTCGAAATGAAAAAGTTAATTTTTGTGAATTTGTTAAAAAAAATGTTTAAAGAATTTTTCGACCACGGCACCGCGAGGCACCTTGTGGATATATTATAAGGACCTCTTTTTGAGTAAGTTTGTGCAAAAAAATCGAATCGGAATAATTTCCCTAGCGGGGGCGATGATACTGCCCGGTCTAATAAGATATGGCCTCCTCACGCATCGCATGTCGTCAGTTAAAACACATAATATAGTGTAAAACCGTCTAGGTAATTTCTTTGTTATTAAAGATATCAGAGAAATTAAAAAAATTAAGTACAGTGGAACCCCGATAAGTCGGCCCCCGATAACCCGGAAGTCCGGCTAACCCGGACCGATTTTCATCAGATAAACATTTTGATTTTCAATATTTTGTATTTTGACAACGACCCGATTTGGGCGTCGAAACGTTAATAAAATAATTTTTCAATTTAATTGTGGCTTATTTCCCATCAAAATAGTTAATTATCAGACAAACCTTTCAACAATAAAAATATATGTAATATAATATTTGAGAGATAATGTGTATGTGTGTAATTTGAACTATACGATAGTCGATAGTAAAAATGACTCATAGCACACGCCGCAGAAACAACAGGCACCTGTCTGTAGTACCTATTCCTTTTTATTTCAAACTGTCTTAGCATTGTTTAGGAAAGACTATTTAAAAAATTCTTTTATAAACAATGGTCTTTAGTTTTCACTGTTCTTAAATAACATTACATCGTTGTGACTGTATTGTGTGTCTTGTATTTTTCGCTTCCGTTTGCTTACGTTTGTGTTTGGTGTTTTTTTTTTCAGTAATTTTGATGTGTAGGTACTGTGCATATTTATAAATATATTTCATGTTATTTCAATTCTAACGGAGTTTATCTGTAAGTATACCGTATTTTATTAATTTTTACCATATTCTCCGGCTATCTCGGATTTTCGATAACCCGGATCGGCCGCGGTCCCGATTAATCCTAGTTATCGAGGTTCCACTGTACTTGCAAAATAAGAGACTACAGCATAATATCGATGTCTACCCACCTTTGGGCATTTTTGTCCCTACAATGTGTCTCAAAATTTTTTTTTGGTTAAAAAACATGTTAATCTACAAAACCGTCTATTTTTTTTGTAAAGGTGTCAGGGACATTTAAGAAACAAAATGTTCACAAAACATACGACTGCAATACGATTTCGATCTATACTACTACAGGGTATAGTAGTATATCGATGTATCACTACTTCCTCCCTACAGGGTGTCTCAAACTTAACATAAGAAAAAGCTTTCTTTTTTTCCACCTGGTATAAGTACAAAAAAGAAGTTTGAGTAAAATATTGCACGACTGTGTAAATACTAAAAAAAAAATCTGAAATAATGAAAAAAAAATAGCGGAATCCGTTTATCTGTTCACGAAAAAATCAACTATGAAAATATGCATAATTTTTTATATCCCTAACTTTTACCGAGCAGTTTATTATGTGCGTTACAAAGAGCCGAATACCGACTCTGACATATAGCATCATGACCAACAAATAATTAAAATTCACGTTTGTTCCCTTCGCGAATAACCGCACTGAAAATATTACTGTGCAGAATTCGCTCGAGAATTAATTAAAAGTCCCAATCGAATAATTACTAATTACAAGTTCGAATTTCAAAATGATTTTCGACGAATTATTTCAAATTTTTATTTCGCGGTTCATCACATCTTTACCATTTTCCTGTTAACTCAGAAATAGAGATACGCCTTATTTACTATATTTTTTAAAAAATATAACTTGAATAATTCCGTGGATGGCGTGAATATAATATCTAACAATAAAAAACTGAAAACGTTTGTTTTCTATACTTCCACAAAATTTATTATATCTAAGTGACTACAGCTGTTTCGGCGGAGTGCCTTTCTCAAGTGAGAAAGGCACTCCGCCGAAACAGCTGTAGTCACTTAGATATAATAAATTTTGTGGAAGTATAGAAAACAAACGTTTTCAGTTTTTTATTGTTAGATAAAATGAACTTCCATCAAGTAACGGTCGAATCCATCAATTATGAATATAATATGTTGACATGTCTAAAAACACAGTTTTTCAGGGCATTGATTTTAATTTTTGACAATTAGGTGTAAAAAAGATTATTAACTTTTTTTAGTTTAGTGTCGTAAATATAAGTATGTAATATTAGTCGATTTTTCCAAATCTGGAAAAAAGTGGCATTTCCTTTGGTTATTTTTATAAAAATCAGACTTGTCACATTGTTTACCTAGTACTTGTCAAATTATTCACCATAAGCAACTTACTCTGATTCAAATAAATCTGATGAAATTGAGTAATTTTACAGCCAATTAAAAATGGTTGGAATATTTATTTCAGAAACTAACAGGAACGAAACATAAAATAGATTAGATAGTAATTAAAATAAAAAAAGAGTCTTCTTTGTCAAAAACAAATAAAATTAAAAACAATAATCGTTTTTGTTATTATTTAATGCTCCCTTCATCTGCATTGTCATTGCCGATATTATGTGGATCTCTTTCGTCAATATCGGGAACTGTTGATTTGGTTTCAGTTGTTTTTATATTTGAATAGAAGTCTTGGAACAAAGGATCTATAAGATGCAAAATATCCAGAAGATCTTTTTTCTTTTCTTTGCTTATTGGTAAAGGTTCTTTCGTTATTACGTTTAAGTGAAAGAAGTGTGTAGGTTTTCCTCTTTTTTGAAAGTAAGACAATTATAGGGGGTATTATCTTCGATATTATCTTTAAAATGAATTTCGCCAACGCATTTTTGATACATACATACATACAAAATCGGTTGCCTCTTTTACCATTAGGTGTCGAGGATTCCTCCTTTATATAATACTTTCTGCAAATTTACGCCACTTCTTCCTATCTGCTGCTAAAACTTTTGCTTCTTGCCACGATGTTCCTCTTTTCTTGAGTATTTCGTTTACACTAGTGTTCCAGCTTTTCCTTGGTCTGCCCCTCGTGATTTTACCCACTGCTTTGGCCTCCCATGTCATTTTCACTTGTCTCTCACCACTCATTCTTATCATGTGTCCAGCCCATTTTAACTTCTTTTCTTCAACTTTTTCGTTGAGCGATTTTACCTGTAATTCATGTCTTATACCTTCGTTTCTTCTTTTGTCTAATCTTCTTGCTCCCACCACTTTTCTTAAGTATCTCCTTTCTGTAGCTTGTAATCTTTTTCTTTGTCTGTCATTAAGTACCCAGTTTTCTGCCCCATATATTGTAATTGGCATATATACAGTTTTATATACTGTCATTTTGGTTTTCCTCGTCATTTTAAACTCGTATGAACAATTTTAAATGGGTTTTTTATCTTGCATGATCTAACCAGTTGAATACAATCATGAACATGGTTAATTCTCATTTGTGTTTTTTTTTTAGTTCTCTCAATAAGAGCGTGATCAGAGTCACATTTCATGTGACTATGACCACTAAGGAGAAATTTGTGATTAATAACTTCTAAAGTTGGGTGCTTATCTAATAAAAATGTAAACATCATTGCCACGATGTTATTTTTATTCTGCCAACCGCAAGTATCTGAAAAGAATGTAATTTCTTTGACAACTGGTGGAAAATAATTTAAACAAAATTGCCACAGACAGCATGCGATTTGATTTGCACCACGTGCCTCAATTGTCTCATCCCACATGTAATACATAGCTTCATCCGTTGCCAAGTCGCGAACCGTTAAATTAAAGGTCCAAAGCTGCCTCTTGTAAACGGCAAATGAGGTTTGTAAAAGTGGTGTGGGTAGACACTGTTGGAGGTCAAACGCACAAGCCCGAAACGAGGAATCTTCTTGAGCTCTTGCTTTACTGGCGCGTTTTGCAGAATTTGCCTTTTCAGTCTGCAAATTATGCTTAGATAATTTAATTTTTAATCTCCATTTTCCTCAGTTAACTTCGTCTGCATCGTTATCATATCACACGTATGACACGTGTTTTTAATGGTTTTTTAAGTATGACAGTTTAAGTCGTGAAAACAATTTGAGTACAGTTTTAAAGAAACCAGCTGTAAGTATGTTTCTTTATACAGTCGAACCCGCTTAATGGAATAGTCTTCGTGCCAAGCAAATGTATCCTTATAACCGAGATATTCTTATAACCGATCATTTGTGACTAGTAGAAACGTTTCGAGACCGTAAATTTCTATTCCTTTAAGTCTGTACTAAATCAACGCTATAACCATAACATACGACATACATTTTCCACTAAGAATAATATTTTCTTCTTCCAGAAATTCCTCATCATTACGTGGTACACAAACTTTTTTGGCATTTTTGTGCAATTCTCTTAAAAATTGTACCCGCTTCGCCATCGTAACAGAGGTAACTGATGTTGTCAACATTAACATGTGTGATTAACTGAACAACTGAACAGCAGCAAACAGAAAACCGTTTAACTGTATGTACATTGTACATCGCGTGATCCACGCATCCCAATATTGAAGGCGGGGAATGTACAAATCGTGCATCTCATTTTATCAACTTAAGATCATATTGTACCCAAAATGACAAGTCGAGATATCAAAATACATAATAGTCAGAAAAAGGACGTCAAGCTTCACATAACAAGTTATAAATTTATTATTACAAAAAGAGGAGCAGGAACAACTGAATAAGTCGAGGTGTCATATTAGATTCTGATATAGTCGCATTCTAACAAGTGTAACATCACAAAATGAGTTATAAAAATACGTAAAGGAATCTAAAGTAAAAATTATGTCAACAACTCGACTGGTCACATTTAAATTTTGTTTTATCAATTTGATATCTTTAGATATTAGATATATCGCAGCTTTTAAAGAGTTGTCAGTGGAGGTATCCGAATTGCGTCCAAAATTTTGAGGGATTTTCAGGTAATATCGCTAATGTGTTTTGTATGGTCAATTGCGTTCCATTTCTAACAATAAAATTTAATCCTACACAGTATTACCTGGGTTTACAGGGTTTACCTAATTAGTTTCTTAGTAAAAATAAAAGAAAGTGGAGGTTTGATAGGGTGGAATTTTTAAAATTGCAGTTTATTTCCAAACAGTAAAGAGTGAACTTAGACAATCGCACCGCGCAATGGATTTTGAAATGATATTAAGTGAATCATTATTCGAATTATTAAAGAAAAAATGTCAAGATTTGGGATGCAATTTAAATCCAACGAAAATAGTGATTGATTACGAATTAGGTATCCACTCCAGCGTGCGAGAAGTTTTTCCGGAAGCAAATGTTGTTGGTTGTCGATTTCATTTGCTCAAGCTTGGTAAGTAATACGTATAGCAATGTAACTGGCAAATAGTTGATTGTTAAGAAAAACTTGAGTTATGACGTCATCATATTTTTTTGATGTTAAACTAAACATTTCAATATGTTTATTTCAAACTTCACTGTAATTTCTTTTTTCAAATATTTATTTTTTCAATTTTTTTTTACAAAAAACAGCATTTGATATAAGTTAAAACAGGAATTGTAGGTAAAATATCTCCAAAAAAATTTATTTTTTGACATAAAAAAAAATGTCGTCATAACCTCTGTCAAAAAATTGGCTCCTAAATATTCTTATTATTTTTTAAAGATGTATTTTTTTATAAAATTTGACCTGTTTCAAACTTTTTCTTGACCTGTTTCAAACTTTCTGAAATAAAGAATTTATTCTATAATCTTGTTACAGGTGGCGTGAAGTACAAAATGTGGGGTTGAGTTCTGAGTATAAGAACGAGAACTCAGATATAGGTAAATGGCTGAAGCATATTTTTGGCCTAATGTATCTTCCTCCGAGCCAAGTTGGAGATTGTTTTGTGGAAGATTTTATGCCTGAAAAACCAGATGATCATCGAGTTGACGCATTTGCAAACTATCTAGTTGAAACGTATATCGAAGAGGACTCCACATTTTCTCCACAAATTTGGGCAAAGAATAACGCATTTATATATAGGACAACTAATTCTTGTGAGTGATTTCATTCAAAATTTAAAAAATTATTGTTTGTCTCCACATCCTAATATTTTTTTGTTTGTTGAAACATTTAAGCGCATTCAAACCGATTCTTATATAAAAATAAATTCTGTTACACAAAATATTTCTAGAAATGTAGATAAAGGTACCTCCAGCAAATATATTTTTCTCGAACAGAAAATTAACCAGTATAACAGGGGTGAAATTTCAAGATACAATTTCGTTAAATGTGTTAGTTATAAATTCGGTGCTTTTTAATATAATATATTATATAAAAATAAACTGTTAGTTGATATTACGTTTATTATATTTCCCTGCTTACCTAATATTTATTAAGCTATCCTGTGACCGCAATTGGTTTGGCTAATTAAGAAATGAAACGCAATTCGGACTAGACGTTATCGGTGGCCAGGTAAGCAAAATATTTGGGACGCAATTCAACAAGGCAAATAGACGATAGTCAGGACGATAGTCAAAAAATTATAATTTTAAAATCGAATAACTTTTGTATTTTACATGTTTTTCTAATTCTGTAAATAAAGCAGTTTACAGGGGGTCAAAATATAGTGAATAACCCTGTACATTAGTGTACATGGTATTGTTTTTGGGCAGGAGCATTTTTACAATATTTTTTAATCCGGACCTGGATTTTCTATAATTATAGACAAATTCATTGATTGGGCACCTTAAAGAATATTCGAGTGCCCAATATAAAATAACTATACAGTGTGGATCAAAAGTTATGATCCAAAATAAGAAAATGACAAAATAAATAAAATATCCAGTAACTTTGTTATTAATTAAGTACGACCCATTAAGTATGGTATTTTTGAGACCACCTAAGTGTCCCCGTTCTACAGTTGACGTATATTACTTTCCCAATGAATCACCCTGTATAATCGAGTGTAATTGTCGTATTCTTGTCTTTCCTTTGTGCCTTTCCTATTGTGGCTTAATGCTAAATAAACATAACATTTAAAATACCTTGCAGTCTGCAAACTTTTCCGTTCGTCATATTTAATCTGATTAAATTTTTAATCACACCAGCTCTTCTTGGATCCAGTGCCTTTTGATCTTTTGAACTCCTTCTGTTTTTAACGGTTTACACAAATGAAATAAAATGCTGTAAATAACCTTGTTCCCATTTATGTATAATGTATACCTACTTTAAATTAATTTCTATACTACCTTTCCCTCTGTTCAGTTCCTTACAAGAACGTTGGGTTTGTTAAAAATCTTCTTAACCTTTACAAAGAAAGCAGTCACCCTAAAGTTTTTCCGTATAAGCCAATGTATACACTCTCGTACCTACAAACTTTTTAGTTGTGAGATATGCGATTCAAGATCAACCTCAATCTTTTTACGCCAACTCTAAACTCTATAGGAATCTTGCAAATCCAAAAACTACTTGAAACTAATTCAAGGATTTTTGAAGTTTAAAAAGTTTAACGGCGTAAGTCAAATGTTTGAACGGACTTTCAATATAAAATTTTGGTTCGTTATCACTTTTTAAAAATTTAATAAGCTCAGAAGTTTCTTAATGAATATAAATATAAACATGGAATTTTGGTGATTCTGAGCACGTTAAAAATACGACGAAAATATATTAAAATTATTTTTAAACAACGCAGACAAAAATGTAAAATTGAAGTTAGGCAACAGCTGACCTATATATTTCATTTTATAAAAGAGTTAAACGATTTTTACAATAATTCATATTGAAGAACTTATCTAATATGCAACAACGAATTTCCTACAATTAGCACGATAATTATTACCGTTATTCTTTTATGATCCCAATTAAGGGTTTTAACAGCACCTTATCGGGCCGTTATAGAAAGCTCTCAACATATTTTTGAATTATTATTTCATTACTATTTTCGTGTAACTGCCAACTAACCGTAGTTGGCTGTTTCCTGCAGGTCAACGATCATGTGGGTGTAGTTTGGAGTTTTAGAGCAAAGACTTACTACTGTTCCCGGAAAGTTAAATCTTTAACCGTCGACAATATCTCGTTTAACTTCGTCCCTTTCAAGCCAGCCTAAAATAGTATTCAAGCATGTTTAAAAAAGAATGGAAAATCCGAGTTAATGAGACCAAATCAATCCATATTACCTTTACACTAAGAAGAGGTATATGCCCAGCAGTGTTATTAAATGATTACTCAGAGAAATGAAGTAAAATATTTAGGTTTATATCTTGACAGAAGATTAACATGGAGAACACGACATATATTTACACAACGAAAACTATTTGGACTCAAACTGAGATAACTTTACCGGCTTATTGGCAGGAAGCCACAATTAAATCTAACAAATAAGATCTTAATATATTATAAAACTGTACTGAAGCCAATATGGACGTATGGCATTCAATTATGGGATTCTGCTAGCAACACAAACTTAGAAATCGTACAAAGATTCCAGAACAGATGTCTTTGAATAATATAATAACCAATGCTATGTGGTATGTTTCAAACAACATAATAGAAAAATACCTCCAAGTTCAATCCTTAAAAACTGAATTCACAAAGTACAGTGAAAAATACAGAATAAAAACTAGTGCTCACTCTAATGACTTAGTGCGCGAACTGTTTAATGTCAACGACGAAGTGCGTCGACTAAAGCGTTTTAAGCCTATAGACTTAATAAATAAATTTAAATAAAGTTAGTTAAATATGTACCATTACATTATTAACTTTGTTAATTATATATTAAAGGAAGCCTCTCACTGAAGAGAATCCCTACATGTCATTTTCTAATAACTGTCATAAAATTTACTTATTGTTATAAGTGATAAGAGATTGTAAATGAAATAAAGCTAAATAAAAAAGCTTCATCCTTTTAGGGATCTAATATGTAATTTAAACATACCTTCCTAGTCTAGTCCCCAGCTAGGTCACCGTGGCCTTTTCAATTCATATGGGAAAACTCAACGGTCTCTTATGGATTTTTGACTGCTGATTACGAATTTCGAGGGTGGATTTTGATCTGGGTGGTCAAAAAAATGTTATAAACAATTCAATTGCTTATAAATTGTTCGTAAGGCTCTAGCTTGTAAAGTAAAAGAGATAAAGAAAATTTTTCAGGTAAAATTTGTTCCTTAATAAAAAGCAAAGAAAACAGCGTCCACTAAACTTAAATCCAATAATTAGAATCAAGATATTTTAAAATTAGTGCAAATTGCAAATTGCAAAATAAGTATGCAAATGAGTTTAGAAAGTCTCATTTTAAAGATTAATTTATATGTGCTTTCAAACAGAGTTTATTAAATTACTTTATCGTTATTTGTTTAAAGTTATGCCCATTTGAAGTTATAATTTTCTTAAAACATTTGTACATTAATTTTTTTATAAGGGTTTTAAGTAAATTTAAGCAATAAACATTTATACTATATGTAACATTAATGATAGAAGAACTCAAAAAGGAATATTTTGAGCTTACTAAAATGTTCGTTTGACCATCCGGCGATCTCCAAGTGCCCTTATATGTCTCCTTTCTCTGTAAGTAGGTACTTTTTATTAAGGTTTTTTTCCTTTGCAAAATCGCTGAGCATATGTCCATTTTGATTCGTTGTTTAATGCAAGCTGTATTTTCCAATAGTAGGCATAAATATATCCTCTCTATCTATTTTGGCATTGGTATCTCCAAGAAGTACTTTGAGATCATACTTGGGGATGTTTTCATATACTTGGTCCAGTAGGTTATAAAATTCTTCCTTTACTTCTATTTCTTTTTCTCCAGAAGGAGCTTGAATATTTACAAATGAATTTTTTTTGTAATTTTCCCTTTAATCTAAGAACACAACATTTTAATTGCTTATAAATTGTTCATAAGGCTCTAGCTTGTAAAGTAAAAGAGATAAAGAAAAATTTTCAGACAAAATTTGTTCCTTAATAAAAAGCAACGAAAACAGCGTCCACTAACTTAAATCCAATAATTAGAATCAAGATATTTTTAAATTAGTGCAAATTGCAAATTGCAAAATAAGTATTTTTAGAAGCTTTTTCGATCGTAACTCAACTTCTACATAGGCAAATGAGTTTAGAATGTCTCATTTTAAAGATTAATTCAAATACTTTCAAACAAAGTTTATTAAATTATTTTATCGTTATTTGCTTAAAGTTATACCCGTTTGAAATTTTAATTTTTTTAAAACATTTGTACATTAACTTGTTTATAAGGGTTTTAAATAAATTTGAGCAATAAACAATTATACTATATTTAACAGTAACGATAGAAGAACCCAAAAGGAATATTTTGAGCTTAGTAAAATGTTCGTAGATTTATTTTTGGCCAAGAAATAGATACATAAAAAAAGCGCGCTCTGCGCGCAGTTATTTGTTATCTCCATTTTTCATTTTTGAAGTTTGTCCAATACCAAATATTCAGAATTATTATCCGATATTGAACAGTATATTTTTATCACCCCGTACATCACAAGAGCCAATTGTTTAATTGTTGCAATTTATAAACCATATTTTGGCCATGGACATAATTTTAGCTGACTAAATAAAAACCTTTGTTCTTTTGTCGTGTGGGCTATGACCCAATTCATGTTGCCAACAAGAGATAATACATTTTAGAATCATTCTCAAGAATCACTTCAACGAGGCCAGAACTTCATTCACTAGAATCAATATGTAGGTAGCATCAAATAGAGTCTTCAACTAATTCGCGTACAAGCAACATACCAGTACATCAAACGGTTTCTCGGTGTTGTAGGGTTTACTACCTGGTGTCAGTCGATATCAATAAAATTTCTAAGTGCTATTTGTGTTTCAATAAACTGAAGATCATTCTCCACTGAGCCCGAAGATTAGACAAGTTCCTAATATAATTGTAGCGTATAATTCTTATAATTAAATCATCATAAAGTACCACGCATCATCTTTCATTCTATTTACATTTTCTTCGCATTTTTGTACTAAATGAGAAAAAAACACATGAAAAACTGAGATTTCAGAAACATAACTTAACACGTTCGGTGTCCATGACGCACGAGTAGCGTCACGAAGGTTTTATCAAAGGTACCGATGATGCATAAGTGGCGTCAGTAGTACTTTGTTACTAAATGAATGATTTAAGTACGTGGTACCAGCCAGGTGGCGCTTGTTCAAGATGGACACCGAACGAGTTAAAAAAGCAAGTCATTCTTATTTATTTATACTATTTTTACTAACATTTTCTCTCAGGCATCTGCTTCAAGACTTACAGGGAAATATCAGCTTTTTTACATCTACAGTCCCTGCTCAATTTATTAGACTCACCCGAAATATCAGTTTTTTTTAATTCAAGCATCTTCAAGTATCTTCAAAGTGATACAGAACTGCTAAATGGTTTAAATAACAATTACTTAATAATCATGCTACATAATTAAGCTAAAAATGGTAAATTTTTTTATGGAATTGTGAAAACTTAATTGATGGCAATAGAATTGACTAAAAGTGTGCAATGAGTCGACTTTTTTCAAATTTAGTTTTTTAGTTAAATTAGTGATTGGTGTTCAATTTTCGTAAAATTTGCAGTGGTGAGTATTAATATTGTTCTAATGTTGTTCTATGTGAACGTTAGTTTTTAATTTTTGTAATTTATTTCAAGATATTAATAGAAATGTTTTAATTTTTGAAAGACTTCGATTGGAATTTTTTCATATGGGTGATTGTAACAATCTTTTTGTTGAGCAAACCTCTTCTGTTACTACTCTTTTAGAAAATATCGCATGTTGTCAAAAAGAAATAGCAAAAGAATGCGGAGTATCTTGATATTCAGTTCGAAGGTTGAGTCAAAAACCTAAAGGGAAACATCATGTTCATCAATTTGGAGGGGTTGGTATTGGCAGAAAGATTTCAGTCACTCCTAGAGGGCAACGATTTGTAATGAATTTGGCTGGAAAACACAGAAGAGTTATTCATAGCGATATAAGGAATAAATTGGAAGAAGCATAGTGTTCAATTTCGGAGTCCACTTTACGCCAAAATTTGTACAGTATGAGATTCAAATGTCATAGGCCAGTTAAGGAACCAAAACCATCACCACATATGCTCAAGAAACGCTTAGTTTCGACCAATTTGCATGACTATATTTAAATGCATGACATTAATATTATATGACTATAAAATATTAATGCAAATTGGCCCAAACTAAGCCTTTTTGAGCATTTATGGTGATAGTTGGTTGTTTAGATATTTCCTTAACTGGTCTATGACATTTGAATCCCATACTGTACAAATTTCGGCGTACATTGGACTTCGATACTGAACACTCTGATTCTTCCAATTCTTTCCGTATATCGCTATATGGGTGACTCTTCTGTGTTATACAGCCAAATTTATTAAAAATCGTTGCCCTCTGGGAGTGACTGAAATATTTCTGCCATACCAACCCCTCCAAAACGATGTAACATCATGTTTCCCTTTAGGTTTTTGACTCCACCTTCTAACTAAAGATTAAAATATACTGCATGTTTTTGCTATTTCTTTTTGAAAACATGCAATATTTTCTAAAAGAGCAGCAACAGAAGAGATTTGCTCAACAAAAAAAGAATGTGTGTGTACTTTGTACGCACGTAAGAAGTTATACTTCTATTATATTTTATAATTTCAACGAAATAAATATACTTAACAGTTACAATACCAAAAATCAACAATAATTACCAAAAAATTATCCAAAACTTAACAATACCAAAAAAAATGAATATGAATATGAATCATCCGGGATTCGAACCCGCGATCTCTCGATCTCTGGTCCAATGCTATACCAACCGAGCTATGAAGCCCCGTGCTATTGACGTATCGGATATAATTACACATCACGGTGACAAATAGATCAAAGTGAAGTATAAAAATAGATATTTTATTATCTTACGTCCGAGGAAGACAAATCTAAAGACACAAAAATTAAAAGAAATAATACATTTACTAAGAACACTATACTAAGAACATTTACTAAGAATCTATAAAGCAGCAATTAGATCTATATTGACATACACGTCGGAGACAAGACCTGACACATCTCAAACGAGACGACTACTAGAAACAACAGATATGAAAATACTCCTACGAATATCAGGGAAAAGTCTGTTGGATAGGGAGAGAAACGAAAACATAAGAAGATCATGCAATGTAGAAGACATAAATGGATGGGTGACAAAACGGAAACAGGAGTGGAACGAACACATTAGTAGAATGGCAGAGGATAGGATATTACGAATAGCACGAGATAAGTCACCAAATGGACGAAGAAGTATTGGCAGACCAAGAAAAATATGGTACGGTAACTTAAACAATTTAGGAGGCTAATATTGAAGAAGAAAGAGGCTTTAAAGCCTACATAAAAAAAGAAAGAAGCAGAAGATTAATAACACTAATATATTCTGTTAATAACTTATTTGCGCTGATACATACATAATTTGAAATATTAGCAATGCGTCTATCCCTGTCCCTGACGCTCTGTGTCTGCGCATGGGCCAGGGAATAATAAAATTTCACCTCCGATCCTAAAGAAGTATAACTTCAAAAAATAAAAAAAAATAAATGTTTCCATTGGGGCTCGAACCCGCTTATTAGCGTAGTTAGTATTAAAATTCATTCACCTTAAACTTTTACCCACGGAGACCATGTGTCATCATGTGCGAAGATCAACTAACTAAACGGATTAAACTTTTGACGGTTCTGAATTTTACCAAATTATTTTGATTTTGAATTGAAAGAAATATTAGAATACAACAAAACATAGAGTAAAAAAACAATATATTAGGTGAATATTGATAGAAATTTTTATGGTAATCAAATTATGTAAATCAAAGCATTACATACTATTTTAGTAGGTTCTTTTTAAATTTTCCAAATAGGTAGGTCCTACCTATGAAATTTTTTATTAGGATACTGAAACATTTACAGTTATTACGTACCTGACGCTTTTAAAAACTATTTAAAAAGTCACTACAATATTATAAACTTGCATTTTTCTCTGCCATCACAACAATAAAAACTAATATACACAACATTAATTTGTTTATCCAAAATCTCCATATTGAACAATTATTGACAGATGATTTTAACACCCAATCAGATCCCGTATAACGTTTATACCATACTGTCTGTGTGCGCATGCGCGCAGAATTATGAAATTTTACTCTCAATCGCGCCTAAAGAAGTATAACTTCAAAAAGATTTTTACAATCACCCATATGAAAAAATTCCAATCGAAGATATTCATCTTTTAGAAATTAACATATTTCTATTAATGTCTTAAAATAAATTAAAAAAATTGAAAACTAACGTTCACATAGAACAATATTAACACTCACCACTTCAAATTTTACGAAAATTGAACACCAGTCACTAATTTAACTAAAAAACTAAAGTTGAAAAAAGTCGAGTCATTGCGCCCTGTTAGCCCATTCTATGGTCATGTATCAAGTTTTCACAATTCAATCAAAAACTTTCACCATTTTTAACTTAATTATTGTAGAACAATTATTAAGTAATTATTATTTAACCCATTCAGCAGTATCGTATGACTTTGAGCATACTTTTAAGGTGTTTCAAATGAAAAAAACTGATATTTCTAGGGTGAGTCTAATAAATTGAGCAGTATATAAGTTTTTAGAGCAATTGTTACACAGGTACTTCTTGGTACTAAGTCTACTGCTTGTTCTCGATCTTGATTAATGGTGTCGAATCCTGGACTGTAAATAAATTCGATTTAAATCGCCTTGAGGCTTTCTCAATGTGGTGCTATACAAAAATTTTAAAAGTTTCTTGGGTGGAGAAGATTCGAAACTCCACAATACTAGAGCGTCTCAGCAAGACTACTGAGTTTTTAAAAAGAATCAAGAAGAGAAAGCTGGAATATTTGGGACATGTAATGAGAGGTCCTAAATAAAAGTTGCTACAAAATATAATGCAAGGGTAAATACCAGGCAAACGCAGGCCGGGACTAAGAAGAACCACATGGCTAAAGAACTTACGAAATTGGTATAGAATTGATACAAGCATGCTATTTAGGGTGGCAGTGAATAAAATTAAGATAGCTATGACGGTAACCAACGTTCTGAAAGGACATGGTACATGAAGAAGAAGAAGAAGAAGAAGAACGAAGTCTGTTCTTGGAGGCACTAAAATTAAAACATTTTAGGGCTTCAGAGTCTTATCTATATGATATCCATAAGAAAGTGGATCGAGTTCTTTTGCAGCATCATCAAGGCACGTCAGTTGTGTCGTCCTTTATGGTGAGGACCTTCGAGGATGGTGTCCCCTTGTGAGGCGTGTTTTTATTTTTCGCTGAAGATTTTCTATATCCGATTTAGTCCATTGAACAATGCCAAATGAATAGCTATGCGCGGAATATGCGTAGGTGTTTAATGCCTTAAACAAATCTCTACTATTAAGGTGTGAACGAAGCAGCTGTTTTACCCTTCGGATAAACTCCGTAGTTATCTCAGTTTTCATTTTCTTATGGTCAATTTTCCGCGCTTGCGTTACTCCGAGATATTTAGACATATTGTTTTCACCCATGGCCTCAATGTTCTGACCATTTTGAATATCGAATCCTCAGGGCTGTACTTTTCCTCTGACTATATTTTAAATAGTTTTTCAATTTTTAACCCGCGAGTAGTCACGCCGTTAATAGAATCTCACATTTTATCCTTTTTCGCGATAACTTGATGAAAAATTGCCTCGAAGAAGGGTGTAGTAATGTGTAGGTATTTTTTTTCTTCTTCTTTTTGTGGAATTTATGTCTTTGGGAAGAGCCAGTTAGCTTTAATAATTGTTAGAAATAATACTTCTAACATAGCAAGTAAATAAAAATACTATAAAATGATTTTTTTTTTATAAATTCCTATTTAAATTCGTATTGTGAGATGAAATCTAACACGCGACTACTCCCGGGTTAAATAAAACCCCCTGTAACTCAGTAAGTAGCGATATTCTATTTAAGTGATTTGGGTTAAATCATATTACTTGAGCACAATAATCTACAGTTAAAATATTTCCAATTATGAATCAAACTCCCTGTATAGACCAGGGCGCATCTGTAAGAATATTAGTACATTTGGACGTTGAGAGGTGACTCAAATTTTTTTGCAGAAATTGCTTGAAAATAACTCAAATAATAATATTTGAGTTATACTCCCTCTCAAAAAGGTCCGGAACATGGTTTAAATAATCAAAATGTCAAAAAATGAAGGAAAATTTCGATTTTTTTCTTCGTTTTTTGATTATAACTTTAAAAGTATTCATTTCCGAGAAAACTTGTACTGACATAAAAGTTGACTAATTAAATTTACAACAATATGGAATTGGTTAAAAATTTAAAAAATAGTCACCCTTGTTGCAAAATAGCAATTATTGCGAAAAAACCATACAAAAACAAGTATTCGCATTTTACGTTTTTCAACCATTTATACTATGCTTAGGACCTTCATATTTCATTCACAAAAACTTTATGATGCAGTAAAATAATACTGTAAATTTAATTAAGATTGGTTAAATAGATTTTGCAAAATAAATTTTGAAATCCAGCTTTCGCAAAAAAAATTCATTTTTTCAAAATGTTACAGGATTAAAAATAAAGCAGATAACAAGTTGAAATTATTTTTACTTATAGAAGTGTACTGTACCTTTCATTTGCAATTTGCAAAACTAAAATCGATTAACTACCACGGCGTCAGGAATTTTTTTAAATAAACCTTAATTATTGGTGCTACGCGCAGGACAGCGGATAGTTTGCTCTGATTGGGCATTCCAATGACCTTTGGTAATGATTGATACATTTTAATTTTTATTATATTTCGATATAAATAAATAAATTTGTTTATTGCAAAATAAAAACACATACTTTATCCTTTGAAATAACACTTTTCTTAGCAAAAACTTTCTTTGTTGATATATTTTAACTTAGAGAATAAAAGTTTATTATTTTTAAACATATGCAATTGTTTAAACAATATTTCACTAAAATTAGTTTGATTTTTTTGGAATTAAAATATTAAAATACAACAAAATTTAGAGTAAGAAAATAATATATTAGATAAAGATTGGAAGAAATTTTGGTGGAAATCAACTTTCTATTGGAAATTTCTTTGGTGGAATTCTAAACCGCTGTCCGGCGCGAAGCACCAAAAATTAATGTTTATTTAAAAAATTTCCTGACGCCGTGGTAATTAATCGAGTTTAATTTTGCAAATTGCAAAGGAAAGGTACAGTACACCTCTATAAGCAAAAAAATATTCAACTTGCTACCTGCTTTATTTTCAGTCCTGCAACATTTAAAAGAAATGAATTTTTTTTGCGAAAGCTGGATTGCAAAATTTATTTTGCAAAATCTATTAAACCGATCTTAATGAAATTTACAGTGCTGTTTTACTCTATCATAAAGTTTTTCTGGACAAAATATGAAGGTCCTAAGTGTAGCATAAATGGTTGAAATACGTAAAATACGAATACTTGTTTTTGTATGTTTTTTCCGCAATTATTGCTATTTTGCAGCAAGGGTGACTATTTTTTAAATTTTCAACCAATTCTATATTATAGGAAATTTAATTACATAACTTTTATGTTAGTACAACTTTTCTCAGAAGTGAATAGTTTTAAAGTTATAATCAAAAAACCAATAAAAAAATCGAATTTTTCCTTTCATATTTTGACACTTTGATTATTTAAACAATGTTCCGGACCATTTTGAGTGGGAGGATAACTTAAATATTATTATTTGAGCTATTTTCAAGCAATTTCTGCAAAAAAATTTGAGTCACCTCTCAACGTCCATCTCAAAACAGATCCGCCCTGGACTAGTATATTTAAGAAGCGTTTCACTTACTTGAATATGTAGGTACTGTTGACATATCCAAAGAAGGGCACGGTGTACGTTAACATCCAGATGTTACCTCCACCACAGTCGTAATAAGGTTTTGACCATTTCCCGTCTTCATATCGTACTGAGAGAATTTCTTGAGGAATGCGATTTCCCATTGCTGTGTTGTTATGTCTGTGAGCTTTGTATCCTGAAAAATAAATAAAACTGGTTAGTATTGATATGATTACTCATTAAACCAACATTTTTGTTTGGTTTTTGTAATACGCAACGTTATAATATCATAAAATTTTTAGCTTAAAAGAATAAAAAATGTCGACAAATCAATTCGGATTTAGAAATAAGCACATAACAATCCACCAGGTGCATAGAAACACAAATATTATCGAAAGATCCCTAGAAGAAAAGAAAGTCTGTTCAACTCTCTTCCTTGATACTGTATAGGCTTTTGATAAAGTCCAGCATGAAGGTTTGATATACGAACTAAAGATTTTTACTTAAACAGTACTCAAAACTTTTACAATCTTACATAAAAACGACCTTTTAGAATTAAAGAAGAAGACTTAAAAGAAATTAGAGCAGATGTTCCACGAGGCAGTGTGTTGGGTCCGGTCCTATAGCTACTATGCACGTGTGATATATCTGTATAGACCAGGGCGCATCTGTAAAAATATTAGTACATTTGGACGTTGAGAGGTGACTCAAATTTTTTTGCAGAAATTACTTGAAAATAACTCAAATAATAATATTTGAGTTATCCTCCCACTCAAAAAGGTCCGGAACATTGTTTAAATAATCAAAATATTAAAAAATGAAGGAAAAATTCGATTTTTTTCTTTGTTTTTTGATTATAGCTTCAAAATTATTCATTTCTAAGAAAAGCCTTACCAACATAAAAGTTGTGCAATTAAATTTCCTACAATATAGGATTGGTTAAAATTTTTATAAATTGTCACCCTTGTTGCAAACTAGCAATAATTTCGAAAAAAAAAAACAAAAAAACAATTATTCGCATTTTACATTTTTCGACCATTTATGATGCACCTAGGACTTTCATATTTTATCCAGAAAAACTTTATGATTTAATAAAAAAATAATGTGAATTCCATTAAGATCGGGTTAACAGATTTTGCAAAATAAATTTTGTAATCCAGCATTCGCAAAAAAAATTCATTTTTTCAAAATGTTACAGGACTGAAAATAAATCAGTCAGCAAGTTGAATTTTTTTTACATATAGAACAATACTGTACCTTTGATTGACAATTTTCAAAATTAAAATCGGTTAGCCACCACGGCGTCAGGAATTTTTTTTAAATAAACATTAATTTTTGGTGCTACGCGCAGGACAGCGCATAGTTTTCTCTGATTGGGCATTCCAATGACCTGTGATAATGATTGATACATTTTAATTGTTAGTACATTTCGATATAAATAAATAAATTTGTTTATCGCAAAATAAAAACACGTACACTCTGAAATAACACTTTTTTAGCAATTTTTTAGCTTTTATTTCTTTGTTTATATATTTTAACTTCCAGAATAAAAGTTTATTATTTTTGAACATATGGAATTGTTTAAACAATATTTGACAAACAATAATCAAATTAGTTTGATTTTTGTATAATTAAAATATTAAAATACAACAAAATATAGAGTAAGAAAATAATATATTAGATACAGATTGGAAGAAATTTTGGTAGTAATCAACTTATGTGAATCGAACACCGCTGTACTGCGCGTAGCACCAAAAATTAATGTTAATTTAAAAAAATCCTGACGCCGTGATAGTTAATCGATTTTAATTCTGCAAATTGCAAATGGAAGGAACGGTACTCTTCTATATGCAAAGAAAAATTCAACTTGTTATCCGCTTTATTTTTAGTCTTGCAATATTTTGAAAAAATGAATTTTTTTTAGCTAAATCTTGATTTCAAAATTTATTTTGCAAAATCTGTTAAGCCGATCTTAATGAACTTTAGAGTATTGTTTTATTTTATCATATAGTTTTTCTGTGTAAAATATGAAGGTCCTATGTGTAGCATAAATGGTTGAAAAACGTAAAATGCAAATACTTGTTTTTTGGTGGTTTTTTTTCAATTATTGCTATTTTGCAACAAGGGTTACAATTTTTAAAATTTTTAACTAATCCTTTATTATAGGAAATTGAATTACACAACTATTATGTCAGTGCAACTTTTCTCGGAAATGGATACTTTTAAAATTATAATCAAAAAACGAAGAAAAAAGTCGAATTTTTCCTTCATTTTTTGACATTTTGATTATTTAAACAATGTTCCGGACCTTTTTGAGTGGGAGGATAACTCAATTATTATTATTTGAGTTATTTCCAAGCAATTTCTGCAAAAAAATTTGAGTCACCTCTCAACGTCCATCTCAAAACAGATGCGCACTGGACTAGTACTGGAAGACAACACATTGTCACGTTTGCTGATGATACAGCTACCCAAGCAGTAGGAACGACTAGTTAAGAGGTGACCAACAGGGTCCAAATAGCAGTTAACCAAATCCATAAATGGACACAAAAATTGAGAATCGGGCTGATTGAAGCTAAATCTGGCCATGTTAATTTCTTCAACAAAAAAAATACAATCTACAGGGTGTCCAGAAACTCTATCGACAAACGAACACAAGATGATTCCTCAGATAATTTTAAGACAATTTAACCCAATGCATCTAGTCCGAAAATGCTTCTTAAAGGAGCTAGAGCTATTTGAAGATGGTGTCTGGTAATTAGTTTATCTTAAATATCTCCAGAACGCTTTTATTTAGAAAAACGAAAATTGGTACACATATTTATCTTCCAGTGATAAATCGATTCCATCCATTGGAAATTTCTAGTACCGGTCATAGGTGTGCGTTTTGGGTAGCCAACCGTTTTATTATCACATAACTTTCTTGTTTTTTATTTTTAAGCATTTTTGAGTATGGATTATTAAAATGTAAGGTATTATGGTACCAAAAGATACTCTTACTTTAAGTCGATAGGATACATCGTTTTCTAGAAAGATCGATTTAAAAATGTTTCGTTTTTTGAATATAAAAAAAAAATAAAAAAAACTATTTAGAAAAACGAAAACTAGTACGTTTATATATTCCAGAGATGAATCGATTTTATTAATTGCGAATTTCTAGTACCGGTCATATTCGTCTGTGTTGGGTAGGTCAACGATTATTTTATCGCATAAATTTTTTTTCTTTAATATTTAAGAATTTTTGACATTAGATTATTAAATTATTAGGTACTCTAGTATTATAAGTTACTCTTGCTTGTTGGTAAAATATACCGTGTATTTTTAGAAAAAAATTTTCATTTTTTTTTTCAAATTCAGGAAACGAAAAATTTTCAAATCGATTTTTCTAGAAAATGGTGTATCCTACCGACTTAAAGCATAAGTACTAAAATACCTCAAAATTCGTCGGCTTAGAGACACAGAAATGTAACTACATTTTTTTCCATTTTGAGATATCTACACCATTGAACTTACCTTATTGAGTTCTTTTGAGTGACATAAAATTGTATTTCTCCGAACACCTTAAACCCCAGTAAGGAGTTTTCGTAACTACATTTCTTAGCAATCTTTGAGTGTCACAGAAATGTAAGTGGTCTTACATTTCTGTAATACTATGTTTTGACTGATGATATTGTGTTACATTTTTGTGGCATACATTTAATTGCACTGAATGGTGGTTGCAGGTAGCAACAATGGGTTTAATAATTTGTTTCGTATATTTGGCAGCGTGGTCTGTTGCATTTCCAGCTCTGTTACAACTGTGAAGGCGTAAAAAATTGAATAAGTTTGAGTGAATTGAGTGACCCTCTCAATTAGAGGAAGAACGATTACAATCCTAGGCGTATGTGCTCCCAATGACGATGCTCAGATAGCAGTAAAAGATAATTTTAAAGAAATATTAAAAGATCAAAAATAGAACAGGTTCCGAATACGCACGAATTGATTATAGCAGGAGATTTAAATGCCAGAATAGGCAAACAAGACCACAGTAATGTAGTGGGAAAATATGGAGAAGAAAGAATTAACGACAATGGGATAAGGTTGATCAATCTATGCGAGGAGTATGAACTTAAAATGTACAACACATTATTTGAACATAAGGATATCCATAAATTTATTTGGTACCAACGTACACATGAACTTAAGTCAATCATTGACTATCTAATCTCGAGACAAAATGCAAAATTTAGCATCTAGGATGTTAGAGCTTTCAGAGGGGCTGATTGCGGATCAGACCACTGCTTAGTAATCGGTAAAATTTATGTTCCATTTATACCAAAACAAAATAACTTCGAATAAAAAGAACACAAAAGAAATTCATATGATCCAGAAATAGAAAAATATAATATTGACAGCTTACAACATGAAAGTACACAATATCTGTGCCGTAACAGACTTGAACAGAAATTAAATCAAGAACAAAGAACAACCGAAGAAGAATATAACCACATAAAGACATGCATAAAACAAGCAGCACAAGAAGCACTAGGAAACTTATAAAACGGAAAGAAACCAGAATGGTGGGATAAAGATGTCGAGAAGAAAATAGAGAAGAAAAAACAACTTCACCTACAACGTCTACAAAATCAGGAAAACGTTGAGGTTCAACAAAAATACAGGGACCTAAACAGAGAAGTAAAAAGAGAAGTGATTAAAAGAAAAAACGCAGCATGGATAAAAAAATCTGAATACATAGATCAACAATTAGGAGGAACTAGGAGTTCAGAAGCATGGAAGATGATAAAGAATGTCAGAACATCACATAAAGGTGGGCACACAATTAAGAGTATATCTGATGCCGAGTAGGAACAACATTTTAAGGAATTATTGGTAGACAAACGACCACAATACATAACAAGAATACAAGAAAAAGAGAATGATATACAGAGTGAACATAAAATAAAACTAGATAAAACCAAAGTGAAAGAAGCTATTAAAACTACGAAATCCTGGAAAGCACCCGGAGCTGGAGGAATTAATCCTGAATTAATAAAATATGGACCACCCAAGCTATGGAATATGCATAAAAATATTTTCGAAAGATGCCTGAATGGAGAAAAAGTACCAGATGAATGGCTAACATCACATATTACTCCCATACATAAGAATTCACCTAAAAATAACCCCAAAAACTATAGGGGAATCGTAGTCATCAGCACCATTGGAAGATTATACTCCAGGTTATTAAGAAATGAAATAGAACAAGAAATTCAAGGAAAGCAAGCTGAAGAACAAGCTGGTTTTCGTGCGGGACGTTCAACGGTAGACAATCTCTTCACTTTAAAAATAGCACTAGAAAAAAGAATACAAAGGAATCAGGAAACCCACATCGCTCTTATCGACCTAGAAAACGCCTATGATAGTGTCCCCATAATAGAACTATGGAATTCAATGAAAGACATCGGTATCGATGATCATACAACTAGAATGTTGTATGAGACCACCAACACCAGAACCAAAAACGGCAAAAATTTCACTGAGGCATTTAATACTTCAAAAGGCCTCCGACAAGGATGTTGTCGATCTCCCACTCTCTTTAAAATACACCTTGACCAATCCTTACAGAGGTGGACAATAGCAGTAAAACCGATTGGACTGAAAGTGGGAGACGACTCCCTATTTACATTATACTTTGCGGACGACCAAGTTGTTATAGCCCAAGATCAAGATGACTTAAGCTATATGATACGGAAGCTAAATGAGCATTACCAACAGGCAGGATTAGTAATAAATATGGATAAGTCAGAATACTTCATAGTGGGAAACGAAGACATTAAAAACCTACCATTGGAACAAGGATATATTGTTGGTGTGAAACAATGCAAATATTTGGGAGCTATATTTAACAAACGAGGAAATAGTGAAGATGAAATAAAACACAGGATCAATAAAGGTAGAAGCATCACTAGATCCCTCAATTCAATTTTATGGGACAAAGATATCAGGAAGGAAACAAAGAGCAGAATATATGATAGTATAATGAAGAGCGCTACAATCTACGGTGCAGAAGTTTGGGACATAAGTGCAAGAAATAAAAAGAAGCTACTTATTACAAAAATGGACTTTTTGAGCAGAAGTTGTCAGGTTTCGAGATTAGAAAATGTAAGAAATGAAACAATTAGAGAACGTATGAAGGTGGAAGAAACTATAATAGACGATATTGAAAAGAGACAGCTGACATGGTTCGGTCAAGTTAAAAGAATGAATGAGACTCGCTGGCCGAGAAAAATATTAGAGTGGGTGCCACCGGAGAGAAGAAGAAGAGGACGACCACGGAGAAGCTGGAAGGACAATATTCAGGAGGCAATGGATTTGAGGCAATTACATGAAGATATGTGTTAGGATAGAAAAATTGGAAGCTGGGTATGGAGAGGCGGCGACAGCCGTAGAAACCCATTATATATATATATATATATATATATATATATATATATATATATATATATATATATATATATATATATATATATATATATATATATATATATATATATATATATAAACATAGCAAGAAATGCGTTTGTAAAAATGAAAACAATTCTCTGCAATAAAGACCTTCGATTAGAATTGAGAGTAAGAGCTTTGAGAGGCTACGTGTTCTCGATACTGCAAAATGAACTTGAAAGCTGTACATAGTGTACATTGAAGCAAGCACACATAAGTAAGCTACAGTCATTTGAAATGTGTTGATACATATGAATGCTTAAAATAGTATGGACATAGAAGAAAACAAATATGGAAGTATTGCGAGAAATGGGCAAAGAATACAAAATAATAAACACAACAAAAATAAGAAAGTTGCAATACCTGGGACACATAATTAGGGGACAGCGGTATGAAATGCTAAGACTGATAAGCCAGGGAAACGTGAGAGGAGGAAGGAGTATAACAAGTAGGAGAGTGTCATGATTGAAAAATTTAAGGATCTCGACTGGTGTAAATGTAGTTCCATAGAACTCTTGAGGGCAGCGGTAGATGGAGTAAATATAGCGATGGTGATATCCAACCTACGATTGTGAGACGGCATTTAAAGAAGAAGAATTTATTTACAGTCAACAGTGCGGATTAGCCGTCTAAGATAAGAAATATATTGGGCAAATTGATGTAATTTTCCATACACTGTGTATTGTACACTTATATCCAACCTCAACTACAACAGTATTCAGTTCCGTATTTTTAAATCAAGCTGGCTGTACTAATTCTGAGTATTAATAAATAATTATACACATAATAATCAATCTGAACCAAGCACAGTCATAATTTAATCCTATTAAATCACTATATCGTAGATCTAATCGCCAAGCTAAATGATAGATATTAGATTAATATATCAGCGTTGTCTATTTCCATATTTAATGCATGAAAGGATTAAGTAGTATGCAAGAGCTATTGATTGTAGCAAATTCATAAAATATTAAAGTATATTAATTTAACGGTTAGTTAATAACAAACTAATAGAAAATTAGTTAGTGGCATATATTATAATAGTAAATGCTTTTCATCTATTTTCTTAAGGTTATTATTTTTATCTTAACAGGTTATGTTAGGTTAACCTTCGGATGACCAAGGGTGCCAACTTTGACCCCAATGTATGTTTTTCGTCAATAAATTGAGAAATATTTTTAATTTTGAACTCATTATTTTTAATTTGAGTTTAATGCCATTATAGATACCCTCATATTTCGTAAAAATTTCCGTATATTTCACGAATAAAAATATTTTCTGAGTTTGGGGTCAAAAACGACCCTCCTTGGTCTTCCATGTTCCAATGTTATATTAAGTAAATACCGTCTATTATGTGAAATTCCGCGTAATTTTGCACTGCGCATTAGCAAAATCTATTTGCCCTGTACATAGATAAATATGAAGACTACAAAGAAGGAAAATCTTTCCGAACGAGGCTCTTTTTTCAAGATTTGGCCCCTGCGTTAGTTATACTCTTTATACCACCCCGACCTCGTCATAGTTTACATAAACCTATTCAAACAGTCGTAGATATGGTTCTACCAAAATTTGCAATATTATTAAAAAAAATGTTTGTTATACCTCTGGCGATGCGACGTAGATTAGTATATATTTTTTAAAAAAATTAGTTTTAAGTTCAGGATGATGTTTCCTGTTTTTGTTCAGTTGTATTTAAAAATTAATTTTGCAATGTTTATTGATCATTTATTGATACAGTACCAACATTAAAATTATGAATACATCATTTTATTTCTTAAAAGGACTTCATTTTTGTGTCAATTGGCATGTATGACCGGGGGTCATTTTTGACCCCCGTTGGTCATCCGTGTAAGATAAAAAGGTTGGTGATCGGAAGGTTAAGATATATCGATCCTAGCTATTTGTATGGTTCGTAAAGTATAAATAGCTTGCACGTCATCCGCGTCATAGCAAATGACGTCACATGATACCAACACAAAATAGTTAAGTCGTAGGTCTGTTTCTTTCTAGAATCGTTTAGCCCAGTACACTGAATTTACAGCTACTATTATAGACATATTTTATTACAATATACGCGTAGAAATAATATTTGAAGATTTCTATTAATGCAAACTTAAAGAAATACACCATAACTTGTTTCATTTAATTTTTATAATTATATTTTGGCATAAATTGCTAACACTTTTGAGAATTGCGGTGTTGACACATCAGATTTGTTTTTATTATTTACTATACTTAAGTATTTGTTTTATTATATTTAATGTTTTGACTATTTGCTTTAACGTAAGATTATTACTTAATTCGTGTTTTCTATTTATAATGTGTTTATTTATTCCTATTGATATAGTTTACTATTAATTTGTTTTGTGGTATAATTAATCAATACACTTCTGCAATAATTATGTAATATATTTGATTTAAAGTGAATTCGGAATTTTTTTTGTAATTTGGCAAAAATGTCAACTTAGATCTCTGGCGTAGAAAATGACGTGCCACGGTATTTATACTGTACAACCATACGTAATTATCTTCTTGTTTTTATACAGTATGGTGCAAATGAAAAGAATAAATTCGTTATTCCGTAAACGGGTCAGGTCGATTTTAAAGCATATAGGTTATTTACATTTGAGATTGACATTTCGTGAATGTCAAACTAAATTTTAAATTAAGTGTTAATAAAATATCAATGACATTTGCTATTGAATTTAATTATTATATAAAATAAATAAGATGTTCAAAAATATAATTTGAGTATATTTTGAAAGCCATAATTTACTAATAACTTTACAAAGCTTTACAAAGGACTACCTAATGATAAATGGACTGTTCCATTTGTTATGGAATGAAAATTGTTATTATAGTCGGTTCGCTAAACGCAGACACAACTGGCTAGTAATTTTAGTAGGTAATTTTTGGTTTTTTGCCAATTTTGCCCAAATTGGCAAAATTACTAATTATTTAGTATAATTATTCACTATTTAGTAATTATTTTTTGTCGAATTTGCAAAATTACTTACTAAAATCACTAGCCAGCTGTGTCTGAGTATAGCGAACCGAATATATGAAATGTTGTTTGAAATAAAAAATTATGGTCTTTACATTACATTACATCCTTCTAATGGAAAAAAATATTTGAAGATTTTTCTCAAATTATGGATACCAACAAAATTTTCATTTATAACTTTTTTATGTTTAATTTGACGAAGAAAAGTTATTCTCCATAAAAAGTTCTTCATGGTCTAAAATTTATGATGCAACCATCATATATCAAATTTGATTAATTTTATACGAGGTATATAAAAAATATGAATCTCGATCAAGAGTAAAATACTTTTATATTTCACAACATTTAAATTAGAATGATATAATTGCACATTAAAACATAATTTTTAATTCTGAACAACTTTTCATAATGTCTCGTTGTGGGTCGTTTGGATGCATTTCTGTTTTTTTCTATTTTTTCTTGTGTGTGTTTGTCCTGTTTTAGGTGATCTAACACCTCTTCAGGACATGTCTTATCTAGACACTGTTGTTTTATGTCCACTGGGACCACTGGTGGTAGTCTGAGCCGTTGGTGGTGGTGCACTGCTTGGAGGCTGTTGTTGGGCGGAGCAATCAGAGGAGAAAGTTGGTTCTACGGTTCTTTTCAGAATTTTTGATCTAAAACAAATTATTAATACATGCAAAATTTTAAGTTTAAATGAAAAATTGAAATTTTTAGTGTGTATGATAAAGTTTTAAAGTTTGAATTCAGGTTTTATAAATTGAAATTTAATTTGACTGTTTGAATATTTAAGTATTTAAGAGTGATTGAATTCGCGTTGAGGGCAGCTGTGGCTGTATCCTCCCTAAAGACAGGTATAATTTGCAAATGAGTACGGGAAACCACAGAAAACCGAACTCTCCCTGTCCGAGGCAAAACTCTAAGTGAGTTATTTATCTAACGGTTGATTCTAAAATAAAGTGGAGTTGCCTCCAGGATATCAGTATATTCACCAGGGATGTCTTCTGTGCTGGCAAGAGTCAGCAATTTTGTTGGTAGGTGAGGTAATTTTCGTTTGGGTGTTCGGGTGAATACACTACCAAAGGATGAGCAGGTAGTTTTAAGGACGTTTTGAGCTCTGATGTTTTGGCTGTTTATGATTTTTGTAGTAAAACTCCTGCTCAGAGAGGAGATTCTCTCGTTTAGTGGCTGGATCCTTGCTAGATGATGTATGAGTCTAGATGGGTAGTCTCTTCGTTTGTAGTTTATTTTGCGGAGTATGCTGCGTTCTGTGGCCAGTAATCTTTCTGTGTTGCGTTTGTTTAGTAATGTGTAAATGTTTGATTTGTATTCGATTACTGGCCGTATGAATGTTTTGTATGTGTGCGTTAGTGTGTGTTTATGCGTCCGACCGAATCTTCCACAGAGACTGTTGAGCAGATTAACCCTCCGTTTCACCCTTTTGCGGGTTTCAGCCAGATCTCTGTCCCAGTTTAGCGTTCTATCAAAAATGACGCCTAGGTACTCAATCTGGTCACGAAGTTGTAATCTCTCGCCCCACAGGTCCAGAACGACTCTCTCTTCTGCATTACGTGTAGTGTGTGCGCTTAGGTTTGGGTGTCTGAATAGTATGGTTTGTGTTTTATTTGGATTAAGTGTTACTCGCCATCTTCCACACCATCTTTCGACGGTGTTAAGGTGATTTTGAGCACACCTATTCAAAACGTGAATATCTCTCGATGTTGTTATTAGTGCAGTGTCGTCCGCATATAGTAATGTTAGTGTATTGGTGTTTCTAGGGTTAGGAAAGTCGCTGTTGTATATTGTGTATAGCATGGGTGCCAACACGGAACCTTGAGGTACTCCTGCTGATGGAGTAAAAGAGGTAGACAGCAGTGATTTGATCTTAACCATGACGGTGCGATCAGAGAGATACGAGTGAATGAGTTTTATGAAAGGAATGGGCATGCCGACGTCCCAGAGTTTCTTTGTCAGGCCGGCGTGCCAAACCTGATCAAAGGCCTTCTGTACGTCCAGGAATATGCCAAGTGCTAGATTTTTGTCGTTGAGAGTTTGAGTTATATGTGTGACGATTTCTGTCAACGCCGTTTTTGTGGAGAGACCTTCTCTAAAGCCGAATTGGTAGGAGGGAATGATATTGTTTTCGGTGGTAAAGTCAACGATTCTCTCCTTAAGGATCCTTTCGAAGACCTTACCAAGAACACTTAGTAGAGAAATCGGCCTGTAAGAGTTTAGATTTGTCTTTGTTTTGCCCTTTTTAGGGAGCATGATGGTGTGTGCTACTTTCCAAGCTTTTGGAAAGTAGCAGAGAGTTAGAGCGGCGTTGACAATGTTCGTCATATATTGTGCGACGCTCGGTGGGAGGTGTCTTACGCAGTTCCTGTTGATGTTGTCAGGACCTGGTGCATTGGAGTTGCCAATTTGGCAGTAATCCTCCAATGTTTGTTGACTCACGGGTGCCGTAAGCGGGTGCTCACGGCGAAACCGTGGATCGAATGGGGTTGCGAGCAGTCGTACTATATCTCTCTCGACCACATCGTAGTAGTCTTGATCGAACCTCTGGTCGTGGGGCGTGACTAATGTATTTTGGAGGTGTGTCTTGAAAGCTTCGGCTTTCTCTTGGTCTGAATTTATAATTTGATTATTTATGACTAGATGAGATGGATTTGCTTGTTTCTGTTTAGTTAGGACTTTAAATTTATGCCAGAATCTAGCCCCATCACGGTAGTCTAAGCCAGCGGTGGCATCACGCCATTGTGACGCTTGCATGTTTTTCACCTCTAGCTTGATCCTAGCCGAGATACGGTTATACTCTGCCTTGAGAAGTGGATCGCGTGTTCGTTGGAATTGACGTAGGAGACGTCTTTTGTGTTTGATTTGATTTACTATGTGTTGAGGGAGTGGTGGTCTCTTTGGGTTTATAACCCGATTGGGGACTGATAGGTCAATTGCTTGTCCTATCAGTGTTTGAAGGACCGTGATATCGTTATCGATGTCAGCTTGCGTGTTTAAATTGCCTAACTGAGGAATATTCTGATTTAGATAGTGTCTATATAGGTTCCAGTCGGCATGTTTATAGTCTCTCATTACTCGTATATAGGTAGGTGGTCCGACGTTATAGAATCACCGATGATGCAAACATCGTCCAATACGTCTATCATGTCATACGTGCATATGACATGGTCGACAATAGAGGTGCCATTGTGATTAAATAACGTAGGTTCAGTGTTTCTGATTCTGTGAATGGGCAGTTCAAGGAGACAATCAGACAGCAGGTTACCCGCCACATTTGTGAACGTATCACCGAACTGCGTGTTTCTGGCGTTAAAATCACCCAGAATCATCGCCTTGCTCAGCCCAGAGACATATTCCAGAAGTGTATCTGAGAGTGTTTGTTGTGGATGTTTGTAATAAGAGACTATTGTCAGCGTCGTGTTGTTGTTTAGGTGTATGTCAACTGCCAAGACATCTTCATCAGTAATACCTACTTGAATAGGGATAGTATGAGGGGAAAAGGGTATACCATATTTAATAAGGAAGCCGTTACCATGAGATATTCGGCATTTTGGACGGTGGTGAGTGCTATAGCCAGGATAAGATGGAGAGGTTTTTAATTGGGTGTCGGTAAGGGCAAGTATTTGAATATTGTGGGTATCAAGTAAGTTTTTGATGAACGGTTTTTTCCTACCGGCACCCTGACAGTTAACCGCACCTATTGTACTGTCCATTTAAATTAATTGTGGGGTGTATGTGACTGTGGCTCTATTGTTATGGGCCACGATAGTACTCGTGTGTCCAAACATAGAGCAGGTGAGGTTGTTGGCGCAGTCCAGTACCGACTGTCTTCGGTCTGGGAGGACGTTTACCATTAGTAAGGAAATGAATTCAAGCGTGGTTTGCATATCGGAGGTGAAAGTGTAAGGTGGGATTCTTTTTTGGGTAGTAATGGGCTGAGTTTCTTGGAGAGTGGGAGGGGCCTCTTTCCGTAACGGACACTTTGGCGAGTAAGCCGCATGAAGTCCGTCACAGTTAGGACATTTGGGTGAGGTTTGTTTTGTGCATGCTGAAGAACGATGTTCTTCACCGCATGTGGGACAGCGGAACTGTTTCAGGGTGCATTCCTGGATAGTGTGTCCATTTCGAGCACACCTGTTGCAGTATTTAGGTATGGGTGGGATGGGATTAGAGTTTAAGGGAAGTTCACCTCGTACAGAAATGCCGTCAAGATAAAAGCCTCTTGTCAGCAGTTCTGTATATTTTTCCTCACTATCTGTGATTAGTTTAATAAACGAGGTGTATACTCCTTCCCGAGATACGATGCGCCAGAGACGGATCACTGGAACACCTAAGTCGGAAAGGATGACTTTGACTTCATCGTCAGTATAGTAATTAGCTATGCCTTTCAAGACGATCATGAAGGTTGGTTTATAGGTGGTTTGAGTGCGGTTGGATAATCTGTGTTTGGGGGTTAGTGTGATTTGGGAGTCGCCGAATTTATCACGCACTTTGCGCTGTATTTCGACATGATTGATGGGATTTCTGGTGGTGAGGTATGCTATCTGTGTTGGAAGGACTCTGCATTGGATAATTTGATTTAGGAGGATTTCTTGGGTGTTTATTATTCTGTGGAAATCACGCTGATTGCACTTTTCCACAGGGATGTTATTGAAGATGTATTCAAAGGAGTTAGGATGAGGTTGAGGGATAGCGTTACTGGATGTGGAGGCTGTTTGACGGGTAGCAGAGGCGTAGGTAGGTTGGTTGTTGTTAGGTTGTGAGGTTAGTGGGTGCCTAGGTGGTATAGTGGTAGTAATATTGGTTGGATGATGGTTGTTTAAAGGTTGTGTTGGGTGGTTGTTAAAAGGATGTGTTGATTGATTGTTTAAAGGTTGTGTTGATTGGTTGTTTAAAGGTTGTGTTGAATGGTTGTTTAAGGGTTGCGTTGTTTGTTTGTTTATTGTGTGTGTGATTTGGTTGTTTGTTTGATTGTTGTTAGATGTATTGATAGAAGGTTGGTTGGTTGTAGGTTGATTTAGCATTTGGTTGTTATTGTTTACTTGATTGTTTGTTGTTGACGTCGAACGGCCAGCTGAACCCTTAACTCTCAGCAGTGCTGATATCAGGAGGTCCAGCTTGTCGTCCGAGATTTTGTCTAAAGAGTTGAGAAACGTGTCAATTACTTCGTCTGTTGTAGGTTGTGTACTATATTGAGATGTTTCAGTTATGTTAGACGTGTTGATAGAGCTAGAATGTGAATCGTCGTGTGTTGCAATGTCGTTAAAGGAGTCGTTGTCATTTGTGGGTAGTTCGTTGTTTTCGTTATCGTTGTTTTGTGAGTCGGTGTCGTTTATATTTGGGGGGTCGGGTGGTTTGTTTGGGTCGATGGGCAATTTTGAAGCGGACCTTAGTGATCGGGTCTCCATGATGCTATTCGAAGGTCGGAGTTTATTGAAAACACCTGTTCAGCTATACGTGGTGCAATGTATAGCTAGGTAGGGCCACCGGACTGTACAAACTGTTTTTGTTAGGCTGTAGGGTCCCACGATGTGTGTATTCTCGCGATATACTATTTGAGTCCGAACCGCGGCCAATTCCCGTCGAAACGACCAACTGCTGAACGCTAACGGCTTAAGTGGACGTGCCTTCTTACGGAGCAGTCCACCGACCTACGCTAACAACAGTGTGTCGCTGAACGGAAAAATACCGGTAGTGGAAAAGCCCTGGGCGGGAATATCCACTTGTTCGATTCGAGCCAAATACCACACCGATCGGTATACGCCGTGATAAAAATCACAGCGTACACGTCTTCGTAACCTTTGTAGCAGATTACAACGCTTTTTTCTCTTGTTTTCGCTGGTACGATACTATTCGCGGGTTGTTTTATAAGACGGGACGAGTCACGCTGTATGACCCAGCACGCTGAACTTGCGACAAGCGGATAGCTGTAGCTAATCGGCAGGTCGCGTCAACGTCTGTGCTATAAGGTCACCTACGTGCTTATCGCTCGGAGCTCTAGAAACAACTGATGAACTGCCAACATGACTTTTCATAATAGCAAATTTTCCATATTATGAATTAAAATACGTAAATAAACAAAGTTTTCGTTATGATAATGCTTGCATTTTCAGCTTGTTATTTTTAAACTACGATATTTTGGCATATACATAATGCGAGTGGCGTCATCCATCTGGACGTGATGACGTAATCGATGATTTTTTAAATGAGAATAGGGGTCGTGTGATAGCTCATTTAAAAGGATGTTCAATTCTATATTCGCTAATATAAACATAATTATTTGTATAGGGTAAAAAATGGTTTTTATTTAAATAAAATGACAGAAAAAAAAAGAATAATGTATGTATTTTATTTAATTCAAAATACATTTAACTGTTGCCAGAAAACAAAAAAAAAATGTTTGTTTCACAAATAAACTTTGAATTTTGCTTAAATTTAATGGTCAAGCCAGCTCCCGCGAGCCACCTGCCTCTAGTTGTAGATTCTAGACCTCAAAATATTAAGATTTAACCCAATTCACTTACATAAAATGTGACTCCTTACTGAGTTACAGGATGTTTTATTTAAAAAATTACAAAATATTTGTACCCAGTACTTTAAAACTAATTGACATAATTATCCTTGTCATACTTGGCAGAAAATATAGGTACTGTACACTGTACACCCTCCTAAATTATCATAAATAAATGTTTCTGGTTAAATTTGCTACCAGAGGCGTACGACAGGGCACAGTGAATGGTTGACCCTTCCCAAATTCTACGCCACTGACGGAATTGCTATTTTAGCGCAATTTTTAGATTTTCCAATACTCTCTATGTAAATAATATACTCTTCAGTCGTAACAATAAAGTAATTACTTTTCGAGATATTTGAAGTTAAACATGTAACGGCACAGTTATTTTGATTAATGTATTGTGCCGCTTAATTTTAAACTTCAAATAACTCGAAAACTAATGATTTTATCGTTAATAATAAATAATATACTATCTATGCTTAACGATAAAATCATTAGTTTTCGAGATATTTGAAGTTTAAAATTAAGCGGCACAATGCATTAATCAAAATATCAGGTGCCCTTACATGTTTCAGTTGAAATATCTCGAAAACTAATGACTTTATCATTACGAGTGAAGAGTATATTATTTACATAGAGAGTATTGGAGAATCGAAAAATTGCGCTAAAATAGCAATTCCGCTAGTGGCGCAGAATTTGCCATGGGCCAACCATGCTCTGACTCCTGTCGTAAGCCTCTGGTAGTAATAATAATATTTATTCATCCTTTAAGACATACAATGTATAGGACATGTCATTAGTTTTACAAACAAACAAACAATAAAATTAATACATTTATAAATTTTATAAACATTTTAAGGTTTTGATAACATTTAATACCATTTAGGTAATATTTCTGTCCGAAACAAACTCTTCCACAGTGTAATAACATTTGGTAAGCAATAAGCTTTTAATGGATTTCTTAAAGAAATATTTATTCATTGTTCTATATTTTTTTGGTAAAACGTTAAACAATCTAATGCTCATATACTTCACTGACATTTCAAATTTACTCGATCTATGACCAGGTACACTCAGCAAGTCGCAACCTCGCGTCGAATAATTGTGAAAACTAGAATTTCTGTCATACATATGAATATTATCAACAGCATATAGTAACATTCTGAAAATATAAATACATGGAAAACTTAAAATATTATTCTTAATAAATATGGGCTTACAGCTCTCAAGAGGTCTAATTCCAAACATTTTTCGTATTATACGTTTTTGTGTTATAAATATTCTGTCACTGTTGACTGCATTCCCCCATAAAACTATGTTGTAACAAAGTCTACTATAAACAAGGCTATAGTATACATTTAACAGCGCAGAGATGGGCATAATATTTTTAATACGGGATAATGCATAGTACGTCTTATTAAGGGACTTACTGAGCATGTCTATGTGAACTGACCATTTTAATTTTGAGTCGAGGTGGATACCTAAAAATTTTGTATGATTTGAGGAATCCAGCAGTACATTGTTAAAACTTAGGTGTAGTACAGGATTTACAGAATTTAAGTTATTAAAATATATTATTTTTGTTTTGTCTGCATTTAAAATTAGGTTATTAAATCGACACCAGTCATTAAATCGAGCTAAAAAACTATTGCAAGTAGATGCCAATTTCTCATAGGTCTGTGCTGAGACCACAAGAGAAGTATCATCTGCAAATAACGTCAGGTCCAAAACATCAAACTGGTTAGATGTATCGTTAATAAACAACAAAAAAATCAGGGGTCCTAATACAGAGCCCTGTGGAACTCCCAGATTAATAACACGTTCCTCTGAAACAGCTTCATTGATTTTAACACAAATTATCCTATCTGATAGATAATTGATTAGCCAATCTAAAAATATGCCTCTAAAACCAATATTATACAGTTTATTGCTAACAAAACGGCTATCAAGACAATCAAAGGCACGGGTTAGATCAAAAAAGACACCTGCCACATATTCACCTGCATCCAAAGATCTGTAGACCCTTTCACAAAATCTGCAGGCAGCAGACTGAGTGGATCTACCTGTACGGAATCCATGTTGACAATCGCTTACAATTCTAAATCTACCCAAAAACTCAGACATACGGTTATACACAATTCTCTCAAATACTTTGGAAAGTACACACAATAAGGAAATAGGTCTATAATTTGAAATGTCTTCCGGATCGTCTTTTTTGTAAATAGGAATAACGATTGCTTTTTTTAGAATACTTGTAAAGACTCCTTTACCTATTGATAAATTTATCAAATATGCAATATGGTTTATTATATAAGATGACATAGCCTTTAATACTCTTATCGAGATAGAATCAAGTCCAGTGCTTTTTTTATTTTTTAAATTGTTGATCACGTTCATTACCTCATTACCAACAACAGGTCTAAAGAAAAAACTGTTTTTAAGAATAGCAGAAGATGTGTAACTATTAGATCGAGAATTCCCAAAATGATTTGACAGTTTCTCTTCGGTTACTGTAGCAAAATAATCACAGAAAACTTCAGACAACTGCTTAGAATCAGTACAACTTTCACCATCTATATTTAATGCTATGTTTTTTTGAACAGACTTCCTGCCAGTTTCCTTGTTAACAAGATTCCATACAGTTTTATTTTTATTACTTGAATTATTTATCAATTGATTATGAAATTTTAATTTAGATTTTTGTAATAGTTCCGCGTGGTCTTTCTTAATTTTGTTATAATTCGCAAGAGAATTGGCATCTTTTAGTTCTTTATTAAGCCAGTAAGCATTTTTTAAATGAACACTAGACTGCTTAACTTCCGGAGTAATCCATTTTTTATTGCAAGTCTGCTTACTAATATTATACCGTTTTACTGGACAGCAATAATCTAACACATATATTAAACTACTTATAAAATTTTCAAAGCATTTATCAACATTATCGATTAAATAAATATCGTCAGTAGCCAGAGTTTGTTTATCATAATTTAGTAGAACGTATAGTACCTACAGTTTAATACACTTTTTAACAGGACATGGACCGTACCCAACATATTTGGAAAGATTTAACTTAAAAGATGATGCATATTGTGAATGTGGAGAACTAGGTACACCAGAACATATAGTGTTACATTGTGAAAATACTATAGAAAATGAAGAACACAGAGAAATGAGAAGAAGATTAGAAAGAATTGAAATAAGAGATATATTACAAAATGAAGAATATTTTGAAATATTAAACAATCTCACACAAATAATATCTAAAAAACAACAAGAAATCTATAATAATAGAAGAAGACAACCAATAATCCAACCCTGATGAAGTTGAGTAAGATAAAGTTAAAATAAATAAAATAAAATATAAATTCAAAAATAGATATTTACAATTATAATAATAATAATTCAATATAAAATAAATAAATAAAAATAATAATTCAATACATAATTCATAAAAATAAAAAAAAATAAAAAAAAAACTACCAACTCTCTTCTGAAAATAGAGGGACTGTCTTTATAACTTAGAAGGGAGTTGATAGTACCAAAAATATTTTAAATTGTTTATTTAAATTTGTTTGTTATACGTAATTAAGAGATTATGGCAAATTGTTATTGTAAAAATAGATTTAATAGTTGAGTAAAAAATGTAAAAATATAAAAAAAAAATATCTGTAATCCCATCAGGAAAAAACGACCTGGATTAGTCACTAGAGGCCAGGTCATATGTATAAATAATAAATAAATAAAATAAATAAAAGTACCTACAGTTTCTGCCAAATATGGCAGGGATATGTCAAAAAGTTTTAAAGTACTGGGTACAAATTAATAGTTTTTGAAGTTATATTTCTTTAGGCGCGATTGGGCGATTGAGCGTGATTATTTATTATAAATCTGCGCGCATGCGCACACCGACAGTATGGTATTAGTCATTATACGGGCTCTGATTGGGTGTTGAAATGATATGTCAATAATAATTGTTTAATGTGGAGGTAAACAACTGTTGTATATTATATTAGTTTTATTGTTGTGAGGACAGAAACGAAAAAGTTTATAATTGTAGTGACTTTTTAAATAGTTTTTAAAAGCAACAGCTACGTAATAATAATTGTAAATGTTTCATTATCGCAATAAAAAATTACATAACTTATTTGGAAAATGTAAAATAAACCTACCTAGTATGTATGTAAAATAAACCTACATAACCAACAAAATTTCAAAAAATATTTATCTAATATTATTTTCTTGCTCTGTTTTGTTGTGGTTTAATATTTGAATTCCGTAGACATCAAATTAATGTTGTTAAATTCGGAACTGACAAGTTGTTCAGTTGCTCTATCTTCCAGTAAGATGCATATGTCCCGGTAGCCGATATCTAAAGATGCTGGAAATTGAACACAATATACGTGGGTTCAATTCCCAATACAAACTTTTATTGTTTTATATTTTTTATACATTTTATGATTGTAGTTATATTATTATATATATATTTTTTAAGAAAATACGTATTTAATTTAAATGTTTCCAACAATTATTGTTCAGAAATCATTTGTGACATTTTTCAATGTGTTTGTGTGTGTTTAATTCTGTTATAAGTATAACTTCTAACGTGCGTACAAAGTACACACACATTCTTTTTTATATTTTTAAATAAAACACCCTGTAACTCAGTAAGGAGTCATATTCTATTTAAGTGATTTGGATTAGATCTTAATATTTGGAGGTCTAGAACCTAGAACTCAAAGATTGGAAATTCTTATTGAATCCCCCTGATAGTTTTATATACCTAATAAATATGTTCGAATATTGTTCGTTAAAAACAAATACCTATTGGAAAAGATTGTAGTGATTTATATGATTTATAACGTAACAGATTATAATATTATATATAGTAAGTCCTCGACACTCGACACCTAATGGTAAAAGAGGCAACCGATTATGTATGTATGTATGTATATAGTAAGTCACATTAGGGTTAGTTAAATATTATTAAACTAACCCTAATGTGAATTACTGGATTTAACTTAACTATAATAATAATATATTATAACAGACGTTTTTTGTACTTATATCAATGGCCGTAACTGCCGAGACACATTAATAATTTCAATATTTTTTTTCCTTTTTTCCAAACGATGAATAGCGCATAATGATATTTCAAATCATTTTTGCAATTCAGTGGGCATAATCTCGGTATCTAAAAACAATTAGTTTTATTGGAAATAAAAAAGCATAGGGGAAGATTTCCGGTCACAATTTCACACGGAATTGGGTGCTTAATTTCAGAAAGCGACAATAAATATTTCCGGAAATTGGTTTCAGATGGCTTGATATTTTTACGGTTTGTAATTACCAGATATGGTTTTTAGAAATACCTTTCTTGACACATAATTCGAGCAGGACGATTAATAGATTAATCTGCTGCCAAAGTAATTTAATAATATATCATTTTATTTATAAAATTTGTATTAAGGATAAGCACTCTCCTCTAAAGTTATTTTTGATAGGTAAACCACTCAAAACTTCACATCTAATGTATCTCTGGGGTTCCTAACCCAGCGAGGTATTTTTATAGTATTTAAAACGATTTCAGCTAGTTCACGCTAGCAATTATTTTGAATGAAACTGGATATATGGTTAAGAAGTTGCATTGAAAGAATATCATTTGATTCTTTTACAAAAACAATAACTCTGCCCGTTAAAGGGTTAGGGGGGCATGGTTTAAATTAACATTTCAAGCACATAGAAACTATAATTATTTTAAAAAATCCAGAAGGAAAAGAAAAAAATTTTCCTGTAGTTGGCTGTATACCATCAATCACAAAAATTGGAAAAAATCCTTTGTAAAAGGTATAAAATTTTTTATTAAAAATCGCTTTAACGGCTACATCACACAACGTTTTCGATTTGATTAAAAATCGTCATCAGCATTAAAACCTAAAAGTAAGTATAACCGTTTTAATGAATACAAAGTTGATATTTAAATTTTGACTAAGAGATTTTGACTTCGAAGTTATGATCGTTTATAGCAGTGTTTTGCCTTATTTGCTGTCGTTCTTATTTTGAGACGACCATGTATTTTGTTTTGTCTTCATTTATTTTTACACCGATGTTTAATGCAGCTTCTTCAAAGCTCGAGGAAATATACACCAGGCAAATAAGGCAAAAATACCATGTTCGGGACACTTGAGCAGCCAGGTTGCAAATGGGTATTTTGGGTACTATATATCTAATACATTATAAATACAAAAATGCCCGTCACAGTTTGGACGAGAAATGTAGTTATTAAAAAATTAGTGTTAAAAATGAGAGTTTTTTCGTTTAAATCGCTACAGGTAAAAATAGAGTAATTAAATGTCTTATTTATAATATTTTTCTTTTAGTAGATGAGCCAAGGTTTAAAATAGCGTTTTTTGAATTTTGGTTCGATTATTTGTTATTTGTTTTATTTGAAAAGAAAACAAAATTTTCCAAAATAAAATTTGCTATAATTTTTGAGAAAATGAATTTAGGACTTTCATATTGCACGAAAAGTTAAGTCAAACAGTCCATACAATGCACAAAAATTTTTTAAGACGATGCGTCAATTAGTTTAAATTTTATTCAATTCGTTTATTGTTTATTGTTTAAACAATTGCATATGTTTAAAAATAACAAACTTTTATTCTGTAAGTTAAAATATATGAACAAAGTTTTTGCTAAAAAAAGTGTTATTTCAAAGGATAGAGTATGTGTTTTTATTTTGCAATAAACAAATTTATTTATTTATACCGAAATGTAATAAAAATTAAAATGTATCAATCATTATCAAAGGTCATTGAAATGCCCAATCAGAGCAAACTATCCGCTGTCCTGCAGGTAGCACCAATAATTAATGTTTATTTAAAAAAATTCCTGACGCCGTGGCAGTTAATCGATTTTAATTTTGCAAATTGCAAATAAAAGGTACAGTAAACTTCTATACGCAAAAAAAATTTCAACTTGCTATCTGCTTTATTTTCAGTCCTATAACAATTTAAAAAAACGAATTTTTTTGCGAATGCTGGATTGCAAAATTTATTTTGCAAAATCTATTGAACCGATCTTAATGAAATTTGCAGTATTGTTTTACCGTATCATAAAGTTTTTCTGGGTAAAATATGAAGGTCCTAAGTGTAGCATAAATGGTTCAAAAAACGTAAAATGCGAATACTTGTTTTTGTATAGTTTTTTCGCAATTATTGCTATTTTGCAACAAGGGTGACTATTTTTTAAATTTTTAACCAGTTCTATATTGTAGTAAATTTAATTATGCAACTTTTATGTTAGTACAACTTTTCTCGGAAATGAATACTTTTAAAGTTATAACCAAAACACGAAGAAAAAAATCGAATTTTTCCTTCATTTTTTGACATTTTGATTATTTAAACAATGTTCCGGACCCTTTTGAGAGGAAGGATAACTCAAATATTATTATTTGAGTTATTTTCAAGCAATTTCTGCAAAAAAATATGAGTCACCTCTCAACGTCCAAATGTACTAATATTTTTACAGATCCGCCCTGGTCTAAATGGCCAACGCACTTAAATTATTCAAGAATGGCAAATCCACAGGAACAGCTAATTTACCTATCGGACTGATAAAAGCACACACCGAACAAGCCATTGATAATATGCTACATAAACTTCTAAATAAAATATTTGTGGCAGGGCGGATCTGTAAAAATATTAGTACATTTGGACGTTGAGAGGTGACTCAAATTTTTTTGCAGAAATTGCTTGAAAATAACTCAAATAATAATATTTGAGTTATCCTCCCTCTCAAAAAGGTCCGGAACATTGTTTAAATAATCAAAATGTCAAAAAATGAAGGAAAAATTCGATTTTTTTCTTGGTTTTTTGTTTATAACTTTAAAAGTATTCATTTCCGAGAAAAGTTGTACTAACATAAAAGTTGCATAATTAAATTTTCTACAATATAGAACTGGTTAAAAATTTAAAAATTAGTCAGCCTTGTTGCAAAATAGCAATAATTGCGAAAAAACTATACAAAAACAAGTATTCGCATTTTACGTTTTTTAAACCATTTATGCTACACTTAGGACCTTCATATTTCACCCAGAAAAACTTTATGATACAGTAAAATGATACTGTAAATTTCAGTAAGATCGGTTCAATAGATTTTGCAAAATAAATTTTGCAATCCAGCATTCGCAAAAAAAATTCGTTTTTTTAAATTGTTACAGGACTGAAAATAAAGCAGATAGCAAGTTGAAATTTTTTTGCTTATAGAAGTTTACTGTACCTTTTATTTGCAATTTGCAGAATTAAAATCGATCAACTGCCACGGCGTCAGGAATTTTTTTAAATAAACATTAATTATTGGTGCTGCCTGCAGGACAGCGGATAGTTTGCTCTGATTGGGCATTTCAATGACCTTTGATAATTATTGATACATTTTAATTTTTATTACATTTCGGTATGAATAAATAAATTTGTTTATTGCAAAATAAAAACACATACTCTATCCTTTGAAATAACACTTTTTTTAGCAAAAACTTTCTTTGTTTATATATTTTAACTTTGAGAATAAAACTTTATTATTTTTAAACATATGCAATTGTTTAAACAATATTTCACAAACAATAATAAAATTAGTTTGATTTTTGTGGAAATAAAATATTAAAATACAACAAAATATAGAGTAAGAAAATAATATATTAAATAAAGATTAGAAAAAATTTTGATGGAAATCAACTTGTGTGAATCGAACACCGCTGTCCTGCACGCAGCACCAAAAATTAATGTTTATTTAAAAAATTTTCCTGACGCCGCGGTAATTATTTGATTTTAATTTTGCAAATTGAAAATGAAAGGTACAGTACACTTCTATAAGTAAAAAAAATTCAACTTACTATCTGCTTTACTTTCAGTCCTGCAACATTTTTAAAAAATGAATTTATTTTGCGAAAGCTGGATTTCAAAATTTATTTTGCAAAATCTATTAAACCGATCTTAATGAAATTTACAGTGTTGTTTTACTATATAATAAAGTTTTTCTGGGTAAAATATGAACGTCCTAAGTTTAGCATAAATGGTTGAAAAACGTAAAATGCGAATACTTGTTTTTGTATGGTTTTTTTCGCAAGTATTGCTATTTTGCAACAAGGGTGACTATTTTTTAAATTTTTAACTAATCCTATATTATAGTAAATTTAATTATGCAACTTTAATGTCAGTACAACTTTGCTCAGAAATGAACAGTTTTAAAGTTATATTCAAAAAACCAATAAAAAAATCGAATTTTTCCTTCATATTTTGACATTTTGATTATTTAAACAATGTTCCGGACCATTTTGAGTGGGAGGATAACTCAAATATTATTATTTGAGTTATTTTCAAGCAATTTGTGCAAAAAAAATTGAGTCACCTCTCAACGTCCCTCTCAAAACAGATGAGCCCTGGACTACTAATATTTTATCAAAAAGGCATGTGAGGGCCAGATTTAAGCTTACAATAATACATCGGCAACATACCATCTTGAGTGCTCGGTAAATTGATCCACTGAGGGACAGGCTCATCGCTGACCTTTTTCGGTTTCGCTAAGAAATGTGTTTATTATTAATTACTTTTTTGTTACGGTGGAGACAATGGCGTGTTGTGCTAGACAGTGTCTAATTTAACAGGACGTAGAGAGTCACGTGTAATGAAAGTGATGCTGACGTTTACTACCATTTGTATTTGTACCGGTTTCAGAAAAACATTGAATTGCTTCATAAGATATTTGTATTTTCATTTAAAATAATTGTAATTGTAAATTTATATTCTAAATTTATACATTTTTATTAATATGTTACCGGCCAAATCTGATTCCAGAACAAACTAGTTTGGCCAAGTATAAACATTTTAGTATGACTACAAAGACAAAATAAATACATAACCTTTAACTACACGCGCTGGCGTATTTTGTACGCCAGATATAAGAATTCTACTGCAAATATATTTAAAATTTTAATTTTAGGCTTGTCTTATCTCTCTATCCTATCACTGGAATGTGCTTTACAATTTGGTTTTAGTTTCGTTATAATCGGCGTTCTGGGAAGATCGTAATTTACAGTTTATTATTTGTTGTTTCAGGTGGTGGACAATATACGCCACGATTATATTAATATGAGTAGTAATATAAGTACCGGGTGTCCCAATAAGAATGGCTCTCGGCCATATCTCAGGAACCGTTTAGAGTACAGCTTTGGGAAAAAATTTTGTAACAAAAGTTGCCTCGAGAAAAGCCTGGAAATTATTTTCATATTTGTAAGTCCACCGCTAGAGGGCGTAATTGAATGTCAAAAATTTAAAAATCAAAATTTTACAAAATTTACATAATGAAAGAGCACTGAAAATCCGATCATCGTATTCTTCGCAAAATTATGCGAATATTTGATTTCACAAGTGTAACTCTACCTTTGCAAATAAGAAGTGGGGGTGAGTGGGAACCTTGTTATGAAAAATAGCTGTAAGTCCGGTTCTGCTTAATCGATTTTTGCAAACTTGGTCTCGTTGAAAACAGATCTTTTTCATTAATGTAAGAGTTATAATTACGAAACAGCCTAGTAAGTAATATGCCAGCAAGGGGGCGCTATTTTATGTTTTTCAGAAATCTAGTTTTCTTTGGAAAATATTAAATAAAAGTATGCACTTTTAACCCTGCATTACAAAAGTAGACCAAATTATCAACAGAATATCGAAAACTGCATGTCGATACCTTTTTTCTATCTCGAGATATCTTAAGAAACGTATAAATTGTAAACAAACTGATAATGTCACCGGTAAACGAAGTTAAGGAAATCAAAGTGAAAACAGGTAGTGTGCTATGGAAACAAATTAGAGCGGGACACTTGCTGAGTGCCGACAGAAGTGAATATTTCTCATAGATTCAATTATATTCGGTTCGATTCAATTGGATTCCATTTAATTGAATTTAATTTTATTTATTATAATTATGCTTATAATTTAATATATTTAAAATATACCCAATTTAATACATAATATATATGATTTGTCAAACGTAGGAAAGAGTTTGAAAATCTTACAATCGCCGACATTTTTAAACTTTTTGGCTACATTTGACAAACTGTACTAGTGATTTAACCCATTAGTTTTAGAATTAACAAACTTTCAAAAGAAGTTTTACTTCAAATTTGATAGTGAATTTAATTATTATTATATAAAATGAATAGGATGTTTAAAAATACAATTTGAGGATAAGTAGATTGAAAGGAATAATATAATCAACAAATTTAAAAAAGTTACTTTTGTATAACGGCCTCCCCTTTAATGAGAGTATCTAAAAATAAATGAACTCTTTCATGCATTATTTACGAATAAAATTTACACGAAGTATTTACTATACTTCATCAATAATTAAATTTTTAAATTAAAAAATATCGGTTACATTATTAAGAAAAATAATAATTTAAAGCTTTATGTATCTTTATATATTATTAATCCTAAATTTAACGGGTAAAATCACTAGTATATAATATTATATATTAAATTAGGTATATATTATATATTTATATTAAATTATAGATATAATATATATATATATATATATATTAAATAAAATTAAATCTAAGCGAATGGAATCTAATTGAATCAAACGAATATAATCGAATCTATAATAAGTATTCACTTCTGTCGGCATCCCGCAAGTGTCACGCTTTAATTTTTTTCCACAGCACACTACTTGTTTCCACTTTGATTTCCGTAACTTCGTTTACAGGAGACATCATCAGTTATGTTTAAAAATTAACACGTTTCTTAAGATATCTCGACATAGAAGAAAGGTATCGACATGCGGTTTTCGATATTCTGTTGATAAGTTGGTCTAATTTTGTAATACAGGGTTAAAAGTGCATACTTCTATTTAATATTTTCCAAAGAAAACTAGATTTCTGAAAAACATAAAATAGCGCCCCCTAGCTGGCATATTACTTACTAGGCTGTTTCGTAATTATAACTCTTACATTAATGAAAAAGATCTGTTTTCAACGAGACCAAGTTTGCAAAAATCAATTAAGCAGAACCGGACTTACAGCCATTTTTCATAACAAGGTTCCCACTCACCCCCACTTCTTATTTGCAAAGGTAGAGTTACACTTGTGAAATCAAATATTCGCAGAGTTTTGCGAAGAATATGATGATCGGATTTTCAGTGCCCTTTCATTATGTAAATTTTGATTTTTAAATTTTTGACATTCAATTACGCCCTCTAGCGGTGGACTTACAAATATGAAAATAATTTCCAGGCTTTTCTCGAGGCAACTTTTGTTATAAAATTTTTTTTCCCAAAGCTGTACTATAAACGGTTCCTGAGATATGGCCGAGAGCCATTCTTATTGGGACATCCGGTATATATTTCAATTGTTTTTTAGTCATTGTGGCACAAAATATATTGTTCTTTATAAACAATACTTTTTGTCCTGTAAAAAATCACATTTCAAAAAAATTTTTATTAGTAATTTTATTTATCATGGAATCCAGTTATTCCATGATTCCAGTTATAAATCCCAATTGGCTTACTGAGAAGGAACTCCAAGTATTCACTGATGCCGAATAAGGTTTATAACAAACAACTAAGTGTATTTTTTCAAAAAAAAAATAAACAAATCGCTGTTTTTGTGTATTTTCTTGTGGCGTATAAAGTACGCCACGCGTGTAGTTATGGTATAACTTGATGCGCGGGTAGTTAAAGGATAAACTGAATACTCTGTAATTGGAAAATAACCTCTTTTATTAACACAATAATGATTTGTCATTAAAACTAATAGACAATTGGTAGTAAAAACAATCAGATTAAAAAAATAATCATTGAATTTTTTGTAAAAGCAATAATTTTTATACCTCAATTATAAAAATTATTATTTATTTTTCCATGGAGTGCTTTGGTGACACTAAGAATTGCGGAGTATCATTACCTTCTTGCACTTGCAACTGTTTGTGGAACAGTTTTTGTTGCAGCTGCATTTGACAACGCTTTGTCCTGATCCAACTGAATCTCTCGTAGCTGCAACCCTTAGCGATATTTCAAAGGCTTGATTTACATCTACTACCTCTAAAAAATTTTATAGCAAATCTCGATTTCTGATCTGAAAAAAAATGCAAAATTTTTAGAGACATTAATGCCTCAAAAAGATAGATTATTAAATAAGAAAAAATAAATCCCACAATATAGTTTCTAAAGTAGTATCTGTTTTATTTTTTCCTACAATAATTTATCTAATTTTTTAGGGTGTTAAGTTCTCTAATATGTTTTAATTTTTTTTCAAATTAGAATTCGACATTTGCCACCAAACTTTTTTAGATGTAGCAGATATAAACTACTAAGGCCCTAAAATATCGTTAAGAGTTACAGCTACGAGGGATTCAGTTCGATCAGGACAAGGTTTTGTCAAACGCTGTTGCAACAAAAATTCTTTCACAAACATATGCAAATGCAGAAATGCAACGATATGATTGTGTCATCAAAGCACTCCATGAAAAATAAATAATATTTTTTATAGGTAATTGAGGTATAATTACGTACGTGGTTCAACACAATAACCACAAAATCTTTTTAGAGCAGTAGTGTGCAAAGGACATATTACCATGATGGTCGCTAACATCCAAAACGGATAGGCACTACAAGAAGAAGGAGAGGTATAATTGTTGCTTTTAGAAAAAATACCGATTAGTTTTTATAATATGATTGTTTGTATTACCAATTGTCCATTAGTTTTAACGACAACTCATTATCGTTTTAATAAAAATGGTTATTTTCCAATTACAGAGTATTTTATTCAGTTTTTCGATTTATTTTGACTTTATAGGTATACTATGGTTTTCATAGTAGGCCTTATTAGTTTAGACTGCTGCAGTGTCCGTATCCATTACAGGATAAAGTAGTTTGGTCTAGGCTAAACTAGTTTATCCAATCGCGTTCAGGAGAAACTAGCTTCGCCTAGGCCAAACTAGTTTGTCCTGAAATTAGTTTTGGCCGGTAACAAATACACCACTACGTGCCACTACTACAACTTGCAAACCACTGCTTTTTATACTTTATGTTCAAAATGTGGACGCCTCTGTTAAACAAATACATATTAAAATATTACAGAAATAATAGTATTTTATATAATAAGGTATTTTAAATATATTGCGAAGCTTGAGGTCTCTTTTAACCCGTTTTCTGCTAGCGTAACCGTATGGTCACACTAAATGGCCCCTTTTAAGTATACAATATTTAACACATACAGCGATATATGCAACTAGTAATACGACCATGCGGACTAGAGATATCTATGTAACGAATGACATACCCGGTACCTGATCTATTCGCTGGCAAAGTCGTGTTATAGTTAATGTTTGTTGGTGTTACAACGAGAAAGCATCAAAATGGACGTTCGCTTTGAGTAAGTAATATTTTTTAATCTTATTTTTAAACAAACCAAAAGTATTTTTGAACAAATAGGATCTAGAGACATGTGTTTAAGACATGTTTATATAATTTATCACAAAAGTATTGTATCAAATGCGGTAGAGCTTCTAATATTTGTTTGTGACCATAACGTCACACAGGGATAATATGTGATAATTAATAGGTTTTTTCTTTTTAGACGTGGTTTTACATTACAAGAAGCATTGACCATGTTATATGATGACGAAAATATAGAAAATGATGAAACATCGGTGTTTATTTGTCCTCCAGATGTTCATGAGGATACGGATGAAGATTCCGGCGATGAAGACGATGGTGGTTTAGTTGACAATTTGTCTCATAGACAGTTATTAGCGCCAGCTGAAATTCGAATAAATCGTAACGAAAATATGGAACAAGGAGAGGAAGACTTTGTGGATGAAATAAAGACAACAAAATCTGATAAACAGGTGAGTCAAATAATCGAGGGAAAAAATAAAAAATGTAGAATTTTTAAAAAAGCTGAGATCAAGCCATGGATAGAGGGAGATTTGATACATAATAAAAAATTTAAAAACGAGAATAAATCTGAAAGTTATGAATTTTATGACATGAGTCCATTACAACTATTCGAACTATTTTTTGACAACGATATGTTTGAACGTATTTTACAAGAAACAAAAAAATATGCTGCGTTCAAGAATTTTCCAGATCCAAATCTCTCCATTGATGAATTAAAATGTTTTTTCGGAATTTTAATTTTATCCGGCTACCATCCCTTACCGGGCGGAACATATTATTGGGATCAACAGGATGACATGGCAGTACACATGGTGAAAAATTCTATGCGCAGGTATAGATTTGATCAAATCATGAAATGTATATATTTTGCCGATAACAGCAGAAGGACTGATAAAATGTGGAAACTACGCCCCATTATAGAAAAGGTGCAAATGAAATGCCTTAAGTACTTTCAACCAACCCAGCACATGAATTATGATGAATCAATGAAATATGACTGTATTGGAACAATAAGACAAAAAAGAGTTCCTAAGTGTTGCCCTTTGCCGGACAACAAAGTAATAGCTACTAAAAGTAGAGGTTCTGTTGATTATGTTATATCTAAAAATGACGGATTTATATTGGTCAAGTGGATGGATAATGCTGTAGTTACGGCTGCATCAACTTGCTACGGCATCAATCCTCAAAGTTACGTCAAGAGATACTCTAAGCAACAGAAGAAAATTATTAAAGTACAAAGGCCTTTGATTATTGCAAAATATAATACATTCATGGGTGGCACGGATAGAATGGATGAAGATGTGGCACGATACAGAATTGGCATCAGAAGTAAAAAGTGGTATTGGCCTCTTTTTACTTGGCTTGTTGACGTGTGCCTACATAACGCGTGGGTGCTTTATAAGAAGTCTTCAAAGGAAAGAAAAAAACACCTAAAATAGTTTTCCGCCGAGAAATTGCACAGATGTATATGCGGAAATATGGAGTACCGCCTAGACGTCCTGGTAAGCCTTCAGTCAGCAAGAATAGTCTGTCCATGAATAGAGTGTCCGACAATCTACGATATGACAAAATTGACCATCTTGTTGTTCCAGTTTCTAACGGCAAAAGACGTAGGTGTGCAGGAGAAGGATGTTCTTCTGTGATACGTACACAATTTAAAAAATGTAATTTAGGACTTTGCATTGAGTGTTTTGAAATTTTTCATACACAGTAGTATATATAGGTAACCTCCCTGTGTGACCATATGGTCACAGCGTTTTTTCTTATGTTTATAAAAAAAATTAATAAAAACATATTTTTACGTTTATTTAGTTTCATTCCATTGTCATCTGCAGTTATATTTATGAAAAAATATATTTATTAATATTCTGGTAGAAAATGGGTTAAGGTCAAATTACCTTATACACCATAAAATAGTACTCCAGGGAATTACACAGGATATTAAGCTGACTGTTTCTGATAGAAGCACTCTCAGGAGATACATTCTTGGACAAAAATATGAAATATGTGTGTTTTGATACCCTAACTTGAAATAATTACGAAATATTATACTAAACTTATTATTTACACAAATGAGACCAGAATTCAGTTATGGAAGCCAAGTGGATAAAACTTTGTCTACAGAAGAGTTGGCCAGTTGTTAACTTAAACAGAGCGTGAGGTTTGGAGTTATCCGTATATTGCTATGGGATTGTTTAGCTTGTCAAGGACATACCAACCTTGTGGAAGTAACTGGGCGAATAATAGCTGACATGTACATTGAAAACATTTTAGAAGATCATGTTTTGCCATGTGCCGGCCATATTGGATATGATAGATTCGTGCTAATGCATGATGAGGTTCCAATTCAAAGATTATATTGGCCACCATATAGTATGGATTTAAATCCGATCGAAAATGTGTGGGACACCTTAAAACGTCATATTCAGAAAATAAATTCCAGTCCTGTGACACTGAGAGAGCAAAGGATGGTAGCACAAAAAGAATGGAATGCAATTAGTCAAGTATATACAGTCGAACCAGCTTATTAGAATACCTGTTAAACGAATATACCGGTTTAAGGAATAGAAATTTGAGGACCCGAAATGTTGCTAGTAGCCACCAATGATCGGTTATTAGAATATCCCGGTTTTAGGAATATTTTACTTGGCACGAAGGCTATTCCAATATGCGGGTATAACTGTATTCAAAATTTAATTCAGAGTATTGCAAGACGATTACAGGCAGTGGTCGAAGTTCGAAAAGGAAATACTGACTCTTAATTTTATTGTTTTTTTATACAAAACATTAAAATATGGCCTCTTAAGTAATATTTAGTTTTGAGCTGTTTTTTGTGTACAATCCTAAAAGTTCAATGTTTAAGTTTTTTTTAGACTATTCACTTAAAATAAATTTAATTATTTTAATTATTCACTTAAAGCGCCTTAAATAAAGTTTTCTTAAAAAAAGTGTTTTGGTGACTGAATAAAATTGGGGCTGGAATTTGCCTTATATTAGGGTGGTTCTCTTTTGTGTGTTTCCAGTGGTTGAAATAAGTCTTATGGCTCCTCTACACATCGGCAGACGCGTAAGCGGACGGTATCTGCGGATGCGTATAATGCGGATGATAAATATCCGATTGTTGTCGGTTTTTTCAGCACAGATCAAAGGGTTTCGGTGCGAACGTCCGATGCCTCTCCACACATCTGACCTCTGACCTCTACGACGCATTAGTTTTCGCAGTGAATTATTCAAAGTAGATATTTCGTCTCCCGAGAATTAACACAGACTGAACGATTTACAGATTTGTACAGATGTGTGGTCAGCTCGTGATTATACATCAGCAGATGCATCCGTAGACGCGTCTGCCGATGTGTAGAGGAGGCAGTATACTGATTTTAATGTGTATTAATTAAGATGTATTGAGAATAATGCACATAACAAATCAGTACAAAATATACGTTGTTACAATATTAAAATAAAATAATTGATCAACATAAAACAAAGAAACTATGGCAACAGTTATAATTATTCTTCCATATATTGTTCTGTCATTTTGTCGAACCAGAACTAAGGTGGGATAAAGGAAAAATTGTACAGTAACATGAATCCACCATATTGAACATATTTACGATAATTTCAAAATATTCCACATTTTAGTCCGTGAGTGTATTAACAACAAAAAAAAGCGCTGTTGCCTCTTCTTAAGGGCTCAGAGGCAAACTACAAAGCTGCTTTTACTGGGATAAAGACTGGAAGCCATACCCACAGAGATAACTAAACAAATCTGCGTCTGAGAGTGACGTTGGAGCAATAAAAGTTACCCTAGCGGCGTTTAGATACAGCGATAAGTCACAGCAACTTATTGTAATGACAAATTGCTGTGATTTGTTGATAATTGAAACGCTGTTTAGACGCTGCGATATGTTGCTGCGATGTGATTGACCACAACAAATTGAAGAGGAGAGTATTGTGTACACTTTACACCCTAAAGTATAACGAGTTTTCATCCCAGTAGATCCTGTTAAATTCATCACAAAAATATAAAGGTTGGGTATGTTACAGGGTACTTACAAAGTTATAACCAATTTTATATGAAAATCGTAAAAAGTTCAACTCACTGTATAAATATATAGCACAACGGCAATGGTTTATTAATGCAATATTTTTTATTTATTGTCAAAATTTTTAAAAATGATTGATATTGCTAATTTTCTTTATATCTAATACAGGGTGAGTTAAAACTCAAGTACATTATTTTCTCAGTAAAATTTAAATGGGATACCCTGTATTTTATATCACTATTGAAAAGTAAAACCTTACTTTAATTGGCATACAACATTCCCTATGTCTAAATTTATTAGTTTTCGAGATATTTTCATGTTTCAATGGACCAGTAGCGTGGCTACCCAGATCACAAGAATTTAATGAACTGGACTGACTTTTTTAGGGTTACTTTAAGAATGAAGGTTATAAAATGCCTCCAACAACAAGAGAGGAGATGAAAAATAGAATACAAATTGTATTTCGAAGTGTTAGTTTACACATGCTTCGTAGTGTAAGTATCTTATTCCATGACCGTTTTTAGGCATGCATATAATGTGTTAGGCGGTCATTTTGAACAACTTTGTAATTATATAAATATTTAAAATATTTTAATTTTTTTAAAAATGTTGTGTTTTGTGTTCGTGTCTTTTTTGTAAAATTGTTTACTGATAAATTATTTTTCGTCCTTTATTTGTTATATTGGTACATTTACATACAAAAGTAGCTTTTATTTGTTTTCACAAAATGTTTGTTTTGTGTTAGTTTTTTTTGCAAAATTTATAACTAATAAATTATTTTCCTTTCTTGTTTGTTACACTCACACAAAAAAGTAGTTTCTAATTGTTTCAAAAATTTTGTTAGTATGTTGTGGTTGTGTATTTTTTTGTAAAATTTATTACTAATAAATTATTTTTCTCTTTATTTGCTACATTGTTACATTTATTACCAGAGTAGGGGAGCCCAAGCGGGGATTTTTGCAGTTACTCGAGCGCGTCAGATTATCATAATATGGGGAGAAACCTGGTACCCTGCAGATGTACCTCTACCATATATTGGCTCTTAACAAAGCAGAATTCGGTAAGGGGGGCCCGAAAAAGATCTATCTCTAAAAATACTCGAAATTGTCAGATTAAGATAAGGCAAGTTAAGTACATGCAAAAGAGTGTATATTTCAAAAGTCTGACGATTTAAGCGAAAAAAAAAGAATTGTTTCACACAAAAAGCGAATATTTCGTGAAATGAACGTCAAATCGAAAAACTAAAAACTACATATTCCATATTTTGCAAAAATCTATCGAATGATACCAAACATGACCCCCCACTGAGAGGAGTGGGGGGTAAATTTAAAATTTTAATTACAAATACCGCGATATTTCGCAAAATAAACATCAGATCGAAAAACTGCAAAATAAATTAATTCTGTATTTTTAAAAAATCTATCAAATGGTACCAAACACGACCCCCCACGGAGGTGGGATGGGGGGTTACTTTATAATCTTAAATAGGAGTCCCAAATTTTTATTAAAGATTTGGATTCTCTACGTAAAAATAAGCAACTTTTATTCGAAACCTTTTTTCGAATTATGGATAGGTGGCACTATAATCGGAAAAAACGATTGTTGGAAATGGAAAATGAAATTAAAAAATGGCAAGTCCTCACTAAAATGGAAAATTTTACTTAACTTTTTTTGGTTTTAGGACCTAATACTCACAACCCAATAGGTCCCCACAGCGCTCGAGTGACTGCACATTTGCACATTTAGCATACTTTGCTCTCCTACCATAATCAGTAATCGTAAATTGTCAGTTTTAGACAAACCAGTCATGACTTACTCAACATTTGGAAAGTTTTAGACCCTTAATTAATAATTTGCGCTGAAAAATGAAAATATCTCGAAAACTAATAAATTTAGACATAGGGAATGTTTTATAAAAATAAAATAAATTACATACGGTAATGATAATTTTCAATGTTTCAATTACAAAATATGGTATCAATAATCCATTGCTTTTGTGCTTATTTTTATTTATATAGTGAGTTGAACTTGTTACGATTTTAATATAAAATTGGTTATAATTTTGTAAGTACCATGTATAACCGTTGTATAACAAACCTTTATATTTTTGTAATGGAGAAGTTAAGATGATTTCGAGTATAAAATAAAATGTAGGGTGTTCCATTTAAAAAAAAAACAAAAGTTTGATCTGCCACTATGTTATCGAACATTCTAATTAATTTTGAAATGTGAATTTCAAAGTTGGCTACAATTTTTGTTATTAACGTTTATTGCTATCTATTACTATAACGGATCTACAGAGCTTTACCCCACTAATTAATCACCCTGTACATATAATTCTTATAGTTGATAAAAGTATTATATTATTGTTGATTAATTGGCAAAGTCACATAGTATCAAATTATAAGCATTATCAAATAAATGGTATCCATTTAATTGGATATGTAAATAAATCCCAATTCGGTAAGATTCTCCTAAATTGATGCAACCCAACTCCAATTCCGATAAATCGCTGTACCGTTTAGACACGACGATAAATTAAAACAACTCGATCGTTAGAATAAGTTGATGCAATCCAATACCAACTTCAATCCAACTACAACTTCGATAAGTCGCTGCGATGCACCTGTTACACACAACGATAAATTGCAACAATTCGATTGATATCGATAAGTTCCTTGATTTATCGCTGTGTCTAAACGACCCTTTTACTAAACATATCGACGAGGCTCCGAGTGGAAAGTCATTAAGGCTGAAGAACTCCCAAAACTCGAGTAAATATGTAGATGGTATAAATATAAACTGACGATATCAATATTGAAAAAGTAATGGATATAAAATACCTTGGAATAATAGTATCCAGTTATGGAAACCTGGACGAAGAATTGGGAGATCAAGTATAAAAAGCACATGGACTGTCAGGATGCCTTAATAACACTATATGGCGAACCCCACATATTAACACTAAGGTGAAGTCAAGAACCTATAAAGCCAGTGTAACACCAATAATGACATATAGATAAGAAAGAAGACCCGACACAGCCACAATACAAAGGCTACTGGGGCAGGGATAAAAGTACTGAGGAGAATTACAGGAAATTAAATACACTGAGAAATCGAAAGATGAGTGAAGACATGAGAAGAAAATGTAACGTATGTTATATAAACTAATATAGTACATACTATACAAAAAAATGGAATAACCATATCAACAGAATATGAGAGACCCGTGTGTTCAAAATAGCAAAAAATAAATCACCAATCGGGCTAAGAAGTGTCGGACGACCGCACAAAAGATGAAGTCACAACCTTTCATAACGGTATCAACTTTCGAATGAACAAGCAGGATTACTTATAAAGACGAAAAATAAAAACAAGAAGACATTAACCAAAAGACTTGAAGTCGGTCTATAACTTACCCAATTTTTCTGGGGCGTTTTCAATAGAAATGGAGCACACTGTATAAGTGTAGCTCATATACATTTTTAGATAAGGTCTAGGTTCAGTGTATAAGGTGATTTAAAAATGCAAAATAGTAACATAATATATTAACACCCGTGACCATATCTAAGAATTTATGGCACGCGAGTTATAATTTTAAAGATATGTCAAAAATTAATAGAACGCTTAAAGACTAGAACTTTCTCCATAAAATTGATTATTATATACTGAGTGAGAAGGCCACAGAAAACAGTTTACCATGTTATTTAGAAAAAATATGTTAATTAAATTTTATTAAAATGGTAAACATCGAATTTGATTCCAAATGGGATATTATATTTTAACAGTACACAGGTACTTAAAAATGTATCGCAATGCCCTTGTTTTCCTAATATGGCAATTTTTTACAGAATTTCATCAAACCAAACGTTACAGCAAAACTACTTATCCAATAGATAGCAATGAGGAATTGTATTAGGTATAAAATAAACAAAATTAATTAAATTAATAGAATTTATAATCCAGAAATAGTTAACTCATCATCACCATCAGTGGTGCTTGAGTCCTACTTGTGTCTCGACCCAGTGGCGGATCTAGAGATTGTGTTTGGGGGGGGGTCATGGGTCTTGAGGGCGATTTAATTACTATTCTCAGATTCAAGGTCACTTAGTCTTACCAACCCTAGGATAAGTGGGTTTACAATTATGGGGGGGTCATGACCTCCGTGACACCCCCTGGATCCGCCAGTGTCGACCTTCCCCAGTCTATTTCGTGAGTCGTTTCTGTCCATCGCCAACCGTTGCCAATTTTCTGCTCCGTTCTTCCTCGCATTCTCGTCCACACTGTCCCTCCATCTCAGTATTGGTCTAACTCTACTCCTATTTCCTACTGGTACCGCTAATACGGTCCGTCTAAGTGGGTAATTTTCAAGTGCTCACACGTGAGACCCCTCTAAGCCTACTTATTTTTATGATAGACATTACATATCTCCCCATTATATCCATTGGAATAGATGGTTACTTAACAACAGACATTGAGAGGAAACAGTTGATTTGATATGGTCATGTTCAAAGAATGGAAGACACAAGATTGCCCAAAAAGATTATGCAGTGGGTACCACCAAACAGCAAAAAACGAGGAAGACCCAAAAATACATGGAAAAAGGGGTAACCAAAGCAATGACTACAAGGGATCTTAGAGATGGCCAATGGGATGATAGAATGACGTGGAAGTTAGGCATCGGACAACGTCGAAAGACGTTCTAAAACCGATATATACATACATTACATCTCTCCCATTTACTTCTTTATACTGCTCGTATAATTCGAAATTATATTTATCGCCTTCTCCAAATACAATTCTCACAGGTTGCGCCCATTACAGTTCTTATTATCTTCCTTCCGAAGACGAGCAGACGATCTGTGTCTATTTTGGAGATAGTCCATGTGGTTCCATGACATCTCGTAACGTGACGGTTTGTAACCGCGCAATTGGTAACGGACAACTCATAACGACGATAGTTCGTAACTATATATTCGAAAATATAGAAAAGGCAAAACGAAAAATAAGAAATTTGTAAGCCCATATCTGCAGAGAGAGGAAGAAATTCAAGACTATGAAGAAATCCGGAGCAGGTGCCTCTTTTGTCGAGCATAATAAACAACTGTTACTTCAGTGGATACATAATGATGCATCTAGTCGCAAATACTCCATCCAAACAAAGTTGCTTGGTTGGAGACACTTTGTTACAAAAATGTGAAAATCAATTCAACCTACTTTAAGAAACTGAGTTCTGAATTTTTTATTGTCTGTTTGAGATGCACTTTAATAATGCATTATTTGTATTCAGTTTTTCAATGTTATCTCATGACTAGGAGTCACAAAATTTCCTAGCGCATTCACGAATCGAATGAAAAAAAATATTAAGATCCGTCCTGTCGTTTTTTTTTTCGGAGGTTCAGCGCTTTATTGCTTCGACTATGAAGTAACAGTTGTTTATTATTCGCGACGAAACAGGCAACTGTTCGGGATTTCTTCATAGCCTTGAATTTCTTCCTCTCTCTGCAGAACTGGGCTTACAAATTTCTTATTTTTCATTTTGCCTTTTCTATATTTTCGGTACCCACAGTTAACTGATGACTGAAGAGGTATATACAGCAGCAATTCAAAATCTCCACTACAATCAGAGTTACAGGAAGTTATTTATAGGGGCGGTCTCACACACCGTGTGCGAGTAACGGAGGGTTAAAAAAGTGTTTATGACTTGAAATAAAGGTAGTAGTTAATGTTTTTTCTTTATTTCAGAATTTTAAAACTGGGTCACAGCGACCCAAGTCCATCAGCTTTATTTTTAATAGCACTTTTAAATTAGCGCCCTATATATTTTCATAATTTTAAAAGCTGCTTAACAACCTGATTTCAACGCACTATATCATATAATATATATTGTGATTAATAGAAAATTATAAAAAATACTGGGACACGTCAGCTGTTAAATTGAAGTGGAAGCTTTATAAACATTTAAATTGAAATATACAGGGTGATCCACGCATAGTCCACGATCTTTAGTTTTAATGAATCACCCTGTATATTTTTACATTTTGATAAGCTACTTAACAACGTCATATCAAAAAAATGTATTATGTAGGACCTATAATGAATAATACAAGGTGAAATTTTGAAATTATTTATAAATTTCGTCAAGACATTAAATACAAAACCCGATATATTGAAATGTATCATAGTGTAGAAAATTTATGTCTTTAGCTAATTTATGTATTTAATATCTTGACGAAAATTATACATAATTTTAAATTTTCACCTTGTAGTATTCATAATAGACCCCACCTAATACCCTTTTTTGAGATGAGGTTGTTTAGCAGCATCTAAAAACATAAAAATAGTGCATATTTAATTTAAAAATGGCATGTCCTATCGTTTTTTTATAATTTTCTAAAATAAGAACACAAACAATGTTACCTACCTATTCCATAAGTGGTTTCCATAAATTATAATATGTGTTCATTTTCACCCTGTGTTATTCATAATACATCATACATAATATAGTTTGTTCCATAAAAAATGGATAGGGTGTTCCATAAAAAATAAAGATTATGGACTATGCTAGGCTTGCGTGAATCAACCTGTAGGGACATTCAAATTATTGCTGAAAAAGGCCACATTTAAAAATAAGAATAGACGGGTCTCAGCATTTTTTTTTATTTTTTAAATCAAGGACACAAATAATTTTATTGTAAAAATGCCTTTCACCCTATATTTTGCTTTTTTGTATTTTTTTAAAATCCGTTCACTTGATTTTGTCGATATCTATGTTTTTTATCTATATTTTGAAGTATTTTATTGCCAAATAATAAAAGATAATTGTTTTTACTAAAAAAAAATTTATTGGAGAAATTAATTTCACTCTATCAGCTAATTTTGCCCTATTATTAAATACTTTAATGGTAATTATTATTCAGCGGGTAAAAAATGTGTTTAATATTTGATTAATGTTGTTATTTCATTTACAGAGTAGACCACTGATAATAATTAACTCTCACATATTCATTAAATTTTATGAAAATACTTTTAAAGTACTTTTAAAGTATTTAATACTTTTTAAAGTTTAAAGCAAGCGGCACACCCCTAATAGAAATCGAAGCGGCTTAGAAATCGAAAAAGCTACCAGGATAGGTGAAAGTGCAAATTTTGAACATTCTTTATGTTTTAGAGGTCGCTGAATCCGAATATGAAGTTTATTTTTATCTAGAATTTGTGGAACATGTTCAAAAATAATATTTTATGCAAAAATGCGAAAAATCAATTTTGAGGATTTTTCATATTTACCTCGCTGTATCTTTGGCCGCTGTAAATATTTCCTTTTGAAAATTTTACTTTGTCATCGTTGAAGAATTTAGATAACAATGAGATTGGTAGGTACGAGATGTTTAGACAAATTAAAAGAGTAGTTGTTAATTTTTAAACAACTTGTCGTCAGACTTCGTTAGTTTCATGTTTACTTAAAAAAGTTGGGTGACAAAACTTTTTAGTTTATAATTTTAATCAACACAGCATTAAAACATAAGTCATGCAGAAGTTTTCTGGAAGATATGCAAATTCAAGTAAAATATGCAATAGTAACAAAGTTATGTGACTCTATAGATGAGTGGCACTCCCCCCAAAAAACGCTTATTTCTCGAGATACCGACCACTATATGGCGAATGGCTAATTTTGATGATACTATATTTTTTTTGATGGTGCTGAAAACGAAAATGGGGTTTATTTTAAATTTTAGATGTGGGAACATCATCAAAATCGAAATTTTACCCTAAAAAAAATGAAATCAAGTTGCACCATTTTTTTTCTATAAAACATTTTGTTTCTGTATTCTATATTTTAACATAAACTAGATTAAAAAGCTAAATTTTAAATTTGGTCACTCAACTTTTGCGATTAAACTTTGCAATTCAAGAATCTGCTTTTACTTTAAATTATTCATAACTTTTATTATAATAAGACAGAAAGATTAGTAAAAATTCATAAAGGTAAGAAATACAGATGTATACACAAGAAATACAAATGTATATACTATACCTACAGATGTCATAACAAAAATACTAAACTGAAACAGAGTTGTAGCGAGTTAAACGCAAAAACTTGATTTTATTTTTTTTTATTTTTAGGGTAAAATTGCGATATGACAATGTTCCCCCACGTAAAATTCAAAATAATCCTAATTTTCGTTTTCAGTAACATCAAAAACATAAAGTATGGTAAAAATTGGCCATTCACCACACCGTGGTCAGTATCTCAAGTAATAAGTGTTTCTTGGGGTGTACCGCTCGTCTATAAAGTCACATAACTTTTTTTCTATTGCATATTTTCACTTAGAAATTTTTCAAAAAACTTCTTCATGAATAAATTATGTTTTATTGCTGTGTTAGTTCAAATTATAAACTAAAATTGTTTGTCACTCGACTTTTTTAAGTAAACATGAAACTGAGGAAATCTGATGACAAAATGTTTAAAAATTAACAACTCCTCTGTTAATTTGTTCAATCATTTTAGACAAATCTCATTGTTATCTAAAGAATTCAAGAATGACACAGTCAAATTAGAAAGGAAATATTTACAGCAACCAAAGAGACAGCGAGGTAAATTTGAAAAATTATCAAAATTGAGTTTTCGCATTTTTGCATAACATTTGATTTTTGAACATGTTCTACCAATTTTAGGTAAAAATAAACTTTATCTTCGGATTCAGCGATTTCTAAAACATAAAGAACGACCAAAATTGGTCATTTCCTGAAAGTTGATTTTCTTGGTTGATATGACGTAATTTTAGGGGTTGCTGCCGCTCGCCTATTAGATCTTTATTCCAAAGGGGATACATTTGCAACAGAGAATACACGAATACACTCTTTATAACAATTTAAAAAAATAAATTCAGACAACCACATAATCTATGGTACTGATTTCACAAACAAATTAACAATCAGAACTTAATACCTCGAGGGTAATCAGCTTCAAATATTTTTTCAACAACATATTTGTTGTGACCTAAAAGACCTAGGTCAAATATGTCAAGGTGAAAAGACATACGTCAAACCTAGATTGATAACAAATCTTATGTTATAAAGAGAACGATTCGAAGTAAAAATCGAAACGTCAAACATTAGTTAATTAAAAATGTAATGTTTATTAAACCAATAATTATGTCTCAATCCCATACACACATAATTCTATTTTGTTTCGTTGAAATGGGTCGGTTTATTTGATTTATTTTGAAAGGGAAAAGAAATAAAAAATATAATCTTAAACTCGGTAAACGCAAAAACAATAGCATAGATTTTAAAATCTGTTGCAGAATCGGGCCCTATATCCTTAAAGGATATTTCATTTTACGACAAAAAGTACTATAAAAGTAGCTCCTCGATTCCAACACCGACCCGTAAAATTTCTTTGCTAAGAGATCGTTACCTCCTCGCCTTTCTCAAAATAAAAGATATTGACCCACTAGGGGTCTGAAAAATTTATAAGATTACAAGCGAAGTTGCTTGTTCTGTTATATAATCTGTAACAGGCGCTAAATCTTTCCAACGTTTATCTGCCCTTCCTGCACTAATAACCACGGGAGGCCATTTCATGATATTCTGTTATGTTAGAAAAACCCCTTTAAAACAAGCTGATGATATATTTAGAAAGTGAATAACTTTTGGTTATAAATCAAAGTGACATATTTTAATATGTTGCGTTAAGTTTTTGCCCAAGTATTTTTCCAGAAAAGTTGTAAAAATATAAACTATAAAGAATAAAACAAAATCAGCAAAAATCTACGATATAAGTGCGTATTTTTATAAGACCAAATTAATTCCCATTTTCAAAGAAGGAGGGGTCCAACGAATACACTAATATTGGTAAAATGGATCCCGGGGTTACCGAGGATATGTTACAAAATGCTATAAAGGCATACACCGGGATTCCGAAAGATGAAGTGGATATAAAGATTCTCAGAACAAACAGAAACGGGGAGCAGAGCGCGACCATAGCCGTGCGCCCCTGGAGAACTCAGAAAATATAATACGATCGTGATAGGCTGGGTGTGGTGCCCTATCTGACAGAGGTACATCCCCACGAGGTGCTATAAGTGCTTACACTTCGGACATAGCACCTATGAGTGTAAGGGTGAGAGCAGGGTAGCTTGCTGCTATAACTGCTTAAAGACAAGACATACAGCGGTACAATGTAACAACACTGCGTACTGTCTTACAATATGCCTCATGGACTGCCTTGGTAAGTTACATGAAAGACTTATCAAGAAGAGATTGGAAGACATGTTGGAAGAGGAGAGAGTTCTGTCTAATCAACAATACGGGTTTAGAAAAGGTAGATCGACTGTCGATGCCGCAACCTGGATAATGGACGCGGCTAAGGCAAGTAAGAAAAGATGGGTGGTCCTTGTTTTGTTGTACATAAAAAATGCTTTCAACTCAGCAAATTGGGGCCTTATAATAGACCGAATAGTCGAATTTGGGGCTCCAGAATACATGTCCAACATAATAAAGGACTACTTATTCGAAAGATCCGTATGCATATCGAAGAAGAAAAAGAAAGAAATGACCGCGGGAGTACCTCAGGGGTCAATCCTGGGATCTTTACTTTGGAAAATATTATACAACGGGGTACTAGAAATTCACAAGAACAGAGGAGTGAGAGCGATTGCATACGCGGCTTATCTAGCCTTACTGGTCGAAGATGATATTATGTACTGGGGTATAAAAGATAAAGTAAATAGAGAAATTAGGACGACTGCGGCGTGGATTGAGAAAAATGATTTAAAATTAGCAGTAGAGAAGACAGAAATAATTATCTAGAGGGGATCAAGAAAAAGAGAAGACACAGTATTCGAATATCAACGCTCCGAAATAAGACCCCAAAGGACAGTCAGGGACCTAGGAATTACCTTTAACAATAGACTTAGCTTCGGGCAACACATACAAGAAGCATGTCGGAAGGCGGAGGGGAGGACCCAACACTAAATAAGCCAATGCCAAATATCGGGGGGCCCGGATCGTAAAAGTAGGCAGTTATGCTTCAATCTATAATATCCATTCTATTATACGGGGCCCCAGTGTGGCATGAGGTCCTCCGGTTGAAGAAGTATAAGGACATGCTTCTTACGGCCCAAAGAAAACCCCTGATCAGGGTGTGCAGTGTCTACAGGGCTGTATCTACCATTGCCTTACAGGTGGTGGCTGGTTCTGTACCGGTGCACATCCTGGCCGGGGAAAGGGTCCGGATGTACAAGAGGGGCAACGGAGCAATAGGTTCAGGACCACAGGAAAGAGTCAGAAGTCTAGAGATGTGGCAGAGGGATTGTGCAGTCGAAGTCGGAAAGGCGGCCTGGACGAGATCCCTGATTCCGGATGTAGTGAGGTGGTGCGGGTGTCGGCATCGGCGCGTCAATTACTATTTCACACAGTTCTTGACGGAGCATGGATCGTTCAGGAAATATACCCACCGTATTGGTAAATCCGAGGACGATCTATGTCCCGAGTGTGGGGTTGTGGATGACCTCTAAGCGAAGTGCATGCTAGCGCTGTTAAGGAAGCCTGAAATGGTGGAAACAGCTGTCCAGCGATTATGCAATATTCTGAATCGAAAACAAGCAAAACCATCTATTTACCTTTCTATCTTTACTCAGATTTGAGTACTAGAAAGTTCCTCTTCTGTCCTTTTTCCTAGACGAATGAAAACGGAATGTGATTGCAAGGAGTCCTTTTTGTTTTCTATATTCGTAGTTTGCAGTCTTATAAATTGTAAAAGTCGCAGATTAAGGATGTACCAGAAAGAACTTTCAACACGAAGAGTCTCGGATTTAAATAACTATTTACCATTTTAATGGTGAATTCTGCATTTGAGACTCTTCAATTTGTTTCGAATTAGAAATGTTTTTCAGACGGGAGCGGTCTCACCACATGGACTCTTAATAAAAATGTTATTCATAATAAAGGCAATGACGCTATTGATGACAGTTTAATTGTAAACAACTTAAATTTAATTGTAAAAAAGCTTAAATGTAAACAACTTATAGACGGAAATATATAAGATAAAAAATAATAATGTTGTAAGATAAAAGAGTGATGACGGTTGCGTTGCCTTTTAGGCTTTAATAATAGAATCTAATTTTTTATAATTTTAAATTTCACTTTAATACAGTTATTAACATCCATTCAGCTTAACTAATAATCTAAATTCAAAAACTACGCTATTTTTAAATTCATAACCCAAAATTGACTACCTGTCCTGTTTTTTTTTGTTAGACATATTTTTGTTAGACATTTTCAAAAATGCCATTTGACATACATAATTTTTTTAAATATTTTACCTTTTTTCAATTTATACTCGATTTTTAGAACAATTTTTATATAGTTTTTAATTTTAATTTATATTTACGATTTGTACCTGGACAAAATTTCGTTTTATATGTCAGTGTTTAACAACTAGGTTCAAAATCCTCAAATAATTTTCCCTGATGATGAAAATGAACATTTTCGAAAGCTTGGAACTATTATAGTTTTCTTTGAAATTTCCGCTACCCCAATAGTTCAACCTTGACAAAAAACTCTTAACAAATTTATCCTTTAACATCGACATAGAGTCGCTACTAACATTAGATTATTAACACATTCGCGGTCATGACTGCATATGAAGTCATTTACTCCATAAGAATACGTGTATAAAATGACAGCGTGTCCGCGAATGTGTTAATATGTAAATCATATTTCTCGATGTCACCTATTCTATAAGGTTGCTAGTTTCATCTACTAAGCAGAACGTAAGTATTTGCCACATTTTTCTTTAACTAGTCATAATTTTAACCTTTTGTATTCATTCTAACGTGGAAATACTTCGTTCTATGCACTGAAGAAGATCTGATCTAGATCGAAGACGTTTTACGAATCCTTTGAGATGACTTTTTAATAGTTTTTCAATGAACTTTTAATACCATTTTACAAAAGCTTTTACTTCTGTAAAAATGTGATTTACACGCGACGATACTTAACGGAAACTTCAAAGGTGAGGAAGTTCTCAATCCGAGGATTCTCATGATCCAAACTGAGATGCCGTCTAAGTTTAAACGACTTCAATTTCAGATTAGACTTGCATTCGTCATTACGATTAACAAATCACACAATAAAACAACAAAGTATTTAACACACAAATTCAAACTAGTTGTTTTAAAGTAAATAGCATAAAAAAATTCAGTGGAAAACGAATAATGTTTAGATTAATTTTATTTCTTTTTTGTTTTTTTTTTGGTAGTCAGTGTGATCACCTCTATTCCTTATGAAAGCTTCAGTTTGCGTGGGCACGCTCCTAATCAAATTATCAATAAGTCGTTGTGGTGAAGGTTGCTCCATCCTTATAGAGCAGCTTGTACTAGCCGTGCGGTGTTTTGTGGATTCTCCCGGCGAGCTCTAATTTTTCTTATAAGTATATCCCACAAATACCTTACAGGGTTAAGCTCGGGTGAGCAAGCAGGCCACTCCAAACAAGGGATACCTTTTGTTTCAATGATGTCTCTAGTCACTCTAATGGTATGTGGAGGTTCATTATCATGGATGCAAATTAAATTTTCTCCTGTTGCACCTCCAGGGCCCAACTACAGGTTATCAATATACCTGCGAGCAGTTCAAGTTGATTGGATGAAAATTAGAGGAGTTTTTTTACGGATCACAATTCCTCTCCAGAACATTACACTTTCCGTTGTATATTTATGAACAGATTTAATAGTTTTCGTTTTTGCTTGTCTTCCTCAACCTCTAAGTACGCGATTTCGTGGGTCATCTGATTTTACACATATCCTGACTTTTTCTGAAAATAGCACATTTTGTCAGTCCTAAATGTTCCAGTTTTGATGGTAAAGACAACAATTTAGGCGATCAATCTTGTTCTACCTGGATAACTCGGGAACCTATAACTGTCTTCTGCTGTATACTTCTTGGCACGAACTCCTTTTCTTATCGTTTTGACTGACACAGTTACGCCTGTAGCTTCCAAAAGCTGCCTTGAAGCTGCCGGTGAGAAGTGGTTGGGTGTGTTTCAGCTGATTTGACCATTAAACGATAGTGGCGAACCGTGATTACTTTTTGGCGACTTCTCTTGCTTTATTTTTGAGCTTTTCTTGTTCCTGTTACCTAGCATAGGTTTTGCACAGAACGCCCTGTATTACACCTATCTCTACAGCTCTGTCCCTCTGAGAGTATTACTTGCTCCACAAAACCAATAATCTTTCCCGTTGTAAGTTCTATAACCCCACATGACGTATATTTTCGTTTTTGAACGCAAAAGTTCTTCTTCTTCGTCTTTTTGTATAGACATGACTGCCTGTTTTTTCAATGTGCCTCTAGTAAGTTGTCGTTCCATCCTTTTCGTGGTCTTCCCACTGATCGTCTTCCTATTGGGGAACCGCCTCTCGCTGTCCATACTACTCTATTTCTTGTCATTCGGCTTATGTTGTCATTCCATTCTATTCTTCTGTTTCTTACCCAATTTTTAATTTAATCCACCTTGCATCTTCTTCGTATATCTGTACTTATATCTCTGTCCCATAGAGCCTTACCACAGTATATAGAGGTTCCACAGTAAAACCACTCCTCTGTCGGCTCTTTGATCTCAGGAAGTAATACCGGCAGTGCGCAATTGGTAATTCACCAGTGGTGGATGCGGGTTTTCCCTGTTAAAATCCGTACGTTTCTATGCGACTAGCAATGCGACAGTGGGGCAAAAGCGACTAAGAACATTGCGCGGTCGCCATGCGCGACTACAGATTTTACTTCCAATTTTTCGGAGAGTGGTTCTACTGTCCCTCCTTATACTGTGGCCTTACCATCGATTTTTCGCAGGGTTCTTTATCTCCGCTGTTTCGAGCAATCTTTTGTCCTCTCTGTGTCGGGTCTGTTTCTGCCGCGTATGTCATTATTGGCCTGATGACTGTTTTGTAAATTCTGCCTTTCATTTCTTTTCCGATATGTTTATTTTTCCATATTGTGTCATTCAAGCAACCTGCGGCTCTGTTTGCTCTATTCATTTGATCTTCCACTTCTGTTTCGAGCCTTCCGTAGCTAGATAGTGTAATGCCTAGATACTTAAACTCCATCACTTGTTTTATTCTCTGACCCTCTAGTTCCAATTTACATCTTACTGGATTTGCTGTTATAACCATGCATTTTGTCTTTTTTTGGGGAAATCAACATGTTAAATTTTCTGTCGGTTATGTTAAACTGGTGCAGCATACGTTGTAAATCATCTTCACTTTGAGATATTATTATTGCATCGTCTGCATAGCAGATTATTTTAAGTTGTTTTTCTCCCATTTGGTATCATTGTTTAGTTCTTACTTTTTTTATTATTTCATTTCATCCGCAAAATTTGGTTTATTTATTTTCATTCAATTTGCAACTCAAGCAAATAACCTATACCGTACCGAACTGTACTATCTTATTGTCTTATCTATTCGTTTATTTTCAATAAAAACCTTTATTCTTCGCAACAATAACATGTATTTTCAAAAGAAATAAATATTACTTTGAAATACAGGGTGATTCCATATAAGTTTGGTTGTGTGAATTATAAAAACGCAAAAAATGTCACAAAGATCCTTAGTGGTATAAATCCTAAGGTAAAAAACTCATATTATAATTTATTTGAAACATGAGGCCAAGACAAGAGAAAATATGTATGTTAAAATAAGAAAAATATATTTTCAATCAATCTCTTGTTCTAAGCAACAAAAGATAAAATAACTATGCAAAAAAACTGCCATCTGTTTAAAAATTACAGGATTTGAAAATGGGATGTGAAAATCTGAATGAAATTAATAAAAATTATTAAAAACCTAGATTTTCATCAAAAAACCCTCGTGTGACACACTAAAGATAAACTAAATTAAAGCTGTAATAAGAACGCTATTAAAATGGCAGCAAAGTGTGATGTCAAAAAAAGCCCTCAAATGAAAACCCGGTTAACAGTTTGACGATACACCTTCACATTATGTAACTTCACAATCAGTAGAACTCATGAAGTGCAGGAATACTGCACGAACCGTTTCCTATTAAAAGATTGAAATACTCTTTTTCATTTTTTATTTCTCCTTGACTGATAACCTTAATTACAGTGAGATTTTCTTCTCACTTACTTTTCCTCATCAGTATAGTGTATCCAAGCTAAAAAAGTATGTTAACTTGGGAAAGTTAATGTATGTTCATCTTTATTTATATTTGTACTCACTTTTGAACATCCTTTAATAAATGGTATATACAAGAACACAAATGGTTCTCCTTATGGTTATGAATCGGCATTCAATAGGATGATACATGTTTCGGCCTCTCTCATAGCCTTATCAGCTATCCAATTAGAATGCAAAGACCGAACCAGAAAGGGAACGCCGTGTCTTGAAAACTGCACAGTTTCAGAGAGGACATAAAAGCGCGCCATCTACTCTGATGGCTGTGCAACAGGCCTTCTCGAAAAGAGACGGTTCCTATTATCTCTTCTACTGTATAAAATGTTGCGTGCATTTTGGCTTCGGCAGAGAGCGCTGCCCACGCTACGATCTAGAAGACCAAATTAATAAATAAATGGTACATAGAATAGCACAAATCGTTTTCCTTCTGGTTATGAATTGGCATTCAATAGGATGATACATGTTTCGGCATCTCTTATAGCCTCATCAGCCATTCGAAAATAAAAGTATGAAAAGGATACGTCGAATAGTTTTAAAATACTGAGCAAAAATATGTTTTAAATGTTAAAATAAAACACCCTGTAACTCAGTAAGGAGCCATATTTTATTAAAGCGATTTTGGTGAAATCTTTATTTTGATGTATTCTATCACCCATTAACTAATGTCCAATTAATTATGGGACACCCAATATTGCGTAACTACTTTTAAAAGTAATTATTCTCAGGTAATAATCTCTTTTCCAAGTGAATTTCTGGTAAACGCGCCAGTAAACTAAAATCTAAACTATTTCAAAGCAATATTCTTTAAATTCTACTTCACCTCGATAACCTCTTTCACAATCTCATTTACAGATAGCTGTTAGCGTGCGTGCCACGTTTCCAGATTTCAATTGCAGTTTCAATTACATTTGTCAAAGAAAACGAGGCTGACTTTTAACTGCTACATTTTCCAATTCACTCGTAAATATATCAGATCTGTAACAACCGCAATTTGGCTATTTCCATAATTATCAGGTGGAGAATCAAAGATTTGAGTTCGGTGCGAACAAGTTCACGGCTAGTGTTAATTGGACTTTTATTATTCACATTAATTTGGTTTTATGAGGGACATATGGAAAACTTGTGCTTTTATCGTAATTAAAACTAATGCTTTAATAACTTAGAACGTATTTATGTAAATTTTAAGAGGGTAAAGCTCTCAATATAAACCAGAGTTATTATTTGTATGTACATTTTATTGTTAACATAATATTGAAATCTATTAAAATAAATTAAGATGACTTTGTCTGATTTTGTCGATTCTATTTTTTGACTGTTGAAGATATGACCCTATTTTTATGTTGCTATCTAAAAAAATACCAAGAAATTTTACACAGTCATCGGTACTGATCTGGCTGTTATTAAGAGTATGGGTTCAAGAGCTTCTTTATAGGATAATGTTACTGTTTTATCTACGTTAAAAGAGAGTAAACTGGAACGAGAGTACTGAGAGTAAAAAAAACTGGAACGAACATGTAAACCGAATCGAACCAGATAGATTAGCGAACATCTGTAAAAACAACAGAAACCCGTTGAAAGGCCGCCGAAAAGGTGGAAAGACAATGTACCGGGTGTCACAATAAGAATGGCTCTCGGCCATATCTCAGGAACGGTTTATAGTGGAACTTTGAAATAAAAAATTTTATAACAAAAGTTGCCTCAGGAAAAGCCTGGAAATTATTTTCATAATTGTGGGTCCACCGCTAGAGGGCGTAATTGAATATCAAAAATAAAAAAATCTAAATTTTACAAAATTTTTCTAATGAAGGGGCACTGGAAATCCGATTATTGTATTCTTCATCAAATTCTGCGCATATTTGATTTAACAAGTTTAACTCTACCTTTGCAAATAAGAGGTGGGGGTGAGTGGGAACCTTGTTATGAAAAAATGGCTGTAAGTCCGGTTCTGCTAAATCAAATTTTGAAAACTGGGTCTTGTTAAAGGCAGATCTTTTTCTTCAATGTAAGCGTGATAATTTTGAACCATCCTAATAAGTAATAAGCCAGCTGGGAGGCGTTATTTAATTTTTTTCAGAAATCTAGATTTCTTTGGAAAATATTAAATACAAGTATGCATTTTTAATCATACTTTATAAAATTAGATTAAATTAGCAATAGAATAGCGAAAACCGCATGTCCATACCTTTTGTCTATCTCAAGATATCTCGAGAAACGTGTAAATTTTATACATAACTGTTACTATCACCGGTAAACTAAGTTAATGAAAAGTAGTGTGCTGTGGAAGAAAACAAAATAACATTTTCCAGATGTCAACGTATAAAAATATAATTAATTAAAACAACAATATAAAGAGAAACAATACTATTAAAATTAAATATAACAGAGAACAAAAAGAACTACTTAGTGACGACCTAAATATTCAAATTGTTGCCCATCATACACTACTCTAGAATACATTATCCAGAGAATACTAAACGCCATTCAAAGCATATCGAGAGCAGAAATTGAGACTGCTGTTCAATCTACTCTTGAAAGAGTAAATGTTTGCAACGAAAATGATGGGCAAAAATTTGAACGTTTATGTCATCACTAAATAGTTGTTTTTATTTCTTTGTAATAGGGCTTTTCAACGCTTCTCATTTGTTTCGAGCCTCTGTCATATGCCGTATAATCCGTGTATAATATTAATATACGAGATATGAACGAGGCTCGAAACAAATGAGAAGCGTTGAAAAGACCTAATATACGTTGACAGCTGGAAAATGTTTCTTTGTTGTTTCCATAGCACACTACTTTTAATGAATTATTTCGTTTACCGGTGACAGTAACAGTTATGTTTTTAAATTTACACGTTTTGTAAGATATCTCGAGATAGAAAAAGGTATTAACATGCGGTTTTCGCTATTCTGTTGCTAATTTTGTCTAATTTTGTAATATGGTATTAAAAATGCATGTTTGTATTTAATATTTTCCAAGGAACACTAAATTTCTGAAAACAATTAAATAACGCCTTCTAGCTGGCATATTACTCAGTAAGTTGGTTCGAAATTATAACTCTTACATTGACGAAAAAGATCTGTCTTCAACAAGACCAAGTTTGCAAAATTTGATTAAGCAGAACCGGACTCACAGCCAGTTTTTCATAAAAAGGTTCCCACTCACCCCCACCTCTTATTTCCAAAGGTAGACCTAAACTTGTCAAATCAAATATGCGTAGAATTTTATGAAGAATACGACGATCGGATTTCCAGTGCCCCTTTATTTGGAAAATTTTGTAAAATTTAGATTTTTTAATTTTTGATATTCAATTACGCGCTCTAGCGGTGGTCCCACAATTATGAAAATAATTTCCAGGCTTTTCCTGAGGCAACTTTTGTTATAAAATTTTTTATTTCAAAGCTCTACTATAAACGGTTCCTGAGATATGGCCGAGAGCCATTTTTATTGGGACACCCGGTACAGTCAACAACAACTGAAACAGAATAAGAGGCAGACAAACAGGAGTAATCCTAGTCGCGCGAAGAAAAAGAAGAAGAAGAAGAAGAAGAAGAAGAAGAAGAAGAAGAAGAAGAAGAAAGAGAATAAATTAGAATCGGACCAAGTTTTTATTGAGAGTAAATAAGAAGTCGTAGTAGCATAAAGAGTTGCAATATTTGAGTTTCTCCAAGTAATACTGGTATCATCAGCAAAAAAAAATTGTCCATTGATTTTTATACTATTGATGTCATTAATAAAGATATGGAAAAGTTAGGACCCAATACTGAAATTTGCGGTACTCCACATACAATGTATTTTAGACAAGAGTCTGTATCATTTGCTCTAACCAGTTGTTTCCTGTTACCCAAATAACATTGAAAGCATTTAAAAGAAATATCTCGAATTACGTAGAAATCTAGTTTTTTTTTATCAAAATGTCGGGATTTACACAATCAAGTGCTTTGGCATAGTCACAAAAACAGTGGCAGTAGTGTGAAGGTGATTGTTCAGTGCTTGATATACCTCATGTAGTACAGAAACCATGGCATCAGTGGTACATTTATTATTTAAAAAGCCGAACTGATTTTGTAATGAAATGTTGTTTTCAACGAGAAAGGACTTAAGTCGAGCTTTTATGAGTCTCCCAATAATTTTGGAGAGTACCGGAAGTAATTCAATAGGTTTATAATTGCAGGAATTAGCTTTTTTACCACCCTTATCAACAGGAATAATTTTGGCTGTCTTTTAGCAGTCTGGAAATTAACCTTTCTCAAAAGAATCATTAATTAGTGAGATGATAACTTCCAACACATTTTTTTTCGCTTTCAGGACTTGAGTTATTTCTTGTGTTGAACGATCTGTTCCTTGTAACATTGTACGAATGTTCCATGTAATAACTTGCATTTGGGTTTTTGTAATTTTACTATTGTCCACAGTGGCGGCTGGTCAGAGGAGGCAAGAGAGGCTTAGCCTCCCCATAAATTTTTTACACATGCTACACTGTTTTGTTTACTTTGCTATTTTGCTTCGCGTTAGGGATATCGGAAAAAGTTATTTGAACAAGTTGTTCCAAATAATGTTCTAACTCCACATACCAAATTTCATTACAAAATTCGCACTTTTAGTTTTTTCATTATTTGTAGTTAGGATCCTAAAACTACGGTATTTTTTAGTTTTTTGTAGTTAGGATCCTAAAACTACTGTAGTTAGGGCTGCTGGCCGGAAAATCTCACTTGCTAATGCCCCACGCAGCCCAGCAGCGTTTACGGAGACCCGGTCTCCTTAGAGCTGCATTATACTTGAACGCACACGCTGCCCGGAGATTGGGCAAGGGCGGCTGATCGGCCAGCAGCCTCCTCTGCAATTTTAGGATCCTGACTACAAATAATGACAAAACTAAAAGTGCGATTTTTGTGATGAAATTTGGTATGTGGGGTTAGAATAGTATTTGGAACAACTTGTTCAAATAACTTTTTTAGATATCTGTAATGCAAAGCAAAATATCGCTAATTTATCGTGTTTTTGGATTCGCAGTAGGCCGCTTTTAGAATTCAAAAAATTCAGTTGAGTATCTTAAAAAATGTGAACCTTCAACCTGTATAGACTGTAAAAGTTCAAATCTGTATTTATTTTGATATGCATATCTACTGACAGAGATAGAATTGTTAACAAATAAACGACACAAACTTTGTTAATACACTTTTACAATTTGACTCACTATTTTTAAAATGATATTATATTATGAAATTATGAATTATGATGATATTATAAAATGTAAATAAAAAATGGTGAAAAAATGGGGCCTTAAATCAGATTTTTTGGCGGATTTTTTTTTGCTAGTGCAAAGTCGTCTAGATATTTTTCAGTTAGGTATAGCCTCCCCTATTGTAAAAATCACGAGCCGCCACTGATTGTCCATATATCCTGCCGTGGTCGTCTTCACATTATTAATCCGGTTCACATTGTTTCCGTGCGCAGTATTCGTTTTTACGATTGGTAGATCGCTAACCTTTACAATCACCATTCATATTTTATCCTCCTTAGGCTACTCGATACACCCCGCAATCCCCTCAGGCAATGCTTATGGAAAATGAAGATACAATTTTAAATAGTAAGTGCTCATCAGCATCAAAAGAAGGGCGTTCAACCAGTGTATCTTGTCAGTTTTTTCATATCCAGCCAAAAAAATATTTTTCTTACCAAAACATAGCCAGACAGTTTGAAATAGATCAGAGAAAAACGCAACGCTCAATGCTTAGCCTACCACTGAGAGTCAGGGTAATGAGAAGATACGTAGAAAGTCAAAGGTGGATAATGTTCTGGAACGCATTCTATCTCTCCGTTCTTCCATGCCTCTCTATCTCGGGCATTTTGCATCCAATTTGACCAGGCGTGATATGGCCATCGAATTTGCAGCCTTTTTTGTGTGTTGTTCCACGGTCTTCAATGTATCTTAGTTCATGTTTTATCCTTTCGCCTTAGGCTATATCCGGCGATATTCTACATATTTAAGCTTTGCTGCTTGGGTTGATACTTCCCTTACTTTTGTCTTGTTACGGATCCATTGGTTTCTTTTTCTGTCTGTTAGTTATTTTTAGCATTTCTCTTTCCATGGATCTGTCTGTCTTTGTTATTTTTCCGAATTTTCCTTTGTAAACGTCCATGTCTGAGAGCCGTATATAAGGACATGGAGACTCGTTTTTAGGTACAGTGGAACCTCGATAACTCGGATTAATCGGGACCACGGCCGATCCGGGATATCAAAAATTCGGGTTAGCTGGAGAAAATGATAAAAATTACGGTGTACTTACAGATAAACTTCGTTATAATTGAAATACGACTGTACTACATATATATAATAAGGTCACAATCGGAACGATGCTATGTTATTTAAGGATAGTGGAGACCAAGACGATTGTTAAAAAAATAATTTTTTAAATAGGCTTTTAGTCTTTTTTAAACAATGCTAAGACAGTTTGAAATAAATAAAGGAATAACAGGTGCCTGTTGTTTCCGATAATCCGAGCCAATGAACGTCGCTCTGCCGCCGTGTGCCATGAGTCATTTATACTATCGTATAGTTCAAATTACACAATTACCCATTATCTCTCAAATTTTATATTACATACATTTTTATTGTTGAAATGTTTGTTTGATGAAAATCTGTCCAGGTTAGCCGGACTTCCGAGTTATCGGGGGCCGACTTATCGGGGTTCCACTGTATTGGGAGTATCTTCTGTTCCTTAGAATATAAGACAGTTTTCCGAATGATGCCTGGGAACGCATTAGAAGGCTTAAATTAAAGATGGAAGGGACATGTAGCATGATTGCTAGATGGGATATGGACAAGGAAAATTCTGGAATAGAGGCAAAAGAGTGATAAACGCAGCAAAGGCAGACCTCCCACCCGCTTGTCAGACGATATCTAGAGAATCTCGACGAATTAGGTTGAAACAGCACAACATGGAAATAAACGGAAAAACCTTAAAGAGGCTTATGTCCGACTGTGGACTAAAGCAGCGGCTATATGATGACATTTTTATACAGACTGATAACACATGAGTGCTACGTGGTTCTTAAAACTTAATAAAATTACTCGGAAAAGTTGGTGTTTCTAGAAAAATTTGCAGGTTCTAATTATTTTTTATAGGCGTATTTTTTGTAAAATTACGCAAGATTACTACCATACGCTGAAGAAATAGTTGGTGACTACCAGTGCGGTTTCAGACCTGGAAGATTGACTAGTGATCAAATATTTACTATAAGGCAAATGATTGAAAAGTATTGGGAGTATAATCAAGACGTGCATCAGATCGTTATAGATTTCAAACAGGATTATGATTCAATTAATCATCGATCACTATGGAAGGCAATGGTCGAGCTGGGCGTATCCTAAAAACTAGCTGCGGTAACACAAATGTGTGTAATTAGCTCCTTTGTAAAGGCACGTTTAACTGCTCCGTGTAACTGCTCAAATGGGTACGGCATGCGCTCCCCTACATATAAACCGCCACCGATTGGACCGCCGAGGGTGACCGCCGAGCGGGAGCACCAACGTATACTCTATGTGGAGCAACTACACGAAACACGGAGCACCAACCTAAGAGATATGACCCTTACAGAGATAGTGGGACAAACAAAGGGCTGCCGAAGACAGCGTTACATACGAAGATCAAGTACCACGACCGCCTCTAAGGTAAGTGAATTTTAGAAAATTACAGAAGGGCATAAGCCCCCAAAAAAATATAAATCAAATAAAAATGGCGAAAGCCCCCAAAAAAATTATAAAAAAACCATAAAACACATACAAACTCGAGCAACGAGTCATCGGGCGGAGCCCACTAGGGCTCAGCACGATGACTCGGGGCCCAAGCAAGCAATTTTTAGTTCCGTGGATAAGTAAGAAAGAGGATAAAGGCATAGAGCGCATCACGCTGGCCTAGTTTTTTGCATTCGATTAGGGTACCACAATGGAATCTTATTACCCAGGATTCCATTGTGAAGAGCATTTGGCTACGATAGTTGTGCCCTCATCGCGCATCAGCGTGCTATGGGGGGGAAAGGGATGGCCTGGGGCATTGGAGCGAGGTGGGGTGATCCCTGTATATACTCGGGTCAAAACACCTCGCCCCAATGAATTGTTGCACCCGAATGTACTCTTTCGAGAGGGTGGACATTCCCACAGGTCGGGTTAAATCAAATTGCTTGCTTGCTTACAAACAAAGGGAGGAGCAGACACAAGAACGAGTTAGAGTTTCTCCTTGAAAAGAAAAATCTATTGAGATGTATAAAGGCCAATAGACTAAGATAGGTAGGACATGTGATAAGCAGTAATGACGATGGACTTATAAACATAGTTTTTTGGGAACGACCAGACGTGAGAAGGTCTACAGTGTGTCAATTTTAAAACTTACAATGGCTATATCTCACGAACAAAAGCTGATATCGAAAAATGCTTGAAACCGTTTCTAGGATAGTAAGGGGGAAACTAAAATGACATGAAAGAGAACTCACCCCCATCAACCCCCTAGGCCCCACCTATCACAACCAAAAAAGTTTAAATTGCAAACCCCTACTTGTGATACATCATTGAAAAGGCTATAAAAAATGCTATTCAATGGTATAAATAATAATTATACAGGGTGAAGCAATAATTGTGAAACTTTGGCTTAAATGAAAAATTTAATAAGGATTTGTTGAATTACATATTTATTAAAAATGTCAATTAAGTAAATATTTAATGTGAATTCCGTTATTTGGTAAACAATAATACAGCCTATTTTCAAATTCTGCACGAAATTTAGCAAATGTTCTAGTAATAGGGCGACATGCTTGAGTAATTCTTTCTCGCAATCCCTTAAGTGAAGCAAGTTGAGTTTTATAAACAACTGATTTAGGGTAACCCCATAGAAAAAAGTAATATACTATCCTACTAAAAAAAGTACTGTCCAATGATATAAATAATAATTATACAGGGTGTTAATATCAGCTGGCTTACTATGACTTTTGTATTTGTAATGCTATCTCCCGGACTATTATTTTAAATGGTAAGTGTCCGCTCGTACTTTTTTTTGTTAATTAAAACTTAATTTGCCATTTTTGCCTTAAATCAGTTGTTTATAAGACCTAACTTGCGTCACTTGGGAAATTGCGAGAAATAATTACTCAAGCATGTCGCCCTATTACTTTTTCGTTTTCAACTTTTGTTCGTGAGATATAGCCATTGTAAGTTTTAAAATTGACACACTGTATAGTACGGGCTAGAAAAAGGAAAAATCTGGAAAGATGCAGTTAGAGAGGATCTGGAGAACATGGAACTAAGACAATGGGAAATATTAGCACAGCAGCGAAAAACATGGAAGGCAATTTTCGAAAAAAAATGAGTATGCATTTCGCCTTTCACGAGACGAAATCGTTAAATTACTAATCTATAATTTAATAGTAGGTGTAGTTAGAAAGAATTAAAATATTTTTATAAACTACTCATTTTTTGCAAAGCATTATTAAAATTATGGTCAGAATTTGAATTTTGCTACATGATTACCTTGTTTTATATTTAATTTTTCTCAAAAATCAGCAAATCTCGAGATACATGTAAGTTAAATTAATAAAACTGCAGATATTTTTTTTAATCCTCAGTGCTTCAACTTTTAGCCATTTGGGATACCTTGTATAAAGCGTATTGTTCAGTGTTTTGAACTTTTTAATTTAACATTTTCTAATGCAATTGAACAAAAGCTTCCCTGTGGCAGCAATCGATATAAAATTTCCACAGCTGTTGAATCAATATGGCGCATAACAGACACCGATTTTCGGTTACTCCGTTTCTTATTACCACAATTTTTACCCTCGCAGATGCTTTTTGTAAAATCTCATTAATGTGAAGGCACAAATGGTTGATATAGTGTTTTTTACTATAAGAGGCAGAATAATTAGGATAGAGAATCCTAAGATTGATGTCTATTGTTAGGATCAAACAATGGTTGTCATCTTCAAGAAGCCAAATAAAACAATATTATAATATTAACTCATTAATCTATGATTGTGCATAAAAGTTTAGTTTAAGGAATTGACTTTTTATATTTTGGGTGATTTTATTAACTATCCAAAAATTTCTTTGTCTATCATATCGCACACCTAGATCTAAAGAGAGTTAAGTCAAAAAAGCACTTTTTTCAAAAAACACGAAAAACTGTTTTCGGTGTCCATGTGCACTGCGGGAGTGTTTTGTTTTTATGGTTTGCTTTATTTATACACCAGAATATTATGTTGAAGTACTTTAATGTTTAATACACGTTTTAAGGCTAAAAATCGATATTTTTGGGTTATTTCCCTTTTGCTTATTAATATATTTATATTTGTTATACTAACTTGAGTTGAGCCTGTGTTGGTGAATTAAGTTTGTAGTTGCCTCTCTTTTGAAGAGGCATTGTTCATTTATTTAGAACGATGTGACTTTTTTGTTGGATGATGATTATTGTTTTCTTCTTAAATCGGCTTGAATAATACCTAATTCTGTTTTCTTCGAATATGCTGTTTTTACCGCTTTATTACTCAAATCAAGAGTTTATTTGAAAAATGCCCTGCGTATTTGTATTTTGGATCCATTAATCTCAAAGTAAAAAGGATTGTTGAGAGCTCTAAAATTGTGTGTACTTAAGTACCGATATTTAGACTGTATTTGTTGGGAGTGGCGTACTAAGAATTCTTTTTGCTTTCCAAGATCACCCCAAGAGTGCCCAATATTCATCAAAGTTCTGTTGTCTCGACATCTTGTCCACTTTATCTTTGCATTTTAGCCGACATTTGTCTCCACTGGGTGGTCCAACCATTCTTACTAGAATTAGTGTTTTAGATTTTGACAGGGTAGTTTATCTATCTCAATCTCAGTAGCAGTTTCAGGAACCATAACACCTTCTGGGCCAATTTTGTCACTATCATCTTCGGTATCCGATGCACAGGAGCTGCTGCTGCTGGATCAAGTTACCGATGATGATGAAGGTACGACCTTAGGTGGGTGCGCATTTTTGTTTAACAATTGCAAATTAGGATCTTTATCTTAGTTGTCAATATCACCTTCATTGCTCCAAATAAGTGAAATATAATAGTCCGGGGCTGCTGTTTAGATGTGCTAGGGATAGATGTATTAACCGGTGGCAAAACAGCATGAGTTTCTTTGGATAGAACTTTATCACTTAATGACATCTTATGAACTTTAGAACTATATATCAACTATACAACTTTATCACTTAATGTTATCTTCCACGGTTGCATGTTGACTAGAAGCTATAGGAGCGATATTTTATTTATACTGTTCTTCTACAATACTTACTAACAATCGCCGGCGATTCATTGTTTTCCTGAAATATACAATGTTTATTTTACTAACTTACAGAGTCATGTGCCACAAATCAATTTAGAAAGCCCACAAAAAACATGTTTAATCTTTTGGGCTGTGTTGTAAAGATAAATTTGTCAGAGACCATCTAAAGGGATCCAACTTGAAAAATTGGCAGTAAAAGAGGAACCAATATTGTTAATGGTAAGATAAACATTAAACTGTACTACGACCTACAAACCCGAATCGTCAATAACGAAATAAATTTAATTTTGATAAGATTATACAGAAAAAAGGAAGTATCAAATATGACTCAGCAAAACAGACACAACTACAATATCGAAAATGTTTCAAGAGTAGGGTAACAACTAAAAATAAAAATAAAATCTTTACTTACCTTGCCAGCGATACAGGTTTAACTCAAATTGTTGTATCCTTGTAATTAGCACTAACCATTTAAAAGGTGACAACTCAAAATAATACTGCTTCAAATTTCAACTAAACAGGTACAACTCAAAATAACTCCATACTTTTTACGGAGGACACTTGCACTCCGCTTGTAATTCTGATTGCATCTAGCATTGTTCCCATTTATGCGCGGTGGGATCTGGCTCACTCGTTCAACAAAAGAGACTCTAGGTGCCATCTAGCTTTGAATTTTGCACATATTTTTAAATCTCTTTTATTGATCGATAGGTATCCGTACAGGGAATTAAATGGTGAGCTTAACTCAATTTCACATATTTTTGACTTAACTCTCTTTAAATCTAGGTGTGCGATATGTACCTAAAGGTTGTGAGCGGTAGAATACTAAATAAACTTATGTAAGTATATAAAATAAAGAATGTTGTAACAAAATATTTAACTAGATTGGAGTATCTATGTATGTGTTCCTTGTAGTGCTTATCTATTTCGTAAGTTGGCGATCATAATGGAAATCTGTACTTTGCACCATGCTGCTCTGAAAAAAATTATGGTTGTTTTGTTGAAACACCTAAGTTGATTTTTCAGCCAGAAATCGTTCGCTTTCCTGGTCCTGGTTTTCTTTCTATTTTTTCCTGTAAAATTAGTTACAACAATGCATAATGCATATCTTTCACTGTTCCTCATAATGAATAGAATAGAATAGAATTTATTGAATCAAATATACAAAATTTCTTTTGTTTTTGACAAGTCAAAAGAGTACGTACATTATAAAACTTGGACAAAATTTAAATGATAAATATTATAAATTATAATGAAAAGATATACAAACAGGTACTAACAAATTTAAACAATTTAACACACTATGTAAAAACGTAAAAACATTAAATAAACATAAAAGCATGAAATTAATATCGTCATAATCGGCAAAAAAAAACCCTGACCAAACTAGTACTATTATATTATATAAGCGGTACCTAAGTACTCTGTCTTTGTGTAAAAACAATGTTTTAAAAAATGTGATTTTATTTTATTTTTAAACGACTGTAAATGAAGACTTTTTACTTCATCTGGCAAAAAATTGTACAAACTAACATCAATCGAGTTTTTTATACTTTTCGTCAACCTAAAACGTTGTGCTCTAATAGCATCTCTCGATCTTGTATGATGATCATGGAAGTTGGAGTTTATGTTAAACTTACTTTTGTTGGAATGAATTTCAATCAGCGTTTCATATATATAGAGTGAAGGCAGTGACATAATACCTAATTCCTGAAATAAAGGTTTACAGTGTTCCTTATACTCTGCTCCTGGAAGTATCCTCACTACTTTCTTTTGTAATTTAAAAATTCTGGCTGCGTGACAAGAGCCACCCCAAATAGTTATTCCGTACTTTAAATGGCTATGGAACAGTTCAAAGTAGATCATTATAAGGGTACTTTTAGGGATCATAAAAACTAAATTGCGTATCAAAAATATAGTTGTAGCAAGTTTAGAACTTAAGTAGTCTGTATGAGCACTCCAGTCCAAATTATCATCTAGAAAAATTCCTAAGAGTTTAACACTATTTCCTAAGACACACTTCCGATCAGAACTAAACATCAAATTCTGATTTTTGTCTTCATTTAGCACCATTATGCAAAAACCAGTTTTTTGTTTTCTGAGTATCACTATCTATTTTAAATTTCAAATTATGTTGATTAATGTCAGTATTTATGAGAGTGGTATCATCTGCAAAGCACACACAGTTTATGGGAAAAGTGTAGTGAAATAGATCGTTAAGATAAATAAGAAACAAAGTGGGTCCTAGTATTGAACCTTGAGGAACACCGTATTCGACCGTGTTCAATTGTGACCGACGTATTCGATTTTGGATGTTTTTATTGTGGTTAACAGCTCTTTTCCATTTTATTAGAGCTTCACGATATGACAAAATGTCGATACTTTTTAAGTACTATTGAGTATTGTATTGGTTATGCCAATGAAGTATCGTATCGTGTATCAATATCGGCAATACTCAGGTCCGGACCCAGGGGTGGGCGAACTGGGCGGCTGCCCAGGGCGGCAAAGTTAGAGGAGGCAAATTTTAAAGGACAGCCAATTTTTAAATTGAAGAAATAATAATCATAGAATAACAGAAAACAAATCATAACAGATAACATATCATAGATTTACAACTAACTACTACAGTTACAAAATGTGCGATGGTGAAAATGTTTAGAGAAAGTCGTTAATTTATTCTGACAAACAATAATTGTCTGTATTGTTTCTTCTGTAAAATATTTTCTAAAGTCAAAATTAAATTTACTGAAAACGGATAATTATTTTAAAACATATGGCTGAAGCCTTGTCCAGCCACTTTAAGTCTCCAGCTCATCTACAGTCACAGCGACAGTGGGTAGAACAGACAATTAGACTAGAATCGGGCAAAACCATTGACGAAGAAACACAAAAAGTTCTAAATTCAGACACTCACCATTGAAAAAATGTAATAAAACGACTTATATCAATAATACAGTTCTTAGCACAACAATGTCTTCCATTGAGGGGCGATTCTGATAAAATGTTTCATCAAAACAATGGTAAATTTTTAAAGCTTGTTGAGCTCTTTGGAAAAACTAATTATGTTTTACAAGAGTACGTTAGGAGAACAACGAATGGTAGTAACAAGCAGCATTACTACTTGGGAAAACGTATTCCAAACGAAATTATTCAGCTCTTTCATAACCAAATCAAAAATAAAATTTTATACTGTTTGAAATCAGAACAGTATTATAGCATAATTTTAGATTGTACACCTGATATTTCTGGGGTGGAACAGATGACTATTGTTGTACGTTTTATCAATTAAGGTTCCTGTTCACAAAGTGTTAAAATTGCAGAACATTTTCTTGCATTTGTGCCTGTACTGGAAATCACTGGCTTGGGATTGTTATTTTGCAAAAACTGAATGAACTGGGAATGCGTTTGGAGGATATGAGAAAAAGGGTATGATAATGGGGCAAACATGAAAGAGAAGAGCTTAGCAATTCAAAACAGAATTTTGAAAATTAATCCTAGAGCAATTTTTTATCCCATGTTCTAGCCACTCACTCAACTTAGTCGTAAACGATGCTGCTAAATCCTCACAGTTTGCAGTTTCTTCCTTTTACTAGTGACAAAAATTGACAATTTTTTGCAGCATCTATTCATCATTGAAATCATATTTCTAGCCTGACATTGAAACCTTTGTAGTTTTAATGAAACTACAAACTACGAAACTATATGGAAAAGTAAAATTGATGCAATTACCCCCATCGGATGCCAAATTTAAGAAATCTACGATGCTCTTGTAGAAATCACCGTCAATAAAAACAACGATAAAACAGTTGCTCATGAGGCAAGATGTTTGGCAAATCAAATCCGCAATTTTATTTTTCTTTGCTCTGTGGTAATATGGCATCTCATGAGTCTACCAAGGGAGGAGGCGGTGTTTGCCGTCTTGCCCAGGGCGGCAAAATTCCTGGGGCCGGGCCTGCGGTAATACTTTCTTATTAAAATATTGTATTGATATAAATACAATACTCGATAAAATATGCATTACGTAATGGCCGAAGAATGTGATGAACGGGGGAGGGCCGAAAAAGAAACACACGCCAGTAAGATGCGCAATGAAAAATAGCAGGAGAGAACAAGCTAGTGGTTGGCGGAATTGAGTATAATACCCCAGCGGCCTCTACATAAGCTCGCAACGTTAATGTGCGTATTTTATTTCTCGCACTAGTGGAGAGCATACGCGCTTGTGCGTCTTATAATATTTAACTCTTATAATATTTTAACTGTATAACAGGCCTTATGCAGCACGCACGTGAATATAAGGCCATATTTCGAAAATCTCAATTTTGATTGCAGGTAGCGTCTGTGAGAGTCCACAACTCAACTCCGTAAAACAGTATAGGGAAGACATATCACGGTAGTAACCTGATTTTATGTGCATTGATTAATTATGGTATTTGAATAGCTTAGCCATTTTTGGAAATGCAGATCTTGCTTTCTCTATCCTACATTTGATTTCTAGGGAATGCAATGGTCCAAATTTTTGATTCACATTGATACCAAGGTAGGTGTACGTTCTTACTCTCACTATTCATTGATCGTTCACACTGATTTGTCCAAATTGCTGTCCCTTCTTAGAGATCATCATACACTTTGTTTTCTTCATTTTCAGCAAAAGTTTGTATCTCTGATTTACTCCTGTGTTCCCTTTTATCAACTTCTGGAGAGCTTCATAAGTGTCAGCAAATACCACTGTGGCATCCACGAATCTGATGTTATTGATACATTTTCCGTTAGTTCGACTTTCGGCTTCAACACCCTCTACTGCTTCTTGAGAGATTTCCTAAATGTTATTTATCTACCTTGAAATGTTTATAAAATTTATAAATGTTTTAATTTTATTGTTTTTTTGTTTATAAAACTAATGACATGTCCTACACATTGTATGTTTTAAAGAATGAATAAATATTATATTTATTAGTATTATTATTAATATACCGTAGACGGTAGGTTAGGCTTGTTGCCCTAAACTGATTATTGCCCAAATTCTTTATACTCAGAAATAATACAAGTAAAATCAAAGCAAATCCTCATCAGTGTTGCCTTTGTCTGAGTCTGAGAATATATCTTCACTATCAGAATTTACTTCTAAATTAATAATACATGATTCTATGGCAGCATAATATACTGGCTCCTTTGAAATGAAATCATTCTTAATAATTTTCACTTTGTACTCAATTTTTTCCACTCTTTTACTGAAAATTTTTCAAAGAATTCATTCGACAATTTCTAAATATATAATTAAAAGTGAAATATCCAACGAAACCCGAGATTCCTAATTTTAAAACGCATACTTTCTTTGCGTCCTTTATAATAAAATTCTTTAATAAATCTCTTATGCATTTTATTTACAGTATTCACTTGTCTTTCAGTTATATGAAAATTAATAATTTGCCGACATAACAGACCTTGTTCAGCTGTTTGAAAGTTTATTTTTTAATATTTTTTCCGCCTTTTATTAGGACATAACCGATTACTTGTGGTTAGTAAACAAGACGTCGGCCCTATGCAACTAATTGTCAGTGATGAGTCAATAACAAAAGTTAACCATTTTAAATACCTAGGATTTGGATAAACGAGACACTAAATCCGGATGAAGAAATTAAAACTCGTATAGAAATTGCAAGAGGAGCATTTATGAAACTTAGATCTATTCTGAGCAACTCTCAGCTGAACTTACAACTAAGAATCAAGTTCCTAAAATGTTATGTGTATCCTGTTTTACTATATGGATGTAAAACCTGGATTATGAAGGTTAACATGATAAACAAATTAGAAGCCTTTGAGATGTGGTCGTATCGTAGAATGCTCAGAATATCTTGGGTTCAACGCATTTCAAACAGAGAAGTCTTAAACAGAGTAGGTAAAGGCGACGGTGACTTAATGAAGATGATAAAAAAGAGAAAACTTGAATATCTGGGGCATATAATGAGAGGTAGCAGATACAGGATGCTGCAGTTAATACTCATTGGAAAGATCGACGGAAAAAGAGGAATTGGTCGAAAGAAATATTCACGGCTCCGAAACCTTCGTCAATGGACTGGCTTATCAGCAGATCAATTGTTACATGCCGCACAAGATCGAGAACGATATCAGCAAATTGTTATGGAAGCTACCCACGCGTAAAAATTTGGGCACGGTACTTAAAGAAGAAGAAGAACCGGATATACTTCTTATTGTATTTCGCGACCCTCCCATGCAATATTTTTAATGATACATACAGTTCACCAAATATAGCTGAAAGTCTGAAAACGCGTGACGATCATGATGCGCATTCGTCAAAAGATGGACCTCTCACTCGCACTGACGGTCCAGACCGTTACACACATAAACTTACGAAAATGCAACCCACTAAAATCTCAGCTTATTTACTATTCGTTTTGTTAGAATATTTATCAAAAGACCTATTATAATAATAATAATAATAATTAACACCTGCATACCAAGACACCTAGGGCTCGATACCATGGAAAGAGTCCCACCAGACTAAATTCTCAATTATTTTGATACCGTAGTTTGGGGTCATTTATAACCTAGTATTTCCTAAATTTCCTAAATTTAATATTAGAAGGTTTAGAAACAGTATTACATCTACAAAAACATACCCAAGTGCAGACGCAGCAACTTACCATAATCTGCTCTGTGCTGGATTCAAACTAAAACTAAAAAGAATAAAAGCCCCCACAACGCAGAAGAAACCTAATATTCGACTCCTAAGAAATGCCGTAACAGCAGATGAGTTTGGAAATAAGATAAATCGTGAGATTAAAAAACAGTTAGAAAGATCTGAACAAGAAAATATCGGTCAAAATCTAGATATCATGAATTCCGCCATGGTCACCATAGCAAACGAAGTTTTGAAACCAGAAAAAGACCCAATAAAGAAAAAGGATTGGATGACCGATAAAATACTAGACCTTATTCAACAAAGAAGAAATTGGAAAACAAAGACGAGATTCGGTATAGAGAGATATATCGACAAATAAGATACGAGGTTAAGCGAGCAAAAGAGGACTGGATGGAACAAAGATGTCGTGAAATGGAAGAACTACAAAGAAAACATGACGAGTTAATATACATAAAAAGCTTAAAGAAATTACCTACACTCAGAGAAAAAGAACTCCTCACTTTATGAGAAACTCCAAAGGTAACATAATTCTCGACTTGGATGAAAAAAAGGAAAAATGGACTAACTATATAAAAGAGCTCTTCCTGGATACGAGGCCACCACTTAACACCACAAAGTATACGAATACTGGTCCTAATATTTTAAAAGCGGAAGTAGAGAAAGCCATCAAACAGAGCAAAAATGGGAAATCTCCAGGCCCTGACCAAATATCATCAGACTGGCTCAAACTTCTGGATGACGATAATGTCTCACAATTAACAAATATTTATAACCATATATACGAGACTGGAATGATGCCACAGATATGGTTGGAGTCTACATTTATGCCACTCCCAAAAAAACCTAATACATCATCATGTAAAGACTTTAGACTAATTAGTCTCATGAGCCACTCTCTCAAGCTACTTCTTAAGATAATTCTTAATAGAATCAAGCAGAAATGTGAAGAGACAATGGGAAACAAACAATTCGGTTTCAGAGAAGGATTGGGAACAAGGGAAGCTTTGTTCTCAATGTTAACATTACTTCAACGATCATGGGAAGTACAGAAACCAATTTACGTCTGCTTTATAGATCTTGAGAAGGTGTTTGATAGAGTTCAACATGATATGTTGTTTGAATATCTAGAAATGATTGGAATAGATGATAAAGATTTGAGACTTTTACAACATCTATATTGGAATCAAGAAGCTTCTATTCTGGTAGACGGCAAAGAAACAGACAAAATTTGCATTCAAAGAGGTGTCAGACAGGGTTGTGTGTTATCCCCAACTTTGTTTAACGTATACTCAGAAATAATTTTTAATGAAGCCTTGGAAGGACAATGTGGAGTTCGAATCGGGGAAGAAACTAATAACAACATCAGATATGCAGACGACACCGCGATCGTGGCTGAAAATATCGAAGATCTTCAATTCTTTATTGATCGAGTCACTAGAGAATGCTCCAATAACGGACTTAACATAAATGCAACAAAGACAAAGTTACTTGTGGTTAGTAAACAAGACGTCGGCCCTATGCAACTAATTGTCAGTGATGAATCAATAACAAAAGTTAACCATTTTAAATACCTAGGATGTTGGATAAACGAGACACGAAATCCGGATGAAGAAATTAAAACTCGTATAGAAATTGCCAGAGGAGCATTTATGAAACTTAGATCTATTCTGAGCAACTCTCAGCTGAATTTAAAACTAAGAATCAAGTTCCTAAAATGTTATGTGTATCCTGTATTACTATATGGATGTGAAACCTGGATCATGAAGGTTAACAAGATGAACAAATTAGAAGCATTTGAGATGTGGTCGTATCGTAGAATGCTCAGAATATCTTGGGTTCAACGCATTTCAAACAGAGAAGTCTTAAACAGAGTAGGTCAAGGCGAAGGTGACTTAATGAAGATGATAAAAAAGAGAAAACTTGAATATCTGGGGCATATAATGAGAGGTAGCAGATACATGATGCTGCAGTTAATACTCAATGGAAAGATCGACGGAAAAAGAGGAATTGGTTGAAAGAAATATTCATGGCTCCGAAACCTTCGTCAATGGACTGGCTTATCAGCAGATCAATTGTTACATGCCGCACAAGATCGAGAACGATATCGGCAAATTGTTATGGAAGCTACCCACGCCTAAAAATTTGGGCACGGTACTTAAAGAAGAAGAAGAAATTTAATATGAAGGTACTTGAGATAATTAAAAAAGAAGTATCTAATATTAGTAACGTAGACTAGCAGAAAAGAATCTCCAAGGTGATCAAATTTGCAGAATATTATAAGAATATTGTGCACTTTCACATTAATGGCGGAAATAAATTTATTATTAATTGGACGATGATAGTGACGCAGAGAATATGAAAGAAGGAAGAAAATTAATTAAGTGTATCAGTATTTTAATTATTGTGTTAAGCAATTAATAGTCCAACCAACTACAAGTGTAATCTTTTTTAATCTCTGCCTGAAGAAATATTTAGGGAGACTTCGGATGACAGACAAGGGGGAGCAAGACTAGGCAGAGAAGTAATTAACAATATCAGATATCAGATACAAAAGCAAGTTATTGGAGAGACCTAAAAATCAACATTTCAAAGACAAATTGGATGGCAGTTAAAAAGATTAATATAGATCAAGGTCTACTTTCTATTAATTGAGAGGAGATAGGACGGGTAAACCTTTTCGAATACCTTGACATCTGGTTAAATACAAACATTGTGACTCTGATGAAGAGATAATAGCCTTGTTGCAAGACGTCACATTTGTACGATCTCTTGAACCGTTACGAAATCGATTGGGCTGTTTTAATGCGCATAATCGCTCTTGAACGTGTTTCTTTCGATAGCGAACCGATTGCCAGTACGTTAACACTCTTCGAACGTTTTTGTGTACCATTTCAAGTTCAAGTTGCGCGTGAACCATTTTCAGTACGAGTACCACGTGAATTTATTGATAGTGTGCTAGACAGTTAGAAATTTTCATTTCTTAATAACATTCATTCATTATTCCTTCACTCATGTTCATTAAACATCACTTCAACTTCAATATCTTCCTCAGAATCGATGTCTGACATAAAATGGCTGTCTTCTAAATTATCTGTGTTTTTAAGATTAATTTGAAAAAAAAAGGAATTAATAATTATTTAAACGAAAACCATAATTCACAGGTATTAATAACGTGCCTTAATCTATTATTGAATCATCAGCTGACAGCACTGATCAGTGAGAATAATTATTGATGTATAAAAATAAACACAATCTTAACTGCGCAAGTCAGTACAAATAGTTTCTGCTTGAAGGCATGTATCAAAAGGACCGTTCAGTTTTCCGATTTCAAAACGGTACGATTTCAAATCTTAGAATTCAATTTTTTTAATTTTTTTACGTTCTGTGCAATTAAAAAATGAGATAACGCGGATTTTTAGCTCGCCACCCCCCTTACCCCTCCACCCACAGCCAAAAACGTAAATTTTTAGATTTAATTTTTTTTTAGCTGGGTTGCAATTGATTTAAAAATTCCAAAAAATTCACACATATAGCTGAGGCTTTTACAAAACATGTACATTTTTTATGAACCTTAGGTCGAGTGTACATAACTTCAAAAATTTTTTTAACTATTTTAAAACCTATAACTTTTTTTTGGAGGGGCTGCAGGTCAAATTTTTTTTGGATTTTGTGTACTTTATCAAAAGCTACCTCTCTGATTTTTTTCAGATTTTTCCGTCAGGTGCGCCATCTTGAAAAATCCGGAAAACTATTTTTTAGGGGGTTTTTAGGGATTTTCTCTATTTTATATACTGCAACATAGATCAACTAAGGCTTTGTTAATAGATTATGTATAATTTGAAATAAATGAGTATTTAAAGATTATCAAAAATTGGGCAAAACACCTTTTAACCCCCCAAAAACCATCTTTTTTTAAGTTATGTAAGGGTTTTTGCGGGCTTAATGATATTTTTTGAGATCACAGCCTGAAAATTTTTTTAAATTTTTTTACGTTATATGTGATTAAAAAATAAGACTAATCGCATTTTTAGCCCACCACCCCCTCCCCCTGCCCCCACAAAAACGTCAATTTTTCTATTTTTTTTTATTTAAAGTTGCAATTAATTTAAAATTTTTATGAGGCTTCTACAAAACATATGTATTTATTTTTTATAGACCCGTGTAGGTCGAGTGTATAACCTCAAAATTCCTTTTTTATTTTTTTAAAACGTATTTTTGACTTCCAATCGATATTTTTTTTAAAACGTCCAATGAATATTGTACATCTCTCTCTCGCGGACACGTCCGCTTCAATACATGCTTAGCGCTCATTTTTAATTATTAAAAATATTAGTTAATAATAAAATAATGACAAAAATTTCTTTAGGCTATTGCAGGGGAGGCTTTAAACTTTGAGTTGGTCACTATGGTTTTCATAATAATAATTTTTAATCGAGTTATTAAGCCTTGAAAATGGTTACTTTCGCGTCTCTCAAATTTGAAATTGCATGTAACTCGACAACAGTCAATTTTATAGAAAAATCACAAGATACCTTTTTTGCTGAGCTTGATCCAGAGAATCTAAAACAAATTTGTCCGAAGTGAAAAATTGATTTTTTGAATTCGTTTAAAAAAATGTTTAAACAATTTTCCGACCGCTGTACTGCCTGGCACCTTGTGGATTTGTTATAAGGACCTGTTTTTGAGTAAGTTTGTGCAAAAAATTAATCGGAATAATTTACCTAACGGGACAAGCATACAGCGTGGACTATTTGCATTATGAGCCAAACGTAGATGGTTTGTGAAATACACAAAACACAAAAAAAATTAGCAGCCATCGCCAAAAAAAGTTATACGTATCTATTAAAAAAACAAAAAAAATGACGTTATTATATGTACACTCGACCTTCGGGTCCATAAAAATAGATGTTCTGTAAAAGCCTCAGCTGTGCGTGTGAATTTTTTGAAATTTATAATTTAATAATAACTAACTATTCTAAATGGGAAATAAGCCACAATTTAACTAAAAAATGATTTTATTAACGTTTCGACGTCCACCACGGACGTCGTTGTCAAAATACAAAATATTAATAAATTAAACAAAAATGTTGCTTGAATCTTCTAATAATTTAATTTAATCTGACTCTATGCCATTAAATAAAAAAAAATTTATTCTGACTTATTTATATAGATCGTCCCAAACCATTTTTTCAGTGCGTCACAGATTATCGAATTCTCTCTATCGCATTACAGATGGAAAATAAAATCTTTTTTAGTTAAATTGTGGCTTATTTCCCATTTAGAATAGTTAATTAGAAAAATGCCACAAAGAAATAGCTTCGGAACAACATTTATAGTTTAATTGCAAACCAACTTATAAAAAAATAAAATCGAAAAATTGACATTTGGCTGTGGGGAGGGGGAATAGGGGAAGTGGGCTAAAATTGCGGTGAGTCCTAATTTTTTAAAATCATATAGAACGTAAAAAAATAAAAAAAATATTCAGGCTGTATCGACCTCAAAAAATATAATTAGACCCGCAAAAATCCTTACAAAACTTTAAAAAACATGGTTTTTGGGGGGTGTAAAAGTGTTTCGCCCAATTTTTAAATATCCTAATATACTCACTTATTTCAAATTATACATAATCTATTAACAAAACCTTGAGTTGATCTATGTTGCAGTCTATAAAATGGAAAAAATCCCCAAAATCCCCCTAAAAAAAAAACAGTTTTCCGGATTTTTCCAAATGGCGCACCTGACGGAAAAATCTGAAAAAAATCAGAGAGATAGCTTTTGATAAAATACACAAAATACAAAAAAAATTGGACCTGCAGCCCCCTCCAAAAAAAAGTTATAGGTTTTAAAAAGTTTAAAAAAAATTTGAGGTTATGTACACTCCACCTAAGGGTCCATAAAAAATGGACATGTTTTGTAAAAGTCTCAGCTACACGTGTGAATTTTTTTTAATTTTTAAATCAATTACAACCAAACTAAAAAAAAAATTAAATCTAAAAATCTACGTTTTTGGCTGTGGGGGGAGGGGTAAGGGGGTGGCGAGCTAAAAATCCGCGTTATCTCATTTTTTAATTGCACAGAACGTAAAAAAATTAAACAAATTGAATTCTGAGAGTGGGGGCATTTTGCCTATCTTAACGGGGGGTACCCTTTGTTTTCGAGCCGAGCCAAGCTGAATTCGCAACGAGCCGACCTTTGCTTAACGAGCTTGTCAATATTTTAGTTACTACTCTAATACTGTTTCCAATTCATTTATTTCTGCTACGACTGATAATTTTGTTTGAGAAGAAGTATTTCAGACTACAAATATGTATTTTTCAATATACAGTGTGTTCGTAAAGTAAGGAATAAATTGTATATTTCCTAAACTAAAAGCCTTTTTAAACAATTCTAAAACACGTTATTACGTTTTCAAGCTCCACTCGATGCAGCTCGAACTATTCGAGCCGAGCCGATACGAGCCAGGATCTCAACCTGCAGCTCGAAGTTCAAATCGAGCTTATATCTCGAGCTCGCCTTAAAATTTCGAGCCGAACTCAAGCTTGTCAAAAGTTCGGCACAGCTCGGCTCGAGTTGATCCCTAATAACAACCAGGATATAAATATCATGTAAGACTTTTGTGACCTGGAAACCAGTTTTATGTAACCGAAACCTATCGATGAATATTCGCAAACAGGTCCTGAAATGCTATGTGTGGTCTATCCTACTGTATGGTTGTGAGACATAGACGTTAAAAACTACAAATCTAAAAGAATTAGAAGCATTAGAATTGTGATGCAATTGACGGATACTAAAGATATCATGTGTTTCGGACCGTTTCAATGAAAATGTTCTTCAAATGATGAATTCAGATTGTCTGCTCATAATCATCATAACGGGAAGAAAAACAGAATACTTCGGCCATATAATTAGAGGACCTAAATAGTGTCTACTTAGCCTTATAATAAGGGAGCGGATATATATGCGATAAATTTTGATGAAATATGCGCATATATATGCGGTAAAAAATTACGAAATATGCGCAAGATATGCACAAAAATTCAAAAAATGCGCATTTCGAGAAACAACAAATTTTCTGTTATATTCTATTCTAGGGGGTTCTTTTATAGGGGGGGCATCAATCTTATTTATTATCTTTGAAATAAAATAATTATTTTACATATATATGCAATTTATTCACAGTTTTTACAAAAACTGCTACCAATAGTTACCAATTTAAAATAAAACAACAATATCACTATAAATATATCTTCGATTATAATTCACTACAATGTGTTTTTCCAAATTCTTTACGAGGAAACATACATATTCTTTGATCAGATAAAATATTTTTATAACTTGAAAAACTCCTTTCAACATCAATAGAAGTATGTAATTGGGGCGTATTTAAAATAACTTGTTAATTTTCGTTAGAAAATCGTAAAACTATGGTTAAAGTTGTAAATCCTCTTAACAATAGAGGATTTAAAAGAATCATCAGAATTATAGGTACCTGCTAATAGTCCAGAAAGCCACTGCGCATCCGCTAGGAAAAATATTCTAATTCGGATTTTTTGCACAATCTTACTCAAAAAGGACCCCTTTTAACAAATTTTCATGTTGCCAGGACCAAAAGTTGGTCAAAAATTTTTTAAACGTTTTTTTTTTGTTTTTTTCCTAAAATTATTTTTTTGCATGGAACAAAATTTTTTTAGGTTTTTTGGATCATTCCAAACAGAAAAGGTCTTTAGTGACTTTTCTCTAAAGTTGATAGTTTTTGACATATAAGCGATTAAAAATTGAAACATTGCGAAATCGGCCATTTTTAACCCTAAAAAACTATGTGAAAAACTGAAAACTTGAATGTTGCCAAGGTAGGTAGATATTCTGTAAACATCGATTGATGAAATTCCAAAGAGTGTTTTGCAATACAATATCAAAAACCCCTTTGATTTTTAATTGCCAATCAAGCGTGCGCGACACTATTTTCCACCGTTGCTTGCATGAGTATGCAGTATGGTGCAAATGAAAGGAATAAATTCGTTATTTCGTAAACCGGCGCCTTTAAGGAAAAATCCCGAAACAGGTCGATTTTAACTTTTAAGTTATGATATTGTGACATATATGGTATACTAGTGATGTCATCCATCTGGGCGTGATGACGTAATCGACGATTTTTTTAAATGAGAATAGGGGTCGTGTGCTAGATCATTTGAAAGGTTTTTCAATTCTCTATTCAGTAATATAAACATTTTCATAATTATTTATACAGGGTGCCCAATAATTTAATTTTTTTGTCAATTTGCCAAATGATTTAATTTAATAAAATTTTTTTGAACACCCTGTATAAATAATTATGTACACGTTTATATTACTGAATAGAGAATTAAAGAACCTTTCAAATGAGAAAGCACACGATCCATATTCTCATTTAAAAAAATCATCGATTACGTCATCACGCCCAGATGGATGACGTCACTAGTATACTATATATGCCACAATATCATAACTTAAAAATAAAAACCGACCTGTTTTGGGATTTTTCCTTGAAGTCACCGGTTTACGAACTATCGAATTTATTCCTTTCATTTGCTCCATACTGTATACACATGCAACGGTGGAAAATAGTGTCACGCACGCTTGATTGGCAATTAAAAACAAAGGGGTTTTTGATATTGTATTGCAAAAGCTCTTCGGGATTTCATCAATCGATGTTTAAAGAATATCTGCCTACCTTGGCAACATTCAAATTTTCAGTTTTTCACATAGTTTTTGAGGGTTAAAAATGGCCGATTTCGCAAGTTTTCAATTTTTAATCGCTTATATGTCAAATACTATCAACTTTAGAGAAAAGTCACTAAAGACCTTTGCTGTTTGGAATGATCCAAAAAAACCTAAAAAAATTTTGTTCCATGCAGAAAAAATAATTTTAGGAAAAAACCAAAAAAAAAATTTAAAAAATTTTTGACCAACTTTTGATCCTGGCAACATTCAAATTTGTTAACAGGGGTCCTTTTTGAGTAAGATTGTGCAAAAAATGCCAATTAGAATATTTTTCGTAGCGGATGCGCAGTGGCTTTCTGGACTATAAATATAATAAAAGTAAATAAAATTCGGATAACCGGGTAAACCGTCCTTCATCACTTTAACATCCTACAATCATTTTATAACGGCGTACTATAAGCACTATAAGTACTTTGTGTAAAGATCGGGTATTTTCTAAGAGAAAATGAAAGGCAGTGAATGAGCCGTCTCTCTTCAGGTAGTTCTCGAATTAATAGATACGACACCCTGTGCGGGGAAATAATTTGTGTCGAATTAAAAAATTAAAAAATTTTTTTGGACTTAAAGGTTTTTAAATAGGCACAAAATATGCATGTCTCTTTAAAAATATGCAAAATTTAGTAAAGTTCTCAAATATGCGAAATATCCACGCAATATGCATTTAGCATAAAATCCGCTGCCTACTTATAATATAAGGAAAAGTGGAGGTAAATAGATGGAATGGTCGAAAGAAACTTTTGTGGCTACGTAGACACTTTTGACAATGGTGTGGTTCCAGAGTAGAAGAATTATTTTGAGCAGCGGCCGATAGAGAAAAGTTCCACATGATGGCGGCCAACGTCTGAATACGGACACGGTAATACCTAAAGATGAATCGAAGGCACCTCGCTAAATGTTCTTGATTTTCTAGTATAAAAATGCACGACACAATAAATACGCTTGAGATGCAGGGTACTAAATGCAGAATCAACATTTATCTTTGTACAAGAGCTGCAATAATGGATTAACCAATTAAAGTAAATTTTCTAATGATGTGGAAGGTGCGGTCGCCGCTTATCACCTCATAACTGTCTAATTAAATTAATTTGTTACAGCTTTAAAGTTTCCGGAGACTTCCGCCGGTATTTTATCTGAAGAAGTAATTCAATTTTCACGACTCAATAATAAATTTTACGATGGAAAGGGTAGTGAAGGGTTTCAATTTATAGGAGGCAAACATTCGGGTGCAAATTATGTTACTAAAAAGTGTATCTTTGAAGAAATAGAAGAATTATAATATTCACTCTGTGATAAAAAAAGTTTGTAATTGACTTGCCTATAGATATATTACAAAAAAGGAAATGTAGTCCAGGGAAATAAAGTTTTTGTCAGGATACTCGTCCAGACAGGTTGAAAATGTGTTTTTTGGATAATATACAGGGTGAGTCATGAGGAACTGTACATACTCCTACCTCGGATGGAGGCTCCTATGGGGAATAACAAATGACCATTAAAAAGTGTCTGCTTCCATTGTTTAATAATATACAGGGCGAGTTTCGCATTTTGACAGAAATTTTTTATTCGTCATAATTTTTGAATAGTCAGATCGATGTGTCTCTTATTTTGGTCAACCGTTACACTATTACCACCTAATCAACTGATTTATTCTGACTAGAAAAAAATCAGGTCAGGCTTTAAAAAAATTAGTTCGTTTGGGCCTTAGAAAAAATTTCACCCTGTATACGCTTTTTGAAAACTCTAATATGAATTTTACAAATTAGACAAATAGGCAATTAAAATGGCATATTTATTTCTTTCCGCACACGATTGCTTAATTTTTTATAAAAAAATCAAATTTGACTATGCATTAAAAGTTTGGTAAAGTGAACCATAGATTTAACATAATTTATTTTTTATTACCAAATATAATTTTTTTTGAACAAATATTTAATTTACGTTACCACCCAATCAACTGATTTATTCAAACTAGAAAAAAATCAGGCCCGGATTTAAAAAATAAGTTCGTTTTGGTCTTAGAAAAAATTTCATCCTGTATACGCTTTTTGAAAACTCTAATACGAATTTTACAAATTAGACAAATAGGCAATTAAAATGGCATATTTATTTTTTCCCCACATGATTACTTAATTTAAAAAAAAAATCTTTGATTATGAATAATTAAAAGCTTGGTAAAGTGAACCATAGATTAAAAAAAACTTACTTTTATAACAAAAATGAATTTTTTTTTAACAAATATTTAATTTATGTTACCACCCAATCAACTGGTTTATTCAAACTTAAAAAAAATCAGGCCCGGAAATAAAAAATAGTTCGTTTGGGTCTTAGAAAAAAATTTCACCCTGTATACGTTTTTTAGAAATTCTAATATGAATTTTACAAATAAGACAAGTAGACAATTAAAATGGCATACTTTTTCCCCACACGATTACTTAATTTTTTATTAAAAAATCAAATTTGACTATGCATAAAAAGTTTGGCAAAGTTTTTGCATAGATTTAAAAAAATTAATTTTTTTTACAAAAATTAATTTAAAAAACAACGTTTTTCTTAAAATTAAAAGTTTTAACATCTTTTTTTTCTATGACACGTCTAGATCTAAAACTCCCCATAACACTTTAACATTCATAAACGTGATCAAATAGATAAATTTTAAATTTTTTCACCTAATTTTTGCGATTTAACTTTGCAATTCACGAATCTGCACCTTTTATTTTTAAAGATTCATAACTTTTACGAGAAGAAGACTGAAAGCCTACAACAATTTTCATAGTCTTCACAATGGTAAGAGATATGTGCTGTAAAAATTTCAGAAAAAAAATATTAAACTGGAACAGAGTTGTAGCGAGTTAAACCGTGATTTCATTTTTTTTTTATTTTTAGGTTAAAATTCCGATTTTGACAAGTTTGTTTTTTTAATAAAAAATTAAGTAATCGTGTGCGGAAAAAAATAAATATGCCATTTTAATTTCCTATTTGTCTAATTTGTAAAATTCATATTAAAGTTTTCAAAAAGCGTATACAGGGTGAAATTTTTTCTAAGACCAAAACGAACTAATTTTTTAAATCCGGGCCTGATTTTTTTCTAGTTTGAATAAATCAGTTGATTGGATGGTAACATAAATTAAATATTTGTTCAAAAAAAATTAATTTTTGTAATAAAAGTTAATTTTTTAAAATCTATGGTTCACTTTACCAAACTTTTAATTCATAGTCAAATTTGATCTTTTTATAAAAAATTAAGGAATCGTGTGCGGAAAAAAATAAGTATGCCATTTTAATTACCTATTTCTCTAATTTGTAAAATTTATATTAGAGTTTTCAAAAAGCGTATACGGGGTTAAATTTTTTCTAAGACGCAAACGAACTAATTTTTTAAAGCCGGACCTGATTTTTTTCTAGTTTGAATGAATCAGTTGATTAGGTGGTAATAGTGTAACGATTGGCCAAAATAAGAGACACATCGATCTGACCGTTCAAAAGTTATGACGAATACAAATTTATGTCAAAATGCGAAACTCGCCCTGTATATTATTAAACAATGGGAGCAGACACTTTTTAATGGTCATTTGTTATTCCCCATAGGAGCCTCTATACGAGGTAGGAGTATGTACAGTTCCTCATGACTCACCCTGTATACCTAATACATTATAAATTCAAAAATGCCCGTCACAGTTCGGAGGCATATAATAATTAAGAACTAAGAGTCAAAAATGGCAGTTTTTTTCTTTAAATTACTACAGGAAAAAATAGCGTAACTAAATATATTATTTAGAGTATTCGTCTTTTAGTAGATGAACAAAAGTTTAAAATGTCAGTTTTTGAATTTTGGTCCGATCATTTTTGTTGTTTTGTAAATTGCAAAATAAGACTAAAATTTTGAAAATCAAAAATTTGCATAACTCTTTCAAAATAAACTTAGGACTATGTTGTTGGCGAGGACAAAGAAGAACTGGCCTCGGTTGTCCATCTCGATGTGTTTGTGTCTTTTTCTGCATGGCACTTCCACAAAGATTGCAAAGTTGGGCATCATCTGTTTAGTCAAGAAGTCTGTATTGTCGAAAAAACGCCACAGAACACTTTGATAAAATCACGCTTCGGCACAAGTTTTTCAGCAACATTTTCATTCCAAATAATGCGTTGTTTATAGTCAAGACTTTACTAGGTTTTGTAAATCTACCTAATTTTTATAAATGGCCCTATCAGGCCATTTTATTTAAAAAGATAAGTTGTTACTTGCGCAAATACTTTTAGGAAAAGATAATGGTAACTAGTTATTTATACAAATGTAATAGTAAAGACAGCATATGTAATTTCACAGCTGATATTCAATCTGTACTGAGAGCACATTTTTGAAGAGGATCTAAAAGATATTTATGAAGTCATCTCAATAAATGGAGTCCAGCTCTACCTGCGGTATGTAGATGATACAATAGTGTTTTTCAATACCATAGAAGGGCTGCAAAACCTAATGAACAAAATAACGGAAGCAAGTAGAACATATGGACTACCAGTAAAACCAAGCTAATGATCATCAGCAAGCAAAACATAACTGGAGTAAATTTGTATGTGAACTTGGGAACTATAATCAATGAGTCGTGGGACAATACACAAGAGATTAGATGTCGGATCGGAAAGGCAAATAGTGCATTCTTGACTACGAGCTCTGTGTTGAAAGGCCATGACTTCACCATAAAAACAAAAATAAGGCTCCTTAAATGCTACGTATACTCAGTGCTTTTATACGGAGTAGAAATGTGGACATTGAAGACAGAAACTCTATCAGAACTTCAGGCTTTTGGGCTGTGGTTGTACAGAGGGATCCTGAAGATACCATTGACAGACAAATGCATCAATGAAGAAGTAGTACGGAGGATGAACACCACCGCAGATTTAGTCAACATCATGAAGTGCCGTAAGCTGCAGTACTTGGGATATATAATGAGAAATCAAGGCAGACACGTGCTACTCCAATGCATTTTACAAGATAAAATTGAAAAAAAGGACCCCAGGACTAAGAGTAATATCCTGGCTTGCTAACCTGAGAGCATGGTATAGAAAGACCTCAACACAACTATTCCGTAAAGGAACCAACAAAGTCATCATAGCCAGAATGATCGCCAACGTTCGGAACGGACAGTCACCCTAAGAAGAAGAATAGTAAAGAAATAAGTGTTTTTGTGTTCATGAAAAGGTTTATTATTACTTAGCAATAAACATTCTGTACTATATTTTGCACAAAAAAATTGTTAAATCCTTCTGAGACAAGATAATTGTGTTGTTTAGTGGCACAGGTAGACCGCATCTCTCGGTAGACAACAAGCTATAACAGCAGAAACGCGACGGTAGACCGCATACTAGTGGCACCTTGTTATGTTTGTATCTTTCAAACCGGTGGCACCCAAAATCCCGACGGCCACAATCCCGAGACCCCAGAATCCCGACACGCCAAAATCCCGACATACCAAAATCTTGACATGCCAAAATCCCGACATGCCACAATCCTCGCATAAGTAAAAATCCCGACCACAACATTTTGAATATTTATTGTTTCATTTTCAAATGCAGTACAAAATCATATATAGAGTATTGAAACTGAAAAATTAAATACTTATTAATAAGTACGAGTACTAATTATTATTATATAATGTATTTTAAAAGACAAAATTATTAAACACTTTATTTTATAATGTAAAAGCTATACTTACTGACATGGACGGTTGTAAGTGACTTGATAATATCTATTATACAGTAAGCGCCACCCTACTAGATACATGGGTAGGTACCTAATTGCTATGTGTGATATACTGGGTTTAGGTTATTCGTATTTCGCGCGGTGTCACTGCCCATTTTGACATCAGTGACCATCCCACTACACTGTAGTAGTATATAAGGCAATTATAACCTGTATCGACCTCTTGTATGTTACTTCAACTGTACAATAAAACTAGTACGTTAAATGTTCGGCTTTTATTTAAAGTTGTAATGTCTCGAGCAGGTGTGTGTGTTAGCAGAATAGCTAGTGCTAATACATTACATCACTGGCGACGAGGTAAAAAATGCGTAGTGAAAAACGTGCAAAAAAAAGTGAAAACAATGGCGGAATCGGTATGTGGTCCATTACGCGAGTTCTGTTTGAAGAGTTCAGACTGGTCAATTTTCAAAGCGCGGCTAGGAAACTATTTCGCAGCAAACGGTATCAAAGTCAATACGGACGCAGAGAAGATTAGAGCTATTTTATTAAACTCTTTAGACGAGGGCGCATATCAGCTTATTTTCGATCTGGTACGTCCTGAAAAACCAGAAGAAAAAACGTATAATCAGCTTCTTGCTACATTGGACGGATATTTCAAACCCCAGCAGGGTTCGTTTGCAGCGCGATTTAAATTTTACATTGCTCAGAAAGACGTGACTGAATCGGCTAGTGAGTGGGCTGCACGCGTAAGAGCATTAGCGGTAGGCTGTGAGTTCGGCAGCGAGCTAAAAGTATGCCTAAGAGACAGATTTTTGTTCGGTTTCGGCAAGGGTCCGGCTTATGGAAGAAGAGGTAAGCGCTGATCTCGAAAAAATGGTCAGTTTAGCAGCTTCCAAGATAGCTGCCAGATAAATACACGAGGAAATGGTAGGGGTTAAGCCAGAACCTCTTAATTACGTCAGCTCTGAAGGAACGGGAAGGTACGATGCGCAGCGACGTTGGAGCAACGCAAAGACTCCGAGGAAATGGGCAACTACAGCGACGCAGAGATCAGAAAATGAGGAGCAGCACAGACGTTACACGCATGATATCCAACCTCAACAACGACAACATGGTGCACGTGACAGATGCGGAATGATGAATCATAATAAAGATAAGTGTATTTATAAAAATTATATTTGTAGTTTTTGTAATCAGATCGGCCATTTAGCCAGAGTTTGTAAAAGTAAAAGGAAATCTTTTTTATCGCATCAAAATTTTTTACAAACCAAGAACAGGCAAAAAACATTCCTTATGTAAATAATGATGACAGCGACCTATTTAATATATCAGACAGAAATATTTTCGATTCGCAAAGCACAAATACGGATATTTTAGAGGATTTGTTTACGTTAAAGGTATTAGTACAAAATCATTATTCAGTATTTCAAATTGATACTGGTAGTAATGTTTCTTGTTGGTCTAAGGAGTGTTATTTAAAATATTTTTCTAATATTTACATAAAACAAACAAATAGACGTTTTATTTTTTATAATGGTGTATAAGTTGAGCCCTTAGGGGTAATTAATTTGAAAATTTCATATAACAATTAAAAAAATTATTTAGATTTTTTTATTATGGAAAATGGAAGCCCACCTTTGCTTGGTAGGGATTTTCTGGTAATGTATAAATTAAGCTTATCAGTCATAAATAATATTAAACAAGGTAACTTAAATGACAAAAATATTGAAAGTTTAGTAAAGAAGTATAATGACGTTTTTTCGCCTGGATTAGGTAATTTTAAAAAAGGGTTAGTGAAAATTAATTTAAAAAACCCCAATGTAACTCCAAAATTTTTAAAGGCAAGGCCTACACCTTTTGCCATTAGGCAACAAGTTGAACAAGAACTAAATCATCTTTTGTCTTTAGGTATTATATCACCGACGGATTACAGTCCCTGGGTTGCACCAATAGTACCGGTATTCAAGAAAAATGGGCAAATTAGGATCTGCGGTGACTTCAAAGTAACAGTCAACCCTGAAATAGAGATCGATCAGCACTATGTGCCAAGAATAGAAGAATTGTTTGCAAAGCTTCAAGGAGGCAGGGAGTTCACCAAGTTAGATTTGTCACAAGCTTTTCAGCAAATAAGTCTGGATGAGAGCAGTAGAATATTATTAACTATTTCTACTCATTTAGATCTTTTTAAATTTAATCGTTTAACTTTTGGCATAGCATGAGCACCCGCTAAATTTCAAAAAACTATGGATGCATTATTTAATGGTGTTACGGGTTGTGCAGTTTTTCAAGATTAAAATTAAATCTATATATTTTAAAAAATAAAATTAAGTTGTATTATATTGTAATACTACAGAATTATCAAATTGAAATGAAATAGACTGCGTTTTAAATCTAAGAGCACATAAAATAACACCAAAAATATTACTCTACATCCCTCCAGATTGAAAACAATGGGAACCTTCTCTGGTTACACCTCCGAGGCTTCCAAAATTTGCAAGCCATAACGGATGCTGAGACTAAAGAAGATGAAAAAATTTTACAACGTATAATTCACATCCCATCTGACCAGCGTGGTAAAGTTCCAACGAGAATGGTTTCCTTCGTACTCCAATCAGAGTAAACATGTAAAGCAAAAATGAATAACTATTGTCAATTTCGTTGTTACACAAAACTACAGCAGCATCATATTCTATTTCAATCAGAGGTTACAGCAAGCACCTCTACCGGTGTCGAAACTTATTAATCTCTCATCATAACCGATAGAAGTGCTTGCTGCACTCTCTGATTGAACGGATGATGCGGCTGTTGTTTCGTGTTGCAACGAAATTGAGAATGGTTATTCATTTTTGATTTACATGTTTAATCTGATTGGAGTACAAAGGAAACCATTCTAGTTGGAACTTTACCGCGCTGAGCAAAAGGGACGTGAATTATAAATTGTCAAATTCCATCATCTTCTTTAGTATCAGCATCTGTTTTGGCTTGCAAATTTTGGAAGCCCCGGAGGTGTAACCAGAGAAGGTTCCCATTGTTTTCAATCTGGTGGGATGTAGAGTAATATTTTTGGTGTTATTTTAGGTGCTATTAGATTGAAAACTTAGTCTTTATCTAGTAGTTGCCGCTAAGGTATCCCTGCCATTTTGTTCTTTGTCCTGGTTGGGTCAGAGACACCAGCATATCTGCCTCATGAAGAGAGAGACTAATAAGTTTCGAAACCGGTAGAGGTGCTTGCTGCACTCTCTGATTGAACTAGAATATGATGCGGCTGTAGTTTCGTGTTGCAACGAAATTGAGAATGTTATTCATTTTTGAAGAAATGAAATATTTATAAAATTATAAATGCACTTGTTATGTAAATTAATAAATAAATGCACTTAAATAAAATTTACAATGATAAGTTTTGAGCAATCCCGCGAAGAAACTCTAAAACAGGTCTATTTGGACAATTAAAAAGCAGTCAAAATTTCATGTTTGAACTAATACTGTAAAGTAGCAAAAAAATTACTATGTATCAATAGATACTATGTATTATCGTTTTGAAAATCTGGCGAGATTTATGATTTGTCGAAATTTTGGCGTGTGGATATTCTGGCGTGTCGGGATTTTGGCGGTCGGGATTTTGGCAGTGGGGATTTTGGCGGTCGACATTTTGGCTGTTGGGATTTTGGTGTAGGCCCCTTTCAAACGTGATTATTTAGCAATAGCTGAGCAAAAGATATTAAATCAGGTTAGCATTGGAAAGAAAATTACACGAATTTTAAATTAGCATACCGATTGATCCCCTTCTATTTAAAATTGTAAGAAAAACGATTGCCTTGTTAGCTCGCTGTACCTTGAGGGCTAAAAAATATTTTCTGAAAATCTCCTCTAAACAAAATTGACCAGCTTTACTGATTTACAAGATAAAACCAGGAAAGAAGATGTAAGCTGGCCAATTAATACTCCCATATTATTCTCTCAGAAACGTAGAAGCATATAATTCTCCACAAGCAAGGATGGTACGAGATAGGGATAGTATTGCTGTCCGTTGATAGAATTGACTTCAATAAAATGTACTCGAGAACATTTATTATTCAAAAAGGAGGGTCGTCAAGGTCTCTTTAAAATTGGAACATTTAAAAATGGTTTCAAGTTTAGTTTCCTGTTTAATTGTATTCGAATATAATTTAGGAACATGTTATAGTCAGTGCACTAATTAAAAGCACAGAGCAACTTATTTATTCTAATTTGAAACATACTGTTAATGCATTTATAATATTTGTAACATAATTCCTGTAAAATATTTTTAAATTAAGATGCCACAGAGAAACAAATTCCGAATGACTTTATTTTCCGAGAATATCTTTATTTAATCTGATGAAACAGTAACTGAAATTAAATGTTATGTTTATATGGAATTAGCCACAGTTAGGTGGTAATTTAGGTGTAATGAAAATGTGGTAAATACTTGTCAAATTGTATTTTAATAAAATTAAAAATAATATTAAAATACAACTTTTATTAAGACCAATTTTCTGGTGACGCTTTCATCGTTTCTACAATTTACAGTCCACACGAATGCTGTAAAGAAAGAAGGCCAGGAAGATCTATAAATTGTATCTCACTTCCTGCCTGCCTAGCGTGGCAAAATTCCAACGAAAAATTTGTCCTCTATACTCAGCTAGAAGTAAAACTAATAGAATATAACAATTTCGCTGTAAAACCAAACCAAGAGTCGTCTTATATTTCAGACCATTTCGAGAGTGCAATAAACACTTATTATTCCTTGTCAAATTATTACTTGTCTTGCCTCATGGACTAGATGGATAAATTCTTGACTGAAATCAACAATCAAGAAAAGTTAATCAAATCCACCATTGAAAAAGGGGAAAACAATTAATTTCCGTTCCTGGGTGTGCTGATTACCAAAGAAGTTACATAAATGCAACCAAATATAAGAGTAAGCCAATCCACACTAAGAGATATTTAAATTTCCACTCAGATGACAATTTTAGCATCAAAAAAGGAATCATCAAATCATTATACCATAGAGTCCAAAATACCTGTTCCAATGAAAAGGCATTTCAAGAAGAAAAAACCTGCTAGCAAAGGTTTTAATAGAAAAACCCTCATATTTGTCCAGCTAAAGTTGGCTGCTGCCTACAACCATCATAGACAAAGTAGATACAAGCCTCTATATTTGTTGACTATGATATAACATAACCTCAATTATAAGAATTGGCTGTCAAGCACACCTTTTCAACAAATCTCTTAATTTTCTTTTGATAACTATTTCCGGGGGTGGAAATCAAGACGTTACGTAGGGGAAGTAATGGAGAGTTAAAACGTTTTTTCATGAAAGTACTGTATTTTCTTAAAAATGATTATTGATTCAATTCTAACAAAAAGAGTAGCTTATTTATTTAGGTTTACTTATGCATAATTACTTATTCGATATTATACAACTAAAATTATGTTACACATATCTGAATGAAAAATGGGATATGGGTCAACTCACCCCACCCGTAGGGAGACTTGAACCAGGGTCTGGGGAGAGTTGAACATAGCTTTTTGAAATGGAAAATAAAGCTTTAACCACTGATTTATTAACCAAAACGTCACAAAATTAAATTAAATTATAATGGAACGCCGTTATTGCTCTTCTTATTTTACAAAACTTCAACATATTCTTAAACATTCCGTAGTAAACATAATTATTAAACATTTTTAACAAACTTTAATATTTAACGCTTATTTAATCAAATTTTTGGTCTTTCTTAACATTTTGTTTTAAATTAAATACTTATGCTAGTCATTTGGTATCATCAATCAGTCTAATGATTACTTTCAATCGGCTAGCTTACCGGTTTAAACCTAAAACCGGTTTTTTTACTTCGCAATAACCGGTTTTACCAATTGTTTTTTTGTCCCGGTTATAACGGTTTTTTCTTTTTAACGTAAAAACCGGTTATTAGGTTTTTACGGTGATTAGGATTAGGTTAAGTATTATTTTGGATCCCAATCATAATTATTATTCTCAAGTAGTTATTCCAAACAAAACCATAATTCAAATTTTATTTTATTTTATAAAAAACAGAAGCAAACTGAAAGTGCAATCTCACATCAGCCAGAAACAATTATTAAGTTTTATTATAATATTTCCTTGAAAAGGTATTTGTAATAATAATATTTACATAAGAAGTGATCTGGTTGAATTAGACGCAAACATCATCTATTTTTCACACTTAACTCTTGACATTAAAAGTAGGTGAATGACTTTTTCTGATTACCAAAAATAATGCTCTGAATATGAATATCGAATTACTGATTACGAATACGAATCTCCAAGAATTTCGCTACGTTTTCAAAACGATACACTCATACAGGAAGTATTAAATGAGTTAAAATGTACCTATTCTACAAATATAAATGAGTTAAAATGTACCCCTAACACAAACGTGTTAAAAGTAAGTTAAAGTATGTTCTTTCGATAGTACTAATTTTGATCATATTAATATCGAGTTGAATGGAGTATCGCAAACTAAAGTGTATTGTAAATGTAACTTTGTAACTTATTGGATTAAAAAGACCAAAAACCGGTTTTTCCAAAAACCGGTTTTTTTGCCGGTTATAACCGCCAGGTTAAACCGTAAGCAAAAAAAACCGGTATAACCAAAAACCGGTGTTTTGTCAAAAACCGCCATCCCTACTTTCGACACCTAATTGTGTTTGTACACTTCGCGTCATAAAAAACTGGTACAACTCTTATAACTGGAAATCGCGTTTTTCAAGTTGTATAACTTGATCTTGTCACAAGTGTCATCCTAATTTTTAGGGCAACGTTGCCAGTTCAACAAAAATATATCAAACCAGGTAAAAGCAGGGCTGTGCGGCAGACTGCATGTTTTTAATATACTAAAAACTAAAACAAAATCAAGCATTCTCAATCAGTCAGTCACATTTATATGCATCCTAAAAATTCTCCTATTAATTTTGTAATCTTCCGTCATCTCAATTAACCCTTAAACGCCCAAGGGTGGGTAAAAAATGTCCACCTAATGCGTATTCCCTTGTAACATATTTATTACGCGTTTAAAAAATTTTCAAAAATTATTTATTGTTAAAAAGACAGCCCTTTATCGAATTTTAATTTGGTTCTACCGATATTTTTGAAAAAAAAAGTAATATCTTGTGTTAATGGGTGGGCACAAAAATGTACACCCTTGGTAAAACTTGTTACTAAAGGTTTCTATATTATTTCTCGTTGGTAGGAACATAATCCATATATAATTATCGACGTATAATTACAATGTGTCAATTACATAATTGACATAATTATCCGCCAATGGGGAGGCTGAAAGGAAGAATGTGGAGAAAATCGACAAATCTGAATTACTGGCTTTTACTGGTATATTAATTTTGATGTACATTGTTATTTCGTTGTAAGGTTTGTAAATTGTTTATATGTTTAAATATTTTAGAATATTCTGTGTTTATTAAGCATAATATTCTTAAGTTTAATCAATTTCCAACAACTCTCAATAAATATATTAGCTATTTTCGAGGTGGACATTTTTTACCCACCCTTGGGCATACATGGAACCTAAAAAAGGTTAGACGTTTAAGGGTTAAGTATCCATTAATTGATTCGTGTTTTATTATAATTTATGAAAATATTTTAATTAAAAAATAATGATAGATAATAAATCTTGACATGCCTTTAAATTATTATGTTTAATGTCAAATCGACGGGTGTGATTGGTTTCTCGTAAATTGTAGCACAAAACTGTATTAAGGGGCTATCCTAGTATAAAAGTACGAAATTCATATATATTTTTGGGAACTTGTGAAATAAAAAGTACTGTACCGATTATTTTAAAAATTTGCATGATCATTTGTTATAAATAGTAGTACGTGTAAAACAATTTTCATAAAAAATATTGAAAATTAAACGATTTGTGCGCCATCTACTTGCACCGTGAAAATAAAAACATAGCTCTACTGCTGCAGTGATTGGGACTAATATATGTAGATCCTGAAACATAAAATTTCAAAGTTATTATTGAAATATAAGTTATTTTCTATACCACCAACTAGAGGTTTTTTGATTGGATAAAAAATGTCAATTTGGCGGTTTTTGAAACTGAAAATGTTTTAGCTAATTTTGAAAAAAAAATTAACGCTTTGTCATTTCTACAAACTTTAATATTTTTCAAAAATTATAGTTAATGGTATATAAAATAATTTATGTTTTAATAATCGCTTTGAAATTTTATGTTTCAGGATCTAAGTATATTAGTCCCAATCACTGCAGCAGTGGAGCTGTGTTTTTATTTTCACGGTGCCAGTAGATGGCGCATAAATCGTTTAATTTTCAATATTGTCTTACGAAAATTGTTTTACATATACTTCTTCTTATAATAAATACTCGTGCAAATTTTGAAAATAATTGGTATAGTACTTTTTATTTTAGAAATTCTCAAAAAAGTATATGTATTTCGTACTTTTACACCAGGATAAGTTGTGTAGAATAAATAAAAACTCACTGGAAAAATTAAAAATTTAATTTGAGGTTGATACAAAATGAATAACTACATAATAATGAATAATTACAGTAAACAAGTGTGGAATTTAAATATATGTATTACAATTCGAAATATGCATTTTTAAACGTTATTTTGTTGTATTTCCATTGACAATTCCATTGTCTGTGATGGCAACAACGAAGTGATTCACGAACCATTGTGTCCAGTCTGAACACAGGTTTACATTGGGAAAAAAAGTGTACCAGTTTTATATTATGATGAGAAGTGTACCTAAGGTAACCAAAGGGTTAAATTTTATTTTAGGAAATTTCGACACCCTCGCCGTAAAGCAGGTAACCTGTCACAATGAAAGTTTTGTATTTTTAAACCATCCTAATTTAACATAATTGTATTTCCATGGGAAACCAATTTTTTTGTTTGAATTTGATGGCCTTGGCCGAGCCAATTAGCTAGACATTTTGTTATTTTAAAAACAAACATTTTTTTTTCTATCAGAGGAATTTTTTCTGCATTTCATAAGTACTACAAAACTAACATACTACAATTATCATCTAAGTAATACACTGTTTTGGTTGTATTTTTTTTGTATTTATATTTGCATTTTTTTAATTATATTTTTTATTTCTTTTTTATTATTTTTTTTATTAATTATTTTTTTACTACGCTAAGACATAAACCCGATTCAACATCTCGGAGGTTTACATCTTCTTAGTTTTTTTGTTCTCTTCTTTTTTGCTTTTTTTCTAGTTTTTTTTTCTCTATTTTCCCTTTTTTCTTTTCCTTTTCTTTTTTTTTCCCACTATAATACACAATAATTACTTAAATAATATATAGGCTTAAAAAAACAACAACATGTTTTGTTTAACAAACATGCTTGTTTTGTTTTAACAAAATTATTTAAATGTAAAGTTAATTTTATTGCTAAAATTTATATTTGCAGTTTTTAATAACTTGTTAATTTTATTAATTTTATTGCTACAATTTATATTTACAGTTTTTAATAACTTGTTAATTTTATTAATTTTATTGCTACAATTTATATTTACAGTTTTTAATAACTTCGTAAATTGTTTTTAATGTATTAGTATCTTCAGAAAACATCAAATTGTCCATGAAGACGGGAAATGGAATTTTTAGTATGAGGCGATAAACTACCCCAGATAATTGAAATAATATTCGAGAATAATATTTCAATCAACTATGATAGCTATCGTCTACCCTAGACTAGCTCAATCTCCCAAGTTGTGAGTCCACCTTGTCCTAATTAAAAACATGAACAATGAAAATGCAGAATGGAGCAAATAAAACAATAATATTTAACTAATCATGTTTATTTTTCATAAAAGACATAATCAATATATTAAAAAAAATTTACAAGACCTTGCCGAAACTTTACAGATCAGAGATTATACTTATCGATGGCACTTGGTATCTGTCTGCGGGTTCTTGGTGTCTTGCTGTTAATCTGCAACGGGCTCTGGGGGCTTGTAGATGTTCTGTCCACCAGGCCTGAAGGTGTTAGTTGATGGTGTGGTGTCTATGCCATGTTACTGCAGCATCGCCGGCGATATTGGGGGCTCCAGGTTCAGGTAGTCCTCCCACGAGGTGAAGGGTTGTCCGGTGAAGATTATTATTTGTCCAGAAAACTAGAATACATACAGGTACATTAGACACCAAGAATAAATGAAAGATATCCTTGCCATTCCAAGAAATAATCCAGAAATGTTGCAGAAAGGCAAGGTTAAACAAAATGAATAGTATTAAATAATGTTAGTAGTTAAATAGTTGTGGATTACTACATACATATGGAGATAATAGATAATATAAATTATTTTACCATGCGGTACAAAAATAAAAAGTACGAAAAGTAAGGTTAGATAGGAACATAAAAAAGATTACGGATATAGGCTTAGAAAAATGTGTACAATTATATTTAAACACTTACCCCAAATAAGAATGTCTGTTTGAAAATGTGACTGTGAGGCCAGACATTGCCTTAAGTAGATTTTAAGATTAAAATAAAAAAAATATTCTTCATTTTGACAAAGAGGAAGGGTTCACTTGACATTGACAGAGTTGGTGAGTGGGAGCTTAAAATTTGAAACGAGAAACGACAGTGCGAAGTCACTGTCATGAACCACAGAACGATTGAATAAGAATGTGAATTCTGAGATAGAACAAGAATGTTGAGATATGCCTATAAATACCGAAAGAGGGCGCCAACCAATTTTTAACGGGAAAAAAGGTAAAACAAATAAAAGAGGATTATTATTAAAGAATTATTAAAGAAAATAGAATAAAATAATTATTTGAAAATAAAATAGCAAAGATGTGACGTTTGTAACGTTACAAGTATATTTAGATTATCATAAAATTTGTTTATATTTAGCGATTGATGGGAACATTCGAAGAGAATATATGTAGTAGATCACCTAAACAAATATTTGTTTGTTGTATAAATTAAAAACTTTGTATATGGATGGTAGGTAAATTTTCATACAGTACAAAATTTTTTCTCCAATTATTTACTATGCATGGCTAGAAAAATGGACATTATATTCCTTTAGCATAGTGTTTGTTAAAGGACAAAAATAATTGTCTATGAGATACAAAGCCTAAAATTTATAAAGCATTTCAATTACTAGAGTGAACCGAAATAATATTTGTGGACTCTGAAAATGCCATTCTTTGTGTTTTATTGGATATGTGGCCCAATGTAAAAATTTTCGGATGGCGTTTTCAATTACATCAAAACTGGTTTTTAAAAATTCAATCCTTTGGATTTAGTACAATAATATAACGATACAAATTCAGAAAAATTAAGAAATGGGTAAAGCAACCGTTTGGTTTTACTTATTTAAATCCAGTTGAAGTTGAAGATTAAATTAAGATATTACTACCGTTCTAAAGAAATAAAGTGTAGATTAATTTTTAAATAAACTAATAATTTAATTATTAATTATGTTAGGTACATATTTTATTTATGCCGCAGCTATATTTATTTGGTGTCGAATATACATGTAAAATTATAAAAACGGGAATTGGGGCTGGTGTCGAAAATTGCAAATACTTTTTAGTCGCTACCTGCTTAGTGTCGAAATTTCCTACGCCCAAAATTCCAATTCTGGTCACATCCATGACAAATAATATAATCAATGTTTAATAATACACATAGTCGCGTGGTCATAATGGCTTCCGATTGGCAAACAAAACAATAACAACGATCATTCACGTCCGGATTTTCTCCAAAATTACTAGTATTGGAATTCACAGAGTACGAAACATCACTGTCTTCACACGTGTTTCACTATCACCATTAGTATTTGTATTCTTTTTGCGTTTTATGGTTTTTCTTTTCTGTGCTTTTTGTTTTCAGCCTTATTTAATTTTAAATTTTTTCTTTCGTTTTGTTTTTCCTGGAACATTATTTTTTGCCATCTTTTTGTTTTGGATTTTGCTTAGTTTTTATTAGATTTTTTTTTCATTGGTGTCTTTTTGAACCTTCTTATTAGTATCATTTTAATTTTCTGATTCAGTTCGCTATTCTCAAACACTCTTTTCTTAATATTCAACTTTCGTTTTTTTATTTCCTTTTTCTTCGAGATATTAGATTGGATTTCTTTTAGCTTTTTTTTTGGTATTAAGTTACAAATGTAGTCAAAAATTTAAAATTTCTACGTCTATAAAATAAAAGTCCAAATATGCTCCTACATACTATAGAGGGAGACCTGAACCACTGAGCATATCCCCCGCATCCGCCATTGGTCAACTTTCCCGCATACACTTCTTGGATATTAAATTTTATTCACAGAAAAAAATCCATCTTAGAGAAGAATCACTCAGCATAGGTCAAACTAGAATAATCAGGCAATACAATAATAACAACAAAAAATACGTACCTCTATAAACCCGGCCGCAATCTCAAAACTACAAAAAGTAATAAAAGTTATTCCGCGGTAACAAAAACACCATTCTGAACCTAATCACAGCTAAATTAACAGACTTTTGTAAAAAAAAGAAAGCAAGCTTGTTATTGACATCCTCACTGCTACCAAAGATCGTCTTGACGTTTCCCTAGAGCAAAATTTAAGTTGAATTTTAAAAGATGGTTCAACTCTCGCACCTGGTCAAGTCTCCCGGGCTCCTCTTATATTTGGTAAATTAAGTAACTGCCATTACAACCAGTAATTATTATTAATAATATTCAAAATATTTAAAAATATTGGAAAATGGACCTATGTTACTCAAAGGAGTAATACTAATATAAAAAAATGCATACCATTTTTATTCGGTTGCAATGCGAAGGCAAAATAAGACAGTTTTTCCTTCGCATTGCAACTGAATAAAGATGGTACCTATACATTTTTATATTACGTAACATTTAATTTAAACATGCCACAATCAACCATTTTAGAGCCCTATTAATAACTGAAATGGTTAGAATCGCTGCTTATCTAATTTCTGTTAAACGCCATTTCGCCAATAAACAAAAAAATTAACACGTATGCACTACTTATTTTGTGAACCATTCAGCAATAATTACAATATCAACAGGATGGTATTTGTAAAACGGTTTGAACTACCAAAATAATTTAAATTCTAGGTTAAAGTCGCCATACACGATAGAGCCAGCGATTCGAATTCGATGAATCCGATCTAAAGACAAATTTATGGTAATAGGGACAGACTAGTCAGAATTCCAAAGCTCGATCAAGTATCCTTTATGTACCCGACAAATGGTAATTAAAAATTCTTCTTTACTCGGTCATTGATTTCTTACCCACTTAAAAAGCTGAACTTAATTATTCAAGGATAATAAAGGTCCGTTTTGTACTTGCTTTCTGGCTTTTAATAAATGGCATATTTATTTTAACTTAATTTAATTAAAAACATGCGTATAAAGAAGCGCATGCGAGAGGAGTTGTGCAGAGATGTATTCCATGTCTCCATTGCTATTTAAGGAAGGATTAAAACCATGTTTGAAGAAGCAGTATTACTACCTCAAAGTGAAGGAATAATAATTAACAGAAGATATATTAACGTCATTCGATACGCAGATGACACCGTGATTACGGCAAGATCGGCTGAACAATTCCAATTGTTCCAAGGTTCGATAAACGAAACACAGAGTGTCTGTGGAATATACGGATTAAAATTAGTAAAAAAAAACGAAATATAATATACAGTGCGGTGAAATAAGTGTTACCTCCCTTTTAACTTGTTTATTTTAAGAATATAAGCAAAACGCTTGGACAGGTCGATTTTTAAACTGACCATAGTATGTTATAGCATCAACGTTACGAACTTTACGCGATCCCTCTTCAGGTGACAGCCTTAACTTTGATTTCTTTAAATAGGAAAGTACATCATGTGACACCTCATTTAAAAGCTCTTAAAATACTGATTTTAAAAATGTATAATACTTTATTCCTGTTTGAGAGCTTAGGCGCAAAATTTCGGTCGAATTCTTTCTAAATGCAATCATTTTTTTCGAATCCTGAAAAACTAATAAATATTTTTGAAAAATTTAAACGCAGAATGAAATATTACAGTATTCTCGATGGTCTTAAGTTCCTGAGAACTTTTATAATGTTTATTTTAATGTCACAGTGGTGAAAAAAAAAAGAGAAAATTTAGTGTGATTTTTAATTTCAAATATATCATTCAAAAACATTTTTTTGTTTATTCTAAGGGACTGTCAGCCCTCGGTAATAATTTAATTTTTCATTCTGCGTTTAAATTTTTCAAAAATACTTACTAGTTTTCTCAGGATTCTAAAAAAATTAATGCGTTTAAAAAGAGTTCGACCAAAATTTTGCGCCTACGCTCTCAAAAAGTATTAAAGTATTATACATATTTGTAATCAGTATTTCTAAATCTGTTAAATGAGGTGTCACATGATGTACTTCAGCATTTAAAAAAATCAAAGTTATGCCTGTCACCTGAAGAGGGATCGCGTAAAGTTCGAAACGTTGATGCAATAATATACTATGATTAGTTTAAAAATCGACCTGTCCGAGCGTTTTGCTTATATTCTTAAAATGAACAAGTTAACAGGGGGGGGGTAACACTTATTGTCACTGTATGATATTAACTAAGAAAAACAATCATACGATAATTGGGAAATATACCGATAGAAAGGGTTGATAAAGTCAAATATCTAGAGACCTAGATTGCGAAAATAATTATCAAACAGAAATAAAAAAGTAAAAATGCAAAAATTCTCTGCAACAAAGACCTTAGATGAGAACTGATAGTAAGAGCTCTAAGATGCTTTGTGTTTTCAATATTACAATATGGACTGGAAAGCTAGACATGAAAGCAACAATACATAAATAAGCGACATTCATTTGACATGTGGTGCTACAGAAGGATGCTTAGAAGAGAATGGGCCCAGAAGAAAACGAACACGGAAGCATTGCGGGAAATGGGCAAAGAATACGGAATAATAAACAATAAAAATAAGAAAGTTACAATATTTGGGACACGTAATGAGTGGACAGCGATATGAATTATTAAGACTGATAATATAGGGAAAGATGAGAGAAAGAAAGAGTACACGAAAAAGGAAAGTATCATGGGTGAACAATTTATGGGACTGGTTTAAATGCAGTTCCATATAAATCTTCAGAGCAACGGTAGGGAGAATAAAGATATTGATGATGATATCCAACCTCCGAGTGGGAGATGGCACTTAGCGAAGAAGAAGAATGAAGAACTGTACATATTAAGGAGACAGAACAAACCAGCAGATGTGCAGTGGCACTATCAGATATATTGTTAGCATGAAAAACGTAATATTAAACAGTTGTGTTGAGCACTGCAAGAATTATTTTGCGCTAAATCATTAAATGGTCTTCCAAACAATCTCCTCAAAAGTTTAAAAACAGCAGCCCCATAGAACTTTCTTAAAACTGACAGTAAAGAACGGAATCAAAGGTCTCAAAAAAATATGCCTCTAGAAGTTAAAGATATTCCTGCAGAACTCTTCAAACACAAAAGTACTTACCTTCTAGACTAAAACTACAAAACATTTGTCAAAGTTTTGAATGAAGAACAAATTATAGAAAGATCTTCCTGGCAATATGTGCCAATCACATAAACAAGAAGATTTTTGAAGTGTAAGACTTGCCAGGATATAAATCTATCGTACGCTTTGAAGGTTTTTGAATACTTGGTTTTAGACTAAGTAAGTTTATAATAGACCAGGTCTTCGTGCTGCGTCAAATATTAGAAAAAATTATTATTATGGTGTAGACTCTATGAATCTTTGAATAAACTTACCGTATTCCACATATTAATAACAGTTACCAAAGCACTTAAAACTCTTAAAAGAACATGTCAAAACCACTCTACAATCAGTAAAGTAGTTTTACATTTCCTCTTATAGCTATTTCTGTTTGTTTTTTTGCCCATATTATTCCTATGAGTTGCAACGAAATTATCTTCTTTTGCTTGCCTGTTCGTTTCAAATATTACCATCATTCTGAATATCATAATTTTATATGCTGATTCTTTAAATAGATTAGTTGTAGTTATGTAGAATCATTTCCTCAAGTTTTCTAGCCATGATATTGATATCATGGCTAGAAGATATTCTACATAACTTATCTTTTTCCCGCACTATTCGAGTATGGTATCGTTGGTTATATTTACGTGCATCATATCTTTAGGATTCACCTCTACTCGAAGGCTTCAAGTTGAACAGAGATTAAACTCACACGCAAAAATCAGACTGCTATTTATCACCTGTCATAATTCCTGTCATTTGACATATTCTACATGTTCCACTCATTAAAAAGCTTATTTGGTGATAAATAGCAGTTTGATTTTTGCATGAGAGTTTAATCTCTGTTCGAAGAGTTTAAGTCTGTTCTGTCTGACAAAATATATGTGCCGTTTTCGTGGTGTGACCGTTCCAAATTTTTAACCTGTTCCACAATTAAAACTGCCCCTGTTCCAGTGTTCCCATATATCAAAGTTTATCCGACTAGACAACCTTAAGCTATTAACAAATTTTCAGCTTGCTATTAATCAACTTTTTTTTCATACGCGGGATCCAGTGCTATAACAACTACAAGACAGCAACTATGACAGTTGAATGGAAAAATAAAACAAACAAAACTAATCCCATAGAAATACGTAGAGGCGTAAGACAAGGAGATGTAACATCCCCAAAACTCTTCACCTTAGCTCTGGAAGACGTCTTTAAAGAACTAGAATGGGAAGACATGGGTATCAACATAAACGGGAAGAATCTCAGTCACCTCAGATATTGCGATGATGCTGTCTTTATTACAACCAACCAAGAAGAACTAGACACAATGCTGACTCAATTAGCACACGCTTCAGAGAAGATAGGATTAAAAATGAACATGAGTAAAACCAAAATCAATTACAAACAACAGAATAAATGTAAATGTAAATAATGTCAATATTGAGGTTGCTGACAAATATATATACCTGGGTCAAATAATCAAAGCTAATAAAGAGAACCAAACCATTGAAGTACAGAGAAGAATCCGATTAGCGTGGGCTGAATTTTTAAAGTTAAGATGGATACTAAAAAGCACAAAGATCCAACAGTACCTAAAAACCCTTGTATTTGACCAGTGCATCCTTCTTGTTCTACGTATGGCTTAGAAACATAGACATTAACAAAGGTCAACATAAACAATATTGAAATAACTCAGAGAAAAATGGAAAGATCTATGTTAGGAATAAAACTACATGACAGAAAATCAAACATATGGATAAGAGAGAAAACAAAAGTAAAAAATGTAACTACATATAACAGGGTTAAAATGGAGATTTGCGGGCCACAATGCGAGACAGGAAGATAGAAGATGGCATGATGAAATACAAAACTGGAGACCGTGGACAGCAAGAAGAGGAAGAGGAAGGCCTCAGATACGATGGAAGGACGATATTGTAAAAGCTGCAGGAACTAACTGGAAAAGCGCAGCCAAGGACAGACGTAAATAGAAAGATTTGGGAAAGGCCTATGTCCAAAGTTGAATAGAAATGGGCTAAAGAAGAATGAAGAAGACGCACTTTTAGATGTATGTTATGAACTTTAAAATGCAATTATTCGTTTCCACCCATTTTTCTCTTGTAGACTTGTTTCCTGACGTCATCCTGAACAAAATGCCAAAAGTTGTAAGTCTCCAGGTACTGTAATTAAAAATCGATTTGTTTTTTCCTAAATGCCCTGGTATAATATTTGGGTTCTCCATGTCAAAGTTTTATCTTTTTGCATTCCAAGGTATTTAACGCTTTCTGCTTGTGGAATAGCTTAGAAGAGATATTTTGCGACATTTTGTAAAGATGATAAGTTGTGATTTAGATTCATTCCTCTTCATGCGCTATCTCTTTGTCCACTTTTCAATGTCCCTAAAGCGAACGGCTCCACGGGCGAGAAATTGACGCTGACAGTAGCAGTGAAGTGAACTTGAGGTTCCGCGGAACGGAATGGGAATGGCTGAACTGTACCGACTACAGGACTTGTGCGTAGTCGGTTCAGTTCGGCTGTTTCCATTCCGTTCCGCGGAACCTTAAGTCCATTTTGCTGCTACTGCTAGCGTCAATTTCTCGCCCGTGGAGCCGTAGGCTAATATGCCTTTGAAGAAATTCGGTAGCTCTTGCGGGATAATCATCTGTGACTAACATACCATAAACAACTAACATAATATGTATAAAGTGTTGTTTAAAGTATCAACACAGTGGATATCTTACTGGGAAATTAGAAAATAAGTAATAAAATGCCATGTGCTCTTGTAGATCTCAGTAATTAACCATTCTTTATTGTACATAACCTCACATAATTCATTTACATGGCATATGACATGTCATCTTCATAGAACATTATTTTGGACTAAATATTACCAACACCCCCACTAGTTAAAATACAATATAACCTTAAGAAACCAAACAAACAATATTCAAACAATTCATAAATTTATAATATTTAGCACTATGCAAAGCTTTAGTTAATAAAATCCACAAGGAAAAGAAAAAGGTTTTCCTGTAGTTGGCTGTATACCATCAATCACAAAATTGGAAAGAAATCCTTTGTAAAAGGTATAAAAATTTTTTATTAAAAATCCCTTAAAAGGGCTACATCACAACAAAACGTTTTCGATTTTTTTAAAATATCATCATCAGTGTTCGATCTAAAAATAAGTATAACCGATTTAATGAATATAAAGTTATTATTTAAATATTGACAAAGGTTAGAGCAAGTTGGTTATACTTACAAACTGGATGCTAGCTGAGCCACAAAAGAAAAATACTTGGGTAAAAACCCTTTACATAAAATATAGATGCCTTAAAAGTGCATACTTCAGTAAAAAGGCCTGTGATGGTCACATGGCAAACAGGATAATGCCCTAAGGTAAAGTATACCGTATACCTTACCTTAGGGCATTATCCTGTTTGCCATGTGACCATCACAGGCCTTTTTACTGAAGTATGCACTTTTAAGGCATCTATATTTTATATAAAGGGTTTTTACCCAAATATTTTTCTTTTGTGGCTCAGCTAGCATCCAGTTTGTAAGTATAACCAACTTGCTCTAACCTTTGTCAATATTTAAATAATAACTTTATATTCATTAAATCGGTTATACTTATTTTTAGATCGAACACTGATGATGATTTTTTAAAAAAATCGAAAACGTTTTGTTGTGATGTAGCCCTTTTAAGGGATTTTTAATAAAAAAAATTTTATACCTTTTACAAAGGATTTCTTTCCAACTTTAGTTAATAAGTCTGCTGACATATCAGCTGTTTCTAAATATCTCAGTTCAATTTCTTTTCTGGATATCGTATCCCTAACAAAATGATAACGCACGTCTATGTGCTTCGACCTTTTATGGAATACACTATTCATATTCAGAGAAAGCTTTTGAGCCCCTTGATTATCATTGTACAATACAACAGTAAAAGATTTACCCAAGAGTTCTATCAAAATATTTCTCAAATAAATAGCCTCTTTTGAAGCTTCACTAATTGCCATATGTTCCGATTCGGTATTAGAAAGTGCCACAGACCTCTACTTCGTACTCTCCCAGGATATCACAGATCCAGCAAGTTTAAAACAAAAACCGGTGTAAGACTTTCTATCACTCACATTTTGTGCCCAGTCAGCATCAACAAAACCTTCCAAAATTTGGCCATTTTTAGTAAATTTCAGACAAAATGACTTGGTAGCCTTTAAATATTTTAAAACCCTTTTTGCTGCATGCCAATGAGATTCATTAAAACAATTGTTGAACTGACTTAGGTAACTTACGCAATAAGAAATATCAGGTCTAGTCATAACACAAAGATACATTAAACTTCCAATTAAAGATTTCATCTAAATTACAATTGCCTTTTTCAAAAATTTGATTAACTTCCATTGGTGTGGTCACAGTTTTAGAACCTGTCATCTTAAACTTTGCCAGTAAGTTGTCAATATATTTTTCTTGGTCAAGTGTTATAATATTTTTATCTTTGTTAATATTAATTCTAACACCTAAACCGTTTTTAGCCTGTCCCAAATCTTTGATTTTAAATTTTAAACTCAATTCCTTCTTAATAAACTCAGTTTCATAAGCATTATTCGAAAAAAGGAAAAAATCGTCTACATACAAAGCAATTTATTGTCATAAGACCATTTTCTCGTTTAATAAAAACACAAGATTGATAATTTGACTTTTTATAACTTAATTCTGTCAAAACTACTTCAACCCTCTTATACCAAACCCGAGACGATTGCTTTAAACCATAAATGGCACGTTTGAGCTTTAAAACTTTAATTTCCTGACCCTGAATAATAAAACCTTCTGGTTGCCGCATAAATATATTTTCTTCCAGCTGACCATTCAAAAAAGCTGTGGCCACATCCAAATGAGTTATATCTAAGCCTAAATTAACCGATAGTGCTATCAATAACCTAAAAGTGGAATGCATCACTACTAGAGAAAAAGTTTCCTGAAAATAAATACAATATTGTTTTGTAAAACCCTTGGCAACTAGTCTAGCTCTATATCTAGTCTTACCTTCACTGTCAGTCTTTCTTTTGAAAACCCATTTACAGTCTACCACACTGTCAGTTTCTGGAATGTCAGTCATTTCCCAAGCATCATTTTCATTGAAGGATTGCATCTCTTCTAACATTACTTGCTTCCAATTATTCCCATCTGGTCTTTCCAGAGTTTGTTGGACAGTAATCGGATCATTTTCTAGATTATTTTCTGTGCATAGATATGTCACATAATCAGAAAAATCTTTAGGTTTTCGGATACGCTGAGGTCTGTCTCTATCCTCCACTGGTATATTCTGCCCCTGCACATTTTCTTCAGGTTCATATTCGCTAACATCACTCGATTCATTTACAGAAGGACTGTCAGGAGTGTCAGGTGTAGCAAAGGTTTCTGTGTCAATTTCTTGCTCTAGTAACTCTGGGTTTTCTGGAAAGTTTTCATTTTTCCCCACTGAAACTGATACTTCCACATCTGCAGAATTTTCACTTATACGATTACCAATTTTATCCTCAAATATAATTACCTCTCTGCTAGTAATGATTACGTTTGTTTCTGGGTCAAACAGCCTAAAACCCTTAACGTTTTCTGAATACCCTATAAAAATCTGTTTCTTAGACTTCTTGTCCCATTTCAGTCGCTTTTCTTTAGCAACATGGACCATTGCATGACTTCCAAAAACTCTAAAATGGCTAATATCAGGTTTTTTATTATACCACATTTCATAAGGAGTTTTGCTGTCTAATCCTGAAACAGTAGAACAATTTCTAATGTATACAGCTGTATTACCGGCTTCTGCCCTAAATTTATTTTCCAATTGAGCATCAAATATCATACACTTTGCCTTTTCTACAATGGAACGGTTTAATCGTTCAGACATACCGTTTTGTTCTGGGGTATAAGGGTTTGTTTTCTGATGTACAATACCATGACTTTCTAAAAAACTGTCAAATTGTTTGTTCACAGACTCACCCCCGTTATCTGATCTAAATGTTTTAATCTTTAGGTCAAGTTGTGTTTCAACTAACACTTTGAATTTTTTAAACGCTTCGAAAACTTGATCTTTTGTTTTTAAAAAATAAACAAATGACATTCGTGTACAGTCATCAATTAAAATAAAAAAATACTTAGAGCCTCCAATTGACCTAGTTTTCATGGGTCCACATAAGTCTCCATGAATAACTTCAAGTGGCTTTTCTGCTCTTGTACCTGTGTTTTTAAAAGACATACGAGTCTGTTTACCTTCACAACAAGTAATGAAATTAGATTTACTTAGCTTTGTAACATCTGAGCAACTGAGTCCTAAAACAGAACCATTTTTCATTTTATCCATGTCCAAACTATGAATATGACCAAGTCTACGGTGCCATAATTTAGAAGAGACATTCAAATTACATTGTTCACAATACTGTACATTAGCTACATTAAATTTATACACACCATTACAAAGTTCAGCAACAGCAATTAGACTATTATTAGCATTAAAAATGTTACACAACATAGGTTCAAATACTACCTTATTACCATTTTTAAGCAACTGACTAACTGACAAAAGATTTGTCGACAATTGCGGTACACAGAGAACATTTTTTACAGTAACATCAAAAACATTTTTATTTACAATAGTTTTTAAAAGTACGTTACTTGTAGCTACTACTGGAACCATCGTTTTATTAGCTACCATAACTTCTTGACAAAAATAGTCTGCACATACCTTGTTTAACAAATTTCTATCAGCTACTAAATGCGAACTAGCTCCTGAATCTATATACCAATCTGTTTTCTGAAAGTTCGTACTCAAAAATACAACACTAAATGAATTTTCCTTTTTGTTTTGAGATTTTTCTTTTGCTAACAAAGGACATTTGTTTTTGAAATGGCCTAACTGTTTACATCCGAAGCACCTCACTTCACGAGTTCGTTCTTCTTTTTCAACTCGATCACTTTCACCAAAATTGTTGCGCACTGTCGAATTTGACTGATTTCGATATGGCTTATTTTTCTGACGAGTAAAAAATGCACCACTTTTATTATCACTACCACTTTCCAAATCAAGGAGTTTTGTTTTAGTACTATCAGTGGTAATTTTAAGAGAAGAATTTTCGATTGCTAGTACCATGGGTGTAAATTTCTCAGATAAGCCCGCAAGCATTAAGGAACCCACCAGTTCATCATCGATCCCAAATCCGGTACCTCGTAACCTCTGGCTTGTTTCTACAATCTGAATAACATAAGAAACCATTGTATCACAATTTTCTAAACGAATAAAAATCAAATTTCGTAACAAACTTATGCGTCGTGTAATGCCAGAATCGTCAAACATTGACTTCAATTTATCTCATAACGATTTTGCAGTCTTCGCCTCCTTTATATGTATATAAAGAGATGGATCTATGGTTAAGATAAGTTTTGCTTTAGTTTTCTGATCTTCACTCTTCGTGGCTTCGTCAGTTCCTGGTTCACTTTCGACACGTTCAGCAAGTTCTTCTAAGATGAGAAAATTCTGAGCAGCGAATGCCCAATCGTCATAATTAATACGACCTTTTAACTTCGACACGTTCACCAAATAATTAGACGCCATTATCTCTACAACAATATCTGCACTTACTTGTAATACTATCAATTTTCTAATAATCAACCCTGGATATAACACGAATTAAACTGGACCATAACCTGTTGTTTAAAGTATCAACACAGTGGATATCTTACTGGGAAATTAGAAAGTAAGTAATAAAACGCCATGTGGTCTTGTAGAGTTCAGTAATTAACCATGCTTTTTTGTACATAGTCATAACCTCACATAATTCATGTACATGGCATATGACATAAGTCATCTTCATAGAACATTATTTTACACTAAATATTACCAACATAAAGAAATATAGTAAGATATCAAATACCGATACAATAAACACAAATATTATTTGTTGTCTCTTTCGTTCTCCCCTTTTGGCGTGTCTTGAAGACGAAAACTTTTTGAAAGTAATGTAATTATTTTAAACGTTTGCTTTTAAACGCGACTCTAGTGAATAAAGCCTCGTGAACCTCTAAACTGTTCAAAGGTCTTTACCATGTGTGGCAAGCTTTATATGTCAACAGTACCTGTTTGCAAACGTTTTTATGATGCAAATCCTATAACCAACTAGCTCCGGGGATTTCAGGTGCGCAGCACCGAACTCCAAATTAAGTTTAATTTGGGAATTGACTGATAGAGTATATTACAGGAAAACACTAGGTTTGATTAGTTTTGGTGTCAGTTTTATAAACAATTAGGTAATTGGGAAACTGGATTAATGATGTGTATATATCTGCACTGATTAAGCTCACAATATTTCTAGTGTTAATCCATAGTCGATAATAATTAATATTAATACGTAATAATTAATTTACCTCAGGTCTATTATTCACAATATAAACTATAGGAAACAAAATTATACTTTTTCGAATTTAACATTATCGTATAGTAACATCCAACAATAAACCACTCTAATATAGTTGGACTAATATAAAATATGTAATAGATTGTTTATAAAATATCCAATGATATTATACAGGTCGAAGAAAAAAATGGTATAAGACCATCATCTAGCCATTTGTGTCTGCTGCCAAAATGTAGTTCTTCTCTAAACGTTTCCAAATGTCACACTAGCTTATGGAGTTTACTGTTTTACCCTCGGTTTCTTTTCTACAATATTTTTATTGACTTCAATTTTTGTTCTTGCCAAATAGTGTTGCCCAAATGCAAGACCAAGACGAGACTTAGACAGTCTTGGTCTTGGTCTTGCGTCAGTACACCTGGTCTTGGTCTTGGTCTGGTATTGCTCTCCCGGTCTTGGTCTTGGTCTTGGTCTTGCAACAAGAGTCTTGCAAGTCTCGCAGTTGCCCATTAGCCTATTGCATATCTTTAAACAAGAGTGACAGAAATGTACATTTTAAACTTGAATATCATAGCCATAGTAAAGAGCAGCCAAATTAATAAATATCTAAACAATTGACACCGGGTGGGGTTTCAACCCACGATCTAAGTGATCCGTGTCTATGTTCTAACTAAATAAAGTTTATTAGAAACTTATGTATTTTTTCTAATATTAGCCATTCACTTTTATGTGATTTGAAAAGCATTCAATTCGGTGACAGATGTGCACAATACGTTAATGTCAGTTCTCATTTTTATACCAAATCCAATCATATCATAAATGGAATTCCATTTCGTTGGGTTGGATAGTCTAGTATGGGATTCAGATTTGATAGCAGTATTTTATAAATGCTAGAATAGTGATGCTAACTCTGAGAAAAAACACAGTTTCGTTGGTACACCCGGTATACAATGACAATAATTACCTGTCTAACAACAATATTATTACAGCGATATTTATAAACAATAAGGCAACATATTAAAAAAATCATTGAAATCGGCAACATGTTTAGGTATGAAATTCGAGACATCAAAAATTATCCATTTTTAAGGTGGTGCGTTAATTTCTTGGAGAGGTGTATATCGCTATTAACTAATATTTCGGTATTTTGTTTACACGGTAGCCGGCATTATCTGGTATTTTGTCTCGAATACTTTTAAATATTAGCCGCGCTATTTCGGCTAATTTTGTTTCACCCAGTGATCATTGCACTCTGTTTTAACAATCTCATTTGTCAGCAAAAACAATATACATAATAGTCCTACAATAATATACCGATAAGTTTTGTGGTATTTAGATTCCTAGAAAACTAATAAAGAAAAAATTAATTACTTATTATTTAGGTATATTTTTTATCAGCTGTGACATATTTTTAAAAAGTTTAGATACGATATTACTGTTTGCTCGCAACGCAATAATGTTATTTTATGATTAGAGGGGGACTATTCTCAAAACCTGGACAATTAATTTCAGGGCGAGAAAGTCGTCTGCTGGAAAATAATGTACAAAATGTTTTATTTTTGCATTGTAATAATGACCTCTAAGTACGTGCCAAGTGTTCTTTTAATGGATATTTGGTTCGCCATGTATGTTTATGCTATTGTTCGCAATGCGCATAAGTCCAATTTTCCAAATTTTGTTACAAATTTTTTTGTTCCTTATAGAGTATCTAAGAATATAGCCGAACTAACATACTCCCTAAAATGACCTTCAGTTCTAACTGCAAGACGTAAGAGTCTCGCAGGCTTAGTCTTGTTCTTGCTCAAGTCTTGCACGGTAAGTCTTGGGTCTTGGTCTTGCTAAAATTAGGCGGACTTGGACTTGCGAAAACGCAAGACTGCAAGACCAAGACCGATTTTGGGCAACACTATTGCCAAATTAATAAGAATACGCAATAAATAGACCATGTTCGGGACACTGAAATATCCAGACAGCTGATAATTTTTTTAGTTATTGTAGACATATAGGATGAAAACCTACCTGTTTCCTGCCTAGAGTTCAGAGCCGTTTTTAATTATTAACAATTAGTGCAAAGAACGAGATTTTTTCGATTTTATGCACTCCATTAAAAAGCTAACCAGAGACCTTTGTACTGCAATAACGTAAGACAGAAAATAATGAAGATAGGTCAATTATGCGCTTACCAAATAAAAGTGGAAGAGTGGTTATATGAAAATGTATTAAAAAAAAGATGTTGGTCTAGACGGTCCAGTTCGCTGAGGCGCAGTCGATCGACAAGTTAGTTTAGTGGATTTGCGATCGACGGTTCGAGCCTCAGTCAGGTCATGAAATTAATAAAAGGCCAACGTCGGTAGTATAAAATTCAATAGAATCTACGACGTGGTCCAGAATAACTGGCGTCTGATCGGCCTATGGAAGAGCGGTACGGCAAGGGATAAACGACTAACCTTTAACCATATAAAATATACAAAAATAAATATATAAGAAGGGTGTAAAAACAATACATAAAAAATATGTTCTAGTTTATTTCTTTTTAACTAAAAACTAATATCCTGCACATTTTCAACATTAGTAGTGAGTTTACATATAAAAAAAATAAATATATAACATTGTGTAAAAATAATACATAAAATATGTTTTAATTTATTTCTTTTTAACTAAAAACTAATATCCTGCATATTTTAAACAACATTATTAGTGAGTTTACAAGTTCATTCATTTTTTTTACTTATTTCTATGATGTTAACTTTTAAAAAGTTTGCAAAATATAATAAACGTATATTTTGTGAAAACTAATTGGACTAAAGTTTGTTTATGACTTTGGTGAAAGTTTTAATAAAACTTTAAAATAAGCTTCAATAATAACACTTCCGTGTAACTCATGCATTACAAAGTAGTATTTATAGAATATTCCAGACAAATCCTCTGAAAGTATATTTTGTATTTCGATATTTTTTGAAATTAATTAATCTATAATGAAAATGTATTTAACAATACAATCTTATGAAGACGAAGAAGGTTAATGCATTCTTTATGAAGACTGAAGACCAGTATGTTACTAATAGTAGCGGGGAAAGGGAAAGTCAGATAGATTTTGTGATATTTACAAGTCAGCTAAAAGATGTTACTAACTGTAAAGTGATAAAAGGATACTATATAGCTAGTTAATATCGACCGTTGATATCGGATATGAAGATAAAGTTTGGGGGGAAAGAAATTCATTTATGATACCAGAAACATGAGTGGTGGAAATTAAAGTATAAGGATTTGGCAAGAGCGTTTGAAAGTATAGTGGAAGAGCTTGAGGAAAAGGATACTCTCAATGAATTTTGGGAAACCAACAGCAAATATATGGTATGAGAGGACATGCTAGGAAAAACCTCTGGTAAAGGCCTCCTAAGCACAATGAAACTTTAGATGAAATAGACGTTAGATGACAGACTCTCTTTCGGACAACATGTGCAAGAAGCATGTCGGAAGGCGGAAAGGAGGACCTCAACACTGAACAAATTAATGCCCAACATCGGTGGGCCCGGATCCCAAAAGAGAACAGTAGTGCTACAATCCATATTATCTATAATACAATACGGGGCCCCAGTGTGGCACGAGGTCCTTCGGATGAAAAAATACAAATATATGCTTCTCAGGGCCCAAAGAAAACCCCTGATCAGGGCGTGCAGTGCGTACAGAACTGTATCGACCATTGCTTTACAGGTGGTGGCTGGTTCTATACCGGTGCACATCCTGGCCAGGGAGAGAGTCAGAATGTACCGGAGGGGCAACGGGGCGATAGGTTCAGGGCCACAGGAAAGAGCTACAAGTCTAGAGATGTGGCAGAGGGAATGGGCAGCCGAAGTCGGAAAGGCGGACTGGACGAGATCCCTGATCCCGGACGTAGTGAGTTGGTATGGGTGTCGACATCGGCGCGTCAACTATTACTTCACACACAGTTTTTGACGGGACATGGATCGTTCAGAAAATATACCCATTGTATAGGGAAAACCGAGAACGATCTATGTCCTGAGTGTGGGGTGGTAGATGACGCGCGGCATGTCGTGTTCGTATGCCCCGCGTATCACGCGGGGCGTACCAAGCTGCAGCTGGGCCTGGGATCCCCTCTAGGCGAGCCTGGCGAGCTAATCGATAAAGCTATAGACAGCAAGCGAGACTTTGATCTGATCATTGCTTTTGTCACAAAGACCATAATGCATAAAGAAGAAAAAGAGAGGCGACTGCAGGCGGGATGAACGTTTATTTATTTCATAACGGTGTCTTGTGTCGTAGAAGGCAGCCAGCGGAGGGAGGACATTTTACATCCAAACTTCGCTGTCTGCCTATGTACATATATATTTTTTATCTGGTTTACTTATTTATTTATTATTTTATTGTGCTTTATTTTTTTCATTTTATTTATTTATTAATGTAATCAACATTATCTCTAAAAATTTCCTTTTTTTTTAACAAATTTTATTCATTTATTTATTTATTTATTTGGTGCACGTCGTAAGAGATAGCCAGTATGGGGAAGACTCTCTATATCTGGTCCATGCCGACTGTCTTGGGTATTGTTTTCGTTCTGTCTATTTTCTGTTTCTTTGTTATTTTTTTTTGTTTCTTCTGTCCGGGGCAGCTAGTGGAGGAGGACATTTTACATCCCATCTCGCTGCCTGCCTTCCTTTTATCACCTGGAGTAAATGGGTATGAGTGTGAGTGTAAATTGATGAATATATGAATGATTGGTGTTACTCGTAATTGCCAACTGGTTCTGTTTTGCTAGTTCCATCGTAGATGGGGGCCCACTGGTCGCCCAGCCCGCACATGGGTTGCCCGTGGACGGTCGCTTCACCGGTCGGTCTGGCGCAAGGCTTGTGCGGGGGTAGCGGGAGGCCATCCAATCCATGGAATGCACGCGAAGAGTGCCAGAGGGGAGTTAGGAGTAAGGTCGACGGGTCAGACATGCTCGCTAAGAGCGGTTCCAGACTCGTCGGCTGGAGAAAAAAAAATGTGTGTGTACTTTGTACGCACGTAAGAAGTTATACTTCTATTATATGATTTAAACGAAATTAATATACTTTTTATTTATATTTTATTTAAATATTAAACTAATTTATACTTACTACTTCTCAAACATTTTTATTAAAACAGTGCCAAAAATTAAAATAATAAATCACACACAAACACATTAAAAATGCCACAAATGATTTCTAAACATTAATTGTCGGAAATTTTTTTAACTAAATACGTATTTTCTGAAAATAAAATTACATCATAAATATACTTACAATCATAAAATGTATAAAAAAAAATAAAAAAATAAAAGTTTCTATTGGGATTCGAACCAGCTTATCAGCGCGGTTGGTATTGGGGTTCATTCGCCTTAAACGCTTCGCCACGGAGACAATGTGTCATTACGTGCGAAAATCGACTAACTAAACCGATTAAACTTTTGGTATTTTTGAATTAAATTAAATTATTTTGATTCTGAATTGAAATGATTTAGAATTGAAAAAATACAACAAAACATAGAGTAAGAAAACAATATATTAGGTGAATATTGATAGAAATTTTGATGGTAATCAAATTATGTAAATAAAGGTATTACATACTATGTATTTTGGTAGGTTCAAATAGGTAGGTACCTATGATACATTTACAATTATTACGTACCTGTTGCGTTTAAAAACTATTTAAAAGTCACTACTATTATAAACTTTTTGGTTTCTGTCCTCACAACAATAAAACTTATATATTATACATTTGTTTACCTTCATATTGAACAATTATTTATTATGACAGATCATTTCAACACTCAATCAGAGCCCGTATAACGACTAATACCATACTTTCGGTGTGCGCATGCGCGCAGATTAATATAAATTCACCCTCAATCTCAATCGCGCCTAAAGAAGTAAAACTTAAAAAAAAGCACAATGAAACTTGGTGGTGAAATGCTGAAGTGCAGTAGACGGTTAGAGAGAAAACAGAGTATAAAAAAAGTTAAGGCAGATCTAAAATAGAGGAAGATAAGGATATATGCAAGGTAGCAAAGAGGGAAACAAAGCACGCTGTAGCTACTGCTAAAAAAAGATCGTCTGCGTAGCTGTATGAAGAGTTAAAGACACCTGAAAATATCAAAAAAGGTTATATAGCATTGCTAAAATAATGGACAAGTTATTAAAGGACTTGACTCATATACAATAGATTAAGCGTGCTAATGAAAGGGTGTGAAGAACTGATGTCGAAATAAAACAAAGATGGTATGTGTACTTTAGAAAGTTGCTAAACGAAGAAAGCTGGGTATAACGAGAGACGAAATGATCGAGGCGTTAAATATGATTAAGAATGGTAAGGCAGTAGGACCTGATGAAATATCTGTGGAGGTTTGAAAGGCTCTAGAAGAGGAAGGGATTGATAATTTATGGCAAATGATGAGAAAACAGATGCCTTGTTTGCAATAATACAGTTGACAAAGAAATGCAGCGAGAAGAAGAGAGCTACGTATTTATAGATCTTGAGAAAACGTACGACACACTTACTAGACAAGAGTTATTGAGATGTATGAGAGATAAATGGTTCCTGAAAAGTACATAAGCCTCGTAAAGGATGTGTATAAGGGACGTACATCAAAGTAACGATTTTTGTTGCATTGACCGAGAGTTTTACAGTGATGGTTGGTTTGCCTCAAGGTTCTTCACTGATGTACTGACAGACAAAATAAGGGAGGCTACTTGGTCAGTGATCTATACCAATGCTATCGTGTTAATATAAGAGAGCAAAGAGAGTGGGAGGAGAAGTTGAAATGTTGGAGTAGGGCTTTTGAAGAGGAAGGACTTAAGATCAGCAGCCCGAAAACGGAGTATATGTATTTGGGAAAAAACAGAAATAGCTGGGAAAATATAATTGCTCGCAGAAAAATTAGGACAAGTAGAAGAATTTAAATACCTTGGCTGCTACATAAGGATAACCGGTACACTAGATCGGAAAATAGCCCACAGGATACAGGCTGATTAGTTCAACTGGAAGCGAATCAGCGGGATATTCTGTGATTGAAAAATCGTGGAATGGTTGAAAGAAGAGATACACAAGAGTATGGCGAGGCCTGCGTTTGTATGATTGTGTGGCCTATAAAGAACATTCAGGAAAACAAGATAAATATAGCTGAAATGAAAATATTACGGTGGATGATGTATAAAACTAGAAGGGACAAATTCAGGGACGACTTTATTAGGGAAAATGCTGGGGACAGTCTCAAAAATGCTTCAAGAACAAGTTAATACTGCAATGATATGATGCAGGTACTGCAGACGTAGAAATGAAAACTGTGTGGGACGAAGTTGATGAAAGAGGAGAGTAAAATCGAGGAGAAGATGGAATTAATTTGTGAAGGTGGGTGATGAGAGTTGGCATGAAAGCAGCATTTGGTATGGGTGGGTTTTCGGTAAGCAGAGTGATGAAAACTTTGAGATTGGTTTTTCTTTATGAGAACGTTGAGAAACCGTAGGGACGAAAGAGTTTCCATCTCAATCATGAACTGGAGACTAGAATGTATACCATTGAGATGGGTTTGAAAATATACCGCATGATGCAAAGGTAAGGAATACACTCGTTATTTCGTAAACCGGCGACTTTAAGGAAAAATCCCGAAACAGGTCGATTGTTATTTTTAAATTATGATTTTTTGGCATATATTTCATACGAGTGACGTTATCAATATGGAGGTGATGACCTAATCGATCATTTTTTTTAAATGGGACTAGGGGTCGTGTGATAGCTCATTTGAAAGGGTATTCAATTATCTGTTCAGTAATATAAACATTAACATAATTATTTATAAAGGGTGTCAATTTTTTTTAAATAAATTAATCGACACAACAAGAAGAATGGATGTAATTTATTTAATTAGAACTATATTTTACTGCTGTCAGAAAACAGAAAAACATGTTTATTAAATAAACATTGCTTTTCTCTTAAATTCAATGTTTAAGCTGCCGGCCACCTGCCTCTTGGCAGTTTTAGCATTTACTGAAGCGAAAAGCAATGTTTATTATTGTAAAATAAACATTTTTTTCTGTTTTTTGAGAGTAGCCAATGTACTATTCTCATTTATAAAAGCATCGATTACGTCATTATGCCTAGATGGATGATGTTAATATATATGCCAAAAAATCATAATTTAACCCTGCTGTCCTGTTCGGGTCTATTTGACCCAAAATATAATTTACTTCTTATTTTAAAAATTATTACGCGGCGTAACGATTTGGTGTTTCGTGACTTTATTACCTAATATGAGGTCTTTCAATTGCATATGAGATAAACAATCAACTTCCTGATTTTTTTGATAAAATGAAATTGTTACCTAGGGTACGTTCGGGTCAATACGACCCGCGTATTTAAACCGTTAAAAATTACCTGTGTATGTGTGTTAAGTTGGCAGTATTCTATATTGGTAGTACCTGTATGTTTGTCAGCCGGACACGTCTGTAAATTAAAACAGGGCCCGGATTACGTACACTCGATACGCATCGTATCCGCCATGTTTTCCCATAAGGCGCTACAGTAAAACATGGCGGATACGATGCGTATCGAGTGTACGTAATCCGGGCCCAGGATTCTGCAAGCTAGAACTTGTAAAATAAACTGTAGTATAGCTGGACGCTGTTGCCAACCAAATTATAAATATGACCAACATGGACGGACAAATGTTAAAATTGTCGAAACCAACTTGAAAAACGTGAATAAAGTTGGTTTCCAAACATACATTGGTCTTTTATTTTTAGCTCGAGTTTATAAGTCCCATGGTGAATCAACTAAAAGTTTGTGGAATGAAAAAACGGGTCGTAGTATATTTCAATGGACAATGTCGCTTGATATATTTACAAAAAGTTTGGAAGTAATGCGATTTGATAGCAAAACTACTAGACAGGATAGGAGACGTTTTGATAAACTTGCTGCAATACGTGAAATTTAGGAAACATAGGTGGAAAATGTACCAACATTTTTTAACCCTGATAAAAATGTTAGCGTCGATAAGCAACCAATTGCCTTTAGAAGCCGCTCTCCCTTCAAATGGTACACTCCAAGCAAGCCAGTGAAATATGGTACAAAAGTTTGGGTTTTGTGTAATTATGAACAGTAAAACTTTTTATCCTCTAAAATTGCAGAACTATACAAGAATGCGGGTGATGTGTGACTTGAGTTGTGATTTTAATCGTAAAATTTAGGACAATTTCTTCTAAAACAAAGTAGATACAATGTCGGGACTATAAGTAAAATAAACCGGAGCTTTCAGCAAAAATCGCGAATAAAGAAGTTCATAGCTCGTCTTTTTTGCTTCACTCAGGATACCACTGTTGTTGACAATTTTCCTGAAAATAACAAAAATGTTGTTCTTATGAGTACTTTGTATCAAGCATCACTTTCATCAAATGAAAAAGCCCCAAATTATTTTAGATTACAATTCCAACAAGGGAGCAGTGGATAATCTAGATTAGCTTGTTGGCACGTATACATGTGAGAAGAGATACATCGCTGGCCAATGATTGTTTTTTATAATCTGCTGAATAGTTCTGCCTACAACACGTTCGTGTTAGGGGCATCAATAAATATCCAATGGAATACCAATAAACTGGCAAAACGGCGAATTTTTCTTGAGGAATTGGGAAAAAACTAATGAAACTAGTCATCATTTCCAGAAAAAATATACCAATAACTAAAGACTCTCACGAACTGGTAAAAAGAACACGAGCAAAAACAAGTAGACAAGATGGAAATGCTAGTGAACAGTCTATGGACAATCTAACTCCGTCTGCTAAACGAGCACGCTGTAAACTTGCCCTAAAAACGATAACAAGATATTATGTTGTATATAAACATATTTTTTGTAAAATCCATTCTTTTTATTACTGTCCCAGTTGTAAACTAAATTAAATTTTTGTAGATATTTGTTACTAGGCTTTTTTGAAAGAAAAAATACCTTTTATTTTTGTTAATAAGGTTTAATATACATTAACAATATAATATTTGTTTAATTAACCATAATTTATTGTCAATAAAGTTTTATTTATCACCATTAGCGTATTTTATTTCTATTAAGGAGCGTAAACCATGGTTGGGTCATATTGACCCGAACAGTACATTTGTGTAGTTGACTCGAACGGGACAGCAGGGTTAAAAATTAAAATCGACCTTTTTCGGGATTTTACCTTAAAGCCACCGGCTTGCGAAATAACTAATTTATTCTTTACATTTGCACTATACTGTACTTGATGATGATTCAAAAGTAATCATGAATTAATAATAATTAAGTGCTGTGAATACATTTTGTGCTTTTTGTTAGTAAGTCACCCTACATAGGCAATCTGGACTTTGCCACAAAAGTTGTTCACCCAGTACAGTAAACCAAAAAGAGAGATAAACACGAAACGCGAAATATGAACAATATAGAAAGAGTGAGAATTGAGAATTCGATCCTTTCAATTCTGTTAGGCGACACGGTTGTAGATTCAACCGAGAGCTTATAAAATATATACGAAAAAGTTCTGAAAATAGGAAGGGCGCAAACAAGATTTCATGTCCCTCAAATTAAATTTCACACAATTTCCCCTGTACATATAAAAAACTACTACTCTTACATCAATTCCCAACAACGTCGTCACCGAAAAGTTTTTTTATTATTAAAATACTTTAAAATTGAAAACATATTCTCGAGGCATGCATTAAAGAAGTTCTAAATTGGCAAAATTCTTGATTGAAATTGGCAAAATTATTTTGTTCAAATGTCGTAAAATTAATCAAAATTGTACATTATTGGGATTAACTTCTTCTAATCATTAATTTTAAAATGCTTTTAAACCTAGTTAAACGAGAGTAGGAGTTCTTCTTAGGTGAGGTAATGTATTTGTTGAATTAAAATAAAACAACGTATTCATAAAGAACTAATGCTATAATCCATTCGCTTAGCTTGGGAATATTTTGACAGGTTCATTGTCAGAAACACACAACACAAAAATTCCTACCTCAACTTACCGTTGCAGAATTCTTTCATTGCATAAAGAACAGTGTCATAGAAGTGTCAAAAAACGGCCTTTTTTCTTTTTTTTTTTTCAAATCAAAAGATTTGAATCAAACATCCCGTTAGTCAGCACAGTAATTCAAGAAAGAGCCAACAGACACCACGAGAAATTGGAAGGCCACCCCAACCAATTAATATTACCATTACTGCAGCCACTAAACAACAGAAGATTGCGAAGATTATGGCCCATAGATCTTCGCTGAAACTGAGGTGAAACCGCTGGGTGATGTACCTCATAACTCCATTTTAGTGTACAATACTACATTGATATAAGTTATTGTACTTGTTATCAAATTAACTCATAGAATATGTAATTCTGATTGTTAATATGTAAATGCTTACAAAAAAAGAATAAAAAATCAAAGGAAAACAGTGAAACTTATGATTTTTTTTAATGGGGTATTACAAAGTTTAATATACATACTCATTTACTGTTAAGAGAATTGCGAAAAAGGGTCTAGATTGCAAAAAAAATTAATTTTGCAATACCCATGTTGAGCTGCCCCCCCCCCCCCTTGCAAAAATTAAAAAACAAATAGCCCTGATTTATGAGCTATTTATGAGCCTTCATATTCCGAAAATTAAAAATTTTGAGCTCGTTCCACTGAGCAGGAATTTAATATTTCAGTGGGGATGGGGGCTGAGCCAGCCCCCCCCCCCACTACTAAAAGTAAAAATATTGAATCGATTTTTGCGGCAGAATTACGAGCTATTTATGAGCTCTTGACATGATATAGGTTCGATTTTTGGGCTCATCCCCTTCACCCCCAAACAAACCTTTAATTGATTTAACTTAAGAGAAAAATGCTGAGAAAACTTAAAATATATCGTATATCGACTATAATCGATTAAAATAATATATCGTATTTATCGTGCGGATAAAATTCCTATAGCTTATATATTCTAAGAATAAACTAATGAATCACGTGCATTTCGATTATTGAGCTACAACCCCTTCGCAGGAAAACCGCCCCATCTTCCCGGCTTAAGAGAGAGTTGTACTTAAAATGCATTCAATTAATGATTCGGCGACTACATATCATTTAATAATTTATGAGCTCCCAAATTACGCGCATTTAGATCAGTAAATTGCAATTTATTTTGTATAGTGCTGTCACTGAAAGTAAAAATCAACGATTACCTTCAATTTCGGTGAACCTTCATCGATTTTCACGAAAATTGGTCAGTGGTTAGGGGATACCCCAAGAAACAAAGGTGACATGGTACTACATTGCGCCTTTACCCTGAGGGTGGATACCGCCCCTTCTCGGGGGTGAAAATTATTTTATAAAAAATAACTGCACAAATCAATAAAAAGACAAATTATAAGCAAAATTTGTTACATAAAGTTATTAAAATAAGTCAATACTTTTTAAGTTATTAAAGGTCAAAGATTTTAATTATTCGTGAAAAAAATGCATGTTTTGAAGCGGTTTTTCGTAAATCACTGAAAAACTGTAAAAAAGTTAATAGTAGTTTAATTCGTGTAGCTTATATTCTAAGAATAAACTCTTAAATCACGTGCATTTCTATTATTGAGCTACAACCCCTTCGCAAGAAAACCATCCCATATTCCCGGCTTAAGAGAGAGTTGTACTTAAAATAATTTAAATTAATTATTTGGCGACTACATATCGTTTAATAATTTATGAGCTCTCAAAATATACGCATATCAATTATTGAATTGCAATTTTCTTTCTATAGTGCAGTCACTGAAGGTTAAAATCAACTATGACCTTCGATTTCGGTAAACCTTCATTCATTTTCACGAAAATTTGTGAGCGGATAGAGGATACCTCAAGAAACAAAAATAACAATAACAACTTGCAGTTTTAGCCTGGGGCATGTGTCACCCCTTCTCGGGGTGAAAATTACTTTATTAAAAATATCCCCACAAATCGAGAGAGGGACAAATTCTAAGCAAAATTTGTTATATAATGTTATTGAAATAAATCAATACTTTTTGAGTTATTAAAGATCAAATATTTTAATTTTTGTGAAAGAAAATGCATGATTTAAAGCGATTTTTCATAAATATCTCAAAAACTGTAAGTTTTTACAAAAATGTTTTATCACTAAAATTGAAGCTAATAAAAAATGTAATAAATTGCTTATTTGAAAAACCATTTAATGTTAATTTAAAGTAAGTTATAGGTAATTAAATGTATTTTTTTTATATATGCCATAAGTATGATATTATATTTTGATGGGTCGCTAACGACCCGTTGGGCACATGACATATAACGAGAAAATGTTTTTTAGTAAGAAACCATTATCTACTGCAAAAATTCTGGAGGAAATAGAAAAAATTTAAAATAGTGAGACTATAATGGATGATAAATATATCTCTGATGTTTGAGATAAATGTCTTAAGCCAGAATTTCACAACAATCATGTTTTGATGCCTTTGGACCAAAAAAATTGGCTATTTTTATTGGTACATACAGTTTAGGTCTACAACTGTTTTATCAACATGTTATCTAATGAGCATGGAACAGCCAATCCAAAAAACAAGCGGATATTCAGCAAAAAACAACTAAAAATTCAAATAAATCAACTATTTGTAATTTCGCAATGCAACAAATTTATGGGCGGAGTCGACTTGATGGACAACAACATTTCGAACTACAGAATAAAAATGCGTGAAAAAATAAATGGTACTTTACAATATGGATATGGGTGCTGAATGTTTGTGTAACTAATGCTTGGACATCAGCACGACAGTTTGGATATAAAAATGACAATTTAGAATTTAGAAGACATATAGTTCGTAAATTATTGTCTAATTATGTAAAGTCGTTCTATCCGTTCTACTGGACCTCAAAATATTGCAGTAATTCCTGCTCCATCCCCATCAACACAGTATCTAAACTGATGCTCAAAGAAGAATATGTCGCGTATGTTCAAATAAAACTACAAAAGCATACGATAAATGTGAAATTCCACTCCACGATAAATTCTTTAAAGATTATCATACAAACTATTTTAATCCTTAAGTAATATAATTAATCTGTGCCTGCTTCATTGCTTTAAAAATAAAATCAAATAAAATATAATTGCATAAAAATTATTATTTTTATTTTGTAACCCTACGTGTCCAACGGCAATTAAAAAAAAAAATTAAAAAATTAAAATTAGAATCGCCCTAATGATATCCAATCTCCGATAGGAGAGGCACTCAAAGAAGAAGAAGTGCCCAACGGGTCGTTAACGACCCATCATGTTTTTCAAAAATCAATTTTTGAAAAATTTTTTAGTAATTGTTTAATGCATTTTAGGGTATTCTATGACATGCTTGAGAAAATCATTGATTTATTTGATAACAATAATTGTGGGCATAAATGGGTTAATTATTAACAATTTAGTACAAAAAACGCGATTCTTTCGATTTTTTTTGCCCCATTAAAAAGCCAAATAGTTGACATAAAATTACAAAATTTGATTTTTCAGAAGATTGAAAAAATTTCAAAATGCTGGTTTTTGAAAGTCAAAAGTCAATTTGTTGCTTCGCAAACTTCAAAAAAATTAAAAATGGTTATTTGTTAGTAACTTTTATTAAAACTAACATAAAACGTTGGTGTTTCAAACTAAGTTGGATATTGGGTATTTAATAATCCCTCAAAATTTGAGACGCATCCATTAATTAGTTTAAAATTATTCTATTTGTTTTTCCCAGAGACTTTTGTTTTGAAATAACATAAGACAGAAAATAATGAAGATAGGGCAATTCTGCGTATGCCAAATGAAGGTCGAAGATTTACGCTATCAAGATGTATTAAAAAAAATAAAAAAATTATTTATTATAGGCAAAAAAAATCCAAATGCCAAATTTTTGAAATTTTGAAGTCTATAAACATTTAGAATAACTTTAAAAATATTGTCGGTAGAAAAAATCTTTTAACATATTCGAATAGCTGGTATTTTAAATGAATTTCAAATATGTAGTTCAAATTCTGACTAGTCGTGGTAAGTGAGGGGGGATCCGGGGGCCCACAATCCTTGAATTCAAAAACTAAAAAAGCAACTTAACTAATATAATTTTCTATATCTCGGGATCTACTCAATGAATTTTGATCTTTTTTTTTTAAGTTGTATGTACTTTTTGTGTAAATTAGAAATATGCAATTTATCTAGACATTTATTTATAAATAAAGAATATAATTTGTTTAAACAATTTCTGGAAAAATATTTTTTGCCAAAAATCAATTTTTTTAATCCTACAATTATTATTTAATCAGAGGAAAAGTTAAAGTACACTTTATCTTTTAAAAAATTGGTTAAATAAATCAGACTGTTTATTAATTAATAAATTTATAAACAAATTAAAATATATGTAATGTACGTAGAAATTACATACACATTTAAAAAAAGAAGATCAAAATCCATTGAGTAGATCCGGAGATATAGAAAATTTTAGTAGTTTGTAATTGTTTGTTTGGTAATCGAACTCGGTGGATTTGTAGGTTCTCCCTATTCACCATTTGAACTACATTTTTGAAAATTCTTAGGGGGTCCTGTGAAGGTACAATGTTTGTGTAAATTTTTTGACAAAAAAATACAAATCCCATTATTTTAAAGGGCATTAATTAGGTCAATTATTGTCAACAAATTAGCTGTGAATTAAAAAACACATGACTAAGTTTGGCCCAAATTGACTGAGGCTAAATTTTTTTATTTGGAAATTAGTGTTAAAATGGCAACTTTGCGAATATGTAAAAAGGTATTTTAAATGTATTATATTATTTACTATTATATAAACTACAAAACTTCAGAATTAGGATTTTTGACTATAGTAAGTAATATTTTTATTTTTTTTTTCATACATAGGTATCATATTTATATTGTAAGTCTTCTACTTTCACGTGGGCATCCGCAGAATTGCGCTATTTTTATTATTTTCTGTCTTGTTATTGCAAAAATAGATCTCTGGTTATTGCAAAAAAAAATATAATAACGTTTAAACTAATTAATGGATCGGTCTGAAATTTTGAGAATTTGTTAAGTACCCCAATACACAACTTTGGGTGGAACACTAAAGTTATACGTTAAGTCTTAGTAAAATTTATTAACAAATAACCATTTTTTACTCATTTTGCAGTTTGCGAAGCAACAAATTGACTTTTTAGTTTTAAAAATCGGCATTTTGAAGCTGTTTTAATGATCTAAAAAATCAAATTTTGTAATTTTATGTCAACTATTTACTTTTTTAATAGAGTGGAAAAAATGGAAAAAATCGCGTTTTTTGCACTAAATTGGTAATAATGAAAAACGGCTCCGAACTCTAGGCAGGAGAGAGATAGGTTTTCTTTTGATGGGTCTACAATAACTAAAAAAGTTTTCAGCTATCTGGATAAATCAGTGTCGTGATAAAAACTACAACATGAGAATATCAACAGCTAAGACAAAGTTCCTGGTAGTGTCAAGGGAACCCATAAGAAGCAAATTAGTAATTAATAACGAGCTAATTGAACAAGTCTCGAGATTCCAATATCTGGGAGTCGAAATATGTAGTTATGGAGATGTTAAAGAGAGCGTCCGAAAGCAAGCAAATAAAGCCAATTAGGTGTCAGGATGTCTGATGGATGTCATCTGGAGAAACAAAAATATCAGGGTGGAAGGGAAAGTACGCATCTACAAATAGTGTGTAAGACCGATCATGACGTACGCGATAGAAACTGTTTAATATTTAATATTCCGATAACTAATCGAATAAAGGATTACAGATTACGGTAAATATTTATTAAACATATATGATTACAAACTTTTGTACATGTTTTATTTTAGACCGTGACAAGTGCTCTGATCTGATTGACGTTGACAATGTGACAAATACACTGACACCTAAAGGTGTGTTCACACTATACACTAAACACCTTCCCCTTAAAGATCAAGTTTCACTGGGGGTTTAATAGATCGTCCAAAACGAGATCTTTGATAACCTGAAGTACCTGGGTCAGAGATTACTTGTTCATTTTTATTAACATCTATTTTCCTAAATAATAGATTGATATCATCTACAATATCATTATTATTTATAGGAATCTGATTATTCAAATATGTTTTTTGTTCAGGTATATACTGGTCGGGAAACAATTCGGGTTCCAACATAGCATCATAATTTGATTTTGTTAAAGATGGTTTTAATTGACTGCTGTTGCGCCTAATAACTTTATTGTTTGTTGACATATTTAAATATTTGTAAAGGAATTATATTTACGTCAGCACCCGTATCCAATTTAGTTTTTATTTTTCTCCCTTCAATCTCTAAAAACTCTTCCCAGATACTTCCTCTGCTAGAATTACAAGCTACAACGTTATTACTTAAGTTTACATTATCTACAAAAATTTCACTTGAACTGTCGCCATCTTCATGTTCAACATTTTTAACATTTTTTACCCTACATGATTTTGAAAAATGATTTAGAATACCACATTTATTGCAAGCTTTTCCATAAGCTGGACATTTGCGGGGGCCGTGCTGAGTCTGGCACCTTTTACAGCGAAACGTCTCAGTAGATTTTGAAATTTTCTCATGACCTTGCTTTAAATTTTTGTTACTTTTTAAAAAATTTGTACTTACAGTTTTTTTATTTCTTATTTCATTTACTTCAAAACCTGTTTCATTGCTTCCTGTAATCTGAAATTGTAAATTTTGACTTTTAATTTGCTCACTGGTTCTGCAAAAACTTATGGCCTTTTCCAGTGTTAGTTTATCTATCCTAAGAAGGGCTTCTCTAGTTGTTGTATCTCTGATACCCATTACAATTTTATCACGGAGTGCCTTATCTTCTGCCGTCTCATCTGGATCATTACGATTGTAGTTGCATGTTCTTACCAAGTGTCTGCAATCTGTTAGGAAATGTTCGAATACTTCACCCTCTTTCTGGGTCCTCTTTAAAAAATTATAACGTTCAAAACATTCGTTCATTCTCGGATTCACATACTTCGATATCGTTTCTATCATATAATCATATTTATCAACCTGGTCATCTGGAATCTTAAATGTTGTCATAATACGGGCTGACTCGGTTCCCATTATGTTTCTCAATAGGGACAGTTTTACCCTATCTGTTGACTCATGCTGCCCTATAGCTATCAAGTAGTCTTCGAAAGCCGTGTACCAAAACTTCCACTCTGTAGCAGCATTCTGCCCTTGCAAGTCAAAATCGGGGGGAAGTTTTACAGACCCCAGGCCTAAATTTGTTGCCATTTTTCTGGTTATTTGAATTTATAACCTAACCTCTATTCAAGCACTGTTAAATTTCAGTTATCTGTCACAATCCTTCTTGAAATATTCTTTTACTTTCGCAGCGCCATGTTTACTATTTAATATTCCGATAACTAATCGAATAAAGGATTACAGATTACGGTAAATATTTATTAAACATATATGATTACAAACTTTTGTACATGTTTTATTTTAGACCGTGACAAGTGCTCTGATCTGATTGACGTTGACAATGTGACAAATACACTGACACCTAAAGGTGTGTTCACACTATACACTAAACAGAAACAACATGTGACACAGTAGAAACCAAAAGGATACTGAGAACATCAGAAATGAGACCGTTGAGTTCAATAACTGTGCAAACATTGAGAGACAGAATACCGAACGACAGAATGAGAGATCTCTGTAACATACAAGATATAGTACGGTGGGGAAGGCAGAGAAGACGAGAGTGGAATCAGCATGTGACGAGAATGGACAGCGAGAGAATAGCCCGTATAGCCAGGGATTCGAAGCCAACAGGCAAGAGACCAATAGGAAGGCCCTTTAAAATGTGGCGAGATAGCTGGCAGTCAACATCACAGCTACGAATACAAGCTCAAAATCGGTTAAGAAGAAGCCAAGGGGCCTAATATAAGAAGAAGAAGTTATAAAAACTTATTTCCATGTAATAACAGTAGAAAATCAGTATACTGTCGCAGAACAAGATGGAAGGGAAGGATGATGTTAAAGCCGATTTATCTAGTATTTGGGTACAACAATGGGAAATTGAAGAGCAAGATTGTAGAAGATCTAGGGCTATAGTGAATGCAGCGAAGACTAACCCCGAGTTGTAAAGATAGTCAAGAACAAGAAGAATTAGATTATTATTAAAATATAAAAATATATAATTAAATTAAATTTATAATTTATAATTTCAAGAAATGAATACATTACTAACAGTATAATTAGGTTTTAAGAAAGCGTCGTAGTGCAAAAAAACCTTCTCTCAAAACGATGCTACGACCGTGATCCGAACCGTACAAAATTGAATTGCATCCATGCACAAATCTGATATGGGGAAAAAGTAGATAAGCAATTTTAAATAAACAGATGGAAATGATTTCACGTAAATACGAAAATTTATGTTTGTGATCGTTTGACATATATATACAGAGTTTTATTGGAAATTTCTACTCATATTACAGGCGAATACAAACTTTGTAGTGAGTGTTGAAACATGTTTGTTTGTGATTGGCAAGCAATATGGGAAAGAATCTGAAACGATTTTTTATCTACTGCTGATCTTTGCTCGTGGAACAAAATTTAATAATTAACCCTTAAACTCCCAAGGGTGGGTAAAAAATGTCCACCTAATGCGTATTCCCTTGTAGCATATTTATTATGTATTTAAAAATTTTCCAAAAATTATTTATTGTTAAAAAGACAGCCTTTTATCGAATGTTAAATTGGTTCTACCGATATTTTTGAAAATAAAAGTAATATCTTGAGTTAAATATGGGTGGGCATAAAAAGTACACCCTTGGTAAAACTTGTTACTAAAGGTTTCTATATAATTTCCCGTTGGTAGGAACATAATTCATATAATTATCGACGTATAATTACATAATCGACATAATTATCCGCCAATGAGGAGGCTGAAAGAAGAATGTGAAGAAAATCGATAAATCTGAATTACTGGCTTTTACTGGTATGTTAATTTTGATGTACATTGTAATGTTGTTGTAGGGTTTGTAAATTGTTTATTTTAATATTTTAGAAGATGCTGTGTTTATTAAGCATAAGATTCTTAAGTTTAATCCATTTCCAACATTTCTCAATAAATATATTAGCTATTTTCGAGGTGGAAATTTTTTACCCACCCTTGAGCGTACATGGAACCTAAAAAAGGTTGGCCGTTTAAGGGTTAAACAGGTTCGCTTCAGACAATTATTAGTCGTCAGCTTTGAGGTATGTTCTTGTACTTAGCGAAGTATTATGTAAGTATTCCCATTAAGTATAAATTCGGACTATTTGACTAGTCAACCCATGAATATTTACATTTTGTATTTCTGCTTTTGACTGTCATCTGTCAAATATATTTTATAATATGTCCAACTACCATGAGTCGTCCTTTACCACGAATTGTATAATATGCTTTGTTGTGTAATAAGAAAGGGGTTTAGCATAACAAAAGACACACCATAGGGTAATTGAAAACCATAGGACAATAACTGCAAAATCATAATATTGAGTTATGAGCATTTTAACTTTTTGTAAAGTTAGTTTTATTTACTGTAATTCGAAAAATTAAGCTACAAACTTGGTATTTGGGATAATTGTCTTTAATTTTGCATATTTTATATGAATTAAGAAGTACATAAAATTTCCTCCAGGAAATATGTATTTTAGCACATACGGCCATATGATTTTAAAAAATATATCAATTATCTCAAATGATCCAGTAAAAATGCATATCACATAACAGTTTTTGAAGTTATACTTCTTTACGCGCATATGAGGGTGAATTTTAATAGGATTAAAACCTTTGATCCCGGCGCAGTCGCATTACAACTTTGTTCTGATTGAATGTTCAAATGAGATGACAAAAATTATCCAATATGGCAGCTGTATCACAGCTGTGGGACTGTAGTTTGGTTATGTATGGTGTATGGTACCAAAATACTTAACCGTTGATTGGGCAACTTTTGTGAGGTATTACTTTTCCATCGCAAAAAAAATCTTTTTCGCCTTTTTCGATGCACCCTATTGGTCATTCCATTCTACCCTTCTCTTTATTACCCAGTTGTTAATGTTATCCGCCTTGCATCTCCGTCGTATATATGTACTTCTAGCTCTGCCCCCTAGTGTCTTATCACTGATTTTTCTGACGTTTTTCATCTCTGCTGTTTCTAACATTCTTTTTGTCCTCTCTTTGTCAGGTCTTGTTTCTGCCGCGTATGTCATGATTCGTCTGATGACTATTATGTAAATTCTGCCACAAAAAATCTTCTACATGTTAAATTTTCTAGCGATTAAAGAGTGACTTTAGAATGTGAATCTGATCTAATACCGAAGAGATACTAATGTTCTCGATCTCTAGAGACACGAGTTTGGCAGATCAAAGCATATGTGAACAAGTCCAAGTAAACACTGGAAGGATATGGGGCTTAACACCCCAAAAATTACTAACTGGAGTCTAAACTTCTCTGAAGAGGTGAAATACCTTGGAATTATTCTTGACAGGAAGTTGTTATGGAACTTCACTTTAGATAGTAGAGCTAAAAGAGTATATAACGGTCGAACGCACTTGGCGCCTTTCGCTCAGGGTGATCGCCTAAATATACACTACTGTCATTAGGCCAATGCCAACTTACCGAGCTATTGCTTAGGTACCAAAAGTTCTAAAGGCAATAGCGATCAACAAACTAAGCCATATTCAGCGAATGGCTTGCCGAAATATAATAAGTGCCACGAAAACAACACCAATTCCTGCAACGGAGTTGCTCATTGGTATTACCCCTCTAGATATCAAAGAGGTGGCTTGATGACTCATGGTTGTCGCTGACTGAGCTTGTCGCTCAGCAGGGCAATGCTTGATGTAGAAATAGGCCAATTGAGATGTCGTTTCTAGCTGGGTGAGCTGGAGGCGCTACCCCTGCTATATGCAGGCCATGGAGGCGATTCAATTAAATCAACGTTTGTTTTCGACAAACCCTACAAAATTGAAACAACATAGGGAGTTAAACATGGCAAATGCGTATTGTATATATACCGAAGGCTCCAAAATGGAAGAAGGCTCAAGAATCGGGGTATACTCCAGTACGCTGAACCTTAGTATTTTATGGGATAGGGGCAAAAATTCAAGCGTAGTCCAGACTGAACTGGCTGGTATCTCCATAGCCGCCAAAGAGGTAACCTGAAAAGGTATAGCTGGTATTAAAACCATAATACTCTGCACAGACAGCAGACAAGCGCTACTAACCTTGAATAGACCACGTGTAACATCAAAGCTAGTAATGGAGTCTCATGAGTTTCTAGCCCAAGCTTTGGATGGTAACAACATCATCGTGAGGTGAATTAATGCACACAATGGAGCAGCAGGTCTAACACTCTTAGGGCCTGGCGATCTTTTTGGCTGCTCAACTAAAACAATCGTTGAAATTGCCAAATGTCACTACCACACGCAAACCGTGAAAAGAAGGCTTAACAGTTGGTTTTTTAACTGGCCATTGTCAACTAAGCTAACACCTCCACATACTGAGGCTAGTAGATATACCTCGGTGCAGGAAGTGTGAACGAGACGACGAAACTCTCGAGCATGTCATAATGTGTGAATGTTTGGAGTTATTGTCAATACGAGAGTATGCGTTCGTCGAGCCCTGGCGTACACCTGTCGGCATAGGGGAGATGTTTCCTGGTAATTTGCAGAACCAATTGGACTCCACTATGGCCTAGAAGAATAGGACGACTAAGAAAAACATTAAGAGATGACGTTAGAGACGATATAAGGGCCATGACCATGAAGGTTATAGATTGAAAGGCTCAATGCAGGGACAGGAAAAATGGAAGATCACCACAGCCACGAAAATACAATATAAGGGGGAATAATTCATCTTTAAAAAAAATAAGATTATTTTATGGACGCTCAAGCGTGAGCAAAGATTCCATTAGGCAATCCAAACCACGTGACCTCTGGTTGGCACACAAACTAACAAAGAGGTTATGTTTGTATCTATTTTTCAATGATTTTTCATTGTTTATCGTCGTATTTTGTCTATTTTGGATTCATTTGGATTTCGTTTCCTGTTTTTGTGAACTTTATAAACTTTACCACAATGCAAAGTGATTATTTAAGGAAATTATTATTTCAAACTCCAGATGTTGCGAGAAAGGTAGGTGAAACAATTTTTATTTACTGTTCATTTTGCCCCGAAATTTATCAATAATGATGAATTTTGCAAGCAATAACATTATTTCTTTTATTGTTTTAGATATTTATTGAAGCTGAAAATAATTGGGGATTTAGATACATACGCAATTCAGACAGAATTGGATTTTACAGTAAAGTGCAGTCGATCAAGTTACTATTATAGATATTTATACATATCTGGTGGAGTCTCACAGTTGCTACTCTAAGCAGCAGATGAAGGCATACAAAAGTCTTCAGGCACATAAATATTTTACAGCTGGATTTGTTTTGAATGGAGTAAAAATTGTTAACGATTTCCTGATTTCCATATTTATTATTGTTGGAAAGGTATGCCTTTATTTTATTTGTTCACCATTAAGAAATATATGGATAACAGTATTAGTGTCTTTTGGATAAATTGGTTCTAAATATTAGATTTATTTACGTTTATATTTCTGTATGAAACCAGACATATCGTCATCCTAATCTGTAAACTGCGAACTCCATAATTCTCTGAAAATGATTTATTACTGCCATCTATTTGAATTACTGTCATGATTGTTCTAAAATTATATTATATGAATGTCTGATTTAAAATAAAATATTCTCAATCATTGTAGAGAACGCAAATACTCTAATAAAAATAAATTTTTGTAGTTGAAGAATTTCCAAAAAAATAAAATATTTTTTTTAGGTGAAGCATTTCCAAAAATCTAATGCTAAACGACTAAATGCTTGGGTGGGGTGATAGCCAGTTCTGATGACATAGCAAATGCACATTGTATGCGTATGGCCGGTAATAGTGAAGTCTGCAGCCATATTGCAGCAATCCTATTTTTAACCGAGTATGCCCAGGGCAAGACAGACGAAGAAGAACCCAATGCGTGTACATATGTTACAGCTACATGGTTTGGAGATAGCAACATACGCATTCTCTGATGAAAATCTAATGAGTTTTGAAACTGTTCGGTCAGAGTGCTTGTTGCGCTCACTAAACGAACTGAAATATAAGATAGCTTTGGCATTGTGTTGCAGCGATATGAAAATGGTTATTCATTTTTAATTATAATGTACTTCTTCATCATGAGTAATTATGTATTGGTCTTTTAAATGTGTATTTATTTTTGTAACTAGTATCAACTTGTAATGATAATATATACATTTATCGTTTAAGGTGTGACTATGTTTTGACTCTAAAATAAATGTTTTAAAAATCGAATCCTGCCTCTTTCTGTTAGTAACTACCCATGGATATCACAAATTGTGCTTACTGATAGGTTTGTTCGTAGAACGATCAGCAACTTTTGCCAACCATCAGACACATGCGCATTCGTAGTCTATGAATGCTAACTATTAACTGCACAACGCTAACTGTTAGCTGCTCATGCATCTGATGGTTGGCAGCAGTTGCTAATCGTTTGTGTCGTACTACGAACAAACCTATTAGGTCTGGATCCCGTGTACCAAAAAAATTGATTAATAGCAAGCTGAAAATTTGTTAATAGCTTAACGGTGTCCAGTTGGACAAACTTTGATGTATTGTGACATTGGAACAGGGGTAGTTTTAATTGTGAAACAGTTTGGAAACTCAGATTTGGAACATCAGATTACAAAAATATCCCATATATTTTGTCGGACAGAACATCCAATTGATTTGTTATCCTTTCATTAAATTCTCATGCAAAAATCAGACTGCTATTACTAACCAACATGATTCCTGTAGTTTGACATGGTCTTCGTGTTCTACTCATTAAAATGCCCAGTTGGTGATTTTTTCACCAGTCTGGTTTTTGCATGAGAGTTTAATGAATTGGTAGCAAATCAATTGGAAGTTTTATCTGAAAAATTACATAAACATATTCGTAGTTTGACATTAAATTTTTAACCTGTTCCACAGTTAAAACTTCCAGTGTTCCCGTACATCAAATTTGTCGGACTAGACACCGTTAAGCTATTAATAAATTTTCAGCTTGCTATTAATCACCTTTTTTTGGTACGCAGGATCCAGGTCTATATGGAATAAATAGATAACAAAACAAATTCCCTGTCAAAACTTCATTTATTTTGAATAGAATGAAAAACAAAATAATATTGTTTTAACAAAATAGGGGATAAATGTTAAAATTTAGTATTAATAAAGTTTGTCACATTGGCCTAAAAATTAATGTCATTAGTTACGTTAGTGTCACATATAAATAATTGTAATAATATTAATAAAAACCATAATTCCTAGCATGAGTGTGTCCTGTTTTTTGATAATTTAGTTAGGCGAGGAAACATAAATGAGTTTCTAATAGGGCTTTTCATCGATAGTCATTTGTTTCGAGCTTCTGTTAGATGTTGTATAATCCGTGTATAATATTACTATACACGGATTATACGACATATGACAGAAGCTCAAAACAAATGACTGTGAATGAAAAGCCCTATAGAGGAACACGAAAAAATTAACATTATCCGATCAGCTCGACTTCCACAGTTCACTACTATACAAGTTACAGGCATGTTTTCAGCACTTAAAATCACCAAAAACGAAAAGTTTTTAAAATAATCAATCTAATGAATGTCTTTAAATACTATATTAAGCTCAGAATCACGACAAAAAACAAATTAAAATTAACATTATTCTGATCAGTTGGACTTCCACAGTTCACTACAAGTCACAGGCATGTTGTCAGCACTCAAAATCACCAAAAACGTAAAGTTTATAAAATAATTAATCTAATGAATGTCTTTAAATACTATATTAAGCTCAAAATCACGACAAAAAACAAATTAAAATTAACATTATTCTGATCAGTTGGACTTGCACAGTTCACTATTATACAAGTGACAGGCATGTTGTCAGCACTCAAAATCACCAAAAACGTAGAGTTTATAAAATAATTAATCTAATGAATGTCTTTAAATACTACAGGGTGTAACAAAAATACAGGTCATAAATTAAATTACAGATTCTGGGACCAAAAATAGTTCGATTGAACCTAACTTACCTTAGTACAAATATGCACACAAAAAAAGTTACAGCCCTTTGAAGTTACAAAATGAAAATCGATTTTTTCCGATATATCGAAAAGTATTAGAGGTTTTTTAATGAAAATGGACATGTGGAATTCTTATGGCATGAACATCCTAAAAAGAAGTTATATTGAAATGTGTGCAGCCCATAAAAATTTTATGGGAGTTTTGTTCCCTTAAACCTCCCCAAACTTTTATGTGCGTCCCAATTAAATTATTTTTGTAGTACCATTAATTAAACAAAATGTTTTTAAAACTTTTTTGCCTCTTAGTACTTTTTCTATAAACCAGTTTTAATCGAGATGCGGCTTGTTTTTTAATATGTTTACATAAAAATTTTATGGGGGTTTTGTGCCTTTAAACCCTCCAAATGTTTGTGTACGTTCCAATTAAACTATTATTGCTGTACCATTAGTTAAACACAGTGTTTTTAAAACTTTTTTGCCTCTTAGTATTTTTCAGGTAAGGCACCTTTTATCGAGATGTGGCTTCTTTTTTAATATGGTTAAAAGTATACCTCAAACTGTAATTTATAAATAAATTTTCATAGTATTACAAAGTCTCTAAAATCGTACTTAACAGTACACAAATATGTGGTGGATTTGACAAAATATTCAAAATATCTCAAAAAAAACTAACTTTTTGAAAAAGTACTAAGAGGCAAAAAAGTTTTAAAAAAATTGTGTTTAACTAATTGTGTCACAATGAAAATTTAATTGGAACGTACACAAAAGTTTGGGGGGGTTTAAGGGAACAAAACCCCCATAAAATTTTTATGGGGTACACAAATTTCACTATAAATTTTTTTTTCAGATATTCCTGTCATAATAATGTCACATGTTCGTCTTCAATAAGAAACCTCAAACAGTGCTCGATCTATTGAAAAAAATCGATTTTTATTTTGTAACTTCAAAGGGCTGTAACTTTTTTTAGGTGCACATTTGTACTAAGGTAAATTAGGTTCAATCGAACTATTTTTGGTCACAGAATATGTGGTTTAATTTATGACCTGTATTTTTGTTACACCCTGTATATTAGCTTAAAATCAGGACAAAAGACAAATTAAAATTAACATTATCCCGATCAGTTGGACTTCCACCGTTCACTACTATACAAGTCACGGGCATGTTGTCAGCACTCAAAATCACCAAAAACGTAAAGTTTATAAAATAATTAATCTAATGAATGTCTTTAAATACTATACTACCTCAAAATCACAACAAAAAACAAATAAGAAAAATCAATAATTACATTGAGTTTAGGTTAAGAACAGTTTTGTGTGCCAACCAAAGATCACGTGGTTTATCTTTGACAGGTCGATGGATTGCCTAATGGGATTGCAAGGTTATGATGATGATGATGAACAACTCGATCATTTTCGTGAAATGAGTTAAAATTGGTGGATGTTAACTTTTGTAATTGTCTATTTATTGTTATGAATAATTTTATATTTACCTCGAAGTTTGTTACTTATGTCGTATTATAACATATTAAAAGTGCTAGAACACGTAATAATGTCAAAGTAAAATATAGGTCAGGTATATTACCCTAATAATATAATATCTGTTCCAAACAAAACATGCTGCCTTGTTTGTATCTTTTTCGTCTAATATTTTAAAAATTGAACAAACATTTTAGGATATGATCTGGTGTTCGTCTTTATTACAACAAACTTTATATTATTTGACCCAGGGTATGAAAACAACCTAACTTCAATGTTTTACTTAACTAGATAAATTCCATCTAGCTGCAAATTTCATGCAGATAAATGAAAACTTTTCCTTGTGATATAAAGGATTGTTTACTAAATGAAATGCATCATTTTAACGTCTCATTGCTGTTCTCGATCTCTAGAGACACGAGTTTCGCAGATCAAAGCATATATGAACAGGTCCACGTAAACACTGGAGAGTTTGAATCGGGATTTGAGCATTATGTATATAGTTATTAGTCTAATTTCGCAGAGTGCTTTCAGTTTTACGTATTAAAAATACATAAAGCGAAAACCGATCGTTTATTTCTTTCTGATACAGGGTGATTGATAAGTGTGATAAAGTTCAGTAGCATTCTCTAGAATAAACGATACAAACAAAATTATTTTTCAAAATAAACAACTCTTGAAAACTGTTACATCTGGCGTACAAAATACGCCAGCGCGTGTAGTTAAAGGTTAATTAAATGTTTCAATCTAGAAATCAAAACGTGCTGTTTATTATACTGCTACTTGAAATCAGCAACATTTTAACTCTTAAAGACTTAAACATTTAAATTTAATTTAAAAAAAAAAGGTGGATTCTAAAAGGGCTTAAGTCATTTTTTTCATATTTTGAGGTTTTAGTTGGATCTGATTCTAGAGCATCATTGCTAACATTAGAAAAACAATTCATGTCATAAAAGCTTAAGTCAAGTATAGTATACAGATTACAAATCAGTAATATTTTCCAAAAGTGCTTTAGTGCTTTAACCTGTAATTATTACAGGTTGTACCTTTCAACTTTTAATGCGAAACTCAGATTGATGTAATATTTAGCTGATATCATGTAACAAGGAGAATACCCGAATTGCAAATCCTCAGATTACTGACATCTAGTTGGGAATAAATAATTATACTAGTTGTTAATAATATAAATTTTTGTATGAAATACATATGTATATAATATATATTACGTAAACGAGATAGAGATATTCATGTATCATTTCTATTTTGTTTTTGAGGAGACAAATTATTATTTTGTTAAGTGACTTAGGCAGAAATATTTACATAAAACTAATTCTGGTAGATTTTCTAACAATTTTGTTCGTAAGATAGGAACTTGTAGCATTATCCGACTTATATAGCGAACAAAAGTTGCAGAGGCTAGTATACAAAGCAGTTTTGGGGTCTTCGCAGAGCTCTAATAAATTGTGGTAATTTGCCTCTTAGCAATTAGTTTTAATATGTATTGTTGTGGTGTAAATGTTGGCTGTTCATGGCAAATATTTCTGTGATTGTGGTTGTCGGAATGGGTTTAGTTTTGCTGTGCTGGCTCTGTTATTGAGAATCGTTGTATTGCAATAAATTTTGAAACATATTCTATTTATCTTTAGAGCAATTTTTACGTAATTTATCTCTTATGTAGAATAGGTATATTAAAATAATTTTTTGACGTCAAATTCATTTGTTTTATTCTACCAATTGCAATAAAATTCCCGAAGAGATACTGAACTAGGTGACCAGATTTCAGTCGTATAAACACACAGCTTAGGTATTTAATAAAAAAACAAGCTGAAAATGCGAGTATTATCATAACGAAAACTTTGTTTATTTACGTATTTTAATTCATAATATGGACAATTGCTATTATGAAAAGTTGTTTAGAATTAAAAATTATATTTTAGTGTGCAATTATATCATTCTAATTTAAATGTTGTGAACTATAAAGGTACCTACTTTACTCTTGATCGAAATTCATATTTTTTATATACCTCGTATAAAATTAATAAAATTTGATATATACATATGATGGTTGCATCATAAATTTTAGACCATGAAGAGCTTTTTATGAAGAATAACTTTTCTTCGTCAAATTAAAAATAAATAAAAGAGTTATAAATGAAAATGTTGTTGGTATCCATAATTTGAGAAAAATCTTCAAATATTTTTTTCTATTAGAAGGATGTAATTGCACATATCAGAGCATAATTTTTTATTTCAAACAAAATTTCATATAGTCGGTTCGCTAAACTCAGACACGACTAGCTAGTGATTTTAGTCAGTAATTTTACCAATTTGGCAAAAAAAATTACTAAATAGTTAATAATTACTAAATAGTTAATAATTACTAAATAATTAGTATTCTTGCCAATTTTGGGAAAATTGGCAAATAACAAAAAAATTACCTACCAAAAATCACTAGCCAGTTATGTCTGAGTTTAGCGAACCGACTATAATACCAATTTTCATTTGATAACAAATGGAACAGTCTATTTATCATTAGGTACTAGGTACTCCCATTATAGGGGAGGCCGTATACTCGTATAAACATTTTTAAAATTGTTAATAAAGTATTTAGCCCGATCAAGGAACGCAAAATTTTATGAGAACCTCCATAAAAAATTAAGGCAGGATGAAAATTTGGGAATAGGTAGTTGAAATTGTCTATTACTATTAAAGAAAAAGTTTACAATTCTACATCCCCTCCATTTTACAAAAATTGGAAAATACGGGGTGAAAAATTTTTTCTCGGGGGTGAAAAACTATACGTTCAAAATAAGTCCGGAATTTGATAAAATGACTAATTCTAAGTAACTTTTGTTCTATAGAGTTCTTTTACTAAGTCCATACTTTACGAGTTATTTGCGAGTGAATGTGTTCATTTTTAACAAAAAAAAATGTTTTTGGACGGTTTTTCGGAGATATCTCAAAAAGTAAGTATTTTAGCGAAAAAGTATTCCTAGTAAAAATATAGCTTATAAAAAATTGAAAAAAATGTTGTATGCCTGACGTCTGCAGGCCCAGTAGCAGCAGAGTTGCAGCTAATGGAATTTAGGTTCTTCTTCATCAAATTCCAAATCGAATATTTCAATGTGAAATAACCAAAAGAACGGAGCACTTTTCGGGGAAAATTAATTAAAACTTTTTTAAAGTGTTTAAAAAAAGGTTTATTTTTGTTTTGTTTTTTAAACTTCTAACATTAAAAGAAAGTGAGTTACGCTCAAAATATTGTTGGTCCCTTTTATTTTTTAGTAAAAAAATGGCGAAAATCACCCCTTAATTAGCTTCTCAAATAAAATTAATCGTTACCGCTTTACATGTTACTTTACTTTTGTATTGATTATATTATCTATAAGTTTCATTGGCTCAAAGTGCTCAGTTTTGAAGAAAAATGGGTTTAAAATAAAACATTTTTTTTATTTTGAAAAAAATCGTAATTGTTGTTAGAATTAACAAATAGGAATACCAAACATCTCAAAGAGTAATAGAATGTACGTTTTGCTTTTCTGAATATTTTTGATTTTTTGTTTTCTTGTTGGACAAAAATTGGTCATGCTATGGCTGTTCAAAATTTGCCTAAACTCGTGATTAGTTACTCCTTCAAGCCATTTTAACTACAGTTTTTTCAAAACGAAGCACTTTGAACCGATGAAACTTACAGATAACATAAATAATACATAGACAAAGTAACTTGTGAAGTGGTAATGTTAAAATTTATATGTGATGCTAATTAGGGGGTGATTTTCGCGATTTTTTTACCAAAATATAAAAGTGTCAAAAATGGCAGTTTTTTCGTTTAAATCGCTACGGGTAAAAATAGGGTAATTAAATATCTTATTTATACGATCATTATTTTAGTAGATGAGCCAAGGTTTAAAATGGCAGTTTTTTAATTTCGGTTCGATCATTTGTTGCTTCAGAAATTGCAAAATAAGACTAAAATTCTGAAAATAAAAAAATTGATATAACTTTTGTGAAAATGACTTTAAGACTTTCGTATTGCACAAAAAGTTGCGACAAACAGTCCATATAATGATATAATGTACAAAAATTTTTAAGACGGTTCGTCAATTAGTTTAAATTTTATTCAATTTGATTATCCCAATGAGCTTTTTCTTCGCAATATTGTTCAGAAAATAGTAATGTAATAGCAATTATGTGAAAACCACATGAAAGTATTTAAAAAAAAATCATTAAAAAGTCATTTTTATCATTCCGAAAACATTTTACTCAAGTAGGGTCATTTTTAGTTTATAAACAATTTGAATAACTTTGTTAATATTGACTGTAGATTAAAACTACTTTGGGATTTGAAAGTCGGGTATTTCTATACGAATTTTCAAAAAACACTTTTTGCTTACGTTAATTATAGTCAAAGTTAGCCACTTTTTTTATTTAATTGGCAGCTAGTTTGTTTATAACAATTAAGCAACCCAACAAACGCCATTTCGAAGTTGAAGGTATATATTTTATGTGTAAAAGTTTGTAAAAGCTTTAAAAATAACGTTCTAACGAAATCGATTTGTGGTCGGTGGAAATTAATTATTAAAATCCGTGCACTCAAAAAATGAAACTGATTCTTCAAACATATGCTGCTATTAATATCTCCAGAGCTTGTTGATGGATTTTGATCATAATTTTTTTAAATTGTATGTACCCGTAGACTTGTAGAGTACGTTATGTACGTAAATCCCCACCTAACGTTTCAAAATGTTAGGGGGAGTTCCCCTTATCACTCAGGGATATGAAAAATAGATTACTACCGATTCTAAGACCTACCGAATATACATATATAATTTCATAAAAATGGGTCAAGCGGTCTCGGAGGAGTATGAAAACTAACACTGTGACAGGAGAATTTTATAAATGTAAATATATAGATGGGTATTAACAAATAGGGGTTGGTGATGAAAAAGTGTAAATTAAGGGTTGTATGTATTTTTTAATCCTACATCATATAAAATTAAGATAGACAATTTTGTCCAAAAAAAAATTAAACAAATGTCAGGGGGGCAAACAAATGTCAGGGGGGCAACCCCCTTATAACTTATGGGTATGAAAAATACATTAAAACCTATTCTCGGTCCCATAGGATATGCTTGTAAAATGTCATAAAAATCGGCCAAGCCGTTTCGGAGTAGTATGGTAACTAACACTGTTACAGGAGAATTTTATGTATATTGAAGTAACTGTGAATTAAATAATAAGAGTGCCTAATTTTGACCGTAATTAAGATAGGCGAAAAGTTTTTTTTTAAATTTGTGTAAAAATACCAGCCTTTGAAATTCCAAGGTAAATTTACTCTACAGTCAATATTAACAAAACTATTCCAATTGTTTTCAAGCCAAAAATGTCTCTACTTTAGTAAAATGTTTTCGTAGTGACAAAAATTACTTTTTAATGATTTTCTTTGATAATTTGAAAACAAGACTATTGTTCTTTTATGTGGTTTTCACAGAATTTCTATATAATTATTATTTTCTGAAAAATAACATTAAAAAAAAAAGCTCTTTGGGAAAAACAAATTGAATAAAATTTAAACTAATTGACGAATCGTCTTAAAATTTTTTGTACAGTATATGGACTTTTTGACTCAACTTTTTGTGAAATATAAAAGTCGCAAGGTCACTTTCGCAAAAGGTGTATCAAATTTTTTATTTTCGAAATTTTAGTTTTGTTTTGCAATTTTCGAAGCAACAAATTATCGGAACAAAATTAAAAAACTGCCGTTTTAAAAATTGTTAAAAGAAGAATATTATAAATAAAATATTTAATTATCCTATTTTTACCTGTAGCGATTTAAGCGAAAAAACTGCCATTTTTGACCCTTATTTGTTCATAAATAAAATTCTCGTCCGAACTGTGACGGGCATTTTTGTATTTATAATATATTAGGTATATCGTATATAGTACCCAAAAAATCCATTTGCAACCTGGCTGCTCAAGTGTCCCGACAAAAACCTTATTTCCCTTGAGTAGTAAAGAAAACTCGCCCACTGATTTCGCGACACCCATGCATCGGTTGAACGTAGCTGTAGAATTATATTACCTATTTCATCCGCATATTTTTTGTTTTTGGTCATTTTCTAGCTGTTCCATTAGGCTAATAAGAACGTACCTACACCGTGGAGAATGAATGAAAACAAGGAAAGTAAAAAATCGTCCCTGTCAAGATGTTCGGAGTGGGAGTTTATAAACCACTAATCTAAATATATAATTGTTTTAGGCGCTGTCACCAACTGAACGGAAAAACAATGAGATAAAGTTTCCTTGGTTTTATATTTTTTTACTGCGTCTTTTTTTAGAGAAATACTTCATCGCAGACACTTAGAAGATCTGTTTTTGATGTTTTTTAATGTACTTATTATTTATTAATATTTGAATGGAAAAAACTAACTAAAAACTGATTGATTTAAAAAATATAAAAATTGATAGTGATTATAGAAAGCTTAGTATAGCCAATGTAACAAATTAGAGAAAACTTCTGTTGGAGTGAAAGTAAAGAGAAATATAAACTCCAACAGAAGTAAGAAAGAGCTAGAAACTAGGGGAACAAAAATGAAGAGAGAGTGAGGTGGTTTCTACGTTGAGAAGACTAAGTAAGAAAATACTACCTTTGCAGTAGTATTAATAGAGGAAAATGCAAAGATGAAGAAGAAAGGGGGATGAACTGATAATAAAAGTATGAAGAGACAGATGAAAACTTAATGGAGTTAGGCTAGCTGGATATGCAAGTGAACGATAGCTTGACACTCAAGGATGGATACGGCCAATTTTCATGCCTGTCGAAGACAGTAGATAAAAACAGATAGGGATGATGACTAGAAAGGGAAATATGAAGATAAAAATAGATGCTTAGAAAATAGATAGAATAAATATAATATTATAATAAAAATAGAAGAATAGAGGAGATAAATAAAATAGACTAAGTTGCGGGAGCCAGAAAATGGAATTGACCAAACTCCCAGGTATCTTACACTGCTGTAATGAACTAAAAGAACTACTGTCTTAGAACCTAAGGTTGGCACCGCATTGGGCTGCCGACGTAACAAGTTAGAGAAAACTTCTGTTGGAGTGAGGGTAAAAAGAAAGATAAACTCCAACAGAAGTAAGAAAGGGCTAGAAACTAGAAAAAGAAAAAGTATTTACCAGAATAATGTGGCTAAGTGACTTCTTGCAATTTAGAAAGAACTGACACTTTAATGTCATCTGTCAAACTCGATCCATTAGGATATAACTTCTATCCTATAGCGCTACATCCCAAGTCGGACCCTGGCCTCCTCCAGCATCCGCCTCCGTTATCTCTCTCCTTTGCTGCTCTACTCCAGTTATCCACCCCCAATATCCACCTCTTCCTTGGTCTTCCTTCTAGCCGGTGCGGCGTCCCACCATAGTTACACCAGGCTTTCTACTGGGTCTATGTCATTATCCATTTTTATAAGGTGACCTACCCCCAGCGCAATCTTTGTATTTTTGCATAACTTGCATAGAGGGTTCTTTGCAACACATAATAGTATGACTCGTGGTTTAAACTCTTTCGCCATATACCATTGTCGCGAATGGGTCCCAATATCCTCCTTAATATCTTTCTTTCAAAAGTATTAATAAGGTTTATTGTCTTTTCTGTCATGATCCATGTTTCTACGCCATGATATGTTGCTATTGCATATAAACTAAGGTTGGCCACTTCTCAAAACTGCACATGCGGGGAGTTGGGTACTTTAGAGCATTTGATTTTCGATTGCGCAAACTTCCAGATGCTGAATCAACAGTTATATAAGAATCTACAAACAGTAGGAGTTACTCTCCCCACCAATTTAAATTCCATTTTATGTACACGAAATATAAATTTGTATAAAATTGTTTATAACCACTTAAAAAATATGAAAATTGATATTAAAAAAAAATATATATATAAAAAAAATTAAAAAATATATATATAAAAAAAAGAAAAAAAAATAATAAAAAAAAAATAAATTAAAAAACAATAAAAAAAAACAAAATAAAAAAAAACAAAAAAAACAAAAAAAAACAAAAAAAAAACAAAAAAAAACAAAAAAATCACAAAGAAGGCCTAAACCTCCGCGAGGATGAATCGGGTTTAGGTCTTAGCGCGAAAGAAAAAAAAAAAAAAAGGAAAAAAAAATTAATATCAATTAGTGGTTTAGTATAAGTATTTAGTAATAGTGTTTTATTAGTATGTATTTTTAATGTAATGTATGTAATATATGTTTGTGATTATTAAAATATAATGTATATCAGTTAAAATTAGGAAATTGTGTCTATGAAAATAAAAAAAAAAAATTTGAGCTGGCCAATTGGTTCAAACCAAGGTCATAAATCTAAACACACACACACACATGTTGCTATTGGTCGTATGATCATCATCATCATCACGTAGTGCTAGAGCCCTGGCTGACTGTACAACTTTCTTCTAATTTGTTCGGTCTTCCATCAACCTAGGGTCAAATGGAATGTTCAATTTTCGGAGATCTGATTGGATGTTATCTCTCCATCGCATTCTGGGACGTCCGAGTGGTCTTTTGCCTGTAGGAATCTCCTCCCATACCAGTTTTACAAGTCTCTCGTTTTGAAGTTTGTGCACGTGGCCTGCCCATCTTAGCCGCTGTGATTTAATTTCTTGGACAATATCGGTGTCATTGTAGAGTGCTTTTAATTCGAAGTAGGTTCTGATCATATACTGGTTTGTGTTAATGTCGTGGTGAGGTCCGAAAATTTTTCTAAATATTTTTCATTCAAGAAGCTTTTCTTCGTTTGATTTGGTCATGGTCCACGTTTCGCATCCATATGTTAGTACAGGTCTGACGATGGATTTATAGATTTTGATCTTGGAACTTCTTGTAAGTTTTTTTGATTTTATAAGCTTATCCAGTGCTAGTAGACAGCGATTTGCTGATTGGATTCTGTCTGTTGTTTCTTCAGTAACATCGTTGTCACCTGTGACTACGGCCCCAAGATACTAAAAACGTTGTACTCTTTAGAAATTGAAGGTGTTGACCGTCATATTTTGTCTTATCCTGTCTCTTCGGGTCGTTCTATTTATACCCATATATCGTCTTCTCTTCATTAATCCTCATCCCTACTTCGCTTTTTGCTCCTTCCACCTTGTTGAAAATAGCTTTTGTGGATAGGATGGAGTCTCCAACGAGATCAACGTCATCTGCTTAAGCTAGTAATAACTTGGGACCTTGAACCGGTAGCAGTTCTAATTTTTATCTCGGCCGACCTCATGGCTTTCTCTAATAAAAGGGTAAAAAGTAGGCTCGTATGATGGTTTTATATATTTTACTAGCCCGGGAACAATCGCGCTCATTTCTGTCACGTCAGCAGTCGCGCGTTAGATTTTATCTAACAATACGAATATAAATTCGAATTTACAAAAAACATTTAGGATGCTATTAGGATCGAAAACTTCATCTTTTAAAAAAAAATTATTTTATAGTATTTTTATTTACTTGGTATGTTAAAAATGTTATTTCTAACAATTATTTGACTATTAACAATTTTTTGATTCTACAATACTTTATATGTAAATAACATACTCTTCATTCATAACGAAAAAGCCATTAGTTTTCGAGATATTTGAAGCTAAAAACGAAGGAGCATAATACACTAACCAAAATAAGTGTGCCTTTTCATTTTTAATTTAAAATATCTCGAAAACTAATGACTTTATTATTACGAACGAAGAATATATTGTTTGCATAGAAAGTATTGGAGAATCTAAAAATTACGCTAAAATAGCAGTTTCATCAGAGGCGTAGAATTTGGGAAGGGTCAACCATTCACTTTCCCCTGTCGCACGCCTTTGATAGTAGCAATAAACGATTATTTGACATAATTTAGTAGGGTGTACCGCGCTTCAACTTTTTGTCAAGTATGACACGGATATCTCATATTTTTTTAAAGTATTAATTTTTTAAATAATTTATTATTTATTTAAAACTTTAACAACTATGTGTGCCCGGTACTATAAAAATATTTAACATATCCTTGTGATACTTGGCAGAAAGTGTAGGTACTCTACACCCTACTAAATTATGTTAAATAATCGTTTCTGGTTAATACCAGAGGCGTACGACAGGGGAAAGTGGATGGTTGGCCCTTCCCAAATTCTACGCAACTGATGAAACTGCTATTTTAGCATAATTTTTAGATTCTCCAATACTTTATGTGAAAATAATATACTCTTCATTCGTAATGATAAAGCCATTAGTTTTCGAGATGTTTGAAGTTAAAAATGAAAAGGCACACTTGCTCCTTCGTTTTTAGCTTCAAATATCTCGAAAACTAATGGCTTTATCGTTACGAATAAAGAGTATATTATTTACATAGAAAGTATTGGAAAATAAAAAAATTGCACTAAAATAGAAATTCCGCCAGTGGCGTAGAATTTGGGAAGGGTCAACTATTCACGTTCCCCCGTCGTACGCCTCTGGTAGTAGCCAGAAACGTTTGTTTAACATAATTTAGTAAGGTGTACAGTACCAGCACCACTTACCAAATTTCGTGTTGTTGTCCCATGCCTGTCAGGAAATATTCAAAAATAAATAAAATAAAAGTATAAATTTGACACCCTGTGTTTCGGTTATTATCGTGTTTTTACTAAGGTAAGTTAGCTTAAATCGACCTATCTTAACCTCAGGAATTTAAGGTTAAGCTATGGCCCATTCATTACCAAACACCTTGTATATACAGACGGATGTTGAGAATTTCATGGGTACAAAAAGTTACTAACAATGAGATACTTCGGCGTATGTGACAAACAAACCTAGGGTCATGTGTTGATAGGTGAAAGATATGAATTACTTTAAATCATATTATAAGGTAAAGTACAGGGAAAATTCAGTAGGAATACGCCAGAACTCGTGGCTGAAAGATCTGAGAAGATGGTTTGACCGCTCATCCGCAGACATATTTCGTAAAGCAGGTTCCAAAGTTATAATTGCCATTAAGATCGCCAAGTTTCGAAAGCAGACGGCGCAATAAGAAGAAGTAAACTATAGGAGTTTTTAAAATATAAATAGCTTACAATACTTTCTGATCGTTCAATCCCATCATAGATTTGTTGTGTAATTTTGTAAAAGTAAAGTTCTAGTATTTTTTAGTGGAAAGAATCGGGACAAATTTGGGCGGTTCTGTCTTTTCAATATGAGTGGTTAGATAAAATCATCTTTCCCCTATTTATTAGATGTCAAACTTCAAGGTCCAGATTTTATTCTTTACGTTTTTATCATCAATTCTTGTCAGCCTACCGTTTTCGTCCGATCCATTATCTCTTCCGGCTTCGTAGACATCTTAAGCCTATTAACTCTATAAAATGGGACTTCGGTAGTAAAAGATACATGCTCAAATGTATAACAAGCTTAACTTGCAAAAAATTTAAATGAAGTATTACTTGACTGGATTTAACAGGCAAGCCATGAAATATATATGTATTTTATGCCTTGTCACTTCCATGATTTTTTAGGAACTAAAGTAAAAAAGGAAAGCAAAATTAAAAAATACTAAAGACTGTGATAAAACCCATTTATATGAGTAAACCTATCAATATTTATTACATTTAGCATTCATTTATATTATAGAATACGCCAATTTACGTGTATCCAAATCCGTCTCTCTACAAATAAAAATGATTAAGTAGAAATGTCAAGAAAATTCTAAACAAGAATCCTTAACTAACAATGAATGAAATATAGGCCATGGTAATAAGACAAAAATATACCCTGTTCGTGACACTCGAGCAGCCAGGGTACTGAAGCGTTTTTTCGACAAGTAATACCTACAGGAACAAATTGTAACTATTTCCTGCGTAGGATCTGGCGGCCATTTTTATTTATAAACAATTAACTGTAAAAAAATGGCATTTTTCCCATTTTTTTCAAATCAATGGAAAACAGTGACACTTATGATTTTTTTAGTACAAATATCTTTGAGATTATGGAAAAAGCTTTAAAATGACATATTACAAATTTTGATATACTCATTTATTGTTAATATAATTGCGAAAAAAGGTCGGAATTGCAATAAAAATATTTTCGCAATAACTCTTGTAAAAATTAGTATACAGGTTTGAAATTTTTGTCAAATGAGGGTTCTTTGGTGCTTAATATGTGATAAAGATTTCAAAGCGATTCATTGAATTCTTTAAATTTTATTCGAATTGTTTATCTCAGAGAGCATTTTTTTGCAATAACATAAGTCAGAAAACAATGACGTTAGAACCATTCCACAGGTGTCAAATGGAAGAGCATGAGCTATGTTTTTAACTTGGTTTAAAAAACCGAATAAAAAATGCACTTATTAGTAATAAATAATTATGAAAAAGTATCGTAAATCTTTCCTTATAAATTTTTGGATAACTTTTTCCAAAAAAAAATAACTTTTTTACCCTGTTTTAAGTGCACAACTACCAAGTATTGTTATTTATATCATAATTGATAAAAAATTGTAATAAATATATATAATTTCTTATATAACAAAATAAAAAGTTTATAAGGAAAGCTTTACGGTACTTTTGCATAATTATTTATTACTAATAAATGCATTTTTTATCAACTTTTTTTAAACCAAGTTGAAAATATAGTTCATGCTCTTTCATTTGACACCTGTGAAATGGTTCTAACGTCATTTTTTTTGTGACTTATGTTATTGCAAAAAAAATGCTCTCTGGGATAAACAATTTAAATGAAATTAAAAAAAATGAATTAATCGCTTTGAAATTTTTATCACATATTAAGCACTAAAGAACCCTTATGTGACAAAAATTTCAAAGCTGTACACTAATTTTTACAATAGATATTGCGAAATTAATCTCTTTTGCAATTCCGACCTTTTTTCGCAATTATGTTAACAATAAATGAGTATATCAAACTTTGTAATACGTCATTTTAAAGCTTTTTCCATAATCTCAAAGATATTTGTACTGAAAAAACCATAAATTTCACTGTTTTCCATTGATTTGAAAAAAAGGGAAAAATGCCATTTTTTGACACTTAATTGTTTATAAATAAAAATGGCCGCCAGATCCTACGCAGGAAATAGTTACAATTTGCTCTTATAGGTATTACCTGTCGACAAAACGCGTCAGTACCCTGGCTGCTCGAGTGTCATGGGAAAAACCTTATTACCCTGGACTAATATACATACATCAATTTGTAGGAAAGGTTCACTAACGACACTGTTTTTGTACTGCGTTTTTAAAAGCACGATAAACTACAGAGCGACTTACTCGTTCAACGCCTCGTTGTGGAATCCCAGTCAATTATTTAATTCTAAACAAAATATTCATATTTCTTAAATACACTCTAAATTTTTAATTCTTATCCGTTTATTGTCTGAACAACCATACAATAAATAAATATTTCAATATGTCTTAAAACTAAGACTTATTGGAGAGACATTGACAGTTTATCATATACAACAAAATTTCGCATCAGAAACAAGACCCAACACAGCCTAAATACAGAGAATGCTGGAAACTGCGTAAATGAGAATACTCATAGGAATTACAGAAATCAACATGATATCAAAACAAAATGTAATGCACAGGGTATAAACGAGTGGACAATAAAAAGAAAAAACGAATGGAATAATCACATCAGTAGAATGGCGGATACCGTTAATAGAAGTAACAACCCGCCAATGAACAAGTGAATTAGTCACACTAAGGAAGAACAAGAAAAGTTTTTCCAAAAGCAGCCCTTTCCTACATTGTATTAGAGTTAGAGCATGGAGCATTTCAATTTGGTTTGACTTTGTCAAATGCTTTTTCAACGTCGACAAAGACAAGTAGCAAGGAATTATCTATCTGTATTTATTGGTTTTTTAATTAACGATTAGATGGTTTGCAAATCTTCATTTGTTCCGTATTCAGCTCTAAATCCTGCTTGCTCGCAAGGTTGATACAAGTCTAGTTCTGATGTCAACCTATTATCTATTATCTTCATAAACTTTTTGTAATGTAAGCTACTACTGTATCTTCTCATGCTTTAACTACCCAAATAACGATTCGGTCATCAACAGCTGCATTATAGTTTTTCATTTTATTTAATGACTTATTCAATTGTTATTTCTGGGATGTTCTCTGAACACACATTGTGGAGTTTTCCTTAACATAATGCTGTCTTTCTTGTTTTTATCTCTATATAGTTTTCTGTAAGTCTTTTATTATCACTGTTATTTTAGAGCTTGACTACTTTTCAGCTCCCTTAAACTTCTATTTTCCTCGGCAACCGTTGTAATATTTTTGGTATTAAGTATTAGGTTGTCGTAAGTCCTTTCGCACTGCTTTAATATTCTCTTTATTAAGCTATCGTAGTAAGCATAAGATCGTTTTTGTTCTTAAGTTGTCTTCGTGTCTCCATAGGTCTTTTGTCTATCGATTGCTTTTTCCCTCCTTATCCTTCAAGCGATTTTTCTTGAATGTTTTCTCTGTGTTCTCCATATCTTTTATTAACTTATTGTATATGGTTTCGATTTTCATAGCGTCTATGTTTGTTGTCTCCAAGCATCTCTAAATTTCCTCTACGAAGACATACTGTTTTCATTTGGATTCCAGCTTTTTAGGTGTATTTTTTTATCATTATATATCTGCGTTTTTAGGGTTAAGTATGACTTTGGCTCTCACCATTCTATGGTCACTTCCCACTGAATAGCTTTTAAGGTCTGTTGCATGATGGGTCATGTTTTTGTTGTTGGTGAGGACATAAGGTCAACTCTATATCAACCAAACCCCTGTAGAAAGAGTGACGCACTACAAACTACCTCGGCACCATAATAAATGAAGAATGGACCAATGAAAAGATAGATTCACCTTCAACTGTATGGTGGCCTTTTTCAAGAGCTACAACTTTTCTCTTCGTATAAAAATAAGAATGCTGCGATGCTACGTCTTCTCTGTCCTTTCTTATAATGTTAAATCATGGACCATGAACGAAGATATTTGTCGAAAATTGGAAGCATTTGAGATGTGGCAATATCGGAGAATTATTAAAATCCCGTGGACTGACCGGGTCACAAATGAGGAGGTTCTTAGAAGAATGAGGAAGAACCGAGAGATACTAACCACCATCAAATCTCGAAAGTTGGAATAGTTTGGACACATTATGCGAAATGAATCCAGATATGCCTTCCTACAAGCTATCCTGCAAGGAAAAATATCTGAATAGCGAGGTCCAGGAAGAAGAAGAAGAACATATTGGTTAAAAAACCTTAGAACCTGGTTCAACACATCATCTGTGAAGCTTTTCCACGTTGCTGCAGATAAAATAAAAATTGCCATGATGATCGCCAACATTCGTCACAAATAGGTACATCAAGAAGAAGAAGAACAAAATCGATTCTACTTTCGGTCACTCTATTTGGACTGGGCGAGGTCCATTATCCTTTTATTAAACAAGCTGTTCAGTGCAGAGGCCAATTTTCATTTATAAACTCAAAAAAATTTCACCCCTTTAATTTCTTTGTCCGAATCAGTAAGGGCCCACTGCAATTTAGGTTTCGTTCAGTTTAGTTTACTGTTTCGTATTTACTGATTTCAAAGAATGTTAGTTGGAAATCTTCACTTCTTTTCTTTTTTCTATCGTATCATTTATCTTTCCTCATTTTTTGGTGGTCACATCTAGGTACTCTATGTTTCGCAATGTTTGATAATTTCGTCACCTTCTATCTTACAATATTAGGTTCTGTTGCTAAACATACACTGTGCTGTACTACGCCAGGAAAACAAGGCAAAAATATACCATGTTCGGGACACTTGAGCAGCCAGATTGAAAATGAATGGCAGTTTTTTCGTTTAAATCACTACAGGTAAAAATAGGGTAATTAAATATCTTACTTATATTATCCTTCTTTTAGTAGATGAGCAAATGTTTAAAATGGCAGTTTTAGAATTTTAATCCGATCGTTTGTTGCTTCAGAAATTTCAAAATAAAATTAAAATTTCGGAAATAAAAAAATTGCTACAACCTTTGCGAAAATGACCTTAAGACTTTCATATTGCATGAAAAGTTGAGTCAATCAGTCCATAGAATGCACAAAAAATGTTAAGACGATTTGTCAATTAGTTTAAATATTATTCAATTTGCTTTTCCCAAAGAGCCTTTTTTGGCGATATTATAGTTCAGAAAATGGTAATAATATAGCAATTCTGCGGAAACCACGTGAAAGAAGAATAGTTATATTTTTAAAGCATTTAAAAAAATCATTAAAAAGTCATTTTTATCATTCCGAAAACATTTTTCTAAAGTAGGGTCATTCTTGGCTTATAAACAATTTGAGTAACTTTGTTAATATTGATAATAGACTAAAACTGTTTTGTGATTTGAAAACCTGGTATTTTTAAAGGAATTTTCAAAAAAAACCTTTTTGCCTAGGTTAATTAGGGTCAAAGTTAGCCACTTTTTTTATTTAATTTACAGCTACTTTATTTATAACAATTAAGCAACCTAACTGGCGCCATTTTGAAGTTAAAGGCACCTAGATTATAGTTTATATCTAAAGTTTAACTAAACTTTGAACTTAAACAAAGTGGTTAATAAAGCTTTAAAAATTACGTCCTAACGAAATCGATTCGTGGTCGGTGGAGGGAAATAATTATTAAAATCCGTGCACTCAAAAAATTAAATTAATTCTTCAAACATATGCTGCCATTAATATCTCCTGATCTCTTTGATGGATTTTGAACATAATTTTATTAATTTGTATGTACTCGTAGTCTTGTAGAGTACGTTATGTACACACACCCCCACCTAAAATTACAAAATGTTAGGGGGAACTTCCTTCTCACTCAGGGATATGAAAAATAGACTACGACCGATTCTAAGACCTACCAAATATACATATATAATTGCATAACAATCGGTCAAGCGGTCGCAGAGAAGTATGGCAACTAACAGTGTGACAGGGAATTTTAGAGGTGTAAATAATATATAGATGGCTATTAAAATAGGGGTTGGTGATAGAAGAGTGAAAATTAAGGATTGTATGTATTTTTTAATTCTACACCATATAAAATTAAGATAGACAATTTTGTCTAAAAAAATAAAAAAAATGTCAAGGGGGCAACCCGCTTATAATTTATGGGCATGAAAAATTGATTAGAACCTATTTTCAGTCCTACAGGATATACATGTAAAATTTCATAAAAATCGGTAAAGCCGTTTCGGAGGAGTATGGTAACTAACACTGTTACAGGAGAATTTTATGTATATAAAAGTAACTGTGAATTAAAAAATAAAAGTGGCTAACTTTGACCGCAATTAACCTAGGCAAAAAGTTTTTTTTTGAAAATTCGTGTAAAAATACCAGCTTTTAAAATCCCAAAGTAGATTTACTCTACAGTCAATATTAACAAAGCTTTTCAAATTGATTTAAAGCCAAAAATGACTCTACTTTAGTAAACTGTTTTCGGAATGATAAAATGACTTTTTATAGATTTTTTAACTGCTTTGAAAATATAAGTGTTCTTCTTTCATGTGCTTTCCACAGAATTGCGGTATTATTATTATTTTCTGAACAATAACATTGCAAAAAAGCTCTTTTGGATAAATAAATTGAACAAAATTTAAACTAATTGACGAATCGTCTTGAAATTTTTTGTACATGATATGTACTGGTTCGCTCAACTTTTCATGCAACATCAAAGTCTTAAGTTAATTTTCGCAAAATTTATAGCAAATTTTTTATTTTCGAAATTTTAGATTTATTTGGCAATTAGCTAAGCAACAAATGATCGGACCAAAATTCAAAAACTGCCATTTTGAACTTTTTCTCATCTACTAAAAGATAAATACTCTAAATATAGTGTCCCGGCAAAAACCTTATTTCTCTGGACTATACTCTGACTTCGTTATCTCTAAATTATAAAGCTTAAAATTTATTTGGTTTTAAATTTGGAAAACTATTTTCTCCAGCCGTACTAAATCGTTTTCACTTCCTTAAATCCCTGGTCATAAAATTTGCTTGTAGTTTGGAATGTTTGCTATCTAAAACTTTTATGTTTTCCTAAATTGTACTAAGTTACTCATTAACCAGCAAACTTTGTTGGGAAAAAAACTAGTTCACTTCCGTCTAAACTAATCTAAAAGTAATAATTACTTAAAAAAAAGTAAAGATTCTGTTCTACTTACGGTTATGTCTTCAGAAAATATAAATATTTTTAAATTGCAAGTCATGCTTGGTACCTAAAATAAGCAAAATGTGAAGTAAATGGAACACTTTTCCGTGTTAATAGAATTTTTCGCTTTAACACTAGAAGCACCAACATTTCTGCTTACCTAGAGGCACCGCAGCGGTCATACAGACGGGTATTATAATTTCTATTGCCAGCTGTTTTTGAATTCTTTTTTACTTGATAAAAACCTATATTGAGTTAATAACTAATAACAAAAGACATATTTCATTAATTTAAATGAATTATTTAATTATTTAAGCACGATTTATGCAGTAGCAAAATTTTTCAATTTTGCTTGTACAAGACCCACACAAATTCTATTTACGTTAATGTATATGACAAATTTCACTTGTTTTTCACTTTCACCTGCTACGTTTTCTCTGCTGTTTTTTGTGGTGTTGAATCGTGGACCTTGAACAAAGAATATGTGCAGAAAATTGGAAGCATTCCAAATGTGGCTATATCGGAGAATAACCACAAAAAATCGGAGAGTCACAAATGAGGAGATCCTCAGAAGAATGCAGAAGAACCGAGAGGTACCACCATCAAATCTCGAAAGTTCGAATACTTTGGACACATTATGCGAAATGAATCCAGATATACCCTTCTAGAAGCCATCCTGCAAGGAGAAATATTTGGAAAACGGGGCCCAGGAAGAAGAACATCTAGCGGATAAGATTAAAATTCCCATGATGGTCGCCAACATTCATCACGGATAGGCACAAAAAAAATAATATGCTTAAAAATAATATTTAATAACATTAATTTACATCACTGAAAAACTGAGTGTAAATACGGAGAGCTAACACGTCCGTTTAGTTTCGATGCTTGATACTTTTACTGAATTAATACAGTTATTAATAATTAATTGAATTAATTTGAATAGTACAATAGTAATTGGAATGATTAATGAGTTTCTAGTGTTGAGGTCAAGAGTTTCTGTTCTTTTTAGTCTTCTGTTCTGTAGGGGTGTCAGCAAGTCCGGATTTAGGGTACTTGCGGTCCTAGGCCAAATTACCCCAAGCGGCCCCCGACAACTTCACGGTTATGTAATTAAAGCATAAAGCACATTTTATATTAATACATAACGTTTATTTTAATTTTACTTTTTAAAATTGGTAAACACACAAAGCATAACATAAATGCATATAAATGCCACTAATGTTCTCTTTGAATAAGGTACATAAACTAAGTTGAAATTTTGTATTCACTAGTTAAATAATCTTGGTTTACAAATTTGGCTAAAACCCCAAAACGGCTCTAACAACAATTTCTATATTTACTGAAAATATATAATTCAAAAAGTTAGCAAACAGCAGTTATTTGTAAAATATAAATTAGTATTACAATTATTTGTTAAAATTAAATAGCATTTGTTTCATTCGGCGGAAAAGTACAGGTGACAACAAAAGACTTAAAAAAGCTGAGTTGTAAAGAAATTATAAGTAAACGAACAAGCAAAATAATATGAGCTATAAAAGTAATAGGCTACGGCATTGAAAAATAAAAATATTAAGAATACAACAAATAAATTCCTAGATCATTCAATTCTCACATTATTCTCTTATACTAACTGAAAAACGTCAATGTCATGTTCTTAATTTGGATAAAGTTGAATTAGTGATTAACATTGACACTCACTCGACTTCATACTCATAATATATCTCATATCTAAACCCTGCACACTCACTTTTCTAGCTTTTTGGCTGCATAATCTTTAATCAAATCGTTAAAGTCTAAGGCTTGAAAAAGCTCAGCATTTCAAAACTAGCCAAACTAGACAATCTAGAATCTTCGTCAGAAGTCGAGTTCCTCAAGTAGTTTTTGATTCTTTTCAACACGAAAATTGACGATAAGTTGTTTAAAAATCCAAACTCTTCATTAAGACTGAAATAAACTTCGGACCTTTCACTCAATTCTGAATAAAGTCTTTCAATTACAACATTGATTGAAAATCTTCTTCTTTGCCATTAAAGTGGAGTTTAGTGGATCCATCTCCTTTGTCTTCGCCAGGAAGAGCTTTCTATATAAGAATATAGCTTTCATTCTTAGACAACTCTTTTCCTCTTTTTCATAGGAATCAAAGTTGTTTCTCAGACTCCATACGTACTTCTTTAGAGATTTGTATATGTTGCAAGTCACATTCAAGTCTGTAACAGTCTTTTGCAATGTTTTGCTACTCTTGTCAAAACGTTTTAAAATATCGTACCATATGTTTAATAGAATAGCATTCCCTAATTTGAAAATTTATTTACTGATTCCATTAGCTTCAGCTCGGCTCACATTTGTTTCTCCTGTATCGGCTGATATTTTTTTACTGCATCGTAGTAGCTCCAGTAGTTAACTAAAATAGCTTTTACAGCATATGTCACCTGACATATTGTAACCTTTACTCTTTTTGAAAGGAGGTCCTTTCCATTATTGATATTTTTGACAATGTTTTCTAACACGGCTTATCTTAAAGTAAATGCACTCATGAAAACGTAAAATTCTTGAATAAATATAAATAGTTTTTTTACTGCCAAACAACAATTAGTCGCATGCGTGCCTACTGATTTAATAAATGAACAGTACATGGAACATTTTCAACTAAATTGTTATGTTCCCTTATTAGCGCCCCTGCCTTATGCAAGTGCGGGCTACATCAATTCATCACATTAATAGAACTTCCCACAATCTACCTGCAATCTGTAAAGCCTCCTATACCCTGGCAAGCGTTAATATTTATTTTTGATATGAACATTGGTTATTTTAATTAAATTGTATTGTTTATATACAAAAGTAATGTACTCGATTTACAGTAGCGGTAACTATTAATTAATTGTGGAAAATAAAAATTCAATTTTTTCACCAAATAAGTTTTTTTTACAAAACGCTTCGGCCCCCTTTTGCTTGCGGCCCTAGGCCGCGGCCTAGTCAGCCTAGTGGTAAATCCGGCACTGGGTGTCAAGAGATTGGTGACCAATATATTTGGGTGAACCTGTAGTCTATTGTGCTATTTGGAGCACATAGAAATAATTTCTTGGACGGTTTGGACTTGGAGATCCCTATGTATATTATTGTTGGAAATGTACCAAGTAGCTTGGCACAGCTGCCTTAGAACTTTTTATTAAAAGCGCTGTACCTTCATTAGGTTCGTTTCAATGACAGTTTCCCAGATTTGGATGCCATACGTCCAAATGGATTTCAGTACACATTTGTAGATCAGCAGTTTATTGTCTAATAGACTTAGGCGTGATTTTTGATTCATGAACCAGTACATATTTCTATATACGAATCCCAGTTGCATTCGGTTGTTCCAAATGTGTTTGCCATGTTAGGCAGCTGTCTAGATAAATTCCAAGTATTTGATATCATTTCTTATTAGCAGTGGCGATGGCATGTTGTAAAAGGTTACAGCTGGATTGATACCCTTCCTTAGTGTAAACATAATGTGTGTTGACTTGGAGCTATTAACTTTAACTCTCCACAGTTTAAACCATATTTCAAGTCTACTTAAGATCTGAGAAGGTAGGGTTGGATTTTCGTGGCAAGCCATTAGGACAGTGTCATCAGCATACGTTGCAATTGCTATTCGATCTGAATTTGGTATATCTGCTGTGAACAGGAGGTAACAGTGTGGGTCCAGGGACACTGCTTTGCGGTACGCCAGAGTGGATGGGATGTAGAGTAGTGAGGGCCTCCCCTAGTTTTATGTGATACGATCTGCCGGTGAGGTATGACTGTAGGATTATACAGATTGGATGAGCTAGTTGTCTTGTAAGTTTTGATAATAGACCTGTATGCCATATCTTATCGAAGACTTAGGAGACATCAAGGAAGACTGCTGTACAATATTTCTTGTTCTCGAGTGCATCTCTTGCGGTTCTGACTACCCTATGAACCTGTTCGATTGTGCCTTGTTGTTGTCGAAATCCGAATTGGTAATGAGGTATTAGATTTTTTTCTTAATGGCAGTGTCTATTATTTTCAGGAGAAGCCTTTCAAACACTTTGGAGGGTAAAGGCAGAAGGCTAATACGACGATAGGGTGAAGGTTGGGTTGTGTTTTTATTGAGTTTATGAATTAAAATGATTTGTGCTACCTTCCATTGGGAGGGGAAGTAGCACAATCTTAGGACAGCATTATATATGTACATTAATAGCTTTATTGCTTCTTCAGGTAGTTCTTTGCATATTAGTCCTGTTATAAGGTCGTATCCAGGTGATTTTTTTGTATTCACGTTTTTGATTACTTCTTCAATTTCGGTAATTTTTACTTTTCTGATGAGAAGACACATCTGGTAGGGTTCATCTGCTATATTTGTAATTAATTTTTCTCCGTTCTCTGGAACCTCTCTTGTGCGATTGGAAAACTGTTTGAAGATGCTCAGCGAAGGTGTTAGCCCTCTCTTCGTCACTTCGAGACCAGGTGCCATCATTTTTTCTTATCGGTGCTTTAGTTTGTGATTGTGTATTGAGTTTTTTAGACAATTTCCATAACGAGTAGTTCTTTTCTTCAGAGCTAGACAGATTCTCTAGAAAATAATTTATTTCTTGTTCTTTGTGTCCTGTAGGACCTTTTTTAATTGGCGGGTTGCTCTGCTGTATTTGGTTTTGTCTTCTGGAGCACGGGTGGTCTGCCATCTTTTTCTTAATTGTCTTTTCTCGTATATCATGGTTTTTATATAGAACGGGTATGAGCCCGGGCTCTTAGCATATGATATATTATTATCAGGTGAGGCTTCCCATGCGGCTTGTTGAATTTTCACAGTTAGATGTTTGACCGCTTCTTCTATATCTTGCTCAGATTTTAGTGGTAGGTTTAAATTTATGTTATTTTTTATTATATCCCTGAAGGTATTACAGTTTGTCCGGCAGTTGGATAAAACTAGTGGTTTTGTGATGTGGTACATCTGTGTACTTAGGATAATAATAAAGATAGAGCGATCAGATGAGAGATCGAACAAAGGTTGAACTTTCAAGTAGTTTAGAAAGATACCTTTGACAATAGAGAAGTCGATGAGAGCAGGCACTTTTCGTGTGTCGGTTGGCCAGTACGTCGGTTGACCGGTGGATGCCGTTAGTAAATTATTGTTTTGGAAACTTTTTAATAGTTCTCTGCCTCGAGAGGTTATGAGTCTTGATCCCCAATGAGGTGTTTAGAAATTATAGTCACCAGCAGGTATGAAGCGATTTCCGAGCTTGTTAAAGTATATCGTGGACTGTTCTTCTTTAATAATTTTATTTGGTGGGCAGTAAACTGCAGATAGAAGCTGGTTACTCCAATCAGTTATTGAGATAGACGTGGCTTCTAAGTTTATTTCGCTATGTGTCTAATGCTGTGTTCACATTGGTGGCAAAATTTCATTTAAATGCTCATTAAAACAAGAAAATCGTTTTAAAACAATAAATTTTGCTCGTAGAGGACGTCCAACTATATTATTTTGTTTACCTAATATTAACAAGGAATTAGTGCCGATAGCCACAAAAAAGAAAGAAGATTTATTGTCTTTATTGCCTTTATTAGATCCTTCATTTTATGCATTTTATCAAAATCTGAAAACGAAAAACGATGTCGCCAATGATCATGACCTGGAGGAATTGGATCCTGACCAAGATATACAACCTAATTCAAAATAAATGTTTTTTAAATTGTAAAATTCTTTTTGGTAATTTTAAATAAAGATATATTCTTTTTTATGGTTTCAGTCCTTAAACCGAAAAATAAATACATGGATTATTTATTATTTTGTTGAGCTTCTTTTAATTTTAGATGTATACAAACATAAAATTGAATCTTAAGGTTTAGACCAGCATTGTTAACGTTATAATATGCCTTTCTATTTTTAAAGGTTTGCTAACTGTTATTTTTTATTGTTAATTTAGTTTTGTTTTAGTTAAAACACGTCATGTTAAAGAATATACCCATCTATTTTCTTTGTTTCTAAATATATCAGGAACATTTATACATACAGGGACAAAAACATAATGTTCACAAAACATAAGACTAAAATACGATTTCGATGTATACCCACACTTATACTTTGTCCTTCCTACAGGGTGTCTCAAACTTAGCGTCAGAAAAACGTATCTTTTCTTCCACCCACTTTAAGTTCAAAAACGAAACTTGAGTAAACTTTTGCTGAACTGTGTAAATACCAAAGAAAAATCTAAAATAATAAAAATTAGCCACATCCGTTAATATGTTCACGAAAAAATCACCTATAAAAATGAGCATAATTTTAGGTGATGCATAACTTCTGAAACTATATTTAGACAACAAGGATAAGCCACATTACTTATCGGGAAGAGATGATCCATTAGTGAATCTGTCGGTGAAAAGGCCCAAAGATGACCTTTTAATGCATCTGGTTATCTATTCTAATAAATATATAAAAGTATCTAATGGCTAACTGACGTCCACCGAACGTAATCTCCACCACAAGGAATTTTAACGACGAAAGGCCAAGCGTTAAATACTTAAAAATGTTATTTTTTCCTTCTATAACGAAATGAAAAGTTGTTAACCCTCTTTTCTTACTAAGAAGTGATCGGATAAAGTATGTGACGACAATATAATTTTATTGTCTAGAGTATAAGTATAGTGTGTTTTTATACTATCTCTGACAGTATAAAATACGGAACGGAAATTAATTTTTTATATTTTTTGTGTGCTGAACGGGGAATAACCATCCAGGTACAATAGGTGAGTCAATCGGATTCCGAAATCTTCCGAACCCCGTCGTCTTGGCGAGCTGAGCGAATTCGACGGATCACAACCCCATCCTAAGCTACGCAAAATGATCGTAGATCCTGCCATTTTCTTTCCCTCTGGTGGAATTTCCTCTCCTTATCATCATCATCAATGGCGCTACAACTCTTCGTGAGTCTTTTCCACGTTTACTATTGCATTCCATGTCTATCGATCCTGTGCCACTAATTCCCATTGTCGCACTCCCATTTTCTCTAGATCTTCTTTGACTTCATCTTTCCACCTTTTTCTAGGCCGCCCTATAGACTTTCTTTCATCTGGGCTTTCCCAGAACAAATCGTTTATAAGGCGATTGTCGTTACTGCATATCACATGCCCTACCCATCTGAGATTAGCCTTTATATATCTGACTAGATTTTCTTTTCCGAATAGAGACACTAGCTCGATATTGTATCTGCGCCTCCATTCGTTTGTCACGCTGTCTCTGCAAGGGCCATATATAATTCGAAGGATTTTACGTTCCCACACCAGCAATTTATTTACTTCTCTTTTTGTTAGCGTCCATGTTTCACTTCCATACGCGACTGCTGGTCGTCTTATATATCTGGATTTTTGAACCTCGTTAAAGGAATTTTGACTTCATTAGATGTTTAATTGTAAAGAAAGATCTGTTTCCTGGCATTATTCGCGTTTCAACTTCTCGCTCTAATTTGTTGTCATTTGTGATTGTTGCTCCTAAATATTTAAATTCTTTAACCACTTCCATGTTATGATCGTTTATAGTAAATATTTTGCCTTATTCGCCTTCGTTATTGTTTTGAGACGACCATGTATTTTGTTTTGTCTTCATTTATTTTTACGCCGATGTTTATTGCAGCTTCTTCAAAGCTCTAGAAAATATCCTTAATTTCTAATGATGATTGTGCTGCTACGTCTACGTCATCGGCAAAGACGAGTATGATATTTGCTCCCCAAACAGTTATGTCTGGTTTGATTTTTGGATAAATTTTTCGCATGGCATATTCTAAGCCAGGTTAAACAACAATGGGGACAACGGATCTCCCTGTCTCAGTCCAGAATTTACCCAGAAAACATTTGATATTTTTCCCCCTATTCTAACTTGTGCAAAGGAGTTACTTACACACATTTGTGTTACCGCAGCTAGTTTCTTGGGTACGCCGAGCTCGATCATTGCCTTCCATAATGTTGCACGATTAATTGATCATAAGCCTGTTTGAAGATCTGATGAACGTCCTGATTATATTCCCAATACTTTTCAAGCATTTGTCTTATTGTAAATATTTTGAGCAATAGTCGCGATCAGCCAGGCCTGAAACCACACTGGTAGTCACCAACTATTTCTTCGGCGTATGGTACTCATCTTTCTAATAACATCGAAGCCAATATTTTATACGTAGCGTTGATTAGTGAGATTCCTCTGTAATTCATGCATGATTCCTTTTTTTCTTTCTTGTGTATTGGTACAATATTACTACCACACCATTCTTTCGGCATGATTTCTTGTTGCCAGGCCTTTTCTATTAATCGATGGGTTCTACTTATGAGTTCATGACCGCCTGTTTTAATTAGCTCGGCATCAATATATTCCAGACCAGGGGAATTATCGTTTTTATGGCATGCGTAATTTCTTCCATGCTTGATGGGGTATTTCTAATTCGGCCGTTTGATACTCATGTTCTCCGTTGTTTCCACCATTTTTATTGTTTTCAACAGTGAAATTTTGGATATTCAGGAGCTCTTATGAGTTCATGACCGCCTGTTTTAATTAGCTCGGCATCAATATATTCCAGACCAGGGGAATTATCGTTTTTATGGCATGCGTAATTTCTTCCATGCTTGATGGGGTATTTCTAATTCGGCCGTTTGATACTCATGTTCTCCGTTGTTTCCACCATTTTTATTGTTTTCATCAGTGAAATTTTGGATATTCAGGAGCTCTTATGAGTTCATGACCGCCTGTTTTAATTAGCTCGGCATCAATATATTCCAGACCAGGGGAATTATCGTTTTTATGGCATGCGTAATTTCTTCCATGCTTGATGGGGTATTTCTAATTCGGCCGTTTGATACTCATGTTCTCCGTTGTTTCCACCATTTTTATTGTTTTCATCAGTGAAATTTTGGATATTCAGGAGCTCTTATGAGTTCATGACCGCCTGTTTTAATTAGCTCGGCATCAATATATTCCAGACCAGGGGAATTATCGTTTTTATGGCATGCGTAATTTCTTCCATGCTTGATGGGGGTATTTCTAATTCGGCCGTTTGATACTCATGTTCTCCGTTGTTTCCACCATTTTTATTGTTTTCATCAGTGAAATTTTGGATATTCAGGAGCTCTTATGAGTTCATGACCGCCTGTTTTAATTAGCTCGGCATCAATATATTCCAGACCAGGGGAATTATCGTTTTTATGGCATGCGTAATTTCTTCCATGCTTGATGGGGTATTTCTAATTCGGCCGTTTGATACTCATGTTCTCCGTTGTTTCCACCATTTTTATTGTTTTCATCAGTGAAATTTTGGATATTCAGGAGCTCTTATGAGTTCATGACCGCCTGTTTTAATTAGCTCGGCATCAATATATTCCAGACCAGGGGAATTATCGTTTTTATGGCATGCGTAATTTCTTCCATGCTTGATGGGGGTATTTCTAATTCGGCCGTTTGATACTCATGTTCTCCGTTGTTTCCACCATTTTTATTGTTTTCATCAGTGAAATTTTGGATATTCAGGAGCTCTTTAAATTATTCAGCCCACCTTTCTATTATTTTGTTTTCGGCAGCCAGCATTTCTCCATTTTTATCTCTCACGAAGTTGGTTGTCCTTATACACGAGCCTCTCTTATGTTGTTTTACCTCTCTGTAGAAATTTTTGCTTCGATTGCGTCTGTGTTCTCCTTCTCGTTCCTCTCCTTAATTCATTTCGTGTTAACGAATAAACACAATTCTTAATCCACTCGATCGTCGTTTAGTATCATTTATTCATGTACCTATCAAAAATATCGTCACATCGGCCCGAGGTTTACGAAAGTCCGATATGTAGATTGTAATTAACAAGGAAATTAACAAGTAATTAACGCTAATTACCTTATATTTTGCATGTTTAGTTTTAAAATAAATGTCTTATAAAAACGAATCCTGTCTTCAACTGAGCCTGTTAACCTTCCGATGACAAACCTTTTTTTGTTACACGGATGACCAAGTGGGGGAAAAAATGACCCCAGTTCAAAAATGTCAAAAATGACAATTACAAAAAAATGAAGTTTTTTTTTTTTTTTTTAATTTTTATGGCATGGACTTTATGTCATTCAGCCAGTCACAACATGAGTATTAGTGTCATGTGTAGTGTGTATGTTGAGTAAGGGTCTAGTGACTTTGCAAAGTCGACGTCATTAGCGTAAAACTACTTGGAATTACACATAATGGACGCTATTTCACTAAACATCAACTTCAAAATATATTTTTTATTCGTAAAATATAGGAAATTTTTTTTATTTCAAAATATGAGGATATCTAGAATGGTATTAAAGTCAAATAAAAAAATAATGAGTTAAAAATTGATCATACTTTTGAATTTATCAAAGAAAAACATACGCTGGGGTCACAATTTCCCCCGCTTGGTCATCCGAAGGTTAAACGAGATCATCACAAGCATTTAAAAAATTATTCGACTCAAATGATGGACACTTTCAAAAAAAGCACAACACAAGCGCTTTGGCCTGAGATTTTACTTGAAGTGAGGCCATATTTTTTATGGAGCTGGCTTCTTTTTCGAAACTACATATTTGTCTATCGAACGATTTAATTTAAACCAATCAGGAAAAGTTCTCCACTATGGCTTGCGTCAGTCTTTGACACCGGTTCAAACTAAACATTGGTGGTTCGGGATTAAATTGAATTTTTAAATTGAGAGTAAATCAATATATTATTAAAACTTAATGATACATTCGCTAATATGAAATCAATAGTGAAACTGGAAGCAACTAGACCATTACTACAATTTCTACAGAGCATATGACCATAATTATTTCGAGATACGTTGAAACGCTGCTATGATTCGGAATAACTCACTATCCTGAATAAACTGAAACTCGACTGTCTATCTTTCCGGTACAGCGGTTTACTAATTCGCGACAAGACCAAATGTGATATATTGATTAATTTCATTTGTCGTATAATATTGCTAATAATTTTAGTGGTTAACGATAATAACTAATGAATTAAATAAAATGCATCATTGAATACATCTGTGTGTTAATTAACTATCCTATTTAATAGGGATCTAAAACTGTTGCCTTGTGGCACGTTAAGTTAAATGTTGTTTATATTGGAGTAGCTACCTCAACATTTCGATTTACACTCCGCAAATCTTTATCAAAAGAAAATTAAGAGGAATTTGTTAAGAAGATATGTACAACCGCCAATTGTTGTTATTATTGAGGTTATGTCACATTCCAGTCAATAAATATTTTGCTTTGCGTATGACGGTTGCAGGCAACAGCCAGCTTTGGCTGGAAATATGTGAGGGTGGATGTTTTTGTGCTCTGTAATATGATATGTAATATATCAAATTCTGGTTTTCTGTGTATTTGTACAATAATTCTATGTGTTGTGTGATTCTCTGTTTGGGAGTGTTTGTAAGAATAAGTGTTTTGGGGTAAAAAAGTTGTAAGTTAAGTTTTTTTTTTGTATTGTGTGTTACATATTAGGTGTAGTGCATGATAAAGATATGTGCTTCATATTTTCCTATGATCTATTATTGTTATGTTTTTGTTTTTCATTTCTTCTTTAAGTATTTTTCTTCATTTAGTAGGATGATGGCTGCTTCTTTGATTTTTCTCTTTTTCGTGTCTGTTTCCTTCATGATTATTGATACATCTTTTCACTGTGGTCTGTGTTCTTTGTCACAGCATACTTGCATATCTGTGATTTGTCGAAATCCCTGTGTTTGATATATATTTTGCTGATAAGCCCCTTATATCGACGCTGCCAAGCCAAAACGGCATAAACGACATTAACTTGATTTTCCAGGAAACACAAAAACTGATTATTTTTATTTTCACCAACTCTATTTATCTGCACAGTGGCTCAAAAAATTTGGTGATTTTTTTTTCAAATTTTAATACATATCATGCGAACATTAATGTGGCTTTAAATACTGTCTGAAATAAATTACAAGTTAAACAAGCTGAAAATGCGACCATTATCATAGCTCAAACTTTGTTTATTTAAGTATTTTAATTCATAATATGGAAAATTGCTATTATGAAAAGTTGTTTAGAACTAAAAATTATGTTTTAATGTGCAATTATACCATTATTAATTAAATGTTGTGATCTATGGTACTTTATTTGGCAATTATGGTACATTTGGCAACATGGCGGAGATCGAGGAAGTTAAGAAAGAATTGAACAAATTGAATAAAAGTGATCTAATAAGGATAATAATTGAAAAGAAAGTGCCTTTGGACATAAAATCAAGTGATAAAGTGGTTAAGTATGTGGAAAGTGATGAAAATACCAAGTTTCCTGATGTAACTACTGAAATATCTGATAACAGTTCAACTGACCACGCCCATGCGGTAAGTCACTTAACATTAAAATATGACCTCAAAGTCGCAAACATCCAACTTGAAGCTTCAACACGTATTATCAAAGAACTTGAACGAACGATTAGTAATCAAGATTATATTATAAATTTGCTACAAAACCCAGCAAATTTGCAGGTTAACCATGTGCCAAATACAAACAAACAAAGCGGTGTTGCCGGTCATCCTCCAAATTCCGTCGCTAAAGCTGAAGGAAAGAAAACCAAGGGCATACACGAGACACGTGAGAATATAACAATTACAAACCAGCAATTCTCAAGCGCCCTAACGCAGGCTCAACAAAGTTTGAAAATGAATGATATCCACAGTCTTGGCCAAAACCAAAACAAAACTCGGTCCGATGCAAAAGTTGTGGGAAATAACAGCGAGAGTGAGGAGCTTGCAACAAAAGACAAGGTGTGGATTTATGCAGCAAAGTATAAACAATCTTATAGTACACAAAAATTGGAAACATACCTACAAACAAAGTTTCCCGGGCATGAGTTCTCGTGCACTTTATACGAGAATAAGGTAAATGGATCCAATTCTTTCAGGATTACGGCAGATGCAGAATTGAAGGATATTCTTTTTCAACCACAGACATGGCCAAAGGGAATAGAGGTGAGTGAATATTTTTTTCGCAGAAAATATTCCGTCAATAAACCTCCTAACCAAGGTAGATACTTTAACAGGAAAAGACAACAGTGAAAGTGTTATTTTAAAAAACTCTGTACCATTTTATAATAAACAAAATTCGTTAGCAAACTCTGACCAAGTTAGTCTAGTTAGTATTTTTCATGTAAACACCCAAAGTTTAATAAACAAAATAGATCAGCTTAATGTTTTTTTGAAAAATAAAAGATACAATATATTATGTTTCTCTGAACATTGGCTCAGAGAAAACGAATTAACAACATTAAAGTTTGATGGGTACTTTTTGTCAACTTTTTTCTGTCGGAAGGTAAGAGAACATGGAGGTGTTGCAATTTTTAGCGATAATAAATTTTCTACACGACCAGTTTGTTTGAATCATATATCATGTGAATATGAGGGTGAATTTTGTGCATTAGAAATTACAGATATTAAAACTATTCTAGTAACAGTGTATAGAACCGGAAATGGGAATTTTAAAATATTTCTAGACCTTTTTGAAAAGTTATTGGTGTTTTGCTCTGCTAATTTTTTGGAAATAATAATAATTGGGGATTTCAACATTGATTTTAAAAAATCTTCTAATGAACTCAGAATTTTCCGTGATCTAATTTCTACTTTTGGCTTAACAATAAATATTAATGAATATACTAGAATAACAACTAGATCAGCAACTTGTTTAGATAACATCTTAACAAACATAAACAGTGGGATAGTTGGTTGTGGAATTGTGGACCCATGTATCTCTGATCATCTTGCTCAATTTATTAACTTAAAAATAAAATCTGAAAAAAATCATAGTGCAATTACATACACAAGACGTATAACGAGTAATGGCATACTGAAGTTGAAACATTCGTTAAATAACGTTGATTGGTCTTTAGCTATTTCTCTCAAAACAGCAACAGAATTAGCTCAATTTATTACTGAAATATATCAAAAGTTAACTGAAATCAATTTTCCATTAAAAAAATTGCGAAGTCAGAATAAAGCTCCAATTTCTTGGTTTGATGATGAATTAAAACTTATGCGAGAAAATCTTTCCACAGTCAAGGTAATTGCTGACGTTACAAAAAATTATAGTGAATATAATAAGTTTAAGAAGCATTATAGATCAACAATATCATTAAAGAAAAAACTAGCTTATGGGTATTTCTTTTCAAATTCTGAAAATATATCTCGTGACAGTTGGAAAGTTATAAACTATCACAGAAATAAAGGTCAAAATAAAAAAGTTAGTCCTAGTACGATCTCATCAAACGATTTCAATAATTACTTTACTTCAGTAGCTAAAAATATTAGAGGTTCTTTCAGTTCTACAAATGAAAATGTAGCTATAGATATTTTGAAAGATGTACACTCTCCTTGCCACTCTTTATTTTTACTACCTGTTACTGATATTGAAATCAGAAATGTTTTGCGTGGCTTGAAAAATTCACATTGTACAGATTTTTATTTTTTAAACAAAAAAATAATTGTCGAAACTATTGATATTGTTATTGACAAATTAGTTTTACTTTATAATAATTGCCTTACTGAGGGGATTTTCCCTGATGTACTAAAAGTAACAAAAGTGTTGCCACTATTCAAAAAAGGGTCTTTAGATGAAATTGGAAATTACCGTCCCATCTCTATCATTCCCATTTTCGGTAAAATTTTTGAAAGCATTCTTAATACTCGTTTGACAGAATATCTAGATAAACACAAAATACTTCACTGTAACCAATATGGCTTTAGAAAAAAGTGCAGCACTACACAAGCTATACAGAAAATTGTGAGAGATATAGTCGACGGCATGGAGGAGGGTCATTTCGTGTCTTTGACATTGTGTGATTTATCCAAAGCTTTTGACTGTGTTTCGCATAAATTAATGTTGGAAAAAATGCATAAATATGGTATAAGGGGAACCACTCTCAATCTATTTAGATCTTATTTAACAAATAGAAAACAGGCAGTTTTTCTTAATAATAGCTATTCTGATTTGAACACGGTCGAATACGGGGTTCCTCAAGGTTCAATACTAGGACCCACTTTGTTTCTTATTTATCTGAACGATCTATTTCACTACACTTTTCCCATAAAATGTGTGTGCTTTGCAGATGATACCACTCTCATAAATACTGACATTAATCATCATAATTTGAAAATTAAAATAGATAGTGATACTCAGAAAGCAAAAAACTGGTTTTTGCATAATGGTCTGAAGCTAAATGAAGACAAAAATCAGAATTTGATGTTTAGTTCTGACCGGAAGTATGTCTTAGGAAATAGTGTTAAACTCTTAGGAATTTTCCTAGATGATAATTTGGACTGGAGTGCTCATACAGACTACTTAAGTTCTAAACTTGCTACAACTATATTTTTGATACGCAACTTAGTTTTTATGATCCCTAAAAGTACCCTTAAAATGATCTACTTTGCACTGTTCCATAGCCATTTAAAGTACGGAATAACTGTTTGGGGTGGCTCTTGTCACGCAGACAGAATTTTTAAGTTACAAAAGAAAGTAGTGAGGATACTTGCTGGAGCAGAGTATAGGGAACACTGTAAACCTTTATTTCAGAAGTTAGGTATTATGTCACTACCTTCACTCTATATATATGAGACGCTGATTGAAATTCATTCCAACAAAAGTAAGTTTAACATAAACTCCAACTTCCATGATCACCATACAAGATCGAGTAATGCTATTAGAGCACAACGTTTTAGGTTGACGAAAAGTATAAAAAACTCAACTGATGTTAGTTTGTACAATTTTTTGCCAGATGAAGTAAAAAGTCTTCATTTACAGTCGTTTAAAAATAAAATAAAATCACACTTTTTAAAACATTGTTTTTACACAAAGACAGAGTACTTAGGTACCGCTTATAATACATTATAATAAGTCCACTAGTTTGGTCAGGGTTTTTTTGCCGATTATGACGATATTTCATGTTTTTAAGTTTATTTCATGTCTTTACGTTTTTACATAGTGTGTTAAATTTTTTGTTAGTACCTGTTTGTATATCTGTTCATTATAATTTATAATATTTATCTTTTAAATTTTGTCAAAATTTTATAATGTAGGTACGTACTCTTTTGACTTGTCAAAAACAAAAGAAATTTTGTATATTTGATGAAATAAATTCTATTCTATTCTATTCTATTCTATTCTATTCTATTCTTTACTCTTGATCGAAATTGATATTTTTTATATACCTGGTATAAAATTAATAAAATTTGATATATGATAGTTGCATCATAAATCCTAGACCATGAAGAGCTTTTTATGAAGAGCTATCGTCTCGTCTCGAGCTAACATTTCTTCGTCAAATTAAAAATAAAGGAGTTATAAATGAAAATGTTATTAGTATCCATAATTTGAGAAAAATCTTAAAATATTTTTTTTTCCATCAGAAAGATGTAATTGCACATATCAGACCATATTTTTTTATTCCAAACAACATTTCATATAGTCGGTTTGTTAAACTCAGACACAACTGGCTAGTGATTTTAGTCAGTAATTTTACCAATTTGTCAAAAAAAAATTACTGAATAGTTAATAATTATTAAATAAGTAGTAATCTTGCCAATTTTGTCAAAATTGGCAAAAAACAAAAAATTACCTACTAAAATCACTAGCTAGTTGTCTGATTTTAGCGAACCGACTATAATAACAATTTTCATTTTATATCAAATGGAACAGTCCATTTATCATTAGGTACTCCCATTAAAGGATAGGCCGTATACTCGTATAAATCTTTTTAACCCTAGAATACGGGACGGTTTTTGCCAAACGTAAATACGGGAATATCGTAAATTTTACTACACTCCATAGAAAAAAGCCTATATTTTTTACTTTGAATTTTTTATTCAGTGGGTATTTGGGTATTTTTAGGAAAATAGGGTACAAATATCTCCTCGGTGTTCTCCGCAAATTGGCTTCTTGCACTCCTTCAATAGTTGGTGGTCATGCGCCTTTTTTTGTCTGGACAGTAGAAACAAGTCTTCCTCATCATTTACTGGGTCATATTCGCATCATCTCCTTTAGTTATGTTGAGGATTTCAGCTATGTTTTGGTGAATATTTCGACGTAAACTTGCGGGGTTGTATCTGTTTATCGCTATGACTATGACTGCTATCGGAGCCATAGGATTCAGTTTCCAAATTTTCTTCTTCATAGTCACTATCAATATCTTCAAACGGATCTAGATCACTCTCTTCCCCGTTCATAATACGTGCCGCTTCCTCCTCCAGTTGTTTTGCGGACAAAAACTTTGTATTTGATATTCTAATAAGGAAAGCTCAAATATTAAATAGTATATTATGTAATGAGAATGAGAAAACAATTTACCTTAATTTTTTGTTACTAAAACACTCAAAATCAAAATACAAACAATAATAGCCAGCTGATTTATTATATGACAAAAACACGGGACTTTCGTAAAATTTACGAACCAGGTGACGAAAAATGGTCTTAGAATTGGAAATTATAACAACCGTCTGCTACATTATCAAGCTCAATAGGTACTAATGTGGAAGGTACTCAATTGGGGAAATCGATAAAATAAACGAGAGTGGACAAAAATGCCCAATGTATTATGGGCGTCGTAAAATTTACGAATGACCCGTACTCTAGGGTTAAATTTGTTAATAAATTATTGCTTTAAAAATATACTCAAATTGTATTTTGGAACATCGTATTTATTTTATATAATAATTACATTCACTATCAAAAATGTCATTGATATTTTATTAATACTTTATTTAAAATTTAGTTTGACATTCACGAAGTGTCAAACTCAAATGTTGTAAATAAGCTATGCTTTGCTTAACCAATTCAGATTAAAAAACTAGCCTACTTACTAGCAATGATTTCAGCTGACGTTTGGTGTGTCGGCAGAAAATAAAAGGATTTTGACCTCACATTTTAGACTTTGAGGTCGATTATCTCGAAGACGGTTAGAGATATCGAAATGCCGTTTTCAGATTTGGATTCAGAAGACAAAACTACATAAGAATCCATCGATAAATCTGCTCTAAGTATTGCAGGAGCGGCAACGCAATAACACACAGACTTTGCGAATTTATAAACGAAAAGTTTTCGTTGAAAATGGAGCTAATGACAAATCAAAATATAACACTGGTGAATATGCCAAACTTACCTCTGGAGTTTATGTCGATCGCATAGCTGTAACGTTAGCCAATATGGCGCTTAAAATGGATATATGTCATAAATGAAAAAAAGACGAGAATTAAAAATTGTCGTTAATGCTAACAAAGGAAATTATAAAACTATGAAGATTTTTGACAGGCTTTATTTTTAATTAATCAAATATACGTTCTAAGTTCTTTATCGGGATTTTTCTCCTGTTTATCATAATCATCAGTTTCTGAATCGACGGATCCTTATTCATAATCACTGTCACATTCAATATTTGGATCAACATCCTTATTGGTTTCCTTGCTTGCATTTCGTTATCCTAATTAATTATACTTGTATCCAAACCATTATCTGCTGCCAAGTTAAAACATATGAGATAGTGGATAAATTATATTTCTTCTTCTACTATACTGCCCTGCTTAGTAAAAACGTCCGATCTACAATTTTCCTTTCTTCGTGATAAGGTAATAAATCCACTACTATTAGACATTTAGCATCTTACTACTTAGTCAGAAAGTCCTTTTCTGCCATCTAAAATCGTACAAAAGCGTAAACTTGTTTGTCATTTCTACAACTAATTGCCACACAAGCCATTGTGCTTAGAATAAACGTCGTATTAACCTTATCACGAAAAAACGAAAATTGTAGATCGTACGTTTTTACTAAGTAGGGCAGTATAGCATTTGTTGGTTCATCAAAGATAATAATAGCATTGCTAAAAGCTTCTGTAATATAAACATCATAAAGGTTATAAGATTCTAAGGGGAACATAGTTTTTGGAACTTTTTGTATTAGTTATATAGTTATAAAGTATACAGTTAGGAACTTTTTGTATTATAGCCAATACAATTATTGTTGTACGGTTTAAATTCTCTAATTTATTATTATTTTTCTTTGGTAACGACATTATTTTCTTACTACTTCTGCTATTCATCTGCAACAAAAAAATGGCGTAAACGCCAAAAATCGATCGCCGATTTTAGCCGATTTCTAAAAACAATTTGAACTGTGCTGTAATACATAAAAAGAATCGTTCAACACACTAGTACGAAGTTACAATAGAAAATTTTAAAATAATCTTTTTACGTGCGCAATTTTTAAATTTGAAACCTGCATAAGAATACCATGGAGGGATGGCACTTATGTAAATATTTGGTTTTGGCACAAACGCCCCGTAAGTTTATAAAGAAATTCGGTGTGTTTACCCTTTAAAAATCGATACAAATTGAAAATATAGCAGAGGTAAGTAAAATCATGTTCCTGTTGTATAAAAATTGTAATAATACATACCTTTACTATAGTCCGTCCCACGTTGACTTTACAGCATAGGGAAGATAGGCAATGCAGTCCTAACAAAATAACAAAATAGTTATGATAGTTTTTAGCGCGGTGATGCCGATTTTATCAAAAAGAATTTGTAATCGAACATTAGATCGATTAATTTAAAACTGTTTTAGGCAGACAATCTAAAATTTTAGGATTCGTATGTGTTTAAGTTTATTTGATATACTATAGTTATTACGCATATGATTCCTAAAATTATAGATTGCCTTTCTAAACCAGTTCTAATTTAATCTCTCTAATGTTCGATTACAAATTCTTTTTGATAAAATCGGCATTACCGCGGTAAAAGCTCTTATAAGGACTGCATTGTCTATGTTCCCTATACTGTAAAGTCAAGGTGGGACGGACTATAGTAATACTGGACCGAACTATACATAATGTTTCTCTTGTTATGTCAATTGCCACTGGCGCTTGGCGGTTATGTCAATCGGTGTCCACACACGTGACCAAATTGGCGTTTATAAAAAGTTTAAACCAATAGTACAATTAATGTACTTAGTTTGTGGTTATGCCGCATTGACTGTCTGATGAGGATATTAAAATCCTATTTTTTGGTGCAGCTAACTAAAAGTGGCCATTTTGGCGTTTAGGCCGTTTTGGCTTGGCAGCGTCGCGTCGATATATGGTATTGTTTTCAACTTTGAGTCCCTTTTTTGGATGTAGCTGGATTGCTTATATTGTTTTGTTGTTTCCTTTCTTATAACTTCCTTGTTTATAAAAAATTACAATCGGTAGTCATTTTTTGTTAAAACCTTTGTTAGCAGGTTTTTTTTCTTGAAATGCCTTTTCATTGTAACATGTATTATGGTCTGTCATATAATTCCTTTTTTGATGTCCACATTGTGATTGGAGTGGAAATTTAAACACCTGTTGGTGTGGGTTGGCTTTCTGTAAACTTTGATTGCATATTCTGTAACTTTTTTGGTAATCAGCACACCCAGGATAGGAAGTGACTGGTTTTCCTGTTTTGCCATGGTGAATGTGATTGACTCTTCTTGATTGTTGATTTCAGTCAGAAATTTATCCAATGCTTCTGGTTCGTGAAGCCAAACGGCAAACACATCATCTACATAAATATCTCCACCATACTGTGGTTTGTTTGTTTGTTTGTATTAGTTATATCCATCTTGTGGCAGAACCGTCGCAACACCTATACTCTCACCTTATAACTTTATACACTGAGTCTATATACTCTTCTACTTTAAATACTTCTGAGTGAGCTGGGTGTTGGTACAGTTTTGTTGAACCTTTCATTGAAACAGAAAACTGTGATTTATATATTTTATAGGTTACATTTACATAACTTGACTGTGATAGCTAGTTCTGAATGACTTTTTAAATGTATTTTATATGGAGCTACCTTAATATGTTTTGTCCTGATTGAATCTTTTTCTTAAACTGTCCTACTTCTTTTTAAACTTTGATTGGTCTCGTCCACCTCAGTAATTACTTATCAAATATTAACCGTTATTGCTATTCATCATTGTTTTTAGACATTTCCTAGTCGTTTTAATCCCCTTCACATTCAAGATTCTCATATTTATTTTTCCTCTGTTCATTCACCTTACAAATTAAATCTGACGTTTAATCTTCTTCTTTTTTCTTTTCCTAGTCTGTGGGGTCTTCTAGTTACAAAGTTTACCACCTAACGACAAATTCATCCTAGAGTACTACATGTCATCGGTCATCACTGACAGTAATTTGACATTTCACCGGAAAGTTCCTTACACCTGATCTGTTCACAAGATGGTTCCTCCCAACGTGGGAGTCTTAAAATTTTTTTTTTAATTTTTACATTTAAATTTAACTAAATGTTAATACAACATATAAAAAACTTTAATAATGAAGTCAATAGAACCATCAAAATGTAATCTAGTAGATTCTTCCTCCTTCCTGGTCTGGTAAGTTCCTTTACTGAGGTGGGCGCTATCACCACATGCTTAAAATTTCCATTTTACATTGTAGGTCAGTTTTGTCTTTGCTCCTGTATTTTTAAGCTGATGATGGCTCTTGAAGAGCCGAAACGCGTCCTTATATGACCATTTTATTAATACATACATTTTGTGGTACTTTTTTGAGTTTTGTACTTCCTTGTAATAGTTATGTTTTTGTTATGACTATATTAGCCAATAATGGAGATAAGGATGAGCCGATGGCTAATCCGAAGTTTTGCTCATAGAAACCATTAATGAGTTGGAAGTAGGTATTGTCTGTGCATAGAAGAAATAAAGCATAATAAAGAAGAATATCTGTAAAAAGTAGAAACGTTAAGTATTTTTAGGTAAAATATACAATTGTCATTACAACCTAACTGTGGCTAATCACATGTAAACATAACATTTAATCTCCTGTTCAAATATATTTATTATGTATATCGATCAGTATATCCTACAAAACATACTTGCGTTCGCAACGTACTAAGGCAATCTCGTAACTTCGAGATTTGGGTGATTTGTTCCCGTTATATTGGTATACGTGTTAGACGGCATGTAAAATTGCATGCCATTCCAAGTAGCAGTTAATAGTAGGCATTTGTTTAAAGCGATTGAAATGCGCGTGATAGTATGGTGAAACAATTTTTCTAAAAACGAAAGTTTAACACCAAATTGAAATCCTTACGGCTTGTACTATTAATGAAAATAGATTTATCAGAAAAATAATATCGATATACATACATTCAAAAACTTATTTCCAAAGTGTCTTAAATCCAAAATTTCGATTTATCGATATTTTTGTTTTATTAAAAAAGTTAGTAGGTGTTAAAAATAAATTTCTTCAGGTAAGGAATAAAGAGTTACGCGCCAAAACAAGTTATTTACCATTGGAAAGTACCTTTGAAAATTTCATTTATTTTCAAAACATCCTATCTCCCTAATGAACACAGAAGGCACCTCATCGTGGCTGTTTCCTCGTTTTCTTCTGTTTGATCCGTATAGTAAGCGACAAAAATCTTTGTCACAAACGTGCATAGTTTTGTGTTTATTTGTATGAATAATGATAATGGCTAGTTTTGAAGAAGATGTGTCTCATACGGGTCGTAAGGTAAGAAAAAGATCACGAATACCTACACAGTATTTAGTTGCAACGAAAAGCTTATTTGTAGAAATAATGGTGGAAGTTGTCAGGGTAACTTAATTACTTCTAAAGCTTGTTCATACAATATTTTACAGTCATGCAAGTAAAGTAAAACAAGATCAATTTATCACCAGTACCATACAACTACAACAATCACAACGTGTTAGAGGAACATTAAGTGAAAAGAACTGAAAATCATTGATATTCTACTTTGTTCAGAAATAAGACAGTAGAAATATAAACGTGTGGTCTATTAGTTTCTGCAGCATTTTCAAAATATCGAACAAACGTGTTCAATGCCTTGCTGTGTATTACTTATGAAATGGTCATCCGCACAAGAAAGAACAGTAGGCCAACTCACTTATATTTCGTATTAACAACATATACAATTTTAAATGAAGTAAAAACAGACGTACTCGCAATCATTTATTGTTTAACTTCCGACGACCGGTTTCGCTCTCTACAATATGCAGAGCATCATAAAGTCAACGGTTACAAGTGTGTAACCGTTACAAGTGTGGTTGCTAATAATTGTGTGTGTGTGTGTGTGTGTGTGTGTGTGTGTGTGTGTGTGTGTGTGTGTGTGTGTGTGTGTGTGTGTGTGTGTGTGTGTCTGTTTCTGTGTCTGTGTCTGTGTCTGTGTCTGTGTCTGTGTCTGTGTCTGTGTCTGTGTCTGTGTCTGTGTCTGTGTCTGTGTCTGTGTCTGTGTCTGTGTCTGTGTCTGTGTCTGTGTCTGTGTCTGTGTCTGTGTCTGTGTCTGTGTCTGTGTCTGTGTCTGTGTCTGTGTCTGTGTCTGTGTCTGTGTCTGTGTCTGTGTCTGTGTCTGTGTCTGTGTCTGTGTCTGTGTCTGTGTCTGTGTCTGTGTCTGTGTCTGTGTCTGTGTCTTTGTCTGTGTCTGTGTCTGTGTCTGTGTCTGTGTCTGTGTCTGTGTCTGTGTGTGTGTGTGTGTGTGTGTGTGTGTGTGTGTGTGTCTGTGTCTGTGTCTGTGTCTGTGTCTGTGTCTGTGAAAGAAGTACGAAAGATTTTAGTAGTTGAACTATTGGTACATAAAAAGCGATTCTTTAAAGTAATCAATGATCCTATCTTGTTTTATATTTAATATGATGCAAAATAACCTTTGCCTCTTACTTCGTACTGACTTAGGTGAAGCATTTTATTCCTGTCAACTTTCGCAGTGCTATCTGGCTGTTGTAAACTATTCAGGCAGGATTTGCTCTGTTGATAATAAAATTGCATAGTATTTTATTTTTTCTTAATGTAAAATAAATATCAGTTAATTTCATATTTTATTTGTCCCATCCAAACTCATTTTTCAATTTGAATTTAAGAGAAGACCAACAACTGAATAATTGAGCTAGGCGAATCCTTAAAAAATTGGCTTCCATAGTTACAATTTTATTGCTACACATTAACTCCAATTTTCTGTGGTAGTTCGAATGTTACAACCAGAGCACTAATTAATATTTATACGACGAGAATTTGGCCGAAGTACTAATCTGATAGATGGTCGTGAAAGTTTAAACTGAAGTGGATTATAGTCTTGTGTTTGTAGTTATATCATTATTTTAGCTTTGAAAGACACGAAGAGACAGTTCCTTATTTAACACGACTTTTTATTTATAAAATGAAAATCAAAAGTTTTTATATTGCTGGAAACAATGATAAACGATTTTGGTAAAAATTTTTTTAATACTTCGAGTATAGCTTATACTCGGAATTTGCTTAATTTTGTATTCGTATTTTGTAATTAATTTGGTCCACTCTGGAGGGCTTCTCAATTGAGCTTCATTAATTAGATTTTTTGAATATAACGGTCCTTGTTTAAATTTTAAAACGTGAAGATACCTTGATGTATGTAGAATTTCATAACAAGCTGGAAATAGCGATATCATCAGATGAGTAATTTGTTTTTTAATTTAGATTTCTGTATAATAATCGACAATTGAAAGCTAAAGTGGTATTTTTTATAAGATTATTGGATATTATCCTCTTATCTACTCCAATTCTTTCTTCTATTTTAGAGTCGTATTTGAATGATATTATCATTCTTTTATAAATATTTTTGGGATTTTGAAATATTTGTTTAAATTTAAACAAAAATTCTTATGTTAAATAATTTCTATGGAATTAAAATCAAACAAAAATTATAGAAATTTATACACTTTTCCAAGAAATTAACGCACCACTTTAAAAAATTGGTCATTTTTGCTCTCTTGAATTTCCTAAACATGTTGTCCGATTTAAGTGATTTTTTTAATATGTTATAGGCTTATTCTTTAGCAATATCGCTGTAATAATACTGTCGTTAGACAGATAAACTGTCATTGTATACTGGGGGTACCAATCAAGCTGTAATTTTTTCTGAAAGTTGTGTCACCCTGTGGAATATTCTAGCATTTATAAAATACTGAAAATACAACCCAACTATAGCCTCATGTTTTCTTAACATTCTGTGTTTTAATTCATTCGCTTGTGTTGGATAATAAAAGGATTAATTTCTACATGAAGAAATAATGCTTTACAAACGTATGTCCGCAAATTCTTTGTCCAAAAATGCATAATAACTACCTCTTTAAACACACCCAATTCCATTTGCATACCTCAACCAGTTTTAGAGCAATAAATAAATCTTCGGTTTGTAAGAAAAATTTTAACACGCCCTATCTTGGAAACGAAGTATGTGCGGACATAAGTTTATAAAGCAAACTGTCATAATTTTTTCATGCAGAATTACCCTTTAAACTTTTCCATACTTATTTAAAACACCCTATATTGATAAAAAACAAGGCTAGTTGTTAAAGTACCTAACTTTTTTATTATCCAAAATAAGGGAATGAATCTAAAAACAGAATGTTAATAAAACATGAGGCTATTATTAAGTTGTGATTTAATTTTAGTAATTTATAAATGCTAGAATATTCCACCGGGTGTGCCGAACTTTGAGAAAAAAACACAGTTTGATTGGTATACCCGGTATACAATGAAAAGTTACCTGTTTAGCAACAATATTATTACAGCGATATTGTTAAAAAATAAGGATATGTATAAAATATTAAAAAAATCACTTAAATCGGACAACAGGTTTAGGAAATTCGAGATATTAAAAATTACCAGTTTTTAAAGTGATTCGTTAATTTCTTGGAGAAGTGTAACTATGTCAAACTACTACAATCCTACAGGGTGTGAATATTGCTACGAAATTAATAAGAAAACGTAATTATCTTTTAACCTACCCCGTATAATGTTCCAAAACATTATATTTTAAGAAAGAAGAAATCGAAGAGAATCCAAAAATGTCAAATTATACAGGGTGTCCCATTTAAAAAAAAAACGAAGTTATAAGCAACTTCCGGTATAACCTGAAGTACCAAGTAGATGAAAATATTTTCATTACATAGATCAGTCTTCAAAACCCCATTATTCCAATTTTCATAATTCAGTTACCTTTAGTTCTCGAGATATTTCTAATAGGCCCTTTATCTGCCTCACCCTATATATACAGCGTGTCTACTTAAGTTGGAAACATATGGGAAACTTTTTTGTTATTCATTTTACGAAAAAAAGTTATTCTTTATAAAAAGTTCTGCATGCTCTAAAACTTAAGATTCAATCATCAGATATCAAATTTTGTCAATATTATACGAGGTATGTCAAAAAATATGAACTTCGTACAAGAGTAAAGTACCTTTATTTCTCTCAATATCGAAAATTCTTATTATGAAAAGTTGTTTGGAAATAAAAACTAAGATCAAATATGCAATTACATGCTTCTAATTAGAAAAAAATATTTTCCAAATTTTTCTCAAATTTATTGAAACCTACTTCGTTTTTATTTATTACACATACGATAACTCTTTTATTATTACCTTTACGAAAAAACGGTATTCCTTATAAAAAGCTCTGTATGTCCTAAGACCGAAGATGCAACCATCAGATATCACCTTTTATTAATTTTATACGAGGTATGTCAAAAAATATGAATTTCACTCAAGAGTAAAGTACCTTTATTTTTCACAATATTGAAAACGGTTATTAAAAAAGTTGTTTAGAATTAAAAACTATGTTTCAATATGCAATTACATCCTTCTAATTGAAATATTGTGAAATAAAAATGTACTATAACCTTAAGCGAATTTCATATTTTTTGACACACCTCGTATAAAATAAATAAAAGTTGATATATCATGATTGTGTCTTAGCTTTTAGACCATGCAAAGCTATTTATGAAGAATAACTTTTTTTCGTAAAATGAATAATAAACGAGTTATCATATTTGTAATAATTAAAAAACGATGTTGGGTATCCATAAATTTGAGAATTTTTTTTTTCAATTAGAAGCATGTAATTGCATATTTGATCTTAGTTTTTAATTCCAAACAACTTTTTATCCTAAGAATTTTCGATATTGAGAGAAATAAAGGTACTTTACCCTTGACCGAAATTCATATTTTTTTACATACCTCGTATAATATTGAGAAAATTTGATATCTGATGATTGAACCTTAGGTTTTGGGGTATGCAGAACTTTTTATAAAGAATATCTTTTTTTCGTAAAATTAATAGTAAAAAAGTTTCCCATATGTTTCCAACTTAAGTAGACACGCTGTATATATATATATATATATATATATATATATATATATATATATATATATATATATATATATATATATACAGGGTGGTTCATCTTATTCGCCTCGGTCTCTGTACAGAAAACCATTTGATATTTTTAAAAAATTTCTTTACAGAAATATACAGGGCCTTTAATACTACACCCTAAAAATAATGTGAATTATACAGGGTGTTCCAAAAAAGAGTGGTATATCAAAGTTATATTTTTTCTTATGGAATGCCCTATATCTGATGACATTATTGAATTGACCTTAAAAAATAAGCTATACTTTCATAAGGGTTTCCTATACCTAAATACAGGGTGTTTTGATTTATTTCGATTTTTATAAAAATGTAAGGTTTTAGAAAAAAATAAATATCTACGAATCTAAGAAGCAGTAACAAATTCTTTCTTGGATCTTAATAATAGACTATTTAGCATACTTAAACAGATGCTTATTGCAACAAAATTTCTTACAGGGTGGTCAAAATATGATATTGTTCTATTAACAAATTCAAGCTGTAATAACTTACTTATTTTAAATAGAACACCCTGTATCTTACTAGTCTATCGCGTAGAAAATTTACTTAGCTTTCAATTTGTACTAGGGTTTCCTATACCTATCTTTTTACAGGGTGGTAAAAATATTAAATTGTTCTATTAACAAATTCAAGCTGTAATAACTTACTTATTTTAAATTGAACACCCTGTATCTTACTAGTCTATCGAGTAGAAAATTTACTTAGCTTTCAATTCTTATTAGGGTTTCCTATACCTATCTCCCTTCATTTTTTAAATATTTAAAGATTTCCTAATTTGTAAGCTTTAAAAATTAGAATTAATTACCTATGTCGTGGTTATGTGCAACACATCACCAACACCGGAAATATACTTAAATATCTTAGTCAAGATAGTTTCATTAATAAAATTCACATTTTTATCATTTAATCACACAGAGTGTTCTTATTTTAAATGACATACTCGATATTATATTCTTTATAATGGAAGATATTTAAAATCTCTTCAATTCCATGTTAACATTCTCAATACACATGTTATTCTGTAGATATAAATTCCCATGTTATTCTGTAAATACCCATTTTTACATATTTTTGTACAATAGGCTCGTTTTCGTCAAAGTAGCCATTGCATTTAATTGTTTGTAATTGCGATTTAAAGATTCAAACAAAAAGTGGCGTTCTTAAATTTACTTAATAACCGTTGGGTTAAGATATGGAAAATACTTATACGGAATGAAATATAATTTAAATATCTTCCAGAATACGGCATCTAATATAGGGTATGCAGTTTAAAATAAACGTATTATTCAATTTCACATGTAGGCCAAAATCAACTAAAATAATACAACACTCTGTGTGACTACATGATAACACTGAAAATTTCATTAACGACAGTATCTTGTCTAAGTATATTGCCGGTGTTGGTGATGTGTTGTACATAAACACGACATAGGTACTTATGTAATTCTAATTTTTAAAGCTTACAAATTAGGAAATCTTTAAATATTTAAAAAATGAAGGGATATAGGTATAGGAAACCCTAATAAGAATTGAAAGCTAAGTAAATTTTCTACTCGATAGACTAGTAAGATACAGGGTGTTCCATTTAAAATAAGTAAGTTTTTACAGCTTGAATTTGTTAATAGAACAATCTAATATTTTGACCGCCCTGTAAAAAGATAGGTATAGGAAACCCTAGTACAAATTGAAAGCTAAGTAAATTTTCTACGCAATAGACTAGTAAGATACAGGGTGTTCTATTTAAAATAAGTAAGTTATTACAGCTTGAATTTGTTAATATAACAATCTCATATTTTGACCACCCTGTAAGAAATTTTGTTGCAATAAGCATCTGTTTAGGTATGCTAAATAGTCTTTTATTAAGATCCAAGAAAGAATTTGTTACTGCTTCTTAGATTGGTAGATATTTATTTTTTTCTAAAACCTTACATTTTTATAAAAATCGAAATAAATCAAAACACCCTGTATTTAGGTATAGGGAAGCCTTATGAAAGTATAGCTTATTTTTTAAGGTCAATTCAATAATGTCATCAGATATAGGGCATTCCATAAGAGAAAATATAACTTTGATATACCACTCTTTTTTGGAACACCCTGTATAATTCACATTATTTTTAGGTTGTAGTATTAAAGGCCCTGCATATTTTTGTGAAGAAATTTTTTTAAAATATCAAGTGGTTTTCCGTACAGAGACCGAGGCGAATAAGATGAACCACCCTGTATATATATATATATATATATATATATATATATATATATATATATAAATTTTGAATCGTATTATTAAACTGTAACGTCAAATTGCATCAACCCCCACGCTACGTTATTAATAAATTTCCCCACTCAAACAGTTATTAGTTTTGGTTTCCCTAATCACTTTCTCCTGTAACAACCCTTAACGACCAACCGTTGGTGGAGGTCAAATAAATTAATTTGTGCTTATTAAAGTTCCTAATTAAATTATTTCTGCAGTAATTTCTACTTAGTTGTAGTATTTAATGATGTATAGTGAGGCCTTAACCCTTTTGTGGTAACGGAATCTATTAAAGTGACTGCAAACCGAATGTGAGCACGACGGACGGGTAAAAATTTTCATTAAAAGGCCATCTCCTAAATTACCGACACTCTTCCGATACCAAACTCAAAAAGGTCATTATGACACTGGCGGCATTTCTGACCGGCCATTGTCCAGTGAAAACGGCCAAAATTTTCGAATGAAAGAATTTATTTGGTAAATTTATGTACTCACGAAGGAACGATGAAAAAACTCGACTAATATTGACTAAAGAAATTTTAAAATTTAATTTGAATTCAACAAAATTTTATTTAAGTATTGAACATAAATAATTTAAAAGACTACTATTTTAACTATCGAATTAATCAGAGACAACATTTCAAATTTCAGATAATGTTTCATTCAAAGATTAAGGATTTAAAAAAATTAGAACGTAGCACTTGCGGAGTGCTGATAGAAGTGAATACTTCTTATAGTAGATTCGATTATATTCGGTTCGATTCAATTCGATTCCATTCGCATAGTGCGCAATAGGGAATTTGAGCAGCTCCAGGTAATATTAGAAGTCAAAATCGAAGGTAAAAGGGGTACAGGAAGAAAGAAAAAATCCTGCCTCTTAAAAGAATGACCTAATTTATCAAGCCCAGAAGAGAGAGAAATTTGCCATATTGATCGCTACCCTCAGTAGAGAAGGCACTTAGGAGGAGGATACCCAATTTTATATACATGTATATAATATAATAAATATTATCCTCGTGATTTTTCCCGTTAATATTAGGATTAACAATATGAACCTCTGACATCTAATAAACTAAGTAAATATAAAGTTGCATAAATTTTTTATTTTTTTTATTAATAAAGTAACCAAATATATTTTTTTAATTTGTCAATGTGTAAATTTGATTCGTCAACGATACATGGAAGAGTCCATTTATTATTATTTCCGTTAAAGGGGATGCCTTTATATAAAAGTGTACAAAACTTCTTAAAGTTGTTAATAAATTATTCTAACAATAAAACACTGAAAACTAAGTGACTACAACTGTTTCGGCAGAGTGCCTTTCTCAAGTGATATAGTTTACAATGTGTTTGCCTTTTTAAGTCTTTAACTGAAGAAGTTGAGCAGTGGGGAGCTGTTTGTCTCGAGTTGGTCATTCAGAATTATATCTGTATTTTTCAATTTATTAATTTCCATATATTCTAAAAAAGACAGCTGAAGGCCTTTATTTTGGATATGCAGAATTTGAAACTCTTCATTGAAAGAATGATTATGATCTAGATCTAGAAGGTGAAGTGCGTATGTAGAAGTGTCTTGCGGATAATATATGTAGAATTTGATATCCTAGATTCTAACGTAAGAACTGAAGTAGATAATATAATTGAAAAAAAATTTAATACACAGTGTAAAAAACTAAATAATCTAATTTACAATAGTAAAAACTCAATACTCATTATACAAAAAAATTTTCAAATCATAGTTTTTTTAATAGATTTATAAACTTAGCAGATACTAAATTAAATAACAGTGAGATAGAACTTTTAGAGAAAGGATTCAAACACAACTTGCCTCAACATAATAATCAAAAAATTTTGAATATTTAGGTGTAGAATGTGAAGTAGCGTTAAACAAAACTGCCAAGAACATAGAAAAAAGCATTATTGCAAAATCTATTACCGATGTAGGTAGTGAAACTAATAATTCCTGTTAAAAAGAAAACTAAATAGCCGTTTCAATCAAAAATAAATCAATAAAACATGACATAATAATTACAAAAGCAGACAAAGGTAACACTACTATTGCTATCGATAAAAGAGACTATAATAACAAAACAATAGAATTTTTAAATAACCAAAATAGTATAACACTAAACAAAGCCCCACAGAAAAATACCGAAAACAAATTAAACTAGCCATTGAAAATTCAAAATCAATACTAAATCCAACAGAACAGAAATACCTTAATATTATGAACCCACAACCTCCTAAATTATATTTTTTTATTAAACTACACAAACCTCACCACCCAATAAGGCCTGTAGTTTCTTTTTCTACAGCTCCGTCATATAAACTTTCAAAAAAACTGACAGATATTATAACAGGATACACTAAATTTTCACCTAAATTCACCGTAAAAAATACACTAGAACTAGTTAATACAACATTTTCAATTACCCAACAACTAGTAGTGTTCCTCCTACAGAAACTTTTGTTTTAGTTAAAAATATTTTAGACGATAATGGTACAAATCTGATCATTGCATCTGAAATTTTACAACTTCTTGAAATTTGCATAAATCAAGACTATTTTGAATTCAATAATCAAATATACACAAACAACAGTGCAGGACTTATTATGGGTAATCCTCTAAGCCCATTGCTATCAGATATATTTATGAACCAACTTGAAACAACAATTTCTAAACATCCCGTATTTAAACAGTTCTTATATTGGTGGAGATACGTGGATGATGTACTAGTATGCTTTACAGGAACTAACAGACAACTTGACCAATTTCTATCATACTCGTACATTAATTCACTTCATAGTAATATTGAGTTTACAATAGAAACAGAACAGAATAATTCCATAAACTTTCTAGATGTAACGATTACCAGACTACACAACAAACATGAGTTCTCCGTATATCATAAACCTACCCATACTGACACAACCATACACAATTCATCATCCCATCCTACACAACACAAATTAGCAGCCTACCATAGCATGATACATAGACTGACAGAAATTCCCATGACAAAAAATAACTTCCAGATAGAACTAAACATCATTAAACAAATAGCAGTAAACAATGGCTATAACGAACAAACAGTTAACAAAATTTTAAACCAAAAACTCCATAAGAAAGCCCTGAAATTAGTGTATCCACCACCACAGAAATAACCCAGTTCCTTCTGCTCTCTCACATGTACTGGCAAGATAACAACAAAAATAGCCAGATACATAAAAAAGAAAGGAATAACACCAGCCTTCAGAACTAACAACAATTTAAGTAAATATATTAAGAAAAATAAAAGCCGAAAGAGAAAGCCACTACAGAGTGGTGTGTACAAACTAACTTGTGGTGACTGTCCGAAAACTTACATCGGTCAAACTGGCAGAACCTTTGACAAACGGATAGCAAAACACAAAATGGCTTTCAACAATAGAAAAACAGACACTTCTACATACGCACTTCACCTTCTAGATCATAATCATTGTTTCAATGAAGAGTTTCAAATTCTGCATATCCAAAATAAAGGCCGTAAGCTATCTTTTTTAGAATCTATGAAAATTAATAAACTGAAAAATACAGATATAATTCTGAATGACCAACTCGAGACAAACAGCTCCCCACTCCTCAACCTCTTCAGTTAAAGACTTAAAAAGGCAAACACATTGTAAACTATATCACTTGAGAAAGGCACTATGCCGAAACAGCTGTAGTCACTTAGTTGTAATAAGTTTTGTGGAAGTATACAAAACTCACGTTTTTAGTGTTTTATTGTTAGATAAAATGAACTTCCATCAAGTAACGGTCGAATCCATCAATTAATAAATTATTCCTTTCGAACTATACTCAAATTAGAAAAAAGACTAAGTTCTCACTCTAGTGGCATATAAAACAAGGTAATGTTACACTATATCCCACTAGACTGAAAAAATTACGTTGTTTTATATGCCATCAGAGTGAAAACTTAGTCTTTTGCTAGCAGTTGCCGCTAGGACATCTATGCCATTTCGTTCGTTGCAATCCTTGACTGCACGCAGGGGTTTGTTTTGGTTGGATCAGAGAGAGCAGCATATGTGCCTTCTGAGGAGAGACTAATAAGTTTCGAAACCGGCAGAGGTGCTTGCTGCACTCTCTGATTGGACTAGAATATGATGCGGCTGTATTTTCGTTTTGCAACGAAATTGAAAATGGCTATTCATTTTTGATATACTCAAATTGTAATTTAAACATCTTATTTATTTTATATAATATTTAAATTCACTATCAAATGTCATTTATATTTTATTAATACCTAATTTGAAACAAACTTTAAAAATATTGAACTCAATATATTATCTATATACAAACCTCCTAAATGTAAAAGTACAGTATGTGATTGGGCAAATATATTTTCACAGGTCAGTGGTTCAGTAGTTATAGGTGGAGATTTCAATGCGCATCATACGATTTGGGACTCTAATTATAAGGATGCAACTGGAATACAACTTATTAAAACTGCAGTTGATTAAATTTTACAGTAATTAATAATGGAGAACCTACCATTTTAACTAAACCAGATCAAAATAAATCAGCTATTGATGTTACTTTCGTACAGCTGATCTAGTCAATAAAATTGATTGGTATATACATACAGGCACCTTGGGATCGAATCATTTTATGATCTATATGGAAATTACCGGCATTCATTTACCTGAAGAAGTTATTTCTAAAATAAATGTAATACAAGAAAAGCTAATTTGTCCATGCAAGAAATTTCAGCAGAGCAATTTTTCAATAACTATTACCAAATGGAAAATACGTCGGACAAATATAAGTTTTTAATTGATTTTATAAATTATGCAGCTCAACTATCAATTCCACAATATAAAGCTTATAAAAACAAAATCAGAAATTCTCCGCCGTGGTGGAATACAAATTGTGATAACATTATCAAGGAAAGAAAAGAAGCACTTTCAAATTATAAGCAAAACCGTAACTTTGAAAATTACTTAAAATGCCAAGAGAGCATGGCTAAAAGTAAAAAAAAGCCAATAAAGAAAGTTAAAAAAAATTTGTCTCAAACTTAAAAAAAAACACTCCTTCCTCAGCATTATGGAATCAAGCTAGAAAGATCAATAGAAAACCAATCACTAATCCAACATGTCTTAACGATACATTAGTAGAAGAAATTTTTGATCAAGTTGCTTCTCCATCAGTCCAATTACGAAAAGGCTACAGCTATGCTTCAAATGAACAAAACCATTTTTTGCTAGAACCGTTCAACATTACAGAATTAGAATATGCGCTTAAAAATCGGAATAACACAAGTCCAGGTTTGGATAATATTAAATATCCCATGATACAACACCTTCCAAAAATAGCTAAACTCTTGCTGTTGGAAATATTCAATGAGATGGCCAAAAATGGGAGTTTAGTTCCTCAATTTCAAGATGTCATTATTATACCAATACTGAAACCAGGTAAAAATCGCAACGTGGCACAATCATATAGACCTATATCTTTTATGTCATGCCTTCTTAAAACAGTCGAACGAATGATAAAACAGAGATTGGAATGGTGGTTAGAAAAAAAGAAATTACTTCCCAACCTTCAATTTGGGCACAGAAAAGGAAGAAGTACTTTAGACGCCCTTTCAATATTAGTGGTAGATATACAAAACACATTTACAGACAACAATTATTTACCTGCAATATGTATGGACATAGAGGGTGCATATGATAGAGTCTGTCTAGATATTTTAGTTGAAAAATTATTCAAAAATTTCCAAATATCAGCCCAACTAGCAGGAAAAATATATAATTTTTACTCATGTAGAAAGATATATCTTAGAGCACGCAACAGTAGTCTCATAGGTCCACGATACAATAACTTGGGGCTGCCTCAAGGATCAGTGTTGAGCCCTTTGTTGTTTAATCTGTACACTGCTGATCTACATAATAGCCACATCGAAAACTGCACTTTGAAGGTTATACAATATGCTGACGATTTCCTTGTATATTTTTTTTCAAAAAAAATATGATAATTGTATACAACCATTAGGTAAAATGCACAACTTGTCAAACAATTGGTTCCAACAAAACGGATTTGAAATTTCCACAAACAAATCGAGTGTTTGCATTTTTACACGACACAACTTACCAAATATTGATAAATTACAATTAAGCAATCATGAGTATAGTTTCCAAACTTCTATCAAATATTTGGGGATGATACTTGACTGAAAACTAACATGGAAATCACGTATTGAGTTTATGCTAAACAAATGTAATCAAGGAATAAATTTTTTAAAAGCAATTTCAAAAACGTGGTGGGGAGCAGATGTTGAAACATCATTACTTTTCTACAAAGCTTATATACGATCAATCATAGATTATGGTTGTGTACTCTATGGCTCTGCATTTGATCGGGTCCTAAGCAGAATTGACGTAACACACAAAATACAGTTCTGAGGATTTGTTTAGGTTCTATGAAATCAACCCCAATTAATGCGTTACATGTCGAAGCTTTAGAAATGCCACTGAAATATAGAAGAGAGCATCTAAGTAAAAAATTTATTATGAAATTACAACATAAAGATCCTCCCCTTCATATAAAAATAAGCAAATTGAATGAAGCTGATTTGACGAATAAATATTGGAAACACAAGAATTCACCTCCACTTTGTGAAGCTTTTTGCAGTATGTCAAACTTTGATGTTAGTTCAAATCCAGACGAAATCTTAGAATTTGAAGATTTTCCGTCTTTATTACATTTTTTAAAAGTAATCATGCCAAGTTATCATGAAAATGCAACTATCAGTCATAACATCTTAATAAGTATCTTGGACGTTTTTTCGGAGTCTAATTATCTACACAGATGCGTCGAAGTCAACGTTTGGTACGGGATGTGCCTTTTATGTTCCATCAAACAATACAGAAAAATGTATAAAATAAATATTGCTTTCTCAATATTCAGCGCTGAAGAGATTGCAATTTATGAAGCTTTATTTTATTTTATGAATACAGAAAATAAGTCTACAGTAATTGTTGCTGACTCACTTTCCGTACTGACAGCTATTCAGACAATAATATTCCCAAGTCATAATTTAAACAACTGTCCCTTCCAAATTAAAAAAATACTTTATAAAATCTATAAAAAACGAAGAGAAGTGCATTCTCTATTTAAAGCACACATAGGTATCACCTGTAATGAACATGTTGATTTATTAGCAAAAAAAGCCATCACACATGGATCGTTAACCGAACATAAACCTTCTAATCCAGATATATGTGCAATTGTTAAAAATTAAGTTAACGAACAATGGAGACGAACATGGAACGAATCTAGCAAACATAGTTCCTCTCAATATGCGATGATTAGTACACATTAGATACACTAAAGTGCCTACTGAGTACTGGTTTAAAAATTATTCCGTTCCCCGCAGATATATAACTTCCATTATTAGAATAAAATTTGGGCACGCCTATTATCCTTTTCATTTTTGACGAAAATTAACATTTTATCTTCAAATCCATGTCTAGACTGTCAAAAAGAGGGAAACCTAAATCATATATTTTTTGAGTGCTCAAAGTATACTCAACAAACTAATAAACTAATTGAAAATTTATTAAAATATAATATATTTCCACCTTATAATTTATGTTACGTACTTTCTCTAAATAGGAAACAAATATAAATATGACTGTTTAATGGAATTTATTTGTAAAAGTAAAATCAACCTTTAAGCATTATCCACAAATGATTCTTTACCTTTGTTTTATCCCATATGTATGTACCTCCTATCCGCGACCTAGTCTACTTATCGTCTAAACCAGTTACCTTTCGTAAAAGTTACCTTTCGTCTAAACGAAATGTCTTGAAGGGTCCATAGACGAGAAGAAGCAAGTGACCCTGTCTTATTCCTACCTTAACTCCTGAATACAATAATTGCAATATTAACAACCACCTTGACGGTAACGTTTCCTTATCATTCTTATTTTTATTTTATTTTATATTTTTGAAATGTATTTAGATTTTAAGATATACTTATTGTGACTGGCTGAGTGGCGACAGCCCATGCCAAAAAAAAGCCGTATTGGCAATCCCATATTACACTTAACATATTGAAGAAGACATATACATAACAAAGATAGTGGTCTGTAATCAATCACGTCTTATTTATGTCTTTAAACAGAGGTTTGATTTTGCATATTTTAAGACATTCTGAAAAGCAACCGTCCTGAAAATATTAATTAATGAGGAAAGCTACAGGAGTAATAATTTCTTCCTTATTTTTTTGTTTGATGGTTTCTGTCTTCATCTCATCACAGCCATCAGATTTTTTGTTTTTGAAAGATTTTATTGCATTGAGTACTTCTTTTTTATCAACAAGATACAAGTACATGTTGCTTTCTATCATATCTATTTCTTCAATCTGATCATTCTAAATGGGTAGTTTTTGTACATTTGTGCGTATTAAATTCATTAGCAATTTCTATTCTGTCAGTTATTAATTCTCCTGTTTTGGTTTTAACCGATTCAGTTTTTGTATTTCCTTTTATTTTTCCGCACAATGAATTAATTACACTAAATAAACACTAAATTTTTAAAGATGTTTTATTTTTTTAATTTGTTGTTTTGTGTAATTTTTTTTGCAGTTTTATGTTATATTACGTATGTTATAATTATATAAACAACGGTGTTTTTAAATAAATTACTTCAGGTTACAATTTATGAAAATGCTACATTTTATTGGTAGCTTGTGACGTTTAATATCACCATCGTCCTTTTACTGTGTATTAAAATTGGATACGTGAACAAAATAATAATGAGCATCACGTATATTGACCGAACTGAAGAAAGCTCACATTTTCTGCCTAATTCAGTTTTGTTTTTTAGTATTCGACGAAAAGGGTGACTGTTGTCGGATCTAAAATTATATTCGATATTTTAAAATTGGCATAGCTGGATCACTGGCTGACTGAAAGGTAATATAAAATAACAGGAATATTTCAAAGGCAGCGTACGATATAGAACTGGTGTAGAAAATGTACAATCGATAACATGGGATCAAGATCGGCTGTAGAAAATTTATGAATAAGTGAATAAGGAAATAAATTTAATGAATAAGAGTGAATGAACATCAATTAGGTTAATGCAAAATACAAGGTGAGTTGAGCAGAGAGGTAAAGCTTGACAAATAAGGGAGTATATATGGAACTGGTAACCACAATCCATAGTTTGTATTGCAACACCATAAATCAGATAAGAACAGACAATTTTATTTCCAGCAAATTCACGAATAATGACGGAGTCAGACAAGGAGGATATCGAGCCTACTACTGTTTATCTGTGTAATTGACAAAGTAATTTAAAAGTGCTGGCCAAAAACAAAAAAATATACCATAAGATACAGAACACTACAACAAATAAAAATCGAAGTTGGTGTATTTGCAGATGATATTGTTATTGTGACAAGGACTGAAAGAGCTCTGGAAGAAAATATAAAAATCTGGGAGACAGATTAAAAAAATTACAACCTGATAATAAATATGGAAAAAATTAACGTAAACATTCAAATCCATAGCAACAACATAGAACAGCTAGAGACATTTAAATAGCTTGGTATAATCTTAAATAAGAAGGGGACACAAGAAGATGAAATTGGAAATATAATGAAAGCAGCCACAAGAACATATATCATTCCCTCTATAAAAACTTCTTAAATAAAAACGACATAACAAGGAAAGTCAAAATGGTAATATTTAAAACAATTTACGTACCTATCACTACATATGAAGCAGAGAATTGGTTATTGAGCGACAAACAAGAAAAGAGACTGCAAGCCGCGGAAATGAGGTTTTTAGGAAAAGTCGTGGGAGCTAGGAGAACTGATAAAAGACGCAGTAAAGAGGAAAAAAATTTATGAGAAGAAAATAAAATGGACTGGGCACTTATTTAGAATGAACGACAACAACATCATCATCATAAGTGGCTCGACAATCCGTTGTGGATCTTGGCCTGCTCACAAAGAAGTCGCCACTCCTGTCGATTCCTGGCCACTTCCCTCCATCTTCTGACCCCTAGAAATTTAGGTCCTCTTCCACATCATCAATCCACCTTCTTCGTGGTCGTCCTCTACTTCTTGTGCCCTCTGGTTTTGAAAATGTTAATCTCTTAGTGTATTCGTGATCTGACATCCTAGCACTGTGTCCAGACCATCTAAGTCTCTGCACTTTAGCGAATTTCACAATATCTGGATCGGTGTCTAACTGATAGAGTTCAAAGTTGTATCTTCGACGCCATAGCCCATTTTCATTTACTGCCTCAAAAATCTTCTAAGAATTTTTCTCTCAAAAATACCAAGAAGTCTTTCATCACTTTGAGATAGGGTCCACGTTTCAGCTCCATATATCCAAACCGGTCTTATTAAGGTTTTGTATAAATATGTTGAGCTTTACTGCACGTTTTATATTTTTATGTTTTAAATGTTTATGGAGATCGTGAACATTCTGTTTGCTATTGCTATGCTTCTTTTTATTTCATCGCTTGTCGTGTTTATTGAGTTTACTGGCGATCCAAAATATGTGAATTCCTTGAATTGCTCAAAGGTGTGATTGTTAATTTGAATTCTCTGTTGGATATTTCGAGAGGTTTTAAAAACCAACACATATTTGGTTTTTTCTCGTTTACCTAATTCCTAATTCACTTGCCGCGTCCGCAAGCCTTGTAAAACACTGCACCATGTCTCTCATACTTCTGCCCACTATAACTATATCGTCAGCGAATGCGAGAATTTGCGTCGATCTATTAAAAATAGTTCCATTCATTCTAATATTTAATTGTCTGACTGCCTTTTGCAAGGCAATATTAAAGAGGAGACACACCAGCGCGTCTCCCTGTCTTAGACCTTAGACCATTATTAACGTCAAAGAACGTAGAGTTTTCTCCTTGAATTTTAACGCACGAGCTTACGTTTTGCATTGTTAGTTAGGTCAACTTAACTAACTTAGGTGGGATCCCAAAGTCTATCATTGCATATTATAATGCACTTCTTTTAACACTGTCATAGGCTGCTTTGAAGTCGACGAAGAGATGGTGGGTATCTATGTTATATTCTATTGACTTTTCTAGAATCTGCCTATGTGCTTGATATTGATGTATAGTTGACTTTCCAGCAGTAAATCCGCATTGGTATGGACCTACAATGTCCTTTGTAAAATGTTTAAGTCTTTCAAACAATACATTGCTGAAGATTTTATATGCAGATACTAACAAAGTAATGCCTCTATAGTTCTTACAATCCAGTTGATCACCTTTTTTATGCAACGGACATATTACTCCCTTTAGCCACTCTTCTGGTACCAATTCATTCTGCCATATAAGAACTGTCAGTTTATGTATTGCTGCAAAAAGTTGATCACCACCTTTTTTAAACATTTCCGAACAGATTTCGTCGATTCCTGGGGCTTTATTGTCTCTGAGTTTTAGGATAGCATTTGACACTTATTCTCTTGTTGGGTCTTCACTGTGAAGTTGATGATGTAGATTTTGTTGATTTTCTATGTTGTAACCTCCTTCAATATCGTTTATATTTAGATGTTCGCTGAAATGTTGTGCCCATCTGTTAAGAACTGAGTTTTGCCATGTAGAATTTCACCGTTAGTGTCTCTACAAATTTTTAATCGTGGTTTAAATTCTCGACGGCTATTATTTAAGGATTTGTAGTATTTTCTTGTTTCATTTTTATCAAATAAACTTTGTATCTCATTGAGAGTGTTCTGTTCGTATTCCCTCTTCTTACGTCAATGTATACGTTTTTCCTCTCTTCTAAGACGTCTATATTCTCCTTTTTTTCTCCGTGTACAACCTGCGTCGATGGTTTTTTGATATGCTACATTCTTTCTATTTGTGGCCATTTCACACTCATGATCAAACCGATGATTTCGTTTTTTTGACCTAGTTTTGCCCAATATTTCAACCGATTTCTGTAACACAATATCTCTTATATTTGCCCATAGTTGGTTAATGTCTTCTTCTTCTAAATTTTCTGTCCTTATTTGATCTTCTATTTGCTGTCTTTATACATTTGCTATGTCAGGATCTTTTAGTTTATTAATGTCGATTTTTTCTTTCCTTTTCCCGATCTTTTTTTTTAAATAGGATATTCTTTCTTTAAATCGTGCTTTAACCAAATAGTGATCCTAGAGTTCGGATTTAAAAGCATAAAGAGACGCAAAAAAAGCGCCTTAAAAGCATAACCATTTTAAGAAAAAAAGCATGTTATTATACAAAAAAAGCATGAAAATAAGCATATAAATTTTGACAAACCATTTTTTTTAAGAAAATATATATAATTATTTCTTGACTTAGCTTAAGAACTAGTAAAGACCTATTATAAATTTAATAATAAAATGGAATAAACAAAAAAAAATAGATAACTGAAACAAAAATGCTTTAACCTAATTTTTATCGACACGTTTTAGATGAAGGAAAATATATCATTTTTGTTTAAAGCATGAAATAACTAATTACTCATTTAATGCCTGGTTGCACCAACAGATCTTAAGCTCCAACTTAGCTAAGCTCTACTTATAGATAGGGCCTCCTTGAGTATCAATTACGTTGCACCATAATTTTAGATTCTTACCTTATTACCAATTATATCTATTATTAGATTATGGTATTCTTATTGTAATATATTATAATTATATTATATTAATTCTTATGATATTCTCGACTTAAGCTTAAGATCTGTTGGTGCAACCGGGCATAAATGTTCCATCGTAAAGTTTCGGCACCTATCAATCAAAACATTTTTGTATATCTAAAAGCTTCTTTCAATGTCCACATTGGTTATCGGTGCATAGTTATACTTTGCCACTACTGCCGGATCCATGTTTACATCTTCAACGTGTTCTCAATTTAAAACTGAAAATATTTTCTTCATCTTTTGAAATCTTTAGTTTTTTGTTAATACATCTTTGAATTTTGTTAATACTATCTGACCAATTTTTCCAGGGATACCTTCCATCTTTTTTTCAAAACTGTTTATTTTTTGGATCGACTCAACTAATGACATTTGCTGTTTCTCCAAATATTTTATTGTTTCACTCACAGAACAAAAGTTGCTATTTTATCGATTTGCTAGCAGTCCCTTTAAGTTCCAATACGAACTTTTTAAAATTTTCCGAAATATTCGGCGTAGTATAGAGCTTCATCTAACCATTTACCCCACTGGTTCCGGTGGTAATGGAATGTTAGGGAATCTGTCTCTAAAAAGTTGCACCCTTAAAGGAGCTTTATTGAAATTTTTTTCCATTTTTTATTAACTCATTAACAAGCGGAAATTGCAGCCGTATAGTCTCAGCAACGCGATTCAGGCCGTGTGCTAGACTCGTAAGTACAGTGATTTAGATTTGGATAAAACACTTTAAGATTTGATGCCGTTCTGATCATATTGCTATTTGGTGCGTCGAAAAGCATTAATACTATTTTGTTGGTGGGCACAGCCTCGGGCTTCTAGTTCTTTTGAGCACACTAAATAACCCTTCATCAAGATTTCTTCGTGAAGTACGCCTATGAAGTAATTAGCGACTTATCTTCCACAAAAATATGTAGCCTCGTCCACAGCAAACCAGATGTAATTGTTTCCCACTAGTGTTTTTACTTTTTTCTGGTTTTATTTTCATCCGGCACATGTCTTCACTAGTAGGTACTTTTCCAAAAATGATTTAAAACTTTCATTTTGCAATTTATTTAAAGGGAGATCAGAGTAAAAAATTGCACTATGTAGATCAAAATTAAACTTCTTCTGTTCGCAAATGCAAAAAATGATAATATTATATAAAAAAGCACCAAATAAGCACAAAAATTCAAAAAAGCATGATAATTTAAAAAAAGCAAAAAAAGAATAAAAAGGGCTGTCAAAATGACTTAATTTTGCATATTTCGTTCATATTGAAAAAGAAAATTGTCCTGCTTGTATTATTTACCATAAGCATTATGCTTAGAAATCCGGACTCTAGATCACTATCCATGTTTGCTCCTCTAAAAGACCTAACATATAATAATTTAGGGCAGTGTCTTGCATCAATAATTATATGATCTATTTGGTTAATCGTTTCATTATCAGGAGATTTCCAAGTTTCCTTATGTATATCTCTATGGGGAAATCGTGTTCCAGCTATTAACATATTCTTTGACATCGCAAAGTTTATGATTCTGAGACCGTTATCATTAGAGTCTACGTGTAGGCTCTCTTTTCCGATGGTGGGCGAAAATATATTTTCTCTTCCGACTTTGGCATTAAAGTCTCCTGCTATTATTTTGATGTCATTTTTTGGGCACTCATCATACTCCCGGTCTAGTGCCTCATAGAAAATGTCTTTTTCATCATCCTCTTTTTCTTCCGTAGGAGTACGGATGCTAATAATGCTAATATTAGCGAACTTTCCTTTAAGTCTTATTCGACATAATCTATGATCAACAGCTTTGAAATCAATTACACTATGTTTGACCTTGCTGCTCACAATAAATCCGGTACCAAATTCGCGTCGGGTAGGATGTCCACTGTAATAAATATTTCAGTTATTTTTTTCCAGGATACCTGAGCTAGTCCACCTCATTTTCTGTAAAGCAATGACATCTGCTTTGGCTTTATCCATTTCTTGTATGAGCAGAGCCGTGGCTCCAGGCTGATAAAGGCTTCTTACGTTCCACGTGCAAATTTTTAAATCATTATCCTTATTTCGTTTTGCGAGTTCGTCGTAGGTTAGACAGTCCGGTTTCTTTCTTTGTAGCTCTCATAACAAAAGATTTTTTACAGGGTTGGGTAGTTAACCCAACGCCAAACCCCCTTTTCGGAGGGCCATTTCACCCACTCTCGTCAGTTCCCGACCCAACTTTCCACCCGGGTTGTATACCGGATCTCCAATTGGGTTGCTCGGTTTACAGGGGACACCAGCGTGAAGGTGAGAGTCGGATTTGAGTAGAAGAGGGTAAGTGGAGTAAACTGGAATCAACGCCATGTTTTCGCATTCTATCCCTTTATCCCCCAATGAACGACAACAGACAAGTTAAAATGATATGGGGAGCGAGACCGATAGGGAAAACAGGAGAGGCCGACAAAGGAAAACCTGGAATACAAGTGTGATGGAAATATTGAAGAATACGGGAAAATCGTGGCAGGAAGCGAAAAAATTAGCTAGGAACAGATAAAAGTGGCGTAAGTTCGCAGAGGATAACGAGTAAAGAAGACACCTCGACAACTTCCGTTATAAGAGGAGCATCGATTATGTGTTATGCAAAATACAAAAAGAGATTTTATAGTTTTAATTAAAATATGTTTGTGCTAAATTGAAAACTAAAATGTCCAGCTCGGAAAACGTTCTAGAAAATTTTAGAACTCTTATACAGTGAGCACGTAAAGGTTGGAATAAATTAATGTTTCATGAATGGGCGATTTTTGAAATAAATTCCGAACTAGTCGATTTCCGATCGAAGACACAAGCAATAGAATTAGATGGGAAACAACTACATAGAGCAAGTCGAATATTTTAAATACCTAGGAGTAACAATTGAATTAAATGTTAAACACGACATGGAAATAAACAAGAGGATAGGACGAACAGGTAGCTTATTTAACACTATGAAAGAACATTTTTTGGGAAAAAAGAGATACATACCGGAGATGGTAAAAACAGCAGTCGTTAGATCAGTAGTTAGGCCAACAATCACGTATAGCAGCGAGACATGGACATTGATGACGGGAAGACAAAAATACAGAGTCAAGGCTATGGAAACGAGGTTCCTGAGGAAAATAGCAAACAGAAATAGGACAGACAAAATACGAAACGAAATATTCAGACAAAACCTAAAACTAGAACCAATAAATGAAAAAAAAAGTAGAGGGACACCTGAGATGGTTCGAACACGTGTGTAGAATGTCGAACGAAAGACTAAAAAACTAGTGTTTGAAACGAGAGTGCAGGGGAAAAACAAAAGAGGAAGACCAAGAGTTTTGTGGGTAGATGAAATCAGAAAAGAAGTCGAAAAAAAGGATTAACATTGGAAAGTGCAAGAAACCTAACACAAGATCGAAAAGCATTCAGATATCAATGCAAAACTCAACTCCACCAGCCCTACACCTAAAGATAGAAAGGCTTAAGACAAAGTAAGTAAGAACTCAATAAATGCCACAATGTTGAGTAATTATATTACATAGTATTATGCAAAAAACAAAGTTGATAACTTTGATAAATTATTACTGCAAAAATGAGGCTAATTTGCAATTATCTTGGTTAATGGTTTGTGTATTTTAATTTGGGACCTATCAAGTTTAAAGAACTTTCTACGATCTACACCTTTTATTTGAACATTTGTTTTCTAAAACGTGTAAGGTACGTTTTATAGGCAAATAATATTTTTTCTCTTTTTAAGATTGTTTAAAAATGAACAAAGCAAAATCAGCTTCAGGTCCTCATAGAGTTGTCATCAGCTACCACTCATACATCTTATAAAATCTGCAAATGTCTGTATAAGACTTTCTGAGCTTTTTTTGTTCCTTAACTGGGGTAACTATATTTGTCCATTTTTAATTTGGTCAAACCGGCAAACAGGTGTATGTTCTCAAAGAAATTGAAAGTGTGTAAAAAAAATTTTCTAATTGAGCATGATGTTTACATACTTCATTTTGAAGAAATTTCCTTTCTGTTTGTGCTTTAAAGTTTAAAGTAGCAGTGAAAGGTACCTTACATTTTGCAAAAGTTGGTGTTGCTTCGAATTTGATGCATTTGTGAATGAACCAGATGTCGATGTTCAACAATTCTCTCTTCTTTGACAGTCTAAGGTATTTATCAAAGTCGACTACCATACTGTAGACAATGAATTGAAACAGACTGTATGACTTGTACACACTTCTAAATAGGTCAAACCGGCAAACAGGTGTATGTTCTCAAAGAAATTGAAAGTGTATAAAAAAAAACTTAGTACTTTTTCAAAAAGTCAAGTTTTATCGAGATATTTTGAATATTTTCAAATCCACCACATATTGGTATATGGTTAAGTACAATTATTAGACCAGGGTACATCTGTAAAAATATTAGTACATTTGGACTTTGAGAGGTGACTCATATATTTTTTACATACTTTCAATTTTTTTGAGAATATACACCTGTTTGCCGGTTTGACCTATTTAGAAGTGTGTACAAGTCATACAGTCTGTTTCAATTTATTTTTAATTTGCCCCTCTAACTAAAAAAACGTACTATTTTCAAATACCAACGAAATTATGTTCCAAAACATAGATATAAAGCGCCGTGACCCACTCGCATAATATCAGGGCATGACAATCTGGATAAAAACTTTGACTAGCAGAAATTGTCCACTTTAAGCTTGGTCCAGTGTAGAAAAACGTAACTCAAAACCGTCAAACTTAGTATAAGGTATTCCGAGAGAGGCAGATTTCCCCTTTTGTTTCCAGTTGCAACGGAATGAGTTATTAAGGTCACTAGTAAAAACGTCAGCATCAACGAAACGCGAAGTAGGAAACGGCAATAGGAAATAATTCTATTACTTACAGTAAAATAAGGTTTTAGGAATAATTTATCTTAAAGCTTAACTTTTTATTATAAAATATTTATCTTGAGCACAAATAATGTTTGCCAATATATTTATACTAAGAAAATGTGATATGGAGATAAGATCGCTAATATACAGGATGTAACAAAAATACAGGTCATAAATTTAATTACATATTCTGGGACCAAAAATAGTTCCATTGAACCTACCTTAATTTAGTACAAATTTGCACATCAAAATTTACAGCCCTTTGAAATTACAAAATGAAAATTAATTTTTTCCAATACAGTGGAACCTCGATAACTCGGATTAATCGGGACCGCGGCCGATCCGGGTTATCGAAAATCCGGGTTAGCCGGAGAATATAGTAAAAATTAATAAGTAACCTCCATTACAATTACAAAAACATGAAACACATATGCACAGTACACATCTAAATTACGTATAGTTGTATAGAGTGTAGAGTTTTGTTCATTTCTTGGTAAAAAACTCAGTCATACTGTAGAGATGTACCGACACCATAATATGGTAGGTCTGGATCCTGCGTACAAAAAAAATTGATAAATAGCAAGCTGAAAATTTGTTATTAGCTTAAGGGTGTCTAGTCGGACAAACATTAATATATGGGAACACTGGAACAGGGGAAGTTTTAACTGTGGAACAGGTTAAAAATTTGGAACGGTCAGACCACGAAAACGGCACATGTATTTTTTCCGACAGAACAGACTTAAACTCTCCGAACAGAGATTAAACTCTCATGCAAAAATCAGACTGCTATTTATCACCAAATTGGCGTTTTAATGAGTGGAACATGTAGAATATGTCAAATGACAGGAATTATGACAGGTGATAAATAGCAGTCTGATTTTTGCATGAGAGTTTAATCTCTGTTCGGAGAGTTTATGTCTGTTCTGTCGGACAAAACAAATGTGCCATTTTCGTGTTCTGACCGTTCCAAATTTTTGACCTGTTCCACAATTAAAACTGCCCCTGTTCCAGTGTTCTCATATATCAAAGTTTATCCGACTAGACACCCTTAAGCTATTAATAAATTTTTAGCTTGCTATTAATCAACTTTTTTTTCATACGCGGGATCCAGACCTATGGTAGCATAATATCATATTATGATGCTGCAATAAATTTATTTTAAAGATTCGTCTTTATCAATCCTACCTAATGTTTCTAGTTTCTTTTCCATTGTCACTGCAACATTTTTACGTTTTGTTACCATTACGTAGACAAAGCAAACACAATCTGAAGCACGATTACATTACAGAACGGAAGTGATTAATAGGCTGTACTACACACAATACAAGAATTTTTAAATAGTCACGTCTTTTTTAAACAATGCTAAGACAGTTTGACATAAATAAAGAAAAAGGAATACAGACAGGTGTCTGTTCTTTCCGATAAGCTGAGACGGTCGCTCTGGCTGCCGCCGTGTGCATGAATCATTTTTACTATTGTACTTATGTGTTCAAATAACACAAATACACATTATCTCTGAAATATTATTTGGCCTACATACATTTTTATTTGATAAAATTGTTAAATTGTTTATTTGTTAAATTTTTGTCTGATGAAAATCGGTCCGGGTTAGCCGGACTTCCGGGTTATCGGGGGCCGACTTATCGGGGTTCCACTGTATATCGAAAACTATTAGAGACATTTTATTGAACATGGACATGTGGCATTCTTATGGCAGTAGTATCTTAACCTTTAACTACACGCGCTGGCGTATTTTGTACGCCAGATATAAGATTTCTACTGCAAATATATTTAAAAATTTAATTTTTGACCTTGTTTATCTCTCTAACCTATCACTGGAATGTGCTTTACAATTTGGTTTTAGTTTCGTTATAATCGGCGTTCTGGGAAGATCGTAATTTACAGTTTATTATTTGTTGTTTCCGGTGGTGGACAATATACGCCACGATTATATTAATATAAGTCGTAATATAAGTATATATTTCAATTGTTTGTTAGTCGTTATGGCACAAAATATATTTTCCTTTATAAACAATACTTTTTCTCCTGTAAAAAATCACATCTCAAAAAATGTTTTATTAGTAATTTTATTTATCATGGAATTCAGTTATTCCATGATTCCAATTATAAATCCCAATTGGCTTACTGAGAAGGAACTCAAAAGTATTCACAGATACCGAATAAGGTTTATAACAAACAACTAAGTGTATTTTTTCAAAAAATATAAACAAATCCGCTGTTTTAAGTGTATTTTTTATGGCGTATAAAGTACGCCACGCGTGTAGTTATGTTATAACTTGATGCGCGGGTAGTTAAAGGTTAAGTGTCGTAAAGTTTTATGTGCCACAAGAAGAGGTTTTTGCAATCTCAATATCGTTAGTCTGCGTTTTTAATTTCTTCTTTGAGATTTTATTTGGCGCAATGGAGAAAAAAAACAGACAAAATTTTTGGTGAACAAACGTCCACCATTTTATGTGATTTTAGACAACCAAGGAACATATCCCTACTTTTTCAATGCAAGTAAAGTCTTTTTTATGCGATTTTTTTATATGCGCTTTTCTGAAGAACTTATCCACCTCATAAAACGAAACCTTACTGTACTTATCTACGTATTGTATATAATACATACATTATATTTATTCCCAGTATAGTGTTTATGATTGTTAATAGTTTTAGGGTTATTCCTTTTTCCCTTGCCCTGTGGTGGTTTTTATGGAGTCTTGTAGATATTTATTTATTATTATTTTAAATTTAAGAAATTCATAGTTTAACTTTCTATTTACATTTTACTGCACTAATATCTTCCTGCTCCCTAGCGTCAACTAACTTTATACAGGTTAACTTAATAAATAAATCATAGGAAGGGTTTAATTAGCAGGAAGTAGGTTCGGGCCTTTTATGTAGTCTGTCAACCTCACTCAGAAGTACGTCAAATATTTTTAACCCCAAAATATCAACTCAGGAATTATCCACTGGTGAGATAAGATATGCCATTAACAGTTTTTAATCGATTAGCTTGGATTTTTGTTATTTTTATTTGCCTCTGATGTATATTTTTAGTTATATAAAAATTAATTTTTTATTAATATACTTGAAATGTATATTATTTTATTTCCTTTATATTATTTACTAATGCGGAGTATCAAATTAGGGTCACCGCGTAATTTGAATTAATTTTAAAAATGATTATTCTTTTTTAACTATTTTCGATGATAACAGAGTTTACTAATCGTTTGCTTGAAAAAAAAATTATTGTTGTTGCTGTCTCGATAAGCGTTTTAGATAAACAGGTTCCTTTAATCTAATTCCTAAAAACCGTGTAGCGATAAACTACCACAGATAATTAAAATACTATTGAAAAATAATATTTCAATCAACTATGATAGATATCGCTTACCCTAGCCTAGCTCAGATTCCCAAGGTGTGGTGTGTTGGTCTTGTCCTAATAAAAAATATGAAAGATAAAGATCTAGATTGGAAGCAAACAAAACAATATTTTAACTAATCATGTTGGTTTTTCAATAAAGGTATAATAAAATATGACTTATTAAATTCAATGACATATATATTCGAATTCTCGCCAAAAAGCTAACAATTTTAGATTATACTTATAGATGACTTTTGGTAGTTGACGGTAGATCTTCTTGATGTCGAATAGTACAGTATGTTAAACAGTAAATGGTTGAGATCAATTAGTTACCACTATAAACATCCTGGATTAGCCGATAATAGTATAAAAGGCCCGGTTTCTGGTAAAATTTAAATATGTTTTCTGGTAAAATTTGTCAATCTTCATTTCTTAATGTTATTTAATTGCGTACAATCCAAACTCATTATAATTTCATTAATACAGATTAGGCTTATATTGACGAAACTGTACCGCTAAAAGGGTTTTTCGCATTCGATTGTAGTGCGCAACGGGGTTGCTATTTAATCACCTTTTAAGTGGTTTTCAGGTATTTATATAATAAGTTTATGGAACTGCAAACCCACCAGTATTAAAATACGATTTCTTGATAAAATGTGTTAGTCTTTATTTATCACGGGAAGTGTTAAGTAGTATTACTCATTTTATTCATTACGTTTTCTATCATTATGTGGCGTCCGTGGGATAGTAATAATGGGGCTTCTTCTAGTGTTCCGGTAAAGAAGAAACATTTATCTGTAGATGCAAAGCAAATTGTAAAAACTATATACAGTACCTTACTTAAAAGAGGACTTGACACAACTTCCGCTACGAGTGAAATATGCGATTTGACGAAAATACCTCTGACCACAGTAAAAAGAATTACATCAAACCCCATAGAAACAAGAAAAAAACGTAAAGATTTCAGTTCCACCAAATGTATGGACGAAGTCGATAAGGACTTGATACGTCGAAAAGTCTATACCATGTACGAAGAGCAACGAACACCTACATTAAGAGCTCTGAAGCAACGGCTCAATGTTGACGAAACCAAAATAAGCTGTAGCCTCACCAGCTTATGGACAATTTTGAAAAGTATGGGCTTTCGATATCGTATAATTGACAAAAGACAAGTAATTATGGAATCTCATAGATTACAAAAATGGCGTTATGAGTATATAACTTCGATAGGAAAATTCCGTTCTGAAAATCGTCCGATAATTTACCTCGACGAGATATGGTTTGACACACATTCAACGCGACCTAAAGGATTTGCCGATCCCTCCGGCAAATTTAAGACAAAAGCTCCGTCAAACAAAGGGAAAAAAATACGATTTTACACGCTGGAGCAGAAAATGGTTGGGTTCCAAATGCCCTGTGGCTTTCTGCAAAGAACATTAAAGACTCCTGCGTCGACTACCATGAAGATACAACGGCAGAACTTTTTGAAGAATGGTTCAAAAATAATAAATGAAGAATTTGACAGACAGCCTGTAGAGTCAACGGAGACAGTAGCAGCAATGGTCACCAAAATAACCAACGAGGAAGTGGCTCAAGCGCTTCAAAAAATAAAGAAAGGAAAAGCGGTAGGACCAGATGATATTCCTGGGGAAGTATGGAGAGCATTGGGAGAGACAGGAACAAGGTGGCTAGCAGGTCTATTTAATAGAATTATGGATGTCGGACAAATGCCAGACGAATGGAGAAGCAGTATACTGGTACCTGTTTACAAAAACAAGGGAGATATACAACAATGTACAAACTACAGGGCTATAAAACTGCTTAGCCACACCATGAAAATATGGGAAAGAGTAATTGACAGACGGATACGTGAAGAGACCGAAATATCCGAGAATCAATTTGGCTTTATGCAGGGTAGATCAACAACAGATGCAATTTTCATTATAAGGCAATTGATGGAAAAATACAGGAGTAAAGAAACAAACGCTCATATGGTATTCATTGATCTTGAGAAAGCATATGATAGAGTTCCTCGAGAGATTCTGTGGTGGGCACTCAATAAGAAAGGAGTCCCTGGTGAATATGTAAAGATTGTGAGGGATATGTATGAGGGAGTAACGACTAGTGTTAGGACAGGTGTGGGAGAGACTGATAAATTTCATGTGAAAGTAGGATTGCACCAAGGTTCTGTGCTTAGTCCGTATTTATTCTCATTAGTTGTGGACCAGATAACAACGAAACTACAGGGTAACATTCCATGGTGCTTAATGTATGCTGATGATGTCGTGTTAGTAGGAAATAGTGAAAGAGACCTAGAACAAAAACTGGAACAGTGGAGACAAGCTCTGGAGGAAAAAGGTTTAAAACTTAGTAGGACAAAAACAGAGTATTTGGAATGTTCATTTAAAGATGGAGCTACTACAAATAAAATGGTATCTTTGGATGGTGAAATGATTGTGAAAAGCAATAGTTTTAAGTACCTAGGATCGGTATTACAGAGTAATGGAGAAATAGATGGAGATGCATGCAGTAGAATTAGGGCTGGATGGATGAAGTGGAAAGAAGCGAGTGGTGTGTTGTGTGACAGAAAAATTCCAATGAAGCTGAAGGGAAAATTCTATAAAACAGCCATAAGACCGGCTATGATGTACGGAACTGAATGTTGGGCAGTGAAAAAGAAAGAGGAACAACGAATGCATGTGGCGGAAATGAGAATGCTTAGATGGATGAGTGGAGTGACAAAGAAGGATAAAATTAGAAATGAGTATATTAGGGGAAGTCTAGGTGTGGCACCAATTGATGCCAAAATGAGAGAGCATAGGTTAAGATGGTTTGGTCATGTTCAACGTCGAGACGTTAATCACCCAATACGAAGAATAGCTGAAGTGCAGATTCCTGGAAGGAGTAGGAGAGGAAGACCAAAGAAGACCTGGGGGGAGGCGATAAGGCAGGACATGTTGGTAAAGGGGATTAACATTGATATGACCCAAGACAGAATTGTGTGGAGAAATGCAATTAGGGAAGCCGACCCCGCATAGGGATAAGGCAAAGAGAATGATGGTTCAAAAATAATCTTATGCCAAACATTCCTCAGAATAGCGTGATAGTAATGGACAATGCAAGCTATCACAGTCGCCAACTAAGTAAGGCTCCAAACTCGAATAACACTAAATTGGAAATTCAAAATTACATGGAGACTAATGATATGTATTTTGAAGAATGTTATACCAAACAAGAGCTTTTAGAAGTTTTAAAGGCATTTTCTATAAAAAAAGTATATGTTTGTGATACATTGGAAGAGGAAATGGGACATACAGTGCTGCGGCTTCCACCCTATGATTGTATGTTTAATCCCATAGAATATGTGGCACGAATTTAAGTCTAACGTGAGGTCACAAAATATTTCTCCAACGTTAAGTAGTACTGTTGTAGAGTTAATAAGAAAATGTGTCAATGATATTCTTCCAAATAGTTGGAGAAATTCAGTCCGACACGTAATAGGTAAAGAAAATTCATATGTTCGTGTACATCATAATATAATTGGACCGATTATAATTAATTTAGATGAGGATAGCGATAGCGAAACAGAACTATGTGTGGAGTGGTATTTTCATCAAATCTACAAATGTTACTATTAATAAAACGGCTCTTTTTAGAACCACAAATTATTATTAATGTTTGAATGTTTGTTTTTCTATAATCTTAGCAATTAAAATAGATTTAATTTATTTTAAAACTCATTTGAAAACATTAATTTCTATTCGGGTATACAGTCGAACCCGCTTATTAGAATACCAGTTAAAGGAATATCCCTGTTTAAGGAATAGAAATTTGAGGCCCCAAAACGTTTTTACGAGGCTTATATGATGGGTTATTAGAATATCCTTGTTATAGGAATACTTTTTCTTGGCACGACGGCTATTCCAATAAGCGGGTTCGACTGTATAAGGCAAAGCAAAATATTTTACATCAAATTTTTTTTGGTTTTGTAGTCGTAATTATTGTAATTGTCAAAAGACCAACTCTGTCTACCTCGGTTGCTTATCGCTCCGGGTGGGTCTTAACAATGGGCCAGGTCAGATAAATTTAATAATGTTTACGACCGCAGTAATTATATTTAACCATTTACTAGGTTTTATGTAACACATTTCCAACAAAATACATTTAGAGTGGTTTGTTTCTCTTGCCAAAATACAGGAACCCTCGAAATTGAACTCATGTTTCAATGCTAAAGTATGTTCTGTTAGTGCACATACTTTTTATGTCACTACGATGGGAGACAACCTTATTGTGGAAGTTACGGGAGGTTTACCCCATATACATATTGTTACCATTGAAAGAAGGTATGGAATACACAACATTGGAAGATTCCTTAGTCGTGAAAGGATCATTGGGTTTTGTTTTTAACTTAGATCCCGTTTTCACATTCCTTGCTGTAATTTTTAAGCCATCAACATTTTTGAAAATGTTAATTAGCTTAGGTGTCAGAACAGAAATGTAGGGTAAGGAACCAAAAGTAATTTTAGGTGGTACTACTGATGTGTTGTCTGTCAATTGTCGAACATCATTGTTATGAAAATTTCGTCTCTCAGAAGATTGAAAAGGAAAACCAAAAATAAGCTTATGTAAAAGCTCTATGGGATAAAAATTCTCAAGTAGTATAGCTCTCAGCTTTTTAAGTCCCTTGTTCCTCAACTCAAGATGCGACAAATTAGTAACTCTACTTTTTAAGGCCAAAATCGTGATTTTTTAAATCCTTGATGGATGTTGAGAATGAAAACTTATGAAACGGTTACTAAAACAAGACGTGCGATATCACTTCGTCTTCAGAATGCCATCACTGCCACGATGAATAATGAATAAGCATGTCCAAAAAAGGAATCATACCGCCAGCGTCCCTTTCAACCGTAAATTTTAGGTGTTCACATTGGACGTTAAAGGTGTTTAAAACAGTCCCCACAAAATGTGTCGGAACTGCCCACTAACTAAGGGTTTGCTCACTACGGAGAGCAATGGATTGTATCCTCGCTCCGACCCTTGCTCCCTGGTATTTATATTCGTGAATTCTCGCATTCAAAATAATGTATTTATTTTACATAGCGATCGAAACTATATTATCGATCGCTATGTACAATAAATCTTCTTCTTCTTCAGGTGCCGTCCTCGTTCCGAAGTTTGGCTATCATCAAGGCTATGCGTATTTTTGATACCGTAGATCTAAATAATTGGCAGCTGCTGCACTTGTACCAATCTCTTAAATTCTTCAACCATGAATGTTTTCTTCTGCCAATGGATCTTTTACCTATTATTTTTCCCTGAATAATTAATTGTAGTAGCTGGTACTTTTGTCCCCTCATTATATGTCCCAAGTATTGCAGTTTGCGCTTTTTAATAGTAAGCGCAAGTTCTTTTTCTTTCTGCATCCTTCGCAACACTTCCATGTTTGTCACTCTCTCTGTCCACGATATTCTCAGTATCCTGCGGTACATCCACATCCCGAATGCTTCTATTTTCCTTGTGTCGATCTTTTTCAGTGTCCAAGCTTCCATTCCATAGAAAAGAACTGACATCACGTAACATCTCATCAGGCGAATTTTAAGATTTAAACTTAGCTCTCTTCCGCATAAAACTGTTTTCATTTTGGTAAAAGTAGCTCTAGCTTTTTCTATTCTGATCTTGATTTCTTCAGAGTTGTCGTTGTTTTCATTAATCACAGTTCCCAGGTAATTATATTTTCTAACACGCTCAATTCTTTGATCATGTACGGTTATGTCAGAAAAATTTTGTGGAGATTTCGACACCATCATTATTTTTGTTTTTTTGATGTTAAGTGATAAACCGAACTTTTCGCTGCACTCTACTATTCTGTTTATCAGTGTTTGAAGATCTTCCGGGGTTTCTGCTATTAATACTGTGTCATCAGCGTATCTCAAATTGTTTATTAAAGTGCCATTTATTTTAACTCCTATATCTTGGTCAGCAAGGGCTCTGTTTATAATATCTTCTGAATATAAGTTAAACAAGGTTGGTGAAAGTATGCATCCCTGCCTTACGCCTTTTTTGATCTCGAGTTCCTCGGTTGTTTCCCGTTCTACTCTAATATTCGCCTCCTGGTTATAGTAAATATTGAAAATAATTCTGAGGTCCCTTTTATCCAAGTTTTTCTCTACCAACAGTCTCATCAGGTGTTCGTGGCGAACTTTATCGAACAATAAATACATTATTTTAAATGCGAGAATTCACGAATATAACGAATATAAATACCAGGGAGCAAGGGTCGGAGCGAGGATACAATCCATTGCTCCCCGTAGTGAGCACAACTTAAGAGATGTACCTTCGCAAATCGGTACTGTGATAAAAGTGAAAGAGTATTTACGTTTGTGTGCAAAGAAATATCCGATCTGCCGCAGACCAAATCAATCGGAGGGAGCGGAATGACAGGTCTGATCGTAGAGACAGACCGTTCAGAAATCGTCTCCGTGTGTGCCCAGCTATTGGATTCATTGTAGGAAATCTGGAGACTATCTTTGAGGTGTTTAGCAAGTTTACTGTTGGGAGCATCAATGGAAGGAAACAATCGGCCTCATTTAAATATTGGGTGTATGAACTTTAGGTAGTGAATAAAACTTAGGTACCACTGCGTTAAAAATTTTCAAGGATTTTGCAACTTCTGTTGTTATGGATTTGGAGGAAGCTAAATCGGAAACCAGCTTGTTCGCCTTTTATTGGAGGGTGCATACAGGATTGTTCCTTAGTTTGACGTAACGTTTTCTATCATTCAGTAAACTATTACTGTTTTCAATGTAATCGTTCTTATACATTGCTACTGTTACATTTTCCTTGTCTGCGTATTTAGTTTGTCTGCATATTGGATACAATTTATGCGAAAAATATTTGGTAAGACCTTTTAAAATAATTTTTCTTTTAAAAAACTTTTGCATTGGTTGTTCTATCTAAAATTATTCGTTTATAAAAGTTTTCTTCGTTGTTTAATTATTTTGTATCACAGGTACGTATTCCAGTTTTTAATGACGACATAGCAAAATAAATAAATGCTCTTAAAAATAAAACCTAGTTATTTTATAAACTCTAATTTTATACACTACAACTTGTGCATTTATATAATTAATTATACAGATTACTTTAAAAAATATTTGCGGATTCATCATGCATAATGTAAAGCACTGCACATAAATTGGAATTTTTATGTTTTGTTCACACAAAAGGAAAATGAAAAGTATGAACGCGTTGAGGTGGAATTTTAAAATTTTAGTTTATTTTAACGTAGCGAAATATTTTAATTATTAACAGTTATTTTTTGAGTAAACAGTAAAGTTAAAAATGTTTAATAATAATTAATACTTTGTATTACTTTATTTACGTTTACTCTAATTAGCTATTTTGTTTATCTGTCCCTTCGTGCTTAGGCCTACACTCATAATATGGTTACTTCCTTGTTAACAAGTAGGAAAACAGTTTCTAGAAACACATAATAGAGCCTAGAACTAATAAAATACTGGACGTCGTCAAATTATAATAATATGTTCTGAACAATGTACCAAAAAAAATCTATTAAAAGCAACCGTAAACCCATACATACATAATCGGTTGCCTCTTTTACCATTAGGTGTCGAAGATTCCTTCTTTATATAATACTCTCTGCAAATTTACGCCATTTCTTGCTATCTGCTGTTAAAACTTTTGCTTCTTGCCACGATGTTCCTCTTTTCTTGAGTATTTCGTTTACACTAGTGTTCCAGCTTTTCCTTGGTCTGCCCCTCGTGCTTTTACCCACTGCTTTGGCCTCCCATGTCATTTTCACTTGTCTTTCACCACTCATTATTATCATGTGTCTAGCCCATTTTAACTTCTTTTCTTCAACTTTTTCGTTGAGCGATTTTACCTGTAATTCATGTCTTATATCTTCGTTTCTTCTTTTGTCTAATCTTCTTGCTCCCACCACTTTTCTTAAGTATCTCATTTCTGTAGCTTGTAATCTTTTTCTTTGTCTGTCATTAAGTACCCAGTTTTCTGCCCAATATATTGTAATTGACATATATACAGTTTTATATAATGTCATTTTGGTTTTCCTCGTTATTTTTTTTTTGTTTAGGAAATTTTTATACAGTGAATAATAAGTTCTCGTTGCCAATTTTATTCTGTTTCCAATTTCATCTTCTTGTGTACCTTTGTTGTTTAACATTATTCCCAAATACCCAAATTCCCAAATTCCGTAAACCCATATTTCCCTAAAATAACAACTTCCTCTTACCCCCTCTCCTCCCCACCCCCGCACCCTTGTGCTCTTTCTGTTACTCCTTCCTCTATCCCTCTTCCTCTCTCTCAGTCTTCTTTTCTGGTTCTGTTATGAGACTCAGCTGATGCCTAATTATTTTCAGCAGTACTTCAGACCTACTAGCACATGTCCATTAAATATTTTGCCAGGTGTTGTCGGGGTATATTTTACCAGTTATGTTTCCTTCAGATCTAGGCTTTTTTCCGGTTCAGCACGATGCGTTTTGGCTCGTGGATACTGAACCGAAGTATTTTGGCAAATGCTTCAGCTTTTTGCGTATAGTCCCCAGTGAACTGGAACCCATACTAGTGTGACACCGCTATTTTCCGGCAGTTTGTTGAGTTTCTAGTATTCGCCCCCTAGCCGAAAGTCCACGTTTTCGCATATGAGTATACCCATGACTGCTGTACTACAGTTCTAAAACCCTCATGTTAATTTCCCTTGCACAATGCCAGATTGCAAAAATTTTTACCTGTAATGCTATAGCTGTATACTCTCCTAGTGAGAAAGAAATGTTTACTATCCACCACTACCAAATATTTCTGCACCAGTACCTTCTGCAGTTTTAGACCCATCTGTGTACCAGGTAGAACCCTGTAGTTTTGGATGAGTATTTCATCTGCTTCATTCCTCTCGTCCATTTATGAAGGTAGTTTATGGCTACGTCTGTGTAACATGTGGTCAGAAATCTTCATGCATTCATTTTATGATGATATATAATTATGAAGATGAATTTAAAGAACACTAAATATCATGGCTAAATCAGCACACGCAAACATCCAATTGAGTATTGAAGATACTGTAATTGAGAGTGTGGATAACTAAAAATAATTAGGAACATGGATAACGTCAAATGTAGACCAAACCAAAGAAATTATGGCACGTATTGAAATAGCACGTGCATCAATCATTAAACTTAAAAAGTTTCTTTGTTGTCGGGATATAAGATTACAACCACGCCTAAGGACTCTTCGGTGTTTTCTGCTTTTCTTTATGGTTTGGAAGCGTAAACATTAAAACAAGTACATCTGAATAAGTCGGCCGCCTCTAAATTTTGGTCTTACAGAAGAATCCTACGAATATCATGGATTCCAAGAATGTCAAACGTGGAAGTAAATAGAAGGATATCAAATAAAGCGGAAACAATAATAATTATCAAAAGACGAAAACTTGAGTAGTCTGGACATGTGATTAGAGGGCAGAAATGGACATTACTACAACTTATTATGCAAGACAAAATCCGAGGAAAGCGAAATGTGGGAAGACAAAGAACATCCTGGCTTAAGAACTTACGGAAATGGTTTGAATACCGTAGTGCAGAGCTATTTAGAGCGGTAGTCAACAGGCATTGACATGATGATTTTCAAGCTTCGACAGAAGATGGAACTTAAAGAAAGAAGATATAATTATAATTTATGATGATATAACTAATTTCATTTATGATGATATTATGTTCTGGTCTAGCGGGTACATTAGTCACGTTTTCTCACAGTCTATAATATTCCAGCCTCGCCTCCTTCCTTAATTATAAGTTCAGGAGGAAGATCCAGTACGGCCTCCATAGCTGCCGTTGGTGTGCTCCTCAAAGCCTCTGTGATTCAGAGGCAAGTAAAAATTTGTACATTACTTTGTTTGAGAATAGCATTTTTTCTTGCACTTTTGCCCACTATACCACTAATAGTCGTGCAGGTAATTGTTAGTTTTACTACTATGTTATAAATCCAATATAGTGTCCTATATTAAACCCCACATACTTCCATAACTGCCTCTAAAGTGAAATTGGTGAACAGGGAAAGTGTACTTTTGAAGTGTGTAAAACAAATAAATCCTAGCTGAGCGCTTTCGGCTTATAAAGCCATCTTCGGAGCTATGGTCAAAATGTTCAAAATACCACTATGAAGAGAGATGGATCCCATGTACGATATACAAAAAATACTTCTATTACTTGTGCAGTTTTTTTAATGATGGAAAAAAATATAGAAAAAACCTTGTCTGTCTGTTGAAAAAAGGTGGTCAATTCTTGCTGTTCTTAGTCGAAAAAGTTGAAGAAACATATATTATATTACAAGCACAAAGGACTTTCACGAAAAACTACATTACATATAACAAAAATTTGATCATGGTAAGGTCGAGAGACCTTACCATCTGATGTGTGCTGTGTGAAGAATTCTTCATACTTCAAACTACTTTTCTGAATATGAAGTTCTTTCTTTGCAATAATCATCTCACTTTAGCGGACACTAAAAGTATCGATCATGAACAGAATGGACTCAGATATCAAATGCAGGACAATTATTCCATATTGCAGAAGATCGAGAAGCCTTCGCAATGGTGATCGCCAATATCAGATAATTCTGATATTGTACTTGAATAAAACCTTCCAACATTGGTTAAGCAAGCAACGAAAGAGCTAACCAGAGCGCGAGTGAAATTGCTGTATGCGCTGATGCAGAAAAAGCCGAGTATCGAAATACCGCAATTGCTATAAAAACTGTTATTACAAATCGAGTTTTGTGCAAAATGGCAATATTATTACACGGGTTGAAGCAGATTAAAAATGACATTATAGCTTGGGAACCCTCAACTAGGACCAGAATAGAACAGTTGGTAATACCTCGATTACGAATTGGACACACGAGACTTACTCATGCGTACTTATTCTCTAAACGTGATACACCTATTTGCGAAAGATGTAATGTCCAATACCAAATATTCAGAATTAATATCCGATATTGAAGTATATTTTTATCACCCCATACATCACATGAACCAATATAAAATTTAGTTCACGAATTGTAAATTGTAAACAATAATTCGGGCAACTGCATATTTAATTTGATGATCGAATATATTTCTTTGTTCTCAATATTTTGTAAACATACTCAGCGCGTGGCCTGACACCAATACTGGTGCCACCGCTGAGAAAGAATATACATTTTAGAATCATTCTCAAGAATCACTTCAACCAGGCCAAAGGTGCCTTTACCTTCATTCCTTCATATACATTCAATATGTAGCAAATACAGTCTTCAACTAAATCGCGTACAAGCCATATCAGTACTCAACGTTCTCCCGGGGTAACTTCCCTAGTGTCGGTCTTATAAATTAATTATCTAAGTGCTATTGGTGTTTCAATCAACTGAAGAGCAGCCTTTACCGAGCCCCGTAGATTAGACATGGTCCTTCGAGCCGGATTAACATAAAATAACTTTTATGTAGTTCAAGGCTGGTTTGAATTAATAAATTAAATGCATTAGCGTTTAGGAGACATTACTTTACACTTACATAAATATCGAGATTCAGCAAGAACCGTAAACCATATCATATTTGTTTGGATGACTTGAAATACAATAAATAAACACAACGACGAAGCATATTATAAGTATATAAAAATAGTCCGAGAGCTAGTCGCAGATCTATAATATTAATAATAAAATAACTAATAATACAATTCGATAATAATAATAAGAGAATACAATTATAATACAATACTTAACACACTAAAATATCTATCCCACTCAATACCTTTCATTTACGCTTACCTAACCTAAACTTTGACTTGAATGTTTTGATTTAAATTCTGATTCAGATTTAATCTGTTCAGATAAGGTGTTGCAGTTGGAGAATTGATAATTTGTTCAAAGACTAGTGTCATTACATTACACATGACATTATTCTATTATGTTATAAATACTTATCATTATCATTGTAAACGTTGAGCACTGAGGCATTCGTTATTATGTATTTCACCCGGGCACTATGTCCAATACTGTATTTGTTCTTGTATATTTACATGTGTAGGTCTCTAATTTAGTTCACGAATTTTAAATTGTAAACAATATTTCGGGCAATTGCATATTTAATTTGATGATCGAATATATTTTTATGTTCTCAATATTTTGTTACCATACTCAGCGCGTGGCCTGACTCCAATACTGGTGCCACCACTGAGAAAGAATATACATTTTAGAATCATTCTCAAGAATCACTTCAACCAGGCCAGAGGTGCCTTTAACTTCATTCCTTCATATACATTCAATATGTAGCAAATAGAGTCTTCAACTAAATGGCGTACAAGCCATATAAGTACTCAACGTTCTCCCGGGGTAACTTTCCTAGTGTCAGTCTTATAAATAAATTATCTAAGTGCTACTGGTGTTTCAATCAACTGAAGAGCAGCCTTCACTGAACACCGAAGATTAGACATGAAATGTATAAGTTACTTGTTACACCATAAGTGAGTACAGGTAACACATATTTGTCAAATATTTTCCTTTTAACCCTGCTGTCCTGTTCGGGTCTATTTGACCCAAAAAATAATTTATTTATTATTTTACAAATTATTACGCGGCGCAACGATTTGGTGTTTCGTGACTTTATTACCTAATATGAGGTCTTTCAATTGCATATGAGATAAACAATCAACTTCCTGATTTCTTTGATAAAATTAAAATTGTTACCTAGGGTACGTTCGGGTCAATATGACCCGCGTATTTAAACCGTTAAAAATTACCTATTTATGTGTGTTTAGTTAGCAGTATTCTATATTGGCAGTACCTGTGTGTTTGTCAGCCGGATACGTCTGTAAACAAAAACAGGTTTCTGCAAGCTAGAACTTGTAAAATAAATTGTAGTATAGCTGGACGATGTTGCAAACCAAATTATAAATATGACCAACATGAACGGACAGCATGTATTTGGAACCAACTGGAAAGACATGAATAAAGTTGGTTTCCACACATACATTGGTCTTTTATTTTTAGCTCGAGTTTATAAGTCCCGTGGTGAATCAACTAAAAGTTTGTGGAATGAAGAAACGGGTCGTAGTATATTTCAATCAACAATGTCGCTTGATATATTTACAAAAAGTTTTGCAAGTAATACGTTTTGATAACAAAACTACTAGACAGGATAGGAGATGTTTTGATAAACTTGCTGCAATACGTGAAATTTAGGAAACATAGGTAGAAAATGTACCAAATTTTTTATAATCTGCTGGACATTTCTGCCTACAACGCGTTCGTGTTATGGGCATAAATAAATATCCAATGGAATACCAATAAACTGGCAAAACGGCGAATTTTTCTTGAGGAATTGGGAAAAAACTAATAAAACCACTCATCATTTCCAGAAAAAATATATCAATAACTTAAGGCTCTCACGAACTGGTAAAAAGGACACGAGCAGAAACAAGTAGACAAGATGGAAATGCTAGTGAACCGTCTATGGACAATCTAACTCCTCCTGCTAAACGATCACGCTGTAAACTTGCCCTAAAACCGATAACAAGACTAATTATTATGTTGTATATATCATAAAGATATACAGTGCTAGTCAAAAGTCCGTACCCCCCCTCGTATCTTTTGATCGGTTATACATATAATAGTGAAATTTGGAGTGAGGAAATAAACGGACGTACGCTTCTTAACTAGTCATGACAGGTGACGTAATAGTGACAGATGACTTTACAGCGCCACTGTGACAGATAATTTTAAATGGGACCTTATAGCAAGTGACACCTCATTTGAAAGTTATTGAAAATATCTCTTCAGTCATACTAATTTTTTTGGGTTTAATTTGATTTTGATTTTGGTGAATAAATGAAATAAATATAACTTTGTAGTTTCGCATTTAATTCTTAAAAATTAAAATGTCCGCCCATGGTTATTTTGTCAAAAAAGTTGACATTTTTCAGCTCTCTAGTAGTTTTTACGTCAACGTCAACCTTTTTGACAAGTAACCATAGGCGGAGGTTTGTATTTTTATTAATTAAATGCGAAACTACAAGTTTATATTATTTCATTTATTCATCCAAATGAGCTTAAACTCAAACAAAATTAGTATAGCTGAATAGGTATTTTCAATACCTATCAAACGAGGTGTGGCTTACCATAGGGTACCACTTAAAATTATCTGTCACAGTGGCGCTGTAAAGTCATCTGTCACTTTTACGTCACCTATCATGACTAGTTAAGAAGCCTACGTCCGTTCATTTCCTTCCTCCAAATTTCACGATTATAAGTATAATCGGTCAAAAGATACGAGGGGGGTACGGACTTTTGACTAGCACTGTAGAAGATGAAGTAGCAGGCATAAAAATAAATGGCCTACCCATATGTGAAATTAGATACGCCGATGACACAATACTAATAGCAAAAACTATTACAGATCTACAAAGAATTTTAGATAAGGTTGTTGCAACGAGTGATGAATTTGGTCTGTCACTAAACATAAAGAAAACGAAATTCATGGTTATATCAAAGAAAAATATTATAAACATCAATCTACACGTAAATAATAAAACGATAGAACGAGTTCAGAGTTATAACTATTTAGGGACAAACATTAGTGAAACAAACGATTATACCAAAGAAATCCGAATTAGAATAGAAAAGGCTAGAAGTGCATTCACTAATATGAAACAAATACATATTATATAGTAGAGACCTCAGCCTAAATCTTAGAAAGCGAGTACTAAAATATTATGTATTTTCTGTTCTTTTGTATGGTGTGGAGACATGGACTCTCAATAAACAATGCCTCAATATATTGGAAGTATTTGAGATGTGGACGTATCGAAGAATGCTAAGAATCTCCTGGACAGACAGAATAACCAATGAGGAAGTACTAAGGAAAATACAGAACAGCAGGGAGATACTGGATTTTATCAAAATAAGAAAACTTCAATACTTGGGTCATATAACACGTGGTGACAGATATGAACTCCTAAAATTAATTATGCAGGGAAGGATTCAAGGAAGGCGCAGCATAGGTAGGAGAAAAATGTCCTCGCTGAGAAATTTTAGAGAATGGTTTGGATGCAGCTCAACTGAACTCTTTCGGGTTGTAGTGTCAAAAGTGAGAATAGCAATGATGATTGCCAACCTTCGTCACGGAGATGGCACGTAAAGAAGAAGAAGAAGAAGATTTATCATAAACATATTTGGAAAATCCATTCTTTTTATTAGTGTCCCAGTTGTAAACTGAATTAAATTTTTGTAGATATTTGTTGCTAGGCTTTTTGAAAGAAAAAACTACCTTTTATTTTTGTTAATAAGGTTTAATGTACATTAACAACATAATTTTTGTTTAAGTAACCATAATTTCTTGTTAATAACGTTTTATTTATCACCATTATCTTATTTTATTTCGATTAAGGAGCGTAAACCATAGTTGGGTCATATTGACCCGAACAGTACATTTGTGTAGTTGACTCGAACGGGACAGCAGGGTTAAGGCATATTCGTAAGTCCGATATTATTGTATTTTTGAAGTTATACTTCTTTACGATCGAGAGTGAAATTTTATAATGCCGGAAGCATGCGCACACATACAGTATGTATTTCGTTGCTAATCTTTCAAGATATGTATGTATCAGCGCTGTCAGCGCAAATAAGTCATAATATATCATATAAAAGGATATATTAGTGTTCTTAGTAAATGTATTATTTATTATAATTTTTGTATCTTTGGATTTGTCTTCTTCGGGAATATTTTATAATAATAGTAAGTATAATTAAAATATTTTTGTGTATTCAGTTGGTCTATTAAATTTGTCAGTAATGTATGTATGAGAAATCTTGTAACCTCTCAAAGCAAAAGGGATATAGCTCAGTGGTAGAGCGTGTGACAGGAGATCAAGAGGTCCCGGATTTAAATCCCGGACGATTCATATTCTTTTTTTATGTTTTTGGTATCGATTTAATAAAAAATGTTTAAAAGTGGTAGGTAAAGAAAGTTAGTTTAATATTTAAATAAAATACAAATAACGTGTTAAGTATATTAATTTCGTTGAAATCATAATAATAGGAGTAAAACTTCTGACGTGAGTACAAAGTACACACACATTTTTTTTTAAATCTATGGGAATATTGCATAAAATTTTATTTTGTATTCTATAGCCGCCGCTATTATGGTGAATGTAACTATACCTATTTTCTAAATAAAAAAAATTAAGAAACACGCTGTAGTCACAGTACCGATATTTATCATTTGTTTGCTTTGAGCAGTTCTCTATACAGACCGTAGTGATCTTCTACCATAAAAATGTGCTATTTTGGATTTCCAAATCACGAGTGTTTTTTTTTTTCGTTTTTAATAAATATTTCTTAAATGAGTTTTCAAAAATTATTTTCAACCGCTTAAATAAAGTTTTATATAAGGTAATATAAGGTTCTCTAGTTTCTATCATTACTTAAATAACTTGCCTCAATGTTTTTTTTACCAATTTTAGTGTGATTTATGAAAGAATTCTTTCAACGTTATAAAAGTTTTAAACATTTTTCAAATTAGAAATAAATGATCCAAAAATAATTATCAAGAATTCCAGAACCGTTTATAAAGTTGTTAAGTAAATAAAAGAAAGTGCATAATTATTCTGCAATTGAAACTCTGAAAAGTACTACGTAATCGTCTTATTTTGAAAGTATTTTCAACAAGACGTATAGTTGGAGATTTCTATTATTGTTTTTGTTTACTAATTTAAATAAATGTTTTCATCTGTAGCAAATGCTCTAACCACTCAGAAATGAACGACTAGGTAAGTATTATATACACAAAAAGGACAAGCTTAATTTTCAATTCTAAAAGAAGTTATATTAAAAACCGTTTTAATAAAACTTTAATTTTTAGGAATCATTTTATGAATCATTTTCAGATTTTACTATAGGTCAGAGAAACTACAAATAGTAGATTTTAAAACAATTTGTTTTATTGTAAATACTGCGTCTGTTGTAGACCGCCCCTTTTTAAAATCTTGTTGTTCTTCAGTATTAGTGATTTGATTTTCCAATTTGTCCTTAAGAATTCCCGTGAAAAGTTCCATCGTTGTTGTAAGAGGGTCATTTCTCTGAAGATTTGTGGGAAAGTTTTTGGTCCTTTTTTAAATATGGGGATTGTGATGTTCTTATGCCATTACTCTGGTTTTTCTGTTTCGTTTAAGATTTTGTTAACTAATTGCGACAGTTTACTTGCAACTTCAGGGCCTCCATATTTTAAAAGTTGATTGGGTATACCATCCGTTCCAGGTGATTTTCTGTTCTCTAGCTTCTTGATCTTTGCTTCTACCTCTTCGTTATTGATTGTAGCACTTATATCTGTTTCGTATTCGTTTATATTCAGCGTTTCCTTAGCATCATATAGCTCTTTAAAATGCTGTTTTCATTTCTCTATAGGTACTCCCTTAAACTGCACTAACTCCTTAACTGGTTTTTTCCTGTTCCGAATAATTTTCCATACTTTTTTTGGGCACCATATAGGCCGTAGTCCATGTCGCTAGTAAATGTAGCCCAATGTTCTCTTTTGATTGATTTTATTTTTGCGTTAACTTCGTTAATTACTTGGACATATTCTGCGAGAGCTTCTTCAGATTGCAATTTTCATAAACTCTGTTCTCTTTTGGTCTTTTGAATTACTGTGTCAACAATGATTATATTTAACGCTACTACAATAATTACAAGCACAGTAGTACCTCCAGCATCATTTCTAAAACGCAGTCCTCCTCGTATCAAAATAAAAACGTATAATTAAGATTAAAGAAGTAATTTTTTACAGTTGAATCAAATTTATTTCACACGTGTCGACTAACACTAAAAGTTTCCCGATGGGCACTTTTTAAAATTGTAACAAGATACCGAAAGAACTCATCGTTAAAGTTAATTTGCCGAGCCTCCGAAATCATTTATATCATGTCACAAAGTTGTATCCGCAATAAATTCTGCGAAAAAGAAGCTTTTGTTAGGAAATCATCCCTAAGGTAGCTCTAGTTGTTTGTCATGTCATAGAAATCTCCGTAGGAACAGGAGGGTATATATGAGTAATAGATAGAAAGGGGACCCAAAAATTTATTTTATATGTTACAATATCCTGCGGGTAGAATAGATTTCGGTTAAAGAGTAAAAAATCAATAAATTTTTTGATACGTAATAAAAAATTACAATTCTAATTATTGTATTTTAACAATTATCATTTCAATGATATTTAAAAAATTTAAAAAAATACTATCATTCTCAATATCATACAAGATGCTCTATTTGTAACGAATGTATTTACTCAAAATGAGAAGATTTTGTGAAATCTATAAATCGGGCACTAAATAGCACTCTTTTAAAGGAAGTTGAAATGGTAAATAATGTAATCACAAAAGCGCTGATAATGTCGAAACCATACAGTCCCTACAGAATGAAATAAGACAATAACACTATTGTAATACATAAAAAAGAGGGGATATACTATGTCTAAAAAATTATAGGCTAGTATAAGTCTGTTAGACCCTTTTGCCAATGGCTTACCAAAGGTTATACAGCATTGCTAAAGCAAGGTACAAGTTTTCAAAGGACTTGACTCATGTACGGCAGATTAACCCTAGAAGGACCAAGGAGGGTTAAAAAGTATTCACAACATTGCATTACATCCGATTTTCTAAATAGCTTTGTTTGTAAAGATCTTAAATAATTAGTAGTTGTCGGCGTACTACTGCCCTATTAGATGGCATAATTAACATTTCTAAAATTAAATTCATTTCCTCATACTTTTATAAAAACTTGACAGTGGACTATAAATAATCCCCTTAAATACTTTCAACACCCTCCCAAAATGGATAGGGTCGATATCATTGATGTTTCAAATTAGCAAAATATAAAAGAAACAAGCTGAAAATGCGAGCATTGTCATAACGAAAACTTTGTATATTTACGTATTTTAATTCATAATATGGAAAATATCTATTATGAAAAGTAGTTTAAAATTAATAATTGTTTTAATGTGCAATTATATCATTCTAATTTAAATGTTATGAACTATAAAGGTAGTTTACTCTTGATCGAAATTCATATTTTTTATATACCTCGTATAAAATTAATAAAATTTTATACAAGGTGTTCCAAAAGTAGTGGAACGGTCGAATATTTCGCGAACTGAACATCGGATCGAAAAACTGAAAACTACGTGTTCAATTATTTTCAAAAATCTATCCAATGACACCAAACACCAACCTCCACTACACCTCCTGGAGGTGGGGTGGGGGGTAACTTTAAAATCTCAAATGGAAACCCCTACATTTTCTTGCAGATTTGGATTTGTTACGTAAAAGTAAGCAACTTTTATTCAAGACATTTTTTCGAACTGTGGATAGATGGCGCTATAATTGGGAAAAACGATTTATCCTGATACCATGGGTAAATTACAGAAACGGTCTAATATCTCGAGAAATACACTTCCAAATGAGAAACCAAACAAATTTTTTTAATACTTTTCGAAAACCTATCGAATCACACTAAACATGACCCTCCAACCCACCCCCCTGGAGGTGGGGTGGGGGGTAACTTTAAAATATTAAATAGCAACCCCACTTTTTATTACAGATTCGGATTTGTCATGAAAAACTAAGCAACATTTATTCGAAACATTTTTTAGAATTATTGATAGATGGCGCTTTAATTGGAAAAATACGATTTATTAGCGGCATCTATCAGCATTTTTAAAAAATGTTTCGAATAAATGTTGCTTAATTTTTCATGACGAATTCGAATCTGCAATAAAAAGTGGGGGTTGCTATTTAAGATTTTAAAGTTACCTCCCACCACACCTCCAGGGGGTGGGTTGGAGGATCATGTTTAGAGTTTATCGATAGGTTTTAGAAAAATATTAAAAACCTGTTTTTTGGTTTCTTATTTGGAAGTGTATTTCTCGAGATATTAGACCGTTTCTATAATTTACCTATGGTATCAGGATAAATTGTTTTTTCCAATTATAGCGCCATCTATCCACAGTTCGAAAAAATGTCTTGCATAAAAGTTGCTTACTTTTACGTAACGAATGCAAATCTGCAAGAAAACCTAGGGGTTTCCATTTAAGATTTTAAAGTTACCCCCCACCCCACCTCCAGGGGGTATAGTGGGAGTTGGTGTTTGGTGTCATTGGATAGATTTTTAAAAATGATTGAACACGTATTTTTCAGTTTTTCCATCCGATGTTTAGTTCGCGAAATATTCGACCGTTCCCCTACTTTTGGGACAAGGTTGCATCATATCTTAGAACAAGAAGAGCGTTTTATGAAAAATAACTTTTATTTGTCAAATTAAAAATAAAAGAGTTATAAATGAAAATGTTCTTGGTATCCATAATTTGAGAAAAATATTCAAATATGAGATGTACACCTACCTTTTTAGAAGGATGTACACCTACACAGACACAATACTGGCTAGTGATTTTAGTCAATAATTTTGCCAATTCGACAAAAAAATAATTTCTAAATAGTTAATAATTATTACTAAATAATTAGTAATTTTGCCAATTTCGGCAAAATTCTCAAAAACAAAAAAATTACCTTCTACAATCACTAGCCAGTTGTGTCGAGTTTAGGGAACGACTAGGTATACATAATATTTTAATTTTATAGCAAATGGAACAGTCCATTTATCATAAAGGGGAGGCCGTATTTATACTGGTATAAACCTTTTTAAAACTGTTAATAAATTATTGCTTTTAAAATATTTATACTCAAATTGTATTTTCGAACATCTTATTTATTTTATATAATAATTAAATTCACTATCAAATGTCATTGATGTTTTATTAATACTTAATTTAAAATTTAGTTTGACATTCACGAAGTGTTAAACTCAAATGTAAATAACCTATGCTTGGCAAATCAGATTTAAAAAAAAAAGTAGCCTACTTCCTAATCAACCATTCGAGCTGACGTTTAGTGCGTCTGTAGGAGATAACCGGATTGTGACGTCACATTTTAGACTTTGAGGTCGATTATTTCGAAGACGGTTAGAAATATTGAAATGCCGTTTTCAGATTTGGATTTAGAAGAAAAAACTACATAAGAATCCATCGATAAATCTGATCTGAGTATTGCAGGAGCGGCAACGCAATAACACACAGACTTTTGCAAATTTATAAACGAAAAGTTTTCGTTGAAAAGGCCAATAAGTGGGCAAAAACAACCATAGTTTGTTAAAATGCAAGTATGTATGCGATAATCACAGCAAGAAGTCAAAAATGTTTCTGTATCCTACGATGATGCCAATTCCACTGAAGCCGAAGACTCCGGGTAAATTATAAATTCGTATCTTTTAACTGTTCCATTAACGTCGAGGAATAACATAAAATGGTTATTTTTAAATTAGTTTAAATAAAGAAGCACGTTTTTTATTAATGTATGTGTGGACATTTATTGACCCTCCTTGGTCCTCGCTGTTTCTACTAAGAGGTTGGTCCTGCGAGGGTTAAGCGCAAGGATATACAGTAAAACCTGTTAATAACGGTCACTAAAAACGACAGAAGTATTGGCCGATATAAAAAGGTGGCCGCTAATACCAGGTTTTGTAGTCCACAAATTTTGGTTTGGGGAACTTTGAAACTGGCCGGCTAGTTCAGGTGGCCGGTTTTGACAGGTGGCCGTTAACACAGGTTTTACTGTAGTAAAGACACGCATCTAGCATCTCGAAAAGGCTCAGTCTATATGTTCCCAAAACATTCATCCCCTAACTTTATTATAGATGCATATAATATGATAGAACATATTGGAGGAGTTGATATGAAAGTGTATGATAATACTAAATTCATTTAATCATCATCATCATCATTCTCTTTGCCTTATCCCTATGCGGAGTCGGCTTCCCTAATTGCATTTCTCCACACAATTCTGTCTTGGGTCATACCACTGTTAATCCCCTTTACCAACATGTCCTGCCTTATCGTCTCCCCCCAGGTCTTCTTTGGTCTTTCTCTCCTACTCCTTCCAGGAATCTTCACTTCAGCTATTCTTCATATTGGGTGATTAACGTCTCGACGTTGAACATGACCAAACCATCTTAACCTATGCTCTCTCATTTTGGCATCAATTGGTGCCACACCTAGACTTCCCCTAATATACTCATTTCTAATTTAATCCTTTTTTGTCACTCCACTCATCCATCTAAGCATTCTCATTTCCGCCACATGCATTCGTTGTTCCTCTTTCTTTTTCACTGCCCAAAATTCAGTTCCGTACATCATAGCCGGTCTTATGGCTGTTTTATAGAATTTTGCTTTCAGCTTCATTGGAATTTTTCTGTCAAACAACACACCACTCGCTTCTTTCCACTTCATCCATCCAGCCCTAAGTCTACTGCATTCATCTCCATATATTTCTCCATTACTCTGTAATACCGATCCTAGGTACTTAAAACTACTGCTTTTCACAATCATTTCACCATCCAAAGATACCATTTTATTTGTAGTAGCTCCATTTTTAAATGAACATTCCAGATACTTTGTTTGTGTCCTACTAAGTTTTAAACCTTTTTCCTCCAGAGTTTGTCTCCACTGTTCCAGTTTTTGTTCTAAGTCTCTTTCACTATTTCCTGCTAACACGACATCATCAGCATACATCAAGCACCATGGAATGTTACCCTGTAGTTTCGCTGTTATCTGGTCCAAAACGAATGAAAATAAATACGGACTAAGCACAGAGCCTTGGTGCAATACTACTTTCACATGAAATTTATCAGTCTCTCCCACACCTGTCCTAACACTAGTCATTACTCCCTCATACATATCCCTCACAATCTTTACATATTCACCAGGGACTCCTTTCTTATTGAGTGCCCACCACAGAATCTCTCGAGGAACTCTATCATATGCTTTCTCAAGATCAATGATTACCATATGAGCCGTTTGTTTCTTTACTCCTGTATTTTTCCATCAACTGCCTTATAATGAAAATTGCATCTGTTGTTGATCTACCCTGCATAAATCCAAATTGATTCTCGGATATTTCGGTCTCTTCACGTATCCGTCTATCAATTACTCTTTCCCATATTTTCATGGTGTGGCTAAGCAGTTTTATAGCCCTGTAGTTTGTACATTGTTGTATATTTCCCTTGTTTTTGTAAACAGGTACCAGTATACTGCTTCTCCATTCGTCTGGCATTTGTCCAACTTCCATAATTCTATTAAATAGACCTGCTAGCCACCTTGTTCCTGTCTCTCCCAATGCTCTCCATACTTCCCCAGGAATATCATCTGGTCCTACCGCTTTTCCTTTTTTTATTTTTTGAAGCGCTTAAGCCACTTCCTCGTTGGTTATATTGGTGACCATTGCTGCTACTGTTTCCGTTGACTCTACTAACAACTATTTCCAGTTTCTGTAGTTCACAAATATATAAAAGATAATTGGAACTTTGTTTATTTTGTTAATAAAAGCAAATATAATTCTATAGGTACATAAACGGAAACTACTAAAACTACTTTAATATCCTAATATAAAACAAAACTATACTACGGAAAAAACAGATTTCTGTAAGTCTGTTTTCTGTAAGTCCTCTTCGAATTTTATTTTTGTCGATAACCAGCGATGACAGCGCTAATAACCCTTAGTGGCTGATGCGGACATATTTGTGTAAATAAAAAACTATTTAGTTCAAGCTATTTTAAAATAGTTGTATAACACAAAATAATTTGAGATAAATATTAATCTAGAGAGACCCAAAATTATCAGCCCAAATTCATTAATTGTCGTAATCCGTAATTGATTAATATATTTTTGAAGTGGTTTAGTATATTTATAAAAAGGCATTCATACTTAATTTAAAATTAATTCGAAATTTCCACTGAAATTTGTTAATCTGATTAACTAAGAAAGGATGATGGCAGCAGGAAAACAGCTTTACTAAATTTACTTATTGTCCTAACCATGTTTTGTTCCAAAATGTTTAATTTCATTTAAATCCGTTCTGGATTAGACTTTGTTAAAACTTTGTACGTTTAACACAGTAGGTCCTGTTTTTTAAGTTGAGGTTTTGGAAATGTATTGCCATATTTTTATTTGATGTATCGTCGAGAATCCAGATACTTGTGCGTGCGAATGATTTATAAATTCTCAGTTAAAGGTGTAGTTAAATAGTTAAATGCATAGTTAAATGATAAATTAAACTATTAGTATTCCCTTAGCGCTAATTTATTTCTTTCATGTTTTAAATGATTCAGTAATAAGAATAATAATTAGCGCGTCGAGCTTAGTAGGCCCATGGCCAGAGCTGGGCCGGGTACTGATAAATTCTACTCGGGTAGGTACAGAGTACCGGGTACTTTTCATATTTGAGGAACGATTACAGAGTACCGAGTACATTGCTCAAAAAAATTACTCAGAGTAAAATACTCAAAGTACAATTACCCGAATTTCTCGGGTACTTATTTCGAGTACATTTGAATAAAGAACCCGAAAAAAGGTAAGAGGGTAAGAATTATTATCTCTGCCTCTCTAAACATATTAATTTTAGAGTCATGAAAACATAAAATAACGTACAACTCCAACTTAAATAAAAAAAATAAGAATTTTAAAAATTTATCATTGATTAATACAGCAAAACCTGTCAGTAACGGCCACTAACAACTATTTCCAGTTTCTGTAGTTCACAAATATATAAAAGATAATTGGAACTTTGTTTATTTTGTTAATAAAAGCAAATATAATTCTATAGGTACATAAACGGAAACTACTAAAACTACTTTAATATCCTAATATAAAACAAAACTATACTACGGAAAAAACAGATTTATGTTAAGATTTTTTAAAGAATTTTTCAACCCACTTTTATTTTTTTATTTTCTTTGATAATTTTAGTTTTAACACCATATTTTTTGTCAAACTTTTGTGAATTGTAGTCATACTTATAAAATAGTGACAAACGTTTCTCTTTTACAACACTTTTACGACATTTTATTATAGGATTTTAAAAACCTATTGTGACCATCGACCTGATGCGAGGTATTTAATCTCCTGTTTTAGGTAGGTACAATAGGTCCTAATACTTAAGTAGTACTGGGAATTTCCATCAATAAATAGACAAAATTATTTTAACAAAATTATTTTGGCCAACATTCATATTCAATTTCTGTAAAATGGGCTTTAAAAATATGTGATGGTAAAGGTGGCCGTAAATAGCAGGTCATAAATAAGGGAATATACATGTATATAATTAGTTTGGGGAATTTTGAAACCGGCCGCAAGAATAGGTGGCCGATTTTAGCAGGTGGCCGGTAAAACAGGTTTTACTGTAATCAGTATAACTCACTGATTCATTTTATTGGCTTTTAAGATAACTAATTTTTCAAAGTTTCATCAGTTCTGCGGAGCATTTATTGAAGGGCTATTAATTATTATGGCATAAGAGAATAGGCGTTTGCTTAACTTTGCGAATGAACTGATACTGAAAACGGCGTTTTGCGTGTTGCTATTAATTTGCTGTCCCACATGCAGCGACAAGTTTAGACTTGCAAAAAGTACTCGGAAAATGTACTCGTATAATAAACGCGGGTACCGGGTATTTTACTGATACGCTACGGGTACGAGTACCGAGTTGAAAATATACTCGGGTACTTGGTACTGAGGACCCAAAATGTACTTGAGTACAAAATTCGGGTATTGCCCAGCTCAGCCCATGGCTCGATTGAGAATTTTCCTCCGTCCGTTCTTGTCCATTGCCTTCATCCTCAATTTGTGACGTTGAGTCTTTTAAGATCCTCTTCTACGTCCATTTTCCACCTTGTTCTGGGTTGACCTTTTCTATGATGTCCTGCAATTAATGTACTTGACAGTAGAATTTTCGGTAAGTAATCTACCCTTTGGCATCATCTACAATATGTGTCAGCCATCGGAGTCATCGGGTTCTTATACTCCTAGTATGCTGGGTTCCCCATATAACTCTCTCAGATCTTCATTTGTCCTTCTGATCCAAACGCCGCCGCCGTTCTCCATTGTTCCTCCAAATATTTTCCTTAGTACTTTTCGTTCTCACATCTGCATCATTTTTCTTGTTGCTTTTTATTTAACCCATGTCTTTGCTGCATAAGTTGCTATAGGTCTAATAATCGTTCTATTTAATATTCTTAATTTGGCACCTCTTGATATGGATTTATTTCATAACCTATTTAGTGTAAAAACACACTTGTCCTCTTTCTTTTGTCTATTTTGGATTTCTTCTTCTATTTTGTTTGCGCATTATAATTGTTCCTAGATATTCGAATATCACAACTTCCTCAAATCTATATGTATTATTATTTGTTTGCAATGTTAAATACTTTCCTCTTACATATTCTTGGTCTATGCATGCCGGGTCTACCCCAAAATCCCGACAGCCAAAATCCCGACAGGCCAAAATCCCGACAGGCCAAAATCCAGACAGGCCAGGATCACGACAGGTTTGATAAGTTTCTTTTTAACACATAATTACATTTATTTCTTGTTTTTTGTTTGTGGCCATCTGTTTTTTATTTTTTGTTACTAAACAAAAGTCTTTACCATTTAGTATGAACTAATTTTCTAAATAAAATTTCTAACATGGTTATATGAATTAAATTATTTTTTTTTGCCAATATATAGTCTAATAATATAATATATTGTAGGTATAATCAAATCCTGAATTCAAGTTTACTTTCATATTATAGATATTATCATGTCACTTACAACCTTCCATTTCAGTAAGTATAGCTTTTGTATTATAAAATGAAGTGTTTAAATAATTTTTTCTTTTAAAATACATAATAATTAGTACCCGTACTTATTAGTAAGTATAATCATTTTTCAATTTCAATACTCTATAATATGATTTGTCTTGCATTTGAAATGGAAACAATATATTTATATTCAAAATGTAGTGGTCGGAATTTTTACTTACGCGAGGATTGTTGCATGTCGGGATTTTGGCCTGTCGGGATTCTGGCGTGTCGGGATTCTGGCGTGTCGGTGTTTTGGCCGTCGGGATTTTGGCTGTCGGGATTTTGGACGCCACCGATGCATTCCATGTATTTGGTTTTTATGTCATTAACCCGGGAACATTCGCGCTCTCTTCTCTCACTTAACAGTCGCGCGATTAAATTAAATCTAACAGTACGAATTTAAATACGAATTTAAATAAGAATTTAAAACAAATTTTTATTTTATAATACATACTTTTATTTACTTGTTATGTTAAAAACATCTATTTCTAACAATTTTAAAGCTAATTGGTTCTCACCAAAGCCATAAATTCCACAAAAAAAATAAAAAATATTAAAAAATAAAAAAAAATTAAAAATAATTTTAAAAAATTTAAAAAAATTTAAAAAAAATTATCTACGTATTACTACAATCTTCCCCGAGGCACGTACGAGTCGAAAGTTATGTTTCAAAAATTTTCATTAAGTTATCACGGAAAAGGATGAAATTAATGTTCGATTTTTTCTAGCGGCGTGACTGCTCCCGGGTTAATATACAGTGATGAGTGTGCTAATAACCGGCAAAATAACGCAAAAGATGGAAAACAATGCGTTGTGAAATAAAACGAGTTGAAACTAGTAGAGATGTAAAATTATCGATAGGAACCTATAAATTTACATTACGTTACATAGATCTTTTCTTAAATTTTTAAAATAAAAATTTGTTTTAATACTCTTTGTGATTATCTTTGGTGCCAACTGTTTTTTAATCACAATACTAGAGAAAAAAATGTTTATAACTAATTATTGATTATTTATGGCAAAAAGGGTCATGCAGATGCTATTATTTTTATATGCTAACCCAAATTAAAAGAAAACATTGAAATTGGCCCATTATTAACAAATATATTGGAAACTACTCCTCCGCCAATTTTCAGACAAAAAGTTTTTATTTAAGGTGCTACGAAAATCATCATTTTTCAAAATATTCTACAATTTCGATTATGTGTATAAATGACATTATTAAGTAGTAGGGTTGATAGATGTACTCACGAACTTTAAAATGTTAATATTGATAAATATACAAATTGTGAATTTTTAAACTGAGAAAAGCTATCTCGGCCAAAAATGCTTCTAGAAAATTTTTATTCTTTTGTGGATATGTCAAAAATTACCAAGAATACGAATATCGACAAATAATTTCAAGATTTTTAATCCCGGCGATGTTATTAAAAAAATAGGTTTTAAACAAAATTACACCAATTTTCAAACGCCATTTTGGAAGGGTGTCTAATTGAAATCTTGATTTGTCAATACATTTATCAGAAATATACATAACAGAAAAACAAATGAGATATTAAAAACTTGTATACTCTATCGGCAACAACCGCGTTTTTGCAATTGAAAAAATGGTAGCTTTTTATAAACAAATTAAATATCTCATAAACTACTCAATATTTATCGACCAATTTTTTTGTTGATTTATTATAATATTATAGCGCAACTTTTTCTGTAAAACAAAATATTTTATATAGCTTATTTATATGGAAAATAATATTTTTTTGGAAATGTGTTTTTCAATTTTGATTTACAATTATTTAAATAAATTAAGGGTCAAATTTAACTTAGTAAGTCTCATATAAAGTACTGTTTCTTCGTCTTTCCAGAAAAAAATTGTAAAATCCTTAATAAGAACACGAATTACCTCAGTAGTTAAAAAAGTAAATTTTGTGTAAAAATTACCTATTTTTAATTATTTAAACAACGATCCCCTCATATGATTCATACACTTTCTTGAAAATATCTTTTGTTTGGACCTAAACTTTGATAAAAAATTTATTCCAACCTGTAAGGAATTACATTTTGATTTACATGTATTGTAATTTTATTTGATAGGTCTAATAGGAATAAAAGCCACTAGAATTGCGATGATAAATTATTATGTATATTCCGATAATACGCACACATCAAAATGGTCTAGCTAGGGGACAAGAACTGAAGGTCGTTTACTTTCAAGAAGCAATATTTTTTGTTAAAATAAAATTTGTTGATTATTGTTTGAACATCTCTTCAATCCTCATCACCAGTAGAGAGTTTAGTGGTCGACGTGATGTCGTGTATTGACCGTCTCCAAAGATCTCTGTCTCTGGTCATTTCTTTTAATTCATGCATAGGTCTTTTGCATATTCCTGTAATCTGATCGATCCATCTTGTTGGGGATCTTCCTCGAGATCTTCGGCCTTCCACCTTTCCTTGTATAATGAGACTTTCCATGTTTTCTAATTTTTATACCAAACAATATTATTTCATATACTGTCGGTTCGCTAAACTCAGACACAACTAGATAGTGATTTTGGTCAATAATTTTGCCAATTTGGCAAAAAAATGATTACTAATTAGTTAATAATTACTAAATAATTAGTAATTTTGCTAATTTTGGCAAAATTCGCAAAAAACAAAAAATTACCTACTAAAATCACTAGCCAGTTGTGTCGAGTTTAGCGAACCGACAATATTTTAATTTCATAGCAAATGGAACAGTCCATTTATCATAAAGAGGAGGTCGTACACTCGTATAAATCTTTTTAAAGCTGTTAATAAATTATATCTTTTAAAATATACTCAAATTGTATTTTTGAACATTTTATTGATTTTATATAATAATTAAATTCACTATCAAATGTCATTGATGTTTTATTAATACTTAATTTAAAATTTAGTTTGACATTCACGAAGTGTCAAACTCAAATGTTGTAAATAAGCTATGCTTTGCTTAACCAATTCAGATTAAAAAACTAGCCTACTTTATAGCAACGATTTCAGCTGGACGTGTAGTGTGTCGGCAGAAAATAAAACGATTTTGACGTCACATTTTAAATTTGAGGTCGATTATCCCGAAGACGGTTAGAAATATCGAAATGCCTTTTTCAGATTTGGATTCAGAAGAAAAACTACATAAGAATCCATCGATAAATCTGATCTGAGTATTGCAGGAGCGGCAACGCAATAACACACACACTTTTGCGAATTTATAAACGAAATGTTTTCGTTTCAGAGGTTCTCAATCTGTGGTACATGTACCACTGGTGATACATATCATTATTTGCGGTGGTACACAAAACACAGCAACACTTCCAAAATCCAGCGTATTTGTCGTTAATTAGATAACCTAACTTGATAGGTATTTCAGTTAGGTGGTACCAAAAATAATTCAAAGAATTTTGTGGTACATGACTCAAAAAGTTTGAGAATCATTGTTCTAGATCATAGTCGTTATTTTAATTACCAATTTCAAATTTTCTATATTCAAAATAAAGATTAAGGTATATTTATTGAAATGTTGAAAACAGAGGTACAGTGGAACCCCGTTAACTCGGATTAATTGGGACTGGGGCCGATCCAGGTTATCGAAAATCCGGGTTAGCCGGAGAAAATTGTAAAAATTAATAAAATATGATATGATTACAGATAAACTCCGTTATAATTGGCACACAGACACTGGTAAACCACGTTGGCGTTCCGCACAAAACCACACATACAAAGCGTCGCGTCGTCGAGAGTCTCATTTTTAGCTTTATTAGCTTTGCACCGATTGTCCAAACTGTCTTTTGTTATCATTTTGAAACAAAAACAACATTTTTACGTTTTATTGCCATTACGTAGACAAAAAAACACGCAAACACAAAATCTGAATAGATTTTCGAACGATTACAGAACGGAAGCGAACAATGCGACTTTACTACACACAATACCGTCTCAATCGCAACGAAGTTATGTTATTTAATAACAGTGAAGACTAAGACCATTGTTTGAAAAATAATTTTTTAATAATCTTTTAATCTTTTGTAAACAATGCTAAGACAGTTTCAAATAAATAAAGGATACTACAGGTGCCTGTTGTTTTCGATAACACGACAATGAACGTTGTGTGCCATGAGTCATTTGTACTATCGTATAGGTAGTTCAAATTACACAAATACCCATTATCAATAGTAATACCACTAGTGATTCAATTTTCGCGATAAGTCTGTTGATTTACTTCTAAACGAAACTGAGTTGCTTGAAAACACCACGAGTCCGTAGGACGAGTGGTGTTTTCTTCAAGCAACTCAGTTGAGTTTAGAAATAAAAGACAGACTTATAAGATAAATTAAATCACGAGTGGTATTTTATTAGACTATTTCACGAACAAAGTGATAGGTCAAAAATTCAGTAGAATGAGAGGAAGGAATTTAATAATAATACATTTGATCTAGGTAACCCAAATCTACCCATTTTTTGAATAATTCACAATAAGTCATAATCATGAAATATTTATTATGACTATAAATAATTTGTTATAATTATTTTTTACCTATAACAGTAAATAATTTGTACACGAAAAAAATACATTTTTCTCGACTATAATTATTATAAACGGTGCAATTGTAAAAATTTTGAATAGTATGACCGTTATTAGGTGGATACAATGTATTGTTGCTATTATTACTTGATGTACTTGGAGTATTCCTAAAAGTATTCACTATGTTCTGATGATGTTCGGCACTAAGATGTAAATACGGTTTCATCGAGTTCGAACTTCCATGTCCAGTAATTTTCATAGCTTGTTGTTCACTAACGCCAGATTGTAGTAACTGACTAACTGCAGTGGCACGATTAGAGTGATTCGTTATTTTCACTTTTTTAGTGTCTAATCCTATCTTTTCTGCAGACATTTTTGTCCATTTGGATACTGTGTTAATACCAATAGGACAATTCTTGTACCAATTACTATTATTATATTTATTCCACTTGCCATTCACAGTCAGAAAAAGTCTATCATTGGTAATAGTTTCCCTTTTCGATATAAGTTTCCGGTATAATCTCACAGGACACATTTCAGGATTCTTCAAATTTTGAGTAAGCCATTTATTATCTGCACAGTTTTTATCACCACCTTGGCGGGTTTTGGAGAATATCGGGTTATATGTAATTCTGTTTATTAAACAGCCTTTGTTGTTAGTCTCTTCCTTGAAAAAATGGAACATGGAAAAACTTGCTTCGTTACCTCTCCAAGCTAATTCTACGGCAGCTATATGAAAAAATTTCTTTTGGAGTCCCTCTGGCGTGTCTTCGTCCCATTGTAAGCACATATTTTTATATTCATCCGAAGTCATAGCGACATTTTCCTTTTATCGGGTACAGTTTGCAACAATTTTCTCTTACTATCACGAGCCGTTCTCGCTTCCTTGAAGGTTATATCTTTGAAGAGATCAATATGTCTCTGATACTCACAGAAATATTTTTCTTGTACCAATTTTGCAGTAGTGTTCCATATGGTTTTAATAACACTCTCCTTGTAATCACTACCATCAATTTTTCGCATGTTGAAGGCCCAGTCTTTTAGAATGAATGCTAGTCTTTCGTTTTTATTTTCTGCATCTAATTTGTAGTTGCGATCCACACAGAACATCATAAATTGTCTCCATATATAAGATTTAGATTTTCTTGTGTTACTCGGTATATTTTCTTCAATGTTTTGGTTTATAACTTCGTTTGAAGTACCACCGAAACGACTCATTTTGACGTATACAGCTACAATAATTTTTTTGGCAAACGTCAAACTTTGCTTTGCGATCGGTATCCATGGTTACGTCGTTGAAAATACGAAGCTGATAGACCAATCAGAATTGAAAGACAGTTGGTGTTTTCGCGATAACACAAGCTGTCTTTGGTTTGTGATTGGTCAGATTATGTGAAAATTTTAAGATGAGTGAAATAGTCTCTCAAATATTATATTACATACATTTTTATTGTTGAAATGTTTGCCTGATAAAAATCGGTCCGGGTTAGCCGGACTTCCGGGTTATCGAGGGCCGACTTATCGGGGTTCCACTGTATTCGATGTTTTACTATTAGATAAAATGAACTTCCATCGGGTAACGGTTGAATTCACCTTTTTTTATTATTTGTTATATTATTTTTTTTCTTAATTGAAAAAAAAAATGAAATCTAAGACAGATAACACAAAACACATAAAATAAACTTTTTATTAAACATTTTAGTATATATTTTTAACTATTATTGTATCGTTTTCCTTCATAACGTTTCACACGAAACAGACTGAGGTTACATAATGAGGTCTCTTTATCTAAGGTCTTTTTCCGGAAGAGCGACTAAACAGCATCAACTAATAGTAGTTTCGAAGTGGATATATGGCCAGTGGCGTATCAAAATGATAGTGATAAATGAAAACAAATATAACAATTAATAAATCAGGTTAGAGTAGAAAAACGGCGCAATATTTAATTAAAAAAACAATAATCCACAAGGAAAAAAAATTTCCTGTAGTTGGCTGTACACCATATATTACAATAAACAGGTAAAATCCTTTATAAAAGGTATATGTATTAAAATTCCCTAAAAAGGGCTATATCACAGAACTAGTTTTCGATATGATAACAGATCATCATCAGTGCTGAGAAGATGCTGACATGCTAACCACCAAAATACAAAAATGTTCGGGTAAAAAACCCTTTAAACTTGATCCGTCATGGAAACATTGATTACACAGGGTGTTTCATTAATAATTGTCCATATAGTAACTGGAGAAACCTTAGCACAAAATACGAAGATTTAACCTTAAACACTTAAATAAAATGTGGTTCCCTACTGAGTTACAGAGTGTTTTATCTAAAAATTTAAAAACTATTTTTGCTCAGCATTTTAGAACTTTCCGACGTATCCTTTTCATACTTGGCAGGAAATATAGGTACTGTACAAACTACTAAATTATGTTAAACAAACGTTTTTGGCTATTACTAGAGGAATACGACGGGGGGAAGTGTATGGTTGACCCTTTCCAAATTCTACGCCACTGGAGAAATTGGTATTTTAGTTCAATTTTTGGATTCTCCAATACTTTATATGAAAATAATGTACTCTTCATTCGTAACGATAAAGTCATTAGTTTTCGAGATCTTTGAAGTTAAAAATGAAACGACATGGTTATTTTGATTGATGTATTGTGTTGCTTCATTTTCAATTTCAAATATCTCGAAAACTAATCATTTTATCGTTACGAATGAAGGCTATATTATTTACATAAAAAGTATTGCAAAATCAAGAAATTACACTAAAATAGCAATTTCGTCAGTGGCATAGACATTGGGAAGGGTCAACCAGCCACTATTCCCTGTCGTACGCCACTATTCCCTGTCGTACGCCACTGGTAGTAGCTAGAAACCTTTATGTATCTTAATTTAGTAGGGTGTACAGTACCTACACTTTCTGCCAAGTATGATAAGGATCGCCAAATAGTTTTAAAGTACTGGGTACAAATAATTTTTAAATTTTAATCATATTATGAATCATAATATCATTTAATCAAAATAACTGTGCCGTTTCATATTTAACTTCAAATATCTAGAAAACTAATGATTTTATCGTTACCAATGAAGAGTATATTATTTACGTAGAAAGTATTGGAGAATCTAAAAATGGCACTAAAATAGTAAGTCCTCAAGTGGCGTAGAATTTGAGAAGGGTCAACCATTCACCATTCACTGTCGTGCGCCTCTGGTAGCAGCTAGAAACGTTTGTTTATCATAATTTAGTAGGGTGTCTAGTAGTCGCACTTTCTGCTAAGTATGAAAAGGATACGTCGAATAGTTTTAAAATGCTGATAAAAAATATTTTTTAAATTTTTAGACAAAACACCCTGTAACTTAGTAAGGAACAACATTTTATTAAAGTGTTTTAGGTTAAATCTTCATATTTTGTGCTAAGGTTTCTCCATTTACTATATGGACAATTATTAATGAAACACCCATTGAGCCCAAATTGAGTTGTTCAAATGTTGACTAGATGGTGGCAAGTATTTCTGTGATGTAGGATGTAGCCCCTTTTAGTTAATTTTAATAAATATACCGTTTATAAAGGATTTTACTTGTTTTTTTTTTGTAAAAACCATAGTTATAACTATAAAAATATTATAACAGAAATTAATTAAAATATCTCTTCCTTTTCGCATTACAATCACTATCAACGGGGTTGGACATTTTTACATAATATGTAAAATCCACATATTTTCAACCCATAAATACGTGAAAAATAATGAAGAATGCACTTCTAAAAGTCTCCAAATGTTGTTGAACATGGTTTCAAAAGTTATGCATCACCTACATTTATGCTCATTTTCATAGTTGATTTTTTCGTGAACATTTTGACTGATTCCGCTTATTTTTTTTAATAGTTTAGATTTTTCTTTGGTATTTACACAGTTGGGCAGAGGTTTACTCAAATTTCTCTTTTGAACTACCGGGTGGCAGAAAAGATACGTTTTTTGATGTTAAGTTTGAGACACCCTGTAGGGAGGACAAAGTATAAGTGTGGGTATAAATCGAAATCGTATTGTAGTTTTTTTGTTTTGTGAACATTTTGTTTTTTTAATGTCTCTGATGTCTTTAGAAATAAAGAAAATATACGGGTTTATTCTTTAACATAACGTGTGTTAGCTGAAAAGAAACTAAACTAACAATAAAAAAATAACAGTTAAGCCTTTAAAAACAGAAAGGCACCATGATACTATGACAAGAAGATATGCACACTTGCAATTCTAAATTCGATCGACTGGCGCATGACGTCATTACGAGACTAGAATAGAATAGAATAGAATAGAAATATGCTTTATTGTCATGAAAAATTGTACAATTTTATCGACAAAGCTTATAAAAAGTCAAGACAACAAAATAATAACAATCCAATTTACTAAAATTACATAAATCGTCAATATATTTACAATAATAACAATAATAATGAAGTTAAACAGAAGTAGTCAATTGCAAAATTTAAGTAAATTGCAAATGCATAGTCTACCTAGTAATTAATAAGTTTAAAAGTTAAGCTGCTGCATATGACACCCAAATATAGACAAAAAAAATGATAATAAAAATACTACTTGTGCAAAGGGTACTGTAATTTCTTAGTTATTGATTAAGAAAATCTTCTACTGAATAATATGGTCTTTCAGATAGGTAGGCTTTTGTCAGTTTACGGAATTTGGGGAAAGATGCTGCAGATTTAAGTTGTAGAGGGAGATGGCTGTAAAGTTTTTTTGCGGAATATAATATAGATTTCTTTACTAACTCAGAGGACGGGGTCGGCATATAGACGTCAAACGTAGAATTTCTCGTGAAGTAGTCATGATTAGGTCTTGGTGGAAAGACATGTAGATGTTTACGAATTAAGCAAACAGTTTCTAAAATATACAAAGATGGAAGGGTTAAAATTCTGTGATCTTTGAAGTAACTTCTGCAATGTGTTGTTCTTCTGAGGCCAAACAGATGTCTAATTGCTCTTTTTTGTAATTTAAAAATAACATCGAATTGGGCAGCTGTACCAGAACCCCAAAAAGGAAGACCATAACGAAGATGTGACTCGAACAAAGAAAAATATGTTATTTTGGAAGATGCTAAATTGAGTTCATTCGAAACAGATCTTATAGCATAGCAAGCTGAGGATAGTTTCTTCCTTAACAAATCGATATGGTGGGACCATTTAAGGTTGCTGTCTAAAAAAATACCAAGAAATTTCACAGAATCAACGGTACTGATCTGGCTGTTATTAAGAGGTAAGGGTTGAAGGACTCCTTTATAAGACAATGCTACTGTTTTATCTACGTTAAACGAGAGTAAATTAGAGTCAGACCAGGTTTTTATTGTAAGTAGATCAGAAGTTATAGTAGCATGAAGAGTTGCAATATTTGAGTTGCTCCAAGTGATACTGGTATCATCAGCAGAAAGAAAGATTTTTCCATCGATTTTTAAACTAGTGATGTCATTAATAAAGATAAGGAAAAGTAGAGGACCCAATACTGAACCTTGAGGTACCCCACATACAATGTTTTTGAGACTAGAGTCTGTATCATTTGCTCTAACCAGTTGTTTCCTATCATCCAAGTAAGATTGGAACCAATCTAAAGAAATACCTCGAATTCCGTAGAAATTTAGTTTTCTTATCAAAATGTTATGATTTACACAATCAAAAGCTTTGGCGTAGTCACAAAAAACGGTGGCAGTGTGAAGATTATTGTTCAGTGCTTGATAAACCTCATGTAGTACAGAAAAGATGGCATCAGTGGTGCATTTATTATTTAAAAAGCCGAACTGATTTTGTGATAAAATGTTGTTTTCAACTAGAAAGGACATAAGTCGGGCTTTTATGAGTCTCTCAATAATTTTGGAGAGTACCGGTAGTAGTGCAATAGGTCTATAATTGCAGGTATTAGATATTTCACCACCCTTATGAAGAGGAATAATGATGGCTGTCTTCAGGCACTCTGGAAATTTACCTTTCTCAAAGGAATCATTAATTAGTGAGATGAGGACTTCTAACACATTTTCTGGGAGATTAGAAAAAATTTTTATCGATAGACCATCAGTACTACAGGAGGATTTGCTTTTGATACTATTGATTGTTTGGATCAGTTCAGATTTATCGACTGGTTTTATAAAGAATGAATTCGAGACCTTTCCTGAATTAGGGAGATAAGCAATGGGATCTTGTTGTGGCAAAATAGTTGATGTAATATTTTTACTCACATTAACAAAGTATTCATTTAGATTTTCAGGGTCTGGAAGGGAAATTGTTTTAGAAGTGTGGGTTTTATTTCGAAGATCGTTTATTATGGACCAAGTTTCTTTTGCAACACTTTTTGAGCTTCCCAAACGGTTATGGTAGTAGTCTTTTTTAGCTGATTTTATAAGTTTAAGATAGGTTGCCCTGTACTTGGTGATATATTCAGTGATAGAAACGTTGGTAGTAAATTTCCTGATATAGAGAAGAGATCGCATATTCTTGGAAGATATTCGGATACCTTTAGTAGTCCAGGGTTTGCGATGTTTTGGCTTAATTGCAATTAAAGGAAATGCTTTATTGAAGATACGGACAAGCTTATCCAAAAAAGCACTGAAATTATTATCCACGTCCATAGCAGGAAAGCGCCACTCAGAGGTTAAGCATAAATTTTGGAAATTACGAAAGTTCCGGGTGGAAAAATCCTGCCTAAACGTCGGGTTTTCGAGGAGGGTTTGCTCAAGATATTAAACTTCGTATAAACTGCTTCATGATCAGATAGTCCAGCATTAATAATTGTAGAGCGGACATCAAGGGGTGAAAAATCTGAGACAGTATAATCAATTATGGTAGATGAAGTTTTTGTAATCCTTGTAGGAGAATCAACGTGCATTGTTAGACCATACGATTCAAATATGTTGACCAAGGATATTTGTGTAGCACTAGCAGCAGCATAATCAATGTTAAAGTCCCCGCATAAAATTTTTCTACTTTTATGGGGCAGGTCATCTAACAAATTTAGCAGGTTCTGAAAAAATAGTTCCACGGAAGAGTTAGGTGATCTATAAATGCAAATAATATAAAGATTAAGATTCTTATTGTAAATTAACGAAAACTCAAAGAAGGCTTCACTTAGCAGAAAGTCATATTTTGTTACCGAAGAAAAATCATTGCTCGTAGATAGAATTAGGGTGCCTCCGTAAGCTGAGCTTGGACGATCATACCTAGCAATTGTGGTGTATTTTTCTACAAAAAAAGGCTCGTTGACTTCAAGCCAGTGCTCTGTAACCGCAACTACCGGGGGAAATCCTAATTCCTCTAGGAACAAAAATAATTCATCAGTTTTGTACCTTATAGAACGAATATTAATCAGAACCATGCTAAAGTTGTTATCACTAAAACAATTTGAGGATTCTAGTCCCTCAGAACACGTCGTGATGTTTAAAAATTTCGTTTCGGAGAGGCAGCGGAATAGTAATTTCGGTGACATTCCCTTGATTTCTGCAGGTGAATAATTCTTTCAGAAGTGAGAAAGGATCTGTAAGCATCAAGATCAGCTTCCACCTCATCTGGACCAATCCCATAGGCATTGTTAAATTCCAGCAGAATTCGTCGTAGATCTTCAGTCTTAGTGGGAAGTCCCTCGGAAGCCAAAAAGAGTTTAACGCTTGTATTGGTAAATCCATCGTAAAACACTGAAGCTGGTTGGTCGTGTAGATAAGCAAGATGAAGTTTAATGGCTTTTAATATATCCGGTTCCCTTAATCTGGCTAGAAGATATCGACTATTCGAGTTATTGGTTAATCTAACTCTTGGTGGGGTCAAAGGATCCAGATTTATCGAAGGTTCTAAAGTATCCTTCTTAATGAAATTTACAGGCGAATGGAACGGATTCTTAGATTTACAAACTTCGATGGCCTGCTTGTCTGTACGTATGTTTGTGTTTTCTACTTCATCTTTGTTCTTGCGAGAATTGGCAATTGGATTTTCCAAGGTGACAGGACTTCTGATATTCTTCGGATTCTTATGTGACTCAGATGAAAGCGTTGGTTCAGAATTGGATGATTCTATAGACCATTTGATGTTAACACCAGGTGGCCAAATTTCCTTATTAAATAATAGGTTAATAGCTGTTCTAGATTTTATACCTATTTTGAACGAAGAGCCAGTTGCTGTGTCGGCATCTTTAAGGAGTGTGTAACATCTAATGTATTCCTTAATGCCTAGCCTCTCTTTGATATAGTGCACAACTTGTATAGGGGTGTACGTTGGGGTCAAGTTACTAATAACTACAAAGTGACATTTATCTTCTGAAATTTTTGGCTTTTGCTCTGGACTTGGTTCGAGATGTCGGGGCTCTTCAGTTTGGGTACTTGCGGTGGCATAAGATGTATTTTTCTTCAATATCTCTTTTTTAGTTGGTATATTAGATATATTTTTTGTAAGACTGCTCATTTGATTTGACATTTCACCGATATTTGAAGAGAGCCTTTCTAATCCCAACTTAATCTCAGTTGAATTTGTGTCTTGGATTTCAACCTTGATCGTCTCATCTGAAGAAGAGCCGAAAAAAACTGACGATATATTAAAAATGTCGTGTTCCATCTGCCTTACAGATTTTAAAACCTTCTCAGGATTCAGCAGGTTGTTTAGTTTGTGGATCTCGTCAATTTTTTTCGTAAGATAGTCCAGTTTGCCGTCATTTTTAGTTAATAGGTCATAAGTCTCGATGAAAACAGGCAAATTGTCATTTAGTTTTTTAGTAACTTGAATTAAGGCCTCAAAGTTCTCTAAAGGTATTTGATTTTTTGATAAATTTGTAATTTTGTCATTTAAATAATTTAAACTTGGAGAGTCACATACGGTACAAAAGAATCTAAGGTGAGAAGACTTTTGGTCCAATAGGGCTTTAGTGATGGTCTTGTTTAATTTTGTACATTTCATACAGAAGTTTCTTTGGCAATCTCCATTACATCTTAACTGGTTGTATTTATCCGAGTCAGAATATTGTGTAAGACAATGTTCACAAGTGTACGTCATTTTCAAGGTTAGATGTGCAAAAATTAACTAGGTCGATGTGATGATGGTAATAAAAATTGAAACACTTACAGCTAGTATTCACAACACATAAATCAAAACAAATAACAAAACTTGTAAACACAAGAAAACAAATCAAAACATACATCCGTATACTTCCGTATACATACACTCCGTAAACATACATCCGTATACTCCTACTAAACCAGGGAACTTGTGTGTATCTTATTTTGACGATGAATCATATGGCAACGCTGTTTCATTACTATAAATGAATAACTTGAAACTTGAACTGTTAACGGTGAATGGCCCTTGATGCCATATGTTGCACTAAGAATTCATAACTAGTTACTTTATGTGAATACGTGGTTTAAAAATGAATAATTAATTTATAAAATTAATTATAGAAATATATGAATCTACGATTTGATTGTGTACATTACAAACAAAATAAATAAAGCTATAAGACATAAATTAAATATTATACAAAGCCCGTAAAACGTAAATAATTTGAAAAATAAACGAAAAGCGTGTCATACTTGAGACTTTAGGAGTATTATTTATTATTATTTATTTATTTATGATATTATTTTACAATTTTTATGATTTTTCTCTTGCGGATATTATAATTATTTTTAATATTTTTATTTAGCATCCTTATATTAAAATACATTTTACATCTAAAAAAAGTAATTTTACGTCGTCACTGAGATTTACTTGTTTTGTGTCTTTCAATAGGTTTTTCAGATAATGTTTACTAATTTTTAATGTATGTACTGCGATTATAAGTACGAAAAATATGTTCCAGTTCACTACATTTAGTTACAAATTCCAGGGTTGGTTTTAGTAAACCACCCTCAGAAAGGTGGTTTACCAAGTAAACGATTTATCGTTAGCATCCGGAGTATATCCAAGTTTTTCCTTTTTTTTTTTTAACTTAAATGCAATGATGCCGGCTATCCAATTCTCCAATCCATCCCATTCCAGGTCTGTTATATTTGGACTAATAAAATCTTCTTCACTGTCAACTAAACCTTCGTGATCAATTTCTGTATCACCACTAGGCAGGTTTAGTGAGGAAAACATCTCATCTATAGAAACATTTTGTGTGTCGTTAAAGTGTTTATAAAATCAAAATACTTATATGTGTTTGGTACATTCCATGTCAAATCACTCAGGCAAAAAATTTTGGATCTCCGATTTGTCTGAAAATTGGTATATAGCTTCTGCGGGACGTAAAAATAAGATATTTAAGGTCAAAAAATCTGCTTCTTTTTTTTCTGAAAATGTTATTTTATGCGATTTTACAGTGATTTGGTGTTTATTTAAACAAATTTGCATTTTCTGTCGTCAAGTATCAATGAAAAACATAATATTTTAATAGAAAGGACTCAAAAATGTCATTATGTGGAATTATAACAAGATATTTTGAATCAAAACAAGTTTTTGATCAAATTTTATAGTGTAAAAACCGTTAAAATGTCGGTCTTGACGGTCCAGTTAGCTGGGGCGCAGTCGATCGACAACTTTAGTGGATTTGCGGTCGCTGGTTCGAGCCTCAGCTAGGTCATGAAATTTATAAAAGGCCAACGCCGTAGTATAAAACTCGATAGAGTCTACGGCTTGGTCTGGATAAACTGGCGTCGGATCGGCCTATGGAGGAGCGGTACGGCAAGAGATAAGGGCTTGCGGCTTGGTGATACTCCTTCATAGATCCCTACCGAAGGGCGTTGACGCCTAAGAACGGTGTGTACATACCGTTAAAATACCGTTTTTTACATTTTCCTCCATTCCTAAAACACATCATCACCGATTTGGCTGAAAATTTGCCCACAGATAGCCAAAAGATAGGAATTTAAGTGGTTAGAAGGATTTGAATTATATTATAATACCAAAAAGGTTACATGCAGTAATATCAGACTCAAAAGTATATATTAGTCCAGTCGGGATAGCATTTGACCTTGAATGCCGAGCTGCCCAAAATTTTATTTTTCTGATCTTTAGGGGAGTCAATAGTAGCCTAAATTTAAAATCACGAATGAATTCCTCTGTTACGTTAGCCGCCATCTTGATTTTAAAGGAGAACCTGTTTTGCTCAATATCTCCGCCATTTTTAACTTTTCGACAAAAATGGTAGGAACTGAAATTGTTCCAAACAAATTGTAGTTACAATTATTACAATTTTTTTTTAACAATTTTTATCGTGAGGTCGATATTTTCGAGTTAATTGTACTTACAGTAGACGCCTATATTTTTGACTATAATATTGCATGTAACTTTTTTGGTATTGTAATATAATTCAAATCCTTCTCACCACTTAAAGTCCTATGTTTTGTGTATCTGTGGGCAAATTTTCAGCCAAATCGATTATGATGTATTTTGAGAATGGAGAAAAATGTAAAAAACGGTATTTTAACGTTTGCTACACTATAAAATTTGATCAAAAGCTTGTTTTGAATCAAAGTAAATTGTTATAATGCCATATAATGACATTTTTGAGTCCCTTTTATTAAAATATTATGTTTTCCATTGATACTTTACGATAGAAAATACAAATTTGTATAAATAACCACCAAATCACTGTAAAATCGCATAAAATAACATTTTGAGAAAAAAAGAAGAAGAAGATATTTTGACCTTAAATATCTTATTTTTACGTTCCACAGAAGCTATATACCAATTTTCAGACAAATCGGAGGTCCAAATTTTTTTTGCTCCAAAATTGAATGATTTGAAATGGAATGACCCGTTTTAATACATTTCTTATCTCTATTCTTCTTTTGCGTGTATTTTCAATCGATGTTTTAGCACTTGGGGTCTTTATTAAATGAAGAGAAGGTAGGTATTGGATTCCAGACCTGATCGTGTTACCAGCAACTGGTTTTATAAACAGCTCTGAAATAATATTAGTAAAAATCGTTAATTAACAAGTTAAAATTACTACTAAAGTGATAATAGTGATTATTTAAGTGCAGGAAATCATACGTGAGTAAAGAAAACTCTCATTTTGTTTGATTGCATGATAATAAACTGACCATTGTTCTGACTAACCTAACAATTTGGTTAGAATAAAAAGAGCAATTATCAAAATCTGGTTGTTCGTCAACTTTTAAATAAAACAGGTCCGTACTCAGCCAAATTAATGAAACCGAAAAATCGAAAACGACCAAAATGAATAATAATAACAGCAATGGTATTATTGATACTGATAACTCACCAAACACTAAAAAATATTCTACAGCATTGACTCATTCACCAATAACTTATCCAAGCAAAGAACAGGGAATTATCTTTTCTGCAATAGAGGGCCTCAAACTACAAGATTACTTATTAGAACTCGGACCAATTGTAGATCCAAAAAACATTATATTTTCATCCAAGATTTCAAACAACCGTGTTTGTGTATACTTATCAAGTAAATCAGTAGTAGACAAATTTTTAAAAGAACATAATTCTATTAAAATTAATAACACAGTAATACCAGTAAGAAAGCTAGTTACCCCATCACAAAGACTTGTTCTATCCAACGTAAGTCCCACAATTCCACATAATTTATTGGAAACCAAGTTAAAAACTATTGGATTACAGCTAATGTCACCTATCACATTCTTACGAATTGGAGCACCTGATCCAGCGTATAGTCACATACTTAGTTTTCGAAGGCAGGTGTACATATCTCCTCCAGAAGATAATTTCCAAATTCCCGAAGTATTAGAAATTTATCATGATGACTTAACATATCACATATATCTTACAACAGATACATTATGTTATAAGTGCAAACTACCAGGTCATTTGGCATTACGATGTGCCAGCCTCCAACTCCAAGCTCCTACTCCATATACTAAATCACAACAACAAACTTCCTCTCTAGACAATCCCTCAGACAGCAATAATTCAAGTGAGTCTATATCAAATACTACTAACTTTGAAATGATATGTGAACAAACACCAATTACTCCTATACTCAATGAGCCTAATCACGACATACCCACTTCTTTTGAAGTTCAAACAACTTCAATAACTAATCCTACGACCTCTAAACGAAATGCAACATCTAGTCCAGAAGATACACCAGATATTACTAATTCCTCAGAAGCAAACTCTTACTTTACAAAACCTGTCCCAAAAGCTCCAAAGAAAAAGTTGAAGTCGGAAGGCAAACCCTCATTAGAATTTCGAGAACTGCCCCAAAACATAATCAATTTCATTGACAACCACAATCCTAAGTTCCCACTCGATAGTCAACAATTCACTGACCTATTAGAGAATACTCACGGTAGTAGTGATGCATTAAGCATTGCTAAAGACTATACCGAAAATATTCCATCTCTTATAGATATGATAAATGCAATACATTCGCAGACTGAAGATCGAAAAATGAAAATCAAATGTACTAGACTAACTAAAAAATTAACTAAAGAAGTGCTCCGACTTTCTGTTTCATCTGACTTCGACAGTGATGTATCTCAAAACTAATTATTTAAATAAAAATATAATTCATGTATAATAATATTTTACAGTGGAATTTAAACAGTTTTCACACCCGCCTACCCTTATTTCAGGTTTTAATTAGGAAATATTCTCCTGATATTATATGTCTTCAAGAAACTAATTTTAAAGACAACAATGTGTGTGACTTGAAGTCATATAATGTCTACTATCAAAATAGACAGACAAATCATGCCAGTGGTGGTGTTGCAATATATACTAAAACCGATTTACAAGTACACAGAATCACAATTAATACAAACTTAGAAGCAATAGCAGTAACAGTAACAACAGTTACTAATCAAAAAATGAACATATGTAATATTTATATTCCCCCGAACCATAATATCCAAGGAAATGAACTTTCCGACTTAATTATGCAAATTCCATCACCAAAATTAATTCTTGGTGACTTTAATAGCCATAATCTCCTATGGGGTTCCGAAAAAACTACTAAAAATGGAAAGTTATTAGCAAACATAATCAATAGCCTGAATTTAACAATAATGAACGATGGAGCTAAAACTCGTTTCGACGCAGCTTCTGGAAATTTTTCAGCAATTGACTTGTCTATTTCTGACCCATCGACGTTACTAAATCATACATGGCAAACCGTAGACGATTTATATGGAAGTGATCATTATCCAATAATAATAACAAAAATTTCCAACCCCACAACAAAAACCAATCCTTTTCAAAAGTGGAAAATTAAGCAAGCCAACTGGAACATCTTTAAAACAAAAATTACCGAAGAAATATCAAATATCCCTAGAAGTGAAGAAGACATAAACTTAACTTTAAAATTGTTTAATAACTTAATCACTGAAGCCGCCACAATTGCAATGGGGAAAACAAAGTACATAGCAAAAAACAAAGTTGTTCCCTGGTGGAATGAAGAGTGTGAATTGGCAATAAAGCAAAGTAAAAAAGCATTAAATACTTTCAAAAGACATAAAACTAATGAGAACTTGATAGAGCTAAGGAAAAAAAGGGCATATGCAAAATTAATTACTACCAGATCTAAAAAAGAGTCTTGGAAAAAATACGTTCAAAGTATTAACAGGAATACTAACATGTCATCCGCATGGAAAAAAGTAAAGAAAATAGCTGGCGTCAATACACAAAATGGAATAAAATACCTAGAACGAAATGGAAACCTAATTATTGAAAACAAAAAAATTGTAGAAGAATTAGCTGAAACATACAGACAAGAGTCTACAAATGAAAATTACAACAATATTTTTTTACGTTATCGGGAAGAAGAAGAAGCAAATCCAATAGAAGTTGTAGCTAGTAACGATGATATAAATACTCCAATTAATAAAACAGAACTGTTAGAAGCTGTCCAAATGTTAAAAAACACATCACCAGGCCCAGATGACATACCCGCAATATTCCTACAACAGTTACCTAACGAAGCTTTAGACTTCCTATTGAACCTTTTTAACATAATCTGGTGTAAACAAAAATTTCCCGACTTATGGAGACAAGCTATTGTCATCCCTATTCTAAAACCTAATAAGCCGGCAACAGCAGCAGAATCATATAGGCCAATATCACTTACATGTTCTACTTGCAAATTGCTAGAGAAAATAATAAATAATAGACTTATGTGGCATTTGGAACATCACAATTTACTCATACCGGAACAAGCTGGATTTCGTCCCTTAAGATCCACTACAGATAATGTTTTACATTTAGAAAGTCAAATTAATGAAGCCTTCTGTAACAAACAGAAATGCATAGCTGTTTACTTTGATATCAACAAAGCATTTGATTTGGCATGGCGATACAGAATATTAAAAAAGCTACAGACTTGGGGAATTCAAGGAAACATGTTAGCATTTTTGAATAACTTTCTACATCAACGCAAATTTTCAGTACGAAGTAATGGAGAACATTCTACTATTAAGTCTCAGGACAATGGAACACCACAAGGATCTGTAATTAGCCCTACACTTTTTTTAATTGCAATGAATGATGTTATAAAAAATCTCAAGAGACCTGCACAGGCTAGATTATATGCTGATGACATGATAATGTTCGTCAAAGGAAAAAATATTAATTCCATGGTCAAATTTTTACAAGAAGAACTAAACAAAATTGATAGTTGGTCTAATACGAGTGGATTCAATTTTTCAGCTGACAAGACACAATATATTATTTTTTCCAAAAAGCCTATTCACACTAACATACCTACCTTAAAATTCGGCACAAAGTTATTGAAACGATGTACAGAGATAAAATATTTAGGTTTAACATTCGACGAAACTTTAAGTTGGAAATCACATATTAAGCAATTGGCAATATCATGTCAAAATGGTATAAATCTTCTTAAATGTTTAGCCAGCAAACAATGGGGTGCTGACGGAGATACATTACTACTGTTGTATAGAAGCCTAATCCGATCAAAATTGGACTACGGATGTATTGCATATTCTTCAGCGTCAAAGTCAAATTTAAAAATCTTAGACATTATACACAACAATGCATTACGCATAATATCTGGAGCTTACAGAACAACTCCTGTTGCAAGCCTCGAGTGGGAACTTGGAGAGCCATCATTACATGAACGACGAAAATTACTTAGTTTATCTTACGTTTCAAAACAATCATCACTACAACCTGACAACCCTTTTCTTATTCAGTCATCGTTATCTAATATCAACATAAGGACACATTTACCATTTCAATTAAGGATCAAAAACATTTTAAACTCTATTGAAATTTTTAACTTTCCCTCAACACATTCAGCAAATGTAAACACGGCACCTCCCTGGTTAATACCTTTGCCTACTTTAAATTTACAACTATTATCATACCATAAATCCGAAACCAATCCACAAATATTTATAAGCAATTATAATAGAATACTTTCTTCTTTCCCTGAATATATCCAAGTTTACACAGATGCATCTAAAACAACTTCTGGTGTAGGATCGTCATTTGTCATAAGAGACACAATAAAAAGCTTCAAATTGCCCACAGAATCCACTGTGATAACTGGAGAAATGTATGCAATATACAGAGCTCTAAACCATATACAAACAGTCAAATCAGAAAAATTCCTTATTATTACTGACTCAATTAATTCCCTCCATATACTATCAAAAATGTACACCTGCAACCCGATTGCTAAATTAATTAAAAACAAGATGCAGCAGCTGAAGAATAAAACATTAGTCTTCGTGTGGGTACCGTCACATATAGGCATTAAAGGAAACGAACTAGCTGATAAAAACGCTCGAGAAATAGCAAATTCTCCAAATATCAGACCGATAATGAAACCACTAGCAGAAGATCTCAAACCGTATTTCAAACAAAAGCTTATATGTAACTGGACTAAATTTTGGGAAGAAAAATCTTCAAAGTTGAAAGAAATAAAACCAAATTTTGGACGATGGAATAACAACACTCCTAGCCGTTTCTTTCAGGTAGTATTAACCAGGCTTCGATTAGGACACAGCAAACTTACACATGAATATCTAATGAAGAAGGAACCTCAACCAAAATGTACGAGTTTTGATGTGCCGTTAACAGTGAAACATGTATTAACAGAGTGTCCCAAATATAGTGCTGAAAGACTAACTTATAACATACCATCAGTTATAACGGAGATCTTTAGTGTCTGTACCAGTGAAAATATTGTGAAATTTTTAAGAGACAGTAACATATTGTACCACATATAATTATGTAATTTTTAGTCATTATTGTATACACTAAATCCATCCGCTAATAACCAATATGGTTGATGCGGCTTACTTTAAATAAAAAAAAAAAAGGTAGGTATTGCATCATTTCTTAACTTCCACTTGTTGTCAGGTAATCCCAATAGCTTTTCTTTTAAACAATAGTCAGCTTCTGCGAAATATTTTGAGCATATTCTCGTGGTATCTACATTAAATTTGTCTCGCTGAAAACACTTGGAGACCCACACTTTACGTATGTGTTTGTCTCTAAGAAACACGAAAAAACCACACTAAAAAAAAAATTTACTTTTTTTATTGTTATTGTTTAAACAACCCTTCTTCTTCTTAAAGTTCCATCTCCTAGCGGAGGTTGGATATCATAATGGCTATGGTCACTTTGTTGCCTGCTACTCTGAACAGTTGTAATGAACTACAGTTAAACCATTCTCTAAGGTTCCTCAGCCAGGACATGCGTCTTCTTCCTATGCTTCTTTTTCCTTGGATCCTTCCTTGCATAATAACTCTCAGCAGCTCATATTTCTCTCCTCTGGTAATGTGATATACATTTGACATGTGTGTACATTTGTTTATATCTGTATTAGAACATTTGACTAGAACATGTCAAATTAGTAGTGGAATTTAATTTGATCGACAGGAAACTCTAAAGAGATTCAGACCTAATGTGTAGGCGGAAACCCAACAAGAAGCTGACTTACAACTACAGAAAAAATATGTATCCTCTGCACCACATAAACTGGTATAAGACGATTATCTAAACATTAACGTAAAAAATGTCAAAAATCACTTTCTCTGCAACACGAAAATTTTACATGTGCGACTAGTTTAATTAATCCTATTTAATCTAACAAACAACAGGAATAATCTTGTAATTAGTTTTTTGATTTTTAACTATTTTGAATGTATCATAAGTGCTAATTTCGGGTTATGGAATAAAAAATATGTTTAAGAGCGTAGGCGCAAAATTTCAGACCAATACTTTTTAAATGCATCAAACAAGGAAATATAGAGAAGTGGACAAAAGTTTGTCCATAAAGTATTGGTAGAATTAAGATCCATGTAGTGCGGAAATAACTTTTCGAAAAGATTCTATGAGCTTTGCCAGTGTATGTGACGCCGCTGTTTGAGGTATATTAATTTTGTCAGGATAGTCATCTCCACGAAGGTATTATGTGAAGTATATTAAGTTACGTTGGTCCGTAGGGTTTGAAGTTATTTCGGAAATGTAGCAGTAATGTTCACTACTAATCAAGACGAATTAGTTGTTAAGTTTGTACGTTATAGTAATTACTCTTGGTAGCTAACTTTACCTAAAAACAATGATGTACAAATTTGTACAGTACGCCCTGAAACTTTTGAATTCCGATACTGCTAGAACTATGTGTCAATAAATAGTAACTTTATTAATACATAATATATAAACATGAACCCACACACACACAGACACACACACACACACACACACACACACACACACACACACACACACACACACACACACACACACACACACACACACACACACACACACACACACACACACCATTTATATCTTATACAGGGTGGGTCATGAGGAACTGTACATACTCATACCTCGTATAGAGGCCCCTATGGGGAATAACAAATGACCATTAAAAAGTGTCTGCTCCTATTGTTTAATAATATACAGGGCAAGTTTCGCATTTTGACAGAAATTTATATTCGTCATAATTTTTGAACGGTCAGATCGATGTGTCCCTTATTTTGGTCAATCGTTACAGTATTACCACCTAATCAACTGATTTATTCAAACTAGAAAAAAATCAGGTCCAACTTTAAAAAATTAGTTCGTTTGGGTCTTAGAAAAAATTTCACCCTGTATACCTGTATACGCTTTTTGAAAACTCTAATATTAATTTTACAAATTAGACAAATGGGCAATTAAAATCACATATTTATTTTTTCCCCACACGATTACTTAATTTTTTATAAAAAAATCAAATTTGACTATAAATTAAAAATTTGGTAAAGTGAACCATAGATTTAAAAAATATTAACTTTTTAAATTTTTTTAAACAAATATTTGATTTCTGTTACCACCCAATCAACTGATTTATTCAAACTAGAAAAAAATTAGGTCCGGCTTTAAAAAATTAGTTCGTTTGGGTCGTAGAAAAAATTTCAACCTGTATATGCTTTTTGAAAATTCTAATATGAATTTTACAAATTAGACAAATAGGCAATTAAAATGGCATATTTATTTTTTCCCCACATGATTACTTAATTTTTTATTAAAAAATCAAATTTGTCAAAATCGCAATTTTACCATAAAAATAAAAAAATTAAACAACGTTTTTCTTAAAATTAAAAGTTTCACCATTTTTTTTTTTTCTATAACAGGTCTAGATCTAAAACTCCCCATAACACTTCTCTTTGGACTCTATAGTTTAACATAGACGTGATCAAATAGATAAATTTTAAATTTTTTCACTTAATTTTTGCGATTTAACTTTGACATTCACGAAGCTGCACCTGTTATTTTTAAAAATTCATAACTTTTACGAGAAGAAGACTGAAAGTCTACAACAATTGTCATAGTCTTCACAATGGTAAGAGATATATGCTGTAAAAATTTCAGAAAAAAAAATTTTAATGGAACGTTGTAGTGAGTTAAACCGTGATTTCATCTTTTTTTTTTTCATTTTTAGGCTAAAATTCCGATTTTGACAAATTTGATTTTTTAATAAAAAATTAAGTAATGGTGTGGGAAAAAAATAAATATGCCATTTTAATTGCCTATTTGTTTAATTTGAAAAATTCATATTACAGTTTTCAAAAAGGGTATACAGGGTGAAATTTTTTCTAAGACACAAACGAAATAATTTTTTAAATCCGTGCCTGATGTTTTTCTAGTTTGAATAAATCAGTTGATTGGGTGGGAACATAAATTAAATATTTGTTAACAAAAATTAATTTTTGTAATAAAAGTAAATTTTTTTAAATCTATGGTTCACTTTACCAAACTTTTAATTCATAGTCAAATTTAATTTTTTTATATAAAAAATAAAGTAATCGTGTGGGGAAAAAATAAATATGCCATTTTAATTGCCTATTTGTCTAATTTGTAAAATTCATATTAGAGTTTTCAAAAAGGGTATACAGGGTGAAATTTTTTCTAAGACTCAAACGAACTAATTTTTTAAAGCCGTACCTGATTTTTTTCTAGTTTGAATAAATCAGTTGATTAGGTGGTAATAGTGTAACGATTGACAAAAATAAGAGACCCATCGATCTGACCGTTCAAAAATTATGACGAATATAAATTTCTCTCAAATGCGAAACTCGCCCTGTATATTATTAAACAAGGGGAGCAGACACTTTTTAATGGTCATTTGTTATTCGCCATAGGAGCCTCTATACGAGGTAGGAGTATCTACAGTCCCTCATGACTCACCCTGTATATATATATATATATATATATATATATATATATATATATATATATATATATATATATATTGATACATGTATCCATGTGACTTCCAAAGTAGATTCTCGTAATACGTTGTTACTTCATATATACCGTTATGACTTCCGATTTCGGAAGTCACAACGTTTTGCCTATATTTTTACGAATTTGGCTACTAGATGGTATCAGAAGGCTTATATTAAAAATTTCGCTGGAAGTCATATCGTATCTAACATACTCATAAGATCAGATTTTAGTTCGACGGTATATCACCAGCGCTAGTGTCGCTCCCGTGCTACTATACAGGTTATGTACACAACGCGTAGCGTCTTCCGTATACCACACCGCTCGGTGTGACTTCCGTTTTTTGGCAACCCTGTGTAACGGTTTCCAGACATGCATTTGTTGTAGATTCGCGGTCCTAATCGTATTTAGTATTTTGTGTATGAAACATGAATAATTTCATACTTTTGTGTTAACATTAATAATAGCTTTCTTTTAAATCTGCTTTACTTTTAAAGTTAGCCTTAAATGAAGCCAATTATATCTCTATAAATATATATTATCTGTACTTATTTTAGTCTATAATATTTACTTACCTCTTTATTTATAGAAATTCACCTTTCTCGTGTTTTTGTTTACTTTCTTTTTTACAATGAACTTCTAATTCAATCTACACTAACCGGCACGAAAAACGGGCAACCAAAAAATTGGTAATTTTTGATGTCTCGTATCTCCTAAATTTGTTGTCCGATTTAAGTAATTTTTTAATATGTTATAGCCTTATTCTTTAACAATATCGCTATAATAATATTGTTGATAGGCATGTAAATTTTATTGTATACCAAGTGTACCCATCAAACTGGGTTTTTTTCTCAATTTTCACAACACCCTGTGGAATATTCTAGCCTTTTTAAAATGTTGAAATTAAAACCCAACTATAGCCCCAGGTTTTCTTAACATTCTGTTTTTTTTTTTATTTATTAGCTTACGTTGGATAATAAAAAAGTTATCGACTTTAGACTTTAACAACTGGCCATGTTCTTTATCAATACAAGGTGTTTCTAAATAAGTGCGACTGACTTTAAGGGGTAATTCTGCATGAAAAAATAATGATTGTTTGGCAAAAGAATTTTATTTTTGCTATCATTATTTTTTCATGCAGAATTACACCTTAAAGTTTGTCGCATTTATTTAGAAACACCATGTATCGATAAAGAACATGGCTAGTTGTTAAAGTAACTAACTTTTTTATTATCCAACATAAGCGAATGAATAAAAAAACAGAATGTTAAGAAAACTTGGGGCTATAGCTGGGTTTTAATTTCAATATTGTATAAAGGCTAGAATATTCCACAGGCTGTTGTGGAAATTGAGAAAAAAACCCCGTTTGATTGGTACGCCTGGTATTCGGTATATAATGATAACTTACATGTCTAGAAATAATATTATTACAGCGATATTGTTAAAGAATAAGGCTATAATATATTAAAAAAATACTTAAATCGGACAATAGGTTTAGAAGAAACGAGCCATCAAAATGACCCATTTTTTGGGGTGCCCGTTTTTCGTGCCGGTGAGTATATCTATTAAATATTCTAAATTAATTTTAAAAATCTTATTAAAAGCTTAAGGTGATACAGTAGCGATCAACAGGTAACCAAAACGCCTTCCAAGATTGCGGCTGTAATTTTGAATATTTATTCGACGTATTTGGCACACGTATTCGTAATATAATAAAGAATGGCGGTACACAGCCCAGTTTGGGAAATATTTTAGTATCTGGAAATTACTCTATAATTAAATACAATATTAAAAAAACGAGCCCGTACCGCCATTAACAAGAAAAAAAAATACACTTTCTTTAAATAAACTTTTTTATCCGATGCCTACATCTTGTGTCATTTTGGAACTGCTAATGGAATAAAAAATTTTAGTAGTTCCAAAATGACACAAAATCTAGGCATCGGATAAAAGTTTATTTTCTTGTTCTTCTTAATTGCGGTATAGGCTCGTTTTTTTAATATTGTACTTAATAACAGAGTAATTTCCACATATTAATATATTTTTCAAATTGGGGTCTGTACCGCCATTCTTTATTATATTACGAATACGTGTGCCAAATATCTCGAAAAATATTCAAGATTACAGCCGCAATCTTGGAACGCGTTTTCGCTACCTGTTAATCGCTACTGTTTAATCATAAATAGAAGAAATGTAGGTAAATGTTCTCATTTAACGAAATTTCCGAAAATTGTGTATTTTTTTGGACCCAAGTAGGCTGAAAAATAGATTTTATAGTTATTGTTATTTCGAAAGTAATAAAACGTGTAAAAATATACAAAAAAATTGAATGTACAATTACAATTGAATGTAATTAAATACACGATAAAATGAATCAAGAGCGATAAAAAGTTTAAAGTAATAAATTCTAGTAATAATATAAAATACAGTAAACTCTCTCTTAAGGGGGTGGGCGCAAAATCTCTGTCCAATGCTATTTAAATACATTTATTTTTTTCGAATCCTGAGAAAACTAATAAATATTTTTTAAAACATACACTCAGAATGAAAGATAACATTATTACGGAGGACCGAAAGTCCCTTAGAATAAACAAAAAGTTTCTTTTGAATGAAATATTCGAAATTAAAAATCACACTAACTTTTCTCTTGTTTTTTCATCCCATTATCTTTATTAAAATAAACATATATTAGGTATATAAGTTATTAAAATAAACATTATATAAGTTTTCAGGGACTTTCTGCCCTCGGTAATAATGTAAGCTTCCATTCTGCGTTTAAATTTTTCAAAAATACTTATTAGTTTTCTCAGAATTCGAAAAAAATTAATGCATTTAATTAGCACTGGACCAAGATTTTGCGCCTATCCCCAACGAACACCTCCTCTATACGGACGGTATTTAAAACAAAATTCATTTGCCGATATATTGAGCCTGTACTCTTCCGGACAATCCCTTAAAATGATGTGTATCTAAATGAAAAAAATACATAGGTATTTTTTCCAAATATTTTAGAATACAAAATTACAATATTTATATTTTATTATTTCAAATTAAAACAGAGATGACAACGAATGTTATTTGATAACTCTTTACCTTATCAGCAGTAGGTAATAAAAATCTGGTTCTTGTGTGGGATCCGTCATTAAAATATTTTGTGTCGGTCATTAAAAGAAATGTGACACCATACCGCGTTGCTCTAATAATACTTTAACATTGATATCTTGTGACTAAAAATGTTAACGGAATGTCTGCTTGATTGAACATATCCAATAAAAATTGTATTTTCTTTTAAAAATGTTTGGGATTGAAGGGAGACTTTGACTGTATGAATTAATAGAGATCGGTAAATATGCACTTAAAAAAACCTTAAATTATGCAAAAAACAGTTGAATTGAAATATGCACTAAAATATTATGCTTTTATGCATTTATAAAAAACGCAATAATAATTATTATTGGTGTATTGAAAGTAGGTATTCCAGGTTGTATCTTAGTCGATAGGAAAAATATTCTGATTCGCTTTTTACGATCTTACGGAGATAGTATTGTTCATTAACGGTTTTTGCTCCAAATTTTAAAGAACGGATTGACGTGAAATTTAGCTTACACATAGGTAACATGTAAAAGAAAAAAAGTGAAAAGAAAACTTTGCCCTGGGGGTTGAGTTTCTCCTCTTCTCAGAGGGGAAAAATATACGTTCAAAATAAGTTCGGAAATGGATAAACACACTAATTCTAAGCAACTTCTGTTATATAGAATGTTTCACTAAGTTAATACTTTTTGAGTTATTTGCTAGTCAATATGTCAATTTTTCAACAAAAAACACTTTTATACGGTTTTTTTGCCAATAACTCAAAAAGTAAGTAGGTATGTTATCGGGAAAAACATTAAAAATATAGCTTATAAAGTAACAAAATTGATGTACGTATAACTTTTTAGAATCAGTAGAAGCAAAGTTGTAGCTAATGTAAAACAGGAAACAGGTTCATATTCGTCAAATTTAAAAATGAATAATTTCACCTGAAATAACCAAAAAATGATAGCAACTAAAAAATGATGCACTGTTGTGAGAAAACTTATTACAACTTATTTAAAGTTTTAAAAAAATCTTTTTTATGTTTTCTAAAAAAGTTTCTAGCGTTAAAATTAAGAAAGATACTTTCAAAATAAAGTAGGTCCTATTTTTCTTAAAAAACTCCGAAAATCACCCCTTAATTCGGGTTAAGTAAAGGGCTAGTTTTTGAAAAAATTGGGTTTTAAAGTAAAATTGTTTAAATTTTGAAAGAGATGTTTTTTTTTTCCAAATGACATAAAATTTATTAGTGCTACCAAAAATTACGAAGAGTAAAAAATGTAGGTTTTTTTCTTTGAGACAAATATTGGTTAAGATATGGCTGTTCAAAATTGGCATACACAGTTGGTTAGTGACTAGTTCAATCCCTTTCAATTGCATCCCCTTCAAAAATAAGCACTTTGAACCAATGAAGCTTACAGATCATATTTATAAACAATACATACACGAGTAAATCAACTTGTGAAGTGGTGACGATAAATTTTATTTGCTAACTTCCTTAATTTAATGCTAAAAACTTTTTAACCTTTTTTTAAACACTACAAAAATGTTGTAATGAGTGTTCCCCAAAAAGTGCTTTAGTTTTTGACACTTCACGTTGGAATATTCAATTTGAAATTTGACGTATATGAACCTATTTGTCATTAGTTACAACTCTTCTTTTACTGGGTCTAGGGATCTCATACATAAGTACACCATTTTTTCACTTTTTTATGGGCTATATTTTTCTTAAGAATGTTTTTTTCGATAAAATACTTACTTTTTGAGTTAATTGCAAAAAAAACCGTTAAAATGTGTTTTTTTTTGTTGAAAAATGAACAAAAAAGAACAATAGTTCCTTAGAATTAGTCAGTTAATCCATTTCCGGACTTATTTTGAACGTATATTTTTTCAACCCTAGACGAGGTGAAAGTCACCCCCATGGCAAAAGGAAACATCGGCACAATATCAATTTTCTTCTTTGATATGTTACCTATGTGTATGCCAAATTTCATGTCAATCTTAAGTGGTTTTTTAAAATTTATGGGTTTTGCAATATTTTACCGTCAGCGAACTGACTAATAGAACAGGATCCGATATAAGGCCGATCTGCATCGATCTATTTAATAGATAACAATAATTATTGGATATGTAATTTAGTATGTTAACAATTATAAAAAACAATGATAGAATAGATATAATATAATAAAATAAATATAAAACAAAAATAGCATGATCTAATTTTCTTCTGACTATAATCAATTAATAATTAATAAATTACTTTTATCTACTCTATGTCATATTATGTATAAATTTTTAGTTTGTGAAAACTGTCATTATAGATAGCAGTGCTTTAAAGTAAGCATGAAGTAACAATGTATTTTAAATGGGATTTACTTTTTTTCACTGTTTTTGACACACTTTCATATAATCAATAGTATATTGTACAACAAGAGAGAAAAAAGACATATTTCTCACGAGCGCAGAAGTTTGCACGAGGCGAGTGCCGCAAATCAAGCGAGAGAGAAATATGTCATTTTCTCTCGTGTTGTACACTGTACTTTTTCTATGGATGCGTTTTTGTCAAGAGTTCAAACTTCAAAATTAAATAATTTAGGTGCTTTTAGGTATATTATATGCCTAAATTGAAATAAAATACATATATACACATAGGTATTTACTATTCTTAATATTTATATACTCTATTTATTTAAAATTATAATTCACAGTTGAACAGTCTTAAAAGGTAATTTTTGATAAGTTTTGACAAGTTGTTTGACATTTTTTTGACAAAAATAATAATTGTATTTGTATTGTGCATGTTACCATGGAAATGGCGATCATATGTATGTAAACCGGCGGTGAACCCGTGAGAAAAAATATTTCTCACTGCAATGGCCGACTTTTCTCACTGCCTGAGAAATTGTTCGTTTTGAATATATGTAAGTAGTGAGATAAGTTGCACATTTTATAGCATCCATAGAAAAATATTCTTTCTTAACTTTCGCCTTGTCATGGTGAAGACATAATGAGCAATAAATTACAAAAAAAATTTTGACAGTTTTGTGGTTTGAAAGAAATTAGAATTTTTATATGTCAAAGTTCTAAAAATTGTAGAATAGAAATGAATTCCAGTGACGAAGAGTTACAGTATTTTTATTTGTTTATCGTAGATAAAATATTGTATGAAATTGTGCGTGAAGTACTTTTTGCGAACTTACGCGATGTATAGCACTCGCTCCGTTTCATAAATAACTATTTTCATATATTAAAAAAAAATGTTTCGACCCGGGTAGATATTATTCCAGATTTTCAGATTTGGGCACAGAGTTGGATTGTTGGGGCATATATGGAGAGCAGGTAGCGCAACAACTATAAACTCAATTTTACAATGGAAACCCGGAGTTAGAAGGAGACGCGGAGGAACTAGAATAAATGGTTACAGGAATTAAAGGAAGATTTATATAGGGCAGGAATTAGAGTCTAGCAGAAAAAGAAAGAGGATAGAAAGAAATGGAGAAGCATAGTCAATAGTATCGAGTAGCAGACTGGGAAAAATCTGCTCGAAAAAGATGGATCTAGATAGCTTTTTAGTGGCTAATCCCCACCTGGAGTGTTTAGCCATTTAATTTCTTTATTACATATTATTATTGGTACATCAAAAATTAAAAGGACGGTGCCTGTAATAAAATCTAAAATATTAAAATTTTCTATAAGTTCAAATTTATTTATTAACATTTTTGATATAATTTTCATAAATAAATGACTTACTATTAACACTTTTTTAATTAATTCCAATAAATCCATTTTACAGCAATAATAATATATTAGTATTTTTGTAAAATAAATATCAATCATATTATCATAAATAACACAGGTTTACAAAAAAAAAAAACTAAATTTCGGACAATTTGACGAAACCATATGACAAGGGGGTTTTTGGAGTGGCTGATCACAAATCCGGGGTCTGCTCACCTCTATCGCGTCAGGTAAAGGTCATTTCAAGGTCAAATCAAGATAAATCGACAGTCGCTCTGAAAAAGTATATTAGGGGGTTCTTGGGGTCGCTGAAGACGAATCCGGAGTCCGCTGACCTCTATCACGTCTAGTTCAACGTCATTTTAAGGTCAAATCAACATAAATCGACACAATCGCTCTGAAAGTATAGGGAGTTTTGGGGTCGCTGATCATGAAAACTGCGGTCCGTTGAGCTCTACCACGTCATGTAAAGGTCATTTCAAGTTCAAATCAGGAGGTGTTAACAAAATTGATTTGACCTTGAAATGGCCTTTACGTGACGTGGTTGAGCTTAACGGGCCCCAGTTTTGTGATCAGGGACCCCAAAAACACCCTAATATACTTTTTCACAGCGATTGTGTTGATTTATCTTGATTTGACCTCGAAATGACCTTCAGCTAGACGTGATAGAGGTCAACGGATCCTGGATTCGTTATAAGCGACCCCAAAAACCTCCTAATATACTCTTTCAGAGCGACTGTCGATTTATCTTGATTTGTCCTTGAAATGACCTTTACCTGACGTGATAGAGGTTAGCGGACCCCGGATTCGTAACCAGCGACCCCAAAAACCCCCCTAGTCATATGGTTTTGTCAAATAGTCCGAAATGTATTTTTTTGTAAACCTGTATAATCAGAAGATTTTAATTTAAATAGACAACTTTAAAACACAGACAACTGTATTCACAGTAAAAGTTTCAAAAGATCACACATTACGCTGAAAATAGGAGGTAAATCTAGCAGACGAGTCGTTGTGACTTCCAAAATATGACAACACCGCTGGAAGTGACAACGCGCCTTGAACTACCCTATATATGGAAGCCATAACGTATGCTGTACGTTTCGGTATATACGTATATATATACAAAATTTATTTTGGTAAATCCTTTCCCCTCAATAGGTAGACCCATTTTATAAGCCCCCCTTTTACCAAATACACAATTTTTAAAAAATAATTCCTAGTAGAAAAGGTGGAAGTCGGACAGCCTGTTCTGTATACCGGAAGTCACAACTTAACGTGCATCAATATATATATATATATATATATATATACATATATATATATATATATATATATATATATATATATATATATATATATATATATATATATATATATATATATATATATATATATATATATATATATATATATATATATATATATATAACTTAGTATAATACAAAATGTTCAGAACTTCAGAAAAAGAACTTCATGGACTTCAGAATAAACAACGGATTCGCTAATCCAACCAACCAATGATCCTACAGATCTGCTTAAGTTCAACATAATCCATTAGGAGACCTACAGAAAAACTGGGAGGGAGAGAGAGAGAGGGACGGAGAGAGAAATTTACTGAAGAGGGTGGGCAAAATGGAGAAAGAAAGATATTGTATAAGAAATTCCCGGTCTTTGTGTTCATTGAGCTTATGAAGCTCTGTTGCCATAGAAACACATGAACTATCTTATCTTTATGAATAAATTCTGTATATCTCTACTCTCAATTTGAACATGCTTACTTATGAAATAACACGAAATAATTATCGTTTATAATAATAATTATCATTTTTTCTATTAGACCCCAAATAAATAATTTCTATCAAAAATGAATATCCATTTTCAATTTCGTTGCAACACGAAACTACAGCCGCATCATTATTCAAGTCCAATCAGAGATTGGAGAGATTGTTTTCCGTCTGGTAGGATGTACAATAACATTTTTGGGTGTTGTTTTATGTGCTATTACATTGAAAACTTAGTTTTTTTTTAATAATTTCCAGTTATTCGTATTATCCAACTATTCTAACACGAAATAATTATCGTTTGAAAAAAATAATAATTATCATTTTTTCTATTAGACCCAAATAAATAATTTCTAGTTTCATCGTATTATCCAACTATTCTAACCAAACATTTTTTAAGGTAAAAATTGCAAGAATCGTTTGTAATGGTAAAAAATTTATTGAGTTAACCACGATTCCTTTTCTCCAATTTTTCAGTAAATTAGAATGTTTCCGTATATCACGCAATCGGTAAGTCTTCTTGCAGATTTGTAAGGAAACTTTTCTACACTTTTGCTGAGAAATCCCCCGATTGTCATTTCTCAATTTCAGTCAAATGATTGTTTTTATATAACCAATCGAAAGATTGTCCCTATTACCAAAGGGACCGATTGCTCCTTTTGGCGTTTTATTCGGTCTACGAAAAATGTAATAACCAGCAGTTGGAATTTTCGGGAACAATTCACTTTTTTAATAAAAAAATGTGATTTGTCACATTTTATAATAAAGGTCCCAACTTACTATTTTTTGCAAGTTAATAGAATACACAATCAGTAGGTGAAAATATCAAATAGGTCAGCAAGTAAGATAATCTAAACGAAATTTGGTTTATTTTGCCGCCATTGTTGTGTTTTTAGACTATGTATTTATACAGGGTGTCTCGCAGCTAATGGAACATACGGTAACGAGAGACATAAAGGATTAAGGGAGGTTGGACTCAAACATACATGAAGCTTGCCGATCCAAATGGCAATAATTGAAGACCTTAATGTGAAAAAATGACAAGCCACATATGAGTTCAAAAAGAGTTAGTGTTATCTTGGTTAAAGTAATAGTATTCAGTGGCGTACTGAGCATGGTTCGGCGGGTTCCACGGAACCAGGGCCCGGGGGGGGCCGCTCTAACGCGCTTTTTGCTTCTCTTGTTTCTAATTTGATTGGGACATTTTGAACTACACAAGTACACGCTAGGAAATGTAACTTAATGCTTAATAATTTTAATTTTTGTGTAGGTACCTGCTTAAAATAAAAACGAAGAATACCTATCTATCAAAAAAGTTAAAAACAAAATTTATTAAGAAACACAGAGGGAACTGGATAAGTCCGGAATTGGATGAACTAACTAATTCTAAGCTACTTTTTTTCTATACCTTTTTTTTTACTACCTAAGTCATTATACGTCCATGAAGTCAATAGATAATTTTCGAGTTATTTGCGAGTAAAAATATTTATTTTTCAACAAAAAACTCACGTTGTAGGCAAAAATTTGTATTTTATCAAAAAAAAAATAGTAGGAAATATATAGCTTATAACAAAGTGAAAAAAATGGTGGACGTATAAAGTCTGTAGACCCAGTAGAAACAGAGTTGAAGCTAATTAAAAGTGGGTTCTTACTAGTCAAATTCCAAATCGAATATTTCAACGTGAAATAGCCAAAAAATCAAGAAATTTTAGGAGAAACTCAACTTTTTTGAAGTATTTCAAAAAAGCTTTATTTTTGTTTTTTTTTTTAGTTTTTAACATCAAAAGTAAGTAAGTTACGATCAAAAGAATGTTGGTCTATTTTTTTATTGGTAAAAAATCGTGAAAATCACCTCCAGTTAGCATCCGAAATTAAATTAATGGTTATCACTTCACAAACACTTTACCTTTTTAAAGGTAAAGTTTTCAATCCTAATAGCAGTATTAATAATATTTAAAAATATTAAAATATTACTAAAAGATTTTTAAATTGAAAACTTATTGATCCATTTCCCTGGTGACACCCCAAGGCTTCTACAATATGCAAGCCAAATGGATGCTGCAGTGAAGACAAAAGGGAAGGAATTCTACACTATGCAATTCACAACCCCCGTCTGCAGCTTGGTAAAGTTCCAACGGAAAATGGTCCTAGTTACTCTATAGGAGTAATACTAATATAAAAATAAAAATAAAATTGTCAGATGACACTAGTCACCTAATCCATTCACGTCAGTTGCGGTGTGGGGGATAAACTCTCGTTGTTGATCACTTAGAGTATGGAGCAGCAGGCCTACGTCTTTCCGATGAGACTCCAATAAGAGTCGAAAATCGTCGATTCAGATTGCTAGATTGCGCTCCGTATTCTTAGTGAAAAATAAGATTGTTTTGCCTTCGCATTGCAACTGAATAAAAATGGTATATATTTTTATTTTTATACAGGGTGTCCCGAAAAGATTGGTCATAAATTATACCACACATTCTGAGGTCAAAAATAGTTTGATTGAACCTAACTTACCTTAGTACAGATGTGCTTATAAAAAAAGTCACAGCCCTTTGAAGTTACAAAATGAAAATCGATTTTTTTCAATATATCGAAAACTATTAGAGAGTTTTTATTCAAAATGGACAAGTATCATTCTTATGGCAGGAACATCTTAAAGCAAAATTATAGTGAAATTTGTCCACCCCATAAAAAATTTATGGGGATTTTGTTCCCTTAAACCCCCCAACTTTTGTGTACGTTCCAATTAATTCATTATTGTGGTACCATTAGTTAAACACAACGTTTCTAAAACTTTTTGGCCTCTTAGTATTTTTTCGATAAGCCAGTTTTTATTGAGATGCGGCTTCTTTTTCAATATATTTACGTAAAAATTGTATGGGAGTTTTGTTCCTTTAAACCCCCCACATGTTTGTGTACGTTCCAATTAAACTATTATTGTGGTACCATTAGTTAAACACAATGTTTTTAAAACTTTTGCCTCTTAGTCTTTTGTTCATAAGTCACCTTTTGTCGAGATGTGGCTTCTTTTTCAAACTATACCTAAAAATGTAAATTATAAAAAAATTTTCAGATTATTAACAGGTCTCTATAATCGTACTTAACCATATACAAATATGTGGTGGATTCGAAAAATATTCAAAATATCTCGATAAACACTGGCTTATCGAAAAAGTAGTAAGAGGCAAAAAAGTTTTAAAAACAATGTGTTTAACTAATGGTGCTACAATAATAATGTAATTGGTACGTACCCAAAAGTTTGGGGGGGTTTAAGGGAACAAAACCCCCATAAAATTTCTATGGGATGCACAAATTTTACTTAATTTTTTTTTTAAGATGTTACTGCCATAAAAATGCCACATGTCCATTTTCAATAAAAAATCTCTGAGAGTTTTCGATATATGAAAAAAAATCGATTTTCATTTTGTAACGTGAAAGGGCTGTAACTTTTTTTGTGTGCACTATTGTATATAGGTAAGTGAGGTTCAATCAACCTATTTTTGACCCCAGAATCTGTGGTATAATTTATGACCAATCTTTTCGGGACACCCTGTATTAGTATTACTCCTATGGAGTAACTAGGTCCATTTTCCGTTGGAACTTTACCAAGCTGCAGACGGGGATTGTGAATTGCATAGTGTAGAATTCCTTCCCTTTTGTCTTCACTGCAGCATCCATTTGGCTTGCATGTTGTAGAAGCCTTGGAGGTGTCACCAGGGAAATGGACCAATAAGTTTTCAATTTAAAAATCTTTTAGTAATATTTTTAATATTTTTCAATATTATTAATGTCGCTATTAGGATCGAAAACTTTACCTTTCAATTGCCAGATGACGCTAGTCACCTAATCCATTCACGTCAGTTGCGGTGTGGGGGATAAACTCTCGTTGTTGGTCACTTAGAGTATGGAGCAGCAGGCCTACGTCTCTCCGATGAGACTCCAATAATAGTCGAAAATCATCGATTTAGAGTGCTGGACTGTGCTCCGTATTCTAAGTGAAACAAAAGATTGTTTTGCTTTCGCATTGCAACTGAATAAAAATGGTATACATTTTTATTTTCTTTTAACTTTACTTTTTTGTTTATAAGATTTGTAAGATTTATTGGTACAAAGTGCTTATTTTTGAAAAGACTGTAGTTAAATGGGCTTAAACTAGTCACTAATCACGAGTTTATGCAAATTTTGAGCAGCCATAATATGTTAACCCATTTTTTTCTTCAGGAAAACATACTTTATATTTTGAGAGTTACATACTTAATCTTGATGCTAGAAATTTAAAAAAATAAAGCTTTTTTAAATACTTTAAAGAAGTTGCGATAAGTTTTTCCCTAAAAGTGCTTCATTTTTTGCCTTTTTGGTTATAAATTTTCAATTTAAAATTTGACGAATAAGAACCTGCTTTTTATTACCTACAACTCTGCTCCTACTGGGTCTACAGATTTCGTATACCTATATACCACTTTTTCACCTTTTTGTAAGCTATATTTCTACTAATAAATTTTTTTCGATAAAACACTTACTTTTTGAGTTATTTGTGAAAAACTGTCTAAAACGTGTTTTTTTTTTGTTGAAAAATAAACATATTCATTAGCAAATAACTCGAAAAGTATTGACTTAGTGAAAAAACACTATAGGTACAACTAAAGTTACTTAGAATTAGTAAGTATATTCAATTCCGGACTTATCTTGAAAGTATGTTTTGGGTGTGAAACTCACCCCCCAGGGAAAAAGCACACATCGTCACAATATCACTTTTTTCTTTGACATTTTAACTATGTGTTAGCCAAATTTCATGTAAACCCAAGCAGTTTTTTAAAAATTACAGCAAAAGCCAACAAAAGAGTAAATGGACTATAAATTAGCTTGAGTTCTTATAAATAAGTATATGATGTATTTTATGATATAAATAATCATTTATATTTAATGTTTATTAAAAACTTTTGATATCAAATGTGTCTTTTTATTGGGCGAGCGGACCCGCATCCCATCTGGAACCAGGGCCCGCTGATCTATCGGTACGCCATTGAATAGTGCAACAAGCCACTAACACATTATCTCAGCCCTTCTTTAATAGATGGCCCGATAAACCTATGGTCACACTATTGCTTAGGCCTAGTTTGTCTCTAGTATCTACTCGACACAATGACAAGCCACATCAAAATGGCGAACATGGGCGGAAGCGTTTCGGATAATTATAGAGTTCTGACGATTCTAGAAAGAAAAATAGTAAAGTTAACTTGACATTCGATGACAGATGACAGACCGTGACCCTGACTATGTACAATTTAGAAGTGACTCAAATAATGAAAATACAGAGATATGTAATTTTTTCCTAAATGTGGCTTGTCACATTATTACCATTCAAGGTTAATGTAGTGGCTTTTGACGTGGCTTGTTATATTATTGCATTTGGTTGTAGGATAATGAACAAGGTCCGTCAATAAAAAGGACAATACCAAACACACCCATCAAAAATTCCAACAAGTTGATGGAGACAAAGTAATAAACACTGTTTAAACACCTATAGGGTTGAAACCACCCCGAACTCAGTCAATAATACAAAAGTCTGAATCTACATATATCTAAAATTTGGGTATTTATTGTTAATGGAATAATGTAACAAGCCACATTTTTTTAAATAAAGGCTGCTTTTTCTCGAGTTTCAAGTAATTTGATTAATATTGTTGTCAAAACTATTATAGTCCCATAAGGCATTATGCATCGAAATATCTAAACTCAATCAATAAAAATTGTTACTTAATTTTTTTTAATATTATTTTTAATATTCAAAGTCAAATATCCCACTTTTACCTTTTTGAGGCTTATTATTGTTTCACATTAAGCCCTTCAATTGTAGCTTTCGAAACTGCTGCACGAAAGATTTCTTCCAGTGGTTTTTCAGCCACTAATTCTGGTATCTTTCTACTGATATTTTGCCCTGTACTTTAAATTCCAATATGATTTGAGGGATGTGAGAGGGACGTATGGTGCAGGCAATCTGAAAGAACTAGTAAGAGAAGTCAAGAAATATGAATTGGACTTGCTTGCAGTACAAGAAACCAAACAATTAGGAACTGAAATAGTGGATGTAGAGGGCACAACCTTTTTTAAAAGTGGTGGAAAAGACAGAACCAGAGGAATAGGTTTCATACTACAGGGAAACTTGAAATCAAGGGTAGTAGATTTTAAGAATATTTATCTGACAGACTGTGTTCTTTAAGAATGAAAGGGGAAAGAAGAAATATAAGCATTAAAAATGTGCATGCGGACGCAATATAAGCATTAAAAATGTGCATAGAAGATGCGGACGAAGATGAGAACGACATGTTCTATGAGCAACTAGAGGACGAATACGAAAAAATACCGAAATACGATATGAAAATAATAAAGGGCGATTTCAACTCAAAGATTGGAAAGAAGAATATGAGAACATAGTAGGAAAACATAGCAAACATGATATAACAAATATGATAACGGGCACCGAGCAATATGTTTTGCAATGGGGAGAAATATGGTAATAAGAAATACACAACTTCGCCGGAAGGAAATTCACAAAGGGACATGGAAGTCGCCCGACGGAAAAACAATTAACCAAATAGATCATGTAGTAATAGAAAAAATGGACATGAATTTTATATCAAAAATAAAAAGCATGAGAGGAGCAGAATGCAATTCAGAGCACTACCTAGTAAGAGTGACATGCATGGGAAACTGGGGTGCGACCGGGAAGGAAAAAAGGAAAAGAACGGAAGGTAAGAGGAAATACAATTCTACCCTATTGAAAAGTGAAGAAGAAAAAGATAAATATAAAGAGAAAATAGAAATAGAACTGGCAACATGCCCACAAGAAATAGAAAGCGAAGAAAGATGGGAGAAAGTAAAAACATCAATAATGAAGGCAAATGAGGCAGTTTTAAACAGTACAGTGAGAAAAGAAAAAGTAAATGACTGGTATGATGAAGAATGTGAAAAAGCTTCTGAAGCAGTTAGGAGAGCTAGACAAATAATGCCATCAAAATAAAATGAGAATAACAGAAATGTACATAGGGACGCAAGAAGGGACATTAAAAGACAATGTAGGAGAAAGAAGAGAATATCCAAAGAGAATAAGCTAAAGGAAATTGAATAAAAATTTCAAACTAAAGAAATAAGGTCATTTTACCAAGAGGTTAAAAGAATGGACAAAGGATATCAGAGCCGAAGCATCTATATTAAGAATGAAGAAGGATTGCTAATAAGTGAAACAGCGCAGGTGCTAGAAAGATGGAAAAATTATTTCGAAGAGGTATTAAATAATGTTGAAGAGGACGAGATGGACATAATACAGAACATGGAAGATAACGATACGATAGTGGAGACGCCAACAAAACAAGAGGTAGTGAATATAATCAGCCAACTTAAAAACAACAAAAGTCCAGGAGCGACAAAAATAACAGCTGAAATGTTAAAGAAATGTTAAAAAAAATGTACCGTGCTCTGAAAGGATTAAAAATTCCCAAAAAATTGATTAGCTTGATTGAAATGACCTTGGCATAAACGAAAAGCGAAGTAGTGTGGAAAGACATCTCAGAGGACTTCGAAATGAAACAAGGACTCAGGCAAGGTGACCCGATGTTAACCACGTTGTTTAATCTTGTTCTTGAAGTAATAATGAGGAATTGCAGCATAAAAATGGAAGAAAGCATATTTAAAAATGAACATCAATGTATTGCTTTTGCGGATGATCTAACAATATTAGCAAAATCAAAGAAAGAATTGAAAAGAATTGTGAAAAAGATAGAAAAAGAGCAAATAGGTTTGGTCTAAACATAGATGAAAAGAAAATTAAAGACATGATAATGGGAGATATACAACAAGACGATGAAGAGGTTATAAAAATACAAGGGGAGAAAGATTACATATACATTTTTGACAGAGTGGAAGAGTATACCTACCTTGGTGTGAAAGTACTTAAAGGAAAATGGACATGAAGATAAAGAAATAGAATCCAGAATTACAAAAAGGCAACCAGAAATACGTAATGCTGAGATCCCTAATAAAGTCTAAGTTTGTTTCAAGAAAAACAAAAGAAACAATTCCCATCTGTATTATTTGTCCCTTGGCATACGTTGGTGTCTTTGAAAATACTAAGATTTTAATTTTGGAAACATTTTGCTGTGACGAGCCACCGCATTTATTATATTTTGTAGTTCTTCTACAGTGCCGCGACTATAGTGCCGACAATATCAGTAATATCGTATATTTTGGTTATTTTTTTTTCTGTAGGTTTTTTGATATCGCTGGTTTGCTTATTCGGGTTATTCTGACTGTTATTATGCAGAAATACCTACTTATAAAAAAAAACGAAATGATAGTCATTCTTCTGAATGACAGCAACAAATTACTGGGAGCAAGATAGAAAGGAAGCATGCAACATAATGGAATAAGAGAATGCCATAAAATAGAATAGTTAGAATAACCCGATATATGTCACGAATCGAAAGATTTTAACTAGTGATATTATTTCAAAAGAATGAAAAACAATGTTAAAGAAAACAGGCCAGGCCGTATATCTAAACATAGGAAGGATTTTTTAATTTAATTTAAAATTACTTTTTAATTCAAAAATTTTCATTTTTTTAAATTGACAGTTCTTTCTGCCATCCTTTATATTATATAAAGTGAAGCATCAAACTAATGTAAAAAAAAATGTTAAATACATATTTCAAAGATTCCTAGAAATATTAATAATTAAAATAGTTTGCAAACAAATATTATATTAAACATGATATGTAAACATGGTTATACTCTGTAACAGTCGCGAGTTGGTAGCCAGTTGAATATATATGTATTTCTATGATTATTAATTTGTTGTGCTTCTCAGAATCTGAAAATAAATATTTATCAGCTTGAAATTGGTACAAGTTGTAAACGAAAACAGGCCAAATTTGCATACTTCAAACTCAAACAATATAATTAATCAAAATTATGCATTTACATTTATTGGCCAGTTTGGAGTGAGTGTAACCTTTTCAGGGCCGGACTGGCTCCTAAAAAAGGCGCCAACCCAAATCCTAAAAAAAGCGATAACTTAATCTCTAAACAAAGGCGCTAGACCCCCCTTCTTTACATCAAACTTTTTCAAATCCTAGCGCATGTAAAGTAAATAAGTAAATATTACTTGTGATTTTTTTTTTAAATTTAATTTTAATTAAAATCCATAAAGTAATTTGCTATTTTTGTTGGGAATAGTAAATTTTATTAAGATACCATAAAAATATAGCTTCAGTTTTCCAGTATCCCTTTAACTCCGTTACATTTTTTGGTGCTCTCTGGAGACTCCAAACAAATTTTTGAAAAGTTTGAGTAATTTTTCAACTGCTTCTACATAGGAATTTACTAGTTCAAAAACATTTAACAAAAATCATGATTGGTGTTCAATAGAAGTCACTTTTTGAATTTTTTCAAACTTTTAGAGCGCTATGAAATAATAGAAAGAGCGGACATTGATACCTACGAAAGACGCCTGAATCGTAAAATTGATCTTCGAGGGCGCCGTGCATCGCATGTAAGCTATTTGATTATCTAATTTACCTGATACAAGGTTACAAGTTGTATTTTGTTGTATCCACTGGCTTCATTATTTAGGATTCTGGGGCACAACAATCCTATATGTATAATGTACTTATGGAGCGTAGAAAACTACACATATCTATTATAGACCAATTATGGGATGTAACACTGTTTGTATCAAGTATCAAATAATCAAATGGCTTAGATTCGATGCGCAGCTCCCTCAAAGACCCTTTTTATGAGTAGGTAACATAAACAGAGGAAATTGATACCTACGAAAGGCGCCCATCACGTAAAAATTATCTTCGAGGGCGCCGCGCGTCGTATCTAAGCGTATCTAAGCTATTTATTATAACAGAAAGGCGGAAATTGATACCTACGAAAGGCGCCCAAATCGTAGGAATGGTCTTCGAGGGCGCCTATGTATTATAATAAAAACAGCGAATATTGATACATACGAAAGGCGCCCGAATCGTACAAATGGCCTTCGAGGGCACCGCGCGTCGTATCTGTGCTATTTGATTATCTAATACGTGATACAAGTTATATTTTGTTGTACCCACTGGCTTTATTATGTAGGTTTCTGTAGCATTTTCTGTTTCTTCATTAAGTAAAAACAGTTTTTAGGGGAATTGTAGACGAATAATCTTTGTGGAAAGATTAAAAAAAAATTCAGCGTTTAATTTGTTTAATGGATAGATACTAACGGGGGCAAAAGGCGCGGCGGCCCAGTCCGGGCCTGAACCTTTTACTGTAATTGTAATCAGTACTGATTAGGCGTATTGGTATATTTCCCATGTATTTTTGTCAAAATTCGCAGCTGGATGAAATATTGATATGTAAATTTGGTGCATGGTTGAGAATTATTTATACTCGATTTGGAAATATAAAATAAACTCGACAAAAAAATACTGTGCTGTTAATTTATTAACACAGAACTTTTATATAATATAAAAACTTCTCATGAAGAAGGATGCGAGGACCGACGAAGAAATGAACGGCAATGATGAGAACAAGAGTACAGTTTTGGAAGAAGCAAAAAAAAACAAAAAAAGAGAACACCACATAAAAATGAAGAAGATGAAGACATAGATACAAATGCAGTTATTACTTATGGGACTTATAAGACTTATGGGAAAAAAAAATATGAAAAATAATTTTTTCAGAATCGCTTTTCTTTAATTAAGATTGACTAAAATTAAAAACATAAAAATCAACTAAAAAGCAAAAAATAAAAAAAATCAAACTCGAAGGATTATTCGAAAAAAACTGATAAACTGATTAAATATAAAAAATCTCACACATTTGTTAAAAAATTGAAAAAATCAAACACATTATTCGTTAAAGAAAAGCGTGGTGCGAAAACCGTTTATTTGATGAAGACGCGCCACGCTTTTCTTTAACGAATGTGTTAGATTTTTCCAATTTTTTAACGAATGTGTGAGATTTTTGTATATTTAATCTGTCTAACAGTTTTTTTTTCGAATAATCCTTCGAGTTTAATTTTTTTTTATTTTTAGCTTTTTAGTTGATTTTTTATGTTTTTAATTTTAGTCACTCGTAACTAAAGAAAAGCGTTTCTTAAAAAAAATTTTTCGTATTTTTTACTTTTTAGTCTTACACTTTTCAAATATTAAAATATATCGTCATGTTTAAGATAGGATGTATATGATAGACACATTTTTTGCATTTATTTCAACATTTGATACATACGTTGTACATGTTCTGTAGTTTCTTCATACATTTCTTAAATCAAATCATTATTTACACCTATTACAGTTTTCGTAGTCTTTCCATCTCTTCTATTGGACGGTGTAGACCCTGTTAATTTCTCGCGAACTACGAATTCTAATGTTAATTGTAGCACGAAACGTGTCTACCGGTGGTGTTTCTAAGACTACGTTAAAAACACGAATTTTTGAATTCGAGTTTTGGTTGAAGTTTTGTTTCGTATCGTATTGAAATTTGACGCGAATAAGCGCTGATATTTATATAAACATTGATATGAGCGTTCAAAATCGTCGCCGCTTAGGATGTTTATAAACATGATGTATAAACATGAAAAGTAGTCAGAATCGGAAAAAATTTGAAACTTTAGATATTGTTTATTTATGAAGCATAACGTAAACAATTAATGTAAAAAGTGAAATTATGTATAGTTCATATAATTAGCTAAAATCTTTTAAAGTGTCAAGTTCTACATTGTAAAAAACGAGAGAATTTAAGCATTTTCCATTAAAATCGTATTTTTATTTAAACAATTAATAACAAAAACAAAAATCTATTGACTATTCGTGTAATTAACGTCTAATTTGATAATGGAAGTAAGTCAAGAGAATCATAGCTTGAAAAGAAAAGTATAGCAGCCACAGGAAAGAATCGAATACCTAGAGAAATATAGTAAGAAGTAAAAACTGATATGTCATGATTAACAAGATAGAAACATAAGAAAAGGAATGAAAATTTCATATCCAAAGTAAAAGTGAAACTAAGGAATATCACAAAGATTGGGGAGAATCTCTGTATTATAGAAACGGAAATAATGATTTCAAAAATGGGGATATTGAAAACAAGAGCAAGTTTAAAAACCACAACGACCGCATTTACATAAACAGTGACCTAGCGATGAAAGCAAAAGAAATACATAAACAAATAAGTAACGTGGTAAAGAAAGAAAGAGGAAATAACGTGAAGCTACACAAGGGAGGTCGAAAAACAAATAAATAGTAAATGACAAAGGAAAAATGGTAATGGCATGGCTACGATAAGGACGATGATTTTGGTGGAAGGAAAAGAAGTTGGCAAGAAAGCAAACAAATAAAAATTGAAATTGGATTGAAAGTATGCACGTGGAACGGAAGAGGGCCTAAGAGAAAGGAGCATTAAGAAATTTAGATGAGAAACTAAATCTCACTTCTCTTCTTCTTCTTTTGCCCTTTAATTCGTCCAATTCTGAACATAGGCTTCCCCCAGTTTCCTCCATTCGCTTCTGTTTAGTGCTTTCTGTTTCCAGTGCGTTCCTCCTATCTTTTTAATGTCGTCTCCCCATCTAATCTGGGGTCGTCCTCTTGCTCTCTTTCCTGTCCATGGTCTCCATTGTTGTATCATGCTATTCCGCCTATTGTCCGTTTGTCTAGCGTTATGACCTGCGAAGCTCCATTTTAGCCTGGCTATATGTTGGCCTGCGTCTTTGACTTTTGTTCTATTTCTGACCCAGTTGTTTTGCTTTTTGTCTGTCAATTTTACTCCTAACATTGCTCTCTCCATGGCTCTTTGTGTCTTCATTATTTTATCCATGTTTGCCTTGGTCAAGGTCCATGTTTGGCATGCGTATGTGAGAATTGGGAGTATGCACTGGTCAAACACTCTTGTTTTGAAGTATTGTTTTATTATTTATAATCTTTATATCAAATACAGGGTGAGTCAAAACGCAAGTACATTATTTTCTCAGTAATTTTAAATGAAACACCTTGTATTTTATATCACTATGGAAAAGTACCATTACCGTACTTTAATTTTTAGATAATATTCCCTATGGCTAAATTTATTAGTTTTCGAGATATTTTCATTTTTCAATGGACCAGTAGCGTGGACGCCCAATTCACCAGAATTTAATAAACTGGACTGATTTTTTTTTTGGGGTTAAGTTAATAATGAAGTTTATAAAATACCTCCAACAACAAGGGATGAGATGAAAAATAGAATACAAAGTGTATTTCGATGTGTTAATTTACAAATGCTTAGAGTAAATAGCTCATTTAATGATCGTTTTTAGGCGTACATAAATGTGTTAGGAGATAATTTTGAACAACTTATGTAATTAAATATTAAAAATATTTTATTAAAAGTAGCTTCTAATTTTTTCAAACATGTTTTTTTGCAAAATGTATAACTGATAAATTATGCTTCGTTCTTTATTTGTTACATTGTTACATTTACATACAAAAGTAGTGTTTAATTGTCTTCACAAAATATTGTATTTTGTGTTTGTGTGCTTTTTTGTAAAATTTATTACTAATTTTCTTTGTTTATTTGTAGTATTTACATAAAAAGCAAGTTTTTAATTGTTTCAAAAATGTTGCACGTAGTGGTTGTGTTGTTGTTTGTAAAATGTATTACTAATAAATTATTTTTATTTCTTTACTTGCTACAGTGTTACATTGATTACCGGATTGATAATCAGTAATCTTCAACTGTCAATTCAGTCATGGCTTACTTAAAATTTAGATAAATTTATACACCTAAAATAATTTGCTCTGAAAAATGAAAATATCTCGAAAACTAATAAATTTGGGCATAGGGAATGTTATATAAAAATTAAAGTACGTTAATGTTACTTTTCAATAATGATATAAAATACAGGGTGTTTCATTTAACATTACTGAGAAAATAATGTACTTGCGTTTGGACTCACCCTGTATTTGATATAAAGAAAATTAGCAATATCAATAATTCTTAAAAATTTTGACAATAAATAAAAAATATGGCATTAATAAACTATTGCTGTTGTGCTTATTTTTATTTATACAGGTAGTTGAATTTGTTACGATTTTCATAAAAAATTGGTTATAACTTTTTAAATACCCTGTATAACATTACAAACCTTGATATTTTTGTGATGCAGAGGTTAACAGAATTTCGAATATAAAATAAAATATAGGGTGTTCCATTTAAAAAAACATAAGTTAGGTCTGCTACTGTGTTATCGAACACCCTGTAACATTCTAACTAATTTTTTAATGTGAAGCTCAAAGGTGGCTAAAATTTTTGTTATTAACTTTTATTGCTATCTATTACTATAGCGGAGCTATTAAGCTTTACCCTACTAATCAATCACCCTGTATATAAAATAACTAAGATGTTTAAAATTACAATTTGAGTATAGTTTGAAAGGAATCATTTATTAATAACTTTAAAAAGATTTGTACTCTCTTGTCTAACGGCCTATCCTAATAATAAATGGACTCTTCCATGTATTGTTGACGATTCAAATTTACACGAATTAATTACTATACTTCAGCAGTATAAGTTTTTAGCCAAATTGAAAAAAATATTGGTTACTTTATTAACCCGGCACCTGCCACGTAGGTGCAGAACCCGGCACCTGACAAGGCGCCACCTGCCACGTGGGGTGCTCACAGCACCCCTTAAAATTTTTCTGTGATCTACTTGTTTAAAAACAAAATAATGTGTTGAGTAACACAAGAATATAAATAAACATGTTTTATTAACTTATTAGCCATTAATATGTTATAAAAGTTAAAAATAAAATGAAAAAGGTGTTATAAGCAAAAGCAAGTACCTAGCCATAATAAATGAAGTCAAGTAAAATATCTAAAAAGTACAGAGTACAGAGTCTATTAATAATTTAAATCAGTTATTTCAATAAAAAAATGTAAATTTGACCTGTTTATCAAAAATACAAAAAACATTTAAAACTTAAAGTGCCAGATGATGACATCCCAATTCGACTTTAGAGCTATAAGTTCAGAATGACACTAAATAACCACTTCAAACACTAACACATATATGCTATATAATATTATAGAAAGCTACTATGACGCACAGCTCGGTTACCAAACTTGAAATACCAAATATTTGATAAAAATGTGTTATGGGGTGCTGGTAGCACCCCACGTGGCAAGTGCCGGGTTAAGAAAAAAATTTAAAGCTGTATGTAATTTTATATTTACTTGGGTTAGATGAAAGATGTTTATTATTTTAAAAATTTGAAATAACAATTCTTTTAAAAGTTTGTTACTGGCACCGAAAAAGTTAATGAGCTGTAAACACGTAGTGTCTCGGCTCTTGATATTTTGCCTATTACCAGTGAAACTACCAGTTTTTAATTATAGTTAAAGTGATCAAACTAACTTTAAACTGTAAGTTTTATACCACATGTATTATTTAATCGTATATTTGCATATTTAAACCAGTTTTGTTAGTTTATATTCCTGTCTACTACAGCAGTTATTGTAAATAGACACAGGTTTATGGATTATAAACAATTTACCAGTTTGTTTTTTGCAGGAAACGAAAGTAATTAGTTTCGGTAGTACAGCGAATAAATCTTATTCTACCGCAGTTGTACAGCAAAATTTCTTCCCAGGAAAAGAAAACGCAATACTTTTTAGCGCTATTAATAATACACCACTTCAAGATTACCTTATTTCTTAAGGTAACTTAATAAATCCCACAAATATCTCATTCTCGTCTCGCCTATCTAATAATAGAATATGCATGTATTTAAGTAGCAAGCAAGCTTTTGAGGATTTTATGACAAACTATGGTTCTATAGAGGTACATGGGGAAATAGTCAGGGCTAGAAGGCTCATAACGCCTGCAGAAAGAATAGTGCTATCAAATGTTTTTCCAAGTATCCCACACGAAGTAATCATCCAAGAATTAAAACATCTCGGCCTAAACTTAGTTTCTCCAATCACTTTCTTAAAGATCAGTGCCTCTCTTCCAGAATATAGCCATATAAAGAGTTTTAGAAGGCAAGTTTTTATTCTCTAACTCTACATCAGTAGAAATTATACAGCCCGTTTCTGAAGCAACCCAAGATTTAAAAACTAACGAAAATACTCCACTGCAATATTCTGCTATAGCCGAAAATATAGAGATAATTTCACAGACTTCACTAGCGATCACGAAAGAATCACCCTGTTCCTCCACCAAACGAACCATAGAGGAAACATTATCTCCACCTGTCGAAAATATTGTTGATAATCAAACATTTCTTCTTCTTGTTGAGCCTCATAAAACCAAAAATCAAAAGAATAAAAAACCTAAACGCTCATTACCTATCCCTGAACCGCTTGAGTCATATCTAAGTAAACAATCAACACCGTCCATTTTAAGCTATGACCAATTATTGATGCTTATTGAAAATATTCAAGGCATCTAATCTCCTATCGAAATTGTTAAAGAATTCACATCTGATTTCCTTGGCCTCATAAATTTGCTTACCGTCTCTTATTAATATATTCCAGACAGAGCGACAAAACATCGTTTTGCAAGGCTAAAAACCCTACTGATACGTTTTATCGGCAAAGACGCTACTACTGAGAGTGATCTCTCTTCAACTGAAACATAACATTCAACTTAATTTTACAGTGGAATATTGATGGACTTTTCCATCGCTTACCAATGCTCGATATCATTCAATCAGAACACTATCCAGAAAGTATATGTCTACAGGAAAATAGTCTTGTATCTTCTAACTCATATTCGCCAAAACATTTTACATGCTTTCGTAAAGACCGAACTAACACAGCTCTCGCAAGTGGGGGAGTTGCAATTTTAGTACCACTTATTTCGACTTTCCCGCATGGCAGTATATATGTTACCGTAAAAACCCGATTTCAGTTAAAACCCGAATTTACTAGTAAACACTAGTTTTAACTATGAGCTTTAAACAATTCTAGTTTTAACTAGTGAAAACTAGAACTATCAAATATTTTCAGTTAATTCTAGTTGAGATTAAACATATTTCAGTCAAAACTAGTTTTTACTAAACTTTTCAGTAATTTCTAGATTCAACTAAAACTCAGTAGATAATTTACTGCTCTGGTTTTTTGTAAATAATTTCTCTAAAACGTAAAATACTGGACAAGATCGTTAACGTAAAAAACGCAAGTCCTTTGACCACGTTGTTGTTATTGTCTTGCATCCAGACTGCTAACATTTTCTCGATGCCTTGGTTAGCTCGCTCTACTGAACCTTGACTCTGATTGTGCCTTGGTTTACCAAGAAATAATTTTGCCTTAGGCCAGTCTGACATTACCGCATTTATAACTGCATTACCGAATTTTCGGACATTATCGGAAAGTAAAATGCATGAATGTAAAAAGTCAAAAATATATCCGTTACTTATTGATAAGCAACTTCGTCCTCCCTCTTATTTTATAATTGTCTCAACAAAGCAAATTGTGTTAAATGATCTTGATAAACCATAATAAACTTGTAGCCGTGATCCTCTTGTGATTTCATATCGAATCTACCTAACAGCGACTATTCATTTCTGAATGCAATATAGGTTTCGACACAAGAACCCTCTTTGTTTTACTCTTCTTTCGTTGGCAGGTCTCACAAATTGATATAAAATTATTGAACATACCAATTGTTATATTTGCGTATTTTCTGTCAGTTTCAGTCTTCAACCAATCGCAACTTCCATGACCAATAGCAACGTGGGCTGCTTCAATTATGTCAAAAATATCTTCGGCAGGTAGATAATTTGATGGGTTTAATTCTAGAAGTCAACTTTGTTATTTCGCCAACTTCAACAATTCTAAGTCGTTTTGATGTTTTCTGGGCAGACGGCTCCGAATCTTGTACTTCGGGCATTAATTTATTATACATGCCTTGGTCACAACATTATAGTGACTTTCTTTTTTCTCGGTCTGTTCCTTTTGTAAGATCTTTTCCAAAAAAACGTTCTTTCCAAGTTCTTATATCTCTGCTCTCAACCTGATCTTCGACGTTATCACTCATGGCTCATGGTGAATATTACACAGTTGTGTAATAATGGTAATATAACAAATAAAAAGATGCAGGAATATCAGCAGTTGCACATACTAGTTTGTTACCGTTTGTAACCTTACCTCGAAAACGCCAAATCGTATTTGTCTCTTCTCGCAACGATTTTAACTAGTATTCGCTAGTAATTCCAGCAAAAACTAGTTTAAACTAGTATAAACTACTCTAAATGAAACTTGTTCGGGATTTTAAGTTTTAACTGAATTTAGCAGTCAAATCTAATTTTGACTAGTTAAAACTAGAATTGTCTAAAGCGCTTCGTTAAAACTAGTTTTTCCTAGTAAATTTGGGTTTTAACTGAAATCGGGTTTTAACGGTAACATATACACAGCCGAATTGTTCGCTCTCTACAGAGCACTTGAGTTTTCTAACGACAATACCATAACTAGAGTAGTGATTATTTCTGATTCCCTTAGTGCGATAACATCGGTACAAAAGATGTATCCAAATCCTTCACTTATCTCAAAAATGGTAGAGTAGTCAACTTCATTTGGATTCCTTCCCACGTGGGCAATAGTGGAAATGAAGATGCAGACTCAAGTGCGTGTAGTGCAGTGACTAGTACGGATTCGGAAACGATATTAAAATGTGCCCCTAATGACTTGAAAGTGTTGATAAAACAATATGTGTTAAATGACTGGCTCGATGAATAGCAAAATTCAAATTCAAAACTCAGGCAAATTAAAGACACAGTAAAAAAAGTCAAAACAGTTTATAAAAGTTGTTATGAGTAAGCAGTTTCAACCGCCTACGACTAGGCCTTACCAGGCTTACTCACTCATATTTGTTCTCAAGGTCTAAACCACCTATTTGTGAATCGTGTAACACACAACTAACTGTCAAACATTTAATGCCAAAATATACACAAGAACGGATTGATTTTAATATCGTGTCAAATATGTCAGTTCTGGGTGCCAATAATAAAGAACCAAAAAATTTAATTGACTTTTTAAAAACAATTGGTGTATTCAATAAAATCTAACAAGTTTTTGTAGATAATGCATGTAACCTTACTTTTGTACTATACTTATATTGTATCACATTTTTGTTTAACCTATTATGTATGGTTCCTTGGTTCCGTCGCTAATAACCATTAGGTGGATGCGACTTTTTTTTAATAAAAAAAAAGGTTGTTATTCCTAAAATTAACGGGTAAAATCACCAGTACGTATTATTATACAGGGTGTTTCATTGGGAAACGGAAATACTTTAATGGTGAAGAGAGGTCACCGAGCCGGTTCTAGATATACTAAATTTTTTGCCCTACCGACTTGTATAACCAAGTTACAGGGTGTTTTATCGATTTTGCCCATTTTTTCCTAAGCCATAACTTTAGAACCACCTTGTATATTTTTTTGATATTTGGTACACATATGTCTTATTCAAAACCCAAACTACCGACATACTAACCATAAGAAAAATCCAGGTCCGGATTAACAAAAGATTATAAAGTAATTGTGACCTTAAAACAACACCCTGTATATTCAAATTTTGCAAATCTGTTTGCATATTTGAAAAGAGCACAAAAAATTAAGTTCAATGGTTTGCTTCAATTTTTCGGCCAGACAATTTTATGACTTTAATTTTGAAATTATATTGAATTTTTTAAGAACTCTGCCATTAAAAAGCAGATATTATTAACTTTTAGTTATAAATTATTAAAGTTAATGAATAAATACTCATTTTAAAAATAATCAATACTTATTTACCACTTTGGAACGACCCAATTACTAATGACAAGCAAAATCCAGGTTCGCATTAACAAAAAAATATAAAGTAATTGTGACTATGAAACAACACCCTGTATATTGAAATTTTGAAAATTTGTTTGCGTATTTTAAAAGAGTATCAAAAACTGCGTTAAAAGGTGCATGTCAAATTTTTGCGCAGATAATTTAATTAGGAAATTTTGAAATCATATTGATTAATTCTGTCAAGGTCTCAAGAAGCTGCCAGAAAAATGAAGAACAATCCCAATGAAATTAGAAAATCGATTCAAAATCTTCTAAAACGAGTAAGGAAATGCATCGAACAAAATCGCTGACATTTTGAGCAACTGATATAGTTCAAATATTTTTAATTTATGTTAAATTTTTGAATTGTTTAAACGATTTTTTTTTTATTAGATATATGTAGCTCTTTTTTAATTATTTACTAAATCATTAAAATATCCCAATTCTCGGAATTCTAATTTTTAATGATATGCATACAGCTACAAATCCAGAGAATCCATGAATCCAGCGTAGTAAATAATTACTAAGTATTTTTAAAATAAGTATTGATTCATTAACATTAAATTATTAAAAGTTAATACATAATACATACCTGGTTTTTAATCTGAGTTCTTTAAAATTTCAAATTTCAAAATTGATGTAATTAAATCAACGGCGAAAAAATTAAAAGGTACCTTCAATCACAGTTTTTATGCTCTTTTAAAATGCGCAGACAAATTTTCAAAATTTCAATATACAGGGTGTTGGTTCAAGGTCACAATTTTTTGTTAATCCGGACCTGGATTTTTCTTGTCATTAGTAATTGGGTCGTTCCAATGTGGTAAATAAGTATTGATTATTTTTGAAATGAGTATTTATTCATTAACTTTAATAATTTATAACTAAAAGTTAATAATAACTGCTTTTTAATGTCAGAGTTCTTAAAAAATTCAATTTAATTTCAAAATTAAAGTCATAAAATTGTCTGGCCGAAAAATTGAAGCGAACCATGAAACTTACTTTTTTGTGCTCTTTTCAAAAATGAAAACACATTTTCAAAATTTGAATATACATAGGGTGTTGTTTTAAGGTCACAATTACTTTATAATTTTTTGTTTATCCGGACCTGGATTTTTCTTATGGTTAGTATGTCGGTCGTTTGAGTTTTGAATGAGACATATGTGTACCAAATATAAAAAAAAATATACAGGGTAGTTCTAAAGTTATGGCTTGGGAAAGAAATGGGCAATATCGAAAAAACACCCTGTAACTCGGTTATAAAAGTCGGCAGGGCAAACAATGTTGTATATCTAGAACCAGCTTGGTGACCTCTATTCACCGTTAAAGTATTTCCGTTTCCCAATGAAACACCCTGTATATTAACTTGGGTATATATTATATATTAAATTATAGGCATAATATGTAATAAATAAAATTAAACAATACGAATGAAATCGAATTGAATCGAACCGAACATAATCGAATCTATAAGAAGTATTCACTTCTGTCGGCACTCCACAAGTGCCATGCTTTAATTTTTCCCACGTTGGTATCCGTTATGGAGAAGTTTCACTGTATGTTGTATATCTCCCCTACTTTTTGGTTATCGATGGACTTGTAAATCTGTATGCTGTAATAATTCAAGGACACGAATAATGCAAAAAAACTAAAACCTCTTTGTATAAAAGTTTGTCGAGTTTGCCGAATCGTAGATCTTCTTTGCAAGAAATGATTTCTTAACTTTCGAAAAGAATGAGCTGCTAACACCACCATCAGCAATATGTTTAAAACTATTAGAGTTTATGAAGTTTTAACATCATGGTTGCATTCTCGGTAAAACGTTTCAAAGTTGATAAAAACAGCTTAAACTACAGTTTCACCAATCAAGTTAGGCCAAAAGTTAGAAACTAAATTGAAACAAGTTACACGATGAAAGTATGAAAGAATTTATATTTCAATATTCAGTATAGGACTGCTAGCTTCTCTATCCACTATCCACAAATTTACGAAAGCGACATTTCTTAGTAATAAAGTGAAGCACAATAGAGCGCTGGCGTTTAAAAATCTCGATTTATAGAATAGTTGTTCGTGTGCGATCTATTTGTTGTATGACTGGGCGAAATATGAAAAAGCGTTTCACCATTATAACTATCTACTACTGCAGAAGATTTGAGAGTGTTTCCCCATTGCTGTTTTTAATATTCCTCCTGGATTCACATTGCTGAACTGTATGTTCAGTATGTTGTTTGATTTTATTTTTGCATCGATATCAATGTTACGAGTTTAATAGTTTTAAGTGTTTTATCCTCGAATATACTACACGAGTTTTACCTTTAAATTTATTAGGATACATAAAATATATTATTTAAAAACATTCTTCTCCGTTAAAATTTTATGATAAGCGCTAGGTATCGCATGGATTACAATAATTAAAATTATTCCTAATATTGTTCTAAAAATATCTTCCTGTGACATCTTATACAATTTACGGTTTTATTTGGGAATAAGCCACAATTTAAGTTTGAAATTAAATTTATATGACCTTTGAACTTCCACTTCCACAATGAAAGAAAACTATAAAAACTGAGGGTAGTAAGGCAATTAGATTCCTAATTCCTAATGTACTTTCTGGATTCCTAATTCGTAGGCAAGCCCATTATAATTTTTTAGACCAGGGCGCATCTGTAAAAATATTAGTACATTTGGACGTTGAGAGGTGACTCAAATTTTTTTGCAGAAATTGCTTGAAAATAACTCAAATAATAATATTTGAGTTATCCTCCCTTTCAAAAAGGTCCGGAACATTGTTTAAATAATCAAAATGTCAAAAAAATGAAGGAAAAATTCGATTTGTTTCTTCGTTTTTTGATTATAACTTTAAAAGTATTCATTTCCGAGAAAAGTTGTACTAACGTAAAAGTTGCATAATTTTATTTCCTACAATATAAAATTGGCTACAAATTTAAAAAATAGTTACCCTTGTTGCAAAATAGCAATAATTGCGAAAAAACCATACAAAAACATGTATTCGCATTTTCCGTTTTTCAACCATTTATGCTAAACTTAGGACCTTCACATTTCACCCAGAAAAACTTTATGATACAGTAAAATAACACTGTAAATTTCATTAAGATCGATTCAATAGATTTTGCAAAATAAATTTTGCAATCCAGCTTTCGCAAAAAAAATTCATTTTTTGAAAATGTTACAGGACTAAAAATAAACCCGATATCAAGTTGAAATTTTTTTTGCGTATAGAAGTGTACTGTACCTTTCATCTGAAATTTGCAAAATTAAAATCGATTAACTATCACGGCGTCAGGACTTTTTTTTAAATAAACATTAATTATTGGTGCTACGCGCAGGACAGCGGATAGTTTACTCTGATTGGGCATTCCAATGACCTTTAATAATGATTAATACATTTTAATTTTTATTACATTTCGATATAAATAAATAAATTTGTTTATTGCAAAATAAAAACACATTCTCTATCTTTTAAAATAACACTTTTTTTAGCAAAAACTTTCTTTGTTTATATATTTTAACTTAGAGAATAAAAGTTTATTATTTTTAAACATATGCAATTGTTTAAACAATATTTTACAAACAATAATAAAATTAGTTTGATTCTTGTGGAATTAAAATATTAAAATACAACAAAATATAGAGTAAGAAAATAATATATTAGATAAAGATTGGAAGAAATTTTGGTGGAAATCAACTTGTGTGAATCGAACACCGCTGCAACTTGCTATCTGCTTTATTTTCAGTCCTGTAACATTTAAAAAAATGAATTATTTTTGCAAAAGCTGGATTGCAAAATTTATTTTGCAAAATCTATTAAACCGATCTTAATAAAATTTACAGTACTGTTTTACTATATCATAAAGTTTTTCAGGGTAAAATACGAAGGTACTACGTGTAGCATAAATGGTTGAAAAGCGTAAAATGCGAATACTTGTTATTTTATGGTTTTTTTCGCAATTATTGCTATTTTGCAACAAGCGTGACAATTTTTAAAATTTTTAACCAATTTTATATTGTAGGAAATTTAATTACGCAACTTTTATGTCAGTGCAACTTTTCTCTGAATACTTTGAAAGTTATAATGAAAAAACGAAGAAAAACGTCAAATTTTTCCTTAATTTTTTGACATTTTAATTATTTAAACAATGTTCCGGACCTTTTTGAGTGGGAGGCTAACTCAAATATTATTATTTGAGTTATTTTCAAGCAATTTCTGCAAAAAAAATTGGGTCACCTCGAAACGTCCATCTCAAAACAGATCCGCCCTAGACTATTTGTTAAGTTTCGAAAAAACAAAAATCAAATTACATACAAATATACAGGGTGGTAACCACTTATGGAATAAAATTATTTCTATACTTAGTTGCTTTAAAAAATTAAAAAAAAACGTTCTTGACCCGTCGACTTCTTGTACATAAATGTCAACTTGTTAAACATAAATTTAAATGTACAGGGTGATTCACGCAAGCCTAGCATAGTACATAATCTTTATCTTTAATGGAACAACCTATACATTTTTTATTTTTAAAAGCTGCTGATAAACCTGATCTCAACGAACTGTATCATGTAGAGGGGTCTACCCAAAATCCCGACAGCCAAAATCCCGACAGCCACATTCCCGACGGCCAAAATCCCGACAGGCCAGAATCCCGACAGGTTTGATAATTTTCTTTTTAACATATAATTACATTTATTTCTTGTTTTTTGTTTATGGCCATCTGTTTTTTATTTTTTGTTACTAAACAAAAGTATTTACCATTTAATACGAACTAATTTTCTAAATAAAATTTCTAACATGGGTATATGACTTAAATTATTTTTTTGGCAATATTTATTTATTTAATTTTATTTATGTATTTATTTATTTTATTTAATCAGTTAAGCCCATTCGTACCTTTCGGTGTTGGGCTTGCCAATATATAGTCCAATAATATATGTATAATCAAATCCGGAATTCAAGTTTACTTTCATATAATAGATATTATTATGTCACATACAACCTTACATTTCAGTAAGTATAGCTTCTATATTATAAAATGAAGTGTTTAAATAATTTTTTCTTTTAAAATACATAATAATTTACATGTCGGGATTTTGGCCGTCGGGATTTTGGCTGTCGGGATTTTGGCTGTCGGGATTTTGGGCGGCACCGCATTTACAGTCTATTATGAATAATACAGGGTGAAATTTTGAAATTATAAAGTGTGAAAACCATTTATGGAATGCAATTTTGTTTGCGTCTTTTTTTTAGAAAATTAGGAAAAACGCTGGTACATGTCACCTTCTAAATTCAAATATGCGCTTATTAAACATAAACTTAAATGTACTGTGTAGCTCACGCAAGTATAGCATAATCTATTATTTTTCTTTTTAATCAAATACCCTGTATATTTTTATATCTTAAGAAACTACTTAACAACCGCATCTCAAAGAAGTATATTATGAAGGGTGTTTGGATATGGGAATTTTTTGGTGTTAGGGTATTATGAATAATTCAAATACATAAAATTTTAAAATTAATAATTTATCAGACTTTAAATAATGGCATTTTTTTAATTAGCTAATAGCTAATTACAGATATCAATTTTTTAAACTAAGTATCAATATATTAGGTGTTGTATTTAATTTCTTGAAGAAAATTATATATAATTTCAAGATTTCACTTAGTCTTATTCATTATAGACCTTATATAATATAGCTTGTTAAGATCAGGCTGTGAAGGAGATTTTAAAAACATAAAAATATACAGGGTGTTCCATTAACAATAAAGAAAATGGACTATACCTACTAGACTTGCGTCAACTACCCTCTACATTTAGGTTTATGTATATTTAAAATGTGCACATTTGAATTTAGAAGTTGACATTTCTCGGTGTTTTTTATGATTTTCTAAAATTAGTATTATTCATAATAAATCCTACTATGATATAGTTCGTTGAGACAGGTTATTAATAAGCTCTTAAAAATATAAAAATAAACAGAGTGTTCTATTTAAAATATATTTCCTTTAAAATATATTTAAAATACCTTTTCGCATATTTATATACAGCGTGCGCCAAACCTCTGGTTTTCTTTGATTACGGCTAAACTGAGGGATATACAAAAAATGTTTATAGTAAAACTAATATGTATCAAAGACGTCTTTAATTTAAAATTATTTTCGATTATACAGGGTGAGTCATAACGACGATATGAATCAAAATTTTTGTTTTTTTAAATAGAACACCCTATGTATTAAATAATTTTTGAATATATTTTTTAAAAATATGAAGAGTCTGTATAAGATCTTAATAGGGTATAAAGTTAATATTATAATTAATATTAATATTTTTAGGGCTGTGGATTTTCAAGGTGATAAAAATTTAATTGACATGTGAAAGTTTTTCTAGTATAGTGTCATTTTTAAATAATTAAATATCTCTTTTAGATAGCCATAAAATATACACTGTGGTCACGATTTGCAAATACAAAATATTCTCATTTTTTAATGGAACACCCTGTATGTATATTAGTATTTGCATTTTATAGTGAATATTACAACGTTTCTTTTGGTATAAGCTTTGGTATGTACCTAGCATGTTTCGTTTTGTAGATATTTAATAAAGAACTATAAATTTTACGTTTTTGCGGAATTTGTAGGTAATAAAAATTATTTTGCAACAAAAAATATATACAATCTGGTTTTAAAAACATACACTAAAATATCAAAGATGAAATTAAAAACGCAATTAAAGATTAAAATAAAACGTTTGCTAGTAGGGGAGAGTTGGGTAAAGTGGGATAGCTAAACTTTGAAATTAATTAATTTTACAATTTTCGAAATGAAATTTTGTAAAAAAACATATCTTATTACAGTAAAGTTTAAGACCATTATGCCGAAATATAAATTTAATAAAGTCAGTAAATTTTTTGTTATGCCTGGGTTTGTCAGGCATTATCTTTTTTTCGGCTTGCCCCACATGGTTGGGTATTAAAGTGAAATAGTCTAGAGTACGGTTTGAAATCAGCCTAGCTTCTTACTTGGAGCTTCTTCCTCATTTTTCTGGATTTAATTCTCCGATCTAATTTAGTAACAGAAATTCCGTGTTGTATAGCAATTTGATTTTGGCAAAGGATGCCTGTTCGCAAAGACCTGATTCCAGATGTCATTGGCTCCACAGACTATTGTTGTTGGGTCGCTCTTCGTTTATAATTTCGCATTTTACACCTGGAAATATACATATTCTTTTTTTAATGGTGGCAATCAAATATAATTATTACACGTGGGACAAAGTGAAACGATATTTCACTTTGCCCCATCTATTAACATTTCACATTGCTCCAAAGGAATCTAAAAGCAAACTTGCCCACTAAAAATGTTTAACCCTAATCTAACAGTCTATATTTTATGTAAAAAATATTTAAGTATGGTTGCTTTTGTGTGTTGCTTTCAAAAGTATGTTTAGTTAAATAAGATAAAAAAAAATAGCAATTACACTCACCTGCAGATTTTACAAATAATGGTCGACCAAAAATGTATAAACAGTGATATTTTCAATAACATCGACAGACGACCATTACAAAATGGCAAAATGGTCGATAAGCACGTACTACTTCTAAACATTGATTTGATTGCAAACAGTGATGGCTCCGTTTGCGGAAAAAATGGAAAACGAGCTATTTCGCTTTACCCCACTATTTCACTTTACCCTTCCCTCCCCTACAACTTAATTAAATTTAATAACGTTAAATTATGTTACAAAAAATAGTTTACCATACTAATAAATATAATTAATATGCATCAATTAATTATTAAATTAAATAAACAACCAATTTCAAAATCTATCCTAGTAATTTTTCTACCCCAGCAATTTTCCTGTACCAAATTAATTGTTGGTTAAATTGTATTTACAAGTAAGATCAGTGAAACTTTTAATTTACCTTTTAAATTAACCTACATCAGAACATAATATTATAAAGTATGCTTTACAACAAATGAATGTTAGATAAATGTATCTGCCAAATTATTTATTAAAATAAATAGTATTTACTCGTGTCACAAAACCAGGTAACACTTTTTTAGTTGAAATTTTTGTAAAAAAATTTATAATATTTTAAATATGAATTTTTCAACCGAAGAATTAGTGGATGACATTTGTTTTTGGAGAAACCCTTACAAATTATTACCAGCTTTTGTGACAAGAGTAAATATATATACTATTTCCTGCTTCACAATATAAACTTCTTTAACCTTCATGTGTTTCAAAGCATACTGTATACAGTAGCATACCGTATACATACGTTCTCAAGATGTAGGTAAATTTTAAAAAGTTATTAACTGATTTTACTCGTTAATACAATTTACCTAACAATTAATTTGGCAGAAGAAAATTACTAGGGTATAAAAATTAATAGGGTAGATTTTAAAATTTGTTTATTTAATTTAATTATTAATTTGTGCATATTAATTATTTATTAGTATGGTAAAATATTATTTGTAACATAATTTTTAAGTTATTAAATTCAATTAAGTTGTAATGGGATAAGTTTTATTTTAATTTTAATAAAATATCCGCAAAAACGTAAAATCTATATTTCTTTATTAAATATATATAAAATAAAACATGCTAAGTACATACAACCTTATACGAAAAGATAGGTTCTAATATATACTACAGAATTCAATATGTATTAATATATAGGGTGGTAGGGCACCATTAATATATAGGGCATTAGAAAAATGAGAAAATTTTGTATTTGCAAATAGTGATCACACTGTATATTGTACGGCTATATGTAAAAGATATTAAATTATTTAAAAATAACACTTTTGATATGTCACTTTTTTATTACATTTGAAAATTAATCCACAGCGTTTCAAATATTATCATTTTTCTCAATAAAAGGGTAGGTTCGAAAATTATTAACTCCAGACCTATTAAACCTTATAGCAACCCTTCATGTTTTTTAAAAATATATTAAAAAATGATTTAATATATAGGGTGTTCCATTAAAAAATAAACACAACTTTGATTCATGGCGTCGACTCACCTTGTATAATCGAAAAAATTTTTAAATTATAGACGTCTTTGATACTCATTAGTTTTGTTCTAAACACTTTTTTGTATATCCTATAGTTAAGTCGTAACCAAAGAACACCATAGGTTTGGCGCACCGTATATAAAATTGGATGGGTTCCAGTGTTTATTATAATTAAAAAAAAAAGGGCAGAAATAATTTTATTCCGTAAGTGATTTCCACCCTATATATCATAATAAAGCTAATATCTCCAGGGAAAATTATGCGGATTAAAACTCCTACAATTTTTTGAAGTGTTATGGTCCATTAAAATTTCACCATTGTTTATGGTCCATTAAACAAACCGTATAGTATTATAAATGAAATTACTTTATTTCCCAAATTAGCTACTCTTATACAAGCCAGAATTCTTCCCCTTTTCGACAATAACCCTACACTGCCATACAGTGTACAACACTGTTGTGTACAGACAAACTATGAATACATTTCAGTGATAATGGTAAAAACATGTTTCTCTTGGTAAGCTTTGTAGTATAAATTTAATTAGAATCCATTAGCTTCGTTTACGCTCAACTGCGTCATGTCATGTCTTTTTTTATATGGAATCGTATGCAGAAAACACTTAATGATTAGAATTAAAACAAACTAATAATGAGGTTATGAAACAATACTTTTCTGGTTTGAAAGGAGCCCATAATAGTTCATATCATTTGCAGTAGTCCCAGTCCATTGGTTATGTAATTTAGTATATTATAAAGTATTTCTGAAAAGAGAAAATATCTAAAAATAAAAAGTGGAATAAAATAGATGAACTACATATATAAATTAACTTCGAACACTCCGTGTATAGGTTTTTAAAAAAGATTTATTTCAAATAATCTTACAAAATACGTCTTTATTGTCAGAGAACAGATTCTAAACTGATTTAAAAATGAAACAATTACAACTAACATGGTAACAAACTATGAAATACAATAATGCTGAAACAGTATACGCTTCCTGGCCAACCTTGTGCATAGACTGCTGTTCCTACACTATAACTCCTCCCCCGTTAGAATGAGGCTCCGTCAGGTAGCTGAGTTTTATTTTCTCCTTGTACCAATGTTGTCTTTGGTTTTCTTTGTTGTCTTCTTTTGTAAATAAAATATAATAAAGATAGGATAATACAAATATACAATAGAATAGTCCATACGCTTGGAGTGTGGAATTGTGGAGTTTTCGTTATGATAGGAAATGGTGCATTGGTATGAATTTCCTTAAGTTCTAGTGACTTCAGGTCAATTTTCATTGGTAAAATTTTGATGGAATTAAATCGAAATTTTGGTTGGTTTATTATCAGTGGTTGTCCATAAGTTTTTTCTGAAAAGACCAATTCTTGGTTTCTAAATATTATTTTGCAATTAGAATTTTCTACAAGATATATTCCGGTTAACGTGTTAATCTCTGTTCCTTGTGGACAATTTATAGTTAATTTTTCTGGTGAAGGAAATATAGCTAAAAATTAATTTACTTCTGGGATGATTTCAATATGATTTTTTGAAATTTCGAGTCGGATATATTGGCATTCAGAAGAATTTCCATTGGTTATTATTTGTTCTTCACATTTAAATTTATTATTGTTTTGAAGGTGACGAGGGCATTGGAATATTTTGCCTTTAGTACATATATGTCGTTGAGAGGTTTTATTATATTTTTGGATTTCAGCAAAAATTTTGTGTTTGGTATTATTGTTGAGAATTCTGATTCATGCTCTGTGGGAATAGGTAATAAATAAAAGAGTTCAAATTCTAATTCGAAATCAATGGGTATAGAAAGAAAATAGGTTATTTTATTTTTGTCTACTTTACACTTAACTTCTAATAAAAATTCAAAATTTAATATGTTTTCATAATTAACTTCAAACGGAAGTTGAGATTGGTAATGGGAAGAGATTTTTCTTATTTTTGATATAAGTCTCTGGATTTTATGATGCTTGGGTGTAAGGTTTCGAGCTTACAGAATGTGAGGGAGTTTTCGATATTTTGTAAAACATTAAGTATTGAATTAAAGATAATTAGCATTTCATTAAACAAATCTTTTAAATAGACAACATTTTCAAGATTTCCTTGAAAGTTAATGATATCTTTGATTTCTAGTATTTTAGACTTAAGATTTAGTTCGTTATTTTGAATGTCCACTACAGTCTGATTAAAATTTTTAATAATTTCGTGGCTTACAGAGTATTGCATTTGAAGTTGATTTTGTAAATTAATTTGGTTTTTCTTTAAATGTTCTAACATTGAATTTATACGTTCTCCGTCATCTGAATCTAAGTTATCAGTAATGGTTTTAACTATTGATCCAAGACCATTTATTAACCCTCTTCTTTTCCTTATACTAGTAGAATGAATATTAAAATTATCTAGCTTATCATCTATACTATTCTTAACATACATAATTAAATTAATAAAATTTTCAGTTTCTGACCTAAAGATAGTATTATTTGAAATATTAGTTTTGAGATGGTCGTACTGAATATTTAGATTTTTATATTTGTTTAATAATGGATTAAGATCATAAAAGTGAATAAAAGTATGACTTGCTTTTTGTAATTTGGCAGGTCCAGGTTAATGGGTAGAATGCCCATATTGTTGCTAATATCCTTTATGTTGATGGCTGCATGCCCGACTGCGATGCACCTGTAATAAAATTATAAGGTTTTTGTTTAGGTCGTTTAATATTAGATAAGTGTAATATCTTCAGTTGTATTTTTGTGTCGAGTAACGATTTTGGCTGTCTTTCTTCCGCGATTAGTGCTTTTTATTTCTTCCTTTTGATATTTGTTTTTTGTTTTTCCTTTAATTTGTTTGTTGCGCACAAATATTTTGAAAGGAATTATTTCAGGTACTTCTTCACGATTTAAATTTGCTTTTCCAATTAATTTTTCTTTATTTGCTTGTAAATTTTTATTTATTTCTGAATAGAGTAACTTCATTTTTTCTTTATGGTTGATTATATAATTATTATTAAGTTGTTTTTCCAGATCTAAGTCGAAAATAGAAGTATTCTCTAAATGTCCATTTATTATTTCATAAGGTTTAAATTTAGTCGCTGAGTGTATACTACTATTATAAGCCAATAGGGCATATTTGACTTTTTGTTCTATTGGTTCTTTTTTAAAATCGTCGCGGTTATTAAATAATCTGATATGTTCGATAATTGTACTATGGAACCTTTCGGCAATTCCATTGGATTCTGTGTGTTGTGAGGTTATAAAATAGATTTTGATTTTATGAACAGCAAGAAGTTCTTGAACTAGAGAATTTTTAAGTTCGGCACCATTATCCGAAATTATTTGTTCGGGTGTATTATGATGAGAGAAATACTTTATTAGGGCGTTTACAACTTCTATTCCTTGGGCGGATTTTAATTTGTAGAGTTGGGCATATTTGGAAAATGAATCGATTACGGTTAGAAATTTAGTGTTTTCTAGTGTGATTGTATCGAGATGTAATATTTGGAAGGGTTTGATTGCTGTGGGGGTAATATTGAAAAATGGTTTGATTGGGTTTCTATCGTATTTAGTTAATTGACAGATTTCGCACTCGTTTATGTAAGTTGGAATCGAAGCTCTTTGATTGGGCCAGTAATATATAGGGTGAGGCAGATAAAGGGCCTATTAGAAATATCTCGAGAACGAAAGGTAATAGCATCATGAAAATTGGAATACAGGGGTTTTGTGTGAACTATTTAATGAAAATATTTTGGTCTCTTTTCTACTTCCGGTTATTCCGGAAGTTGAGTGTAACTTCGTTTTTTTTTAATGGGGTACCCTGTATATTTTTACATTTTTAGATTCTGCTCGATGTCTTCTTTCATAAAATATGAGGTTTTGTAATATTATACAGGGTAGTTTAAAAGATAATGACGGTTTTTTATAAATTTTGTATCAAAATTCACACCCTGTAGAATTGTACTGGTTTGATATCAAAAACTCCATTTATGTTCAAGTGATTTTTAATAGAGTCTATTATTATTAAAAATTAACAATTAACCGAAATGTTTAATTTTAGTATACAGTGTTGGTCGAAACTCGGAATAAGTATTTTTTGAGTTTTCTTAAATGGAACACCCTGTATTTTAGTATTGTAGTGAAATTATATTTTATAGTACTTTTTTATCTCTTAAGCATTCTCTATACCTAACTGCTTTAATTTGCAAGTTATTCGTAGCTCTTTAAGCCAAACATTAATTGCAACAAAAATTACGTGAAATTTTATTAGGTTTGCGGTGAAATTAATCAATATAAATAATTATTTGAAAATAAATGTTAATCTAGATCTAGAATGATCCTTAATTTATTAATATTGGATGAGATACCACAATGCCTACGTTTTTAAGATTGTTGGCTATGACTTTATATTCTATCATTCATATTCATATTCATATTCTACCTAGTTGGCTATGACTTTGACACTAAACTTGATTAAACATTATTTTTATAGTTCCAGTTGCTTTGTTACCTTTACTAATATAAATTTTTGTAATGGGAACTAATTAGTAAAGTTTTTGTTCTAGAAGAGTATAACAAAAATGTACTACTAACAATAAGAATTTATCATCTGCAGCTCCCTGATAGACGACAATCAAGAAGAGAAACTTTCCAAAGTTTACTAGAATAGTTTCGACGTACTAGATACTTAGATTACGAGAACGTTCATAATAATATGCAGATTCTCAGCGACACTAACATTTAATTAATTAATCATTTACAATAGTTTTTGTTCGATCAGATTTCTCGTAATCTAAATGTCCAGTTCGTTGAGACCGTTGAAATATTTTAAAAAGTTTCACTTTTTGGTTGTCATCTATCATGGAATTGCTGATGATAAATTCTTATTGCTAGTAGCACATTTTTATTTGTTATACTCTCCTAGAACAAAAAAACATCTGAATCAGTTCCTCATTACAAAAATTTATATTAGTACTAGTAGCAAAGCAAATGGAACTTCAAAAATAGTAGAATGTTTAAGCATAGCAAATGTTTAAGAATATTTAGTGTTTATTATTGGTTTAATATTTATTTTGTAATATTACTTGCTTGTTTCCCAAATATTTATTTGTTTATTCGCTTTATTCCATTTGTTCGGTTAATTTAGGTCATCGTTTCGGTATTTATCTTAGCTCCATTTTTATAACTTTTATTAATTCATTTTGCTTAATTCATCATTGTGTCTTCTCTTCGTCAGGCTTTTGCCTATTTATTTATATATTTTCATATTTTTCGGGTTTTAATATAGTTGTACGTAGCAAGAGTACTATAACCATTTGGTAAAGAGGACTCATGTGAGTTGTACCCTATATGTAAGTAAGAGGTACTTACGTAAATTTTGTAACAGGTAACATTATTGTTGTTATCTTAGATATAACTTAGATAGATATAACTTTTGTATAACTTTTGTCATGTAAGAGTCACATTATATGAATTATTTAACTCAGAGTTTGTCAAAAATCTAGCAGTTATATTTAATAAATGTTTATTTATTTTGCATATCATTTCGTATTATTCCTATATATTTACATTTACTTATATATTTAATATGTTTAGTATTTGACAGCAGTGTAAGATAAGATACCTGGGAGAGTGATCGAAGATCATTTTCTTGGCACCCATGATTTGTTAGTTTTATTTATTTTGATCGTCTTTAGCAATTATTTATCTTCATTCATTTTCAGTACATTATTCTTATTTTATTATTTCACCTTTTAGTCATCATTACTATCTACTTTGAGCTACTGTTCTTCGACAGGCATGCAAACGAGCCGTATCCATCCTTGAGTGTCAAGTTGTTCTCTTGCATCTCTTGCTAGCCAACTCTATTCAGTTTGCCTCTGTCCCTTCATACTTCTACTTATATCCCCTTTAATATCCCTTTCCCTTCACTTCTACATCCTTCCACTTTCCTCCACTAATACTACTGGAAAGTAGTATTTTTCCTACTTCGGCTTCAATGTAGAAGCCCCTTCATTTTTATTTTCTTAACAGCCACAACTATTTTGTCCACTACTTTTTTCTTTTTCTACTTCTGTTGGAGTTTATCACTCTCTTTACTTTCACTCCAACAGAAGTTCTTTTTTTTTGTTTCAGTTTAATTCCACGATATTTTTAATTTCAGAAAACAGAGGTAATATTTTTACCTTTTCATGACCCACTATGTATATGCATTTAAAAATGTTTTGTTTGTATTCATTCCACTCTCGTAAATAATTGCTTTAGCAAAGAGCTCTATTTAATCGTCACCCCGATTATGCCATTGATTTTGCTTGTGTTTAACGTACATTCCTAAGCTTATTGGACAAACTAGATGCACCAACAATTATCAGGTATTCGATAAATTCAACTTTGAGACTAAACTGTGGGCGGTCGTCGCGTCGGTGCTAATACCGTAATATTGCTATTCCAGTGTTGTGTGACACGCTAATAAGAGGGTGTACCTATGTATGAAACTTCTAAAGTTCGCAGCAGAGCATTCCTTGTAGTGCAATACCTCCAGAGCCCAAACTTTCACGAAAGTACGATGATTAATCTTGTTTGTATTAGCACGGATTTAACAATTTATCTCCAATTTAATATAAATGATATGGCAAAATAAATGTCACTGTCCCACAGTGTGTCGCTTATAACAAGCTAGGTGGACAAAATTATTTTTCATCTTATTGACATTTTTATCGACCAGTTAAGTAATTTGATAATAAAATAAATCATTTTTATTAATCAAAGACTAAATCAGAGGCGTTCGTCAGGGGAATAAATAAAAAAATTAAAAGATTTTCTATATTTAACGCATATTTTATGGTAAACACTTCCTAGTCTGCTTGTATGAATGCGTTGTAGACTTGGAGTCTATGTAATAGGCTAATGCTTCATCTCCACTTAATTGCCTACCATCCTGTAAACTATTCGATTTTTTATAATTCGAAGATGTAGCACCTACTGAGTATTCACTTACGCTCCTAATAGAATCAACAACGTTTCTTTTCCCTACTGCACGAGCTGCTACTTCTAAAGCAGTTACCAACTCCCCCACACTGCGTGATTCAACGAGGTCCTCAACTATACGTTTTTTTTTGTTTTAAACGATGTTTCGTCAAAATTTTTCCGTGGTCTTCCTATATTACCGGAACCTTGAAATAATATGGACGATCGCGACACAGTACATTGAGCTTCTTTGATGTGCTCATTCAACCAAGTTTAATTAGTTGCCAAAAAACGCTGTTTTGATCTTCCCGCAGCAACCCATTTATCCGAAATTTTGGAGGCATAATTTGCTATCCTCATTCTGATTTTCCTGTCAGAGTCCTCTGTTAGGTCTCTAAAATTAAATTTTGTAGAAAGGAACTCAAACAGAAAACAATTTTTTTCTTCTTTTGTTGAGCATTTTACCCATTCTTCAAAAAATTCCCTCCTCGGAAGACAGTAAGACAGTGCTCTAAAAAAAATGATGTGCTCGAGTATGCAGGTTATATTAAATCTTATTATTAATGCGAAAGGTGCAGCTATGACAACTAGGAAATTTAACCCGGATACAAAAGGTACAAGTCATTACCACCCTTGCACACTTTGAAAACGAAGAAAATTTCCTTCGTTCATCATACAAACTTTTTTTAATATTCTTTGATTATCAGATAGATTTGTTAAATTAGAAAAAATTATCAGTTACTATCATAAATATTATCCACCTTCAACAATTAATATTTATAAATTAAGGAAAACTTAAATTTCATGTGGTTTATATGATCTACGGAATTCAACTGATTTATTCTATTCTATTACTCAAAAAACAAAATGATGTGCAAACGTGTGCAGTTTATAATAGGCCTTATTATCAATGGGATAGGTGCAGCTATGACATATAAAAAATTTAGCCCGGGTACAAGTATTTCCCACCCTTCCAAAGTTTCAAAACGAAGAAAATTTCCTTCATTCATCATAAAAACTTTTTTTAATAGTGTTTGGTTATCAGATAGTTTTGTTAAATTAATAAAAATTAGCACTTACCAATATAAGTATTATCCATATTCAACAATTAGTCTTTATAAATTAGGGGAAACGTTAATTTCGTGCGATTTAAATGATGTCCGGAATTCAACTGATTTATTCTATTACAATCAAAATACTTACTTTTGGACGTTATTACTCACACGGTGGATATTTCAGACAAAACTAAATATTAGAATAGGATGTTTTGATGTATTATTTACAATATTCAAATAATAATTCTTTTAGTTTTGAACATGACTTTTGTCCAGCTAGCTAGGTTCAACGACACACTGTGTGTCCGTTAGAAGATTGTATCTAATAGAGTTTTTCGCGAGTTGATAAATTAAATGTTTTACTTACAACTAATAAATTAATTAGTAAAAAATAACAGCGTCATATTTACTTTCTCGTCAGTATTCCACAAAATTACCGAAACTTTAATTGATTCTTGCAAAGTTGCCCTCATAATATTTTTGAGTAGCCTTAATAAGAATTGGATTTACTTTCAATTTCAACCCTATTCAGGCTATATTTATGAGTTTCTCTATTTCTCGGAAGTCTTTTGTCTACGGCGATTTTCAATATAAATACATTATTTTTGGTGCGTCGCCCATTTCTGAACCCTCCTTGTTCTCCAGGTTATTTTTGTCTTTAATGTTCACTTCTACTACTTTTCGTAATATTGTGGAGTATTCCATTTGCTCCATTCTTCTGCAACTCTATACTCCTTCTTGCATCCCTCACCTGTTCCGTTGTTAGTTATGCCTTTCCTTCAGCTCATATTTGTTAATTTTTGTTTATAGGAACTTTTCTTTCCGTTAGGTTAGCAGATCCTCGTCCTCGAAGTGCTTTATCCATATTTCGTTAGATACCATACTTACATATTATTATTTTTACCGTTATTTTTACCGTTATTTTTATTAACTTTCTAACAGTTTGTATGGCTCACCATGCTTCTAAATTATTTGTGCCTCCTAGAGTATTGTCTACATATTCTCACTTTTTCCAAGGTTTAATTTTTTTGTGATTACTTTACGTTTTACCTTTTTATTTAACTCTTTATATTGTACTTGTGATTGGCCGCCTCAATTTTGTAATCATTTTTGATACAAATTCTTCTTTTTCTTGATCATTTCTTCGATTCCATGATCCCACCAATAAGGTTTGTTTGTTCTTGAACCTTGTTTTCCTAAAGTTTCTTCCGCTGCATCTTTTATACGCTCATATTACACCGTCGCGTCGTGACGAGTCCTCGGTTCGTATTTAAAACAATCGTCATCGGTTTGTAACGATCAGAGTAGCCTATATCCTTACATTCATAGTACTGCCTTCGTACTTCGTACTTCGTACTTCGTACTTCGTACTTCGTACTGCCATAGTACTTACTTCATGTAGCCTATACATTCATATTTATTCAGATAGTAACCTTAATAGTATGCAACCAACTATGCAGTTGATTGTATTGGGTGTGACATAAAATGGCTACAAAATGGGAATATTTTGGTAACATTTGAATTGGTAAGTTGGCAGTCTCTTGAGGATAATTTCCGCGAACTTAATTGACATAAGTCAAAAGGGGTGGCGAATTTTCACTCTTTCCGATGACTTTGTAGAGATCACATCTCCAGCTGCCGGCGATTTCAAAATATAGTTTATGTTAGAAATTTGTTTGTTTTTGGAGGCTGAGTTACGTTTGGGAAATATGGTTTTTTTTGGTTTTGTGAAGTTAGGAGAAGAGTTTGGTTCCGATTTTTTAAAAGGCACTAAGTAAAATGTCATTCTGTCATATTTTTTCCCATTAAAAAAAATAACTATCTCAATCATTCTCAATATCATGTATTATATTAAAAGAATTGTTACTCTTCAACCATCAGATTTTCAATACTTTAATATCATCATCGAATCTATGTTCTCTCTTCTCTCCAGTTAAAAAAATCCTTTTAAATTTCCCGTTTAAATAATTTCTGAAATCAATGACAATCTCATTTGCTTTTGTATCTAATTCTGTAAAGTAATCATTAATTGCAATATCCATATTTTATTGTTAAAATATTTCCTTACATGTGTCTAAAGGCCGGTTTCAAATCAAGGTCACAGCAAAGTCAAGGATACTTCACCTATATACTTCAACACTTCACTTTTTGTTTAGGTTCTTCTGTCAGTACTTATAAGGTTTTTACACCTTTTATTATAGGCCCCTTTTTCATGTGTACTCAAAAGAAATAAGCTGACCGAAGGTTTTTTGTTTTGTTTTGATCACTGGAGAAGAAAGAAGATTAAGTCACATTTTGTACTTTAGTTATTTTAAACATGGAATAAATAATAATTTGAGGTTTTTTGGTTGAATGTTATGGTGTACCTATTATGGAATAAGATGTTGATTTTCCGGTACTAGAAGCATACCTCCTGGTCGGTGGCAAATACCCCTTTGACAGCTAGGGTTGGGAAAAACCGGAGGTTAACTTGGCTCTCCAACCCTCAGCGTTGCAGCAGTTTTGCGAAGAATTACGCTCTTCATCCTGGAGAAGCGACAGGTTTTTAAAACTAAATTTGCGTATTATCTCCTTTAACAATATTTTTCAATTTTTTTTTTGTCATCTTTTAAACCAACTTTAATATTAGCATAAATTCATTTTTCCTAATATAAATAACCTAATAATATTCAATATTTTTCTGCAAACTTTATCTTTTCGCCGTTTATCATAATTATTTAAAATAGTTTGCGGGTTGGATAACCCATCATTGTGAGGTCGTTGTGCACAAGGGATCATTTGGGATTTACTTCCCTACTGCATTACATTTGTTTTATTTGGTTCTGTTCCTTCTGAACAGTTCAATCTGGTAATATACTCAGGTTTACCAATTTAGATCAAATACGAGATTGTCAACGGATACTTTAACCAATATTAATATTATAATTTTGTTCAGGTACATACATACCTATTGATACCAGCTAACTGTCTTGGTCTAATCAATTAAATTAATATTTTTTTCACTGTAACACTGCATGGTCGGCAGGAGTTTACCATTCTAGTACGTCAGGTTTTGTTTAGTAAGATTGTGTAAAATTGTATATAGGGATTCTAGGTATATTTAGTTAAATCTGGTTGTACATAATCATACGTTTTATTACCCTAGCTTTCTTGTAACTGTATAAAGTGTTAGTTAAGTGCAGCAGTATAAGTCACTCGGCGAAGTATTCATTTAATAGTTCCCTGGCGCCCAAAACCATTCTTCTTTCATATCTTCTCTGTCAGTCGGTCTATTTCCTTTCATTCGTTCCTGTTTTAACTTATTTTCTTTAATATTCAATTTCTTCGATAGTTACTGTTTTTAGGGCATGCAAATTGGCCTAATCCTCTCCTGAGTCCCACTTTTAAAGTCTCTTGCAGATCCACCTAGTCTAGCTACTTCAAATTATATCAATCGTCACCAATTGGATAGAGGGATATCTTCCTAATATATTTTCCCACCTTAGAGCATACTTATCTACATCACAATCCCTAATTAATACGTTACAGGTTACGTGATTATGCCAACACTGATGATGTAATGTCTAACACATAATTATATAGCAATTGATGGCCATTCAAAAATTAAAACGTACGTGTTTTAAGATTTTCTTTTAAAAGACGTCTGTTTCTGAAAGGCATTATAGGGTGGGGCATTAGTGTAAGGAAGTCTAATTACTCGTTTGTCATAAGAGATACGGAAAAACGTTACTAAGGTAAAAGTTAGGGCAGAGATATGATCATAATTTAAAAATATTTTCAAATATACAGAGCCACCCGTATTGACAGGATGACACAAACCTTTGTTTCTTTTGGAACACCCTGTATATTTTTAAATTTTTGGATTCTCCTCGATGCTTTCTCTCTTAAAGCATTGGGTTTTGTAATAATATACAAGGTAGTTACGTTTTTTGTTAATTTCGTAGCAATATTCACACTCTGTAGAATTTTAGTGATTTGACATCAAAATTTATGTTTATGTTCAAACGATTCCTAATATAGTCTAGTACTTTTAGATTGTTAGAAAAATTATTAATATAGCGAATTTTTTAATCTTAGTATACAGGGTTAGTCGAATCTCGGAATGAGTATTTTCTGAGTTTTCTTAAATGGTTAAAACACACCCTGTATCTTAGTATTGTAATGAAATGATATTTTATGGTATATTTTATTTCCTAAGCATCCCTAAACCTAAGTGCTTTAATTTGTGAATTATTCGTAATTCTTTAAGTCAGACATTAATTGCAACAAAAATTACCTGGAATTTTATTAGGTGGTCGGGAAAATATTCAATCAAAATTAATTTTTCGAAAATACGTATTAATCTAGATCTATCCTTAATTTATTAATATTGGAGAGATATTAAATTTCCTACGTAGTTAAGATTGTTAGTGCGTACAATATTAATATAAACATTCAATATTCTACCTACTTGGCTATGACACTAAATTTTCTTAAACATTTGATATTATACTACTTTTACAGTTCTAGTTGCTTTGTTACCTGATTAATATGGTTTTTCTGCTAGGGTAACATAAAAAAATGTGCTACTAGCAATAAGAATCAGCCATCCCCTGATAGACGACAACCAAGAAGAGAAACTTTTGAAAAGTATACAAAAACGGTTTCAACAGACTTGACACTTAAATTATAAGAACGGTAATACTAATATGCAGATCCTCAGTGACACTAAGGATTACATTTTTAATTAATTTTATTCATTTACAATTGATTTTGTTCGATAAAATTTCTGGTAATCTAAGTGTCCAGTCCGTTGAAACCGTTATAGTAAACTTTTAAAAGTTTACCTTCTTGGTTGTCGTCTATCAGGGAATTGCTGATGGTAAATTCTTATTGCTAGTAGCACATTTCTGTTACAGAGTTCTAGCACAAAAACCGTATTAATCAGTTCCTCATTAGAAAAATTCGTATTAGTAATGGTAACAAAGCAAGTGGAACTGGAACTATAATGTTAAATGTTTAAGCAAATTGAGCGACACAGCCAATTAGGTATTGTATGTTTTTATTAATATTTTACGCACCAACAATCTTAACTAAATTTCATATCAAACCCTTCTTTCAGTGCATCAACGATAAAATTTCGAAATATACTAACCTATAATGACAATTGTAATTTTATCCCTTGGCATTGTTAAAGCATACAACTATCCGTCAACGAATACTTAACTTTCTGATTTCTATGTATAATAATCACGATAGAGAGAATTCGACAAACTAGGGTGCACTAAAAGAAGGGCTTGGTATGAATTTTAAGTAGATATTTTGATATGTCAACCAATAATAATAAATTAAGGATCATTCTAACAGAATTTGTATTTTTTTTTCGAAAAATAATTTTTATTTGAATATTTTTACATGCTCACTCAATAAAATTGCACGTAATTTTTGTTGCAATTATTGTTTGGGTTACAGAATCACGAATAACTCACATATTAAAGCACTTATGTATAGGAAATGCTTAAAAATAAAAAAGTACTATAAACTACAATTTCATTACAATACTAAAATATAGTTTGTAGATTTTAAAATAAAAGCAAGAGATTTTAATCAGATTATATGTATCCGAGATGAAAATAATAAAATACTAATTCACGAAAAGGATGTCAAAAAGAGATGGAGAAAGTATTTTGACAGTTTATTAAATGAAGAATTTAACAGGCAGCCTGCGGAGCTAACGGAGACAGTAACAGCAATGGTTACCAGAATAACAAACGAGGAAGTGGCTCAAGCGCTTCAAAAAATAAAGAAAGGAAAAGCAGTCGAACCAAATGATATTCCTGGGGAAATATGGAGAGCATTGGTAGAGAGAGGAATAAGTTGGCTAGCAGGTATATTTAATAGAATTATGGAAGTTGGACAAATGCCAGACGAATGGAGAAGCAGTATATTAGTACCTGTCTACAAAAATACGGGAGACATACAACAATGTACAAACTAGAGGGCTATAAAACTACTTAGCCACACCATGAAAATATGGGAGAGAGTAATTGATAGATGGATACGTGAAGAAACCGAAATATCCGATAATCAATTTGGCTTTATGCAGGGCAGATCAACAACAGATGCAATTTTCATTGTAAGGCAACTGATGAATAAATACAGGAATAAAGAGACCAACGCTCATATGGTAATCGTTGATCTTAAGAAAGCATATAATAGAGTTCCTCGAAAGATTCTGTGGTGGGCACTCAATAATAAAGGAGTCCCTGGCGAATATGTAAATATTGTGAGAGATACGTTTGAGGGAGTAACGACTAGTGTTAGGAGAGGTGTGAAAGAGACTGAAAAATTTCAGGTGAAAGTAGGATTGCACCAAGGCTCGGTGCTTAGTCCTTATTTATTCTCATTAATTTTGGACCAGATAACATCAAAACTACAGGGTAGCATTCCATGGTGCCTAATATATGCTGATGATGTAGTGTTAATAGGAAATAGTGAAAGAGACTTAGAACAAAACTGGAGAAGTGGAGACAAGCTCTGGAGGAAAAAGATTTAAAACTTAGTAGGACAAAAACAAAGTATTTGAAATGTTCATTTAAAGATGGAGTTACTACAAATAAAATGGTAACTTTGGATGGCGAAATTATTGTAAAAAGCAATAGTTTTAAGTACCTAGGATCGGTATTACAGAGTAATGGAGAAATAGATGGAGATGCATGCAGTAGAATTAGGGCTAAATGGATGAAATGGAAAGAAGCGAGTGGTGTGTTGTGTGACAGAAAAATTCCAATGAAGCTGAAGGGAAAATTCTATAAAACAGCCATAAGACCGGCTATGATGTACGGAACTGAATGTTGGGCAGTGAAAAAGAAAGAGAAACAACGAATATATGTGGTGGAAATAAGAATGCTTAGATTGATGAGTGGAGTGACAAAGAAGGATAAAATTAGAAATGAGTATATTAGGGGAAGTCTAGGTGTGGCACCAATTGATGTCAAAATGAGAGAGCGTAGGTTAAGATGGTTTGGTCATGTTAAACGTCGAGACCTTAATCACCCAATACGAAGAATAGCTGAAGTGCAGATTCCTGGAAGGAGTAGGAGAGGAAGACCAAAGGAGACCTGGGGACAGACGATTAGGCAGGACGAGTTGGTAAAGGGGATTAACATTGATATGACCCATGATAGAATTGTGTGGAGAAATGCAATTAGGGAAGCCGACCCCGCATGAGGATAAGGCAAAGAGAATGATGATGATGACTAAAATACAGGTTGTTCTATTTAAGAAAACTCAGAAAGTAGCCATTCCGAGTTTCGACCAACCCTGTAAGGGTAGTAAGGGTAATAAAATTAAAATTTCGCTATATTAATATTTTTTAGCAATAGTAGACTATAATATAAATCGATTGAACATGAAAAGAAATTTTAATGTGAATCACTACAATTCTACAGGGTATGAATATTGCTACGAAATTAACAAAAAAGCCTAATTATCTTTAAACTGTCCCATATAATGTTACAAAACCTAACATTTTAAAAAAGGAGATATCGCGGAGAATCCAAAAATGTAAAAATATACGGGGTCTTATATTTAAAAAAACATAAGTTTATGTCATCCTGTCAATACGGGTGGCCCTGTATATTTGCTGTATATTTGAAAATATTTTTAAATTATGGTCCTATCTGTGCCCCAACTCTTACTTACATCATTTTTTTCAGATCTCTTACAACTAGGGAGTAATTGGACTTCCTCCCACTAATAGCCCACGTTGTATATTATACGTAGTATGTCGACGGTGTCACGACAGAAAGGCATAAGCGCCATTGACAGTTTTTTCAGGAGACACAAAAACGTTTAATTATGCTTAACAGTTCTTTTTTACATTTTTTTTGGCATTTTATTATTATCGAACTGAGGCATTTTGATTTACCCTATGTTAGTTATAAAAAAATTATTATAAACATGAGATATTAAACATTTTGGTGTTTACGCCTTTCATGTTAGATTCTGTGGTGTTTACGCCTTTTTGAAAGGTGGTTACCATATTTGGAAAAAAACTTGTACACCTTTTAATTCTACGGAATTAAAACAAAAATGGAGAATACATATTTTCATTTTAAAGGATAACAATTAAATAAAAATAATACAAAATAAACAATATGCAAATTATGCGTTTCTTGGAGGTATATCGGTGTAAAAAAATATCATAAAATATAGAAAATCATAGAAAAATAGAAAAAAAAATAAGTAAAAATATCATACAAGGAATAACCCGGTCATCAGTATCATCACTATCTGACTAAGGTACAATCTTTTTATCACAGGTTAATAAATCAGTATTTTCTTCGGCAGTCTCATCAATATTCGAAAATAAACGGCTGTTAATATTCAAATTTGGAATTAGGGGAATACTGAAATCCACAATGACATCATCATCCTCAACAGAACTAGGCATTTGGTCTTGTTCAATGTCCTTTAGTATAGGCTCTAAAAGAATAAATATCATGTTTTAGGGCTTCATTGATGACCTCATTTTCAGTGGAAAATGAACCGCTAAAAGTTTTCATTATTTCCGCTGGATTCCTGCATCTTTCAAATCCTGATTCTCCCAAATGGATTGCAATGCAGGATTTATTATTTTCTGTCCCCTAAAAACCATTCTACAAACCAGTAAAAAAAAAAGAAGTAAGCGACGTACAAATGTTTGTTTTTTAAACTATTATTACTACCAAAATACACAAAATACACAATAACTCTAAAATTAAAAAAAAAAGAAGACTATACAATAGAGTAAAAAATATATATTTTATTTAGGTTCAAACCTTATTTAAGTGGGTTAAGTAGTAATTTTTCTATGCCAAATTTAAGTCGTTGTGTATTTTAAATTGCCAAATAGCGGTTAGATAAACGAAATTTTTTTTTTTTGAAAAAGCGTAACCGACAGTCGGAAAAATTGTAGATTCTTATGGTATATTATAATTTTTTAAGCTAGATAATCTAACTAAACGCTTAAGAAACCATTAAATATTAATAATATTTCAAATTATTATTTACCTTATTGATATAAGCGCGTTTCTAGACCCAATACGTAAGCACCACTTTCCCTACGGATCTTGTCGCTTACTGATTTCGGTGTCTCATCTCGTGAGAAATCGTTTTGGCGCGATGGCGGTTAGAAACTTCAAAGCTCGTTTTAGTTGGGTTGGAATTTTTTTACAGTTGCGTCTTTTTAATAGTCGATAGGACGTAATTATTTTATATATTATTTTAATACCAAAACATAAATTTAGAAATTTTTGCGCTCATGCCTTTTTGTCGTGACGCCATCGATGTATAGGGTGAGGCAGATAAAGGGCCTATTAGAAATATCTCGAAAACTAAAGGTAAGAGAATCATGAAAATTGGAATACAGGAGTTTTGAGATATGAACTATTTAATGAAAATATTTTGGTCTCTTTGCTACTTCCGGTTATACCGGAAGATGATGGTAACTTCGTTTTTTTTTAATGGGACACCATGTATATTTTTAAATTTTTGAATTCTGCTCGATGTCTTCTTTCTTAAAATATGTGATTTTGTAATATTATACAGGGTAGTTTAAAAGATAATTACAGTTTTTTATAAATTTTGTAGCAAACTTTACACACCGTAGAATTGTACTCATTTGATATCAAAAACTCCATTTATGTTCAAGTGATTTTAATATAGTCTATTATAATCAAAAATTATTAATATAGCGAAATGTTTAATTTTAGTATACAGGGTTGCTCGACACTCGGAATGAGCATTTTCTGAGTTTTCTTAAATAGAACACCCTGTATTTTTGTATTGTATTGGAATTATATTTTATAGTACTTTTTTATTTCTTAAGCATTCCGTATACCTAACTGCTTTAATTTTAAGTTATTCGTAGTTCTTTAAGCCAAACATAAATTGCAACAAAAATTACACGAAATTTTATTAGGTTTGCCGTAAAAATATTCAATCATAAATAATTTATTGAAAATAAATACATGTTAATCTAGAATGATCCTTAATTTATTAATATTGGATGAGATATCAATATGCCTACGTTGTTAAGATTGTTGGTGCATAAAATATTGATAAAAACAAACCACATTCTACCTAGTTGGCTAAGGCTTTGACACTACACTTGATTAAAATTAGACATTGTATTATTTTTATAGTTCTAGTTGCTTTGTTTTTATAAATTTTTGTAATGGGGAACTGATTAGTAAAGTTTTTGTTCTAGGAGAGTATAACAAAAATGTACTACTAGCAATAAGAATTTATCATAATATGCACTTCCTGATAGACGACAAACGTGAAGAGACACTTTTAAAAGTTTACTAGAATAGTTTCGACGTACTAGACACTTAGATTACGAGAACGTTCATACTAATATGCATATTCTCAGTGACACTAACATCTAATTCATCTTAATCATTTACAATAGTTTTTGTTCGATCAGATTTCTCGTACCTAATCTAAATGTCCAGTTCGTTGAAACCGCTCTTGTAAATTTTGAAAAGTTTCTCTTTTTGGTTGTCATCTATCATGGAATTTCTGATGATAAATTCTAATTGCTAGTAGCACATTTTAATTTGTTATAGTCTCCTAGAACAAAAAACATCTGAATCAGTTCCTAATTAGAAAAATTCATATTAGTAATGGTAGCAAAGCAACTGAAACTTCAAGAATAGTAGAATGTTTAAGCATAGCAAATGTTTAAGCATATTTAGTATCAAAGTCATAGCCAACTAGATAGAATATTGTATGTTTTTATTAATATTAAACACACCAACAATCTTAACTACGTACAGTCGGAAAAATGAAAGAATACCCATGAACGAACATATAAAACACGCTGTATTTTCCTGTCACCGTGTCACAAAGAAAATTGCCCAGCGCAAGTACATGTAATAATAATTATTACATGTACTTGCGCTGGCCAATTTTTTGTGTGACACGGTGACAGGAAAATACAGCGTGTTTTATAATATGTTCGTTCGTGGGTATTCTTTCATTTTTCCGACTGTAGGTATTTTGATATATCAACCAGTATTAATAAATTAAGGGTCAATCGAGATTAATATGTGTTTATTTTCGAAAAATTAATTATAATTGAATATTTTCACGGCAAACCTAATAAAATTTCACGTAATTTTTTTGCAATTAATGTTTGGCTTAAAGAACTACGAATAACTTACAAATTAAAGCAGTTAGGTATAGGGAATGCTTAAGAAATAAAAAAGTACTATAAAATATCATTCCATTACAATACAAAAATACAGGGTGTTCTATTTAGGAAAACTCAGAAAATACTCATTCAGAGTTTCAACCAACATTGTATACTAAAATTAAAAATTTAGCTATACTTACAATTCCTAACAATAGTAGACTATATTAAAAATCATTTCAACATAAATGGAGTTTTTGATATCAAATCAGTACAATTCTACAGGGTGTGAAGTTTGCCAAAAGATTTATAAAAAAACCGTAATTAACTTTTAAAATACCCTGTATAATATTATAAAACTTCATATTTTAAGAAAGAAGTCATCGAGCAGAATAAAATACTGTAAAAATATACAGGGTGTCCCATTTAAAAACGAAGTTACAATCAACTTCCGGTATAACCGGAAGTAGCAAAGAGACCAAAATATTTTCATTAAATAGATCATACCTCAACATCCCTGTATTCGAATTTTCATGATTCTCGTAACTTTAGTTCTCGAGATATTTCTAATAGTCCCTTTATCTGCCTCACCCTTTATACATAGTATTAACTAGCTTCATGTAGTACCTACTTCAAAATTAAATTATTATTCAATGTACCTACTTTTTACTATCCAAATTTATGCAAATTTATGGTATATTGGATTCAATATTTATGTTTACCCCTAAAAGCAGACTTAAAATTCAATTTGTCCATATTTTCTCTGAAAACAAACACACCGAAGCGATATAGACAAACTTAAAGTATGTGAATTTCAAAAAATGCAAATACTTTGGCAAAGCTTCTGCGGGATGAATGATAGTCTCACTACTTTTAGAAGATATTCAGAATGTGTTCAGAAACTTAAGAGTCCTGATAGCCTTTTAAGGAGTATTGATTTTTGTCACTAAAACCATACTCTACAATCCCTTTCTTCGAATAGGTAACTTTATATCAAACAATGTCTTTTTGTACAGTACCGGCTCTAGATCTAAATGTATGTTAATTCTATTTTAAACATATTATACTAAAATATACGCTGATATTTATGATACACTCAGAAACTGGCAGAAATAAACAACATCGACTAATCTTAACGTGTAAAAAAAGTCTGTGTTTATTTTTGATAATTCGTTAATTTTTTATTGCTACACCAATTCTAAAAATATTAAGATGTGTTATATAATAGACAATCTAAAAATACAAATGTTTAAATTTAGATGAAAACTAGAAAAATAAAAAACTTACTGCTCGTGGTTTACAAAATAACTAACATACTTATAAAAAAACATAAAAACTCTTTCGAAAAAATATAAATTGTAAACGTAAATTAATTTTGAAATATGAAGTTAGTTAACAGTGTATAAAATAATGATATAATGATGTAAGCTAATTTTAAGTTATAATTATTAGTAAAAAAAAACTGATAGTAATGTAAAACAAGTTAATTTAGAATGTTATAAATATTTTTCTTTTGCTACTATTTATTGAAATTTTAAAAATTAGTAAGACCAAATTGTTTATAAAATGCATAATTTAGTAATATTAGATCTCAAATTTAAACTCAAAGTTAGTAAAAATTACAGTCAAAGTTAGTTAGTCAAAGCTAAAATGTTATTATAAATAACACCATTATTTATGGTATTAGGAGGCTTCCTTAGAATTTAAATTTTCCTGTTATTTCTGTTGCAATCTCTTTCGGATTAGTGAATTTAATTTTAATGTCTTCTTGATTATATATTCTATTATATCAGATAAAGGCTCACCTTCATTTGGTTGAAAAGTACTTTCTAGATGCTTAGCAAATCTGTCAGCTTTCGGCTTATTATTGCGTATTAATGTATATTTTGGTTAGACTGTTAGACCAAAGGAGTTGCGTGGTTTTGCAAGATGTAAAGGAAGGCCAAATGATATCTGATGAGAGACGCTTAAACAAGATATTTATGTGAAAGGAATTAATATTATGCACATTTAAAAAAAATATTTACATATCTCTGTTTGTATTTACTTATCTCCGTAATTTTTTTGTTCGTTCTTACTGGGAATAAAATAGATACAGCTCTGTAGCATAAATTCCTGCGACTCCATGTTTAGGAAGACGAAATATGTAGGTGGAGATAAAACATTGAGCTACAGAATGTACACAAAACAAGTCCAGGAGAAAATATATTACTCGCATTAAACAAATATTTAGCCGTCAACTTACAATCTGCTCTTTTGATTTTGATTTTGTTAACTTTACATACTAAAATATATGATTTAAATATGCGATAGAGTTGTTATCACAAGAACAGTGGGAGTTGCTACGCGCTCAGATTTTAGAAGAATGCAAGAATAAAATTGACTAACGTGATAATCACGTTTATAATATTATGTATGATGTTTTTAGGAAGTTGAGGGTATAGGTATGTACGTATATAGATCCTTTGATTTTTGGAAAGAACTTGAAACAAATTGTTTTTAGTTCCTTTTTAATTTTTTGTGTAATTTTACACTGTAGTCAACAAATACTATTAAGTTTTCTATTTGATTTAAAGTTACCCCATTTTTATTTTATCGTACCTACTACATACGTAGTATAGTATAATAGACAAAGTTATAGGATCGTGAAAAAAAAAATATTTTCAGATTTCACTTTTTTTCGACGTTTTGAGTCCCCCTGAGTCTAAAAATCAAATAAAAAAAAAACATGTCGGAAGTATGTACGTACTTATGTAGCTAGCTGGCCTAGCAGCTGGCTTAATAATTGGTGAATGTAAAAGCAATTTGTATGCTGCGGAACGTCTTTGTAATGAGAGATATCCCGATTGCCCTATATCAAAATTTATTTGAGGGAGCTTCTTCGGAAGTTAGAAGGAACGGGTAGAGTTTAAGACGATCTGGTCGACCAACAATAATTAGTGATGAAAAAAATTGACATAATTGCAAAAATAATAGTAAACCCTACTTTTTCTACAGCCCAAGTTACGTCTATCTGTAGAATCAGTCAAAGGACAGTACGCCAAAAGTGTTGGCTAAAAAGAAATTTCGTCCATACAAATTAACAATTGTGCACCAACTTTCACATGATCAACCCGACCAAAGACTAGAATTCTGTAAAAATATGTCTAAACAAATTAACCAACAGCCAGACTACATGAAAATAATTTATTGGAGTAACAAAAGTACTTTTTTTCTCAATGGAAATGTTAACACACATAATGTGAGTATTCGAGTGACACAAATTCTACCGTGTTTCGTGAAAGCCATACTCAATTTTTAGTCCAGTCGGGTTAGGCGAATAACAGGTTTAATCCTGCATGCCGAGCTAGGTACCCCAAATTTTTTATTTCTAATCTTTAGGGAAGGCCAATAGTAGTGTAAATTTAAAATCGCGGCTGAATTCAGCCGTCATCTTGATTGTCAACTTTTCGTCAAAAGTGTAAGAACTGAAATTGTTAAAAGTGTGATTTTCTATAATTTCCTTTATTACAATTTTTTTCGTGCGGTCGATTTTTTCCCGGGTTAAGGGGGATAATAGTAACAGTTACAGCATAATTATTGAATTATCTCTTTTATTATTAGTTTGAAGCGTTTTACATGTCTGCTAGGATGGGGACAGGGATAACTAACTACTTGAATACTGGGGGGTCGAAATGGGCAAAAGTAGAAGGAACAGGAACATAAAGCTTCATTGCGAACGGCGCATCAGTTTGTTGTTCGGAGAGCTGAGTCGTGGATTCGTTGGGGAGATGGGAGGATTTAACGATGACTAACTACCATAACCAAATAAACAAAGGATACTTACAAAGACTAGAGGACTTTTCCACTATTTAAAAATGGACGCCGTTTGAAATAAATCCTCTGGTTCATTACTGGGTACTTACTGAACATATTCTGTACTTACGGGTACCAATTGGGGGGACATTCATCTGAGATTCCTTTTTTGGGTTTAATCGGGCTACCTTTATCTTCAATATTGGCTTTTACGCCAAATTCCTTTTTTCTCTACTCTAAAACTTATTTCACTTGTATTAATAACTGGTTAATAATTTTCCAAAGAAAGGTTACAGAAACAATAAAAAAGGTACATTCTACAATGTTTATTCAAACCTTTAGACTTTATTTTTACTTTGAGAATAAACATGTTCTCAAACAGGAAATGAATAATAAAAACAAGTATAAATTTTTTACATGACTTTACCATGGACAATAAAGAATTTACAATCTTTTCTGGCTTCCAGAAATACACAAGATTTATTATTTCACATGATTTTTACATATATAAAATTTCTACTTTATCGGGCAGTGTATCCAAAACAATATTTGACGGAACTCTCAAACGTCACTGCCATTCTATTTTAAAAATTTAACAAACTACCATCATGGAAGCAAAATATCTTTATAAAATACTTAAAATTTTACCAACAACAAATTTTAATATTTACTTGGAGTTTATTCACTTTTATTTAAAACAAGAGAGTACTATACCTTTTTTAAAACAAAATCTCATTGTCACACTTTAAACAAAACAGACGAACTTTCCATCCAACAGATGGGCGTGGCAGGCATTCAGTACCACAAAGGGGCTTCACATTCACTGGAACGGGAAACTGGAAGCTTGGAACAGGAACATAAAACAAACATTTCATCGGGACATCAATAGGGGACTCCAATACGGGAACAGGAATTCATTATAGGGCTTTCACACAATGCCGGCTCATAGAACTGCGTCGTAAAACCTATACGGAGTACCCGATTTTCACGGTAAAAATCTAATACCATGGGGTGAAATCCTCCACGAGTACTCTCAACAGGCTATAAACCCTTCACACAACTTCACATAGCGACAATACAATACTTATTACCGGCAAAGTAATGGTTTTTGATGAGCCCCACATTGCTGGCTTGACACACCAGCAAAAGGGTACCGTGGGACTGAATTGCGTTTCTCTCGGAAGCCACAGGTCAAGTAGAGAACCGCGCAATTACCGAGCGATTTTGATCCTTAGAGGTGCTTATTCGACGAAAAACTTATTTACTTAGGACGGGTTCAACACACAAATTTCAGGGGAAGCGTTACGCAATATTCTTTTTATCTATTTAAAAATGGACGCCGTTTGAAATAAATCCTCTGGTTCATTACTGGGTACTTACTGGACATATTCTGTACTTACAGGTACCAATTGGGGGGACATTCATCTGAGATTCCTTTTTTGGATTTAATCGGGCTATCTTTATCCTCAATATTGGCTTCTATTCAAAATACCTTTTTTCTCTACTCTAAAACTTATTTCACTTTTATTAATAACTGGTTAATAATTTTCCAAAGAAAGGTTACAGAAATAATAAAAAAGGTACATTCTACAATATTTATTCAAACCTTTAGACTTTATTTTTACTTTGAGAATAAACATGTTCTCAAACAGGTAATGAATAATAAAAACAACTATAAATTTTTTACATGACTTTACCATGGACAATAAAGAATTTACAATATTTTCTGACTTACAAAAATACACAAGATTTATTATTTTACATGATTTTTACATATATAAAATTTCTACTTTATCGGGCAGTGTATCCAAAACAAGATTTGACGGAACTCTCAAACGTCACTGCCATTCTATTTTAAAAATTTAACAAACTACCATCATGGAAGCAAAATACCTTTATAAAATATTTAAAATTTTACCAACAACAAATTTTAATATTTACTTGGAGTTTATTCACTTTTATTTAAAACAAGAGAGTACTATACCTTTTTTAAAACAAAATCTCATTGTCACACTTGAAACAAAACAGACGAACTTTCCATCAAACAGATGGGCGTGGCAGGCATTCAGTAACACAAAGGGGCTTCACATTCACTGGAACGGGAAACTGGAAGCTTGGAACAGGAACATAAAACAAACATTTCATCGGGACATCAATAGGGGACTCCAATACGGGAACAGGAATTCATTATAGGGCTTTCACACAATGCCGGCTCATAGAACTGCGTCGTACAACCTATACGGAGTACCCGATTTTCACGGTAAAAATCTAATACCATGGGGTGAAATCCTCCACGAGTACTCTCAACAGGCTACAAACCCTGTACACAACTTCACATAGCGACAATACAACACTTATTACCGGCAAAGTAATGGTTTTTGATGAGCCCCACATTGCGGGCTTGACACACCAGCAAAAGGGTACCGTGGCACTGAATTGCGTTACTCTCGGAAGCCACAGATTAAGAAAAGAACCGCGCAATTACCGAGCGATTTTGATCCTTAGAGGTGCTTATTCGACGAAAAACTTATTTACTTAGGACGGGTTCAACACACAAATTTCAGGGGAAGCGTTACGCAATATTCTTTTTATATTGCGAAACATTTTGAAATGTCTCTGACAGGAGCGGCTTAGGATATTTTATAAACTCACAAAATAAATTAGAAAAATAGATATTTTTCTTGAGGTAGGATATAAAATTAATGAATGCTATTAACAAAACATTGTAGCGGAAATCCATTTGCTACAAGTTCTACGACAAAAATGTAGTTAAACAAAAAATAGAGAGAATTAAATTTTATATAATTTTGATGTTCCATTTTTTTTTTGCTAAAATCAATTTACTATTTTATTGGGAAATAAGCCACAAATTAATTTAAAAATGAAATTTATTGATTTAAAATCAATATAATTAGTATGCGATAAAGGCGCCAACGTAACGCTTGATTGGTTTAATAGCCATGGTTTTTGTTCAATGTTTCCTCCAATTTCCATTTTTCGACAAAAACTGTAAGGGGTAAAATTGTTTATATTGCCATTTTCCTATAATTTCTTCTTAGCAAATCTTTTCGTGCGGTCGATATATTCCGGAGTAAAGGATAGGAGGGGAATAGGGACCATGCATAATAATTATTGAATTATATCGCTTATTATTATGTAGTTTTACGACAAAAATCTACCTAAATAAAAGTAGAGGGAATTAAATTTTTAACAATTTTGATCTATTTCATTTTTTTTAATCAATAATTATGGAAGTACGTATGCGGTAAAAATGCTAGAAAAAGACCTGATTGGTATTACAGCAGTTGGTTTCGTTCAGTACCTCCGCCATTTTCAACTTTTCGACAAAAATGGTGCATACTGAAATTCTTCCAAATCTGATTACCTACAATTTCTTTTTAACTAGTTTCTAATAGTTTTTTCGTGAGGTCGATATTTTCCTAGTTAAGGTGGGAAAGTAGTAGAAAGGGGGGAGCATAATTATTGAATTAAATATCGTTTTTGAGCTGACCCAAATTTTGTAATTCTAACCTTTAGGGGAGGTCAATAGTAGTGTAAATTTAAAATCGTGACTGAGGTTCACTTTTGTATAAGGTTTGTTGCTGATGACATCATGGTCTGGGTTTCGTTAATCTCTTGTGTCTCGTTATGGTTGTCAAAGACGTATGTCCTTAAATGTTGATTGTAGCACAAAAAATCAAAGAAATTAAAATTGTTTACAATTATTTCATTCTCTCCATTTTTGTTGTTCATTTAAGTCGCAAACTTAAGAATAAATAAGATAATTCAACTATACTGTAACTATTTCCCCCATAACTCGGAAAATACCGACCGCATGAAAAAATTTGCTGAAATGAAATTGCAGGAATGTAATTGTAACAATGTAGGTCCGTACACGTGTTGTCATAATGTTGAAAATGGTGGAGATATTGAACAAAAACAATTGCTATAAAGTAATCAGGTCTTACGCTCGCGCCTTTGTCGCATAAGTACCACTTTAAAGATTGAATTTAGCAAAAAAAATGAATAAAAAAATCAAAATTATATAAAATTTAATTCTCTTCATTTTTGTAAAGGTACATTTTTGTCGTAAAACTAAGAATAAACGAGATAATCCGATAATTATACTCTAACTTTCATAATTTTCTCCCAAAACTCGGAAAATATCGACCGCACGAAAAAAATTACAATAAAAAAATTATAGAAAATCGCATTTTCAACAATTTTAGTTGTTATACTTTTGGTATAAAAGTTTAAAATTGCGGAGATATTGAGCAAAAACAGTTCTTGTCAACTAGAATAATAAATATTGAACAAATCAAGATGGCGACTAACGCAACGGCGGAAGTCACGTTTTTAAATTTACACTATTATAAACCCCCCCCCTGAAGATTAAAAAAATTGAATTTGAGGTAGCTCGGCATGCAAGGTCAAATGCCATCCCGACTGGACTCTTTCAGAAAAAGTAAATGTTTGGGCAGGTATTTCAGGAAACCACATAGTTGCGCCTGCTTTTCTCAGTGTTAACCTAACTGATTAAAAGTGTATCTGGAGATATTACAAAACGCAATTGAGTCGTTAATGCTAGAAATTCTGGAAAACATTTAGGATGAATTCGGCAAGTTTGAAATAACGTTTTATCAAGATGGTGCTCCTGTGTATGGTACAAAAAACGTTACCGAAAGGAGAAATATCGTGGTAGATGGATTAGACGACAGGGTTCGAGGGTAGAATGGCCAGTTCGTTCACCAGATCCCAAACTACTAGATTTCTTCTGTGGGGGTATTTGGAATCTAAGGTTTACGATACAGCACCCGACAGTATTGATATTTTGAAACAAAGATTTGTTGAAGAATGTAGGGCAATTTCAACTCTACAGATTTGAACAAGTATGACAAGAGTTTAGTTATAGGACGTATTTCTGTCATGAAGTAGATGGAGCATATTTCGAACATAAACTACTCCAAGAAATTAACGAACCACCATTAAAAATGGGTCATTTTTGATGTTTCGAGTTTCCTAAACCTGTTGTCCAATTTAAGTGATTTTTTTAATATGTTATAGCCTTGGTCTTTAACAATATCACTAGCATTTAAAAAATACTGAAATTAAAAGCCAGCTATAGCTTCAGATTTTCTTAACATTTTGTTTCATCATCATCATCATTCTCTTTGCCTTATCCCTATGCGGGGTCGGCTTCCCTAATTGCATTTCTCCACACAATTCTATCTTGGGTCATATCAATGTCAATCCCCTTTACCAACATGTCCTGCCTTATCGTCTCCCCCAGGTCTTCTTTGGTCTTCCTCTCCTACTCCTTCCAGGAATCTGCACTTCAGCTATTCTTCGTATTGGGTAATTAACGTATCGACGTTGAACATGACCAAACCATCTTAACCAATGATCTCTCATTTTGGTATCAATTGGTGCCACACCTAGACTTCCCCTAATATTCTAATTTCTAATTTTATCCTTCTTTGTCACTCCACTCATCCATCTAAGGATTCTCACTTCCGCCACATGCATTCGTTGTTCCTCTTTCTTCTTCATTGCCCAACGTTCAGTTCTGTACATCATAGCCGGTCTTATGGCTGTTTTATAGAATTTTCCCTTCAGCTTCATTGGAATTTTTCTGTCATACAACACACCACTCGCTTCTTTCCACTTCATCCATCCAGCCCTAATTCTACTGCATGCATCTCCATCTATTTCTTCATTACTCTGTAATACCGATCCCTGGTACTTAAAACTATTGCTTTTTACAATCACTTCCAACTGACGATTTATTTATTGTCTAAAACCGGTGGAGATATGCAAGTGACATTGGGTAAGTTTTAAGAGGTAGGTATTGAGCATTTTTTGACATAGAACTAAGAATTCTATATTCCCCATTGGTGTGCATACGGATAATATGATCCGTATGCGCGAAAATAAAGGATATAAAATTCTTAGTTGTATGTCAAACAATACGCAATAACTACCTCTTAAAACCTACCAAATTTAAATTGCATATCTGAACTGGTTTTAGAGCAATACATAAATCGTCAGTTTGTAAGAAAACTTTCAACATCTCGTATCTCGGAAACGAAGCATTTGCGGACATATGTTTATAAAACAAACTAATTATTTCGTACCATCAATGCAAGACTATCACAACCCAAAAATTGCCATTTTTTGTTTTTTACGAATCTGTAATGGTAATGGGTAGTCTAACATAATGCAAGAGTATTATAACTTAACATTAATATTGTTTAATAATGTCTTATATTAAATTTTGAGTTATAATACTCTTTCATTATGTTAGACTACCCATTACCATTACAGATTCATAAAAAACAAAAAATGGGAATTTTTGAGTTGTGATAGTCTTGCATTGATGGTGCGATTTTTTCATGCACAATAATTAACCCTTATTATAAATAAATAAGTTTCCCGCACTTATTTAGAAACACTAAAAAATGCACTTATTTAGAAAGTATTGATGATGAACACGGCTAGTTGTTAAAGTACCTAACTTTTTTATTATTTAACATAAGGGAATGAGTTAAAAAACATAATATTAAGAAAACCTGAGGCTATAGTTGGGTTTTAATTTCAGTATTTTATAAATTCTATAATTTTCCACAGGGTGTGGTGAACTTTGAGAAGAAACACATTTTAATTGGCACACCCGGTATATCGTGACAATTTACCTGTCTAGCAACAATTCTATTACATAGAAGAATGTTAAAATGATGGTGGAGCTGTTTTTCGGTTCAGAGGTGGGCACACTATCGAAAGCTACTGATGACGCCTGAAAGGGTAGAAACAGTGCCTGTCTAGCTGGTGTGCAACCCTCTGAATCGAAAACAAGCAAAACCATCATTTATTATTTTTATTTCCTTTACTCGGATTTGAGTACTGAAAGTTCCTCTGCTGTCCGTTTTTCCTAGATGAATGAAAGCGAAATGTGATCGTTTCCCTTTCGTTTTCTATATTCGTCGTCTGCTGTCTTATTAATTGAAAAAGTCGCAGATTAAGGATGTCGCACGAAAAATCTCAGTTTTAAAATACTATCTACCATTTTAATTCTTATTAAATTGGTGGATTCTGCATCTGAGATTCTTCAATTTTTTAAAAAATATTGTTAAATCATATTGTTAAAAAATAAGGCTATAACATATTAAATCATTTAAATCGGACAACAGGTTTTGTAGATTCGAGACATCACAAATGACCCATTTTTTAGGTGGTGCGTTAATTTCTTGGAGTAGTGTATAAGAACTGATTCTTAAATATCTATACAAAACTATAATTATTTTAGTATTTATTTGATTGATTCATAAAAATCAGCTTTAACCCAAACAAAAATTAGTTTGAATAGGTATATTCAATGCATTTCAAATGAGATCTCACTCGCCATAAGGTTCCATTTAAAATCATCGGTCACAGTGGTTCTGTAACCTCATCTATGACTATTACGTCATCTATTATAACTATTTGAGAAGTCTACGTCCGTTTATTTCGTGACTCCAAATTTCATTGTTATAAGTGTAGCCGTTCAAAAGATATGAGGGGGAAGAGTTTTGGCTATCACTGTATGTATATTAAATTACTCAATATCGAAGTATGTATTACTTCCAATAACGAACCAACTATAAACGGAAAACTGGAAGAGGTACTCAGTTCGACAAGACAGCTATGTTTAATCTCATCAAAATATGAAAAAACATAATATTTAGTTATGTTTCTGAAATTTAGATCACTAAAACAGCAGAAAGAAGAGACTCGATGAATTTAAGATAAGGAGGTGGATAGGAATGCTTCGAGTACTAAACGGATAGCCAGGAAGACAAACACGGGTCGTTAAAAGATTAACATCCTACGGCATTTCTCTGTTTTTAGGTAGGTTAACAACGTACACGTATTTATAAGGATATTAATTTTCTTTAGGCATACTAGCCGGAGACACATCTGTTTGGAAAAATATTTGAAAAAAGAATTTAAGTTGCTTCTGATCAACGACAAACTCATAAAAAATATCATCCGTGATCACAATCATGGAAGACACAGTCATCCTTGTAAGGACAGTAGAAAAAAAATATTTATAGATTAGTGAACAGTACAAAAAAAACAGCAGAAAAGAGACTTACCTTATTATATACTTTATAAAGAGTCATATGTAATCCGTGAAGGTCACTTACCTGAAAACAAAAGATAATATGTTTAATGAAACTTCTTTAAAAATATTAAATTAAATTAAAAAAATATTTTTTATACATAGAGCATCAAAGTGTAGGTTTTAGTTCATTGGAATAATTGTATTTGAATAATATACAGCGATGGTATAGTGCACAAATGTGGTAAGTACAACTGTTTTAGAAAATAAGTTAAGTACACAAGTACATTATTTTGACCCAAAGTTTATTGTGCACAAATGTGGTAGGCAAATAATAAAACGTGTAAGAAATACAAGTTGACACAATGTGTTAACTGCTAAATATAAGAAAAATTAAATGAGCCAAATGTTGTATGTGCCCTTACTATAAAGTGTTTCTCTTCACTGTTCTAACATGAATGCACCGATGTGGTAAGTAGGTACGCACATACCAGGGCAGGGGCCTGATTCTAATTCATTTCGACCAGTGATGTGGGAGGGAGATTTCGACAGTCGCAATTTCATTTCGACACCGCCATGACAGCAACTGGGGATATTAACCTTATCATGGGCCTGATTCTAAATCAAATTTCGACACTAAACAAGTCGCTTTCAATATGGCGACGGTTGAAATGCGATTGTGCGAGCCTTGTGGATTTTAGTTGAACTAACGAAGTGACGTCATGAAATAGCGACTATCGAAATTAATAGCGACTTTAAAAAGGGTGTTGATATTATAATTTCGACTGTCGAAATTATTTGACACGGAGATGAATGATTGGCCAAAAGCGAGGTTAGGTTTAGTTTAGATGTGTTTTGTTTATTTCTTGCAAGGAAAACTAAAGCAAAAGGTATTATAATATAGCTGGGTTTAATTGAAATTTGCTTGTTTTGAGGAATTAGATAGAATAGTATTAAATTAGAAATATAATAATTGAGAATGTCCACAACATGAATCATCAACTCAATGAAAGATGTAAGGTAATAATCTGGGAAAATTAGTAAAAAACAAGAAAAATTAATTACCAGCTATTTTATTGCTGGACATGCTGAAATCAAATCTTAAGACTTCCTATATTAGTAATATAGCTGTGCAAAGTCCACAGAAAGTGTGCTATTTTGTTTATAAACAAATTAGTGCTCCGAAATCTTTTTTTATTATTGCTCTATAACTCCGAAAATTTTAACTTTAAACCAAAACACTCACATAAAAATTGACAGTAATTCTGCACATTGATAATTTATTCCAATTTCCTTCGACGGAAATTTTCCTCGGAAAATTCGGGTTTTCCAAACAAAATCTTTAATTTTCAACTAAAATTTGAGGGAAGTAATTATTTATCAATAATTAAATAATTTGGTGACAGTGTCATAAATCTTTTTTGTTATAAGTGTCTTGAAGATATGAAAATTTGTATGTACAAAGAGGACCGGAATTAAAAGGTATCTAATGGTTCAAAGATTAAAATCCTGTTGTTTATAACTCTGTCGCAAATGCCGGTCAAATTTGACCGGTTATACCTGGAATCACTCCTCGCAATTCAATTTGTTTTTCTTCGTAAAGGACACAGAAGCCGTGCCCTTTTCAACAGCGTTAACTTAATTTAATTAAATCTAATATTTTCTGAGGGGTTCTATTTGTTTATAAGCCAAAAAATTGTTTCTTTATAACATTCCTGAGACCGCTCAAATGGTCCAATTTCAATCCTGTAAGGAACGTTGAATAGGTATAGTGCTTTTTTATACGAAAATCATAGTTATTCTGGTGTATCATAATCTTTCTGGTTATTATTTCGACCGAAATTTTTTAATTAACATTTTAATTATTGCTAAACTATTGGTTAGATTGTCGCCGGTCTCCTGATATACAGAGAGGGGCTAAATTATGGAATAAATTCATTTTCTCTAAAATGGACGATTTTAGAGAAAAATCCCGAAACAGGTCGATTTTTATTTTTAAATTAAATTTCTTGGCATATATTTCAAACTAGTGACGTCATCCATCCGAGCGTGATGACGTAATCGATTATTTTTTTTAAATAGGAATAGGGGTTCGTGTTGTAGCTCATTTACAAAGGCGTTCAATTATCTATTCAGTATTATAAACATTAATATCATTATTTATACAGGGAGGCCAAAAAAATTTTTGAATTAAATTAATTGACGCAAGAAGAAGAATGCATGTAATTTATTTAACTCAAAATACATTCTATTGCTGTCAGAAAATAGAAAAAAATGTTTATTTTGCAAATAAACATTGCTTTTAGCTTAAATTAAATGTTCAAACTGCCAATAGGTAGGAGGGAGGCTGTTTGTGATTTAATTTAAGCGAAAAGAAATGCTTATTTGTGAAATAAACCTTTTCTTCTATTTTCTGACAGCAGTACAATGTATTTTGAGTTAAATAAATTACATACATTCTTTTTGCGCCAATTAATTTAATTCAAAAATTTTTTTTGGCAACCCTGTATAAATACCTAATGATAATAATGTTTATATTACTGAATAGAGAATTGAACGCCCTTTCAAATGACCTACCACACGACCCCTATTCCCATTAACAAAATTATCGATTACGTCATCACGCTCAGATGGATGACGTCACTAGTAAGAAATATATGCCAAAAAATTGTAATTTAAAAATAAAAATCGACCTCTTTCGGGATTTTGCTCCAAAATCGTCCGTTTTAAAGAAATGAATTTATTCCATAATTTAGCCCCTCTGTATAATCTACTATAATAAATCTTTCATGTCATCAATTATTTAATTATTGATAAATAATTAGGTACTTCCCTAAAATTTTAATTGAAAATTGCAGATTTTTTGGGAAAACTCGGATTTTCTGAGTAAAATTTTTGTTGAAGGAAATCGGAAAAAAAATAACTTTGTGCAGAACTAAATTACGGTGAATTTTTATTTGAGTGTTTTTGGCTCAAAGGAAAAATTTTAGGAGTTACAGACCACTAATTGAAAAATAAAGAAGATTTAGAAGTGCTAATTTGTTTATAAATAAAATAACACACTTTCTGCGGACTTGTCATACCCCATATTACTAATAAAGTAACGCATAAATTCGTTATTTCGTAAAGTGGTTATTTTAAGGAAAATTCCCGAAACACGTCGATTTTTATTTTTAAATTGCGGTTTTTTGGCATATATATCATACTAGTGAAGTCATCCATCTGGGCGTGATGACTTAATCGATGATTTTTTTAAATGAGAATAGGGGTCATATGATAACTCATTTAAAAGGGTATCCAATTCTCTATCCAAGAATATAAACATTAACATAATTATTTATACAGTGTGTTCAAAAAACATTTTTTAATTAAAATAAGTGAGACAAAAAGAAGAATATAATGTAATTATTTAATTCAAAATACATTTTACTACTGTCAGTAAACAGAAAAAAATTTTATTTGACAAATAAACATTGATTTTCGCTTAAACGAAATGTTCAAACTGCCAAGCGACAGGTGGGTGGCAGCTTTAACATTGAATTTAAGCAAAAAACAATATTTATTTCTCAAATAAACATTTTTTTCCTGTTTTCTGACAACAGTAAAACGTATTTTGAATTAAATAAATTACGTACATTCTTCTTTTTGTTTCAATTATTTTAATTAAAAAAATGTTTTTTGAACACCTTGTATAAATAATTAGGTAAATGTTTATATTAGTGAATAGAGAATTGAATACCCTTTCAAATGAGCTATCACATGACCATTCTCATTTAAAAAAATCATCGATTACGTCATCGCGCCCAGATGGATGACGTCACTAGTATGATATATATGCCAAAAAATCTGAATCTAAAAATAAAAATCGACCCGTTTCAGGATTTTTCATTAATGTCGCTGGTTTACGAAATAATGAATTTATGCGTTACTTTATGGACGCACTGTATATGCAATCTTAAGATTCGATTTTAGCAATAAAATAGCTGGTAAATAATTTTTCCCAACAATGGCATTTTTTCGATAATTTTCCCAGACTATCAACAAGTTCCAATAAACGGGAGCGCCAACCCAAATTCTGAGCAGTCTCAACATGATAAGATTAATATCCCCAGTTGTAACTAATATCGAAATGAATAAGAATCGCTATATTCTGCGGCTGTCATGGCGGTGTCGAAATGAAATTGCGACTGTCGAAATGAATTAGAATCAGGGCCCATTTGAGACTGCTCAGAATTTGGGTTGGCGCTTTGGTTTCTTGGATTTTGTTGATAGTCTGGGAAAATTATCGAAATAATAGTACCATTTTTGGGAAAAATTATTTACCAGCTATTTTATTGCTAAAATCGAATCTTAAGATTGCATATATTAGTAATATGGGGTATGACAAGTCCGCAGAAAGTGTGTTATTTTATTTATAAACAAATTAGCACTCCTAAATCTTCTTTTTTTTTCAATTAGTGGTCTGTAACTCCTATAATTTTTCCTTTGAGCCAAAAACACTCAAATAAAAATTCACCGTAATTTAGTTCTGCACAAAGTTATTTTTTTTCCGATTTCCTTCAACAAAAATTTTACTCAGAAAATCCGAGTTTTCCCAAAAAATCTGCCATTTTCAATTAAAATTTTAGGGAAGTACCTAATTATTTATCAATAATTAAATAATTCAAGACATGAAAGATTTATTATAGTAGATTATACAGAGGGGCTAAATTATGGAATAAATTCATTTCTTTAAAACGGACGATTTTGGAGCAAAATCCCGAAAGAGGTCGATTTTTATTTTTAAATTACAATTTTTTGGCATATATTTCATACTAGTGACGTCATCCATCTGAGCGTGATGACGTAATCGATAATTTTGTTAATGGGAATAGGGGTCGTGTGGTAAGTCATTTGAAAGGGCGTTTAATTCTCTATTCAGTAATATAAACATTAATATCATTAGGTATTTATACAGGGTTGCCAAAAAAAATTTTGAATTAAATTAATTGGCGCAAAAAGAAGAATGTATGTAATTTATTTAACTCAAAATACATTGTACTGCTGTCAGAAAATAGAAAAAAAGGTTTATTTCACAAATAAACATTTCTTTTCGCTTAAATTAAATCACAAACAGCCTCCCTCCTACCTATTGGCAGTTTGAACTTTTAATTTAAGCTAAAAGCAATGTTTATTTGCAAAATAAACATTTTTTTCTATTTTCTGACAGCAATAGAATGTATTTTGAGTTAAATAAATTACATGCATTCTTCTTCTTGCGTCAATTAATTTAATTCAAAATTTTTTTTGGCCTCCCTGTATAAATATTGATATTAATGTTTATAATACTGAATAGAGAATTGAACGCCTTTGTAAATGAGCTACAACACGAACCCATATTCCTATTTAAAAAAATAATTACGTCATCACGCTCGGATGGATGACGTCACTAGTTTGAAATATATGCCAAGAAATTTAATTTAAAAATAAAAATCGACCTGTTTCGGGATTTTTCTCTAAAATCGTCCATTTTAGAGAAAATGAATTTATTCCATAATTTAGCCCCTCTCTGTATATCAGGAGACCGGCGACAATCTAACCAATAGTTTAGCAATAATTAAAATGTTAATTAAAAAATTTCGGTCGAAATAATAATCAGAAAGATTATGATACACCAGAATAACTATGATTTTCATATAAAAAAGCACTATACCTATTCAACGTACCTTACAGGATTGAAATTGGACCATTTGAGCGGTCTCAGGAATGTTATAAAGAAACAATTTTTTGGCTTATAAACAAATAGAACCCCTCAGAAAATATTAGATTAAATTAAATTAAGTTAACGCTGTTCAAAAGAGCACGGCTTCTGTGTCCTTTTCGAAGAAAAACAAATTGAATTGCGAGGAGTGATTCCAGGTATAACCGGTCAAATTTGACCGGCATTTGCGACAGAGTTATAAACAACAGGATTTTAATCTTTGAACCATTAGATACCTTTTAATTCCGGTCCTCTTTGTACATACAAATTTTCATATCTTCAAGACACTCATAACAAAAAAGATTTATGTCACTGTCACCAAATTATTTAATTATTGATAAATAATTACTTCCCTCAAATTTTAGTTGAAAATTAAAGATTTTGTTTGGAAAACCCGAATTTTCCGAAGAAAATTTCCGTCGAAGGAAATTGGAATAAATTATCAATGTGCAGAATTAAATTACTGTCAATTTTTATGTGAGTGTTTTGGTTTAAAGTTAAAATTTTCGGAGTTATAGACCAATAATAAAAAAAAAAGATTTCGGAGCGCTAATTTGTTTATAAACAAAATAGCACACTTTCTGTGGACTTTGCACAGCTATATTACTAATATAGGAAATCTTAAGATTTGATTTCAGCATGTCCAGCAATAAAATAGCTGGTAATTAATTTTCCTTGTTTTTTACTAATTTTCCCAGATTATTACCTCACATCTTTCATTGAGTTGATGATTCATGTTGTGGACATTCTCAATTATTATATTTCTAATTTAATACTATTCTATCTAATTCCTCAAAACAAGCAAATTTCAATTAAACCCAGCTATATTATAATACCTTTTGATTTAGTTTTCCTTGCAAGAAATAAACAAAACACATCTAAACTAAACCTAACCTCGCTTTTGGCCATTCATTCATCTCCGTGTCAAATAATTTCGACAGTCGCCATATTGAAAGCGACTTGTTTTTGGTCGAAATTTGATTTAGAATCAGGGCCCACATTTTGACACACAAATTGGCAACACAGCCTCACTGTCATAGTGAACTTGCCACTAGTGAAAGTAACAACGTATTTGCTCCGTTCCATTTTAATAAAGTTTAATATTATTTGAAGTCAAAAATAAGTGAAATATGAATAGTAGAACACATCGTCTAGTACAACTTGCTTGTGAACAACAAAAAACAGGTAAGTGAAACATAAAAACTAAGACATGGATCTTCATAACCTCTAAATTGGAAATTATATTATTTTAGATTTAAACATATATAAATACTAACATTTTTATTTATCTAAACATTGCAAAACAGAGTGTATTTTTTGTTTCTAGCAGAATTATTAGATTTTAAGCCAACTACTGAACTATCTAATCATACTGAGATACAGTTATGAAAAAAACCTAGTGGTAGTGAAGTAATTGCAACGAATGAGCAATTGGACTTTTCAGATGTTAGTTTCTTAAGTTATGATCCTAAAACTAGTAAAGAGGACTCCGAGAAGTCTGAACATGAAGAAGGGCTTCAAAATATTTTTGGTAAAATATGAAATTATTCTATTGTTTATTTAAAATCACTGTTTATTTTATTTGTGCCCATAATTTAATTTTACAATTTATTTATTTATTTATTTTAATTAGATAATAATGAAAATAATGAGAACAATGATGCACCTTCAGTATCTAGAAGGAAAAGGCAAAGAAAAGCTCAGCCAGCAAACTGGAAACGTAACAAAGCCAAACAGAATCGTATAAGTGGCCAGGAATATGTAAATAGGTCAGGAAAAATTGTTCCTATGAAAGTTGTTAAGAACACCAATTGTAGTAAATGCCGGTAAGTTTTGACTTTCTATTTATTTCTTTTGGGTACTGATTGTGGATTTAGTACCCATCTAAGAGAGAAAGCTAAATGAACCAGAAAAACATTAAGTAGTGCCCAATCATTACTTAATTTTTATTATTATTTTAGATATAAGTGCAACGCTAATTTTAATGAAGATCAGAGAAAAGTGTTATGTCAAGAATATTGGGGTTTGAATGACAGTTGTAGGCAAAAGCAGTATCTAGCATCTCTATTAACATTTAGTGACGTTATTCGCCGTAGATTAAATGTTAAAAACCAAAAAAATATGTCCAAACAATATAATTTAAGGTCACCTGGAGGAAAATTAATTAGAGTCACATTAGCAATAAGTCACCACATGTTAGATACTCTGACTTTGTCAAATATGGGCAACTATTCTAGCACTAATAAAAAAAATTGGTAAAAGACCAGTGAATGCTACATCAGAGAAAAATAATGCACTTGTAAAATCTCACATAGACTCTTTTCCAAGGATGAAGTCTCATTACTGCAGGCGTGATAGTACAAAATTATACTTGGCATCTGATTTAAATATAAGTATAATGTACCGTTTGTACAAAGAGTGTACAAATTAATCTGTGTCATATTACGTATATAAAAACATTTTTCACTCATATGATCCAGCATTAAACTTTTATCAACCAAAAAAGATCAATGCACCAAATGTAATACATCATACAATGCATCTTTAGAAAAAAATAGCCTTGGAAAATGAGTGGCAAGCACACAAGAATATAGAAAAGGAAGCAATGCAGATGAAATATTCTGACAAAATAAGAGCAGAAGAGGAACAAGGAAAAACATTTAGATCTATTTCGTTTGATCTCCAAAGCATTTTAACACTTCCATTTGCAGGTGAGTTTTCAATACTTTATAAAAGAAAGCTAAATGCATACAATTTTACGATTTTTGAACTTCGCTAAAAAATGGTTTTTGTCACGATACACAGAGAACCGGTATGCCGATTGTCGTCGCTAAATTTGGTTCGGCCGCGCAGCACGTCACGTGGGAACCTAACAGATATTTGCTTATTGTTTGGATGCATTATTTCGGATGTGGTGGCGTTGAAAGTTGAAAGTGAATAGATTGAGGCGGTTTTAAAATATTAAGCTGTTGACGATTGAAGTAATTCTATATTATTTTAGTTACAAATTGTTGTTTATTAGCATAACTGTATTTTTAAAACTATTATAATATAACTATTAGTTTTATAGTAATTTATTAAAACCGAAACTATAATGCCATTTGAGGTGATATTATACATGTGCAGAACACGAACATATATTAGAATGAGGGATATTAACAGAAAAATAAGTTTTAAAAACTGCCAGAGAGCACTTGACAAAAAGATATCTAAATTTTCTAATTTAAAAAAATAATTTTAATTATAGATACTAATTCTAATATTATTAATAAAACTTTTCCCGCAAATTTGTTTTTTTATTAATATACATAATATGTATTATACATAATATTATACAAAATATGTATTAATATACATAATTGATTTAAAGTGAAACCAGGTTAGAAATCTAAAAATTTAAAATGCGAACATTTTATACATACATATACAGAGTGGGCCAAAGGAAACAGTCCACCTCGATATTTGGCAGTATTTATTAGATTTTAAGGAAATGAAGAAACAGGTCGATTTTTGATCTAAGGGCGACACATTTTTACGGTACATACATCTGTCATTTGTCAACCCCCTCCCTTCCACTTCCCCCACCCCTTATTTTTAAATAGGGAATAGGGGTCGTCTACTAGCTCATTTGAAAGGATATTTAATTCTCTATTCAGTAATATTAACATTGACATAATTATTTATACAGGGTGTCCAAGAAAAATTATTTTTAATTAAATTAATTGACACAAAAAGTAGAATGTATGCAATTTATTTAAATCAAAATACATTCTACTACTGACAGAAAACAGAGAAAAATGTTTATTTGACAAATAAATATTATTTTTCGCTTAAATTCAATATTCAACCTACCAAAAGAGGAAGCTGGGTGGCAGTAGGGATGGCGGTTTTTGACAAAACACCGGTTTTCGGTTTTACCGGTTTTTTTGCTTACGGTTTAACCTGGAGGTTATAGCCGGCCAAAAAAAAAACGGTTTTTGGAAAAACCGGTTTTCGTTTTTTTTTAATCCAATAGGTTACAAAGTTACATTTACAATACACTTTAGTTTGCGATACTCCATTCGACTCGATATCAATATGATCAAAATTAGTACTATAGAAAGAACATGTATTACTTTTAATACGTTTGTATATTTGTAGAATAGGAGTATTTTAACTCATTTAATACTTCCTGTATGAGTGTATCGTTTTGAAAACGTAGCGAAATTCTTGGAGATTCGTATTCGTAATCAGTAATTCGATATTCACAGTCAGAGCATTATTTTTGGTAATCAGAAAAAGTCAGTCACCCACTTTCAATGTCAAGAATTAAGTGTGAAAAATAGATGATGTTTGCGACTTGCGTCTAATTTAACCAGATCACTTCTGATGTGAATATTATGATTACAAATACATTTTCAAGGAAATATTATAATAAAACTAATTGTTTCTGGCTGATGTGAGATTGCACTTTCAGTTTGCTTCTGTATTTTATACAATAAAATAAAATTTGAATTATGGTTTTGTTTGAAATAATTACTTGAGAATAATAATTATGATTGGGATCCAAAGTAATACCTAACCTAATCCTAATCACCGTAAAAACCTAATAACCGGTTTTTACTTTAAAAAGAAAAACCGGTTATAACCGGGACAAAAAACAACCGGTAAAACCTGTTATTGCGAAGTAAAAAAACCGGTAGGTTTTTCCCATCCCTAGGTGGCAGCTTGAATATTGAAATTAAGCGAAGAGCAATGTTTATTTATCAAAAAATATTTTTTTCTGTTTTGTGACAGCAGTAGAATGTATTTTGAATTAAATAAATTACATACATTCTTCTTTTTGTGTCAATTAATTTAATTAAAATATTTTTTCTTGAACACCCTGTATAAATAATTATGTTAATGTTTATATTACTGAATATAGAATCGAGTAAACTTTTAAATGAGCAACCACACGACCCCTATTCCCTATTTAAAAATAAGGGGTGGGGGAATTGGAAGGGAGGGTGTTGACAAATAACAAATGTATGTACCGTAAAAATGTGTCCCACTTAGATCAAAAATCGACCTGTTTCGTCATTTCCTTAAAATCTAATAAATACTGCCAAATATCGAGGTGGACTGTTTTCTTTGACCCACTCTGTATATGTATGTGTCTAAAAAAAATGTTCACACTTGAAATTTTTAGATTCCTAACCTGGTTTAACTTAAAATCAACCTTTTTCTATTTTGTATATAAAATTTGAAAGTCATCAAGTAATTGGTTCTAAGTACTTCATCTAAAACTTAAAATTTCTTAATTGATTTGTAGTTGTTTTATTTTTAGTCAAATATTTTTCAACAATTTAGAATTACAGTAAGTAGACACAATTTTATGTGAAACATTTTTACAGACCCAGAAGTAAAGTGAATGTTTATATTATTTCTGTTTAATTTTTTTAATATACTATTACTATGGTAAATGTACATTGGACAACAGATACCTAAAATCATTTTTTTGCAATGGAAATTTATGTTTAAATTAAATGCATATTGGAAAATGACAGTAAAAAAAATATAAAATACAATTACTTATTTAAAAAGCGATGATAGGTACATAATTTTAAAATTCCAACAATATTACCGCTTCATTTAGCATTGCCGAATGAAAATTAAGGTTCCCATATGACGTCACGCGTTCGCCTTCCATGCGTGCGAACATACCGGTTCTCTGTGTACCGTGGTTTTTGTTACGTGTGGGATGAGTGCAATGGTCAGAAGGGAAGTACTGAAGTAGCTACATGCATTTTAAAATACATATTTAGATTCCTTACCTGATACTGTCAAGTATGTATCTAGTTTCTCTTATACATGTGGAGGTCATAATCGAAATAAACACATATCTGCTGCAATGTTATATGCTGTAAATATATCTAGCTATTTAAAAATAATAAATTTAAAGTACATGGAGAGTAAACATTCCTACTTAGAAGTAGATGCAATGCATGACACTATAGAAAGAGCAAGAAAACATAAGAAAATTTACACTACCAGGGAATGGGCACTGCTAATCTCGACTGCTAGAAATAATCCACGAAATTATGAAGTCAATGTATTAAATAACCAAGATTTTCACGATTTTAAAGTGCTTACAACAGAAGAATTACACAACACAACAAAAAACAACAACGGGGAGACGGTAAATTGGTTAAAAATTAAGTGGCTACGATATTCGAAGGATAAACTTAACCTTATTCTTTATAAGTACAATTTAAATGCTGAAGAGTTTATGAACATTAATATTTATCAGAAGAGGAATGCCAAGGTAAAGGTATTGTATTATTTAACATTTTATTTTGACTAAGTTGGAAAATTGGAACCTTAAGCTTTTCATCAAAGTTAAAAAATGTGTTCACTACTATCACCAAAAATATTAAACACTAAACTTAACACTTGACGCACATTTCGCTAACTAAATTAGCATCATCAGGAGACGACTAAGATAGTGGTGAACACACTTTTCAACTTTTATTTTGACTAGAGTAGCCTTCTTTCTCTTTTTACTGCCCTTTGTAAAGCTGTGAGAATGATTACACCGATAAGTTTGTTATCTTGCAGGTAACAGATTAGCAGCAAATACATTTAAAGAAGGCTTATCCCAATCTGCTTCCCATCGGTGAACAAAAAAAAGAAGGATTTGCTCAGTTTATTGGAAACTCATGTCATACCAAGAGAGTATGAAGCATTTTATAACACTTTACCAACAATAGAATAATATATTATGATACTTCTGATGATGAATAAATATTTTGTATTCATTCTTTTTGCGAATTAAACAATTTTTCCTTGATATTTGTTATTTAATTTCATTTAGAAGCTTGTAGTCTATACCTGTCAAATGGGTTATGTACAATATAAGAAACTCCACATGTGGTAAGTACATACCTATAAGTACAAAAATCTATATTTAAGTATTTAAAAGTAAGTCAACTTGTTTAAACTAAACTAATAACTATGTGATAGATAACGGTTCTGTACTCAAGCTTACACAAAACTAAATTTATAGAAATTAAGACCTACACACACTGTACAACAGAACTTTCAAATGGCTGTAAAATGTTAGTTTTTGCACTTACCACAAATTGTGCACCATCCCATCGACAGAGTGTTAACCCTTAAACGCCCAACCTTTTTTAGGTTCCATGTACGCCCAAGGGTGGGTAAAAAATGTCCACCTCGAAAATAGTTAATATAATTATTGAGAGTTGTTGAAAATGGATTAAACTTAAGAATCTTAAGCTTAATAGACAGAGGATCTTCTAAAATGTTAATATAAACAATTTACAAACATTACAACAAAATTACAATGTGCATCAAAATTAACATACCAGTAAAAGCCAGTAATTCAAATTTGTCGATTTTCTCCATATTTTTTCTTTCAGCCTCCTCATTGGCGGATAATTGTGTAGATTATGTAATTATACATCGATAATTATATGGATTATCTTCCTACCAACGAGAACTTATATAGAAACCTTTAGTAACAAGTTTTGCCATGGGTGTACTTTTTATACCCATCCATATTTAACTCAAGATGCTGCTTTTATTTTCAAAAATATTGGTAGAACCAAATTAACATTCGATAATGGGCTGTCTTTTTAACAATAAATAATTTAAAAAAAAATTAAACACGTAATAAATATGTTACAAGGGAATACACAATAGGTGGACATTTTTACCCACCCTGGGCGTTTAAGGGTTAATGAATAAGTGCCGCAAACTTTAGGGGGTGATTCTGCATGAATAATAACGGTTTTAAAGTTAAAACAATAATTGTAAGTAATATTTATTAAATCTGTATTACGTGTCTACGATTTCACATACATATTATACAAATACAAACGTTTTCAGTGTTTTATTGTTAGATTATACAAATATACATATCGCAACTCCGCTCAAACAGTGGCATAAGTCAAAAAAGCAAAGTATCGAGAAAACGACGTTTAAAATTTGTGATAGATCTTTTCCAGGTTTAATTCAAAAATTGTTAAAATTAATATAATAACTATTTTAGTCAGTTAGGTACAAAGGTTTTTGAAGCTCTGCAAATTAGTATATTAATTCTGTAAAAATATTAAAAAAGAGTTGTGACACTAGACAGATAAAATAACGAAAAATTTACGAAATATTATTTATCAAAAGTTGCTCTTGCAGTACAGAATATAATATCATTATCATTATTATTATCTGGTTAACACACGTATACTTTTTAATGATGTAACTTTAAATACAAATAACACCATTAAACAAAAATCAATGTGTCACTTTTCTTGAGCACATAATCAGATTGTTTTGAATAAAGTAATCACATATACTGTCTTAACTCGACAAACAATATACATCTTAGATGGGAAAATGCCTTGCACAAGTCGATATGTGACACTGTTTACGTTTGGTGCACCGTTGATTTTGGTTAATCATACAATGATTCTAGTGTCATCTAGTGCCAAATACTTGAACTATAAACGTAACACTTTTTCAGATAAGATTTTGTAGTTTTATTAAGCTGTTGGTGCAATAAAACCGTTTATTATTATTTTTTTTTTTTGAATTGTGATACTATTTGAACGGAGGTGCGATATGTAAAATGATATTGCCAAATATAATCTAATACAGTACCTACGTAAATCGTTCTGATGAACATAGGGAATATACATTGAGATAATTGTGGCAGTTGCGCTAACCTGTGTTAGTTGAAACTTCTGTTCGAATACGAGTTTCTGGTGCTGTTAGTACGAGCTGTTAGAACGAGTGATTTTAAATGCAAGGCAGTCCATAAATAAATCAAAAACAAAGATTATGACTATGACTGATGAATTAATAATTTTACTTTCATTTTTAAAATATCTTTTATTTAAAAATTAATTTCCAAATTAAACAGACACAGTTTTCCTATTAGGTCAAAAATAGTTCTACTACAATGTCATGTTTTGACGTTTGTTTGTGTCACCCGAAATTAATTGTCAATTTTGAGGTTAATGCCCCTTAATGCTAACAACTATATTGTCATTGAGAGAGCGAAGTTGCCACAATTATCTTAATATAATACAATGTATGTATTTATGATTAATTATTTATATGGGAAATAAGCCACAATTAAAATGAAAAAAATAATTTTATTAACGTTTCGACGCCCAAATCGGGTGCCGTTGTCAAAATACAAAATATTACTAAAATAAACTAAAGTGTTGTTGCTAAGCAAAAAAAATTCTTCTAATAATTTATTTAATCTCACTCATTTATATTGGCAATTCAGACATATATTATACATTTTAAAGTAGAAGACTTTAAAATGATATTGCCAATATTTTATGAGTTGCGTTCCTGGGACGACTTACTGAAAGATAGTTCATTCGATTACATGAAATTAACGCCAACTCAAGAATATCCGTCATAAAAAATTATAGCATGTGATATGTCTTTAAAAAGACAACCAAATGCAACGACAGTAAAATTCTCGCGTTAGAGACTTCATAGTAAATCACAAGGGAAAACCAGGAAAAACCCTGTGATACTATCCCGACATCGTAAGTATTTGGTCTTACATTAATTTACTCTCAAAAAATAATACCAAATAATTAATCATAAAAATGCCACAAGGAAATAGCTTCAGAACAACAGTATGTATTTATGTATCTAAATATATACAATGTATGTTCCCTATGTCCAGCTGAACGATTTACACACTGTATCATTCATTATGTTTTATTAACAATTTGATTTAAATGTGGTAAACTTTTAAGTATTTTTGACACTGTATTATTAAATTGTGAGGTATTTTAGTGCTAAAATTTACTCTTCATTTAACCCGATAAGATGCACATGTTTCTTTCTGAATGGGTTTCGTTTTTATTAGTTTGTTCATCTATTTTCTTCGTCCTTTGATCATTTTCCATATTTCTTTTTATGGTCCGTAGAAGTCATGTTCCATCTGTTTTGAGAAGGTTTGCCAGGGTTTCCTTTTTATTTGTCTGACTAAAGGATTCGTTTCGGTTCTGATTCGTTTATAGTGGTTGTATGTCTGTTGTGTTTCTTTTGTTCTGTATGGCTTTCTGTATTATTTTGTATGGTACAAATGGCTTACTTCTTTTCTTCACAATGTATCTTTGCTTTCTCTCTAAACCTTGAGGTTTTCTTTTTTAATAGGCTAATATTCGTTACTTTTCTCTTTCCAAGTGATTCTGTTGCTGCGGTAATTATGTTACATTTCAGTTGTTCCCAGCTTTCCTCCATAGTATCGTTTTCAAATATTTCATTCTCAGAGTGTTCCCAACTGATAGGCGTTCATGCACAGTGTGGAAGTGAGACTAGGTGGATATGATTGTGATCTTTGTATATTGAATGAAAACGTAATATTATTATCTTTGTTAGATATATAGTTAATTTTGTACCTAATAATAACCATAACTTTTTATATCATTAATTATTCAAATTAATTTTACTTCAATTAAATGTTTCACATCAAGCTCTGGTCCCCAGAAAAAGAAATACTGTACTGACTTTCACCTTTTAGATTGTCGTTATATATTTATATAACGTTTTATAGAAAATGTGATGATATGCGATCCCAACAGTACATTTATACAATTTGCCACAATTCAATTCTCCATAGGGCCATCTCTCTTATTTTCAGGATATTGATATATTTATCACCATATATGAGCTATTCTGAAAAACTACGGCATTTTTGTGTCAAAATATATACGATATATTTATTGTTTTAACGAAATTTATGGCTCAGTTGTTTTTGAACACTTAGACCAACAAAACAATATTAAATTGAAAAATAGATATTATGATGTATTTTTAATTCTCAAATACTTCCTTAAATTATTGTAGAGTTTATGTTCGATTGTCATGCTGCTATATTTTTTGTTATGTTGGATTTTAAAAATTGGAAACGATGGTATTTTAAAACTGTAATTTGTTAAAGTGTAGTATTACTTAACTTTTTTTGTTAAGAGAATCGTGTCAACCATTAATGGTTTTTGGCCACGATGGCGTGTACATAAAATAAAATCACATAATAGTATATTACGGCACGTGTCCATACAAGAGCGAATCCCGCTCCGTGTAGCAGCTCCACATAGTGGATACATCGGCGAAACCCGCTCGGAACTCACCCTCTTCGATCCAACCGGTTTGCGGTTAATATGTAGGGGAGCTCATAGCGTATCTACTCGAGCTGGTTCACGGAGCGAGGTTCGCCCTTGTATGGATACGTGCCGTTATCAGTGGCGTAGCTAGGGTGGGGCGGAGGGGACGGTCCGCCCCGGGTGTCACCCTTTCGGGGGTGACACTCAAGAGGCCCGATCACTAAAGAACGAATCGTTAATTTGTAACTTTACTTACTTTACAATCAAAATACAATTGGATATTATTTTGTGAACACACGAAATCGAGAAAAGTCGAGGTCAAATAGGTATTTCTTGTATTTTTTACGTTAAAAGGAAAAAAGCAGTTGATCTAAGTAACGAAATTCTCAAGAAGCTTGAAATTGATGGTTTAGATTTAGATATTATGAAGTGCCATTCAGAGAGATACGATAATGCAGCTGTTATGAGCGGCGTAGTTACATGGGGGAATACAAGCTATTATTAAAACAAAAAACAAAAAGGCCTTTTTCGTTGGATGTATTGATCATTTAATTAATTTGTGTTGCCAGACCTCTTTTGCACAAAATTCATCTTGTGTAACATTTTTCGGAACCGTAGAGGCAATTTTTAATTTTTCTCTGCTTCCACTAGCTCCTGGGAAGTGCTTATTAAGCAGAACATTTTGATTGTGCTGTTTCAAATGAGGAATTATGTCATCATTTCTTTTGGAATTATGTACTAAGAGAAATAAATTTTTGTCAGATTGAATTACAAAGTAAAGGCATAACCTTTGATCAATCAGCGACCAGAATAATAGGGACACTTCGTCTTTATACTGAAGAAAAACGTGGTCATAATTTAGATGAAGCAATAGATTTTGCCACGAAAAAATATTAGGACGACGAAATTCCCATCGAAAAATGAATTCGATGTAAACAGGCTATGGATGGTGAGTTAGCTACCGATACAGGACTCACATTTCGAGCGGAACTGCAAAAGGATATGCTAGAATGTTTTGACCTATTCAATGTTGAACTCGAAACCAGATCAATGTCCATTCATAGATTTTGATCTTGTGTCTTGCTTTGCTTTTCACGAACAGTGAACAGTTGAAATTAGCTGTTTCAACATTTTGTGACTTTTAGGTATTATAAAGAGGTATCAGAAGCAGACCTCCTGCTAGAAATACCAAGGTTCGGAAGACAAGCGGCCACTATTACAGCCTCTAAATGGTTAGCTGTAGACTTTATAAAATTCTTGTGGAATGGGATTTCATGGAATCCCTCTCAAACTTAATGGTCGCATTAAAATTGTTTATGACCATTTGGGTACCGGTTGCTTCACGTGAGAGAAATTTTAGTAAGCTAAAATTAATCAAGAATTACTTGCGAGCAACAGTGGCGCAAACAAGGCTAAATATCCTCGGTTTATAACTATCGAACATGAAGCAACACAAAACATAAATATAGAAAATGTGATTTCAGATTTTGTCGCTACTAAAGCTAGAAAAATGTTTTTTTAATCATTCTATTATATTCAGTATACATATAGTTAGTTATGCATAGTATGTATAGTTATAGGTATAGGTACTATTTACTACAATTTCATTAACAATAATTTTTAATTTTTTCATTATTCAAAATATACGTTTAACGGATTTTCGGCGATTTTAACAATCTTTATTTTTAGTATTTGGGGTGACACCATTCATTACCGCCCCGGGTGTCACCCATGCTAGCTACGCCACTGGCCGTTATGCAACGAGCATTTAACCCAAACGCCTACGGGTACTATATATGTGGCCAACAAATTGCGTACATATCAGAGTCATTATTCTCTTTGCCTTATCCCTATGCGGGGTTGGCTTCCCTAATTCCATTTTTTTCACACAATTCTATCTTGGGTCATATCAATATTAATCCCTTTTACCAACATGTCCTGCCTAATTGTCTCCCTCCAGGTCTTCTTTGGTCTTCCTCTCCTATTCCTTGAAGGAATCTGCACTTCAGCAATTCTTCGTATTGGGTGATTAACATCTCGACATTGAACATGACCAAACCATCAACCTATACTCTTTCATTTTGACATCAATTGGTGCCACACCTAGACTTCTCATAGTACACTCATTTTTAATTATATCCTTTTTCGTCACTCCACTGATCCATCTAAGCATTCTCATTTCCGCCACATGCACCCTTTGTTCCTCTTTTTTTTTTTTCACTGCCCAACATTCATTTCTATACATCATAGCCGGTCTTATGGCTGTTCTGTAGAATTTTCCCTTCAACTTCATTGGAATATTTCTGCCACACAACACACCACTCGCTTCCTTCCACTTCATCCATCCAGCCCTAATCCTACTGCATGCATATCCATATATTTCTCTATAACTCTGTAATACCAATCTTAGGTAATTAAAACTGTTGCTTTTCACAATCATTTCACCATCTAAGGAGAAATTTTATTTGTAGTAACTCCATCTTTAAATGAACATTCTAAATACTCTGTTTTTGTCCTAATAAGCTTTAAACATTTTTCCTCCAGAGCTTGTCTCCACTGTTCTAGTTTTTGTTCTAAGTCTCTTTCACTATTTCCTATTACGTACCTACACCTCAGAGTCTAGTTACCATATTGTTAGGTAAAATTTCGCAGAGTGATTCTAGGCGAAGTAATAAAGCATTAAAATGGGCCTTACCTCCGAAAAAAAAACGACAAGACGAATTACTCTTTACCGGATACTCTTTACCTCGTTTTTTGGAGTTCTCGGCAAATTTATTAAAAAATTAGTCAAAATTCATTACTCGGGGGGTTTTTGGGGTCTCTGATGACGAATATGACATCGGAAATGATCTTCCGAGTACTTGGTGCCCAGGGTACCTACTCTTTACCTCCTCTTCTGGAGGTTTCGCCAAATTCATTAAAAAATGAGTGAAAAATTAATAGTCACGAGATAAACAGTAGGTACCTTGGACACCAGGTACTCCGGAGATTATTTTCGATGAAATATTTGTCGTTAGAGACCCCAAAAACCCCCCGAGTAACGAATTTGACTAATTTTTTAATGAATTTGTCGAAAACTCCACAAGACGAAGTAAACGATAGGTACGCCGGGGCACCAGGTACTCTGGATATCACTTTCGATGTGATATTCGTCATTCGCGACCCAAAAACTCCCAAGTAATGATTTTTGACTAATTTTTTAATGAATTTGCTGAAAACTCCACAAGACTGGGTAAACAATAGGTACCCTGGGTACCAGGTACTCGGGAGATAACTTTCGACGTCATATTCGTTTTCAGCGGTGTGGTGGTTAGTTCTTCTAAGACGACAGACTCAGTAAAACACAGGTTAAAACAAAATAAATCTATTCAGTCTAATTATTTACAAAATAAATAAAAAAAATGTATCTCATTTTATTCGTCGCAGCGAAGTCCTCCTCCGGGTATACGTCTGGAAAAGAAGAACAAAATTAACAATGATATTCAAATATATACGTTTATCGGGGGCCCGCTCACTACGCGTGCCTCCGTTTACTTATGAGCCGCAAATCACGTCACTACGGTGCACCTTGCGGCTCGAGTTGGCCTGCCTAAGTTTGCGACTCACGTCAGTACGGTGCACTTCACAGATCACCTACCTCCTCTAGATGTTTCACGATAACGCTTTGGTTAAATATGAAAAACAGCGCTCCATGCCGCTTGTATCGGAACTAATGCAAGCGGGAATTTCAAAATGTAATTTTGGTGGGAAGAAAATGTTAAGTTAAAATATTTGTATAGTTGAAAAAAAAAATAATTTGGTTTTAAAATATGCAAATTATTTTTAATTTCAAATATACAAAATACCTTTGGGAAAAAATAAGACATGACAACGTATTTTTATTTATTTATTTAATACCAGCAAAACCACTTTGTATATACTTTTTTACAAATCGTATCTTTACAAATGAAATTATTAATAGTTATCTTCCAAATACTTCTACAAAAGGGTATCTCAAATTATTGAAACATGTGTGCATCTCTACTTGTTGAAGGACTTTCAACTAAAACAAAAAATTAATATAATTGATTTGATAATAACCATATTCATTTCACGTAAAATAATTTGTATTAATTATATATTTTCTGTAGGGGTTACTTACTTGGTGTTACATTCGTTTGCTTCCCTACACCACTAACTGTGTTAGTGTTACTTGTCCTCTAATAACAAATACTTGTTGAACTCACCATGCAAATGTAAGCTAGGAATTTGAAAACATTTTTTCCACCTACCTCTACCGAAAGTATACTTTTCCGGACCTGATTGTAGGGAGCAAAGTTGTACTTTTCCTCCCTAGGGAGGAAAATATTTTTCCTCCCTAGGGAGGAAAAGTAAAAGTGACGTCATTCATGAAATATAACTTATTGACGCCCTGTACAATATCTATTTTCTATTACGTAAGTATCTATACATTTAACGTTTATTTATAAAACAGAATTATTTTGCAGAATGGTAAAAAACAGTAAATTGTTATTTTGATTTAACAATGTTTACATTAATAATTTGACTTATATTTGACAGTTGACAGTTATATTGTACCTACTTGCTAGTTTTAGTTCTAATAAATTTTGTTGGTTAGTTACATAAATAAATTAAGTAAAAATAAAAAAATGACTTGTTATTTGAGGAAGGTGGAAAAACCATATGTATAACATGGGAGTAAAGTGCCTTTTCCTCCCTTGAATGATTACTGCCCTCCGCTACGCGTCGGGCAGTAAACTTCATTCTCGGGAGGAAAAGTAGCACTTTCCTCCCTTGTTATACAAATAGCTATTACTGACATAAAGATAAAAGATAAAGAAAGGCATACTGACAATGATGACAATTGACAAATTATAATGACACTCAGACTCAATGATATAGAAGAAATCTTCACTCCAGGTGTATGGCGACATCTCAAAAAACGTATCATTACTAAAAATGACATTTAGTTTAGTATGACCTTGAGATACCTGCGTGAAACATCTAAAGAGAGTTAAGTGATCTGTGGTGCACTTCGCTATTCAGGTCGGCCTGCCTAGCTCACCTCGCTTGGCTGGTATTTGGAGCCCAGAACTGTCGTTTCAGGACCGTCCGATCTCTGCTTGCAGCTCTCTTAAATATCCTTCTCCCGATAGCAATATAGGGCTATGTTGATTTAACGTAGCGAGATTGTTATTGTATATGAATATACTGTTTATCGTATTATTTTAATGTTGCTATTATGATCGGATAACTGTAATAAAGTTTAATATTTTTTTTCCTTTGCAGAAGAGGGCATTATACCGGGTGTCCACTTATAGCTGTATAACTTATAACTTCAAAACGGCTTAAGATAGAAAAATGCGGTTTTCGCTGAAATGTTTTTTTTTAGTAAAATTTTTGTCTGAATGTATTGAATTTTTTATATCGCTTTCAAATACGAAAAGAAAACTGGCGGATTTTTGAAAAAACGTTGTTGACTTTTTTTTAATGGAACACCCAGTATATTTTTTGTAAATTGAAAGAAAGGTCATTCACCTATCCAGCGATATAAAGTTTTTCAAAATCGGTTGTCAAATCACAGAGTAATTAATTTTTAAAATGAGAAGTGTAACGTGGATATCACATACCTAAATAACATAACTAAGCAAATTGATATTATGTTATGTGATTTCCACATTGCATCTCTCATTTTAAAAATTATTAGCTCAGTCATTTGACAACCGATTTTAAAAAGTTTTATATCGCTGGATAGGTAAATGACCGTTTTTTCAAGCTATAAAAAAATATACTGGGTGTTTGATTAAAAAAAGTCAACGTTTTTTTTTCAAAAATCCGCCATTTTTTATTTAAAAACGACATAAAAAATTGTCATTTACCTAAAAACTTACCGAAAAAACGGTCATTTACCTATCCAACGATATAAAAAATTTTAAAATCGGTTGTCAAATGACTGAGCAATTAATTTTTAAAATGAGAGATGCAATGTGGAAATCACATAATATCAATTTCCTTAGTTATGTTATTTAGGTATGTGACATCCACGTTGCACCCCTCATTTTAAAAATAATTACTCAGTGATTTGACAACCGATTTTGAAAAACTTTATATCGCTGGATAGACGAATGACCTTTCTTTCAATTTACAAAAAAACATGCTGGGTGTTCTATTAAAAAAAAGTCAACAACGTTTTTTTTAAAAAATCCGCCATTTTTCTTTTTGTATTTGAAAGCGATATAAAAAATTCAATCCATTCAGACATAACTTTTACTAAAATAAAACATTTCAGCGAAAACCGCATATTTCTATCTTGAGTCGTTTAGAAGTTATAGGCAGTTAAAATGGTGAAAAATATAAGTGGACACCCGGTATTTTATTTTGTTTGTTTTAAACTGTAAATAATAATTATATATTAATTAAAATAAAGTAAATATATTAAAGATAATTATTATGTTTAATATATTTACTTTATTTTTAACTTGTGTTTTACTGAGTCTGTCGTCTTGAAAGAACTACCCGTTACAATGGCGCCCGAGCAAAAATTAGAATATACGCAAGTAAACGTCGTTACTCAACACCCGAAGAATACCAAAAATGCCGACAGAGATAAAGACACAGACTCAGTAACCGGTCCACGTCGTGTGGATATATATATATAGAACCCGTTCAAAGATAATTAAACTTTTTTTGTTTTCAGAATCTTAAGAAACCAAAAATAAACCAAACCGAGAATGATCCGAAAATAAACGTCGCCGATGCGACGTGCAGGAAGGATGCGACCATCTGCTGTAGAAAAGCCTTGGCACACTGTCCCAATGGAGTTGATGGGATCACGCCCAAGATCTACAGAAGGAAGCACCTTCTAGCCAGTCATCCGAGACCAATTTACGAATCACCGAAAACGACGACACTGTTGATGGAACCGTCGAAGATGAAACCAGCAAGAAAAATGTGACCATTTGCTGTAGAAAAACCTTGACAAACTGTCCCAGTGGATTTGAGGGGACCACGACCAAGATTTACAGAAAGAAAAATCTTCTTGACAATCATCCTAGACCAGTTTTCGAAAAGAAAACTGACAGAAAGTACATGCCTTAAGAGTAAACCGTCGCAGATGCAGCCAACAGGAAGAATGTGACCATTTGCTGTAGAAAAGCCTTGGCTTCTCATTGTAACGGGTAGTCTCAGTACAGACTCAGTATAACACAAGTTAAAAATAAATAAATATATTAAATATAATTATATACAGTTTAAAACAAATAAAATAAAATATAATTCCGTCTTCTGCAAAGGAAAAACAATATTAAACTTTATTACAAACTATTATTACAAAATTGTAATAATTACAGAGGCATTAGTGTGACCAGCTCAGTTGGAAGACTGTACGGACGAATAATAAAGAAACGGATAGAAAAGGAGTGGCACGATTCCGAAGAACAAAGTGTATTTAGGGCAGGTAGATCATGCACAGATAACATTTTCTGCATAAGGCAATTACTAGAAAATCGTTCTGCTAGAAATCTAGAAACTCACATGGTATTTGTAGACTTAAAAAAAAGCATACGATACCGTTCCCAGAGAAAAAATGTTTGAGGTATTACAACAAACCACTTTAAATAGAAAATACATCCAAACAATAAAATATCTCTATGCTAATGTAACAACAGCAATTAAAATTGGAACGAAACTTTCAAATACCTTTGAAACTTCGAAAGGTCTTTTGCAGGGATGCTGTCTGTCGCCCACTTTATTTAAAATTTACCTTACACATGTGTTAAAATATTGGACTAGGAAATGCCAAACAATGGGAATACCAGTAGGAGATTCTTATTTGTATACGTTGCTATTTGCTGACGACCAAGTTGTGATTGCTGCTGATAAAGATGACGCCAGTTACATGATTAGAAAATTGAAAGAGGAGTACCGAAAATGGGGCTTGGAAATGAGCATGGAGAAAACTGAATAGCTTGTAGTCGGAGGTGATACTGAAGACTTAGAATTAGAAGGGGAATACATAAAAGGATGTGATGAATTTAAATATCTAGGTTCTATTTTTGACAAACACTCCACATGCGATCAAGATATAGAATATCGAATAAGTCAAGGAAGAAAAGCTATAAAACAGCTGAATGGCATTTGGTGGAGTACAGGATTGCAAAATCAGACAAAGAAAAAAATCTACCAAACTATCGTGGAAGGAATTGTCCTGTACAACTCGGTGTACAAGTGTGGGAAGTAAAAGACCGACAAAATAAACGCTTTAGAAATGGACGCGCTTAGAAGAAGCTGCAGAATATCTAAACTGCAGCATATCCCAAACGAAGAAATAAAAGAAAGAATGGAAGTAGAAAATGATATTATAGACAGAATAGAACAAAAAAGATTGATATGGTACGAGCACGTCCAGAGAATGGGACCAACAAGATGGCCCAAGAAAATGATCCAATATGCACCACTCGAGAGAAGAAAAAGAGGCAGACCGAAGAGAACATGGTTACAAGATGTAAAGAAAGCAATGAACCGTAGACAACTCAACGAGGAAGATATTCGTGACCGAAAAGCATGGCGAATAGGATGCGGGAAACGGCGAATGCTGTAAAACACCCGATATATATATAAACTTTATTACAGTTTTCCGATCATAATAGCCACAAGCCACATTAAAATAATACGATAAACAGTATATTTATATACAAAAACAATCTCGCTACGTTAAATCAACATAGCCCTATATTCCGATCCGGAGATCATTCTCGCTACTACCGCCTACTGCGATAACGATCATGGCAAGACCCACGTCACTACTGTGGCGTCCACCTAGGCATAGTCCCACCTAACATACGGTACATCTTTTGCCAAGCCAGCTAATGCTACTTCAATACGCTAGCAGCAGCTGTTGAGACATGGTTAGTTCAATTCGCTAGCCACGACTGATTTTATCATTCTCCTGGCTCGCCTTAAATATGCTCTTGCTGCCACTACTCCTTCGATGTCTCCCAGCGGCTCTATGCGCCAACATGGATGCTCCTCCGGTCGTCTCTGGTAAAACAGCTCATCGCTTGTCGTGGCATCAGATCGTCACAGCGGCCCAAAAACCCCCCGATAACAAAATTGGACTCATTTCCGCGGATAATTGACGAGTGTTGAATTTTTTTATTTTCTGTTTGAGATGCACTTTAAAAATGCATTTTTTGTATGCAGTTTTTTAATATTATATCATGGCTCGGGGTCACAAAGTTTCCTGGCGCATTCACTAATCGAATGCAAAAAGAATTATTAAGATCCGTCTTGTCGTTTTTTTTTTCGGAGGTTCAGTGCTTTACTGCTTCGACAATTCAGCCTATTTGTAGTTCAAGGTTACCTCTTCTTGAATGAACAACTCAGATTTAGTTTTATAGGTACGTATTTTCCAGTGTAGTGTAATAAATGAATTTTGAATTTACGGTTGGTTTTGTTTGTGCCAAAATATGGACATTCGTTTCGTGTAAGTGTTTTATTTATTACTTTTTGCACTCGTTCTCGTTTTTGTTTTCAGAAGATTTTCTTAAAATAACTTATAGCGGCTTTCATAATATTTCATCTTTTCAACCTGATTTGGTTCCTACATTGTATGATTTTCCAGAGTCTGATTACTCAAAGTATACTGGTTCAAGCCCTTCAGAACTTTTTGGATTACATGAACTAGATCTGTTAAAAGGATTTCAAGACAGGATAAACAAACATTGATGTTTCGACGTCAAAAATATTGTTCCATAATACAATAATAATATGGTTGGCACTGATTTGATGGATAGTGATGTATCTTGCTATTGTATTGAAATCCGTTCCAAAAAAATAGTATTGGCATACCTATTTTTACATACCTAGTGGACGCGAACATTCAAAATGCATGGAACTCGTGTAAAAAATTTGGTCGTAACATTAGCCAATTGTAATTTATACGGGCTATTGTCCAAATAATGTATTTAATACGATATAAAATCCCACTGAAAGCACCGGGAAGAGTGTCCGCAGCAGCAAGAACTGACTCGAATTGGAGATATGCGGTACGAGGGATTAAATCATTTTGTGGTTTCTGTATTAGAAAGAAAAAAGAAGAAGATGCGCACGGATTGGATTTTTAAGCCGAGGGAGAACAATGTGCTGCGAAGATGATGCGGTCCTTTGTACTGACTGTTTTCGCAATTTTCATACCAAGTAATTCTTAACGAACATCTATCGGGTTCACACCTAGTGGTCCCATATGGGAATAGCTATTTGTATAACAAGGGAGGAAAGTGGTACTTTTTCTCCTGCGAATGAAGTTTACTGCCCGACGCGTAGCGGAGGGCAGTAATCATTCAAGGGAGGAAAAGGCACTTTACTCCCATGTTATACATATGGTTTTTCCACCTACCTCACATAAAAAGTCATTTTATCATTTTTACTTAATTTACTTATGTAACTAACTAACAAAATTTATTAGAAGTAAAACTAACAAGTAGGTACAATATAACTGTCAGCTGTCAAATATAAGTCAAATTATTAATGTAAACATTGTTAAATCAAAATAACAATTTACTGTTCTTTACCATTCTGCAAAATACAGGGTGTGTTTAAATAAACGTTAGAATGTATAGATACTTACGTAATAGAAAATAGATATTATACTGGGCGTCAATAAGTTATATTTCATGAATGAAATACCATGACGTCACTTTTACTTTTCCTCCCTAGGGAGGAAAAGTACCACTTTGCTCCCTACAATCAGGTGCGGAAAAGTATACGTTCGGTAGAGGTAGGTGGAAATAGATACTTTCTCAATTATTATTCCATTTACGTTTCATATTACGTTTTGTACAGAATACTGTTACATTTAAAGATTTTTAATAAATTTTGTAGAAACCAAAAAAAATTATCGGCGTTAATGGTTTAATGATGGTCATTTTAATGCGAGTAAGACGGATACGAAACGAGCGGCATAGCGGCGAGTTCCGTATAGAATACGAGCATCATAATAATAACTATATGTTGTATACATGATTTTTTCTATGATCATTCATAACAAAAACATACACTTAAATTTATGTATTTTATAATACAAACAAATTAAGTAGTTATATGATTAAATTCATTATTCTATTGACACATTTATATTTTAAATATTACAATTATTAAAATGAATTTGAGGTTCAATTTTCAATATTTCTATGCATTTCGATTGACATTACCTACTCAATGCGCATGTGTAACAGCCAGACAGAACGTCATCTCGCGATTCTATTGGTTAAAAATCTGCATCGTAATGAAAATCTGTATTAAAATGAAGCTTATTCTGAGACAGGTATTGAAATCATAATTGATATGTTTAGTATGAGAATAGAAGAAAGTCACTTTGCCAGTATTCCTATAATCTAGTACAGTTTTAAGTGATATAATATATTATATTAGATCACTTAAATCTACTACTATTATAATATTATAATACACGATCAAGTGATACATACTATTTTTTACAAATTTATGAGTGGCTTTATGGTATTACTCTTACATTAGGCTTGAAAGAAAGAATGTGCACTACTAGAAACTAACAAAAATATAGACAGTATAACTTGAATAACTTAAATTGTATTAGGATTACCAATTTATAAGAGAGAAAATAGATTGAACAAAAATTTTAAAGAATACACAAGCTGCGACACGAATAAATAACGAACAAGAAGTTTATAGAGAACACTAATGAAGTTAAAAACTACAAATCCAGAAACAAAGAAAAATTAAAAAAGACCATGCAAAATTTGTGAGGAAAAGATAATAGTAGGTAACCGCTACACCCAGAGAACATACTCTGGTACAAATCAGAAAAAAATTAAAACATACCTACGAAATCAATTTTAGTTTGAAATAAACACAAAAATCCAAAAAAGGTGAATTTCCCACCATTAATCAAAATTGGCGTAATTGTCAATGACAAATTAAATATTACAGAAATTTATAATCCTGAACTCCAAATTAATGCTAGCAAAAACCAAAAACAGGATTAATAAAGTAGTACAATATAATCGAGTAGTAGAAACACTAATGGCTTAGTAACAATATAGCCAAAATATTAGATAAAAAAAATATAGATATAGTTGGTTCGCTAAACTCAGACACAAGTGGCTAGTGATTCTAGTAGGTAAGTTTTTTGGCAAAATTGGCAAAATTGCTAACTATTTAGTAAATATTAACTATTCAGTAATTATTTTTTGGACAATTTTACGAAATTGGCAAAATTACTTGCTAAAATAACTACCCAGTTGTGTCTAAGTTTAGCAACCAGACTTTATATTTATATTAAAAAGTAAAAAATTTGATAATGATCTCATAGTAGGATTAGATACACTAAAAACAATTAAATTGTCCCAAGGTGGGAATTTCAATATACAAAAATTAAAAGATATTGATGATCTGAGGAATCGAATAATAACCGGCTATGAGCCAATAAGAAGTACACCAGGAGTATTTGCGCGAGTACTAGAACCAAACCAATGAGGCTAACAGGGCCCTTACACTTACACGGTCATTAATCATTAATAATTATATGAATTTATTAGAATGACTCGTGTAAGGTCGACACAATCTAAACAATGTGTTTTGGGAAAGGCCAGATGGGAGAAGGTCTGTAGGACGGCCTAGAAAAAGGTGGAAAGATGCAGTTAGAGAAGATGACAATGGGAAATAGTGAACCGACACACATGGAAGGCAATATTAAACGCGCTAAAAACTCACAAAGAGTTGTAACGTGATTGATGATGATGTGTAAGGTTGACAAAGTTGTAATGACGAAAAATAATGATAAGGTACGTATACACTATGTTCGCGAACCTCTTGCGCTCCGCGCTCCCTGCAACTGCTCCAATCGATATGCAATGTGCTCCTCTACATATAAATCGCCACAGATTAAATCCGCTGAGGCGGAGCACGCACCGTTACATGTTCCGGGAGCGCGAACATATGTGTGGGAGCTTTTGCACGAGCGCGAACATAGTGGATACCTATACGAATACGGATTTTCTGATTTCGACGTATCATTACTGTAAATGGGAGGGGATACTACTGTCATTAGTCATTACTAATGAGAGTTTATTGGTGTACGGTGTGGTAAATCATTACTCAGTCTCAGTCTATATCTTGAGTGTGCGAAATTGACATGTCGATTCCGGAAAGGAATTCTGTTGAAATTAGTGACGGTGTTTTGCAATATTTTATTGCAACCTATGAAGAGTTACCAATATTATGGAACCCTACATATCCCAATTATAAAAATGAAGTTAAAAGGAATGCCGTATTCACGAAGCTGCTGTCGACTTACAAAAATTGTAAGCCTGAAGTGACAATTATGTGACGTCAGGCGTAAAATTAATACACCGAGGTGTAGAGTTGGTGCAAAACCTCGTGAACCTTGAAAATGCGTATGTATAAACGAAATAAAATGAAGCCTAAAAACATACGACTATTTTATTTGCTGCGAATTGTGCGACAGGGTCTCATCTGCACCCTGATATGTTCAGTAATATCGGATTCAATCGTCTCGTTCGTATATTGACGTCACCAAATGAATGAATTAGTTTCACGAGATTTTGTAACAGCTATAATTATAGAAACGAACTAAAAAAGTACAGGATTGGAAAAGATAGTGCAAGGTAATACCTTAATATAACTGCTAGTCTTTCCTTAACTGGCAAACAGTGTCTCATGTTTGTATCCTTTTGGAGTAAAAAAGATGTAACTAATCTAATTTAATCAATTTATCGTTATTCGCATGGAAATAGTTTTTGTAGTCCTCTGGCACAGTGTCTCTGATTTCATTTAATAACAAAACTGCATGAATTGTTACGGTTTTCAAAGTTTATTTAATTAATTTAATTTAAACTTAAACACAATATATTTATTCATCGATAGTTATGAAATAACTTCACAATATTGCTCATTTTACGTATCCATATTTTTGAATGGAAAGGTTTCAAGCGAGAGAATTCAGTCGAGCAGTGTATTCGTGGTGAGTCGAGAGGTATATATTTATTTACTTTGATGATGAACTGCATGAATTGTTATGGTTATCAAAGTAATATAAACCTAAACACAATTATGTTTATTCATTTAGTTATAAAATTGTTTAACTGTATTGCTCATTTTAACTATCCATATTTTTTAAGGGAAAGCGTTTCATATTATAAAATAATAAAATGCTCGCTATTCTAAACATTAATATTATACTCTAGGGAAATAATGCAAAAATAAACCATGTTCGGGACACTTGACCAGCCAGGTTGCAAATGGGTTTTTTGGTACTATATAGGGTGAGGCAGATAACTGGCCTATTAGAAATATCTCGAGAACTAAAGGCAACAAAATCATGAAAATTGTAATGAAGGGTTTTTGAAGGATGATCTATTCAATGAAAATATTTTCATCTATTTGCAACTTCCGGTTATACCGGAAGTTGCTTATAACTTCGTTTTTTAAATTGGACACCCTGTATATTTTTACATTTTTGGATTCTCTTCGATGTCTTCTTTCTTAAAATATGAGGTTTTGTAATATTATACAGGGTATTTTAAAAGATAATTACGTTTTTTTATTAATTTCGTAGCAATATTCACACCCTGTAGAATTGTAGTAGTTTGACATCTAAAACTCTACTTACGTTCAAATGATTTTTAATATACTCTACTATTGTTAAGAATCATTAGTATAGCTAAATTTTTAATTTTAGTATACAGGGTTGGTCGAAACTCGGAATGAGTATTTTCTGAGTTTTCTTAAATAGAACACCCTGTATTTTTATATTGTAATGAATTGATATTTTATGGTACTTTTTTATTTCTTAAGCATTCCCTATACCTAACTGCTTTAATTTTTGAGTTATTGGTGATTCAAGCTAAACATTAATTGCAACAGAAAATACGTAAAATTTTATTAGGTTGGCCGTGAAAATACTCAATCTCAAATAATTTTTCAGAAATAAATACATATTAATCCAGACTGGTCCTTAAAATTACCAATAATGGTTTAGCTATCAAAATACCTACGTAGTTAAGATTGTTGGTGCGATTAACAATTAAGCACAAATTAAAGCAGTTAGGTATAGGGAATGTTTAAGAAATAAAAAAGTACCATAAAATATGATTTCATTACAATACTAAAATACAGGGTGTTCCATTTAAGGAAACTCAGAAAATACTCATTCCGGGTTTCGACCAACCTTGTATACTAAAATTAAAAATTTAGCTATACTAATGATTCTTAACAATAGTAGAGTATATTAAAAATTATTTGAACGTAAGTAGAGTTTTAGATGTCAAACTACTCCAATTCTACAGGGTGTTAATTTTGCTACGAAATTAATAAAAAAACTTATTTATCTTTTAAAATACCCTGTATAATATTACAAACTCTCATATTTTAAGAAAGAAGACATCGAATAGAATCCAAAAATGTAAAAATATACAGGGTGTCCTATTTAAAAAAACGAAGTTATAAGCAACTTCCGGTATAACCGGAAGTTGCAAAGAGATGAAAATATTTTCATTTAATAGATCATCCTTCAAAACCCCTTTATTCCAATTTTCATGATTCTGTTGCCTTTAGTTCTCGAGATATTTCTAATAGGCCCTTTATTTGCCTCACCCTGTATACCTAATACATTATAAATACAAAAATACCCGTCACAGTTCGGACGAAAATTTTAGTTAATAACAAATAAGGGTTAAAAATGGCAGTTTTTTCGTTTAAATCGCTACAGGTAAAAATAGGGTAATTAAGTATCTTATTTATAGTATTCATCTTTTAACCTTCCGATGACCAACCTTTTTTTGTTACACGGATGACCAAGGGGGAAAAATGACCCCAGGTCAAAAATGTCAAAAATGACAATTAACAAAAAAATAAGGTTTTTTTTTAATTTTTAATTTTTTTTTTGGCGTGGACTTTATGTCATTTAGCCAGTCACAACATGACTATTAGTGTCATGTGTAGAGTGTATGTTGAGTAAGTGTCTTGTTACTTTGCAAAGTCGACGTCATTAGCGTAAAACTACTTGTAATTACACATAATAGACGCTATTTTACTAAACATCAACTTCAGAATATATTTTTTATTCGTAAAATATAGGGAATTTTTTTTATTTCAAAATATGAGGATATCTATAAAGATATTAAAGTCAAATAAAAAAATAATGAGTTAAAAGTTAAAAATACTTTTGAATTTATTAACCTTTAACTACCCGCGCATCAAGTTATAACATAACTACACGCGTGGCGTACTTTGTACGCCACAAGAAAATACACTTAAAAACAGCGGATTTGTTTAATTTTTTTTGAAAAAATACACTTAGTTGTTTGTTATAAACCTTATTCGGCATCAGTGAATACTTGGAGTTCTTTTTTAGTAAGCCAATTGGGATTTATAACTGGAATCATGGAATAACTGGATTCCATGATAAATAAAATTATTAATAAAAAATTTTTTTAAATGTGATTTTTTACAGGAGAAAAAGTATTGTTTACAAAGAAAAATATATTTTTTGCCCTAATGACTAAAAAACAATTAAAATATGTACTTATATTACGACTTATAGTAATATAATCCTGGGGTATATTGTCCACCACCGGAAACAACAAATAATAAAATGTAAATTACGATCTTTCCAGAACGCCGATTATAACGAAACTAAAGCCAATTATTGTAAAGCACATTCCAGTGATAGGTTAGAGAGATAAGCAACGTCAAAAATTAAATTTTTAAATATATTTCCAGTAGAATTCTTATATCTGGCGTACAAAGTACGCCAGCGCGTGTAGTTAAAGGTTAAAGAAAAACATACGCTGGGGTCACAATTTCCCCCGCTTGGTCATCCAAAGGATAATAGATGAGCAAAGGTTTAAAATAGCAGTTTTTGAATTTTGGTGTTATCATTGATTTGTTTCTTCGAAAATCGCAAAATAAAACTAAAATTTCGAAAATCAAAAATTTGCTATAGCTTTTGCGAAATTAATCTTAAGACTTTTATTTTGCTTGAAAAGTATAGCCAAATAGTTCATATAATACATAAAAAAATTCAAGACGATTCGTCAATTAGTTAAAATTTTATTCAATTTGTTTATCCCACAGAGCTTTTTTTGCAATGTTATTGCTCAGACAATGATAATGATAGAGCGAGTCTGCCGGTACCACATAAAAGGACCTATATTTACTATGTTCTATATTTACCTATATTTTTATTATTTTTAATAAAAATCAACAACCATTGCAAAAACATTCGCCTAGATCAATTAAGAACAAAGCTAGCCAGTTTTTTTATTTAAATCACAGCTATTTTGTTTATAACAATTATGCAACCTAACTAGCGCCATTTTGAAGGTATATAGTTTATGGGTAGTCAAGATATATGGTTTATGTGTAAAAGAGTGTGTAAACTTTGAACTTCAACAGAGCGGTTAATAAAGCTTTAAAAATGACGTCTTAACGAAATCGGTTCGGAGTCGGTGGAGGGGAATTATTAGAATCCGTGCACCCAATATATGAAATTGATTCTTAAAACATATGCTGTGATTATTATCTCCGGAGCTTGTTGATGGATTTTGATCATTATTTTTTTAATTTGTATGTGTTGGTAGTCTTGTAGAGTACGTTATGTATACGACATGTTCCCACCTAACAGTACAAAATGTTAGTGGGAGCCCCCTTCTCACTCAGGGATATGACAAGTTGATTACGACCAATTCTCAGACCTATCAAATATACATATTATATTAATTTATAAAACTCGGTCAAGCAGTCTCGAAGGAGTATGGCGACTAACACTATGACAGGAGAATTGTATCGATGTAAATATATAGATGGCTATTAAAAAATTGGGGTTGGTGATAAAATAGTGAAAATTAAGAGTTGTTTGTATTTTTTAATGCTACATTGTATATAAAATTAAGGTAGATAATTTTTTTAAAAAAATAAAAAAAATGTCAGGGGAGTAACCCCCTTATAACTTATGGGTATGAAAAACAGATTACAACCTATTCTCAGTCCTACAGGATTGACGTGTAAAATTTCATAAAAATCGGTCAAACCGTTTCGGAAGAGTATGATAACTAAAATTGTTCGAGGAGAATTTTACATTTATAGAAGTAGCTGTGAATTAAATAAAAAAAGTGGCTAACTTTGACCGTAATTATAATTATCCTACGCAAATTTTTTTTTAAACAACTCTAGTAAAAATACCAGCTTTCAAATTTTAAAGAATATTTAGTCTACATTCAATATTAACAAAGTTATTCAAAGTATTTATATGCCAAAAATGACTATACTTTACTAAAATATTTTCTGAATTGTAAAAATGACTTTTTATTGATTTTTTTAAATACGTTGAAAATATATGTATTATTCTCTCATGTGGTTTCTACAGAATTGCTGTATCTTTATTACTTTCCGAGCATCGCATTGCAAAAACAAGCTCTGTGGGATAAACAAATTGAACAAAATTTAAACTAATTGATGAATCGTCTTGAAATATTTCGTATATTATATGGACAATTTCACTCTACTTTTGATGCGATATCAAAGTCTTAAGTTTATTTTGGCAAGAGTTTAGCAAATTTTTGATTTTCTAAACTTTAGTTTTATTTTGTAATTTCCGAAGCAACAAATGATCGTGCCAAAATTCTAAAAATGCCATTTTAAACCTTTGCTCGTTTACTAAAAATGAATACAGTCGAACCCGCTTATTAGAGTACCGGTTATAAGAATATCCCGGTTTATGGAATATAAATTCGAGGTCCCGAAACGTTTCATTTACTCCTTAATAAATTTATCCGTTTATAGGAATACGTTTTAATAAAATAATACCGTTTAATCGAATATTATTCAGGTCAATGAATAAATTTTTACCTATAATTTCTTAAAAATTATGTCTGTATTTTATATTTGATGTTTTCTCGCCAAGGCCGTCGAAAGGCTGTAGTGCTGTTTTGTATATTTTGGGTTTGTCAGGTAATAATACTTTATTACTACTGTTCATGAGTACCAATTCAATCGATCGCTGACAAAGGTCGGCGTACCGCGTATTTTACAGTATATTTTTGTCTGCTAATTTCTATACCTACCTACCATATTATTACCACCCACTTGCTTGTTATCAAAGTTTTAGAAACAGTTAATCGGCCATCGTAACCGTTTGTAATGTTCTAGCAAGTTTTATGGAGGGCAAATCCAATGTAAATTTTTCTAATTTTTTAAATTTAGAACAAGTGACTAGTATTTTATGTAACAAAACAAAACAAAACAAGCTTTTTACCCATATTATTTTTCAAGACAAAATAATAAGAAAATATTTACATATCTATATATGTATTGCATAGGTACATTTCGTATTAATTACCTGTATGCATCCACATAATATAATGTAATTTGTGTTTTTTAATAAATAAGTAATATGGTTCATTCAACCAACATACGACTGTTTTGGATTATCGCGACAACGAATATTTCAGTGTGCAGCATAAGAAGTACGAAAGTAAATGGCTCTAATAATTAATTATTCCAATAAACAGCAATGTAATTTGCAATTTATTTTCGATCTTCATATTTTGCACAATAAAATATTCGTGGTCGAAATAATCCAACACAATCGTATATTCGTGGAATAGGGTATAGTCGCATTACTGTATTGTTGACATAAAAAGAACTAAAATCATATACATAGGTACTTATACATATTCGGTACACTTCTTTCGGCTAGCCACCAATGCTTGGTTATTAGAATATCCCGGTTAAAAGAATATTTTTGATCGACACGAAGGCTATTCCAATAAGCGGGTTCGACTGTACTCTAAATAAGATATTGAATTGCCCTATTTTTACTTGTAGCTATTTAAATAAAAAAACTGCCATTTTTGATCCTTATTTTGGTAATAATTAAAATGCTCGTCCGAACTATGACGGGCATTTTTGTATTTATAATGTATTAGGTATATAGTACCCAAAAAACCCATTTTAAACCTGGCTGGTCAAGTGTCCCGACAAATACCTTATTTCTCTGGACTAATATCTTTAATACTTATTATAATAACAAATGTAGTTTGTAATAACTTTTATTTAGGTTATATTTTTTAAAAACCTCTAAATTAAAATTTCTACAAAGTGAACATTAAAAATATTCATTAAAGTTAAAAGCAGGCCAATGCGTAATAATTTTGCAGACCATATAGAATGTTTTAATTAAGTCTCATATTGCTGGCAATGAAATATACCCTAGTATTTATTTACTAAAAGTTTTTATTTATAAAAAGTTTTATATAAGTTGACCGAAGGTACAAAGCAGAAATTACCGTCGTTAAATAAATAAAATGTATCCAGCGGATAGCCCATATTATTTTATATTAAAGTGCGCCATAAATAGTACTCCGTAACTTAAAATGAATGTAACTTCTGCATTACCATGCTTTTTTACATATAAAATTACAACACTAGATCTGATGGTTCTAGATTCTAGAGTATTCAGGGTATAAAATTGGATCAGAAGCTTTCAGGGGATTCATTTAACTTAAGTTAAAACTTTATTTGCTACAGTTATGTAATCTTTAATTTGGTCTCGTTACTATTTATATTTTATTTATATTTGGAACGTGACTATTACACATTATCGTCATTTTAATTTTTATCATACTCGTACCTACTTCTATTTGTTACTTTATCGTACTACTAATGTCGTATAATAAATAAAGTTAAAGGATCGTGCAAAAAAATTCAGATTTCACTTTTTCTCGTCGTTTTGAGTCGCGCTATTTTGAGTAATCCCTGCTAAAAAGCAAAAAAAATATGTCGGAAGTATGATCTACATACATAAGTATGTACGTACTTATGAATGTATTTACGTACGTATGTATTTGTACGTTAGGGTGCTGCGAAAAGAGTCAAATTGATAATTCCGCGTCGCTATAATGCAGAAAAGTTGCGATTGATAACAAAAAATTAATAACCACTTTCAATTTCGTTGCAATACGAAACTACAGCCGCATCATATACTAGTTAAATCAGAGAGTGCCGCAAGCACCCCTACCGGTTTCGAAACTTATTAGTATCTCATCAGGAGGCACATATGCTGCTCTCTCTGACCCAACCAGAACAAACCCCGGCGTGCAGTTAGGAATTGCAACGAACCAAATGGCATGGATGCCCTAGTGGCAACAGCTAGTAAAAGACTAAGCTTTCAATCTAATAGCACATAGTCTTTTGCTAGTCTTTTACTTAGTCTTTTAGTCTTTTGCTAGCAGTTGCCGCTAGGGCATCTATGCCATTTCGTTCGTTGCAATCCGGGACTGCACGTTGGGGTTTGTTTTGGTTGGATCAGGGAGAGCAGCATATGTGTCTCCTGACCTCCTGATGAGAGACTAATAAGTTTCGAAACCGGTAGAGATGCTTGCTGCACTCTCTAATTGAACTGGAATAATGATGCGGCTGTAGTTTCGCGTTGCAACGAAATCGAAAATGGTTAATCATTTTTTGTTTACATGTTTACTCTGATTGGAGTACGAAGGGAACCATTCTCGTTGGAACTTTACAGCGCTGAGCAGATGGGACGTGAATTATAAATGGTAAAATTTCCTCATCTTCCTTAGTCTCAGCAACCGTATGTCTTGCAAATTTTAAAAGTCTCGGATGTGTAACCAGAGAAGGTTCCCATTGTTTTCGATCTGGTAGGATGTAGAGTAAGGTGGTGCGAAAACAGTAAAGTTGATAATTCCGTGTCGCTATAGTGCGGAAAAGTTGCGATTGGTAATTACAAGAAAAACAAAAAAAAAATATTTAAATCGGACTTTATCTTCCAATCCCGCAACAGGCCTAAAGATTATGAACAAAATGAAATTTTACCTTTTTTAAAGAAAAAATTATTTATCCTTCGTGTACGTTTTATTTATCGCTATAGTAAAATTTATTTACAGTTTGCATGGTATAGTAATAAAAAAAAAATAGATTTACGCATTTAACGAATATCTTCCGATCCCGCAAGGTCAATCAAAATCTATGAAAATTTGAAATTTTTGATGATTTTGATAAATTAAAATACATTTAGTTATCTCATTTTTATGTTATATTGAATATATTGTGAAGCTCTTCGCTTGTTTAGATATTGTATTACAATATTTAAACAACCCAGAACTCAAAACGAGGGGGTGGTTTCTTGCAGTTCTAGCTCAACATGCACCCGTTTCTCCAACCAACCAATGAGTGTGTGTTTTTTACATTATTTACATACATAGTATGTACATTTTTTTTTCATCTGTTTGTGTCCAGCACTCAAACACCAACTTTGCATTGTAATTTCTTAGTAGAATCAGGCAGCATGGACCTTGATTTCAGTGTTGTCATGATGCATCCATCTCTTGATTGAGGCCCACATACATTAGCATTAGACGATGCTTCCGTGGCCAACATTAGACACCACTCATCAACTGGCTTGTGGCAGAGATAGTTTTGTACATTCCAGTCTGACATGTCGCCCGATGTAATAAAGGAGTTATATCTTCATTTGAAACTCTTCGAGGAAGTGGTGGAGAAGATAGTTTTACAACATTCCAGTCGCCTGGAGTTTTATGTGATAATCGTTCAAAATCAGTCAATGTCCATTACTCGGGGAGTTCTGGGGGTCTCTGAGCACGAGTTTCATGTCGGCGATGGTCTTCAAGTTACCTGGTGCCCAGGGTAAAACTCCTCGTTTGGAGTTTTATATTATAATTATTCAAAATTGGTCAATAACCATTACTCGGGGGTTTTAGTGGTCGCTGAGCACGAATTTCATCAGGACGATGGTCTTCGAGGTACCTGATGCCGAAGGTGGAACTCGCCGCCTAAAGTTTTATGTTATAATGATTCAAAATCAGTCAATAACCATTACTCGGGGGTTTTGCTGGCCGCTGAGCACGAATTTCATTACGACGATTGTCTCCGAGGTATATGGTTTAATGAAAATGAAAAGTTTATATTCACCGACCCCCAAAACAGCCAATTAATCGTTATTGATTGATTTTGAATGATTATAACTTAAAACTTCAGTCGACGAGTTCCACCGCAGATGGCACCATGTACCTCGCAGACCATCGCCATCATGAAGTTCGTACTCAGTGACCCACAAAACCACCGAGTATTGGTTATCTACTGATTTTGAATGATTCTAACATAAAATTCTAGACGACGAGTTCCACCCTGGGCACCTGGTACCTTGGTGTCCATTGCCGAGATGAAATTTGTGTTCAACGACCTCCAAAACCCTCGAGTATAAAAATTTAACCCATTTCCTTCAGTATTTCCTGTGTTATAAATTTTTCATTTTCCATCTCTTCGAGATGCATTTTGAATGCATTTTTCTAATAGAAATTTTCATCTGCCGGAGATTAATTTAGTTCATAAACTTTCCTGACACTCTCCTGAATCGATTGTAAAAAGTTGCATGACAATTCATCTTACTGCACCGAATTCCTAGATGTAATGCTTCGTTTCCTCGCCTATAGTAAAAATATATTAGTATCAATCATCTGTGCAGTTATAAGTTGTATTATAATTATGTATTGTATAGATGCTATACCTACACAAACGAGAATAAACTTATATTTTATCATTGATAAATCCAGGAGAACAAAATCATTCCTTTGGAATAACTTTAAAAAAATTAAATAAATTAAATAGTTTTGTGTATGTTGTGTAAAAAGGAATTATTGTTTTTCAGAAATAGAACAAAGAAACCCGCAGGCAGACACCTTATGGGAAATGGCTCTCTGTCAAATGCTCTGAAACTTTGGATTCTGATAGTCCTTGGTGTGTAGAACAAAAGACTCAATGGGCGCGTAGCTCCAAAAAATTCAGCTCTGAATTTATAGGTACAGTGAGGTCGTTTGAGTAGGAATAAATTCATTTCCTCGAGAATGGGCGACTCTGGAGATAAATAATTACAAATCAGGTCGACTTTTATTTTTAAATTATAATTTTTTGGCATATATATCATATTAGTGACGTCATCCATCTGGGCGTGATGACGCAATCGATAATTTTTTAAATAAAAATAGGGGTCGTGTGATAGAACATTTGAAAGGTTGTTAAATTCTCTATTCAATAATATAAACATCAACAATATTATTTATACAGGGTGTAGATAAACTTATTTTAATTAAATTAATTGAGACAAACAGAAGAATGTATATAATTTATTTAATTCGAAATACATTTTACTGTTGCCCAAAACCAGGAAAAAATATTTATTTGATAAATAAATATTGTTTTTCGCTTAAATTCAATATTATATCTGCCACCCACCTGCCTATTAGCAGTTTGAACATTTAATTTTAGCGAAAGGGGCTCATTTAAAAGGATATTTAATTCTCTATTCACTATTATAAAAATTAATATAATTATTTATACAGGGTGCCCAAATTTTTTTTTGAATTCAATTAATTGAGACAAAAAGAAGAATTTATATAATTGATTTAATTCGAAATACATTTTACTGCTGTCAGAAAACAGAAAAAATGTTAATTTGAAAAATAAACATTGCTTTTAGTTTAAATTAAATGTTCAAACTGCTAAGAGTGGGTGGCAGCTTTAATATTGAATTTATGCCAAAAACAATATTTATTTATCAAATAAACATTTTTCCTGTTTTCGGACAACAGTAAAATGTATTTCAAATGAAATAAATTATAAACATTCTTCTTTTTGTCTCAATTAATTTAATTCAAAAAGATTTTTGGGCACCCTGTATAAATAATTATGTTAATGTTTATAATATTGAATATAGAACTGAATAACCTTTCAAATGGGCTATCACACGACCCTTATTCTTATTTAAAAAAATCGATTACGCCATCACGCCCAGATGAATGACGGCACTAGTATGATATATATGCCAAAAATTTATAATTTAAAAATAAAAATCGACCTGATTGGTAATTTATCTCCAGAGTCGCCCATTCTCGAGAAAATGAATTTATTCCAACTCAAACGTCCTCACTTTACCTATAACTTCAGAGGCTTATATCTTAAAACCATGATTTTTTGGAGCTACGCGCCCATTGAGACTTTTGTTCTACACATAAAGGACGACCAGAACCCAAAGTTTCAGAGCATTTGACAGAGAACCATTTCCCATAAGGTGTCTGCGGGGTCCTTTGCAAAAACCTTTTTTTTAAGACAATAATACACCAAGTTCAGAATTTTAACCATGATTCATTATTTGTTTTTATAAGTTTTACTATTTTTGATGTTGCATTATTGTCTTTATAAATATTCATATAGGTACATGTATATATACGATATAGTCTAATTTACTACATTATATTACGTTTTATAGGTACCTAATTTCACTACCTTTTGTATTTTGTAATTATTTGGTATTATTTGGACTCGAAATTTTCATTGCGTTAGTTTATTATAAAGGTAAGTCATAAATTAAATCACATATTCTGGGACCAAAAATAGGTATAAATGTGCACTGTAAAGTGTAAAATTTACACTTTTTGAAGTTACCAAATAGGTTTTTGAAAAAATGTATTTTTTCCAATGTATCGAAAACTGTTGGATATTTTATATATTGAAAATGGACATGTGGAGTATCACAAACCTAAGTGCTAGGTAAATAATGCAACGTTGTAAGCTACTGGGTATTGAATATTGATTAAAAAAAAAACAAAATCAGTTTTTGGAATAACCGGTTTTTATGACCGGTTATAACGGCTAAGTTAAACCGTAAGTAAAAAAACGGTTTAACAGAAAACCGGTGTTTTGTCATCAACCGCCATCCCTACTGTATATTACATTAACACTTAAAGATCATTTCGATTATATTATTTTCATGGAATGTTTTATCTTTATTTGGACTATTCGCTATGGATATTGCTATTTGCTCTTTTACTGGCTGATGTAAATCGTTGATAGATATACTCGTATGTACTTTACGTTTAGGAAACAAGTTTTGTTTATCTTCTTACCGTCTGAATATTTTATAAGCGCTCTTTATACAGTCTTTGAAGTTGAATAAGTAATAAAAGATAGTTTTAGATATATCACGCAATGTCCCATAAAACGTGTGTTGTTATTTAACGTAGAGTATAAAACTGTAAAACATGAAATTACATTTATTACCCATAAAATAATATTATGGAATGGTTGTTTATTTCAAAGGACGTTCAGTTAATATTTTTTGTAAAGACGACTCTATATTTCATAAAAATATATTTTATAAAGTCGAAACAAAGAATCTACGAGTAAATTGTTTGAGATGACAGGAAGCCTTTAAAATGTGGATTATATCCGAAAAATACTTAAGTTATTACCACCGACATAACGAAAATGCACCTTAATACGAAACAATGTTTTACTGTTGTTGTTCGGCCCTGCATGGAAATAAGGAATGTTGTTCCTAACACGAGTTCCTTAAAATTGTTATTTTTAAGCGATAAAACAAAGATATAAATTGTGAATTTGTGCCTAATTATAGTCGATAACTGTAAGTGTACAAGATTTAATTAATATCTTTGTAAAAACGATATGAATTTAATATATTGGGAAAGTTTGTCAAATCTATTATAAACAAATTCTCGTTATCAGTGGTTTAACGTTAATTACACCTGTCGTGATACAGACCCATATACCTGTTTTTGCAGGTGGTCAGGGTCGGATCCTTTTTATTGACTAAGAGTGTTTAATAAAATGAATTAACCATCGAAAATAATGTTACCACAATGCAATCCAATATCCAAAATCAACAATATGTCTCACAAACTAACGTCAAAAGTTCAGTTTGCATCAAGAGAACAGGCGATCATTTTTAATGCACTAGCACTAAAAAATACCAAACTCCAAGACTATCTTATCCCCTTGGGAAATATAATTCAACCCAAGAATATTATATTCTGCTCTAGACTGTCTAACAATCGCATCTGTATGTACCTATCTAGCAAACAACTGGTAGCAGATTTCATGACCAACAGTGGATACATTGAAATTCAAAGTGAAATTGTTTGAGCTAGGAAATTAGTAACACCAGCAGAGAGGATTGTTCTCTCCAAAATCTGCCCCACCATACCCCATGAAATTCTAATCAACGAATTACAAAATATTGGTTTACTAGCGGCTTCACTGATGACATTCATTAAAATTAGTGCCAGCTTATCTCAATATAAGCATATTCTCAGCTTTAGGGTACAAATATATATCAGTCCCCATAATTTCAGGAATCATTTCTACTTGGATTTAATAATACGTCCTATAGGATTTTTATATCACAAAATGGTTTGGTCTGCTACAACTACAAGAAGCTTGGCCACAAAGGGTCTCAGTATTCCGAATCAACACTTCTAGAAGATCAACATTCAAGTAATGAAAAATCTTTACCCAGCCTAGATAATGCAGTTTTACAACAAACACATACACTATTAGAAGAAATGTTAATCCCCCACGTTTCCAGCAATGCAGATTCCCAACATGTACATCAACTATTAGAAGAACCAATGTTAGCATCCTACGATTCAAACACAATAACCATAATAACAAACATTGCTCAAGAATTTAACTCTCGTAAGCACACCGTTCATGAAACTTCATCTGAAATCGAGTATTCTTGATTCAATTCAGTCTACAGTGGAACCTCGATTATCCGTCTCTCCATTAACCGTCACTTCTGTTAACCGTCAGGGTCCATACATAAGTTTTATTGCCTACATAAACAAAAATTGACTCATCAATTCAATTTGTTTGAGCATTGCGATAAGCCAAACGAATGGTTTAATTTGTGATGAGAATTCAAACAGCTATCGATTGCTGACAGATGATGAAATCGTTAAAATGGCAACAAAGGCGGACGAAACAGATTCAGAAGCTGACACAGACTTGGAATTTCACGGTGACGATGTCATTGATATTATTACAAATGACAAAAATTTGAAGAAGCTAGATTTGAGTAAAGAAGCTAGAGAAACTGCATCGCACATGCAACAATTCATCGAGTGATATCGAGTGATTGCATGGACTTACGCCGATTATGAAATTCAGCCGTTGTAAAATGTGAAGCAACGGTAAAACAAACAAAGGTTTTAGAATATTTTAAACCAAATTGATTCGATTGTACGTATTCTTGTATTGTCAAAAATAACATACAAATAAAATTTGAGAGTTGCACTATGAACTTTTAACTTTTTTTTATGTTCTGTTAACCGTCTTATCGATTATCCGTCATACCCTTGGTCCAGTGCCCTGACGGATAATCGAGGTTCCACTGTACTTGCAAAGCCTCTTTGACAAGGAATATATTCCGAAACATCAGGTGTCAGAGGATGGCAAGAGACTCGAATTGAATCAAAACGAAACGGTTATTTTCTTGTTTGTCGAAAATGTAAGTCAAGTAATGTACAAGCCTTTTTCAAAAATAAAGTGTTAACTGCATGGAACCGGGAGTGGGAAAATTGTGTTTCAAAACTAAAACTGATTAAAAGTGACATTTCTTCGTAGCAACCGACAGCAACAAGCAGAAAATCCCAAATAACCTTAACACGTCTGAGACTGGCTATAGTAGGTATAGGTGCAGCTGTTTTGGATTGTCGCGACAATGAGTATTTCAACCTGCAACATAAGAAGTACGAAAGTAAATGGCTTTAATAATTATTCCAATAAAAAACAATGGAATTTGCAATTTACTTTGGTTCTTTATATTTTGCACAGTGGGATATTCGTTGTCGAGATAGTCCTGGGTAGTCGTGTGTTCGTTGAATAGGGTATATACACACGCACACCTATTTACAAAGAGCGAAGCTCCAAAGTGTTACGTTTGTAATGTAGCAGACAAGACAGATCATTTCTTAATTGATTGTCCTAAATACACTATTGAAAGACGTCTATATGGCATCCCGAACATATTGCAAACGTTACTGGGAAAGAACTTTAATTATAGAAAACTAATAGGATATTTATTATCTTGTATCAATATGTTGTACAAGATTTAATCATGTAAGTACTAGATATTACTGATATATATATATATATTTGTATACATACATTGTAAATTGTATGTAACCGTTATGTCGGCAATATCCTTCGGGAGGATGCGGCTTTGTTTTGAATAAAAAAAATATTTTACTGTGTTTATATTTTGAACGCTATTTAAAACGAATAGCATTGGTTCTTAAATTTAAATACTTATTTATCAGACATCTTCAAGAGTAATATGCCAAATTTTCTGAGAAAGTAGAAGTTAGACCAATGTGTGCTTCCAGTCATGACTTACCCTACGGCCAGACGAGCGAAAATTGCATCGCTGTAGTAGCAGTAAAATGAATCTCGAAAAACGGTGACTATAGTGGATGGCCAGACTGAGCTGTAAATATCGCTGCAGGGACAACGAACATCTTCGGCATCGTGTCGCAAACGCATGGACCTGGATCCATTTTATTTGCCGTAATTGTCGCGTCGTGCGTGGCCAGACAAGCGTTTTTTACTACCAGCTACATTTATCGTTAAAAATTTAACCAAACCCAGTTAACGCCGAAATTATTTTGTTTTTAAATTTTAAAATTTTACTTATACTTACATAATTAATTATCGGTAATCTTGTACTTCTTTGTAGTTCAGTTATTTGTAATACATGTTTTTTAGAACTTTCATTGTTTTTTTTTTAATAAAACGGTGTTTACCATTTTATTTGGGAAATAAGACACAATTTAAGTAGGAAATTAAATTTATTTGACGTTTCGACTTTCACTTCGGAAATCAACATACAAAACATTAAGAAATTAAACAAATTTTGTTTATGTTGCTTGGTAAAAAAAAGAATGTGTGTGTGTACTTTGTACGCACGTAAGAAGATATTCTTCTATTATATAATAGGTAATTTAAACGAAGTAAATATACTTAAAAGGTTATTTGTACTTATTTTATTTAAAAATCAAACTTACTTTCTTATCTACCACTTTCAAAAAAGAAGAATATCTTCAAAAATTATATAATAATATACTTACAATCATAAAATCTATAAAACAAAATAAAAAAATAATAACTTGCTTGGGGCTTGAACGTCTACCGCGCCGTACGAAAGTTGACGCCATTTCAAACTGCACCAAACTCACCAAACTGCATACGTCATGTGGGAATATACACAAACTAAATGTTTACACCATAAATTTATATGAATTTAATAAAATTATTGGTTTGATTTTTGTCGAAATAAAATACAACAAAATATAGAGTAAGAAAATATATGAGATGAAGATTTGTAGAAAGTTTGTTCGTAATCAGATTATGTAAATTAAAGCATTGCCTACTAATAGGTAACTACATTATTTTGTTTACATTTTCCAAATAGATAGGTATTGAAACTATTAGGTATTTCCAACTGAAACATTTAGAATTACGTACCTGCGGCTTTTCAAAACTATTTAAAAAGTCACTATAATTATAAATTTGATTTTATTTCTGTCCACACATCAATAAAAACTAATATTATACAATATTTTTGTTTACCGATAACCTCCATATTGAACAATTATTGACAGATCATTTCAAAATTTCAACACCCAATCAGAGCCCGTATAACAACTAATACCATACTGTCGGTGTGCGCATGCGCGCGGATCAATCAAATTTTACCCTCAATCGATTCGCCGCTAAAGTAGAATATATTCAAAAATTCTTCTAATAATTTAATTTTATCTGACTCATTCATATTGAAAATCCAGACATACACATTTTAAAGTAGACGATTTTAAAATGATATTGCCAATGTTTATGAGTTGCGGTTCTGGGACGAATTTATTAGAAAATAGTTCATTCGATTACATTAAAACTACTTTCTTAAGAATATCCATCATAAAAATCATAGCATTTGACTTGTCTTTAAAAAGACAACCACATGCAATGGTGACAGTAAAATTCTCGTGTTAGTGTTTCCATAGTAAATCATGAGGAAAACACATAATGATGCTATCCCGACATGGTAAGTATTTGGTCATACATTCAGATTGCTTTCAAAATTAACACCAAACTCTGATTTTATATGCAGTTTATTTTAAAATAGAAATAATATTATTGTAGTAAAGAAAAAAAAGACGTTCTCACAAACAATTTATTTTACAACTGACGACCGGTTTCGCTGTCTACAATATTCACAGCATCTTCAGGTCACGGTAAAAGTAAAATTAAATGCTACAAATAACAAAAAACCAGAGTTAGTTAAGTGGTCTGATTGAAATCAAAGGGTAATGATCAAGCCAATATTAAAGTATATATATTTATGCATACATATAAATACTAACATGTACGTAAATATGGTTTACAACCCTCACACTCACATACATGCACGCATTCAAATGTAGTGGCAACAAAAGTATGTTAAGTATAAGTATAAAATATACACTTACTTTCTGGTATAAGGGAAGAATATAGTAGTATTCAATATCATACTTTTTCTCTATATTATGCTAAAGGGAGAGATGGTAGAGGGACAGGATGTCTGTCCCTCTACCGTCCCTCTACCATCTCTCCCTTTAGCATAATATAGAGAAAAATTATGATATTGAATACTACTATATTCTTCCCTTATACCGGAAAGTAAGTGTATATTTTATACTTATACTTAACATACTTTTGTTGCCACTACATTTGAATGCGTGCATGTATGTGAGACAGGATGTCTGTCCCTCTACCGTCCCTCTACCATCTCTCCCTTTAGCATAATATAGAGAAAAATTATGATATTGAATACTACTATATTCTTCCCTTATACCGGAAAGTAAGTGTATATTTTATACTTATACTTAACATACTTTTGTTGCCACTACATTTGAATGCGTGCATGTATGTGAGACAGGATGTCTGTCCCTCTACCGTCCCTCTACCATCTCTCCCTTTAGCATAATATAGAGAAAAATTATGATATTGAATACTACTATATTCTTCCCTTATACCGGAAAGTAAGTGTATATTTTATACTTATACTTAACATACTTTTGTTGCCACTACATTTGAATGCGTGCATGTATGTGAGGGTGAGGGTTGTAAACAATATTTACGTACTTGTTAGTATTTATATGTATGCATAAATATATAGATTTTAATATTGGCTTGATCATTACCCTTTGATTTCAACCAGACCACTTAACTAACTCTGGTTTTTTGTTATTTGTTGCATTTAATTTTACTTTTACCGTGACCTGAAGATGCTGTGAATATTGTAGACAGCGAAACCGGTCGTCAATTGTGAAATAAATTGTTTGTGAGAACGTCTCTCCTTTCTTTACTACAATAGTATGGACTCACACATGCAACCCATTCATTTTTTTTAGAAATAATATTATTAATACGTAATTATATAAATAAATAATAATAAAATATATTAAATTATGAATGATGTATCCTCGATATGTTATTGGCTTATTAATCCTGGCATTTTATTTCTATTCATTTCCTCTTTTTATATGAACGATCGTCCAATAATGTCGTCCCATGAACGCAACTCATAAAAATTGACATTCTGTAGTACTCAAAAAATTTATCTTAATAATTTGTAAGTTTGTTATGTAAAGTGGCAAACTTTTCCCATCTACATCTTTCACTAATTATATTATTGGGTGAACCCACCATTTCCTTCGGCATTGTAACCTCCAAGGACGCCGACGGCGTAGTGCCAATATGTATAACAATTGTTTCATCAATCATGCCCATAATTATAAAAAGACAATAATCCACGAAACAAAAAATAAACACCAAAATACCTTGTATGCAGTGTACCGAACGACATTTGTAGCTTATCTAGCCACAACAACGACCCAGGCGCTGTATTTACATCTCGCGATACGCCGTAATTACATCCCCCATCTGGCTGTGTTTTTTACTGCAGCCACTCTCGCTTCATTTTACTGCTACTACAGCGCTATTTAGGCGCTTTTTAATTTCTATGGAGAATATATAATGAGAAAATCACTCGACAAATGGAATGGCGGTATTTATATCGCAGGAAAGAAGATCTCAAATCTCAGATATGCAGATAATACAACATTAATAACTGCATCCGAAGAAGAAATGTCCAGCCTGCTGCCGCTAGTGGAAGCCGAAAGCAATAGATGTGGTCTCAAGATCAATAAACAAAAAACAAAAATTATGATAGTAGAATATTCAAATTCAGTTCAGACAACAAGAGCCTTGGACCAGTTTGAAGTGGTTAACGAGTTCAATTATCTAGGATCCTACATCAGTAATACAGTATCTTGTGAAACAGAAATACGTAGGAGATTAGGCATGGCCAAAAACGCTATTAGTCGATTATCGAAAATCTGGAAAGATTTCTCCTTGTCGAAGAACACCAAAATAAGATTAGTACGTGCCTTAATTTTTCCCATACTTAATTACGGATCCGAAACATGGACAATGAAATCGGACGACAGAAAAAGGATTGACGCCTTTGAAATGTGGTGCTGGAGAAGAATGCTTCGGATCTCATGGACGGAACACAGAACAAATCACTTAATCGTCCAAGATCTTAATATTCAGACTCGACTTTCCTCTATTTGCCTCTCCACCGTCTTTAAATTTTTCGACCATATTGCAAGAAGAAGTGATGATAATCTTGAGAGACTTATAATTTCGGGAAACGTTGAAGGGCGCAGAAGTAGAGGTCGCTCACCTACTCGATGGACGGATCAAGTACAGAAAGTCAGTGGGAAAACCTTCTCTGAATCCATGAGGGAAGCTCAGGACAGAAGCCGATGGAAAGAGATAGTTGCTCGTATTATAGGGAACCACGACACTCAGCAATGAAGAAACGACTGAGGAGGACAGCGCTATAAGGCTTTGGCCACACGAGCGTTTTTTTCACAGCGCCGTAAGAGCAGTAAGCGCCATAAAATTACGCCGCAGTAAGCGCTGTAATAAGCATGGCCACACGGGGATGTAAATTACGGCGTGTCGCGAGATAAAAATACAGGTTTTTGGTCGTTGTTGTGGCTAGACACTTATTGTGGCACTAACATACTGTGGAAAATGAAAACAGGAATAAATGTAAATAAAAATTTTAATTCTCGTAACTGTTTTAAACTCATTCATACATACTTTCAATATTATGATAACTATAACGCCCAGAGTCCTGTTTTTAGGAATGGTTATAATTCAAAAAGCAAAATAATTACATAAATATTTCTTTATTACGAACAAGATTACTGATAATTATGTATAAGCAAAATTTTAAAATTTGAAAAAAAATAATTCCGGGAAATGGGTTTAGTTAATTTTTTAACGAAAATGTAGCTCGCAGTCAAACAGGCTTGTTTGACCACGCACTACGCGACGGCCAATAAAATAAATTCGTCCCTTCGTTTGTGACACGGCGCCAAAGATGGGTCGGTTCGATGTTGCTGCGCGATATTTTACAGCTCAGTCTGGCCATCTACTATTCCCACCGTGGGACCCATTTTCGCGCTGATTTTTACGGCTATTACGTCGGCCGTAAAAAATTGCCCGTGTGGCCAAACGCTTACGGCTCCGTAAAAAATCACCCGTGCGGCCAAAGCCTAATTGTCGCTCGTCTGGCCGTAGGTTTACGGTGATGAAACATTTTCGTTAACCCAGGCCATAGCAACCAAACATAGAGTTGACCAAAGAAGAATAGAACAGTCACTACTCCGACTGACTCTCTCTGAGTGGAATTGGGCAGGTCATGCGGCCAGCATGAACGACGGACCAAAAAATTACAGTGTGCTCCGGGGAACTTGTCTAATTTTGCTGTAGAATTGCTCAATTTTCTCATCTGGTTTGTCAGATGTTGGTGCATAGACTTGTATTATATTAATATAAACAATCAGGTATGTTCCCTAGAAAATCCGGAAAACATACAACTTCACCACTATCTAAAATTTAGTATCAAGAACAACGTATTACGCATTTCGAAAACACACTGGAATATGCAAAAATACAAAACTACTCACTATTCAACAAACTTTCATCACCATGCCCCAAATGAGCAGAAAAGACAGTATTATTACTAGGGAGCGGAGTTATATGCGATCAATTTTGATGAAATATGCGCATATATATGCAGTAAAAAATTACGAAATATGCGCAAGATATGCACAAAAATTCAACAAATGCGCATTTCGAGAAACCACAAATTTTCTGTTCTATTGTATTCTAGGGGGTTCTTTTATAGGGGTGCGGCAATCTTATTTAATTATTATCTTTCAAATAAAATCATTATTTTTTATATATGCAATTTATTCACATTTTTTACAAAAACTGATACCAACAGTTACCTATTTAAAATAAAACAACAATATTACTATATTATATCTTCGATTATAATTCACTACAATGTGTTTTTCCAAATTTTTTACGACGAAACATTTTCAGATAGAATATTTCAGATAGAATCAGATAAAATATTTTTATAACTTGGAAAACGCCTTTCAACATCAACAGAAGTAATCGGGGCGTATTTAAAATAATAATAATTAAATTAATAATAATAATAATTAATAATTAATAAAATAATAATAATTAAATTAAATTAATAATAATAATTTGTTAAAGCCGAAAATTCTGAACCAAAATCAATTTCAAAATTTCCATTAAAAATTTTGCATATGTCCTCAAAAGTTTTAAAGCAGTTTAAAGACGGGATCTGATCTAAAGCATGATTATTTCAATTTCCGTTAGAAAATCGTAAAACAATATTCTCAAACAAATTCTCTTAACAATAGGGGATTTAAAAGAATCACCAGAATTATAGGTACCTACTAAATCGGGATACAAATTGTACTAAATAATAAAATTGTACAATTAATAAAAGTAAATAAAATTCGGATTTCCCGGTAAACCATCATTCATCATTTTAACATCCTACAATCATTTTATAACGGCACAGTATAAAGAGGGATAACGGCGTACTATAAATACTTTGTGCAAAGATCGGATATTTTCTAAGAAAAAAGGCAGTTAATGAGCTGTCCTTCTTCAGGTAGCTCTCGAATTAATAGAACATCCTGTGCGGGGAAATATTAATTTTGAGTCGAATTAAAAAATTAAAAATTTTTTTTGGACTTAAATGTTTTTAAATAGGCACAAAATATGCATGTTTCTTTAAAAATATGCAAAATTTAGTAAAGTTCTCAAATATGCGAAATATGCATGCAATATGCATTTAGCATAAAATCCGCTCCCTAATTATTACCTATAAGAAGGCTCAGAATAGGTCACACTCGTCTTATTTATGGGTATCTAATGTCCTTTGAAAATTGTCCTCGCTGTGAACATTGTGACGACCACTGTAACAGTCCAGCACATATTACTAGAATGTGTCCACTACAGATCTCAAAGAAACTACCACAACTTTCAAAATGAATTAAGTTAGTAGCTCGGTTCTACAAACACGTACACTGCAATAATTCGTTTCCTAAAAGACTGTCACGCTTACTACTTAATGTATGTAATGTATCCTGTAGCTATGTAGCTATGTAACTTGTATATAAACAGACTTTATTTGTATGTAAACATATTGTACACATTTTTGTACAAGTGTCAATACCAATGGCCAATAGTTTCCGAGATACTTTAATTTAAATAAAAAAATATCTTTTATACAAAATAAACCTTTATTTTTTAAATTGATAAAAGCCCTAGTATTTCTCTCGCAAAACACTCGAGAATTTGTTTCGGAAATAGATTTGAAGTAGCCTACAATAAATCTTATCTAAATTACGAACTAATGCTTGAAAACATCAAGCGCAATTAAGGTTAATCCCTTTTTCTTGGCCCTATGAGGGTCAACTCTAAGCAGATTTGGGTCTTTAACTTTCCTCTACTAGACTTTTGGTTTCGTTAACAAACTGAAATAAATACTAGAAGCTCTCAAGGATGTAATATACTTTTGTCTTTAGCTGCGATAAAGGAAATAAAAAGTGTAATATTTCTTTAGTTTTATTTGTAAAAAATATATAGAAACAACTTAAGAATCTTAAAAAGTGGAAAATATATTTGTTGCCCATAAAACGTATCTTACACATTTTAGAAGAAAATAGTTCAAACAAAATTTGAAGATCATAAAAAATGGATTTGGGTTTAAAGGTTTTTAAATGAAAATACATAACTAATTGACCGAGATAATTGCAAAAATCCTTTTAATTACAGTAATTTAAATACAGTAAAGGCCGGTTCTCACTTGTGAGTTTCGCTGACGCAGTCTAACTGATTCAGTGATACTGAGTAAATAATTAACATGAGAACACATTTTCATTTTAAATGACCAGTACATTCATACTTTCAGTTAAAGTGAAAAACAGTTCTACTTTTTATCATTTTTGACTCATCATTATTGCATAATGAATAGAAACTGAAGCGCGAGAACATCAATTTTTGTTATTTGTTTAGTCTGGCAAGTTTTGAAAGCAATTTTGGAGCAAATTGTTGCAAAATTTCTTGAAATTTGCTTCGTTCTTAAGTGTATTAATCACAATCTTGCAAATATCCAGGACCTGACCCACCATCTACAACGTTTTTTTTTCTTTTGATTCAGTAGAATATTCTGTAATTAATTTACTAATTATTGTAAACATACTTCGCGAACAGCTGATCTCAATTTTCTTCATCATTTTCATTACCACGATATAAAATGTTTGGAATAACTTCGTACTGAATGTAACAAAACATGAAACGTATGAATGCAAACGTCGATTTTTATTTTTCATTACTAATCAATTAGTCAGACAGCCTCAGCGAGCAGTCGAACTGTTCAGTTAAAACTGAACGTGTGTACTATAAAACTGAACGTGTGTATAGACAATATGAATGTCAGTTTTAACTGAACAGTTCAACAACTGTTCAGTTGAAACTGTGCAGTTAAAACTGAATTTCTGTAGCCGCCTGAAGTTTTTATTCTATTTTTAAATATGCAAATAAATTTTGAAAATTTCAATATACAGGGTGTTCTTTTAGGGTCGCAATGAATTTATATTCTTTGATAATCCGGACCTGAATTTTTCTTGTGATTAGAAGTTGGGTGGTTTGAGTTCTAAATGAGACCTATGTGTATACCAAATATCAATAAAATTTACAAGGTAGTTCTAAAGTTATGCATCCAGAAAAAAATGGGCCAAATCGTAAAATCACCTTGTAATTCGGTTATAAAAATCAATGGGTCAATAAATGCAGTATATCTAAAACCGCCTCAGTGACCTCTACTTGAATGATGAAGAAATATCACTGACACGGGTCTAGATATACTACATTTATTGCCCACCGATTTTTATAACCGAGTTAGGGTGTTTTATCGATTTTTCCCATTTATTTCTAAATCCAAAACTTTAGAACCACCTTGTAATTTTTTTTTTGATACTTGGTACACACATGTCTCATTTAGAACCCAAACCACCCAACTGCCAATCACAAGAAAAATCCGAGTTCAAGAGTTCGGATTAATAAAAAATATAAATTCATCGTGACCTTGAATCAACACCCTGTATATTGAAATTTTCAAAATCCGTTTGAATCCATATTTGAAAAGAGTACAAGGAACTGAGTTTAATGGTTTGTTTCAATTTTTTTAAGCAGACAATTTAATGATTGTAATTTTAAAATGATATTGAAATTTTTAAAACCTCTGCGATTAAAAAGCAGGCATTATTAACTTTTAATAATAAATTATTAAAATAATGAATAGATACTCATTTTAAAAATAATCAAACTTATTTACTACATTGGAACGACCCAGTTACTAATCACAAGAAAAATCCAGGTCCGGATTAACAAAAAAATATAAAGTAATTTTGACCTTGAAACAACACTCTCTGTAATGAAATTTTCAAAATCTGTTTGCACAGTTAAAAAGAGCACATAAACTTATTTTAATCGGCGTTATCTAACTGCCCCACGAAATACCTGGGCCCATTAATCACAAGTACCTGCTGTCTCATCGCCGATACAGTTGGGGATTAAGTCTTAATGACAGAAAATTACTAATTTGAATACAGTTGAAAGTAAGAATATAAATATGTTCAGATATTCACTTCTGTTGCAAGTATTACGGTATAGTGTCCGGTTTTGTCCGTTAGTGTTTAACTTTTAAATGGCGAATCCAACGACTATGTTTAGTCAAAGGAAGAACTTTTATTAATAATTAATGAATATAAATATTCAAAGGCTCATGTCTCCAAAAATGGAAAAGTTAGATAATGATGCATAAAAAAGGGTGCCAACAAAAATTGTACACAAAGGAAGGTGATGAAAATTACGTTATTCTTGAAAAAGCATCGGTGGAGCATAATTATGCTCCAGATATCCACGTTGACCGGCAAATTTTTATTAATTCTACAAAGAGAAAAGCTATAGAAGATATATGTGAAAGGGAGTCTGAATTGAGGAAGGAAAATTTCAGCAATTTACCGCTGACGACGAAAGACATTTTTGCGTTCGATGAAATATCTATGCTGCAAGACGAAAATCCACACCATCATTGCCCAAGTCACATAGGAAGAAGTTCTACAAGTGAACTTAAATTTAAAAACAAATATAAGTGAAAACTTTTTATTATCTACGAAAAATAATTCCGCAATTTTTAGTAGTTTCACAAATCTTTACTTTTTGTGTAATGTAGATTCTTTGTATGTAGATGGAGGAACTTTTCAATACTGTTCTAAATATTTTTGTCAGATGTTTACTATACGTGGCTACAAAAATGGTTTTTATGTTCCTGCAGTATTTTGTTTGTTACCAAATAAATCAGAGCAATCGTACAAAAGTACTTTTGATACATTAATAACAATATGTACAGATTTGAATTTAAATTTCAAACCGAAGCGAATTATATCTAATTTTGAAATAGCAATTCAAAATGCAGCCAAGTTATTGTGGCCCGACATTATTATTTTTTGTTGCAAATTTCATTTAACACAAAATTGGTACCGAAAACTGTTTTTACAAATCACATCCTGACATATTTAAATTTACAAATATTTTGTTAAATTTTCAAGCAGAAGTATATGTGAAAATTAGAACTGCACATAGATTCGAAAAAAACTTGATAAAACGGCAAAAATAAGAGTTGATTTTATTGAAAAGAGGCTAAATGAATATTACGTTAATCAAAACATTATTAATTAGACTTCATTAAGTCAGTTTGCAATTATTATGCAGCTAACTGTTAAAATCTAAAATATAGTGTTCACTCTTAATTATTTTAATCACTAATCAGACATTAGAATTAAGCATTGTTACTGTTTAACTGTAGATTTTGTTACTGTATATAAGAAAATATAGATTTATAAATAAATATTATTCGATTATATTGTTATAGTTTCATTTAATCATTTAAAATTTTCACTCACGCTTTGGGAATTGTGTTCCTTTTTGAATACAATAAAGTAAAAATAAGTATATATGTTCACAAAAATATTATCTAAGTACCTAGGTAGCGTGGGGCAGTTCGTAGTCGCTTTTAATCCTACTATAAAATCTAGGTAGCGTGGGGGAGTTCGTAGTCGCCCATTTTAATGGTTCACTTTCATTTTTTGCGCAATCGTTTACAAATACTGAAAATGTGGTATCTTAGAAGAATCCCCAAAATTCCATTTGTCAACTATACTACAAATCAAAAGATTCTATGAACAATTATTACCAAAAGAGGTACTAAAAACTCATCTAGTCACTATTTTAACACATATATTCAATACGTTATCTTGAACGTATCGATCGAATCGTCTTAATGGACAAGCTTAAAGATAGAATAATTATAAATCGCAAGAAACTCATGGTTTAAACTTTAGAGACATACAAAAGTAGTGCGAATAATGAACCGTGATACTCGTGACGTCAAATCAATGTTGGCTACTCTGGAAAGGTTTCCAAACAAAGTAAAATCTGTCAAAAATTCGCATGTGGTGTTTGTTTTCGTTTTTATAATTGGAATATACCTATTGCTTGTAGGGTGTTTAATTTTTACAAAATGATAATATGTTGGGCACCAGTGATTTTAAACAATGCTCATAGTATATTTCACACCATATTTCTAAATAGGACTGGTGAAGAACCTGAAGAAATGCAGTAAGTACTATGTAAGGAAATTTATAAAATTAAAAGCAATATGATTGATATGATATGACTAACAAGGATTGTGTCTTTAAAAAAAATGTGCAGTTGATTGTTAAAACAAAATAAAGCTAAAAATGATTACACAAATCACGTGTATAATCAATTGATACACGTGAAACTTTTGCTTTGTTTGGAAACCTTTTTGACGTTTTGACGTCATACTATCACGGTCCATTCCTGTACTTCTTCGAATTAATATGAACGCCTCCATCCTGCATAGTCGTCGTGTACGGCATTAGAAGAATGAGAAAAGGAATGAGAATATATAAAGTCTATAGTAACATATTTGATAATTTCAATAAAGTTTACATATTAAATTTTTTCCAAAAGTTTTTAAGGTCATCAAAACATCAGTTAAATCTGTTATGAATCTATTTTTTGTCTCCAAATTCCTGCAAATTTCGGAACATCTACAGAATTTTCTAGATGGCTTACAAAATTAATTAGCAGCAAAACGTTAAGAAATGTCAGCCTTATAATATTTTTAAAGTTTTTGGATAGTACACAAATTATCCTGTTAAGAGCCGATAATGGCGCTGGTGCGGATAATCTTTATTTGAAACACAGATTAGATTTAAGATGCTGACGTTAATATCTATTCACAATGAAATTTTAAAATAATATCTTGAAATAGTAGCTCCCTACTTGGTTGGTTGGAGGGGAGGGTGTGGGTGCAGCACACAAGGTAAAGGTGTAATTGTACCGTGCCCAGGCCCGCATGGCAGTTGTGTGTCTAAATTGAACTGTCTCAAACGGTCGACTGGGGGAACCAGGCCACACCCCCTTTCATTTAAGGCCTTATACCGGCACAGGGAGCGCTGCTGGTATGGACAGTTTATTTCTCCCATACTCGTGGGATCAGTATGGAATCATGCAAAAATTTAAAAGATTAAAAAATACTGAGGGCGCAATGCGGACTCTTTTAAAAGATGCTGAGAAGGATGAGGTTTCTCGGCCGAAAATATCTGGGGCAAAGAGAAGAAAGCTTCGGAAAATGAGAGAACAGGGAATTGACACTTCTAAGGTCAAATTACTCCTAGGAATGCCGAAATCACACAAGCTGTCAAGCGGACTGTGTCTGATAGAAGCACTCCCGAGGATAAATTAACAAAAAAGAGCACAACTGCTGCTGCCTCTTTCAAAGAGCTCAGCAGCAACTACAAAGCTGCCCTTACGGGAATAAAGACGGCAAATAATTCCCAAAGACTACCCAGACATATCTGTAACGGAAAAAGGCTTTGGGGCAATAAAAGAAGCCCTAATTAAACTTATCGATGATGTTCCTTGCGCACCTCGTTACGAAGTTAATCGGCTCATGGATGGATACAATGGGTTGATATGTGCTGACGAGGAGTCCTTTAAGATCACAAAGGATTTCTTGAAAGAAAAGACGGAGTGGAAGGTCATTAAGGCTGAGGAACTCCCAAAATCGAAGCGTGTACTGATGTACCTTCCAGAGACTAAAAATGAGGATGTGAAAGTGCCACTAGCACGAATTGGAAAACAAAATCCTGAACTAAGGACCAGTCGTTGGGCAATTCTGAGTTCCAAACCAGCAGCTGACGGAGGACTGCATGTGAGTTTCCGAATTGATAAGGAATTAGAGGCACAGCTCGAAAGGCTTCAATGGAAGCCTTATTACATTCTACAGCGAGCAAGTATTATACCGTTGGAAGAGGGTAAAGCAAGACAGGCAGGGAGCATTGGGGAATCAAAACCTGCAACTATTACTTCCGAACTGCAGGAGGCCGAAGGGGAATCTATGCAGGTGGAAGAAATTACAAATGGGCCTGTTAGAGACACCAAAAATTAATAAACTGCAAAATTAAGATCATACAGACCAATTTGCAGCACAAAAAAACAGCTTCGGCACTTTTGTGCCAGGAAGTAGTTGAGAACAACATTGATATGGTGCTTATTCAAGAACCGTGGATAAATGAAGGTAAGATACGGGGATTAAATGTTAAAGGATGGGAACTAATTTTGGCAGTACCTGACAATAAAATCAGAACTTGTATCTTTTGTAGATCTGACCTTAACCACCTGGTATCAGTTATGGGGCTCTACAGGGGAGACATGACAGCTGCCAGAATTAAACTGAATTGCAATGGGTTGGTTACAGAGTTGATTGTTGCGTCTATTTACCTTCCTATTGACACTAAAGAACAACTTCCAGGGACTAACCTAGAGAACCTTCTAGAATACACCAATAATAAGCATACATAACTTATTATTGGAGTCGATTCCAACGCTCACCACATCATTTGGGGGAGCAGAGATACAAACAATAGAGGTAAGTTACTTTTTGAGTACCTTTGCACTACTGAACTTGATCTTCTGAACAGGGGTAATAAGCCCCCTTCAGGACATCAAGAGCAGAATCACTAATCGACCTAAGCCTATGCTCTATGGTGATTGGGAACATAATATCTGACTGGCATGTGTCGGATGCGTTATCCTTATCGGATCATGCATACATATGCTTTGAGATAAACTCAGTCAAACTGGAACCAAGGTTCTATAGAGACCCTAAGGTGACCGATTGGGAATCCTTTAAGAGGGATCTTGGAACAAGGGTACGGAATTATCCTAAAAGGCCAAAAAACAACGTTGAGGTTGAGATGGCAGTAGACTGATTGCAGTATGCAATTGTCGTCTCATATGAGGAAAACTGCCCGTTAAAGAAAGTCGCCCTCCCAGGCAAGTAACTTGGTGAAATAAGGAGCTGTCTGATCTCAAAAGAGAAACAAGACGGCTCTTCAATAGGGCGAAGAAATCAGGTGATTGGGAAGCATACAAGGCTAAACTGAAAACCTGTAATAAGAAAATCCAATCTGCTAAGGAAAGATCCTGGAGAGAATTCTGTGAAAACATTTAAAGTGTACCTGAAAGCGCCAGGGTTAACAGAATCCTCAAAGGAGATAACATTAACAAACCCAAGGTCAATGAAATTGCCCAATGGGAAGTATACGGACACAGAGAAGGAGGCTGTAGAGCATCTTTTAAGTGTTCACTTTCCAGGGTCGACACAATTGACTGGTAATAACAATCATCAAGCAAACAATAACCCAACCAAAAGGGACTGGCTGACCTCTGACGAGATCTTTGATTCTCACAAAGTCATATAGGCTATTGAAACTTTTGAACCTTATAAAACTGCGGTACCGGATGGTATATTTCCTAAGCTTCTCCAGGAGGGTCTGGAAATAATCATGGGTCCCCTGATCACAATATTTAGAGCTAGCCATGCACTGGGATACATTCCCAAAGCTTGGAAAAGGACAAGGGTGGCGTTTATTCCCAAACCAGGAAAAACAGATTACACCTTAGCAAAATCCTAGAGGCTATAAGTCTGACCTCATTCATGTTAAAAACTATGGAAAAAATCTTGAATGAACACATAAAAAAAACAATTTAAATGAAAATCCACTGCACCGAGGGCAATGGGCGTATCAGGCAGGGAAATCAGGTGAAGCCGCCCTGCACAATCTAGTGTCGGAACTCGAAAGGAGTCTGCATCAGAAAGAAGTCGCCCTTGCTGCATTTTTAGATATAGAAGGTGCATTTCATAATACCTCAATCGAGTCTATACAAAGCGCACGGATGAGGAAGAAAATAAACAACACAACATGCAAGTGGATTATTCAGATGCTTCAGAGCAGAATAATATCCACAGATACGCATGAAGATACCATAAATCTGAGGGCAACTAAGGTATGCCCTCAAGGCGGTGTATTGTCACCGTCATTAAGGAACATAGTTGTCGATGATCTGATTCATGGGCTAAGGGCCCAAGGAATCTGGGTCCAGGGTTTCGCAAATGATATCGTAATAGTAACTAGGGGAAAATTTCCCAGCACTCTTGCGTATCAGATGCGATATGCCCTTCACTACATAGAGAACTGGTGTCTGAAAGAGAACCTCTCCGTGAACCCTTCTAAAACTAAACTGGTAGCCTTTACAAATAAGAGGAAGCTTACTGGACTGAGTAAGCTAAAATTATTTGGAGAGGTACTGGAAAGAACCAATGAGGTTAAGTATCTAGGGGTAACCCTGAATTCGAAACTCAATTGGAATACTCATATTACCAATATAACCAATAGGGCTAAGCGACCCTTCTGGAACTGCAGACGAGTTAGAGGTAAAGTTGGAGATAAAGGAGGTTTTCATTTAAAGTTTATGTAATGTGTAAAAGCACATTTTACCGTTATAGAGATTATGTAACTTTAAAAATATATTAATTATACAATTTTTCATTAAGCAATTTTATTCAGTCATTGTAGGAAAGCAATAATCATTTTTTTAATTTCTGGATTGATAAATATAATTGGAAAATACGATACATAAAAATGTATGTAATGTAATGTATTATGCTCACAAGTCTTGTGCACCAATAACAATGTACTAAAATAGTGTTCAGTAAGTCACCATAAATACTTTTTCTTTGTGTAGTAATTATTGTTCCACACAATACTCCATAAATATCGCTGCTTCTTTCGACATATCGTAACTTTGCTAGTAAATCGCGGATATCTATTTTACCACTTTTCAGCTACTGAGAAAATTCGAGGGCCAATGAGATTTCTGTGTCTCTATTCCCATAAAAATGTTAACCCCTAGGACGGTACTCGAAATCTGAATGAATCCCACATTTGAATTCAGCTCATAAATATGGTCTTGAGTTGATCGTGTTTGTAAAGAATTGGGTTAAAAGGTTGATTTACGAGAAAAAATGATGAACGCAGCTGAAAGACCAAGCAAAAAATATCTGAAAAAGATTAATAAAGCAATTAATTAATTCGGGGGCACAAGTGTAAACATCCAAGTAAAGCATCATGATGAATGATATAGAAACAAAAAACCGCCAACCCTCTTTTTCGGAAATTAGTTTTTATAAAATGTCTTCGACCTTTTATTTTAATATACGGGTTTATTTTATTAACGAATTGGTTTTCATTCTATTACAGCATCATTTTTCGTTATTCTCACTTGGTTTTAGTTGTTTTTTTTTATATCAAAAACACACTGTTTAAGTAAAAAAGAATATTTTTCCTTTAATTAATATACCGTATGCGGCAAAATAAACAGTACTGAAATGGATATTGAAATGTTTATGCTTATTTATATATCTAGTATACATTGCAAACATTATTCACGACGACGAACGCTCCCGATAAGACATATGTTAAAGATGTCCTCGTGTCAGTGGCGGATCTACGGGGAGAAAAAATGAGGAAATTTCTCCCATAACAGGGTCCAAAATTAAAGAAAAAAATTGTTCAAACATAAAAATATATTAGCTGACAACAAACCGAAACCACGGAAAGACAAATTCAGCTCAATAAACACGCTAGTAGGAAAATTAAGGAAACCTAACGCCTATAAGTTATGATTTATGTTTGTGATGTAGTCTAAGTTTATCTTTGTTATGTCTTTTGGTTGATTTTTCATTGGAAGTTCCCCCTAAAGCAAATTTCCCATCCCAAGGCAAAATTAGATCCGCCACTGCCTTTGGCACGAAAAAATCTTTAATTCTAGTCCGCAATTCCAAAATGATAGACGGTGGATCTGTCTGACTCCTTCAGCATTCTTTATGCGTACGCATCTAGTGGCGTTAGTTCTGGTGAGTGGCAACTCCCAAAATGAACCACTGGATTTTAAGCTTCTTTCGTGACCTTTTCCGTATGGCCGAAAATAGTATTCCACCAAAAAAAAAAAGTCTGCAAAACTGAAAACCATTCTGAAGAACCTAACATTATCACAACATTCACATACGTTATAACGACGTTCGGAAGCCACTCAGTATGTTTCGGCGTCTGACACGTAAATTTGAGGCATGCTAATTTCAGTAGTTTATTTTTCCGCATACCGTACATATTCACAGACATTTAAAATGTATAACAATAGAGAGTTATCAAGTAACCCTAGGAGAATACGGTAACGCTATTTTACTGTATATTTTACATGTTATTTATAACGTTACCGTATTCTCATAGAGTTACTTGATAACTCTAATAATTCGTGGTTCTTTTTTGTGCATTTTAAATATTTTTAAATATAGACTTTTCTGGATATGGGTAGATGGTAAAGGTAAACTGAACCTTTCAAAAATCTTAATTTGAAGACTAAGGAGTCATGCATGGACATTGTTAAAAATCCTGGAGGCGTTTCTGCTACCTGGAAAATCCTTGAAGCCAAAAGGCAGTAAAAACGAAAGCCGTAACATTCTAATAGTATAAACATCCAGAGCACTAAAAGGCAAATTCCTCACAATACATGTCATGTAAAGCGAGAATTTAAAATGAAGTTGCAGAAATCGAAAATACTCGCCCCTTTTTCAAGGAAAAATATATCAGAGCCAAAAAAACGCAAGTTCTTCCATAAAACGCAGTATTGGTTAGATCGATACGCCTCCTTCAGACTCAGCAATTTAATCACAAAATCTGTTTTCAAAACCCAAATCCTCTAAAGCAAAAAAACCGCGCTCATCTAAAGTCCCATCTACACGGGAAACTCTTGAAAATTTTATTGATAATCATGCCCCACCATTCGTTTTAAATTACCACCAATTATCCTTACTGATTGATAATGTCCAAGGCTCCCCCGACACTATTAGCGTCGTTAAAGAATTTACAACTGATATGGCTGGTTTACTCCATCTTTTACAAAGCAGCTATCAATATGCATATGACAGATCTACAAAAACCAAGTTTACGAAACTTCAAAAGAAACTACACATCCGTTTAGGGAAAGAGAGTTCTGACTTAGACAGTGACTCTTCTGTAGACAATTGTTCAGTATTATCTAACTCCGAATCTGTTAGCAAAATTCAACTCGATACTTCAATGGAACATTGATGGATTTTTCCATCGTCTCCCTATGCTACAGCTTTTTTATCTGAATATTCTCCAGATATTATTTTGGTCTACAGGAGACAAACTTAAAGACCAATCAGTTGGACAATTCAAAACATTTCACTTGTTTCCGCAAAGACCGTACAGATGCAAGTCGTGCAAGCGGTGGTGTAGCCATAGCAATCGTTTCTTCAGAAAACAATCTTCGTTTAACTCCAGCATGTAGCATATATTCAGCTGAACTCTACGCCATATACCGTGCTGTGAAACTTCTTAACGAGCTTACAATCACAAAAGCCCTGATTATATCAGATTCCCTTAGCCCTCTAAACTCAGTAAAGACCATTTTTCCGAAACATCCTTTTGAAAAGTTGCTAAAATACCAGCTGTCCCAAGCTCATAAACATGGAAGAAGCGTCCAATTTGTATGGGTTCCCTCACACGTCGGAATAACAGGAAATGCAGAAGCTGACAGGACTGCACGAGAGGCAATTTTAAGTGATTTTTCGGAGCCGATAGGCAAGTGTGTTTCCAGTGGCTTAAAAGCTTATTTTAAAAATAAAGTGTTATGTTTGTGGCGAAATGAGTGTTCTCAAAATAATTATAAGCTGAATAAAATCAAAAATAATGTGTCTCAGTGGATTCCATCGTCGCGCAATAGACGAGAACAAATTGTGGTTGCGCGTTTACGTCTAGGACATTACAGGTTAACGCACTCTTACCTTTTAACAAAGAAAAATCTACCTATATGTGATCAGTGTAACGTCCGATTAACAGTCGAACACATTTTAATAAGTTGTAGTAAATATGACCAAGAAAAACAGCGCTATAATATTCCAAACGCTCTACCAGAGGCTCTAGGTCAAAACTGTTCCTATGACAATATAGTTAATTATTTAAGATACATAAACATTTTGTACAATCTGTAGTTGTTTACTTTTGTTATTTATAGTTTGTTCCGTCGCTAATAACCTTTTGGTGGATACGACTTCTTTTTCTAATAAAAAAAAATGCGAAAATTTTGCTACAAACCATTAGTTCAATAAACACGAAAAATTTACCAATGCGGACGCGATATAAGAGTGGAAACAAAGGCCCGAATATTAGACAGTTATTAGGCCAGTTATAACTTACACGGCCGAAACAAGAAAAGACAAAAACAAAACACAAAGACATCTAGAGACCAACGAAATGGAGATCTTAAGAAGGATGTCTAGAAAAGGACTATAGAACAACCTAAGTAGTGAGGAAATCACCCAAGTAGCACCGAACGGGTTTATTAAGTCTTTTAAGGATGCTTTAAAACTGTAGAATAAAACTAAAATTAAAACCAATTGGTTTTTAAGTAAACCTTAAGGGTGCAATAAAACCGCTTTCAGTATAAAAGGGCCCACACTGAAAGAGGTCAATAAAACCAAAAATAGAAACCTTTTTAAAACTTTGTTTTCTTAAGCAACTGGTTTTAAAGCTGCTGTGAAAATGCTTTTAAAACCATGTTAAAGGACACTTTAAGTGGAGGCAGTTTTATAGCAAACTTAAAAGGGTTTCTTAATTGGATAATTTTAAAGACAATGTACCATATTAAAGGATTCTTTAAACCCTTATATTCCATATGGGCCAACAAATTTTTACATGTGTTATGGTAGGTAGATACGTATTTGTAACCATAAAATAATAAAAAGTACTATTCGTTTCAAGATATTTCGGATTTAATGAGATTTATCATTTAGTAAATATTTTGGATAGAATTTAAAATTGAACCTAATGTAACGGAAGACTAAGGGTGACTATTCGTTACTGTTACTGCATTAAGGAAGTACAGTCATTTTGTGTTTGATATAGGCCCAGTCTCTTAATATGGGGAATTCCATCCGAATTATCTTGCAACGGATAGTTACTTGGTTATTTCGGAATGTCAAGCAGTGTTGTCATGGTGTGGGAACGCGTGGGAAAGCCGTTCCCACACTGGTTAAGAAAAGAAAAAATAAATAAATAGAGAATTTAGGTTTTGTAAACAAAAATTAGCAGTGCGTTCCGGCACTGCTAATTTTGCCATGACACCACTGATGTAAAGGTAGAAAAACACTTGCGCACCCAACTTTATTGATAATGTTAGCAAAAATAGGTCTAAATAGCTCACGCGCCCTAAAATTTCTGACTTTTGGCGATTAAAAAATAATAATAATTAAAACAGTTGAAATCCGAAAAATATTAATTTCAAAGAAAATTAATTTTATCTACAATTTTAATGTTTTAATGCTAAAATAAATCGGATTTATATCTTTAAGTCGCTTATTTATAATTTTTATATAAGCCTTATATTGTAATTTATCATGGCTTTCAGCTTCTTCAGAAAGCAATATGGCCGAAAACCAAATAAAACTATTTAGTCTATCGACAGAGAATTGTTAAGATCAAATGGTTTTATTTATACCTTTCCAAGAGCATATTATATCCTACATAAAAGCAAGGTTACCTTGCTATTAAAACCGTTTAGTTTTAATGCTGCTGCCAATAATGCCACTCGGTTTTAATGTGAATATAACCTTAAAATCGAGGCGTGCGTCGTAGTGCTTTGTGTGTTGTATTCTTTGGAAAATAAGCCGTAATGACCAGTTCGTTTATATTTTAAGTACTTGTGACTTATTTTTTTCATACTAACTGTACTTCCACTTTTTACAACAAACTACACCACTGTTCCCTTTAAAATAAATAGCCGAGCATTTTGGACATGAAAGAAGAGGGGGTGAGTTTAGTTTTATTGTTTCTAACAAGAAGCATAGTTTAGTCTTTGCGATAACCAAATTGATTCAGTTAAGGGCGTTTGGTTTTAATATAGCCTAATAATGGCTTCTAAGAAAGCAGCTTTAAAGAAAACTTATAAAATAGTTTTATAGCATAAGATTTACTGACATAATAGTCTTGAGATAAGTAGTTTTAATAATAGCTTTTATTAGTCATATTAGGAGAATATTTAAAACTGCAATAAAACTAAAAGGTTACAAACTAGAATCTAATAAAACCAAATAGTCTGGAAGTTCTTCATAAAACTGATTGGTTTTAAAGTGAACTGAAAATAAACCATTTTAAAACTACAATAAGACACATTATCTATTAAGATTAATTAGTTTTATTGAAGTTATACTTCTTTACGGGCGTAATGACGGTGAATTTTTATATGGTAAAACCTAGCGACCGGGCGCATGCGCATTATAACTTTGTTCTGATTGGATGTTCAAATGACATGACAGAAATTATCCAATATGGCAGCTGTGGCACAGCTGTGGGACTGTGGTTTGGTTATAATGTATGGTTGTTGCGTTTTAAAATTTGTAGGAAGAGAAACAACAAACAAAAATTTAGTTAATGGTTATACTGCCTTTTTAAATAGTTTTCATATTATATTTTGGACTTATTTACATAGAAGAGATGATTGTTGCATGCCAATGTGAAAGCCCATCAAACTTTGACTAGTATGAGTGCCGCAGATCTCGCTTATTCAAAGCTAAAGAATCTTACACTGGTAAGTGTTTTATAAATAGTTGATCAAATTTTGTTATGATATTTGAACATAGCCACTTTGCACGATGCAAGTGATTGCGAAATTTATTAGTCGTTATACGGGCTCCGATACCTACCTATTTGAACCTACCAAAATACATAAGTAGTATGTAATACTTTTATTTACATAATTTGATTACCATCAAAATTTCTATCAATATTCACCTAATAAATATATTGTTTTCTTACTCGTATGTTTTGTTGTATTTTTTCAATTCTAAATCATTTCAATTCAAAATCAAAATAATTTGATTTACATAAGTTAAAAATGTCAAAAGTTTAATCCGTTTAGTTAGTCAATCTTCGCACATAATGACAAACTGTCTCTGTGGCCAAGTTTTTACTGCGAGTGAACCCCAATACAACGCAAATACCAGCCGCGTGGTAAGTTGGTTCGAATCCCAGTAGAAACTTTTATTTTTTTTATACATTTTATGATTGTAAGTATATTTATTATATAATTTTATTTTCAGAAAATACGTATTTAGTTAAAAAATTTTCCGACAATTAATGTTCAGAAATCATTTGTGGCATTTTTAATGTGTTTGTGTGTGTTTTATTCTTTTATTATTTTAATTTTTGGCACCGTTTTAATAAAAATGTTTGAGAAGTAGTAAGTATAAATTAGTTTAATATTTAAATCAAATATAAATAAAAAGTATATTAATTTCGTTTATAATCATATAATCATATAATAGAAGTATAACTTCTTACGTGCGTACAAAGTACACACACATTCTTGTTTGATACTCTTATTACCTAGATACTTTAAAACTAGTGACAAATCCTTAACAGTTTTAAAGTTCTGGCAGTATATCTACAAGGTAATTTTAAAACCCTTATCTTCATATTTACTACAATAAAACCTTTATAAACCTTAAATAAAACTAAAATATTTTTATTGTGCTACTTAAGCAGACGCAAATTTGGGGTAGACAATATATATATAACTGGGTAAAGAACAGAAAAGTAAAATGGAATCAACACATAAGCAGGATGTCTCAATCAAGGATAGTAAGAATAGCCAGGGACAAGTCACCGTTATGAAAAAGAAGTATAGGACGCCCAAGGAAAAGATGGAAAGACAATTTAGGTGCAGAATAACACGAAGTACTGGCTATATAAAGCAAAAAGAAGAATAAGAAATATTATTTTCCAAAGCTTCGGCCGCGATTGCAGACAAATTGAAATATTTTATTTTATTAATTGAAATGGCTAGTAATTATGTATACCAAGAATTGTGAAAATAACAATGGAAAATATCTTTAAAACTGACTATATGGAACACAAAGGTAAAAAGAGTTAGCTTATACACTTTTTATTTTAACGTATTTTCAGATTACTCTCCATGTTTCTGATTCTAGATGCTAATTAAAAAAGATAATGGAATGCTTTCTTTTAAGAAAAAGATTACAAAGAAGAATGGCGAAATCAACTTTCTGTCACATCTATTTTCTTTTTTGTAGGAAATCCGATTACGGAGTTTTCATTTCATGAAACAAACTAATAAAGCAATATTGTGGAGTATAGACACTGAAATCCCCTGCAAAAGCTGCGATATATTAGGGAATGGTTCTATAAATAAATAAAATAAGTTAATAAGGCGTCTAGTTTATTAAGGAATAATTTAAGTTGGTTATTTTATAATAACACAAAATATATTACATAATTATACACAGTAAATTTTACGTAATTATACAAATATAATATTCACAAAAAAAATGTAGCGTAGAACTCACTTATGGAATAAATTATTATTGTCTTTATTATTTTAAAAAAACTTTTATACACTTCTAAAAGAAATTAACGCACCACCACCTAAAAAATGGGTAATATTTCCTAATTTCCTAAACCTGTTGTCCGATTTAAGAAATGTTTTAAATATATGTTCTAGCCCTATTCTTTAACAATATCGCTGTAATAATATTGTTGATAGACAGGTAAATTGTCATTGTATACCGGGTGTACCAACTACCAATCAAACTGTGTTTTTTACTCAGTTTGCATCACACTGCCGAATATTCTAGCATCCATAAAATACTGAAATTGAAACCCGACTAGAGCCCCATGTTTTCTTAGTATTCTAAAAAAAATAATAATTGGTGGTTTTGCTTGTTTTCGATTCAGAGGGTTGCACACCCGCTGGACAGGCTGTTTATACCATTGCAGGCGTCATCAGCAGCGTTCATTAGCGTGCACTCCTCGAAAAACAGCTGAACCATCAATTTAAAGGGAATCTGAAAGATAATTCAAAATCCCAATTAGGACGCGATACAGCGACATCTCTTAACAAATTGAAGAGTCTCAAATGTAGAATCCACCAAAAATGGTAAATAGTTATTTAAATCTGAGACTATTCGTTTTGAAAGTTGTTTCTGGTACATCCTTAATCTGCAAACTAATTGACCAATAGTCTTGAAACTTTTTTGACCATTATGTATAGGTACTGTTTGACTCAACTTTTCGTGCAATATTAAAGACTTAAATTCATTTTCGCATTTTTGATTTTCGAAATTTTAGTTTTATTTTGCAATTTCCGAAGAAACAAATGATTTGACCAAAAATTCAAACACTGCCATTTTAAACCTTTGCCCAATTACTAAAAGATGGATACTGTAAATAAGATATTTAGTTACCCTGTTTTTACCTGCACCGATTTAAACCAAAAAATTTCAATTTTTGACACTTATTTGTTAATAACTAAAATTCTCCTCCGAACTGTGACGGGCATGTTTGTATTTATAATGTATTTAGGTATATAGTACCCAAAAAACCCATTTTCAACCTGGCTAAGGCTGGTCAATGGTCAAGTGTCCCGACAAAAACCTTATTTCTCTGGACTAAGTACTATCTCCTCTTCTGGCGCTATTAATGCTTGCTTTATTTTATTACAGCCCTTACCTATTCGCTCACGTTACACTTCTGAATGTCACCGAAGAATATGACAATAATAATTATAATTATTATTTTATTTTCTACTGCTGGATGTTTAATGTTTCAATAATTTCAATAACATCTTGGTAAAAATACTTCCTTATATTAGTAATAAAAACGTTACGTGATAGTTGTGTACATATATATTCTTATTAGAGGTGGAAGAGTTAGTTCAGTCGGTATAATAGAACATTTGATATTTATTACCATTCTACCTTTTCCTCTGTTTATTAGAGTTACTTTATCTTTGTTCACAAGAATAATTAATTGGAGAAATGTAGAAGAGTTGGATTAAAAGCTACAACGACACCCACGGTATTTCGTCTTGTCTTGAATTTAATCTACGGAGTGTTGAGACTCTTCTCATTCATTTCCATTATCGAAGCGTACCCCAATCAAATATCAATAATATTCTCAAACGTGGAAATGAAATATGATGACTGTACATATTTAATATTATTTGGTACATGGGGTGTTGCAAATCATTATAAAATAAAACTAAAGTGAATTGATGTTTTTATTGACATAACGTAAACTTATTTTAAAGATTTTTCTTTGTAATATGTCAATTTATTCTTCGATTACATATGTGTGAACTACGCAGATTACATATACAGGGTGAGTCATCCCTAACCAGACAGTAGATTACAGCGAAAGGATAAAATATGTAAAAACGTTTTACATCATTAGTTTGTAAGTTGATGAAAGCTAAAGCTACATTTTAAAATTTTTTTAAATATACAGGGTATCAAAATAACTTTCGGCTTCTCAAATTTATATTTTGTCTTATGGGACACCCTGTATTTTATTGCATTTTCTAATGGTCTGCAAAAAATAAGGTATGGTTTCATAAGGGTTGCCTATACCGAAATATAGAGTACTCTGAGTTCTGTCATCTTTTCTTAAAACGTAAAGTTAAAAAAAAGACTCATTCTCAACTTATTTAAGCAATTATGACAAATTTAGTCTTATATCTAAATAGTACAGTAGTAAAGCGGACAGTGGAATGGAGCGGAATCCCTTTTACACTGTGAAACTTGAAAAGATCAGTGATAGAGTGAGGAGAAAGAAAAGCTGAGTTGTTATACTAATCCATATATTAGTGGAAACGTTTCGTTCTATGTTTTCAAAACATCATTAGTCCATATCTGTAAAGATAGTTGCGCCTAGTAGATAGAAGCAGATCTTTTATGACAGAATACAAATTGCAAATTGGCAACTCCAAGAAAATTTTAATGATGTTAAAATTGAAAACAAGAGACAATTTTTTAAAACATACATATTATAAAGTAATTGGATCTAGATGTTAACTCGTAAAGTGAGACTCGTCATCAATTTTAATAACCCAAGGACAGATGACGAGTCTAACTCGTCATTAGCATTGAACATATGCGTAGTGTTTTTCTTACAGTAATGTACGCATACGTTGCGCCTGTGCGAATGCGCATACGTAGCTCCACGTTTAGGAAATTCGAGATATCAAAAAGATCCGTTTTTAAGGTGGTGCGTTAATTTCTTGGAGTAGTGTATTATATACGGAAAAATTTTAGCATTACCAAATTAGCGAGAGAGCAAAATATATATGTACCTATTTAAATAATACACCGTTTTAAAATCAATTAGGAGACCTTTCAAATTAGATGTCCCGTGACCTCGGTTTGTATTTAAAAAATCGTCGATTACGTCATCACGACAACACTGATGACGTAATGAACTTTCGACACATATCTAGTAATTCATGGCTATTCAAAAATTAAAACTGACGTGTTTAAGTGTTGAGATAATAACTATCCCAACATGACAATGGGACGTTCATATAGGACGTCCTAGATAAGAGAGAGAGATACTGTATTGTCACTATAGGTGCTAGTTGTACACAAATGTGAGGCTATTTACCTGTACGAAAGGGGGTTTCTACCACTATGGTTCAAAAAGAGCTTTTACAAGGGGGTGCTAACTTTTTATTCAAAGATACAAAAAGGAGCATAACAAACTAATAAATGGAGAAAAGAACATAAAATAACATTGTGAGAGAGAAGAAACTTCCTGAAGTACGGGCAGCAACTTTTCGAAGAAAGAAACCGAAACTACCAGTGAGTAACCTTGACGGTTGCGAGAGAGAAGAAGAAGAATCTTCAGGGCTATAAGCAACAAAATTTTCGGAGTCACAACTGTTGCTACCAGTGAGTAGCCTTAAACTTGGCGAGAGAGAAGCAGAATAATCTGAACTATTGGCAGCAACTATCTCAGATGCGGAGCTTTTACTACCTGTGAATAACCTTGGCGGTTGCGAGAGAGAAGAAGAAGAATCTTCAGAGGTATGGCCAGAAAAAATCTCCGGAGCTGCGATTTTGCTACCTTTGAACAACCTTGGCGGTTGCGAGAGAGAAGAAGAAGAATCTTCAGAGCTATGGCCAGCAACAATCTCCGGAGAGCTCTTGCTACCTTCTAACCTACTAAATTTAAGCAAATTAACCTCCAATGTAGTGAGCATATTTAAATAAAATTCATCGATTATATCTGTGTCTTCATCATCTACAATTTGATGATGTGAGGCTATTTACCTGTAAGAAAGGGGGGTTTGAACCATAGTGGTAGAAACCCCCTTTCGTACAGGTAATTAGCTTCATATTTGTGTACAACCAGCACCTATAGTGACAATACAGTATATCTCTCTCTTATCTAGGATGTCCTATATGAACATCCTATTGTCATGTTGGGATAGCTATTGTCTCAACAAGTGATCCGGCTCGAAGGAAGGAGGTAGAAACCCCGTTTCCTACAGGTAAATAGCCTCACGATTGTGTACAACTAGCACCTAGAGTGACAATACAGTATCTCCCTCTCTCTTGTCTAGGACGTCCTATATGAACGTCCTATTGTCATTTTGGGATAGCTATTATCTCAACAAGTGATCCGGCTCGAAGGACCACTTGTTGAGATAATAGCTACCCCAACATGACAATAGGACGTTCATTAAGGACGTCCTAGATAATAGAGAGAGAGAGATACTGTATTGTCACTATAGGTGCTGGTTGTACACAAATGTGAGACTATGTACCTGTAAGAAAGGGGGTTTCTCTCACTATGGTGCAAAAAGAGCTTTAACAAAGGGGTTCTAACTATTTATTGAAAGATACAAAAAGAAGCATAACAAACTAACAAATTAAGAGAAAAGAACATAAAAAACTATGAGAGAGAGAAATCAAACATCTATAAAACAAAAATTGATGCAACATTAATGTTAATCAAGAGAAAAGAGAAAACAAAGAAAACTACTAACTACAAAGTACTTACAAGAGTCCTTCATAATGTTTCTGAGTGCGCACGATTGTCTGTCCAAAGTCACTTGTTCCATTATCCAGTCTGGAGACGATGTGGCGACGGTGTGGTTGAAGGCAACGGAGTGTTGCGTCTTCTTCTTACTTGGGCTTGAGAAACAGGTGAGTGATAATACCTGACACTTTAAAGGTGCAAGCGATAGAGAACTGTTGCGTTGCTCGTAACTTTGTTGTCCCTGACAGACGTATTACAGATCGAGAGAGAAGTTTTCACAATTGACACTTTATCCTTGACGGATTCACTTTTGAGCGTCGAGTCTGGCAACGGCGTGTTGCCCAGATCTCGTACTGAGACACTTGAGTGGGGCAACGAGATGTTGCCTTGATCTAGATTGAGACCACACTGCCCTTTTTCTTCAACGGGCGAGTTACCCTCTTGGTACTTGGAGGGTGAGGGAGGTACCGGGATAGAAAGTTATTTTAAAGCACATGTCGTTTAGGTGCACACATTAAAATCTAAACACTAAACACTTGTCCTTACATTAACACTGTTGACAGTGCTTACTTTTAAAAATATTTTCAATCATTTTACATGGTCGAATAATTATTCATTAAGATATAGAACATTAAGATTTTTGAAAGTCGTCTGTTTTTGAAATAATAAATTTATTCCATACTTTTGCATGTACATTTTATTTAAACTATTATTAAAATACGTTTTTTTCCAGATAACCAGCACACTGAAAGCAGTGTATTGTCACTAGTATATCGCGGGAAAAAGTTTAGTTTAGGTATCAAGTATCTCTCACAAGTTGTCAACAAGTTCGTGGCTTCTGCTAACTATTTCAGTGCCTCAGGGCTTTCCGGACTTCGACGTTAAGTTTTCATAGTTGCATTTAGTTATGCATCATCTTGAACGGTAATCCTATTAAAAGAACGCAGATTTTAAATATAAATACACTTGTTATGCTACATAAAATTGCTGTAAAAGTTTCGGACTGCAATTTTGGTTGCATCGTATTGGCACAAAGTTGTCACAAAAAAAAATGGAAAAAAGTGGTAAGTAAGAGATACTGCAAAACTTTATATTATGTTTTCTGTATTTTTAAATTTTAAACAATATTTGAGGCGCTAAGAGCAACATTGGCCTAACCCCAAAAACAAAGTTTTGAGATAAATGCAATACTTGCATTCAAATTTACATTGTACTTATGGGATGGCGCTACAAATTATGTAGCGCCATTTAGCCAAACAGAGAAGTAGTTTGTATAGACCCCGGTGAATCCAAATATTTAATGTTGCAGCTTTTATTGAAATATTAATCATAAAATGTTTAATTTGTGGCTTAGGCCACTGTTGCTCTGAGCTCCTCATTTTTAAAATTGAATAAAGTATTTATGGGCGGAGGTAAATTCCTCACCAACCAGTAGAACCATATAATCCGACAGGTATTTTCCTCACCAAGTTTAAGGGTTCGTATTAATCCGGTAGGTATTTTCCTCACCAACTCACTCAGGTAATAAAATAAAAAATATAGATGTAATTTAAGAATGATTATTATGAAAGCATCCGAAATCCGAATAAAAGACATTCATTTCCTTACGTTGTAATAATAGTTTATAATATAGATAATGTGCAAAACGTATAACTTATTATTTATTATTTACTATAATAAGAAACACACTTTACAAAATCCATTACAGTCATTTGATTAGACTGATAACTTATTATAGTTATTGAGGTACCAAGGGTATTATAAGGATAATAACGCTTGAGGTCAATAGTGTATAGACCGAGGGCCTTCGGCCCGAGGTATATACGTTGACCGAAAGCGTTATTATTTTATTATTATAATACCTGTGATGCCTTCAACGTTTAATATTCGACTAAATTATTCTTTATATGCAAAAAATTTGAATAAATTTTGAATAAATTAGTTTTCGAATAAGTACATTTACCAGAAATAGTCGTAACGTAATTGTGGTAACCATAGTTTTACTTAGAGTTTTATTTGTCAACTTGACAGTATTTAACTCGTTATTTAAATTTAATAGGCCCTAGGGCGGTATTTTTCTAATGTCATTATTTGTCAAATAATAGACCAATCGTACGTAAATTTTCTACATTTTTCTCAGCTTACTTGCAGACTGCAGTAATAAAAAAAATTCATTTTATAGTTTGCATGACATTAAATCAAACACAAAACAATCTGATACGTCTTCCGGTTTTATATAATGTAAGGCCAAAAGTATGTTTGAGACTACTTCAGAATCATTTGTACAGTTGAGTTCGCGAGTCTTTACCCGTGCGTCATTATTACCTGGCGAGATACAACACATACTTTTTATCTAGCATCATTCTCTTCCACGCATGAATCTAATGACAAACAAGCTGCCGCATGCTATTAAGTAAAAACACATGTTATTTTTATGAACGATTTAGACTCAGTGCATTGAAAAGAGACAGATACAAAGAAAGACGATTGGGAATGTTTTCACATATTATTTTAAGTACAATTTCTGACGTTTTGGTTTGTTTACTTTTGTGGCCGTCAGTTTGTTGAACTTTTTGCTGTTATTTTGTCGAATTTTTGCATTTTGAAGTTTTTTATAATATATCATCAGTTGTTTTCACAACTAATTTTATATTGGAATTAAAAATTTTATGATAAATAAGTTTATGTTATTCTACGATAAATTTTGACAACGTACAAGATATGCTTGTGTTAAACGTTCCGTCAAAGTGAATAAAATAACAAAAAGAAAATATGTCATTGAATTTTTTGACAAATTGTTTATTCATTTATTAATCAATGATAATAAAATAATTTATTAAGCTACTTCGAATGTAGCTGAAATTATGCACCAAAATTTTAAAGCAAAATTTGACATTCTATTCATTTGATAACGTCAAATTCTATACTATAACCCGTGATCGATATAATACCCACTTTATGTCATTTGCTATTGAGTTTAGTAAATTTCTGACTTATTTCGTAGGCTTTAAATGATGACGCACGTGTAAAGACTCGCGGACTCAACTGTATATTCTGATGTTAAATCAAGAGACTGAATTTTCTATACCAAGTTTGGTGTACTTAGGTGAAATCTTCAATCATGTATTTCAGTGTTTGGACACATTTGAATGATTGCATTATGTCGTATAAATATAGCTTTTTCAAAATCTACAAAAACTTTACTAGGATTAAACTCAATTTCGAGAGCTTTAAAAATTTCTGATTTTAACAAATAGAAAAGATTGTTTTAAGTTTCTGTTTTTTTTTTTGTTTGACAGTAAACAGTATAATAAAGAAATATAATGCCCATTAATTGGCCCATGAATAGTGAATAATTGCAAATAATATGTGGTACGGTAATTGTGCCATACATATAATATACGAGAGGGGCAAAATTATGGAATAAATAAATTTTCTCTAAAACGGACGATTTTGGAGAAAAACCCCGAAACAGGTCGATTTTTATTTTTAAATTACAATTTTTTGGCCTATATTTTCATGGTAGTAACGTCATCTAACTGTGCGTGATCACGTAATCAATGATTTTTTTAAATGGGAATAAGGGTCGTGTGGTAGCTTATTTGAAAGGGTGTTATATTCTCTATTTAGTAATATAAACATTATCGTAAGTATTGATTGATTGATTGATTGATGACGTCACTAATATGAAATATAGATATGCCAAAAAATTGTGATTTAAAAATAAAAATCGACGTGGTTCGGGGTTTTTTGTCCAAAATCGTCCATTTTAGAGAAAATGAATATATTCCATAATTTTGCCCCTCTCTGTATAAAATTCAATGTTGCTAAAAATCTTATATTTGTTTCACATTCACAACTAAATACAGTTATCTTACTTTTGACACAGTTTATAAAGAGAAAATTTTCCTCCTTGGTTGTTTTTTGAGCACAGCTCTTCACAAATTCTTGAACCTCATCAATATTGGAAGGAAGTCGACCAGGCATCATTTTCGTCGATAATTATATATATTTTTTCTTATGTAACAGACATCAATCGTAGTAATTGTTTCAGACAAATTAGCTGCAAGCTCTTGGCGAATGATTTTTGGCGGTTTTTCAGTATATTCTCTTCGGTTTTACGTTTACAAGAGTTAGAAACAATTTTTCGATCTATCTTCTGCAGATCTGGTTCATGATTATGTTGTAGGCTACTTCTAGTTATTGTAAAATTTGCCCCAATAGTATTCAATTTCGCACTAAAAGTTATTTTATTGCCTCCAGAACACTTCTTCACTTTCTAAAACTTTCACCTTATAAAAAATAAAATTCTCAAATACCGCGATTTCTTTGTATTAAAAGTATTAAACATGCCATTTTTGTCAAAATTCCAATTATGACTAAAAATAAAATACTATAACTAATTAATTAATTATTTTAGGTACCTACTGTAATTTTATAGTAGATAAATAATTTCCTTGAATGCCTTTTAGTAAAATCTACCTGAAACAACCATTTCAGTTTTGGTGAGGAAAATACCTGTCGGATTATGACATACCCTTCCAAACTCAGGTATAAGATTATTTTGGTGAGGAAATTACACCCGCCGGTATTTATATTATTCATTTAGTATTAATTTTAATTAATTCTGCGAAAACTTTAACTGTCGCCTGATCTATACAAAACCACATTATATAAAATACAGTTCTTACCAGTACTCGCAGTTTTTCAAAGCATGTCCTACAAAGGCTTGATCAAAGCCTCAAATATCAAGAAAGAACAACACGTCCATCTCATACCTAGAGAGAATTCGTCAATATGCCCAAAATTTTACGGCCTAGCCAAGGTACATAACGCAGGCTTACCACTGCGGCCAATTTTTAGCTCCATCGGATCTCCTCTGCAACCACTGGCAAAATTTCTAGCTGAACAGCAGCATTTATACGCGGAGGAAGCGGATCCTTACGTCAAGAACGCGAGCCACTTCATCGAGCGTATAAAAGGTGTGACTCTTGGGCCGGGACATTTGCTAGTCAGCTTTACTGTGGTCCCACTTTTCACGAATGTTCCTATAGACGATTCACTCGACATCATAAGCAAAAAGTATCCAATATCACCAGATATTCTAAACCTAACCAAACATTACTTAAATAACACATATTTCATCTATAAGGAACAAAGATATAAACAAGCTGAGGGAGCACCGATGAGTTCCCCTCTGTCACCAGTAATAGCGAACTTGTTTATGAATAAATAGAACAGCGAGCAATAGAAACAGCTGAATACAAACCCAAAATGTGGCTTAGATACGTATATGACACTTTGATCATCTGGACCAACGGAGAAAAAAAACTAAAGGCATTTGTAGAACACATCAACAATATCCACCATAAAATTCAGTTTACTATGGAACTGGAAGAAAACGATCAAATACCATTCTTAGATGTGTTAATAATAAAGAAACAAGACGGACACATAGGCCATACCGTGTATCGGAAACCGACACACACACACACACACGCACACCGATAGATATTTAAATTTTTCTTCACACCACCATCCTGCACAATTACATTAAGTCATCAAAACCTTGATTACAAGATCCAAAAGACTGACAGATCAAGAACATCAAAATGAAGAAATTCATAATGTGAAAACAGCGTTAATAAAAATGGTTTCTCAACATACACCATCGAAAAAGCTCAAAATGCTCGAAGAAGAATTAAAGACCCTACATATGACGAAAAACCGATCGACAAAACCATTCTGCCATATGTGAAGGGTACAACAGAGAAAATTGGGAGATTGCTGAGAAAAAATAACATAGAAACGATGGAAACACCGACAGAAAGATCTCAACTATTCTACCAACCACAAAAACCAAAATATCGTTAGAAAATCAAGGAGTATACGAGATTCCGTGTGGGGAATGTGGAAAGTCGTACATTGAACAGACCAACCGAAGAATCCATGTAAGACGAGAAGAACACCGAAATACCATCGAAAGGAGAGATACCACGTCATCTCTTGCACAACATGTCGCAAATACAGGACATAAAATAAACCTGAACCAAACAACGATGTTAGCTAACACAGAAATAAAAAGAAAACGTGAAATCAGAGAATCGATAGAAATTGGAAGAAATCCCAACGGTCTAAACCAAAAAGATGATGCTCAACGGCTCCACTATACAGGGTATCCCGAAAAGATTAGTCATCAATTATACCACACATTCTGGGGTCAAAAATAGTTCGGTTGAACCTAACTTACCTTAGTAGGTATAAATGTACTCATAAAAAAAGTTACAGTCCTTTGAAGTTACAAAATGAAAATAGATTTCTATTATCCAATTTCAATATATCGAGAACTATTAGAGATGTTTTATTGAAAATGGACATGTATCATTCTTATGGCAGGAACATCTTAAAACAAAATTATAGTTAAGTATGTCTACCCTATAAAAATTTTATGGGGGTTTTGTTCCCTTAAACCCCCCAAACTTTTGTGTACGTTCTAATTAATTCATTATTGTGGTACCATTAGTTAAACACAACGTTTTTAAAACTTTTTTGCCTCTTATTATTTTTTAGATAAGCCAGTTTTTATCGAGATGCGGCTTCTTTTTTAATATATTTACTTAATAAAAATTTTATGGTGGTTTTGTTACTTTAAACCTCCCAAATGTTTGTGTACGTTCCAATTAAACTGTTATTGTGGTACCATTAGTTAAACACAGTGCTTTTAAAACTTTTTTGCCCTTTAGTCTTTTTTTGATAAGTCACCTTTTATCGAGATGTGGCATATTTTTTAAAATATACCTAAAAATGTAAATTATAAGTAAATTTTCAGATTATTAACAGGTGCCTATACTCATACTTAACCATATAATTTATACAAATATGTGGTGGATTCGACAAATATTCAAAATACCTCGATAAACACTGGCTCATCAAAAAAGTACTGAGAGGCAAAAAAGTTTTAAAAATATTGTGTTTAACTAATGGTGCCACAATAATAATTTAATTGGGTTTATGGGGGGGGGTTTAAGGGAATAAAACCCCCATAAAATTTTTTATGGGGTGCACAAGTTTTACTTTAATTTTTTTTAAGATTTTGCTGCCATAAAAATTCCACATGTCCATTTTCAATAAAAAATCTCTAAGAGTTTTCGATATATGAAAAAAAATCGATTTTCTTTTGTAACTTAAAAGGGCTAAAACTTTTTTGTGTGCACTATTGTATATAGGTAAGTGAGGTTCAATCAACTTATTTTTGACCCCAGAATCTGTGGTATAATTTATGACCACTCTTTTGGGGACACCCTGTATAAGTGACGGTATCGTAAATAAAAATTCAGTCTACTTCAAGCAGCAGCGAGAAGCGGAATTACCTGACTTGACAATGTCAAGTGAGATCTTGTCGAAACGTCGTCAAAATAATGGTTTTTCTCAAAACCAAAATTATTCAACGCGGAGTCAAACCCGGAAAAGAAAAGAAAGCACATATAAGTCCCGCGGAAACTTCAAGTGTAACATATATTTCTTTTATATAAATTCTCTTTGCCTTTATCCCTTTACCGACATGTCCTACCTAAGTGTATCTACTCAGGTCTTCTTTGGTCTTTCGTTTATAGTTCTTCCAGAATCCGCATCTTTGTATTAGGAGTTTAACGTCTCGACATTGAATATGACCAAACCATCTCAACGCTCTCTCATTTTGGCATCAATTAGTGCCATTCTAAACTTCCTTTATTACACTTCTTATTCTTAATTTTATCCTTTTTTGTTACTCTACGCATCCATCTAAACATTATTTTTTTCACCATACGCATTCTTTTTTCTCTTTTTAACTACTCAAAATTCAGCTCCGTACATCATAGCTGCTCTTATGACTGTTTTATAGAATTTTCCCCTTAGCTTAATTGGAAATATTTCTGTCACACAACAAACCACTAGCTTTTCCACTTCATTATTTCCACCTAACTTTTTTATTATCCTTCTTCTTCTTCTTAAGGTGCCGAGACCATTTGTCGATCGTTGGCTCTCATGTTGCCCAGCATATTAACAATCATTGTCTTATTTACAGCCGCACGAAATAGTTTAGTGCTAATTTTCCCAAACCATTGGCGTAGGTTTTTAAGCCAAGATTAAGGTTGGATTTTTATTATCCAACATAAGCAAATTAATCAAAAAATAAAATGTTAAGAAAATTTGACGGTATAGTTGGGTTTTAATTTCAGCAGTTTATAAATGCTAGAATATTCCACAGGTTGTGGTGAACTTTGAGAACAAACACAGTCTGATTGATTAACCTGGTATACAGTGACAATTAACCTGTCTAGCAACAATTTTATTACAGCGATATTGTTAAAGACAAATGCTATAACATATTAAAAAAATCAGTTATATCGCAAAACGTGTTTAGGAAATTTGAGACATCAAAAATGATCTATTTTTAAGGTGGTGGGTTAATTTCTTGGAATAGTGTATATGCATTAGAGATTTAGTAAATTTTTGTATAGTAAACAGAAATACTCACTGTCGCTCACTTCTGGGTCACATTTTAAAAACTCTTTAAAGTTTAGAAACTATGTAGTTTTAATAATACATACTTGTATTTTTAAGGATTCTTTCGAGAAAAACATTCCGTAAGAAAAAGTTTTACGGAAATTCGCATTTCGAATCATGTCATTTAGGTAACATTTCGAATTATTATTAAAGGCTACGCAGTCACTGCTATTATTGTAATTTAATGTCCTTCGAATTAGTTAAGGCATAAGCCAGGCCGGGAATTTGGAATGTCTCGATAGAGCATTGAAAACAGTAATCGACCAAATTCAATCATCATTAAGTCTATCCGCCCGTACCTGTCTTTGTGAGGAGAGACCAATATACTGTTTTCTTGAATCTTAGAATAATAGGCATTAATATTGTGTCAAATGTTCTGAATAAAGCGATAAGGACCTAAATGTAAACATCGCATTGTTTGATTATTAAAACTTTTTCTCTTGACTACATTACCGATCCTTATACCATGGAAAAAGTCTACACAAATATTTTTTTAATACTATTCTGGCAATATATTTTGTTATATAGAGTGGAAATACAGGATGATTCTTGCAAGCCTAACATAGTCCATAAGCTTTATATTTAACGGAATATACTGTATATTTTTAAAAGCTGCTTAAGAATAGAATCTCAACGAATTATATCAAGTAAGGTCTGCTATAAATAATACAGGGTGAACTTTTGAAATTATAAAGTGTGGAAACCACTGGTGGAATAAAATTTTGTGCGTCTTTATTTTAGTAAATTATAAGAAACATTTCATACATAAAATTTTAAAATTAATAATTTATCAGCCTTGAAATATTTACATCAATTTTCTACTTCGATAAATATATTAGGTATTTAATTTAATTCCTTGATGAAAATTATACATATTTTTCCTCATTTTACCTTGTACTATTTATAACTGACCCTACATAATTTAGTTTGTTAAGATCAGTTTGTAAAGGAGCTTTGAAAAACATAAAAACATACAGGATGTTCCATTAAAATAAAGATGATGGACTATGTTATACTTGCGTAAATCAACTTGTACATATAAATTTATAGTTATCGCACATTTAATTTTAAAAGTTTACGTGTATCAGCGTTTTTTACAAATTTCTAAAATAAATATACCAACAATTTTATTCCTTAAGGTTGGTGAGGAACTTGTAAAACTATAAAAATTTACAGCGTGTTCCATTAAAAATAAAGCTTATGGACTACACTAGACATTCGTGAATCACCCTGTACAGTTAAATTTTTGTTTAAAAAGCGCACATTTACAGTTAAAAATGAATGGGTCTCAGAGTTTCTATAATTTTTTAAACAAAGACAGAAATAATTTTATTCCATAAGTGGATTTTACCGTGTATAATATACAGGGTAGAATCCACTTCTGGAATAAAATATTATACCCTGTATATTATACAGGGTAGAATCCACTTATGGAATAAAATTATTTCTGTCTTTGTTTTAAAAAATTATAGAAATTCTGAGACCCATTCATTTTTAACTGTAAATGTGCGTTTTTAAACAAAAATTTAAATGTACAGGGTGATTCACGAATGTCTAGTGTAGTCCATAAGCTTTATTTTTAATGGAACACGCTGTAAATTTTTATAGTTTTACAAGTTCCTCACCAACCTTAAGGAATAAAATTGTTTGTATATTTATTTTAGAAATTTGTAAAAAACGTTGATACACGTAAACTTTTAAAATTAAATGTGCGATAAACATAAATTTATATGTACAAGGTGATTTACGCAAGTATAACATAGTATAACATAGTATAGCATAGTATAGCATAGTATAACATAGTATAACATAGATTTTTATGGACGAAAACACAGAAAGTATTTTGTTCTTCTTTTTTCGTTTCAAATATTCCCTAATGCGTAGCCTTTCCTAAAAGCATAAGCGTTTTTTTATTTTTGTAGAAAGGACAATATAGAATTTTAGTAATAGTACAACACAATGAATTTAATTACAAATCATATTATGAAGTTGGTCCCTTTTGTATATATATATATATATATATATATATATATATGAGCTGTCAAATTTCTTTCCATTCTCTTTTCTACCAATTGCTGTAATACAAAGATATTGTCTAAACAGGATCGTCCGGCGCCAAATCCACTTTTTTCGTTTTGTTCTGGCAAAAAAAAATCTGGAAAATCGCCCCGTAATTAGCAACTTAAATGAAATTAATTGTTACAGCTTCAGAAGTTGCTTCATTTATGTTGTGTTTGTATGATCTGTAAGTTTCATTGATACAAAATGCTTATTTCTGAAAAAATTTGGTTTTAAAATAAAATTTTTAATTTTGAAAAAAATGTTTTTCTGCAAAATAATTTAAAAATTATTCGAAATACCAAAAATCTCAAATAGTAAAAAAAAGTCGGATTTGCTTTTCTGAATATTTTTTATTTTTTTGTTTTTCTGTAAGACAAAAATTGGTTAAGATATGGCTGTTTAAAATGTGCATACACTCGTGATTAGTGACTCGTTAAAGCCCTTTCAACTAGAGCCCTTTCAAAAATAACGATTTTGAACCGAAGAAACTTACAGATCATATAAACAATACATACACGACACACGAATAAACCAACTTGTAAAGTGGTAACGTTCATTTGAGATGTAAAGTAAGGGCTGATTTTCCCGATTTTTGTAGCAAAAAAGGGACCAACTTTATTTTGTGCCTAACTTGTTTACTTTTGGTGCTAGAAGGTTTTTTATACAGAAATAAAGCTATTTTTTAAGTTGTAGTGAGTTTTACCCAAAAAGGCTTTATTTTTTGGTTATTTCACGTTAAAATATTCGATTGGGAATTTGACGTATATGAACCTATTTTTCATTAGCTATAACTCTGCTTTTACCATGTCTAAACATCTAATATATTATACACCATTTTTTCATTTTTTTACATGCTATACTTTTGTTGAGAATGTTTTTTTCCACAAAATAGTTACATTTTGTGTTATTTGCGAAAAACCGTCTAAAAATATGGCTATTTTGTTGAAAAATAAATATTTTCACTCGCATATTACTGACTTAATGAAAAAACTCTATAGAAACAAAAAAAAATTAAAGGCACTCGTGGGAGTGCCGACAGAAGTAAAAACTTCTTATAGTATATAAATTACGAGCTCAATGCTTTTACCCCATCCTAAAAGAAGTGCTATACCTATATCATATACGATACAGGCGATGCGTATGCCCTATGCTATTTATGTATACATACACATAATTTATATATGTACAAAATTTATTTCAGCGAAGTGATGACGGTCGTAAATTCAATAATTTTTCCCCATCCAAGAAGTGCACAACGTCTTTAAAGAAATTTTCAATTCAAAAATTTATTTCGTCGAAGCGATAACGCTCGCTAATTTACTACTTTTTCCCCATCCAAAAAGTGCACAACGTCCCTAAAGAAGATTTCACTTCAAATATTTATTTCGTCGAAGCGATGACGGTCCCTAATTCAATACTTTTCCCCCATCCAAAAAGTGCACAACGTTCCTAAAGAAGTTTTCACTTCAAAAATGTATTTCGTCGAAGCGATGACGGTCGCTAATTTAGTAATTTTTTTCTATCTAAAAAGTGCACAACGTCCCTAAAGAAGTTTTCACTTCAAAAATTTATTTCGTCGAAGCGATAAAGGTCGCTAATATATTTTTTCCCATCCAAAAATAGCACAACGTCCCTCAAAAAGTTTCCACTTCAAACATTGATTTCATCGAAGCGATGACGGTCGCTAATTTAATGCTTTTTTCCATCGAAAAAGTGTACAACGTCCGTAAAGAAGTTTCACTTCAAATATTTATTTCGTCGAAGCGGTGACGGTCCATAATTCCATACTTTTTCCCCATCCAAAAAGTGCACAACGTCCCTCAAGAAGTTTTCACTTCACGAATTTATTTCATCGAAGCGATGACGGTCGCGATGACGGTCCATAATTTAATACTTTTTTTCCATCCAAAAAGAGCACAACGTCCCTAAAGAAGTTTTTACTTCAAATGTTTATTTCGTCGAAGCGATGACGGTCGCTTATTTATTACTTTCTCCCCATCCAAATTTAATAATTTTTTCCCATCCAAAAAGTGCACAACGTCCCTAAAGAAGTTTTCACTTCAAAAATTTATTTAGCCGAAGCGATGACGGTTGCTAATTCAATAATTCTTCCCCATATAAAAAGTGCACAACGTCCCCAAAAGAAGTTTTCACTTTAAAAATGTATTTTTCCGAAGCGTTGACGGTCGCGATGACGTTCGCTAATTCAATACTTTTTCTCTATCTAAAAAGTGCACAACGTCCCTAAAGAAATTTTCACTTCAAAAATGTATTTCTTCGAAGGGATGACGGTCGAAATGACGGTCGCCAATTTAATACTTTTTCCCATCCAAAAAGTGCACAACTTCCCTAAAGAAGTTTTCACTTCAATACATATACGTACAAAATTTATTTCTCCGAAGAGATGACGGTCGCGATGACGGTCCCGAAATAAATCCTTTTTCCCTATCGAAAAATAGGTTTTACATTTATTTAAATTTAAATACTTTCATACAAATTATGTATAGATACACATAATATAGATACGTACAAAATTTATTTCGTCGAAGAGATGACGGTCGCTATGACGGTCGCGAAATAAATATTTTTCCCCATCCTAAAAATAGGTTTTACATTTATTTTAAATTTAAATACTTCTATACAATTTATATATACATAAAAATAATACATAGCATAAGCGATGACGGTCGCAATGACGGTCGCGATGACGGTCGCAATGACGGTCGCGAATTCAATGCTTTTTCCCCTATCCAAAAATCGCCCAATGTCCCTAAAGAAGTTTTCACTTCAAAAATTGCTTAAAATTAGTAAGTTTATCAATTTTTGGACTTATTTTGGACGAATATTTTTTCACACCCGAGAAAGGGTGAAACCCACCTCCAGAACAAAAGCACACATCGGCAAGGTATTAGTTTTTTTTCCTTGACTTGTTAGGTATGTGTGCGCTAAATTTCATGTCAATCCAAGCGGTTCTTTAAAATTTAAAGGTTTTGCAATATTGTACCGTTAAAGAATGTACTAGTATAATTTTTTTTATTTTTGAACGTTGCATTAAAAGAGTGTGAATAAAAGTCTCAAAATTTTGCATTGAAAAATACAGCACTTACTCTAACAACCGCCGAAACCAATTTTTAACCTTTTAATGTAGTTTAACGCTATGCCATAAACCTTTCGACAATATCTAAATGCAATTTTCCGTTTTACCATATCTGAAAGAATACTAAAGGATAACTTTAACGCAAAGCTCTTAATTCAATTGAAGCGGAAAGCAAGAGAATATTTCTAAAATATTTAAATGTTCTATTTTTCTAGTGAAAGACAGTCTCCTGGGAAAGGCGAATAAAGCAATTTATTCCCTACACTTACTATGAAGTGTTGACTAGAGAAATATTAGCTTCCTTTAAGCAGACATTTTTAAAGGCAAGAAAATTTCTTAGCAGCTTAGAGGTAATAATAGGTTTATGTAATTTAAATTTACATCCGATATGATACTTGGAGGTGACTTGAGCTTTTTTGTAGAAAAAATATATCAGAAAAGTATTATAAATTGTTATGACAAAAATAGGAGAAGACATAGCTTTTGCCATTTAATTTTCTTTAACCGTAATATATTAGTTATTAAAGAAACAGAAACAGAAGAACAAGAGAACAGGATACATGAAAATAAAAACCGTAGGAACAAATGCAAGAAAAAGAATGAGATAGCATGCATTTGGAGGACTTTCATACACTATTAAAAATCAAAAAATACCTTTAAACTTTTGTCATATTTGTTCTGCCATACTAGTGGAAAGAGACGATTTTGCAATCATGTGCGACCTCTCTTACCACACTACAAAGAAAACTGCTTCTAAATATGACAGGAGCCTTGAATAGTACAAAACAGGCTCTTTAGAGGTTATCACAGGTCACCCTCCGTTGGAATTAAATATTTTGGTTGTAGCACGACCATCCTGAGACTTACTTGAACTATAATGGAAGAATCTATCTTTCAGATGAACTCAGACATGCTGACCTCATTTCCACTGAGAAGATTAACACACTAACTCTCTACAGAACAAAAAAACCCAAATAGTAATGGGGACTTAATAAGGTTCACTGATGGATCTAAAACCGACTATGGTACTAGATTAAGAGTCTTTGGGTAAACGTATATTTTTAGTAAACCTTACAGCATAGATCAAGGTACAACTATGTACTAGGCTGAAACTTTTGCTTTGGTGGTCTGCGTTGATGAAATAATGGACGTAAACCGTGTTTGAGCTAAAATAAGAGATCGCCATATTTCTTCTCTTCTTTTGCCCTTTAGTTCGTGCAATTTTGACCATAGGCTTCCACAGTTTCCTCTATTCGCTTCTGTTTAGTGCTTTCTGTTTCTAGTGTTTTCCTTCTATCTTTCTAATCTTTCTAATGTCATCTCCCCATCTCATCTGGGATTGTTCTCTTGCTGTCTTTGCTGTCCATGGTCTCCATTGTTATATCGTGGTATTCCACCTATTGTCCGTTTGTCTGGCGGTATGACCTGCAAAACTCCATTTTAGCCTACCTATACGTTGTCCTGCGTCTTTGAGTTTTGTTTTATTTCTTACCCAGTTGTCTTGCATTGCTCTCTCCATGGTTCTTTGTGTCTTCATTATTTTATCCATGTTTGCTTTGGTTAAGGTCGATTTTTGGTATGCGTATGTGAGAATTGGGAGTGGGCACTGGTCAAACACTCTTGTTTTTAAGTATTGGTGTATTTTTTTATTCGTTAAGACCCATTTTAATTTCCCAAATCCTGTCCAGGCTAATCTGACCCTTCTTTTTACCTCCGCTGTTTGGTTTTCCTTATTTATTTTTATTATCTGTCCCAAATATGTATAATCATTAACCGCTTCTATTGTGGTTTCGTTTAGTATTACGTTTCTATTATCTTGTGTGTTTGTCATTGTTTTTGTGTTGGTACAATGTATTTTTAGACCTATTTGTTCGGATTCATTTGCTAGTTCGGTTAGCATGGTTTGTAGTTCTTCAAAACATAATGCTATTATTACTACATTGTTTATTTCCATGCTTGTCCATTCCATAATTTTGAAAACATCTTTCAGTACTAATGTAAATAGTTTAGGAGAAATAACATCTCCCTGTCGCACTCCTCTGTTAATTGGTATAGGTTTTGTGGTTTCTTCCAATTGTATTGGCATTGTTGCTTTCTTATATCTATATTGTGTATTAGAATTCTGTATCTGGAATCTATTCTACAGTTGTGTACAGCTTGTTCTATTGCCCACAATTCCACGCTGTCAAAAGTTTTTCTTAGTCGACGAACGCTAAGTGCAGATCTATATGGTATTCGTTAGCTTTCTCTATTAGTGTCCTAACTGTTAGAAGATGCTCAGTGGTGCTATATCCTTTTCGGAATCTTGCCTGCTCTACTGGTTGATATCAGTCCAGTTTGTATGTTAGCCTGTTGTTAATAATCCTCATGAATAGTTTATACGTTTGCGACAGCAGTGAGGTGGGTCTGTAATTTTTTATGTCCTTTCTGTCGTCTTTTTTAAATAGCAGGATTGTAAGACTTTCGTTCCATTGGTCGGGTATTTCTCCTTTATGTAGACACTGATAAAATGGATTTCTTAATGTTTGCAAGATTTCTTCTTTCCCTTCTTTTAACATTTCAGCTAGGACTCCATCCGGTCCCGGGCCATATTTCTTACCAATAATAATATACATAGATGAAGCAAAATTGGTTTATGACACGAAATATCTGGTATAACTTGCGTATTTAGTTGATATTTTTCAAAGACAAATAAATCAATGCAAGGGCCTCAAATTCATGCTTTTACGCAGAAAGACAAGATTGCCTACTGCATTTATGAAAAAATTAGGACTGTGGATAATAAGTTTTAAAAATAATAACTTTGACATATTTCCCTCATTTAAAATTACCTGCCTTGCTGATGAAATAGGAGAAGGTAAAGTTCTTATTAATAATCATTTTACCAGTATATGGAAGTAATTCTCGTTTTGCTTTAAAGATCTTGACATATCCAAATATGAATGGATTAGAAACCCGTTTGTGATTGAAAAATCAGATGATTTAATGATAGAACATTAAAGCAGGTGTTTCAAGACGAAAATAATATGGTTACGTTTTGGCTACAAGTAAAGCACGACTTTGATACTTTGACAAACTTTAGAAATCTTATTGCCAATTGTAACATCTTATTAAAGAAATAGATCTCGCTTAGTGATTGAAAAGGAACTGAGAACCGCGATTTCTTCAATGATATCACAGTTTGAGAAAATTTGTGCTGAAAAACAACATCAACCGTCGCATTAAAATTTTTTTAATGTTGTATTAATTATTATATATGTATTCTTTTTTTTTATTTTTGTAAGATTTGTTTTTATTACATTTAAAACTATTATTCTTCTAAATCTGTACAATAAAATATGGCTTATTAAGAAATTTCCTCGTATATGGTCCGAATCAATCATCATACCGTTGTTCTGAAGCTATTTCCTTGTGGCATTTTTATAATGAACTATTTTTAATGGGAAATAAGCCACAACTTTACCACAAAAATAAATTTATTAACGTTTCGACGCCCAATTCGGGTGTCGTTGTCAAAATACAAAATAATACTAAATAAACAAAAATGTTGTTGCTTAGTAAAAAATTCTTCTAATAATTTATTTAATCTGACTCATTTATATCGGCAATTCAGGCATGTATTATACATTTTAATATAGAAGACTTTAAAATGATATTGCCAATATTGATGAGTTGCGTTCCTGGGACGACTTTACTAAAAGATAGTTCATTCGATTACATGAAATCAACCCTAACTCAAGAATATCCGCCACAAAAAATCATAGCATGTGATCTGTCTTTAAAAAGACAACTGATGGAATGAGGCATCATTTGTTTTGTCATTGTTAAGTCTTGTAATTGGTTTCTGATTAATGAAATTTCTTGGGTCAGTGTGTCTGGTTCGGCTTCCTTGGAAGTATTGATTTTTGGGATTGATCCTGTCGCTTCCCCGCGATCCTTATAAAAGGTTCTGAGTCTTAACCCTTAACTGGTCCGGCGTCGTCTGACAGACGATTCAATAATTTTGATTACTTTTTATTGGAAATTGGCACCGCCCACAGGCAAGTCGTTCTATCTAATCCTTAAACTATTGGAGCTTGACAAGTGGGTGTATTTGAGTCAAGTTTCTCTCAGTTCCTAAAAAGTTATCGCAACAGTTAGGTTGAGAGTAGCTCCTCAGACGACGCCGGACCGTTTGTGTCACTTTTTTGTGTTCATACTTGGAGTTCAAGAAGAGCAAGAGGATGTTCTTATTTTAGAAAAAGCGCAAGATTTGCAGTTTATGTCCTTGTAGAAAGCGCAGGATGACAAAATACCTGTGCTTGAGTTGCAAAAAGTCTGTTTGTTTGGGATGTATAAAACCACTATCTATGTAAAAATTGCATATAAAATAGGTAAAGTTTGACTGATGCTGGAAACAAACATTTTTGATCGATTTTTATTGTACCTAGTTTTTTGTTTAGTGTGCAGTTTGAACATCTATCCTAGCAATACATTTTTTTTTCATGTTGTTTTTTATATGTTTTTTATTTACTTTACAAAACTATGTACTTTTTCACAAATATTTGTGCGGATTTCAGTTTTATATTAATATTTTTTTCTTAGCCCAAATAACGCCCAAATCTAATACGTTCACTTTTATATAAACATATCAAGGTATGTTTGTAACATTTATTCTTAATAAAAAAATTATTTGCGAGTGTTGTTTTGCTTTCTTGAAAAGAGTAGTTTCGCAGACGACGCCGGACCAGTTACGCTACTGCTACAGTACCGGACCAGTTAAGGGTTAACCTTAACTCGTCGACGGTTCCTTTGGAATCCAATCCGCACCTTTCGGTGTCGCGCTGTAATTCCTCTTTGAAAAGACGATTTATCCATGACGTACCCGTCGTGGCACCTGATACTGAGTCTGTGTCTTTATCTGTCGGCATTTTTGGTATTATCCGGGCGTCGAGTAACGACGTACTTGCGTATATTCTAACTTTTGCTCGGGCGCCAAATTTGTAACGGGTAGTTCTTTCAGGACGACAGACTTGGTAAAACACAGGTTGAAAACAAAGCAAATCTATTAATTCTAAATTATGTACAATATAAGGCAAAATAATAATTTAATATTCTATTTCGTCCCAGCGAAGTCCTCCTCCGGATGGGCGTTTGTAACAGAAGAACAAAATTAACAGCGGTATTCAAATATATATTTATCAGGGCTCGCTCACTACGCTTGCCTCCGTTGAATTACGAGTCGCAAATTACCTCACTTCGGTACACCTTGCGTCTCGTCTCGAGTTGGCCTGCCTAAGTTTACGAATCGCCTCAAAACAGTGCACGTCGCGACTCAGGTCGGCCTGCCTCGCTCACTTTGCTTGGCTGCTTATGGAGCCCAGAACGGTCGTTCAGGACTGCTTAGTGCTTGATTTCTGCTTGCGACCTTCTTAAATATCCGTATGCCGGTGTTGTCTCGGAGAGGTGGAACTCGGTGGGGGCATCTGAGCGAATTGAGAGAATCGCTCGGTTCCCAGTGTCGAGGCATGTTCAGCATATAGGCATATCATTACAAACCAATATTGTTTGTGTCAATGGCCATTGCAGCCAAGACACATAAATTTAAATAAAAAAATATATTATTTCTTTTAATAAATAATTTTTGTATGTATATTTATACAAGATATTGTATATTATTTTGTAGCCTATTAAATTAATTATAATATCAGTTGAGTATTTATGAAATTATGTTATGACACCCTGTATAAATAATTATGTTAATGTATATATTACTATAAAGATAATTAAATAACCTTTCAAATGAGCTAGGGCATGACCTTTATTCTCATTTAAAAAATCATCGACTACGGCATCACTCCCAGATGGATGACGTCACTAGTATGATATATAATGCCAAAAATTAGTAATTTAAAAATAAAAATCGACCTGTTTCGGGATTTTTCCTTAAAGTCGCCGGCTTATGTAATAACGAATTTATTCCATACATATGCACCATACTGTATATTTATTTATTGTATCTAAACAAGCTTTATAGTAGTGCAATACAATTTATTTTTAAAACAAACATTTTGGGAAATTTGGTTTTGTCACATACATGATGTAAGTTTTTTCAATAATTTCCCATAGGAATATTTTGTGACGATTTCGGATATAATGCCCGAAGCTTTTATTGCGATTTCTTTTAGGTTTGTTTGGTCCTTTACGGAGAAACACAAATATAGTATTTAATCGTATTTATGTGAATTTTCTTTTGATGTAGGTGTGATGTGACGGAAAATTTTTAAACTGACACAGCAAAACAGAAATGCTACGTTTAGTTTTGAAGTGCAACACTTCTTCTAACTCCCAATGTGTTTTTATGTTGTCATCCATCTCTTGCCTGGAGATCATACGGAGTAATTTTATCTTAGGGATATGCTCTTAAAGTGCTATGCCTGACATTATCTAACCCAATTTAGTATTTTGGGTGAGTAAACCTTCCTTCTTTTGATCTACTTCGTCAAGTTATATTAAACTATATCCTTTGGCTCATAATGAATATCTTTTGGACCTGTTTCATTGAAATTTGGATCGGCTAGGACTAAGTTCCTATAGTTCCAACGTATTGTACAAAAGACTTCTCTTCTACGCTGAAAAAATAGTAGAAGGATATCAGTGCGGTTTCCGTCCTAATAAATCAACAACGGACCAAAAATTTACAGTGAGGCAGATCCTTGAAAAACCCTAGAGTTCGGCGTCGACACTCACCACATATTCGTGGACTTCAAAGCCTCATACGACTCAGTTAATAGAGGTAAACTTCTAGTTGCTATGGTAGAATTTAAAGTACCACTTCATCTTGTCCAATTAACTGAACTTACGCTCACAGGAGCCGAGAGCGTGGCAAAGATCCAGAACGATTTCTCAAGACCCTTCCATTGCAAAAATGGACTAAGACAGGGTGATGGACTATCGTGTCTCTTATTTAACCTGGCATAAAAAAATAATTCGAGAGTCCCAAATTAATACGAATGGTAATATCTTTAACAAATCAGTACAAATTGTCGGATACGCAGATGACATAGACATCATAGGTAAATCTAAAAAACCTCTGACTGAAGCATTTCGGTCGTTCAGAGCATCTGCACAGAGAATGGGGCTAAATATAAATGTTCAAAGGACCAAATATATGTGTTGCACTAGGTCATGCAACCCGACACCTACAAGAATAATAATTGACGACCTAGAACTGGAAGGTGTCGACACCTTCATATACTTAGGCTCGCTGCTAACTAAAGATAACAATGTCAGTGAAGAAATTAAAAGGAGAATAGTGCTCGCCAATAAGTGCTACTATGGCTTAAGAAGACAGATGGCCTCAAAAATACCTAGAAAAATTAAATTGACTGTCTACAAAACACTAATAAGACCAGTGCTAATATATGGCTCAGAAACCTGGTCACTTACTCAGAATGACCAAGAACTGCTCAAACGTTTTGAGCGAAAAATTCTAAGACGAATATATGGAGGGATAAAAGAACAAGGGTTGTGGCCCAGGCGTTACAACTTTGAGTTGTATAGAAATTTTGGAGGACCTGACGTTGTACAATTCATTAACGTAGCACGCCTTAGATGGATAGGTCATGTAATCAGGCGAGAGGAAGATGCCATAGTCAGAAAAGTTTTTGACCGAAGAGGGCCGATAGGACAATGAACAAGAGGAAGACCGAGACTTAGGTACCAAGACAACATAGAAACTGATTTAAAATTTATTGGAATTAGAGCATGGAGAAGAGTTGCCAGAGACAGGGCGAATGGAGGATTGTTCTGAAGAAGGCTTTGGTTCATAAAGATCTGTAACTCGACTGATGATGATGATGATGATGATGATTAGGGAGCGGATTTATATGCGATCAATTTTGATAAAATATGCGCATATATATGCGGTAAAAAATTACGAAATATGCGCAAGATATGCACAAAAATTCAAAAAATGCGCATTTCGAGAAACCACAAATTTTCTGTTCTACTCTATTCTAGGGGGTTCTTTTATAGGGGGGCGGCAATCTTATTTATTATCTTTCAAATAAAATCATTTTTTTTATATATGCTACCAATAGTTACCTAACCTACTATAAAACTACCCTGCTATAAAACTGCTACCAATAGTTACCTATTTAAAATAAAACAACAATATCACTATAAATATATCTTCGATTATAATTCACTACAATGTGTTTTTCCAAATTCTTTACGAGGAAACATATTCTTTGATCAGATAAGATATTCTTTTTTTTTTTTAGAAGCGTGAAAAAATGTTTACTTTCGCGCACACGTTTTAGTTTAGAAAGTTTTACTTTTCCGCACGCGTTTTACTTTTCCGAACACGTGTTAATTTAGATATGTTAATATGGCCTTAAAGTAATTATAATACATGCAATAAACTAATATTTAGATATTATTTACTAATTTATTTCAAATATATCTTATTGTGTTCATGTTCATGTTCGATGAAATAAAATAATTTTGACATAATATTCCAAAGTCAAATCAGTAGACAATAACAGTGGTTTTGAATCGTGGTCATGGAAACCAAGATCGTTGTCATACTAACCAATTATGCTGAAAGTTTGGTTCTGACAACCTTGTCAAAGAACTAATGTGTGTATGTATTTTCATATTAATTAAATTAATTGATTAAGATTTGGTCATTTTTAAAGACTCGTAGAAAAAATATTGTTCCTAACGCTTGCAGAAAGTCTCTTTTCCGCACTCGACTGCTTGCCGAACTCCCGCTTTGCGTCGTTCGGCAAACTGCAGTCGCGTGCGGAAAAGTATGACTTTCTGCACTTGTTAGGAAAATAACTATATAACTTGAAAAACTCCTTTCAACATCAATAGAAGTAATTGGGACGTATTTAAAATAACTTGTTCATTTCCGTTGGAAAATCGTAAATCTATGGTTAAAGGTGTAAATTCTCTTAACAATAGAGGATTTAAAAGAATCACCAGAATATCATCTATCTATCGTCCGTTCGGCAAATTCAAACAAAAATATAACTCCAGACCATCTTTTACCACCTTTAGTCCAGACAAATTAATATATGTATTTAATCTATTTTTACCACCAAAAATGAGATGTTTTAATCAACTATTGCTTCAATTATAATCTGCAGAATAATTTTGAATCACGTTCCGCTAATGAACTTGCTTTTTGTCCTTAAAAGTAGAAAAAAGTTTCAATTCTATTGCTTAATATTTCATCTAAATATAATCGTCTATCAATTTTAGCTGTACTAATGCCCAAGTATACATTTTCAAGTGTTAAACTGATTGATTTACGATGAGTAACCCGGTTGTAGAAATACCGGCATGTGCCTTAACAAAGGGACATCGGTTTACTCGAATTTCATAACATACAAATGTTATCTGTTTGAATTTGCCGACGGGCGAAATATCTATGGACCCGACTTTACCTACTAAATATAAAAGTAAACAAAATTCGGATTTGCAAACCCTCCTTCATCACTTTAACATCCTACAATCATTTTATAACGGCGTACTATAAGCACAATAAGTACTTTGTGTAAAGATCGGGTATTTTCTAAGAAAAAATGAAAGGCAGTGAATGAGCCGTCTCTCTTAAGGTAGTTCTCGAATTAATAGATACGACAGCCTGTGCGGGGAAATATTTTGTGTCGAATTAAAAAATTTAAATTTTTTTTGGACTTAAATGTTTTTAAATAGGCACAAAATATGCATGTTTCTTTAAAAATATGCAAAATTTAGTAAAGTTCTCAGATATGCGAAATATGCATGCAATATGCATTTAGCATAAAATCCGCTCCCTAATGATGATGATGATGATTATGATGATGATGATGATGATGATGATGAGGACTAAGTTCCTATAGTTCCTTTCTTTTAATTCCAGATATCTGGACGTGGTCTTGGTCTTGTAGAATTCTACTCCGTAATAAATGATGACTGCGAGCTTTAGTAAATCAACGCTCTTATTAACTTGTACTTCATTTACTTGTACTTATGCTGTTGTAGCACTTCTTCATTCTGATGACTTAGACAACTCAGGGTATTCTCTCGTCTCCTTGACGATCCCAGGTAACTGTTGTTACTTCTGGTCGGAGTATAATTGAAACTACTATTTTGTGGCCGTCTATTTTCAGAATTACGTTTGATATTATAGACGTAAACCTGAACGAGAATTGGGTCTGTATCGTATCCTTATATTTTCATAATTTCTTCTGTTAACATACCGACCTTCGGCTATGTGTAGCAACAAATGGTGCTGTCCATTACATTATGTACATTTATGAGAGTAATAGCATGGTACTTCCCTTTTGTGTAGGAGGCATCTATCGCACCATTATTATTTTTCCTTTAAAATTGTGTTTCTTTCACGTACTTATGGACTTTGTAAATTTGAATAGTTTAGGTTGTTCATGGCATACCACACAGGTTAAAAACTTGTATCAACTTTGCTAGTTTAAAGTGCGCTTTCATTAAATTTTCACCACCCCCTTCGAGACCTGAATTATAATCCTATGTTCGCCTAGCGCCTTACTATCCTTTAAGTTCTTTATTATATAAAATATTTATTTATATATTGGTATTTGTTTTTCCTCGTTCTCGTTGATTTTGATTCCTTAGTTTCCTCGCTGTATTTGTAGATTTTGCTGTTCATTATTATAAGTTTATGTATAAATACCGATATAAATAGCGGAATATGTCATTAAAAATCCCTCTCAACCAGAAAGCAGATTACAAAAGTTCAAGTTCATATCTATAATTATTTCTGTAAAGCTAAACCTATTTTAAATATTGCAACAAATTTAATTAATGCATTGTGAAGTCCTATAGAATTGGTTAAACAATTTATCCAATTAGTATTCTTCATTTTACGAGTTTCTCCTATTTAGAATCACAAAAATTATTAAAAAGGTTTCTATCGATATAAAATATTATCAAACTGTCGCAGATACAATCAATTTAATAAAATACAGAAATACGTAGGATTAAATATCAAACGGTTTATCAATTATCAAACACAAAAAGTTTGAACAATAGTTTATTGAATTAAGGTTGACGCGGATGAAAATCAGGCAGTCTACCAAAAAATGCTGATATAAAATAATACAGACATTTAAAGATTTTAAGTTATTGGAAAAATCATGCGAAAAGACTTAGTAATCTGTAAAGAAGCAATCGTATAAACAAAGATCGCCATTTTTTTTATAAACAACGATCAAATTCAAAAAATTACTAGTTTTTGTCCTGGAATTTTCAAGGAAACTATCATTGGTGGATCTTCAAAAATATTTTTTTATTTCCCAAGTAAAGATAAATATGCAATCTGTCCTGTTTGGACAATAATCGAATTTAATAATTCAATCAGAGAAATTAACATGGGCGACGATTATCTACGAGTGCTGGTACCTTCCTAATTAAAATTAAGATGTCTATTAAAAGCAGAATCAAGCAGAGAAAGCTGGAGTATTTCGGACATGTAATGAAAGGTCCCAAATATAGGTTGCTACAAAATATCATGCAAGGAAAAATAGCAGGCAAACGCAGTCCAGGACGAAGAAGAACCTCATGGTTGAAGAACTTGCGAGATTGGTATGGTGTTGATACAAGCATGCTATTTAGGGTGGCAGTGAATAAAATTAAGATAGCTATGATGGTAACCAACGTTCTGAAAGGACATGGTACATAAAGAAGAACATTAACAACAACTTATGTTTAATTTCGGTTCAGAGATGATCCACCATCCAAATATGACCATTTCGGTCTCTCCAGACCTCTTCAGTGGGGTTACTGAACACCTCTGAATTGAAACGAAACCAAGCTGCCTATTAAAGCATAGAGGAAAGTCGCCAATTATGGAATACAATTTTGTTTTGGGGATATAAAATAATACCTTTATGGAAATGAAAACAATTTAATGGTATGACACATCAGTCATACATTTTTATATAGTAATTAAAAGCTTTCTATTAAATATCTCAATTAACAAAAAAAAATCGAACAAAAAAACAAAATCCCAAATGAGTAACCAAATATGGAATAGGTACCCATATATGGAATATAGGCATAAACCAACATATCAATAACAAAAATATACATAAACATCTGAGATCAAATAAATTTAAATAAGAAAATTGTGAAAAATGAAAGAAGTAGCTTAATTTACTTGCAAACATCACAGATCCATGTATGAAACTCTGGACCAGCACAATCATAATGAGCCCACTTACACTTAATCCACTATTTCGTAATTAGGCACCAACGACTGTCCATATATGGATTTGTACATTAGTTCAAACTAGTGTCAACATTTTTTCAAGTCGTAATGTTTTAATTACAGAAGGTCATAAAATATTAAAATAAAGGTACTATTGATATACGCAATAGCATACCAAGTCTGTATTCATGCATAATAACCAATAATACTCGTTGAATATATTTACCTTTGAAATTTTCTGCGAGACGATAAAACAAAACGCGCCTGTCAGACACGTATCATTCGCGCATCTGACACTGAGGTGTGAATACGATAATAAAGAGAGCGACTGAAATAGAGGATGGTCTTGTAGTGCGCTTCCAACTTATATTTTCGGAGAAATCAAGGAATTCCATATTAGGGCACTATCCCATATTTGGTTACTTTCCTCTAATTATAAAACTAGTTCTGCGTATCGGATGCTGTAGCGGTACCGACATCTATTAAAGAAAAATGGAAATTCTCGTGGAACCATTTTCTGATAACATCCTTAATCTCTGCCTTTTATAATTTATAAGGCAAGGAGACGACGAATAAAAGAGACGAAAGGTACTCTACAATATGCAGTCACATTCCGTCTATTGGTCTAGGAAAAATTCCAACGAATGTTGATTCCGTATACCCAAAATATGAATAAAATTTAAAATTAAAAACAGCTTATACTTCATTTCGATATGATCCACCACCCTCATACATTCGTTTCGGTCTTACCAGACCTCTTCAGTTAGGCTACATGAACATCTCTGAATTGAAACGAAACCAAGCTGCCTATTTAAGCAGAATTACAAAAATAGTTCTGCGTAGTGCGTATCAGGGCCGGATTTAAGGGGGGTAGGCTGGGCAGCTGCCCGGGGCCTCCACATTCCTGGGGCATTAAAAATTAAAAAAGGCACCAGTGGCATAACTAACGCCAATGCAACCAATGCGGTGCATTGGGGCGCAGGCCTTAGAGGGGCGCAAAATTCTGGAAAATTTTTAGCAAAATATATGTTGAAGCAAATCTCTCTGTAGCTTTCCAAAAATAAATGTAAAAAAATATTCGTGGTAATAAGAGCCGTAGGTTCTTTATCAGGGAATAGGAATTAACGTACAGTGTTGTCACTATGAGCTGTAGGCAGCTCTTTGACTGTAAGAATGCTCATCTAATAAAATTAATCATATTTTGAGAAACGGAACATAAACATTATTATTGTAGCTTGCGATATCATGTATACTGTATAGGGCCATTCCATCAGCTTTCGTGTCCATCTTGAATTTTTCAGCCTGGCGACGTATCCTGCCCAGTTCCATTTGAGCCTGGTGATACGTTCTACAACATCTGCGATACCGGTTCTTTGTCTGAGATCTTCATTTCTTATTTTATCCGTAGGGTTACACCCAGCATGGTTCTTTCCATACGCCTTTGAGCAACCCGCATTTTAGACGCTGTTGCCTTGGTTAGAGTCAGTGTCTCTGCTCTATATGTCATTACCGGCAGCACATATTGATCAAACACTTGTCTTTTTAAACCGATCGGTATACTGCTCCTAAATATGTCTCTCAGCGCTCCGTAGGCTGCCCAAGCAAGAGTTAATCTTCTTTTTATTTCGCATGTTTGGTTATCTCTGTCAATTCTAATTTCGTGACCCAAGTAAATGAACTTTTCTACTAGTTCTACTTCTTGTTCACGGATAATCCGCTGTCCTCTAGAAATCAGATTAGTCATAAATGTAGTTTTAGAAAAGTTCTTTTCAGTCCTATTTTCCAGCAGATAGCGTCTAACTCATTTAGCATTTCCTTTACTTCTCCTAGGTCATCAGTTATAACGACTATGTCATCTGCAAAAAGAAGATGATTTAACTTTTCTCCTTTTATTGTGATCCCTTTATTGTCCTAGTTGAGCATCTTAAAGGCATATTCCTAAGAATCTTAAAGGCATATTCCTAAGAATATGCCTTTAAGAAATTTTATGTGATTCTCGAATAAAACTCGAAATTTGACTACGTTTATCAAAATGCTATATCTGGTCGGCTTTTCTCTATGTAATTGAAACCTGTACCCTTAAAACATCAACCATAAGTAAATTTGAGGCCTTTGGAATGTGGATCTCCCTGAGAATCCTTAAAATTTCATGGACTTCGCATACCTTAAACGAACAAGTGCTGTATAGAACAGGCAAAGAACGAGAACTATTCAATACAGTGAAAGTAAGAAAAACATCATACCTAGCCCACATACTAAAAAATACTAAGTACCAATATGCTCAGCAAATACCGAAAGGAAATATCGAGTGACATAGAGAACTCGGAAGCAATAGACTATCGTGGCTAAAAAACAATTGACAATGGACGTGGCTAAATTTTAAACAGCAAATAAGAACAGCTCAAGACAGACAAGAGTTTGCAATTGTAGTAGCCCACATCCATTCAGGAAAGGGTACTTTAAGAAGAAGAATTGCAATAATAAACCAACAGTTTTGGTTAACCTTCTATAAATACATATTCAAATAATTGCATCGTTGCAAGTCCTATTAGGAAACCTTTCAAATGAGGTATCACGTGACCTTGGTTTGTATTTCAATAAACTGTCAATTTCATTTCCCGCTTCTCTTCCTCATTTTATCTCTATTTTTACATTCTTCGGAATCTTCTATGTGGAATCCCTTTCTTCTACTTATGGAACCTCACTTTGATATTTTGTTATCCCTCTGCTGCCACTGGCTCTTCTAATTTGTCCAATATAATAGTTTCTATGTTAATATAGCAATATTTATTTCTTTATCTTCATCTTTATTGCAAATACATTACTGCTGTTTGTTCTGTTTATCATCCAATTTTCTACATCGCATAATACGTTGCAGCAATGTTTTCTTAAGTTGTGTTTTTGTTTTCATGCACAGGTGTTAATCTCTTCAAATGAAGTTTAGCTTAAGTTACTTTTCTGATTTTCTATGGTCTTTTTTAATTACACTGTAAACTTCAGGTATAATCCTTCAGAAATTACTAAATAGGACTTTAGATAATGTTTACACTTTGCTAGAGCGTCAGTATTGCGTCAGTATTCCACAAGGTAAGAGGTTATCTGATAACATCGCAAAATGAGCGATGTCGTATCAATTACCTTTTAAACGAATCTTAACGCTCTAACGAACAGCATTAAACTTATCCCCTCTTTTCGATTTGCTACACAAATATCCTTGGCGGTTTCAGCTATTTATATGTATAATAATTGTATTTATCCATCCCTTTCAATATTACGAAATTATTATTGACAGTAGTATACTAATGATATTAAAACTGGAATAGTGGATGGGATCCAATCTTTTTATCTTTTGATGTATTTATTTATTTAACGGATACAATTTATATAAACAACAAAAACAAGGCCCGTTCCGACCCGGGGGTACAAGGGTGCGGAGCATCCGGGCGGAAAGTTCAAGGGGGCGGCACAAGCTTCCCTGAAATTATGAAAAAACAAAAAAATTTAGACGGCAATTATCAATAAAGACATAAATACATATTTATGATTATACATAGTTTTACTAGTTACAGAAACGTTGAATTTAAGAAAAGAAATTGGAATTTTATATTTTTTTTTATTAGAAATAAACCGCATCAACTATAAAAGGTTATTAGCGGTGGTACAATACATAATACATATTTAGCTAATACAAGTAATATACAAACTATAGAGTTTTTACAACGGTGATTTTAATTTCAAATTGTCCTTAAAGTAGCACTCATATTTGGTTATGTAATTTAGTTTCTTTTAAAAACCGAACGATTTTGTCACAATCACAGTCTAATACACACTTAATATCACTTGGTAGTCCAGTAGCTTGTCTTTCCAGTTGATATAGTTTAATTGGGGTTTTCTTGAGAAACATCTGTATCTTCGGAGTTGTCATCATTTTCAATATGTTCAAGATTTAGTTGACGACGTATTTTCTTCATTATTCGTGTAATTATTCTAGATTTAATGCGTCTGTCTTTGAGTTTGGAGTAAATTTCTGTTAGTATTGTTCAGTCCTATTGTTAGTCCACTTGTGTTTTCCGTGTATTCTAGTGCGATATTAAATGGATTGGGGGAACCATGTGCATCATCCAGAAAGCTGACTATAGCTGCAAAGTTTAATTCAAACTGGGTTGCAGCTTCATCAATAAATTCTTTTGCTGGTGGGATAAGTGATTCTGTAGAAACTGTTTCTCCTGTTTTGTATCAGATTTAGTGGCTCTTGGCTTTTTGTTGATATTGATTTTGGTTTCGTAAAATCTACTTCTGTGTTTTCTACCGGTGGTGTACTAAGTGGAGTCGATATTTTAGAATGAGAACATTGCGGTCTAGTAATTTCTGTATTAAGTTCTTGGGAATCAATTACTTCACAAGTTTTTTCCATTTGATTCTGACCAGAGTGATTTTTGTTTTCTGCTATGGCATCAAAGGAAGGAATCGAGTCTTGGTCAGTTTGGGATGTAGGTATGGACGGGTTTGGCTAGATGGCCGTATTGGTACATGTTGAGGCTATATGACCAGATTGATGGCAGAGATAGCAGTTGAGTCCATCAGTAAGAAAGATTCGGTAAGATGTATTATCGAAATCAATGAGAATTGATTCAGGAATAACAAGATTATCAACAGGTGTATAGTACACCTGTCTACGGAAGCTTAAAACGTGACTATATGAGGGTCTTGAATTAACGCTCTTAAGAAAGTCATCGGTGAAAGAAGATGAAAGCCATTTTCAGCAAGATATTTTTCCACTATGTGTTGAGGGATAGACGGACAGACACTAGATAACAGTAACCTTTTAGCAGGAGTGACTAATCTTCTCGCTCTAATAACATTATCTCCTATTTTTATACCTCCGTGGTCTGTTAAAAAAGTGTCAACAATTTCTTTGCTGGAGAGGTAGCTACATATTCTGCCGTTAGAAATTCTTGACGAAAAAAGTATATTTTTGGGCTGTACTAGTGATCCTACTGCTGTAGGATCACTAGGAACGTAGTCTTCTAATTTTAGTGTGTCTACTGCGGGATAATAATGGCTTGTTCTTTCAAAGGGAATGTAGCTGCTTTCTGTTGAGTAATTGTAGAGTAAGATGGTGTTTGTTGATTGGGTAACATTGGAGGACCCCTGTAGTCAGAAGTACCAGCCATCGGATAAAAGTGTTAAATACTTTTTATTTTAATTTTCTTATTTTGTTCCATTATCTTGTAATTGGGCCAGTACGACTCTGTTATTTACAAAGTATTTAACTTATCGAAGATAAGCCAAAAAACATGTTTTTGTTAATTGCTTTCGAATTTACAAAACGGTATGACTGGATTGAAAGTCGTAATTATGTAAGATTTTGATGAAACCGTAAATATATTGATAGAAGTACTTACGGCAGTCAAATCACCACTAAGAACTAAACTACTGGTTATATTTCTTATAATTGATTTAAAGATTTACTATAGAAAAGTGATAAAAATCTTGGAGACTAAATTTAGGTGTACTTAATCAACTAAGTTCAGGACCGCACTCGAATTTTATATTTAAATTTCAATTTTTATATTAGGAATACAAGTTCAAATCACAACAAGCTATTAGTAATCTTATATTTTGGTTTGGCTTTTGGTGTTTTGACAGGTTTTAACCTATTTTTCATGCCGTGTCGGGGATTTTTCGGTGGAGAAAGTCGTCTGTGAAAAAAAATATTAGTGCGTGCGGCGGTATAATGAAATATTGATCATTTGTACTATTCTAATCTTGAACGTATTATGTATAATATTGTAATCGTAGAAAATTAAAAAAAGTAACTGTTACATATTGTGTTGTGGTTAGGGTTGCAGACACAAGAAATTAAAAGTGCATACATTAATTTGATTCTATTGCGCTTTTGAGTAGTTTTGAGCGATTAAACATTAAATTACTGACAGGGTACACATCAAATGTAACTAGTGCGATTTAAATTCTTTTTATTTGGCCTTAAAAGATCAACGACAAAAAAATTCAATAAACAATTTTAGACTTTTTCAATTAATCCACTTATTACCCACTTATTTTTGTAATACTATATCTTGGTGGTTAGCATGTAAATTTCATGTAATTATAACCTACAACTTTTCTTAATCGTAGTCAAAATTTCAAGATTTTTGCATTATTTTACCAGGTTATATTCATTTTAGGTAAGCACTGATGATGACTGGTAAACCAATCTATAACTAGTTCTGTGATGTAGCCCTTTTTAGGGATTTTAAATATATACCTTTTATAAAGAATTTTGTTGTTTATTTTTCATGGTTTTTGTTAATAATTAAAACCTATTGTTAATAATTAAAAAACGGCTCGGAACTCTAGGCAGGAAACAGGTAATGGATTTTGACGAAAGCTATGACGTTGAAAATTTTACAACAACGTGTGTACTAAATCAGCATTATTCACAGATCTGGTCAAAATCAAATACCTTAATAATATAACTATTTTCGATTCTAAAATATTGTAAATTAAAGAGCCTGAGTAAGAAAAGAGATATTTAGTTATATTCTTTGTGACATTTTTAAGGTCATAGCTCTCCTCAAAATCCATTACCTATATGCAGGTTTCCTTCTTAAAGTATTACAATATCTAAAAAAGTTATTAGATACCTGAATTCAGTATCCTGAGAAAATCCTTATTCCACTGGACTAGTCGTGTACGGTAGTCTACCATTCTCTCACTTTATGCAATTTTTAAAATCATAATTTTTGCTTGTGGTATTTTAATTCACTTTCCGCAAGAATAAAATTATGGGTTTTGTCTGGATTTTCCTGTCTACATTTAACACTATTTTTGATTAACACTTCGTATGTCTAGGCAGGTGCATTCGAGCCGTTAGTTTTAGAGGCATCCGCAGCTTTCATGTGGTGCTCGTTAAATGGGAATTTAAAATGAAGGCTATTACACTTTTATTACCACTATTTTCCAAATGGAAGAGCACTACTTTAGTTATGCGTTCTAAAAAAAGAGCAATGTAGCAATATGTAGGGCAAGGTGTCGCTGTAAATACCTATATGTTTGGTAAAACAGTAGTTAATCAAAAACATGAGTTATACAATGAAACTGAAAAGTAAACATAATTGAGAGGGTTAGAAGTAAAAGGGTTTAAGTGCACTTTTTTTAAATTGTACTCTAAGTACAGATTCGCATACTTAAATGGTATTAGAGCTTGGTGGTAAAAAAACGATTTAAGCATATTTCGCCCTACAGTCGTCATCTATCGCCATTACATTTAGTTCACTGAAAACAATTGCAATTTGCTTTGGTAGTAAACAGGTTTAACCATGCGCTTGAACCGTTTTACCACAAAACTATTTCTAGTACTCTGTAAAAACAAATAGTAATAAACTGGTTTAAGTGCGCTTGAACCATTTTACCACAAAACTATTTTTAGTATTCTGTAATGTGTAAACACATGTTAATACAGGATTAAGTTCAAGTAAATAAATATTAGATTTGTGACCAATTTTGAAGACTAATTGAGTATTATGCAACGTGCCAGTTGTAGTTACACTGTGGATAACAGCTGGGACAAAAATGATCAGTAATATGTAGTTAATATCTGCACTTGAACCGTTTTACGAATAATACCTATCAACACCATGTAGCGATTCAAATATATTTTTAATAATTGAAAAAAAGGACGGATATAGTAAGAGTATAAGATATACCCTTATATTTTTATCATGTTATAGTACAATGTACACAAGACATATTTTAGTTTAATGACTCCAAGAATTTATAAAACTCAAGCAACCTTGAAGCTGATTATCTCAGAACTATCAAAATTGCACTTAAACCCTTTTACTTCTCTCCCCCTCAATTATTAGGGAGCGGATTTGATGCTAAACGTATGTTGCTTGCATATTTATCATATTTGAGAACTTCATCAAATTTTGCATATTTTTAAAGAAACATACATATTTTATGCGTCTATACATTTTTTTCCAAACAAAAAAATTCTAAAATTTTTTAATTCGACAGAAAATAGTCCCCCGCACATGCTATCGGTCGTATCTTTTCCAGAACTACCTCAAGTCGGCTCATTCACTGCCTTTTCGGTTTTTCTTTAGAAAACACCCGATCTTTACTCACAAAGTGCGTATAGTACGCCGTCATAAAATTATTGTAGGATGTTAAAATGATGTTAAGGATGGTTTACCGGGAAATCTGGATTTAATTTAATTTTATTACATTTAGTAGGTATATTTTTGGTGATTATTTTAACTACCTTGTTATTAAGAGAATATTTACACCTCTAACCATCGTTTTACGATTCAATAAAAGAAATTAAATCAAAATGCAAGAGGATGAGCGAATCGAAAGTTGTTCAGTTACACATTGACAGTAGACTACTGTCGTTAATGATTCCATCCAATGAACAATATAAATTGAATTCTGATTTGTGCGAGGCGATGATTTGTGCAAGCATACCTTTGAAAAAATGGAAAATCCTATTTAAAAAGCTTTTTGGTAACATATTCCAACACAAATGTGTTGTAAAAATTTACGTACCTCAAATTTACAAAGTTACCATAAAAAAATCAAGAATATAGTGGAAAATCGATACATTTATTTTATTGTAGAGGAAATTATTGTAGTGAATCTTATGTAATTGGATGTCGACAGTAAGACAAAACTAACCATTTAATTACTTTAAGATTTGTTAATGAATGTTTTTTGAATATTTTTGCTCCTAATGTAGTACCCACTGAAAAAATTTTACTTATGCTAGCAGACGCCGCCCCTTACATGATTAAAGCTGGTCAACAAATTAAATTAATTAATTCAGATTTAGTTCAAGTAACTTATTTAGCGCATGGATGTAACAGAGTAGCTGAGCACATTAAATGTGAATTTCCTGATGTAAATGTACTAATAAGTAGCGTAATAGCTATTTGTATAACAAGGGAGGAAAGTGCTACTTTTCCTCCCGAGAATGAAGTTTACTGCCCGACGCGTAGCGGATGGCAGTAATCATTCAAGGGAGGAAAAGGCACTTTACTCCCATGTTATACATATGGTTTTTCCACCTTCCTCAAATAACAAGTCATTTTTTCATTTTTACTTAATTTATTTATGTAACTAACCAACAAAATTCATTAGAACTAAAATTAATAAGTAGGTATAATATAACTGTCAACTGTCAAATATAAGTCAAATTATTAATGTAAACATTGTTAAATCAGAATAACAATTTACTGTTTTTTACCATTCTGCAAAATACAGAGTGTTTTTAAATAAACGTTGAAATGTATAAATACTTACGTAATAGAAAATAGATATTGTACAGGGCGTCAATAAGTTATATTTCATGAATGAAATACCATGACGTCACTTTTACTTTTCCTTCCTAGGGAGGAAAAATATTTTCCTCCCTAGGGAGGAAAAGTACAACTTTGCTCCCTACAATCAGGTCCGGAAAAGTATACTTTCGGTAGAGGTAGGTGGAAAAAATATTATTTGTCAAATAAAAGTTCTTTACGGGTCCAGTTGTACCGGGTGTCCCAATAAGAATGGCTCTCGGCCATATCTCAGGAACCGTTTATACTATAGCTTTGGGAAAAAAAATTTTATAACAAAAGTTGCCCCGAGAAAAGCCTGGAAATTATTTTCATAATTGTAAGTCCACCGCTAGAGGGGGTAATTGAATATCAAAAATTAAAAAATCGAAATTTTACAAAATTTGCCTAATGAAAGGGCACTGGAAATCCACTCATCGTATTCTTCATACAATTCTGTGCATATTTTATTTCACAAGTTTAAGTCTACCTGTGCAAATAAGAGGTGGGGGCGAGTGGGAACCTTGCTATGAAAAAATCGCTGTAAGTCCGGTTCTGCTTAATCGATTTTTACAAACTTGGTATTGTTGAAAACAGCTCTTTTTCGTCAATGTAATAGTTATAATTTGGAAACAGTCTATTACGTAATATGCCGGCTAGAAGACGCTATTTATTTTTTTGTTAGAAATCTAGTTTTCTTTCGAAAATATTAAGTACAAGTATGTATTTTTTTCCTGTATTACAAAATTAGACCAAATTAGCAACAGAATACCGAAAACAGCATGTCGATACCTTTTTTCTATCTCGAGATATCTTAAGAAACGTGTAAATTTTAAACATAACTGTTGCTGTCATATAAGTGGAAATATATAGAAGCACGTAGTGTGCTATGGAAAAAAACAAAGGAACATTGTCTAGATGTCACCGTATATAATGAATCAAAACAACAATAATACAAATAACACTATAAAATATAACAAAAAAAGAGTGTGTGTACTTTGTACGCGAGTAAGAAGTTATATTTCTATTGTTATGATTTTAACGAAATAAATATATTTTAAACAGTTTAATTTTATTTTTATTTAAATATTACACTAATTTTAATACTTAAAATAATACCAAAAAAATAGCGTTAATATGTAAATTTTTATGAATTGTTGCCTCCGCGCTTTTGCTTTTCTCTCGATAAATCGTAGAAAATGTAAAAACGTCAGATTTTCTACACAAATTTTTAATTTTTATTTCATTATATTTTAATATCAATTATCCTATTCCCAACTAAGATAAATACATAACTATTATTGTCACCGGTAAACTAAGTTAAGGAAGTCAAAGTGGAAACAAGTAGTGTGCTATGGAAAAAAATAGAACTATTAGAAGTATTAACTTCAAAAAGTCATCATGTGTCAAATTATGTGTCAAATCAGTAAAACATAAAAATTTGTTCATTGATGGTTTGTTGCGGTTTGTTTCTATTAAATTTTATATAAAATTTATACACAGTGAAATTCAAGATGATTCTTACAAATGAAGAAGCATTTGACATGATAGCCATATTCTTTGAATGCAGAATATATGCAACTGTTGCGGCTAGAATATATGCAATGAAATATCTCCAAAGACGTCAACCCAGTAGTAGAGTTTTTCATATTTTGTTTTGATTTATTATATACGGTGACATCTGGAAAATGTTTCTTTGTTTTTTTTTTCCATAGCACACTACTTGCTTTTATATATTTCCACTTATATGACAGCAACAGTTGTTTAAAATTAACACGTTTCTTAAGATATCTCGAGATAGAAAAAAGGTATAGACATGCGGTTTTCGGTATTCTGCTGATAATTTGGTCTAATTTTGTAATACAGGAAAAAAATACATACATAATATTTTCCAAAGAAAACTAGATTTATAAAAAGAAAATAAATAGCGCCTCGTAGCCGGCCTATTACGTAATAGGCTGTTTCCAAAGTATAACTATTACATTGACGCAAAGAGCTGTTTTCAACAACACCAAGTTTGCAAAAATCGATTAAGCAGAACCGGACTTACAGCGATTTTTTCATAACAAGGTCCCCACTCACCCCCACCTCTTATCTGCACAGGTAGACTTAAACTTGTGAAATAAAATATGTGCAGAATTTTATGAAGAATACGATAATCGGATTTCCAGTGCCCTTTCAATAGGCAATTTTTGTAAAATTTCGATTTTTTAATTTTTGATATTCAATTACGCCTTCTAGCGGTGGACTTACAATTATGAAAATACTTTCCAGGCTTTTCTCGAGGATATTAAGTAAAATTGCGTGGAATATAGCATAATTTGCTAACGCAAACAAATTATAACGTAAAAACCATAAGGAAAGAACCATAAGATTGTTACTGAGCTCGTTTACATAAAACTGATATGGTTTTTACTTGTTAAAACATTTCTATATAGGGTGAGGCAGATAAAGGGCCTATTAGAAATATCTCGAGAACTAAAGACAACTGAATTATGAAAATTAGAATACGGGGGTTTTGAAGACTGATCTATTTAATGAAAATATTTTCATCTATTTGGTACTTCTGGTTATACCGGAAGTTGCTTATAACTTCGTTTTTTTAAATGGGACACCCTGTATATTTTTACATTTTTGGATTCTCCTCGATTTTTTCTTTCTTAGAATATAAGGTTTTGTCAGATTATACACGGTCGGTTAAAAGATAATTACGTTTTCTTATTAATTTCGTAGCAATATTCACACCCTGTAGGATTGTAGTAGTTTTACATAATAAACTCTATTTATGTTCAAATGATTTTTAATATAGTCTACTATTGTTACCAATTATTAGTGTAGCTAAATTTTTAATTTTAGTATACAGGGTGGGTCGAAACTCGGAATGAGTATTTTCTGAGTTTTCTTAAATGGAACACCCTATATTTTAGTATTGCAATGAAATGATATTTCATGGTACTTTTTACTTCTTAAGCATTACCTATACCTAACTGCTTTAGTTTGTGCTTAATTGTTAATCGCACCAACAATCTTAACTTCAATGGTATTTTGATACCTCAACCACTATTGGCAATTTTAAGTATCAGTATAGATTAATATGTATTTATTTCCAAAAAATTATTTGTGACTGTATATTTTCACGGCCAACCTAATACAATTTCACCTATTTTGTGTTGCAATTAATGTTTGGTTTAATCACCAATAACTCACAAATTAAAGGAGTTAGGTATAGGAAATGCTTAAGAAATTAAAAAGTACCATAAAATAGCATTTCATTACAATACTCAAATACAGGGTGTTCCATTTAAAAAAACTCAGAAAATACTCATTCCGAGTTTCGACCAACCCTGTATACTAAAATTAAAAATTTAACTATACCAATAACTCTTAACAATAGTAGACTATATTAAAAATCATTTGAATATTAATATAGTTTATTATGCCAATCTACTACAATCCTACAGGGTGTTAATTTTGCTACGAAATTAATAAGGAAACGTAATTATCTTTTAACCTATCTTGTATAATATTACAAAACCTTATATTTTAAGAAAGAAGAAATCGAGGAGAATCCAAAAATGTAAAAATATATAGGGTGTCCCATTTAAAAAAACGAAGTTACAATTAACTTCCGGTATAACCGGAAGTAGCAAAGAGAAGAAAATATTTTCATTAAATAGTTCATACCTCAAAACCCCTGTATTCCAATTTTCAACATTCTCTTAGCTTTAGTTCTCGAGATATTTCTAATAGGCCCTTTATCTGCCTCACCCTGTATACTTGGCTTGATCTTTGTCACAATCTCCACAAACTTTGTAATCCATTTTAAATATAGTTCTAGGTTTTCTAGGCACCTGAAATTTTCAGAACAGCTTAGAACTAGCTAACAATGGAATATTTAATTACTATTATATGGATAAATCGATTTTTTTAAATTTCAAATTATTTTAAAAATGTGACTAATGCAATGACATTTAAATATCATTTTAAAGTACGTCAACGAATCGATATGTGGTAGCTCAGTGGCAGAGTGGTAGACTGAAGATCTAGAGGTCCTGAGTTCGAAGCCCGTCTGTTACGTATCTTTTTTAATATTTTTTAATAAATGATAAGAAATTAATATAAATAAAATTCATATTTTAATTATTATATTATATAAATATTATATTATATACCATTTTAAATATTTTCTTTGATTTATATGAGTTTAAATACGCTAGACAAATAATTATACCTATAAAAAAGTCGATTACAAAATTATTTTTTCTATTCTCATACTATAATTATATCAATTATGATTTCACTACCTGTATCATAATGAACTTCATTATGATACAGATTTTCATTACGATACAGATTTTTAACCAATAGAATCGCGAGGTGGCACATGCGCAGTGACTAATGGCGAGTCAAATACATACGCTTTGACAGTTCTCAATATGTAAACAAACTGTCAAACTGACAAACTACTTAATTCATTTGCATTACAAAATTAATAAATTTGAATATATTTTTTGTTGTGAATGATCATAAAAAAAATAGAGTATACAACTTGCATTTAATTATCATTATGAAGCTCGTACTCTATATGAAACTCGACGCTAGGCGGCTCGTTTCGTATCCCTTATACTCGCTTTATAATGCCCATCATTAAATGCTGGTTGCATAATATACTATTTTATTTAAACATATAAATTGGAACAACAAAATAGTTTATAATTTTATATTGGGTCCTATAAATAATGAAAACGTTTTATTATAAAAAGTTCTTTTTTATAAATTGTAATTATTTGTACCTTGATATAACATTATTTTTGTTATTCTTAAATCAATTTCACATATTTGGTAGAATCTAGTTTTCAAATATGATGTTTGAAATGAACGCTCTGTGAAAATGTATTTTAATTTAAATAAACATAAACTCTGCTCCTATGTTTCAGACAGAAAATCTAATAAACATTATTGACACGGCGGGTGTTATGGAACATTCGCCAGTTTGATTTAATTAAAAACAAGCGTCCACAACGATGACAGGAAACACAGCAAAGATTTTTCAAGTATGGTCTGTTATTTTTACGACATATTTACTTCAATTTATTACTTATATGTGTTCGCCAGAAACAGTATAAACTATAATGTCCACAAATTTTATGGCTACACCAGTTGATATTAGCTATTGCATCCGTCTGTCGAATACACCAAATAAATGAAGTAACAATAAAACACTGAAAACTTTGGGTTTCAATACTTCCACAAAATTTATTACAAATTAATTTCACTACAGCTGTTTGGACAGAGTACTTTTCTCAAGAGCTGAATTTTTAATATGCGTCTAACTTTATAGTGTTTATATATATATATAACAGCGCTAACAGGCCTTATAGGCCTACGGCTTCTAAATTCTGGATAATATTTCTCCATTCTGTTCGGTCCTCTGCACTCTTTCTCCAGTCCTTCACCCCGATTTCTTCCAAATCCCTCTCTGCAGCCTCTAACCATCTCTTCCTTGGTCGACCTCGTCTCCTTTTTCCCAATGCTCTGTCATTCAATATTCGTTTGACGTTTCTAGTTTCTGGCATTCGAGTAATATGTCCCAGCCATCTAACTCTTTGGGCTCGTATTTTTGTCGTTATTTTTGGTCTCCCATACATCCTCATTACTTCTTCATTTGTTCGTCTCCTCCAGGTTTTCTCCGCTATCTGTATACCTCCAAAAATTTTTCTCAGGATCTTCCTTTCCCATATCTGTATCTTCTTCTCCTCTTGTTGATTCATTACCCACGTTTCGCTCGCATACAACACTGTGGGCCGTATTATCGTTTCATACATTCTGATTTTCGCGTTTATTGATACATTTTTTGCTTTTAATATCGTGTTTAAGGCACCCACAACTCGACTTCCCTTCAATAATCTTTTATCTATTTCTTTTTCTTCCCTTCCAGTACTGGTTACAGTCACTCCCAGGTATTCGAATTCTGCTACTTCCTTAAATTTATATTCATCTCCTTCTCCTTTCATTTTTATATAGTTATCCTCTTTATTTATATCTCCTTTCATTACCATGTATTGTGTTTTTCCTTGGTTGATTCTTAATCCATACCTTTTTGCTTCCGCTTCGAACTTTTGGAATATTTTTTGGAGATGTTCCTTTGTTCTTGTTAGGATGACTAGATCATCAGCGTAAGCTATAAACTGCTGTCTGTTGTTAAATATGGTACCGCTTGTATTAATTTTTATCCTTCTTACTATGTGTTCTAGTACCAAGTTAAATAAGTCTGTAGATAGAGGGTCACCCTGTTTCAGTCCTTTATTCACTGTGAATTGTTTTGAAAAATTTCCTTCCAGTGTTATCCTGTTTTTTGTATTGTTGAGCGTCATTCTCACTAATTTAACCAGCTTTCCTGAAATACCCAAGGATCTCATTGCTTCATATAGCATATCTCGGTCTACTGAGTCGTAAGCCTGTTTAAAGTCAATGAACAACATGTGTAGTCCCAAATTTTGTTCGTAGCTGTTGTTCTGTATTAGTTTTAATAAACATATTTGATCTGTTGTTGATCTTCCTGGTCTAAAACCTCCTTGGTATTCTCCAATGATCTTATTTACCTCCTTTTGCAATCTATTTCGGATGATTTTTGCAAGTATTTTATAGGCCACTTCTAATAGCGATATTCCTCTATAATTTTCGCAACTTGTTTCATCACCTTTTTTGTAGATTGGACAGATGAGTGCATTGTTCCATTGTTGCGGCATTTCCTCTTTTTGCCAGACTGTTAATATTAGTCGGAAAATTTTTTCTTGCAGCTTTTCTCCTCCTACTTTAAAAATCTCTGCCGGAATTCCGCTTTCTCCTGCGCTTTTGTTATTTTTTTGCTTCAATATTGCTTCTTTTACTTCTTGTAGTGTAGGTTCTTCTTCACGTTGTTGTTCTGTGTTATCCTGTTCATGTTGTTTTATTTCCTGGGGTTCTGCTTGTTTATTTTCATTTAATAGTTCTTCAAAATACTCCGCCCATCTGTTCAATTTTTCTGTTGTTTCTCCTAAAAGCACACCGTCTTTACCTCTACAATAACTTGTTTTACTCTTTGCAGTTCCTCGAGATTTTTTTACTTCTTGGTAGAAATTTCTTATTTCCTTGTTTACGTATGATTCTTCTATTGTTTTCAACTGTTTGTCAAGATGTTCTCTTTTCTTTTTTCTGCAGATTTGTTTTACTTCTCTTCTTGCCATTTTATATTTTTCTGTAGTATCCTGTGTATTATTTTTGTCTTTTTCTATTTTTGCTTTATTTCTACGTATCAATGCTATTTTACAATCCTCGTCAAACCAGTCTCTTCGTTTCTCTGCTTGTGCTTTTCCTAGACATAGTTCCGTTGCTTCTGTCATCGCTATCTGTATATTCCTCCATTCTTCATCAATATCTTCTGCGGTGGGGTAACGAAGTCTTTTATTTATCTCTGCCACAAATTTGTTTGCCGTTTTTTCTTCTTTAAGTAATTCTATCTTGTATGTTAATCTTTCTTTTGCTGTTCTTGGGTTTCTTGGCAGCTCTTGTTTAAGTTTGGCTATCGTTAGAATATGATCGCTATTGGTATCTGCCCCTCTGTAGCTTCTGGAATCGGTAATTGCTCTGATATGTTTACTTTCTATTAATACGTGGTCTATCTGGTTTTTTGTCCTTCCATCTGGAGATATCCAAGTTATCTTATGAATATCCTTATGGTCAAATCTTGTGCTTACAATTTTCATTTTATTTTCTGTTGCAAATTCAATTAATTTTTTCCCATTTTCATTTGATTCCTTATGCAAACTTTTTCCACCCGTTATACTTCTGTAAATCTCTTCTCTTCCTATTTTGGCATTCATATCTCCTACGATTATCTTTATGTCATATTTCTGAATTTTATCCATCAAATTACTTAGCTTCTCATAGAACTCTGTCTTGGTTTCTAGGTCTTTTTCTTCAGTGGGGGCATGTGCATTAATGATGCTAATTTTTCTGTACTTTCCTCTTATTCTTAAATAACATATTCTATCTGATATTGCTTGGAAGTCTATAACTAATTTACTTATTTTTTCTGTCACCATAAATCCAACTCCAAAATATCTGTTTGTCCCGCCACTCTTAAAAAAGGTTCTTTTTCCTATTTTGACTATTTCAGTTCCCAACTGTTTTGTTTCTTGTAAGGCCAGGATGTCTACTTTGTAATTCTCCATAATATTATCTAAATTTTTTAAGGCACCCTCTTCGTACGTACTTCGTACATTCCAGGTTCCAATTTTTATTATTTCCTCATGTTTTTCTTTATTTGTATCGTTTTTTCCCTCATTTTCCAAAGTCGTTATTCCTTTTTTTGCCATGTCAATACCATATTTCAGCCGCTGTTCTTCGTTTATTAGTTTTTTGAATTTTCTATCAGCTGTTCTCTCTCCTCGTCCCATATCCAGATTTTGCCATTTACTATTAATTTCTTGTAGCCGATTTTCGTTTGCTTACCTTTGCTTCTTTCTTCCTTTGCTATTTTAGTTATTTCCTTTTGTATTTCTTTTTCTTTCGATGTCAAATCGTTGTTTATATAGATACGGTCTTTATGCTGTTTTAGTTTACTTTTCTTGTTTAGGATTTCCATTTTATCCGTGAAAGTTTCTGTCTCTATCGCGCATACTGTTTCTCCTATTTTTGTTGCACTTCTTAGTTTTATTTGTGTTTGCAACTCTTGGGCTATGAAATTTTCCATTTCTTCTTTTAATTTCTTATCATCATTTGTTTGTACTTTCAACCCAGTTACGATCAAGCTTTTCTTTTTGCTAAATTTCTCCAGTTGCTCCATTCTTTCATGTAGCAATTTTACTTCTTTTTTTAGTTTTTGATTCTCTACTTTTACATCCATTAACTCTTTATTGGTTTGTTGTTGTTCTTTTCTTATTTGTTTTATTTCCTGAAGCATTTCATCATTTTTATTCATGAGCTCTCTCATCATCGTAATCATAACATTTTCCATGTCTTCATTTTTTTCGTTGCCTGCTTTGCTTGGTGACCGTTTTGTAATTTTACTTCTATTAAAACAATCATCCAAGTTTTCTCTTTTGCGTTTCGTTTCGTCATCGGTTTCACTTCCTGTGTCATTATCCTTTCTTTCCATTTTCTAAAAGTGCCCCGCTAAATGTTACAATTAGAAAAATCTGTATAGAATACAATATAAAATATAAGGTTAGTTTAAAAAATAAACCTATATTAGACACAATCTATAAACTTAATTTAGAAATTAACTTTAAGCCAGTTCGTAATCACCGTAAAAATTAAAATTATTGATTTTTAATTCTCGCACTATTTTAGATTTATTTTATAAGTCCGACTCTGCACTGCGAAAATAAATCAAGTCTGCTTGACCCATCAAAACTTGAATTTCTTATCAGTGGTTTTATTTTATTTATATTGTTCGAATAATTATTGGCATCTAAAATACCTGTTTACAGTAAATAATGGAGAGATCTTACTTTTTCGATGCTTTGGACGATTTATTTTCACTCACTAGTGCACTTGTACTTTTATTTACACACTGTGTTAACTTGGCGATTTATCTATTCGTAATTCCAATGGAAATTGGATTATTCACGGAACAGACGTTAATCAACCTCACAATTTGCCTACCAGGACCGTTCTCCTTTATAGTGTTTAACAAATGATTAAGTTGAGGGAAGAGCTGTGTGTCTCAAGTTGGTCATTCAGAATTAAATCTGTGTTTTTTAATTTATCATTATTAATATTCTAACAAAGATAGCCTAATACCTTTATTTTAAATATGGAGAATTTGAAACTGGTCATTAAAAGAATGAAAATATCACAAGGAAAAATTCCTGTACTGGCTGTATACCATAAATCATAAATCATATATCATAAATATCGGGTCTCTGGATTTCTCAGTATCCTCATTAATATTTTTCTTATTTATATTGACATCTAGTAATACATATTTCTTCAACCAAACTAAAGAACTATTTAGAGCAGCTGTCTCGAAGGTTAAAATAGCCATGATGATTTCCAACCGTTGTCGCGGAGATGGCACTTAAGAAGAAGAAGAACAAGAAGAAGAAGAAGAAGAAGAAATAAACCAAGATACATTGAATGTCCCGAATAATTTACAATGTATAAACTTTGTAAATCATTATTTGGGATTTACAATGTATCCTACATTGTAAATTACGATTCGGGAGTGCTCCTTGTAACATTCAACGCGTCTTGGTTTGTTTATTTCTAGTGCATCTTTATTGTGAGTTTAGTGTATATGTTATAGTCAAAGCCCGAATTTCAGGCACTCCTAGGTTTGACTAGGCAATCCTCAGGTCTGACTGACGGTCTTAGTCAAAGCCCGAAATAAATTACAGTTTCGGCCTTTGACTAGTCAAACCTAGGAGAGACTAAGTTGTTCAGGCAAAGGTCGAAATTTAATTTTATGAAATCGGGGTTTGACTAGTCAAACCCCGATCAGCTATTAAAATGGCGTAATTTGTTAGATTAGGTTTAATAAAACGTAATTTTTTAATTTTAATGTTTATTATTTTTATATTGTCGGAATGAAAATAAAAAAATTGTGTGTATTCTCACATATCGAGGCATTATGGCATTTAGAGTTGCACAATGCGTTAGACCTTTTACACTTACATAAATATGAAGAGCATTTCTCATTTCACTTTATAAAGTATTTTATAAAGCCTTTTCCTCCAAATTTACAATATTTTGTACCAACTTCTCTTAGAGACAGCTTAACGTCTGGAACATCTTCGAATTTAAGGAAATTCTCTTTGCATTCTCTTATTTGATTTCTTGAAAAAAGTGTGTTTATTGTTCCGTATTTCGTACCAACTCTATGTAAACCGTCTGTTGTTTTACCTTGTATGCTACCCAAAACATTTCGAGCATCTCCTTTGGCTCTATTAAAGCTGGGGATAGGTATTGTTACAGTTTTTTAAATAATTAGAATTTATTTACACCATAACAAATGAGAAAATTATTTAACATTAAATATTTAAAAATATTAAATTTTTTACACAGAATCAAAATATTTTGTGTAAATAGATTCCACAGAATTGTATGAGTTTAGTATACACTCCCAACATTTCAAATAATCCTTCTTTTTTTAATGAAACCAACTCTTTCTGTTCAATATTGTGAGGTAGGAAATTTTGTGTTGTACGTTTTCTACTCTGAATCTGTCAAAATGTGTCTGAATTGAGCGAACAGAGTTTGATTATTATTTACACGTAATTTGGATTTGGTTTGACCAAGTATATGGTCCAAGTATTGAAGGTCTTCATGCCCAGGCTAATGCTATGAAACAATCAAGTGAAAAAAATTTCCTGCAATTTCGATCGGAAAAACTGTAACAATACATATATCCCCAGCTTTGATAGAGCCAAAGGAGATGCTCGAAATATTTTGGGTGTCATACAAGATAAAACCACATTTTTTTCAAGAAATCAAATACGAGAATGCAAAGAGAATTTTTTTAATTTAGAGGATGTTCCAGATGTTAAGCTGCCTCTAAGAGAACTTACTTACTTACTTAGTCCTAAGCCTTTCTACCTTTAGGTGTAAGGCTGGTGGAGTTGAGTTTGGCATTGTAGTCTCCATGCTTTCCGATCTTGCGCTAGGTTTCTTGCACTTTCCAATGTCAATCCCTTCTTCTCGACTTCTTTCCTGATTTCATCTACCCACATAACTCTTGGTCTCCCTCTTTTGTTTTTCCCCTGCACTCTCGTTTCGAACACTCGTTTTGTTAGCCTCTCGTTCGACATTCTACACACGTGCCCGAACCATCTAAGTTGTCCTTCTACTATTTTTTCATTGATTGGTTCTAGTTTTAGGTTTTGTCTAATTGTTTCGTTTCGTATTTTGTCTGTCCTTTTTCTGTTTGCTATTTTCCTCAGGAACCTCATTTCCATAGCATTGACTCTGGATTTTTGTCTCCCCGTCAATGTCCATGTCTCGCTGCTATACATGATTGTTGGTCTAACTACTGATTTAACGACTGCCGTTTTTACTTTTTCCGGTATCCCTTTTTTCCCAAAAAATGTTGTTTTCATAGTGTTAAATAAGCTTCCTGTTCGTCCCATTCTCTCGTTTATTTCCATGTCTTGTTTACCATTTGATTCGATTATTACTCCTAGGTATTTAAAATATTCCACTTGCTCTAGTTGTTTCCCGTCTAATTCTATTGCGTGTGTCTTCCTCGTATTTGAAATTATCATTGTTTTTGTTTTCTCTGTATTAATTTTCATATTTATGTTTGATAGTTCTTCTTCTAGGATTTCAAGATTGTTCTGTAAGTCTTCTCTGTTTTCTGCTATCAATACCATGTCGTCTGCAAATAGTAGCTCCGATAGTTGAGTCTGTTTCATTTGCCAGTATCCTAATGTTAGTTTTCTCATTCTTCTCTTGGCTTTCTTTATCGCTTCATCCAGTACCACTGAGAATAGCAGTGGACTCAGCACGCATCCCTGTTTGACGCCTTGACTTGTAGAAAATTCTCTGGATTCCTCGTTATTGGTTCTTACTGTATTTGTATTATTTTTGTACATATCCTTTATTACTTCTATTATGTGTCTGTCGACTCCCCTTTCTGTTAGTGTCTTCCAAACGTCCTTTCTTCGGATTCTGTCAAACGCCTTTTCCAGGTCAATGAAGCACATATGTATCTCTCTATTTTTCTTGATTACCTTCTCACTTACTTGTCTTAATGTGAATATTAGGTCTTGCGTGCTTCTGTCCTTCCTGAATCCACACTGTGTGTCTTCCATAGTTGTTTCTATTTGTGTTTTTATTCTTGTCTCTAGTATTCTTGCTAATACCTTCCCAGGGATACTTGATATGGTGATACCTCGGTAATTATTACAGTTTCTCTTGTCTCCCTTTTTGTGTATTGGTAATATAATGTCTTTCTTCCAGTCCTTTGGTAATTCTGCTCTATTTATGATATCATTCATTAGTTCTTTCATGCTATCCATTCCCTCTGTCCCCATGAATTTTATCATTTCCGGGGTGATATGATCCTTGCCTGGTGCTTTGCCCAGTTTTACTCTTTCTATTGCTTTCTCTAATTCCTCTCTTGTTATGGATTCCACTTGTTGTTCTTCATTCCTTTCTTGTATCTCCCCTATGTTGTCCTTGTCTACATGAGTTAGCTCTTTGAAATGTTCTCTCCATCTTTCCATTATTTGTTTTTCTTCTGTTAGTACGTTTCCATTCTTGTCTTTTATATTCGGCATCGTGTGCTCTTTCTTTTGTCTGAGTTGTTTTAATGCGCCGTAGAAGAGTTTTTGGTTTTCCCTATAATTTTTTGTCATTTTTTGTCCAAATATCTCCCATGACCTTTCCTTTCCTGCTTTCACCGCTATTTTAACCTCTTTCCTTTTTTCTTTATATGCTTCGTAATCTTCCGGGTGTTTTGTGCTTAGGTATCTTTTCCATTTGTCTTTTTTGTTCTTTATTTTCTCTCGTATTTCTTCCGTCCACCATTCTGTTCTCCTCATGTTAGTGTTTGCTATTTTTGCTTTCCCGCAAGTTTCCTCAGCTGCTTTGATTATGCTGGTTTTTAGATATTCCCATTTTTTTTCTATATTTGTATTTTTTGCCCTACCTTTCAAAGTATTATCTAATTTTTCTTGGAATTTCTTCTTATATATTTCCTCTTTTAATTTGTAACTTTTTATTTTTTCATTTACTACCTTTCTTCTCTTTTCTTCTTTTTCCTCTGTTGTTCTCATTCTCATTATTACTAGATGGTGGTCACTGCCAATCTCCGAGCCTCTTTTCACTTTCGTATCCTGTACTCTTTTCCATTTGTTGCTGCTTACCAAAAAGTAATCTATGATTGATTTTTCGTTTCTGCTGTCTTGTACTCTCGTGTATTTGTGTACTTCTTTATGTTTAAATTTTGTATTTGTTATAACTAGTTTATTCTCCATACATATTTCTATTATTCTTTCACCATTTCTGTTTAGCATTTCTTCTCCTTCTTTTCCCATGCACTCCTCTATTCCGCTGTTGTTGTTTCCGACTCTACCGTTTAGATCTCCCATTACAATTATGTTTTCTTCCCCATTATCAATTTGCATTTGGAGCTCCTCGAAAAATTTATCTTTCTCTTCCTTTCTTGCATCTTCATTTACTCCGTAGGCTGTTATTATTGTCCATATTTCTTCGTCCATCAGTTTAATTTTCACCGATAATATTCTCTGGTTAACATATGTTTCTTCTATAACGTGTTGTAGTCTATTCGGTGCAATTATTATCCCGACTCCTTCTTTTGCTCTCTCTTTTGTATCCGCTCCTACCCAAAGTAACCAATATCCTTTGTGTATTTTCTTAAGACCTTTTCCTTTCATCTTCGTTTCTGTTATTCCTAGTATTTCTATTTTTTGTCTTATCATATCTTCTACCAGTTCTTCCTCTTTTCCATTGATGCTTCTCACATTCCATGTTCCCATTTTTATCTCTCCTTTTTTCTGCAATCTAGCTTTCCCCTTTTTCCTATTTTCATCCTTGTTTACCTTTGCATCATCTTTTTCCCTATCGCTTTTCCCATTCATTGCCTTGGTTGTCATTGTTGTGGGTCCGGTCTCATTATTTTCTTTTAGTTTTTTTAAGTCCCTTCCCCGATATTTCTGTGAGTTAGTATAAGTTTCTCTTTATTATGGTCCCATTTCCACTCCTTTCCATTAATCTCCAGTTTCATATATCCTATCTTCGTAGTATTACCTTTGTCTTTTTCTTCTTTTGCCATTTTCCTAATTTTTGCTTGTATTTCCCTTTCCTTTCTTGTTAAATCTGATTCTATATACACCTTTTGTCCCTGTAGATTTTTCAGTTTTCCTTTGTTTTTTAGTACACTCATCTTATCCGTTAGGTTTTCCATTTCTGCTACAAAGATTTGGTCGCCGATCTTCACCGCTCCTCTCAGTCTGACCTCTAATTTCAGATTTCTTCCTATGAAGTGTTCTACTGACTCCTTTACAGGCTTTCCGTCGGTAGCATCTAGTGTTAGGCCTTTTAATACTATATTATTTCTCCGTCTATCTTTTTCCAATTGTTCTATTCTATTGTTTGCCATTTTTAAACCTTCTTCCAATTTTTCGTTTTTTTCTTTCAGCTCCTTAATATATTCCATCGTTTCTTTTTGGTCTTTCCGTATGGTTCTTATTTCTGCCATCATTTCATCATTTTTCCACATAACTTCCCGCATCATTTTTATCATCTCTTCATTTGTGTCGTTGCTTTTATTCGGTGTTCGTCTCGTCAGGTTACTCTTTTCAAAATATAATTTATCTTCTTTATATTTTTTCTTCTTAGATTCTTCGTCGCCACTATCAGATAGTTCTTCATTCTTTCTATAGGTTTCCTTTCGGATTGTTCCTGTTCCGCCACTGGCCATTTTAAATTAAATGTTAACCTCAGCACTAATATAAATATTATTATTATACACTTAGAAGTTTATTTTTATTTCGCACAAGAACGCTTTTTAAGTTTAACGATTATCGATAACGATAGGTCTTTTAAAAAACCGGTGTTTTTATTGTGATAGGTTTCGAATTCGAAATTACCTTATCGCCAATACACCTGCCACACGACCTCTCGCCTCGCTTGCCAAACTCGAAGAAACTCTAAGAGAAATTAGTACAAAAGATTCTAAATTTGGAAGACCAGGCAAAATGCTACTGCAATAAGAAATAATGCTCTTCAAAATTATGTAAGTGTAAAAGGTCTAACGTATTGTGCAACTCTAAATGCCATAATACCTCAACATGTGAGAATCAACACTTTTTTTTATTTTAATAACAATATAAAAGTAATAAACATTGAAATTAAAAAATTACGTTTTATTAAACCTAATCTAACAAATTACGACATTTTAATAGCTGATCGGGGTTTGACTAGTCAAACCCCGATTTCATAAAATTAAATTTCGACCTTTGCCTGAACAACTTAGTCTCTCCTAGGTTTGACTAGTCAAAGGCCGAAATTGTAATTTATTTCGGGCTTTGACTAAGACCATCAGTAGGACCTGAGGATTGCCTAGTCAAACCTAGGAGTGCCTGAAATTCGGGCTTTGACTAAAACATATATACAATTCATCATCGCATATGAGTTAGCAAGCCACCATACCATATTACATAGATTAACAGAAATTCTCGTATCAAAAAATTACTTCGAGATAGAATCGAATATCATTAAGCAAATAGAAAACAATGGGTGCAGCGAACAAACCATAAACTAAATTTTAAACCAAAAACTTCATAAAAAAGCTCTGAAATTAATATTTTCTCCACCAGAGAAACAACCTGGTACCGTCTGCTCGATTACATATTATATAGGGAAGATATCAACTAAAATAGCCAAACGCATAAATACGCCAGGGAAATAAGGCAAAAACATACCATGTCCTGAACAGTTGAGCAGCCAGGTTGAAAATGGGTTTTTTGGGTACTACATACCTAATACATTATAAATACTAAAATGCCCGTCACAGTTCGGAGGAGAATTTTAGTTATTAACAAATAAGGGTGGAAAATGGCAATTTTTTCGTTTAAATCGCTACAGGTAAAAATAGGGTAATTCCTTATTACTTATTACTAATTACTTATTACTAAAATATCTTATTTATAGTATTGTTTTTTTTATGATCATTTGTTGCTTCGGAAATTGCAAAATAAGACTAAAATTTCGAAAATAAAAAAGTTGCTATAACTTTTGAAAAATGACCCAAAGACGTTCATGTGAACATGAAAAGTCGAGTCAAATAATCCATATATAATGCTCAAAAAAATTTAAGACGATTCGTCAATTAGTTTAAATAAATTTTATTCAATTTTTTTGTCTTAAAGAGCTTTTTTTCGCAGTGTTATTGTTCAGAAAATAATAATGATGTAGCAATTCTGTGGAAACCACATGAAAGAAAAATAGTCATATTTTCAACGTGTTTAAAAAAATCATTTTTATCACTCCGAAAACATTTTACTGTTTCTCTACATACTGTTTAATATTGACTGTAGAGTAAGTCTATTTTGAGATTTCAAGAGCTGGTGTTTTATACGAATTTTCAAAAAAAACATTGCCTAGGTTAATTACGGTCAAAGTTAGCCACATTTTTTATTTAATTGACGGATACTTTGTTTCTAACAATTAAGCAACCTAACTAGCGCCATTTTGAAGTTGAAGGTATATAGTTTATGTGTAAAAATTTTAGAAAACTTTAAACTTCAACAGAATGGTTTAATCTTTAAAAATGACATCCTAACGAAATGCATGGTCGGTGGAGGGGAATTATTAAAATCCGTGCACTGAAAAAATGAAACTGATTCTTCAAACGTATGCTGCAATTAATATCTCCGGAGCTTGTTGATGGATTTTGATCACGTTTTTTTAAATTTGTATATACTCGTAGTCTTGTAGAGTACGTTATGTACACATATCCCCAAATACTTACTTACTTACTTAGTCCTAAGCCTTTCTACCTTTAGGTGTAAGGCTGCTCCCCAAATAACATTACAAAATGTTAGAAGGAACCCCCCTTATCATTAAGGAATATGAAAAATAGATTACGACCGATTCTAAGACCTAGCGAGTATACATATATAATTTCATAAAAATCGGTCAAGCGGTCTCGGAGTAGTATGGCAACTAACACTGTGACAAGAGAATTTTATAGATGTAAATATATAGATGGGTATTAACAAATAGAGGTTGGTGATAGAAGAGTGAAAATTAAGGGTTGTGTGTATTTTTTAATTCTACATCGTATGAAATTATGGTAGATAATTTTGTCCAAAAAAATAAAAAAAAATGTCAGAGGTGCAACATCCCTTATAAGTTATGGGTATGAAAAATAGATTATGACCTATTCTCAGTCCTATAGGATATACGTGTAAAATTTCATAAAAATCGGCCAAGCCGTTTCGGAGTAGTATGGTAACTAACAATGTTACAGGAGAATTTTATGTATATAGAAGTAGCTGTGAACTAAATAATAAAAGCACCTAACTTTATCCGTAATTAACCTAGGCGAAAAGTTTCTTTTTAAAAAATCGTACAAAAATACCAGCTTTTAAAAGTAGATTTACCCTACGGTTTATATTAACCAAGCTATTCATATTGTTTATAAGCCAAAAATGACTCTACTTTAGTAAAATGTTTTCGGAGTGATAAAAATGACTTTTTAATGATTTTTTTCAATACTTTGAAAACATAAGTATTTTTCTTTCATGTGGTTTCCACAGAATTGCTCTATCATTATTATTTTCTGAACAATAACATTGCAAAAAAACGCTCTTTGGGATAAAAAATTGAATAAAATTTAAACTAATTGACAAATCGTCTTAAAGTTTTTTTGTACATTATTTGAACTATTTGACTCAACTTTTGAAGAAATATGAAAGACTTTGTACTCAATTATTGTTTTAATTATTTATAAAAAATTTAAGCTCAATTTATATCTGACAATGTTTTCCTTCATTTATTTTAATATCTATTTACTATATTCTGTTTTGATAGTGGTATTCATCGTGGCCACTAGATACTCCAGAGTCTTTTATTATCTAAGTCATATTCGTGTTCAGCAAGCCTAAAAATACAAGAGTAATCCGCTTGCATCAATTTAGTACCGATAACTCTCGAAACCCCAGAAGATGACGTGTCTTAGGCACCAGGTACCCCGGTGTCTGTTCTGATGGCGTTTTTGTGTTTGGCAGCCCCAAAAACTAATGAATAATACCCATCTGCATCAATTTAATACCGAAACCTGTCAAAACTCCAGAAGACCTGCCTTAGGCACCAGGTGCTCCGTGGATCGGATATGATATTGAATTCACGTTCAGCAGCCCCAAAAACCTGTGAGTAATCCGTTTGCATCAAGGTAGTACCAAAGACCCTCGAAACTCCAGGAGCCCCTTTCATTGACCTTGGAAACCAGGTGCTCCGGGAGTCGGTTCTGGTGGCATATTCGTGTTTAGCGACCTCAAAAACCCTCCAGTAATTCATTTGCATCAATTAAATGCCGAAAACCATCGAAACTCTAGATGACGTCCCTTGCAGTGGCCCTGGCCACCACGTCATCCGAAGGTTAATTCTGATGGCATATTCGTGTTTTGCGATCCTAAAAACCCATGAGTCATCTGTTTATATCAATTGAATGCCTAAAACCCTCGAAACTCTAGAAGATGACGTCCGTTGAAGGTCAAGGTCAAAGTAAAGGTCGCCATTGGATAGCCAGGAAAAAATCCTAGACTACTAGTACTTTTCCTTGATCCAAACTTCAACATGTTGCCAAATAACCAGTAACTCACGGAATTGGAATACGCCGTAAATCTTATAATTTACCGAGTTTGGGCCTCTATATCTTGAAAATCCTTCATACGATTGAGTTGTGCCCATGAGAACTTTTTATCAGGATGCTTCAAAGAATATTTTCCCAAAGTATAAACGAAATCCACTGGGACCTATTTTCCATAAGGTTTGTGCGGGGTCCTTTGACGCTTTAAATTCTGTTGGTTGCATTGATGAATCTTTATAAAGTCAATGGTACCACTGAGTATGAAAAGGCGGAGAAAACAGAGAAAGTATATCTCCCGCTCCCGCTTAATATATATCTGTGGTTTGATGCTAAAAGGGCCAATGGCAATATTTAAATTTTTTGTACAGCTTTATTTAAAATTTAATATAGACAAAACACAACGCAAAAAATTGACATTGGCCATTTTATCACCAAGGCAGAATATGTGGCTACTTGTGATTTACTAGTGCAAGAGTCAATACTTGTCTCCGATAGAAACTTTGTGCCTTTGTGGCACGAAATAACAAAATCATTAAGGAAATATCCTTCCACGACCGTTAACGAATTAAAGCAAAAATTGAGGACTGAACTTGCCATGTCACAGGAATTAGGTATTTTCTTGAAAATTATATAAGCAATTTGCACAATCATCCACATTTACTCTTCGGGGAGCTTGGTTTTTGGTCAATACCCAAGAGCCCAGTGGAGTTATCACCAGATCAGTACTCTGGTAGATCTCAGTTTTCTATTGCGACGGACGTCGTTTTATATCGTTGCCTGTGGTCTATCTTCAGCACAAATCGATGGTGGTGGTAGATTTCGGTGGGAGTGATTCGTACAAAGAGGTAGCAAACAAATATAATCCCTTATAATAAAAGTCATCTTATTGGGCGAAATTAAAATTTTTAAAGAGCTTGCTCGCAAAAACTACTCTAGAAGAAGAATACTTGCTCGTCATCGTGCCTGAATGAATATCTAATCATTCCGTAGCTTATGATACTAAAGGGATAACATTTTTAGCCAAGTTTACATATGGGCAACAACTGCTTTATATGATTTTTTGTACAGTTCATTAAACATAACAAGATACATTTTAATAAAACAAAATTAAATGAACTAAAATATAATAATTACATTATTGACATTATGTATTATTACTCCGTTCTTCCAACTATAATAACACAAGTTATATAAGCAAATATTCGATAACTTTTTGATCTGATTACACAGCTATCGGCCTCTCTTATTGCCAATGCTAATAATTTGGGTATGCACAAATTTTGGTCGGTCGACTTTATCAGCCTTTATTAATCGTCTGAAACTTTGTTTCGGATCTGCCACACGTGGCCAGTTTTATAAATGAGTTTAAATTTGACCGAAAGTTCATCTTCCGATAATACCTTTACAAATTTCGGATCGCTTTCTCTTATTTGGACAACATCCGAAATCTGTACAAATCGTTTTTCCTTTAATTACCCGAAAACACAGAAATTATTATAGGTTTAAAAATATTAATATTATAAGAATAAACGTGTAATATGTATATTTTCTAGACGTTTGTGGAGTGAGGTATAAAGTCTGATATTAAAAGATCAAATTATGAAATAATAACTAAAATATAAACAAAAGAAAACAATACAAAAATACGGAGAATCTTAAAAATTGGTAAGTATTGTAGAAAAATGACTACATACATCAATGGCTTATTATAAAATGAAATATAGTAAAATATAGTATATTATGCAACGAGTATTTAATTATGGTCATTAGCCCGATCAAGGAACAATCTGACCAAAAAAAAAAGAATGTTTGTGTAATTTGTACGCACGTAAGAAGTTATACTTCTACTACATATTATGTGATTTTTAAGGCAATACCAAAAATTTAAAAAAATTAAAGATTAAAACGCACACAAACACATTGAAAAATGCCACAAAGAAAAAATGATTTCTGAACGATAATAATTGTTGGCAAAAATTTTAAATACGCATTTTCTGAAAAAAAAATTATATAACAAATATACTTACTGCAAATAAAATGCATAAAGAAATAAAAAAATAAAAACTTGCATCGGGAATCGAACCCGTGACTTTCGGGGCGCTTTCGTTCGTAATCGAAGCCTAGACTCACTCGTCCAATTCCACATTATTTGTCATGTGGAAAAATAGGGTAACTGAACGTTTTACTGTTTGATAGTTGTTTTGAATATAATTAAATTATGTAGTTTAAATTTTGTGGAAGAAAATATTAAAATATAACAAAACAGTAAGAAAACAATATATTAGAAATCAAAGCATTACATACCTACTAGATAAATAAATCTACGCCAAAAAATCATAATTTAAAAATAAAAATCGGACCTAATTTGGGATTTCTCTCTAAAATCCCAATTCTTAAGAAAATAAATGTACAGTAGAGCGTCGATTATCCGAACGTCGATCAACCGAACGACCGGTTATTCGAACTACTGACTCCCGCGTCCCGCACTCGAATACCGAGCAAGCGTTAGTAATTGACGCTTAAAATATCTTCAATTTTCTTCAATATTGTATCCAAAAATAATTATGTTGTTGCAAAGACTGCACTTTTTTGTTTAGTTGCTAGTTGTCATTATCAAGATATAAATAAATATATAGGTATATAAATATGGCTTTTATTCACTTGTGGATAAATATGTATGACTATAAATATGTATCGATATATTGTATTTCGATTATCCGAACAAATCGGTTTTCCGAACACCTATGTCCCCCAATTAGTTCGGATAATCGACGCTCTACTATATTTCAACCTAATCCAAATGTATAATTACAATATGATTTTAATAAAAACTACTTACTTACCAAAATAGAATGAGTTTTCCTTGTCCAAAATAGTCCAAAAGTCCAAAAATATAGGTATATGAAAACTATTTAAAAAGGCAGTATAACTATTAACTAACTTTTGTTTGTTGTTTCTTTTCACACAAATTTTAAAACGCAACAACCATAAATAATCAATCTACAGCTGTACCGCAGCCGCCATATTAAATAATTGTGACATGTCATTTGAACATCCAATCAGAACAAAGTTATAATGCGCATGCGCCGGGATCATAGGTTTTAACATATAAAAATTCACCCTCATATCGCCGGTAAAGAAGTATAACTTCAATAAAGGATGGATGAAAATTTGGGAATAGGTAGTTGAAATTGTCTATTACTATATAAGAAAAAGTTTATAATTCTACATCCCCTCCATTTTACAAAAATGGAGAGGAATCTCTCTTCTCCGTTGTGAAAAATATACATTCAAAATAAGTCCGCAATTGGATAAAATGACTAATTCTAACTTGACTTTTGTTTTATTGAATTTTTTCACCAAGTCAATATATTTTGAGTTATTTGCGAGTGAATGTGTTCATTGTTATAAAAAAAAACATGTTTTTGGACGTTTTTTCGCAAATAACTCAAAAATTAAGTATTTCTTCGAAAAAATATTCTTAGCAAAAATATAGCTTATAAAAAAGTGAAAAAAATGAGGTACCTATGCATGAAGTCTGTAGACCCAGTAGAAGCAGAGTTGTAGCTAATCAAAAGTAGGTTCTTCTTCGTCAAATTCCAAATCGAATATTTCAACGTGAAACAACCAAAAAACGGGGGAAATTTTTCGGGGAAAACTCAGAATTTTTTTAAAGTGTTTAAAAATGGTTTATTTTTGATTTTTAACAAAACTTCTAACAATAAAAGTAAGTAAGTTACGTTCAAAATATTGTTGGTCCCTTTTATATTTTGGTAAAAAGAATCGCGAAAATCACTCCCAATTAGCATCCCAAATAAAATTAATCGTTACCGCTTCACAAGTTACTTTACTTATGTATTGTTTATATGATCTGTAAATTTCATCGATTCAACGTGCGTATTTTTGAAGAAAAAAAAATGGTTTTAAAGTGAAACTTTTTATTTTCAAAAAAAAAGCTTTTTTCCAAATAACTTAAAAATTTTTAGAGGTGCCAAAAATCCCAAAGGATAGTAAAATGTACGTTTTGCTTTTCTGAATATTTCGGATTTTTTGTTTTCCTGTTGGTAACAAAAATTGGTTATGCTATGGCTGTTCAAAATTTGCAAACACTCGTGATAAATGACTCATTCGAGCCATTTTACCTACATACAACCTTTAAAGAATACATAAGCAAAGTAACTTGTGAAGCGGTAACGAATAATTTTATTTGGGATTCAATTAGGGACTGATTTTTGCGATTCTTTTTACCAAAAAATAAAAGGGACCAACAATATTTTGAGCGTAAATCACTTAGTTTTAATGTAAGAAGCTTTTTTTTAACAAAAATAAACCCTTTTTTAAACACTTTAAAAAAGTTGTAATGGGTTTGTTCCGAAAAGTTTTCCGTTTTTTTTTTGTTATTTCACGTTGAAATATTCGATGTGGCATTTGACGAAGAAGAACTTATTTTCATTAGCTGCAACCCTGCTTCTACTGGGTCTACAGACTTTATGCATACACCGTTTATTTCACTTTTTTTATAAACTATATTTTTGCTAAGAATATTTGTTTCGATAAAATACTTTTTTAGTTATTTGCGAAAAACCGTCCAAAAACATTGTTAAAAATGAAAATATTGTCTTATAATAATAATGATAGAATAATAATGAATTAGTGAAAAAACGGTATAGAACAAAAGTTGCTTAGAATTAGTCATTTTATCCAATTAGTCATTTTATCCAAATCCGGACTTATTTTGAATATATATTTTTCACACTCGAGAAGGGGGTAATTCCCTCCATTTTTGTAAAATTGAGGGGATGCAGAGTTGTAAACATTTTCTTATATAATAATAGACAATTTCAACTACCTATTCCCAAAGTTTCATCCTTCCATTAATTTTTTGGAGGTTTTCGTAAAGTTTTGTGTTCTTTATCGGGCTACATTACGATGCGAGTGTGATGGATACGAAACGAGCTGCAAGAGATGATCATTCACAACAACAAAATATAATTATTCAAACCTATTTAGGTATTTTATAACACAAACAAATTAAGTAGTTATATCAATAAATTAATTATTTTGTTGATACATTTATATTTTGAATATTACAATAATTATTAAAATGAGTTTCAGGTTAAATATTCCTATGCACTTCACTTGAGGCGATTAGATGCTAAGGGGTATAAGTGACAAAAATATTGTAAAATGAGTTAAGTGCACAAAATAATACTATACTAAATTTACAATCAAGATGCAGTAGAAATGAAGAAACTAAGACACGTTAAATGCCACTAGGAGCACTCCCGAATCATAATTTACAATGTATATACATTGTAAATCTCAAATCATGATTTCCAAACTTTATTCATTGTAAATTATGATTCGGGATTGCTCCTAATAGCATTTAACGTGTCTTGGTTTGTTTATTTCTACTGCATCTTGATTGTAAATTCAGTTAGATAGTACTAAAAATTTAGTGGCAAAGAGATACAGCTGATATAACAATAAAACACTGAAAACGTTAGTTTTCTATACTTCCACAAAATTTATTACAACTAAGTTACTACAGCTGTTTCGGAAGAGTGCCTTTCTCAAGTTCCATCAATTAGAATCCATTAGATTCAATCGAATCCATCAATTAGATACAGCTGAATTAAATAACTGGTGGCGACATAACGGGGTCTAGGACGTTTCGCCGCCAGTTCATCGCCACCGTTTCGATGCCGCCAGTTCATCGCCGGCCGATTCATCGCCGGCCGATTCATCGCCAGTCAGTTAATCGCTATCTGATATATTTCCGAATTTTCGACAGTTACATTTATTATTTATTTTTAGTATTAATTAGGAATTCTAGGAAATACGAGATATGACCATTCTTGTTGCCATACTTAATCTTTTAATAGACTTTTAAACTTTTATAATATAAAATATAATTATAAAGATAATCTTTTAAATTTCACTGTCAACATTTCCAACCAAGAGAAACTGTTTCTTAAATTCGAAAAGAACCCAAAATTTCTGTACAAAAATTTAGGGGAAGCAGAACAGTAAATATAATAATATTTTTTATCTTTTTAATTGTCATAATGAATTTAACGTCGTGTCGTGTCATCTACCATAATACAAAATCAACTGACTAACTGGCGATGAAACGGACGGCGATGAAATGGACTGGCGATGAACCGGCGGCATCGAAACGGCGGCGATGAACCGGCGGCTATGAAACGTCCAATTACGACATATCGCAAGTTCTAGTTTGACTACTTACGAAATAGTTAAAAAGAGTTTGCGGAAAACAGGTATAACTACACTTGTATCTCTTTGCCTGTAAGGTATTGGATATAATTTTTAGTAAACTGTTTAGCATCTTTTCAAATAGAGCTCTTAAAAAGTATTCAAAATGAGTGGAATAGTAACACAAAATATACGAAGTGAGTAACAACATTTTGACGATCTGAAGAGATAAATTCATGTCTTCTGAAGTTCATTTTAAGCTTACCGCCCACTATTAACCACATTAGTGATAATGCAGGAGGATAAAACAAAAACAGGCCAATTATTAAATTTTGGAACTATGTACTATATACACAAATTGAAACTATAGACCATAAAATTTTTGGACCTGGTCATTCTTTCATGGAATGTGATCAAAACTTCGGAGTGATTGAAAAACTAAAAAGAAAGCCATCCTTTATTTTTGCCTCCAGTGATTGGATGGATGTTGTAGTAAAAAGTTGTTGGTGAACTTAGGGGACTATAAAAATTGGGGTAAACACCTCACGCTTGAGAGATATTATTAAGCCGATGACTACATCATTACAGAGAGGTGCTAAATTATGGAATAAATTCATTTTCTCTAAAATGGACGATTTTTGAGATAAATCCCGAAACCAGTCGATTTTTAGTTTTAAATTATAAATTTTTGACATATATATATCATATTAGCTACGTCATCCATCTGAACGTGATGACGTAATCGGTGATTTTTTAAAATAGGAATAGGGGTCGTGTGGTAGCTCATTTAAAAGCTTGTTCAATTATCTATTCAGCAATATAAACATTAACGTCATTATTTCTACAGGGTGATCAAAAAATTATTTTTTAATTAAATTAATTGAGACAAAAAGAAGAATGTATATAATTTATTTATTTCGAAATACATTTTACTCCTGTCAGACAATAGAAAAAAAGGTCTATTTGTAAAATTAACGTTGCTTTTCGTTTAAATTAATTGTTCAAGCCATCAAGAGGCAGGTGGGAGGCTGTTTGACATTTAATTTAAGCGAAAATCAATGTTTATTTGTGAAATAAACATTTTTTTCTAATTTATAACAGCAGTAAAATGTATTTTGAGTTAAATAAATTATATACATTCCTCTTTTTGTTTCAATTGATTTAATTCAAAAATTATTTTTTGGCTACTCTGTATAAATTATGATGTTAATGTTTATATTACTGAATAGAGAATTGAACAACCTTTCAAGTGAGCTACCATAGGATCCCTATTTCCGGTTAAAAAATGATCGATTACGTCATTACGCCCAGATGGATGACGTCACTAATGTGATATATATGACAAAGGATTATAATTTTAAAATAAAAATCGACCTGTTTCGGGATTTATCTCCAAAATATCCTGTTTCTAAAGAAAATGAATTTATTCCATAATTTTCCTCCTCACTAATTGGATTTTTCAAATAAAGCGAATTTTCCCCTTAAAGTGAGTGTTAGCCGTATGGCTAAATCTGGATAATATCAGGTTTCTCACAACACTTTTTGTTTGGACACTACCAAGTGATTCACATTTGTAAAACATAGGTACTCATCCACGACACCAGTACAAGTTCAAACAAGGTTCCGAAATTATGTATTGGAATGGAATAATTGAAAGGTATATAATAAACCAATTTGCTCCAGTACGAGCAGTTGATAACAGGTGCCTGCTGAAAAAAACTGTAGTCAGTCTTAAAATACTAATTAACTATTCTAAATGAGATGCAAGCCACAATTTACTAAAAAAATGATTTTATTAAGAAGACTAAGTTTTCACTGTAATGGCATATAAAACAACATAATGCTATTCTACATCCCACCAGAATGAAAACAATGGGAACCTTCTCTGGTTACACCTCCGAGGCTTCTACAATTTGCAAGCCATACGGATGCTGAGACTAAGGAAGATGAGGGAATTCTACAATTTACAATTCACGTCCCATCTGCTCAGCGCGGTAAAGTTCCAACGATAATGGTTCCCTTCGTACTCCAATCAGAGTAAATGTAAATCAAAAATGAATAACCATTTTCAATTTCGTTGCAAAACGAAATACAGCCGAACCATATTCTAGTCCAATCAGAGAGTGCAGCAAGCACCTCTACCGGTTTCGAAACTTATTAGTCTCTCATCAGGAGGCACATATGCTGCCCTCTCTGATCCAGCCAAAACAAACCCCAGCGTGCAGTCCCGGATTGCAATTAGATTGAAAGCTTAGTCTTTTTGCTAGCAGTTGCCGCTGGGGCATCTATGCCATTTTGTTTGTTGCAATCCGGGACTGCACGCTGGGGTTTGTTTTGGCTGGATCAGAGAGGGCAGCATATGTGCCTCCTGATGAGAGACTAATAAGTTTCGAAACCGGTAGAGGTGCTTGCTGCACTCTCTGATTGAACTAGAATATGGTTCGGCTGTATTTTCGTTTTGCAACGAAATTGAAAATGGTTATTCATTTTTGATTTACATGTTTATTCTGATTGGAGTACGAAGGGAACCATTCTCGTTGGAATAGATATAAATATTATATAATATTTAGTGAAACTAAACTAAAACTAAAATGTATATATATATTGTACCTACTTACCTACTATTTATATAATATTGAGTTACCAAAATGAATTTAATATTTTCAAGCACCACAAACAAAATAAACAGAGTATGTATGTTCCTAGTCCTAGTTCCTGGTATACTTTGTCGTATGTCTTCCTCCTACACTAGGGTGACCAAATCATAAACTTGAAGAAACGGGACACATCCAAGGAGCAGTGGCGCACCTAGAATTTTTCTCTGGGGGGAGAGGGTTGGTTGGACGTCGAATTTTTTTGTATTGTTTGTGAAAACATGTTATATTTTCCTAGGATTTTTTGTATATTTTTTATATGCCCTGGGGGGTTAAACCCCCAAAGCTCCCCTGGGTGCGCCACTGCCAAGGAAGGTTTGGAGCGATAACCAAACAGGTAGGGGAAATTAAAACATGGTCTTTTAGCTAATTTGGGACCTAGAAATCCTTTTTAATTTACTTTTAAATGTGTAATTTACGTACGATCAAGACTGCGAAACAGAAAACTATAAAACTCCGCCAGAATGGCATGGATCAACAACACGTCAGAACAGAACAGGGAAGAATACAAAATATCGAGAAACAAAGCCAACTCAACAAATAAAAAGAAGAAAAATGACTGGTTTAGCTGGAGGATATTGAAAAAGACAGAGAAAATTATCAAATTATCAAAGATGAAATAACTGTGGAATAAAATACGGAAGAAGAGAATTACGTAAACAAATAAATCAGCTAATACAACAAATATAAACAAAACAGACTACCAGCCGATTGGAACGCAGGTATTATAGTAGGTACTTATATATAAAAAAGGAGATCTAGAGGAGTGCGAGAATTACAGAGCAATAACTTTATTAAACAACACATATTATAACATTCTAGAAAATATACTAAACATAAGACTTAAATCATGCACTGAACGAATATTAGGAAAATACCAGAACAGGTTCAGACCGGGGGAAGTCGACGATTAATTCCATACATACACTGGAGAAAATAATTCAAAAATCGAGAGAATACAACAGAGAAATGCACCTAATATGGTTTATTCTTTTATAAACAGTAATTCAATGTATCTAATAAGTTCCAACGATGTAAAAATACTCATGGTAAAATCAAAATGGTAAATTCATTTCAATTATGAAAACGAATTTTTTTTTCTTAATACAAATTAATTTTTAAAACTTTTTTACCATACCTACAATTAAAACAATTTTAAGAACTGAATTCGTCCTGGATATCTACATACATAAATTTTATTAATTCTAAAAATAATAAGTTGATAATCTATAAGGCTAACATTATTCTTCCTATACACACATACTCTTTTTAAGATATTTTAAAAGTACATACGTAGAAGTATGTGTTAAGCACATACTTTTAAAGTATAGTCGATGAAGGTATATTCCAATAATATACTTTTACAAATATTCTGAGATATTACGTACACGAGAATATTCTTTAAAGTATACATATGCAAAGAACACGAAATTTAGAATGTTTTTTATGATACATGCTATGCTTGTACTACGCATGTACTAAAAAGAATATACTCTGTCGAATATTGGTAGTATACGCTTTGAACATGATGCGAACTGCGAACATCATTGTTATGTGGGTATTTCCTCCTTTGCAACTTCGTATCGTACAAAAACTTGTTTATCTGATATTTCTATATTAAAATTAAAACGACTTTCGAACTGAACGCTAAAACATAAATAAACAGTTTTAACGAAAGATTAAGATTATTGAGTTGTTTTGAATATAGGAATTATAGCGTATATCCACAATATTGTACAATTTCATGTTCATTTATGTAAACGGAGATGAGGAAGAGAAATTTTTCAACAATGATAATACACCTTCTAACCATTTATAAATCTAAATTTGATATTTTAAAGGCAGCTTTCAACGGAAAATCTGATTCGTAATACGTGATATTGTTATTAATTACCTTTTATTATATATATACATTCCCGTTAGGGATGCTACACAGGTACATGCATTTATCCCGAAAGATTATCCTTTGTAAAGGAAGAGTAAACGGCATGAATACCTCTCGTTTTCATTTTAGGGGAACAACCTTTTTGAAACACGAGCCTCATAGTTGGAATCAACACAAAACATTTCGTATTTTTGAATCAATGGACTTTAATTAAATATGTATACACTGTAAAATGCTTGAAGAATATACAGAACAGTCTATCTGTGAAAAAATCATTGATTTTAAGTAAAAATCTTATTGAAGGTTCTAAAAAGTACCACAGAACAATACAGGTAGGCAGTGGCGTAGCGTGAGTGTCGGCCGACCGGGGCGTAAGACAATTTGGCCGCCCTTTTATTTAGGTAATTTAATTTATTGTATACTATACATTACATACATTAATTGTAGAGAACTTTTCGAAGAGAACAGTCATCATTATTTTGCATTATACAGGTTGGATTTTAAATAAAAAAGTTTATCTAAGTTTTACAATCACGTTTATTAATACAAAAATTATTTTACTTTAACCAATTAGATACATTGATATAACTTAGGTGCCTATCACTTAAGATTAGGTACACCTTGACGATCGACAAAATTACATAAAATCAATTTTTAATTAGAACTAGAATGATACTATAATGTTATATTTTTATCTTTATTGAAAAGTAATATGAGTATTTGTTAGAATTAAAAACAAAACTTCCGTCTTCAATTAAAAATTTATACGTCTACTTTTTTTAAGAGAAAAGTCTTTTATTGCACCGTCAATGTCTACCGCATCATATACACCTCTTGCTCAATAGACAAAATAGCCAAATTAGTTAGTCTCAGAACTCATTGTCGATCTTAAATAATTATTAATCAATTTCAATTTTGAAAAACTTCTCTCACTGCTGGCATTGCTTGTAGCATCTGTGAAATATATTCGGAATATTATTAAAATATTAGGCAAAATATCTTCCAGCTTGGATGTGACAATAAATTTAAATAATCCAAGAGAGTCTGCATTAATCAATTTCGTTGCCAGTAGCAGCAACGAAAGTCCACAGCCGAAGTTTTTATAGCTTGAAACCCTGCTCGTCAATTTCGTCAGATGGGTAGTCTACATTTCTACATTCAATGTTGTCTGGATCGAATAATATAGCCGAGGTTAGATAAACAAACTTATCCGTTAAATTCTGTAGCTGTTGAAAACGCTCACGAATTTCTACAATAACTCTATCTAAACGAAGAAAACAGCTTTCGTCTCAACTCATTTTCACAAGACAAGTTAGCACCTCTAGTTCCGTCATCAAAAATATGCTTTCTTGTTATGCACCTCCTAGGTTTTATGGAAATTCCAAGTTCTTCACACATATTTTTGAAAAACCTACAGCGTCATTTGCCCATTTCTCTGTCAATATCATCTGCAAAGCATTTACTTTCTGAGCGCACAATCTTATGTCAAGTCCCCTTGTTTGTAAATATTTTTGTGCATCATTAACTTCATGTAGCACCGGTTGCCACAGGCCCGAAATACAAAGAAAGGAGAATAACTGCATCGAAACTAGTAAAGCACCTGCATCTGTCCTAGTGTTTAAGTTTTCACCTGCCTCTGTCAGTTTTTCCAAAGTGACGAGAATGTCTTTGTAATGATGCCATGTCACATTTACGGCCTCGGCCCTTGCACTCGACCGCGTGTCTTGAATCCTTCTTTTGTCTGTAGCTGCTATCAAAACTTCCCAACGATGTGTCGATGAGGAAAAAAAAAGAATAGCAACCTTCTAAAGTGCTGAAAAAAGTGCTGATTGTAAAGTCTTAAACGGGGATTCCCACAAGTTAGTATAGACGTTGTTGCCAGTCGCTACAAAATATCATTCAAAGAAAAGGAATTACCCGAATTCGTCACAAAATAAGTAATGCAAAATTCCGTGCTCCTTTTATTCGGTCTGAATTTGTAGTTGCGATAAAAATATAAAATGGTTCAAATATTTATAAAATATTTTTATTATTTATTGTTAAATTTTGCCGTCCCTAAAAATTGCCGCCCGGGGCGGGCCGCCCCTACCGCCCCCACTACGCTACGCCACTGCAGGTAGGTACAGAACAGAACAGTATCACTAATAGTCATATTCTCAAATTATTCTTGAAAATGATACATGGTCGTATAAATAAAAAACTAGAAGAAGGAATAGATGGTAGCCAGTTTGGGTTCAGAAACGGACTAGGAACCAGAGAGGCGTTATTTGTTTTTAATGTGATTGCTCAAAGGTGCACGGATATGAATGTGGAGGTGCATGTTTATTACATTGATTTTGAAAAAGCATTTCACAAATAGACCAGGGCGCATCTGTAAAAATATTAGTACATTTGGATGTTGAGAAGTGACTCATATTTTTTGCAGAACTTGCTTGAAAATAACCTATATAATAATATTTCAGTTATCCTCCCACTCAAAAAGATCCGGAACATTGTTCAAAATGTCAAAAAATGAAGGAAAATTAGATTTTTTTCTTGGTTTTTTGATTATAACTTTAAAAGGATTAATTTTCGAGAAAAGTTGCACCAACATAAAAGTTGCGTAATTAAATTTCCTACATTAAAGGATTCACTAAAAATTTTAAAAATTGTCACCCTTGTTGCAAAATAGCAATAATTTCAAAAAAAAAACATAAAAAAACAAGTACATATTCGCATTTTACGTTTTTTCAACCATTTATGCTACACTTAGGAGCTTCATGTTTCACCCAGAAAAACTTTATGATATGGTAAAACAATGCTGTAAATTTCATTAAGATCGGTTTAATAGATTTCGCAAAAAAAATTCATTTTTCAAAATGTTGCAGCACTGAAAATAAAGCAGACAGCAAGTTGATTTTTTTTGCATATAAAAGAATACTGTACCTTTCATTGGCAATTTGCAAAATTAAAATCGGTTAGCTACCACGGCGTCAGGAATTTTTTTAAATAAACATTAATTTTTGGTGGTACGCGCAGAACAGCGGATAGTTTGCTCTGATTGGGCATTCCAATGACCTTTGATAATGATTGATAAATTTTAATTTTTAGTACATTTCGAAGTAAATAAATAAATTTGTTTATTGCAAAATAAAAACACATACTCTGTCCTTTGAAATAACACTTTTTTAGCAAAAACTTTCTTTGTTGGTATAATTTAACTTAGAAAATAAAAGTGTATTATTTTTAAACACATGCAATTGTTTAAACAGTTTTTCACAAACAATAATCAAATTGGTTTAATTTTTGTGGAATTAAAATATTAACATACAACAAAACATAGAGTAAGAGAATAATATATTAGATAAAGGTTGGAAGAAATTTTGGTGGAAATCAACTTGTGTGAATCGAACACCTCTGTCCAAGGAGTAGCACCAAAAATTAATGTTTATCTAAAAAAATTCCTGACGCCGTGGTAGTTAACCGATTTTAATTTTGCAATTGCTAATGAAAGGTACAGTATTCATATATATGTAAAAAAAATTCAACTTATCTGCTTTATTTTCTGTCCTGCAACATTTTGAAAAAACCAATTTTTTTTTGAAAGCTGGATTGCAAAATTTATTTTGCAAAATCTATTGAACCGATCTTAACTAAATTTACAGTCTTGTTTTATCATATAATAAAGTTTTTCTGGTTGAAATATGAGGGTCCTAAATTTAGCAGAAATGGTTGAAAAACGTAAAATGCGAATACTTGTTTTTTATGTTTTTCTCACAATTATTGCTATTTTGCAACATCGGTAACAACTTTAAAACTTTTCAACCAATCTTATATTGTAGAAAATTTAATTACGCAACTTTTATTTTAGTGAAGCTTTTCTCGGATTTACTTTTAAAGTTATAATCAAAAAATAAAAAAAAAATCGAATTTTTCTTTAATTTTTTGAGATTTTGATTATTTAAACAATGTTCCGGATGTTTTTTGAGTGGGAGGATAACTCAATTATTATTATATGGGTTAATTTCCAGTAATTTCTGCAAAAAAAATAGAGTCACCTCTCAACGTCCATCTCAAAACAGATCCGCCCTGGACTAAAAGTAAGACATGAAAAATTATTCCAAATTCTAAAGACAAAAAACAGGACAAAAGGGACTTACTAGTAATAACAAATCTATTGGAATCAAAGAGCACAAATTGTAATAGATAACGAACCCAGTCCAGAAAGTGAAATCAGAAGAGGTGCTAGGCAGGGATGTATTATGTCTCATTACTATTTAATCCCATTATGACCCAAATTATTTTTTTTATGATTTATTAAAGAAACTAATATATTTTTATCAAAAATGTATAATATTAGACAAATTAACAATTTTTTAATAAAACACATAGTAACTAACAAAAAACATGTGTTACATAAATGTAACGCTAGGTTATTATAGTACCGTAACTAACATAAAAAAATTCTTAAGAAACACAATGAAATTTATTTTAAAACTATAATGTCTTTACACAATGAAATTTATTTTAAATCTAGAATGTCTTCCTATGAGAAGTATAATTGCAGTCAATACACATGCCGACATAATATTTGCTACACATTGTTCGAGTACTACTGCTACACCCCTCTCCTGCACAGCGACGTCTTTTGTTCTGAAGACTGGCTGTCCCAAAAATGTCGCTTGTTAGGTTAGCAATCGTATCCACTAACGATGAGAATGGCAATGAATTTCTACCGAATTTCTGTCTAGATCTGGACAATTTTTAAAATGACATACCTACTTGTTCTGCTACTAACATCTGGATAATATTATCATCTAACATATTTTCGAACAGAGAAACAGGATCTTCGATATCTTTTTTATAACTTCGCACAACAAAAGGTCGTACATGTGATGGAACTAAGTCACAATTCTCGTTCCAGTTAGTTTTACTGTTCAGCTTAATTATTTTTTGGATATCGACCCTCTCTACCTGCTTTCGGTATTCTCATTTTCTATAGTTTCTCCGTCTCTGTTTTGTTCACATGCATCATCTAAAGAAGTTTCGTCATCATCACCATCTCTATATTTTTTAAATCCAATTTACACTTTATGGCAGAAGTTGACGGCCAGTTAGATTGTCTAAAGTGCCTCCTTCATCCTCATTTCCAGAATCCTCAACTGTTAGTTCACTGGTATTCGGAGGCTCAAATGAAGGTTTCATTTGCATCATCTATATTTGCTAATTCTGTTGCTTCTTGTAGAATCTAGACTCGTTTAGAAAGAAATAAAGGGTATTAATACTTATTTCAAGAATAATAGTAATTAAGATAGGGATAATTCAAGAATAATTTAAGTATTAATACTTAATTCAAAGCTGTTTTTGTCAAACATACAGAAAGTAATGAACTATTTTCACAGACAAAAACAAAAAAGCACTATTTAACAGTATTTTTTTGAAAATATCATGCGTTTTACTCTAAACATAAGGTTTTTGCAGCACTTATTCGAAACTAATGTTATGCTCCATCATACTTGCTAAATTATATATAGTTCAGACTGCAATTAACTAAAACAACTGTTAGTTTGACTTTGCACGGAAGGCTTTCTTATGTTTGTTTTGAATGCCTTGCACTACCATCTAAGTGATTGTAGCCAAACTGAAACTTCATATAAAGCCCACTAAATGCCTCTGTAAGCGTTACATAAAAGTACCACTAGGTCATAATGGGTTAATGTACATAGTGAAGCCATTTTTAAAGAAGCATTACTATCTCAAAGTGAAGGAATAATAAGTAACGGCAGATCTATTAACAACATAAGATATGCACGTGACACCGTGACTATGGCAAGCTCTGCTGATTATATGCAGTTCCAACTACTACTAAACAATACAAACAGTTTATGTCATATAGATGATAATAACTAATAATACAAACATACAAACAAGCATACATTTGGGAAATGTCCCGATAGACAGGGTTGAGAAATACAAATATCTATAGTCTGCCCCACCTTGACTTTACAGTATATGGAACAGCGGCAATGCAGTTGTTATGAGAGTTATAACGGCGTGATGCCGATTTTATCAAAAAGAATTTGTAATCGAACATTGGAGAGATTCAATTAAAACTGTTTTAGGAAGTCAATCTACAATTTTGGGACTCATATGCGTAATAACTACTGCGTAAGTATATCAAATAAAATTAAACGCACATGAATCCTAATGTAGATTACCTTTCTAGAACAGTTTTAATTTTAATCTCTCTAATATTCGATTACAAATTGTTTTTGATAAAATCGGCATCACGTCGCTTAAACTCTCATAAGCACTGCATTGACTATGTTCCTCATACTGTAAAGTCAAGGTGGGATGGATTATAGGAACCTAGATTTAAGACCATAATGATCAAACAACAGAAATAAAGGCCAGGATAGAAATAGCAAGAATTGCGTTTTTAAAAATGAAAATAATTCTCTCCAACAAAGACCTTAGATTAGAACTGAGAGTAAGAGCTTTGAAATGCTACGTGTTCTCGATACTGCAATATGGACTTGAAAGCTGGACATTAAAGCAAGAACAAATAAATAAGCTACAGTCATTTGAAATGTGGTATTACAGAAGGATGCTTAGAATACCAATACAGTTCAACTCTGGACCAAATAAAACCAAAAATTGTCCCCCCCCCCCCATATTCCTTATTGTTATATTTATAACAGATTATAATAAATAAAGGAAGCTAAAAAAATATATGAGATTAACATACCGCAATAGGCAACTATACACTGTTTTTAAACTAGGAGGAGTAAACTTAAAAGACAGATTCACACCCAATAATATCGCTAGAAAAATCACCAGATTCATTTTCTTTTTTGATTAATCATTTCGACCTTTGACGGTAATCCGTAAATATTCTATTATACTAATATGAGGCGATCAGAGCAACAGTGGACTATGCCACATATTGAACATTTTTAGAATAATATATATCAATGAAGGCAGTAACATTAAATCTTCAGATTAACAAGGGTCTATACAACCTACCTCTATATTTGGCTAAATGGCGCTTCATAATTTGTAGCGCTATCCCATAATGGAAGTAAGAATGCAATGATTACATTTATCTCCAAACTTCGTTTTTGGGGTTAGGCCACTGTTTCTCTGAGCGCCTCATATAATCTCGCTAAAGAGTTCGAGAAAAGTTGTTTTTTTTATATATAAATGCAGACTAAAAATCTAAACTGTTCCCATATAAACATTCGTTTTAATCGGATTAATCAAAACCATTTACTAGCTTTTGTTTCAGAACTTATAAAATGAGGGTAATTTCCTCTTTAAATAAAGAAACCTGCTTGAACGTTTTCAGATCAAGCTTTGAAAACTTTTTCTGCGAACAATAACACAAATAAAGCGCACTAAATCATGAAAACTGCTACATTTTCGGAACTAACGCGGCGAAATGCAATTACAGTAATAAAGTTCCCAACAAGATCATTTAGCAGATTGAAAATGGTGATGAATTTTCAGTTCTCCAAGCAGAAATAAATATTTGCAAGTAAAGCCGTATTTGCGGATCATTTGAAGCCACAATTTCGGGTCAAAAATACAGTCTTTTATGTTTTAAAACGAAAGTTGTAAAATTTTAGTAGGCTAAGTTTTTCGTTTACATTATTGACAAAATTCTGCTATTCTGCGGCAGAATTGTTTTAAAAATAAAAAAGGACTAAGACCTTTTATCCTTATGGAATTTAAGGCGCGAAATAAAAGCAGCTTTTATTTTTAATGGTTCCTTAATTGCCGAATATTAATTTTTTCTTTTCTTAATGTTACTTAAAGGAATATTTTTTAAATTATACTTTATAAAATGGGTCACTAAATCCATAAAATAATTACTGAAAAATATTCAAAACAAGCAAAACTTTTATACCTGAATTGATAAAAGAAAATTGTCAAGTACAGGATCAGTTTTGTTAAAACCAAGAAACATACTTAGGAAAGCAATATCTGGAAATGTTTACAAATAAAACTTACAAATTTTTAAGAGCTTTTTTTAGTGCCTAAAGTTACTGTATGGATACCCGCTATTCTTACTCTTCTATTTTCTATTTACTCTTCTATTTTTCCCTGCCGAGTAAGCTGCAAAAGGTTGTACTTCTCATAATGTATCCAAAATGTTTCAACTTTCTATATTTCATAGTTAAGAGCTATTCTAGTTCTGTGGTACGCGAAGCATGCGTCAGTACCACTACATATTAAATACATTTAAGGGTTTCCATGAGGCGTCTATGAAAGTCCATAATTTACCTTCTTAAAGCGAACAAAGTATATAGCATCTTAGACTCCTTATTCGGATATTGATATTGAGGGAGAGATTACAGAGCACTTTGTGCATCTTAATGAATGTGTCTCTTGATTTTTTTATTAAGTAAACCGCGTCAAACCTGAATGGTTATTGCGGAAGAGACTTGTAGATAGAATCAGATGTTAGCTTATAACTAATTACAAATGAGGGACTTAAGTCTCTTTTTGTATTAGTTTGTACAAATTAGTTAGCTACAGAAACTTAGTCACTTTATCGGTATTATTATAGTTTAGAGCACCTTTCACATCACTTCTTAAATCACTTTGAAGGGGTGTAGCGATGGATCGCCTCCACGTGGTGCACCCGGGGTAACGCGAAATGATCCATCACTCCCAATCCTAAGGTGTAACACCATCGTGGCGACGGGATGCATGGTACAGACATGGTAAACTGCTCGTCAAAAGTTAGGGATATAGAAAATTCTGCTGATTTTCATAGTTGATTTTTTCTCGAACAGACGAATTCCGCTATTTTTTTTTATTTTAGCCTTTTCTTTAGTATTTACACAGTTGTGCAAAGGTTTACTCAAACTTCTTTTTTGTACTTATACCGGGTGGAAGAAAAAAATATTTTGCTTGTGTTAAGTTGGAGACACCCTGTAGGGAGAACGAAGTACAAATGTGAGTATACATCAGAATAATATTGTAGTCTTATGTTTTGCGAACATGCTGTTATTTGAATGTCCCTGATATCTTTAGAAACAAAAAAATAGACGGTTTTGTAATTTAACATGTGTTTTAACATTTAATTTTACCAAAAAAAGATTTTATTAACGTTTCGAAGCCCAAATCGGGTTTCGTTGTCAAAATACAAAATATAAATAGTACAAAATAAAAATGCCACAAGGAAATAGCTTCAGAACAACATGTCTTGTGTTTTAACCGAAACAAAAGTTTGAGACACCTTGTAGGGAGAAAAAGGCACAAAGGTGAGTATACCCCGATATTATGTTGAAGTCTCATATTTTTGAATATTGTATTTTTTTAATTTCTCTGATGTCTTTAATAACAAAGAAACTAGACGGTATTACTCTTTAATTATGTTTTTCTATGTTTCACATGTGTGATGTGAGGCATGTCGTCAGTTAAAACACATATTAAAGAGTAATATCGTCTAGTTTCTTTGTTATTAAAGATATCAGAGAAATTAAAAAAATAAAATATTCACAAATATGATACTACAACAAAATATCGACGTATACTCACCTTTGTACCTTTTTCTCCCTACAAGGTGTCTCAAACTTTTGTTTCGGTTAAAACACATGTTAAATTACAAAACCGTCTATTTTTTTTTATTTCTAAAGATATCAGGGACATTTAAAAACCAAAATGTTCACAAAACATAAGACTGCAATACGATTTCGATATATACTCGCATTTGTACCTCGTCCTTCCTACAGGGAAACTCAAACTTAAGATAAGAAAAACATTCCTTTTCTTCCACCCGGTATAAGTACAAAAAAAAATGTTGAGTAACCCTTTGCATAACTGTGTAAATACTAAAGAAAAGTCTAAAATAATAAAAAAAAATTAGCGAAATCCGTTAATCTGTTCACGAAAAAATCTACTATAAAAATTCAGCAGAATTTTCTATATCCCTAACTTTTGACGAGCAGTTTATCTAAAGCGATGCCCTAGAGAGATGGCGAACTCTGGGGAATTATAGCCTTAACACGGTAAGGGGGCACTGTCGTGCCTGACAGCATTTTATCCCAACTCATGGGAACACATATGGAGAATGAGACTGAAAAAACAAACAAAAAACGTGAACAGTCAGAGGGGCAGTCGTGGATTTAGTATAGTATAGTTGATCCAAAAGATGGCATAACCCAGACATCCAAAGTGAAAGTTATCCTTCAACACCAAATTGTTCTATATGGTCCACACAATGTCCAGAAAAAAGTCACACCATTTTGAGCGTCGCGTTTGGGGGGGAGAGGGGGGAGAAATCGGTAAATTCGTAGTTTTTTAAGTTTTTCGAAAATATTTCTAAAACTATGCGGTTTAGCATGAACAACCCTCTATACAAAATTGTTCTACATTAAATTTGAAATAAAAAAGGCCCTATGCGTAATCTTTCTAAAATGAATGGTTCCAAAGTTACGGAGGTAGTATAGTATAACTGGTCCAAAAAAGGCCTACTACAAAACATCCAAAGTAAAAGTTTTCCTCCAACACCAAAATGTTATATATGGTCCACATATTGTTCAGTAAAAAGTTACACCATTTTGAGCGTCCGGTTTGGGGGGGAGAGGGGAGAGAAATCGGTATATATAAAAAGTATCGAAAACCTTCACTTTTCACCCTCCGTAACTCTGGAACCGTTGATTTTATAACAATTATGTATAGAACCTTTTTTGTTTTTAATTTTATGTAGAATATTTTTCTATAGAACATTCCTAACGGTAAAGTATAGTTTTAGAAATATTGATGAAAAACTTAAAAAAACTACTAATTTACCGACTTCTCCCCCATCTCCCCCTCAAATCGGACGCTCAAAATGGTGTAACTTTTTACTGAACAATATATGGACCATATAGAACAATTTGGTGTTGAAGGAAAACTTTTACTTTGGATGTCTGGGTTAGGCCTTTTTTGGACCAATTATACTATACTACCTCCGTAACTTTGGAACCGTTTATTTTAGAAGGGTTATGCATAGGACCTTTTTTATTTCAAATTGAATGTAGAACAATTTTGTGTAGAGGGTTGTTCATGCTAAACCGCTTAGTTTTAGAAATATTGACGAAAACCGTAAAAAACTACAAATTTGCAGATTTCTCCCCCCTCTCCCCCCCAAACCCGACGCTCAAAATGGTGTGACTTTTTTCTGAACATTGTGTGGACCATATAGAACAATTTGGTGTTGGAGGATAACTTTCACTTTGGATGTCTGGGTTTGGGTCTAACTATACCATACTAATTCTGTATCTCTCCCAATTTCTGAGTCAGAAGGTGGTCCGGGAGGAACAGACTCTTAATGGTAGCCAGACGTACTCATAGAAAAATGTGGAGTTTGAGACCAGACATGGTACATTTGATTTTTAACATGGTGGTAAAACCCACAATTACATAAATATGCATTAGTGGTGTGGTGGCCAAAAGTGCAGCAAAAAAGTGCCGTCATCAACTTAAGCAAGGTGCAAAGACTTGCTTGTCTCGAGATCACGGTGGCTATGAGGGGCACACCTAGAGATTTAACATAGCGGAAAAAAAAACGGGAAAAATTGGGAAAAAACAGGTTTTTTCCCGATTTTTTCAAGACCATTGGAAAAATTGGAAAAATGGGAAAATTTGAATATTTTTTAATGGAGATTTGAAACGTGAAAAAATACAAATTTTAAAGTTTTTTAAATATATTTTGTAAAAATAAATGGAGGAATATCTTTAAAAATATTTATTGATATCTTTAACATATAAGTACATAATTTATTATATATGTATACCTATAGGGTCAAAAATTATAATTTTTATCTAATAATGGAAAATATAAAAACCGAAACTACAAAGGTTAACTACATTATTTAATCAAAGCGCTCAGTCGTATATTTTCATCTTAGGGTCGATTTCTCATACCTGCGTTAATCTATGGTTCAGTTGAACCAGGTTCACAGGTGATCTCCGGTTCTGCTTGAAATGCATTTCTCATTGCGCGTTCATGTCAGTGCTCGTTCTACAGCTTTCGAGAAATGCCAATAGATGGCAAAAGGTAAAAAACTGTCGCCATTTTGAACTACCTTTTTTATGCTGTTTTTGAATAAAGTTAAATTTAAGTATTTATAGTCAAATAGTCATTTTAATAATTATAAATAAATATTATAAAAACACAAATAATGTTATCGTTTATCGTTAGGCTTAATATAATAAAATAGGATATATTTATATTATGACAGCGTTTCGTGTTAATACAACGCATGCGTAGTCCATGAAATCATCTGAACTGAGTTCTGAAATCTTTGAACGGCCGAATTCCACCGTTCAAGCATCGTTCAAGTTTAAACTGCCATCGGTTGAACGGGAATTGAGAAAGACGATTTTGACTTTAAACTGACGTTTACTAGAAGTTCAGGTTAAACTGGAGTTGAACTCGATATGAGAAATTGGCCCTTAGTCGGAATCTGAATAATCAGACCAAGCATCTGATTCAGACTCGATCTCCGCTTCATCATCCTGGACGGAAAAAACAGCAAGATTATTTCTCCAAGATTCTGGAAATATAATCTATACCAAAAGAGCTTTTACATCACGAAGCTATTTAATTATTGATAAATAATTAATAATTTAAAATTTTAGTTGAAAATTACAGTTTTTGTTGGAAAAACCCGTATTTTCCGAGGAAAATTTTGGTCGAAGTAAATCAGGAAAAACATTTCTCTATGCAGAATTTAATTACGGTGAATTTCTATTTGGGTGTTTTTGGTGTAAAGTTAAAATCTTTGGAGTTATAGAGCAAAAATTGAAAAAAAAAACGATTTTCGGGCGTCATTTTGTTTATAACAAAAGTAACACACTATCTGCGGACTTTGCTTATTATTAATATATAGAATCATAAGACTCGATTTCAGCAATAAAATTCCAAAAATAACTTTACCCAACTTTACCCTTTAGACCTGAATATGCGGGCATCTGATCGACCTATGAGGGAGCAGTACGGCAAGGGATAAGGGCTCTCGGCTCGGTGATACTTCCCTATAGATCCCTACCGAAGGGCGTTGACGCCTAAGAACGGTGTATATACACTTTACCCAAAAATGGCCTACTCTCCGATAATTATCTGCCCATACTATTGTAATTGAATATACAGAATTACAGAATGAGTATACAGTATGTTATACAGATAATTTAAATCTTCAAAATTAGTAATAGTAATAAAAATATGCATGGAAACTGAAATCACACCTTCAAAACACTAAAAGCTATTCCAAATTTATAAAATATTTACTTACCAGAAACCAGAACAAACACTTTGTTCAAAAACTAACAATTTTCAAAACAAAGACACTCGATTATGTTACAGCAGTCTCACTTTGTTCACGCATTGACTGCGGATAAGACTAAACGTGGCTAAGCTAAACTACTAAGATGCGTGCTTTAAAATAATTTTAACAAAACGTGTCAATAAAATTAACAGGAAGAATCTCCGAAATTAACCATAGTTTTCCCGGAATCACCGAAAATCGAGGGGTATTTTATTTACCGAGAACTAATCCTACAGAGCCGTACCTTGCAAGTACTTCTGTTTGATTCATATTAATGTTAAATTCAGTAACTAAAACATTGTTATCGTGTATAAAGAGTTGGGATAAAGTATGGAACCAAGCAAATATCTTTGAAACGAAAAGAACAATATGAAACTTTGCATGCAAGTACAGTAACGCAAAAGGCATTTGATGCCATATTTTTTGTTACTTCTCCACTTCCGGTTTCACCGGAAATACCCTTAATTTATTTAATTTAAATGGGACACCCTGTATATTTTTGCAGATTTTAAAAGAACTTGTTATTTTCAATTCGTACATACCAAGTTTGGAAGAAAAAACTATTAAAACAAGAAATAAATCTCTTGACAGTTAAAAAAATAGGTTAATTTATTTACGTTAGACCAATGATATTAAAAATAAAAAAAAATAATTTCAAATGTTGAAAATGTTTGTTGTTGACCTCCTGACAACGTGCAAGCCTATAAATAAATTCGTGAGTCACTTTTTGCAAGATTTCTCCACGTATTCACATTCATCAATTATCCTTTGTCTCAAATCCTGCAAGCATGTTGGTCGCCTAACGTAAACACATGATTTTAGATAACCCAAAAGAAAAAAAATCTAACGGGTTGAGGTCCGGTGAACGAACGGGCCACTCTATGAATCCTCTACGTCCAAGCCATCGATTTGGAAAATTCACTTCCAAAAAATGAAAATTTACCTTAACCGATTATTATCATTAATATTTCAATACGATCTTTTTCACTTAAATGAACCATTTTTAATACAATTTACATACCTAGTTTTACCTACTATACTAAATTCAAATAAGTCATGCAGTACATGTAAACAACAATTTTAGTCTACAGTATATTTATATGGTACTCGTTTATTTCCTACTACGTTGTATTAATACAAAAAATTATCTACAGCCACTTTTTAACAAATTTGTTCTATCAAATTTGGTATGTATGAATTAAAAATAACAAGTTCTTTTAAAATCCGCAGAAATATACAGGGTGTCCCATTTAAATTAGATAAGTTAAGGGTATTTCCGGTAAAACCGGAAGTGGAGTAGTAACAAAAAATATGGCAACAGATGCCTTTTGCGTCACTGTACTTGCATGCAGTTTCATAAATATTGTTCTTTTCGTTTCAAAGATATTTGCTTGGTTCCATACTTTATCCCAACCCAGTATAACAAATTTCAATTTTTCCGAATTTTTCCATTTTTTCCTGTTTTTTTCCGGCACCCAATTTTTCCGGAAATTTTAAATCTCTAGGCACACCTACGGCAGCTATGGAGGCACTTCTAGATCTCCTTCCTTTACATATAACAATAAGAGGTGAGGCGAGAATGGGATATTATAAACTGCGAGAAAACCTGAGCAACTTACCAGTTAAATCAGTCGTACCAGTTAAACTAATGATGCCGAATGGATGATGATTTCTGACCATATGACATCCAGATACAAGTCTGAAGTATCTTTTCAAGTGGACATTTGCCCACGAGACAAAAAATAAACAGAATATGCATAAGATGGAATGCAACCATAGACACGTATTTCTGACTTATTAGTCGTCATCAGTATGGTATATCCAAGTTAAAATAGGTATATTTTAACTTGGGAAAGGATCACTACAGGAACAATGCAACCAATTTGTGGCTGTAATGTTAGAAGACCCTCAGGATTCGAGAGCAACAACTAACACATCCACGGAGGAAACTACAGCTACCTAAGGAAAGGAATGCCAAACGTTCAGAACATTTCAAACAATCGATCAAGGAGGGGTTTATGCGAGTTAATAGTAGAATGCAGATAAGAAGTAGATATCGGCATGTCTCGCAACAAGGATGAAAAAAAAACAAAATATGTATAGGATGGAATGCAACCATAGACACACAGTTCTTCAGCTCGATTATGATCGCTAATTCTATGAAGTTAGAACGACTGAGTGAAAGATAAGGACTGCTAAATTCCAGGTACAGTTGAACCCCGATAAGTCGGCCCCCGATAACCCGGAAGTCCGGCTAACCCGGACCGATTTTCGTCAGACAAACATTTCAACAATAAAAATGTATATTTTAATATAATATTTGAGAGATGTGTGTTTGTGTAATTTGAACTATACGATAGTAAAACAGACTCATGGCACACGGCGCCAGCAGCAGAGCGACGTTATTATCGGAAACAACAAGCACCTGTTATTCCTTATTTATTTCAATCTGTCTTAGCATTGTTTAAAAAAGACTAAAAGACTATTTAAAAAATTCTTTTTTAAACAATGGTGTTACGTTTTCACTGTTCTTAAATAACATAACATCGTTCCGATTGTGACTGTATTGTGTGTAGTACAATATTGTATTGTTCGCTTCCGTTTGCTTAGGTTTGTGTTTGCGTGTTTTTAGTAATTTAGATGTGTAGGTAAATACTGTGCATATATTTCATGTTATTTCAATTATAACGGAGTTTATCTGTAAGTATACCGTATTTTATTAATTTTTACCATATTCTCCGGCTAACCCGGATTTTCGATAACCCGGATCAGCCGCGGTCCTGATTAATCCGGATTATCGAGGTTCCACTGTATTTCCTTCTCCCAGTATGCGATGCTCCGCTAGCAGTGACCGTCGATTCCCTAGCTTCTTGTGGGAAAAGAATGTACCAAGAATAAACAAATAAAGCAGTTGCAGTTATCGAAAGATTATAATGGATCCTGTTTAGTTACACAAGAAGATTGCTACTAAAAGCTAGCCAGCAAAACGGAAATCAAGTCTATAGGAATCCAAATGACTTTTGTTTATACAGGGTGTAACAAAAATACAGGTCATAAATTAGTGCATATTCTAGGACCAAAAATAGTTCGAATGAACCTAACTTACCTTAATACAAATATGCACATAAAAAAAGTTACAGCCCTTTGAAGTTATAAAATGAAAATGAATTTTCTCGAATATATCGAAAACTATTACAGGTTTTTTATTGAAAATGGACATGTGGCATTCTTATGGCAGGAACATCTTAAAGAAAAATCATAGTGAAATTTGTGCACCCCCTAAAAATTTTATGGAGTTTTGTTTCCTTAAACCCCCCAAACTTTTGTGTACGTACCAATTAAATTATTATTGTGGTACCATTAGTTAAACTCAATATTTTCAAAACTGTTTTTCCTCTCAGTATTTTTTCGATAAGGCAGTTCTTATCGAGAGGCAGCTTCTTTTTTACTATGTTTACATAAAAAATTTAAGGGAGTTTTGTTCCCTTAAACCCCCCCCCCCAAACTTTTGTGTACGTGCTAATTAAATTATTATTGTGGTACCCATAGTTAAACTCAATATTTTCAAAACTTTTTTCCTGTTAGTATTTTTTCGATAAGGCAGTTATTATCAAGAGGCAGCTTCTTTTTTAATATGTTTACATAAAAAAGTAAGTGGGTTTTGTACCTTTAAACCCCCCAAATGTTTGTGTACGTTGCAATTAAACTATTACTGCGGTACTATTAGTTAAACACAGTATTTCTAAAACTTTTTTTGTCTCTTTGTATTTTTTCGATAAGGCACCTTTTATCGAGATGTGGCTTCTTTTTTAATATGGTTTAAAATATTCTTAAAAATGTAAATCATAAATATATTTTCATATTATTACCAAGTCTCCATAATCATACTTAACTATATACAAATATGTGATGGATTTGACAAATATTCAAAATATCTCGATAGAAACTCACTTTTCAAAAAAGTATTAAGAGACAAAAAAGTTTGTAAAACATAGTGTTTAACTAATGGTACTACAATAATAATTAAATTGGAACGTACACAAAAGTTTAAGGGGGTTTAAAAGAACAAAACCCCCATAAAACTTTTAAGGGGTGTTCAAATTTCATTATAATTTTTTTCTTAAGATACTACTGCAATAAGAATGTTACATGTCAATTTTCAATAAAAAATCTCTAATAGTTTTCGATATATTGAAAAAAATCAATTTTCATTTTGTAACTTCAAAGTGCTGTAATTTTTTTTATGTGCACATTATTTGTACTATGGTAAGTTAGGTTCAATCGAACTATTTTTGGTCCCAGAATATGTGATTAAATTTATGAGCCGTATTTTTGTTACACCGTGTATACAGTATATTTATTATAAGAACTTTAGTTAACCTTCGTATGCCCAAGTGGGGTAAATTTGGACCCAAATGCATGTTTTTATTTAATAAATTCAGAAATATTTTCAATTTTAAACTCATTATTTTTTTATTTGACTTTAATATCATTCTATTAGATATCCTCATATTTTGTAATAAAAAAAAATCACTATATTTTACGAATAAAAAAAATATTTTCTGAATTTGGAGTCAAAGACGAACTCCCTTGGCCTTCCATATTCCAATTTTATATTAAGTAAATCCCGTCTATTATGTGGAATTTTCTGTAAGAAACTTTTCAATATTGAAAAAAAAAATGTTTGTTAAACCTGTGGAGACATAATTAGTGTATATTTTATAATTTCTTTAGTTCTAAGTTCAGAATGATGATTCCTGTTTTTGTTCAGTTGTATTAAAAATGTTTTACTAATGTTTATTTATAATTTATTGATATAATAGTAACATTAAAATTACAAATATATTATTACATTTCTTAAAACAACTTCATTTTTTTTGTCAACTGTCATTTTTGACTTGGGGTCATTTTTTACCCCCGGTTGGTCTTCCGTGTAACAAAAAAAGGTTGGTCATCGGAAGGTTAAATGAAAAAATTACAGAAATATTAAAATTATACTCAACTACCCTATGAACTATTAAAAAAAATACATACGTGCCCCTAGAATCATTATTTAACAAATCTATTTAAACATTCTCAATTACCTCTCTGTTCTGAGTTGGTATTTTCAAAGGCATTTGCTAGAAATATCGTACTCCATATTTCTAAACCCGCTTACATTGCGGTTAATCGGTAAGAATCCCTTGTACTTGTTAACACATGTATGTGTAGAAACTATACTGCAATTTCTCACGTAACACAATTGCTTCAAATTTCCTCACATCTGAATTTATTGAAGTGTGAACTATAATCCGAGAGTATAGTAGACATTATCTAATTGTATTAAAAAATTCTTAAAAGTGTAGTGAACAACGGAAAATTGTTAAAATAGTTAGTAGTAATTTTACAATATACCGAACGTACCATTTAAAAAACCAAGTACCATAATACACATAGTTTTAAAAGTTATGCATCACCTAAAATTATGCTCATTTTCATAGTTGATTGTTTCGTGAACAACGAATTTCGCAATTTTTTTTTATTATTCTACATTTTCCTTTGGAATTTGCACAGTTGGCCAAAGGTTTACTCACACTTCTTTTTTGAGCTTATATCTGCTGGAAGAAAAGAATTTCTTTCTTATGTGAAATTTTACATAAAACACGATGTTAATAGTTTAAAAATTAATTCAAAAATGTTTGTGTAGTACAATTTGTTTCTGAACCAATCGGTTCTTTCTTCTTCCTGTTGGGTCAGTTCTTTGTTGTTGTGTTCCTGTATTTGCTAATGATGGCTGGTGTTGGACCGAAACGCGTCCTTTTTTAAGATTGATCTTTTTTTTTTGTTCTGAAGCAATTTCCTTGTGGCATTTTTATAATAAACTATTTTTAATGGGAAATAAGCCACAATTTTACCAAAAAAATGATTTTATTAACGTTTCGAAGCCCAAATCGGGTTTCCTTGTCAAAATACAAAATACTACTAAGTATAAATACTGCAGTAGTATTTTGTATTTTGACAACGAAACCCGATTTGGGCTTCGAAACGTTAATAAAATCATTTTTTTTGGTAAAATTGTGGCTTATTTCCCATTAAAAATAGTTTATTGAACTTTTTAATAAAAAAAATTGTGGTACCTTCTTAGAGTTTAGTACTTTGTTACCTCTAGACCACATTTGTGAACTATGGATACTTCTCTTCATACTGTATTTATTATTTATTTGATGTGGTTAAACATGTCGATTAATAAATAAGTATAGTGAGTTTTCTCCTTATAAACAAATAGAACTCTTTTTTTGTTATTGTTCACGATAAATAATTATAATTAGTTGTATCAAAAATCTGGTAAAAAAAACACATTAAAAAAACTTTCTAGGACCAATAATAGCCAAGTTATACTTTTTTTTGAAAAATCACTTCTCTATCGTTTATAAATATTAAGAGTTGAAATTTTCACAGGATGATAATAAATATCTATATTTTATAATGTACTATATTGCACTTGATAAGTACATAATCTTCTAATTAACATGAGTAATAACCCTTTAAAGTGAAGGTACTCGAGCTCGCTGAACTGTGACCGTGTGGTGATTTCATACGTTTTAATTAGCATACTTGCCAAGTTTAGTAATAAATAGAAATAAGAATTTTATTTAAACAAACGTTAAGTCGAAAACAGCACATATTTATTTTTCTAGTATGTATTACGCTCTATTCAAACCTAACTAAATATAAAACAATGCTCGAACATATGTTGTGATTACTTGTTTAGTTTTTAAGTTATTTATACAAATTTGGTTGGTTTTCTAATATGTTTTTGAATTTTAATTTGTGGGCAATTATTTTAAAATCTGTTGGGCAAAAAGTTGTATACATATATTATAGTAACTTATGTGTAAAGTTCAGATTTTTTCCTTTTGTAATTTGAATAAAATAAGAAAAGCTGGCCTTATTTATATTGGTTTCTATATATCATGCCAGCGATTACTCTGTGAGTGACGTCATGCGTGCGGCAGACGAAAACTCGTTCATGGGATCATCCGGGCCTGAGTGTTCAGTAACCCCAAAAATCTCTCGTGTAAACTGTTTGCATTAATTTAGTGCAGAAATACCTCGAAACTCCAGAAGATGACGTGCCTTAGCAGTGACACTAGGCACCAGGTGCTCCGGGGGTCGGTTCTGATGGCGTGTTCTTCTTCAGCGACCCCAAAAACCCTCGAGTAATCTACTTGCACCATTGTTTTGCCGAAAACCCTCGAAACTTTAGATGACATCCCTTAGCAGTTAACCTGGTCACCAGGTGTTCCGGTAGTCGGTTCTGATGGCGTAATGGTTTTCAGCGACGCTTAAACCTCCGAGTAATATAAGCTGGCCCTTAATAAACTTATTTTGACATGTGTACGCACTTCCGGATGCATTTTATGCACTTTAAACTGCAATTATGCATTTCCACCCATTTTTCCATTGGAGATTTTTTTCCTGTCATTATCCTGAATATAATGCAAAAAGTTGCAAGTCCTTAGGTGCTGTATTTAAAAATGGTACCCCGTCAAAATAGCCCCGTCAAAAAAGCTCCGACAAAATAGCCCCGACATAATATCCCGCACACAAAATAGCTCCGACAAAATAGCCTTCAGACAAAATAGCCGCGGAATAATAGCCCGCCGACAAAACAGCCCCGACAAAATAGCCCCGACAAAAAAGCTCTCTTCAGAATTCATCATGAAATCATTCCTTAAAAATACATTTTTTCGGAAATGGTAATTATCCTCAATTCAGATGTTTATCTTAACCACATTAAATAAAAATGGTCTTTTCAGAGAACTCGAGTCCTGTCTTCTGTGCCTCTTGGAAGTTTGAACATTTAAGTTAAGCGAAAATCAATGTTTATTTATGATATAAACATTTTTTTCTGTTTTCGGGCAACAGTCAAATGCATTTTAAATTAAATACATTCTTCCTTTTTGTCAAATAATTTAAATTAAAAAAAAGTTTTTGGACACCTTGTATAAATAATTATGTAATTGTTTATAAGAGGCTGTTTTAGCCGGGGCTATTTTAGCCGGGCTATTTTAGCCGGGGCTGTTTTGACCGGGGCTATTTTGTGTGCGATCTATTTTGTCGGGGCTATTTTGTTTGCGGGCTATTTTGTCGAGGCTATTTTGACGGGGCTTTTTTGACGGGGCTGTTTTGACCGGGCTATTTTGACGGGTCACGTTTAAAAATAGATTAATTCCGGTGTTTTTAGTGCTAAATGTTGTGGTCTAATCAATGTTATGTAGTCAGCGTACGCCATAAGTTGCGTCGTCGATGTTTTGATTGTGCCTTTTAATCAGGGTTCTTTCGTTTTAAACATTTTGTTTTAATCAACTGTTTAAAACATGTTTTAAACATTTATTTATGTTCAAAACAGTTTTTGTTTAAAACATGTTTAAAACACTTAAATTAAACAAGTGTTCTTCTTTTCATTTTCTTTGTTAATATGTATAATGAACATCAAAAAAATTATTAATTACATTATATAAACTTTGTAACATACCTACATATTATTTATTTATTAATAATCGGAACACAGAAAAAAAATTATAAAACTTAAAACATTTTGCATACAAGAGTTGATCAATTTCTCAGAACTGTTTTAGTCTCATATAGTAATCTTGTAAGCTAAATCATCAATATGATCAGTCACGTCATCACTGATGGAATTAAGTTCTTTAAAAATGGAAACCAACTTAGAAGCTTTGACATTGCCTAGTGGGCCTAGCCGATTACGTAGTTTGGAATGGTAAATCATGTGATGAGAAGAGTCTTTCTATGTTAGCTGACGATGCAATAGCTCTGTGAAGCTGTTGAGCAAGTTTCAATGCTATAGTATTTATATTATTCTTAGAACGCCACCATGTCAATGTAGCCCGATTAAAGGACAATCTGACCCCAAAAAAAATAAAGGAAGGATGAAAATTTGGGAATAGGTAGTTGAAATTGTCTATTATTATATAAGAAAAAGTTTACAATTCTACATCCCCTCCATTTTACAAAAATGGAGGGGAATACTCCCCTCGCGAAGATGAAAAAAATACATTTAAAATAAGACCGGAATTGGATAAAATGACTAATTCTAAACAACTTTTTTTCTATAGAGTTTTTTTACTAAGTCAATACTTTTCGAGTTATTTGCGAGTGAATATGTTCAAAATGTTCATGTTTAACAAAATAAAACATGTTTTTGGACGATTTTTAGGACATAACTCAAAAAGTAAGTATTTAGCGAAAAAAATATTCTTAGCAAAAATATAGCCCATAAAAAATTGAAAAAAATGGTGTATACATAAAGTATGTAGACCCAGTAGAAGCAGAGTTGCAGCTAATGAAAAGTAGGCACTTCTTCGTCAAATTCCAAATCGAATATTTCAATGTGAAATAACCCAAAAACGGAGCACTTTTAGGAGAAAATTCATTTTAACTTTTTTAAAGTGTTTAATAAAAGGTTTATTTTTGTTTTTTAAAAAAAATTTGTAATACCGTAAAATGGGGTTACTTTGACCGAAAACACAGAAAAATATCTATTGTGATATACTTCAGCCACCCTGTATAATTTTTAAAATTATTTTTAACGATTCAAATTTATAAATATCTAAGAATTCATTTTTAAATTAAAACAAAAGAATTAATATTCCAAGGGTTGTTAAATCCACCGATATAACGAATTAAGAAAAAATGGTTTAAAAAACGGTCAAATTAACCGCACCTAAAAGAAAAATAAGTTTAACAGGCAAAAAGCATATACGGTCAACTTCCCCCCAGATGAGGTGAACCAAAGGCATTTTTTATTTTTTTTTTTTTCCAAGTCATGATTATTTTCTTGAAATTATAATATAAGCTACTGAAAATAGACGCCTAAACCCATAACATATTTGCATATACAAAAATGTAGCAAAATTTAAAATATGATTTTTATAGGATTAAAGTACAAAATCGGTCAAAGTCACCCCATTTTACGGTATTAAAAATAAGTGATTTACGCTCAAAATACTGTTGGTCCCTTTTATTTTTTGTTAAAATAATCGCGAAAATCACCCCCTAATTTGCATAACATATACATTTTAACATCACCATTTCACAAGTTACCTACTTTGTCTATGTATTAATTTATATGATCTGTAAGTTTCATCGGTTCAAAGTGCTTCGTTTTGAAAAATCTGTAGTTCAAATGGCTTGAACGAGTAACTAATCACGAGCTTAGCCAAATTTTGAACAGCCATAGCATAACCGATTTTTGTCTAACAAGAAAACAAAAAATCAAAAATATTCAAAAAAGCAAAACGTACATTTTATTACTCTTTGAGATTTTTGGTATTCCTAATTGTTTTTAAGTTAACTCCATAAACAATTACGATTCTTTACAAAATTAAAAAAAAAATGATTTATTTTAAACCTAATTTTTTTTAAACTGAGCACTTTGTACCAATGAAACTTATAGATAATATAAACAATATGTAAGTAAAGTAACTTGTAAAGCGGTAACGATTAATTTTATTTGAGAAGCTAATTAAGGGGTGATTTTCGCCATTTTTTTACCAAAAAATAAAAAGAAACCAACAATATTTTGAGCGTAACTCACTTACATTTAGTGGTAGAAGTTTTTTTAAAAAATAAAAATAAATCTTTTTTTAAACACTTTAAAAAAGTTTTAATGAATTTTCCCCGAAAAGTGCTCCGTTTCTTGGTTATTTCACATTGAAATATTCGATTTTGAATTTGACGAAGAAGAACCTACATTTCATTAGCTGCAACTCTGCTTCTACTGGGTGTGCAGACCTCACGCATACACCATTTTTTTTTTCAATTTTTTATAAGCTATATTTTTACTAAGAATATTTTACTTTTTGAGTTTTCTCCGAAAAACCGTCCAAAAACATGTTTTTTTTTTTGGTTAAAAATGAACATATTCACTCGAAAATAACTCGAAAAGTATTGACTTAGTAATAAAACACTACAGAACAAAAGTTACTTAGAATTAGTAATTTTATCCAATTCCGGACTTATTTTGAACGTATATTTTTCACCTTCGAGAGGGGGATATTCCCCTTCATTTTTGAAAAAAGAAGGGGATGTAGAATTGTAAACTTTTTCTTATATAATAATATACAGTTTCAACTACCTATTCCCAAATTTTCATCCTTCCTTTATTTTTTTTTTGGGTCAGATTGTTCTTTGATCGGGCTAAGTATCCGGGGACCACAAATACTCTCCGAAACTGAAACTTTCACACAAACTTATAGTTGGACATTTAAAAATGAACCGAGTAAAGAAATACTGAAATGGCAAATTAATTTCCAAGAAGACACAAAGTAGTTTTACAGAAGGCAGGGAATCTATTTTGTGTTAAAAAATAACAACTAGGGTTGGTCAAGGAAAATTGTACTGCAATTCTACGACTACAATAGGAATAGGAGAAAAAAGAAAAATAGTAGAAATATTTTATGTTGCAATGTTTAAGCTTCTTTTATTATTATAAATCGAGATAATAAAGATAAATTAAAACGAAATTTTGCTATATATGTAAGCTTTTTCGTAACTTCATCCCCTTCCGTAGTTTATTGAAACTCATTAACACAAAACAGTCCATTTCTTAAACAAAGTAGGATTCACCCTCCTTTATGTTATACGGATATTTTTCATCAATTTTCTTATCAAGCCCTAGCAGCAAATAAACTCTAGTGAATGTTTAGTAAACTTTATTTGCCATTGAGAGATACCCACTAATTATAAGTTACTATCAAATGATGATTTCTTAGACGTAAAGTTTATTATTAGATTTTTAAATAATAAATGTACCGCTGATGCCATGTTTTCTGTACTACATGAGATTTATCAAGCACTAAACAATAATCTGCAGACTGCCACTGTTTTTGTGACTATGCCAAAGCGTTTGATTATGTAAATCACGACATTTTGATAAAAAAACTAAATGTCTACATAATCCGAGGCAAAAGGGCATGCCGGAATCAAAGAAAATGAGATAGTGGATGAAATGGCAAAGAATTCAGCAACTTTAAATGAAATAGTAGATTTAACAATCTCCAGCGATTACATTCCAGAATTGCATAAAAAATTATAAAAGAAATGGGAAACTATTTGGCTCAAGTTTGTACAAACTTCGAGGAATCCATACACTTACATATATCCACAACTTCCGCAAAATATCCCACATATATTTGATTATCACGTTACTAGATTTTATTCCACATCCCTAAGTCGCTTACGATTAAACCATGGCAATTTTCCTGCACATTTAGCTAAAATAGGAATGCGTATCAACTCTCTCTGTTCATGTGATAACTACTCTACTGCAGATTTAAATCATATAATCTTTAATTGTGAACTTAATATTATATGCCATACGAAAGCACTAATTGCTAGACTTCAGGAGGAGAATGTAAGTTTACCGCTGAATATTTCACACCTACTAAGCTTCAACACCAAAACTATTAATAATATTATCATACAATTTCTTAAATATTCTAAAATAAAAATTTAATTTCACATCTTCAATTTTCAACTTTCAAATATCTGTGGCAAAAAGTTTATCTAAAGCCATCCTCTCTTTGTGAACACACACACATACATAATTCGAGGTATTTCTTTGAAAGGGTTTCAATCTTACTTGGATAATAGGAAACAACTGCTTAGAGCAAATTATTCAGATTCTAGTCTCAAAAATATTGTATGTTGGGTTCCACAAGGTTCAGTATTGGGTCCTCTACGTTTCCTTATCTTTATTAATGACATCACTAGTTTAAAATTCGATGGAAAAATTTATCATTTTGCTGACGATGCCACTATCACTTGGAGCAACTCAAATATCACAACTCTTCATGCTACTATAACTTCTGATCTACTCGCAATAAAAACGTGATCCGATTCTAATTTATTCTCTTTTAACGTAGATAAAACAGTAGCATTATCCTATAAAGGAGCTCTTCAACCCTTACCTGTTAATAACAGTCAGATCAGTATCGTTTCTTCTGTAAAACTTCCTGGTATTTTTTAGATACACACACCTGCCAAATTAGCCGAACACCTTAAAAATGGGACATGTTTGATGTCTCGAATTTCCTAAACCAGTGGTCCGATTTGAGTGATCCTTTTAGTATGTTATAGCCTTATTATTTAAGAATATCGTTGTAATAATATTGTTGACAGATAAATATCATTGTATACCGGGTGTACCAATCATACTGTGTTTTTTTCTTAAAGTTTGGAACACCCTGTTGAATATTCTAGCCCATTTAAAATATTAAAATTAAAACTCAATTGTAGAGTTAGCCTTTCTTAACATTCTTTTTTTCGATTCATTTAATTATGTGGGATAATAAAAAAGTTATGTGCGTTAACATCTATCCATGTTTTTCATCAATAAATCCTCATAATAGGGGAGGAAAGTATCCCAAGTAGCACTGAGCGGGTTTATTAAGTCTTTTAAGGATGCTTTAAAACTGTAGAATAAAACTAAAATTAAAACCATTTGATTTTTAAGTAAACCTTAAGATTGCAATTAAACTGTTTCAGCATAAAAGGGCCCACTCTGAAAGAGGTCAATAAAGCCAAAAATAAAAACCTTCTTAAAACTTTGTTTTCTTAGGTAGGCTATCAAAGAAACATGAAACGTAAATTACGTTTCATGGAAATAAACCACTGCTAAACAAATATATGTCCGGCCATTTATGAAACTCTCCGAAAATAAAAATGTGTCATGAGCATGAATCACACTCGTTTCATTGGTAGGCAGACTTTGAGATTTGTTTAGCAGTGTTTTCTTTTCATGAAACATGTTTGTCGTTTCATGTTTCTTTGGTGTGCGGCTTGGCTTAAGTAACTGGTTTTAAAGCTGCTGTGAAGGTGCTTTTAAAACCATGTTAAAAGACACTTTAACTGCAGAAGGTTTTATAGCAAACTTAAAAAGGTTTCTTAAATGGAGACTTTTAAAGACAATTTACCATATTAAATTATTCTTTAAACCCATATACTTCATATAGGCCAACAAATTTTTACATGTGTTATGATAGGTAGATAAGTATTAATAATAAAAGTACTTGGTTATTTCGGACTCTCAAGTTAGAAAAATACTTGCGCACCCAACTTTATTGATAATGTTAACCAAAATAGGTCTAAATAACTCACGCGCCCTAAAATTTCTGACTTTTGGCGATTAAAAAATAAAAATAATAAAAAAATTTAAATCCGAAAAATATTAATTTGAAAGAAAAATAATTTTATCTACAATTTTAATGTTTTAATGTTAAAATAAATCGAATTTATGTCTTTAAGTCGCTCATTTATAATTTATATGTAAGCCTTATATTGTAATCTATCATGTCTTTCAGCATGTCTAGAAAGCAATATGGCCGAAATCCAAATAATACTATTTGATCTATCGACAGAGAATTCTTAAGATCAAATGGTTTTATTTTATATCTTTCCAAGAGCATATATCCTACATAAAAGCAAGGTTGCCTTGAAATTAAAACCGTTTAGTTTTAATGCTGCTCTCAATAATGCCACTCGGTTTTAATGTGAATCTAACCTAAAATCGAGTCGTCGTAGTGCTGTGTGTTGTATTTTTTTTTAAATGACCCGTTTTTTATATTTTAAGGACTTGCGACTTATTTTTTCCATACGAACTGTACTTCAACTTTTACAACATACTACACCACTGTCTCGCTCTAAAACAAATGGCCAACCATTTTGGACATGAAAGAAGAGGGGATGAGTTTAGTTTTATTGTTTCTAACAAGAAGCATAGTTTAGTCTTTACGATAAGCAAATTGATTCAGTTAAGAGCGTTTGGTTTTATTATAGCCTACTAATTGCTTTTAAGAAAGCATCTTTGAAGACCACTAAAAAAATAGTTTTAAGGCATATGTTTCACTGACATAATAGTCTTGAGATTAAGTAGTTTTAATAATAGGTTTTATTAGTCATATTAGGAGAATCTTTAAAACTGCAATAAAGCTAAAAGGTAACAAACAAGAATCTAATAAAACCAAACAGTCCGGAAGTTCTTCATAAAACTGATTAGTTTTAAAGTGAACTGAGAATAAGCCATTTTAAAACTACAATAAGATAAATTATCTATTAAGATTAATTAGTTTTATTTGATACTCTTATTAGAAACTTTAAAACTAGTGACAAATGCATAACAGTTTTAAAGTTCTGGCAGTATATCTACAAGGTAACTTTAAAACCATTATCTTCATATTTACCACAATAAAACCTTTATCAACCTTAAATAAAACTAAAATGTTTTTATTGTGCTACTTGGGTATGCTTAATTTGCAGTTACTCGAGCGTTATGGGGACCTATTGGATTGTGAAGAGTATGTGTTAAAACCAGAAAAATGTTAAGTTTTCCATATAGTGGGGGAGTTTTCCTTTTTTAATTTAATTTTCTATTTGAAACAATCGTTTTTTTCCGATTATAGCGCTATCTATCCATAATTCGAAAAAATTTGTCGAATAAAAGTTCCTTATTTTTATGTAAAGAATCCAAATCTGCAATAAAAACTGGGAGCTCCTATTTAAGATTTTAAATTAAATCCCCCACCTCCACCTCCGTGGGGGGTCGTGTTTGGTGGCATTCGATAGATTTTTCAAAAATATTGAATACGTGTATTTTGCAGTTTTTCGATCTGATGTTTATTTTTCGTCGATGTTGTATATAAAATTTGTGAAAAAAAATATGCAAAAATAAATACTGAATATTACACACTCGATTCAAATGCATGTGCGCTTAGCCTTTGACATTAAAACCCCCTCGAAGCTATCAGCTGTTCAGCTGAAGGGAGGTTCCACGGGAGGTCGTCATTGTGACATCGCTTACATCGCTTATTAATTTATTTATTTAATACATCTTTTGAATTACTTTAGGCTTGTTTATTAAACTAAGTAGATAATGATGGTAGGGGAGCCCAAGCGGGGATTTTTGCAGTTACACGAACGCCTCAGATTATCACATGGGGAGAAACCTTGTACCCTGTAAATGTACCTATACCATAAATATATTGGTTCTCAACACCGGGTAATCCATTAAGGGGAACCGAAAAAAAAATCTATTCTTAGAAAAACTCGAAATCGTCAGATTAAGATAAGGTAAGTTAAGTACATACATGCAAAATAGTGTATATTTCAAAAATCTCACGATTTGAAGTGGACAAATCACAGTTTCACAAAAAAAGCGAATATTTCGCCAAATAAACGTCAGATCGAAAAACTAAAAAATACGTGTTCAATATTTTTCAAACATCTATCGAATAACACTAAACACGTCACCCCATGAAGAGGGATGGGGGGTAAATTGAAAATTTTAAATACGATATTTCGCGAACTGAACATCAGATCGTAAATCTGCAAACTACACGTATTCAATATTTTTCAAAAATCTATCGAATGGCACCAAACACGACCACTCACGGAGGTGGGGTGGGGGTAACTGTAAAATCTTAAATAGGAGCCCCCAATTTTTATTGCAGATTTTGATTCTTGGGGTAAAAATAAGCAACTTTTATTCGCAACATGTTTTCCAATTATGGATAGATTGCACTATAATCGGAAAAAACTATTGGTGGAAATGGAAAATTAAATTAAAAAATTGAAGAGTCCCACACTTTATGGAAAACTTAACTAACTTTTTTTTGGTTTTAGCACCCACTCTTCACAATCCAATAGGTCGCTACAACGCTCGAGTAACTGCAAATTTAACATACTTTCCTCCCCTCCTATGAGGATTTATTGATGAAAAACATGGCTAGTAGTTAAAGCCCATAACTTTTATATTTTCCAACATAAGCAAATGGATCAAAAATAAAATGTTAAGAAAGCCTAGGCTATCATTTAGTTTTAACTTCAATATTTTATATATGCTAGAATGTTCCACAGGGTGTTCCGAACTTTAAGAAAAAAAAAACACAGTATGATTGTTACACCCGGTATAAAATGAAATGCACCTGTCTAGCAACAATATTATTACACCTATATTCTTAAATAATAAGGCTACAACATACTAAAAGAATCACTCAAATCGGACAACGGGTTTAGGAGATTCGAGACACCAAACATGTCCCATTTTGAAGGTGTTCCGCTAATTTTTCCGGTGTGTGTAGCAACCTTAAATGGTCCCTTCATATCGATGTGTTAACACTACCTTCTTTATATATTTTAGAAACTGTTTGCTTAATTCGTAAACACCTACATGTCTTTTCAGCAAGACCTATACTAAATTTACATTCAAGATGCAGTAGAAATAAATAAACCAAAGCACGTTAAATGCTACTAGGAGCACTACAGAATCATAATTTACGATGTATAAACTTTGGAAATCATGTAACGACTAGTGTTAGGACAGGAGTGGGAGAGACTAATTAATTTCATGTGAAAGTAGGATTGCACGAAGGCTCTGTGCTTAGTCCGTATTTATTCTCATTAGTTTTGGACCAGATAACAGCGAAACCACAAGGTAACATTCCATGGTGCTTAATGTATGCTAATGATGTCGTCTTAGTAGGAAATAGTGAAAAAGACTTAACAAAAACTGGAACAGTGGAGGCAAGCTCTGGAAGAAAAATGTTTAAAACTTAGTATGACAAAACAGAGTATTTGGAATGTTCATTCAAAGATGGAGTTACTACAGATAAAATGGTATCTTTGGATGGTGAACTGATTCTAAAAAGCAATAGTTTTAAGTACTTGGGATCGGTATTACAGAGTAATGGAGAAGTAGATGGAGATGCATGCAGTAGACTTAGGGCTGGATGGATGAAGTGGAAAGAAGCGAATGGTGTGTTGTGTGACAGAAAAATTCAAATCAAGGTGAAGCGAAAATTCTATAAAAGCCATAAGACCGGCTACGATCCAAGGAACTGAATGTTAGGTAGTGAAGAAGAAAGAGGAACAACGAATGCATGTGGCGGAAATGAGAATGCTTAGATGGATGAGTGGAGTGACAAAGAAGGATAAAATTAGAAATGAGTATATTAGGGGAAGTCTAGGTGTGGCACCAATTGATGCCAAAATGAGAGAGCATAGGTTAAGATAGTTTGGTTATGTTCAACGTCGAGACGTTAATCACCCAATACGAAGAATAACTGAAGTGCAGATTCCTGGAGGGACTAGAAGAGGAAGACCAAAGAAGACCTGGGGGGAGACGATAAGGCAGGACATGTTGGTAAAGGGGATAGACATTGATATGAGCCAAGATAGAATTGTGTGGAGAAATGCAATTAGGGAAGCCGATAAGGCTAAGAGAATGATGAAACATTGGAAATCATGATTTCCTAGTAGCATTTAACGTGTCTTGGTTTGTTTATTTCTACTGCTTCTTCACTACTCCACCAGAAATTCTACTTTTGATATCTATTTACCTTGATCCCGTCCACTGAGTTACTATGTATAATATAATATGTATGTAGTACTGAGTAAGTATGATATAATAGGTATAAGTAGAATATTTTAATCTACACTCACCGGCACGAAAAACGGGCACTCCACAAAATGGGTTATTTTTAAGGCCAAAAATTTCTAAAAACCTTTTGTCCGATTTAAGTGATTTTTTGAATATGTTGTAGCCTTATTCTTTAGATATATCGCTGTAATAATATTGTTGCTATAAAGGTAAATTGTCATTGCATACCGGGTGTACCAATCAAAATGTGTTTTTTTATCAAAGTTTAACACACCCTGTAGAGTATTCTAGCATTAATAAAATACTGAAATTAAAACTCAACTATAGCTTCAGGTTTTATTAACGTTGTGTTTTTTTATTCATTCGCTTATGTTGGATAATAAAAAAGTTATGTACTTTAACAATTAGCCATGTTATTCATCAATATAGGGTGTTTCTAAATAAGTGTGACAAACTTCAAGGGGTGAAAAAATAATGACCGTTTGCTTTATAAACATATGTCCGCAAATCCTTCGTTCCGAGATACGGAATGTTGAATTTTTTCTTACAATCTGACGATTTATTTATTGCTTTAAAAACCAGTTGAGATCTATGCAAATGAAATTTGGTAGGTTTTAAGAGGTAGTTATTGCGCATTTTTTGACATACAATTAAGAATTTTATATTCACCATTGGCGTGCATACGGGTAATATTACCCGTCATATTACCCGTATGCACGCCAATGAAAAATATGAAATTCTTAATTGCATATCAAACAATTATAATCGATGATAATCGACGATAAAGAACTAACAGAAGAATGAAAAGGGTATTTCAGTGACCTTCTAAACATCATACAGGAAGAACAGCACAAAGAAGAGATATATATATCACAGCGGACATCCCCGTCGAAAATCCCTCTTTTGAAGAAACCCAAAAGGCCTTAAATAAGCTGAAAAATCACAAAGCACCGGGTACGGACGAGATACCAGCAGAACTTCTGAAATATGGTGGAGATGCACTACATCGCCAAATCCACCACTTAATAACACAAATATGGTTAGAAGAAAGGATACCAGCAAGATGGAAGGAAAACATCATAGTGCCCATCCACAAAAAAGGGGACAAAACAAAATGCGCTAATTATAGAGGAATTTCACTCCTAAACACAGCATATAAAATCCTCTCAAACATCATCTTAGTAGACTAAGCCCCTATGCTGAAAATGTCCTAGGAGAATATCAAGCTGGTTTTAGAGCAAACAGATCCACAATAGATCAACTATTCATGCTGAGACAGCTTCTAGAAAAGGAATGGAAGTATAACAGACCCATACACAATCTCTTCATAGACTTTCGACAGGCATATGATAGCGTAGAAAGAAGCGTGCCATGGCGGAGTTCTCAATACCAAAGAAACTAACTCGGATGACTAAAGTCTGTATGCAGGATGGAATATCAAAAGTACGTGTAAATAATAAACTGTCTGACAGCTTTGAAATCAACAGTTGACTCAAACAGGGTGATGCGTTATCTCCACTACTTTTTAACCTTGTATAAGAGAAAGCCATAAGGTCGGCCGGAATAAAAACAGAACTGCTATCGGTTCAAGGTCCCAAGTTATTACTGGCTTACTCAGATGACATTGATCTCGTTGGAAACTCCATCCTATCCACAAAAGCCATTTTCAACAAGGTGGAAGGAGCATCAAGCGAAGTAGGGCTGAGGATCAATGAAGAGAAGACGAAATATATGTGTATAAATAGAACGACACGAGGAGACAGGATAGGACAAAATGTGACGGTCAACACCTTCAATTTCGAAAGAGTACAGCGTTTTAAGTATCTGGGGGCCGTAATCACAGGTGACAACGATGTTACTGAAGAAATAGACGACAGAATCCAATCAGCAAATCGCTGTCTATTCGCACTAGATAAGCTTATAAAATCAAAAAATCTTACAAGAAGTTCCAAGATCAAAATCTATAAATCCATCGTCACACCTGTACTAACATGTGGATGCGAAACGTGGACCATGACCAAATCAAACGAAGAAAAGCTCAGACGTTTTGAACGAAAAATATTTAGAAAAATTTTCGGACCTCACCAGGACATTAACACAAACCCGTATAGGATCAGAACCAACATCGAATTAAAAGCACTCTACAATGACACCGATATTGTCCAAGAAATTATATCACAGCGATTAAGATGGGCAGGCCACGTGCACAGACTTCATAACGAGAGACTTGTAAGACTGGTATGGGAGGAGATTCCTACAGGCAAAAGACCACTCGGACGTCCCAGAATGCGATGGAGAGATAACATCAAATCATATCTTTGAAAAATGAACATTCCATTTGACCCTAAGTTGATGGAAGACCGAACAAATTGGAAGAAAGTTGTACAGTGAGCCAGGACCCAGCCAGGGTTGTAGCGCTACGTGATGATGATGATGATGATGATATCAAAAAATGTACAATAACTCTCTCTTAAAACCTACCAAATTTCATTTGCATATCTCAACCGGTTTTAGAGTAATAGACATTAGAATTAAACACCCTGTATTTCATGATGAAGAGCATAGCTAGTTGTTAAAGTACCTAACTTTTTTATTATCCAACATAAGCGAATGAACCAAAAAACAGAATGTTGACCCTTAACTACAGACATCCCAATATTACCACATAACTACAGATCCTCGGTATTTTTTACCGGTCATTATAAAATAGAGTCAAAATATAAAGTTAATAATAAAAAACAAAAAAATATGCATTATTTGTTTTTCTGGAGTCTCTAGATATGAGAAAAATGGTAAAATGAGTGATTTTAATAACATAATACAATATTTTTAAAGAATAATCTGTTAAACGAGAATTTTGGTGACATTTTTGGTCTAAAGAAACAAACGGCCATAAATAATATGGACAAAAATTTAGACTTTTTTTTAACAAATAAACGTAACATAGAATGACAAAGGAAACATAAAAAAGCATTTACGAAAATTTTTACATCCATGAGAAAAAATCTGCAAGGGGTAAAATTATCAAAGAATTAAATGGCAATTCTATTTTTGCAAAGTGGCCTCAAAATTTTTATCGTCAAATTTAACCTTCATTGAAGGTCCAGGGTGACTTCCACAGTCCATTTCTTTACTTTTTTCCTAAAAACACAAAAAAATAATATAAACATTTCAGATTTACAAATATAGTACTCTTATAAAAATACTTACTTAAAACAGACATCCGGTAATTTTTACCGGTTAAGATTTTTGATGTGTGCTAGAAAAGAAAATATTGACAATACACACTACACGCTTTGACTAGCATTGTTATACAAACTACCCGAGAGGTACAGAGACACATGAACTTGTAAGTGGTGAGGTTACCATGAAATCCACATTTTGGGAATACCCGCCGGTAAAAAATACCGGATCTCTGTAGTTAAGGGTAAGGGCGAAGCTATAGTTTTGTTTTAATTTTAGTATTTTATAAATGCTAGAATATTCCACAGGGTATATTGAACTTTGAGAAAAAAACACATTTTCATTGGTACACCCGGTATACAATGACAATTTACCTTTCTAGCAACAATGTTATTACATCGATATTGTTAAAGAATAAGGCTATAACACATTAACAAAATCACTTAAATCGGACAACAGGTTTAGGAAATTCTAGACATCAAAAATGACCCATTTTGTGGGGTGCCCGTTTTTCGGGCCGGTGAGTGTATATTTGAGTGTCTTCTCCTCAGTTTTCTTCTTTTTCTTCTTCTGGTACCACTACAACACGGGGTGGTCTTGGCTGACTGCACAAGTCGCTTCTATCCCGAACGGTAGTCCATGATAGTTGGGTCAGTGGGTAACTCCATCCAGTTTTCTTGCTTTTGTATTTATTTTTCTCATAAACTATCACTATAAGCATTATGTGTTATACATTTCTGAAATCAGTACAAAGAGGAGAATCCAAATATCAAATAAAAAAGTTGGAAGTAATTTAAAAAAAATTAAGGGATGATACGGGGGTGAGAGGGGAGAGGGTGCCTTTTCCAGCAAGTTTAAATATGGCATAATGTCCTCCCTTCAAATATTATTTGACGTGTTTTTGCGCTATTCCTAAAAATCAGTGGTTTAAAGGTTATTTAAGGTGGATTTTATCTGAAAAAACTGTATACAGGGTGTCCCGAGAAGATTGGTCATAAATTATACCACAGATTCTGGGTATAAAAATAGGTTGATTGAACCTAACTTACCTATATACAATAGTGCACACAAAAAAGGTACAGTCCTTTGAAATTACAAAATGAAAATCAATATTTTTTCATATATCGAAAACTCTAGATTTTTCATTGAAAATGGTCATGTGGCATTCTTATGGCAGCAGCATCTTAAATAAAAGTTAAAGTGGAATTTGTGTACCCCATAAAAAATGTTATGGGGGGTTGTTCCCTTAAACTCCCCCCCTGTACGTTCCAATTTAATTATTAGTGTGGCACCATTAGTTAAACACACTGCTTATAAAACATTTATGCCTCTTAAGACTTTTTCGATAAGCCAGTGTTTATCGAGATATTTTAAATATTTATCGAATCCACCACAGATTTGTATATGGTTAAGTACGAATATAGAGACCTGTTAATAATCTGAAAATGTATTTATAATTTACATTTTTAGGTATATTTTGAAAAAGAAGCCACATCTCGATAAAAGGTGACTTATCAAAAAAAATAAACTAAGGACAAAAAAGTTTTAAAACAATGTGTTTAACTAATGGTACCACAATAATAGTTTAATTGGAACGTACAAAAACATTTGGGGGGTTTAAAGGAACAAAACTCCCATAAAAATTTTATGTAAATATATTAAAAAAGAAGCAGCATCTCGATAAAAACTGGCTTATCGAAAAAATATTAAAAGGCAAAAAAGTTTTAAAAACATTGTTTTTATCTAATGATACCACAATAATGAATTAATTGGAACGTACACAAAAGTTTGGGGGGTTTAGGTGATCAAAACCCCCATAAAATTTTTATGGGGTGGACAAATCTCACTATAATTTCGTTTTAAGATGATCCTGCCATAAGAATGATATCTGTCCATTTTCAATAAAAAATCTTTAATAGTTTTCGATATATTGAAAAAAATCGATTTTCATTTTGTAAATTCAAAGGGCTGTAACTTTTTTTATGAGAACATTTGTACTAAGGTAAGTTAGGTTCAATCGAACTATTTTTGACTCCATAATGTGTGATATAATTTATGACCGATCTTTTCGGGACACCCTGTATATCAGTGCTGTTTTTGTAACAATATAGGTTCCGGTACGCAATGTTCTGGGGGGTCTGGAGAGTGTTCATAAGGGGGTCCGTACCCGGGAAAAATTTTTAAATTTAGCCTCAATAAGGTCGTTTTAAAGCTATTTGGGAGTAAGGAAAAAATTCAGGAATTTGTCTATAATTTTGGAGGAAGTCAGGTACAGAAAACTACCTTAAAATAATTTGGAACTCATAATTTTTGGGAAGAGTTTCTAATTGTCTCTCTTAATACCAAATGTGGTATAACAAGATAAAACACATCCTGGTAGTGGGAAACTGGGGATACAAAATAATCCGAAATTTCTATTTTATCCACGTAGGATATTGAACTTATACTTTCAATAAAGGGAATCCTTAAGAGATTTATAAACTTACTTCAGATTCATATCCCGATGTTATCTTGTAAGTGATATTGGGATTTATGTGTAATATGTTCGACCTAATAAAACAAAAAATAAACTTGGGCCAGAGAAAAGTATTAGGTACAACAATTTTGAAACATTTCTATCCATCTATAATAAAAAAAGCTTTGCTAAAAAATCACGCAATGATAAAATGCAATTACTTGCAATTAAAAGCCCATTGTAAAAATTCACGAAACCAAAATTTGACAGTGTAGTCTAAAGGAGCATGAGTCACATAATATTTATCCAGCTTTTCTTTTGTTTCCTTGGACGTTTGATTCTCAAATAATAATGTTTAACCTTTAACTACGGGCAATGGTGTACTCAGTACACCAGTCGCATTAAAATGGCCACCATAAGCAGTGGTTGAGCATGTGCCCCTCTGGTCCTCTTCCTAACCTATCTCTGATGTGTCAGGTATAAGCTTCCACAGTTCTAAATTAATTACTGCAGAGATAGACTGATGGTTGAAAAAATTTTATATCAGTCATGTATGTGGTACACCAATCATTTCTTCTTGTCGTAGCACTAAAATCCGTGGTGGGTCTTGTGGCTGACTGCACAACCCGCTTCCATCTCGAACGGTCGTTCATGATTAGACTTAGGCAAATATGCAACTTGCATATTTTGCATATTATGCATAAAATATGCAAAAATGTCAAATTTTGCATATTTCTTTAAAAGTGTGCATAAAGTGCATATAACTTGAAATTTTAGTTGTATAGATGTTCATCAAAGAAATAAAGAGCTTGGAAATCCGAATATTTAATTTTGTTTCAATATCTCTAAATATTTATTGTAGTTTTGTCCTTGAATAAGGGTTCCAAAATCTGCTAGTTTATACCTCTAGGTAAAAACTTTTATTGGGATGGTCAGTTTTAGAAATCAATTATGTTGTAAAATTGGAACCGGTAACACCTGTCTTTGTAATAATATTGTGAAGTGCAATTTGAAACTACCGAAAATAAACACTACTTCAAACTTGGATAAAACCTACATCTACGGATAAGGATAAAGTTTACTGCTCAATTTGTGGTAAAACTGGAAGTACTTACATAATTTGTGTGTTATATTATTTTATACGAGAATATTTTCTAATATGTGCTGACACAAGGCAAGTTTGCAATAAATCGATATATTTTTTATTTTCTCAGGCATTCTTTAAATTTCTTGTGATGAAATAATAGGATCTAAAAAATTCAAATCATTCAATAATATACTGAAAAGTCGCTTAATATTGTTTTCTCGTACAATAACATTTAGTTGTGTGCTTAGATTTAAGCTCGTAGTATTTTTTGTTAGATAAACAAACAAAAACCAAGAATCTCCGTATATATTTGGGGGACCTTCCTGCTCTCACAGTCATATTATCTTGATATTTTCAAGATTCCTGATTTTAATTGTTATGAAAATAGTTACCAGGTCCTTTCTGAAGTACTTAGTTCAAGGAGGTACTAGGATGGACACTCTCAGGAACAATTTAATGTGAAAGCAAAGATTACCGTAAATTTGAAAAATGCCCCAGTACATCGGTTGATGTAGAAATAAGTTTTTTCGTTTAAAAAATATATTGTAATATGTACCTACTCAGAAGCCATAAGTTTTTTTAAAAAAATTTAAACAGCATTTAATCATTTAGTGTTAGCACAATTCGAAGTAATATCATTTATTTGTTAAAATACTTAAATAGTTAAATAACTAAGCCTAGTTTGCAAAATAAATAAAAAATATTAATTAATATAAGTTATGAAGATATTTTAAATTCATTTCTTTAATAATTTGAAATACGAAACATACGTGAATGAAATGATGAATTTAATTTTACTATTCATAGTTCTTTTGCTTAGTTTTATTTTTGTAAATAAAACGGATAATACTTTCTGAGTTGTTTAAATATATGCAATTATATTTTTTTATTTTTATATGCATATTTTCTAGATAAACATGCATATTTTTGTATAAAATACTGCATATTTATGCGCATATTCCATATGTTTTTATTTGCATATTTGCCTAAGTCTATTCATGATAGTTGGGTAAGTGGGTAGCCCCATTGTTCGTCTGACCGTATTGTCTCTCCATCGCATTCGTGGGCGTCCTAAAGGATTTCTTCCTCTGTGGGCTTCCTTCCAGATTAACTTGGCAAGGCGGTTTTTAGGGAGTCTATGGACACGCCCAGCCGATCTTAGACATTAACATTTAATTTCTTGGACTACGTCGCTAGCCTTATAAATCTGCTTGACCTCAGCATTTGTTCAGAACAGACCTCCCAACTGTTGAACCGGAAGAAAGATGGAAATGGAAAGAAGCAAACTGGCCAAACTATAGAAGACAAATCAACCAATTCCACATGGTAAGAGAGTTCGAATCGGTTGAAGAAATGGAAAGAACAATAGAAGACTTCACAAGACGAATAAAACAAGCCATGGAGGACAACATACCACGAGCAAGGACAAACCACAAAGAATTAGTCATCCCAAATGATGTCATGGAAATAATCAAGGACAGAAACAGAGCTAGGAGAGCATACCAGCGAACCAGAAGAGTAGAATTCAAGACTTACAGCGACGAACTCTCTGCCGAAATAAGGACAAGACTCACCAGCTTGAACGAAAACAAATGGCACAGCATCATCAGAAAAGCAGAAGAAAACCAAGGAAACGTCTGGAAAACGATGAAAGCCAGAAGAAGAGTAAAACAGAGGATGCCTCCAATTATAGACGAAGAAGGAACCCACTACGAAGCACAAGAAAAAGTGGATGCCATTGCAAGAAGACTAGAAGCAACACACAGGCAAAATCAGGATATGTCGGATCAACAAAAAATCGACGAAGTCAACAGAGAGTACGACAGGATAACAGGAAGAAACCAGTTCATCATAGAAGAAGAAGACCAGCTACACCCAACAGAAGTCCACAAGATCATCAAAAGGCTCAAAGGATCCAGAGCCCCAGGAATGGAAGGAGTACACAACATCGTCCTCAAGGAACTATCAAAGAAAATGATAGTACAACTGTACTACATTTTCAGATACTGCCTTGAAAAAGCTCATTTCCCGAACAACTGGAAACACGCCAAGACGATTCCACTCCTGCAGCCAAGAAAAGATGGAAGAAGACCAGAAAACTACAGGCCAATATCCCTACTGGAACCTTTAGGAAAAATATTGGAAAAAATCATCAACAAGAGGCTGACGAAACACGCAGAAAGAAGAAGAATCATACAAGATGACCAATTCGGATTCAGAAAAGGAAGAAACTGCGAACTACAACTAGCAAGAGTTGTCAGCGACACCAAAATACGGTTCAACAGAAATCAAAAACCAGGAATGGCTATTATAGACATAGAAAAAGCCTACGACACGGTCTGGAAGAAAGCTGTAATCTTCAAGATGGATAAGGCTAGGCTACCTCATTATTTAGTTAACATTTGTGATAAATACTTAACTAACAGAACTTTTCAGGTTTCAGCTGACAGGAAGATGTCCAGGATGCAAGAAATCCAGGAAGGGATGCCACAAGGCAGTATACTATCCCCAATATTATATAACATTTTTGTTTCAGATTTACCAACCGATGCCAGAACCAGCACAGCTTTGTATGCAAATGATACAGCAGTCTACACTTCAGGTAAACAGGAAAGAAGAATAGTCCAAACACTAGAAAACCACCTAGAGAGAATAGCTGACTTCACTGATAAATGGAAAATAAAAATCAACTCCGAGAAGACGCAGTTCATCATCTTCACACAACAAAGCGGACCACCTCCAACTGAGCTAACGATGAGAGGAAATATCATCCAATCAACTCCATTAGTGAAGTATCAAGGCATTCACCTGGACAGTAGACTCAACTTCAACCTGCATACAAAGAAAATCAAAGAAAAGCCACTGCGGTAAAAAGACTGATTTTACCTTATATTTTCAGGACATCTCCACTGTCAAAGAAGAAGCAAATCCAACTATACCAAGCGTACGTGAGGTCCATGATGTTATATGTAGTACCAGTTTGGAGTTCCACAGCCAACACTAACTGGAGAGGATTAGAAGGCACCGAAACGTCATGCTCCAGAATCATCGAAGGCTCAGCATGGCAGGACCGGCTGACAAATGCAACCATCCAAGAAAGGCTCCAGTACACACCACTGAGGGAGGTGGCTGAGAAAAGGACACATTACTTCTTCCACCAGGCCAGAAGAAGACTCCTAAAGACTAGGAACATCCTCGAGAATAACAGGATCCAGAGGATGTTACGATAAAAACACCGTCTGATCGACCACATGATCAGACGATAGCCAAGTGGTTGCAAACCGGTCAGGAAAGTAGGTACGTAGCCAGAAAAAGCACCTACAGAAGAAGACGTCCAGGATGCAATCAACGAGTGAAGAATCAGGGCCCAAGGATGCAGTTCAAAGGAGGAGGTGCACATAGCGGAACTCTTAGATGAAGAAATAAAATATCTTAAGTTTTTAGAATGCAATGTAAATATGTATTATTAGGCAATAAACGTTTTTATTTTTATTTTTATTTTTTTTATTTTCCTTATTTGTTCTCATTCGGTATTGGTCACTATTAGGGTCATGATAAGGTCCAAAGATTCTTCTGAGGATTTTTCGCTTAAAACATCTAAGTTCTCTTTCAATTGCTTTGTCAGAGTCCACATTACACACCCATACATGAGCACCGGTCTATTCACTGTTTTATATATTCTGATATTTGATCGTGTTGGGCTCTTAGATTTAACAGTATTTTGCAGACTATACATACGTCTGTTTGCTGCCTGAATTCTCTTTTTAGTCTCTCACGTGATATCGTTATCTACGATGATTGTTGCTCCGAGATATTTAAAACTCTCCACTCTTTCAAAGTTATATGGATGTATCGTAACATTTTGCCCTATCCTATCTTGTCCCTTTAGTGTATTGATATACATGTATTTGGTTTTCTCTTCATTTACCATTAGACCAGTTTTCTTTGCCTCTACCTCCAATTTATTGAAAGTCTCCTTCACATTGGTGACGATTGGCAATGTTTAATTTTGGTCCATTTACTGTCAGTAAGTCTGTGATGTTTTTACTAGTTTCTCCAGGATTAAAATTAAGGTGAGGTGACAACCCTCCTTGTTTCAGGCCACTGAATATTTTGAACGATTCTGAGAGTTTTTACCTATCCTTACTCTGGATCTACAGCCATTTACACATATCTTGACAAGCTGGATATGTTTTTTTGGAACTGAAGTTCTGCCATTGTATTCCACATCTAATCCCTTTTAATGCACCAAGCGCCTAGACTCACAATAAAGACGCACTAGAAATAAAGAAACCAAGACAGGTTGAATATTACAAGGAGCATTCCTGGTTTGTGTATTTCTATACTAAAATCACAATTAATATGCACTAGAAATAAACAAACCAAGACATGTTGAATGTTACAAGGAGCACTCACGAATCATGATTTATAATGTATAAACATCGTGAATCATGATTTGGGATTTACAATGTATATACATTGAAGATCATGATTTGGTAGTGCTCCTCGTAACATTCAACGTATATTGGTTTGTTTATTTCTAGTGCACCTTTAGTATAGTTATCTAAGTAAATTTTGTGAAATTTAAATTACGTTTATGTACTAAGTATAGCATTAGGAATATATATAACTAAATTGCAAATTTTGTGTAGAAAAAGTGATAGTTCATTTATAAATAGCTAAGTAACAGTTTTAGTAGATACCAGTAAGTTTATTTATAACATGGTAAACCAGTTTTGGTTAATAATTAATTAAATGACATCAATAAAGAACGATCTAAGGTACAAATTTCCAGTTTCGTTGCTTGTTTAATTACCTGCTTAATTACTGGTCAGATAAGCAAACTTATTGGCTAATACTCGTAAAGTGAATGTGATTTTAGTTGAAAATATATAAAATGATGAAGGGTCATCATTCCATTCATTTCTGTTCAACTATATACACCGGTGTTTCGGCCTAATTCGACCTCATCAGTATAGTTTAGCAAGTTAAAAAAAGTTGTATGCTAACTTGTAAAAGAATTACTACAGGAGCAAGGTTACCATTTTATTATAATTATAAACCTTTTACAAGTATTTATACAACTAGTATTATACAACTATTTATATTTAACAAAAACTACATATGTTTCAACGTTTTACAAAATTTTGTTCTATATAGTTTTTTTCAGAAATGCTACTTTTAGAGAAAAAAAAAAGTGCTTTTTTGGTTTTTACGTTTGTTGCTAATCGTTATATTTTTGTTATGTACTATTTTTTCTGTTTTTTTACATATCTTAGAGACATTTTTTAAATATATTTCTACATTTATTTTGTATAATACATGTATTGAAAATACCGAGTTGTGGCTTTTATTTGCGTTTTTATTAGTTGGTGTACAGAGTTCACCGCGCACGTCCTAATGGACATAGTCCAGGCTATATCGTCGCCCCCGTTGGGTAAATTAATCCGATTCGTTTATTTTTGCATAAACTTACTCAAAAAGAGGCCCTTATAACAAACCCACAGGGTGCCGGGAGCTGCCGCGGTCAGAAAATTGTTTAAACAATTTTTTTAAACAAATTCAAAAAATCAATTTTTTCACTTCGTATAAATTTTTTTAGATTATTTGGGTCATTATAAGAAGAAAAAAAAGTCTGTTGTGGTTTTTCTCTAAAATTTATTGTTTTCGAGTTGTATGCGATTTAAAATTTGAAAAACGCGAAAATGGCCATTTTTAAGACTTAATAACTCCATTAAAAATTACTAATATGAAAGTCAAAAAGCGACTAAATCAAAGATTGAAGCCCTGTCTATATGATTCTGAAGAAATTTGTGTCATTAATTTATTACTAAGCTTTTTTTATTAACAATGAGCGCTAAGAGCGTATTGAGGCGGCCGTCAATGTGAGTGCGAGTAAGATGCACCATTGGACTGCCGGAATGGCATAGTAAGGGGGGCTTTAACCTTTGATTTACTTACTTTCTGACTTTTATAATAATAACTTTTAACGGAGTTATTAAGTCTTGAAAATGGCCGTTTTCGCGTTTTTCAAATTTTTAATCGCATATAACTCGACAACAATAAATTTTAGAGAAAAATCACAAGTGACCTTTTTTGCTCATAATGACCCAAATAATCTAAAATAAATTTGTACGAAGTGAAACAATTATTTTTTGAATTTGTTTAAAAAAAATTGTTAATTTTTTGACCGCATCACCTCCCGGCACCCTGTGGATTTGTTATAAGGACCTCTTTTTGAGTAGGTAAGTTTGTGCAAAAAAGAACGAATCGAAATAATTTACCTAACGGGGGCGACGGTACAGCCTAGACTAAGGGGCGCCAGTAGTTAAAGGATAATGAGAGATCGAAAATCGTTTTATACGTCAACTTTATGGAGCATTCAGAAATATACTAATGTGCGCCTAGAAAAGCTAGAATTTCTATAAGTAACGTTTTTTGTATTAGTAGTATTTCGTGTTTTTGTATTATATTAGTATTTGGAAAAATAAGACCTTACCTAACATGTATTTGGAAAACTCCCAGTTATATTCTTCAAAAAATTAGTTACTATGAATATATGCCGTGAGAAACCTTTGTCTCAAAGTTTAAAATCGTTTAAAATATTTTTGTCAGATTATAAACAGTCCTATATATCTATAATAAATAAAGGTTTGCTAACAAATCACGCAATGTTGAAAGTAGCTTTTATTTAAAAAAAATCCATTACCAGCCCTCTTTGTTTGAATCAACATTAGAAAAATCTTATCGTTAAATTGTCTTCCTAGACTTTTTCACCCTATTTCAACGATGGTTTATTTCCGTGCCCGTGACCCTTCTGCATCCCGTACTTCCCTTTATTGGCGTCATTTCTTTTGATTAGTTTTCAAATTACTTTATACGATAAATTCATTCATCGAATTTTGTATTTTTCAGATGTTTCTCGAATAAACTTCAAGTTTGTTGATAGTTGTTTGATAATGCAATAGTCTATATTTGATTTCCCATAGGACTGTATTTGCGATTGCAAAGAATATTCAATATTGCTTTATTAAAAAAAAATTAATAAGCACAGGGATACTAGTAAGAAATAGCTACCCAGATCAGCAAATAAAATAAATGACATAATATATTTTAGAGGTGACAGCCTGACTTTTCTTCTAAAAGCATTAAAATGGAAGATTGGTTCAAATATACACATAGTTTTAAAAGTTATGCATCACATAAAATTGTGCTCATTTTCATAGTTGATTTTTTCATGAACAGATTAACGGATTTCGCTAATTTTTTTTTGTTATTTTATATTTTTCTTTGATATTTACACAGGTGGGCAAACTGTTTACTCAAACTTCTTTGTTGTACGTATACCGGGCGGAAAAAGGAAATGGTTTTCTTATATTAAGTTTGAGACACCCTGTAGGACAAGGTACAAGTGTGAGTATGCATCAAAATCGTATTGTAGTCTTATGTTTCGTGAAGATTTTGTTTTTGAATGTCCCTGATATTTTTAGAAACAAAAAAATAGACGGTGTTATTCTTTAACATATATTTTAACAGAGTGTTCAAAGAAAGAAAATCTGTGCAATTGACCTCCCGCTATTTAAAGAGAATCCACGCAGACTCCAAATCCGTACTTACCTTCAAGGAAATTCCACCCCCAAACATCACAGAGCCTCCAATAAACAATCTTGTCTCTCTTATGTTGCACTCTGCATACCACTCACTTGGTCGACAAATAACTGTTGAGCCGATGCCGCACTGCAGGATGCTAGATGGTCGCTTGGTGGGTGGATTTTAAAGGTGGTTGGTGGAGGGGCGCTGCATCCTGGACGCAGTGAAGAGTGAAATGAAGTCAGAAGTCAGTCTCCAACTGCCTGCTGAGGAATCGTTTGTTTCATTTGTTACGTTACATTTGGCTTGTTTTTTAGCATATGGTCACAGTATAAAGACGGACAGTAGAACCACTCTCCGAAAAATTGGAAGTAAAATCTGTAGTCGCGCATAGCGACCGCGCAATGTTGGCAGTCGCTTTTGCCCCACTCTCGCATTGCGAGTCTCATAGAAACGTACGGATTTTAACAGGGAAAACCCTCATCCACCACTGGTGAATTACCAATTGCGTACTGCCGGTATTACTTCTTAAGATCAAAGCGCCGACAGAGGAGTGATTTTACTGTGGAACCTCTATATACTGTGATATCGTCCTATTAGAGGTAAAACTCACTAACTACACTTCAGAAACTGGAGAAAAATTGACTTAAAGGTACAAACTGTTTTTTAAATTCACCTGACTTGAATACTGGATTTTTTTAATGCAACTGCAAAGAATAAATATAACAGATATTTTAAGCCATGTTTCGCCACATAGTGGATCTGCTGGGTCCCAAATTGCCCTTCTTTTATACACAGAACTTATTACTCTTTCCTCCATAGCCAGGCTACCAGGATGGAATATCAAACACGACTGATTTGGGTGGATATACGCCTGGCGAACCACCGGATGGTTAGATGGTAGTGGGAAGCCACTGTGGCTACCGTCGTTTTGTTATTCGTGGTATAAGTAGCTGGATGGTCGCCAGGCAGGTATCTACCATCCACCATCCTACCAAACTTCCTGCAGTGCGGCATCGGCCTTGAAGTATCATAATTGTTAACTGTCATGTTTTATTTTTTATTAGTTTCGTTTCATTAAAATTTCGTTATGTTAAAGAATAAACCTGTATATATTGTTTGTTTCTAAAGATATCAGGGTCAGTAAAAAACAGAATGTTCACAAAATATAAGATTACAATACGTTATCGATGTTTACCCACAATAGTACCTTGTCTTCCCAACAGCGTGTCTCAAACTTAACATCAGGAAAAACGTATTTTTTCTTCCACACGGTATGAGTTCAAAAAAGAAGTTTGAGTAACCCTTTGCCCAACTATGTAAATACCAAAAAAAAATCTAAAATAATAAAAAAAATAGCGGAATCCTTTAATCTGTTCATGAAACAATCAACTATGAATATGAACATATTTCCATAATTTTAGGTGATGCATAACTTTTGAAACTATGTTTATTAAAGTCTGTCAATTAAGGAGTGTGCACCATAGGCAAAGTACAATTTTTATTTACTGGGATATGACACAACTTCAATAATAACAACAATTTGACAGTTGTACATACCCTACGAACAAATTATTTTTCTTAATTTTCTTTATAATGTTTTGCGGAGTGGAAATCAAAACGGTAAGTATTTTTAGGTAAAATATGTCATTGTGATCACAACCTAACTGTGGCTAACCCAATATAAATGTAACATTTGATTACTACGAGTAGTTGCCGTGAAAAACCTTTGTCTCAAAGTTTAAAATCGTCCTATATTTGTCAGATTAAGTTTCCGATCCAGAAATTTGCGGAATCCAGTCCAAAAGCAGTTGATGTTTGATTAATAAATTCATTAGTTCGCCAAAGTTCTTACGATTAGTGACCGGAAGTGGGTTTATCTTGTTAATTTCAACTATTCCTTTGAACTTCTGCCAATTCAGAAATTTATTGAACAATACAGATATTTATCTTAAATGATGACCTGTTTTGTTTGCTCTATTGAATAACTCAACGACAGTTATTTCTTGAACTATTCAGCCAAAATATTAATCGTCTTTTTGGAGTCGGGCAGATTTCAAAACTTTTTAAAGCTGCAGTGAGCAAACTGCTTTTGTTTGAATTCACGCAAACGATAAAGCTTTGTTTTCAATAAGTTGTATAGTAATCGATTAATAATATAATCTTGATAATTTATTCAGTTTCATCGAAGTCACTGAGTGAATTTCTAGGTCTTTTTATAACTTAACGGATAGTTCCCGGGAGTTGGTTGTTGACCATTTAATTAAAATTAACACGATGTTAATGTAACATCGATGTAATCCCTGGGAAATGCATGGCGTGCAATGGGTGTACGTCATGTAGCTGACGGAAGATGGTGAAGACGAACTTCCGGCGCCGAAAAACTGGAACACACAGACTAAGGGAATAAAACCCAACAGAAAATTACTCACCCACCAACCCGCCTGGCAGGCGTGGTGTTTCAATTGACAATATTCCCCAAAATGTCAACTACAAAATTATGTCCCACACCAACGCGTTGGTCGGCCTCAGGGATTCTGGGGGGGGGGGGGTAAAAAGCTGACATATACAAAATTGAATTTCATTGTCTCTAGGATCGAAAACAATGGCATCTGGATTCTCACATGTGTCTTCATTAATATCCTGTTTTTCACTTTGTAAATTTTGATTATTGCAACATTTCTTTGATGACTTTTGAGTTACACAACCATTATGGTATAACTTTTCACAACTTAAACATTTAGCTACAGCGTTTACTGCTGGTTTTTTACAAAATTCACACACTACTTTAAGTGTTTGCTTACTTGCGGTTATGTTGCCGTTATGAATCTTTTTTTTGCTACAATAGGTGGACATACCCGCTATTGAGTTATTTTGTTTTGTTGTTAATTTTGTTGTGTTTTGTTAATTTTAGTGCGCTTGATAACTTTAATTAACTAAACCTTCAAAGTTAGTTTTTTTTTATTTAGAAAGTACAGCCGCATCCACCTTGATGGTGATTAGCGGCGGCTACAGAATACAAGGTTAAATTCTATAAAATATTCCTGTGGATTCTAGAAATTTTATAATATTGTCCGTTGAACAATTAGTGCCCAATAAATTACTTATACAGTTAGGTATGTTGAACATTGCGCGATAATTGGCAAAACGGTGGCACACAATTAACAAATGATTAACAGTAATTTGTAAATTACATATTTCAAATACAGGTGGATCGCTTTTAGACAGTAAATATGAGTGAGTAAGTCTCGTGTGTCCAATTCTCAATCGAGTTATCACCAACTGTCCTCTTCTGTTACGAGTTGACGGTTTCCAGGCTGTAATGTTATTTTTAATTAGTCTTAGTGACGTTTGAGACGATTGCCATTCGTTTTTCCACTTGCACAAAACACGATTCTTAATGAAAGCTTTTATATCACTCGCGGTATTTCGACAATCATCTTTTTCTATACCGGCACATACGGCAATTTCACTCGCGCACTGGTCAGCTCTTTCGTTGCCTGCAATGCCAATGTGGGGTGGTATTCATATAAATCTGAGTCGTTTAGCGTTTTCTTGAGCCTGCATCAGTTCGAATTTAATGTGTTTCTCAATAGGACCTTTGAGATAGATCTGTTTAAGGGTTTGAAAAGTGCTTAGTGAGTCACTTAAGATAACTGAATTAGAAATGTCATTAGAATTGATATGCATGATAGCTTTGAGCACTGCATAGAGCTCAGCAGAGAAAATCGAGAAGTAGGATGGGAGACGAAATTGATAAGTTAAAGGTTAGTTCCCTGGGTTGGCTGTATACCATATAGTTAAAAAACTCTAACATGAAGTAAAAACCACTTCTATGTATTGGTATATTTATTAAAATTTAAAAAATCCCAATGGATTGAATAAAATGTGTCCAATTCAGAACGTTTTCAGACCTATCGGTCCATCATCAGTGAATTTGAATACTTGCTAAATAGTCCCAGAACCAAACAATGGTTGAATTTATAATTCGATCTACATTATTTAAAAGTAATATTAAACAGGCTAAACGCCGATGTTACAAGATGTAACGTTCGGGAACATGGTGAAACCCTACCAGGACTCTTAAGCAACCATCTTAGGCCAACGCTGAAAGTGATATTCAGCGTTGTAAACCAGTAACAAAACTGGAATTAATTGTACCTTATATCGTACTTTATTGATGTTATTAAATAAGAATTAGCCAATACTGGTTTACCACGTTATATTAAACAAAAATAATACGATGGATGCACTTACTGGTATCTAATAAACTTGTCACTGAAATATTTATAAATAAACTATTATTCTTTCTGCACAAAATTTTCAATTTTGGTGAGACCAGAAATAAACACAACTTTCGGTATGTCATTCAGGGCCGTACTCCTTCAAAGTAAGTTGTTATTTACAGCTTTTACAATAAAAAAGATATTGGGATAATTCAAAAAACAAAACCTTAGTGATACCTCCAGTATAACACAAAAGAAATAAGAAACAAAATCAGCCCTCCAATTTTTCCGCAGAATTTATTAAAGTTAGGAGAAAATATAACGCTTCCATTCGTCCCCGTATAATGGCATCTAACATTTTTTATTACTAGAATAATAAAAAACGATATCAATACATGTACCTACAAACTGATGCAAGTATCTTGAAAATCGGAGTACAAATAATCAAAAAATTTTGTGGCGGAGTTTTGTGTCAGTGAGTGTATATTAATAAGTACTAAGGTAAAATTTTATCTGCAAATTTAAAAAATGTAGGCTCAGGAGCTCAAGGGGTATTAAATATTACTACACAATATGCTAATATCATATTAAAGACTAAAAATCTTATAAATTAGCGTAAAAAGTACAAGAAAATTTTACATTTATAAAGTAATCACATCTCTAAGAATGCTTGAAGAAAGTAAAGCACGGACCAGACAAGCTCAAAAATTTTAAGCTTCTTAATAAAAAAAAAAACCCTACTTTGTAATTTCCCATTAGAAGCAGTTAAAAGGTAATTTCATTTTAGTATGTTCCCAGAATTTCTCTATAATAAAACAATATTAAATCCTCGGAAAATATTCAAGAATGCCATTTCTGAATTAATTTTTTAATTTTTCTGCAAAATCTAAATTAATTTGTTTTTTAATAGGCTTTTAATTGAGTCTGTGTATGCAACATCAACTTTTTAGGCATTTATAATTAAAACTACGAAAGCCAAACTGCTCGTTTTAGCTAAATTGTGGATGCCGCTTTAATTGGAGTAAAATGAGCATATTATCATCAGTAACAACTACAAAACGGGTTATTAAAAATTCATCAAATTAATGTCTAAATTCTGCAGTAAATTAGTGAATAATTTTCTCCTGCTCAAATTAAAAATATTTTTTCATATGAGGATAATATATGAATCAGATTTACCGCTTGAAGAATCGAGAATTGTCTCGGAGAATGGAAAATACTACAAATTAAAAAAATGCAATTTATATTAGTAATTTACCAAAAAGGAGACCAACAATAATTTTAGAAATATGGACCAGATGTCAGTCTATGTTTCATCTATATCAACTACGTAGATACTAACAAAATTCTTACAAAGTGACCAATAAATTTAAGCACTAGAATACTAAAAAGCTTAAAAACTTCGAAGCTAGCAGGTTTTAGGACACAATTCAGTACAATGTCATCATCATGGCATCTACATTCCTGGCGGAGTGATTGCCGCCCACTTTGGGCTCTTCCGATTCGTTTTTCGTGAATCAATCCGCATTAGCATTTTGATTTGGAAAGAAAAATTTACAGTTATTGGCGAAATCCATTAATCCACTCACGAAAAAATCAACTATGAAAATGGCATCATAATTTTCTATACTCCAATAGCATCATAACTTTTGACGAGCAGTTTATATTATGTATATATATATATATATATATATATATATATATATATATATATATATATATATATATATATATGTATATATATATATATATATATATATATATATATATACAGGGTGGTGAATCGGAGAACGGGCCATAGGAAACTCAATGTAAAATTCTAAAATGTTGAATTCCTGCTTCCCTAATTATGTTACATCAAAAGTCATGAGAAGTTATTTGTAGAGGATTGAAATCTGTATTAAAAACAGAAGTTACAATTGTTCTACGATTTAAACAGAGTCCAAAATTTTGAAAAATATAATGTATTTACCGCAGTAGGTATGTGTGGGCATGTTAGGTCGCACGTTACTATTTAACTGACAGTGAGCACACTATTGACTAAAGAAAAATATCTTTATTATTAATACTTTCTCATTAACTGAGGGTATCTTATCAACTTTATTGCGTTTTAAACAATAAATGATGAAATAAATAAAAAAACTGACAGTTCAAATTGTTAATATAATAACTTCGTTGTCACCAAATGCAACCTTATACACATTATTGCACTGTGTGTTGTCTCACTTTGGCGTATTACTCTGAAAATTGTATTATATTTTTACAAAATTTTACATAATTATTGTTTGTAGAACAAAATTAACAGTTGTTTTCAATACAGATTTTAATTCTCTACAAAATAGTTTCTTATGACTTTTGATGTAAAATAATTAGGGAAGCAGGAATTCAACAGTTTAGAATTTTACATTGAGTTTCCTATGGCCCGTTTTCCAATTCACCACCCGGTATATAGTAGGGTGGTGCGAAAAAAATCAAGTTGATAATTCCGTGTCGCTATAGTGCGGAAAACTTGCGATTGGTAATTACAAGAAAAACAAAAAAAAACAATTATTCAAATCGGACTTTATCTTCCGATCCCGCAACGGGCCTGAAGATTATGAAAAACAAATGAAATTTTACTTTTTTTCAAATTTTTTTATTTATTCTTCATGTACGTTCTATTTATCGCTATAGTAAAATTTATTTACAGTTTTCATGGTTGAATAAAAAGAATAGTTTTACGCATTTAACGAATACCTTCCGATCCCGCAAGGTCAATCAAAATCTATAATAATTTGAAATTTTTGATGAATTTAATAAATTAAAAAGCATTTAGTTATCTTTAGATATTGTATGACAATATTTAAACAAACCAGAAATCAAAACGAGGAGGTATTGCAGGAACTTATATCTTCATTTGAAACTCTTCGACGAACTGGTGGAGAAGATAGTTTTGTAACACTCCAGCCTATTACTTCGGTGTAGTCCTGTACTTGAAAATTTAAAATAGGAAGGATGAAATTTCTAATAATTGTGCCCTTGACTTTAGTCTGTCCGGCGTTTAAGACTCTCCTTAGCCCTAGCTCTCTAATGTGTTTCCTTTCTCCCTACTACTTGCAATCTTGAAGCACAGGACTGAACTAAAATAATAGACTGGAATGCTGCAAAACTATCTTCTCCACCACTTCCTTGAAGAGCTTCAAATTGAGATATAACTTCTTGCATTACATCGGGCGACATACCAGACTGAAATGTACAAAACTATCCCTGCCACATGCAAGCTGACGAGCGGTGTCTAAAGTTGGTCACGGAAGTATCGTCTAATTCTAATGTATGTGGGCCCCAATCAAGAGATGAATTCATCAAGACAACACTTAAATCAAGGTCCATGCTGCCAGATTTTACCAAGAAATCACAATACAAAGTTGGTGTTTAAGAGCTGGACACAAACAGGTGAAAAATAAATGTACCTACATAAAATGTAAATAATATAAAAACACACACTCATTGGTTGGTTGGAGAGAAGGGTGCGTGTGGAGCTGGAGGTGCAACCACCCCTCGTTGTGAGTTCTGGGTTGTTTAAATATTGTGATACACTATCTAAACAAGTGTAGAGCTTCACAATGAACACAAAAATGAGATAACTAAATGTTATTTAATTTATCAAAATCTTCAAAAATTTTAAATTTTTATAGATTTTGATTGACCTTGCGGTATCGGAAGATATTCGTTAAATGCGTAAAACTATTCTTTTTATTACTCAACCATGCAAACTGTAAATAAATTTTACTATAGCGATAAATAAAACTTACACGACGGATAAATAAAATTATTATAAAAAAGGTAAAATTTCATTTTTTTTTTTTCATAATCTTTAGGTCCGTTGCGGGATCGGAAGATAAAGTATGTACGATTTGAATAATTGTTTTTTTTTTTTGTTTTTCTTGTAACCAATCGCAGCTTTTCGGCACTATAGCGACACGGAATTATCAACTTGACTTTTTTTGCACCACCCTAGTATACAGGGTGTCCAGAAACTTTCCCTACAAACGAAGACCGGAGATTCCTAAGATAATTTGAAGATAATTTATGCCAATTCACGTAATCCGAAAATGATTCCTAAGGGAGCTAGAGCTCTTTAAAGATGGCGTTTTATAAACAGTTTTTTTTAAAATAGCTCTTGAACGCTTCTATTTAGAAAAACGAAAACTCGTACGCTTATTTATCTTCCAAAGATATATCGACTACATTTATTGCGAATTTCTATTATTGGTCTTAGGCGTCCGTTTTGGGTAGGACAGCGAATATTTTATCACATAACTTTTTTGTCTTTCACTCTTAAGCATTTTTTACACTGGATTATTAAATTTTGAGGTATTGTAGTTGTAGTACTAAAAGATACTCTTGCTTTAAGTCCATAGAATGCACCGTTTTCTGGAAAAATCGACTTAAAGCGAGAGTACCTTTTAGTACTAGAATACCTCACAGTTTAATAATCCAGTATCAAAAATGCTTAAAAGTTGAAGACAAAATAGTTATGAGGTAAAATAAACGTTTCCCTACCCAAAACGGGCGCCTATGACCGGTACTATAAATTTGTAATTGATGGAATCAATGTACCTCTAGTAGATCAATAAGTATACCTACCAGTTTTCGTTTTTCTAAATAGAAGCGTTCTGGAGATATCTAAGAAAAACTAATTCCAAGATGCCATCTTCAAAGAACTCTAGCTCCCTTAGGAAGTATTTTCCGACTAGGTAAATTGGGTTAAATTGTCTTAAAATTATCTGAGGAATCTCCTGTTTTCGTTTGTCGGTAGAGTTTTTGGACACCCTGTATAGTACCTAAGAAACCCATTTGCAACCTGGCTGGTCAAGTGTCCCGAATATGGTATATTTCTGCCTTATTTCCCTGAAATATTACTCATAAATCATAAAATAACGTTCTCAAACAGTATCTTTGTTTTGATGGAAGTTTAAAATAAGTTTAGTTTGGTACTATTTTAAAATTCAGGGTAATACTAAACTTCCTAAATGTGTAGTGGAAACTGCGGATCTCGTGTTGCAAATTGAGAAGCCAAACCTGGTAAACTGTAACATGTAAAATATCTTGTAGAAAGTTAGACAATACACAATTAGTTATCCGTAACTCTCGTCTAACATGGAGAGCTTGTTCATCTTTCAGAATTGGTATATTAAGGAGTAAGCATTCTGCTTGCTTTATTTTCCTTTGAGACCCACCTCAACTTTAGTCAATGCATCGTCCGCAAGAAGTCCCATTATTACAATAAACGTAATTAGTACGAGCATTAATGGGGTTAAACGCAAAATGTATTCTAATGTTCGGGGAATTTATATAGGTGTCTTTGGATAAGAACTTCGATAATACCCAGCGGACCGTATCTGGCGGCGGCTTCATGGCATTTATTTTTCTATATTAATACAGAAACAAAATATTTTTAAACTAATTTAGTGATATATATATATATATATATATATATATATATATATATATATATATATATATATATATATATACAGTATGTCCCTGTAAGTTGTATCCATATGGAAAACTTTTTTTCCACCTACCTCTACCGAAAGTATACTTTTCCGGACCTGATTGTAGGGAGCAAAGTTGTACTTTTCCTCCCTAGGGAGGAAAATATTTTTCCTCCCTAGGGAGGAAAAGTAAAAGTGACGTCATGGTATTTCATTTATGAAATATAACTTATTGACGCCCTGTACAATATTTAATTTCTATTACGTAAGTATCTATACATTTTAACGTTTATTTATAAAACACCCTGTATTTTGCAGAATGGTAAAAAACAGTAAATTGTTATTTTGATTTAACAATGTTTACATTAATAATTTGACTTATATCTGACAGTTGACAGTTATATTGTACCTACTTTTTAGTTTTAGTGCTAATAAATTTTGTTGGTTAGTTACATAAATAAATTAAGTAAAAATGAAAAACTGACTTGTTATTTGAGGAAGGTGGAAAAACCATATGTATAACTTGGGAGTAAAGTGCCTTTTCCTCCCTTGAATGATTACTGTCTTCCGCTACGCGTCGGGCAGTAAACTTCATTCTCGGGAGGAAGAGTAGCACTTTCCTCCCTCGTTATACAAATAGCTATTTCCTCCTACCTCTAGGGAGGAAAAGTAAAAGTGACGTCATGGTATTTCATTTATGAAATATAACTTATTGACGCCCTGTACAATATCTAATTTCTATTACGTAAGTATCTTAATTTTAACGTTTATTTATAAAAAAACTCTGTATTTTGCAGAACGGTAAAAAACAGTAAATTGTTATTTTGCTTTAACAATGTTTACATTAATAATTTGACTTATATTTGACAGTTGACAGTTATATTGTACCTACTTGTTAGTTTTAGTTCTAATAAATTTTGTTGGTTAGTTACATAAATAAATTAAGTAAAAATGAAACAATGACTTGTTATTTGAGGAAGGTGGAAAAACCATATGTATAACATGGAAGTAAAGTGCCTTTTCCTCCCTTGAATGATTACTGCCCTCCGCTACGCGTCGGGCAGTAAACTTCATTCTCGGGAGGAAAAGTAGCACTTTCCTCCTTTGTTATACAAATAGCTATTATTATTAATTTTACGAATAAAAGGTATTCTTTATGAAAAGTTCTGCATGGTCCAAAACCCAATATTCAACCATCAGATATCAAATTTTTTGAATGTTATACGAGTTATGTCAAAAAGTTTGAATTTCACTCAAGAGTAAAGTAGCTTTATTTTTCACAATATTGAAAATTGCTATTATGAAAAGTTGTTTGGAATTAAAAACTATATTCTAATATGCAATTACATCCCTCTAATTGACAAAAATTTTTTTTGAAAAATTATGGATCTCACATTATTTTCAGTCATTTTAATTCTGATAACTCTTTTATTATTAATTTTACGAAAAAAAGTGATTCTTAATAAAAAGTTCTAGGTGATCTAAAACCTAAAATACAACCATCTTATTTCAAATTTTATCAATTTTATACGAGGTATGTCAAAAAAGATAAATATAGATCAAAAGTAAAGTACCTTTATAGTTCAGAATATTTCAACTCGAAGGATGTAATTACATACTGAAACATAGTTTTTAATTCTAAATAACTTTTCATAATAACAATTTTCGATATTGTGAAAAATAAACGTATTTTACTCTTGAGCGAAATTCATAATTTTGACATACCTTGTATAAAATTGATAAAATTTGACATAAGATTTGACAATAATACCACAAGAATGGTTGCTGTCTACGTTTGTCACCATACCGAAGAAAACTAAGGCAGTGCAATGTTCAGATCATCGAACAATCTCCTTGATGAGTCACCTGCTTAAAATATTTCTTAGAGTCATCCACAACCGAATCTATCAAAATCTAGACATCGATATTAACGATACACAGATGGGATTCAGAAAAGGATTAGGTACAAGGGATGCTCTCTTTGCCCTGAACGTTGTAACACAGAGATGCCTAGATGTTAACCAAGAGGTACACGGCTGCTTTATAGACTTTGAAAAGGCCTTTGACAAAGTACGCCACAGTAAACTCAAAGAAATCCTGGAGAGTAAGAACATTGACACCAGAGACATACAAATAATATTAAATCTGTACTGGAATCAGCGAGCTAATATAAAAATAGAAGACCAAACATCGGACGAAGTAGAAATACGTAGAGGGGTACGACAGGGTTGTATATTGTCACCGCTCTTGTTTAATATCTACAGCGAACAAATATGCCAAGAAGCTCTCTCATATGCAAACGAAGGGATAATAGTCAATGGAGAAGTTATCAATAGCATTCGATATGCTGACGATACTGTGATAATGGCAAGAACAGCGGAAGATCTACAACATCTAGTTGAAAGTATGAATGAGATATGTAATAACTACGGCATAAGGATGAACGTCAAAAAAACCAAATATATGACCTTCAGTAAGAATCCAATAAATGACACTAGTATCACAATAAACGGTACCCAACTTGAAAAAGTAAACGATTACAAATACTTGGGAACCCTTATCAATGAAACAGGTGACCAAAATCACGAGATAAAAAGACGTATTGAAATTGCCAGGTCTAATTTTATAAAAATGAAAAAATTATTTTGTAATCGTGATATTAGTATTCATCTACGAACTAGAATGTTAAAATGCTATGTATTCAGTACTTTGCTCTACGGTGTTGAGTCATGGACTCTTAAACAGAGGAATATTAAAAATCTTGAAAGCTTTGAGAATAAGTATACTAAGAATAAGTTGGGTGGATAAAATTACAAATGAAGAAGTAATACGCAGAATAAATAACAAGCCAGAAGTTCTACTGAATATAAAAAAGAGAAAACTTGAATACTTAGGCCACCTGATGAGGGGACAAAAGTACACATTCCTACAAAACATAATGCAAGGAAAAATCCAAGGACGAAGAAATCCAGGCCGTAGAAGAATGTCCTGGATGAGAAATTTGAGAGAGTGGTTTGGCTGTACCACTAACGAATTGTTCAAAACAGCAGTAAATAAAATTAGAATCGCCCTAATGATATCCAATCTCCGATAGGAGAGGCACTCAAAGAAGAAGAGACATAAGATGATTGTATTTTAGGTTTTTGACCATGCAGGACTTTTTATTGAATCACTTTTTTTTGTAAAATTAATAATGAAAGAGTTATCTGAATTGAAATAACTGAAAATAATGTTAGTTATCCATAATTTTTCAAAAAAAAAATTTCAATTTGAAGGATGTAATTGCATACTAGAATATAGTTTTTAATTCCAAACAACTTTTCATAATAGCAATTTTCAATATTGTGAAAAATAAAGCTACTTTACTCTTGAGTGAAATTCAAACTTTTTGACATACCTCGTATAATATTCAAAAAATTTGATATTTGATGGGTAAATCTTAGGTTTTGGACCATGCAGAGATTTTTATGAAGAATAACTTTTTTTCGTCAAATTAATAATAAAAAAGTTTTCCATATGGACACAACTTACAGGGACATACTGTATATATAACAAGACTGATAAATGACTAAAACTTAGTTGGCCCACGTCTTTCCCACTTTTTGTTGTAGTTAATTTGTTTAGTTAAAACCTCCCCATTAATGAACGTTTATGAAAATTACACTACAAAATTTGCATTTGAGATCTAGTTGCTCGAATTGGATCATATATGACAGTAACACAGGATAAGGGCGGCAAAAAGTATGATCAACTCTAATCCGGACCTTTAGTTAGAAGAAAGGGTTCCACTTAAACGCGGCAAAAACTATCAATTAACATTATGACCATATGCTCATCTCTCTAAAAGCCCAAACTGAAATTAATTAGAGTTGCGACAAAAACTGTTTGATATTCGTAGCGTGTCGTCTTTAAAACATATTATTAAGAATGTAAAGTCCCTTACAGAGAGACTATATCTAAATCTTGACGTAAATGCAGAAATTTTGGAATAAAACTGAATCTCCTAAATTCGAAAAGAATGATAAAGCAGAAATTCCAAGGTATTTAGACACTTTTCCAAGGAAGTAAGATATTTCTCAGGACTTCGAAAAATCCAGGTATCTGACAACGTTTTTATTTTAAACCTATAGGAATAAAATCTACATTTTTCCTACTAAGAGTTCGGAGCTGGTTTTAACTGTTAACAATTTAGTGCAAAATACGCGATTTTTTCAATGTTTCAACCCCATTAAAAAGCTAAATAGTAGACATAAAATTACAAAATTTGATGTTTTAGATTTTAGAACATTAGAAAAGCTTTTAAATGGCGATTTTTGAAAGTTAAAAAGCTAATTTGTTGCTTAACAAACCTGTAAAATCAGGAAAAATCGGTATATGTATATTAATAACTATTATTACAATTAACCTAGAACTTTGGTATGTCACCCAAATTTGGGTATTGGGGTAGTTAACAAACCCTTAAAAATTTTAGACGGATCCATCAATTATTTAAAAGTGATTCTATTTGTTTATCCCATAGAACTTTTTTTTACAATAAAATAAAACAGAAGATAATGAAGATAGGGAAATTCTGCGGGTGCCAAATGAGAGTAGAAGGCTTATACTATCAATATACAGGGTGTCCATAAATTCTCCCGACAAACGAAGACTCTTGAAAACTGAGGAGATTCCTCAGATTATTTCATTCATAGGAGATTCTGACCAACAGAAAGCTACATAAATAAAAATTAAAATGATAATTTTTGATAATATCCCGTCGTCAAGTATATTACGTCAGATGCCCTTCGTTGCTACGAAAAAATACATTCAGTGACATTAATGACAAATTCTGTTTGAAAAGTTATAAAAGTGATGAATTCTAACCGTCAAATATTTATAACAACTGTGTGTTTAACTGTAGTAATTTGTACTTACATAAATAAATTAGAATAAAATTTTGGTTTTAAACAGTTTTGTTCATGAAATAATCGCAGCAAATTGCACTCGATCTCTAAAATTATTGTCGAATTGTTTCTCTTGTGCCACTTTGAAATAATTTCACCCCCCTTCGGGTCGTGAAATTAAAACTGTCAAAGTCTCACTCGGGATATATTCGATAATTTTAGAGCTCTTGTGCAATTACTACTGATAATTTGAAGATAATGAAACCCAATTCTACTAGCCCGAAAATGCTTTCCTAAAGGAGATAGAGCTCTTTAAACATAGCGTCTTGTAATTAGTTTTTTAAAAATAGCTTCAGAACGCTTCTGTTTAGAAAAACTAAAACTAGTACGGCTATTTACCTTCCAAAGATAAATCGATTCCATCAATTGCGAATTTCTAGTACCGGTCATAGGTCCGTTTCGGGTAGGGCAACGGTTATTTTATTCCAAAACTTTTTTGCCCTTAACTTTTAAGTATTTTTGATAATGGATTAATAAACTCTGTAACGTGGTAGTTCTTCTAAGGACGACAGACTCAGTAAAACACAAATAACACTTGACTTGTTTAGAACTTGTTTAAAACAAATAAAATAAAATATAATTCCATCTTCTGCAAAGGAAAAACAATATTAAACTTAAGGACTTATAATAAACAATAAAAGTCAAGTGTATGGAGATACCACTCAAAGGACTGTAGTTGGAGAAGTTAGAAAACTATAAATATTTGTTGACTTGGATAACACACAAAAATATTCAAACCAGAAAGACAATAAGTACATATGTATTGAAAACCTAAAAATGTTTTCAATCAAATGTAGAAATATTCTGAAAATGTTATATGGAATGTTACATTAGACACTTAAACAAAAACTGAAACATCCAGATGCCACTTTTCTTAAGATTGCTATACCTATGGATTGTAATGCCGGGGCCACAGTAACGTCTAATACCATTAATTAACGCGTTATTTGACATTAAATAGAGGTGTAGCCACGACTTAGCGCGCTAATTTGTTATTGTCATTATTAATGTCGTTAAACGTTACGCGATAGATCGGGTGTTGGTTTCTTTCGACACTACAAAGGAGATACTCCGTTACTTATCGCGTTGTTGTGGCTACACTTGCACTGTTTCAACAAGTTCTAGCTTGCAGCGCAGCAGAGTAATTTGTTTTGTGAAATAGGTACATACTATTCTACGAAAATGGAGTGGAGTAATAAGAAAATAATTGAATTTTTAACAGTGTTTGAAACAGAACCTTGTTTATGGGATCTCCGACAAAAATCACATAAAAATCTTAGTGTTCATGGTGACGCTTAGCGTCGAATTGTGCAATCATTATCTTTTCCAGCGAAGGTAGAAAATTTGAAAAAGAAAAAACACACTTATGGGATACTATAGGACCCATTTCAATAAATATAAAAAATCGTTAAAATCTGGCATGCGAACGAATGAGGTATATAAAACAAGATGGTTTGCATTTGATGTCATTACTGGGTTTGTTTTCTGTGCATTTTTATCATCCACCATCTTCTTTTGGGTCTTGGTTTTTGCTTCATCCGTTTATAAAATAATAAATTCATAAAATAATAATTAGCACTCTAATATAACAGCGCAGCAGCTTCGACTTTCATCTTGAAATTATTGAATTAAAAAACGCGTTTCCTGCTGACTACGCGCTAAAATAAGTGTGGCCAATCACTTTAACGTGCAGTTTATTTCATAATTTTTGGTGTTTTAATTAATACGATAATGGACGTTAGACATTAGCGTTACTATGGCCCCAGCATAGGGATGGCGGTTTTTGACAAAACACCGGTTTTCGGTTATACCGGTTTTTTTTGCTTACGGTTTAACCTGGCGGTTATAACCGGCCAAAGAAACCGGTTTTTGGAAAAACCGGTTTGCGGTTTTTTTAATCCAATAGGTTACAAAGTTACATTTATAATACACTTTAGTTTGCGATACTCCATTCGACTCGATATCAATATGATCAAAATTAGTACTGTCGAAAGAACATGTATTACTTTTAACACGTTTGTATATTTGTAGAATAGGTACATTTTAACTCATTTAATACTTCCTGTATGAGTGTATCGTTTTGAAAACGTAGCGAAATTCTTGGAGATTCGTATTCGTAATCAGTAATTCGATATTCATAGTCAGAGCATTATTTTTGGTAATCAGAAAAAGTCAGTACCCACTTTCAATGTCAAGAGTTAAGTGTGAAAAATAGATGATGTTTGCGACTTGCTTCTAATTTAACCAGATCACTTCTGATGTAAATATAATGATTACAAATACCTTTTGAAGGAAATATTATAATAAAATTTAATAATTGTTTCTGGCTGATGTGAGATTGCACTTTCAGTTTGCTTCTGTATTTTATAAAATAAAATAAAATTTGAATTATGGTTTTGTTTGGAATAATTACTTGAGAATAGTAATTATGATTGGGTCCAAAATAATACCTAATCTAATCCTAATCACCGTAAAAACCTAATAACCGGTTTTTACTTTAAAAAGAAAAAACCGGTTATAACCGGGACAAAAAAACAACCGGTAAAACCAGTTATTGCGAAGTAAAAAAACCGGTTTTAGGTTTAAACCGGTAGGTTTTTCCCATCCCTACCCCAGCATAACAGGAGCACTCATAGGCACTAACAACACATCTGTTAATAGTACAGAAAATCGGAAGAAGAAACTTACCTGATATACTTTATAAACAGTCATGTAATCTTTGAAGATCACTTACCTGAAAATAAAAATTATAGGGTTAATAAAGCTATTTCAAAACAAATATTATCACTATCGTATGCGGCAAAATAAACAGTACGGAAATGAATATTAAAATGTTCATGATTATTTATATATGTATACATATGATATGTATACATAGGTATGTATACATGTATTCATGATATAGCCTTGCAAACCTTATTCACATATTCATACATTCCTTGCAAACAGATGTTAAATATGCCCTCTGGCCAGTTGCGGATCTACGGGGAGGGAAAATGAGGAAATTTCCCCCCTAACAAGTTCCAAAATTAAAGAAAAAAAATTGTAAACAAAAAAATATATTAGTTGACATGAAACCGAAACCATAGGAAGACAAATTCAATCCAATAAACACGCTAGTTAGGAAAATTAATGGAACTTAATGCCTAAAGTTATTATTAAATAATAACTTTAGGCATTGTGTCTCTTATGTCATCTGAGTTTATCTCTTTTATGTCTTTTGTTTGTATTTTCATTGGAAGTTCCCCCTAAGGCAAGGGACCCCGCAGAATCCTTATGGGAAATGGCTCTCTGTCAAATGCTCTGAAACTTTGATGTGTAGAACAAACGACTCAATGGGCGCATAGCTCCAAAAAATCATGGTTTTAAGATATAAGCCTCTGACGTTATAGGTACAGTAAGGACGTTTGAGTTGCAATAAATTCATTTTCTCGAGAATGGGCGACTCTGGAGATAAATTACAAATCAGGTGGATTTTTATTTTTAAATTATATTTTTTTTGCATATATATCATGCTAGTGACGTCATACATCTGGACGTGATGGCGCAATCAATGATTTTTTAAATAAGAATAGTGGTCGTGTGATAGCTAATTTGAAAGGTTATTCAATTCTATGGCGCACAACCCCCCTACACGCGACACAATATATACACGAAATTTTCGATTTTCTAAATCTCACTGAATTGAAAATCGGACCAAATTCCATCTCAAAGTTTAGAAAAAACCTCGCCCATCCATATGTCAACTCTCCATTTTGTTCAAGGGTGTGGATTTTACGGCCCTTTACACTTAGGGTCTGTTTTTCGTTCTCGTCCCCAAAACTCTCAAAAATTTGAAAAATTTAAGTTCGACTTTTGCGGCCTCTGATAGTACTGATCATTACCTTTCCAACGCATGTCTATCCTATAAAGTGTTTTCAAACCTACTAACTAACCACATGACACATGGTTCAGTTTCTGCATTAAATTAAAAACGATGTAAAACTCTCTATAGGGGACTTGTTCAGTCCCATGTATATAAGAAAATACTTGTTTTTTGTTGTTTTTGTACCAGTTTTGTGGATATACACTATTTATGTTTTTTGTAAGAAAATGTATACACTTTGTTATAACATTGACCAGCTTTCATTACGGCGCTAATCTCAAATTGTAAGTAACATCTACATTTTTATAAATAGACTTTTTATGTAAATCTATTTGTAGCATATCCCTGATGATGTTGACGACTATCAACGAAATATTGGATTAATAAAGGAATAAAGAATACACTTAGCCTATTCTTTCAGCTGTTTTCCCAAAGAATTTCAAGTTTGTTTTCTAACTTAATCAGCTGTGATTAACACTATTTTTTCTTCAATATCGAGATGGGTTTCTACTCCACCTTAAGAGCTAACCATGGAGAGGTGTGATTTTCATTGGTGTTTTTTATTTATTTATATTTTAATGCAGAAAAAACGCATGCTTTACCTAAAAATTAATACGAAACAAATTAAAGAAGTAAAATGTTTAAAATTCTTTGGTTTGTATTTTGACGAATGCCTCGATTAGATGCCTGTGAAGGATTAATTTGGAGCATGAACTTTGTGTGCTACTTGTTCGGGATCTGCGGAATATACTAAACAAGGACCAGTTGATTATGTTGTATTTTGCCCACGCACAATTTCGTTTGAGATGGGGTGGTATTTTGGGGAATATCCTCCAAATTTAATGAAGTTTTCCTGCTACAAAAAAGATAATTCGTCGTATTGCTGGTGTTTCGCTCTAAGAATTATTTTGATTAGTACAAACTTTTAACCTTTCCCTGTTTGTATATTCTTGAAATTTGGTTTTTTATTTATTATAATTTTTTCAATTTTGCAATAAATAAACAAGTTCGCAAATTAATACAAGACATTGCCAATTAAATATTTTGTGAAGATAAATAATTAATTTAAATAATTAAGTACTTAAAGTATGCGGCAAAATAAACAGTACTGAAATGAATATTAAAATGTTTAGGATTATAGTTAGTATACATCGGTATAGCCTTGCAGACATTATTTACGACGATGTTCTCGAAAAAACGTTATACGAAAAACGAAAACATATTTGCTGGCTGATACAATTCTCCAACTAGAAAGTAACAAATTACCATTCTTCTGCTTTAAATGCCATATCCGCGACGAAGGTCGGAGATATATGTCCGAGATATTCTAATTTTCTTGATTTGATGGTAATTTAAGATTTCCATTTCTTTATTCATCTTTCTCAGAACCTCTTTGTTTGTGACGTGTTCTGTCCACGATATTTTCAGAATTCTTTTATACACCCACAGTTCGAATGATTCTAGTTTTTTGATTGATGCATCATTCAAAGTCCAAGATTCCATTCCATAAAACAAAGTCATGAAAACGTAGCACCTAGCCAACCTAACTCTTAGCTCCAACTTCAAATCTCTTATGCAGAGCACTTTTCCCATTTTGTTAAAATTTGCTCTAGCCTTTTCTTTTCTGATTTTGATTTCCTGTAAGTAATCTCCTGTGGAGTTGATCATTGTTCCATGGTATGCAAATTGGTCCACTCGTTCGATATGGGATCCGTTTATGAAAAGATTTCCATTATTTCTTTGAGTTTTTGATATTCTCATAAACTTTGTCTTCTTGACGTTCATTGTTAGCCCGTATTCTTGTCCAAACTCCACTATCCTCATCAACAGCCTCTGAAGATCCCTAATATTTTCAGCTAAGATAACAGTGTCATCCGCATATCTCATGTTGTTAATGGGAACTCCATTTACCTTTATTCATCACTGTCTCACTCCACGTCTGATTGCAATTTCATCTGACAGTTGATCCGTACTTTTGCTCGTTGCTTATAGTATAAATTCGATACAATCCTGAGGTCATTGTAGTCTATCTTCTTTGATTCCAGGACATTCATTAATTGTTCATGTCGTACTTTGTCGAATGCTTTATTATAGTCAATAAAACACGCATACATATCTTGATTGACGTCCAGGCACCTTTGTATAAGTATGTTAAGTGAAAGAAGAGCTTTACGAGTTCCTAGGCCTTTGCAAAACCCAAATTGCGTATCATTAACGTCTATGTCCAGTTTATGATATATTCGGTTGATAAATATAAATTACAATTGGTATTATAAATTACCATTGGTAGATTATATTCAACTGGTGACACAATGCTTTCATAAGCTGTCAAGTGTGGAGAACCAAATAGGCAAAAGATTATTTCGAAAACTTAATTTCATTTTAGAAAAATGATGTTTTAAGAACTTATCCCCTTGTCAGAGAAATTTTACAAGGAGATTCTGTACATGTAGATTGTAGATATAAATCCAGATGTAGTCCGAAATCAAATTTGCACGTAATACGTCAGGGGATATTGAAATATTTTTATTGTATAAACACGAAAATTGGGGAAAATATTTAATTACCAATAATTAGTTTTAATAAAAATCACAATTGACGACCAAAACTTTAATTATTTTTCTGTTAATATACATACACAAAGTGAGCACAAAAAGTTTGAATAAATTCAATTTTTCGTGAATGGGCGATTTTGGAAATAAATCCCGAAACAGGTCGATTTTTATTTTTATTAGATAGTTTTGGCAAATATAGATATCATACTAGTGACGTCATCCATCTGGGCTTAATGCCCTAATCGATGATTTTTAAATGAGAATAGGTGTCGTGTGATAGCTCATTTGAAAGTTTATTAAATTCTGTATTAAGTAATATAAACGTTAATATTATTATTTATACTGGATGTCCAAAACAAAATTTTTTGAGTTAGATTTTTTTAGTTCTGGTTAGAACTTTTTAACCGGAAATGATAGTAAAAGCAAAATTTTACATTTGTTCTCATCTTGCCAAGACACGTCGAATGATATATCGCTTATACTATTTCGGTGACTTTAAAACAGTACTTACGGTTGCAACTCTAAAACCGGAAATCTGATGTCAAATTTCTCATCTTTAATACCATCCTTGGGTTATAAGCTTACATTCGACACCTCATTTGTCATTATATCTGTATTAATAACAGAGGAGTTGTATTCGCCGACGGACAGACAGAAAGTCATGAAACCGGAAGTATATATTTCTTCTCGTCTCGCGATGACGCGTCGAATAATAAATCACTTTTACTATTCCGGTGACTTTAAAACAGTATTTCGGTTGCTTTTCTAAAACCAGAAATCCTAGGCAAAATTTCTCACCTTTAGTACCATTCTTGGATTATAAGCTTTCATTCGACACCTCATTTGTCATTCTAGCTGGTATAATGACGAAGGAGTTATATTCTCGGTCGAACGGACAGACAGCCTAGGTTAAATTTCTCACCTTTAGTACCATTCTTGGATTATAAGCTTTTTTTCAACACCTCATTTGTCATTCTACCTGGTATAATGACGAAGGAGTTATATTCTCGGTCGGACGGACAGACAGCCTAGGTCAAATTTCTCGCCTTTAGTACCATCCTTGGATTATAAGCTTTCATTTGACACCTCATTTGTCATTCTACGTGACAGACAGAGAGACAGACAGACAGACGGACAGACGGACGTGGATAATCCAAAGTTTTCACATTTTTTCAAAATTGGATCAAAACAATTTTAGCAGTTACCGTTTCAAAATTACAGTTAAATTAAGATCTAAAACATAATATATTTTTGTCTCCCCTTAAAACAAATGTTTTTTTGACTTTGGACACTTTTCTTCCGGATGAGCGATATTTAGATATCATACTAGTGACGTCATCCATCTGGGCATGATGGCCTCATCGATGATTTTTTAAATGAGAATAGGGGTCGTGTGGCAGCTCATTTGACAGGTTATTAAATTCTCTATTCAGCAATATAAACACTACCAATATTATTTATACCGGGTGTGCAAAAAAAATTTTTTTAATTAAATTAATTGAGACAAAAAGAAGAATGTACATGGGTAATTTATTTGATTCAAGCTACATTTACCGCTGTCAAATTATTTAAATATCAACTGTTACTGTTACTGTTGCTGTTACTGAAGTTCAATGTTAAAGCTGCCACCCACCTGCCTCTTGACAGATTGAACATTTTATTTAAGCGAAATGCAATGTTTAATTTTCAAATTTTTGCAATTTATTAGATAAATTTTCGTTCTAAACTTTTTGTTATATAAATTTGTAATTTTGGACTGTTAAACAGTTATCGAAAAATATTTTATGATTAAAGTTCTTCGGCACTGTCTCTGTCAGTCTAGTGACAACATTTCCACTGACTCCTAAATCAGGCGCTCCATCTGGAAAAATATTGCTTTGTTCACCAGCAAAAATGTTAAAGTCATAACTAAAACCTGATACACCACTAAGTACTTGATTTTTGTATCCCCACTTGTGAGGTTTTGCCGGATTATATTGTTTGAGGTGGTGCCGGCATTTCGTAGGGATAATTTGTTCGTCCACAGCTAGATGTTCCTCCTTGGGAACCAATAAAAGCCGTTGTTTAATTATTTAATCTTGTCTAATAGGAGTCGAATTTTGAACAGTTTATCATGGCCTGGATTACCAACAGGAACGGAGCTACTAGTATCACTGAAATCAAGGTGTTTCTTTATAATTTCCCATCTATTGCAGGTCATAGATTCAAATACTTGCGGTTGACCTACAGTTGCATTCCAGTAAAGCCTTATGGTGGCTCCTGGCTTCTGAGCCACCTTAGATAATTAGGGGTTGGTTACCCCCGACCATAAGGGTTGATGTAGTAAATAACTCTCACAGTTAATACATTTATATATACGTGGAGTATTTAACGGTAAGTAGCTGGTGGTATATTATTTGCTTAATGTGATGTTACTCGCTGGAATCTCAACTACTAATTGATTTATCTGTTGTCCGTGAAAGTATAATTAAAGGTCGATTGTTTTGTTTTATGTTTTGGTAAGCAAAAGTGAGAGTGATTCAAAACTGCTGACTGCTAACAAACATACATTGATTATTATTGCAACTTGACCTTGTATCAAATACTAGCATGTATCGATGTGGTAATCTAGGTTAATCGTATTTATTAAAAACAAACATATTTGTTTTTACCACGGGCATTTAATTATTAAAGAGTTTGTCTTAAGAAGATGTTTACTGAGATGCTGTGTATCCCAACACAGCCTCGATGATGGTAATTTCACCAATGACATAAATATTACAGTTCCTATGAATTGCTCCATTTCGTTTTCGCTAATATTAGCAGGTTTGTTTATGTTATCCTGCAAGTCTTTTATGTTTGATTGTTTAACAAGCATGTATATTAAGTCTTTTGGAAACAAAAACAAGAAAAAATCTGCAGGAGTTTGTAACTCAATGATACATTCTGGCAGCTCTGTAACGCCTTTAAATGGATAATTACTTTTATTAGCATGCTTCAAATGGCCTGATTTCCATAAAAAAATTTCAGGTTTCTTTTTTTGTTGGACGTGAATTATAATTTGTAAAATTCCCTCATCTTCCTTAGTCTCAGCATCCGTTATGGCTTGCAAATTGTAGAAGCCTCGGAGGTGTAACCAGAGAAGGTTCCCATTGTTTTCAGTCTGGTGGGGTGTAGAGTAACATTATGTTGTTTTATATGTCATTAGATTGAAAACTTAGTCTTTTGCTAGCAATTGCCGCTAGGGCATCTATGCCATTTCGTTCGTTACAATCCGTTAATATACTCATGATCTAAATCTGAACCTACATCGTCTTCACTTAGATCTCCATCATCAGGAATACAGTTAACGTATCTAGACGAGCCATAAAACTTCCCAGGGTCCATTCTGAAAACAACAATCAAATGATATTTTTTCTATAAATGCTGCAACTAATATAAGATTGAATGCATTCGAAACCATTTATGGATTTTACGGATTTATACCAATTTAGACGGAATGCATACGAAACCATATATGGTTTGATAATAGATGACATTATAAACCTACATTGTAAAGTGAAATTCGATGTAGAAAAAGATTTATACAATAAAAAATAGGTAATACTTTCTCAAAAAAATTGTTTCATTGTTTCACACAAATAAATTCACTATTTCGATAAAAAAATACTTAAGGGGACTGGCAAGATAGAAAGAGCTGGAGAGAACGGTTGAGTGAAGGAATACAGTAAAAACTGTGGAAATCCTTAGTATATATAAAAATACTTCAAAGTGGAGTCTTACACAAGCTACCATACATTCGACATGTGTACTGTGTACGAATGAATGAGGTTACAACGATCTTTCTCCTGACTGGTCGGCAACCAAACATACAGATGCATAATGAGTATTAGTTGATGTAGTCGGAATTTTATATGGGCGGTGGATATTATGCATACTACAACACTTCCAAATTTTGAAACCATAAAAGGTTTCGTATGGGGTAGAGGGTTAAGAAGGATTTATTCATCCTCTAAAATATTGTAACAAAGCACTGTAACGTAACTATTATGATTAGAAAATAGTAATAATCACGCTGCCGGGAATAACAAAACAGACGCGTGCTGCGCTACGTTATGTGATTGCAGTCCATTGGTCAAACGTCGATGTCCGATTTTGCAACCAAGACTTTGTCCGCTTTTGAAACTACAATCAATATTTTTTTATTGTAATATTTTACGGTAAAAGACGTGTTTTGCAACTAATTTTCATTGTAGACTGATGCAATAGGTTATAATGAACAGAATCCTGGTCAAGGGCGGATCCAGGACCGATTTTCGGTAGGGGCCATGAACTTTTTTTGGGGAGGTATACCGGGGGGGCAGGGGGTAATTTTTAGAGATTACGGTTAAAATGCTGAGTTTAAAGGCACTTTTTACACACTTTTGAGTTCTATAAAGACATTCAAAAGCTATCGTTATTAAAGTAGGTATTATTAAAGTTGTTACCGATTCATCCACATTTCTTCGGATCCAAGTGCAGTTCTTTCAACAAGTTTAATATTATTTTTTCCAATGCTTCTCCTGTCACTCTGTCAGGCCTTGTTTTTCCCCTCTTTCTTGATTTTCACTAATAATTGTTTTTATTTTCTCATACGCGTCAATTAACTTGACAAAGTTTTCACGAATGTTGTTATTTTGTATGTATTTCAAATTTAGATAAAGCTGTTCTACGTGGGATACGTCGGTTATTTCGTTAAATATGACAGAGTAATAATTTGCACTTTGAACCATTCATGTTTTGTTCAATTATTTCTTCACCACAACATGTTATTAATTATTGATTTTGACTGGTGTTACTATGTATGTATGTTGCTGTGGATAGGTGTCGTTGAATAGTCTTATCTCCTGATGAGATTTTAAATCTTAACAATTCCCCTCATTGCTAGGTCCAGCATCTTCGTCCAGAAGCAGAAGGCCATCATCACGACAGCCTCTTAGAGGAATATTTTGTCGACCTAAGAACACTATAGACTCTACTATTGGTCGTTGTCTTTCTTTATTTTCTTGTATCTGTTTAGACCTTTGAGAGTATTTCTGGTTTGACTGACTTTTGCGGGTTGTGATAACTTTGTATGTAGAAAATCCGCCTAAACCTCAACGCACTCCTTGTGATATGATGTTTTTTCATGTATTTGTATGGCTCCGTCTTTGCCCATGAGTTTGGCGAAAGATGTTAAAGGTTTTATGATAAGGCTTTCGGCTGTCATCCCTTTCAGCCCCATACAATTTAAACAATCCCTTTTGACTGTTCGAAAATACCAACCAACTCCTTTGTTGTAAGTTCTGGTGATCCAAGTAACGCTTCATTTCTTTTTTATTCTTTGTGTGTATAGAATATGGAAATTTATAGGATTTTGATGGCTGCCAAGATCGTTCTAGCAATTATCACTTATCTATATTTTGATTTATAAAACATCCTATGTCATTATTGAAGCTTCTGTTACTGCTTTTGTTCAATTCTAGTCCAGAAAATATATTTATCCCCTGTTTTATACATATTATATGTGTTAGAATCTAAGAACATTTGAACTGCCAATATTTAAATTTATATTTTTTTAAATTCTCGGAGGGTGCCATGGCCCCCATGGCCCCCTCCCTGGATCCGCCCGTGATCCTGGTGTTAGTTTCATTTCGACCAAAATGTGACATGTCCGGTTTTGCATCTACACGCTTCAATTATTTCTATCCTTGTTTTAAACAAATATAAAAACGCTGACACCATGTAGATTTTTATATATAAATGTGCGCTTTTTAAACATAAATTTAAATGTACAGGGTGATTCATGCAAGCCTACCATAGTCCATAAGCTTGATTTTTAATGGAACACCCTGTATATTTTGATATGGTTAGAATCTGCTTAACAACGTGATTTCATGGTCTACTATTATGAATAATACAGGGTGATCATTTAAAATTATAATGTATGGAAACCACTTATAGAATAAAATTGTTTGTCATTATTTTAGAAAATTATAAAAACGCAAGGATACGTCAACTTTTAAATTCAACTATGGACTGTTTAAATATAAATTTGAATATACATCGTAATTCACGCAAATCTAGCTTAGCCCATTATCTTTAATTTTAATTTAACATCATGTATATTTTTGTTTTTAGAAGCTACTTAACAACCTTATCCCAAAAATGTGTATTATGTAGGGTGTATTATATGAATAATAAAAGCTGAAATTTTGAAATTATCTATAATTTTCGTCAAGATATTAAACACATAAAACTTAGAAATTAATAATTAAGGAATCACGCTCTAAATAAAGGTATTATTGTTTAAAATAGCTATCAATTTTCTAAACTAGTATCAATACAGTGGGTTTTGTAATTTAATGTTTCTTATTTATTTACAATTTGTAAATAATTTCAAAATTTGTGTATTTAAAACAGTAATGTGCAGAAAACGTGACTTTATGGGCTTCAGAAAACGAGTACTTATACATGATTTATGACATCTCTCTCACAACCTCTTATTCGAGACAAATATCCCATCTGTATCTTGTCGTCATCTTTTGTTCTGGAGAAAGGTCCAGCTAATTATTACAAACACATGTACTCTGTTTGTTCTGGTTAACAAATTTTAAAGTTTTTTTCACTTTTACCAAATCATTGTACAACTTAAAAACATGAAGAAATTCTTAAAAAATATAAAAGTAAACGTAATAATTTTGAAATATGTCTATTTTTCATATTTCATATTTCAAAATTATTACGTTTACTTTTATATTTTTTAAGAATTTCTTCATGTTTTTAAGTTGTACAATGATTTTGTAACCACGAGCAATTGTCTTGAAAACGAAAATAAATTTTTCGAAAGCTCGACAACAGTTCAAAGTGTTTTACTAATTAGCCCGCCAAATATTGACTGAATTCCCCAAAAATTAACAAATTTATATAATTTAACAGTCACAACATATTAATAATCATATATATATATATATATATATATATATATATATATATATATATATATATATATATATATATATATATATATATATATATATATATGAAAAAACAAAAGATGTAGATCTTTGAAACACACTCAGTGATCAAAAGATCCACAGGTACTGGTTTAACGACCACTCGTACGAAATCAAACAAATGAAATAGAGAATGTGGAAAAATCCCCTTACGAATAACTCACACATCCACTATTTCTGGCTGGGAAAAATTTTTTCGAATAGAATCAAGATCCAAACACCAGTTCTTAGAAATGTGTTTCGCCCTCTTCAACCTCCGTGGGCTCATCGGTAAAGATGAGAGGTTGAATATCTTTAGACACATTCCATCAAAAAACAACATCCGAGACATAGACATAACAGGAGCGTAAATCTACGCCCAACCTGAAAATGACAGTCTCAAGTTTTAATTCCCTAATTACTTTAGAGTAAGTAAGATAATGTTTATAAAAAAACAAAAGATGTAGATCTTTGAAACACACTCAGTGATCAAAAGATCCACAGGTACTGGTTTAACGACCACTCGTACGAAATCAAACAAATGAAATAGAGAATGTGGAAAAATCCCCTTACGAATAACTCACACATCCACTATTTCTGGCTGGAAAAAATTTTTTCGAATAGAATCAAGATCCAAACACCAGTTATTAGAAATGTGTTTCGAAGAGGTTGAAGAGGGCGAAACACATTTCTAAGAACTGGTGTTTGGATCTTGATTCTATTCGAAAAAATTTTTCCCAGCCAGAAATAGTGGATGTGTGAGTTATTCGTAAGGGGATTTTTCCACATTCTCTATTTCATTTGTTTGATTTCGTACGAGTGGTCGTTAAACCAGTACCTGTGGATCTTTTGATCACTGAGTGTGTTTCAAAGATCTACATCTTTTGTTTTTTCATAAACATTATCTTACTTACTCTAAAGTAATTAGGGAATTAAAACTTGAGACTGTCATTTTCAGGTTGGGCGTAGATTTACGCTCCTGTTATGTCTATGTCTCGGATGTTGTTTTTTGATGGAATGTGTCTAAAGATATTCAACCTCTCATCTTTACCGATGAGCCCACGGAGGTTGAAGAGGGCGAAACACATTTCTAAGAACTGGTGTTTGGATCTTGATTCTATTCGAAAAAATTTTTCCCAGCCAGAAATAGTGGATGTGTGAGTTATTCGTAAGGGGATTTTTCCACATTCTCTATTTCATTTGTTTGATTTTATATATTGATGTGATCTTGATTATTGATATGAGATAATATTCTTATATGTTACTTAATTTAATCAATGTATTAATACTAATCCAATTAATTAACCAGATCACATATCAATATGTTTTCAATCTCAGGGCGAATTATAAATTAATTACTTACTTCCGTGGCTTCTAAATATTTCTTAATGGTTCCTAATCGGGATAGAAAAGAAAAGAGTAAAAAAAATACACATATGGGTTACAATTATAATCAAAATATTTTTTATTTTATTTAAAAGGCAACCAATGCTTAATATTTGCTATTTCTTATTATTCTTAAACATAACATTTACAAATGGGAATCTTATTTCCTTTTGGTTTTCAATTGAAAGTTTTTATTAACATTTAACTATTAGGAGTTATTAGGAACAACTCTATTTAAGTTTGATGAAGCTTTTCTGATATTATTGATTATGTTATTCAATTTTTTATGTGGAATTTAATACGAAAAACCCATACATTCATGTCCAAACAAATGAGACTGACCTTTTCCTGGTGAACTGAAAATGTCCTCACACAAAACCCTTTCCTGCTATCCTTGGCTGCGATCAAACCTCGTCCTGGCTTCCAGTGATGTTCTCCTTTGAAAAACTAGCTCGAATAGCTCTCGTTCCTGCTTTTGTCGTGATGCTGTGTTCTACCTTTTTCGAAACTGCTATCAGCTACCGGGACACTCTGGGCTCAAGGAGGTTCTTTTACTCTCGACCTGGCCTACTTCTCGTTCCACGATAGATACTCCACACTCACGGAACTACACCGGCTTTCTCACTCCTCGAACACTACCGTCTACTACTCGACTTCACTTCTCGACAGCTCAAAACATTCTGCTCTCACTTTGTCATTCATTCCCCTACTTTCTAAATATCCCTTCCAAATTCACAAATCAATCTTCCACCACCAACTTTCATTCGTAATATTCCTCAAAACCAATTTTTAATCTTTCTAAATATGCTTAATGGATTTCAAAAGAAAATATTTAATTCCCATTCTAAAATACTTTCTAACTATTTACAAATTTTAATGACCTATTCTCTCTTTCAAATGAGTCTTATTTAGCATAGGCTAATGATCGAAACCTTCCGCGAAAAACGATAATGAACTATCATCTATTTCACTGAGTTTTATTTAGCATAGGCTAATGATCGACCTTCCGCGAAGAAACGATAATGGTACGCGTCATTCACTTTGTTTATTCTAAGCACATTGTTCCGAGTTTCGTACGCTTATTCTAATCACTTCTTAAAATTACATATAACAATTTGTTGTATACAGGTTGTTTTAAATTTATATGCCCGTGGTTGAGAAAATTGAAAATATTTTATATTGAATTGAATTTTGTTTATAATTATCAAAATTTAATTTTCATATCAAATAGAAATATAACAATATATATATATATATATATATATATATATATATATATATATAACAAAAGCTTGACAAAAGTTCAAAGTGTTTCTCTTCTAATCAGCCCAAAACACATTGACTGCATTCCCCAAAATTATTCATTTTGTATTATTAACAGTCACTACATATTAATAATCATATATATATATATATATATATATATATATATATATATATATATATATATATATATATATATATATATATAATATTAATAGGAAATATTTTAACAAAAGTCGTTCGTCAAAAGTATTTTATATTTATATTTGAACAAAATATTATTATTTATATTTATATTATTTATATATTTAAATATTATTTATATTTTAACAAAAGTAGTTATTTAAAAACCCCGATTTTTAGGCAGTTATATTTCTAAAGTACTTTTTGTTTTGAACAAACTCAGTATTTTGTAGTAAACGTTTAAAAAAATCACTCCAACCGAATTTTTTTTTTTTTTATATTCAAATATGTAATGGTAAAATTGTTTCATGGTGAAACGAGTAAATGATTGTTCTAATTTTAGAGTAATTTTTAACAAAAGTGCACTAGATTCATCGCAGTAGTCAAAGAGGTTTTCATCAATTTGTTGTACACTCTTGTTTTGGTTTTAATTAGAGGTAAAAGTAAAATTCAGGAGACAACAAAGCTCCAGAGGTAGCAATTAAAATGGGTTATATAAACGTAATCTGGAACATAAAAACTAGTATTTTTTTTATAAAATACCAGCTTAATAGTTTTTATGTAAATAATAAATATAGATCCTATAAAATCGTATCTACTGGAATGGTCAACTATGTGATAAAGTAATATTTACATACATCAAAATACAAAAGTTGCAAATACAAAAATAACTTTATGTTGTTAATCTTTCTTGTTGTTTTGTCAAATATATTGTACCAACTTGGAAGGTAATGCTGATAAAAATGGCTATAAAAAACTTAACAAAACTTTAATACATGTTCCTAAATATTGTTAGCCAATTACACTCTGACCTAATAATCTACACTGATGGCTCCAGGAATAATGACAGAGTTAGTTGTGCAGTCACAACGTCAACAGAAATCATCAAAACATCGACCTTCCCATCATTTTGCAGCATTCATACAGCTGAATTAGTAGGAATACTTCACGCAATAAACTCTTTATCACATAATTACGCATCTCCAGCAATTTGCACTGACTCCTTAGCATCTATCAATTCCATAAAAAATATTTTCACAAGACATCCAATTGTTAAAGCTATCCATGACTCAATTAACTCACTGACCTCTCAAGGAGTCTTTCCGACAATCATCTGGGTACTCTCCCATGTAGGTATTCAGGGAAATGAAAGAGCAGACGCCGCAGCCACATCAGCACTATCATCAACCAGTGATCCTGAATGTATCCAAATAGACAAAGATTTAAAATCTCATTTTAAACATTTAACAGGCAACTGCTGGCAAACCCATTGGGATAGGCTGCCTTCGAAACTGAAAGAAATTCAACCGAATATTGGTACATTTACACCGCCGAATATCTGCAGAAAATCAACCGTAGTACTTAGAAGACTGAGAATTGGGCATACCAGACTAACCCACGGATATGTAATGGCTTCTGAAGACCCTCTTATGTGCCAATATTGCCAATGTCAGCTGTCAGTGAAACATATCCTATTCGATTGTCCAAAATGTCTGAACAGAGTAGCCTGAATGAAGCACTAAACTCGCCAACTGATATTCTCCACACCATAAGCTACCTAAGGAGCATAAATATTTTCAATAAAACATAAATATTCATGTAATGTAAATCACTAGTATCTATTTATTAATTGTATGTATGTATTGTTCACTAATGTATAATTGTACCTGTGTCAATGATCATTGTAATCGTGACACATTAATTCAATAAAAAAAAACTTCAATGTTGTTCTGAAGCTATTTCCTTGTGGCATTTTTATGATTAATTATTTATATGGGAAATAAGCCACAATTAAAATGAAAAAAATAATTTTATTAACGTTTCGACGCCCAAATCGTGTGCCGTTGTCAAAATACAAAATATTACTAAAATAAACAAAAATGTTGTTGCTAAGCAAAAAAATTCTTCTAATAATTTATTTAATCTGACTCATTTATATTGGCAATTTAGACATATATTATACATTTCAAAGTAGAAGACTTTAAAATGATATTGCCAATATTTATGAGTTGCGTTCCTGGGACGACTTACTGAAAGATAGTTCATTCGATTACATGAAATCAACCCCAACTCAAGAATATCCGTCACAAAAAAATTATAGCATGTGATCTGTCTTTAAAAAGACAACCAAATGCAACGACAGTAAAATTCTCGCGTTAGAGACTTCATAGTAAATCACAAGGGAAAACCAGGAAAAAACCCTGTGATACTATCCCGACATCGTAAGTATTTGGTCTTACATTTAATTTACTCTCAAAAAATAATACCAAATTCTGACTTGTAACATGTTTAAATTATAAATAATATTAATAATACTAGATATATAAGTAATACTAAAATATAAAATATGTACCAGCTCGATGTTATTGACTTACTAATCTTGGTATTTTCTTTCTGTTGACTTCCTCTTTCAGTATGGGCAACCACATCCTACTGCATTCTACCGAGGAATTCGCGACACAATTGGTTTCATTTAGCAGAATTAGAGCCGCTTCTTTGATTTTTCTCTTTTTACTATCTGATTCTTTCAGGACTATACTTGAATCTCTCCACTAAACTCTATGTTCATTATCCCATGCGTGTTGACATATTTGAGATCTTTCAAATTCTCTATTTTTAATATAAGATTGATGTTCACTTATTCTAACGTCTAATGGTCTTGATGTCTCACCTAAATAAAATTGTTCGCATTCACAAGGTATTTTATAAATGCAATTCTTTGTTCTTTCTTGGTCATTGTTAGGTTTAGTTTTAGATAGAATAGATCTCAATGTGTTTGTTGTTTTGAATGTTGTTGAAATGTTGAATTTATTTCCTATTGTTTTAAGTTTCTCGGATAGTCCTTTTATATATGGTATTGATATTTTCCTCGTATTATTTCTTGTGAATGTTGTAGGATCCCGTTCTAAGTTGTTCTGTTCCATTCGATCCAATCTTGACAATTCCTTATTTATAAACGATAAAGGATAATCATTTTTTAATAAAACAGATGTTAACAATTGTTTTTCTGCTAAAAAGGAATTTTCGTTAGAACAAGTAATTTTGGCTCTATCATATAAGGATTTAATGATTCCCTTTTTAACGTTGATGTTGTGATTTGACTTGTAATTGAGGTATCTGTTGGTGTGTGTTGATTTTCTATACACTTGAGTCTCATATCCAATATCCTTCTTTGAGATCAACACATCGAGGAAAGGTAGGCTGTTATTGTATTCCTTTTCCATTGTAAATTTTATTGTCTCTTCTTGATCGTTTATAATATTCAGGAACGTATCCAACAATTCTGATTTATTAGGCCATATTGAAAACACATCATCTACATATCTCCACCATACTGTGGGTTTTAAATTTTGTTTAGAAATAATATTAGTTTCGAAATCCTCCATAAATATATTAGCTAATAATGGAGATAAAGAAGAGCCCATTGCTAGACCAAAATTTTGTTTATAGAATGCATTGTTTAGTTGAAAATAGGTATTATTGGTACATAATGTCAATAACTCCATTATAGCTGATACATTTAGTCTTGTCCTAGTTGCCAATGTATTATCATTCTCTAATTTCGTTTTGATTATGTTTAAAGTTTTATCTAATGGTACATTTGTAAATAAACTGTTTATGTCAAAACTTACTAAAATATTATTTGGATTAAATTCAATAGTTGATAATTTGTTTAAAAAATGTTTTGTATTTTTTATAAAAGTGTCATCATTATTAGCAAATGGTTTTAGAATGTTTAATAAGAATTTTGATAGTTCACTACAAGGAGAATTGATGGTACTACAAATGGGTCTAAGTGGTATGTTCGCTTTATGAATTTTCGGCATTCCATAAAAATGTGGTGTCTTACTGTAGTGAGGTGTCATTAATTTTCTTTGATAGTATGTTAGATCATTTTTAAATTTGAATAAAGTTCTATATATTTTGTTTTCCAGTGTCTTCGTTGGATCCTTCGTTAATTTGCTATAAGGTCCATTTGTAATTAGATCTGTAATTTTGTCCTCATATTGTATTTTATTCATTATTACAGTTGCATTGCCTTTATCCGCTGGTAGGATTGTTATGGAGCGTCGAAACGTTAATAAAATTATTTTTTTCATTTTAATTGTGGCTTATTTCCCATATAAATAATTAATCAAAAAACTTCAATATGCGTTTTTTATCTATAAGATAAAAAGTAATATATCTTTATTGGTACTTGATTTCCGATGTCTATTAGTCCAGATTAATAAGGATTTTCTTGGGATACTCAAAGATCCAGGTAGCTGACTATTTTTTAGTTGTTGTAGACCTACAGGAAGAAAACCTAGCTGTTTCCTGGCTAGAGTTCGCGTCCGTTTTTTAATTATTAACAATTTAGTGCAAAAATCGCGCTTTTTTCGATTTTTTGCACTCCTTGCAGCGACCATGTGATATACCACCAGGAGTCGGTTGGAATCATGATTGTAATTTTGAAAACAAAATGTTGCTGTTTTATTTTTATGAGCTATCATAAATAAATTTATCTGCAAAACTCTCCAAGGTAACATAAAAACCTTTTTACTATTTTCTTGCCGAATTTTAGTATAAAAACCGGCAATATACACCTTTTAGTATCAAAACCGGCATTCTCCATGATTTTTTTCCATTAAAATAAACTGTTAATAATTTAGGTAAAGTTTCTTTACTATTTGTTTTCATTTGCCATTGTCTAATAAATTAAACTATATTTGTTTCGATATCACCTAAAATAAAGCCATATCATTGTTTTGCGTTTTACTCAAAAGTCAAAATTATGGAGATTGCCGACTTTGTTACTAGGACCCTCATATGTGCCTCCTGATGAGAGACTAATAAGTTTCGAAACCGATAGAGGTGCTTGTGGCACTCTCTGATTGAACTAGAATAATATATGATGCGGCTGTAGTTTCGTGTTGCTATGAAATTGAAAATGGTTATTAATTTTTAAAAATATCTCTTACTGATGCTACAAGGGGCTATTTGAGGTCCATTGTAATATTCTTAGCAGTTTCGTCATGCTATCATCTATTATTATAATAATATCGTATGGCATTTTTGTCGGGGAGATCCTTTCGGACAGTTACGGCCCATTTAAATCTTTAACCCTGTTTCAAGTAACTAATGCCGATGTACAATAGCCCAGGGGAGCCGACGGTTTAACGTGCTCTCCGAGGCACAGGAAAATTGTTTGTCTTTGGCAGGACTCGAACCCACGTGCACTGGCGTATGAGTATGAGGCCAGCTATTATGCCGTTAATCCACGGCCGCTCACATCTATTATTAACTATATGCCACTTAGTCTATGTAGGTTTAACACTAAATTTTTATTGCTTGTGCATCCGTTCTATTTATATTTGTAAAATATTTGTTATCGAAATTATGTCATTCCCCACTACTTTTTGTTAGTCTCTAAGGGCTATTAAGCCAAGCTTTTATTTGGTTCTCCTCTTGTGGTTTGTTTTGTGTAGTATTTTCGATATACGCTCTCTAATTTTGTGGTGTGGTTGTAGGTTTCTGTATCTTTTGAAGAGCTATAGTAGTGGGATAACCTCTGTATTTTTTTGGGTGAAGTCCACCACCACTTTTCACATTTAGGTTCTTAATTTTCTTGCTTCTCGCAAGCTTTTTTGTTATAGGCGTCCCGATATATTGTACACATCTCGGTTCCCTTGTCTACAATAATTGAATATTTCCATACTCTTGACATCCTTTGTAATATTAGAAGTACCACAGAAAGTTAGGAATTAAGTGTAACCATAAACTCCAATTAATTATGGGAGCCAATTGTTGAAGAGTTCGTCTAGCTCAGTTACTCAGGTGTAAGTTCGTCTTATTTTAATTCAAAAAGTGAACAAGGAGTCTCAAACGGACAAATAAAACATGAAATTAACTAATCATAAACTGAAAGTAAAGATGATTCAGATTTGATTACAGCACAGGGCCCACTATGTGCTTATACGGCATACGTATTTTGATTTTAAATAAATATCATCAGAGTACATTTGTGCTCAGAGCACATCTATGTCCTGAACACATGTGCTTTGAGCATATCTGAGCACAAAGATGCATCTACCACCATCTATAAATGTAAAGTTAAAAGAGGCGGAAAACGAAAATTCGGATTATTGTCCTTTGATACCTTTTAAGATGTAAATATAAAGCAAAATAGAGTGTTGATCTTCTACGGTGACTTTCGTGTGTAACATTTCTTTTATTTCATACAGTTTTTTATATTACTTTATATAACTTTATATTTTTTAAGTAACTGCCAAAAGTGGCAGCAATGATTTGGCCCTTCCTTTTAATAATTTGAATACGCGTTTTATTTTATATTCGTTATTTTTGAGATTCTCCAATGTATCCTCTTCTTGACAAAATTTATTAAATTTCCTCGCAACCACTTTCAGAGGTCTTATATGCTCATTTTCGAAGGATTGCCGTTTCAAATCGGTGTTATTTCACCTCTTGTTAAATTCCGTCGTTTACTTTGCTATCTGATAATATGCTAGATTGAAAATGTATTTGCTTACTTTTATGTTTAAATTTAAATACCTAAAAAATGAATTCATCGTTATAAAAAAAGTACATATTATACAGGGTGTAACGAAAATACAGGTCATAAATTTAATCACATATTCTGGGACCAAAAATAGTTTGATTGAACCTAACTTACCTTAGTACAAATGTGCATATAAAAAAAAGTTACAATCCTTTGAAGTTACAAAATTAAAATCGATTTTTTCCAATATATCGAAAACTATTAAAGATTTTTTATTGAAAATGGACATATGGCATTCTTATGACAGTAGTACCTTAAGAAAACATTATAGTAAAATTTGGACACCCTATAAAAATTTTATGGGGGTTTAGTTCCTTTAAACCCCCCCCCCAAACTTTTGTGTAAGTTCCAATTAAATTATTATTGTAGTACCATTACTTAAATACAATATTTTTAAAACTTTTTTGGCTCTTAGTACTTTTTCGAAAAGTCAGTTTTTATCGAGATATATTGAATATTTGTCAAATCCACCACATATTTGTATATGGTTAAGTACGATTATGGAGACTTGGTAATAATATGAAAATTTATGTATGATTTACATTTTTAGGTATATTTTGAACCGTATTAAAAAAGAAGCCATATCTCGATAAGAGGTGCCTTCTCGAAAAAATACAAAGAGGCAAAAAAGTTTTAAAAACATTATGTTTAACTAATGGTATCGCAGTAATAGTTTAATTGGAGGGTACACAATCATTTGGGGGGTTTAAAGGAACAACACCCCCATAAAATTTTTATGTAAACATATTAAAAAAGAAGCCGCAACTCGATAAAAACTGCCTTATCGAAAAAATACTAAGAGCCAAAAAAGTTTTAGAAATATTGAATTTAACTAATGGTACAACAATAATAATTTAATTGAAACGTACAGAAAATATTGGGGGGTTTAAGGGAACAAAACCCTCATAAAATTTTTATGGGGATCACAAATTTCACTATAATTTTTCTTTAAGATGCTCCTGTCATAAGAATGCCACATATCCATTTTCAATAAAAAATCTCTAATAGTTTTCGATATATTCGAAAAAATCGATTTTCATTTTGTAACTTCAAAGGGCTATAACTTTTTTTATGTGCATATTTGTACTAAGGTAAGTTAGGTTCATTCGAACTATTTTTGGTCCCAAAATATGTGATTTAATTTATGACCTGTATTTTTGTTACACCCTGTATTATGACGTATAAAGTATTAAGCAAACCATTGTACTAAAATTACAATTTTGGCAGTGGCGTAGCTCATAGAAATAAATAATTTTTACTCAACCGCCCGGTATTCCTTCTAAGTCAGTGTTACCCAACTTGTGGCCCACGCTCCACTGGGGGGCAATTTAAGGGGGGCAATTCGAATATGGTCTCGACACGAATTTAACCCTTCCATTCCGACCATTTAAATACAATGCTAGATTTCGTTGAAGAACATTAAAGTCTCTATTTACTGCTCATACTTCAACTAATAATCGTGTGCTTAAGGCTAGTTATCAAATTTCTTTATTCGTCACTAAAACGGGAAAAACCTAAACTATATGAGATAATTTAATGAAACCGTCAATATCAGCATTTCTTAAAACAGTTCTTGAAAAAGATGACAAAGATGACAAAGATGCAAAAGATACGCCTCTCAGTAACAATACTAGTGATGTAAAATTTCCGGGAAGATTCAAACGCCGGAAAGTTTCCGGAAACTTTCCGGGAATATTGGAAATTTTCGGAAACTTTGGAAATATTGCATTTTTATTAAAATTATTTTAATAAATTATACAAATCAGCAGTTAGCTTTACTTATTTTTGTGGTATTACGACTAAAGAGAAAATCTGTTAAAAATGAAATGTCCAAAAATACTAAAAATTTATTTAACTTAAAAAAATACTCTGAATATTTGTTATTAGTCATTATAATTTAAAAATAAAAAAGTTATTTTATTAAAAAAAAATTAAAATGCAGCTATACACTGCATAGCTAATATGCTCTTCACCAGTGAGGCTTTGTCCTGTTAAAGAAGAATCAGTAAGTTTGCAGCATAGTGCACAGGCTTCACTGCAATTTTTTTTTCTAATTCAGATAAGCATCCCTTTTCCTCAGACTTACTGATTGGAAGTAATGGAATATCCTAGGTAAAAATATTTTCTGTATCCTTAAATGCATCGAAAACCTGGGATATTTTAAACATATTGCCTTCCAATAAAGTACCTAATCCATTTCACAATTGGTGTTAGAACAACTGCTACTTTTTGCAACTTTATCGAAAATATTTCATCATCCAGACAGGTCTGTTTAAAACTCCGTGAAAATTTTAAATTTTCTCCCTCTATGACCATAAGTATCGGTAAAGCACTTTTAGACGCAATAATGTTATATATACAATTAAGGATTGAACCCCATCTAGTTTTTACAAGAAGTTTTAATGATCTAAGTTTATTATAGTTTTGAATTTTTTCTTTTTATTTATTATTTTTCTTTTGAAATATTCTCATGCATTATAAATACTACAATCACAATAAAAATTCATTAGAAATAAACAAACAAAGACACATTGAATATTCGAGGAGGACTTTGATGATTTGGAAGATTGTTGGGAAATTGATGATTTGGGAAATCATGATTTACAATATTTATGTACATTCTAAATCCCAAATCATGATTTGCAAAGTTTATACATTGTAAATCATGATTCGGGAGTACTCCTCTTAACATTCAACGTGTCTTAGTTTGTTTATTTCTAGTGCATCTTTATTGTGATTTTAGTATAGTTTGGGCATTTTTAGTATAAAAATATTGAAGGTAATGATCAAAACAATGTTCCACTTGGCAATGGTATGGTTCGCCGGCCATGTGAATTAAATAGCGCTACTTCCATGTAAATTCAAATTACGTCACTGACTCCTATGTCCAAAAGGCTCTTGGAAATATTCTCAAAAGTTCTTGGAAATATTGTGGAAAGTTCTCGGAAACCTTCTTGAAAATTCTCGGAAATATTCTCGAGAATTTTCCATTGAAAGTTTACGGGAATATTCGCGGTCAGGAGAATATTTCCATTTTTTATAGGCGAATATTCTCGGAAACTTTCCAATGTTCGCGAATATTCGCTTGGAAATATTCTCGACTCACATCACTAAACAATACTGTTAGAAAAATAGATGGAGTGGGTAAAGATATTGAAAAACAACTTGTTAATAATCTGAAAACAAGAAATTTCTCAGTGCAAATGGATGAATTAATTTTGAGAGATATTGAGGCAGTATTGATAACTTATATTTTGTGTGTGCTGGTATGTTCCTAATATGATAGGCAAGAAAATTCCTGCTTAAAATTGATAAAGAATGTGAATCCAGAAATGATGCATTGTGTTATTCCTAGGGAAAATTTTGTAGCTAAAAACATCTCATCTGTTGTTCTAAATAACGCACTATATTCCGTAATAAGGTATGTTTATGCTATTAAATCTAATGCCAAATGTGAGTGTCTATTCAAGCTATTTTATGAAAAAAAAATGAAGACTACGTGAGACTTTTACTTTACACTGAAGTAAGATCGCTCTCTGAAGAAAACTGCTTGAAAATATTTATGGAACTGTTTGATTTTTTAAGCGCCACACCTGAAATAAAGTATCTGTTGAATACATCATCATGTTGCCATCTACAATTGAAGGTAGAGCATTTGTGAGTTATTTAGCAAAATTCTTTAAAAAACTAAATATATTAAGTAAGCAACCTCGAAGAACAAACAAGACTATTGTCGATGCATATCAAAGATAGTTGGTTTCATTACCCATATATTGAGTTATATCAGAAACATATTAACAATAAAAACTGCAGTTTCGTTTGCTCCAAAAAAGTAAAGTAACTAATACCGCTTTACTTTTTATTGTCAATGATCTGAATATTCTATCAGCTGAATTAAAAAAAAGATTTTCTGATTCAAAAGAAATTTATTTTCCAACATAGATGATGCAGCCAATGTTATGGATTTGTCTGATATATCAAATATGCAGTGTCAAGAAGAAGTCGAAGAATTTCGAAATAATGAGTCAGTGAAAAACTTTATTTAATAAAAAAGGAGCAATGGCATGCCTTTCTGAGGAATTAGAAGTCAAATACCCAAATTCAACCAAATGTGCAAGAAAGCTATCGCTACTCTTTCCATCTTCATATTTAGTTGAATATGGATTTAGTTCTGTAAATTAGTTACTGTTAAAACAAGAAATCGGCTGGATATAACACAACGTGGAGACTTGAGACTGAAGTTAAGGAAATTGGAACCTAATAATATAAAATCTCTGGGCAGCAAGCAGCAAGAATAAAGCACAAGGATCTCACTAAATTAAAATAAATTAATATAGAAAAAACTGGAAAATTAATATTTGGAATATGAATTTTTCATTAATTATTATGTTTTAAAAATTTATTTACTCTGTTTCTTTACAAATTTCCTGGCGATTTCTTCCTAAAGTCTATCATATTAGATTTTTAATTTTAAAAATTATGTATGTTACATAGGGGCCATAAGAATTTTAGAAAGACTAATGTGTGGCATGGCACAAAAAGGTTGGGAAACAATGTTCTAAGTGATAAAATAAAATGTATCCAACTTGCTGAAAAATATCATCAAAGAAATAAAACGCCATCTATTCCATAAATATGGAAAAAAAGAAAATATTTTACCTATCATGAAATAACAGAAAAGGTAGAATCAACCCCAATTGTAAGAGAGAAAAGTAAAAAATATTAAGTTACTTTATAATAACTTATCAATATTATGTCTTAATCAAATTGGTTATATAAATATCAAAGTAAAACCTCTGATATTAAAAAGTTTAAAGGTGTTGAAATTAAAAAGTATGATAGAGAATGAGTTTATTAACTTTTCGTCTTATGGATGTTAAAATATATTTCATTTTGTGAGGTATTTATAGCACACAGCACCTTAGGACTTTTTTCCAGTCCGTTCAATTTAAATATAAAATTTAATCAAATTCACCGCCTGATATACAATGATGGATTGATTTAAAAACCATTACTTTCTCTCTAAATTTAGGCAATAAATATTTTCATTCAAATTATTATACTTGCGGGCATTTTAAAGGTATTTTTGAGGTTTCTAACTCATGCATAAGGATTTTTTATGAATGTATTTGCTTTTTAAAATGAGTGTGTAAATATTACTGGCTAATAAATTACAATTTCGTACCATTTATGCCACTTGAATCTTATATTTAATATGATGATGAGAATCGATTCTTTTTTAATAAGTTCAGAGTTCAGATAAATAAATGAAGGTATATTTTCCTTTCTGTAATAATGAAATGAAAATAAAACATTCTGGAAACTCAGTTCTCAATAAGGCCGCACCTACATTGGATCCGTTTTTCTCCGATCCGATGTCGGATTAAAAAATAAACCCATAGTATTAAATGGGGGTGCCTACATTGGATCCGTCTATCTCCGATCCGATATCGGCCGACGTCGGGAGTAGCTTCTCCTATTCTCATCGAGAAGTGTTTGGTTTCATTTCGATTTTTTTATGAAATAAATCAACAATAAATAGCTTCCAACTCTTAATACATATTTAATTTTGTAATATGTATCTCTACAAGAAAGATATTTTATAATGGTGCCTTGAATATAAAGGTTACAAAACCTCTTTTTTTATAGGTTTTAAATTTAATACCTCAAATAGCACAGAATAGGAAACAATTATTGTTTCCTATTCTGTGCCTCTAGGTAAATAGTTTTATTAGGATGGTCAATTTCACTTGGTTATAAAATTCTAACGGGTACTACGTGTCTTTGAAATTGCCGAAAATAATCTTGGATAAAACGTTACAAAGAGAACCGAAGTTTATTACTGCTCAATTTGTGATAAAACCGGAAGTATAATTATTCTTCCTATTATGTGTTACTATATCTTTTTATATGAGAACATTTTTTAATAGGTGCCAACATAAGGCTAGTTTGTAATAAATCAATGTATTTTTTCTTTTCTCGTGAATTATTTTACATTCTTGTGACGAAAAAATAGGATCTTAAATTTATCCGGAGAGTTACGTAGATTTTTGTTTATGTTAAATTCTCCTGAAGATCTGTCTTTATTAAATTTATGCATCCATCTACGTTTTTTTCTACGTCTTTTAAAAACGTTGTTTTCCAACAACAGCCATCACATTAACACATCTTCATCTGAACTCATTCTCGGTGGTTGGTGGTCGGAAGTTAACTGAACCAATGTCGGCACCCTCGCCGGAAAATGGACCTGTATCGGATCGGATTGGATTGGAGAAAAACGGATCCAATGTAGGTGCGGCCTTAGTGAGCATGAGAGTATTTCTTAATTTTCAATATGTATACTCTCCAAGATAATGCCGGTTCATTGAGTTTATAGATAGTGTGGATATAGTATCCGATATTTTCAGACATAGCATCCACTAAAAAACAAATTAATACACGTTCTAAATGAAAACCAAACAATGCCCCAATATTATTGTATTACACGCACTTAATTTTTATTTGGTCCGCTGTCGTTCAATCACAACTTTACACCAATATAAATATATGATGATGAACAAGTTGCTGATATGAGCACATTGTGTAAATGTTAGGGTGTAGAAAGTCTAATGCTCACAATCTTATTGAAGGTTTTTATTTAAACAGTTTTCGGGCAAACGGGGCCCGAAAACTGTTTAAAAAATCCTTCAATAAGATTGCGAGCATTAGATTTTCTAGACCCCAACATTTATAAATATATGATCTCATAGGCGCCCATGCCCATGGACATGGCCACGGCCCCCTAGCTTTTCTGTTGCTTTAATTTAAACTATAATATATTGTCATCCAAAATATACAAAATGTAATGTGCAACATCTTCACGTCTGGCCGCTTACCTAAAAAATTTTTAGATGGGCGCCCATGCATGATCTGCTTGTATTGTCCTACCTAGGGATTGCGGTTTTTGACAAAACACCGGTTTTTGATTATACCGGTTTTTTTTGCTTACGGTTTAACCTGGCGGTTATAACCGGCCAAAAAAAACCGGTTTTTGGAAAAACCGGTTTTTTAATCCAATAGGTTACAAAGTTACATTTACAATACACTTTAGTTTGCGATACTCCATTCGACTCGATATCAATATGATCAAAATTAGTACTATCGAAAGAACATGTATTACTTTTAACACGTTTGTATATTTGTAGAATAGGTACATTTTAACTCATTTAATACTTCCTGTATGAGTGTATCGTTTTGAAAACGTAGCGAAATTCTTGGAGATTCGTATTCGTAATCAGTAATTCGATATTCATAGTCAGAGCATTATTTTTGGTAATCAGAAAAAGTCATTCATCCACTTTCAATGTCAAGAGTTAAGTGTGAAAAATAGATGATGTTTGCATCTAATTCAACCAGACACTTCTTAAGTAAATATTATGATTACAAATACCTTTTCAAGGAAATATTATAATAAAACTTAATAATTGTTTCTGGGTGATGTGAGATTGTACTTTCAGTTTGCTTCTGTATTTTATAAAATAAAATAAAATTTGAATTCTGGTTTTGTTTGGAATAATTACTTGAGAATAATAATTATTATTGGGATCCGAAATAATGCCTAACCTAATCCTAATCACCGTAAAAACCTAATAACCGGTTTTTACTTTAAAAAGAAAAAACCGGTTATAACCGGAACAAAAAAATAACTGGCAAAACCGGTTATTGAGAAGTAAAAAAACCGGTTTTAGGTTTAAACCGATAGGTTTTTCCCATCCCTAGTTCTACCCTTAACGGCCGCTTATGATTCTCAAAAACTTACAGAGCAAGGTTCATATAAAATTTCTCAAGGTATACCTATAAACTTAGATTTTTACATTTTGGCCAGGTTTTCGGCGAAATTCACCACTGTGCATCGGTTCTAACCAGTTGTTTCCTATTATCCAACTACTATTAAAACTAATTCAAAGAAATACCTCGAATTCCGTAAAAATTTAGTTCTTTTATCAAAATGTGATTTACACAATCAAAAGCTTTGGCATAGTCACAAAAAATAGTGGCAGTGTGAAGATTATTGTTCAGTGCTTGATAAACCTCATGTAGTACAGAAAACATGGTACCAGTGTTACATTTATTATTTAAAAAGCCGAACTGATTTTGTGATAAAATGTTGGTTTCAACTAGATAGGGATAAGTCGGGCTTTTATGCGTCTCTCAACAATTTTGGAGAGTTCCAGTACTAATGCAATAGGTATATGATTGCAGGCATTAGATTTTTCACCACCCTTGTGAAGAGGAATATTGATGGCTATCTTTAGGCACTCTGGAAATTTATCTTTCTCAAAAGAATCATTAATTAGTGAGATGAGGACTTCTAACACATTTTCTGGGAGATTTAAAAGAATTTTATGGATAGCCCATCAGTACTACAGGAAGATTTGCTTTTCTGTTTGGATAAGTTCAGATTTATCGACTGATATACAGAATGAATTCTTTCCTGAACTAGGGAGATAGGAAATGGGATCTTGTTGTGGCAGAATAGTTGATGTTATATTTTTACTCACATTAATAAAGTATTTATTTAGATTGTCAGGGTCAGGAAGGGAAAATATTTGAGCTGTGTAAGTTTTAATTCAAGGAAATTGTACTTTTCAAAAATAGAAGAAGCTTATGGTAAATACCAATTTTGATCTTTCTCTAATACTAATAGGTAGGCGATGATTGCACCAATGATATCTGCTATAATCTGGTCTCAATAAAGGGTATTTCATGCTATGGGCACGATTGCGCTATGGGCATGACTGGCCGCAGATTTAATCTTCACAGCACGATAATTATTAGGTACTTACTTAAGGTACTAGTACACTTTAGAAGCCCAAAAAAATATTTTTTTCAAGAATTCTTTTCTCAAAACCTTTATTAAAAATGAACATAAAACTTTTTACATATTAATATCTAACTCTTAAAGAGTACAAAAAATATATCTTTTTTCATTTATGCACGTACAATAATATGATAGAGGGCGCAAAAGTCGAGGCCTCAAAAAATGATGGCGGACAGTTAATCTCAGGATTGAGAATCGTACTGCATTTGAAAGAGGACGGTTTCTTACGTGACAATGTACCACAATTTTACCAAAAAATAAAAAATAGATATTTTTTAACCATGAAAAACTGAAGAAAAACGCGCGATTTTTTCACAAAAATTTTTCAAATTTCCGTAAAATCTTGTTTTTGCGGAATTTCTCACTAAAGGTGGTAAATTGTCACGTAAAAAAACCTTCCTTTTTCAAATGCCGTACGATTTTTTTGTTTCAGAGGTCCCAAGATTAACTGTCCGCCATAGGAACTACTTATATTTTATACTTTTATTTTAAAAACATATATTTTTTGTATTCTCTAAGAGTTAGATATTAATATGTAAAAAGTTTTATGTTCATTTTTAATAAAGGTTCTGAGAAAAAAATCTTGAAAAAATGCTTATTTTTTTTTCTTCTAAAGTGTGCTAGTACCTTAAAGCTTTGATCTAATTAATTAGGTGTATATATCTCAAAGAAAAGTAAGAAATGTTTTATACTTAGTACTTAGTGAATAATGTCCGTAAGTATCAGTGTGAAGTTTAGAATATCATTATATATTTAATTATAAGAAAGTAAACCACATTATCAGTTCGTTCCGACGTATTTTCAGTTTGTAAGTGGTAAAAACTAACAATAATTAAAATGTTTTATATCTCTAATAGAGTATTAAAGTACCCATCTTAGTGTTAATAAAAATTTCCTGAGTAAGTACTATTTTTTCGATAATATATTTGAAATAATACTCAAGAGCATTATTACTGACGTTTCTCATTTTGTCGAAATCTGATCGAAGCTACATGTCCCTTATCACCAAACTGGTTGATAAAGACAGGGTCGGCCTCAGTTTTTGTCAGAAATTGTGAAATTTTTATTTAACAATGGCTGAAGCTCAAATTCCTGTATCTCAACCTACCACTTCTCAAACAAAGTCTTACTCATCTATTGCCAGTCAACAAAAGAAATCATCATACCCATCAAAGAAACAAGCCGTAGTCGCACCATCAATAAATGGAATCAATTTGGAAGACTACCTTATAGCAATTGGATCCATCATCAAACCGGAAGACATCATATTCGCTTCCAGAATTACAAATAACAGAATATGTGTATATCTATCCAGTGAAGATTGCGTAAGCAAATTTTTGATCAAATGCAACGGTATAATAAAAATCAATGACGAACAACTTCCCATCCGCAGATTAATCACACCCAACGAAAGGCTATTACTCTCTCACGTGTACCCATCAATACAGATCAGTTCATAGAAGAGGAACTTACCAAATTAGGTTTAAAATTAGCTTCTCCCATAACTTGTCTAAAAATAGGAACACAACACCCCAGTCTTAAGCACGTTTTAAGTTTTAGGCGTATCGTGTACATTTCTCCTGCCGAAAATGTTGTTCCTACATCTATTGTTATCACTTATGAAAACACTCCTTATCGTATATTCCTATCACACGAAAGTCAAGCATGCTATAATTGTAATCAACATAATCATACCTCTATTAACTGTCCATATCGCACTACAATCATACATAACGACACACAATCTACTTCTCAAGAACAAATTACTTCACACACTCAATCCGAACCAAAAGAAAATCAACCAAGTCCATTACCTTCAGAAGTCCCTGACGGCTCTAAACCTTCTGAAAATGTAAAACTTCAGTTAAGGCAAATCCTCAAATACCCACATCCCTAACACAATATCCACAGAAAAGCTAGAAGATAACTTGGAAAAAACACATTCCAAAAGAATGGCTTCCGAAATAACTACTCCCCCAGGTCTATCGCAAATAGAAGATGCGTTTACTTTACCGATAAATCCTGTAACCAAAAAAATCAAGAAATCGTCTAAACAAAAACAAAGCACTAATTTCTTAGAATTAATTAAACCCTCAGAAAAAATCTTTCAAGATGAAAGTCAACTAGTAACATTAAATCAAGTCGTAGACTTTTTCGAAAATGCGCTGGGGTAAAAGGATCCTTTAAGCATATCCAAAACATATACAGAAAATACATCTCAATTTTTGAAAATGTTGTCAAACATGCACCCATATTATCAAAGTAAACGTATGAAAAGTTTAAGTACAAGAGTAAGAAGGACACTGATGTCACAGCTAAATTTATCTGAACTAGCAATACAACAAGAAACAGAAGAATACTCAGATACATCGTCAATAGAATCATCGCAAGAATAAAATGACGCATATTGACACAATCCTGCAATGGAACATCAATGGATTTTACAACAAATTCGAATTATTACAAACACTAATGTCAGAAATAAAACCATCTATCCTATGTCTACAGGAAACTAATTTCAAAAATCGGCACGCGAACAACTTCAAAAATTATTAATGTTTTTGTAGAAATAGACATATAACCCACTTAAAGCTAGTGGAGGTGTAGCAGTATATGTACATGAAAATTACAAAGCTAAAGAAATACAGATAAACACGAGGAATTTTGAAGTAGTTGTAGTATAAATACTTATTCCCCAAAAAGTTTACGTGTCTTGTGTTTATATACCGCCCGATAAAAATATAGATGATGATTTGACTCTTGTATTGAACGAAATTCCTACTCCACGTTTAATATTAGGGGACTTTAATAGTCATAATCAAATATAGGGATCAACAAGTACTAACGTTAGAGGTAAGGTGATAGAAAAGTTAGTCGAACTCGAAAACTTAAACATATTGAATGACGGTAGAGCAACTAGAATGGACATCCATACAGGAAACACTTCAGTCCCTTACTCTATGCGAGCCAATCTTATCTTCAACATTTATCTGGGATGTAATCCCTCACTTATTTGGTAGTGATCATTTCCCTTTAAAAATATCTTTTTCATCACCCTATAAAAAAACTGAGAGTTTAATTAGTATTCCAAAATGGAACACCAAAAATGCAAACTGGAATAGCTTTCAAACTTCAATAGAACACAAAATAAAATTTATAGGAAAAAAGGAAATTACAGACATAAATGAAACAGTACATTCTTTCTGTTCTACGTTAATTGACGTAGCCAAAGAACACATCGGAGTAATAAATACAAACAATAAACATATCCCACTTCCATGGTGGAATGAAAAATGTCAACAAGCTGTAAAAGCGTACAAATCTGCCTTCAATAGGTTTAAAAGAAATAAGCCAAACAACAATCTGACAAATTAAAAAAAACTTAGAGCAGAAGCTAGATATATTATGAAAAATAGTAGAAAAGAATCGTGGAAAAAGTTTGTTAGTTCAATAAATAGTTCAACACCACAATCTTTTGTCTGTCAATGCGTCAGAAAAGTATCAGGAAGGAAATATACTCCCAGAATTCCATTTCTAACACAAAATGGAAAAATAATGACAAATACAGCAGAAATTACGGAAATATTAGCAAACCAATATGAAAATAATTCAGATGAAAAAAACTATAGTGATGCCTTCCTGGAAATAAAATACACCAAAGAAAAAGAATTGATGGATTATGATTATTATACACACAACTCAATAAGTAACCTCTTTACAAAAACAGAGTTAGACGACGTACTTAAAGAATTTAAGAAGTCGATACCAGGCCCTGACAACATACCCATTACTTTTCTTCAGAATTTGCCTGAGAGTGCCAAAGAGTTTTTACTACAAATATATAATCACATATGGTCTAAAAACGTATTTCCTTCAAGTTGGCGTGAAGCCATATTTATTCCATTACTAAAACCTGACAATGACAGAACTATACCAGAATCGTATAGACCAATATCATTAACAAATGGTATGTGCAAAGTATTAGAAAAAATGGTAAACAGAAGATTACTTTGGTACCTAGAACATCGCAATAAACTTATTCGTGAACAGAGTGGTTTCCGTCAAAATAGGTATACAGCTGACAACTTGATTGATCTAGAGTCAGAAATTCATGAAGCTTTTGCAAAACCAACAGGAATGTATTGCAGTATTTATAGATATAACAAAAGCATACGATACTATCTGGCGACTTAACATTATAGAAAAACTCCACAAGTGGAACCTAAAAGGAAATATTTTACACTTTATTAGTAATTTCTTTAAAATTATAAACTTTCAAGTCAGAGTTGATAATAACTTATCTTCAAAGAAAATACAAACAAACGGCATTCCACAAGCCTCTACAATAAGCACGACCCTTTTTATAATTGCTATAAATGATATTCTAGATCTAGATCATTGCTCTCCACTAGTGAAAGGAAAACTTTATGCTGATGATCTGGTTATATTTGCTAAAGGAAAAAACATCACACCTACCCAAAAACATATTCAAACTTCTCTAGATAGCTTAGGTCGCTGGTCAGAATCTATAGGATTGAAATTTTCTACAGCTAAAACAAAATGTGTGCTTTTTTCGAAGAAACATCTGCAAATAAACCCATCATTATACCTCCAAGGGCAATTGTTAGAATTTAAAAATAGCATTCGCTTCCTAGGTATGACTTTTGATAAAAAACTAACCTGGGGAGACCACATTGTAAACTTGAAAAAAAACATGTCAAAACCGTATAAATTTATTAAGAACCATCGCCGCTAATAATTAGGGAGCTGACTTCTCTAGCCTCATGTATTTATACAAATGTCTAATCAGGTCTAAAATTGATTATGGTTCTATTGTTTATTCTTCTGCTAATAAATCTTTATTACAGCAACTAGATACAATACAAAGCAGTGCATTACGAATTGCCACGGGAGCTTTCCGAACATCGCCCGTCGAAAGTCTTCAATGTCTAACGGGAGAACCACCTTTAGAATATAGAAGAATGTACTTAAGCTTATCGTATGCGTCAGCTGCTCTTGCAAATGACAATAATCCAGTCAACTATAACATCAAAACCAGCCGTTTCCCTAATACATACTTGAATAAGAGGCAAGATCAACCGTTTTACGAAAGAATTAGACAATATACAAATAACCTTGAGATATAACTACCAGATTTCTTTGCATCAACTACTAAAACACCTTCTCCCTGGTCAATTTCCTCATTTCAAATCAATACTGACCTAACTGACTACAACAAAACAGAAATAAACCATAATCGCATTAAACAAGCTTTTCTTGAGATAATGAACCAACATCACGATTATCTTCCTATATATACCGACGCCTCAAAAAGCGATCAACATCTCGGAGCATCAGTAATATCTCCTAATTCTGTTCAAACTTTTCAATTATCTTCGTTTAACAGCATCCTTACAGCCGAACTGTATGCCATTTGGGAAGCAGTAATATTTGCAAAATCGACCCATCACTCCAAGGTAATAATAATTACAGACTCTCTAAGTTCCATCCACACCATCCAACAGTTATACTCTAAACATCCAATCGCCAGCTTAATAAAATTAGAACTATTCTTTCTTCGCCAATTAGAAATCAAGTTATTATGGGTTCCATCACACGTGGGCATATGCGGAAATGAAAAAGCAGATTTCTATGCTAAAGAAGCAACAACCAGCACCGAAGCAACAATAGTGCACGAAGTGGTAGCAAGTGATATGAAAGCGGTAATTAAAAATAAAATAACGTGTATGTGGTAAAACAAGTGAAATATGACTGCAGCGAAACTTAAAACAATAAAACAGTGTGTGAAACCGTGGAAACAACTAAATATAAGTCGTGTGAACCAAGTAAAAATTGACAGGTTACGTCTGGGTCATACAAGATTAACTCATTCTTACCTTCTTGATAGAGTCAATCCTCCTAAGTGTGAGTTCTGTAATAAAGACCTAACTGTGTATCACATATTAACGGAGTGTAACAAACACAACAACATAAGAACTAACCATAACCTTGCGACTAACCTCTCTATTTTAAAATAAGACTGTATTCCGATAAATGTTATAAACTTTTTGAAGAATGTAGGTCTATTTCATCTGTTAAAAGTTCAAATATTTGTAAAATAATGTAATATAACTTATGTCGGTAATAACTCTTAGTAGTTAATGCGAATAAATAAATAAAAAAAATTTAATTATAAAAAAAATATATTAATTTTAGTGAAAAATCAAGTCGGACTATAATTTATAAAACTTATAAAACTGTTTTATGCCAATAGACAATACAATCTATACATACTTATATTACATAAAATTATTCATAAAATATGATTGTGTAACTTCATTTACTATCTATAATCTACAGTTTTAGTAGCTAAAAAACCTATAAACAAAATATATTTATTTTGTTTTATTTACTTTGAACTGTATATTTATAGATATTCTAAATATATTTACTTTGTCTCACAATAAAACACTGAAAAACGTTTGTTTTTCTATACTTCCACAAAATTTCTACATACGCACTTCACCTTCTAGATCATAATCATTCTTTCAATGAAGAGTTTCAAATTCTACATATTCAAAATAAAGGCCGTAAGCTATCACTTTTAGAATCAATGGAAATTAATAAATTGAAAAATACAGATATAATTCTGAATGACCAACTCGAGACAAACAGCTCCCCACTCTTCAACCTCTTCAGTTAAAGACTTAAAAAGGCAAACACATTGTAAAATATATCACTTGAGAAAGGCACTTTGCCGAAACAGCTGTAGTAATAACATAGTTGTAATAAATTTTGTGGAAGTATAGAAAAACAAACGCTTTTCAGTGTTTTATTGTGAGATAAAATGAACTTCCATCAAGTAACGGTCGAATCCATCAAATATTTACTTTGGTTTTAACCTGTGTTTTACTGAGTCTGTCGTTCTAAAAAACTACCTGTTACAAACTATTAACTCAAATGTACCAATCAGAACCAATGAACAACTTGATAAAAAAGCAGAGAAATTAATTACAAACACACAAGAAGCATGATGGAATACTGCAAAATAAATTAATTATAAGAAGAAGATATGGTCAAAACTACCCCAAAGAAATTTGGGAATTGGTATTGTGGAAGAATGTAACAATCGCACTTAACAGTTAAAATGACAATAATTAAGAAGACAAAATTAAAAATAACTCAATACCTAAACGATCTGATGGATGATAATAAATATTTGCTATAGAAAAGTAAAAAAATAATGATATATGGAAAAAGGTAACTGGTAAGATGAAGGGTTGAATAATTTATTACAGGAGTTTAAAACTCTAATATTAGTATATACCAATTAATAACTGTAAAAATCTTCTGATACAAGTTTTGAAAATATTTATCCATGTTTGTTTATTCTAATGCCAATTCTAGTTTTACCTTTTTTTTAATTATTTAACAAGTTATATATAATTTTTTTCAAGTCCAAACAGGAGCCTCTTTGAAACAACTTTAAAAAAAACGGAAAGACTTTTATTGGGATGACTTTTTTGGTAATTTGGACATTTTCATCAATGTTCACGTTCAAATAATAACCCCTTATGATTAAACTGATACATACTTAGTTAGAAAAATAATTTTTTTCGTCTAAACCTTTAATTTGAAAAAGGTCTAAATTTGAAACCTAAAATAACCTAATGCATGTGTATTTAAAGTTTATTTGGCCTGACTAAATATATTCATATTATATCATTTATAAACTTCCAATTTTTTACATCATAATGTACTATTGCCCAAAATACTATTTGGAAAAAACGATTTGCTGGAAAAATAAATGAATCCCCAAATTACGATCAATACTTGATTTTACAATACGTATAGACTTTTTTCTTTTCAAGCTCTAATTATTGCCCGCATTTTTCACGGATCGCCTAATTAGAGTTGGAGTATTTTCTTTATTCCTTTTCCACTGCAGTCCGGAGTTTTCTTTTGAGAGGTAGAATATAATTTTTCCGAGGTAGTGGGTTCCAGTATAACCTACGAAATGTTGTTATAGTCTGTGAAGAGTTAATTATCTGAGAGCCACAAGGAAATAATGTGTAATTAATAATAAAACAAATCTGACAACTTCATATTATTTGGGTTATTGCTTTAGGAAATTACATGGTTTACTCATGTTCTATAGAGGGTTGGAATTGCACCACATATCCATATGTAGATATAGATATATACATAGATATAATATGTATATACAATCACCGGCACGAAACACGGTCACCCCACAAAATGGGTCATTTTTGATGGCTAGTATTTCCTAAACCTGTTGTCCGATTTAAGTGATTTTTTAAACATGTTATAGCCTGATTCTTTAGCAATGCCACTGTAGTAATATTTTTGCTAAACAGGCAAATTTTCATTGTATACCGGGTGTATCAATCAAACTGTGTTTTTTCTCAAAGTTCGGAACACCCTGTGGAATATTCTAGCATTTATAAAATTCTGAAATTAAAACCCATCTATAGCCTTAGATTTTCTTAATATTCTATTTTTTGATTCAATCGCTTATGTGGGATGATAAAAACGTTAGGTACTTTAACAACTAGCGATGTTTTTCATCAATACAGGGTGTTTCTAAATAAGTGCGACAAATTTTAAGAAGCAATTCTACATGAAAAAAATGGCCGTGTGCTTTGTAAACATATGTCCTCAAATGCTTCGTTTCCGAGATACGGGTTGTTGAAGTTTTTCTTACAAACTGACGATTTATTTATTACTCTAAAACCGGTTGTGATATGCAAATGAAATTTGGTGGGTTTTAAGAGGTAGTTATTGCGCATTTTTTGACGTACAATGAAAACTTTTATATTTACCATTGGCGTGCATACGGGTAACATGACTGGGTAATATGACCAGTATGCACGACAATGGTGAATATAAAATTTTTATTTATGCATCAAAAAGTGCTCAATAACTACCTCTTAAAACCTACCAAATTTCATTTGTATACATCAACCGGTTTTAGAGCAATAAATAAATCGTCAATTTGTAGGAAAAAATCCAACATCCCGTATCTCTGAAACGAATCATTTGCGTACATATGTTTCTAAAGCAAACGGTCATTATTTTTTCATGCAGAATTACAACTTAAAGTTTGTCGCACTTATTTAGAAACACCCTGGATTGATGAAGTACAGGGGTTATTTATTAAAGTACCTAACTTTTTTATCATTCCACATAAGCGAATGAATCAAAAAGCTGAATGTTAAGAAAACCTGAGGGTATAGTTAAGTTTTAATTTTAGAATTTTATAAATGCTAGAATATTCCACAGGGTGTTCCGAACTTTTAGAAAAAACACAGTTTGACTGGTACACCCGATATACAATGAAAATTTACCTGTCTAGCAACAATATTATCACAGCGATAATGTTAATGAACAAGACTATAACATATTAAAGAAATCACTTAAATCAGACAACAGGTTTAGGAAATACTAGCCACCAAAAATGACCAATTTTGTGGGGCCCGTTTTTCGAGCCGGTGAGTGTATATAGTAAACTATTAAATATTGGGGAAACCTGCAAGTAAGACTCGAATGAGTATCAATTGTTTCGCCAAAGATAATTAATTTGGCTACTTCAAGGCTGAAAGAGAAGAAATCATAGTTAGCTACCATATTTTGTATTAGCTTTTAAAACACTTGAGATCTTGCCGCAACTTAGAATTGTAGACTTAGCATGTTAAAGGATGTTTTAAAATGAAAGTTATTTATCGGGAACTGATAAAATAAGGTTTGAACTTGAATTTAGATACTTCGTAAATTCAAAAATTAATATTTTTTACTTGTGCTTTTGAGCCCTGAAAATCGTCGTTTTTTGTTTTTTTTTTCAGTTTTAAATTCGATCAACTTTAGAGAAAATTACCAAAGATCTTTTTTGTTCCCAACGATACAAAGAACCTAAAATAGTAGGTATCGGCCCGGGCCGTAAAAATTAATTTTTATAATTAGTTTTATATTTTTTCATAATAAATAAATGTAGCAGTAATAATGACTTCGTAAGTAATAACTCCGAAATTACTGCATTTAGGTATATATGAAAAATAATCAGTACATATTTCTTATGGACTTCAAAACGAACAAAATATACAGGGTGTTCAATTTGAAATAAGAAAGTTCATTAGATTTCAAGAAAAACGGGAGATCTGACAACAATATAAATACCACTGTAATATCGGCCGCATTAGAAGACTTTTACGCACCACAATCTATAAAAATCCGTTTCTGAGATAGTTGAGGCGTTCCATACATAAAATCCATGTACTCTGTATATAATATAATATTATATATATTAAATAAAATAAAATAAAATAAATCGAATCGAATCGAATGCAATGGAATGGGATCGAATTGAAGCGAATTGAATATAATAGAATATATTATAAGGAGTATGCACTTCTGTCGGCACTCCAAGTGCCACGCTCTCTTTTTTTTATTTAGAAAATCTTTGTTCATTTGATGGTATAATTTTACTGTTGTATCTATTCAGTTTTTTATTGTTAGGTATGGCTTATTCTGGCTTAAAAATCTTTGAGAATGGTATCAAGAGACTAGCGCTAATCTATTTCAAGCTGCAGTAAACAAATAATTGTTCGATAAAGTTCGATAATTAATCGGACAAGGTACTGAAAGAAGAAGAATATTTATTTCGTCGATTCTATAGTTATCTGTTAAATTTGTTTCCTTAGGCCTATTTCACACTTTACGGCTTTGGTCGTCACGACAAACCGTTTGTCGTGCTCATCGGACTTTCACACTTTACGACAGTATTCATCTTATTGTCGTAGAGAGCACAGGGTGTAGGATGAATCGGGAAAAAATTTATTAGTTATACATAATATATTATTTATACGTAGAAAAACTTCTTTGAACATCTGCAGATGTGATTGGTGCGTATTTAAATTTAGACAAATGTGCCGGTACTATTTTACAATATATTAAATTTGGGCTTTCTGCAGACAAATATTAGTTTATTACATGGCAGGTATAACGATGGGTTTTCCCGCTTATCTCCTAAGCCTAAGGGATTAAAATTCTTATGATTTATTGAATTATTAGTTTTATTATAGCTCTGTATACTTCATACAATTTCTCCGCTTTGCTCTTTGCTCTTTGCTCTTTGCTCTTTGCTCGTCCACTCTGAACGTACAGACAGAAATGTCACTATAGTTTATCATAAGAAGTAAAATAAACAAAGATATGCAACATATCTTTAAAATAAGCATTTCTTACTAAAAATCCTAATTAAAATCTTTTGTAATTAAATAACATAAAAAATAATAATTGTTCTGAAGCTATTTTCTTGTGGTCTCCTATGCAATTTAATATTTTAGTTGTGAATAAGCCACAATTTTATTTTATGTTTAAGTTTATTTGGCGTTTCGATTTCCACTTCGGATATCGTTATCAAAATACTTCTTCTTCTTCTTCTTGTCTTTATCTTTATGGGTATTACATTACATGATATAATTATTTCAAAATATTTTATTAGATTTGTACTTTATGTTCTGTTTTAAATAAAATGTAGCAATAAAAATGTTATATAAGCAGTGATTCATTAAAAATAATACAACTAAAAATGTTGCGTTTATATAACGTTGAAAATTAATGGGCTAAAAAATTCAGCTTTGTAATCTACGAGTATAATTTAAATATAAAATAAAGTACAGTAAAACCTGCCATATCCGGATCAATGTGGCGAGAGACCGATCCGGATATGAAAAAATCCGGATATCAAGACCACTTCTTTTATAGTCTCTGAAACGTTTTCTTCTTCATACATTCCAGTAATCAACGCCGTCAATAACTTTCGTCGATAGACACGTTTTATAGATTCTATAATACATTATTTCGCCATCTTTTAGTTCTTCTTTTAGTGCGTTGTCCAACAGCAGGGCTTTCTCGGTAGATTTCGGTAGATCCGGACGGCGCAGAACCGTCCGGATATGGGGAGGTCCGGATATGACAGGTCCAGATATGGCAGGTTGTACTGTAAGTACAAATTACCAAACTTAGTTTTCTCCTGGTCCTCTAAGTTTTCAAAATCAGGGTTAACCTCCACTAAAACTTCACGCCATGCATTCCTTGTCGCATTTCTGTCTTTATACACATCCAAAGTTTGGTCCCACAACGCTGGACTACTTTGTACCAGTGCAATTAAAAATTCCCCATCTATATTTTCTGCCATTATGTACCGGGTGTCCCAATAAGAATGGCTCTCGGCCATATCTCAGGAACCGTTTATAGTAGAGCTTTGAAATAAAAAATTTTATAACAAAAGTTGCCCCAGGAAAAGCCTGGAAATTATTTTTATAATTGTGGGTCCACCGCTAGAGGGCGTAATTGAATATCAAAAATAAAAAAATCTAAATTTTACAAAATTTTCCTAATGAAGGGGCACTGGAAATCCGATTATTGTATTCTTCATCAAATTCTGCGCATATTTGATTTAACAAGTTTAACTCTACCTTTGCAAATAAGAGGTGGGGGTGAGTGGGAACCTTATTATGAAAAAATGGCTGTAAGTCCGGTTCTGCTAAATCAAATTTTGAAAACTGGGTCTTGTTGAAGACAGATCTTTTTCTTCAATGTAAGCGTGATAATTTTGAACCATCCTAATAAGTAATAAGCCAGCTGGGAGGCGTTATTTTAATGTTTTTCAGAAATCTAGTTTTCTTTGGAAAATATTAAATACAAGTATGCATTTTTAATCATACTTTATAAAATTAGATTAAATTATCAATAGAATAGCGAAAACCGCATGTCGATACCTTTTTTCTATCTCAAGATATCTCGAGAAACGTGTAAATTTTATACATAACTGTTACTATCGCCGATAAACTAAGTTAATGAAAAGTAGTGTGCTGTGGAAAAAAACAAAATAACATCAGATGTCAACGTATAAAAATATAATTAATTAAAACAACAATATAAAGAGAAACAATACTATTAAAATTAAATATAACACAGAACAAAAAGAACTACTTAGTGACGACCTAAATATTCAAATTGTTGCCCATCATACACTACTCTAGGATACATTATCCAGAGAATACTAAACGCCATTCAAAGCATATCGAGAGCAGAAATTGAGACTGCTGTTCAATCTACTCTTGAAAGAGTAAATGTTTGCAACGAAAATGATGGGCAAAAATTTGAACGTTTACGTGAACATCACTAAATAGTTGTTTTTATTTCTTTGTAATAGGGCTTTTCAACGCTTCTCATTTGTTTCGAGCCTCTGTCATATGCCGCATAATCCGTATATAATATTAATATACGAGATATGAACGAGGCTCAAAACAAATGAGAAGCGTTGAAAATACCTAATATACGTTGACATCTGGAAAATGTTTCTTTGTTGTTTCCATAGCACACTACTTTTAATGAATTTCGTTCACCGGTGACAGTAACAGTTATGTTTTTAAATTTACACGTTTTGTAAGATATCTCGAGATAGAAAAAAGATATTAACATGCGGTTTTCGCTATTCTGTTGCTAATTTTGTCTTATTTTGTAATACGGTATTAAAAATGCATGTTTGTATTTAATATTTTCCAAGGAACACTAGATTTTAAAAAAAAAATTAAATAACGCCTTCTAGCTGGCATAGTACTCAGCAAGTTGGTTCGAAATCATAACTTTTACATTGACGAAAAAGATCTGTCTTCAACAAGATCAAGTTTGCAAAATTTGATTAAGCAGAACCGGACTCACAGCCAGTTTTTCATAACAAGGTTCCCACTCACCCCCACCTCTTATTTCCAAAGGTAGACCTAAACTTGTCAAATCAAATATGCGTAGAATTTTATGAAGAATACGACGATCGGATTTTCAGTGCCCCTTCATTAGGAAAATTTTGTAAAATTTAAATTTTTTAATTTTTGATATTCAATTACGCCCTCTAGCGGTGGTCCCACAATTATGAAAATAATTTCTAGGCTTTTCCGGAGGCAACTTTTGTTATAAAATTTTTTATTTCAAAGCTCTACTATAAACGGTTCCTGAGATATGGCCGAGAGCCATTCTTATTGGGACACCCGGTACGTGCCACTGGATTTACTGGTACTACACGACTAACTGTCATTAAGTATGGAAGCACTAATTTATGCCCGTGGTTTACTGATAGCACGGCACGACACGACCGTCGTCCATTGCAGTGACATTGGACGACAGGCGAGGAGCAACGGCACGACAGTCGACAGTTAGTCGTGGTCGTCCTGTGTGAAAGACTCCGTACATTGCTGTATTGGACCAATGGAATGTAGACTAACTGTCGTTACGACAGGTTGTCGTTACGACCGTAGTCGTAAAGTATGAAATAGGCCTTACTAACACTACTTTGGTTTTATTTTCAATTTGTATGTTGGTTTGCCATTACTTTTGCCTTGCCATTCTCGCGTTTGTAAGTTATATCAGGCAACTCTATGTTTCCAGTTTTCTTGTCTTTTTTTATTTGAATCTGATTATGAATACAAAAGCGTTAAAGATCCAATTTAACAACTACTGCAACCATAAGAAATATTTTTCTTTAATCAGCAAATATCAACAATATTCCCAATATTGCTGTATCGGCACTTTCCTTGTTGATAAAGATACACAACAACAAAAAATTCGTTTAAAGTTTCGCGTATTTCCTGAAAGTATTAATAATACTCTATTTATATAACCGGTCTCAGGGTCAGTTTCTTGTGAAAAGTTTGGCAATATAACTTCTTGTTCACAAAGTTAGGAATTCGCGAAACAAAGATAATAAAAACGTTCTTTACTTTGATGGCACGTGGTACACGGGGTATCCACTGCCGGTGAGTAAATGAAGCAAATTTAACTTGACAAACAGTTGACAAAATAAAAAAAAAATATCTAAAACAAAAATTTTTAGATAATTACAAAGAATAGATAAAATGAAGGGTATAGAATCAAAATTGGCTTTTTCCATCCATGGCTGAAATTGAGTTGTTTATATTTTCTGAATCTGTTTGTTGAATCCTACACGAATCCGGACCTAGTTTGACTCAAAATTAGCTTTATCTAATATAAATTCAATGTTAAAAGTAGACTTTTGAATCAAACCGGTTTTTCTCCTATGACAGTTCTGCGTGAAACCCGTCTTTCTCCAACCGACCAATAGGAGGCATGCAAAGTGAGTGCAGCGGAACCACACGGATTTAATTACTATATTTGTCTAATGCAACGTCAGTGTTTGTTTACTAGTTTTATTAGCTATTGACTTTTAGTACTAACTATTTGCATACTTTTTCTTTTAAAATAAGTAGGATGACTGTCATATTATTCTTCTATTCAGAAGAATAGAAGATTTACATTTCCAGATCGTCTCGACCCTCTTATTCATCGAGAATCTGGATGTAATCCGAATCTAGATTCGTCATGAAATAAAACTATAGCCCAATCACTTGCATCCCACACTAAAAAAAAATATTGTACATAGTACAATGAACGCCAATAATTGACTTTTTTTACATTGATTCAATGAAAATTTCGTTAATACTATAAACACGTAGTCATTAAGTAATGACCATAGTCATTATTACAAAGTAATTCTATTCATTAAAAAATAATGAATATAATCATTAATCCAGTGAATCGTTTTATCTATCCAATGACTTTTTTCATAATACTAATAATTTGTTCATTGTATATATGAAACTATACATCAGGATTATGCGGTTAAATTAATGAATATAAAACGTTGCACTAATGTACAGTGTTCTTTAAATTACGAACTCGTTTATTGAATCAATGTTTTCGTAACATTAAATCAATGTTTTCGACTTTGATTAATAACTCGATACATTGTTTTGATGTAACGCAAACGTATAAATTGATTAATAACTTGATACATTGTTTTGATGTAACGCAAAATTATAAATGTAATACACCTGAATCAATGATCAATACATTGTAGCAATAATCTTGTACATGTTGTTCTGAAGCTATTTCTTTGTGGCCTTTTTATAATCAACTATTTTCGTTAGAACAAGTAAATTTGGCGCAATCATATAATTTTTATTATATGAAAATTCATTTTTAGAAGAAAAACAATTGTTAACATCTGTTTTATTAAAAAATGATTATCCTTTATCGTTTATAAATAAGGAATTGTCAGGATTGGATCGAATGGAACAGAACAACTTAGAACGGGATCCTACAACATTCACAAGAAATAATACGAGAAAAATATCAATACCATATATAAAAGGACTATCCGAGAAACTTAAAACAATAGGAAATAAATTCAACATTTCAACAATATTCAGAACAACAAACACATTGAGATTATTCTATCTAAAACTAAACCTAACAATGAACAAGAAAGAACAAAGAATTGCATTTATAAAATAGCTTAGCTAAGGAAGCAGCAATAAATGGAGAAGAAATATATAACAACTATATTCCGTATACAGATATAATCAGTGTTATCAAAAAGAATGTTTTAACTCAATGGCAACATCACTACAGTTTGTCTACAACCGGTATAAACTATAAAAAATGTAGACCTATATTACCCGTTAAGAGATGGTTCTATAATCAGTCCAATGGGCACTTCATTAAGACCTTAATAGAATAAGAGCCAACCATGCTCTTACACCTTCCTACCTAGATAGAATGGGTTTAATAGAATCGCCAAATTGCATATGTGGAAAGCTTGGCAGTCTAGATCACATCATCTTAGAATGTAACCAGAAAGAGAATAGTACATCACAGTTATATGTAGATCTATGTAAAAATAAATGTTTACTTCCAATAAATCTAAATTTAATAATATTTCATAAAAATATAGAAATTTTAAAATCTTTATATGAACACACCAAGAGATGTAAATTTAAATTATAACTTGTCTTAAAATATTAGGCTTTAGTATTATCCCGACAACCTTTGTTTTTACCTAATGTTTTCTTACCCCCCTAACCGTGGCCTAATTCTGATACGTCTACTATAAAAATGTCCTGACGGGCCCCTGGGCGAGAAGTTATGTTACCCAGTTTTCTTCCATGTTTCCCTAAAATTTTCCTGCTTTAGTTTTAGTATAAACATATTTATAGACATAAAAAAAATAAAAAAAAAATAATAAACAAAAAATATATACAGGGTGGTTCATCTTATTCCCCTCGGTCTCTGTACGGAAAACCACTTGATATTTTAAAAACATTTCTTCACAGAAATATACAGGGCCTTTAATACTACAATCTAAAAATAATGCGAATTATACAGGGTGCTCCAAAAAAGATTGGTATATCAAAGTTATATTTTTTCTTATGGAATGCCCTATATCTGATGACATTACTGAATTGACCTTAAAAAATAAGCTATACTTTCATAAGGTTTCCCTATACCTAAATACAGGGTGTTTTGATTTAGTTCGATTTTTATGAAAATCTAAGGTTTTAGAAAAAAATAAATATCTACGAATCTAAGAATCAGTAACAAATTCTTTCTTGGATCTTAATAAAAGACTATTTAGCATACTTAAACAGATGATTACTGCAACAAAATTTCTTACAGGGTGGTCAAAATATGAGATTGTTCTATTAACAAATTCAAGCTGTAATAACTTACTTATTTTAAATAGAACACCCTGTATCTTACTAGTCTATCGCGTAGAAAATTTACTTAGCTTTCAATTTATATTAGGGTTTCCTATACCTATCTTTCACAGGGTGGTCAAAATATTAGATTGTTCTATTAACAAATTCAAACTGTAATAACTTACTTATTTCAAATGAAACACCCTGTATCTTACCAATCTATCGCGTAGAAAATTTACTTTGCTTTCAATTCTTATTAGGGTTTCCTATACCTATCTCCCTTCATTTTTTAAATATTTAAAGATTTCCTAATTTGTAAGCTTTAAAAATTAGAATTAAGTACCTATGCCGTGGTTATGTACAACACATCACCAACACCGGAAATATACTTAAATATCTTAGTCAAGATACTTTCGTTGATAAAATTCATATTTTTATCATTTAATCATACAGAGTGTTCTTATTTTAAATGACATACTCGATATTCTATTCTTTATAATGGAAGATATTTAAAATCTCTTCAATTCCATGTAAACATTCTCAATACACATGTTATTCTGTAAATGTAAATTCCCATGTTATTCGGTAAATACCCATTTTTACATATTTTTGTACAATAGGCTCGTTTTCGTCATAGTAGCCATTGCATTTAATTGTTTGTAAGTACGATTCAAAGATTCAAACAAAAAGTGGTGTTCTTAAATTTACTTAATAACCGTTGGTTTAAGACTTGGAAAATACTTATACAGAATGAAATATAATTTAAATATCTTCCAGAATACGGCATCTAATATAGGATATGCAGTTTAATATAAACATATTATTCAATGTCACATGTAGGCCAAAATCAACTAAAATAATACAACACTCTGTGTGATTACATGATAACAATAAAATTTTTATTAATGACAATATCATGTCTAAGTATATTGCCGGTGTTGGTGATGTGTTGTGCATATGTAACCACGACAAATATTTACTCAAATCTAATTTTTAAAGCTTGCAAATTAGGAAATCTTTAAATATTTAACAAATGAAGAAAGATATGTATAGGAAACCCTAACAAGAATTGAAAGCTAAATAAATTTTCTAAGCGATAGGCTAGTAAGCTACAGGGTGTTCTATTTAAATTAAGTAAGTTATTACAGCTTGAATTTGTTAATAGAACAATCTCATATTTTGACCACCCTGTAAGAAACTTTGTTGCAATAATCATCTGCTTAAGTATGCTAAATAGTCAATTATTAAGATCCAAGAAAGAATTTGTTACTGCTTCTTAGATTCGTAGATATTTATTTTTTTTTAAAACCTTACATTTTTATAAAAATCGAAATAAATCAAAACACCCTGTATTTAGGTATAGGGAACCCTTATGAAAGTATACTTATTTTTTAAGGTCAATTCAATAATGTCATCATATATAGGGCATTCTATAAGAAAAAATATAACTTTGATATACCACTCTTTTTTGGAGCACCCTGTATAATTTACATTATTTTTAGATTGTAGTATTAATGGCCCTGTATATTACTGCGAAGAATTTTTTTTTAATATCAAGTGGTTTTCCGTACAGACACCGAGGCGAATAAGATGAACCACCCTGTATATATAATAAATAAATAAAAATGTATATATGTGTATGTGTTTGTATATTATATGATATATGAAAATGTGTAATATATTGTAATTTAACTTGTGAAATTGCGTTAATACCAAACTAGACTGGCTAATTGGCTATTCAAACGCCATAAAAAAAAATACCCTGTGAATGCGAACAATTTTATTTAGGTGAAACATCAAGACCATTAAACGTTAGAATAAGTGAACATCAGTCTTATATTAAAAATAGAGAATTCGATAGATCTCAGATATGTCAACACGCATGGGATAATGAACATAGAGTTCAATGGAGAGATTCAAGTATAGTCCTGAAAGAATCAGATAGTAAAAAGAGAAAAAACAAAGAAGCGGCTCTAATTATGCTAAATGAAACCAATTGTGTCGCAAATTCCTCGGTAGACTGCAGTACGATGTGGTTACCCATACTGAAAGAGGAAGTCAATAGAAAGAAAATACCACGATTAGTAAGTCAATAACATATCGAGTTAGTACAAATGTTATATTTTAGTATTAATTATTGTATATCTATGTATTATTAATATTATTTATAATTTAAACATATTAAAGTCAGAATTTGGTATTAGTTTTTTGAAAGTAAATTAAACGTAAGACCAAATACTTACGATGTCGGGATAGTATCACGAGGTTTTTTCCTGGTTTTTCCTCGTGATTTACTATGGAATCTCTAACGCGAGAATTTTATTTCATCGATGCATTTGGTTGTCTTTTTAAAGACAGATCACATGCTATGATATTTTTTTGTGACGGATATTCTTGAGTTGGGATTGATTTCATGTAATCGAATGAACTATCTTTTAGTAAAGTCGTCCCAGGAACGCAACTCATAAATATTGACGATATCATTTTAAAGTCTTCTACTTTAAAATGTATACTATACGTCTGAATTGCCAATATAAATGAGTCAGATTAATTAAATTATTAGAAGAATTTTTTTACTTAGCAACAACATTTTTGTTTATTTTAGTAATATTTTGTATTTTGACAACGAAACCCGATTTGGGCTTCGAAACGTTAATAAAATCTTTTTTTTGGTAAAATTGTGGCTTATTTCCCATTATAAATAGTCAATCTTGTACATAAACCGATATATTTCTTAAAACTCAATAAGGGTTTTTATTGGTGTAAAAAAATCACGTGACAACAGTTGCAGCCTCCTAGCAGACAGTCACCCTGCAGACTCTGAGGAGCGGTGTTTGGCACTAGTGATTTGGTTTATTTTTCCAAGGTATGTATTTATATATATTTTTAACTATTTATAAATTATTTTGTTGGAATCCTATAAAAAAAAGTTGTACTTCTATTTCCACTTTTGCAGATTGATATGGACTTTGGAGTGGCATTTGGAAATGGAAATGGACTTATTGATGGATGGGAGAGCAATTTCGAAATAATTATTTTCTTTCTTCGGTGTGAAAGTCATATCAAGGATAAAACAAATACATTTTTATTTGAAAAGATTACCCATGAAGACGTTACGGAATGTAAGTACCTATTTTATTATTCAATCCTGCATATCTAGTAGTAATTAATTTTTGTTTTCTGTAAATATTTTTAAAAGCTAATTCGAAACATAGGTAAAATAAAATAGGAACCATTTGAAAGTATTTCTGTATAATCTTTAAAAGATTAGTAAATTAAATCTTTAAGTGATTAAACCGTAAATAATTGAAAAATATTATTAACTCTTGCAGTCGGTAGTATCTATCAAAGTAAAAATAAACATCTCAACATCTAGCAATTTTTTTCAGGGTAAATTAAGATATTTCTACAAAAAAAAGTGATACCCAAAAATACAACTATGTTCATTATTTGGAATAATTTTTTTATAATAATTATTAATATAAATTGTAGATGGCTGACGTGCAGTTCTTCTTTGGGTTCTACATCGATATTTTGTACGAACTAATAAAATGGTTAAAAAAAGATCTTAATGCACAACCAAATATATAATAAAATATACCATCAGAGATTTCCAGTTATCATTCTTACATCTGGAAAGACCCAGCAAGAAGTCGAAGATCATATTAGATTTTTGAAATCAAGAAAAAATGCCATTAAACCATTCGTTTTTTGTACGGGTGGTGATAATTAATACCAGAGAGATGTTGTATTTATGGAGATGTTATTGTAGATGTATTTATTTTCACGATATCAGGTATATATTTTGTATATAATATAAATAAATATATATATATATATATATATATATATATATATATATATATATATATATATATATATATATATATATACAGCGTGTCTACTTAAGTTGGAAACATATGGGAAACTTTTTTGTTATTCATTTTACGAAAAAAAGTTATTCTTTATAGAAAGTTCTGCATGCTCTAAAACCTAAGATTCAATCATCAGATATCAAATTTTGTCAATATTATACGAGGTATGTCAAAAAATATGAACTTCGTTCAAGAGTAAAGTACCTTTATTTCTCTCAATATCGAAAATTCTTATTAAATAAAGTTGTTTGGAAATAAAAACTAAGATCAAATATGCAATTACGTGCTTCTAATCGGAAAAAAATATTTTCCAAATTTTTCTCAAATCTATTGATACTAACTTCGTTTTTGTTTATTACACATACGATACTCTTTTATTATTACTTTTACGAAAAACAGATATTCTTTATAAAAAGCTCTGTATGTCCTAAGACCGAATATGCAACCATCAGATATCACATTTTATTAATTTTATACGAGGTATGTCCAAAAATATGAATTTCACTCAAGAATAAAGTACCTTTATTTTTCACAATATTGAAAACGGTTATTAAAAAAGTTGTTTAGAATTAAAAACTATGTTTCAATATGCAATTACGTCCTTCTAATTGAAATATTGTGAAATATAAAGGTACTATAATTTTGAGCGAATTTCATATTTTTTGACACACCTCGTATAAAATTAATAAAAGTCGATATATCATGGTTGTGTCTTAGATTTTAGACCATTCAAAGCTTTTTATGAAGAATAACTTTTTTTCGTAAAATGAATAATAAACGAGTTATCATATTTGTAATAATTAAAAACGATGGGTATCCATAAATTTGAGAATAATTTTTTTTCTTCGATTAAGCATGTAATTGCATATTTGATCTTGGTTTTTAATTCCAAACAACTTTTTATCATAAGAATTTTCGATATTGAGAGAAATAAATGTACTTTACCCTTGACCGAAATTCATATTTTTTGACATACCTCGTATAATATTGAGAAAATTTGATATCTGATGATTGAATCTTAGGTTTTGAGGCATGCAGAACTTTTTATAAAGAATAACTTTTTTTCGTAAAATTAATAATAAAAAAGTTTCCCATATGTTTCCAACTTAAGTAGACACGCTGTATATATATATATATATATATATATATATATATATATATATATATATATATATATATATATTTATATATTTTATAAGAAGAATCAATTTCTGTTATATTTAGTTTTTTCAGTTTTTTCCAAATTACATTATAAAAAGTTGTTTTTGTTAATTAAAAATATATTTTTTTTAAACTTATAAATACTTAACATTAGTTTGAGAATCGGCAAAAAATCGTTGCTTCAACATATATTTGTAATATTTATGTAGATATTAAGTCGTCATTTTGTTTACTTATTACCTATTTGTATATTATATACAAATATACATGAAGATGTCATTCACTGAACCAAAAAAGTACGTAAATATAATGAAAAAAACATTGAGTCAAAAACGGGGAGCATTAATTTTCGTCCAAAGATCAGTATCGTTGATTCAATGTAAGTTGTATACATTAACTAATGCTCAAAAACATTCACTTCTATGAATTAGTACGTTCATTCAATGTACTTTCTAGTTAAGAATTAATGTACCGATACATTGATTCAATGTACCGATCCATTGATTCAATGTACCGATACATTGATTTTCAATGTACCGATACATTAATTCGTAACCAGAAAGTACATTGAATGAACGTATTAATTCATAAAAATTAATGCTTTTGAGCATTATTTAATGCATCTACTTACATTGGACCAATGATACTGATCTTTGGACGAAAATTAATGCTCCCCGTTTTTGAATCAATGTTTTTTTCATTATTTACGTACTTTTTTGGTTCAGTGCAGTTTTGATATCCTTCATACCACCCTATGAAGATAGGTGGACATCTCAAGGGCCTTCGACTGTGGAGATTGGCTTCATGGAGGTGATTCCTTAAAGTATCATGACCTATGGTTACCTCATATTATGTCCACTGTAAGTCGCTAACCAATTCAGATGTTGTAAATGCTCGTTGTCTTCTAGAGGTTAACACTAAAAATCGATCTTGAACTGCAATTGGAATGCGGTCAGGTCCTAAGTGACGTTTGGCTGGACTTCCAGTGACACAAAAACGCCGCCATAATTGACTTGTAACACTTTGGGAGACTCCCATGCGCTCAACTACATTAGTTTGCCGCATGCCGCATTGAAGAAGGCCCACAGCCCTTTTCATCTCATCCAAAGTTAAATGACGTCGTTCTATGATAAAAAAGCAATATTTTGAAGGCACTAACTGAACAAGAACTTTATAACAGGAACAAAATCGAAACTAGCACAATATTAAATATTCTGCTAGTTTCGATTTTGTTCCTGTTTGATTTTGTTTTGTTCCAGTAAATTTTACTGCAGTATAAAATCTATAGTTTTTTCCTCTCCTGTTAAAAACTTTGTCAAATATTCGTTATCACTTTTGCCGTTATTTTTTACTCACAAAAATGTACAGGATGAGCAACTGTACAAATTCAATTGAAATTAAACTACCACGTGAATTTATTTTTATTAATTTTCTTATGTTATTAAAATATTTCTATACTTTTCTAAATGTGTATATCAGGATATCTAAATATGTATACAATAATTTTTTAATGTGGTCATACACGTTAACGGTCAACCACTGCAACCACCTTTTAATGGCTACATTAAACATCAAATAATTAATTAGTTTTAGAGACTGTAGAAAGTTTGTGCAATAATTTCCTAGTAAAAACCTCCCCTCAACAACAAATCGGCAAACTGAGAAACTTAAAAGCTTTCAGTATATCCAAAATGTAATTAAAAAGTTCATTCTCTTGTCCATCTTTTTGCCGCAACCTGGTTATTTCAAATTTTATTTTTCTATTGCGAACTTTCCAGACAAGAATTTAAACGTATTAAACAGACTATCCAACGAATTTTAAAATTACTTTTTATGAAAAAATGTTATGTTAAAAATTTTAACATAGTTAAAAAAAGGCAACTGTATATCTACTTTGTGCATTTTTAAATCTAAACTACACAATAACAAAAAAAGCTAGTTTACACACTGAATAGTGGAATTGAATGTGCTTTATTTTAAAGTTTGCATTTTATTTTTAGAGTTTTAATTTTAATTTAAAATATAATTTTGTATTATTTATTGCAGATCTGTTATTTTATCTGTCTTATTTATAGTACTGTCAGTAATTTAGTGAGAATACTGCTAATATTTAAATAAAACATTTGCCATAAAAATTTTTGTTTATTTTCACTTCATATATAAAATTAATATAAACAAAAACCTCATTAAAAGATTTTATCGCCAACCGTCACTAAAGTCATTCATTATTGTACTCATTTGCGGCAGTAAAGTAACACTTTATTGTACTGAAAGAAGAATTGTACTTTACCTGCCGCGATTATTAATCAAATTAACTGAGATTGAATGTAAGTGGTCGATGGCAGTAATCGATTATTTATTTGAGTGAACTTAAAATTTATTTACTTTAATTATTGAAAATATTGTACACAATTTACGTTATTATTAATTAAATTTATGTCAGAAAGTGAAATTCTGTAGTATTTTGCAATTACATATATTTATAAAACATAAATCGAAACTTTACAGATTTAGGAATTATAATATTCAATATTGATTACTTGAACAACTATCGATTAAACATCGAAATCGGCCATCATGCAAAAGCATTCTGTCATCGTCATTACTGTCATACGAAATTTTTATTTCCTGTAAAATTAATAAAATTCCTAAATCTTTTAATTTTTGTATTAATGCAAATATACACTCACCGGCACAAAATTCTGTCACCCAAAATTTTTGATTAAGTTTGACAATTTATAACTTTATTATTTGTGCTCCGATTTTCAAGATTCTTGCACCAGTTTGTATGTACATGTTTGGTATTATTCCGGTAACAAAAAATTTTGCTTGCATGTCATTGTACAGGGGTGGAAGGAAGCGTTGTATTTTCTCCTAATTTTAAAAAATTCTGTGGAAAAATGGAATAGCTGATTTTGTTTCATGGTGCTGTCAAATTTTCCCGGAGGCAAACATCACCAACATTCTGTTTTTTGAATTATCCGAATATATTTTTTCTTGTAAGAGCTGTACCATTTTTTGTAAATAAAAACATTGATTAACTCTTACAATTGAGGTTAGATTGATAAGATTAGAATGGCCCGCATGCAGCCCAGATCTCAATCATATTGAGCATTTATGGGATGAATAAAAAAAGCTATTTGCCGTCATCCTAGGCCTCCAGAAAATTTGGTACAGTTATGGCCCTGGTAGAGGAATATCGGGCTATTCCCCAGGCAAGGAAAACATATCTTTATTAGATGCTAAACAGATTGCGAGCCGTCGTTACTGCAAGAGGTAGGCATAACCGCTATTGAATTGTTTTGTTTTGTTGTAGAAGTTGTTTTGTTTTGTTAATTTTAGTGAGTTTAATATTTTTAATTAAATAAACCTTCAAAGCAGTGTTTTTAATTACAGCTCTTACAAGAAAACAGATATTCAGATAATTCAAAAAAACAAGACCTTAGTGATACTTCCAGGATAATACAAAAGGAGTATGAAACAAAATCAGCCCTCCAATTTTTCCACAGAATTTTTTAAAATTAGGAGAAAAAACAACGCTTACATTCACCCCCGTATAATGCCATCTAAGCAAAAATTTTTTGTTACCGGAATAGTAGAAATTGACATTAATACATGTACCTACAAACTCGTGCAAGAGTCTTGAAAATCTAAGTAAAAATAATAAAGTTATAGATTGTCAAACTTAATCAAAAATTTTGGGTGGCGGAATTTTGTGCCGGTGAGTGTATTATGAAATTATGTTTTTGTTAACTCGATTATATATAGGACGGTGACAGATATTAATGATAATTTGTTAGCAAATATATTTAGGTATTTAGATTTTCTACTATCTATCAAGGGAAAAGCAACTACGCTACGGAAAGCTACACTTCATAAACAATAACGTAATTATTAACGGTATTTTTAATTTGTGGTATTTTATTTTAAGTGTTAAAATTGGTATAACATTTAAATAAAAATACGATTAAACTGTTTAAAATATATTTATTTCTTTGAAATTATAATAATAGAAGTATAACGTCTTACGTGCGTAACAAGTAAACACACTCTTTTTTAGATAAGATGTAATTAAGTAAGTGTTAAGTAAGTGTTAAAGTTTTTTATGGTTGGCGATAAAATTTTGTATGCACCACGTCAGTAAAGACTCTTTATCGAACTCATCTGTTATTCGCCTCGCTCGATATGCTCGCTCTGCTCATAATATCAGACTCGTTCGATAAAGAGTAACTTTACTGACTTGGTACATAAATAACTATTTTCTACTCCCATACTTTATTATATCAATTATTATGATGTCAATACCTGTATTATATGGGTTTCATTATAATACAGATATTTATATTACGATACAAATTTTTAAGCAATAGAATCGCGAGAACATCCCCCCCTCCAATACCTCAAAATGGGGATTCATTAAAACACATTTTTCCGAAACATCCTTCTGAAAAGTTGCTAAAATACCAGCTGTCCCAAGCTCATAAACATGGAAGAAGCGTCCAATTTTTATGGGTTCCCTCACACGTCGGAATAACAGGAAATGAAGAAGCTGACAGGACTGCACGAGAATTAATTTTTAAGTGATTTTTCGGAGCCGATAGGCAAGTGTGTTTTCAGTGACTTAAAATCTTATTTTAAAAATAAAGTGTTGTGTTTGTGGCGAAATGAGTGGTCTCAAAATAATTCTAAGCTGAATAAAATCAAAAATAATGTGTCTCAGTGGATTCCATCGTCGCGCAATAAACGAGAACAAACTGTGGTTGCGCGTTTACGTCTAGGACATACCAGGTTAACGCACTCTGACTTTTTCACAAAGAATAATCCACCTATATGTGATCAGTGTAACGTCCGATTAACAGTCGAACACTTTTTAATAAGTTGTAGTAAATGTGACCAAGAAAGACAGCACCACAATATTCCAAACGCTCTACCAGAGGCTTTACTCGTAGCTCAAAACTGTTCCTATGACAATATAGTTAATTATCTAAGATCCATAAACATTTTGTAGAATCTGTAGTTGTTTACTTTTGTTATTTATATTTTGTTCCGTCGCTAATAAACTTTTGGTGGATGCGACTTCTTTTTCTAATACTAAAAAAAATACTACATCGAAGGAAGTATGTTCATTTATTTATAAACAAAAATAGTAAATATTCTAATAAATTTTAAAAGCAGTATTTGATGATTATAATTCGCTAAGGCCCGGTTGTACAACCGAAGTTCAACTCCGGCTCAGCGCTATTACCGAGTTCAGGGCAAGAAGTGCGTTGTACATACAAAGTTTAATTCTTGAACTCGGTTTCAGCCCAGGTTCAGCTGAGCGGTTGATGTTCGACGGTTCAACGCTGGTTCAGGGATTTTTAACCTCACATTTTTGTCATTGTCAACGGAAATCGGAAATCATAATATTTACACCTTAAAAATGAACCTCACTGAAAATTTTAACTAGTAACGAAGATTTTCTGGAAATGATAAATATTGTAGAAGGAAGGAGAACACAGAAAACAGTGTAGGGCTAGAGAAAATCATTTTGAAAAATGGAATGAAAATGAATTTTTGCAAAGATTTTGGATATCTAAGATGCTGTTCACTATTTGCATGAAAGTATTGCCCATAGAATAAACAATCGAACAGATAGGTAAGAATGAAAACAAGTGGCAAATTTGTTAGATATTGACATTTCAAGAACCAAGCTGTATCTTCTAAGAACATGGTTTTTATTGCCTTAAATTATGTAAGGTTTTGTGGTGACCATATTGGTTAGTGAAGTGGACCCATATCAGTACAAACTAATTTACATTCTAAAATTATTTAAATAACCTACCTACTTCCTACGTCCCTAGAATAAGGCCAATATTAACATTTTTGAGTGAATTTGAAATAATAGCAGTAAACAGTTAAATATTTATGAGAAGAGAATGTGAAGATTGAATTAGTATCTTCGTTGGTGATAGTGGTTACGGAGTCAAGAAAAACCTAATAACACCATTACGCAGTCCTTCATCACAAGCTGAAATTTTATTTAATGAGGCACAATGAGAATGCAGAATGCATAGACACAATTGAATGGGTATACCGAATAACAATTGTTAAGTGCCATGTGATTCGTTTTTAAGAAATCGAAGTGTTAAAATTGGAATAATGGTAAATGTATACATTTAAGGGTTAGTTATTAATACAATTTGTAACTAACTGTACTGTGTACTGTATTTTTAATCTTTTTTTTAATGGCATGGACTATATGTCAACCAGCCAGTCAAAACATGACTAATATACATTATCAAAACTACTATTCATACTATCATACTATTATACATTATCAAAACATAATAAGAAGAATATGCATTTAAAGACCGTATAGTTAATAAAATATCAATAACGAAGGAAAGTTAGTTCAGTTGAGATGTAATTTAAGTACTGAAATTAAACAGATGGTACTAAGCTGAAGTAATAATTACTAATCCTTAAAATGTATAAATTTACCATTATTATAATTTTAACAGTTTTTGTTCGATTTCTTAAAAACGAATCACATGGCACTCGGTTATTATATAATCCATTCAATTGTAATTGGAGCATCAAAGTTACACAATATTGCAATGATTTTTAATAACCCTTTGCCCATACTACATGAAGAAGAGGAAGTAGCAATGGCATTAGCCAAAAATTTAGAAAATCTAACTGTCTAGAGTCTAGAGAATCATGAGAAGTACAATTTGTCAAACATAGGAACAGGTTGAAAATCTTTTGCATGAATACTTTGTTAATTTAAAATTTAGAAATTTAAAATAATACATGCAACAACTATTTATTTATAAAAATATCTTACTATCTGCTACAATCACTGGCTTTGATAAACTTTAAAATTTTGGGTTCTGACATTTGTTCCATTTTATTTTGTACAATTTTGCTGTATTGTTTGGCCAAAGATACCAATATTTCTTCTTTAGAGGTGAAATTGGAAGGTATTTTTGCGTCCATTGTAGAAAAAAATACCAACAAACAATTGTTTACAAAAAGAAAATAAACACATTGCAATAATATCCTAATTCTTGTAATACCTATTCATAATGGTCTGTTCACAAATTTAACGTAGGAAATTGATTAAACTAATAAACCAAACGATAAAAAATACCCATTAAACTAATAACAGTAATAAAATAATTATATTGACAAAAACCAAATAATAATACATAAATGGCGGGAAAATTTATGTCAAGAATTGAGGGGAATTGCTTTGCCTTACGTTGCCAACCTAACCAAAATTTGTATGAACCTCGGCTTAACCCTTTCAGTCACACTGTATCTCAAGAGGTACATTTATTATGTATGATTTCAAACATCAATGGGAATTGACTTATATCCAAGAAAATATTTTACAGATAAAATATCATGTCTAATTCGTAGACGCCTGCATTCTACGCGCGATATTGTTTTTGCTCGACAGTTATAACTTGATTTGAAATTAGTTCGTTTGAGCAACATTTGCAATAGGTTAGGACAGTCTGTTTGTGTATGTTGTTTTTGCTGTTTATTTTCGAGAATAAACGCGAATATATTTATGTTTGATAGGTAAGTAAACACTGTAATTTATCATAGTATGTATTAGTTTCTAAAATGTAGATGATACAAAGTAGTAATCTGGGCACCTCAATTAGATGTACCTTATGAGGTAAAAACTGCTTCTAAGGATGTTTTTGTGATAGAACGAAGAATATATATTTTCGTGTAAAACATGTTATTTCATGAAATATTTATTTTCAGATATTGCCAATATAGTAAAAAACCACTTACAAATGAGGAGTTACCATATTGTCTTGAAAATGACGATGATTCAGATAATCCGAATCTTGACGAGGAAGATGATGGATGGGAGGATGATACTCAAATGGAAACTGATGATGAAATAGTTCAATTTTTGAATGAAAGTGCTCGTTCAGATGAATAAGAAGCTAATTCTCAAGATGTAGAGGATGATTTGGAGCAACAGCCAAACAACGACCAAGAAGTTATAGAAGATAAAGTAAATGGTAGGAATTGTTTTGCTGATTTTCATAATAGATAGGCTCTTAAGTAATACTCTAAACAACTACTCTTTTTTTGTATTTTGTTAGATGATAATAATAAATTTATTTCTAGTATTAGAATAAATTAAATACTAATTAGTTGATTTTGTTTTTTTTTTTTGTAACATCCTTAAAGGCAACATGTAGCTTGTGAGGTACAAGTGGTAACAAGAAAAACAGATGGAGGGGGAGTATTTTTTTGTTACGTATGTTACGTATTGTTTTAGTTACCTCTCTCAAGCATATCTACCAAAATTTTTGGATGCCTCTTTCTAGGTGTGTGACTGAAAGGGTTAACTAAACTTGGTATTGAACAACCCGAATGAAGTTAAACCGACGCTCAAAATTGAACCCGGTTCAACTAAGCGATCGCTTGAGCCACCAATGTACATTGTACAATCGGGCCTAAGCGTTATTTTTTACAGTGTTCCCTCTTTTCTCTATACGCCAGAATCCATTTTGCCAACATATTTACCATATTATAATAGATAACGTCCAGAGGACAGCTGAGTATTCATAAATATTTATTAAATTTAAAAAAAAAAAAAGTAGTAGGTAATAAAAGTGTTGAAATATTTTAATGGATAGGTTCATTTGCCTTTTATTGAACAGGTCATGGCCTCAGCTCTGCACCAGATGTCAGTAATGCAAAAAAGTTAAATACATTTATATTATCATGTTCTCACTCATTTTTTTCTCTTTTAGATACCTATAATTTTTTCTCTTTTAGAAACATGTAAACAATCTTCTGATAAAGACTTAGAAACAGTTTCTGGACAATAGCTACATTGTTCTTTAAACAAACTACCGCAGAACTGTCAAGATTAGAAAAACTCATTTTTATATTATTTGTTAACTTACGAAAAAGCTTATAGTCTAGTCGCAACATAGGGGGTCCCGTGGGCACTTTTAGGTCGCCGCGATTTGATGGTGGTATTATAGGATTTTTGGGTCGCTGAATCCAATGGAAGTGGTCTGGAAGCTCAAATGTGGTGCGTTTAATTGTTATTAACAAATTATAGTAAAATTAGGTGTTTTTCAGGAATTATTAGAAGCCCTGTAAATAAATTGATAGTGTTAAAGTCTTCTCTGGTGTATTTTTGGTCGCTGAATCAAATGAGACTAGTCGCGATTACTCAAAATATGTTCTTATTTTGTTAATAACCAAATAATTGTTTATTCGCCGAAAAGCTCGAAATGCGCTATCTACAGCACGTATGCATTTCATCTAAAAAACCGTGTTTCTGTCTCGAGATGCATCTCGGCATAGCCAATTCTAGGATTTGGGATCCTGACCACAACAACTGAAAAAAACTAAAATTGTGAACTTTCTCATAAAATTTGGTATGTGAGGTTATAATAATATTTGGAACAACTTTTCCAAATAACTTTTTCCGACAATCTCTAACGCGAAGCAAATCGAATCGCATATCGAAAATTCATCCAGTTTGTGGATTCGCAGTAGGCCGCGTTTAAAATTTAAAGTTCAGTTAACTATTTTAAAAATTGTAAACCATCAACCTGTATGACTGTGCAAAATTTCAAATCTGTAATTTTATTTTGATAGCCGAAACATAGGGGTGTCTTCGTCTTAAATGCGACATTATCAATTTCATAATTTATTGCAACTAATATAGTCGTATTTTTTATAGATTCAAAATATACAATCAAAATACTGACTAATTCGCTAATTTTATCATAAAAATTCAAACTAATTGCATTGAAGTGTTGAACCAATTAATGTGTAATAATATAATATACAAAATGTATGGAAACCCTCAATTATCTCGGAAACGGCTTGAACGATTTTTATATATTTTGCTGGGTAGGGATTTTCTAATGCGCCCGATAGTATAGTGATAATTACATTGTTGTCAGATCTTCCGTTTTTCTAAAAGTCTAATAAACCTTCTTATTTCAAATGGAAAACCGCCTTATATTCCCTATACCTAAAAGCCATAATTTCGGAGTTATTGCTACATTTATTTAAAAAAAAAATTAAACAAATTATAAAAATCAATTTTTTGGCCCGAGTAGCCATTATTTTACGTTCTTTGGACCATTGGGAACAAAAAAGTCTAATTGTAATTTTTCTCTAAAGTTAATCGTTTTCGAGTTATAAACAATTTAAAACTGAAAAAAAAATTGAATAATGACGATTTTCAAGGTTCAAAAACACAAATCAAAAATATTATTTTTGAAACTGCGAAGTACACAAAATCAAGTTCAACCCTTATTTTATCAGCTACCAATAAGTAATTTGTTGTTGATGTAGCACCGATCGCCCGTTTTCTCATATACGCTTCATTAACAATTATTAAAAAGCAATGTTTTAGAATAAAATGTGCCAAAAATTTTTAAAGCGAGCCCCTAGAAGAAGAGCTTAGCTTGAATTTGGGTACTCCGCTGTTTCAAAAATAATATTTGTTATTTGTGTTTTTGAACCTTGAAAATCGTCATTATTCGATTTTTTTAAGTTTTAACCTTTAACTACACGCGCTGGCGTATTTTGTACGCCAGATATAAGAATTCTACTGCAAATATATTTAAAAATTTAATTTTTGACCTTGTTTATCTCTCTAACCTATCACTGGAATGTTCTTTACAATTTGGTTTTAGTTTCGTTATAATCGGCGTTCTGGGAAGATCGTAATTTACAGTTTATTATTTGTTGTTTCCGGTGGTGGACAATATATGAAATGATTATATTAATATAAGTAGTAATATAAGTACATATTTCAATTGTTTTTTAGTCATTATGGCACAAAATATATTTTTCTTTATAAACAATACTTTTTCTCCTGCAAAAAATCACAATTCAAAAAATTTTTTATTAGTAGTTTTATTTATCATGGAATCCAGTTATTCCCTGATTCCAGTTATAAATCCCAATTGGGTTACTAAAAAGGAACTCCAAGTATTCACTGATGCCGAATAAGGTTTATAACAAACAACTAAGTGTATTTTTTCCAAAAAAAGTAAACAAATCCGCTGTTTTTAAGTGTATTTTCTTGTGGCGTATAAAGTACGCCACGCGTGTAGTTATGTTAAAACTTGATGCGCGGGTAGTTAAAGGTTAAATTGTTTAGAACTCGAAAACGATTAGCTTTAAAGAAAAATTACACAAGACCTTTTTTGTTCCCAATGATCCAACGAACATAAAATATACTCTACACAGGCCGAAAAAATTAATTTTTATAATTTGTTTAATTTTTTTTAATAAATGTAGCAATAACTCCGAAACTATTGCATTTAGATATAGGGAATATAACATGAAAGATAATCAGTATTTCTTAAGGCCTTCAAAATGCAAAAAAGATACAGGGTATTCGATTTGAAATAAAAAAGTTCATTAGATTTCCAGAAAAACGGAAGATCTGACAACAATGTAATTATCACTATAATATCGGCTGCATTAGAAAACCCCTACCCACCAAAACTCACTCTGTATTGATGTGATCTTGATTATTGATATGAGATAATATTCTTATATGTTACTTAATTTAATCAATGTATTAATACTAATCCAATTAATTAACCAGATCACATATCAATATGTTTTCAATCTCAGGGCGAATTATAAATTAATTACTTACTTCCGTGGCTTCTAAATATTTCTTAATGGTTCCTAATCGGGATAGAAAAGAAAAGAGTAAAAAAAATACACATATGGGTTACAATTATAATCAAAATATTTTTTATTTTATTTAAAAGGCAATCAATGCTTAATATTTGCTATTTCTTATTATTCTTAAACATAACATTTACAAATGGGAATCTTATTTCCTTTTGGTTTTCAATTGAAAGTTTTTATTAACATTTAACTATTAGGAGTTATTAGGAACAACTCTATTTAAGTTTGATGAAGCTTTTCTGATATTATTGATTATGTTATTCAATTTTTTATGTGGAATTTAATACGAAAAACCCATACATTCATGTCCAAACAAATGAGACTGACCTTTTCCTGGTGAACTGAAAATGTCCTCACACAAAACCCTTTCCTGCTATCCTTGGCTGCGATCAAACCTCGTCCTGGCTTCCAGTGATGTTCTCCTTTGAAAAACTAGCTCGAATAGCTCTCGTTCCTGCTTTTGTCGTGATGCTGTGTTCTACCTTTTTCGAAACTGCTATCAGCTACCGGGACACTCTGGGCTCAAGGAGGTTCTTTTACTCTCGACCTGGCCTACTTCTCGTTCCACGATAGATACTCCACACTCACGGAACTACACCGGCTATCTCATTCCTCGAACACTACCGTCTACTACTCGACTTCACTTCTCGACAGCTCAAAACATTCTGCTCTCACTTTGTCATCCATTCCCCTACTTTCTAAATATCCCTTCCAGATTCACAAATCAATCTTCCACCACCAACTCTCATTCGTAATATTCCTCAAAACCAATTTTTAATCTTTCTAAATATGCTTAATGGATTTCAAAAGAAAATATTTAATTCCCATTCTAAAATACTTTCTAACTATTTACAAATTTTAATGACCTATTCTCTCTTTCAAATGAGTCTTATTTAGCATAGGCTAATGATCGAAACCTTCCGCGAAAAACGATAATGAACTATCATCTATTTCACTGAGTTTTATTTAGCATAGGCTAATGATCGACCTTCCGAGAAGAACGATAATGGTACGCGTCATTCACTTTGTTTATCTAAGCACATTGTTCCGAGTTTCGTACGCTTATTCTAATCACTTCTTAAAATTAAATATAACAATTTGTTGTATACAGGTTGTTCTAAATTTATATGCCCGTGGTTGAGAAAATTGAAAATATTTTATATTAAATTGAACTCTGTTTATAATTATCAAAATTTAATTTTCATATCAAATAGAAATATAACAGTATATTATAATTATAATATACATATTATATCATTATATTAATACGCAATAATTGGTTCAATACTTCAGTACAATCAATTTGAATTTTTATGATAAAATTAGTGAATTAGTCAGTATTTTGAATGTATATTTTGCAGTATATTTTGCATGTAATGTTGCAATAAATTATCAAATTGATAATATACAGTGTGTCACATCTAAGATGAAGACACCCCTATATTTCGGCTATCAAAATATATACAGGTTTTAAATTTGGCACTGTCATACAGGTTGATCGCGTTAGAGATATTATCGAAAAAAGTTATTTTTAAAAGCTGTTCCAAATATTATTCTAACGCCATATACCAAATTTTATGACAAAATTCACACTTTTATTTTTTTCCCAGTTGTTGTAGTCAGGATCCTAAATCCTAAAATTGGCTGTACCGAGATGCATCTCGAGACAGCCAAAAAACGGTTTTTTTTTATTTTTTCGTTCTTTTCACTCAGATATTAAAAATTCTGTCTCTGCCATTCAAAAGAACGAGAAAAAATACACAAAAAACTACTATTTAAAAGTTGGCCAAATCATATTACATTACATATTATAACCTAAAAAAAAGTTTTAAATTTCAAAAAATTTTCCTGCGCTCATTTTTCATTACAAAAATCTGAAACACATCAGGCTAATTTCTATTCAAAAAATACATACTCTTGAATTTTTTCAGTTTTAAAATTCTTCTTTTATTCTAGGATCTCTGGGAAGCTAAAAATGTACATGAGAGCATAATGTTATATCCTTTATCGAAAACAGATCGGTGCGGGGGCATTCTTGACCATCTTATCCCGATATCCGTCATTTCATATATTTTGAAAGTATCATTTCATATATTCTGATCCTACTACTTCTTGCTGTACACAAATATAGCTGAATATTTATATATTTTTGATTAAACAAAATGTTGAATAATTCCAATATTTCTCCGGGCATCTATGTTAGCATAGACCTGTTTTCAAAACAACATTTTTGTATACTTATATAATTGTGTAAAAATATTTAAATAATTATACAGATTCAGAAGCTTATAACTAAACACAAAGTTAAAAGTTGCGTCTTCTCGAAATAAACAGGATTATGTTTAGCTTAAAGATTACATTTGTGGGAACAGACCGCGTGTGGAAATTTTGAGGAAGCCAATCCCGCTGTTGTTGTTTTTCCATAATTCATTTAAACCTCCATTTTAACAGATGCACATCAACCTTATTTACCCCAATCCCGTAATATTTTCATTCACATTATTTATTACAGGCTGCGAAGTGAAAACGGCTGTTGTGAGAATAAAAACCGTAATAAAAAAATAAGGTTACATTTTACTTGCGAAAAGCATACAAATTTAATAATTAATTATTAAAATTTTAATTGAATAATCTAGTTTTAAGTAAAGAACATAGCAGGAATGAGGTTAATCTTCCTTTGAACAGTAAAAATCAACATTGAGAAATGTTACCATATCTCAAGAAGAGTACATATAAAATTAAACACAGAACATAAAAATATAAAACATAAAAATAATCACACATACCTATATCAATTTTAAGGGTAGACTAAATACAAGAAGTGAGATGAGGTTGCAAGAAGCAGAAACCCAGGCATGGACGGCGAAAGAGAGAAAGATAACATCCCAAGAGGGGAAGAAGTATCTCTCTCCTGTCGTTTCCCCATTACTGAGGATCGTGATTTCTTCCAATGTCCCTAACAATGTTTCTCCATTGGTCTCTATCTTCAGCTGCTCTAAGAGCTTCGCAGAATGAGTTTCCAGCTGAATGCTTTATTTGGTCAGACCATCTACAGAAGTAGTTGGTGATCGTCCTCTTGATCTTCTCCCCGGAACGTTTCCAGAAACAATTAATCTCTCCAAACTGTCGTCACCTCTGCGAACCACGTGACCAAAGAATTGCAGAATTCGTTGCAGACATATTGTGGACAGCCTTTTTTTAATATTGAGTTGGTTTAGAATGGAAACGTTTGTTCTATGAGCTGTCCAAAGTATGCGCAGCATTCTTCTCCAGCACCACATCTCAAAGGCATCAATTTTTTGGCGCTCGCATGCGCGAAGAGTCCAAGTCTCTGCTCCGTATAGAAATATTGAGAATACAAGGGCATTTACCAGTCTCATCTTGATATTTTGAGAGAGAGATCTGTCTTTCCAAAGTGTACTTAGGCGACTCATCGCATTTTTTGCCATACCAATACGTCTCCGAACTTCTGCTTCACAGTTACCATCGTTAGTTATACTAGACCCGAGATAGACAAAGGTGTTTACTATCTGGTATTCCTGTAATATGTTAGTCAGTTGAATAGTGTCAAATCTGTCGACCACCATTATTTTTGTCTTAGCTTTATTGATTTTCAGACCAACTTTATTGCTTTCGTACTCAACTCTTCGCAGAAGATCAAACATTTCTTGCTCATTTGCTGCTATAAGTGTAGTGTCATCAGCAAATCTTAAATTGGAGATTTTTCTACCAGCTACTGTCACTCCACCGGCCCATCCTTCTAAAACCATCCTCATGACATGTTCACCATAAATGTTAAATAAGTCAGGTGACAACACGCATCCTTGCCTAACACCTCTCTCGGTCTTGAATTGGTTTGAGAACTTCTGATCTAGTCGTAGTGTCGCTATATTAGACTGGTACAGGTTTTTAGTCACCAGGTGCATTGGTGCGCCCATTTCTATTAAAATTGACCACAGATTTATCCAGTTTACACAATCAAATGCCTTTTGGTAGTCAACGAAGCATATTTCAATGAGTTGTCTCAAGTTCAGGATTTGTTCCCTTGTACCTTTACCCTTTACAAACCCCGCTTGTTCCTGAGGTATTTGGTAATGTAGATAGGTTTTTAATCTGTTTTTGATGATATGCAACAAGATTTTATTAGCATGTGTTATTAGTGACAGTGTGCGGTAGTTTTCACATCTGGTAGTAGTTCCTTTTTTGTGTAGTGGGATATAAATTGAGGTACACCAATCAGATGGTCATTTTCCTGAATTCCAAACAGCGACACAGATAGAATGGATGATATGTAATCCTTTGTTACCTAGTAACTGTAGTATTTCACATGGTATTGAATCAATGCCTGGGGATTTATTTCTCTTTAGTGATTTAATTGCATCTTTGGCTTCAGCGAGTAAGACAGTAGGTTCTCTAGGGTAGTCAGAAGGCCACTGATTTTCTACTGATACCTCGTTATTTTTATATAGCTCGCCACAGTAGAAGAAGTATCACAGCAATACAAAAATTGAAAAAAAAAACAAACCTCCTGGAGCAGATGGCATACCTTCTGAACTTTTAAAACATGGCGCAAAAAATCTGGCTTTTAGTATGAGTAGGCTAGTAGAACTGATTTGACAGCAGGTGAAACTACCAGAAAACTGGAACGTAGGTATAATGTACCTACTCACCAGAAAGGATACTAAACAGTTTGTGATAACTACAAAGGTATTACCATAAGGTTTGTTCCAACATGAACTTTTGGACGGTCCAGAAACCGTCACGACGATCACCGTCCTGCACAGTATCATGGAACGTATTATTTAGTTCCCGTGGAACCCATGGAACGTTAATTATCTAGTAACGAAACGGTAATCTTACGGTTCTTGGTGGTGTTGGAACAAACTTATACTAAACCTAACCTTCAAAATATTGGCCTACATTCTTTACGATCGACTATAGAGATATTGTGAACGCATAACAGACAAATACCAGTGTGGGTTTCGTAAAGAAAAGTCAACTATCTACCAAATGTTCCTTCTGAGTCAAGCTTTTGAAAAAACATATGAGTATGGAATAGATAGTTACCATTTGTTTGTGGATTTTAGATGTGCCTATGACAGTGTAGACAGAAACGCACTATACAAAGCCATGGTAGACTTCAGTATCCCAATAGACTTAGTGAAATTGGTGAAAACAACCCTCTCAACAGTTTACTGTAAGGTTAGAGTGCAGTACGGAGTATTAAGAATTTTCCAGACACAAACAGAACTCAGACAGGGAAATAGCCTGTCCGGCCTTCTTTTCAAAATTGCCCTAGAAAAATCTATTAGTGAATCTGGAATAAAAACAAAAGAAACTATTATTAATTGATGGATTCGACCGTTACTTGATGGAAGTTCATTTTATCTAACAATAAAACACTGACAATGTTTGTTTTCTATACTTCCACAAAATTTATTATAACTAAGTGACTACAGCTGTTTCGGCAGAGTGCCTTTCTCAAGTGATATAGTTTACAATGTGTTTGCCTTTTTAAGTCTTCAACTGAAGAGGTTGAGGAGTGGGGAGCTGTTTGTCTCGAGTTGGTCATTCAGAATTATATCTGTATTTTTCAGTTTATTAATTTCCATAGATTCTAAAAAAGATAGCTTAAGGCCTTTATTTTGAATATGCAGAATTTGAAACTCTTCATTGAAAGAATGATTATGATCTAGAAGGTGAAGTGCGTATGTAGAAGTGTCTGTTTTTCTATTGTTGAATGCCCTTTTGTGTTCTGCTATCCGTTTGTCAAAAGTTCTGCCAGTTTGACCGATGTACGTTTTCGGACAGTCACCACAAGTTAGTTTGTACACACCACTCTGTAGTTGCTTTCTCTTTCGGCTTTTATTGTTCTTAATATATTTGCTTAGGTTGTTGTTAGTTCTGAAAGCTGGTGTTATTCCTTTCTTTTTTATGTATCTGGCTATTTTTATGTACTGGCAAGATAACAACAAAAATAGCCAGATACATAAAAAGAAAGGAATAACACCAGCTTTCAGAACTAACAACAACTTAAGCAAATATATTAAGAACAATAAAAGCCGAAAGAGAAAGCAACTACAGAGTGGTGTGTACAAACGAACTTGTGGTGACTGTCCTAAAACGTACGTCGGTCAAACTGGCAGAACTTTTGACAAACGGATAGCAGAACACAAAAGGGCATTCAACAATAGAAAAACAGACACTTCTACATACGCACTTCACCTTCTAGATCATAATCATTCTTTCAATGAAGAGTTTCAAATTCTGCATATTCAAAATAAAGGCCTTAAGCTATCTTTATTAGAATCTATGGAAATTAATAACTTGAAAAATACAGATATAATTCTGAATAACCAACTCGAGACAAACAGCTCCCCACTCCTCAACCTCTTCAGTTAGACTTTAAAAAGGCAAACACATTGTAAACTATATCACTTGAGAAAGGCACTCTGCCGAAACAGCTGTAGTCACTTAGTTATAATAAATTTTGTGGAAGTATAGAAAACAAACGTTTTCAGTGTTTTATTGTTAGAAACTATTATTAATAGGAGTGTACGAATATGTGTAAGCGTATAAAAACGACATCGATATCATAGCAAGCAGAAAGGCGGATCTGGTCCAATCGTTAACGACATTGGAAGTAGCAGAAAAAGGAATGGGGCTACACGTTAATATTAATAAAACTAAGTATATTTCAGATTCAAAGTCCGTTTTGCAAGCAATTGAAAGATCTGCAATAAATATATATAATCAAGAATTAACTTGTGAAATAAAATACTTATTGTACCAATTAAATCAGCAAAATATAAAAATAATTGTCATATGGGTAAAAAGTCACAGCGGTATTATCGCTAACGAACGGGTTGTTTGTGAAGCAAAAAAAGCTTGTAAATGAGATAAGTGTAGAAATCTTTTCACATACCAACTTTACTACTAAATTAAAAAAATATATAAAAGACAGATGGTCAGAACCTTACAACAATTTTATCAAGACATCGAAAAATCTTTATTCCAGCTTTATCCACAGCTTCCAAATAAAATACCGCATACAACTTTTGATTATACAGGGTGTTTCATTGGGAAAGTAACATACGTTAACTGTAGAAAGAGGACACTTAGGCGGTCTCAAAAATACCATACTTAATGGGTCTTACTCCATTAATAACAGAGATACTGGGTGTTTCATCTATTTTGCCATTTTTTTATTTGGTTCATAACTTTTTAACCACACCGTATATTTATTTTATATTTGGCACGCAAATATCCTTTAAGGTGTACAATAAATTAATTTATTTACAAATGTAAAAAATTCAGGCCCGGATTAAAAAATATTAGAAAAATTGTCCGACCCAAAACAACACTCTGTATATTAATTTTTTTTAAATGGATTTTTTAGTTGAAAAGAGGATGAAAAACTAAATTTAGTGGTGTACTTAGAATTTTCGGCAAAATTTTTCTGGTCAAATTTTGAATTTGAATTCTGGAATTATGTGAATTGCGAGAGCTCTAAGTAGAAAAAAAAAATTAAATACAACTTACAACTTGTTAACCGCACTGTATATTTATTTTATATTTAACACGCGAATATTCTTTTAGGTGGCCAATCAATTATTTTATTTACAATTATAAAAAATCCAGGTCTGGATTAAAAAATATTTTAAAAGTGTTCCGACCCAAAAAACACCCTGTATATTAAATTTTATTAAGTTTTTTTATTATCTGTGACAAATAATTTATGGCGAATATTCATCTTTAAATAATGAATAAATAATAAAGAGTCAATAAAGAATACATCAGTTTAATCAACAAAGTATCTAAGAATTATAACAAAACAGAGAAAATGTGCAGCATAACTATTCAAAACTAAAGTACTTATTCAAAATTACCACCATCAAAAATTATTGTTATGTGTCAAAATGTTAATATTTTACCAATTTAGATTAGATAATGGTATTAATTAAAATTAAATCATATTTTAATTTTTTTTTACTTTGAGCTTCGCAATTCACATAATTTCAGAATTCAAATTCTAAATTTTACCAGAAAAATTATTTTGCCGAAAATTAAAAGTATACCATTAAATTTAGTTTTTCATGTTCTTTTCAAATGCAAAATCCATTTTAAAAAAATTTAATATACAGGGTGTTTTTTTTGGGTTTGAGCATTTATACAATATTTTTTAATCCGGATCTGGATTTTTTTTTATTTGTAAATAAATTAATTGATTGGACACCTAGAAGAATATTCGCGTGTTAAATATAAAATGAATATACAGTGCGGTTGACAAGTTGTAAGCTGTATTTCAATTTTTTTCTACTTAGAGCTCTCGAAATTCACATAATTTCAGAATTTAAATTCAAAATTTGACCATAAAAATAATTTTGCCAAAAATTCAAAGTATACCACTAAATTTAGTTTTTCATCCTCTTTTCAACTGAAAAAACCGTTTTAAAAAAATTTAATGTACAGGGTGTTTTTTTGGGTTGGAATATATTTCCAATTTTTTTTAATCCGGACCTGGATTTTTTACAATTGTAGATAAATTAATTTATTCTACACCTTAAACGATATTTGAGTGCCAAATATAAAATAAATATACAGTGTAGTTAAAAAGTTATGAACCAATTAAGAAAATGGCAAAATAGATAAAACACTAAGTATCTTTGTTATTAATGGAGTAAGACCATTAACTATTTAGTATTTTTGAGACCGCCTAAGTGTCCCCTTTCTGTAGTTAACGTATGTTACTTCCCAATGAAACACCCTGTATAAAAAGATAGGTATACTTCAGCTATAAAACGCTTAAAATTGAATCATGGTCGTTTTCCGGCCCACCTTCATAAATTAGAGATACTTAACTCCCCGTTATGTGACTATGACAACATGTCCATAGGTGACATTAACCACATGTTCCTGAAGTGTCAAAATAATAGCACGTCTATCTCTAAACTATATAATTCTTTAATAGAATACAACACACCTCTCCCTGTTAACATTGGTTCCCTGTTATCTAGCAATAATAAATGCGTTTTCGATGTAATAATAAATTTCGTTAAAGAAGCTAATGTCGATATTTAATCTTATACGCATCTAATATTAATATGTGTATGAATAAAAATAGATTATGTGGCTAATAGACTGCGTCACAAATATATGAAGATGACAAACATTAATCAAGTAGCAAAACCCGAAGATCTAATGATTTGAACATATTATACTTTCGAAGGAGTAAGAGAGTTCATATAAATATTTAGGCTCACAAATCAACCAGAGCAATACAGTAACTGCAGAAATTAACAGACGTATATATATTAGTCTAAGAGCTAGAGCCGAAAAATCATCGTCATAAGTAATATGGAGTTGGGCATGTGAAATGTGTCTATTGTATATTGATAATTATGACCCCGTTCAGGCTAACATCTCAGTGTATACAGGAAGTAGCAATAAGGGATGAAAGGTGAAAGTTAGTGTAGTCTTTAAAGGTTTTCACCTCCTATTTTGTTAAACCTCCATCGATTTGCATGAAAATTGGTGACTAGTTAGAGCATACCCCAAGAACTAAAAATGATTTGGTGCCAACTTGCACTTTTATACTGCGGCTGAATACCATCCCATCTCGGGGTGAAAACTATTTTATTAAAAATAACGCCATAAATCGATGGGGGGACAAATTATAAGTAAAATTTGTTATATCATGGTATAAAAAATAAATCCATACTTTTTGAGTTATTAAAGATCAAAGATTTGTCTGTTTAAGAGCACATGCGTGAAGTTACGGATGATAAAAAGAAAAATATTAATTAATTGTATGTTACTAAAATATTATTTTTATATTATTTCATATAATAAATTTGGCAAAAGTGTATTCGAATATGTCAAATGTACCCATTATTGGACACCCCCAGTTTCTGGATATATTTAGTTTATATTGATAGAAAAAATTCAATTAAATATCGAAATAACATAAAAATAATATTTTACTAACATACAATTAATTAATATGTTCCTTTTATCATCCGTAACTTCACGCATATGCTCTTAAATAGACAAATCTTTGATCTTTAACAACTCAAAAAGTATTGATTTATTTTAATAACATGATATACCAAATTTTACTTAAAATTTATCCATCTATCAATTTGTGGGGTTATTTTTAATAAAATTGTTTTCACCCGCGGGAAGGGGTGGTATTCACCATCAGGGTAAAAGTGCAAGTTGGCACCAAATCAGTTATATTTCTTGTGGTGAAACTATATGCTCTAATTAGTGACCAATTTTCATGCAAATCGATGGAGATTTAACAAAATAGGAGGTGAACACCTTTAATGACTGCACTAACTTTCCCCTTTCATCCCTTATTGCTACTTCCTGTATCCACTGCGGTGTCAGCCTGAAAGGGGTCATATTTGTCAATATACAATGGACACATTTCACAGGAAAAACTCCATATTACTTATGACGATGATTTTTCGGCTCTAACTCTCCGTCTATATCTAGCCAATAGAGCGCACTATAATAATAATAATTTTTAATTATCTCTTGTATATGGATGATTTAAAATTAATGACTTCCACTCGAAACCAACTAGATAAGATGCTAAAAACTGTAGAATCGTTTTGTAATGATATTAGTATGCACTTCGGACTAGACAAGTGCCGTGTTCTAAATCAGAGGAAAAGTACGGAGGATTCGATATGAAAAATGGCCAAAACATCGAGACCATGGGTGAAAACAATATGTATAATATCTCGAAGTAAAGCAAGCGAGGTAAATTGACCATAAGCAAATGAAAACTGAGATAACTAGGGAGTTTATACGAAGGGTTAAACAGATACTTCGTTCACACCTTAACAATAGAAATTTGTTTAAAGCACTAAATACCTACGCATGTTCGCGTTTAGCTATTCATTTGGCATTGTTTATTGTTTGTGGACAAAAACAAATATAGAAAATCTTTAGCGAAAAGTAAGAAGACACTTCACAAAGGCGCAAAAACACCATCCTCGAAGTGCAGTAGAAAGAACAACATTACCACGGAATCTAGGAGGAAGAGGACTTATGGATAAAGGTGAGCAATTAGATAAACAGATTGCTAATTTAAAAATTTATTTTCAGATGCAGGCTGAGATGTCTACTCTACATCGCCCTATTTGCGCAGTAGATAACACAACACCGATTAACTGAGGGAAAGATAAATGCGCATAAACCACCTTACAAAGGAAGAAAAAAATGCGCACATGGATGGGTAAACCTCTGCACGGGTGACATACCAATGAGGTCAACCAAGAATATGTCGACAGTACAGCGTCGAACTACTGGTTTACATCAGGAAAGGTGTTCCCTGAAAGAGAAATTTCATTACTAGCCATTCACGATCAGGTTATACCAACCAAAAATTACCTCGTAGCACTTTCCACATTTTCTGTCTGGGTACTTTGCCGAAGGCTTTTTCTAGGTCTAGGAAGGCCAAGTATATGTTCTTTTTCACCTGAAGCGCTTTTTCGCTAATTTGTTTTAGCGTGAATATATGATCTTGTAGGCTCCTTCCGCTTCCGAAACCGCTTTGTGTCTCATCTAGTGTATCTTCCGTAATTATTCGTATTCGTTTATTTATAATTTTCTGTGATATTTTTATTGATACACATAGCAACGTCAATCCTCTGTAGGTATTATATTCTTTTTTGTCACCTCTTTTATATATGGGGACTATCAATGCGGCTTTCCAGTCTTCTGGAATTACTTCATGTTTCCAGACTTAAATCATTATTTCTAGCAGTGCTTTAGTACCTTGTTATCCCATGTTTTCATTATTTCCACTGTTAGTTTGTCAATTCCTGGAGCTTTTCCATATTGTAGCTGTTTTATGACTTCTGGTAGTTCTTCTAATGTTATTGGTTCTTCTATATTTTCTTCAGGTATTTCTTCTGGTTTAGTGGTTTCTGTATAGATGTCATGGTTCAGTAGTTGTTCAAAAAATTATTTTCATCTATTTATTATTTGATTTGGTTCTGCTAATAAAGTTCCATTTTTAATCTTAATATTGTGTACTTTTTATTTTTTCTCAATTCTTATATTTTTATTGTTCTAAAAACAAGCTTTTGCTCACTTTTACTGTCTTGTTCCATTTACCACCAAATTTTATCCATGTTTCCTTCTTAGCTGCAGTTACTAGTAGCTTTATTTTCTTCTTTCATTTTTGTAAATGTTGTAGTTTTCGTTTGTTTTATTGTGTAGATATTGTTTCCATGCTTTTTTCTTAGCTTTTACACTTGTGTTTTTATTTGTTCTGTCCACCAGGCTGTCTCTTTTTTCGTGGGATTTGTTTTAATTATTCCGCATACTTCTTTAGCTGAGTCTATTAATATGTGTTTAAACCAATTCCACGCTCTGTTTATATCCTCACCCGTTTCTATTGTATTCTTGAATTTTCGTTTAGTTTGTTCTCATATTGTTTTGCTATTTCGTTATTTTTGATTTTATAAGTTGTAATTGTCTCCACGTTTATCACTTTTTCGTTATCTGATCTATTATTTTTTATGTCTACTGTTTTCTCTCTTATCTTTGCAACAACCATATAGTGATCATTACCTATTTTTGGGTCTCTATGTACTTAAGTGTTCATAACTCTTTTTCTGTCCTTATTTTCAACTAGTACATAGTCAATTATGAATTTTTCGTTACGGCTCTTTACTTCTCTTGTGTACACATGGATATCTTTGTGCTTAAAGAATGTGTTAGTTATGATCAAATTGTGGATAGTGCAAAAGTCGAGCATTCTTCTCCTATTATTATTTCTATTCTGCTTCCCATACTGCCCAACGCATCTTGTGTATAATTCATCTCTTCTTCCAACTCTACTATTAGAGTCGCCTACTATGTATATTAGGGTGCATCTAAAAAGGCGAACAATTTTCTTTTTGCGATGGAAAAGTAATACCTCACAAAATTTGCCCAATCAACTGTTAAGTATTTTGGTAAATTTTTTTTCGAAATTGGAAAATATCTTCTGCCCCCTTCTGTATTGGAAAAAATGTTAACAGACGAAAAAAATTTTTATTTCGAAACGAAAATGTAATAGCCCACAAAAGTTGCCTAACACACTACATATATAGTATTTTAGTAAAATTGCTTTTAAATAAAAAAATATTTTCTGCCCCCCACGGCAACTAAAAACTAGAAAAAATACATTAATATGCGAATTTCTTTTGTAAGGGAAGTGTAATACCTTATAAAACTTGAATAAATAAATTTGGTTTAAATTGGAAAATGTTTTCTGGTTTCACAAGACAATTAAAAATTTTACTTAATAAAAGCATAGTAAAACATTATTTTTATAACAAAGTAGCCTAACTTATCCGTCTCCCTGACGTCACCCAAGTTTTTTAATACTAAAATAAATATAAAGCAAAGTACAAAATAATAAAATTATATAAATATTACAAAAAAACATGGTAAAAGCATTCTATTCGAAGATGTCTTCCGATTTAGCATTAAAGTGAGGCATAGCTTTTCTGGAATCAATTCGAGTTGTTATAAATCCATCCCTCGAATACGCTCCATAAACCGCTAGAGAAGCTTGTGTCACGAGCTTGACACATCGTTCTACACATTGTTTGTGGCAGTGATATTTCTCAATGTCAATGTTAAAAGAGTCTAAGTTAGGATTCTTAATAAAATCTCGCAGATTGTCACTCGAAAATCTAAAGAATATAGATGGTTCTGTAAGGTAATATTTTTGTTAGTTAATTAACTCAAGTAGTTGTTTGAATCAAAATTTTTATAAGAGAAAGTTTGAAGATCATCACGTTTTTTGATTTGGTCACTGGCAAACTTCTTTGATGTCATTTAGTAGATCATTTGAATGTCGCAGACATACAAACCACTGAAGCGGTTTTTTAAGATGTTCTTCTAACAGCCGTATTACATCACCCTTAACGCCAGTATTTACGACTGTTTCGTCACATGCAATAGCTGGATTTGATACTTTCTAATATGCCAGACAGCGAATACCCATATCCGAAATATTTGCACCCTGGCTCATGCACAAGTGTTATGTATTCTTCCACGATCGATTGACCATAAAACTTGGTACTGTTTTTTACTCGAGTTAAAGTTTTGTCTTTGCGTCGGTAACTTTCTTCTTTTACCGTTGTTCTCTCTGATTATATTTGTTTTTGGATTCCCAATGAATCTAGCTTATCACCATTTTTCTCGGACCTCTTTGATTTAATAGAAATTCGCGCTCATCCAGAGGCACTTTTTAAGATTTGCTACAAAGACAATTGAGGGGGCCAGACGTTAAAGGGTTTAAGTGCAGTTTTGATAGTTCTGAGATAATCAGCTGTGGTAAAACGGTTCAAGCGCAAAGTTAAACCTATTTACTACCAAAGCAAACTGCAATTGTTTTCAGTGAACTAAATATAATGGCGATACATGGCGACTGTAGGGCGAAATATGCTTAAATCGTTTTTTTACCACCAAGTTCTAATACAATTTAAGTATGCGAATCTGTACTTAGAGTAAAATTTTAAAAAAGTGCACTTAAACCCTTTTACTTCTAATCTTCTCAATTAATCAGAGTGTCACATTTGCATGCTGCAAGATCAAAATTTGTAGTTTTACTTTCGTCCTTAAAGCATTGAATTTTATTTTTGTAAAATTTACTGTTTTGCCTGTTCTTAAATGGTTTCATATATTTGTCATAATAGGCTTTTAAAAGCTGAATAATTCTTGTATGTTAAATTATTGTAGTTAAAGCCTTTTTCCATATTTCCTCCAATTTAATTGCAACCTGTTCGGCAATACCAGAAAATTCTGGCTCTTGCTTGCTGAGTTTTTTATCCTCTTGCAACCACAAAACTTCATCGCTTGTTTGTATTTCGGTAAACATTTTCAGGTATATTTGGTGGTCCACAGCACATCTTGATTGTATTCCCCATGGTCCTGGTTTATATATTTTAAAAATCTTTAATTTCCAAACAACAATAATAACAAAGTAAGGCATCGCGCCAAACATAAGTGAAAATTACACGCACGGACTCCCGAAGCGGGACATTTCAAAGGGGTTGGGGAGACTGGAAAAACAAATAAAACTTTAAATATCGTTAAAAATTTGTAATTGCCTACATTTATAGTTTTCTTTAATTGATATTATATCGAGTTAGCACATATTTTATTCCAAATAATATAAATTGAAATTTTCATGAAAATCAGATATATAATAAAATTCAAGGTTGCTGGAACGGCAGAAAATTCGCTTAGAAAAAAAAATAAAAATACTAATATGCTGAAAAATATTACTAGCCACTTTTTCATGCTATTAGATATAACATTACCAACTTTTATTTTTTCGATGCACCCTAACGTATATTTCTCTTTTAGCGCTTTTTGTTATAAGTAACAGCACTGATGATGAACTTTTTAGTTCGAAAACGTTCTGTTCATTTAAAGGGATTTTTAACTACAATATACCTTCTATAAAGTGTTTTACTATTTTTTTATAAATATTATGATTCTTTCTGTATATTGCCAAATTCAACGAAAGTCGATATACTCTCCGTAGCGTAACTTTCCTTTCCGAGCTGTTTGTCTCAGCGACACTATTACACTATTTGAAACACGAAACTAACAACATAATGTAATAAATTTAGCACCGTGGATGATACACGTCACTTTTGATTGACATTTTAATCTAGCAGAAACTAAATCATCTAATTCCCAGTCGCATCTTGTAGCGTCTGTACTTTCTGAATAAATTTAGAATAAAATTAGTTATCCGTGTTTATATCAAATGTAAATAAATGAAGTAGAGAAAATAAAATTTTTATTGGTTTTCTACAAACGAAAATGATTTCTTTTGTTGTTTTGTTATAGTCGAAGCAATAAAGCGCTGAACCTCCGAAAAAAAACGACAAGACGAACCTTAATAGTTCTTTTTGCATTCGATTCGTCAATGTGCCAGGAAACTTTGCGAACCTTAGCCATGAGATAATATTGAAAAACTGCATACACAAAAATGCAATCTTTAAGTTCATCTCAAACAGACAATAAAAACAATTCAGAACTCGTCAATTATAGGCGGAAATGGTTCATTTTGTGACTCGGGGTTTTTAGACCATGGCGCATCTGTAAAAATATTAGTACATTTGGACGTTGAGAGGTGACTCAAATTTTCTTGCAGAAATTGCTTGAAAATAACTCAAATAATAATATTTGAGTTATCCTCCCTCTCAAAGAGGTCCGGAACATTGTTTAAATAATCAAAATGTCAAAAAATTAAGGAAAATTTCGATTTTTTTCTTGGTTTTTTTGATTATAACTTTAAAAGTATTCATTTCCGAGAAAAGTTGTACTAACATAAAAGTTGTGTAATTAAATTTCCTATAATACAAAATTGGTAAGAAATTTAAAAAATAGTCACCCTTGTTGCAAAATAGCAATAATTGTGAAAAAAACATACAAAAACAAGTATTCGCATTTTACGTTTTTCAACCATTTATGCTAAACTTAGGACCTTCATATTTCACCCTGAAAAACTTTATGATACAGTAAAACAATACTGTAAATTTCATTAAGATCGGTGTAATATATTTTGCAAAATAAATTTTGCAATCCAGCTTTCGTAAAAAAAATTCATTTTTTCAAAATGTTACAGGACTGAAAATAAAGCAGATAGCAAGTTGAAAATTTTTTGCATATAGAAGTGTACTGTACCTTTCATTTGCAATTTTGCAAAATTAAAATTGATTAACACCACGGCGTCAGAAATTTTTTTAAATAAACATTAATTCTTGGTGCTACGCGCAGGACAGCGTAGAGTTTGCTCTGATTGGGCATTCCAATGACCTTTGATAATGATTGATACATTTTAATTTTTATTACATTTTGATATAAATAAATAAATTTGTTTATTGCAAAATAAAAACACACACTCTATCCTTTGAAATAACACTTATATTAGCAAAAACTTTCTTTGTGCATATATTTTAACTTAAATAATAAAAGTGTATTATTTTTAAACATGTTCAATTGTTTAAACAATATTTCACACACAATAATAAAATTAGTTTGATTTTTATGGAATTAAAATATTAAAATACAACAAAATATAGAGTAAGAAAATAATATATTAGATAAAGATTGGAAGAAATTTTGGTGGAAATCAACTTGTGTGAATCGAACACCGCGGTCCTGCGCGTAGCACCAAAAATTATTGTTTATTTCAAAAATTTTCTGACGCCGTGGTAATTAATCGATTTTAATTTTAAAAATTGCAAATTAAAGGTACAGTACACTTCTATAAGCAAAAAAAATTTCAACTTGCTATCTGCTTTATTTTAAGTCCTGTAAAATTTTGAAAAAATGAATTTTTTTTGCGAAAGCTGGATTGCAAAATTTATTTTGCAAAATCTATTGAACCGATCTTAATGAAATTTACAACATTGTTTTACTGTATCATAAAGTTGTTTTGGGTGAAATATGAAGGTCCTAAGTGTAGCATAAATGGTTGAAAAACGTAAAATGCGAATACTTGTTTTTGTATGGTTTTTTCGCAATTATTGCTATTTTGCAACTAGGGTGACTATTTTTTAAATTTTTAACCAATTCTATATTATAGCAAATTTAATTACGCAACTTTTATGTTAGTACAACTTTTCTCGGAAATGAATACTTTTAAAGTTATAATTAAAAAACGAAGAAAAAAATCAAATTTTTCCTTCAATTTTTGACATTTTGATTATCTAAACAATGTTCCGGACCTTTTTGAGAGGGAGGATAACTCAAATATTATTATTTGATTTATTTTCAAGCAATTTCTGCAAAAAAATTTGAGTCACCTCTCAACGTCCATCTCAAAACAGATGCGCCCTGGACTATTTTTGGGATCCCTGAAAACGAATACGACGTCGTAAGTGATCTCCGGAGTACCTGCTGCCCAAGGTACCTACTGTTTACCTTGTCTGTTGGAGTTTTCAGCAAATTCATTAAGAAATTAGTCAAAATTCATTACTCGGGGGTTTTTGGCGTCTCTGACGACGAATATGTCATCGCAAGTGATTTCCGGAGTACCTGGTACCCAGATTACCTACTCTTTACCACGTCTTGTGGAGTTTTCTCGTCAAATTCATTAAAAAATTAGTCAAAAATCATTACTCGGGGGTTTTGGGGTCGCTGACGACGAATATGACATCGAAAGTGAATTTCGGAGTACCTGTTACCCAGGGTATCTACTGTTTACCTCGTCTCTTTGGAGTTTTTGGCAAATTCATTAAAAAATTAGTCAAAATCCATTACTCGGGGGGTTTTTGGCGTCTCTGACGACGAATATGTTATCGGAAGTGATCTCCGGAGTACTTGGTGCCCAGTGTACCTACTGTTTACCTCGTGTTCTGGAGTTTTCGGCAAATTCATTAAAAAATTAGTCAAAAATCATTACTCGGTGGAATTTTGGCGTCGCTGACAACGAATATGACATCGAAAGTTTTTTTTTTGTAGTACCTGGTGCCAAGGTACCTACTTTTTACCTCGTTTTTTGGATTTTTCTCGGCAAATTCATTAAAAAATTAGTCAAAAATCATTACTCGGGGGGTTTATAACATCGGAAGTGGCCTCCGGAGTACCTGGTGTCCAGGGTACCTACTGCTTATGTCGTGACTAATAATTTTTGTCTAATTTTTTAATGAATTTGCCGAAAACTGCACAAAACGAGATCAAACAGTAGGTACTCTGGGCACCAGGTACTCCGGAGATCACTTATGACGTCATATTCGTTTAAAGCGACCCCAAAACCCCGAGTTACAAAATTGAACTTATTTCGGCCGATAATTGATGAGTTCTGAATTCTTTTTTATTGTCTGTTTGAGATGTACTTTAAGAATGCATTTTTTGTATGCAGTTTTTCAATATTGCCTCATGGCTAGGGGTCACAAAGTTTTCCCGCGGATTCGCTAATCGAATGCAAAAAGAATTATTAAGTTCCGTCTTGTCGTTTTTTTTTCGGAGGTAAGGCCGATTTTAATGCTTTATTGTTTCGCCTATTAGTGTTTATAACACATTTAATATTAAGAAGGAGATATACAGGGTGTTTCATTAAGAATTGTCCATATGATAACTGGAGAAACCTTAGGACACAATACGAAGATTTAATCGATAACACTTCAATAAAATATTCCTCCTTACCGAGATACAGAGTGTGTTGTTACAAATATTCTAAAATGACTTGAGCCCATTGTTTTGACAGCTTCCAATATTATTTGTTCAAACTTCACAAAAAGTTTACACATCTTAGAATATTTAACTAGTGTAAAAAGACAGTTTTCCGCTATTACCAGAGGCGTGCTGTAGGGATAGATGCTCCTTTTCTCCCATCACAATCGATACCACTGTCGCAATAAGCATTTAAACATGTTTTTTTATCTTAATACTTTCATATTAATGTTTTAGTTCAGAAAAATCAGAACTATGATTTTATTAAAACTGAAACAATTTTTCTTCGTAAGTTTTATAATCAAGCTTGTTAATAAAGTAGTGGTTCTTCTTCTTATGGTTCCTATTCATTTCGGATGATGGAATTCATATTGACAATCATAACCTTGCTCGTTGCGGTACGAAACAGTAATTTACAAAACTATTAAAAAAATATTTACTTAGAATACTGTAACAATAAGTCAATTAAATAAATTTTCAAATTTGCCTCAAATAACTTTAATAGGTACATTTTTTACTTCTATCAGAAAAATTGCTCCTAACGTTCAAAACTAAGTTCGGTTGAGTAAAATTTGCGACATTCTCTATTTGTTTCCATAATTCTTATCGGGTATTAATTCCTTGACCATACACAAGTGTCCATATGTCCCGAAAAATAAAAATCTAAGGGATTAAAATCAGAACTCCAAGCAGGCTATGGAAACTCATTTCTGCTCCCTATCCATCTATGAGGAAACTGAATATCCAAAAAGTTCGCTCCACGAAAGGAAAATGTGGTGGATGGCCATCTTGGATAAACCACATATCTCTTCTTTGGTTTAATGGTAACTCTTCCAGTTGACCAACAAGGGTATTTAGAAGAAATTGCAAATACGAATTGCCGTTGCAATTTGCAGGTAATTCAAAAGGACCTATTAAATTAGCTCTAAAAATGCCACACCAAATATTTTTTTTGATGTTGAAAGCGTGCTTCTCTGCACGCAATGTAATTGTTATTGGCAATTATCCTACCCATAACAAATAATTGTTATTGCTGATAAATGTCTGGTTTTTAACTCAGGTTCATTAGCAATTCTTACTAAGACATCATCCACCTGATTCACTGTAATTCTTTTTGGACATCCTAGATAATTTGCTGTACACCCTGTATAATTTGCTTCTGCGTAAACACAAACCATATCCCACATTTCCACATTTGAAAAATTATTATGACGCATTTTCACAACAAAATCTATTATGTATAACAATAAGTAATCTCACGCTTTTCAATGGCAACAATAATTATAATAATTGTTCGGTCTGAGAGTTTTAACATAAATCAATGACATCAGCTTACTTAATTTTAAATGAGTCCTACAACTTGTAAGGTTGATAATTTCTGATGATTTCATATTTCCAAGAGTTGAAAAAGTATAATAACTTTTAAAGATTCATGAAAATTTACAATTAGAATTAACAAAATTTATCAGCAACTTTGTTAAATTTTTAAAGACACTCATGTGTGTGTAATAATTCATCATAAGCAAAAAATAAGATGTATGTATTTTAAACATTACCTTTAAACGCAAATAACTTCAAAACTACTTACTTTATCGCATTGAGACAAAAGATGATTTACGTAAAAAGTAACGAACCAAAAAATCATGCTAAAATGATTATTACGACAGATGCCTAGTTTGCCAGGGGAGAAAAGGAAGTATCTATCCCTCCCTACAGCACGCCTCTGGTAACAGCTCAAAACTATATTTTAACACTAGTTAGGTAAAGTATCCTAATGTATGTAAACTGTTTGTCAAGTTTGAACAAAAAATATTGGAAGGTGTTAAAACAATGGGCTAAAATCATTTTAGAATATTATTTGAAATAAAACACTCTGCATCTCGGTAAGGAGGAATATTATTTAATTTAAGTGTTGTATTTTGTGCTAAGGTTTCTTCAGTTACGATATGGACAATTCTTAATGAAACTTCATAGAGAAGACTATGCTAACTTCTTATCAACCTTGGGTGAAAAATACATAGTTGGCGCAGACTTTAATGCAAAAAATACCTGTTGGGGCTCCAGACTCTCAACATCGAAAGGTAAAGAATTGCAGCATGTTGTGACCGGACACAATTCTAGATGGCACTCTACTGGGAAACCCACTTACTGGCCTAGTGATGCAAACAGAATCCCGGACCTCCTAAATTTTTTCATATCCAGAGGTGTAGCAACAAATTTTATAAAAGTAGCGGATGTAGAGGAGCTTATGTCTGACCACTCTCCAATTCTACTAACAATTAGTGAGCAAATTGTTACCACCGGAATGAATTGACCAATAAGTTTACGGACTGGGAAAACTTCCAATCAGAAATGAATGAGAAAATTGAATTCAATGGATCTATTTAAACGATAGAAAAATTGGAACGAGAAACCGAGCTATTTATGATAAACATCCAGCAGGCAGCGTGAAACAACACACCTATAATCCAAAGAAAAAACAGTAGAAAACAATTACCCCAAAGAGATTAGAGACTTCAGGAAAAAAGAAAGGCTCGGAAGGTATGGCAAAGAACTCGAAATACAGAAAATAAAAATAAGCTAAATAGGCTCACACAACAGCTGCAAAGAGAAATCTCGAAAATTAAAAATGAATTAATTAAGAAGTACCTGAGAGAACTAACTGATGATGAATGCACCGATTACTTCCTCTGGAAGGCAGCCAAAAATATAAATAAGCCAGTTCAGCATATACCTACTTTACGAAAAGAAAACAGAACATGGGCAAGAAATCCCAAAACTAAAGTGGATGCGTTCGCTGATTATTTAGAAAACATATTTTAACCAAACCCTGGGGAAACTCATGTAGACGATGAACGAACGAGTAGCTACTGATTCTGTTAACATACAACTGACTAATACAAAAGAAGTTCAAAAATTAATCAAGAACATCAATACAAAAAAAGCGCCTGGGTTTGACCTGATCAATGGTGAGATACTAAAAAAATTACCTAGAAAAGCCATAGTAAAGCTTACTACACTAATAAATGCATCCTTTAGGCTTAGATATGTTCTCGTCCTTTGGAAAACTGCAGAGGTCATAATGATACCCAAAGTAGGACAAGATAACCACGAATTAACATCATACAGGCCAATCTCCTTACTATCCATAATCTCGAAGGTGTTTTAAAAATTAATACTATGAAGAATGAACCATATAATTGAACAAAAAAATATTATTCACAAACCAATTTGGATTTCGTGATAAACACTCCACAATTGACCAGGATCCATCGAATAGTAACTGAAATAGAGAAAGCATTTCAAGGGGACAAAATTTGTTCAGCAGTACTCCTGGATATAGCAAAAGCACTTGACAAAGTATGGCACGACCGTCTGTTAATGAAGCTAAAGAAAACATTTCCTATGCAACTCGTTGAAATATTGCAGTCATACCTACACCAGCGAACATTTAGAGTTAAAATGGAAAACGAGTACTCTGAGTTAAAGCAAATAAATGCAGGGGTTCCACAAGGTAGCGTTCTTGGACCAATACTATACCTTTTGTACATATCTGACATTCCGAAGAGGGAAAACACCCAACTGACCACATTTTCTGATGATACAGCAGTCCTGACAATAGGAGCAACTATAGAGGAATCTACGATTAACTTACAAAATGCAATTAATGGTATAGAAGACTGGTTCAAAAAATGGCGTATAAAGTTTAATGAACAGAAGTCAGTTCGTATTAACTTCACTAACAAGAAAGTCAATAATCTTCCAATTATCTTAAACAACAACCTTGTTCCTAATAAGAAAACAGCGAAATACCTGGGTTTAAATCTCGACGTCAAACTAAAATGGAAGGAGCACGTTAAAAAGAAAACTGAACAGTTGAAGATAAAGTACAAAAATATTTTTTGGCTAATAGGTAGGTACTCTCAACTTTCCATTCAGAACAAAGTACTAATTTACCAACAGATATTGAAACCGGTGTGGACCTATGGCCTACAATTATGGGGCTGTACCAAAAAAAGCAATTACCGAAATTTAGAAATGCTCCAGAACTGAATAATAAGGAATATTGTATGTGCTCATTGGTATGTTCGGAATGAAGATTTGCGTAGAGATCTTAAAACCGAATCTATTCCAAATAAAATTAAGAAAGTCGCCAGGAGACATGAAGAGAGGCTTAATAAGCATCCCAACCATGAAGCACTCCAGCTTCTTGTCAACGAACCCCAGAAGCGAAGGCTCAAGTGGACTAAACCGTTCGAGCTCGTGTAATGTGTGAAATTGTGCCGGGCTTAGTTAGTGTTATGTATTGTATTGTAGCCACAACAAAGACATGAGCAATTAGTGAAAAGCAGAGTCAGTGCTATGCTGTGTAGCCACAACAAAGAAGTGGGCATTTCATGTAAAAAAAAAGCTAGGATGGACCAGGTGACATCTAATTTACAAATATTTTTAGGGAAATTAGGTTAAAGAAAAAATACTGATTAATCTTGTAGATTAGGTGTATTTATATTGTTTAAATAATAATAATAATAAATATAATAAAAAAAATAATAAAAATAATCAATAATAAAATAATAATAAAATAATGATAATAAAAAAAATAATAAAAAGTTTACAAATACGAAGGCAACGGAGAATGCAAAGTATCCAGGCGATACCGATTATTATGTCTACTACTGGAGTCATTCCGAAGACCCTCCTCGAAAGCATAAAAAGCTGGGTCTAAATGAACACCTTTATAAGTTTGACTGTTTGCTAGAACAAACCTTATACTGCAAGCGCCAGTTAACTTGGCGACAGCGAATACTCACAACGACACTGAGACTGATGATCATCCCATAAGCCACTACTGTGCAATGCGTCTCGCCAAGTTAGCTGGCGCTTGCAGTATCTCTCTTTTCAGTCCTAACTCCCCCTCTCCCGGAGTGAGTATAGTGGTCATCATGATGTCGTGTATTGTTCATCACCAAAGATCTCTGTCTACCTTGAAAATTCTGCTGAAAATTATCCACACCAGAATATACTTTAAACTGGAGCTGGATATTAGTGACACTCAATATGGGTTCCGCAATGGTATGGGTGCCGGAGAGGCATTATTCTCCTTCAACGTGCTGACACAGAGATGTTTGGATGTTTACCGTCCCCTTTACGTCTGTTTTATAGACTAAAATAAAGCGTTTGATAAAGTAAAACATGATCGACTCATGGAAATTCTGAAAACTAAAAACCTAGATGAAAGAGATTTAAGACTAATAACACACCTCTATTACAATCAGCGAGCAATAGTAAGAATTGAAAAAGAAATATCTAAAGAAATGCAAAATAAAGAGAGGAGTCCGGCAAGGCTGCATACTATCACCTCTATTATTTAACGCTTTTTCTGAAGAGGTAATGCGAGAAAATCTGGAAGATAAAACAGTCGGCATAAGAGTAAATTGATTCTTAGTTAACAACATCAGATATGCAGATGATACAGTAATAATAGCCGATAGTTCACAAGACCTGCAAAGACTTATGAGTAAAATAGTAAGGTGTAGTAGGGAGTACGGACTCTCTCTCTCTCTCTCAATATCAAAAAGACAAAGTTTATGAAAATTAGTAAAAACAACCATAATACTAAAAAAATCTTGATAGTAGAGGGCCAGCAGATCGAAAGAGTAAAAAAGTACACTTACCTAGGAACACTTACAACACAAAATATTGACTACATTGCAGAAATCAAAGTCAGAATCGAGAAAGCACGTTCTAATTTTATGAAAATGGAAAAAGTCCTATGTAGCAAAGATTTAACATTCGCTCTTAAAGTACGCCTTACAAAATGTTACGTATACAGTGTACAATTAAAGAAAGCGAAGTATCCTGCGCCTCATAATGCAAGGAAAGATAGATGGCAGAAGAAGCATCGGAAGAAGACGAATTTCATGGCTGAAGAACCTGAGAGAATGGTTTGGAGGGCAACCCTCCTTATAACTTATGGAGTGTAAATTCTTACGTGTAAAATTAAATGTATAAAAACTTATATATACGTGTAAAATTTCATAAAAATCGGCCAAGCTGTTTCGGGTAGTATGGTAATTAACACTGTTACAGGAGAATTTGATGTATATAGAAGAAACTCTGAATTAAATAATAAAATTGCCTAACTTTTAACCTAATTAAAATAGGCAAAAAGTTTTTTTCTGAAAAGCCGTGTAAAAAATACAAGCTTTTGAAATCCTAAAGTAGATTTACCCTATAGTCAATATTAACAAAGCTATTCAAACTGTTTAGAAGCCAAAAATGATTTTACTAAACTGTTTTCGGAGTGATAAAAACGACTTTTAATGATGATTTTTTTCAATACTTTGAAAATATATCGATTCTTCTTGCACGTGATTTCCACAGAATTGCTATATCATTATTATTTTCTGAACAGTAATATTTCGAAGAAGGAAGATACTATAGAGCTCTGTAAGTGATCTCGTCTGTAACAGGTGCTTTCTTTGGTGAACTATTTTCTGATCAGTTCACTTATGTCTTCTCTTGGTGATGTCGGATTTATTTGTGTCCATTGACCAGACGTATGGGATGGTTAAACTCGAAAATACGAGCTTGATGGGCAAATATGATGAATAGTTCAGACTGGGGGAAATTCTTTAGGGGGTATTACCCACATAGAGTTCTAAAACCACAATAATGATGAATATCCGCAAAAAAAATTCAATTGTTCTTTATTTCTTACTTTTTTTAACCTCCCACTCTGTTATTTCCTTTAGTTTTTTTTTTTCTCGGCATATCTTTTCGTACAGTAAATATTAACTCATAGAAAAAATAACAGCTTAATTGTTTTAATATAATTTTAAAGTTTAAAACATAAAATATATAGAGCTGAATAAATAGTCGCACCAACTGTTTTGTATAAATATTCAAGGACCGCGATGCTTGTTATCTCATCAAAACGTACCCTCCGAACTTTAGTTTTTCTTGTTATAAGAGTATTAAAAAGTTTTTCGTGTTAATCTCTAAGCGAGCTTTACGCAAGAGTTTCGACGGGATTACTGTGAGTCTAAAATCTAAAATTCAGTTTTCAATTTTGTGACTGAATAAAAACATATCTAATATATTTATGGTAAAAAAAACAACTGGACTGAATATTTTGTTTCAAAAATGAAATAATAAACTAAACATATTAGCTAGGGATGGGAAAAACTGACCGGTTATAAACTAAAACCGGGTTTTTTACTTCGCAATTACCGGTTTTAAAGGTTGTTTTTTTGACTAGGTTATAACCGGTTTTTGTCTTTTTAACGTAGTAACCGGTGGAAAACCGGATACGTCATTATACCTCTGAAAAAAGTAATGAATTCGAAGAAAAAATATTGTTTGTTTTAAATTCATCAATCTTCTTGATTTGTTTAGTGTTTATAGTAGTGAATGACTCTTGAAATCACTGAAATAAATATGAAAGATATCACTGAAAGAAATTTGTTAGACTGAATTGGGAATGTTGATGAACTTGAGAATAAGCACGTCTTGTTTGTTGAATAGGGAAATCCTTTTATAATTATAAATAGTATCAATTAGTGCAGTCATACACCTCCAGGAACGAACCATGGCTGATTAGAAACACTGTCGTCGGTCATACGCCCACCAAACTTTATGCAGAAGGATTTCTTTCACCAGCCATGGTTCGCTCAGGGAGCTGTAGTTAGTTGTAATTATGCCTGCAGATGCTATACAGAAACGAGTATAAACTTATTTTTTATCATTAAATATATAAATCCAGGATAAAAGGATCATTCCTGTGCAATGAAAAGAATAATTCCATAAAAACATGAAAAAATTAAAAAATTAAAGCGTTAATTTAAAAAAAAATTGAAGGCACCCGTGGGAGTGCCGACAGAAGTGAAAACTTCTTATAGTAAATAAATTACGAGCTCAATGTTTTCCCCATCCAAAAAGAAGTGCTATACCTATATCATAATATACGAGATGCGTATGGCCTATGCTATTTATGTATACATACACGTAATTTATAGGTATACGTACAACATTTATTTCAGCGAAGTGATGACGGTCGCAAATTTAATATTTTCCCCATCCAAGATGTGCACAACGTCTCTAAAGAAATTTTCAATTCAAAAATTTATTTCTTCGAAGCGATGACGTTCCCTAATTTAATACTCTTTCCCCATTTAAAAAGTGCACAACTTCCCTCAAGAAGTTTTCACTTCAAATATTTATTTCGTCGATGCAATGATGGTCGCGATGACGGTAGCTAATTTAATACTTTTTCCCCATCCAAAAAGCGCACAACGTCCCTCAAGAAGTTTTCACTTCAAATATTTATTCGAAGCCATGATGGTCGCGATGACGGTCCCTAATTTAATACGTTTTCCCATTAAAAAAGTGCACAAACTCCCTAAAGAAATTTTCAATTCAAAAATTTATTTCGTAAAAGCAATAACGGTCTCTAATTTAATACTTTTTCCCCATCCAAAAAGTGCACAACGTCCCTCAAGAAGTTTTTACTTCAAATATTTATTTCTTCGAAGCGATGATGGCCGCTATAACGGTCGTTCATTTAATACTTTTCCGATCCAAATAGTATACTACGTTCCTAAAGAAATTTTCACTTCAAAAATTTATTTCGTCGAAGCGATGACGGTCTCTAATTTAATATTTTTTCCCATCCAAAAAGTGCACAACGTTCCTCAAGAAGTTTTCACTTCAAATATTTATTCGAAGCCATGATGGTCGCGATGACGGTCCCTAATGTAATACGTTTTCCCATTAAAAAAGTGCACAAACTCCCTAAAGAAATTTTCAATTCAAAAATTTATTTCGTAAAAGCAATGACGGTCTCTAATTTAATACTTTTTCCCCATCCAAAAAGTGCACAACGTCCTTCAAGAAGTTTTTACTTCAAATATTTATTTCTTCGAAGCGATGATGGCCGCTATAACGGTCGTTCATTTAATACTTTTCCGATCCAAATAGTATACTACGTTCCTAAAGAAATTTTCATTTCAAATATTTATTTCGTCGAAGCGATGACGGTCGCGATGACGGTAGCTAATTTAGTACTTTTTCCCATCCAAAAGGTGCACAACGTCCCTAAGAAATTTTCACTTCAAAAATTTATTTCGTCGAAGCGATGACGGTCGCTAATTTAATCATTATTTCCCATCCAAAAAGTGCACAACGTCCCGCAAGAACTTTTTACTTCAAAAAATGTATTTCATCGAAGCGATGACGGTTGCTAATTTAATACTTTTTTCCATCCAAAAAGTGCACAACGTCCCTAAAGAACTTTTCACTTCAAATATTTATTTCGTCGAAGTGATTACGGTCGCGATGACGGTCCCTAATTCAATACTTCTCCCCCATCCAAAAGGTGCACAACGTCCCTAAAGAAATTTTTACTTCAAAAATTTATTTCGTCGAAGCAATGACGCTCGCTAATTTAATCATTTTTCCCCATCCAAAAAGTGCACAACGTCCCTCAAGAACTTTTCACTTCAAAAATCAATTTCATCGAAGTGATGACGGTCACTAATTTAATAATTTTTCCCCAACCAAAAAGTGCACGACGTCCCTAAAGAAGTTTTTACTTCAAAAGTTTATTTCCCCGAAGCGATGACGGTCGCTATTTAAATACTTTTTCCCCATCTAAAAAGTGCACAACGTCTCTAAAAGAAGATTTCACTTCAAAAATTTATTTCGCCGAAGCGATAACGGTCGCGATGAGAGTCGCTAAATTCAACAAATTACAGACAATTTTGTTATTTTTTATTATCTTGTAAATGGGAAAGAATAAAATTTTGATATTTTGCAGTTATGTATAACTTTACACACCCTATTAAAGTAGCTATCAAAATGACAGTGATGCCATTTAAGAAAATCAGCGATGACGTCATATCTCTAAATTGGGACATCCTCTATACATTATTATTGTGTGTAAAAAAATTTCGATTTGAAATACTTATCGACAAATCTGAGGATTTTTCAAAAAAAAAAAAACAATTATTATTAGAGCTATTGAATTTATTCCAAATTACAGACTCACTCTGTATAAATTACTATATAAAAAAGAAAAATTTTAATAAATGTGCGACTTTTACTCTATAAATTTGTTTAGAGTTACAGTAATTTGAATCTTTTAATTGACTATTTAATAAATTATTAACATGCCTTAAAACCTCCCTCTGTGGCTCAGTGGTAAGAGCGCCTACCTTTGGATCGAAAGGTCCGAATGGTCGTGAGCTCGAATCTCACCAGGGTCAGAAATTTTTTGTTTATTTTAAATTAATAAATGAAAATAGTTTCTGTCCTTGTGGAATCGGTACTCACCGGAGGGACCGCAGACGTTCGGATACAATTAGCGTCTTTTTGCAAAGATAATGACGTCGACTTTGCAAAGTAACAAGACACTTACTCAACACACACACTACATATGACACTAGGTACTTAACTGCAAAAATTCACCGTGCCTACCATGCCAATGGCCATTAGTTGTCGAGGCATTAGTTAAATAAAAAAACATGCCTTAAATTAAAAATATATGTGAAAACTTTATAAAATTATTATAAAAACAAACATTTTTTTAATAAACAATTGTTTATTATAATTTACGAATCAACTGACTCCATTTTTGTAAAGTACGCTCAAAGTACATACAAATTAAAAAAAAACATTAAAATCCATTGGTTGGTTCCCAAGATACAAACAACTGTGGGATTTTGAAGTTGATATTTCAATTTTAGGTCGCACGGGTTTTATGCTTTTACTTCATCGGTTGCAAGCGGGTCGCGTTTGTACTTCATTTTTGAAGCTTTAGTGACGACTCCCTTGAAGAGCAAATAAAACCAAAACATTTTTATGAATACTTCGTGTCTATTAAAGCGAAAGAGCGCTATTTTCGATCCTTATTATTATAAACACGTCAGCTGTGAATTTAAAAAAAAATATTGCTAATTTTGACCCTAATTGACCTAGGCTAACTTATTTTTTTTATAGTTCATGTAAAAAGGCTATCTTTTAGAATGTGTAAAAAAAATTTTGTACCGGCCATAACAAGAAAGTTATTCAAATTGTTTATAAGGAAAAATTGAAGAGACTTTTCCATAATTATTTATTACTAATAAATGCATTTTTTTTTAACTTTTTTTAAACAAGTTTGAAAGTTTAGCTTATGATCTTTCATTAATTTGACACCTGACAAAATGCAAAAAAAAGCTCTCTTGGATAAACAATTTGAATAAAATTTAAACAATTGAATGAATCGCTTCGAAATTATTGTCACATATTACGCACCAAAGAACCCTCATTTGACAGAACTTTCAAAGCTGTGCACTAATTTTTATAATAGTTATGGCGAAATTAATTTGTTGCAATTTAGACATTTTTTCTCAATTATATTAACAATAAATAAGTATATCAACCTTTGTAACACGTCATTTTAAAGCTTTTTCTATGCTTTCGAAGATGTTTGTACTAAAAAACCACAAGGTCCACTGTTTTCCATTGATTTGAAAAAAAAAAAAGAAAAAATGCTGTTTTTCGACATCAAATTGTTTGTAAATAAAATTGGCCGCCAGATCCTATGCAGGAAATAGTTACAATTTGTTCTCATTGGTATTAGTTCTTACAGGTATTACCTGTCGAAAAAACGTTTCAGTAACCTGGCTGTTCGAGTCTCACGAACAGGGTATATTTTTGGCTTATTACCCTGGCCTATTTTGATTTCGACTCGAACGGAGTATCGCAAACTAAATGCAATCTTATAAAAGATTGATTTGAAAAGATATTGATTAAAAAACCGAAAACCGGTTTTTTTGAAGACGAAGAAAAGCACAAATTAACATTAAATTATAAATATTTCAATATTATGTATAATATGCAAATATTTGTAAGACAATTTATTTAATACAACCCTGGACCCGTTGTCAGTAAAATTGAACGGAGATTGTACCATTCAATTTTGTTTAAAACACTGGAGTCATTCATGCCTTTAATTTGCATTTAAGTGCATTCTTTAATATCGCACAGCCAGATTGAAATCAGTGGTGCCTGTAGATGACATGTCAGCTAATTTTGCTTGAAATTGTGCATGCATTTACATGAATGCCTTGGTTTTATGTCTGAGAGCAACGGAATAAGCACTTTTTTAAATTCAATCCTATTGTAAAAGTGAAATAAAGCTGTAGTCAATATCGGGTCCAAGTAATATTTTTTTATTTATTTCCAATTAGACTTTAAATCGAATAAATTCAAAGTACCACTACGAGGGAAATAATATTCGATAGTCCAGTTGAGATATTATGTTCAAAAAGAGCAAAGTTGGTTATAGTAGGTCGGGACGATTTATTTTAGAAATATCTCCGGAACGTTGCTTGCTAACTAATAATTAATTGAATTATGGCACATACTTACATCAATGGCAATAAAATAAAAACTAATAAAACGTATTAAAATCTTTTTTTAATTAAACAAAATTATTAAATTTCATTTATGAATTTAAGTTCATTACTTTAAAAACTTTGAAAATGTGGCACAGTAAAAAATTAGTTTTTGACTTTAGTTGGTATATAGGGTGAGACAGATAAAGGGCCTATTAGAAATATCTCGAGAACTAAAGGTAACTGAATTATGAAAATTGGAATAATGGGGTTTTGAAGACTGATCTATTTAATGAAAATATTTTTATCTACTTGGTACTTCCGGTTATACCGGAAGTTGCTTATAACTTCGTTTTTTTAAATGGGACACCCTGCATATTTTGACATTTTTGGTTTCTCCTCAATTTCTTCCTTCTTAAAATATAATGTTTTGTAACATTATACAGGGTAGGTTAAAAGATAATTACGTTTTCTTATTAATTTTGTAGCAATATTCACACCCTGTAGGATTGTAGTAGTTTGACATAATAAACTCTATTTATGTTCAAATTATTTTTAATATAGTCTACTATTGTTAACAAATATTAGTATAGCTAAATTTTTAATTTTAGTATACAGGGTGGGTCTAAACTCGGAATGAGTATTTTCTGAGTTTTCTTAAATAGAACACCCTATATTTTAGTATTGTCATGAAATGATATTTCATGGTACTTTTTTATTTCTTAAGCATTCCCTATACCTAACTGCTTTAATTTGTGCTTAATTGTTAATCGCACCAACAATCTTAGCTTCGATGGTATTTTGACAGTTCAACCATTATTGGCAATTTTAAGTATCAGTCTAGATTAATATGTATTTATTTCCAAAAAATTATTTGTGATTGAATATTTTCACGGCCAACCTAATACAATTTCACATATTTTGTGTTGCAATTAATGTTTTGCTTGAATCACCAATAACTCACAAATTAAAGCAGTTAGGTATAGGGAGTGCTTAAGTAATTAAAATGTACCATAAAACAACTTTTCATTATAATACTAAAATACAGGGTGTTCTATTTAAGAAAACTCAGAAAATACTCATTCCGAGTTTCGACCAACCCTGTAAACTAAAACGAAAAATTTAACCATACCAATAATTCCTAACAATAGTAGACTATATTAAAAATAATTTTAACATAAATAGAGTTTATTATGCCAAACTACTACAAGTCTACAGGGTGTGAATTTTGCTACGAAATTAATAAGAAAACGTAACTATCTTTTAACCTACCCTGTATAATATTACAAAACCTTATAGTTGAAGAAAGAAGAAATCGAGGAGAATCTAAGAATGTAAAAATATACAGGGTGTCTCATTTAAAAAACGAAGTTACAATCAACTTCCGGTATAACCGGAAGTAGCAAAGAGACCAAAATATTTTCATTAAATAGTTCACACCTCAAAACCCCTGTATAAAAATTTTCATGATTTTCTTACCTTTAGTTCTCGAGATATTTCTAATAGGCCCTTTATCTGCCTCACTCTGTGCCCTGTATACTTTTCCGAGATTCAATATTGTCAATCATTTTGAAAAATTCTTGATCAACTTCTTACTAGTTTCATCCAAGTAGGCTATGTTTATAATTTTTATTAAAGGCATTGCCACTTTAAGAATTTAAAAAGTAAAAGGATTGTTATGAAGACGAATTTCTGGACTTACATTAGGTTGTAACTTCAGCTTTCCTTGTCTTCCTATTTTTTTTTATTTGCTAAAAGTAGGTGTGCAATCTGGTCAATAATTATTTTTGTGCTGTTTTGTTGTGAAGTTATAGGTGCATTGGTTACATTTTTTTGAAGTTTCTATGCACCGTATTCTCTACCAAGTCTAGTCCTTCCAGTTCATCTATCTTTCGGTTCCGGAGTTTTCGGTGGAGAGACCGTTTTCATAAGTTCTTTACCAAACTAAATTGTTTCATGGGATCTTCTTCTAGTTCCTTGACCGTTATCGATCGTTGGATATTATGTTGGCTACAGTATTCGCTATCGTGACTTTATTGACAGCAGCTCTGAGTGAGAATGTAGTCGATTTTCCGTACCATTGTCTTAGAATTTTTAGCCATGATGTTCTTCTTTTACCAGGACTACATTTACTTTGGACCTTTCCATGAATGATCAGATGTAAAAGTTCATATTTTTCAGGAAGTCTCATAATGTGGCCGAAGCATTAGAGCTTACGTCTCTTTGTTATGTTCATCAGTTTTGTTGATTGGCTCAGCTGTCCAAGGACCTCCAGATTTCTAACTCTCTCCTCTCCTGTCGGTCCAACTTATTCTTAGTAATCGTCTATATGTCCAGATCTCAAAGGTTCCAAGCGTTTAACCATAGCATTGTTTAGAGTCCACGCGCTTGCACTCCATATAGTAGGACTGGAAAATATAAAAAAATATGATTCGAATGCGAATGTCGATATTAAGAGTTGGCTGCAAAGCACGTTTCTCATTTTTCTAAAGATAGCTCGGGATTGTTCTATTCGGCTTTTAATTTCAGCAGTTAGATCCCAGCTCCCATTGATATTGCTGCCGATATATACACGAGTTCCCCTGTTGTCTCCAAATCTCCGACGATTATACCGTCATCTTGTGTATAATTTTGTTTTTTATCATTTATTAAGTTTTAAACAACGAGAAATCTAAAGTATAGAAACACTATAAATCTCTTACGCCGGAAAGCAAAATTCTGACCCGTGTTGAGCTGGCCCCCCCACTTGCAAAAATCAAAAAACAAATAGCCCTGATTTATGAGCTATTTATGAGCTTTCATATTCCGCAGACTAAAAATGTTGAGCTCGTTCCACTGAGCAGGAATTTAATACTTTAGTGACTGAGGATATACCCCTTCCCCCACTACTTAAAAATAGGAATATTGAATCGGATTTTGTGGCAGAATTACGAGCTATTTATGAGCTCTTGAAATTATATAGTTTCGATTTTAAGCTCATCCCCTTCACCCCCAAACAACCCTTTAATTGATTTAACTTAAGAGAAAAATGCTGAGAAAACTTAAAATATATCGTATTGCGGATATAATTCCTATAGCTTATATACTCTAAGAATAAACTATTAAATCACGTGCATTTCGATTATTGAGCTACAACCCCTTCGTAAGAAACCACCCTACCTTCCCGGCTTAAGAGAAAGTTGTACTTAAAATCCATTAAATTAATTATTTGGCGACTACATATCATTAAATAATTTATAAGCTTCCAAATTACGCGCATTTAGATCAGTAAATTGCAATTTATTTTGTATAGTGCAGTCACTGAAGGTAAAAATCAACGATTACCTTCAATTTCGGTGAACCTTCATCGATTTTCACTAAAATTGGTCAGTGGTTACAGGATAAGTCAAGAAACAAAGGTGACATGGTACCACCTTGCGCTTTTACCCTGAGGGTGGATACCGCCCCTTCCCGGGGGTGAAAATTATTTTATAAAAAATAACTGCACAAATCAATAAAATAACAAATTAAAAGCAAAATTTATTATATAAAGTTATTAAAATAAGTCAATACTTTTTAAGTTATTACAGCTCAAAGATTTTAATTATTCGTGAAAAAAATGCATGTTTTGAAGCGGATTTTCGTAAATCACTGAAAAACTGCAAGTTTTTGCAAAAAAGTTAATAGTAGTTTAATTCGAATAGCTTATGTTCTAAGAATAAACTCTTAAATCACGCACCTTTCGATTATAGAGCTACAAGCACTTCGCAAGAAAACCATCCCATATTCCCGGCTTAAGATAGAGTTGTACTTAAAATAATTTAAATTAATTATTTGGCTACTACATATCGTTTAATAATTTATGAGCTCGCAAAATATACGCATCTCAATTATTGAATTGCCATTTTCTTTCTATAGTGCAATCACTGAAGGTAAAAATCAACTATGACCTTCGATTTCGGTAAATCTCCATTCATTTTTTATTTAGATGTATTTAGTAAGTGTTATAGAATGCATCTCTTTCCCGTTATTTAAACTTGAATCCTTAGATTTGAATAGTCGCAGAAAAAACTATACATTTAATTACCTATAACTTACTTTAAATTTACATTACAGGGTTTTTCAAGTCAGCAATTTATTATATTTTTTATTAGCTTCAATTTTAGTGATGAAAACTTTTTTGTAAAAACTTACAGTTTTTAATGCCTGGTTGCACCAACAGATCTTAAGCTCCAGCTTAGCTAAGCTCTACTTATAGATAGGGCCTTATTGAGTATCACTTACGTTGCACCATAATTTTAGATTCCTACCTTATTATCAATTGTATCTATTGTTATATTATGGTATTCTTATTGTAATATATTATAATTGTATTATATTAATTCTTATGATATTCTCGACTTAAGCTTAAGATCTGTTGGTGCAACCGGGCATAAGTTATTTATAAAAAATCGATTTAAAGCATACATTTTCTTTCACAAAAATTAAAATATTTGATCTTTAATAACTCATAAAGTATTGATTTATTTTAATAACATTATATAACAAATTTTGCTTAGAATTTGTCCCTCTCTTGATTTGTGGGGTTATTTTTAATAAAGTAATTTTCACCCCCGAGAAGGGGTGACTTACACCCTTGGCTAAGTTGTTATTGTTAATTTTCTTTCTTGACGTATCCTCTATCCGCTCACCAATTTTCGTGAAAATGAATGGAGATTTACCGAAATCGAAGGTCATAGTTGAGTTTTACCTTCAGTGACTGCACTATAGACAGAAAATGGCAATTCAATAATTGAGATGCGTATTTTAAATGCGTAATTTAAATTATTTTAAGTACAACTTTCTCTTAAGCCGGGAATATGGGATGGTTTTCTTGCGAAGGGGTTGTAGCTCAATAATCGAAAGGCGCGTGATTTAAGAGTTTATTCTTAGAATATAAGCTATACGAACTAAACTACTATTAACTTTTTTGTAAAAATTTACAGTTTTTCAGTGATTTACGAAAAACCGCTTCAAAACATGCATTTTTTTCACGAATAATTAAAATTTTTGATGTTTAATAACTTAAAAAGTATTGACTTATTTTAATAACTTTATATAATAAATTTTGCTTATAATTTGTTCTTTTATAGATTTGTGCAGTTATTTTTTATAAAATAATTTTCACCCCCGAGAAGGGGCGGTATCCACCCTCAGGGTAAAGGCGCAAGGTGGTACCATGTCACCTTTGTTTCTTGCGGTATCCTCTAACCATTGACCAATTTTCGTGAAAATCGATGAAGGTTCACCGAAATTGAAGGTAATCGTTGATTTTTACCTTCAGTGACTGCACTATACAAAATAAATTGCAAGTTACTGATCTAAATGCGCGTAATTTGGGAGCTTATAAATTATTAAATAATATGTAGTCGCCAAATAATTAATTTAATGTACATAGATTATAATTTTTATTTCTGCAGTATGTATAGTCTTACAAAGACGTAAGTTTTTTCAATCTTTGTATTTTTATGAAAAAATCTCTTAACTTACTGTTTTTTTATAGGAACTGTTTTGCTCCTCTTTATGATGTTAATAAGCAGACGTTCTGAATTCATCATTTAATAACATCTTCATTGGAAGTATGCGAAACCCACGATATCTTTAGGATCTGTCGATAGTACCACAATTCAAATGCTTCTAATTTGTTTGGCATTGTGGTTTTTAACGCCCATGTCTCCCAACCATACAATATGATAGACCACACATAACATTTCAGGGCCTTCTTGCGAATGTGGTACCAATTGATGGCAAAATGAGATTCCATGGTATAAAAATAATAAAGAATTTTAAATAATGAAATAATGATAAATCATTAAATGTTTAAATTTTAAAATGATAGGATACAGTTGACGGAAGAAGACAAAAGTAAAGCGAATTGTGGTGATGACCAGTTTTGTGTTCAAATGTTATGTTGTGCTCTACTATAAGGTTCGTGAGAGATCTTTTTGTACATCCAATATAAATATTTAACCCGCGAGTAGTCGCGGTGAGATAGAATCTCAATTTTTATCCTTTTCGCGATAACTTGATGAAAAATTTTGCAATTTTGAAAAAATTTCGTAAGTGCCTCGAGGAAGGGTGTAGTAATGCGTACGAATTTTTTTTCTTCTTCTTTATGTGGAATTTATGGCTTTGGAAAGAGCCAATTAGCTTTAACCCGCGAGTAGTCGCGCCGTTAGGTAGAATCTCAAATTTCATCCTCTCTCGTAATATATACAGTAAAATTTGTCAGTAACGGCCACTAAAAATGAAAGAACTATTGGCCGATATAGAAAGGTGGACGGTATTGCCAGTTTTTGTAGTCTACATGTAATTGGTTTGGGAAATTTTTAAACTTGCCGTTAGGACAGGTGGCCGATGTTGGCAGGTGGCCGTTAACACAGGTTTTTTTAATAAAATTGTTAGAAATATATATTTTTAATATAAAAAGTAGATAAAAATGGTACAAAATAAAAATTTGTTTTAAATTCGTATTTTGAGATAGAATCTCACACGCGACTATCGACGTTACAGAAGTGAGCGCGACTACTCCCGTGTTAAGCAATCCCAATACTTTTAATTTACACTCTGATTTGATAGTAGGTATTATTACTTTGGTTTTATTCTGTTAGATTAATTTAAATTTACGTACTAATGAGAAATAAGTACAGTTTAACAATCATTCCAAAAACGTCTACAATAATACGTTTCATCGAAAACGAAATATTTATTGAATAAATTAAAGCAAATTCTATTACCCTGAATTTCTAAAACAGGTCGAAAATATACCACCAATGCCGACGTTACATTAACTTATATTCGACTTTAGCATTGGGTTTGCAGCGTATGTCTGACAATCGTCTTTCGAATTAAATACAGCCGTGTCTATATCGACAATGAGAAGGTGTCTGGTTTTTTTCTGCTGTCTCTTCACCAGAAAAGTCAAAAAAAAGTCAAAAATCTGAATACAACAAATCACCTAGATACGACCTCATAATAGGACTAGTACTTAAAGAACTCTCTGAAGAAGCAATAAAGCTGCTAATGTACATATTCACAGCTGTCCTAAGATTGTGCCACTTCCCCTGCTAATGGAAGGTAGCTCAAAAGGCAGGAAAATATTATAAATTTGGTTTTCGACAACACGGCACAATTCAACAGGTTCATAGGGTAGTCATAGCCGCAAAAGATGCCCTCGAGAATAAGAAATATTGTACAGCAGCCTTCATTGATGTCTCCCAAGCCTTCGATAAGGAATGGCTTGGGAATTAATAAAGGTCTAATTTAAAAAGTTACGAAAAAACTGCCTTATCAAATATGCATGCTCCTACAATAATATCGACCGTACCAGATAAAACTTGGAGGGGCCCTCACTACTCTACATCCCAGACACTCTGGCGTATCCCAAGGAAGTGTCCTTGGGCCCACACTGTACCTCCCATTTTTAGCAGATATACCAACTTCAGATCGTACAACAATTGTAACATATTCTGACGACACTGTCCTAATGGCCTGTCAGAAAAATCCGACCCTAGCCTCTTAGATACTACAAAGTCACCTAAATAGACTTGAAATATGGTTCAAACTGTGGAGGGTTAAAGTTAATAGATCCAAGTCAACACACATTACGTTTAAACTAAAGAAGGGGATCAATTCAGCTGTAACCTTTTACAACACTCCACTGTCAATAAAAAGTAACGTCAAATAATTGGGAATTTAACTAGATAGCCGCCCAACATGGCATAAGCATATTTTGTGTGGAATAAACAACTACAACTGGGACTCGTATATAGAAAGATGTACTGGTTCATAAATCAAAAATCACGCCTAAATCTCTACAACAAACTACTTATCTACAAACGTGTACTGAAATCCATCTGGACGTATGCCATACAAATCGAGGAAACTGCCAGTTAAACAAATTTACGCAAGACTCAGTGCCTTCAGTCAAAAGTTCTAAGGCAACTGTGCAAAGCTCCTTGGTACATTTCCAACAATAATATACAAAATGAACTCTAAGTCCAAACCGTCAAAGAAGAAATTATTTTTCTGTGCTCCAAGTACCAAAATAGAACTCCATGTTCTCCCAAACATATTGGTCAACAATCTCCTGACACCCCTACAGAACAGGAGACTTAAAGAGCAGACACTCTTGACCTCGACACTACAAACTAGTTAATTATTCCAATTATTATTGTACTCTTCAAATTAATTCAATTAATCAATAACTAAATTAATTCAATTATTATTGTATTTTTTGAGGTATGCACTACTGAGTTAATACTGACTGTGTCACTTTCTTAACACTCATATGGATTGTTTACTGTTTTGTGTAAAATAGATCGCAATATAATGAATGTAAAAAAAGAAAATCCCCGTACTTTTAATAATTTACACTCTGATTTGATAGTATTATTTATGTATTATCATGTTAGCTTAATTTAAATTTGCGTACCTTAAAGAGAAAGAAGTATAGTTTAACAATATCTCCAAAAATGTTTACAATAATACCTTTCATCTAAAATTAAATATTTATTGAATAAATTAAAGCAAATTCTATTTCCCTGAATTTCTAAAACAGGTCGAAAATAGGCCGCTAATGCCGACGTTACATTAACTAATATTCGACTTTAGCATTGGGTTTGCAGCGTATGCCTGACAATCGTCTTTCGAATTAAACACAGCCGTATCAATATCGACAATGAGAAGGTCTTAATTGCTTTTTGTAACGAAGCGAGTAAGATAGGGAAACAGATTAGAAGTTGGTATTTTCTTTATTTGCTTTATTCTGTAGGTATATCATCGTACGATATCGTTTACTTTGCTTCAAATTCCAAAACCTAACAATCATAAGAGTATTTAATTTAAAAAAGAATAAGAGAGGTAGATATTACACAAAGAAGCTGGTAGAATTAATGCTGAGATTATTTCAGCGTTCTTTTACAGAGTCGCACAGCCAAATAATAGTATTGAGAAATTTATGTAATTTACAATTTATAAATAATAATGCATGATGTCAAATCATATCGCACCTTGAAAACCATATGGCAATATCTGCAATTTTTTCATGAAATGACCTTTGAATGCAGTCTAATAGGAAAAAAATCTATTTTTTAATGCTATATAGCAGCGTCTGCAAAAAATTTTAAGTTCGGCACCAGAAAGATACATCTCTATGGCTTTTGTCAAAAATCGATTCTTCTTTTTATACCATCAGGCATTATCTGCAGTAGTTGATGCTCTACGGTTCTAAAATTGGAACAAAACCCCAGATCTATATGGCAATATGTGCAAAATGTGACCCACGCTCGTAAAATGAAAGCAAGATCTACTAAGGAAACATCCTTTGAATGCAACAAAACATAGAGTGCTGCATAGAGATTTGATTGCAACACTGGAAATAAGCGACAAGACTATAACAAATTGATATACAACGTCGTACTGCAGATGGGTTTATCCCAAAATAAAAGCGAGATATAACCGACAGACATTATATAAGCGACAGATTATAATATGCAAGACTTTGATTAAGTGTTAGCACTAAAAATTTGTAATAAATAAGTACAATCAATAAAAAAACTGTTATTTTATATGAATTTTTACTGTATCATGTGCGAAAATTGATATATTTTTTAAAACCATATGCCCGTATGTGCTAAAATACCTATTTCCTGGGGGAAATTGTACGTACTTTTTAATTCATATAAAAATATGTAAAATTAAAGACAATTGTGCCAAATACCAGGTTTGCAACTTAATTTTTGGAATTACAGTAAATAAAATTAACTTTACAAAAACTTAAAATGCTCATAACTCAATATTATGATTTTTGCAGTTACTGCCCTATGGTTTTCAAGGTGCGATATATAGGAGCAAACTTGGACAGAAAGATAATTAAAATAGAGAGAACAAGACAAAACAAAAGAAGATGAAACCTGGAGATGTTAAAAGCACAGGAACTAAAAGAACAATATGAGACATCCCTAAATGAAAATCAAGCAGAAGCAAAGAGCACAGAAGAAATATTGAAAAATATAAAACACTCCTTTTTGAATTCAGTTGAATAGGTGCTAGGACAGAGGGAAATAAAAAAGAAGGAAATAGTAGTTCGATTCAGAATACGAAATCAAAATCGTCAATGAATGTCGTCAATTAAAGAAGAACATCATCAAAACGAATACAAAGAAAAACAGAAAGTAGCTAAAAGCTCAACAAAGGAAATGCAAACCAGTAGTTAAAATTGATAATATATCATGGGAGACACATTTCACAGAACTATATACAATCGACTCTCGTTAATTCGAAACTCGAGGGACTCTTAAAATATTACGAATTATTGAGTGTTTGAAATATCACATGGTTCGAAATTTGTGAGAGAAAATAAATAATGTTCGAATTATTAAGTGTTGATCAATTATTATTTATTAACTGCTATTCTATAACGATGACAAAAGTTTAGAGGTACATTCGTGTACATATTCTTATGGTGCCTCTCCGTTACGGATGTTGGACACTAACATGGCTATTCTGACTTTGTTGACTGCTGCCCTGAAAAGTCCGGTAGTGGTTAAGTTAAACAATTTTCGCAGGTTATGCAGCCAGGATATCCTTCTTCGTCCTGGACCTCTTTTCCCATGCACTTTACCTTGAAGTATGGTCCGAAGTAGGTCATATCGTTGTTCATTGCGTTTTATATGGCCCAGGTATTCCAGTTTGCGACGTTTTATGGTTACGACTAGTTCGCGCTCTTTACCCATTCTATGTAGAACTTCTTCGTTGGTAACTCTGTCTATCCAGGAAATCCTCAACATGCGTCTATAGCACCACATCTCAAATGCTTCGAGTCTCTTCAGTGATGCTTCAGTTAAGGTCCAGGACTCCACGCCATATAAAAGAACGGAGAATACGTAGCATTTTAGTAAACGAACATTTATTTCCAATTTTATATCGTGGCTGTTAAAGATTTTTTTTTTCATTTTGACGAAAGCTGATCTTGATTGATTCGTGTACATACATGTATGTATTCATAATGTGAATTAGGTAATCAATCTTTCGAAAGAACTGTATTATACTGGTTTGCTTCAAAGCACATTGCTGCTGCTCCGAGTGCTCAATAATTTTTTTTAAGAGAAAAAAGTGCCTGAAATGCTTTTTCATCACTTTCGTTTTGTATAGACAAAAGGTTTGTAAGGTATCGAATGAGGATCTTACTTCCTTAACTGACACCTCTGCCAAAGGTTCTTATAATGTATCGTACTCATCTTCATCGTTACTTTTTTCATTCGTATCTGTCACAGATAAAATTTCGCCATCGGTTAGTGAACTTGAGACAGTAACATCTTCATCTACTAGAACAAAGTCAGAAAAACTCACACCGCAGATGTCAACTAATGGTTCTATTGCTGGTTCTTCGTCATCCATAAGTATGGGAAGATTTTCCTGATCTTCTTTTAAGAACCCGGATTTTTTAAAGCAGGTACAGAAAAAGAAAGTACAGAAAACTGTACCTACTACAATCTTTCCGCATCTTTCTCTCTGCAACTTTGAATTCTCGAGTGCTGGACGCCGATGAGTTCGAATTAACGCGTCGTTTTGTTATATAGCAATGATTTTTTTCGTTCGAATTACCAAGTGCATAAAAATGTATTGATTTAGTTCGAAATATAAAGAGTTTTTGTAGGGAACTCGTGATAACTTTGAATTATAGAGAGGTTCGAATTATCGAAGGTTTGAATTAACGCGAGTCGACTGTAACTGCAAATAAAGCCCCGAAGAGGAAGAATACGCAATGGAAGATATGAGAGATAATGAAATAGGGATACCAATATGATAAATATTTAGACATCATTCAAAAAATTATACGTAAAAAAATCCCTGGCCCAGATGAAATTCCTAACTAATTAAAAACGGAGAGGAAAACTTTATCGCACAATTAAATTCCGACAGAGGGCGCTCAAAATCTCAAAGATGGACGATAACTGAAGGAAAACAATAAATTTGTCATTTGATTTCAAAGTCGTTAAACGTTGAATATAAATCATTTACACGGGTTTTTGTCAAAGTAACCACTAAGTTTTACACCAAGACATCTTATGGGTTAAAGAAGACTCAAATTATGTTTCATGTCTATGAATTCATTAAAATTTGATGCTAACTACTAATTTGTTTTTACGTTTTTTTCATTAAATAGAAACTATCAATAATTCAAATATTTGCATCTGCTATAATCATAATTTAATGTAAGGAACTCTTATAATGCTTTCTTATTAAGCTATCGATATATTTGTTCAATTTCTTTATAAAGAAAAATTTTATTAAATTAAAGTCGCCATTACTTTTTATCCTGATCGATTTACACAGTCCAGCAAAAAATCTGGTCCCCGATAATTAAACAGCGTTTTAAAAATTATTAACCTATATTACAATTTCTAATTTTGTTTTTAATTTAGTTAATGGGTACACTACAATTTATTTTACACAAACAGATAACAATTTTTAATTAAATAAAAAGTGTAAACTATGTAGGTGATTTTATTTTATAATAATTGTGTTTTGGAAATTATGAGGTGGTCGGAACATTTGTCATAATAGTGCAGTCATTGAAGTGTAATAGCTATTTGTATAACAAGGGAGGAAAGTGCTACTTTTCCTCCGGAGAATGAAGTTTACTGCCCGACGCGTAGCGGAGGGCAGTAATCATTCAAGGGAGGAAAAGGCACTTTACTCCCATGTTATACATATGGTTTTTCCACCTTCCTCAAATTAATAACAGGTCATTTTTCATTTTTACTTAATTCATTTATGTAACTAACCAACAAAATTTATTAAAACTAAAACTAACTAGTAGGTACAATATAACTGTCAACTGTCAAATATAAGTCAAATTATTAATGTAAACATTGTTAAATCAAAATAACAATTTACTGTTTTTTAGCATTCTGCAAAATACAGGGTGATTTATAAATAAACGTTAAAATGTATAGATCCTTACGTAATAGAAAATAGATATTGTACAGGGCGAAAATAAGTTATATTTCATGAATGAAATACCATGACGTCACTTATACTTTTCCTCCCTAGGGAGGAAAAATATTTTCCTCCCTAGGGAGGAAAAGTACAACTTTGCTCCCTACAATCAGGTCCCGAAAAGTATACTTTCGGTAGAGGTAGGTGGAAAAATAGGTTTTTACCTCCGAAATATTTTACTATGAACCGATTTACAGGAGATTTTGGAATTAGGCTTGTCTTACCCTTAACTTCAAAAGTGATATTGACTTGAACTCCGTTGTCACCCTCGGGGTGGTTGCCACCCCTTTTCGGTGGTGGAAATTTTTTTTGTCAAAATAACCTCAGGTGTCGATAGAAGACCTAATTTTAAGCAAAAAATATTGTATAAAGTTTTTTCAAAAACCCAATATTTTTCAAGTTATTGGCAATTGAAAATCCGGAATTTTCTCACGATTTTCAACAGTTCTTTGCAAATATCTCCAAAAATATGCATTTTAGCGATAATATTATCATGAACAAAATTGTAGCAGGTAAAAAAATGAACAAATTGATTTTTTAATGAGTGTTCTAAGTGTAATATTAAGCGAGTTATTGAAGATCAAACAAAATAAAAAATTTTCCTGGGCTCATTTTTCATTACAAAAATCTGAAAAAAATTAGGTTGTTTTGTATTCAAAAGATACAACCTCTTGAATTTTTTCAGATTTTTTAAAGTAAAATTGCGCTCACAAAAAAATAAAACCTAAAAATTCTTCTTTTCTCGATTTAAGACGTTTTAGGACCTCTGGGAAGCTAAAAATTTGCATGAGGGCATAATGTTATATCCTTTATCGAAAACATAAGTAGCGGGGCTGATCGGTGCGGGGGCATTTTTGACCATCTTATCCCGCTATAGCCTTTGTCCACTGTCGGACATAGGCCTCCTGAAGATGTCTCCACCCTTCTCTGTCCTGGGCAGCTGCAATCCAGTTTGACGCTATTCTCTTAATATCGTCCGTCCATCTGGTAGTAGTCTTCCACGTCTTCGTTTGTCCACCCTTGACCGCCACTCCAAGATCTTCCTTGTCCATATGTTGTCTCTCTGTCTTGCGATGTGTCCTGACCATTTCCACTTCAACTGCGTAATGCGCTTTATGATGTCTTCCACTCCAGTTCTTCGCCGTAACTCATCATTTCGTATTCTGTCTCTAAAAGTTAGGCCAAGCATGGATCTTTTCATTTTGCGTTGTGCTACTTGTAATTTTCTTATTGATGATCCAAAATAACATATTTTTCTTTGTTCGAGTCACATCTTCGTTATGGTCTTTCTTTTTGGGGTTCTGGTACAGCTGCCCAATCCGATGTTACTTTCAAATTACAAAAAAGAGCAATAAGATATTTGTTTGGCCTCAGAAGAACAACACATTGTAGAAGTTACTTCAAAGATCACAGAATTTTAACCCTTCCATCTTTATATATTTTAGAAACTGTTTGCTTAAATCGTAAACATCTACATGCCTTTCCACCAAGACCTAATCATGACTACTTCACGAGAAACTCTACCTTTGACGTCTATTTACCGACCCCGTCATCTGAGTTAGTAAATGAATCTATATTATATTCCGCAAAAAAACTTTACAACCATCTCCCTCTACAACTTAAATCTGCAGCATCTTTCGCCAAATTCCGTAAACTGACAAAAGCCTACCTATCCGAAAGACCATATTATGCAGTAGAAGATTTTCTTAATCAATAACTAAGAAATTACACGGAATGGGACGTTTCATCGCCGTCGGTTCATCGCCGCCGTTTCGATGCCGCCGGTTCATCGCCAGTCCATTTCATCGCCGGCCGTTTCATCGCCGGCCGTTTCATCGCCAGTTATTCAGTTGATCTTGTATTATGGGAGATGACACGACACGACGTTAAATTCAGTTCAAAACTTATGACAAATAAATAGATAAAAAATATTATTATATTAATTTACTGTTATATTTCTACTTCCCCTAAATTTGATACTAAACAGTATTACATTTGTATTGTTAAATTATATTTTATATTATAAAAGTTTAAAAGTCTATTAAAAGATTAAGTATGGCAACGGGAATGGTCATATCTCGCATTTCCTAGAATTCCTAATTAATACTAAAAATAAATAATAAATGTAACTGTCGAAAATTGGTCGGAAATTCGGAAATATATCAGTTAGCGATTAACTGACTGGCGATGAACCGGCGGCATCGAAACGGCCGGCGATGAATCGGCCGGCGATGAACTGGCGGCATCGAAACGGCGGCATCGAAACGGCGGCGATGAAACGTCGTAGACCCGAAATTACAGTACCCTTTGCACAAGTAGTATTTTTATTGTTATTTTTCATCTGTATTTGGGTGTCATATGCAGCAGCTTAACTTTTAAACTTAATTACTAGGTAGACTATGCAATTTGCAATTTATTTAAATTGTTAAATTTTGCAATTGATTAACTGTTTAACTTCATTATTTTTTTTTTAATTTATACTAACGATTTATGTAATTTTAGTAAATTGAATTGTTATTGTTTTGTTTTCTTGACTTTTTGTATGCTTTGTCGATAAAATTGTAAAAATTTTCATGACAATAAAGCATATTTCTATTCTATTCTATTCTATTCTATTCTATTCTATTCTATTCTATTCTATGTTTTAGTCAATGTCAGTGTTTCAGCTCCATAAGTAAGCACCGGAAGTACGCACTGGTTAAATGCTTTTCTTTTAAGCTTTATTGGGATATTTTCCTTGAACACGTCTCTTAGTTTGCCATACGCTGCCCATCCTAAAGCTATTCTTCGAGATAATTCGCATGTTTGGTTGTCTCTACTTATTTGTATTTCGTGGCCCAGATAGATGTATTTGTGAACTGTTTCGATATGGCAGTTTTCTAATGTCAGTGGTCCGCTAGGTACTAAATTCGTTATCATTTTAGTTTTCCCAAAGTTTATTTCCAACCCTACTTTTTGAGAAACTCGTTGTAGTTCTTGCAGCATTTCGTGGGCTTCCTTTAAGTCGTCGGTTATTAAAACTATATCATCTGCAAATCGTAGGTGGTTCAGCCTTTCGCCATCGATATTCAAACCTCTGTTTTCCCATTCTAACATCTGGAATGCATGCTGCATTACGGCATTGAATAGTTTTGGTGACATGTTGTCTCCTTGTCTAACTCCTCTTTTTAGTTTTATTTTCTGAGTTTGGGTATAGAGGTTTATTGCTGTTGTGGCATTTACATATATATGTTGAATAATGTTGAAATATCGGTAGTCGATTCTACAATCTCTCAAAGCTCTTAAGATGGCTACCATTTCGATAGTGTCAAAGGCTTTTTTGTAGTCAACAAATACTAGAACTAGCGGCCGGTTGTACTACACAGTTTTTTCGATTAGGACCTTTAGGCAAGTTAGATGGTCATTTGTACCATACCCAGGGCGGAAACCTGCCTGTTTTCTAGGTTGGCATGTTTCTAGCTTGTTCTCAATTCTGGCAGTAATTATTCGAGCAAACAATTTATACAGGTGGTTTAGAAGACTAATTGGCCTATAGTTTTCGAGGTCTGTTTCATCTCCTTTCTTATGTATGAGGAGCATTAAAGAATAATTCCATCCATCTGGTATGGCTTGGTTTTCTAAGCATATATTGAAAAGGTGTTTGATTGCCCTGATGAGAGCAGAGCCTCCGATTTTTAGCGCGTCTGCCACTACTCCATCCTCTCCTGGTGCTTTGTTATTTTTCATTTTCTTTAAAGCATGATAGATTTCAGCCGTTGTTATCTCGGAAATATCCTCTGAACCTTGATTCATAATTTTTTGTTCTGAATGTTCTGTAGAGTTTAAGTCAAGTTTATTTGTATATAGTGTTTTATAGAAGTCTTCCACTATCTCTAGCATTTCCTCTCTAGTGGATGTTAGTTTGCCATTTTTTGCCTTGAGACAATTTCTTTTCTGCTGTTCGTCAATGTCCTTCTTAATATCTTCATCCTCTTGTTATGCTCGATTGTCTGCGAGATTTTCTCATTTTTATATGCCCTTATGTCCTTTCTAATAGCTTAAGAGACCTCTTTGTTTATTTTATTTAAGCTTTGTTGTTCTATATTCTTATCTTTTAGCATTTCTCTTCTTTCTTCCATTTTAAGTTTGGTGTTAGCAGTGATTCTCTCTTCTCTCTTGTTGACCGTCCAACATTTCCTTTGAGCTTCTACTATGATATTAGTAATTAATTTATTTAGATGATATATATCATTTGTATGGGTCTGTTTTGTAGATGTACAGTTATATGATCTGAAAACTATGTTTCATTTTTTGGTTGTGACCATGCTTTCATTTGTTTCTTTCTTATTAGTTTAGTTCTCCCTTTGTCGATGTTAATTTCTATTCTAGCGCGAACCATTCTGTGATCACTTCCTGTTGTGAAACTGTTTAGGACAGTGACATTTTTAACTATAAATTTTTTGTCTGTAATTATACAGGGTGTCCCGAAAAGATTGGTCATAAATTATACCACAGATTCTGGGGTCAAAAATAGGTTGATTGAACCTCACTTACCTATATACAATAGTGCACACAAAAAAAGTTACAGCCCTTTGAAGTTACAAAATGAAAATCGATTTTTTTTCATATATCGAAAACTCTCAGAGATTTTTTATTGAAAATTGATATGTGGCATTTTTACGACAGCAATATCTTAAAAAAAAAATTAAGTAAAATTTGTACACCCCATACAAATTTTATGGGGGTTTTGTTCCCTTTAACCCCCCCCCCCCCCAAACTTTTGTGTACGTTCCAATTAAATTATTATTGTGGCACTATTAGTTAAATACATTATTTTTAAAACTTTTTTGCCTCTTAGTACTTTTTCGATAAGCCAGTGTTTATCGAGATATTTTGAATGTTTGTCGAATCCACCACATATTTGTATATGGTTAAGTACGGTTATAGAGAACTGTTAATAATCTGAAAATTTATTTATAATTTACATTTTTAGGTATATTTTGAAAAAGAAGCTACATCTCGATAAAAGGTGACTTATGAACAAAAGACTAAGAGACAAAAGTTTTAAAAACACTGTGTTTAACTAATGGTACCACAATAATAGTATAATTGGAACGTACACAAACATTAGGGGGGTTTAAAGGAACAAAACCCCCATAAAATTTTTACGTAAATATATTGAAAAAGAAGCCGCATCTCAATAAAAACTGGCTTATCGAAAAAATGCTAAGAGGCAAAAAAGTTTTAAAAACGTTGTGTTTAACTAATGGTACCACAATAATGAATTAATTGGAACGTACACAAAAGTTTGGGGGGGTTTAAGGGAACAAAATCCCCATAAATTTTTTATGGGGTGGACAAATTTCACTATAATTTTGTTTTAAGATGTTCCTGACATAAGAATTAAACATGTCCATTTTCAATAAAAAATCTCTAATAGTTTTCGATATATTGAAAAAAATCGATTTCCATTTTGTAACTTCAAAGGGCTGTAACTTTTTTTGTGAGCATATTTGTACTAAGATAAGTTAGGTTCAATCGAACTATTTTTGACCCCAGAATGTGTGGTATAATTTATGACCGTTCTTTTCGGGACACCCTGTATAGTCAATTTCATTTTGCGTTTTCCCATCCGGGCTTCTCCATGTCCACCTTCTATGATGTTTTTTGTAAAAGAAGCTATTCATTTCATATAATTTGTTTTGAAGGAGATAGTTTAATACAGTTTGTCCGCGTTCATTTCTTCCATCGCTGCCGAAGTTTCCAAGTGCAAATTCTGACGGATCGGATTTCATGCCAATTTTTGCATTCATATCACCACATAGGATTGTAAAAGGGGTGTGATTTTATTTCAGGGCTTTCGTTACTTCTTCATAGAAAATGTCTATTTCCTCTTCGCTGTGGTCTGTGGTTGGTGCATAAGCCTGTATTATTTTGATGTTGTATCTGTCGTTTCGCTTTAGAATGGTGTATATTACTCTAGTGTATATACCATGTATTGTAACGATTCTATTGTAAAGGCCGTTTATTTATGAGGAGACCTACACCTCTCACTGATTTGTTCTCTTCACCAACGTGATAGAATATATGGCCAGATTTTAGTGTCTGTAGGTGTTCACCATGTCTTCTTACCTCGCAGAGCCCAATTATTTCCCACCTGATGTTTTCCATCTCCATCTCCATTTCAGTGATCTTGGCATCCGATAGTACCGTTCGAGCATTGTACGTTGCGACATTCATCTTAAGTAGTCTCTGAGTCAAGGTTTTGTCCCCCCCAGAATCCGAATTCGTAGGACAGACTGATAAATCAGTGTGAGATTCTGGATTCGTCATACTCACCTGGGGTAATTTTTTAAATCTTGAGTCTATGATGTCACATCCAGTGATGCAGTAAAATTAAAAAGTATACTATTAAACCGAAATGAGAGCTTTGACAATCAATCAGAGCTCAATAGTTAAAAAAAGCTCTGACGGAATGGTAAATAACAAAGTTAAAGGATTCCATAACATCCAGATAACAATTATTGTACTACGGGAAAGATATAAAAGGCAGAACGCGATTGAATAATGAGAGATTAGCCAGAATACCAACCGATTTATAACCAATATCTAAATGTATCCAATATTTAAAATCCAAGATCTAACATACGAAAACTCTGTAGTATAGGACTGACATTTAACGCAGTTAAATTGTATTAAAAGTTAATTCATAAAAACCTTCATTAAATTTTAATATTAAAGTTTAAAATCAAATTTTAGTTTTAAATTGACTTCCATTTTTTTGTCGGTCGCTTTTTTATTGTGCAATATACTTTTTACTTACATACATAATTGATGTGCGAAAATCACTTCGGTAGTTATTTAAATGCGCTTTTTTAATTACTATTTTGAATGAATGCAGATCCCGAACATTCAGAACGCTTTAGATAATAAAATGCAGTTCCCTAAAGAGAAGTTTGTTTCCTGTTTTTTGACATGAAATGCACAACTGGCTGAATAATTAAAACACTTTTCCAGTGATAAACTTTTAAAATTAAGCTAAAAACTCTGAAAATTACTTTTGAATAAATTACGAATATTGAAAACCGTAATGTAACAAAATTTTATATAGGTATATATAAATACATATATATATATATATATATATATATATATATATATATATATTACACTTGAAGTTTCCGCGGGAGCTATATGTGCTTTCTGTTGTTTTCCGGGTTTGACTCCGCGTTGAATAATTTTGGTTTTGAGAAAAGCCATTATTTTGACGACGTTTCGGCAAGATCTCACTTGGCATTGTCAAGTCAGGTAGTTCCGCTTCTCGCTGCTGCTTGAAGTAAACTGAATTCTTACTCACGATACCGTCACTTATGTAGTTGATCCTGATGCCGCTGCTGCTTGCTCTGCGCGAACCCTAGCTCTTGTTATTGGTCCGGTGTAGGTTGTAGTCGTCGGAGGGATGTTACGCGTGGATGTTGCGGCCTGATTTATTTTGGTCTTTTTCTTCAGTACCGTTTTCCATGTTGTAGGAACCCGTTGCGCATCATCTCCTTGGTTTAAGCCGTTGGGATTTCTTTCAATTTCTATCGATTCTCTGATTTCCCGTTTTCTTTTTACTTCGATGTTAGCTAACATCGTTGTTTGGTTCAGGTTTATTGTGTGTCCTGTATTTGCGACATGTTGAGCCAGGGATGACGTGGTTTCTCCCCTTTCGATAGCATTTCGGTGTTCTTCTCGTCTTACCTGGATTCTTCGGTTGGTCTGTCCAATGTACGACTTTCCACAATCCCCACACGGAATCTCGTATACACCTTGACCTTCTAACGATATTTTGGTTTTTGGTGTTGGTAAAATAGTTGAGATCTTTCTGTCCGTATTAAATATCGTTTCTATGTTGTGTTTTCTCAGCACTCTCCCTATTTTCTCTGTCGTACCCTTCACATATGGCAGAATGGTTATGCCTATCGGTTTATTGTCTTCTGTAGGGTCCTTATCTCTTCTTCGAGCATTTTGAGCTTTTTCGATGTTGTATGTTGAGAAGCCGTTTTTTCTTAACGCTGTTTTCACGTTATGCATTTCTTCATTTTGATGTTCTTGGTCTGTCAGTCTTTCGGATCTTGTAATCAAGGTTTTGATGACTGAAGGCAATTGTGCAGGATGGTGGTGTAAAGCAGCATTTAGATACACATATCTATCGGCACATACCGATAGCGGCATCAGGATCAACTACATAAGTGACGGTATCGCGTGAGTAAGAATTCAGTTTACTTCAAGCAGCAGCGAGAAGCGGAACTACCTAACTTGGCAATGGCAGGTGAGATCTTGCCGAAACGTCGTCAAAATAATGGTTTTTCTCAAAACCAAAATTATTCAAAGCTTTCTGTTGTTTTCCGGGTTTGACTTCGCGTTGAATAATTTTGGTTTTGAGAAAAACCATTATTTTGACGACGTTTCGGCAAGATCTCACTTGCCATTGTCAAGTCAGGTAGTTCCGCTTCTCGCTGCTGCTTGAAGTAAACTAGTTTACTAGTTTGCAACAAAAAATACGTAAAATTTTATTAGATTGGCCGTGAAAATACTCAATCCCAAATAATTCTTCAGAAATAAATACATATTAATCCAGACTGGTCCTTAAAATTACCAATAATGGTTTAGCTATAGAAATACCGACTTAGTTAAGATTGTTGGTGCGATTAACAATTAAGCACAAATTAAAGCAGTTAGGTATAGGGAATGCTTAAGAAATAAAAAAGTACCATAAAATATCATTTCATTGCAATACTAAAATACAGGATGTTCCATTTAAGAAAACTCAGAAAATACTCATTCCGAGTTTCGACCAACCCTGTATACTAAAATTAAAAATTTAGCTATACTAATGATTCTTAACAATAGTAGAGTATATTAAAAATCATTTGAACGTAAGTAGAGTTTTAGATGTCAAACTACTACAATTCTACAGGGTGTTAATTTTGCTACGAAATTAATGAAAAAACGTAATTATCTTTTACAATACCCTGTATAATATTACAAAACCTCATATTTTAAGAAAGAAGACATCGAATAGAATCCAAAAATGTAAAAATATACAGGGTGTCCCATTTAAAAAAACGAAGTTATAAGCAACTAAATAAAGTTGCAAAGAGATGAAAATATTTTCATTTAATAGATCATCCTTCAAAACCCCTTTATTCCAATTTTCATGATTCTGTTGACTTTAGTTCTCGAGATATTTCTAATAGGCCCTTTATTTGCCTCACCCTGTATATATGCTTTCTGTTTTCCGGGTTTGACTCCTCGTTGAATAATTTTGGTTTTGAGAAAAATCATTATTTTGACGACGTTTCGGCAAGATCTCACTTGCCATTGTCAAGTCAGGTAGTTCCGCTTCTCAGCGGTAGACTACTTAGTCTACTGACCCGCTGCAGCATCAAATCTTAACTTGTTTTATCTTGTCTAGCTTCTTCTGCTTTAAGTTCTATCTTCTATCGAAGGTTGGTAATCATCATGGCTACGCGTACCCTGTTGACTGCCGCTCTAAATAGTTTTGCATTACTGCATTCGAACCATTCCCTTAAGTTCTTAAGCCAGAATATTCTTCGCTTTTCTCGGATTTTGTCTTGCATATTAAGTTGTATTAATGAGTATTTTGCCCTGTCATCACATTATCCTAACTACTCAAGTTTTCGTATTTTGATAGTTAATATTATTTCCGCTTCATTTTGACACGTTTGACATCCTTTGAACACATGATATACGCAGGATTTTTCTGTCTTACTTATTTCTGTCCAACTTATTCAGATGGACATATATTAATGTCCACGCTTCCAAACCATAAAGAAGAGTAGAGAACACATAACACCGATGCATCCGTAGGCGTAGTTCTAACGTTATTTCCCGACAACAAAGAAACTTTTTAACTTTAAATGAATGATACCTACACGTGCTATTTCAGGTGCATCATTCATCTTATCTAGCACATGAGCTGAATTGCATTGCTGAGACTATTCGGCTGCAATTTTCACTTGTTAATGAGTTGATAAAAAAAAGAAAAAGGAATTTTCATTAGGGTTCCTTTAAGGGTGCAACTTTCTTTTTAGAGAAAGATTACCACCTGAACACAAAAATACCACCTGAACTAGTGTTAACCCGGTGGGGTACATTGTTAGATGCAGCTTTATATAGTACGCCTAATATATAGTAAATTTTAAAAGCTTCGTACTGGAACTTCAAAATACTGCTAGAAAATCGATAAAAGATTGTCAGAATGTTTTAGGTGAAACATATTTACGGTTTTTATCAAAAGTAACTTTTGGTTTGTGAGTGAAACCATAAAGTATTTGGAGAAACATCAAGTGTCATTAGTTAAGTCGATCTAAAAGATCAACAGTTTTGAAAGCAAAATGCAAGGTATCCCTGGCAAAATGGTCAGATATTAACACAACTCAAAGATGTATTAACAAAAACAAAAGTGTTCAAAAAGTGAAGAAAATATTTTCAATTTTAAATGGAGAACACGTTAAAGATATGAATATGGATCCTACAGTAGTAGAAGAAGATATGTCTGCACCGATAACACAGGCCAACAAAAAAAAATTTACAAAACTTTCTTACAAATTTATGTGAATCCTATGTATTTTTTGGCCCTAAAAAGAATCTGAAATTAGATTTTATGTATCACCCATAGTTTTCCCACAATATGACACTGGTTTATCCTATATTATAATAATTTGAAAAAGACAAAATACCGAAATTTATTAAAATGATACATTATCGTTGTTCCCTATTAAGTGACCCACAGTAATCACCCATCATCTTGATGTTCCTATTTCCCTGGTATCGTTTCTCCTTGTTGGTTATGATCTTGGTATCCTAGTGGAATCGTTATCCTTGTTCTTCACTGACATTACCCAGATTTTCAGGGAAAAAGTCAAGATGGTTATGCAAAAATTGGATTTTTATGTTCATTAGATATCCCAAATCTTAATCTTATCTAATATCTTAAAACATTATCTAATAAATTAGCTACTATAAGCTCGTAGTTAGGGTCTTTCACATTAGGTACCTAAAAACTTGGTAACAACTTTTTTGAATGCAATACAAGCTTCTTTTTCCTTAGTAGTCATCTTGGTTTAATAGGTAATTATGCAATTTTAAATGTTAAATGGTGAAAAAATGGTGTGTGATACAGCATTTTTAATATGATTTTTCGGACTCAGCATACTAAAATACATAGGATAGAAGTAATCTTATCAAAAAAGTTTTTTCATCGTTGGCCTGTGTAATCAATGTGGACGTTGAAAGAACTTTTGCGATTTATAAAAATGTTTTGAGTGATGGGCGCATAAATTTTACCATAAAACATTTAAATGAGTATTTGATTATTTCATGCTTTAAACAAAATTGATATATATTCCTTTATCTAACGTGTGTCGATAATAATTAGAATAAAGCATTTTTGTTCCAGTTATCTATTTTTTTGTTTATTCAAATTTATTTTTAAATTTATAGCTTAACTTATAACTGTACTAAGCTGAGCTTAGAAATTATTATATAAAATATTTTAGGCTAATTTTCATAAAAAGGCAGTTTGTCAAAAATTATATGCTTATATTCATGTTTTATTTTTGTATAACAAAATCCTTTTTTATATAAAATCGTAATGCTTTTTAATATAATACAATGGGGTGCAAAATTAACCGGACACCTTAAGAATGGGTCATTTTTGATGTCTCGAATTTCCTAAACCTGTTGTCCGATTTAAGTGATTTTTTAATATTTTATAGCCTTAGTCTTTAACAATATCGCTGTAATATTGTTGTTGCTAAAAAGTTGAATTTTAATTGTATACCGGGTGTACCAATCAAACTGTATTTTTTTCTCAAAGTTCGCATCATCCTGTGGAACATTCTAGCATTTATAAAATAATGAAATTAAAACTCAACTATAGCTTCATGTTTTCTCAACATTCTGTTTTTTGATTCATTCGCTTATGATGGACCATAAAAAAGTTAGGTACTTTAACAATTACCCATGTTTTTCATGAATACAACAATACAAAGAACAACAGTCAGAAAATATATATCAAATCAATCAAAATAATTTCAACGAGCAAAATTTTATTTTATTGTGGAATCTACCTCCGCTTAGTGCTGTGGAATGCGCTAAAATAAAGAAACTATTAAAACATATTTAATTACTGTGAATTTCCTACACACTGAAGATAGGACATCACGAAAAGTGCTAAAAACCCTCGTTGGCTTTTTACAGTCCTCCAACGAAGAGAAAGGGTTTAGAGCAAACATTGGTTTTTAAATAAGTGTGGCAAACTTCGAGGGGTAATTCTATATGAAAAAATAATGATAGTTTGCTTTATAAACCTATATCCGCAAATGCTTCGTTTCTGAGATAGAGGGTGTTGAAATTTTTCTTACAAACTGACGATTTATTTATTGCTTTAAAACCGCTTGAGATATGCAAATGAAATTTGGTGGGTTTTAAGATGTAGTTATTGTACATTTTTTGACATACAATTAAGAGTTTAATATTCACCATTGGCGCGCATACGGGTAATATGAGCGGTTATATTACCCGTATGCACGCCAATGGTAAATATTAAATGCTTAATTGTATGTCAAAAAATGTGTAATAACTACGTCTTAAAACCGACCAAATTTCATTTGCATATCTCAAACGGTTTTAAAACAATAAATAAATCGTCATTTTGTAATAACAATTTCAACACCTCCTATCTCGGAAACGAAGCCTTTGCGGACATACCGTTTATAAAGCAAACTCTCATTATTTTTTTATGCAGAATTTCCCCTTAAAGTTGGCCATACTTTTTTAAAACACCCTGTGTTGATGAAAACCATGGCTAGTTGTTAAATTTCCTAACTTTTTTATGGTCCATTGTAAGCGAATGAATTAAAAAACAAAATGTTCAGAAAACATGAGGCTATAGTTGAAATTTAATTTCATTATTTTATAAATGCTAGAATATTCCACAGGGTAATGCGAACTTTGAGAAAAAAGCACAGTTTGATTGGTCCACCCGGTATACAATGAAAAGTTAACTGTTTGGCGACAATACTATTACAGCGATATTGTCAAAGAACAAGGCTATATTATATTAAAAGAAATCACTTAAATCCGACAGCACGTTTAGGAAGTTCCAAACATCAAAAATGACACATTTTTAAGGTGTCCGGTTGATTTTGCACCCCAGTGTACTATTGTTGTAACGCTTTCTGACTTATTTTATGCTTTTAAATCCGAAATCTAATCCTGAGTATGTTAGAAATAGTCAGAATGATATAAAATCTGACTAATTATTAAAAAAAACAGTTTTCATGTACGTTCTATTTATATAGTGATGTTAAGAATTATTTTAGTTTCACTATTAGTAGGGCCAGGTCCTTTACATGGATGTGGATTATGTGGCAGTTAAATTAACTCAGGTATTAGTCTATCTTCATGTTTATTGCTCCAATTACATTTATGTCCTGGTGAAATCCAGTCATTCACAGCGGTCATTAATTTTATCGGGACATCTCCGTTGATATTAGGGTTGCGTACCTTAACGTTTACATTAGCAAGTCGTAGGAATCGCAGACAAACAAATACCGGTATGTAAGCAATCTTCGCACTTGTCTAGAGTGCTTTCACTAAGTAGCGTTATCTAATCCAGATGACAAAAAATAGACAGCAGTCTATCTTTGAACTATGCAAGCAGAAATATGTATATAGACCGGGCAGTATCGTCGCCCCCGCTACCGAAATTATTCCGATTCGATTTTTTTGCACAAACTTACTCAAAAAGAGGTCCTTATAACACATCCACAGGGTGTCGGGCGGTGCCGTAGTCGAAAAATTGTTGTTCATTCCGAACAATATTTTTTCAGATAATTTGGGTCATTCTGAGCAAAAATGGTCTCTTTTCATATTTCTCTAAAATTGATTGTCGAGTTATATGGGATTAAAAATTTGAAAAATGCGAAAATGGCCATTTTCAAGTCTTAATAACTCGATTAAAATTATTATTGTGAAATTCAAAACATGACCAAATCAAGTTTCAAACCCCTTCTTCAAGGTCCTGAAGAGATTTTTGTAATGATTTTATTACAAAGCTGCTATTTTTAATTAATAACAATGAGCGCTATAGTCCAACTGTATCGTCCCCCCCCCCTCCCCCCGTTATCGAAACTATTTATTTCGATTAGATCTTTTTCCACAAACTTACTAAAAAAGAGGTCCTTATACCACATTCACAGGGTGCCGGGCGGTGTCGTGGTCAAAAAATTGTTTAAACAATTTTTTTAAACAAATTCACAAAAATAATTTTTTCATTGCGAACGATATTTTTAGATAATTTGGATTTTTCTGAGCAAAATAGATATCTTGGGATTTTTCTCTAAAATTGATTGTTGTCGAGTTATATGGCTATTTTCGCATTTTTCAAATTTTAAATCGCGTATAACTCGACAACAATCAATTTTAGAGAAATACCACAAGAGACCTTTTTTGCTCAGAATGTCCCAAATTATCTTAAAAAAATTGATCGAAGTGCAAAAATTATTTTTGTGAATTTTTTTAAAAAAATTGTTTAAACAATTTTCCGATCACGGCACCGCCCGGCACCCTATGGATATGTTATTAGAACCTCTTTTTGAGTAAGTTTGTGCAAAAAAATCAAATCGGAATAATCTCACTAAGGGGGCGACGATACATCCTGGAGTATAGCGCTAATTGTTAATAATTAAAAAAAAAGAGCTTTGTAATAAAATAATGACAAAAATCTCTTCAGGACCTTAAAGAAGGGGTTTGAAGCTTGATTTGGATACTTTTTGAATTTTATAATATTAAAAAGACTAAGTTTTCACTCTAATGGCATATAAAACAACATACTGCTATTCTACACCCTACCAGAATGAAAACAATGGGAACCTTCTCTGGTTACACCTCCGAGGTTTCTACAATTTGCAAGCCATACGGGTGCTGAGACTAAGGAAGATGAGGGAATTCTACAATTTACAATCCACGTCCCATCTGCTCAGCGCGGTAAAGTTCCAACGAGAATGGTTCCCTTCATACTCCACACAGAGTAAATGTAAATAAAAAATGAATAACCATTTTCAATTTCGTTGTAAAACGAAAACACAGCCGAACCATATTCTAGTCCAATCAGAGAGTGCCGCAAGCACCCCTACCGGTTTCGAAACTTATTAGTCTCTCATCAGGAGGCACATATGCTGCTCTCCCCGATTCAACCAAAACAAACCCCAGCGTGCAGTCCCGGATTGCAACGAACGAAATGGAAGAAATTGCCTCAAAAATATATTTTTCAGTTTTATTGCAGAAACCCGTCAAGTGAGCAAAATTATTAATTTTTTTAAATCTAATTGGAAATTATTAAACCATAATGGACTGTGACATCTGTTTTAGGAAGGTATTAACTATTGTTCTTAAAAATTTAAAGAATAAATTTTCAGTCTTGTAAGAAATAAACAGTTTTTCTTCGTTTGCCGAAAGTGTGAAAAACTGCATTTGACGGCTTTCTGAAATAAACATTCATTTATTCTAAAGCAATTTATTAACAAATATATAACAATTAAATAAAACAATAAAGTATTTAAAAAACAAATTGAAACTAGTGTTCTAAAGTCAAGAGCATAAAAAAATTCAATGTAAAAAGAATAATGTTTAAATTGTTTTTATTTATTTTTTTAGTTTTTTTTTTGGTAGTCAGTCTGATCACATAGTCCTTATACAAGCTTAAGTTTGGTTGGGCACGCTCCTTAATAAAATTATCAACATTTTGTTGTGGTAGGTTGCTCCATTCTTTAAGAGCAGCTTGTACTAGCCGTGCAGTGTTTTGTGGATTATCCTGGCGAGCTCTAATTTTTCTTTTAAGCATATCCCACAAATACTCTATAGGGTTAAGCTCGGGTAAGCAAATAGGCCACTCCAAACAAGGGATACCTTCTGCATCAATGATGTCTCTAGTCACTCAGGTTACTACAGCCGAACTACAGGTTATCAACATATCTGTGAGCAGTTAAAGTTGATTGGATGAAAACTAAAGGACTTTTTTACGGATCACAATTCCTCTTCAAAACATTACACTCCCATTACACTTTCACTTGTATATTTGTGAACAGATCTGACAGTTTTCGTTCTTGCTTGTCTTCATCGACCTCTAAGTACACGATTTCGTGGATCATCTGATTTTACACAAATCCTGGAATTTTCTGAAAGTAGCAGATTTTGTCACTTCCCAATGTTTCATTTTTGGTGATGAAGACACCAATTTAGACGATCAATCTTGTGATACTTGGATAACTCGGGAACTCATAGCTGTCTCCTGCTGTATACTCTTTGGCACGAACTCTTCTACTTCTCGTTTCAACTGAAACAGTTACACCTGTAACTTCCAAAAGCTGCCTTTGGAGCTGCAGATGAAAAATGGTTGGGTGTCTTCTAGATGATTTGACAATTTAACGATCGGGGTGGGGGGCGTTTCCTACTTTTTGGCGACTTTCCCTTGCTTTATTATTGAACTTTTCTAGTTCCTGTTCCCTAGCATAGGTTTTGGACAGAACGCCCTAAGTTACGTCTAGCTCTACAGCTATGTCCCTCTGAGAACACTACTTGCTTCACAAGACCAATAATATTTCCCCGTTGTAACTTCTATAACCCCACATGAGGCATATTTTCATTTTTGGACGCAAAAGTTAGTTTATTTATTTTCGTTCAACTAGCAACTCAATCAAATAACCTATACTGTACCGAGCTGTACTATCTGATTGTCTTATAGATTTGTTTATTTTTAATAAAAACCTATATTCTTTGCAGCAATAACCAGTTTTTTCAAATACATGGTGATTCCATATAAGTTTCCATATAGTAACTGGAGAAGCGTTAGCACAAAATACGAAGATTTAACCTAAAACGCTTAAATAAAATGTGGTTCCTTACTGAGTTACAGGGTGTTTTATGTAAAAATTTAAAAATTATTTTCCCTTAGCATTTTAAAACTATACGACGTATCCTTTTAATAATTGGCAAAAAGTGCGACTACTATACACCCTACTAACTTATGATAAGCAAACGTTTCTAGCTACTACCAGAAGCGTACGACAGGGGTTAGTGAATGGTTAACCCTTCTCAAATTCTACGCCAATGGAGGAATTACTATTTTAGTGCCATTGTTAGATTCTCCAATACTTTATACGTAAATAATATACTCTTCAGTGGTAAGGATAAAGTAATTAGTTTTCGAGATATTTGAAGTTAAATATGAAACGGCACAGTTATTTTGATTAATTTATGATATGATTCATATGATTAAAATTTAAAAATTATTTGTACCCAGCACTTTAAAACTATTTGGCGTATCCTTATCATACTTGGCAGAAAGTATAGGTTCTGTACACCTTACTAAATTAAGATAAATAAACGTTTCTAGCTACTACCAGAAGCGTACGACAGGGATAGTGGCTGGTTGACTCTTTCCAAATTCTACGCCACTGACGAAATTACTATTTTAGTGTAATTTTTTTATTTTCTAATACTGTTTATGTAAATAATATACTGTTCATTCGTCACGATAAAATGATGAGTTTTCGAGATATTTGAAATTAAAAATGAAGCGACACAATAAATTAATCAAAATAACCGTGTAGTTTCATATTTAACTTCAAAGATCTCGAAAACTAATGACTTTATCGTTATGAATGAAGAGTATATTATTTTTATAGAAAGTATTGAAAAATCCAAAAATTGAACTAAAATAGCATTTCCGTCAGTGGCGTAGAATTTGGAAAGGGTCACTTTCCCCCGTCGTACACCTCTGGTAATAGACAGAAACGTTTGTTTAACATAATTTAGTAGCTTGTATAGTACCTATACTTCCTGCCAAGTATTAAAAGGGTACGTCGAATAGTTTTAAAATGCTGAGCAAAAATAATTTTTAAATTTGTAGATGAAACACCCTGCAACTCAGTAAGGAACCACATTTTACTTAAGTGTTTTAGGTTCAATCTTCGTATTTTGTGCTAAGGTTTCTCCAGTTACTATATGGACAATTAATAATGAAACTCCCTGTATTGTTATACACGTATTTTTTGAAAAAAAAAACACCAAAAAATCGAAATTTATATTTTTACTATCAATGCATAGCAGTGGATCAAAAACATATAAATATGAGAGAATAATAAACAATGGGTAGAATATATTGACATTTTTATAGCAAAGACAAGATAAATTGAAATTCTATTAGATGAAAAATATCATGGTTTCAGTTCACAGCCGGTGCAGTAATCTCTTCACATTAAAATTCTTTATAATAAATAAAACAGTTTTATTAAAACTGCAAAGACGCAAATATGTATTTTATACTTTAAATCTTAAAAATTACGTTAATTAGATAACTATTTAAAGCACTGACTAGTATTATTAAAATAGTCCAGGGTAATAAGGTTTTTTCCATGACACTTGAACAGCCAGGGTACTGAAGCGTTTTTTCGACAGGTAATACCTATAAGAGCAAATTGTAACTATTTCCTACGTAGGATCTGGCGGCCATCTTTATTTATAAACAATTAAGTGTCAAAAAATGTCATTTTTCACTTTTTTTTCAAATCAATGGAAAACAGGGAAACTTATGGTTTGTTTAGTTCAAATATCTTCGATTTTATGGAAAAGTCTTTAAAATGACGTATTACAAAGTTTGATATACTCATTTATTGTTAATATAATTGCGAAAAAAGGTCGGAATTGCAAAAAAATTATTTTCGCAATCCCTGTTGTAAAAATTAGTGTACAGCTTTGAAATTTTTATCAAACAAGGGATCTTTGGTGCTTAATATGTTATAAAAATTTCAATGGTTTGACAATCCTCTTTCGAATTAAACACAGCCGTATCTATATCGACAATGAGAAGGTCTTAATTGCTTTTTGTAACGAAGCGAGTAAAATAAGGAAACAGATTAGAAGTTGGTATTTTCTTTATTTGCTTTATTCCGTAGGTATATCATCGTACGAAATCATTTACTTTGCTTCAAATTCCAAAACCTAACAATCATAAGAGTATTTAATTTAAAAAAGAATAAGAAAGGTAGATATTACACAAAGAAGATGGTAGAATTAGAGCTGAGATTATTTCAGCGTTCCAGAATCGCACAGCCAAATAATAATATTGAGAATTTTATGTAATTCACAATTTATAAATAATAATATAATAATAATACCACGTCTCTCGTTTTATACCTCTGTGGCTTTGTATACCCGTTTTGGGAGTATAGCAAGTAGGCCAGGGTAATAAGACAAAAATATACCCTGTTCGTGACACTTCAGCAGCCAGGGTACTGAAGCGTTTTTTCGACAGGTAATACCTATAGGAACAAATTATAACTATTTCCTGCGTAGGATCTGGCGGCCATTTTTATTTATAAACAATTAACTGTCAAAAAATGGCATTTTCCCCTTTTTTTTCAAATCAACGGAAAACAGTGAAACTTATGATTTTTTTAGTACAAATACCTTCGTTCGAGATTATGGAAAAAGCTGCAAAATGATGTATTACAAAGTTTGATATACTCATTTATTGTTAATATAATTGCGAAAAAAGGTCGGAATTGCAAAAATAAATATTTTCTCAATAACTGTTGTAAAAATTAGTGTACAGCTTTGAAATTTTTGTCAAATGAGGGTTCTTTGATGCTTAATATGTGATAAAAATTTTAAAGCGATTCATTCAATTGTTTAAATTTTATTCAAATTGTTTATCCCTGACAGCATTTTTTTGCAATAACAAAAGTCAGAATAAAATGACGTTAGAACCATTCCACAGGTGTCAAATGAAAGAGCATGAGCTATATTTTCAACTTGGTTAAAAAAAGTGAATAAAAATGCATTTATTAGTAATAAATAATTATGCAAAAGTATCGTAAACCTTTCCTCATAAACTTTTTATTTTGTTATATAAGAAATTATACACATTTATTACAATTTTGTATCAATTATGATATCGATAACATTACTTGGTAGTTGTGTACTTAAAACAGGGTAAAAAGTTAATTTTTTTGGAAAAAGTTATTCAAAAAGTTTATAAAGAAAAATTGACGATACTTTTGCATAATTATTTATTACTAATAAATGCATTTTTATTCACTTTTTTAAATCACGTTGAAAATGTAGCTCATGCTCTTTCATTTGACACCTGTGGAATGGTTCTAAGGTCATTTTTTTTAACTTATGTTATTGCAAAAAAATGCTCTCTGGGATAAACAATTTAAATAAAATTTAAACAATTGAATGAATCGCTTTAAAATTTTTATCACATATTAAGCACCAAAGACCCCTTATTTGATAACAATTTCAAAGCTGTACACTAATTTTTACAACAGTTATTGAGAAAATATTTTTTTTGCAATTCCGACCGTTTTTCGCAATTACATTAACAATAAATGAGTATATCAAACTTTGTAATACGTCATTTTAAAGCTTTTCCATAATCTCGAAGATATTTGTACTAAAAAAATCATAAGTTTCACTGTTTTCCGTTAATTTGAAAAAAAGTGGAAAATGCCATTTTTTGACAGTTAATTGTTTATAAATAAAAGTGGCCGCCAGATCCTACGCAGGAAATAGTTATAATTTGTTCCTATAGGTATTACCTGTCGAAAAAACGCTTCAGTACCCTGGCTGCTGAAGTGTCACGAACAGGGTATATTTTTGTCTTATTACCCTGGTCTAAAATTCCACTCCTAATAGTTACGGTTGGTTTTTAAAAATAAAAAGAAGGATTTGGACCATTATATTAATTGATTTTGGTCAGTACAATACATTTATGTACTCTAACTATCGGTTATAACATAAACCATAATAAAGGATCTCAACAATACAGAATACACAACAAATCTAACTATTAAAGTTATTAAATATTTTACGGACTCAATTTCGATATTATGTAATATCAATTCACTCAATTACTCAATACTCAATTTGAATAAAATGATAGACTAAATCAAATCAATTTGAATATATTTTTTAGAATGCATTCATTCTATACGGTATAGCAACTAACGCGCTTAATAAATTTATCATAAAAAGGGAAATCCCTCTAATTGGCTGACAAATACCATAGCAAAAATACTGTAGAAGTAAAAAGACTTCCTTTTGTAGCTGGTACCTATATATTATAAATTTTATTAAAAAATTTTCTTAAATGATCCAAGTTGCGCAGAAGCTTTACATCACATATTAACGAACGTTTTCGGTATTAGTATACCGTCATCAGGTTAAACCTAGAAATAAGTAAACCAATATTATAAACTAATGCAAAACGGTTGAAATTTTGACAATGGTTAAAGATTTAAGAAAAACGTGGTTACTTGCTCTAGATCGTTGAAGTTGAAACTAGCCATAGAAATTGGTCACATACCCTTTGAAAAACAAATTTTAAGGGCAGGGTCGCCATGTTGAACGATTTGTCGCACATTTTTGTGATTTTTTTTTTAACTATGGTACAATTATTTTATTTCTAAATTAAATAAGCATATTAAGTACAAGCAACAATGGCAAATTACAGACACTTCAAACCAAATGGATTTTGCTGTGGACATCATAACTCGTCACTGGATGTTGTAAAACAAAAAATTCATTATGATTTTATTAGCTCATGAGTTTCTAGAAGTAACGCTGTCGAGTTTTTATTTTTAAAAATTTTGGAGTTCTAGGAACACTCGGAAGTCAAAAAATCGAAATTCTTTGTAACAAGTTGGTGAAAATCAAGATATCTATTATTGGTAATAAAAAAATAAGCATAAAAACACATGTACCTCTACATAGTTATCTCATGAAATGTATAAAGAAAATCTATGCAAAATTTCAGGTGGATCGGTCGAGTAGTTTTTGAGTTACAATGTGCACCGGCTTTGAAAAATAGTTTTGAGACAATCGCGTTTAAAGTTTTAACTACTTCGTCTGTTTCTTCTTATTTGTCTGTCAAATCGTAAAGTAATGCACATTGTAAGAATATGTTTTTGAACCGCAGAGTTATCTACAAAAGAGAAGTGGAACAGTTTTCGGACAGCTTGGATATTAGTGCACCCTAATATGTCTGTGTAGATTTTAGCATTGGATTCGAGCATGATATGTAACACCATTGCCGTATCCTCTATTTTTTCATAATATCACATTACAATTTTTTGTGATAGTATATTTGTGTGTGAAATATATCATTTGTGTATTTTAGGTATGTTCTAATATGTTATGTATAGATAGGTTTTTACTTGATTATTTTAAATCATGGTGAAGTTTAACTTGCTAGAAACCTTGTAATATTGTGAAATGTGTAAAAAATAAGTAGTTTTGAAACACCAATTAAGTAAAGTTTATTATGTTGTTGTTTTCACCAATTTTGAAAAAATGTGAAAGTTGAATTATCCACGTCCCTCTGTCCGTCCGTCTTGTCTGTCTGTTTGTAAACTTAAGTCCTCTGTCATTATACCAGGTAGAATGACAAATGTGGTGTCAAATGAAAGCTCATATAATCCAAGGATGGTACTAAAGGTGAGAAATTTAACCTAGGCTGTCTGTCCGTCCGACCGCGAATATAATTACTTCGTCACTATACCAGGTAGAACAACAAATGAGATATCAAATGGAAGCTTATAATCCAAGGATGGTACTAAAGGTAAGAAGTTTGACATAGGCTGTGTGTCCGTCTGTCCGTACGACCGCGAATATAATTCCTTAGCCACTATACCAGGTAGAATAACAAATAAGGTGTCAAATGAAAGCTTATAATCCAAGGATGGTGCTAAAGGTGAGAAATGTGATCTATTCTGTCGGTCTGTCCGTCTGACCGCGAACTTCGTCACTATACCAGGTAGAATAACAAATGAGGTGTCAAATGAAAGCTTATAAACCGAGGTTGGTATTAAAGGTGAGAAATTGGACCTAGGCTGTCTGTCGATCTGTCCGTCGGTCTGTCCGTCTGACCGTGAATAACACTCGTCCGTCACTATACAAGGTATAATGCCAAAAGGTGAGAAATTTGACATCGGACTTCCGGTATTAGATTTGCAACCGTAAGTACTGTTTTAAAGTCACCGAAATAGTATAAGCGATATATCATTCGACGTGCCTTACCAAGATGAGAACAAATGTAGAATTTTGGTTTTTATATCATTTCCGGTTAAAAGGTTCTAACCGGAAGTGCCATATTATAGTCGCAGAAATACATGTAACACATCAATCGAAGCGTATTGAAAAGTCGAGTTTGAATCTTTAATTTCTATTTTGAAGTAATTTCTGTTTAAACAATTATGACCCACAGTTTAGTAAATATGACGCAAAATTAGTAAAATCGTATATCAATCGACATAAAGTTACAGGAAGGGTTCAAATATCGACTTCCAGTCCTACTTTCGATTACTTTGGGTGAAAACCTTAAACTTAGTTGTCCAATTACGACTTCGTCTAATAGGATACCGTCCAATTACTTGTTTTTTACAAGCAGCTCAAAAGGGGGATGTTAATTATAAAAAAGTAAATAAATAATTAAAATAAATTAAAAAATAGTTTCGAAACACCAATAAAGTAAAGATTTTTTAATACAAAAAGCTCAAAAGAGGCATTTTAAATCAAAGTTACCTTAAAATTGTTATAAAAAAGAAGATCAACTGATAAATAAAAGAGGTCAATGAAGATAAACTGTAAAAATGTTTTTAAATCGAAGTTAATTTAAATCATTATAAAAAAGTAGATAAATAAAACAGATGAATGATTATAATAAATTAAAAAAGAGTTTTGAAACACCAATAAAGTAAAGTTTTTTTTTTGTCATTTGGTACCTCATTTGTCATTCTACCTGGTATAATGACGGAGAAGTAAACGTGCTTATAAAACTATTATATTGACGTGAATTGTAAATTGTAGAATTCCCTCATCTTCCTTAGTCTCAGCATCCGTATGGCTTGCATATTGTAGAAGCCTCGGAGGTGTAACCAGAGAAGGTTCCCATTGTTTTCATTCTGGTGGGGTGTAGAATAGCATTATGTTGTTTTATATGCCATTAGAGTGAAAACTTAGTCTTGTTGTAGCAGTTGCCGCTAGGGCATCTATGCCATTTCGTTCGTTGCAATCTGGGACTGCACGCTGGAGTTTGTTTTGGTTGGATCGGGGAGAGCACCATATGTGCCTCCTGATGAGAGACTAATAAGTTTCGAAACCGGTAGAGGTGCTTGCTGCACTCTCTGATTGGATTAGAATATGGTTCGGCTGTATTTTCGTTTTGCAACGAAATTGAAAATGGTTATTCATTTTTTTATTATATTTTTCTTGTAGGTATATTTAACATTGATTTAAATTATGAAACAAATAAAGAAAACAGTATGGCAACACTGTGACGTACAAGCATAAGCTTCAGCTGTGGGTTACATAGGGTGCACTTATAACCAAGCTGTCCCAGTTTTCTCACTACGCTCGAGCGTGCTGGTGCGAAGCCGCGGCAAAGCGAGTCGAAGGTAGGGATATTCAACGTGCTGTATCTCTGGTAATTTTACTCGGATCAATCTGACATTTTCAGAGAGTATTTATGAAGTTAAACACTTTGATTTAAAATAATAAAACAAATTAAAAATGTTAAACCATACCCCTTTTTAAATAAGTATTACACGAACTACAAGAAATACTTTACAACAAAGAATTACTTTTTTGGTAATGTTATGTCCTAAATTTTGACGGTTTTCATATTTTTAAAATTACTTTTATTCAACAGGACTGATCATAGGATCAAAGGAGGATAAATGTATTGAGCACAAAAATCCATCAAGATTGAAAGAAAAAAGTAATCTGAAAGTATTTACTTCAACAGGCAAAATTAAATACATTTTAAGGGTCCTTTTCTTTTCTTTCCTTCTTCTTCTTCTTTATATGAAATTCTGCATGTTCATTGGCGGAAAGTTTACTATTGTGAATGAACGTAAAAATCAACTATTACCTCCGATTTCGGTGAACCTCCATCGATTTTCATGAAAATTGGTGGGTGGTTATAGTAAACCTCAAGAAATAAAACTGATATGGTGTCAACTTGCGCTTTTACCCTGGGGATGGGTAAAAATTATTATATTAGAAATATCCCCATAAATCAATAGAGGGACAAATTCTAAGCAAACTTTGTCATTAAAATTTAACAATATTTTTAAGTTATTAAAGATCAATGATTTTAACTTTTCATGAATAATATGCATTTTTAGAGCAGCTTATTATTACCAATCTAATAATCTAATCTAATCTAAATCTAATAAATTTCTTACTTGAAAATCTTTTAATAATAATAAATTCAAAGTGATAGGTAATTGAATGTTTATTTTTGTTTTTGCGGTTACTCAAATCTAAGTACTATTCAAGCTTCAATGACGGGAAAACGATACAGTTTATAAAATATAAGTACTTACTAAGTAATTGTCAAGGTACTCAGAAATACATATCAAATGAGCTTCAAAATGACTTGATACGTACAAATGTATTTTTAGAATAATATTTTTTTCTTCGATGATTTCAGCTCAGCTCCAATTTATTGTGCAAGTAAATCGGTATTTATTTTCAGAAAGCTGAAAGGACAAAGTAAAAAGTCGTCATACCATGAGTGTAGTGTTCGTTTTCTTTGATGACTTCCTTGGCATTTTTTCTGGCGATGTAGAACGATTCTGATGTGTTATCCAGATAATCGTATTCGACTGATAGATCCTTTACCAGGATGTTTCCCTCCGGCAGGCGATAAGCGTAAGGACCAAAAAGCAACTGATCTTTCTACTGATGTTCTGCGTAACAGTTGCCTGTAGCGAATATTACATCGTTAAACTCAACTAGGGAATAAACCATTGAATAGAGTAAATCCTCGGACATAAGAACTTTCTGGTCAGCGTATTTCCAAATTCTCGTTAACATATTTGCCCTATTAACACATATATCAGCCTCGACACGAAATCTTTCTTGAGCATATCTATCCACGACGCCTTCACCCAAATTCAAGTATGTGTTCGCGGTGCAGTTTTCTACGAGGAGGTGCTGTGATTCTACAATTCGTAAGAAACGAGTGACAATATCAGCTTGACTGCGACCGACTTCAGCCATTCTGGACGATTTATCTCTGGAACTGTAACCTCCGGAGGAGTTTATATCATTATTTGGATACATATCATCCGCGGGGAAGTCGACCACGCATAGGGATAAGGCAAAGAGAATGATGAAGGATGATGATCCTTAACAGTATTATCAGCATCACAGGAATGTGTCCAACAACATTGAAAACACATCATCTACAGATCTCCACCTTATTATTTGTGTTAAATTTTGTTTATACATACATACCTAATATTTTTTTGGAAATCTATGAATCTTGCTAGACCAAAATTTTGTTTATAGAATTATTAGTTAGTTGAAAATAGGTATTATCAGTACGCAATGCCAACTCCATTATAGCTGATAAATTTAGTCTTTTTCTAGTTGTCAATGCATAATTATCATCATCATCATCTTTCTCTTTGCCTTATCCCCATACGGGGTCGGCTTCCCTAATTGCATTTCTCCACACAATTCTATCCTGGGCCATATCAATATTAATTCCCTTTACCAACATGTCCTGCCTAATCGTCTCCCCCCACGTCTTCTTTGGTCTTCCTCTCCTACTCTTTCCAGGAATCTGCACTTCAGCTACTCTTCGTATTGGATGATTAACGTCTCGACTTTGAACATGACCAAACCATCTCAACCTATACTCTCTCATTTTGGCATCAATTGGTGCCACACCTAGACTTCCCCTAATATACTCATTTTTAATTTTATCCTTTCTTGTCACTCCACTCATCCTTCTAAACATTATCATCTCCGCCACATGCATTAGTTGTTTCTCTTTCTTTTTCACTGCCCAACATTCAGTTCCGTAGATCATAGCCGGTCTTATGGCTGTTTTATAGAATTTTCCTTTCAGCTTCATTGGAACTTTTCTGTCACACAACACACCACTCGCTTCCTTCCACTTTGTTTTCAATTTCATGATCATTTTCTAATTTTGTTTTTATTATTTTCAAAGTCTTATCTAATGGCACATTTGTAAATAAACTAGTTAAATCGAAACCTAATAATAGTAATTTTTCTACAACCACTATTCAAAGTGCACTTTTCTGCACGGTTTTATGTTAGCAAACTTGATATTTTCTCACAGTATAAGATATTTGACATTAGTATGCAGAAAAGTGACGTTTCTGTGCCGCAAAGTGACGTTTCTGTGCCGCAAAGTTCTTTTCTGCACTGTTGACTACCTCATTCTGAGTAACGTTATATTCTGTTTACATCCGTGGACTACCGCATTCTGAGTAACCTTATATTCTGTTTACATCCGTGGTTAAACTTTAGACAAATATATAACCTATAAGACAATTATTATATTTAACTATAGCATAGAAACTAAATTATGGATGTTACAACTGTTTTATTTTACAATTTTATTCTTATTAAACATTTTATAATTATCAAATAACCAATAAGGATTTAGCAACCTGTGCAAGAGACGTCGAATGAAGTAGGTTTTGTGTAAATCCGTGACTGCATAAATATAATGTCAATAATGTGTAATAATTGTTTAAATTTAAACAAATTAAGGCAGTGCATTAATTTTTTAACTGATTTCTGTGCAATTTATTTAGGTATAAGGAATTTAAATTGATTAGTAGGTATTAATTAAATACAGTTTAAAATTTATCACATAGGTACCTATTATAATTAATCGTCGTTTGGAAATTGTGATTTTTATTTTTAGGAAAAACTGTGCTTGTAGAAAAAGTATAGTGTGAAACACGTGCAGAAAGGTAATTTCTCACTCGTTTGAATTGCGGCACTCGCTTGCGCTCGTACCGCAACTTTTCAAACTCGTGAGAAATTAGTACCTTTCTGCACTTGTTGCACAATATACTATTTCCTAACTAGTGCGGAAAGTGATACTTTCACGCACGAGACTGCCGTTGACCCGAACGACGCGGTAGCTGAGTTCGGGCAAGCAGTCGAGTGCGGGGAAGACACTTTCCGCATGAGTTAGGAACAATATTTTTTTCTAGGGCCGTACGTTTGAAAAAAAGCCACAAAAAATACAGTTATATCAATTTTTATTTAGAAGTGAAAATACACAAATTAATTCTTTGACAAGGTTGTCAAAACCAAACTTTCAATATAATGGGTTACCACGACTACGATATTGGTTTCCATGACGAAGATTCAAATCCATTATAATTGTCTACTGATCTGACTTTTAAATATTATGCCAAAATAATTTTATTTCATCGAATTATCGCGGTAATTTCAATAAAACATGAACACAATAAGATAAATTTGAAATAAATTAGTAAATAATATCTAAATAATAGTGTATTGCATATATTATAATATATCGATACATTTTTGGCCAAGTAACGTAAGTGACATTTTTGGCGAAAATCATGTTTTTCCATGAAACTAACACTATTATTGTTTAGAAGGTACTGCCAAAGTGTAGTAAGCCTAGAATTACTTTAAGCATAATATATGTATAGGCTTACTACACTTTGGCAGTGCCTTCTGAACAATAATAGCGTTAGTTTAATGGAAAAACATGATTTTCAAAAATTTCACTTACGTGCCAAAAACGTATCGATATTATATTGCCATGTTACAAGGTATTTTACTTTCCCGCGCGCCGTGCGGTAAGATTTACTGTCACGCACGCCGTGCGGGAAAGTGCCATTTTCGGAAACGAAATGCGTGCGTGAAAGTGGCTCTTTTAGCACGGCCGTAGAAAAAATATTATTTGAATTAAATTCGATATTCGATACTTTATTTAAAAAATGTTGCATGTTCGTTATAAATGTGTCATTATTATTTCCAAATGGTTGTATATTTAGTAAAAATTTCGACAGTTAGCTACAAGGAAAATTCATGGTATTACAAATATGTCTAAGTGTATTCGCTTTATGAACTTTTCGTACTCCATAAAATAGGGGTATCTTGCGGTAACAGGGTATACTTAATTTTCTTGAATAAAATTCTATATAATCTTATTTTCCAAAGGCTTCGTTGAATTCTTTGTTAATGTGGTATAAGGTCCATGTGTTATTAGGTCTTTAATTTTGTCCTAATACTAAATTTACTGATTTACTGAAAACTGATCTTTATACTGATGTTCTGCGTAACAGTTGCCTGCAGCGAATATTACATGGTTAAACTCAACTAGGGAATAAACCATTGAATAGAGTAAATCCTCGAACATAAGAACTTCCTGGTCAGCCTATTTCCAAATTCTCGTTAACATATTTGCCCTATTAACATATATATAAGCCTCGACACGAAATCTTTCTTGAGCATGTCTATCCACGACCCCCTCACCTAAATTGAAGAAGTATGTGTTCGCGGTGCAGTTTTCTATGAGGAGGTGCTGCGATTCTACAATTCGTAAGAAACGAGTGACAATATCACACTGTGATATCACCTTGACCGCGACTGACCGCGACCGACCTCAGCCCTCCTAGACGATTTCTCTTCGGAACTGTAATATCCGGAGGGGTTTATATCGTTATTTGGATACATATCCCAAACAGTATTACAATCATCACAGTGTGTCCAACAACTTTGATCCATGAGGCCATATTGGGAACACATCATTTACATATCTCCACCATATTATGGGTTTTAAATTTTGTTAATACATTACCTAATTTTTTGGAAATCTTCTATAAATATTGCTAGACCAAAATTTTGTTTATAGAATTATTAGTTAGCTGAAAATAGGTATTATCAGTACACAATGTCAACTCCATTATAGCTGATAAATTTAGTCTTCTTCTAATTTTCAATGTATAATCATTATCTAATTTTGTTTTTATTATTTTCAAAGTCTTATCTAATGGCACATTTGTAAATAAACTATGTAGTTAAGTCAAAACTTACTAAAATATTATTTGAACTAAATTCGGTAGTTGATACTTTATTTAAAAAATGTTGTGTATTCGTTATACATGTGTCATTATTATTTGCAAATGGTTGTTTGTTTAGTAAAAATTTCTACAATTCGCTACAAGGAAAATTCATGGTACTACAAATACATATGTCTAAGTGGTGTACTCGCTTTATGAACTTTCGGTACCTACTCCATAAAAATGGGGTATCTTGCTATAATGAGGTAGAGGTAATAATTATTTATGTACCAAGTCAGTAAAATTACCCTTTATCAAACGAGTTTGATATTATGAGCAGAGCGAGCATATCGAGCGAGGCGAATAATAGACTAGTTTGATAAAGAGTCTTTACTGACGTGGTGCATACAAAATTTTATAGCCAAGAATTTGATATTGGTTTTAACACTTACTTACAATTTACAATTTAAGAATTTTTTAAATTTTAGACGTAATAAAAATTTCATGACAGTGATGACAGATGAATTTTGCATGATGGCCGCTTTCGATTTTTAATCGATAGTTCTCAATATTGAATAATTACTAAATCGGTAAAGTTTTGATTTCTTTTATATGAATACAATTACAAAATAATACAGAATTTCACTTTTGACATAAATTTAATTAACAATGTTGTAAATTTTGTACAATATTTTTAATAATTAAAGTAAATAAATTGTAAGTTAACTCAAATATATAATCGATTGCTGCCATCGACCACTTATATTCAATCTCGATTAATCGCGGCAGGTAAAGTAAAATTCTTCTTTCAGTACAATAAAGTGTTACTTTACTGCCGCAAATAAGTATAACAATGAATGACTTTAGTGACGGTCGGCGATAAAATATATTTTACTTAAGTTTATTTGATAATATGTTAAATAATCTTTTCCGTCGACCGTCCATTTATGATCAATTTTAACACCCTCAAAATCATTGATTAATGACCCATATTAATGAATGATTTTCTATTAATGAACGATTTCATTATAGGCAACACAACATACCGTCGGTATACAGCGAAAACCAGGTAAATGACAAATTTTAAAATATTGAGTTAAGTATACCAAAATTCTCAGCTTTTTACGCTCTACATACAGGTAAAACCCAGTAACTGATACGACTTACCATTCAGGAGATAATTTGTGTGATAAACAAATAAGTTACACTTAACCAACTTTTCATTTTTAAGTAAAACAATATATCGATACTTACTTCCACAAAATTAAAGTTCTGTTGCATGTAAAACCAAGTATGCGCACATATATTATTTTGCCAGACAACAATATATTTCTACTGTTGTACACCATATTCAGTAAAAAGGTGGTAAATGTCTTTAATACATTTTACATGTATATTTTATTAAAATTTCTCATTCATATCGACTGGTAAAATCGATGGTATCGACTATGTTTCTTTGAATGGTCAAGAGGTACAGGTATGTGAGAAGTTTTTTTGTAAGACACTGGGTCTATTGAATAAAAAAAAGTATCTGCTTTAAAGAAATGACTTTATTCAATTACTATTAAGTAAATACTTAAATACTTTTAAATAAAAACAAATACTTATTTTTATTCAATAGATCCACTTTGTATATCAGCGTCGTTAATGCAAGATGTAAGAAAAATTGATATTCTATGTTGTTATGCAGATACGGGCAAAAGAGTCAAGCATATGATACTGCCAAATAAAACAAGCAATGAAACCGAAAAATTGTGAAGGCTAATATTGAGTCTTTTCCAACCATGGTCTCACATTATATTCGCCAAAGTTCGAAGCGTAGATATTTGGACAAAAATTTGAGTATAAGGAAAATATTTCAACTTTATATAAATGATTGTCAGCTGAAAAAACCGGAAGATATTAGCGAAATTACATACCGAAGAATATTTTCTAACGACTATAATTTAAGCTTTTTTGTCCTAAATAAGATCAATGTTTAGTTTGTAATAAATAATATTTATTAGCCCTATCACATTATGGCTAATCCAACTAAGAAACCGTTTAAAACCGCAAGTTTAAAAAAACAGTTACAGACAACATCAGAAAAAAATAGAAGTATGAAATCTCGAAAAACGAAATGATAAGAAAAGCTCTAATCAACAACGGAATTTTGTTTCAATCACTGTCGATCTACAGGCTATAGTACAGATTCCAGATTAACTGGACAACTCATATTATTCTTCCCGAAAATTATGGGTCTACAATTTGTGCGTAAATAAAGCCGCATTACCAAATGTAGCTTGCCGTTTTGCCTGATCAGAAATTAACGGTAGACGAGGAAGTTCTGAAATAGAAAGCATTATACTCAACTACTTATCAAAATGGGTCCCAGAATATGTAAGCAAGTGAAATAAGAAGTGTATTTTCTTATACCTGCGGAGGACAGTATCGTAACATTAAATTTTTAGAGTCGGCACATTCTTGTATGGAAGTTGACTCTATACATAGCAGCATCTAAACCGCTAGAAATCAGGTCTCTCTATGGTATGCCAGATTACTTGTCTGTTTTTTCAAAATGCAAGAGAAACTAAAAATGTCAAGGTCAGTGATAAAAAAGTATTAACAGAATCCATTTCAATTATGACGCATCACCAAGCTTCATTTCCTTATTGATACTGCACGGCAGTCAACAAGAAAAAAGCAAGCTGAGTTATCAACTAACATAAGCATGATTATGTTAGTCGATAAAAACTTAAGCAACTTTATGATAGAACTTCGTTAATTAGCATAGCAAAAAACATAGATTTGTTACTGCTATTTGATAAGGGAGTGATACCGTAAGAATATAACAGGTGGTATCGTATTTTACGATTCCAATGGCATCGTGTCAGATCCTGCTTTCAGTGACTAATCTGACGAGTAATACGCATAGTGATACTATTTTCTTGTATCTATAACACGTTCAAAATAAATTGGTTTTTTCTATAAAACTGTCTATCATTTATGTAAATAATATCCATATACAACTACAAACAGCACTGAATAAAATGTTCAGGGAAAACCAGTTAAATTGTATAATTATCGACTAATCCCTTAAAAACATTGCTATTAACTAGTTAAAGTCTCATATTCTGATCACAAAACTACAAAATATTATATTTGGTTTATTATATTTGTTATAAATGTGTTATTTTAAGGGTAACTGATTAATTTAGGTTTACAGGTAAAACCAGGTAAGTGATTGCACCTCCATCTTAAATTTAGGCCTAATCAGCTAGGTGTCTTAACTTTTTCAAACTACTAATAGAATATCATTTCTGATATATGCATCTTTCACTAGAATACCAAATATCAAACACAAGTTGTCCTCTTAATTCAAAATAAAACACTAAACTTTAAAAACGTTTTTTCTCGGTTTCGGTATTTCGGCATTTACCTGGTTTTCGCAGTATACCGACGATACATTGCTTGCATAAATTAATTAAACGCTCTGTGATTGGCAGTGCCCTGTGGTGTAGGCAACCAAACATACACCTATTTATATTCCCACTAAAAAATTTAAAATCAAGTAGCCGCTGTTAGTACTATCTGTCATTGTATGTCTCAAATTGTGGTTTATCGTTAAGTAAATAAAAATTTAAACTAAGATATCTTTATTTCTGAAAAGTACGGTCGACGGAAAAGTTTTGTAACGAACTCGTGAATTAAAATGGCGATTAACAATCTAGAATCTAGAACATTAACGAGCTCGCTTCGCTCACGCGTTAAAATATCTCAATTGTTAATCGCCCTTTTCAATACACTTGTAGCTTAAATAACTATTAAACTTGAATATACATAGGTAATGACGGAGAGCTAGAGGCGAGAAATCATCGTCATAAGTAATATGGAGTTTGGCATGTGAAATGTGTCTATTGTATATTGATAAATATGACCCCTTTCAGGCTGACACCTCAGTGGATACAGGAAGTAGCAATAAGGGATGAAAGGGGAAAGTTGGTGCAGTAATTAAATGTTTTCACTTTCTATTTTGTTAAACCTCCATCGATTTGCATGAAAATTGGTGAGTAGTTAGAGCATAACTCAAGAAACAAAACTGATATGGTGCCAACGTGCGCTTTTACCCTGGGGGTGGATGCCACCCCTTCTCGGGGGTGAAAACTATTTTATTAAAAATAACCCCACTAATCGATAGAGGGACCAATTTTAAGGAAAATTTGTTACTTCTAATTATTAAAATAAATCAATACTTTTTGAGTTATTAAAGATCAAAAATTTGAATTTTTCGTGAAATAAATGCATGATGTAAATCGGTTTTTCGTGAATAATTCAAAAACTGTAAGTTTTATCAAAATAGTTATGATTACCAAAATTGAAGATAATAAAATATAAAAGAGATTTATTATTCGAAAAACCTTTGAGAGTTAATAAAAAATGAGTTATAGGTGATGGAATGTATATTTTTTTCGGCTAGTACCCAAATCTAAGTATTCAAGCTCAAATAACGGGAAAACGGTGCATTTTATAAAATATATTTACTGAACACTTGTCAAAGTACTCAATAATACCTATCAAGTGAGCTCCAGATGAAGTTTATAACATCAAAGCTGAGCAAGTGATGATGAAAATAAGAGAACCCTTTCGAGTTTTTAGGAAAAAGTGAAAATAAAACATACGCTATTTATATATTTATTTTGAAATTTGTTAACAGAATAATTTTTAAAGGAATTTGGGGAATGCAGTTAGGATTATAATTTATTATCAAGTTCGTTTTATTACAATTTAAATATAACAAATTAAAAATGCGAGCATTATTATAACGAAAACTTTGTTTTTTATGTATTTAAATTCCTAATATGGAAAATTGCTATTATGAAAAGTTGTTTAGAATGAAAAATTATGTTTAATGTGCAATTATATCCTACTATTTAAATATTGTGAGCTATAAAGGCACTTTACTGAGCGAATTTCTTGAGCGAAATTCATATTTTTTACACATCGACTAAAATCGATACAATTTTATATAATCTTATGTTTATGAGTGCATCTTGGATTTTAGACCGTGCAGATCTTTTTATGAAGAATAATTTTTGTTCATAAAATTAATAATAAAAGAGTTATAAATGAAAATGATGATTGGTAAGTATCTCTAATTTGAGAAAAAAATTAAATATTTTCTTTTTATTAGAAGAATGTAGATAATAGTTACATTATTATAATAATTATTAATTATTTAATTATAATAATAACAACTATTGCATATATTAGAACACAGTTTTTAATTCCAAACAATTTTTCGTAGTAACATTAATTTACAACAGTGTGAAAAAAAGGTACTTTAATCTTGAGCGAAATTCATATTTTTTAAAATACCTCCTATAATATAGATAAAATTTGCTATCTGATGATTGGATCGTAGGTTTTAGACGATGCAGAACTTTTTATGGATTATAACATTATTTCGTAAAATTAAAAATAAAAAAGTATCCCATAATATATGTGTCCAACTTAAGTAGACACACTGTATATTATACAATATAATATACATAATACATAAATCATTGGGTAGACAGCACCAAAAATTTGTAACCTGCCATTTAACATTACTTACATTAAAATTAATAAGTAATATTTATTTATTTGATATTTCAATTCTTTTACAGTTTATATGAAGTAATATATTTTTGAAATAATATGAAATTTTCATTAACATTTTTACGTACAGTGTCTCCATTGTAGAATTATCTCGCTATTTAAAATTGCTAAAAAATCATAAATTGCTGTCCCGAGATGCAACTTGTCTTTGAGGTCGGTTATGTCGAAGATAGTTTGAGATATCGAAATGCCGCTTAAATATTTGGATTCAGGAGACAAAACTACATTGACATCGGTACATAAGCTCCAGATATTGCAGGAGTGGCAACGCAGGAACGAACGAACGGACTTTGCGAATTTATAAACGAAATCAAAATTTTCGTTGAAAATACTATTTATTTTTCACTTTCGCTGTCACATTCACTAAAATCGCTGTCATAATTATTTTCATCACTTTCGCTATTATGAATGTCATCATCAGCTTGCTCATCATCCATCTCATCGTCTGTTTCATTCTCAAAAATAATATCTCTAACAATCTCTGGCATGTGAGGCCCTTCAAACCATTTGAATTTATATGTGTTACCTTTAGCAAGTTCCCAACCATTTTGTTCAATAACCAGATCTGTTAAATTTTTTTTATAGGCGTTCAACCAAATACTTGTAATGTATCGTGCTCGTAAAAGATGTTGATATAGCTCAGATTGAGATGGATATATTCAATACAAACGCCGACTCCGAAATGACAGTAGCAAGTACCTATACAATAGCGTCAATTTAAGAGCACATGCGTGAAGTTACGAATGATAAAAAGAACATATTATTATTAATTAAATGTATGTTACTAAAATATTATTTTTATATTATTTCGATATTTAATTGAATTTTTTCTATCGATATAAACTTAGTGGCAGTTCTAGTCATGGGCAGGGGGTAGCTGTCCCCCTTCAGTTTTTACAGTACTTTTGTACTATAATTTTCGTTAAAAAGGCACGTTATCTTATTTATTCAGCGGTTGTGTTCCCTTGCCCCCCACTTTTTTTGGTCTAGAACCGCTCCTGTATAAACTGAATATGTACAGAAACTGAGGGTGTCCAATAATGGGCACATTTGACATAATATTCAAATACATTTTTGCTATGTTTTATATAAATGTCTTAAAACAATTTTAAAAACTTATATAAATAATATAATAATTAAGCTCCAAATTTTTGGGGCCTAAACTTTGAAAAATGTTTGTAGCATAATGTTTAATGGTATCAACTTTTCCGGGAGCTCATTTGATACATATTTCTAAGAACTTTGACAAGTGTTCAGTAAATATATTTTATAGAATGCACCGTTTTCCCGTTATTTGAGCTTGAATACATAGATTTGGTTACTAGCCGAAAAAAAATATACATTCCATCACCTATAACTCACTTTTTATTAATTCTTAAAGGTTTTTCGAATAAGAAATCTCTTTTATTTTTTATTATCTTCAATTTTGGTAATCATAACTATTTTGATAAAACTTACAGTTTTTGAATTATTTACGAAAAACCGCTTTACATCATGCATTTATTTCACGAAAAATTCAAATCTTTGATCTTTAATAACTCAAAAAGTATTGATTTATTTTAATAATTAGAGGTAATACATTTTGCTTAAAATTTGTCGCTCTATCGATTAGTGGGGTTATTTTTAATAAAATAGTTTTCACCTCTGAGAAGGGGTGGCATCCACCCCCAGGGTAAAAGCGCACGTTGGCACCATATCAGTTTTATTTCTTGAGGTATGCTCTAACTACTCACCAATTTTCATGTAAATCGATCGAGGTTTAACAAAATAGGAGGTGAAAACATTTAATGACTGCACCAACTTTCCCCTTTCATCCCTTATTGCTACCCTCTGTATCCACTGAGGTGTCAGCCTGAAAGGGGTCATAATTATTAACATACAATAGACACATTTTACATGCCCAACTCCATATTACTTATGACGATGATTTCTCGCCTCTAGCTCTTAGACTATATATAATCCTATTTTTAAAAGGCTTTGTCGACTTTTTTGTTAATGTGGTATAAGGTCCATGTGTTATTAGGTCTTTATTTTGTCCTAATATTAAATTTTATCCATTATACCCGTTGCATGTTTCCTTTATGCTGGTAGGAAAATTATGGAGTCATCATTTTCTTAAACTTCTTTTCAGCTTTAAGTTTATTTTTGCTTTCGTTCTGTTTAATTTTACTAGATTTTCCAATTCAATTTTACACAGTACTTTATATTCTACTTTTTTATTGGTTGGTGAATATTGAGATATTTTCTCCAATGAGCTAATTATGTCTAATTTTGGAATAAATAAATGAGTAGCAGCAAATTTAGATATTTTGACAGTATTAAATTCTCCGTTGCATTTAAATATATATTTGATAAATTGACAAATATTGCCAATATGTCATTATTTCTAGTTACGTTTTCCAAAGTGTGTATAGTGTTTTGTTTCAAAATAATATTAAATTTATTTAAATGCATATTTATTTATTTCTCAAATGAATTTTCGTATCTACAGATACTAAAAATAATTGCAAGTAAATTTAATGAAAAATTTTTCTTTGTAAAATGTATATTTATTTAAATGTGTATTTAATAAATATTCCTTTTACCAAAAAAAATTCATGAAATTTACTTGTAATTAATGGTATACAGCCATCTACAGGAAATTCTTCTTTGTGGATAAAAATAATTTAGTCAAAATCAGAATTTCATATTAAATGGAAAAGTAAATCTTTAAATACTTACAATGTATTGTTAAAAAATAATATATGACTACATTATTACGTAATATCTACTTTAAAATATAGATATATATGTCTAAATTGTCAATATGAATGAGTCAGATAAAATTAAATTATTAGGAAAATTTTTTACTAAGTAACAAAAACAAAAATTGTTAATTTATTAATGTTTGTTATTTTGAGAACTTTGAGGAAATCGAAACGTCAAATAAACTTACTTTAAAATAAATGGTGACTTGCTTCCAACAAAAATAATAAATTATCACTGTTAATAAAATGATCCTATGTAAAAAATACTTGTACACGTTTTTTAGGCAAATATATTTTATATTTTCCATGAGTTCAGCTGAGCTCCAATTTATTGTGCAAATAAATCGGTATTTATTTTCAGAAAACTGAAAGGAAAAAGTAAAAAAGTCGTCTTACCATGAGTGTAGTGCTCGTTTTCTTTGATGACTTTCTCGGCATTTTTTCTGGCGATGTAGAACCATTCTGATGTGTTGCCCAGATAATCGTATTCGACTGATAGATCCTTTACCAGGATGTTTCCCTCCGGCAGACGATAGGCGTAAGGACAAAAAAGCAACTGATCTTTATACTGATGTTCTGCGTAACAGTTGCCTGCAGCGAATATTACATCGTTAAACTCAACTAGGGAATAAACCATTGAATAGAGTAAATCCTCGGACATAAGAACTTTCTGGTCAGCGTATTTCCAAATTCTGGTTAACATATTTGCCCTATTAACACATATATCAGCCTCGACACGAAATCTTTCTTGAGCATATCTATCCACGACCCCTTCACCCAAATTCAAGTCAGTGCCCGCGGTGCAATTTTCTCCGAGGAGGTGCTGCGATTCTACAATTCGTAAGAAACGAGTGACAATATCAGCTTGACCGCGACCGACCTCAGCCCTCCTAGACGATTTTTCTCCGGAACTGTAATCTCTGGGGGAGTTCATATCGTTATTTGGATACATATCCGAAACAGTATCATTCTCATCACTATCAGCTCGATTAAATATACGCTTTTCTCCCATGTATAGCACTGTTTTGTCAATATGTTGCCAACTGTTATTAGAATGTACGGGAGAGTTTGAGTTCACTTTTATATTTATATTTGCATCTAACTTTGTTTGGTTCGCTTCTTTAGTCGGGTTATGAACATCTGGACTTTCAGAAGATAGTTTAATAATAATCTGCTCATTAGTAATTGTTAAAGTAGAATTATCATAAATAACATCAGAAGATTCAGTAACAAACTTAGCTATATCCTCAAAATCTGAAGAAAACTTTTGAATTTTTAAATAATGGTTACCATGTCTCCGATTTCGCACTAGTCTAGCTCTTCTGTGTCTGATCTGTACATCGCTTGGAAAAATCTGCCCGGTAATAATGTTTATAACTAATAATATTAATATCACAAATCTTACTGGTACAAGAAACATGTTTTAATAGTTGATGTTGGTACACATAAATACATTGAACATTTATTAATACATAACTCGGTTATATTTTTTTAGCACGGTTTTTAAAAAAGTTTATACTGTTTGAAAAGTTTTGAGAAACACGATCATCGCGCGCGCTTTTAGAGTAAAGCCGACATGAGGCGGTGTGGAAAGCGCCAGTTGGGAACTGATTCGGGGTAAATATTGTGGAGAATCCAGATGTGAGCAGAGAGATCTAAAGCGCGCCACCTAGTCATAAGATGCTGCCCAGCGCAGGCGTCCTTTTTCGACACTACACTTGTAATTTTTAATAATGTAACTAAAGCATGCTAATTCGAAATTTACACAAATCAATTTATAATATAGTGAAACTTCTCCATAACCGACATTACGGACAACAACGAGGAAAAATAATCCCCCGTTGTGTAGAGTTATCGCTTAATCAATTAAAATATGAAGAGATTTCGATTTGCTTGATCTTAATAAGTTATACATTTTCGTATTAGCATAAGTAAGCAGGGTGATTCATTAAGAATATAAAACGTCTGAGTTATAGATTCTAGGCCTCAAATTAATAAGATTTAACTTAAATCACTTAAATAAAATTTGGCTTGTTACTGAGTTACAGGGTGTTTTATTTAAAACTGTAATAACTATTTTTACCCACTACTTTAAAACTATTTGGCATATACTTGTCATACTTGGCCGAAAGTGTAGGTACTATGCACTTTACTAAATTATGATAAACAAACGGTTCTGGCTACTACCAGAGGCATACCGCAGGGTACAGTGAATGGTTGAACCCTCCCAAATTCTACGCTACTGGCGGAATTGCTATTTTAGCACAATATTTAGATTTGTAACGGGTAGCTCTTTCAAGACGACAGACTCGGTAAAACACAGGTTAAAAACAAAGTAAATATATTTAATATATTTATATACATTTCAAAATAAATAAAATAAAATGCAATTCTATCTTCTGCAAAGGAAAAATAACATTACACTTATTACCGTCATCAAAACATAATAGTAATATTAAAACGATACAATACACAACACAATATATACAATAACAATCTCGCTACATGGAATCAACCTATTCACACATTCAGACGCGGAGACATCGCATTTCAATTCAATGCGATAACATTGAACAGCGACACACAGTCACTTGTCCATTATTACTACCGCTCACTGCGGTTACGGTTCCGGGGGAACGCCACGTCAATACTGCGGCGCCTACCTGGGCAAAGTACTACCTCAACCCGGTGCATCTCTGCCATTGCGCTATTTCTAATTCAATACGTTAGGAATAACTGATCCTATGATTCTCCTCTTCGTCTTAAATACGCTCTACGTTCCACTTCTCCTTCGGTTTCCTCTAGTGGGGTATGAAGAGGGGATGCGTCAACACGGATACTCCTTCTATCATCTACGGTGGACCAGCCCCGATCGCCAGCTGTGGCATCATATCATTACAGATTATCTAATACTTTTCATGTAAATAATATACTCTTCACTCGTAACGATAAAGTCATTAGTTTTCAAGGTATTTGAAGTTGAAAATGAAACCCCACAGCTATTTTGAGTAATGTATTGTGGCCCTTCATTTTTAACTTTATATATCTCGAAAATCTAATGATTTTATGTTTACGAATAAAGAGTATATTATATTCATGGCAATTATTGTAGAATCTAAAAATTATGCTAAAATAGCAATTACATCAATGGTGTAGAATTTGTAAAGGGCCAACCATTCACTTTTTCCAGTCGTACGTGTGGTAAAAACGCTTAACATAATTTAGTAGGGTGTACAGTTAGTACCTACACCTTTTGGCAAGTATGATAAAGATATGTCAAATACTTTTAAAGTACTGGATACAGATAGTTAATATTTAACCTAAATCACTTAAATAAAATCACTGAGTTACAGGATGTTTGATTCAAAAATTAAAAAATTATTTGTTTAATCAAAAAGTTCTGAATCAAACCTCCTGTAACTCAGTAAGGAGCCATCTTATTTAAGTGATTTGGATTAAATATGAACTATTTGTACCCAGTACTCTAAAAGTATTTGACGTCTCGTTATCATACTTGGCAGAAAGTGTAGGTACTGTACACCCTAGAAAATTATATGTTAAATAAACGTTTTTGGCTATTACTAAAGCGTACGACAGGGGAAAGTGGGTAATTGACCCTTCCCCTATGCTACGCCGCTGGCGGAAGTACTATTTTATCGCAATTTTTCGATTCTCCAATACATTCTATGTAAATAATATAATCTTCGTTGGTAACGATAAAATTAATATTTTTCTGAAGCTATTTTCTTGTGGCATTTTTATGATTAATTATTTATATGGGAAATAAGCCACAATTAAAATGAAAAAAATAATTTTATTAACGTTTCGACGCCCAAATCGGGTGCCGTTGTCAAAATACAAAATATTACTAAAATAAACAAAAGTGTTGTTGCTAAGCAAAAAAATTCTTCTAATAATTTATTTAATCTCACTCATTTATATTGGCAATTCAGACATATATGATACATTTTAAAGTAGAAGACTTTAAAATGATATTGCCGATATTTATGAGTTGCGTTCCTGGGACGACTTACTGAAAGATAGTTCATTCGATTACATGAAATCAACCCCAACTCAAGAATATCCGTCATAAAATATTATAGCATGTGATCTGTCTTAAAAAGACAACCAAATGTAACGACAGTAAAATTCTCGCGTTAAAGACTTCATAGTAAATCACAAGGGAAAACCAGGAAAAAAACCCTGTGATACTATCCCGAAATCGTAAGTGTTTGGTCTTATATTAATTTACTCTCAAAAAATTATACCAAATTCTGACTTGTAACATATTTAAATTATAAATAATATTAATAATACTAGATATATAAGTAATACTAAAATATAAAATATGTACTAGCTCGATATTATTGACTTACTAATCTTGGTATTTTCTTTCTATTGACTTCCTCTTTCAGTATGGGTAACCACATCCTACTGCATTCTACCGAGGAATTTGCGACACAATTGGTTTCATTTAGCATAATTAGAGCCGCTTCTTTGATTTTTCTCTTTTTTTTTTTTTCTTTTTTTACTATCTGATTCTTTCAGGACTATACTTGAATCTCTCCAATTGTGTCGCAAATTTCTCGGTAGAATGCAGTAGGATGTGGTTACCCATACTGAAAGAGGAAGTCAATAGAAAGAAAATACCAAGATTAGTAAGTCAATAATATCGAGCTAGTACATATTTTAGATTTTAGTATTACTTATATATCTAGTATTATTAATATTATTTATAATTTAAACATGTTACAAGTCAGAATTTGGTATAATTTTTTGAGAGTAAATTAATATAAGACCAAATACTTACGATGTCGGGATAGTATCACAGGGTTTTTTCCTGGTTTTCCCTTGTGATTTACTATGAAGTCTCTAACGCGAGAATTTTACTGTCGTTACATTTGGTTGTCTTTTTAAAGACAGATCACATGCTATAATTTTTTATGACGGATATTCTTGAGTTGGGGTTGATTTCATGTAATCGAATGAACTATCTTTCAGTAAGTCGTCCCAGGAACGCAACTCATAAATATCGGCAATATCATTTTAAAGTCTTCTACTTTAAAATGTATAATATATGTCTGAATTGCCAATATAAATGAGTGAGATTAAATAAATTATTAGAAGAATTTTTTTGCTTAGCAACAACACTTTTGTTTATTTTAGTAATATTTTGTATTTTGACAACGGCACCCGATTTGGGCGTCGAAACGTTAATAAAATTATTTTTTTCATTTTAATTGTGGCTTATTTCCCATATAAATAATTAATCATAAAAATGCCACAAGAAAATAGCTTCAGAAAAATATTAATTTTATCGTTACCAACGAAGATTATATTATTTACATAGAATGTATTGGAGAATCGAAAAATTGCGATAAAATAGTACTTCCGCCAGCGGCGTAGCATAGGGGAAGGGTCAACTACCCACTTTCCCCTGTCGTAAGCTTTGGTAATAGCCAAAAACGTTTATTTAACATATAATTTTCTAGGGTGTACAGTACCTACACTTTCTGCCAAGTATGATAACGAGACGTCAAATACTTTTAGAGTACTGGGTACAAATAGTTCATATTTAACCCAAATCACTTAAATAAGATGGCTCCTTACTGAGTTACAGGAGGTTTGATTCAGAACTTTTTGATTAAAAAAATAATTTTTAAATTTTTGAATCAAACATCCTGTAACTCAGTGATTTTATTTAAGTGATTTAGGTTAAATATTAACTATCTGTATCCAGTACTTTAAAAGTATTTGACATATCTTTATCATACTTGCCAAAAGGTGTAGGTACTAACTGTACACCCTACTAAATTCTGTTAAGCGTTTTTACCACACGTACGACTGGAAAAAGTGAATGGTTGGCCCTTTACAAATTCTACGCCATTGATGGAATTGCTATTTTAGCATAATTTTTAGATTCTACAATAATTGCCATGAATATAATATACTCTTTATTCGTAACCATAAAATCATTAGATTTTCGAGATATATAAAGTTAAAAATGAAGGGCCACAATACATTACTCAAAATAGCTGTGGGGTTTCATTTTCAACTTCAAATACCTTGAAAACTAATGACTTTATCGTTACGAGTGAAGAGTATATTATTTACATGAAAAGTATTAGATAATCTGTAATGATATGATGCCACAGCTGGCGATCGGGGCTGGTCGACCGTAGATGATAGAAGGAGTATCCGTGTTGACGCATCCCCTCTTCATACCCCACTAGAGGAAATCGAAGGAGAAGTGGAACGTAGAGCGTATTTAAGACGAAGAGGAGAATCATAGGATCAGTTATTCCTAACGTATTGAATTAGAAATAGCGCAATGGCAGAGATGCACCGGGTTGAGGTGGTACTTTGCCCAGGTAGGCGCCGCAGTATTGACGTGGCAAAATTAATATTTTTCGAGATATTTGAAGTTAAAAATGAAGGCGCAATAGCTATTTGTATAACAAGTGAGGAAAGTGCTACTTTTCCTCCCGAGAATGAAGTTTACTGCCCGACGCGTAGCGGATGGCAGTAATCATTCAAGGGAGGAAAAGGCACTTTACTCCCATGTTATACATATGGTTTTTCCACCTTCCTCAAGTTAATAACGAGTCATTATTCATTGTTACTTAATTTATTTATGTAACTAACCAACAAAATTTATTAAAACTAAAACTAACAAGTAGGTACAATATAATTGTCAACTGTCAAATATAAGTCAAATTATTAATGTAAACATTGTTAAATCAAAATAATAATTTACTGTTTTTTACCATTCTGCAAAATACAGGGTGTTTTATAAATAAACGTTAAAATGTATAGATACTTTCGTAATAGAAAAATAGATAAAAAGACTAAGTTTTCACTCTAATGGAATATAAAACAACATAATGCTATTCTACATCCCACCAGAATGAAAACAATGGGAACCTTCTCTGGTTACACCTCCGAGGCTTCTACAATTTGCAAGCCATACGGATGCTGATACTAAGGAAGATGAAGGAATTATACAATTTACAATTCACGTCCCATCTGCTCAGCGCGGTAAAGTTCCAACGAGAATGGTTCCTTTCATACTCCACACAGAGTAAATGTAAATAAAAAATTGAAAATGGTTATTCATTTTAGAAAAATAGATATTGTAGAAATATCATGATGTCACTTTTACTTTTCCTCCCTAGGGAGGAAAAGTACAACTTTGCTCCCTACAATCAGGTCCGGAAAAGTATACTTTCGGTAGAGGTAGGTGGAAAAATATATTAATCAAAATAGCTGTGCCGTTTCATTTTCAATTTCAAATTTCTCGAATACTAATGACTTTATCGTTACGACTGAAGACTATATTATTTACATAGAAAGTATTGAAGAATCTAAATTTGCGCTAAAATAGTAACTCCGCCAGAGGCGTAGAATTTGGGAGGGGGTCAAGCCTTCACTGTCCCTGCCCTACGCCTCTGGTAGTGACAGAAACGTTTATTTATCATAATTTAGTAAAGTGTATAGTACCTACCTACACTTTCTGCCAAGTCTACAAGGATATGTCAAATAAAAGTACTGGGTAAAAATAGTTATTAAATTTTTAAGTATAACTCAGTAACGAGCCACATTTGCTTTAAGCAATTTAAGTCAAATCTAAATATTTTGAGTTCTAATAGAATCTATAACTCAGAGATTTGACATTCTTAATGAATCACTCTGTATACACAAATAAAAGAAATAAAATACTAATATAAAAAGGTAGATATTACTTCTTAAAAATATCAACAAGTTTGTTTGTTTTTTGCTTTAAACATTATTTTTCACAATTTCACAATTTCAAAATCACATAAATTGATATTATGTTATGTGATATCCATGTTGCACCTCTCATTTTAAAAATTAATTACTCACTGATTTGACAACCGATTTTGAAAAACTATATATCGCTGGATAGGTGAAGGACCTTTCTTTCAATTTGCAAAAAAATATACTGGGTGTTCTATTAAAAAAAATCAACAAAGTTTTTTTCAAAAATCCGCCATTTTTGTTTTCGTATTTGAAAGCGATATAAAAAGTTCAATCCATTCAGACAAAACTTTTACTAAAATAAAACATGTCAGCGTAAACCGCATATTTCTATCTTGAGCCGTTTAGAAGTTATAGGCAGTTAAAATGGGGGAAAATATAAGTGGACACCCGGTACGTAGAAGCTGTAAAACCACGTGGTTTTTCTTAAACTTTTTTAGGAGACTTTTCCTTTCATTAGTTATATTTTGTTTCCAATGTGAAAAGAAAATCGAAACCAGACGACAAAGTCATTACATAAACTATCCAAATTTCCAATTCCTAGCACATTTCAGCAGTTTTTTAAATCTTTTATTCTGATCTCAAGCTTTTAGAGATAAATTTTGTTCTTTGTTTTTGAAAAATACGCAGGCGATTTCTAATGTACTTTATGCCGGATTTACATTCGGCTGACATTATGTGTGTCGCTGTAGCAGTCAACCAAAATAAATTTTGAACTACATACAAAGGCGTTTACTTCGGTTTTTGTAGTCCGAGCATGCACTTTTACAAAGCTTTCTGCATTACTATCCTAACAAACGATTGTCTCGCTAAAATAATATTTTTAAACTAACAGAATAGCTTGAATAAATTTTTCTAAATGATTGTTTTTAAAGTACGTACTCGAAAAAAGGCAATAAAGAAAAGATTTTGTATTCAGATCTTGAACAATTTTAAACGTTTGAGAATCATATTTTTATTTAATAGCAATAAAAATACATTTTTGGTATTCAATTACAATTGTAACGTATACAATAATTGTGACGTTTTATATCGCACAGTATCATCATGGTATCTACACTCCTAGCCGTGTGATTGCCGCCCTCTTTGGACTCTTGTACGCCCTCTTGGACGCGGAATCAGTCCACATTAACATTGTGGTTTACAATAATTGGTTGTGTGACTTGGCATCTTCTAAAATATTTCCCCATTCCTTCCATTTTTTGCTTATGTTTACCCATTCCATAACTTCCATCATCTTAAGGTCCTCAACTCAGGACCGGATCTAAGCTGCTCCGTAAGGGGGGCAAGTTTAAACTTGCCGTCCCCTTTATTGAAAAAATGGATGTAGATCATAGCATAGGTGTAGGTAAATAAAAAAATAGTACATACAATTTTATTGGAAGGAATGAATTTAATTGTACATTTTGAGTTTCAAAAATATACTTAGTTATTAATAATTTGCAACGTTACTATACATAGTTTCAAAAGTCATGCATCACCCCTCGTACGCACGATGTTTACGCTTTTATAAATCCGTATCTTTATCACATATTTAATGGGCCTTTTTTATAAAAAATATACCATTTTTGGTTTTTTATTTTATTTGATTACCCATTTAATTGACCTGGTTTTGCCAAGGTGTAAACATTTGAAAAATTTATTCTGGTGAAATTTTTGAAAACGTGATTAAAAATGGATCGTACTTTAATTTCTGAGTTGGACCATATTGAATTATCGATTTAATTGAAGAAGGCCATTCACAGGGGTTTGTGGAGGAAAGAGTGGGTGTTTCTCAGTTTGATGTCTCACGGATATGGAATAGGTTCCTGGAGACAAACTCGATACGGAATAGAGCTCGGTCTGGTAGATCCCGAGTTACCAATGATGGACAGAATAGATATATCAGAATTTCCATCCATAGAAATGCTTCTATGTCTGTACCAGTCCTCCAAAGAGATTTCAGGCATGCTACAAGAGTCCGAGTATCGTTGTCTGCAATAAGAAGGAGAATTTTAGACTCAGGTTTGAGGAGTCGTCGACCAATAAGAGTTTCTCAGCTACAACCTAGACATGTTTTTGGACCGCCTCTGGTGCGCTCAAGAACACATACAGCTCCTCCAATTGGAATTTTGCGCTTTTTTCAGACGAGACCAGATTCTGTTTAAATAGTGATAACCGGCGAATTCGTGTGTGGCTAGTTGTGCAGCTATTGGCTCTCGCCACACACAAATTCGCCGGTTATCACTATTTAAACAGAATCTGGTCTCGTCTGAAAAAAGCACAAAATTCCAAAATTGTTGGAGGAGCTGTATGTGTTCTTGAGCCCACTGGAGGCGGTCCAAAACATGTATAGGTTGTAATTGAGGAACTCTTATGGGTCGAAGACTCCTCAAATCTGAGTCTAAAATTCTTCTTCTTATTGCAGACAACGATACTCGGACTCCTGTAGCATGCCTGAATTCTCTTTGGAGAGCTGGTACAGACATAGAACAATTTCTACGGATGGAAATTCTGATATGTCTATTCTGTGGATCATTGGTAACTCGAGGTCTACCAGACCGAGCTCTATTCCGTATCGAGTTTGTCTCCAGGAACTTATTCCATATCCGTAAGACATCACTCTGAGAAACACCCACCCTTTCCTCCATGAACCGCTATGAATGGCCTTCTTCAACTAAATCGATAATTCTTATACGGTCCAACTCAGAAATTAAAGTACGATTCATTTTAAATCGCGCTTTCAACAATTTCACCAAAATAAATTTTTCAAATGTTTACACCTTGGCAAAACCAGGTCAATTAAATGGGTAATCAAATAAAATAAAAAACCAAAAAAGGTATATTTTTTATAAAAAAAGGTCCATTAAATATGTGATAAAGATACGGATTTATAAAAGCGTAAACATCGTGAATACGAGGGGTGATGCATAACTATTTAAATTATGTATGTGTATATACTTCATTACGGCAAATCCACAAAAAATAGGGCTAGGTATACTAACTTTCTTCACTCATAAACCACCTTACAAAGGTAATTGTATTTTACGGCTTTTTTTAGAAGCAAATACTTATATTACGTCATCAAAACTAATGAAATATTCACATTTGTGCTTAATAGCTATGATGCTTAAATCAGTGAGCCTTTGTTGCTCCATTGAATGTCTTAGATAGTTTTTTACTATTTTTAATTTGCTAAAACTTCTTTCTCCCGAAGCAACTGATACTGGGATAGTTAGAAATATTTGTATTCCTGTTGTGATATTGGGATAACCCTCATCAAGTTTATTTTTCCAAATTATGTCAAGAGTTGTGAAATCATTTGCATCCTTCAAGTTAAGATCTACTGCCAAAGCATGGTTCTTTCAACTTTCAATTTCAAATACAGAGTCTTTTTTGTTCATGTCTTTCTTGTAAGTATCGGCCAATAGGCCTGCCTTCACGTTAAGATCAGAGATGTCCATTTCATTAATTCAATATCCATTCAAAAATACAAACTTTTCATTGACATTTTCCAAAGCTTTGAATCTAGTACTTAACTCTACTGCCAATCTGTCAGTGATTTCTAGCATTGAACTTTTGAATAAGACTTCTTGGGAACGGTTGACAACTTCATCCTCACATAGTTCGCCAAACATGGCTTTCTTCTTCCTTTTTCTTTTCTCCTTAAATTCTTCAGATACGTCCTTTAAACTAGCAAGAAACTTAGCTTCATCAAGGGCTTCTTGTGTCGAAAAATCTCTAGAAGATTTAATAAATTACAGAAGTCCCTGCACGTGTTCTGCAGCGTGATCAACTGTTAAATCGTCGTTTTGAAGAAACTTCTGGACATAATCAATCCTTTTCAATTGGGAATATCAGAAACAACAAAATACTATGAATTCAAAGGTTTTCAATTTTTCCAGCAAGAACTTGGACTCGCTTTTGGTATGAGATGTTGATAGAGGGTCGTTAAGTAGTTCTTCCAATGCCAGTATAACTTTACCAAAATGCTTATACACAGCTTCGACGGCCTCTATTCTTGCGGACCATCTGGTTTTACTTTGTGATTTCAAAGTTATGGGTACGTGCTTTTTTAGAACTTCCCATTTGGAAGTGGAAGCACTAAAAAAGTTGTACAAGCTACCAAGAGATCCAACAAAGCTTTGAGCTTTCACCGAAGTCTCAGCTGCATGCACTCCGACCAAATTCAGGGAATGTGTCACACAGGGCACAAAATATGCCAATTCATTTAACTCGAGGATCCTTGCTTGAACACCTTTATATTTGCCGGCCATATTCGCCCCGTTTTCATATGACTGACCCCGGCAATTTTGTATGTCAAGACCTTTGTTTTCCACTGTTTGTAATATGTCTCGTGTAAGACCTTTTCCTGTTATATTGCTTACCGTGAAAAAAACCAAAAAGCTTTCATCAATCACCGAGCTGTTTTTTTAACATAGCGGATTATTTCGGTCATCTGCTCGTTGTGGCTGATATCTGGCGTATAGTCAAATATGAGGGAAAAGTATTTAGCATTAAAAACATCTTTAACTAAGCCTTTCCTGATTTTATTCGCTATAATATTTAGAAATTCATCTTGTATTTGATTGGAAAAGTAGGAAACTTGACCTTTCCTATGCCGTTCAATGTGCTGACTTAAAGGAATATTGTAGCGAGCAATAAGATCAATGGTATTCAAAAAAGAACCACTGTCTAGATCACTGAAATCTGTCACCTCTCTCGTTCCTCGAAACGTCCTTCCCTGCTTTGCAAGATACAAAACTGTGTCAAATACACAATGCAACACAGCTCTCCAAACTCTCCAATGAGATGCTTCTTTATTTATTTGGTCTTCAAGCTTTTCGTCAATGCTCTTACATATCAATATTGCTTCTAAAGCCTTCCATCTAAAAAAAACTCAATTTGTACGTAGTGCGCTAAGTATGGGCAGGGGCAATATCAGCCGTAATCGGCAATTGCGATTACGTTCTGAATGTGTTAAAAATGCAAAGGTTCACGGTCAGTACAACTGTTTAAAAATTTTACGGTACTTACTATCATCATCATCATTCTCTTTGCCTTATCCCTATGCGGGGTCGGCTTCCCTACTTGAATTTCTCCACACAATTCTATCTTGGGTCATATCAATGTTAATCCCCTTTACCAACATATCCTGCCTTATAGTCTCCCCCCAGAGCTTCTTTGGTCTTCCTCTCCTACTCCTTCCAGGAATCTGCACTTCAGCTGTTCTTCATATTGGGTGATTAACGTCTCGACGTTGAACATGATCAAACCATCTTAACCTATGCTCTCTCATTTTGGCATCAATTGGTGCCACACCTAGACTTCCCCTAATATACTCATTTCTAATTGTATCCTTCTTTGTCACTCCACTCAAGCATCCCTCTTTCATTTTCACTGCCCAACATTCAGTTCCGTTAATCATAGCCGGTCTTATGGCTGTTTTATAGAAGTTCATTTGACCACCATCAAGTCTCTTTATCCTCGAACTTCTTTCCTGACGTTTTTCCAAGAATTTCAATAGCCGTCTCTCTAATAATATTGGCCATTTTGCTCCAAATTGTGTTAGGGCTTCCTTTCATGTTCCAACATATTTTTTCTACTATTCTTTCCCTGAATAGACCTTCTTTTTCATCTTTTAGCATCCACCACTTGATTTTTTGTGGTCCTCTCCGATATTTTTGTTTATTTTCGCTTTTTTACTTCGATGTCCAGAACAAGCAGCTTATGTTGTTGGCTTACTGTCTCACTAACTATTACCTTGCAGTCCTCGCATTCACGTATGTCTTCTTTCCTTATCATGAAGTAGTCTATTTGGGATTGATGTTGTCCACTTTTGTAGGTAATAAGTTGAGTTTCTCTCTTTTTAAGCTACTTTATATGAAACCCAATTTTCTTAGTTATTCATTAAGAAATTCTTCTATTGAATAATATTATGTTTTTATAGGTAGATAGGCTTTTGTAATTTTGCGGAACTTTGGGAAAGATGTTGCAGATTTAAGTTGTAAAGGGAGATGGTTGTAAAGTTTTTTTGCGGAATATAATATAGATATTTCTTTACTAACTCAGTGGATTGGAACAGTAAATAAATATCAAAGATTGAATTTCTGGTGGAGCAAAGATGATTGGGCCTTGCTGCAAAGACATGAAGGTGTTTACGGATTAATCAAACCGTTTCTAGAATATAATAAAGATGAAAGTGTTAAAATTCCGTGATCTCTTAAGTAACTTCTGCAATGTGTAGATCTTCTGAGGCCAAAGAGATATCTTGTTGCTCTTTTTTGCAATTTAAAAATAACATAAAATTGAGGAGCAGTACTAGAACCCCAAAAAGGAAGACCATATCGAAGATGAGACTCGAACAACGAAAAATATGTTATTTTAGAAGATGCTAAACTGAGTTCCCTTAAGACAGATCTTATTGCATACCAAGCTGAGGCGAGTTTCTTATTTAACGAATTGATATGGAGAGACCATTTGAGGTTGCTGTCTAAAAAATACCAAGAAAGAAGTCTCATTAAGAGGACCAAGCTAGATGAAGTGCTTTAAAAGAAAGGGGAAACAATAGATCTGTTCAAAGGTTGCAGTGTATCAGGCTCTATTGGCCGCCCCATTTGGTTGAAATTTTCGACTTAGGACAGAGATAGCAACCTATGCATGCTCTAAAGAACCACTAAAAAGTGGTGAAACCGTCGATAAGAGTGCTGGTTGCGCTCTCTGAACTAAGTAAAAATTAAGACAGTTTTGGCTTCGCATTGCAACTGAATAAAAATGGTATATACTTTTATTTTATATTAGTATTACTCCTTTGAGTAACATAGGTCCATTTTCCGTTGGAACTTACCACGCTGAACAGACGGGGTCGTGAATTGCAAGTTTTAGAATTCCCTCTTGGCTTCTTCGCTTCAGCATCCATCTGGCTTGCCATTTTTAGAAGCCATGGAGGTGCTACCAGGAAAATGGTCCAAAAGGTTTTTAATTAAATATCTTTTAGAAATTTAGAAGTTCCCATTAATTACTTCTTTCTGTTATTTATTATTGTAAAAATAAATGTACAGTTATACAAAGTTAAATATTATCTCTCTACCTATTAGTGCGATATAATTATTATTCTCATATTAAATTAGATATAAATAAATTCTTCTTTTTATATTATGATTACTTTTGGTCATATTAATGTCAGATTACTGACTGCAAGTTTTATTGAATTCCAAAACTGTGTTCTCTTAAAAATTTTTGATATACTAGCAGTTAGTGAAACTTGGCTTACAAATTTCATTACCGACAAGGATATAGGTATAGATGGGTATAATGTGATAAGAAGAGATAGAAATGGAAATGGGAGAGGTGTGGCATTCTATGTTAAATCTCAAATTAAATATAGAGTCCTACAAATACGTAGTAACAGTATTGAACACCTTTGCTTGAAATTGTTCGTAAGTAATAAATCGTATGGATTCTGTGTTGTAAAGAAACCACCTAAGTTTAATGTCAGACATGTTTTGCCGTTGATTGAAACATTTTATTGTACTGGTGACTTCAATGTTAACTTGTTAAATACTGATTGCCCTGATACTAGAGTTGTCTGTGATTTCTTTGAAACAATGGGATTATATCAAGTCATAGATCAGCCGACTAGAATTAAATCTAGTACTGCAACCCTAATTGATTATATTTTAACTACAAAACGAAGAAAAATTCTTGATGTTGTCGTGGAATGTATTGATTTTAGTGACCACGAGTTGTTGATATCTAATATAAATATAGCAATTAAAAAGAAAGAAATTGTTTATAAGACTGGAAGAATCTTTAAGGCAATAAATCATACCGTATTTTATGAGGAATTACAATCTCTGCCGTTTCGAAATATTTTTGATATTGAGAGTATTGATGATAAAGTCGAGTTTCTTACTAATAATTTAATATGTTTACTGGATCGTCATGCTCCCTATGTAATCTATAAAATTTTGAAAAATTATGCACCAAGGATGACTGACACTTTACGTATTATGAAAAAAGAAAGAGACAAATTATTAAGTTTTTACAAGAAATACAAAAACATGCAAACTTGAGAGGAATACAAATCAATTAGAAATATGTTTACTTTAGCTATCAGAAGAGAAAAAAAGGCTTTCTGTTCAAAGAAATTGGATAATAAAAACGGGAAGGATTTTTGGAATTCCTTAAAAGTTATAGGTCTTGGTAGGGAAACTCAAAATAATACGCCACTGTCAGAAAATTTAAGTGATATTTCGGCAATGAATGACTACTTCATAAATTGTGTTCTCATTATGAATCCTAATTTAACACTTAAAAACTTATATACTCATAATTGTCTTGTGGACGTGGAAGCAAATTTTTTCATGTGTTGAAGGAAGTGACATTTTAAATGTCATCAAAAGTATAAATAGTGCTGCTACCGGATATGATAAAATAAATATACTAACAATTAATATGTGCCTTCCATTTTTATTGCCTTATCTGACACACATTATTAATGCTTGCATTCTAAGATCCGAGTTCCCGTCAATGTGGAAAGTTGCAAAGATTATACCGATACCGAAAACAACTAATCCGACAGGATATAACGAAATCCGACCAATTAGTATACTGCCCACTTTCTCAAAGATACTAGAGAATTCTAAATCAGCAACTACAGGTTCACTTGAGTCAACATAAAGTTCTACCAGAAAATCAGTCTGGTTTCAGAAAGGATCACAGCTGTACTAGTGCCCTGTTAAAGATAACTGATGACATATTTGATGCCTGAGATAATGGTTTAATCACAGTGCTGGTACTTCTGAATTACTCGAAAGCATTTGATACGCTTGATCATTCACTATTAACTTCAATGTTTAAGTATATTGGTATGTCTCAGCGGGCATCGGATATGATATCTAGTTATCTCAATAATGTAAGTCAAGCTGTTCATTACAACGGTAGGACATCAAACTATCTTAATACAAATAAAATGGTACCACAAGGCTCTATTTTGAGTCCCAAATTGTTTAGTATTTACACTTCAAACTTTCCTGCAAACTTTCTTTCGTGTAACCAATACTATTTTCTTGATGATTCTCAGATATATTTATCTTTGAAGCCTGATGAGTCCGAACAGGCAGTGGCAGCAATCAACTGTGATTTAGAAAAAGTTTCTCAGTTTTTGACTAGCCATTGTCTTCGACTTAATAACAACAAGTCGGTAGGTATAGTGTTTGGTTCAGCGGTGTGATTAAGGAAACTGTGAAAAACTTAGGTTTACATATAGATCAAAACCTAAGATTAGATGGTCATATGGCCAAGTGTTTGCAGAAAAGTTATTAAACCGGAAGTATTTATTCCAATCTCGTCATATATTTACTAAAACATTAAAAAAATGCTCTGTGATACCTTGGTGTTATCATACTTTAATTACTGTGATACCATTTATAATTCCTGTGTTACAGAACGTGACAATTATCGGATACAAAAAATGCAAAATTCTTGTCTGCGTTTGATACATGGCATCCGTAGAAATCAATCAATTAGTTACAAACTTAAAGAAACAGGGTGGTTAAGTATGAAACAACAGCAATACAAGCGGTCTTTTACATATCAAATAGCCCAAGTTATGAATAAATATACTACTGGTACTAATTTTACTCAAAACAAATTTAAAAGGTTCGTTATTGAAAAATTAGGAAATATTGCATATGTAGAGTTGGCTGATATGGTGTGAGTAGAACTTACATTCAATGCGCATATTGGTAAACTAAATTTATTTAATGTTACATTTTGATTTATTTTTATATAAGTGGTAGTAGCTAACCGATAATAAATAATCCTAGATATTTTTTATTATTTGTTTTTTAAAGGTTAGCTGAACAGACAGGTCATGTATTGTGCCCGCATTATACATCTCCTGAACTGAAACTCGCCTGGAGTTTTTTTTCTGATATTCATTATGTATAAGTATAATATTATAGAATGAATAAATGCCTTCCAGATAAATCCCTTATCCAGATTTCGCCATACGGCTCACACTCCCTCTAAGGGGAAAATTGACTCATACCAGATACCTACGGTATCAAAAGAATTGAGCTCTGGTGGGACTCTTTCCGTGTTATCGAGCCCTAAATGACTTGGTATGCTGGAGTTTCTCCCAGAAATTTTCGTACGCATCTGGCCGTCACAAGTAGTACAGCTTTCTGCATGGTCTTATAAAGGTGTTCATTTAGACCCAGCTTTTTTATGCTTTCGTGGAGGGTCTTCGGAATGACTCCAGTAGTAGATATATAATGCCTTCCAGATTTAGCCATACGGCTCACACTCCCTTTTAGGGGAAAATTGACTCATCCCAGATACCTACGGTATCAAAAGAATTGAGCTCTGGTGGGACTCTTTCCGTGTTTTCGAGCCCTAGTTGACTTGGTATGCTAGAGTTTCTCCCAGAAATTTTCGTACGCATCTGGCCGTCACAAGTAGTACATCTTTCTACATGGTCTTATAAAGGTGTTCATTTAGACCCAGCTTTCTTATGCTTTCGAGGAGGGTCTTCGGAATGACTCCAGTAGTAGACATAATAATCGGTATCGTCTGGGTACTTTGCATTCTCCATTGCCTTCGTATTTGAATTTCCAGATCTCTGTACTTGGCGATCTTTTCAGTAAATTTACTACGTAGATTATTGTTGTTAGGTATCGCCACATCAATTAGTGTTGTCTGCCTTGTTAATTAATTAACTTGTACGAGATCTGGTCTATTATCTGCCACTGTTTGGTCTGTGAGTACAGTGCGGTCCCAGTATAGCTTGTAGTTGCCATCCTCAAGCATACTCTCAGGGACGTATTGATAATACGAGAGATGGTCCGTTTGGAGAAGTCCCAGCTTGATAGCTATCTCTTGATGAAGGATTTTTCCCACTGCATCATGCCGTTCCTTGTATTCAGTTGCAGCAAATGCCTGGCAGCCCCTATAAGATGTTGGATGGTTTCTTGGGCTTGACATCCATATCGGCATCTGTCGTTTTGAACCTGAGGGTCTTTGATGATATATTTCAGGTAATTTCTGGTTGCTTTAACCTGATCCTGAATGGCCAGTAATGAACCCTCCGTTTCAGGGAACATCTTTCCTGATGTCAACCAATAGTTCGACGCTGTATTGTCGACATAGTCTTGGCTGACCTCATTGGGATGTCGCCCGTGCAGAGATTTACCCATCCAGGTGCGCATTTTTTCGTCTTTAGTGAGGTGGTTTATGCGCATTTCTGGTTCCCTCAGTTTGATCGGTGTTGTGTCAACTACTGCGCAAATAGCTCGATGTAGAGTAGGTGTCTCAGCTTGCATCTGAAAATAAGTTCTTAAATTAGCAATTTGTTTATCTAATTGCTCACCTATATCCATAAGCCCTCTTCCTTCTAGATTCCGTGGTAATGTCGTTCTTTCTACTGCACTTTTAGGATGGTGTTTTTGTGCCTTTGTGAGGTGTGTTCGTACTTTTCGCTGAAGATTTTCTATATTTGTTTTTGTCCACTTAACAATACCAAATGAATAGCTAAGTGCGGAACAAGCGTAGGTGTTTAGTGCCTTAAACAAATGTTTACTGTTAAGCTGTGAAAGAAGTAGCTGTTTTATCCTTCGTATAAACTCAGTAGTTATTTCAGTTTTCATTTGCTTATGGTCAATTTTCCGCGCCTGCTTTACTCCAAGATGTTTGTATATATCGTTTTCACCCATGGCCTCGATGTTCTGGCCATTTTGCATATCGAATCCACCAGGCTGTACCTTTCCTCTGACTATACTCAAAACACGGCACTTGTCTAGGCCGAACTGCATATTAATATCACTAGAGAATGTTTCTACTGTTTCTAGCATCTGTTCTAGATTGTCTCGAGTAGAAGCCATTAATTTCAAATCATCCATATACAACAGATGATTAAGCTTCGCTACTAGAGTATTGCTGTTTCTAATGCTAAAACCTGAGTCAGTGGAGTCTAATAGCTGTGATAGTGAGTTCATAGCCAAACAGAACCACAATGGACTCAGCGAGTCTCCTTGAAACAGGCCCCGGTTGATTGCGATATTTTCCGTTTCGATATTGTTTTCACCAGGTATTTGGAGGTGAATTTTACTCTTCCAACTTGTCATTATATGCCTTAAAAAAGTCACTATGTTATCATCGACTTTGTCTATTCTTAATATATCTATAAGCCATTCATGCGGCACTGAATCAAAGGCCTTTTTGTAGTCAATAAAGGCAGTAATGCCTTTGTTATTATTGTTATTATTAAATATTTTTAAATATTTTTATTAGGATGAAAACTTTGACTTTTATTTAGCAGATGCCGCTACGCACCTACTACCATAACGTTAGTCGCAATGCAGGGACTAATATATCGCACCTTTAATAAAAAAGCGAAATAACTCAAAATTCATGGTTTTCGAGATTTAATCATAAAGTGAAATAACTAGACGAGAAGAACCTGTTCCATTTAACAGCCAGGTTAAAATGATGAGAATGAGAAAGATAAATGATTTTCCTGCTCTTTTTTACTAACGCCTTTGCACAAACCGGTACTCGTAAAGTGGTGGAATTCAGTTATACTCCGCCTGTGTTTGGAGGTAAGATATCCGGTATTTTCAAAGAAAGTGATGCAATACGAAACAATTCTGTGTTTTACTAACGAGTAAGTATATTATTTGCTATCGCTTTTTAGAAAAGTGTATTCTTTCAGATTTATTTCACTTTATTAGAAAACTAGTTGAAGATTTGTCTGTTCATTTATGAGTTAGTTCATTTTAGTAGAAATTGTTTCTTATTATGTGCCGTATTATTTCAGCTTTATGCAGTTTCTAATTAAAAATTTATAAAATTACTAAAGTACAATAAGTATTATTTCAATATTCTACTATTATTTTATTAGATAGGTAGTTAGAAACCTTCACGTTTTTGACTTGTTTCACTTTATTATAAAATCAACAATAATTATTGTAATAGTAATACTTTTAATATACAATGGTTTCATGTTTGCATCGATACTTATGTACTTATTTTTTGATAATCCAATTTAATTAGATTCTTGTTGACTATCAGCTTCTTGTCTAACTAACCGGTATAATATTTATACTCTTGTTTTAGAGTGGCGTCTTCTAGTCTAGAGCACAAAAATACTTGGATTAGTAGCGAAAAATTCCTCATTGGATAATAATTCCATCAATGAAAAACCCGTTAATAATAAATGTGAAACTACGGAAGAAGTAAGTTTCAATTTGTATAACTTTAATAGATGTATAAATACACATTTTTTATTATAAACTAAGGCTTTTACTTGTTTCTATCAAACAGTAACAGTAAAAATACAAAAAAAAAACTATCCCCGCTCGTTGTCTGAAAGAGCCATGTACCGAAAAGTGCAGACTAAGTGCTCCGGTAATATCAATACAGCAAACAGATATGGTATTTTTTGCAAGTTCTGGGAATTGGGCAGTTTGCTAAAGCAAAGAGAATACATAAATTTTTGTATGGATGATATTCAACCAAAGTACAGGTACACAAACGCTGAGAATCCTAGGCGCTGCAACCAGGCTTTCCATTTTGTTATAAATGATGTCAAAATTAGAGTGTGCAAAACATTTTTTTAAATCAACTTTAGATATTTCTGACCGCATGATTTTTACAATACAGACTAAGATTGATGCAAATGGTTTTACACTGGATGATTTAAGAGGAAACATGACAAGCACAGAAAAAATGATCCCGAACTGATAACCGACATCAAGGGGCATATTAATTCTATACCAAGGGTTGAATCTCACTGCCTACGCGTTTCTACTTCAAGAGAATACATAGAAGGCAGCATTAAAGATTTATACAATGATTTTAAATTAGAACAAGAGCGGAACAATAAAGAAATTGGTACATATATTACCTATTATAAAATATTTACTACTGAATTTAATATCGGTTTCTTCCAACCAAAAAAAAGATCAATGCGATCTGTGTACTACCTACAACAATTCCAATGTTAATGAAAATAAAGACCTGGAGCAAAAATATAAATCAAATTTAGAAGAAAAAAAAACTGGAGTAGGGCTGAGAAATTAAATGACCGAAACAAAGTCAGCCAAAATGTAAGAGTATATATGCAATGTCATACAGGTCAGTCTTCTTCATTTTATTATAAATCAAAACTGAACTGTTACAATTTAACGGTGTCGAAACTGACAGAAAGAATATAAGCAGGCATATAAAAATGTACACTGCTATTTTTGATCTAAATGTGATGCAAAACGAGGCTCCATAGAAATCGGTTCTTGCTATTTAAAAAATATAAGTGAAGAGGGCGATGGTGAAAAAGAAGTCATATTCTATTCAGACAATTGCTGTGGACCAAAACAAGAATAAGTATATAACGTCGCTGTATTTATTCGCTGTGCACACGTTAAAAATTAAGAGAATTACACATAAATTTTTAATAAGGGGCCACAGTCAGAACGAAGCCGATAGTGTGCACAGTCTTATTGAGAAAGAAGTTAAGAAGAGCTTGAAATCTGGAACTATTTACACTCCAGACCAATATGTAACTTTAACAAGGAATGCTAGAAAATCGAACCCACCTTTAATTGTGCACGAGATGAATTACCAATCATTTTATGATTTAAAAGGTTTGCAAGAAGAATTGGGGTATAACTTTACGATTAATACTGAGGGAGAAAATGTTAACTGAAACGAAATCAAAGCAATACAAGTGAACAAAGATAATCCTACATATTTTTTTATAAGACATCATACAAGGATGAGACTTATAAACAGGTAGATGTAAGGAACAAACGAAAAAAAAAATAGGATCAATAACGGAAATAGCATTCAAACCCGCCTATACAGAAAAACAAAAATTGAGTACAAACAAACGGAAAGATTTGCAAGCATTGCTATCTAAAGGATTGATTCCTTCTTTTTACTCCCAATGTTATAATTCAATAATTTAATCGTTTTTTAAATTCATCTAAGATAAACGTTGTGCCATATTTGAGAGTAGCCACACAAGTTTCTTGAAACAATCTATTTTATATTTTCGGTTTATTTTTAAAATGTAAATATCTTTTCATTGTATTATTATAGTGTTACTTATGTTTTAGTTTATTTTTGTAATCAGGCAATTTTGTTAATAAAGATAAATAAACGAATAATCAGTATTTTATTATAAAGAAAACGAAAATTCATTTTGTGTTTAAGAAAATATAGAAACAACTAGGATTAATTCAGTGTCAAGTCAAAGTTTTTACATCAAAACTGCAACAAACCTAATTGTTTATTTTACATGACAGTTCATTTAGCAATAAAAGAGCATCATGTAGAATTATTTCATCGGCGCAGAATATATGTTTAATCATAAAGTGAAATAACTACAAACTATCAAAAAAACAACCCATTTGCACCCTTAACAATAGACGAGAGGATTAGCATTTACTAAAATCTAAGAGCTTACTAATTAAACTCTCCACACCAACCTTTAGAATTCCTCTAACCCGTATGATTTTTGTGAAATTAATTTTTAACCTGTACTGTGCAAAACTTAAAAACTTTGATTGCCAATTCCCACAAACTGTGTTTTTTGAGTTATTTCTTTTTTTTATTAAAGGTGCGATATGTCGAAAATTTCAACTTATGACAGAGATAGCAACCTATTCATTCTCTGAAGAACCACTTAAAGTGGTGAAACCGTCGATAAGAGTGCTGGTTGCGCTCTCTGAATTAAGTAAAAATTAAGACAGTTTTGGCTTCGCATTGTAACTGAATAAAAATGGTATACATTTCTTATTTTAATACACTGTATTTTAGTCTCTCTTAAACTAATTTAACTAATAAAATGTCTTGTGGCTAGTTACGTTAAAAAAATAAAAATCGTGAGAAATAATTTTTCAAATAACGAATTTTTCTCATACAGCAGCGCAACGTGTCAAGCTTTACTCCAGAAACAAATTTCATAAGCGTATACCTATTCAATCTTTGTTTTCATTCATTACTTTCTGACATTTAACGCTGTAATAGCTGGTTTTTTCTTATACTTCTGTGTAAGTCATATACTTTAAATTAAAAGCACCTTTTTATTTCACACTGGAACAGTTGGTGCCAAAATATACAATTGTAAAAAAACATCTTTTAGAAATAATAAGGCATTTTTCTTTTGAGCTCATAAAAAAGAGACGGCTTTTTTATAAGAGCGGACGTCACAGTATATACACCTCTTGACAGTTTATTTTTGTAATATTTACAATCTGCTCCTAGCTAAGAACAGTAGGTAAATTATTTGACTGAAAATTGAAAATTTGACCTGTATAGAGATCTATTGATCACTCTCATTATAGTCCAGGGCGGATCTGTTTTGAGATGGACGTTGAGAGGCGACTCTAATTTTCTTACAGAAATTGCTTGAAATTAAACCATATAATAATAATTGAGTTATCCTCCCACTCAAAAAGGTCTGGAACATTGTTTAAATAATCAAAATGTCAAAAAATGAAGGAAAAATTCGATTTTTTCTTCGTTTTTTGATTACACCTTTAAAGGTATTTACTTCCGAGAAAAGTAGCACTAAAATAAAAGTTGTTAATTAAATTTCCTACAATATAAGATTGGTTAAAAATTTTTAAAATTGTTACCCATGTTTCAAAATAGCAATAATTGCGAAAAAAACATAAAAACAAGTATTTGCATTTTACGTTTTTCAACCATTTCTGCTAAACTTGGTACCTTCATATTTCACCCAGAAAAGTTTATGTATATACACCGTTCTTAGGCGTCAACGCCCTTCGGTATGGATCTATGGGGGAGTATCACCGAGCCGCAAGCCCTTATCCCTTGCCTTATAAACTGGTAGGAAGACCTCGCCATCGCAAATTGTAAATTTACTACAATATTCAATATCGGTCGATAGATAAACATAGGAAGAAGTTTATTACAGGCGGTGGAGTTTATTTCCACACTGGCCTCGATAATAACACAGATGTTAGGCATTTCATTATACAGGCAGTTGGAGTATTTATTTATGGCCATTACTCCCCTAAAAACAGGTCTCCTTCTTCTTCTATGGCACTAGAGCCCAAATTGAAACTTGGCCTCCTTTATTTTTTGCCTCCACCCTTGCTAGTCCGTGGCTGCTCTTCTCCATACACGGACTCCTAAAAGGGCTTTTCTGCGTCGTTGTTTACTGTGTCTTCCCAGCGCTTTCTTGGCTTTCCAACCGGTCTTTTTCCCTGCATTCTAGCATTCAGTGCTCTTTTTGGTAGCCTATCCTCTCCCATTCTTATCACATGTCCGGCCCATTGCAATCTTTTTATTCTAATGCTAAAAACAGGTAAAGAAACATATTCTTCGATTTCATTTTTTCTCGTTATAACCAAGTATGCCTCGTTATAGAGGTGTTATAGTTCAATAGGAATTTCATGGGATATCTAGTGTACCTCGTTATAAGCGAAACCTCGTAATATCCGTGTTCGTTATAGAGAGAGACTCCACTGTACCTAATATTCCATTAACAAATTAATATTTAAACATCAATAAAACCTCTCGTTTGACAAACAATTAAACAGAAATCGTCACATAACAATGTCGGTCAATAAAGACAAGTTCTCGAGAATAGTCAGAGATGTGTATAACAAGAATTCTCCGGGATTTTCTCGAGCTTCAAGCCTAAATAATAATTGTTTGGAACTTTCGACGATTTTCCGCCTTTTAGTATAATTACGCTCATCGTAGTAATCAGTATTCCCGTTCCCCTTTTTCCTCTTTTTCTTCAACGACGATTTATCATAGGTGACTAGACACATTCGTTGAGAATTAAAGTTTATGATCTGCAAGATACTTCAGTCTTCAAAACCATTAACATTGAGATTTTAATATTGAGAAATATTACTTTATACAGGGACTGTAAATTTTAAATTGAAAGAAAATTTACAGTAAAATAAAATACACACATCGGAAAAGTCTAAGAATATTTTTAGAAAGAGATATAATTTCTTCTTTAATTGTTTTGGATAAATAATAATCATATCACAAGGAAAAAATTCCTGTACTGGCTGTATACCATAAATCACAAAAAATAAAAACCATATCTTGTAAAAGGTATATTTAAAATCCCTAAAAAGGGCTGTATCACAACAACACGTTTTCGGAATCAATATTCCATCATCAGTGTTATCACCTAAAATAAGTATAGCTCTATAAGTAAAACAAACGTGAAGTTAAATTTTGACAAAGGTAAAAAAGTGAATAGATAGTTATACTTACAGGTTTACATGCTTTAAGACACCAAAATGTACGGGTAAAAACCCTTTAAATGATAATAAATAGTTGGGGTTACATTATATTATCTGATTTTAAAGGATGTTAAAAATATTTCCAGATTAACCCCTGGCATCACATGACATCAGCCATATTGGTTGGGAAATTGTAGGTAGAACCTTACATGGCAGAGTTTAAACATCCATATTTCTTTTAAAGGCCCTAATAATCTAGGACAATGTCTTACTAATTCTAAGGACCCTATTCATTACATTAATCGTAGTGAGGTCTATAAATTACAATGCTCTGATTGTGATGCCACATATATAGGTAGGACTTGTAGATCACTAGCTTCTCGTTCCCTAGAACACACTAAAAGAGAGAACACTTCCACTTTCTCACAACATCTTAAACAACAAAACCACACTCTTAACATCCCAGAAGACATCTCCTTGTTACACAACATTCCTCAGAAAGACTACCTAAAATTAGACCTGTATGAGGACCTAAGAAATAGTCAACGAAAAACAAAACAGCCCTAATTGCGTTAACCGTCATATATCGTTTAATCGAGACTTCATTCCATTACATTGCCAACTTTTCTCATAGTCAAGATATCCACCATCCATCCATTCCTCTTTACATATCCATCTTCATTTACACTTCGACTCTAAACCACATTTTCGATAAGTTATACCTATGACCTATTACACTTATTTAAATCTCATTCACAGTCTAATTTTCTGTAACAGACCAACTCACCAATATCAACTTACACCCCTTCTTTCATCACTACTTCTTTTTACTTTCTTACACACTAATAACCTTATATCCTTTCTGTCCCATCATTGCTAGTTTTTCATCTCCAGATACTTTGATGTCGGGTCTCTGGATTTCTCGGTCTCCTCATTACTACTTTTCTTATTTACATTCACATCTAGTAATACATATTTCTTCAGCCAAACTAAATATATATCATCTTTTATCTCTTTTGTAGGATCCTTCTATTAATAAATTACACCAAATATTAAGCTTATAACATCAGCTTAACTAACATCGTAGAAAAGTACCACTCTGTATTTACAATCTATAATTTTCAAAAGAAAGTATTAATTCACTTCTGTTTGATTCTACAATTTTTAAATTTTATCCATCATACTTGTTTAGGGTAGATTAGTTTTAATCCCAACAATTTTTTCACTACTGTTATTATTTTAAATATTAACATAAAATTTAAATTCTTTTGGCTAAAGTAACTATACATATTATTACATTGTGTCAAGGTACGGTGTCAGTCTAGTGCTGACATACTTCACAGGGCCATTCCGGTCAGGTGTCACCTAAACTCTGCCATGTAAGGTTCTACCTACAATTTCCCAACCAATATGGTTGATGTCATGTGATGCCAGGGGTTAATCTGGAAATATTTTTAACATCCTATAAACTCAGATAATATAATGTAACCCCAACTGTTTAGTATCAATTTAAGGGTTTTTACCGGTAAATTTTGGTGGCTTAAAGCATGTAAACCTGTACGTATAACTATCTATTCACTTTTTTACCTTTGTCAAAATTTAACCTCACGTTTGTTTTACTTATAGAGTTATACTTATTTTAGGTGATAACACTGATGATGAAATATTGATTCCGAAAACGTTTTGTTGTGATACAGCCCTTTTTAGGGATATTTAATATACCTTTTACAAGATAAGGCTTTTATTTTTTTAAATAATAATCAATTTGTAGTGTATTTAATGTACAACAAAATTTGTTGAAGTTCCAAAAGAAATAAGAATGCCTATAAGCAAAATTAAAAAAATTAGGTCATTACAAAATATGGTCGAAAAAAAAAAGAAAATTGATACAAAATATGGCGTCCACCCTGGTGGACGCCATACGGCTGGTGTCTAGCTGGGTCAAGCCTAATGGTTGCGGCTCTACATCTGTCATTCATAGACAAAGTGAGATTCTTCTATCATAGTCCAGGGTAATAAGGTTTTTTCCATGACACTTGAACAGCCAGGGTACTGAAGCGTTTTTTCGACAGGTAATACCTATAAGAGCAAATTGTAACTATTTCCTGCGTAGGATCTGGCGGCCATTTTTATTTATAAACAATTAAGTGTCAAAAAATGGCATTTTTCACTTTTTTTTAATCAATGGAAAACAGGAAAACTTATGATTTTTTTAGTACAAATATCTTCGAGATTATGGAAAAAGCTTTAAAATGACGTTTGACAAAGTTTGATATACTCATTTATTGTTAATATAATTGCGAAAAAAGGTCGGAATTGCAAAAAAAAATATTTTCGCAATAACTGTTGTAAAAATTAGTGTACAGCTTTGAAATTTTTGTCAAATAAGGGTTCTTTGGTGCTTAATATGTGATAAAAATTTCAGAACGATTCATTCAATTGTTTAAATTTTATTCAAATTGTTTATCCCAGAGAGCATTTTTTTGCAATAACATAAGTCAGAAGAAAATAACGTTAGAACCTTTCCACAGGTGTCAAATGAAAGAGCATGAGCTATATTTTCAACTTAATTTAAAAAAGTGAATAATAAATGCATTTATTAGTAATAAAGAATTATGCAAAGTATCGTAAATTTTTCCTTATAAACTTTTTATTTTGTTATAAAAGAAATTATACATATTTATTACAATTTTTTATCAATTATGATATAGATAACATTACTTGGTAGTTGTGCACTTAAATCAGTGTAAAAAAGTTAATTTTTTTGGCAAAAGTTATTCAAAAATTTTATAAAGAAAAATTGACGATACTTTGGCATATTTATTTATTACTGATAAATGCATTTTTATTCACTTTTTTCAACCATGTTGAAAATATAGCTCATACTCTTTCATTTGACACCTGTGGAATGGTTCTAAGGTCATTTTTTCTGACTTGTTATTGCAAAAAAATGCTCTCTGGGATAAACAATTTAAATAAAATTGAAACAATTGAATGAACCGCTTTGAAATTTTTATCACATATTAAGCACCAAAGAACCCTCATTTGACAAAAATTTCAAAGCTGTACACTAATTTTTACAACAGTTGAGAAAATATTTTTTTTTTGCAATTCTGACCTTTTTTCGCAATTATATTAACAATAAATGCGTATATCAAACGTTGCATTTTAAAGCTCTTTCCATAATCTCGAAGATATTTGTACTTAAAAGCTTCACTGTTTTTCGTTGATTTGAAGAAAAAGGGGAAAATGCCATTTTTTGATAGTTAATTGTTTATAAATAAAAATGGCCGCCAGATCCTAAGCAGGAAATAGTTATAATTTGTTCCTATAGTGGTATTACCTGTCGAAAAAACGCTTCAGTACTCTGGCTGCTGAAGTGTCACGAACAGGGTATATTTTTGTCTTATTACCCTGGCCTATCAGACGCTCTTAGAAACGAAAGGACGTGTATATGTTACTTCTACGTGGAGTAATTCTTCATTGAAGCATGTCCCATACTTGCTCGATGGAATTCAGGTGGGAGATTCGGCAGGCTAAGGCAACACATCAATACCTTCGTTAGCAAGCCAGTCTGTCAGTAGGCGTGCGACATGTGGACGAGTGTTATCATGTATGAGGTGGAAGTTTTGCCAACAGCACCAAAAAATAGAAGAACGATAGGTTGAAGAATGGTGTCGAGGTACTGCTGAGCTGTAAGAAAGTGGTCTGGAAAAACGAGGTCCATTCTGCCACAGATTATTATTCCACCCCACATTATTTCTGTACCACCACTGTATGTGTAAACTTCCTGGACATGTCAAGCGTTATATATTTCCAGATCGTCTCCACACTTTTACTTGACGAAGATAGTGGATGAAATCCAAATCTAGATTCGTCGAAAAATAAAACTTTAGTCCAATCATGGCTAATGGTTCAATGTCCTTCTATGGAGATTGGCTTCATGGAGACGGTTTCTTACAGTATGACGACCTATAGTTACCTGGTGTGCCCGCTCAAGTCGCTAACCAATTCTTGTGCTGTAATTGTTCGTTGTCTTCTAGAGGTTCACACTAAAACATCGGTCTTGAACTGCAGTTGTATCGCGCTTAAGTCCTAGATCAGTTGTCCCAGGGGCGTCGCGTGTCAGAGAGGACTTTTATTCCCGAAAATATATTTACTACAATACTCGTATCCTGCAATTGACAGATAAAATTACTGGGTTTCAGAAGAAGTTGCTCTTATGGAAGAGAAAATTAGAAGATCAAGAAATTGACTTTTTCCCTGATTTACAAGGTATTCTACATGAAAATTCGATAGAAACCCTCGATCCCTCTTTAAAAAATATGTTTACATAGCACATGTTATCATTGAGCGAACACTTTGAGAAATATTTTCCCTAAGATCTGGAGTAATATGACTGGGTCAGAAGCCTTTTCCAGTTATCCACATCATCGACACTTTCAACAGAGGAAGAAGAACAACTGACAGAATTGTCTTGTGATTCCAGCCTAAAGCTTCAATACGACAGGGACAAACTGTTTGAATTTTGGAGCTCAGTTTCTAATGAATATCATGCCATCAGCACTGCAACATTAAAGGTTTTATTACCATTTGCGACTTCGTACTTGTGCGAAACGGACTTTTCTGCAGTGAAAGTAGTTAAAACAAGTACAAAGGTCAAACATGAACTTAGAAAAAGAAATGCGAGTGGCAGTTTCCAAATTGGTGCCCCGGTTTCATAAGCTGTGCTCAAAAAAGTAAGCATATCCCTCACATTAACCAGCCAGTTACATAAAAATATCCGTTTTTATTTTTGTGCCTGTTTTGATGTCATTGGTAAATGTTCAAATAGTTTTTTGTTATAAATAACTATAACCTTAGTCCATGTGGTGAGACCGCTCCCGTCTGAAAAAATTTCTGATTCGGTTTCTTTGTGGGTTCCTATTCAAAAATGTCCCCTTTTAGTCCGTTCTTTAACGGTAAAATATTGCAAAACCTCTAAATTTTAAAGAACCGCTTGGATTGACATGAAATTTGGCATACACCTAGCTAACAAGTCAAAGAAAAAAAGTGATATTGTGCCGATATGTGCTTTTGCCCTGGGGGTGGTTTTCACCCCTTTTGGGGGTGGTTTCCACCCCTTTTGGAGGTGAAAAAATATTCGTCCAAAGAAAGTCAGGAAATCGATAAACTGGCTAATTTTAAGTAACTTTTGTTCTATAGAGTTTTTTCACTAAGTTAATACTTTTCGAGTTATTTGGCAGTGAATATGTTCATTTTTTCAACAAAATAACCACGATTTTAGACGGTTTTTCGCAAATAACTCAAATAGTAAGTATTTTGTCGAAAAAACATTCTTAGCAAAAATATAGCCTGTAAAATTAAAAAAAAAAGGTGTATATATTACGTTTCTACACCTAGTACAAGCAGAGTTATAGCTAATGAAATATAGGTTCATATTCGTCAAATTCCAAATGAAATATTTTAACGTGAAATAACCAAAAATGAAGCACATTTTGGGGAAAACTCATTACAACTTATTTAAAGTGTTTAAAAAAAGCTTCATTTTTGTTTTATAAAAAAAATTCTAGCATCAAAATTAAACAAGTTACGCTCAAAATAAAGTTAGTCCCTTTTGGTTTTGGTTAAAAAATCGAGAAAATCACCCCCTAATTAGTATCTTAAATAAACTTAATCGTTACAACTTCACAAATTTCTTGACTCGCGTATATATTGTTTATATCAGGGGTTCCCAAACTGGGGGGCGCGCCCCCCCTGGGGGGCGTGAGGACATATCAAGGGGGGCGCGAGACAAGTTGAACATTAAATTAAATTTAGTTATTTTTCTAAAATTCAAAATTAACCGCTTGTTAAACTGTGTCTAGTAACGCAGAGTAAGCAAAAGTTATCTCAAATACCTCTTTTTGACAACACTGTGATTGATTTTGATAACATTGATAATATGACCGAAGGCATACAAAACCAGGTAGTTGATGCAGTAAAATAATCGCCTAAATAATAAAATTTTTTGCTATTCAGCTAGACCAGGGTACTGACATAGCACAATGTTTATCAGTTAATTGTTGTTCGGTATATTCAAAACGAAAGAATGAAAGACAAGCTACTCTTTTCTACAGAGTTGGAGACGGGAGTCCACGACAAAAGCTATTAATTAATGTTATGAAAGCAGTGTGAGAGCTTTTTGACGAACATGAACTCTCTGGGCAAAAACTGATCAGTTTATGTACAAATGGCGCGCCTTCAATGCTTTGTTTTCGCTCAGGCTATTTGCAATTAGTAATAGAGAAAAATGCTGATGTGATTGGGATACATTGTTTTATACATCGACAAGCCTTGTCAGCAAAAACCCTTCCAAATGAATTTATGGCTGTCTTGAAGTTGTGTATTAAAATAGTAAAGTACATAAAAAAACAGTGCGTTGAATACTCGACTGTTTAAAACTCTTTGTGAAGAATTATAAAGTGAGCACAAAACACTGCTACTTTATACAGAAGTACGATGGCTCTCAAAAGGAAACATGTTGGCAAGATTATTTGACCTTTGAGATGAAGTAATCACCTTGGAACATTAAAAGCAAATGGCTAATGAGCTAAACATGGCCTTCAAAAACATTGTACCCAAGTAATATTGGCTTATTTGTCAGACATCTTTGACTCGTTGAACAGCCTTAACCGAAAACTGCAGGGTGGAGACTCAAATATAGTAGTTACTCATTGTGATGGAGGCTTAGTAATTCAACTTTGGAGGCGTAAAATATCAGCAAACCCCTAAAATTATTCAAATTTCTCTAAAGTAGAGCCAATCTCAGAATAAACACGCTTCAAGGACATTTAAGAAGGATCAAGTTTGAATATCCAAATATCAAACCATTTGGAGAGCCTAATTGAAGGGTTCCAGAAATACTTCTCAAACACTTGCGACAATTTTATTTACAGAATGTCAACTGATCCATTCCATGTCAACATAGACTCCCTGTCTGAATCAGTTGAAGAAGATGCTTTGCAAATAAATCCAAATTATTTTTTGAATGATTCCTCTGCTAAATACTTTGTTATAATGGACAAACCTTCATTTTGGTTAAAATATTTCAAAGTGTATCTTAGTGTATCACAGGAAGCTCTTCATTTATATTTACCTTTTTCAAGTAACTATTTGTGTGATTTACAAATACTTTAACTAAGTCAAAACTTGTGGCAATTAAAACAAAACTATCGGAATAAACTTGATGTTGCTAGTGACTTGTGCTGTGCACTTACTAAAACTCAGCCACGAATAGGCTCACTAGAAAATAAAATGCAAGCACATCCATCTCACTAACCAACCTAATATATTTTTCTTCTATTAATAATTTTTGTATTTTATGGAAACTGATATCATTTTATCTTATGGCAGAATAAATAAATGTTTCGTTTTCAAGCTAATACTTATTTGTTTTTGTTTTGTTCCTATTAAGGCGCATAAAATTTATTGTAAAGGGGGGGCGCGAGAAGCTTTCATTTCAACAAAAGGGGGCGTGGTACAAAAAAGTTTGGGAACCCCTGGTTTATATGATCTGTAAGTTTCATCGGTTCAAAGTCCTTATTATTGAAAGGGCTGTATTTAGAAGGGGTTGAAGGAGTCACTGATCACGAATGTATGCAAATTTAGAAACACCAAATCTCAATCAATTTTTGTCTAACAGAAAAACAAAAAAATACATGATATTCAGAAAAGCAAATCTGACTTTTTTTTTGTTTTTCGAGATTTTTGGTATCTCTAACAATTTTGAGTTATTTTGAAAAAAATCATCTTTTCAAAATTTAAATTTTTAAAAATTTTACTTTGAAACCAAATTTTTTCAAAAATAAGCACTTTAGATCGATGAAACTTACAGATCATATAAACACAACATAAGTAAAATAATTTGTGGAGCGGTAACGATTAATTTCATTTAAGTTGCTAATTAGGGGGTGGTCTTACCGATTTTTTTTTGCAAAAACAAAAGGTACCAACTTTATTTTGAGCGTAACTTGCTTAAATTTAAAGCTAGAAACTTTTTGTAAAAACAGAAATAAATCTTTTTTAAACATTTTAAAAAGGTTTTTCCCAAAAAGTGCTTAATTTTTTGGATATTTTACGTCGAAATATTCTATTTGAAATTTGGTGAATATGAATCTATTTTTCATTGGCTATAACTCTGGTTCTACGAGATCCAGAGACCCAACGCGTACACCATTTTTTTACTTTTTTATAGGCTATATTTTTGATAAGAACGTTTTTTTCGACAAAATACTTACTTTTTGAGTTATTTGCGAAAAACCGTCTAAAAATGTGGTTATATTGTTGAAAAATGAACATATTCACTCGCAAATAACTCGAAAAATGTTGACTTGGCGAAAAAGCTCTATAGAACAAAAGTTACTTAAAATTAGTCAGTTTACCCATTTCCGGACTTATTTTGGACATATATTTTTTCACCCCCAAGAGGGGGTGAAAGTCACCCCCAGGGCAAAAGCACACATCGGCACAATATCACTTTTTTTCTTTGACATGTAAGCTATACGTATGCCAAATTTCATGTCAATCCAAGCGGTTCTTTAAAATTTAGAGCAAAAACCGTGAAAGAATGGACTATTTAAACAAATCTGAAGGGTGCCGGGCGGGATTTTTGGGCAGAAATTGTTTAAACAATATTTTTAAACAACTACAAAAGATCACCTTTTTTGACCCGAAGAATATTTTTTTAGATTTTTTTGGCTCATTTTAAACAATAAAGGTATCTTGCAATTTTTCTCAAAAGTTGATAGTTTTCGAGTTATAGGCGATTTAAAATCTGAAAAATGCGAATATACGCCTTTTCAAGGCTTAAAACTCATATTTTAATTAGTATTTTTGAGATTGCCAAGTACTTGAATTGTAGTTTGAACATTGATTTTCAAGATTCTGCAGACTGATCGGGTCTAACTTCAATTTACACCGTTGTTATTTAATTGTTAATTATGCGTGTCTATTCGATCTTTTTGCCGGTGCGTCGCGCACTTTTTTCAAAAATCTCCTGTTTTCCCCCGAAAAATATATTTCTTAGATTTCCCGGAACATTCTAAATATGTTTCTTGTCATTGTTTTTAAAAGTTAATAGATTTAAAGTTATAAGCGATTTAAAATCCAAAAATGCGCTTTAAACCTCTTATAACTTTAAAACTATTAACTTTTCAGAAAATTGACAAGAAACCTATTTTATTTAGAATGTCCTGAAAAATCTGAAAAATATATTTTCCGTAGGAAAATAGGATATTTTTGGAAATAGTGCGCGCCGCATCGGCAAAAAAATCGGACGGACACGCATAATTAACAATTAAATAACAACGGTGTAAATTGAAGTTAGACCCGATCAGTCTGCAGAATCTTGAAAATGAATGTTTAAACTACAACTTAAGTACTTGGCAACCTCAAAAATACTAATTTAAATATGAGTTTTTAAGCCTTGAACATGCGTATTTTCGCATTTTTCAGATTTCAAATCGCCTATAACTCGAAAACTATCAATTTCTGAGAAAAATCACAAGATAACTTTTCTTGTTTAGAATGACCCATAAAAACTAAAACAATATTCTTCGAGTCAAAAAAAGTAATCTTTTGTATTTGTTTAAAAAAATTGTTTAAACAATTTCTGCCCAAAAATTCCGCCCGGTACCCTTCAGATTTGTTTAGAGGAGATATTTTTGATTAGAAATCAATAAAGAAACCGAATCAGAAATTTTTTCGGACGGGAGCGGTCTCACCACATGGACTACCTATTACTAGGCTAGTACTTACCAAAATTGGTAAGTTTTATTGGGGTTTGGGTCGAGGGGCGTCGAAAAAAAATATCAAAGTCTAAAGAGCGTCTCAGTACGAATAAGTTTGGGAAGCCCTGTCCTAGATGAAAAATTTTGTCAAATATTCGTTATCACTTTTGACGTTTTGTTTTACTCACAAAAAAATATATAGGATAAGATACTGTACAAATTCAATTAAAATTAAATGACCACATGAATTTATTTTCATTAATTTTATTATCTTATAAAAATATCCCTAGATTTTCCGATATGTGTATTATACGGTGTACTTAACATTTCAAATCTTTTAAAATCACTTATATTTCAAAATAGAAAATTCTTCTGTATACGTTTATGCTATAAACTTATAAACACTGTAACAGAACTCAGAGTTCAGGAGGTAAGATTATCGGTACCTACCTATATGGTGAAACAGTGACTGCCTTTGAGAATAAAATTATTGAAATAAATTCTAAACTTAAAATTATTTCTAAGTTCGTAGAGTCTGAATAGAACTTTAAATCCTTATTAAAGCGACATTTGACAAAAATTGAGTTAATAGCACCAAACGACAGCCAGATATTCGCTTTATATGTGTAAAAAAATTCTTACGTCTACGGAGCTTCTAGCGACATCTGTAGAAAAAAGGTCCAAACGACAATCGAAAAAAACAGCCAGTTTTCTTTAATATAAAAAGACCCAAACAGTGGTTTCTTTTATATTTTTGCAATAAATGCAACCAAACGACCTGTAAGGCAGTTGATTCCTTATTGCAAATATTGTAACCAAACGACATGCAAGGCGGTTAATCTCTTTAATATTATTGAAAATATTTCAACCAAACGACATGCAAGGTGGTTGGTTCTTTTTATATTATTGCAGTATTTGTTACCAAACGACATGCAAAGCGGCTGGTTCCTTTCCAGGTCTTTATTCCAGTTTCTTCCAAAAGATGTTGAAGGATTTGGTCCCTTGTTCGACTATGATTTGAACGCAGAAGAAATTTAATGAATGACATAGTTTAGCAAAACTTACGTTCCTATACCTACTTTAATATTAGTTTTAAAATATTTGTTGTTTGTTTAAAACTTTTGATTTTATGAGTTTTTTAAGATGTTTTTATTACTCATCTTAAGAATAAGAAAATTAAAACAGATTTTTTTTGTGAAAGCGAGATTAAGAAAAGTTACGTTCCTACACTTGAGTATGATTAGTTTCAGAGACAGTTTTTGTTTGTTAAAAATGTTTGATTTTATGAGTTTTAAGATTTTCTATTATTACTTAAATTAGGAATAAGAAAATAACCAAAGATATATTTTTTAAAGATAGGTAAAAGCATACTTATACTATAAGTTTTAGTTTTATAACTTTAATGTTTGGTTGAAGTTTTCGAGTTTTTTATTGCCTTAAAAGTAAATAAATATAAATTTTTAACACAAATATCGTATTTCCAATTTATATTCTTTTATAGTTTAAAGGTTTCTTGATTTAAAAGTATTTGCATTTTTTTAATAATAAGTATTTTTTTTCTAATATTACCATAGTAAAATAAAACTTCTAGAAATAACCATTCTATATTTTCTTAATCTCTAAACAGAACCATATGAGTCTCATGGTTTCATTTACACTAGTAAATAGTTTTTCTGAAATAATTGAAAAAGAACTAAAAAATTATTAATATTAGCTTTTTAACGCGCTATCATACCCAGTGGCGGATCCAGGGGGGTGCGATGGGGGCGATCGGCCCCCCCTCTCAAGGCATGTGATTTAATTTTTTTTAAATTATATAAAAAGATTACAAAACATTAATTTATTTTTATAGAAAAGCTCTAGCGGGATAAGATGGTAAAATCTGCACTCGGCTGGATTCGTATTTGGGGTTGGGCACTAGTAAGTACATGCATATTTCGAAACCCCCTTCGCCAAATTTTTAGCTCACTATGTGGCCCCAGGTGTCATTGCAAAAAATGTGTTATTTCGAAAAAAAAAAAAAAAATTCTGAGCTACCCTTCGTTTTAAACAATCTAAAAAAAATTAAGAACATACATACCCAAAAACACACTGATTTTTTTCAGAATTTTTGGATCAAAATTGAGCTCAAGAAAATTTTTAGGTTAAGTAGGAAATTTTTGGCGGACAGAGAACTAACTGTTTTTTTTTGTGTATTTGTTTCCGTTCTTTTGAATGGCGGGGTCAGATTCGCCATTTTGGTGTTTCCTGAGCGATCCTTTGCTTTAAAAATCTGAAAAACAAATTAAGGACATACACTGTTATGCCCAAACACACACTGATTTTTTTTTAGATTTACTGAATCAAAATTCAGTTTGGGAAAATTTTTGAATTTTTCAAAAAAATTTAGGTTATATATGTAATTTTTAGCAAACTTGGTTAGATTTGCCATTTTCTCTCCGGAACTTCCTCAAAATTGTAAAAACTCATTTTTTGTGTTTTCATACATCCCATATTTTTAGCACATAAACCCTACTGCATGCCAATAAATAACGATTTTTGATATTTTTATTGTTATTTCTAATGACGGGATCAGCTTTGCCATTTTCAGACCAAAACATGCTCAAAACATGAATTAGGTTATTATTCGACATAACATTTTTGTAGGTCTTACTATTGTGTGTCTTGACTAAATTAAAAATTTAATGATATTGCGTTTCGTCCTAATATCCTCCAAATTGATAATATTGTCATCAATCAGCTCGCGTAAGTAGCAAATGGCTTAAATAACTGGTAGATCCCTGAAAAAATACTTTCATATCCGTTTCAGTCATCTCTTGAAAATCTTCAATTTCGTGAGCAGTTAGTTTTACCGCATTAAAGGGTCGCCTGGACCATCGAGGTGTCTTAACTGCTAATGTATTGTCCTCAGATTTCGAGTCCAACATTCTTAGAAAATTTAGAAAACATGCAATCTTAGCATATGAACCAGATTTTAGTAGTCCAACTGCTGGCGAAGAAGCTTGTATTTTTTGGTAAGGATGCTGTGAATTGACTCTACACTCTACAACCCATCTTTTAAGGCAGGCATATGCATTATTTACATTGTGGACAGAGGTTTTAAGGATGTGATAACCTACCTAGAAAGTCAAGGATTCAAGGTATCGTGATAGTTCTTATACCAACTGGATCATCCATTACTTTTCTCATATAATTGCGTAACGGTAGTTGATTCGATTTCGGTGGCTAAAAAAAGAACCAGGAAGATCGACCACAAATCTGTCAGTGGTACAAATAGGGAACGGTTTTAGCAGTGGATGTTTCTTCTGAACAGACTACACCTTGAGTTGATAATCATTATCTTAATTTTTTGATGACGTAAAGATGTCCCAACAAAAATCAAAGTTCGTTTTTTAAATTGAAAGAATTTACATAAACGGAAGTGTGGTTGCGATTCATTAGAACAGCAAAAATACTTTTAGACTTACATACCTATAATATCTTATCAGATACTAATCCCGTAATAAAGGAAGATAGTGACGAAGACTAAAACTATTATTATAATGTGAGTCTGAAAATTTTTAATATTTTATAATTTTGTAAGTAATTTTGTAATTTTATCAAATTTCATTATTATTAAGAAAAATTGAGTCGTATAATTCTAATATCCGCTAACTCCGCTTTTTGCATATTTTGAACTATCTATGTTTTTAGACAGTCTGTGCAATTTTTTAGATGTTTATATTCGTTTTGTACTTAAAATCGCCAGCTCCCGACTAAATTTGACAGTAACGTTAAGATTATTTTCCAAAACCCGCCAGCTCCTTTCATTCTGAAGATTTCAATATGGCGTTATAGTTCGAACTCATGGTACAAAGTCGTCTTTGTACCATGGTTCAAACCTGTGTGAATATTGTTGTCCGTAATTTGCTTTTATTAATTAAAATAATGGAAACGATCGCTCAGTAAACGCTAAAAATATGGGGGGGGGGACACACACCAAAAATGAGGTTTTTCGAATTTTAAGGAATTTCCGGTGAGAAATTGGTAAAACTAACCCCGCCACATAACGGAAACATACACAAAAAGTTATTTCTTTGTCCGCCAAAAATTTCCTACATAACCTAAAAATATTTTGAAAATTTCAAAAAATCTTCCTGAACTCAATTTTGATCCAAGAAATCTGAAAAAATCAGTGTGATTTTGGACATAACAATGTCCGTTCTTAATTTTTTTTAGATTGTTTACAGCGAAGGATGTCTCCGAAAAATTGTTTTTGAAAAAAACACATTTTTTGCAATAGGGGACACCTGGGGCACATAGGAAAGTAAAAATTTGGCTGAGGTTTTGAAATATATGTCCTTTCTAGTTCCCACACCTAAATACGAATCCAGTTGAGTGCAGATTTTACCATCTTATCCCGCTATACGCTTTAGCCAATCGGCCCCCCCTCTTAACGGTGCTGGATCCGCCTCTGATCATACCTAAAAAGTCTGTAAGATCTTGAAAATTAAAAGGAAAAACATTTCTATTTTTGTAACCTTAATTACCTACTTAAAATCAACTTTTGGTGGTTGGTTCCCTTTTGATTAGCGCTATCCAATTATTTCAAGGTAAATCGCAGCTGATACAAACATTTTTAAAAGGTTTGTTCGCAGTACTTGTATCTACAGATACAACCACAAAACTCGGAAATAAATAACCAATAATAAAATATATTGAAATAAGAACTCCAATATTATGAGAGCCCGTATTGTTTTTTTTTACGATCCAAAAAGTAATAGCAAGAGTAAGACTGAAATGGAAAGAATTGAAGTTTTAATGATTTTTACTCATTCAATTCATTTCGAGAGAGAATAAAAATAAGAAATAAATGTTGACCCAAGGAGCGTGACTACGTTCTCCAATTATCCAGGACTTACAGTGAAACACACAAATATAAGATGTGATGGGGTAGAAAAATTCCTGTAGAATCTGCAATTAAACAGAAAGTTCGAACTGCGTTTTCTTCTGGTCGTGGTAAATTAAATTTAAATTTATGTTTTTGAAATCGAGGAATCCTGGGAAATTTGGGTAATTGGAGACACGGAGCTAAATGACCATAATTAAAATTGATGGGATAAGAAATCCAGCAGCGTAATGAGTTTACAACGAGTTATGTCTGAGTTAGTAATTTATGCTCAACGATCTAAAGATCGCACTTGAAATTTTTCACAATACCAGTGAGAGTATTATTTTTTCATAACAAAATGTTGCGCATACGCAATGATAAGATTTATGGGAACAAAAAGTGTTTTATTTAATTTTTAATTAATCTGAAATATGTATACATAGGCTACTCAGTGGTACCTTCTTATACGGGTGAGTCATGAGGAACTGTACATACTCCTACCTCGTATAGAGGCTCCTATGGGGAATAACAAATAACCATTAAAAAGTGTCTGCTCCCCTTGTTTAATAATATACAGGGCGAGTTTCGCATTTTGACAGAAATTTATATTCGTCATAATTTTTGAACGCTCAGATCGATGTGTCTCTTATTTTGGTCAATCGTTACACTATTACTACCTGATCAACTGATTTATTCAAACTAGAAAAAAATCAGATCCGGCTTTAAAAAATTAGTTCATTTGAGTCTTAGAAAAAAATTCACATTGTATACGCTTTTTAAAAACTCTAATATGAATTTTACAAATTAGACAAATAGGAAATTAACATGGTATATTTATTTTTTTCCCACACGATTACTTAATTTTTTATTAAAAAATCAAATTTGTCAAAATCGCAATTTTACCATCATTTTTAATCAGCATATTGATATCAGGTATCATTTCATTAGAGAAGTGGTAGCTGAAGTTACAGTTAAACTATTGTACACGCCAACTGATGAAATGGCTGCCGATGTATTAACCAAGGGTTTACCTAGAGTTAAGCATGAAAAATGCATTTATGACATTGACATGCAGGTCATCAGAGACTAAAGAATTTTGTAAACATATTTTTTATATAATTGTACATTGTACATATATGTATTTTGAGAGGTAATTTATGTACTAAAATAAAGAGATGGTACTAAGCTAAGGTAAGCTAATTATAGCCTCCTTTCAACATCATAGGTGTGTTCAAAAACGATCTGCAAAAATTTAATAACAATAACAATAAGATAAGAATAATAAATTAAGAATAATAATAAACAAGACGGTGAGGTCCTTAAAGTTCCATAGCCAGTTTTTTCTTTGTTTTTATCTTCCGCGGCTCCCTACTCAATTCGAAAGCCGCCTTGCTAAGGACTGTCCAAGTTGCTCACCATATTTTCTTTATATACATACATACACATATACACACATATACTTTTATTACTTGACACTACAAAACTATTTTGGTACTTGACAGAAACATCACCAACGCATTATACATACTCTCTTGTCCATTGGCTAAGATACTAAGGATATTAAACGGAGCTGGTATCTTAAGTCTATGTAGCTGCTGAATAAATCGATCTGTTTCATTCTTATATTTTTGGCATTCAAAAAAAAATATCACAATTTGGACATCGATCATTTTCGAGAACACGAATTGTATGCAGGTGTGTGGGATAACAGGCGTGACCAAAACGAAGACGTGTTATAGTTGTGATGTATTTTCTTGAATAATTATATGGCTGGAACCACGTTCTATTCGGTATTTTCTTTTGTATACTACAGTACCTAGAAGGGTTGGTATAAGTATGATGTGACCAACATTCATTCCAAATTGTGAGGTATTTCATTTTAATATAAGAGACTGCATCACAAAAACTTACAGGATGTTTATTAGGCAAACCATTTTTTACACTTTTTTTCGCCAGCATATCAATATGCTCATTATGTTCAAGATCGATATGTGCTTTAACCCAAACAAAATTAATCTTTTTATTAACTTTATGTAGTTCCAAAAAGCGCCTAACTAACTACTGACAGTAGTTAGTTAATTATATATTAATTTGTCATGTAGAAGTCTTTCATAAAAACTTAAAAAGCACCATTTATGATTTTATTCTAAATATTAAAATAAAATCCTAATAATTATGGTTTGGTTGTGAGACGTGGACGTTAAAAACCACAATGATAAATAACGTAGAAGCATTCGAATTGTAGTGCTATCAACGAAACCCAAAGATATCGTGGGTTTCGCACACTTCCAATGAAAATGTTCTCCAAATTATGAATTCAGAACGTCTGCTCATAAACATTACAAAGAGTACCATCATTTAGACGACCTAAATACCATCTACTTCGCCTTATAATACAAGTAAAAATGAAGGGAAAGAGATGGATTGGTCGAAAGAAACTTTCATGGTTGCGTAATATTAGACAATGGTGTAGTTTCACAGGTAGAAGAAGTATTTCACGCAGCAGCCGATAGAGAAAGGTTTAAGGAACTTATAAACACGACCAGCTTGGTAGAACTCAACTTGATCATCATATGAGATTCACCTCGGGTCCTTTTGGTCTTGGGGAAAGAAATGAACGAGGCGATAGATTAATAGAGTTCTGTGGCCAAAGAAAATTGTCTGTAATGAATACCTACTTCCAACACCACCCACGAAGACTCTACACTTGGAAATCCCCGGGCGGCAGAACAAGAAATCAGATAGATTTCATAATGATCAATTCAAGGTGGAAGTCCTCAGTTACTAACGCAAAAATTTATCTAGGTGCAGTTTGTGGAAGCGACCACCAACTCCTTGTAGCTGTATTCCGAATACGTTTTAGAAACAAACACAAGCCCACTCCTAGAACTCCCGGGTTTACAGAGACTGAACTTTTAACTTTCAAAGAAAGAATAAACCCGGTGTTAACTGGGACACGTACTACCCCCATAGATGATATCAACACTTTCTGGGGAGGTTTTAAAAAATATATATTAGATACAGCTAAGCAAAGTCGCCAACCCATAAAAAACAACAGTCGTAAACCATGGATCAGTGACCAAACATGGAAAATTATAGAACAAAGAAGGCAACTTAAAGTTGACAGTTTTGATTTAAACGACTATCGAAGCTTATCCAGAGAATTCCAAAGAAATTTCCGGAAAGATAAAGACAAATATATGTCTAGCATTTGCCAGGAAGTAGAAATCCACTTACATCGAAATGAAACAAGAGATCTCTTTCAGAAAGTAAAGTTACTGGCTCGGGAATTCAAACCTAGAAATTACGCTATAGAGGATGAGACAGGTAATATGGTAAGCGATATGGATGCAGTTCTGGAGACTTGGAAGAAATACTGCACAAAACTCTATAAAGCTGAAACCTCTAACATTAATCATATAACAGCACTGAAAGTCTCAACAACAACCATAGAACCAGATATTCTAAGGTCTAAAGTCGATGAAGCCATAAAACACCTTAAAAGAAATAAATCACCTGGTTGCAATGACATCACGGCAGAACTTTTACAGAACATGGGTGAACATGGTCTCCAATTAATGTGGAGACTGTGCAATCATGTATGGAGAATCGGCAAATGGTCCAGTGATTGGTGTACCGCACTATTTACTCCCATTCATAAGAAAGGCGTTATCACAAAATGTAGTAACTACCGAACCATCTCACTAATGTCACACCCAAGTCAAATTCCGTTGAGAATCATCAAGTGTCGCATGCAGACATACCTGGATAGACAAATACCACAAGAACAGGCAGACTTCGTGAAGGGTAAAGGCATAAGAGAGCAAATTCTTAATATACGACAACTCATTGAAAAAGCACGAGAATTCAAAATTCCGATGACCATCTGTTTTCTGGATTATCAGAAGTCATTTGACTGTGTAAACTGGACAGTTTTGTGGAAAGTTCTACATGAGGTGGGGGTTCCTGATCATCTGTCAACTCTGGTGAAAAGCCTATATGAGAACAGTGAAACCAGAATAAGAATTAAAAACCGTAAGTCCGATCCTTTTAAAATAGGTAGAGGAGTCCGACAAGGATGTATTCTATATCCAAGTCTTTTTAATTTCTATGGGGAATATATAATGAGAAAAGCACTCGACAAATGGAATGGCAGTATTTCTATCGCAGGAAAGAAGATCTCAAATCTCAGATATGCAGATGACACAACATTAATAACTGCATCCGAAGAAAAAATGTCCAGCCTGCTGCAGCTAGTGGAAGCCGAAAGCAATAGATGTGGTCTCAAGATCAATAAACAAAAAAACAAAAATTATGATAGTAGATTATTCAAATTCACTTCAGACAACAGGAGCCTTAGACCAGTTTGAAGTGGTTAACGTGTTCAATTATCTAGGATCCTACATCAGTAATACAGGATCTTGTGAAACAAAAATATGTAGGAGAATAGGCATGGCCAAAAACGCTATGAGTCGATTATCGAAAATGTGGAAAGATCGCTCCTTGTCGAAGAACACCAAAATAAGATTAGTACGTGTCTTAATTTTTCCCATATTTAATTACGGATCCGAAACATGGACAATGAAATCGGACGACAGAAAAAGGGTTGACGCCTTTGAAATGTGGTGCTGGAGAAGAATGCTTCGGATCTCATGGACGGAACACAGAACAAATCACTCAATCCTCCAAGAGCTTAATGTTCAGACTCGACTTTCCTCTATTTGCCTCTCCACCGTCTTAAAATTTTTTGGCCATATTGCAAGAAGAAGTGATGATAATCTTGAGAGACTTATAATTTCGGGAAACGTTGAAGGGCGCAGAAGTAGAGGTCGCTCACCTACTCGATGGACGGATCAAGTACAGAAAGCCAGTGGAAAAACATTTTCTGAATCCATGAGGGAAGCTCAGGACAGAAGCCGATGGAAAGAGATAGTTGCTCGTATGATAGGGAATCACGACACTCAGCAATGAGGAAACGACTGAGGAGGAGGAGGAAACACGACCAACGTCTGAATACGGACACGGCACCTAAAGAAGAAGAAGAAAACGTACCTTTTTGGAGTAATGAATAATTTGTAATTTTAAAAAAATTATACAACAAATATTTTTTATCGTCTTATTTCGCTATAACACACGGTAATGCACGCTTTACTACTGGCGTGTCGGCATTACAACAAAGATATGGATCTATACCGAATACGGAATTATATTTGACATACCAAAATACCGAAAATAAGGATCGTTTTATGCGTTGGCAAACTTTGTGGAGTGTTCCAAAACGACTGAGAAAATTTCTTGTTCGAAATATATTTTATTTCGTGTTTACTATATTGCTTGATGAATTTCTTGCCGTATGCTATCTTTTGAGACACGCAATACGTGAATTATTTCAAAAGCTATCTCTATCGATACAGTTTATGTTTTTGGTTATATCTACTGATTATGAGCATAAAGTCAACGATTGGCAGATGTTTCGTGGAAGATATGATCGTAAATACACTTCTTCAATTATTATTTTATTCTTTTTTATGGTTTTTAAACATCAAATGAAATGAATATTTAAAAATACTCGAAAACTCTAACAATTTCACACTAAATTCTCTAAAAACTCTAAATATATATACATATAAATATGATTATAATATATATGCTTTCTGTTGTTTTCCGTGTTTGACTCCGCGTTGAATAATTTTGGTTTTGAGAAAAACCATTATTTTGACGACGCCGACGTTTCGGCAAGATCTCACTTGCGATTGTCAAGCCAGGTAGTTCCTCTTATCGCTGCTGCTTGAAGTAAACTGAATTCTTACTCACGATATTGTCACTTATGTAGTTGATCCTGATACGGTTGCTTGCCCTGCGCGAACTCTGGCTCTTTTTATTGGCCCAGTGTAGGTTGGAGTCGCCGGAGGAATGTTACTAGTCGATGTTGCTGCCTGATTTATTTTGATCTTTTTCTTCAGTACCGTTTTCCATATTGTAGGAAGCCGTTGCGCATCTCTTTGGTTTAAGCCGTTGGGATTTCTTTCAATTTCTATCGATTCTCTGATTTCCGGTTTTATTTTTATTTCGATGTTAGCTAACAGCGTTGTTTGGTTCAGGTTGATTGTATGTCCTGTATTTGCGACATGTTGAGCCAGGGATGACGTGGTTTCTCCCCTTTCGATAGCATTTCGGTGTTCTTCTCGTCTTACATGGATTCTTCGGTTGGTTAGTCCAATATACGACTTTCCACAATTTCCATACGGAATCTCGTATACACCTTGACTTTCTAACGATATTTTGATTTTGGGTGTTGGTAAAATAGTTGAGATCTTTCTGTCCGTATTAAATATCGTTTCCATGTTGTGTTTTCTCAGCACTCTCCCTATTTTGTCTGTCGTACCCTTCACATATGGCAGAATGGTTTTGTCGATCGGTTTTTCGTTTTCCGTAGGGTCCTTAATTATTCTTCGAGCATTTTGAGCTTTTGCGATGGTGTATGTTGAGAAGTCGTTTTTTCTTAACGCTGTTTTCACGGTATGCATTTCTTCATTTTGATGTTCTTGGTCTGCCAGTCTTTCGGATCTTGTAATCAAGGTTTTGATGACTGAATGCAATTGTGCAGGATGGTGGTGTGAAGCAGCATTTAGATATCTGTCGGTTTCCGATACACTGTATGGCCTATGCGTCTGTCTTGTTTCCTTATTATTAACACATCTAAGAATGGAATTTGATTGTTTTCTTCCAGTTCCATGCTAAACTGAATTTTATGGTGGATATTGTTGATGTGTTCTAAAAAAGCCTTTAGTTTTTTTTCTCCGTGGATCCAGATGATAAAAGTGTCATCCACGTATCTAAGCCAAAGTTTGGGTTTGTACTCAGATGTCTATATTGCCCGCTGTTCTATTTCTTTCATAAACAAGTTCGCTATTACTGGTGACAGAGGGAAACCCATCGGTGCTCCCTCAACTTGTTTATATCTTTGTTCCTTATAGATGAAATATGTATTATTTAATCAATGTTTGGTTAGGTTGAGAGTATCCGGTAATATTGAATAGTTTATGCTTATGATTTCCAGTGATTCATCTATAGCCACATTCGTGAAAAGTGAGACCACATCAAAGCTGACTAGCAAATGGAGCTATCAATTGGCCGCAGTGGTAAGCCTGCCTTATGTACCTTGGGTAGGCCGTAAAATTTTGGGCATCTTGACGACTTCTCTCTAGGTATGAGATGGACCTGTTGTTCTTTCTTGATATTTGAGGCTTTGATCTTGCCTTTTGTTATTTTCTCTAGATATGTTGGCTTTGATATTTTGAAGTGAAACTGGGCGGGCCATGTCGCCCGAATTAATGGCGGGCGGAGGATACAAAGGATTACAGTGTGGAGGCCACGAGCAAACAAAAGAAGCAGTAGACCATCTACACTATTAGCAGTTGACGTCAAAAAATCGCTGAGATTTGGCTGCAGGAAGTTAAATATCTGAAAGAACTGGAAGAAATTAGGGAAGGCATACGTTCAACTTTGGACGCAGTAGGCTGGATAATTAGTTTTTTTTTTTTTGTTACGTTATTATATATTGGTAATAAATAATACTTATCTGTTATAGAGGTCTTCATTTCCACTTTCGGTTTCTCTAGTTTCATTTTTAATGCCTAATAAGTTCTGAAAGTTTTGTTTCCATCTTTATGTTATTAAAGTTTTCTCTGGTATTATAATTCCATCTTAATTTTGACTTTTAGTATTTTAATTTCGTTTTCCATGTCTCCTATTCTTTGAGAGTTTATAAAAAATGAATTTCTGCCTTGTCCATGTCGTTACTCGAGCTCCTTTCATGATTTTTCTTTTGCGTGTGTTACCATTTCTTAGTACTATTTACAGTTGGAAAAATGAAAGAATAGGGCTTTTCATTCACAGTTATTTGTTTCGAGCTTCTGTCACATGTCGTATAATCCGTGTATATTAATATTATACACAGATTATACAAAATATGACAGAAGCTCGAAACAAATGACAATCGATGAAAAGCCCTATACCCCTGAACGATCACATCGATCACTTATTTTGTATTTGCTGTCTTTTTCTACAGATAACAAACATTTGTTATAGAAAAAGACAGCAAATACAAACTAAGTAGATGATTACAAAATGAGTAGATGATAAGCAGACGGGGTAGTGAATTGTAAGTTTTTGAATTCCCTCTTGTCTTCTTCGCTTCAGCATCCATATGGGTTGAAAATTTTAGAAGCCTTGGAGGTGTTACCAAGGAAATGAACCAATAAGTTTTCAATTTAAAAATATTTTAGTAATATTTTTAATATTTTTAAACGCTTTTATTTAGTTCAATAGTTTGCGTCAAATCTTTAGACGTTAATTTGAGTGCCTTTTCTCCAATGCAAATGAATGAAAATTTGCAGACATATGCATTCGCGGGGACAATACACGAATAATCAATAAAAAAAAATTTATGTTTATTAATTGTTTAAATAAAAAAAATGATTTTAATAGAAAATGCTTAAATTCTCTTGTTTTTTACAATGTAAAAACTTGAAACTTTTACGGATTGTAGCTAATGATATGAACTATACATAATTTCACTTTTTATGTTAATTGTTTACGTTATGCTTCATAAATAAACAATAAAGTTTCAAATTTTTTGCCGATTCCGACTCCTTTTCATGTTAGTACATAATTTATGTTTTATACATATTTTAAGAAACATGACGATATATTTTAATTTTTGAAAAGTGTAAAACTAGAAAGTAAAAAATAAAAAAAAAATATGAAAAAATTTTTTTAAGAAACGCTTTTCTTTAGTTACGAGTGACTAAAATTAAAAATATTATAAAAAAAATCAAGTAAAAAGCAAAAAATAAAAAAAATTGAAAAAATCTAACAGGTTCGTTAAAGAAAAGCGTGGGGCGAAAACCGTTTATTCTATGAAGACGCGCCACGCTTTTCTTTGACGAATGTGTTAGATTTTTTCAATTTTTTTATTTTTTGCTTTTTACTTGATTTTTTTTATAATATTTTTAATTTTAGTCACTCGTAACTAAAGAAAAGCGTTTCTTGAAAAAATTTTTTCATATTTTTTTTTATTAAATCAATAATTTAAGTCAATTCTATTAGGATTGAAAACTTCACCTTTTAATTGCCAGATGACGCTAGTCACCTAATATTTTCACTTCAGTTGCAATGGGTGGGAAAAGCTCTCGGTGCTGATCGGCTAGAATATGGAGAACAAACCTACGCTCTCTCCGATGAGACTCCAATTAGAGTCGCAAATCGCGAGGGCTGGACTGCGCTCCGTATTCTAATTGAAAAATAAGATTGTTTTGCCTTCGCATTGCAACTGAATTAAAAATGAAAAATTTTTATTTTATTTTTACAAAATAAGTGATTGATGTGATCGTTCATGGGTATTCTTTCATTTTTGCGACTGTATATATTTATATTATAGTATTATACAGTGCTAGTCAAAAGTCCGTACCCCCCTCATCTCTTTTGAACGGTTATACCTATATTAGTGAAATTTTGAGGGAGGAAATAAACGGACGTAAGCTTCTTAATTCAGGTGACGTAATAGTGACAGATGACGTTACAGAGCCACTGTGACCAATAATTTTAAATGGGACAGTTATGGCAAGTGATACCTCGTTTGAAAGGTATTCAAGATACCTATTCAGTCATACTAATTTTTTTGCGGTTTAGTTGATTTTCATTTTGGTAAATAAATTAAATAAATATAATATTGTGGTTTCGCATTTAATTAATAAAAATTCAAATGTCCGCTTACGGTTTTTTTGTCAAAAAAGTTGACGTTTTTCAATTCTCTAGTAGTTTTTACGTCAACGTCAACCTTTTTGACAGGTTTGCAAAACTACAATTTTATATTTATTTCATTTATTCATCAAAATTAGCTTAAACACAAACAAAATTAATATGACTGAATAGGTATATTCAATACCTTTCAAACGAGGTATTACTTGCCATAAGGTCCCATTTAAAATTATCTGTCACAGTGGCGCTGCAAGACATCTGTCATAATTACGTCACCTGTCATGACTAGTTATGAAGCTTACTTCCGTTTATTTTCTCCCTCCAAATTTCACTATTATAGGTATAACCGTTCAAAAGATACGAGGGGGGTACGGACTTTTGACTAGCACTGTATATATTATAGTATACTATAGTATTTATATAATATATAGTATATTATACCATTTCTTAGTACTATTTATATATATTAGTACAGATTCACACCCAATAATGTCACTAGAAAACTCACCAAATACATCGTCTTTTTTGGTTGATCATGTCAGCCTTCGACGGTCATCTATAAATATTATAGTATATATCGTCGGTATACTATGAAAACCAGATAAATGCTGAAATACCGAAATCGAGAAAAAACGTTTTTAAAGTTTAGTGCTTTATTTTGAATTAAGCGTACCAGTTGTGTTTGATATTCGATATGCTAGTGAAAGATGCATATATCAGAAATAATATTCTATCATTAGTTTGAAATAGTTAAGAGACCTAGCTGATTAAACCTAAATTTAAGATCGAGGTGCGATCACTTACCTGGTTTTACCTGTAAATCAAAATAAATCACACTGTATTAAGACACTTATCACCTTTTTACTGAATATGGTAGATATACAGCAGTAGAAATATATTGTTGTCCGGCAAATATATACAGGGTGTTTCATTAATAATTGTCCATATAGTAACTGGAGAAACCTTAGCACAAAATACGAAGATTAAACCTAAAACACTTAAATAAAATGTTGTTCCTTACTGAGTTACAGGGTGTATTATCTTAAAATTTAAAAAATATTTTTGCTCAGCATTTTAAAACTATTCGACGTATCCTTTTCATACTTGGCAGGAAGTATAGGTACTGTACAAGCTACTAAATTTTGTTAAACACACGTTTGTGGCTATTACCAGAGGCGTACGACGGAGGAAAGTGAATGGTTGACCCTTTCCAAATTCTACGCCACTGGCGAAATTGCTATTTTAGTTCAATTTTTGGATTCTCCAATACTTTCTATGAAAATAATATACTCTTTATTCGTAACGATAAAGTCATAAGTTTTCGAGATCTTTGAAGTTAAATATGAAACTACACGGTTATTTTGATTAATGTATTGTGTCGCTTCATTTTTATTTTCAAATATCTCGAAAATTAATCAGTTTATCGTTACGTATGAAGAGTATATTATTTACATAAAAAGTATTATAAAATCAAAAATTATACTAAAATAGCAATTTTATCAGTGGCGTAGAATTTGGGAAGGGTCAACCAGCCACTATCCCCTGTCGTACGCCTCTGGTAGTAGCTAGAAACGTTTATTTATCTTAATTTAGTAGGGTGTACAGCACCTACACTTTTTGCCAGGTATGATAAGGATACGCCAAATAGTTTGAAAGTACTGGGTACAAATAATTTTTAAATTTTAATCATATGAATAATATCATAAATTAATCAAAATAACTGTGCCGTTTCATATTTAACTTCAAATATCTCGAAAACTAATGACTTTATCCTTACCAATGAAGAGTACATTATTTACGTAGAAAGTATTGGAGAATCTAAAAATGGCACTAAAATAGTAATTCCTCCAGTGACGTAGAATTTGAGAAGGGTCAACCATTCACCATCCCCTGTCGTACGCCTCTGGTAGTAGCTAGAAACGTTTGTTTATCATAATTTAATAGTGTGTCTAGTAGTCGCACTTTCTGCCAAGTATGAAAAGGATACGTCGAATATTTTTAAAATGCTAAGCAAAAACACTTTTTAATATTTTAGATAAAACACCCTGTAACTTAGTAAGGAACCACATTTTATTTAAGTGTTTTAGGTTAAATCTTCGTATTTTGTGCTAAGGTTTCTCCAACTACTATATGGACAATTATTAATGAAACACCCTGTATGTGCGCTTAGTTGGTTTTACATGCAACAGAACTTTGATTTTATGGAAGTAAGTAGCGATATATTGTTTTATTTGAAAATGAAAAGTTGGTTAGGTGTAACTTATTTGTTTATTACACAAATTATCTGCTGAATGGTAAGTCGTATTATTTATTGGGTTTTACCTGTATGTAGAGCGTAAAAAGCTGAGAAATTTGGTATACTTAACTCAATATTTTAAAATTTGTCATTTATCTGGTTTTCGCAGTATACCGACGATATGTTATAGTCAAAGCCCGAATTTCAGGCACTCCTAGGTTTGACTAGGCAATCCTCCGGTATGACTGACGGTCTCAGTCAAAGCCCGAAATAAATTACAGTTTCGGCCTTTGATTAGTCAAACCTAGAAGAGACTAAGTTGGTCAGGATAAGGTCGAAATTTAATTTTATGAAATCGGGGTTTGACTAGTCAAACCCCGATCAGCTATTAAAATGTCGTAATTTGTTAGATTAGGTTTTATAAAACGTCATTTTTTAATTATAATGTTCATTATTTTTATTTTGTCGTAATTAAAATAAAAAAAATTAGTGGTCATTCTCAGATGTTGAGGCATTATGGCATTTAATGTTGCACAATACGTTAGACCTTTTACCCTTACATAATTTTGAAGAGCATTTGTTGTTGCAGGGGCATTTTATAAAGCCTTGTCCTCCCTTTATTTAGAATCTTTTGTACTTTTTTGTTAGAGACAACTTAACATCTGGAACATCTTTGAAATTAAGAAAATTCTCTTTGCATTCTCTTTATAATTTCTTGAAAAAAATGTGTTTATGGTTCCGTATTTCGTACCAACTCTATATAAACCGTCAATTCTTTTATCTTGTATGATATCCAAAATATTTCGAGCATCTCCTGTGGCTCTATCAAAGCCAGGGATAGGTATTGTTACAGTTTTTTCGATCGAAATTGGAGGAATTTTTTTTTCACTTAATTATTTTATAGCATTAGCCTGGACATGAAGACCTTCGATCGCTTTTTCTTTTCTATTTTAATGTTTTGTGTATCTGCACAACGTATGCATCTAACTTTTCTTTAAAAACCTTCATAGTATGCACCAAGTGTGCTGTCATCGCACACAACATGTACAAAAAATACCACCTGATTACAAATTATGCACGTATGTGCGTCAGAGCTCTCTTTTTGGCAAATACAACAAACCACATCTGAAGAAGTAATCTGAATTGTTTGACAATTTTCTTTCTCTCTTAGTGACGACGGTCCAGGGGCTTCGTTAGTAATATGGTGATCCTTAGTTTTTCTCCGATTGCAATATCTTCTTTCACAGTTGAGGATGACATTCCCATTCCATATGTTTGTGCTAAAATAAAATTCATATACCAAGTCAAACCAAATTACGTGTAAATAATAATCAAACTCCGTTCGCTCAACTCATTTTGACAGATTCGTAGTAGGAAACGTACAACACAAACAAGGTTTCGTTAAAAAAAGAAGAATTATTGGAAATATTGGGAGATATTGGAAATATTGGGGCTGAACTCATACAATTCTGTGGAATCTATTTCTTCAACATATTCTTCAAGAGAAAGAGAGAGAGGGAGAGAGAGAGAGAGAGAGAGAGAGAGAGAGAGAGAGAGAATGCAAAGATAACTTTCTTAATTTCAAAGATGTTCCAGATGTTAAGCTGTCTCTAAGAGAAATTAGTACAAAAGATTCTAAGTTTGGTGGACAAGGCATTATAAAATGCTACTGCAATAAGAAATGCTCTTCAAAATTATGTGAGTGTAAAAGGTCTAACGTATTGTGCAACACTAAATGCCATAATGCTTCAACATGTGAGAATGAACACTAATCTATTTATTTTAATTACGACAATATAAAATAATAAACATTAAAATTAAAAAATTACGTTTTATTAAACCTAATCTAACAAATTACATTTTAATAGCTGATCGGGGTTTGACTAGTCAATCCCCGATTTCATAAAATTTAATTTCGACCTTTGCCTGACTAACTTAGTCTCTCCTAGGTTTGACTAGTCAAAGGCCGAAACTGTAATTTATTTCGGGCTTTGACTAAGACCGTCAGTCAGACCTGAGGATTGCCTAGCCAAACCTAGGAGTGCCTGAAATTCGGGATTTGACTATTAGTCTAGGCGCCAAATAGAGGTCACCGTGTCATTTTCAATTCTGATGGACAAACTCAACGGTTTCTTATGGATTTTTGGCTGCTGATTACGAATTTCGAGAGGGATTTCGATCCGAGTGGTCAAAAAATTGTTATAAACAATTTAATTGTTTATAAATTGTTTATAATGCTCTGGCTCATAAACTAAAAGAAATAGAAAAAAATGTTTCAAATAAAATTTGTTCCTTAATAAAAAACGAAGAAACAACCGTTTACTAAACTTCAATCCGACAATCAGAACTCAAGATATTGTAAAATTAGTGCACAATGCAAATTTCAAATTGCAAAATAAGTATTTTTCGAAGCTTTATCGATCATAACTCGGCTTTTACGCTGCAAATGAGCCTTATAAGATGTCCTTTTAAAGCTTAATTAAGAGGCTTCCAAACAAAGTTTGTTAAATTATTTGATCTTCATTTGTTTTAAAGTTATACCCGTTTGAAGTTATAATTTTCTCAAAAAAATTGTACATTAATTTGTTTATAAAGGTTTCAAGCAAACTTGAGCTATAAACATTTATACTTTAATTAACAATAATGATAAAACAACTCAAAAGGAACAATTTGAGCTTAAGAAAATGTTCGTAAGTTTATTTTTGGCTAAGATGTCGATATTTTAATGGCGCGCTATGAGGCGCAAGATTGGCTCACAGTCAAGTAAGTATGTATTCTTCGACGCTTTATCGATCGTAACTCGGCTTCTACGCAAGCAAATGAGCCAATATGTGATATCCATATAAAAATGGATCGAGTTCTTTTACAGCATCATCATTGCATATAAAACGAGCATTTATGATGTGGCGGCATACACACAATTGACGGGCCTTGATGATGCTGTAAAAGAACTAGATCCACTTTATATGGATATCATATAGATAATTACACTCTGAAGCCTCAAAAAGTTTTAGTTTTACTGCCTACAAGAACAGACTTGTACCACCATGTAACTGTTAAAATTTCGCTAAGAACTTATGCAGATGTAAAAAAGCTGATATTCCCTGTATATCTCTATGCAGATTTGCAGATGCATGAAAAAAATGTTTGTAAAAATAGTATTAATAAATAATATCAACTTACTTTTTAGTTATATTTCTGAAATATTAGTTTTTAATGTTTTTTTCTCATTTAGTGCAAAAAATAGAAGACAAGGTAAATAGAATGAAAGGTGATACGAGGTACAGTATGATGATTTAATTAGAATTATATGATAAAATTTTATTAGGATCTTCAAAAATGAAAAATGAAGATGACATATGTATACATAGAAATTATAATTTGCATCGAGAAGTTAGCGCGTGAACCTTTACGCGGTGAGCCGATCTTGCGCCTCATAGCGCGCGCCATTAAAATATCGACATCTTGGCCAAAAATAAACTTATGAACATTTTCGTAACCTCAAATTGTTCCTTTTGAGTTTTTCTATCATTATTGCTCATTAAAGTATAAATGTTTATAGTTCAAATTTGCTTGAAACCCTTATAAACAAATGAATGTACAATATTTTTAAGAAAATTGTAACTTCAAACGGGTATAACTTTAAAACTAATGAAGATCAAATAATTTAACAAACTTTGTTTGGAAGCCTGTTAATTAAGCTTTAAAGCGACACCTTCTAAGACTCATTTGCAGGCGCAGAAGCCGAGTTAAGATCGATAAAGCTTTGAAAAATACTTATTTTGCAATTTGCAATTTGCATTGTGCACTAATTTTACAATATCTTGAGTTCTAATTGTTAGATTTAAGTTTAATAAACGGTTTTTTCTTGGTTTTTATTAAGGAACAAATTTTATTTGAAACATTTTTTTTCATCTCTTTTAGTTTATGAGCCAGATCCTTATAAACAATTTATAAACAATTAAATTGTTTATAACAATTTTTTGACCAATCGGATCGAGACCCCCCCTCGAAATTCGTAATCAGCAGCCAAAAATCCATAAGAAACCGTTGAGTTTGTCCATCAGAATTGAATATGACACGGTGACCCCTCTGGCGCCTAGACTATATAACATATATACGTCACTAAAGAGTTCTAAAAACAACTGTTTTTTATATAAAAGCAGACTAAAAATATACAAATTAAAGGAATAACGCAGAAAACACAAAAAATCGCCGATATAACTTAATTAATCTATGAAATGACAATAGTGTCAAACTTTCATAACAGTTGAGTAACTTGCCTGAGGTTGGACCAATTACAAACAAGGGTTACGGCGCGGTTAATTTGAATTACTCCTCCTAGTTTAAGATAGGGTGTATAATTTTTAATGCATCTTTTATTTTTTCTTAGCTATCCGAGGCTGTATGTACTATATTATAATTTTAAACTTTTCAACCGATCTGTCACATTTTGTTTCCGATAATGCGTCTGCTTTCAATTCTCGATTTCTCATTTCCCTTCTTCTGTCTACTAATGTTGGTTTTATTATTATACTTAATTACCACACACAAACTTTGTGTCAGCGAATGTGCTACAGGGAGGAAAACTAATTGCGAATTACTTATTTCGAAATGCACAATTTTGTGGTTCAATACTCAGGTTTTGACTAAATTGACAGAAAATATTCACAAAATTTCAGGAGAAGACTTGACTTGCTGACAGGTATTACATTTTCAGCGACTTCAGCTGACATAAAATCAACTTACATTATAAATATATACGTTTGTAGCAACGATGCGAAAGTAAGAGAAAATTTCCCAATATTAGTATTCACATCATTCCTCATCCATCCATTTGTCTCCACTTTTATAAAGGTACGAAGCTGACATATCTAAGTCCGAAATTTTTCTTTCGACGAAGTTAGTCCTAACATCACAAAATAAAACAAAAGATTCAAACATGCACGAAAGCTCTGGAGTAATATTTCGGTTTTAGTAAAGAGAAACAGGAATTTAGCATCCTTTTTACGTTACTTTTTAAACGTTAAATTTGTAGATTTGTGCTCGTTCTAAAATATGGACTTTTTTGTTGGTAGCAGAACCGTACTTTGCATAAAATAAACATAAATACTAAAACCGCCTTCGTCTTTCCTTCGCCCCTGATAACTAGAAAAATTTGAGCTTTTAAATTAAAATCAAATTACATAAACTTGTGTATCACACCACATGTTTACAATGTAAACCACACAATAAACATAAACCATAGAAATAAATATGCTCGTATAACTTTTCGTTATTACTTTTAACTTTTCAAAAGAAGTAAAACTTTATACGAGTAGCGTAGATTAATTTTTGTCACTGCTGAATAGTATTTATAAAACAGAGCTGTTCGAATCTAAAGGCGAGTATCCTCGTCTTCATACCAAAATCAGGTAGGATGGACTACACCCAACCAAAGGTTTTCCGGCCAATTAGACTAACATCTTTTTTCTTGAAAAAGAGGTGTATAAGGGATAATGTTCTGGTTTATATCCCACTTCACCCAAATCAACATGCATATACATTGGGGAAGTACCGATATCTACCGATTCTGCACTGCATTAAGTAGTGGGAAGAATTGAAAAACCGCTGGACAATGGAGAATCCACTTTAGGTATGGTTTGTTTAACAGTAGTTGTTGACTTCAATTAGTGCGGTCGTAAATATTATTAAATTTATCTAACCTGGCCCATTGTTAAGACCCACCCGGAGCGATAAGCAACCGAGGTGGACAGAGTTGGTCTTTTGACAATTAACACTGACTAGACGGTACTCCTATAATAAAGCAAAGAATCCACAAAATTTTCAATAATTACGACGACAAAAATAAAAAAAACGGATGTAAAATATTTTGCTTTGCCTTATATACCCGAAATTAATGTTTTCAAATGAGTTTTAAAATAAATTAAATCTATTTTAATTGCTAAGATTATAGAAAAACAAACATTCAAACATATTTAAATTTTACCTGAAACCGGGCCTTTTATACTATTAAAGTACCAGTACAAGTATTGACCATTGAAGTCAACCATTTACTGCTAAACGTACCATATATTCATAGATATTGAGGAAGCGTTTGATAAAAAAAACATTCCCAACCATCACCCAATAGCTCAATGTCAAGAATGTCCCCCTGGTCGTGAGCGAATGGATATTCAGTGTTCTTTCCAATAAAGCAATAAGCATAAACGTAGAAGACGTTTCGGTTAGAGGCATGGTCACGAGGGGATGTCCACAGGGGGGTGTTATCACCTCTCCTCTGGAACATAATTTTGGATACCCAGGTTGACCAACTCAGCAAAAACGGTGGCTACTACACAGTAGCCTATGCAGACGACATAACTGTAAGAGATTACAAGTTGCTCTCAGACTAATAGAAACGGGGTGTAAGAAACACTCGCGTCTATAAATCCAAAAAATACAGAGATGGTCCTCTTCACCAGAAAAAGAAGGATCAAGGGCTTAATACCCCCAAGGGTTCTAAACTGAAGTATACACTTGACAAGAAGTGAACATGGAATTCTAACTTATATAGTAGAGCTAAAAGAACGTATATTGCCTATAAACAGTGTCGGAGAACGGTCGGACACACTTGGGGCCTTACGCCCATGGTGATCGCCTGGGTACCAAAAGTGCTACAGACAACAACGATCAACAAACTAAACCATATACAGCGAATGACACTTTAGAACATCGCATTCGGAAAAGAAATCCTATTCCTATGATTCTGGGAGGGCACAAAAAATTTCACTTTACACGATAATTTCAAAATATTCGATATGTTTGTCTATGAGTGTAGAATTACATCCAAAAAAACTCATAACACAAAAAATTGAATGAGAAAACCATGTATACAAGAAAAACTAAATTTTACTCAATACATCCAAGACGGGTACGAAATTTATCAGGTATCCAGGGCGATATTTGTACATCTTACTGCCGCTTACGACACCGTAAATTACAGAAGACTTCTCCAAAAACTGTAAACACACTTGTCTTATCAGCGAATATTTATTTCCAGACTTTAATATTCTCTTGGGTTTTTGGGAATAAATCACTTTTCTCCCTTCGGGAGCCACCTGCCTTCATCACCGATGATGCTACTCATCAGGCAAGACAACCAGATGCATCAAACAGCCAGCAGCACCCGACATCTCTAGTTGCAGCCACAACATTTGCCCAGGTCTACAAGTCTACAGTTGTACCATCCGACATCAAGAAGATCTACTATGCTACTATCAATTACCACAATCCATGCATAAGTATAATCTACAAATTGTTAGTTTTTGGCAAGAATTTGAATATATTTGTTAATGCATTTAATAAGTCACATTTTTATTATATCTTTATTGAACAATAAACATTATTGGTTAAAATACTGTTTTGTTTGCTTCCATTCTAAATTTTCATAGTTCATTTCTAAGATTAGGACAAGACGAACACACACCTGAGTGACTGAGCTAAGCTTAGGGTGAACGATAGCTATCTTAGTTGGTTGAAATATTATTTTCAATTAGCTGGGGTAGTCTATTCGCGTTTTTTGCTTCACTGGCAAAGTATCCGTCAGTCATAAGAATAGGTACACAAGAATGGGAACACAAAAAATGGTCTAGACAGCGCAATGACACCTGCACGTTATAACATTTACACAAACGATCAACCCATACAAATAGATACTAGCACTTTCATATATGCAGACGTTGAAGCTATTGTTGCACAAGCAAAAACCGATGCCGAAGTGAAGACAACGCTAACTAAAGCCTTAAACACAATAACAACACACCACGAATGAAACTATCTTAAGCTAAATCCTGGAAAAACTCAGGTGTACTCTTTCCATCTTCGTAACAGAGGCGCTTCCAGACAACTCAACATTTCTAGTGTAATAAAACCCTTGAATACTGTGCTTCTCTTAAATTACTGGAAATTACATTGTATCGCACGTGGTTATTCAAAGAACAGTATTTGAATCTAAAAGGGAAACTAACGGCTAGAAATAATATACTCTGGAAGCTTGTACACCAAAAACGGGGTGCACAATGTGGACATCCTTTTATCCTTAGATTATCGACGTTTTCACTCTGTATTACTGCTACCGAATATACCTCGCCAGTATGGAAAGCATCGGTATAAGCTAGACATTTTAAAAATGTATAAACATTCTCAATTTCTTTGCAAAACGAAAATGCAGCAGCTGCATAATACTCTGGTTAAAGCGGAGAGTGCAGGAAGAGTCTATACCGGTTTCGGAGATCTTTTTCCCCTCATCAGTAAACCCATATCCTCTTCTCTCCGCTTTAACCATTTACCATAGCTTAGGGCCTTCCCGAATTGCAAAGAAAGAAATGTCACGGATGAACTAGGGCCATCTACCGGAAAACAAACTAAGTTATCAATCGAAGCAGCGCAGAAAACGACAATAAATATCGCCTCCGTACCACCAGATTGACAACAGGTGGAATACTTTCTTTGGTTACACCTCCTGAGACTTTTACAATTTATAAGTCATACAGGTGCCGAGAAAATTAAGATGAGAGAATTTTAAATAATTCACAACTCATCTACTCAGCATGGTAAAGCTCCAACAAGAAAGATTCCTTAATACTCAAAAGAGTAAATGAATTAAAAATGTATAAACATTCTCAATTTCTTTGCAAAACGAAAATGCAGCAGCTGCATAATACTCTGGTTAATACTGCTGCATTTTCGTTTTGCAAAGAAATTGAGAATGTTTATACATTTTTAATTCATTTACTCTTTTGAGTATTAAGGAATCTTTCTTGTTGGAGCTTTACCATGCTGAGTAGATGAGTTGTGAATTATTTAAAATTCTGTCATCTTAATTCTTAATTTTCTCGGCACCTGTATGACTTATAAATTGTAAAAGTCTCAGGAGGTGTAACCAAAGAAAGTATTCCACCTGTTGTCAATCTGGTGGTACGGAGGCGATATTTATTGTCGTTTTCTGCGCTGTTTCGATTGATAACTTAGTTTGTTTTCCGGTAGATGGCCCTAGTTCATCCGTGACATTTCTTTCTTTGCAATTCGGGAAGGCCCTAAGCTATGGTAAATGGTTAAAGCGGAGAGAAGAGGATATGGGTTTACTGATGAGGGGAAAAAGATCTCCGAAACCGGTATAGACTCTTCCTGCACTCTCCGCTTTAACCAGAGTATTATGCAGCTGCTGCATTTTCGTTTTGCAAAGAAATTGAGAATGTTTATACATTTTTAATTCATTTACTCTTTTGAGTACTAAGGAATCTTTCTTGTTGGAGCTTTACCATGCTGAGTAGATGAGTTGTGAATTATTTAAAATTCTCTCATCTTAATTTTTTCGGCACCTGTATGACTTATAAATTGTAAAAGTCTCAGGAGGTGTAACCAAAGAAAGTATTCCACCTGTTGTCAATCTGGTGGTACGGAGGCGATATTTATTGTCGTTTTCTGCGCTGCTTCGATTGATAACTTAGTTTGTTTCTAGACTTTTTAATTTAGCTACCAATGAGTCAATGAGAGAATTTCAAGTACCTATGATTATATGCTTCGTTGACTACCAAAATGCATTTGATTGTGTAAGCTTGATAAATCTGTGGTCAATTTTAATAGAAATGGGCACACCAATGCACCTGAGGACATTTATTAAAAATTTGTACCAGTCCAATATAGCAACAGTACGACTAGATCAGAAGTTCTCAAACCAATTCAAGACCGAGAGAGGTGTTAGATAAGGATGCGTGTTGTCATCTGATTTATTCAACATTTATGGTGAACATGTCATGAGGATCTATTTAGGAGGTTGGGCCGGTGGAGTAATAGTAGCTGGTAGGATAATCTCCAATTTAAGATTTGCTGATGACACTACACTTATAGCAGCAAATGAGCAAGAAATGTTTGATCTCCTGCGAAGAGTTGAATACGAGAGCAATAAAGTTGGTCTGAGAATCAATAAAGCTAAAACAAAAATAATGGTGGTCGACAGATCCGACACTATTCAACTGACTAACATGTTACAGGAATACCGGATAAAAAACAACTTTTTCTATCTCGGGTCTAGTGTAACTAACGATGGTAACTGTGAAGCAGAAGTTCAGAGACGTATTATTGGTATGGCAAAAAATGCGATGAGTCGCCTACTAAAGTTTGAAAAGACATATATATCTCTCAAAATATTAAGATGAGACTAGTGAATGCCCTTGTATTCTCAATATTTCTATACGGGGCAGAGACGGGGCATCTTTAGAAGAAGAAAAATAAATTAAAAGTAATTTTTCATTGATACCTATTTATAAAATATAGTTATAAAGTTACTTTCGCTTATTGGAAAAAATACACAAAGTTGCTTAAAAATCATAATAATAAATCAATTTCACGTGGCACTTTTTACGGTCCAATGTTAAAACGAGTTAAAAAAATAAAACATATATATTTTTAAGCCCAATTATGTCTTTAATTGTTTTCCCAGTTCTTTCAACTAGAATGGTCCGCTTCGTCTATCACTAAAAGAAAATAAATCTGATTTTAAAAAATCCATCTTTATGAGTACAATGGCACCAAAATGCAGAAAGGAGAGTAATTTTAACCGAGGAACATTAATATTCCTCTCCGTTTTCTTTTACATCTTTTGATATACAAGAGTTAAAAAAATGAAAGGCTTTTCACGGATTCTTTGTTGCCGATGGTATATTTTCTAACTAATTAATTTAAAAGATTATTTTTGTACTCATTTACACTTCTCAATTAATTTTTTCACTTCGTACAAATGCACCATTGGACGGCCGGAATGGTGCATCTCTTTCGCACTCACATTTACTGCCGCCTCAATACCCTATTAGCGCTCATTGTTAATAATTAAAAATAACACCTTAGTAATAAATTAATGACTCAAATTTCTTCAGTGCCATAAAGGGGGGCTCTAAACTTTGATTTAGTCTCTTTCTAACTTTCAAAATAATATTTTTAACCAGAGAGTGCAGCAAGCACCTCTACCGGTTTCGAAATTTATTAGTCTCTCATCAGGAGGCACATATGCTGCTCTGTCTGACCCAACTAGGAAAAACCCCGGCGCGCAGTCACGGATTGCAATGAACGAAATGGTAGGGATGCCCTAGCGGCAACTGCTAGCAGAAGAATGAGTTTTCAATCTAATAGCACATAAAGCAACACCAAAAATGTTACTCTACATCCCACCAGATTGAAAACAATGGAAACCTTCTCTGGTTACACCTCCGAGGCTTCTAAAATTTGCAAGCCATAACAGATGCTGAGATTAAGGAAGATAAGGAAATTTTACAATTTATAATTCACGTCCCATCTGCTCTTGTCCCAACCATTCTCGTTGAACCTTTACCGCACTGAGCAGATGGGACGTGAATTATAAATTGTAAAATTCCCTCATCTTCCTTAGTTTCAGCATCCGTTGTTGCTTGCAACTTTTAGAAGCTTCGGAGGTACAACCAGAGAAGGTTCCCATTGTTTTCAATCAGGTTGGATGTAGAGTAACATTTTTGGTGTTGCTTTATGTGCTATTAGATTGAAAACTCAGTCTTCTGCTAGCAGTTACAACTAGGGCATCCCTGCCATTTCGTTCGTTGCAATCCGTGACTGCGCGCCGGGGTTTTTCCTGGTTGGGTCAGAGAGAGCAGCATATGTGCCTCCTGATGAGAGACTAATAAGTTTCGAAACCGGTAGAGGTGCTTGCTGCACTCTCTGATTGGACCAGAATATAGTTCCGCTGTAGTTTCATGTTGCAACGAAATTTAAAATGGTTATTCAATTTTGATTAACATATTTACTGTGATTGGAGTACGAAGGGAACCATTCTCGTTGGAACTTTACCGCACTGAGCAGATGGGACCTGAATTATAAATTGTAAAAGTCCCTCATCTTCCTTAGTCTCAGCATCCGTTATGGCTTGCAAATTTTAGAAGCCTCGGAGGTGTAACCAGAGAAAATTCAAGCAAGCGCCTGTGTGTTTGTGAGTGTACTTAAAATTCAGGCCTGAAAGGGATATAGAATGTTATATATCGTTGGAAAGGAACTTCGGTTGTGTAAAATTCAAGCAAGCTTAATTCTCTATTTTCAAGACAATTTTTGCTCCCTCTTGAGAGGAATCCCTGATCCAGGATCATAGATACGATAACACTTCTAGCTACGTTTCTCCGCTGCTCTGGTGAAACTTTTGAGCCAGGATCTATTTCACAAGCATTTGCCGTTTTTAGGCAGGTGCTTTGGGTTCAGTTATTCAAACTTCAGATACAGACTTTCTGCTATGTGCCTGCCGCTTCTAGGCAAGCATAATAGGATTTTTTTAACACGTAAGATATCTTCAGACATCCTTTTTAGACTGCGCGGAATATCCCCATGTTTCGTTCATCCACTGAACACGTTCAGGGTTATTCCGGGTCGGAAGAGGGGGTGGTTTTAGTTGGTAGGCGGCTGGTTATGGGGGGCACGCGGGACCCATGGACCATACTCTGGTCTCTGTGCCCTGGCGTGTTCTCCTCTCCTGTCCGAGTCCAACAGTACTAGGGACATCTTCCCTAGTCAGCTAAGAGCGTTCCACGTCAGTCCAAAAAAAAAGGTCGAAGAAGACTGTTAGACACCTGTGAGAATGATTTATTTAACGATCCTCCGCATCCCTTTACCGAGCTGCCATCAAAAAAATTACTATAGCCAATTTGATAGCCAATGCTCAATAATCGATTACGGTACATGAGAAAGAAGATTATTTTGTGTTCAATTACGTAAATTTCTGTAAAACTGATTAAAGAGTATTATTTCATGCCACATACCCTCTTCATCCATTCAGATAAAGGATAGTTATACAGACTAAAATTAATGGAAGAAGGCGGTATGTACAGTTTTTATTTATTTGTAGGAAAAATACTAAAAATAAAAACAAATTATCCACATTTTATGTAAAGGAATGCTTATAGCAGTATAAATAAAACCAAATAACACAAACAATATTTTTATGATAAAAGTAGACGAATAAAAACTTCTTTAACTGCCCATATCTCAAAAGGTAGGCTTTGTAACATACCTTCTTCTTCCACTTAGGTCTTCAATTGTTAATGTTAATTCTAAAAAGCTTGTTCTCCAAGATCAATAATACGTTTGTAAAATCAAAAAATTTGAGAAATATTATCGTAGTAGAATTACTAGAAGCAGGGGTAAACGGTGGTGCCACTTTAATGTTGTTTTTGCGTGAGTGCAAATGGCATGTAATGCAAGATTACAAAATTTGCATCAGCCTTGAACTCAACCTATTTATGCTTAACATCGGTATGGTTAATTATTATAAAAGGTTACATCTAAAAACTTATTAACACTTAATTGTTTGCATGAGATGTGAATGTAAAATTATTGATAGGTACTTTTAAGCCTCATAAATAAGCAAGTATAAATATGTTAATATAATTTGTGCCAGAGCCACACTTAGGATAGCATTCCGCAACTATGGTCATTTGGCCTATGTCGCTTGTCTCGGTCTCGTATTCATTTTAAAGAGCGACAGTTCATTTTTGGTGTCTCGGTCTCATCTATCTGTCGCCTGTCTCGGTCTCCTGTCTCTGTCGCCTGTTGCGGAATGCTATCCAAAGTTTGGCTATGGTACGAGGTTTGTAGATGCACCTATATAGCTACGGATAAAGCTGGGTATGTTAGTATGGCTTCCTTAAAAGTGTGTTTTTGTTTTTAAACCAGGACAGATATGTGAAAAAACGTCTATATTTGGATGTGAGAGGTGGTATTCGGACTTTTTCAGAAAAAGTTGGTTGATATTGTGGTTGGTATGGTTGACTTTAGTAATAATTTACTATTTAACTGGGAAATAAGCCACAATTTAACTTAAAGAATTATTTTATTGGCTTCCCCTATTGGTTTCGACTTCCACCTTTGACGTCGTTATCAAAATAGAAAATATTACTAAATTAAACAAAAATGTTGTTGCTTAGTAAAAAAAATTCTTCTAATAATTTAATTTAATCTGACTCATTCATATCGGCAATTCAGACATATATTATACATTTTAAAGTAAAAGACTTTAAAATGTTATTGCCAATATTTATAAATTACGTTCCTAGGACGACTTTATTGAAAGATAGTTCATTCGATTACATGAAAAAACTTCAATTTATAAAATTCCTTGTGAATTTGTGAAACAATTTTATTTAGGTGAAACATCAAGACCATTAAACGTTAGACTAAGTGAACATCAGTCTTATATTAACAATAGAGAATTTGATAGATCCCAAATATGTCAACATGGGATAATGAACATAGAGTTCAGTGAGAAGTATCAAGTATAGTGCTGAAAGAAACAGATAGTAAAAAGAGAAAAATCAAAGAAGCGGCTCTAGTTATGCTAAATGAAGCCAATTGTGTCGCAAATTCCTTGGTAGAATGTTCCTTGTAAATTCCAGTAAGATGTGGTTACCCATACTAAAAGAGAAAGTCAATACAAAAAAATACCACCATTAGTAAGTCAATAACATATCGAGGTTAGTACATAATTTATATTTTAGTATTATTTATATATCTATGTATCATTAATATTATTAATAAGTTAAAATAACATGCATATAAAGTCACAATTTGGTGTAAGTTTTGAGAGTAAACTGAATGTAACATGTATCATGAGGTTTTTTCCTGGTTTTTCCTCGTCATTTACTATGGAATCACTAACACGATAATTTTACTGTCGCCATTGCTTGTGGTTGTCTTTTTAAAGACAAATCACATGCTATGAGTTTTTTGTGACGGAATTCTTGAGTTAAAGTTGATTTCATGTAATCGAATGAACTATCTTTCAATAAAGTCATCTCAGGAACGCAACTCGTAAATATTGGCAACATTATTTTAAAGCCTTCTACTTCAAAATGTATATATAATATATGTCTTAATTGCCGATATGAATGAGTCAGCTTAAATTAAATCATTACAAGAAGGTTTTACTAAGCAATAACCTTTTTGTTTAATTTATTAATATTTGGTATTTTGATAGACGTGGATAGGCGACTGTCTATCTATGCGTCATTCCGTTTTCACAAATTCAAAACTATAGCTTATTATACCCGTGTTGAGCTGCCCCCCCCCCCCACTTGCAAAAATTAAAAAACAAATAGCCCTGATTTATGAGCTGTTTACGAGCTCTCATATTCCGCAAATTAAAAATTTTGAGCTCGTTCCACTGAGCAGGAATTTAATATTTATTCCACTACTTCAAAATAGGAATATTGAATCGATTTTTCCGGCAGAATTAAGAGCTATTTATGAGCTCTTGAAATGATATAGTTTCGATTTTTGAGCTCATCCCATTCATCCCCAAACAACCCTTTAATTTATTTAGCTTAAAAGAAAATGCTGAGAAAACTTAAAATATATCGTATTGCGGATATAATTCCTATAGCTTATATATTCTAAGAATAAACTATTAAATCACGTGCATTTCGATTATTGAGCTACAACCCCTTAGCAAGAAATCTACCCCATCTTCCCGGCTTAAGAGAGAGTTGTACTTAAAATGCATTAAATTAATTATTTGGCAACTACATATTATTTAATAATTTATGAGCTCCCAAATTACGAGCATTTAGATCGGAAAATTGCAATTTATTTTGTATAGTGCAGTCACTGAAGGTAAAAATCAACGATTACCTTCAATTTCGGTGAACATCGATTTTCACGAAAATTGGTCAGTGGTTAGAGGATACCTCAAGAAACAAAGGTGACATGGTGCCACTTTGCGCCTTTACCATGAGGGTGGATACCGCCCCTTCTCGGGGGTGACATTTATTTTATAAAAAATAACTATACAAATCAATAAATGGACAAATTATAATCAACATTTGTTATATAAAGTTATTAAAATAAGTCAATGCTTTTTAAGTTATTATATTTTAATTATTGTGAAAAAAATGCATGTTTTGAAGCGGTTTTTTGTAAATCACTGAAAAACTGTAAGTTTTTACAAAAAAGTTAATAGAATAAACTATTAAATCACGCACATTTCGACTATTGAGCTACAACCCCTTCGCAAGAAAACCATCCCATATTCCCGGCTTAAGAGAGTTGTACTTAAAATAATTTAAATTAATTATTTGGCGACTACATATCGTTTAATAATTTATGAGCTCGCAAAATATACGCATCTCAATTATTGAATTGCAATTTTCGTTCTATATTGCAGTCACTGAAGGTAAAAATCAACTATGACCTTCGATTTCGGTAAATCTCCATTCATTTTCACAAAAATTGGTGAGCGGATAGAGGATACCTCAAGAAACAAAATTAACAATAACAACTTGCGGTTTTAGCCTGGGGTATATGTCACCCCTTCTCGGGGGTTAAAATTAATTTATTAAAAATAACCCCACAAATGGAGAGAGGGACAAATTCTAAGCAAAATTTGTTATGTAATGTTATTAAATTAAATCGATACTTTTTGAGTTATTAAAGATCAAATATTTTAATTTTTGTGAAAGAAAAATGCATGGTTTAAAGCGATTTTTCATAAATAACTCAAAAACTGTAAGTTTTTACAACAAAAGTTTTCATCACTAAAATTGAGGCTAATAAAAAATATAATAAATTGCTTATTTAAAAATAATGTTAATTTAAAGTAAGTTATAGGTAATTAAATGTATATTTTTTCTGCGACTATTCAAATCTACGGATTCAAGCTTAAATAACGGGAAAGATATGCATTTTATGTATGGTAACACTTACTAAATACTTGTCAAAGCACTTAGAAATGCCTATCAAATGAGCTCCAGAAAGAATTGATTGCATCAAAATTTATACTCCACAAATTTTTGCAAAAAAATGAATTTTTTTTTTAATAACTCTGTTAAGTTTTATGCTATCAGGCACATCCAACTATTTGAAAGGTAATTTCAAGAGCTATAAAACTGTATTACATTTAATTTTTCAAATACTTTATTTTTTTAGGATAATAGTGAAGGGCTCCTGTTGCATTGTTCTCGTAGTAAAATTTAGGCTTAAACGGTTCTATCTTCGTTATTTTGATTCATACAGAAATCAAAAGACAAGTAAAATCTTTGCTAATAAAAAAAACTCAAATTTCGTTATCTATCATTTTTTACGTGTATCGAGTATTGTTGGAGTTATTATCAAAGCAAATGATTTACGAAAATTTAAAAAATTTTGATTTTTTTTAAATCATATTTAAAATATTTCTACTTTATTAGCGAATATTTCACTTGTCTTTTGATTTCTGTATGAATCAAAATAACGAAGATAGAAACGTTTAAGCCTAAATTTTACTACGAGAACAATGTAACAGGAGCCCTTTACTATTATCCTAAAAAAAATAAAGTATTTGAAAGATTAAATGTAATACAGTTTTATAGCTCTTGAAATTACCTTTCAAATAGTTGGATGTGCCTGATATCACATAAATTAACAGAGTTATTCAAAAAAAAATTCATTTTTTTGGAAAAATTTTTGGAGTACATAATTTTGATGCCATCAACGTTTTCTGGAGCTCATTTGATAGGTATTTCTAAGTACTTTGACAAGTATTTATTAAGTGCTACATAAAATGCATCTCTTTCCCGTTATTTAATCTTGAATCCTTAGCCAAGCCGCACACCAAAGAAACATGAAACGAAAAACATGAAACATGAAACGAAAAACATGTTTCATGAAACTAAAACACTACTAAACAAATCTCAAATTCCGCCTACCAATGAAACGAGTGTGATTCATGCTCATGACACATTTTTATTTTCGGAGAGTCTCATAAATGGCCGGACGTATATTTGTTTAGCAGTGGTTTATTTCCATGAAACGTTATTTACGTTTCATGTTTCTTTGATGTGCGGCCTTTAGCCCGGCCGCACATCAAAGAAACATGAAACGTAAATTACGTTTCATGGAAATAAACCACTGCTAAACAAATATATATCCGGCCATTTATGAGACTCTCCGAAAATAAAAATGTGTCATGAGCATGAATCACACTCGTTTCATTAGTAGGCGGACTTTGAGATTTTTTTAGCAGTGTTTTCTTTTCATGAAACATGTTTTCCGTTTCATGTTTCATGTTTTTCGTTTCATGTTTCTTTGGTGTGCGGCTTGGCTTAGAGTTGAATAGTCGCAGAAAAAATATACATTTAATTACCTATAACTTACTTTAAAGTAACATTATTTTTAAATAAGCAATTTATTATGTTTTTTATTAGCTTCAATTTTAGTGATGAAAACTTTTTTGTAAAAACTTACAGTTTTTAAGTTATTTATGAAAAATCGCTTTAAAGCATGCATATTCTTTTACAAAAATTAAAATGTTTGATCTTTAATAACTCAAAAAGTATTGATTTATTTTAATAACATTGTATAACAAATTTGCTTAGAATTTGTCCCTTTCTCTATTTGTGGGGTTATTTTTATTAAAGTAATTTTAACTCCTGAGAAGGTGTGACATATACCCCAGGCTAAAACCGCAAGTTGTTATTTTTAATTTTGTTTGTTGAGGTATCCTCTATCTGCTCACCAATTTTTGTGAAAATGAATGGAGATTTACCGAAATCGAAGGTCATAGTTGATTGTTACTTTCAGTGACTGCAATATAGAAAGAAAATTGCAATTCAATAATTGAGATGCGTATATTTTGCGAGCTCATAAATTATTAAACGATATGTAGTCGCCAAGTTATATGTAGCCAAGATATGTAGTTAATTTAAATTATTTTATGTACAACTATTTTCTTGCGAAGGGGTTGTAGCTCAATAGTCGAAATGTGCGTGATTTAAGAGTTTATTCTTAGAATATAAGCTATACGAATTAAACTACTATTAAATTTTTTGTAAAAACTTTTTACTAAACAGTTTTTCAGTGATTTACGAAAAACCGCTTCAAAACATGCATTTTTTTCACGAATAATTAAAATTTAATAACTTAAAAAGTATTGACTGATTTTATTAACTTTATTTAACAAACGTTGCTTATAATTTGTCCTTTTATTGATTTGTACAGTTATTTTTTATAAAATAATTTTCACCCCCGAGAAGGGGCGGATTCCCTCCTTAGGGTAAAGGCGCAAGGTGGCACCATGTCACCTTTGTTTCTTGAGGTATCCTCTAACCACTGACCAATTTTCGTGAAAATCGATGAAGGTTGAAATTGAAGGTAATCGTTAATTTTTACCTTCATTGACTGCAGTATACAAAATAAATTGCAATTTACTGATATAAATGCGCGTAATTTGGGAGCTCATAAATTATTAAATGATATGTATTCGCTAAATAATTAATTTAATGCATTTAAGTACAACTCTCGATATCATTATAACAATACATTGATATAGTATACAACTATATAATTTCAAGAGCTCATAAATAGCTCGTAATTCTGCCGCAAAAATCGATTCAGTATTCCTATGTTTAACTAGCCCCCCCCCCTAAAATATTAAATTCCTGCTCAGTGGAACGAGTTCAAAATTTTTATATTGCGGAATATGAGAGCTCATAAATTGCTCATAAATCAGGACTATTTGTTTTTTAATTTTTGCCAGTGGGGGGGTAAACATGTACTCTTATTTAAATGTGCACAGAGTAAAAATACAGAATATTTCTAGTAAAAACACATAAATGGCTGGTTTTTGCATTTATTTTGTTTTTCACTGACGCAAACCAAATATAAAATGGATTACTCTAATTATCTAATGGATTAATCTAATGGATTACAAAATACTCTAAGCGTTAAAACATTAGTTGTGTTTGTTCGCGATGTTTAACAAATAGGTATTTTTAAAAACTCAACCTAGAAATAAAATTTATTATTTTAAGTTCACTAAAAACAACATGCTCTCTGTCACAACGTCCATCTACATGTACTGGCTATATAAGTAATGAATAGAGATAACTGTGGATATGCGGTGTCAAGATTAAAAGCTGCTTCATGGAAGCCCATTTACAGCAGGTACTTGTTTGTTTTAACTTGCATTAAAAGGAAATGCACAGCAAAAATTTTATTTAATATACTTTTAACCATCGTATATTTTAAGTATTAAAAAACACAGTGGTCTATAAACGTAAATATTTTACAGTTAAATTAAATTATACCATATAGTTAAAAAACCTTAAAAAACTTAACATCGAGTAAAAAGTCCTGTTGAAATTATTGGCATATTTTAATTAAAATTAAAATTTAAAAATTCAAATGGATTACATTAATGTTCAAAACGTTTTCGAACTTCTATAAGTCTATCTTCAGTGAACTTTGAGGTGATTGCTAAAATAGCCCCAGAAACAAACAGTGGTTGGATTTAAAGTAATAGGTACATTAAAAAAATTGTAAAATTAGATGACTAAAAGCCGATGAAAACGGATAACTTTCCGGAAACAAAAAGTCCCTACTCAAAAAATGAAGGTTACATGTATACAGTGAACACGTAAAAGTTGGAATAAATTCATTTTTTCGTGAATGGGCAATTTTGGAAATAAATCCCGAAAAAGGTCGATTTGTATTTTTAAATTATGATTTTTTGACATATATTATATTATATATCAAACTAGTGACGTCTTCCATCTGGGCGTGATGACGTAATCGATGATAGCTCATTTGAAAGGTTATTTAATTCTCCATTCAGTACTATAAACCCTAGTATAATTATTTATACTGGGTGTCAAAAAGATTTTTTTTAATTAGATTATTTGACACAAAAAGAAGAATTTATGTAATTTATTTAATTCAAAATACTTTTTACTGCTGTCATAAAACAGAAAAAAATGTTTATTTGACAGATAAATTTTGTTTTCGCTTAAATTCAATGCTAAAGCTTCCACCCACATGCCTCTTGGCATTTTGAGCATTTAATTTAAGCGAAAAGCAATGTTTATTCGTGAAATAAACATATTTTTCTGCTTTCTAACAGCAGTAAAATATATTTTGAAAAAATTTTATAACATAAAATTTAAATAAATTTAATATAAAATTTATTTTGAATTAAATAACGTACATACATTCTTCTTTTTGTATCAATTGAATTGAATTGAAAAATAATTTTTTTGGTCACCCTGTATAAATAATTGTTACTGTTTATATGACTGAGTAGAAACTTTAATATCCTTTCAAATGAGCTAGCACACGACCCTTATTCGTATTTAAAAAATCATCGATTACGTCACCACGCCCAGACGGATGACGTCACTAGTATAATGTATATTCCAAAACCTCATAATTTAATAATAAAAATCGACCTGTTTCAGATTTTTTTTCAAAATCGGCCATTCATAAAAAAATGAATTTATTCCAACCTTTACGTGCTCACTATTATATTATTGGTCTGCGTGAGCCTGCCAACTCCGACAGTAGTGATGTTGATTATAGTTACTTTCGAGTATTCGTTACAAATCGTTACTTTTGTATAAAGTATTCATTTATAGTATTCGTTACTTTGATTACTATGATTACTTTTGTATTTGAGTACCGGTAATCATATCGAGAATCGTATTGCTCAGTAGGCAGGTATTTTGTATAGTAGGCCAGGGTAATAAGACAAAAATATATAATGTAGAAACTCTGGAAACTCGGGACATAGACTAAACACCGTTTTTTCTCCTTAAAGAACAAAATTTATTAGTTTTGCATACAATTATAAAAACATATTTACATGCTTTAAAGAAAATCGGTTTTATAAGTATTTAACATGCCCGGTACTTTATGCAGCTTTAAACAGCTGGTTAACTAACCGGCTGTTTATCGGGACCTCTTTAGGGTCTCTTGCGTTGTAATAAATGCTATTACAAGTATTATTATAATTATAACTAAGTATAATAATAATTATAATTGCATTTATTACAACGCAAGAGACCCTAAAGAGGTCCCGATAAACAGTCGGTTAGTTAACCGGCTGTTAAAGTTGCATAAAGTACCGGGCCTAGACTAAGAGCCGCTATAGGTGAAATTTCTTAATCATTTTAGGCACGATGGGACCCTATAACTTAAATAGTAGAACCTAAAAGAAAACGTTTGAACACTGTGCCGTCACTTTTCAGTGGCACATGTGTCGACAGGAGCGCATCAAACTTTCCACTTATGGACGGGATAAATAAATTAAAAGTTAACAGAACTTACTAACAGAATTAAATTTTTTCTATTTTTTTAGTTCTATATGATTAACACATAGGATTCAGCGTGATTTTAACCCACCACCCCCTTCCCCCTGCCCCCACCATCAAAAACTTCATTTTTCGTTTTTATTTTTTTTGGTGGGATGCAATCAATTTTAAAATTTCAAAAAATTCACACGCATAGCTGAGGCTTTTATAAAAATGCCTATTTTTTATAGACCCATAGGTAGAGTGTAGATAACGACAAAAAATTTAAAGAAATTTTTTTTTCAAAAAAGCGTATACTGTTTTTTAGGAATAGCTGCAGGTCTAATTTTTTCTTAGTCTTGTGTGTTTTATCAAACACTATATTTTTAATTTTTTTCAAATTTTTCTGTAAGTCTCCCCACCTTCAAAAATCCGAAAAACTGTTTTTTGGGGGGTTTTGGGGGATTTTCCCTATTTTATAAACTTCATAATATATCAAATCAATTTTGTTTTTATAGGTTATATGTAACTTGAAGTAACTGAGTCCTTTAGAATATTTAAAAATCAGAAAAACACGTTCAAACCCCCCAAAACCCCCTTAAAAACAGTTTTTTGGATTTTTGAAGGTGACCAGCGTTACAGAAGAATCTGAAAAAAATTAGAAATATAGTGTTTGATAAAATACATAAGACTGAGAAAAAATTAGATCTGCAGATATCCCCAAAAAAAAGTTATATACTTTTTTCCAAAAAAAAAAAATTTTTAATTTTTTTAGGTTATGTACACTCAACCTACAGGTCTATAAAAAATAGACGTGTTTTATAAAAGTATTAACTATGCGTGTGAATTTTTTGAAATTTTAAAATTGATTGCATACCACCAAAAAAAAATAAAATCGAAAAATAAAGTTTTTGATGGTGGGGGCAGGGAGAAGGGGGTGGTGGGTTATAATTACTATGAATCTTATGTCTTAATCACATAGAACTTAAAAAAATGAAAAAAATTAAATTCTGGTAATGAGGGAGGGTATTTTTAAATTTATGTATCCCGTCCATAAGTGGAAAGTTTGATGCGCCACTGTAGACGCATGTGCCACTGAAAAGTGACGGCACAGTGCTCCAACGTTTTCTTTTAGACTCTACTATTTAAGTTATAGGGTCCCGTCGTGCCTAAAATGATTAAGAAATTTCACCTATAGCGGCTCTTAGTCTAATTCTATACTACGATAAAAACCATCTGAAACCCAATCCCACAAAAACCCAGGTATGTGCTTTCCACCTTAGAAACAAGCATGCCCGAAGGCGGCTGGAGGTGGAATAGCGTGGTCAGATGCTGGAACGCAACGAGAAGCCAAAATACCTTGGCGTCCGTCTGGATAGAACTCTGTCTTACCTATACCACAGTCAAGATGTCAAGAAGAAAGTAAGTGCCAGAAACACTATCATCCGCAAGCTAACTAATACAAAATGGGGAACACAACCACACACTCTCCGCACTTCTGCCTTAGCATTAAGTTTTTCGGCCGCGGAGTTTGGAGCACCAGTATGGGCAAACTCTGCTCACGCAAAGAACGTCGACGTGGCTCTAAATGAAACGGTTCGTATAATATCGGGTTGCCTGAAACCGACACCTATCGAAGAGGTATACCCCATAGCTGGGATTGCTCCACCACCTATCAGGAGGAAGGTCACGTCAGAAGTAAGAACGAAAAAAGCAGGAGACGGACCGAAGACACCCCTTATATGACCACCAAACTCAGCCAAGCAGACTAAGATCTCGGAAAAGCTTCCTGAAAACATCCAGATCAAGCAAGCGTCAGCTACCGCAACACATTTTCCTCCCTCAGAGGAAATGGCTGCTGGACACAATTTACCGTATCCGACTTGAAAAGCGCTAAACAGACTAAGAACCGGCGTTTCACGTTGTGCTAGTAACCTAAAAAAATGGGATATATTTCTCTATTTTAGATTAAATGAAATCACAGGACATCAAATAAGAAAAATCTAACTGGGTATGCAAAAGGAGAGTAGGTACAAAACTCGAATGTAAAATTTAGACATACATACAGAATAAAAGGACACAACCAGTATTATACGTTGCCTATAATGTAGGTGAATATAAACAGACATCGTCCCTCTATCGATGATGCAGCAAAGTACGGTATGCCAAAATCCAATATGGTTCTTACACAAACAAAGTAGTCGGCGAATTGTTTAACAAATCAAATATGTATTGTGATTTTAATGATAGTACATAAGAAATGAAGTTATTTGTTAGTTATATGCCTTAATTAGTGGTGATTTGTAATCATTACAAAGAGTGGATCCTTGTAAAAGACTAAATTTAAGGCGCCATGATATGCCAAGCCCATTATCCCTATGTATTTTTGCTTTTTTATTTATTTTTGACATACGGAATAGTAACAAGCAATCCTATAGGTAGGTTACTTTAAGTTATTACAATGTTTTATAATTGATGAAACCGCTAGGTACTTTGGCTATGATAAACAACAATCAAAATTTCAGATGAAGAAGATAAGGAGTTGAACATAACTGTAGAAGTACTTAAACATGAATTACCCAATCAGTTACCCTTAGGTGACAATATTACCATTATTTGTAAAACCAAGTGGATGTCAAGTGAAATGATGTGGACTTTCAATGATACAAATGTATCAGATCTACCAGGGTAAGTTATATGTTTACATTTTGTGTTGCTATAAACAGATACTGTAAACCAAATGTGCTGTCAATAGAAGTTATTTTGACTTCACAATGTTTATTTTCCATTCTATAGTAGTATCAACAAACTATAATTAACTCAATAGGGCACATCTAAACTTTAAAGTTAAGATAATTTTAAGATGCAACAATAAATCACAAGAAATGTAGAAAAAAAAGTATAATAAAGAAATGTTAATCAATAAGATTTTATTGAAAATCCTTTATAAAAGGTACAGTAGACTCCCGTAAGTTCAGCCACCTCGGGACTGGACCCTAGGCCGAACTAACCGATGTCTACCTAAAAAATGCCCATTTATTGTTTGTAGGGATCTAGAAAACACAAAACAGTTGCACATTCTGTAGAATACAACACAGAGGGATACTCTGACATATATTTAACACAAATGAAAAGGCAGAAGGTTACAAAACAATACTTACGGTACTGTAAGTAGGCCTAATAAAATTTAAAAATATTACTGTACATTAATGGTTTGGCTTCGTAAACACTTTAAAAAAATCTGATATTTTTTTCTTTTCTAATGACTTTTTATGTGCAAAGCCACGCCACTTTGTTTAATAAACATTACATCAATGGCAGTTGCTTCTTTTTGCTGTTCGATATAGGTAGCTGCTTTACCTTCAACGTTGATTATTTTATTTTCTTGAGAGAGAGAGAGAGAGAGAGAGAAAAAAAAATTTATTGTTTCCAAAAATGAGTTTACATTTATAAAACACAACGTGGTATAGTACAAACACAGTACAAGATACATTAAAACACTAACTATAAAACTTCCATAATAGAAAATTTAAAAAGCCATCAATTAGCGCAACTGTCCTCAAAAAATTCCTCGATACTATAGTAACACTTAGATAATAAAAACTTCTTGATTGCTCTTCGAAATACAAAAATATTGCTTGAGGATCTTATATTGAGTGGTAGGTGATTAAACACTTTCTTTCCAGTGTAAATAAATGATTTTTTAATTAGTGTAGAAGAGGGAAGTGGAATAACGGAAGTTAGACGAGTGTTATAAAGGGAATCTGTCCGAATATCCTCTTTATGCTTTTTAAAAATTAAGCACACTAATTCAACGATATATATGCAGGGAAGTGTCAAGATACCATGTTGCCGGAACAGAGGCCTGCATGATGTACCAAACTTGACCTTGCAGAAATATCTAAGTGCTCTCTTTTGTAGCATAAAGATTCTACTGAAATGATGAAGAGAACAGCTACCCCAAAAGGCAATACCGTATCTCAAATTAGATTCAATCAGGGCCACATAAACACTTTTTGCAATCTTGAAATCCAAATGGTGTGCAACTGATTTGACAGCAAAGCAACCCGATGATATCTTTTTGCTTAAATATACAGTGGGTTGCTCAAACTTAACTTTATTGTCAATATAAAGACCTAAAAATTTGTTAACAGTGTCTGAACAAATGCCTTCATTACCCAGAGTAATGTTATTTAGATCATTCTTAAAAGAAATTAATTTGGTTTTTGAAAAATTAAATGTCAAATGATTAGCTTTGCACCACAAGATTTTTAGCATATCACTACTAATAATCTTGTTCAGTACCTTAGAGTCCTTGTTTTGCCATAAAATTGTGGGATCATAGCCTATAAATATTAATTTGTACCTAAATGATTTCACAATCATTTATCTTTCCACCTTACATATTTTTCATTCAAATGTCTTCATATTATTGTTTTGATATCAGACCTCTAGACATCACTGTCTCCAATTTACTACTACAGTGGAACCCCGATAAGTCGGCCCCCGATAACCCGGAACTCCGGCTAACCCGGACCGATTTTTATCAGACAAACATTTCAACAATAAAAATGTATTGCTGTTACAAAATCTCGTGAACCTAATTCATTCATTTGGTGACGTCAATATACGAACGAAACGATTGATGAATCCGACATTACTGAAAATATCAGGGTGCAGATGGGACCCTGTCGCGCAATTCGCAGCAAATAAAATAGTCGTATGTTTTTGGCTTCATTTTATTTCGGTTATACATACGCATTTTCAAGGTTCACGAGGTTTTGTACCAACTCTATGTAATATAATATTTGAGAGATAATGGAACCGGATTGAACTACATATTTATAACATAGTAAAAATGACTCATGGTACACCACATTCATTGTCGAAAACAACATGCACCTGTATTATCCTTTATTTTTTTGAAACTGTCTGTGTTAGCATTGTTTAGAAAAGACTATTAAAATTCTTTTTTTAACAATGGTCTTAGTCATCACTTTTATTAAATAACATAACATCAGAGACGGTATTATGTGTAGTAAAGTCGTATTATTGTTCGCTTCTGTTTTGTAATCGTTCGTAAATTTATTCAGATTTTGTGTTTGCGTGTCTTTTGTCTATAAGGGCAACAAAACGTAAAAATGTAGTGACAATGGAAAAGAAACTAGAAGCATTAAGTAGAATTGATAAAGGTGAATCTTGCAGCATTATATTATGGTGTCGGTACATCTACAGTATCGGATTGGAAGAAAAATAGAACTAAAATCGAAGATTTTTTTTTTCAAAATGATAACAAAAGACAGTTTAATCGGTGCAAAGCTAATAAAGCTAAGAATGAGACTTTTGACGACGCTTTGTATGTGTGGTTTTGTGTGGAATGCGAACGTGGTTTACCAGTGTCTGTGTGACAATTATAACGGAGTTTATCTGTAAGCATACCATATTTTATTAATTTTTACCATTTTCTCCGGCTAACCCGGATTTTCGATAACCCGGATCGGCCGCGGTCCCAATTAATCCGAGTTAACGGGGTTCCACTGTAGTCACCTCAATTTTAAGATCAAACTAATAACTTATTCTTCCTTTGGTTTAACTCATTTTATCATGTGTCAACACTGTTGAGTCAACTTTTGTTTTTCTAAACATCAACTGCAATCAATACTCTGTTCCTATAAAATTTAATAGCTTAGAAAATGTACACTTAATTTCTCCAGTCTAGATGTTTCTCAGAATAAATGAATGTATTATTTTCTAAGCCTCTTATGATAAAAAATACTTTATCTTATTGTGCTTTACTTCGAAGCAGGTATTGTTGATTGCCTACACATAACTTGAAAACATTATATTGCCATCCTGGAAGAACAATGACATAACTGTAAATTTTTTCATTTCCTGTTTATTGCGTAATTAACTTCTAAAATACTGTGTGCAGATAATACAAAAACCACAGAACTGTAAGTATGTGCCGAGCCACTCACTACAGTGTAGTTGCGTCGTTATTGAAATACGCACCATTGTAGACCTTTTTTCAGATGAACAATGACACAACTGTAGATAGGCTTGAAAATAGGGGATTAAATTAAGATAATGAAATTCAAATTGGTATGGATGAAAATAAGAGCCATCGTTTTAAGAATAAACACCATACTAAATATTTAAAAGTCGTTTTTTGTACAGAAAAATTTGAAGATGCACAATGGCGCAACTGTAGATAGGGTTGAAAATGGGGGGATTAACTTAACATAATGAAATTCGAACCAATAGGTATGAAAATAAAAGCCATAGTTGTGACAATAAACTCCATGGTGGGATTAAATTAAGATAATGAAATTCGAACCAAAAGGAATGAAAATAAAAGCCATCATTGTAGGAATAAACACCATACCGATGCACCTGTCAATTACTCCTCAGAGAGAGAATTATACTTTATTGATACAATGTACCAAAAAGCCATCGACCGAAGTCTTTCAGCCAATTTACACAATTACTCCTTATTTAATCCCTATTTTAAATATTTAAAAAATCATTTTTTTATTCTCCTGAAGAACTTTGCTTTTTCATTTACGTCATTCTTCTTCCAGACCAGCGATATGTACCCAAATATTTTTTCACTATCATTTTATATTTTCCATCTTACATCATTTTTGGGTAGATTTACTTACAACCCTAATCTAATATGTTGATGTTCGTTATTACTGCTATATTTTTAACATAAATAATTATTCAGATTGCTGGCTAGAGTAACTTTGTTACATTGACAGTCTCGTTCTGACATCAATCAGAAATGCTATTCACATGCAATTCAGTTGCCATCCATCGTCCATAATGTAAGGACAGCATCTTCTGATCAGCAACCAATGTGTTGTGGGGGGAGTCATGTGATGCCTAAGGGTCATATCTATGACAATTTTATCTACCGTTTGGAATTATAATTAATACTGTAAATTTAACATATTTTCATTTTTCATAACATTTAAAGGGTTTATACCCAAGTATTTTTGGTGGCTCAGCATATGATTAACCTGTAAGTATAACCAACTTTGCATTTTAGCCTTGGTCAACATTTCAATTTTAACGTTTGTATTCACTAAAATGGTTATACTTATTTTAGGTCTCAGAACTGATGGTGATATTTTTATATTGAAAACGTTCTGTGATTTTATGTAGCCTTTTAAGGGATTTTAATAAAATTGTATACGCTTTATAAAGGATTTTCAATAAAAAACTTTGTGATTAATGGTATATAGCCAAGCCAACCACAGGAAAATTCGTTCTATGTGGATTTTTTAATCAATAAAATATTTAAAAAACATGTTTCAACCATATGTGAAGATGGAAAGAATACTAATAGCAAATCTGGAGAAGGGTATAATCCCAGTGAAATTAAGCCTTTCGTTCACTGTGTCTATAAAACGGGTCTATAAAAAATAGACATGTTTTGTAAAAGCCTCAACTATGCCTGTTAATTTTTTGAAATTTTAAAATTTATTTCATCCCACCTAAAAAAAGTAATTATGACCCATAATATTACCTGTACGCACGGCAATGGTGAATATAAAATTCTTAATTGTATGTCAAAAAATGTGCAATAACTACGTCTTAAAACCCACCAAATTTGATTTGCATATCTTAACTGGTTTTAAAGCAATAAATAAATTGTCAGTTTTTAAAAAAATATTGAACATCCCGTATCTCGGAAACGAAGCCTTTGAGGACATATGATTATTAAGCAAACTGTCATTATTTTCATGTGTAAAATTACTCCTTAAAGTTTGCCGCACTTATTTCAAAAAAACCCTGTACTGATGACGAACATGGCCAGTTGTTAAAGTACCTAACTTTTTTATTATCCAACATAAGCGAATGAATCGAAAGACAAAATGTTAAGAAAACCTGATACTCCGGTCAACTTACGCATCCGAGGCTACAAAAATTACCATCAAGCTGAAAATTGGCAGGATTGTTAAAAATACCATCATAAATGAAATCTAAAAAGTCCTCATAAATCCGACCCCTGCTAAAAATGTTACGCGGGGTCAAAGAAAGGTCACCAAATATGGTTTTTAGCGATTTTCAGCGAAACGGTAAGTTTTATCGTAAAATTAGCTTTAACAAAAAATGTAGATTGGATAATTATCTATAAAAAATGTCTTATTACTTTTTTTCCTGGGAGCCACCGTTTTTGAGATATACCCATTCAAAAAGTGGTAATCGTCATAATATGCGCACACGTTTCCACACCACCTTTGAGGTAGTGTACTTAGCGCGTTTTTTTAACGTGGTTTCCCCAGTAGGCCTATTCCACAGATCTGTTATGATTCTGTTTAATTTAAAGCTATTTAATAATTGATATTGGCAAGGGTTAAAAATCATAAAACTATATAAAGCGGTATAAATAAAAAAAAAGGAAATTTATCAAACTGGTTCATAATTTTCTAATAGTTGTGCTTCCCTTGTTCTTCTTCTCATTGTTCTTCTTCCTCTTCTTCATCTTCTAGTTCTTCTTCTTCTTGTTGTTCTTCTTCTTCTTGTTCATCCTGGGTTTTTTTCACGCTCTTCATTACATTCCTGACCGCAAAATAAGCATTGTTTTTTAAAACAAAAAGCTGGTTCACTTACACGTGCTCTAGTAAGAGGAGGACTTTTGGTCGATGTACTGGCTTCTTGTTTTTCATATTGTCTTTTAATAGCTGCAGCAATAGAACACTTTCGAGTATAACTTTTACGACACTCCACATGCATGATAACAGATTTCTGCTGTTTAAGAAATTCTAAAAATCCATCAGCTCTTTCAGTACTTGCATTGATTAATGTTTTTATACCACGTTCAACGGTAACAATTTCACCTTCAGTTGAAATTTTAGCGCAAATAAAACAATATTCTGACATTTTTGTTATAACAATGAAAATAACACGAAATACAAGATAAAAAAAATATAGGTTTAACACGTATTTTCACTCCGGAGTTTTACTCAAGACTAATTAATACCTCGAGGGTGTCATCTACCTTAAGGATTTCGCCACCCAGGAAAATTACGGTGTAATTTGCATAAGTATTTATTAGTACTTAGCAATAAACATTTTGCCTAGAAAGTTGTCTTTCATTATTATGTTCAAACCCTTCGGAGAAGAAAATAGGTAGGGTGATTAGATTAGCTGACGAACGTGTTTATTCCGACAAAACCCATCTTTGCAAATTGAACTAAGGCGCATAAATAAAAAGAATTATTATAAGTTAATACTTTGTCATTTGTTGTATTTTGTTGTGTATTTTTGTTGGAATTAAGCCGTAAAATTCAAATAATTCTTATTATTTTCGCCTTACATTCACTTTGTAAAGATTTTTTTGTTGACACTGTAATATAATACAGCTTATACATTGCATCCCTCGGTAGACCGCAAGCTGTATAGTAGAAACATTATCATATTTATAATCTTATATTATTATGTGTAATATAAGTTAATTTGACCGTAGAATATTATGTTTACTTGTATTACAGCTACAGTGATGTATACACCTGGTGTACTAATACATATATTATGACGATTAGAAGTCTTTCAACTCTTTGAATCGTTGTATCTCAAAAATAGTGCCTCTTAGAAAAAAAACTATTAAGATATTTTTTATAGATAATTATCTCATCTACATTTTTTGTTAGAGCTAATTTAACGATAAAACTTACCGTTTCGCTGAAAATCGCTAAAAACCATATTTGGTGACCTTTGACCCCGCGTAAATTTTTTAGCAGGGGTCGGATTTATGAGGACTTTTTAGATTTCATTTATGATGGTATTTTGAACCATCCTGCCAATTTTCAGCTTGATGGTAAACCATCCTGCCAATTTTCAGCTTGATGGTAATTATTGTAGCCTCACTCCTATTTTTGAGTCTAACTAGACCGGTCTATGAGGCTATAGTTCGGTTTTAATTTAAGTATTTTATAAGTGCTAGAATAGTCCACAAGGCGATGCGAACTTTGAGAAAAAAACACAGTTTGATTCGTACACTCAGTATACAATGACAGTTTGACTGTCTAGCAACAATATTATTACAGAAATATTGTCAATGAATAAGGCTATAACGTGGTAAAAACATCACTTAAATCGAATACCTAACAGGTTTAGGAATTTCGAAACTTCAAAAATGACCAAATTTTTGGTGGATCGATTTTTTTGCATCACAGTGTATGTAGTTAAAAAGTTAAAAATAACACTTAAATTGGAAGTATTATTTATGTTTCACAGTATCTATTATTAAGAATTATCATGAAATTGACTACAGTAGTTAAGGATTTGTTCCTTATTAGATTTTTATAGCAATCTTGATTTAAACTAATTGTATGATCTCTATTTTAGATTTAAATTGGAAATGGAAAGTGAAAACATTAATAAAGAATCTGGTAATAAGTTTGAGGTCTCCATTTTACATATAATTAGCATTGACTTCAACCATGTTGGTAATTATAAATGTCATGCTATGATCAGAAATGAGACCACTCCTGATATAGACTTTCGCCAGATTTTCTTAAATGTCACCCTACCTAGCAAAATAGTACAAATTTCAAAACCTGCTTACACAAAAATACATGACACTGTGGAACTTTTCAGTGTTGTCCAAGGTTATCCAATTGAAGAGATCAGATGGTTAAAAGATAATGAACTTTTAACAGATTTTAAATGGGATGTTAAAGATATCAATATAACACACAAAAACACATCCCTTAAGTTTGAGGTGTCAAAAAAGGATAATGGAACATATACCGTAGTAGTAATAACACCAACTTCCCAAGCTAAAAATTTTACAGATGTCCTAGTTCTTGACAAACCACAGGTTACATTAGACTTTATCAAACCAATTGGGATTAATAAAATTTACTTTAACTGGACTGTTAATGATGGCAATAGTCCAGATGATCTAAAATATATAATACAATACAAATCTGAAGAAGACAAGGAATGGGTGTACTATCAAGCTAATGTGAATGCGACTAGTACTTCTTTAGTAGTCACAGTGAGAAATAATTCAGGAACCCCAAACAAAAATTCATCATATACAGTAAGAATTATGGCCAAAAATTCCCAAGGTGAAAGTATGTACTCTACCAGTAATTTAGTAAAACTTCTTGACGAGGAACCAATCGTAGTTCCAGAAGTAACTGTTACCGGAGTAACTTCTAGCTCTATCACAATAAAATGGACACCACCACCAGAAAAATTCAAAGATCACATCCACTACTACCAACTCATCTTAAAATCATATAACACACCCGAAAAATTTGAAGCTGTTCAACCTGCTATAAAAGATTACCTTTACATGTTCTCAGATCTAACCTCTGCAACGACTTATAATTTTCAAGTTGCTGCCTGCAATGACTACAGTAAAGAGTGTGGACCATTGTCAGAAATAGTAAATGGTACCACTATGGATGGTATTGCAGGCCCTCCGTCTCATGCCTCTGTAGAATGTAGATTTGATAATATAAGTCATACAAATTTTGTTTTTGTCTCTTGGCAACCTCCTGCTGAACCACATGGAACCATCACATCATACAGTGTAAGTAACTTATTTATTATAGCAGTACATATTGTGTTAGCAATAAAAAATTTACTACATATTTGTTTCGCCCATTTATTGTTTTTTTTTTAATTCCTAAAGAAAAGAATAAATACATATTGTTCGTCCGCTATAACTTTTCCCATGTGTCACGATTCATTTTCAAACAAATGAAGTCAAAACATAAATTATGTGTATATACATTTTGTATACTATATACTACACACATCGGCGTACGTTTCACTTTATGTTTTGACTTAATTTGTTTGAAAATAAATCGTGACGCATGGGAAAAGTTATAACAGACGAACAATATGTTTTAATGTCCTTGGGTAGATATTTCATTTATCTTATCAATAATTTTATTTTCCTTTTTTGTCTTTTTTTTTAATTTCTTACATTATCTAATCTTTTGTATAGAAGTTTTTGTTATTTTGTGGTGAGTCTTCTTCTTGATGTGCTTATCCGTGACGAATGTTGGCGATCATCATGGCAATCTTTATTTTATCTGTAGCAACGCGGAAAAGCCGCACAGATATTGTGTTGAACCAGGTTCCAAGGTTCTTAAACCAGGATGTTCTTCTTCCCGGACCTCGCTTTCCAAATATTTTTCCTTGCTGAAAAGCTTGCAGGAGGGCATATCTGGATTCATTTCGCATAATGTGTATAAAGTATTCCAACTTTCGAGATTTGATGGCGGTTAGTACCTCTCGGTTCTTCCCCATTCTTCTAAGGACCTCCTCATTTGTGACCCGGTCAGTCCACGGGATTTTAAGAACTCTCCGATATAGCCACATCTCAAATGCTTCCAATTTTCGACACACATCTTCGTCCAAGGTCCACGGTTCAACACCATAAAAAATGTTGTGGCTCTTGAAAAAGGCTCTTTTCCGATGCGCGCTCTTATCTCTTGGTTGTTGGTTCACATAAGCTTTGTCTTCTTTACGTTTATAACGAGTCCTTATTGTTGACTGTAATACGTGATTTTATTCGTGAGGACTTGTAGGTTGTCCGCAAATACTATGGTGTCGTCTGCATACCTGATGTTATTTAGCCGGTACCCGTTTAGTAGAATACCTTTTTCAGTTTCGTGCAAAGCTTCGATAAATATTTTTTCAGACTAGAGATTGAAAATCAGAGGGTACAAAATGCAGCGTTGCCTCACTCCACGCATGATTTTCACATATTCGGTGTGTTCACCTTCAACTCTGAGGTTTGTAGTCTGACTCCAGTAAAGGTTTCTAATTATTTTCAGATATTGGTTGTTAATTCCTGCTTCTTTTAGTTTTTGCATCATCTTGGCGTGCTTTGTAAACGTAGTCAATACATTTTTGAATCTTTGAATCTTTACTCGATCAAATGCTTTCTCGTAAACCAGACATGAGTATACGTCGCAATTGACGTCTCTACATCTCTGGAATATAAGACTTGTACTGAAAACAAATCTCTCGTACCAATAGCATTTATGAACCTGAACTGGTTGGGCGAAATTTGATTTTCACATAGCTTGTAAATTCTCGTATGGATTATCTTTAGGAACAATTTTAGGAGATGACTCATCAGGCTTATCGTACGGCATTCTTCGCTTTTTTGGCTCCTGGTTTTTTTGGAAGTGCAATAAACTCAGATTTCAGCTGTTCTGTTGGTATTTCTCCAGAGTTGTATGTATATGTTGTTAAATATCTGTGTGATTATTGCTATGGATTCGTTGTCCATTAGTTTGAGTAGTTCTGCTTGTGTATTATCGGAACCTGCTGCTTTGCCATCCTTTAGCTGTGTTATTGCAGAATAGTGGTGAGTCTACTTAAGTTAAAACCATATGGAAAACTTTTTTTAATATTGCTTTTGTGAAAAAAATTTTTCTTGGTAAAAGTTGTGTATGGTCCAAAACTTAAAATGCAACCATAAGATATCAATGTTTTAAGCTGTATATGAGGTTTGTCAAACAATATCAGTTTAACTTAGAGTAAAGTGCCATTATTTTACACAATACAGAAGAAAGTAAAGTTATTTTAAATTATTAGTTATATTCAAAGATACAATTACCTCAATTTAGAAAAAAATTAAGGATTGGTGATTATTTACTAATCATTCTATATTATTGTGGCTTATTTTTTATTACTTCCGGTTATACTAAAAAATCATTTTTTTTTTCAATTTCGCCCCTTTTTGTACTCTTTGGTTCAATTATTTTTTTTTGTGATTTTTTTGGATTCAAAATTATTTCTTTTCTATCATTTTTCCTTCTAATATGTACCTATTGCTATAAAATGCTCTATATCATTTTTCAATTCTTTCATTTAGTTCATGTTATTACTTTAGACATACCGGGTGGACCAAAATTCAGTTAAACGTTTTGTATATTAATCAAAGCAAAAATAACTGAAGTAAAAAAAAACGTTTATTGTAAATAAGCAGGTACAAATAAGTGCATGCTTTACATGTTATGTTCAAAATATAAACCACCTTCATCAATACATTTTTGGCAACGCTTATACCCAGTGAAACAAGTCTTTCTACAGACTTCCAAGTTGGTACGGAGAACTTCAAATTGGCAAAAACTTTATCTTTAAGTACTCCCCACAAGGCAAAATCACAGGGCGTCAAATCTGGCGATCGTGCGGGTCATTCAATTGTGTCTCTTCTATCCAATCACTAAACTGGTCATTTAGAAACTCACTAACTTGCATTTTGTAATGAAAATATCGAATACCTTGTAACTGTGGATTATTTGTGTATGAGCCTCTTCACAGAGCATGATATATTTTCTTGGAAACGCCGCAAACTTGCGCGTGACTTCTTTGATAGCGTTAACGGACCTTTTGTGCACCCGGTATTTATTTAGTCATTAATTAAATATTTCCAGTTGTTAATAATTGCTTAATAATGAGTACTGTACATTTTAGGTAACCTTGGAAGGTTCAGCAGTGTTCTTAAATGACCAGGGCCAATCAGAAAACATCACTTGGGGTCCAAAGTCTACTAGTATAGGTGAAATGACCTTAAACACTAGGTTTTATAATGTATCTGCAAACACTAATTATACTGTTAGAATATCAGGAGTCACTCGTTTGAGAAAAAATGGACAACTGGTAACACTCAATTGTACAATGCCTCCAACACTGCCTGATAAGCAAAAACTTGCTAGACTACATTGGAAGAAGATGGAGGAACAAGGAAAGTGGATGTTTAAATTGTTTGTACCCAGGGTATCTGAAAGAAATGGACCTATATGTTGTTATAGAATATATTTGGTTAGAATGGAGTCTCAACAAAAATTATCTGACTTAGCAAATCCCGAAGATTTAACAATAATGACTTATCAAGAAGCTCACCGCACACCTAGGGGAGGTGCATATGTAGCAGAAATGTTTACAAGGTAAATACAATAAATAAGAACAAAATATTGTGCTTTATAAAAAAATATGTATTGTATCATTTACTACCATGATAATTATAACAAAATTTTGAGCTGGCCAAGTGCCCTTAAACCAAGCTTATAAATCTAAACACACACATCAATTGCTATAAAGCGTTTCACGTTCAGAACGGAACGTTGCTTAGATAGGTCAATGTATTTCTTATGGACGATACAAGCGCACTGATGCCACGCCGGCGCCGCGTACTGATTAGAATGAATTGTATATCGGCAGTCCAGTAGCCACCCGTGCCCGAGAGGTTTGGCAACATTGATCTCCATAAGCGCAATGTTCCTTTCTTAACATGAAACAAAGTTTAGTAAAGATTGTTTTTATCAGTTCTAGCTTCCACAATGAGATATTCCTGGGAGATGAGCAAGTTTACAACAGCTCGAGCTCTCAATGTGATGAATGTATAGGTTTAAGACCATTCAATACGCCCAGAGAAGAAAAAATAAAAAATTCTACTAATCTAGCTAACAGAGTAAGGAGGAATGAAGTACTGCTTGATCCTTTTCCACCATGTGATGGTACACTTGATATAAATAGTAACTACACTGGATTTGTTGAAGTAATAGGTAATATCAGCAACTGTTGACTTATTGAAAATACACTGTGCGTCATTAAAAAGAGGTCACCTAAAATTTTTCCATAATTTTTAGTTTATGCAATTTATTCTACCGGGTGTCCACTTATATTTTCCCCCATTTTAACTGCCTATAACTTCTAAACGGCTCAAGATAGAAATATGCGGTTTTCGATGAAATGTTTTATTTTAGTAAAAGTTTTATCTGAATGGATTGAATTTTTTATATCGCTTTCAAATACGAAAATAAAAATGGCGGATTTTTGAAAAAAACGTTGTTGACTTTTTTTAATGGAACACCCAGTATATTTTTTTGTAAATTGAAAGAAAGGTCATTCACCTATCCAGCGTTATAAAGTTTTTCAAAATCGGTTGTCAAATCACTGAGTAATTAATTTTTAAAATGAGCGGTGCAACGTGGATATCACATACCTAAATAACATAACCACCGTTGTTCGGTGACATAACTAAGCAAAATGATATTATGTTATGTGATTTCCACATTGCATCTTTCATTTTAAAAATTATTTGCTCAGTCATTTGACAACCGATTTTAAAAAATTTAATATCGCTGGATAGGTAAATGACCGTTTTTTCAAGCTACACAAAAACATACTGGGTGTTTCAATAAAAAAAGTCAACGTTTTTTTCCAAAAATCCGCCATTTTTAATTTAAAAGCGTCATAAAAAATGGTAATTTACCTAAAAAATTGAAAAAACGGTCATTTCCCTATCCAACGATATAAATTTTTTTAATATCGGTGGCCAAATGACTGAGCAATTAATTTTTAAAATGAGAGATGCAATGTGGAAATCACATAATATAATATCAATTTGCTGTGATATCCACGTTGCACCTCTCATTTTAAAAATTAATTACTCAGTGATTTGACAACCGATTTTGAAAAACTTTATATCGCTGGATAGGTGAGTAACCTTTCTTTTAATTTACAAAAAATATACTGGGTGTTCCATTAAAAAAAAGTCAACAACGTTTTTTTCAAAAATCCGCCATTTTTCTTTTCGTATTTGAAAGCGATATAAAAAAAGAATGTGTATGTACTTTGTACGCACGTAAGAAGTTATACTTCTATTATATGATTTAAACGAAATTAATATACTTTTTATTTATATTTTGTTTAAATATTAAACTAATTTATACTTACTACTTCTCAAACATTTTTATTAGAACAGTGCCAAAAATTAAAATAATAAAAGAATAAAACACACACAAACACATTAAACAAGCCACAAATGATGTCTGAACATTAATTGTCGAAAATTTTTTTAACTAAATACGTATTTTCTGAAAATACAATTATATAATAAATATACTTACAATCATAAAATGTATTTAAAAAAAACAAAAAAGAAAGTTTCTATTGGGACTCGAACCATCGCTGATAAGAGCGGTTGGTATTGGAATTCATTCGCCTTCTCCGCTTAGCCACGGACACTATGTGTCATTATTTACGAAGATCGACTAACTAAACGGATTAAACTTGTGATATTTTGATATTTTGAAAATTGATCAAATTATTTTAATTTTGAATTGAAATGATTTAGAATTGAAAAAATACAACAAAACATAGAGTAAAAAAACAATATATTAGGTGAATATTGATAGAAATTTTGATGGTAATCAAATTATATAAATAAAAGTATTACATACTATGTATTTTGGCAGATCAAATAGGTAGGTTTATACTCATGATACATTAACAATTATTACGTACCTGTTGCTTTTAAAAACTATTTAAAAGTCACTACAATATTATAAACTTTTTTGTTTCTGTCCTCACAACAATAAAACTAATATATTTTACATTTGTTTACCTTTACCTTTACCTCCAAACCACAGCTGCCATATCGGATAATTTTTGACATGTCATTTGAACATCCAATCAGAACAAAGTTATAATGCGCATGCGCCGGGCTGATAGGTTTTAACATATAAAAAATCACCCTCTATCGCCGGTAAAGAAGTATAACTTCAAAAATTCAGTCCATTCAGACAAAACTTTTACTAAAATAAAACATTTCAGCGAAAACCGCATATTTCTATCTTGAGCCGTTTAGAAGTTATAGGCAGTTAAAATGGGGGAAAATATAAGTGGACACCCGGTATTATAACTAAACACCCACAATGCAGAAACGCTTTTAGGCACCGCCAAACTGTGTCGATAGGTCAATTAAGGGTAATAAGTTCGCAGAATTGATATCAGTTTTACGACTTGGAAAATGCACGTGTTGTTTGTACGTTATTTTTCTTCGAATAATGGCTGTTCTGTTTTTTGAAGTTATACTTTAGGCACCTTAGGCGCGATGGGAGTGACTTTTAATATGCACGAATTCATCAAAAACCTTGGTCCTGGACGCAGACGCGTTATACCTTTACTTTGATTGGGTGTTCAAATGACATGTCAAAAATTATCCAATATGGCGGCTGTGGAGCAGCTGTTGTTTTAAAATTTGTGAGAAGAGAAACAACAGACAAAAGTTAGTTAATAGTTATACTGCCTTTTTAAATAGTTTTCGTATATATTTTTGGACTTGTTAACATAGAAAAGATGCCCGTTACATCCCTTGTAGTAGGTTGTGGAAGCCCATCAAACAGAGAAGTGGAATTTTATTGTGTGACTGCGGTTTTCAATCACAAAATTACTGATAAAAACCAATTATCTCGAAGGCGTAGAGATCTGTGGATACCATCAATCAAGCGGGACGATCTCACTTATTCAAAACTAAAGAATCAGAGAGTCCAGTACTTAAACATTTTATTGCTGGTAAGTGTTTTAAAAATAGCTGATCAAATTTTGTTGACATTTAAACATAGCTCTCATACATTCACATAACAATATTTTACATAAATGTATTAATTTTAGACGAACCTGCTTATTTAAAAGACGAAAATCATCCTGATCGAGTTCCATCACAAGAAATGGTGCACAAGTCTCAAAAAGTGCATAGGTAACATGATGTTGAAAGAATGGGAAGTTTGGAAAAGAAGAAGGGAATTGAGAGTGAGTAAATGCAATAAACACATTTATCTTATGCTTTTTCAAGTGGATATAACAATTAAAAAATAAATAATGAAGAATGTTGACAAATTTTTATAGAAATGACAAGTTTTTGAGTGATTTAAACAATTTTAAAAGCAGACATCTCTCCATTATAACAGATTTAATATTTTGATTTTTTGTTAAAACATATTCTCTGTATTTGTTGTAATTGTTTTCTGTTTTGTTTACTAAATAATTATTCCAAAGTTTTTTCTTAGTTTTCACTTGTTGTTTTATTTCAGCATTCCACCAGTTTGTTTGTTTCACCTTGTCATTCTTTTTACAAATGCCACATACTTTTTTCGCCGCTTCCAATAATATATTTGTAAATTATTGCCATTTTTGGTCTAGGTTGTTACTATCATTTGCATTTTCCAGAGCTGCTATTTCTAAATCAACCATTTCTTTGTATCTTAGGGCAATATCTTTGTTTCTGAGTTTGTAAATTCTGATTGATTCGTATTCAATTTTTCTTTTATTTTCTTTTGTATGTTCCTGGTGTTTTTTGTTTTTATTCTTTATTCTAGCTTCCAACAAATAAGGGTCACTACTTATTTCTGGTCCTCTTCTGACTGTAACGTCTTGAATTACCTTTTGATTGTCGCGTTCTATTAGTATGTAATCAATTATCGATTTTTCTGATTCTCTTGGTCCTTGCCTAGTAAATTTATGTATGTCTTTTTGTTGGTAGTGTGTGTTTGTTACTATTAAATTATTTAGTACGCAGAATTCTATTAACCGTTTTCCATTATCATTTCTCACTTATTCACCATACCTTCCAATTACATCCGTTACTGTCTCATCTTTGATTCCTACTCTTCCGTTGAAGTCTCCAATGACGTATATCCGCCCTTTACTGTTTTCTATTGCTATATTTAGGTCTGTCCGGAATTTGTCTTTAATTTCTTTTGTCATTTTCATCAGGTCCATATGCCGTAATTATTGTCTGTGGCTCTCCTTGTTCATCTTTCATCTAAAGAGCAACTGATAAGCCTTTCCATGCCTGTATATTTATTACTTTTTCTTTTTTAATTATAGTACCTATTCCTGCAGCTGCTCTCTTTTCCGGTGGAACCCCGCTATATATAAGCAAATGACCGCCGCCTTCTAGGTATATTTCACCAGTTCCTTTCTTTTTTGTTTCTGTAATCCCTTGTCGTTACATTGAGGTCCCAATTCTCTCATTTACGTTAATTTTCCAGTTTTTCTAGTGTATTCTTGGTCAGAGTTCCTCAGTTTCTTCAAAATATTCATTTTGGGAACACTTGGATCTCTTTGTCTCTTCTTTCCAAGATTTTTCTTTGGGAATTTTTTCTTAGCAGACGTATCTAATAATAAAATAAATGCATGAAGGGGTTTCCGCTGTTGATGCTTCTTGAGCATGTGAACGCTGTGAACATCAGGTACCTTATTTTTATCAGTGGAAGTTAGTTCACTCGTAAATTATATAGATGTTACAATGTTTTTATAAAAATATTCATCAATAATAGAAATTTACAGTATGGTAACATTGGTTACAAAGTTTTTTCCACCGAGTGATTCAAAATTTGCACTTACAATGAGGTTATTTTATTAAAAAACTTTATATTTACATAAGATAGGATAAAAGTTTTTAGATTAAAATGAAAGTTGTCCCTTATAGATGTCATTTAAGCAATAGTTGTAAAACATTATAAATGGAGTTACAATGTTATTCATATCAGGTGTAGTTGTGATCTAAAATTTAAATTGGATTATTTTTTTTGTAGGCTGAACAGATAAACCAAAAAGTTAACATATAGGACAATGATGTATTAGAGACTGGCATATCATCTCATACAGACAACTCCACAAAAGAGTGAATTTTTATTATTCTGCGCGCATGCGCACACAGACAGTATGGCGTTAGTTGCTAAATCTTTCAAATTATGTATCTTTCTTCTTCTTCTTTTGCCCTTTAATTCGTCCAATTCTGAACACAGGCTTCCCCCAGTTTCCTCCATTCGCTTCTGTTTAGTGCTTTCTGTTTCCAGTGCGTTCCTCCTATCTTTTTAATATCGTCTCCCCATCTCATCTGGGGTCGTCCTCTTGCTCTCTCTTTCCTGACCATGGTCTCCATTGTTGTATCGTGCTATTCCACCTATTGTCCGTTTGTCTAGCGTTATGACCTGCGAAGCTCCATTTTAGCCTGGTTATATGTTGACCTGCGTCTTTGACTTTTGTTCTATTTCTGACCCAGTTGTTTTGCTTTTTGTCTGTCAATTTTACTCCTAATACTCTCTTTTGCTCTCTCCATGGCTCTTTGTGTCTTTATTATTTTATCCATGTTTGCCTTGGTCAAGGTTTATGTTTGGCATGCGTATGTGAGAATTGGGAGTATGCACTGGTCAAACACTCTTGTTTTTAAGTATTGTTGTATTTTTTTATTCTTTAGGACCCATTTTAATTTTCCAAATCCTGCCCAGGCTAATCTGACCCTTCTTTTTACCTCCGCTGTTTGGTTTTCCTTATTTATTTTTATAATCTGTCCCAAATATATATAATCATTAACCGCTTCTATTGTGGTGTCGTTTAGTATTACGTTTCTATTGTCTTGTGTGTTTGTCATTGTTTTTGTTTTGGCAAAATTCATTTTTAGACAAAAATTCATGTATCTATATATCAGTACAAAAAAAGGTGTGAAAAGAATATATTAGTGTTTTTAGTAAATATATTTATTATAATTTTTGTGTCTTTGGATTTGTCTTCCTCTGGAGTAAGATAAGTATTATTAAATCGTTTTTATTGTTATACTTCACTTCGTCTGTTTGTTACCATGAATTGTCATTACGTCCGAGAAAATGTATACGCAAAGATCCCGTGGGTTATTTTGTGCAATTTTTAAATTTAAAACTATGGCTGAGAGATTGCTAGATCTGTTCAAATTGGTACTTTGATATTGAAATGAATCAAAGAGAAGTGGCCAGACAGCTTGGAGTCAGTCGTTGTATTGTCCAAAAACATACAACCGATTCGTAGAGACTGGATCTCACGAACGACGACCAGGATCAGGCGTGAGAAGAATCACGACATCCAGAGAAGACCGTTCTTTACAACGCACTTCTTTGCAAAATCGGTTCTTTACGGCCAGAGCAATCCAGAACCGTTTTCAAAATGCTAGTGCACATTAAGCACTTTTACGGCGTGAATAAAGTTGGGGAATTTGGTCTAATGGCTCGCTGACAGTACCTTTATTAACAGCAGCACATTGACAACGCCGACTTGAGTTTGCTAGAGACCATGAGCATTGGACGATAGAAGGATTAGAAAAATGTTTTATTTAGTGATGAGTCCAGAATGGTTCTTTATGGCTCAGATGGTCGCATCAAAACGTACAGAAGGCGTGGGGAACGATATGCTGCTTGTATTCGACGAGCATGTGTTGCTTTTGGAGGAGGCTTGATAATGTTTTGGGTAGGCATTTCATTCGAAGGCCGTACTGACATCGTGTTTATTGATAGAGGAGCGTTCAATGACCACGGCTATATTACCGAAATTCTAGACGAGCATGAAATCTAACTTATTCTGACGGAAACATCATCTTAGATAAACAGAATAAAATTAGAACGTGGAAAGAATATCTAGAAAAACTATTTGAAGACCAAAGAGATAACACCTTTGAGCTAGAAGAAGAGGTAAATGATGGACCAAGAATATTACAGCAGGAAGTTTATTCTGCCATAACACAGCTAAATGATGGCAAAGCAGCAGGTCCCGATAATATACAAGCAGAACTACTCAAACTGATAGACAACGAATCAATAGCAATAATCACAAAGATATTCAACAACATCTACAACTCTGGTCAAATACCAACAGATTGGCTGAAGTCTGAGTTTATTGCACTTCCAAAAAAACCAGGAGCCAAAAAGTGCGAAGAATACCGTACGATAAGCCTAATGAGTCATCTCCTAAAATTGTTCCTAAAGGTAATCCATACGAGAATTTACAAGCTATGTGAAAGTCAAATGCTGTTGGTACGAGAGAGGCTTTGTTTTCAATACAAGTCTTATTCCAGAGATGCAGAGACGTAAATTTCGACGTATACACATGTCTGGTTGATTACGAGAAGGCGTTTGATCGAGTACGACACGCCAAGATGATGCAAATACTAAAAGAAGCAGGAATTAACAACCAATATCTGAAAATAATTAGAAACCTTTACTGGAATCAGACTGCAAACCTCAGAGTTGACGGTGAACTCACCGAATATGTCAAAATCATGCGTGGAGTGAGGCAAGGCTGCATTTTGTCCCTACTAATTTTCACGAAGTATCCCTACTAATGTATCGAAGCTTTGCACGAAACTGAAAAAGGTAGGTATTCTACTAAACGGGTACCGGCTAAATAATATCAGGTATGCAGATGACACCATAGTATTTGCGGACAACCTAGAAGACCTACAAGTCCTCATGGACAAAATCACGTATTACAGTCAACAATATGGACTCAATATAAACGTAAAGAAAACAAAGCTTATGATCGTCAGTAAGACAAAGATAAGAAAGACTATACTGTAGAAAGTTGCACTACAACTACCTCGGCACCATAATAAATGAAGAATGGACCAACAACCAAGAAATGAGAGAGCACGTCGGAAAAGCTAGATCAATCTTCAACCGTATGGGGGCGTTTTTCAAGAGCCACAACCTTTCTCTTGGTATAAAAGTTAGAATGCTGAGATGTTACGTCTTCTCTGTCCTTTTTATGGTGTTGAATCATGGACCTTGAACGAGGATATGTGCCGAAAATTGGAAGCATTTGAGATGTGGCTATATCGGAGAATTCTTAAAATCCCGTGGACTGATTGGGTCACAAATGAGGTGGTTCTTAGAAGAATGGGGAAGAACCGAGAAGTACTAACCACCATCAAATCTTGAAAGTTGGAATACTTTGGACACATTATACGAAATGAATCCAGATATGCCCTCCTACAAGCATCCTGCAAGGAAAAATATTTGGAAAGCGAGGTCCAGGAAGAAGACGAACATCCTTGTTAAAGAACCTCAGGACCTGGTTCAACACCACAACAGTTTTTCCGCGTTGCTGCAGATAAAGTGAAGATTGCCATGATTGATCGCCAACATTCGTCACGGATAGGCACATGAAGAAGAATGTAATGCCTTTTGCTTGGGTTTGTGGGCGAAAACTTTATTTTCATGCAAGACACGCGGCCAAGCCATGATGGTAATTCAATACCTGGAAACGTTTGTGTGCCAAAAATGAATGAGCCGGATTTGAACCCAATTGAGCATGTTTGGGACCAACTCAAACGAAGAGTAAGAAACAGAATACCTGCTCCAATGAATCGTAAGCACCTTCGGTTTGCACTCATGGAAGAATGAGACAACATCCAGAATTTGATCAATTCAACACCAAGTCCAATGAGGAGTGTAATTTAAAATAGAGGTGGTAATACAGGATATTAAAAATCACGACTTTTTTGTAATTTTTGTAAAGAAAACAGAAAAAATTTATAATATTAATTTTTTAAATTTTCCATCATCATTTTGGAAGAAGTTTTTTGAAGTTATACTTCTTTAGGCGCGATTGAGATTGAGGGTGAATTTATATTGATCTGCGCGCATGCGCACACCGACAGTATGGTATTAGTCGTTATACGGGCTCTGATTGGGTGTTGATATCTGTCGATAATAAATAATTGTTCAATATGAAAGTAAACCAATTATAATATATTAGTTTTATTGTTGTGAGGGCAGAAACAAAAAAGTTTATAATTGTAGTGACTTTTAAATAGTTTTTAAAGCAACAGGTACGTAATAATTGTAAATGTATCACAGGTACCTACCTATTTGAACCTACCAAAATACATAGTATGTAATACTTTTATTTACATAATTTGATTACCATCAAAATTTCTATCAATATTCACCTAATATATTGTTTTCTTACTCTATGTTTTGTTGTATTTTTTCAATTCTAAATCATTTCAATTCAAAATCAAAATAATTTGATTTATGTAATTCAAAAATGTCAAAAGTTTAATCCGTTTAGTTAGTAGATCTTCGCACATAATGACACGTTGTCTCCGTGGCGAAGCGTTTAATGCGAATGAATCCCAATACAACGCCAATACCAACCGCGCTGATAAGTTGGTTCGAATCCCAATAGAAACTTTTATTGAAGTTATACTTCTTTACCGGCGATATGAGGGTGAATTTTTATATGTTAAAACCAAGCGGTCTAACTGTGTATAATTTTACATGCATCTGATCTGCGACGGAACTGACGTCACATACTGTTTACAATTTCTGACGTGAAGTTGGCGTTGACAGGTGTTTTTGTGGTTAATAAATAATAAATATTTTATTTGGTGACATATTTTGATGTAAAATACATTGTAAAACAGGTAACATTATGTATTAAGGAAATATTAAGTCAATAATTTAATGCATTCCTGTTGGTGAATCAAGAAATTATTCCGGAAACCAAGAGTCGGCCATTGTTATGTCAAGTTATTAGCTACTTTTTATCAGCTACTTTGGACGCCAGAATTTTGCTCATAGGTTCTATCCTGGGTGTTTTTATATCAATGGTTAAAACCTATGATCCCGGCGCATGCGCATTATAACTTTGTTCTGATTGGATGTTCAAATGACATGTCAAAAATTATTCAATATGGCGGCTGTGGCACAGCTGTACGTAGTTTGATTATTTATGGTTGTTGCGTTTTGAAATTTGTGGGAAAAGAAACCAAGTTAGTTAATAGTTATACTGCCTTTTTAAATAGTTTTCATATACCTATATTTTTGGACTTTTGGACTATTTTGGACAAGGAAAACTCATTCTAATTTGGTAAGTAGTTTTTATTATAATCATATTGTAATTATACATTTGGATTAGGTTGGAATACATACATTTATTTTCTCAAGAATGGGGATTTTAGAGAGAAATCCCAAATTAGGTCCGATTTTTATTTTTAAATTATGATTTTTTGGCGTAGATTTATTTATCTAGTAGGTATGTAATGCTTTGATTTACATACTTAATTTGATTACCAACAAAAGTTCTACCAATCTTCATCTAATATATTGTTTTCTTACTGTTTTGTTATATTTTAATATTTTCTTCCACAAAATTTAAACTACATAATTTAATTATATTCAAAACAACTGTCAAACAGTAAAACGTTCAGTTAACCTATTTTTCCACATGACAAACAATGTGGAATTGGACGAGTGAGTCTAGGCTTCGATTACGAATCAAAGCGCCTCGAAATTCACTGGTTCGATTCCCGATGCAAGTTTTTATTTTTTTATGCATTTTATGATTGTAAGTATATTTGTTATATAATTTTTTTTTTCAGAAAATGCGTATTTAACTCATTAATGCGTATTATTTTTGCCAACAATTATTATCGTTCAGAAATAATTTTTTCTTTGAGGCATTTTTCAATGTGTTTGTGTGCGTTTTATTCTTTTATTTTTTTTAAATTTCTGGTATTGTCTTAAAAATCACATAATATGTAGTAGAAGTATAACTTCTTACGTGCGTACACACACATTCTTCGCGCCTCGAAATTCACTGGTTCGATTCCCGATGCAAGTTTTTATTTTTTTATGCATTTTATGATTGTAAGTATATTTGTTATATAATTTTTTTTTTCAGAAAATGCGTATTTAACTCATTAATGCGTATTATTTTTGCCAACAATTATTATCGTTCAGAAATAATTTTTTCTTTGAGGCATTTTTCAATGTGTTTGTGTGCGTTTTATTCTTTTATTTTTTTTAAATTTCTGGTATTGTCTTAAAAATCACATAATATGTAGTAGAAGTATAACTTCTTACGTGCGTACACACACATTCTTTTTTTTTTTATTTTTTTTTATACATTTTAAAGTATATTTATTATATAATTTTATTTCCAGAAAATACGTATTTAGTTAAAAAAATTTCCGACAAGTAATGTTCAGAAATCATTTGTGGCATTTTTAATGTGTTTGTGTGTAATTTATTCTTTTATTATTTTAATTTTTGGCACTGTTTTAATAAAAATGTTTGAGAAGTAGTAAGTATAAATTAGTTTAATATTTAAATAAAATATAAATAAAAAGTATATTAATTTCGTTTATAATCATAGAATCATATAATAGAAGTATAACTTCTTACGTGCGTACAAAGTACACACACATTCTTTTTTTTGACATTTGGTATTTAAGAAATGGTCGCGTACTGCTTTAGAAAATATTCTTGAATATTACACAAACATCTAATGACAATCAATTTCTAGGAGAGATCTTAAAAATTAAAAAATGACAAAAATGTTAGGTGACCTCTTTTTAATGACGCGCAGTGTAATTGAAAAATGCCAAAACAATTATTTGTATATTCTGTTCTATGGTTTAATATAAAATGTTTATTTAGTACATGGAGAATCCCAGCCTCTATTCTTGGCAGCTTACAGCAACTATTTAGACATGATGAACCCAGGGCCAGAAGTGGTTGCAGCGCCAACTACAGGAACATTAAGTCTAATTGTCCAAATTTTATGTGCATTGGTTGTTGTTATACTTATCCTTTTGGGTGCATTGTGTATCTTACATCGTTATACTAAACAAGCACATGCACAAGCCGTCGAGATGATCACGTTCAGAACTTCGTTAAGGTAACACAGTACTAATATCAGGACTGTTCTGTAAATTTTTAGTCAATCAAAGATTTTTTGACAATAATAATTTATTGTTTTTAAAAATAACACAATAGTTTCCAAAATAATACATGTTGTAGATTTGGTCGAGTCTACATCATTTTATAAAAATTGTCTTTTGAGTAAATCTATCTTATCTCTCTGAATCAAAAATGTTGTGGCTATAGTATATTGCTAAATCTTTTGATATAAGCGAATAATCATTTTTTGTGTACATTCTTCACCTGAACCAAGTTTTTGATTAACAGTATAGCTCCAGTTAACCGAAAAAAAATGACCCAGAAAAGGGGTATTGGGAATTATGAATAAAGAGCGATTTTTGTTTTTTTTTTTTAATTGAAAAATATATTTTAAAACAATATTTACATTAGTTATAACATATTAAACTCACATTAATATTAGAGTTATCAGTTTAAAACTCCGTGATTCTTGTTTGTGTTTCACATCGTTTCTGAGCTGTGATCTGTGATGTCCCGCCATCTTTTTATTAACATAACTTAGCAGGTGTTTATTCTTTGCATAGTTCAACAAACTTTAGGGCAACCTAATATTATAAAATCTAATGTAGTTTCTGACTATTTTATTGACTATCTGATTAAAATTATAATTCAGTTTAAAATTAAAATTAAGTAAAAGGGCCACAAGGCCATACCTCCTTTAAAAATGCCAAAGGTAAACGGGCAAGAACAGACACAGAGAAATCCGAGACATTCGCAGAACATCTTTCGACAGTATTTAGTCCATTTGCCAGAGAAGTGCTATTAGAACAAGAAGAATCATTTCATTATTTTCTTGAGGCTCGATATCAAATAGAACTGCCAATTTTCAAGTTTAATATTAAAGAAGTAAAGCAGATAATAAAGAATGAGGTACAAACCTAAGGCGCCGGGCTTCGACATAACATAACGGGTAAGGTCCTTCAGGAACTAACCAATGATTGCTACAGAATAATCACTATGACCTTCAATGCTGTGTTAAGTCTGCATGACTTCCCTTTGCAATGAAAAGTGGCACAGATTATACTCATTCAAAAACCTGGTAAAGATCCAAAAGATGTCAACTCATACCGACCGATTAGTGTACTCCCAGTCATTTGTAAGGTATTTGAAAAACTTTTGTTAAGAAAAATCAAACCAATATTCGACGAAAATAGTCTCATACCTTGCCAACAATTTGGATTTCGTAACCAATGTGGTACAATAGAACAAGTTCACAGACTATATACAACAATAAGAACTAGTATCTAAACAAGCAATACTGTACTGCAGCCTTTTGAGATGACTCTCAAACTTTTGGCAAAATGTGGCACACAGGACTTGTGTACAAATTAAACCTTATTTATATTACCTTAATAGTGTGCTCGGACCGATCCTGTACCGGATATATACGGTTGCAACTACATCTGAGCAAAACAAATGAATGGCTTAAACTCCCCCCAAAGAATTAGAGTAACCCCCTCAAAATCCACACACATGACATTTACTCTAAGAAGAATTACATGTGCACAAGTTAACCTCAATGGACATCCTTAACCCCAAAAGAATGACGTTATATATTTATGCATTCACCTTGACAGACGACTAACTTAGACCAAACATATATACAGGGTGATTGATTAGTGTGAGGAAGCTCAGTAGATCTGTTATAGTAAAAATTACAAGAAAAAGTTATTGACAAAAATTGTAGGCAGCTTTAAACTCCACATTTTAAAATTAGTTACAATCTTACAGGGTGTTCCATAAGATGGTGGCAGACCAAACTTATGTTTTTTTAAATAGAACACCCTGTATTTTATTTTAAATTTGAAATCTGATTTACTTCCACATCACAACAATATAAAGTTTTATTATGTTATACCGGGTATTTAAAAAGTTATAACCAATATTACCTGAAAATCGTATCAAGTTTAACTCCCTGTATAATTAAAAAGGAGTATAGGAACATTGATCTATTGCAACCATAGTTTTTTAATAATTGTTAAAAATTATAAATCATATTCGTTTTCATAATATTCGTTAAATCAAATACAGGGTAAGTCAAAAGGCAAGTACATTATTTTCTTGGTAATTTTAAATAGAACACCCTGTATTTTATATCTCTATCAAAAAGTACTAATATCATACTTCAAATTTTATGAAGTATTCCCTATACCTAATGTTATCAGTTTTCTAGATATTTTTATTTTTCCATCAAAGTATTAATTTGGTAGATATTTTAACGTTTACCAATAATTATTGTGAGTTGGCCATGATTGATTTGTCAGAAACTGACAGTTTGACATTATTGTTTATTAATTCAGTATTGGGGTACACCGTAAATTAGCAACAATTATTATTTAGTAATTCAGTAATTAATTTAATTTAAATTAGCAATAATGAATTTTACTACTGATGAAAAAATGGTAGATATGATCTGGATTTTGGGGGAATGCAATAAAAATTCATTACTATCAGCTAAAATTGATCAAGAACGGTTTCCAGATAGGCGACAACTTAGACAAGATACATTTGAAAAATTGAAAGATCGATTTAACCGCACTGGTTCAGTGAATTATGAAAAACATGAACGAACAAAAACTAGTGTGACAGAGGAAAACGAAATGAGTGTGTTGATGGCAGATACAGAAAACCCACACACAAGTATAAGGAGTATTTCCAATGAACAAGAACTTAGTTACTACTCTGTTCAAAACGTTCTATCTAAAAACAAGATGCACCCTTATCATATTCAAAAGCACCAAGAATAGCACAAATGAATAGTATTTTGTGAATGGGACTTAGAAAAAATTAATGAGCAGAGATTTTTTTGATTATGTCCTATTTGGTGATGAAGCTACATTCCATCGAAACGGTTCTGTTAATAGACATAACTTTCACTAAGATTCAACAAGTAATCCATACCACATAGTGACACATAGTCAAACAAGATGGTCTCTAAATGTGCGGGGAGGTATTGTCGGTAACCATGTAGTATAACCATATTTTTTTTTTTGAAGATAACTTGAATGGTGAGATTTACTTAGATTTTATCGTAAATTAGTTACCGATATTACTAGAAGAGGTTCCACTTAATATACGTGAACAAATGTGGTTTCCACATGACGGTGCTCCTGCGCACCACAATGAATTAGTACGTGGTGAACTTAATGATCAGTTTGGTGAAAGGTGGATCGGAAGGGATGGACCGGTAAGGTGGCCTCCATTGTCACCGGATTTCAATAAAATGGAGTCATTTTTTTGGGGTTACGTTAATAACGAAGTATACAAAATACCTCCAACAACAAGGGATGATATGAAAAATAGAATTCGAATTGCCTTTCAAAATATTTCTTTACAAATGCTTAATAATGTAAGCAACTCTTTCAATGACCGCTTTCAAGTATGCATAGATGTTTTGGGAGGTCATTTTGAACACCTTACTTAAGTAAGATAAGTTAAAATTACTGTTGTTTTTTATTTTTCTATGTGTTATTTTTTTTTTCGTCGGTTATTTTTTATAAATTTTATTTGAAATAAATTGTTTTCTTTTCTGTGTCGTTATTTCGTTCCTGAATTAATAAATAATAATGTCAAACTGTCAGTTTCTGAAAAATCAATAATGGCCAACTCACAATAATTATTGGTAAACGTTAAAATATCTACCAAATTAATACTTTGATGGAAAAATAAAAATATCTAGAAAACTGATAACTTTAGGTATAGGGAGTACTTCATAAAATTTGAAGTTCGATAGTAGTACTTTTCGATAGGAATATAAAATACAGGGTGTTCTATTTAAAATTACCAAGAAAATAATGTACTTGCATTTTGACTTACCCTGTATTTGATTTCACGAATATTATGAAAACGAATATGTTTTATAATTTTTAACAATTACTAAAAAAATATGGTTGCAATAGATCAATGTTCCTATACTCCTTTTTAATTATACAGGGAGTTAAACTTGATACGATTTTCAGGTAATATTGGTTATAACTTTTTAAATACCCGGTATAACATAATAAAACTTTACATTTTTGTGATGTGGAAGTGAAGCAGATTTCAAATTTAAAATAAAATATAGGGTGTTCCATTTAAAAAAACAAAAGTTTGGTCTGCCACCATCTTATGGAACACCCTGTAAGATTGTAACTAATTTTAAAATGTGGAGTTTAAAGCTGCCTACAATTTTTGTTAATAACTTTTTTTTGTAATTTTTACTATAACAGATCTACTGAGCTTCCTCGCACTAATCAATCACCCTGTAGACGAAAAGACTTCAACTGGGAATTGTATACAGAAAACTTAACTGGATGTTGGAAAAAAACTCTCACCTATCTATGGACAACAAGCTGCTGATATAGAAAGCAATAATAAAACCCATTTGGTCACATGGTTCGAGCTCGGTAGGTCAGCTAGCAAATCTAATATTATGAAAATACAAAGATTTCAATCCAAAACTCTGAGAACAATAGCTATAGCGATTGTTCTCGAACGATACATAGAGATCTTCAGGTACTAACAGCCTCTGAAGAGTACAAAAAATCTTCTGAACAATATCAAAATAGGTTCCGGATGCATCCTAACACCCTGGCACAAAATCTTAACAACCAACAACCGAAGATATTGAAGCGATATGATCCCTTGGACCTACCTAATCGATTCTGACAGAGCCTTGTAGCCGAAAGAGAAAGCAACTACAGAGTGGTGTGTACAAACTAACTTGTGGTGACTGTCCGAAAACGTACATCGGTCAAACTGGCAGAACTTTTGACAAACGGATAGCAGAACACAAAAGGGCTTTCAACAATAGAAAAACAGACACTTTACATACGCACTTCACCTTCTAGATCATAATCATTATTTCAATGAAGAGTTTCAAATTCTGCATATCCAAAATAAAGGCCTTAAGCTATCTTTTTTGGAATCTATGGAAATTAATAAACTGAAAAATACAGATATAATTCTGAATGACCAACTCGAGACAAACAGCTCCCCACTCCTCAACCTCTTCAGTTAGAGACTTAAAAAGGCAAACACATTGTAAATTATATCACTTGAGAAAGGCACTCTGCCGAAACAACTGTAGTCACATAGTTGTAAATAATAAATTTTGTGGAGGTATAGAAAACAAAAGTTTTCAGTGTTTTATTGTGAGATTAACAAATTTATTCAAATAATCTATAATTATCTATTATTTATCAGCCAAAAATGACTCTACTTTAAAAAGTTTTTGCAATGGTAAAAATGACTTATTGATTTTTTATTAAATACATGTATTGAAAATATAGATCTTCGTCTTTCATGTAGTACCCGCAAACTCGCTGTATCATTATTAATTTCTGAGCAATAACATTACAAAAAAAGCCTTCTGGGATAAACTAATTGACGAATCGTCTTGAAATTTTTTTGTGCGTTATAAGAACTACTTGACTCAACTTTTCATGCAATATTAAAGCCCTGGGTTTTAGCAAATTTTTTATTTTCGAAATTTTAGTCTCATTTTACAATTTCCGAAGCAACAAAATTGATCGGATCAAAATTCAAAAACTGCCATTATTTTAAACCTTTGCCCGTCTACTAAAAGGTGAAGATTATACAGTCATGCATTGTTTACATATTCATATTACTGTAGGTACATTTCACTTCACGATATCTTTCAATTAACCCGTGTTTCGGTTAACCGGAACCAATTTTCGAGCAACTGAACACTTTATCAATAAATGTGGAATCTACAGAATCTCGAACGTTTTTCTATTTTAATATTAAAGTGAAAGTTAATCTATGATCCAGTTGCCATTTTATTCTAAATTTTTCTCAATTGAGTTTAATGTTTTAGAATACACAACTTACACTCACCGGCACAAAAAACTGCCACCCCAAAAAATGGGTCATTTTTAATGTCTTGTATTTCCTAAACATGATGTCCGATTTAAGTAATTCTTTTAATATGTTATAACCTTATTCTTTAACAATATCGCTGTAATAATATTGTTGCTAGACAGGTACATTGTCATTGTATACAGGGTGTACGAATCAAACTGTTTTTTTCTCAAACTTGGGAACACCCTGTGGAATGTTCTAGCTTTTATAAAATACTGAAATTAAAACCTAACTATAGCTTCAGGTTTTCTTAACATTATGTTTTTTGTTTCATTCGCATATGTTGGATAATAAAAAAGTTAGGCACTTTAACAACTGCCCCTGTTTTTCGTCAATATTGGGTGTTTTTAAATATGTACGGCAAACTTTAAGGAGTAATTCTGCATGATAAAATAATGACAGTTTGCTTTATAAACGTATGCCCGTAAATGATTCGTTTTCGAGATAGGGGGTGTTGAAATTGTTCTTACAAACTGACGATTTATTTATTGCTCTAAAACGGTTTGTGATATGTAAACGAAATGTGGTAGATTTTAAGAGGTAGTTATTGCGCATTTTTTGGCATACAATTAAGAATTTTATAAAAACCATTGTCGTGCATACGGGTATAAACATTTTAGATATATCCCGTATGCACGTCAATGGTGAATATAAAATTCTTAATTGTATGCCAAAAAATGCGCATTAACTACCTCCTAAAATCTACCAAATTTGATTTGCATATCACAAACTGTTTTAGAGCAATAAATAAATCGTAAGTTTGTAAGAACAATTTCAACACCCCATATCTCGGAAACAAAGCATTTGCGGGCATACGTTTATAAAGCAAACTGTCATTATTTTATCATGCAGAATTCCCCCTTAAAGTTTGCCGTACTTATTTAAAAACACCCTATATTGACGAAAAACAGGGGTAGTTGTTAAAGTGCCTAACTTTTTTATTATCCAACATAAGCGAATGAATCAAAACACGGAATGTTAAGAACACCTGAAGCTATAGTTGGGTTTTAATTTCAGTATTTTATAAAAGCTAGAACATTCCACAGGGTTTTCCAAAGTTTGAGAAAAAACACAGTTTGATTCGTACACCCTGTATACAATGATAATGTACCTGTCTAGCAACAACATTATTACAGCGATATTGTTAAAGAATAAGGCTATGACATATTAAAAGAATTACTTAAATCGGACATCAGGTTTAGGAAATGCAAGACATTAAAAATGACCCATTTTTTGGGGTGGCGGTTTTTTGTGCCGATGAGTGTACATAGTAGGTCTAATTCTCACATCGTATTCTGAGATTAATACATAATACAAAAATTTGTAGTCCAAGGAGTGCTTATCATAACTCTATGTTGTTTGAATTGCAATCTTTAGCATTAGTAAAATCTTGCAGAACAGGCCAATTAAATTAATAGTAAACTTGATATACTGGGTGTCCCAAAATTCACGCAAGTCTTGAATTTGCCGCCATCTGTGCAGTAAAGTGTTGGTAACAAAAAAAATTTTGACAGCTGACAGTTTAGGGTTAGTAAAAATGGAGCTTTACATGAGAGAACAACGTGTCTTCATTTTACAATATTTTAAAAATAATGAAAGTTTAGAGACCACAGTTTGAAAATTTTGTACAAAATATTGTCGGAATATTGATTTAACTTCGTTAATTGTGAAGAGAGTAATTGAAAAATTAAGTAAGACTGCAATTGGTTATGCCAAAGACATTGGTCGTCTAGAACCAAACCGTTTAAATGTCGATATCGAAGCAGTGCTTGAGAGTGTTGGTGAAAGTCCACGAAGATCAATTCGGCGTCGAGAATCTCTCTACAGCGTATACTCACTGAAGATATGCGTCTCCATGGTTACAAAGTTCAATTGACACAAGAACGGAATCCTAATGACTATGAACAACAAAGAGAGTAAACCATCCTAAGCGATGTGACTGACGAAAAGAAATACATCCACGTTTCACTGTTTGGTGAGGATTTTGGGCTGGAGGCATAATTGTATTATATATATTTTCCAGCCGCGTCGATCTGTCCAATCTCCTGGTCGGAGATTTCTCTCAGACATGGCTTTCTGGATTCCACTTATCCAGGTTATTTTCGGTCTGCCCCTTTTCCTTCTTTCTGAGGGTTGCCATTCCATTATTAGCTTTTGGAGTCGATGTTCCTCCATTCTTTGTACATTGCCATAACAATACAGTTGTTTTTGTTTGGTCTTCTTCTATTATGTTTTTCTATTCATAATATCTCGTACCCGTTCATTCGTTATATGTGAGACTCTGGAGATGCAGGCCAATCTTCGCCAGAAGTCCATTTCAAGTGCGAGCAACTTCTGTTCTGTTCGCTTATTCAGTTGCCAGGTTTCACATCCATACAGTACCACGCTTTTAAAGATGCTATTATATAGCTGTGTTTTCTTTTGATATGCTTTTTGACCAAAGTAGTGAGTTCAAAGCTCCTATTACGTTTTTTCCTTTCATAATTCTTTCCTCTATTTCGAATTCTGTCCTTCCACTTTCTTGGATTCTCGTTCCAATGTATACATAATCAGAGCTTGGTTCGATAACCATATTATCCTCTAGTTGTAACTCATTTTTCTGTCCTTCTATACACATATACTGGGTTGGGATAAAGTATGGAACCAAGCAAATATCTTTGAAACGAAAAGAACAATAATAAGAACAATAACAAAAGGCATTTGCTGCCATATTTTTTGTTACCACTCCACTTCCGGTTTCACCGGAAATACCCTTAACTTATGTAATTTAAATGGGACACCCTGTATATTTTTGCGGATTTTAAAAAAACTTGTTATTTTTAATTCATACATACTAAATTTGGTAGAAAAAATTTGTTAAAAAGTGTCTGTAGATAATTTTTTGTATTAATACAATGTAGTAGGAAATAAACGAGTACTATCTATACTTTAGACTAAAATTTTTGTTTACATGCACTGCATGACTTATTTGAATTTAGTATAGTAGGTAAAACTGTTACTGAACTAATTGACAGAAATAAGTTGTATTAAGAATGGTTAATTTAAGTGAAAAAGATGGTATTGAAATATTAATGATAATCGGTTATGGTGAATTTTCATTTTTTGGAAGTGAATTTTCCAAATCGATGGATTGGAAAATATTTGAAATTATTTTTTTTTATTTTTAATATCATTGGTCTAACGTAAATAAATTAACCTATTTTTTAACTGTAAAGAGATTTATTTCTTGTTTTAGTAGTTTTTTCTCCCAAACTTGGTATGCATGAATTAAAAATAACAAGTTCTTTTAAAATCTGCAAAAATATACAGGGTGTCCCATTTAAATTAAATAAATTAAGGGTATTTCCGGTGAAACCGGAAGTGGAGAAGTAACAAAAAATATGGCATCAAATGCCTTTTGCGTCACTGTACTTGCATGCAAAGTTTCATAAATATTGTTCTTTTCGTTTCAAAGATATTTGCTTAGTTCCATACTTTATCCCAACTCTGTATATGGTTTTCTCTATATTAACGTATAGACCGCATTTTTTGTATTATCGAAACAGCCAGTTTGTCATAAATATTAGATCATCTTTATCCTGGGTAATCACCACCTGATCGTCAGCAAAATGCAGTGTGTATAGTGTTGAATCGTCGTTTAGCTGTATCCCCATTCCAGAACACGATTTCCGCTACTTATTCAAGACCTCATTTATATAGATTTTAAACAGTGGAGATAAGCTGCATCCCTGTCGTAGTCCCTTATCGGAAGCCCCCCGTGGAGCTATCGGATAATCTGTTGTTGATTTTTATGTTTGCTTGGATGTTGTTATAGAATTTTTGCACTGCTTTTATTAAAGTTATATTAATAGGGAATTTTTAAAGTACTTGCCATCATTTACAAAGTGGTACGGTTCTTATACTTATCATATGCCTCAGTTAAATCGACGGATAGTAGATGTATTTCTCTGTCTCTGGCTACTTTTTTTTCGTTGAGTTGGTTGAGCGTGAAGATGTGGTCGATAATTGCATTATACTTCTTTAAAAGGACGGCTGATCAACACTGGTGGCACTGTTATTAGTGCTCGACAGCTCAACATGATAACAGAGTTCTTTCTGCCCAAATTGGATGAAATTGATGTGGATGACGTGGTTTCAACAAGACTGTGCTACATTACATACAGCCCGTGTATTCAATTCTGCACGAGACATTTCCTTGTCGTTTACTCTCTCGGTTCGGTGATCAGAGTTGCTCTCCTAAATCGTGTGATTTAACACCATTGGATTTCTTTTTATGGGGTCATTGGAAGTCAAAGGTCTATGCGAACAAGCTTACAACCGTTCGCGCATTGAATGAGTAAATTGACCGCTGCATCAACGAAATTCAGCCACATTTGTGCAAAATGGTCGTGAAAAATTTCAATAAAAGAGTATTTGCCAGCAAAGCCGTTGAGGCCATTTACCTCATGTAATACCCCTATCCTATGTACTTTATGATTCAATAAAAAAGATTACAATCTAAAGAAAAACCAGTGTTTACTATTCAAATTAAAGTCTTGCGTAAATTTTGGAGCACCCTTCATTAACAGTATCTTTTTAAATACGTACTCAAAACATAAAAATGTCTTACAATATACTATTTTCTTTCTTATGTGCTCCTATTTTTAGGAGCCTTAGGGGTCGCCAGAGATTGGTTTCCCTTAACCCACCAGATATGTGTCCAATCAGTAAAGCGGACTTGGTTTCGGCCTACATCGAGCATCATCGAGATTCAGATTATGGCTTCCAACAAGAATTTGAGCTACTACCTGATAGATTTTCTGACAGAACCACTAGAGCCTCTGACGCACGGGAAAATGTATACAAAAACAGATATCCTGATATAAAATCCTATGATCAAACCAGGGTAAAGCTGTCACAGGTGGATAGTATTGCTGGATCCGACTACATAAATGCCAATTATGTTATGGGTTATAAAGAAAGGAAGAAATTCATCTGTGCGCAAGGGCCTATGGATACTACTGTTACTGAATTCTGGAGAATGATTTGGGAACAACATCTTGAACTGATCCTTATGCTCACTAATCTAGAAGAATACAGCAAAACTAAATGTAGCAAGTACTGGCCTGATAAGACAGATGGAGACAAGATTTTTGGGGATATTACAGTTGCTCATTTACAAGAAACAAGATATTCCGATTACATAGTTAGAGAACTAAAAATACTTAGATCAAGCCATGGGAAAGAACTAGAAGAAAGAAATATTACTCAGTACCATTACTTGGTTTGGAAAGATTTTATGGCTCCTGAACATCCCAATGGTATTATCAAATTCATTAAAAGAGTTAATGAGGCTTACTCTGTTGAAAAGGGTAGTATTTTAGTCCATTGTAGTGCTGGTGTTGGCAGAACTGGTACATTAGTCGCTCTAGACTGTTTACTTCATCAGTTAAAGGAAGAGGGACATGTTTCTATTTTTAATACGATATGTGATTTAAGGCATCAGAGGAACTTCCTAGTCCAATCTTTAGTAAGTACAATCTATAAATTGCTATTATTTAATTTGTTAGATTTTTAATGAAAGTGGTATATTCTGAGTTCATTCAGATCGGTAGTTTACAAGTTACAGTGGTTTAAGGGACGCTACTTTTGCAATTTTCAAAACAATGGCTTCTGATAGGAAATGTCATTGTTCAAACGGATTGATAAAGATAATTCAAATGCTCTAATGATGCGTAAGAGGTGGTATGCTGACTTTAGGATACTAGAGGTCCCTTCATTTGGAAAGGCACTAATTGGCATATTATTGTACTTGTACAGAGCTCAATTTGAAATTTCTTCCTAAGCCACGCCTTAGCATTAAATAATTTCAAGACTCAGTAACAGTTTCAAATGTCAATAACCAATCACCAACTTAAAAGGCAGTTTTTAGAGAATTTCTAGATGCGCCATAATATGTAAATTAGTGCCTTCCCAAATGACGGAACTTCTAATACACTATGTGATTTGAAGCACCGTTGCTCAGTCCTAGTAGATTATGGGCGGGGTCGTTTATAGAGGTGAAGAACACAAGAAAGATGACCAAAACAACAAAAAAAGAACAGGGAAGAGAATAACTCTTAAAAAAGGACGCCACTGTTTTTAAATATTCCCCAAATCCCAAAAAACAGAAACGGGATATTTGTGAAACAAAGAGAAAGGCTAAGGTCAAGAATATACTGAGGATTTTCATCTCGGCAGGCATGTCAACACGGTGCTGACCAGAATTCTCGAGGGTCGAGATGCGATCGATATATTGAATGGTTTTTAAAGTAAATATTCCAGCACCGGTTAGAGCGTTGAGATAATATTTTTCGAAGAGGTTTTATATACAAAATGTATTTCTACAATTTAAAAAAATTACAAGATATTCTATTGTAAGGTTCTCCCTTATAGTATACAGGGTGTCACACACTAATTTAGCCACGCTATATCTCTTAAACTAATAGAGATTTTCGAATGGAACAAAAACTGATCTATTCTACTTGTAATACACTTTAATGGGGCGTAGAAAAAAATCATCCCCTAAATATTCATCCCTTAGTTACAACCTCTAACTTTAATTGTTTTAATAGCACCCTGTATATTTTTTATAGTTTTGGATGTGGTCTTCTATCGTCTATTCAACAGATTTATTAAAAATAAAATCGGTTTGTAAATAATCAAGAAATCAATTTATTTTTTATTTTTGTTAATCAAGTGTCCCAGACTAATTCCAGGCTATATTTCTTAACAAAATAGAGATTTTTTTAAAGGGACAAAAACTGATCTATTCCATTTTAATATTAAACTATTTCTACTTTAATATGGCGAAGAAAAATCATCCCCTAAATATTCATCCCTTAGTTACAACCCCTAACTTAAATTTTTTTAAAAGCACCCCGTACATTTTTTTATAGTTTTGGATGTTGTCTTCTATCGTCTATTCAACAGATTGTTTAAAAATAAAATGGGTTTGTAAGGTATCAAGAAAATAGCAGCTTATTTTTTATTTTTGTTAAATTAATCAAGGTAGCCTTTAAAAAGTGAATAGAAAAGAAATATGCTTTATTGTCACTGAAATTAGATAAATCGTCAATATCACAAAATAAAAGAATGAAAGTAAAACATAAACAATTCATTGCAAATTGAACATACTACTCGTACAAATAAAATACAACCTTAGCAACAATAAAAATAAATGCAATAAAAATTACACGAAAAAAATATAAATCAAAACACCAACTAACTAACTAATATTATTTACATTAAATGTTCGAATTATAACCCACCTGCTGCAACACACATTTCGAATTGTTCCAGAAGATTTCTGGTACATGTGGCTCGAATCATTTCGGGAGTAATTTGGCGACATGCTTGTCTTATGTTTTCTTTTAATAATTCCTCTACATTTTGCGGTTTTGTTTGATAAACAATATCTTTCGCTCGCCAAAAGAATGAGTCAAGAGGTGACAAATCAGGTGAACCCGCCCACATTATTTCTGGAGAGTTGGTTGCTATCCAGTGGTTATCAAAACGGTTTTGTAGGTGGTCGCTAACGATTCTCGCATTATGTGGAGGAGCAACCAGGTCTTGTTGCCACCACATTAATTGACGCTCATGAAGAGGAATATCTTCTGGCAAATTGGGTAGAATATTTTCTAAAAAGTCTAAATATCGAACACCTGTTAGAGTGCAGTTAAAAAATTAAGCACCGCACCACAACTTTATACCCCAAATATTCTGAAATCGTGTTTCAATCATCATGTGGGTTCACGGGAGACAAATAATTGGAATTGTGACGGTTGACAACACCATTATTGTGAAATCTAGCCTCATCGCTCCACAATATTTTTGATAAAAAAAGTGGAATCGTCATTGATTTTTAACATAATTTTTGCAATAAAATCAAGACGTCTTTGATCATCACCAGGCTGTAATCCTTGAACTAGGTGAACTTTAAAAGGATGGTGTTTAAAATCTTTGAGAATTCTATGCATAGAACTTCTTGAAATGCCACATTCATTGGCAAGGGTTCTATCAGACACCTTGGGATTAAAATTAACATATTCTAGTACATTAATAAGGTTTTGGTTACATCTTACTGTGCGTTTAATTGTGCCTCGTTTATTATTTGGAAAATATCCCTGTCTAAGTGAGCGTTGCAAATTCTTAAATGTTTCTTCACTTGGAATGTTTCGATTTGGAAACCTTTCTTGATATTATAATTGTCGAGAAATTCTCCTATTTTTTAGGCATTCTCCATAAATCAGGATCATATCAACGTACTCTTCAGGCGAAAATAGATAAGGCATTCTCAAATGTTATACACAATTACAGCACAAGTAATTATTACTCTAATACCTGTAACTAAAGGATGAATATTTAGGGAATGATTTTTTTGCGCCATGTTAGGTGTATTACAAATGGAATAGATCAGTTTTTGTCTGATTCGAAAATCTCTATTCGTTTAAGAGATATATCCTGGAAAAATTAGTCTGGGACACATAATTGACAAAAATAAAAAATAAACTGATTATTTTCAGTGAGTCAATTTCCATCCAATATAGTATAATGTAGTATGTAATCTTTTTATTGTTTGTTCATTTATCTATAGGTATCTTTATATTCTTGTCCACCTCTTCACTAATAATATAATTAAAGTGATCTTATCATCTCGGATAACAACCTTACATAAAGTGATTAACGACACAATGCAAAGAGGTAATAGCTGGTGGTTTGCCCTACAAAAAGTAATCAAACACAAAAATGTATCCCGCAGGACACACGGGAAAAAATACAAAAAATTATAAAATAGGTTGTCCTCAATTGAGGACATAGTGAACATAAGGTTAAAGTAAAATTGTGACTTATTCCCAGTAAAAATAGTAAATTGTCCATACTTAACACATTCGCTGCCATTACAGTCACTTTCGTATGGTTTCACTACGAAGAGAACCCCATTTAATTCCACCTGACTCAAGTATTGACAAAACGCCTTTAGGCGTTCAGTGGCAGCGAATGTGTTAATAGAAAATCCTATATGGTATACACTTTCTATATATAATTTTTTGTTCCAGAAACAATATATTTTTATTTACCGTGCTCTAATGGAGGTTGCTCAATATGGTGATACAGAAATAAACGCCAATGAATTGAAAAATACATTGGATAAATTAAGACAATGTGATAATGGCAAAACCAAATGCAGACTAGAAGAAGAGTTTGAAAATATTATTCATGCTTTTGAAGACAGAAAGTCTTGTTCGGTAGCTAGCGGAGAAGAAAACCGGGAGAAAAATAGATGCGATAGTATCATTCCATATGATAGAAATAGAGTAATACTTACACCTTTGTCAGGCAAAGAACATTCCACTTATATTAATGCTTCGTTTATAGAAGGTAAGTGTTTTGCTGATTTTATATCATTTTTCTAAGGCTAGGGCTCCACGAGCTATAGATTGATGCTAGCAGAATCAGTAAAATTGCGGCGGCAGTACAGCAGTAATATGATAGCTCAATGAACTTAGGACGTGCGTGGCTACAATTAGTGGTATATTATTTTGCGTGTATATAGGAGATAAAGTAAATAAATAAATATAATAAAATATATTCGTTCCGATAATATAGTATAAAAATCTATCATTTCATATAGATATATACAGGGTGTTAGTAAATAAGTATGACAAACTGTAAGGGGTAATTCTACATGAAAAAAATAATGACAATTTGATTTATAATAGACCAGGGCGCATCTGTAAAAATATTAGTACATTTGGACGTTGAGAGGTGACTCAAATTTATTTGCAGAAATTGCTTGAAAATAACTCAAATAATAATATTTGAGTTATCCTCCCTTCCAAAAAAGTCCGGAACATTGTTTAAATAATTAAAATGTCAAAAAATGAAGAAAAATTCGATTTTTTTCTTCGTTTTTTTATTATAACTTTAAAAGTATTCATTGTACATAAAAGTTGTACTGACATAAAAGTTGCGTAAATTTCCTACAATATAGAATTGGTTAAAGATTTAAAAAATAGTCACCCTTGTTGCAAAATAGCAATAATTGCGAAAAAAACATACAAAAACAAGTATTCGCATTTTACGTTTTTCAACCATTTGTGCTACACTTAGGACCTTCATATTTCACCCAGAAAAACATTGTGATACAGTAAAACAATACTGTAAATTTCATTAAGATCGGCTCAATAGATTTTGCAAAATAAATTTTGCAATCCAGCTTTCGCAAAAAAAATCATTTTTTCAAAATGTTACAGGACTGAAAATGAAGCAGAAAGCAAGTTGAAATTTTTTTGCGTATAGAAGTGCACTGTAACTTTCATTTGCAATTTGCAAAATGAAAATCGATTAAGTACCACGGTGTCAGGATTTTTTTTTAAATAAACATTAATTATTGGTGCTACGCGCAGGACAGCGGATAGTTTGCCCTGATTGGGCATTCCAATGACCTTTGATAATGATTGATATATTTTAATTTTTATTACATTTCGATATAAATAAATAAATTTGTTTATTGCAAAATAAAAACACATACTCTATCTTTTGAAATAACACTTTTTTTTGCAAAAACTTTCTTTGTTCATATATTTTAACTTAGAGAATAAAAGTTTATTATTTTTAAACATATGCAATTGTTTAAACAATATTTCACAAACAATAATAAAATTAGTTGATTTTTGTGGAATTAAAATATTAAAATACAACAAAATATAGAGTAAGAAAATAATATATTAGATAAAGATTGGAAGAAATTTTGGTGGAAATCAACTTGTGTGAATCGAACACCGCTGTAATGCGCGTAGCACCAAAAATTAATGTTTATTTAAAAAATTTCCTGACGCCGTGGTAATTAATCAATTTTAATTTTGCAAATTGAAGATGAAAGATACAGTACACTTCTATAAGCAAAAAAAATTCAACTTGCTATCTGCTTTATTTTCAGTCCTGCAACATTTAAAAAAAAATGAATTTTTTTGCGAAAGCGAGATTGCAAAATCTATTCGATCTTAATGAAATTTATATGTTGAAATTTATAGTGTTGTTTTACTATATCATAAAGTTTTTCTGGTTAAAATATGAAGGTCCTAAGTGTAGCGTAAATGGTTAAAAAACGTAAAATGCGAATACTTGTTTTTGTATGGTTTTATTCGCATTTATTGCTATTTTGCAACAAGGGTGACTATTTTTTAAATTTATAACCAATTCTGTATTGTAAGAAATTTAATTACGCAACTTTTATGTCAGTACAACTTTTCTCAGAAATGAATAGTTTTAAAGTTATAATCAAAAAACCAATAAAAATATCGAATTTTTCCTTCATATTTTGACATTTTGATTATTTAAACAATGTTCCGGACCATTTTGAGTGGGAGGATAACTCAAATATTATTTGAGTTATTTTCAAGAAATTTCTAAAAAAAAATTTGAGTCACCTCTCGACGTCCCTCTCAAAACAGATGCGCCGTGGACTATAAATGTATGTCCGCAAATGATTCGTTTCCGAGATACGGGTGTTGAAATTATTGTTTCAAACTGCCAATTTTTTTATTGCTCTAAGACCGGTTGAGCCATGAAAAATAAATTTGGTCGGTTTTAAAATGTAGTTATTGCGCATTTTTTGACATACAAATAACAATTTTGTATTCATCATTGGTGCGTCTACGGGTAATGGTCTGAATTTTTTAAACAAAAAAAAATAGCACGCCACTGGGATATTTCAAATTAAAAATTATTTTTGTATTCCACGTTTAATTTGTGATAAAGAACCTTTCTTGTCTTTTTTCATATGGTGCACCGTTTTTATGCAGAAAATAAAACATCTTCGCGCGTATTTTTCATTTCTTAATACATTATGAAGAACTCTCCAATATAATAATACCAAACTAAAACAATAACAGAAAATATTACTAAAAAGATTTTAACTAGGTGCAAAGCTACAACAAATGTTCACAATTACCTCCTTTAAAGGTGACAGAATAATTTTATATTCGCCGTTGGCGCGCGTATAGGTAATCGTCTGAATTTTTTTAAGAAAAAAAGAGTACGCCACTGAGATATGTCAAATTAAAAATTATTTTTTAATTCCTCGTTCAATTTACGACAAAAATGGTTCTTGCCTATTTTTCATATGAGGCACCGTTTTTTTGTAAAAGAACATCTTAAAGTTTTCAAAGTATTTGAAATAAGTTTCTGTGCATTTGGAAACTACCTCGAATAATTTGTAAGCGTTAAGATGTTTTATTTTTTTGTATAAAAACTGTGCCTCGTGAAAAAAAGCCAAGAAAGATTTTTTGTCGTAAATTGGACGAGGAGTTTGACATATTATGTCAAATTAAAAGTCATTTTTGATCATTGGAAGAATATAGAAAACACAGGAGACTAGTAAAAGAACTGGTTACAAAGGCAAAGGAAGACAAATGGGCAGAATTTGGAGAAAATATGGAAACAAACAGTAAAGAGAATCAAAAACTGTTCTATGAAGTATTAAAATCAATGAGAAAAGAAAGAATTCAAGAAATAGAGAACATAAAAAATAAAACTATCGAAATTTTTACAAAACAAAATGAAATAATGAACAAATGGAGAGAATATTTCCAAGAGATGCTACAAACTCACTGCTATTAAGAAGAAAACAATGTAGCGAACCAAAGAATAGAAGTAGACAATGTAGACTCTGTAACCATAAATGAACTGCAAAAAGCTATTGCAGAAATTAAAAACGGAAAAGCACGAGGCTATGACAGAATAACCAGTGAAATGATAAAAAAAATGGGACAAAATGCAACAGATTTTATTTAAAGTATTAAATTATTAAATAAAAACTATTATTAAAAATATTTAATGCAGTTTGGAGAGAAGAACAGATACCGATGGACTGGCAGAAGACACAGATAGTGCCGATTTATAAAAAGGGCGATAGAACGGATTGCAACAATTACAGAGGAATAACACTGTTAAGCACTGCCATGAAAATATACGAAAAAGTACTGAACAAAAGAATAATCGGAAAAATTGACAGCACACTCGAGGAATCACAAAGTGGTTTCAGAAAAAGGCAGAAGCACCCAGGATCATATATATTTACAATCAAGCAAATAATAGAAAAATATTAGCAACAGGAGACAAAAATGTATATGGCTTACATAGATCTTGAAAAGACATTTGACACGGTACCAAGGCAAAAAATTATGGGAAATATTAGAGAAGAGAGGTATAAGTAACAAAATGATCAGGGTAATTAAGAACATTTACAACAACAATGTGAATTATATCATCAGCCAAACGAGAACATCAAAACCATTTACTACCAGCGAGGGACTAAGACAAGGAGGAGAGGATTAAGTCCAACAATGTTTATAATTTACATGGATGAGATAATTAAAGAATGTAAAGTAAAAGTAAAAAAAAATGCATTTGGATTATAGAAATTTAAGAAGAGTAGACATTTCAGAAGGAGCATTCGCCGATGACGTCGTCATATTGGCCGAAAATGAGAAACAACTACGAAGAAATATAGAAATATGGAATGAAACACTAAAAAAATATGGAATGACAATTAATAAAAATAAAACAAAAGTTATGGTCATGAGGGAAAAGGAAGTAGAAGAAAAGATAAACATAAAAATAGAAGAAGTAAATATAGAACAAGCACGATCATTCCAATACATACTTAGGAGTAGAATTAGAAGACAACGGAAGACAGGAAACAGAAATTAATAATCGAATTCAAAAAACAATGAACCTATACCATGCAATGAGCAATAAATTCATAAATAAAAAAGAAATAACACGAAACACAAAAATGAATGTGTTCAAGTCAATATACAGAGAGAGTCTGTAAAGTGGAATAAATTCAATATCTCAAATACTAATTGTTTTTTTGGAAAATGCTCAGACCCGTCGATTAGTATTTCAAATTGTCCTTTTTGACATTCAATAATAATGTATACAGGGTGTCCCAATTTAGAGATATGACGTCATCGTCGATTTTCTTAAATGGCAACACTGTCATTTTGATAGCTAATTTGATAGGGTTTGTAAAGTTATACATAACTGCAAAATATCAAATTTTTATTCTCTACCATTTACAAGATAATAGAAAATAACAAAGTTATATCTGTAATTTGGAATATATTCAATAATTAAAATACTAACTGTTTTTTTGAAAAATGCTCAGACCCGTCGATTAGTATATCAAATTGTCCTTTTTGACATATAATAATAATGTATACAGGGTGTCCCAATTTAGATATATGACGTCATCGTTGATTTTCTTAAATGGCAACACTGTCATTTTGATAGCTATTTTGATAGGGTGTGTAAAGTTATACACAACTGCAAAATTTCAAATTTGTATTCTCTACCATTTAGATGATAATAAAAAATAACAAAGTTATGAAAAAGAAGTAATCAACTAATAATTGAATTTAATTATTTCAATAAATTAAGCAAAAACTCATAATGTTGCCTTCAATTATTGTCAAATTGTCAATGGGCAACGTTATGAGCATTTGCTTAATTGAAATAAATAAATTCAATTATTATTTGATTACTTCTTGTTCTTCATAACTTTGTTATTTTTTATTATCTTGTAAATGGTAGGGAATAAAATTTTGAAATTTTTCAGATGTGTATAACTTTACACACGCTATCAAAATAGCTATCAAAATGATAGTGTTGCCATTTAAGAAAATCAACGATGACGTCATATCTCTAAATTGGGACACCCTGTATACATTATTATTATATGTCAAAAATGACAATTTGATATACTAATCGACGGGTCTGAGCATTTTTCAAAAAAACAGTTAGTATTTTAATTATTGAATATATTCCAAATTACAGATATAACTTTGTTATTTTCTATTATCTTGTAAATGGTAGAGAATAAAAATTTGATATTTTGCAGTTATGTATAACTTTACAAACCCTATCAAATTAGCTATCAAAATGACAGTGTTGCCATTTAAGAAAATCGACGATGACGTCATATCTCTAAATTGGGACACCCTGTATACATTTTTATTGAATGTCAAAAAGGACAATTTGAAATACTAATCGACGGGTCTGAGCATTTTCCAAAAAAACAATTAGTATTTGAGATATTGAATTTATTCCACTTTACAGACTCTCTCTGTATAGACCTGTATTAACCTTTGGTTGCAAGTCATGGGTACTAACAGAACGACAAAAGAGTAAAATACAGGCATTAGAAATGAAATACTTTAGACGAGTTCGAGGAGTTACCAAAAGAGATAGACTATGGAACACTCAAATAAGAGAAGATTTGGAACTCGAGTCAACGTTAGAATTTATAGAGAGAAGGCAATTCAGTTGGTGGGGTCATCTTCAGAGAATGGATCAGAAAAAACCGGTGAAAGAAATTTGGCAGGCAAAAACGCAAAGAAGAAAGAAGAAAGGTAGACCACGACAAACATGGGATAGAACACTAGGCAAAATAATCGAGAAAAGGGGAACAACGTGGATAGAAGTAAGGACGCTGGCTAGAAATAAGAAAGAATGGGTCAAATTTGTACATAATATAAATGTATAGCAGTTATTAGTTAAATTTAAGATTAAGTTGTTTTTGTATTGTATTATAATGTAACATAATGTATTGTATGTAATGTATTGTCGCCTTACACCACTATGTGGTAAAACGTTTGTTATTTTATATATTTTCTTAATTTCTATGTCTACCTCTTCATTTATTTTATTTTTGCCATTGTCAAATCTACGTTACCTTGATCTAATTCTTCGGCGTATAAATCGGTGTCATTGTACAAATTGTAGATGCATGATACAGAAGTGTTGTGTCGAAGTTTCAGGTTTTATGTTTATTCGAATCTCCTTATTTATTTTCTTCTTTCTTCTTCTTAGCATATTTCATAGCTTCTTTTGACCTCCGTACATGGCATGCTCTCTTTCTGTAGAGAATCTTTCTCAGTATGTTTGCTTTTGACCAAACTATGTTGTGTGATAGCGTTTGCTGACGTTAGCGTTCTTGCATCAAGTATGTGGTTAGGGTGCAGTTTTGTGTTAGTGATTCCAAAGTCGATCAGTGACTTTTAACCTCTACTGTTGTTAAATATATATTTATGTTGTGACATGTTGTCGAAGTATTGTTTCTACGTAATTGATTATGGGCGCACAGTTGTGTCAGTTTTTCTCCGTTTCCATTTGTTTGTTCGTCATTGAATCTCTTCATAATCCCTGGTATGGTGGTATTCCCAATTCTTGCACTGAAGATAAGATATAATATAAGATTAATCCAGTTTGCTGAAACAATTTTAGATTTCCTTTTTGTTAATATTTCTTTACACAATGTTTATTTTTATTTCAGGATACGATAATAGTGAATCGTTTATTATCACACAAGATCCCCTTGAAGGAACGATCAACGATTTTTGGCGAATGGTTTCTGAACAAGGAATTAGCGTTATAGTTATGATTTCAGAGGTTGGTGAAGGGAAATGTCCTAGATACTGGCCGGAAGAAGAAGCCCATTACGACCATATACATGTTAGATATGTTCAAGCAGAAAGTTGTCCATATTATACGAGACGGGAAATGATTATAAAGAGTAGAGATGGGGAGGACCAAAAAGTAACGCATTTACAATATCATGGATGGCCCACTGTAGATGGAGAGGTAAGTTATGATAGTTTTTTTAAACGTTTTTTGTGATTATGAGGCAAAATATTCAAATGAAAATTAATAATACCTACTTAGATTTACAATATTCTTTTCCTGCAAACATTTTGACATTACGAATTGTCTTCAATGTTAGCCTGTAGTTTCTCTGTTATCTGATCCAAAAATAATGAAGATAAATAAGGACTAAGCACCGAAACTTGGTGCAATCTTTTCAAATGAAATTTATCAGTCTCACCCGCACCTGCGTAACACTCTGAGACTCACTCCCTCATACATCTCTCGCAATCTTTAGATATATCGTAACCGGGGACTCCTTTTACCGGGAACTTGTATTAACATATGCCTTCAATGAATACCATATGAGCGTTTCTTTCTTTATTCATGCATTTTTCCATCGACTACCTTATAATGAGAATTGCATCTGTTGTCCCTCTGCCTGGCATAAATCCAAACTGATTATCGGATATTTCGGTTTCTTCACGTATTCATCTATGAATTACTCTCTTCTATATTGTCATGATGTTACTAAGTAGTGTTATGGCCCTGTAGTTTGTGCATTGTTGTATATCTCCAGTGTTTTTCTAAACAGGTACTAATATACTGCTTCTCCATTCATCAGGAATTTGTACCGCCTCCTTAATTCTATTAAATAAACCTTTTAGCCAACTTGTTCCTCTCTCCTAATGCTGTCCACACTTCCCCAGGAATATCATCTGGTCTAAACGCTTTACCTTTCTTTATTTTTTGAAGTACTTGAACCACTTCCTCGTTTTGTCATCTTTTTCGTGAACTAGTATTTTATTATTCATCTTGGAGGTATCTAATTTGAATAATATCTTTTGCTTTGTTTCCTCTGTATTTGGTTATTGTATATATCGTTGTTTCTCCTCTGGTAGCAAGTTGATTGTATAGATTTGTATACGCTTTTGGCGTATTTTTCGATTTCTTTTTTATCGACAATATCATTTTGAAGATCTGTTTCGGACCTATTTTCTGTGCCTGACCTATGCCACTGTTTATATAATGGTCTCTTCTCTTCTATTTTTTTTTCTTGAACTTCGTTTCTCAAACTCCTTTTATTATGTTTTTCATAGTATATCAATAGTAGTGTCTAAAATTAGACTGGCGATCTTCCTCCAAATTATATTAGGAATTCTCTTCATGTTCCAACACGTTTTTGTGGACATTATTCTGAAATATAACCCATGTTTAGATTAGACCCGCGTAAAACCACTCCTTGGGAAACCTAATTTCAAATGTCGTTAACCGCCTAGCAGATGAAACCAATGTTAAATATAGTATGAGTAAGTAATTTTGCAGGTACTGCATATTGAACGCACTTTCATAAACTTGTTTATGTTGCTGTGGTCTAGATTTTGAAGTTATATGTATTATTCAAATTAATAAATTAATTTGGTCATGAAAAAGGTCAATAGGTCAAAGGTCAATCTATATGTTCTTTATTTTGATCTTAGAAAATGGCGACCGGTTTCGGGACTTACATTATCTGTCCCATCTTCAGGCCAGTTAAAGAGGTCTTATTTTGTTTTTTGAATAAATAATTAATAGATATCAGTTCCAAGAGGGTTGTTGCAGCTAACATGCATAAAGTTTTCAGATGTCCTCATCTTCGTAAGGGAAGACCTGCCACTTAGTTTTTTTAGGGTGGATCCTTTCTATATGTGTGTTACGTTAAAGGTTTGTGTCCAGCTAGTTTAAGGCTATTATTATGGTCGATAAGTTTGTTTGTTTTTATATACAGGGTGAGGCAAATAAAGGGCCTATTAGAAATATCTCGAGAACTAAAGTCAACAGAATCATGAAAATTGGAATAAAGGGGTTTTGAAGGATGATCTATTAAATGAAAATATTTTCATCTTCGTTTTTTTAAATGGGACACCCTGTATATTTTTACATTTTTGGATTCTCTTCGATGTCTTCTTTCTTAAAATGACAGGTTTTGTAATATTATACAGGGTATTTTAAAAGATACTTACGTTTTTTTATTAATTTCGTAGCACAATTAACACCCTGTAGAATTGTAGTAGTTTGACATCTAAAACTCTACTTATGTTCAAATGATTTTTAATATACTCTACTATTGTTAAGAATCATTAGTATAGCTAAATTTTTAATTTTAGTATACAGGGTTGGTCGAAACTCGGAATGAGTATTTTCTGAGTTTTCTTAAATGGAACACCCTGTATTTTAGTATTGTAGTGAAATGATATTTTATAGTACTTTTTTATTTCTTAAGCATTCCCTATACCTAACTGCTTTAATTTGTGCTTAATTGTTAATCACACCAACAATCTTAACTACGTAGGTATTTTGATAGCTAAACCATTATTGGTAATTTTAAGGACCAGTCTGGATTAATATGTTATTTATTTCTGAAAAATTATTTGGGATTGAGTATTTTCACGGCCAACCTAATAAAATTTTACGTATTTTTTGTTGCAATTAATGTTTAGCTTGAATCACCAATAACTCACAAATTAAAGCAGGATAGGGGATCGTATAGGGAATGCTTAAGAAATAAAAAAGTATTATAAAATATCATTTCACCACAATACAAAAATATAGGGTGTTCTATTTAAGAAAACTCAGAAAATACTCATTCCGAGTTTCGACCAACCCTGTATACTAAAATTAAAAATTTAGCTATACTAATGATTCTTAACAATAGTAGAGTATATTAAAAATCATTTGAACGTAAGTAGAGTTTTAGATGTCAAACTACTACAATTCTACAGGGTGTGAATATTGCTACGAAATTAATAAAAAAACGTAATTATCTTTTAAAATACCCTGTATAATATTACAAAACCTCATATTTTAAGAAAGAAGACATCGAAGAGAATCCAAAAATGTAAAAATATACAGGGTGTCCCATTTAAAAAAACGAAGTTATAATTCCGGTATAACCGGAAGTTGCAAAGAGATAAAAATATTTTCATTTAATAGATCATCCTTCAAAACCCCTTTATTCCAATTTTCATGATTCTGTTGCCTTTAGTTCTCGAGATATTTCTAATAGGCCAGTTATCTGCCTCATTCTATACATGTTACTTTTATGTGTTGTAGTTGTTGTTGTCACTTACAAGTTGGTTCCAATTTTTGGAAATCGTTTGTCAGTTTTCAAAATAGTTGTCATGTTTAAAAACACAGAAAATGGACCTTGAACTACACAAAGAACGAACACACTTTTTTAAAGAATTTAAGTTTTCAATCAGAGGCCATGTGTATTAGGTGGTTTTTGCTGCTGTCCTGCCTTGGATGTCATATATTAAGGTTAAATGACAAATAGGTTATTTAAGCTTAATATATTATGACAGCCTTTCCAATGTCTGCGCAGATATTGGAAAGGCTTGCGTAAAAATGAATATTGGATGGAGAGAAGCAGAAAGACTAGCTACTGACCGAAAGGCATGGAGACGTCTGATTTCTCCACTTACCTCGACACCGTAAGGTACAAGAGGACGGCTTAAGTAAGTAAGTATATTATGACAGCCAAGGCAGAACAGATGGAAAACCATACACATGGCCTCTGATTGAAACTTAAATTCTCTAAAAAGTGTGTTCTTCCTTTGTGTAGTTCAAGGTCCATTTTCTGTGTTTTTAAACATTACAACTATTTTGAAAACTGACAACGAATTTCCAAAAATTGGAACCAACTTGTAAGTGACAACAACAACTACAACACATAAGAGTAGTATGTATATAAAAAACAAACAAACTTATCGACTATAATAATAGCCATACACTAGCTGGACACAATCCTTTAACGTAACACACACATATAGAAAGGATCCACCCTAAAAAACTAAGTGGCAGGTCTTCCCTTAAGAAGATGATGGCATCTGAAAACTTTATGCATGTTGCAACAACCCTCTTGGAACTGATATCTATTAATTATTTGTTCAAAAAACAAAATAAGACCTCTTTAACTGGCCTGAACATGGGACAGATAATGTAAGTCCCGAAACCGGTCGCCATTTTCTAAGATCAAAATAAAGAACATACAGTAGAACCCCGATTATCCGTGCTCATCGGGACCAGAGGTGGCACGGATAATTAAAAAGCACGGATATTCCGAACATTTATTTCTTATGTATAATGCATAGACGTATACACCTACATAATATGTACCTACGATAAAAAGATAACAAAAAAAATAAATCTTTCATTATGAGTCTCTCTTTCGGAATATAGAGTTTCCGTTGAGTGATTTACGATGACGCTATCTTGATAAAATACCAAAAATGCAATTTGAGCAATAGAAAATCATAGCACGGATAATCCGCAGCACGGATAATCGGGGTTCTACTGTATATAGATTGTGAGTATGTATTGACCTTTTTCATTACCAAATTGTATAATGAACTCACATTTCCAACAGTTTCATCACTTAATAAATTAATATCGGCACTGAAACTTATTTTGTGCTTATAATATATTTTGCCTACTAATTACAGAATTGTTTTCCCTGGAGACTGCTTATAACTAAAGCATGTTAGAACTGAAAATATCGAATATTTGGCAAAAGTATGTCGAGTTTATCTAGAAGTGTATGTATATTTCTAGGTAAAAAATTATCATAGTCAGCTTTAAATTCTTTGATGTTATGATGATGTGTGAAAGAAGCTAATCTAATTTCTTCTCCACTTATGTAAAGTGACTCAATTGTTGCAAAACTTCGACATGATGTTTTTGCCAAATATTCGTTTCTCATAGCCATAGGACGTCGGTGCAAATGGCTGTAAGAGGTAAATTTTTTCAGAATCTATCTCGTCTCCTCTTGCCGCCCATTTTCACAATTAATTTCACATTCCTGCAACAAGGTGCTTCCATTGAGACTTCTTTCCAGGTACCTGAAGTGACAAGGGGACTTATTGAACTTGTGGACTTTTCCCAGGCAGTTTTAGTGAAAAATGGCTGTTCTCCTTCTATGGTTGTTCATTGTAATTTAGGATCTGACAGGAGTTCAATGTTTGTTGGGCTCAGTATACTTGTACAGCAACTAAGGACTGAAAGACGAGTCGATGTATTTACCATTACTAGAAAATTAAGGTCACAACGACAGGCTATGATCAACTCATATGTAAGTATCTAATTGAAGTTATTTTAAGTTATATGAAGATGTTTAGTATAGTAGACACCAAATTATTTTAAACATCTAAAAGGGTACTAATAAAGGTATTTCTATTTAACTGGGATTATTACTGACAATAGATATGCCTTTATTAACCTTCTTATATAAATTGTCTAAAATAATTTTGTATCTACTATACGTATTGTAAGAGTTATATATATATATATATATATATATATATATATATATATATATATATATATATATATATATATATATATATATATATATATATATATAATATATATATATATAATATATCGGTTTTATAGCGTTCTAAGAATACATTCAGACACTGTTTGACGATGATAGATGAAAAAAGTCCAAAAATAATAAAAGAAGAAGTTATGCATGCAGTAAAAGCTCAGAAAGGCGGAAAAGCCACCGGTCCACACAATATCAATGTCAAAAGACTTGAAATTAATTGCAGACAATGGAAGTAAAAGCGTTGACTTGATAACGGCACTATTCAATAAGATATTATGAGACAGGTAAAATACCATCAGGCTGGCTAGAATCAGCATTCGTGACATTACCGAAAAAATCCAATTCTTCACAGTGCGATGATTATCGAATATTAAGCTTGATGTCTCGTGTCCTGAAAACTTTTCTCAGAATCATCCATTCACGAATTTACAAGAAGTGTGAGTTCCAGATGACCGTTACTCAGTTCGGATTTCGAAACGGATTGGGAACACAAGAAGCTCTTTTTGCTTTAAATGTGTTAACACAACGATGCAGAGACATAAATGTAGATGTGTGCATATTTTATTAATTATCGAAAAGCATTTGACTGCATTAACCATCAAAAGATGATCGGGAATTCTAAGAACAACTGGAATTGACGAGCAAAACCTGCGAATTATCTCAGAACTGTATTGGCACCAAACAGCAACAATTGAAATAGAGCACACAACATCCGAAGATATACAAATCCGACAAGGAGTACGACAGGGTTGCGTCCTATCAGTATCACTGCTATTATTTAATCTCTATTCGAAGTCTATATTTAGAGAAGTATTAGACGAAGTCCAAGGTGGAATCAAGCTTAACGGAACCAGCATAGACAACATCAGGACGCCGATGACACCGTCCTAATAGCAATCAATGCACAAGAACTACTAGACAAGGCGAAAACGGCGGGTTCGTTGGGAAAAATATTCCCATGAGATTTTTTTGCATAATCACATTCGTGAGACATCCCAGAATAATGTTCAAGAAGTCGCCTACGTGAAAGGTGGTCCAAATTATAAAAAAGAAAATTTTAATCAAATTGCAAAAATCAATATTTTGGCCCGAACAATTTTTTTTTCAGATTTTTTGGACCATTCTGGACAAAAAAGGTCTCTCATAATTTTTCTCTAAAGTTGATCGTTTTCGAGTTATAAGCAATTTAAAATTAGAAAAACGCGAAAATGGCTATTTTTAAACTTAAAACTCAGTTAAAAGCTCGTACATGATCCTGAAGAAATTTGTGTCATTAATTTATTACTAAGCTGTTATTTTAAATTAATAACAAATGAGCGGTTAGATCGTATTGACGCGGCTGTAAATGTGAGTGCGAGTAAGATGCACAATTGGACTGCCGGAATGGCATCTCTCTCGCACACAGCATTTACGGCCGCCTAACACTTGCATGGCGCTCATTATTATTACTTAAAAATAACAGCTCAGTAATAAAATATTGACAAAAATGTTTTCAGGATCTTGTAGGGGAGACATTAAACTTTGATCTTGTCACTTTCTGACTTTCATAATATTTAATACGTTCAATTTTTTTATCCCCCATTCTACATAATTTTAAAATCAAAACTTTTATTCTAATATTATTTTTACTTAAAAGAAGTATACTGCATTCATCTCGCTAAACTTAACCGTTTTTGAAATAAATGCATTTTAAATCTACGATGCAAAATAAATTTTTTGCATTTCATTGTAGTTACTAAAAACCATTTGACATATCCTTGTCATACTTGGCAGCAAGTGTAGGTACTGTACATCCTACTAAATTATGTTAAACAAACGTTTCTTGCTACTACCAGTGGCATACGAAGAGGGAACGTGAATGGCTGGCCCTTCCCGAATTCTACGCAACTGGCGGAATTGCTATTTTAGTACAATTTTTAGATTCTCTCCAATACTTTCTATGTAAATAATATACTCTTCATTTGTAACGATAAAGTCATTAGTTTTCGAGATATTTGAAATTAAAAGCGAAGTGGAATAAAATACATTAATCAAAATAAGTGTGCCGTTTCATTTTTAACTTCCAATTTCTCGAAAACTAATGACTTTATCGTTATGAATGAAGAGTCTACTATTTACATACAAAGTATTGGCGAATCTAAAAATTATGCTAAAATAGCAGTTCCGTCAGTAGTGTAGAATTTAGGAAAAGTCAATCATTCACTTTCACATGTCGTACGCCTTTGGTAGTAGCCAGAAACGATTATTTAACATAATTTAGTAGGGTATACCGTACCTACACTTTCTGCCAAGTGTGATACCGATAATATGTCAAATAATTTTAAAGTACCGGCTACAAATAAATAGTTCTTAAAGTTCTAAATAAATAATAAATTGTTTAAAAAAAATAATACTTTAAAACTATTTGACATATCCGTGTCATACTTGGCAGAAAGTGTAGGTGCTGTAGACGTAGACACTACTAAATTATGTTAAATAATCTTTTGGGGCTACTACCAGAGGCGTACGACAGATTGATCCTTCCCAAATTCTACACCACTGACGGAACTGCTATTTTAGCATAATATTTAGATTCTTCAATACTGTGTATGTAAATAATGTACGCTTTATTTGTAACGGTAAAGTCATTACGCCGCGGCCTACGAAAAGTATAACTCCGAAAAATGTCGTTACGAGTAGAACTTTCAATGAACGCCGCGAAAAATATTATTTTCGATTATATGATTGTGTAAATTATAATCCCTAATAAAGTGTTAGCGAAAAAATTTATTTTTTGAGGAGAATTACCAAAAAACATCATTTCGGTTTGTGGGTCCACGAAAATTATAATTAGTAAAAAGTTCTCAGAAATAATTGTTTTCGTCGGCAGAACCAGAAACAGAAAGGGAAATAATTGTTTTCGTCGGCATCTATTATGAACTAAATCTTTTTGTTATAAATATTTTGTGAGTTATAGTCTTCGCTGACAAGCATATAAACAACAATTGTATCGCCAACACTTATCAAACAGTTATTTTTTTCACTGGAAATGTATTAGGAATCACATTAATCATAGGTACCAGCGATTAGTTTTCGAGATATCTGAAGTTAAAAATGAAACGGCACAGTTATTTTGTTATACCCCTTCGTTTTTAACTTCAAATGTCTCGAAAACTAATTATTTTATCGGTACGAATAAAGAGTATATTATTTACATAGAACGTATTGGATATACTAGAAATTGTACTAAAATAGCAATTCCGGCAGTGGCGTAGAATTTGGGAATGATCAACCATTCACTTTTCCCCGTGGTACGCCACTGGTAGTAGCCAGAAACGTTTGTTTAACATAATTTAGTAGGGTCTACAGTACTTACACTTGCTGCCAAGTAGAACAAGGATATGTCAAATGGTTTGTAGTAGCTACAATGAAATGCAAAAAACTTAATTTTGCATCGTAGATATAAAATGCGTTTATCTAGAAAAAGGTTGAGTTTAGTGAGATGAATGTAGTATACCTTTTTTAAGTAAAAATAATAGGGGAATAAAAGTTGTGATTTCAAAATTATATAGAATGGGGGATGGGGATAGAACAAATTGAACGTATTAAATGAGCGCTGAAAGACGTATGTGGCGCCCTCTGGGCAATATATAATTTTTGGTGAGGAATTTAGGTTTCTCGTCCCAAAACACAAAATTTTAACTTTTACGCCCTCTATTTCGGTTCTTATAAACTTTCGTACAAAGGTAAATTAGCTTAAGTCGACCTATTTTAACCTCAGAAATCTAAGGTTAAGCTATGGCCCATTCGTTACCAAACACCCTGTACTGTATACATGATTTATTAATTTTTAAATTTTGTTTTCAGGCACAGTACGAATTTCTTCATCGAGCAATTGTAAATTACGCAGAACTCCACGGACTTTGTGAAATATAAATACTGAAGATTTGTGCCATATAACTTCTATATTTCATTCCAAATACCATTATTGGTCTCACTGATATTAAGTATTTTTATATAAGTAATTTATATAATCTAGGAACATTGTAAATTAGCTGAAAAACGTTTTATTCCTAGTTGAAAGCCAAAATATTTTGTTTAAAACCAAAGGCAATTGACTGTAAGGTTTGTTTTGAGCAATAACCGTTTTCGAGTAGATCTTTAAAATTCTTAGCTTGTGCTCAAATTTCGTACTGCCATACACATATAAATATCTCTCTGAAATGAATGTTAAACTATCTATAACTCACTTACTCATTTTATGATGCCTTATTTATTTATACAATTGAATTTTCAACTTGAAAATTGTCGTAAAATAGTCATAGCTACATAATATAGAGGGTGTTTCATTAAGAATGTCCAATCTGTGAGTTGTACATTCTAGATCTCAAAATATTAAGATTTAACCCAAATCATTTAAATAAAATGTGGCTCCTTACTGAGTTACAGGGTGTTTTATTAAAAAATTTAATAACTATTTTTTCTCAGTATTTTAAAACTATTTGACGTATCCTTTTCATACTTGGCACAAAGTATAGGTACTTACACCCTATGAAATTATGTTAAATAAACGTTTCTGGCTATTACCAGAGGCGTACGACAGGGGACTGAATGGTTCATCCTTCCCAAATTCTACGCCACTTGCAGAATTGTCATTTTAGCGCAATTTTTCGATTCTCCAATATATTTATGTAAATAACATACTCTTCACTCGTAACGATAACGTAATTAGTTTTCGAGTTATTTGAAGTTAAACATATAACGGCACGGGTATTTTGATTAATGTATTGTGTCGCTTAATTTTAAACTTCAAATATCTCGAAAACTAATGACTTTATCGTTACGAGTGAAGAGTATGTTATTTACATAGAGAGTATTGGAGAATCGAAAAATTGCGCTAAAATGGCAATTTCATCAGTGGCGTAGAATTTGGGAAGGGTCAACCATTCCCTGTCCCCTGTCGTACGCCTCTGGTAATAGCCAGAAACGTTTATTTAACATAATTTCGTAGGATGTATATTACCCACACTTTATGCCAATTATGAAATGGATACGTCGAATAGTGCTAAAATACTGAGCAAAATTAGTTTTTAAATTTTTAAATAAAATTCCCGGTAACTTCGTAAGGAGCCATATTTTATTTAAGTGATTTGGGTTAAATCTTAATATTTTAAGGTCTAGAATCTACAACTCAGAGATTGGACGTTCTTAATGAAACACCCTGTATATATTAAGGATAAATTTGAAAGAAAAATTAGATTCTTCCTAGTTCCCAGTTGGACCAAACGTTACATAATATAATAAATAACAGTAGATAAAACCATGTATCTAACTAACTCTGCAAGAAGAACAGTGTTAAAAATTAGAACCGGCTCTTAAATGTTTGGATATAATATGTATAAGGAATATTGATTAAAAGTTTCTTTTAATTTGAAGATTGAATAGATGACAAAATATTCCTCAATGAATTTTAAGCAATTGATGAGCACTAACGAATTGTAATTTATCGAATACTTTAGTCGAATATTTGGTCTAAACTTACTTTTTTAAACTAAAGATTGTGATATGTGTATACAATTTTTTTGTTAAATAGGCAAACATTCGATAAAGTTTCTTTGTATTATTCTTTATTATCGCTAATTAATTAATATTGACTGTGAATTCAGTGAATAATATAATTATTTCTGTATTTTCAATGTATCCACTGACAGGAAAATATGCATTTTGTCTAAATATTTTGATGTTCTAAAGGTGCCTGCCTCTCTTCTTATGATGTTAAGGACCACATTGACCCATCTTATTATATTCACTGCAGCTCGAAATAGATCAGTTGACATTAGTTCATTCCATTTTCTAGTTCAAGTAACAGCAAAATGAATAAGAGCAGTTGGGAAAAAAGAAAAATTTGCAAATCGGTCGGGTATTTCTATCATTGTTGCGTTATTTTTGTTTAAATAACGTTTACTATCGTTAAAATTTCTCCCACTTCAACCAGTGAACCCGAATCTTACACTACTAAGTATGTATTACATAAACTAATAATTTCATATAGATTAGTCTTGTATATCTGAACACAAAGAAGTGCTTTCTGTTCGGAGATTACACGCTGTAACTGCTTCAGAAATTATCAAAGATCATGCACAAGTAACCATAGAAGTTCTACAATCTAACATCACAAAATACCTGCTGCTTGAAATGTTTTGTCTTTGACATCCTTCAACGTATCCACATCACATATTAAACTCTTGATCTCATTATAAACATGAAACAATAACCCGCGTGCTTGACTTTTATTAATTGATATGAGTTTTGTTACTTCACTGAAGGGAAGGTATTTCTAGAACTATTATTTGATAAGTATTATTTTAATATTAACCCTTTCTATGTATGACACGGGATGAATCGCCAGTGGAAGGAATGTGATAACTATTCGAAGCTAACAAAAATATTTAAATACAGCACTGAATTTAAAGCATTTTCTAAGGACATTCATTTCAGAGATATCAAGTTTTAACACTAAATGCTCTCTAATTGTATCTTACTCTATGGTTTTTATAACTTTTGACACTTTAAAACACTAATACAGTGATGATTAGAATCTCTTATACGTCACAATTATACTAAATCAAGTTACAGTAGAACCTCTAAAGTCGAGCATCGCGGATTTTCAACTTAGGCAGATGTTGATTCTACATACAGAGGTTGAGATTCATTCGTACTAGGTCCACGTCATCTGCATATGCCAAAATTTGGGATCAGTTATTAAAAATATTTCCTCTGTTGTCTATTCGGGTATCTCTGACCGCCTTTTCCAGAGCTATGTTGAAGAAGAGACTCGCCAGCGGATCTCCCTGTCGCAGCCCAACATGCGTTTCAAACGCCTGTGATTGTTCGCCCTGTATTTCGACTTTGCAAACAACTTTACGCATTGTAGCCTTAACCAATCTTATCAGTGTATCAGGGATGTGGAATTTATCCATGGCTTCATACAATTTATTTCTTAAAACACTATCATAGGCCGATTTAAAATTTACGAAAATATGGTATGAGTCGATATTGAATTCATTGGTTTTTTCCAGTATTTGCCTTAGCACAAAGATCTGGTCTGTTGTTGATTGACCACGCCTAAAACCACTTTGATATTCTCCAAGAAGTTCCTCTGAATGTGCACTTAGGCGACTATATAAGATACTCGAAAATATTTTGTAGGCTCTATTAAGGAGGGTTATTCCCCTATATTTTCTACATTCCAAAAACAACATATTAGAAATAACAAAACAAATTGTAGATATAAAATTGAGTCCTAAATATAAAATTAATTCAGTTGGATCAGCTATTAATTTATATGGGTTTAAAGATTGTCACAAAATATTTGTCATGTCCGTGGACCTACATTATGTTACAACAAATTACCACAAATTTTTACCAGATGGCGAGGCAAGCATAAAACCAAACAAATTGTTGAACGCATCAGTGAAGTTATTTCAATAGGCATTTTGCGTATAGAGTGATTTGTTTGGTCAAATCTGTTTCGTCAAGACCTTTTGTCACATCTGTGGATCCTTAGAAAAGTAGGTGTAATTTTAGATTTAGATTTGAGGACCACACTGTAACTAAAATATACAAAACTTATTATATACATACCACAGTACAAATATTTTCTAATCTCAAAAATGTGATGTGCAGATTGTTAGTAAAGTGTTTTTCGTCACGTCCGTGGATTCTTGTTTTCCAATAGCGTGGCAGAATATCCACGGGCGTAATTTATTTTACAAGTAACATATTTTATTTTAAAACAGACAAAGCTGATTATATTCCACAGCCAAAACATTTCCTAACCTCAAAATAGTGATGTGTAGATTGTTAGTAACGTGTTTTTCGTCACGTCCGTGGATTCTTGTTTTCCACGGACGTAGCAGGATATCCACGGACATGATTTATTTTGCAAGTAACATATTTTATTAAAACACAATAAAAAAGGAAAGGTTAACTTAGTTTATTGCTGACTTAATATAAAATTAAATAATGCACATTATATTTTATGTATCCTACGTGCATAGACATCAGAAATAAAAATACTTTGTCAAGTCGGTCACATCATGTCCGTGGACTATACAATTTTTTTTTTGAATTTTCGGAAAAAATACTTTATATTTAGCTTGACCTTATATTATTAACGACCTCACAGAGGGTTGAGATTTCGAGTAATGGATGTTTTGAGGCTTTAAGGAAAGGAAACAAAACATTTTTTCGAGTCTTGGAGGGTTTCGACTTATTACGGTTTGACTCAAAGAGGTTCTACTGTATATACAGTGCTTCATTCAGGTAGCAAATAAAACTGTAATTTTTTATTTTTCCAACTCACATGCACAAATTAGCAACTGGTGTCCTTATATAATTATATCATTGTTTCGTGTAAATGTAAAATTTATTTTTAATATCTGAAATATCTGGATTTATTCTTATCCGAAGCATCACACCTTTGAATAGGTATCCATTCGTATCCATATTCGAATATTTAGCAAGAGTTTAATTTTAAAATGTATCGATTTAATGAAACAGCAGTAATATAGATTGTTGGTACTAGAGAACAAGATATTCTGTATGAATTATTATATATTTTTAACAGCTATCAGGGCGTAAAGTACTTTAAACGAATTCACAGTGTTAGTGTTGTTTTTGCAATTTTAAGCAATCTCATATTACTATCTGCACAATATTCAAATATGTTAACCAGTTTATATAAAGTAAAGATAAAACCTGTTTTTAAACATAAGGACCAGTAAATAGAATTCGTGTTTGAAACAGTAAATTTTAGCTGAGCTAAAGCTGATCTAAATTTCCTTAACAGGTTCTTCAGAGGTTTCAATCCTTATAATTCCTCAGTTACTAGTCATCATTAAAAGGCTGTTTATAGCAATCGCCAAAACTGGTGAATTCTTGACGAAAATGACGTTTTATTGTCAGATATGTTCATAGTATATCCATTAGAGAACAACTTTATGAAGGTAGAAGTCTTTTTCTCTTCTTATATGTGATAGATTGTATATTTCAACAATTAGTTTATTCGTTATATATGTCGTTGCTTGATTAATTACAAACAGATAAGAGTTTGTACTCGAAAAATGTTTTTTTATTTTCATATTTTTTATTTACTAGTTTTTACGTCTTTTTATTTGTTTCTTTAGAGATATGTTCATGCTCTTGTTGTAATTTTTTGAACTAAACTAAGGAGATTGTGGAGGTTTTACTACGCATAAACCTCACCGACACAAACAAGTCACACAGGCAAGTTTGTTTATAATGATCGCCAAACCGGGTGAATTAATTATTGACGAGAATCTAACCAAGTTCAATATTGGCTTATTATAATTATTAATTTATTCTTCTATTTTCTCATTCTCATACCAGTTTTGGTTATTCAATATTCTCTTTTATAATGTTCCTTTTATGAGTGTTCTAACTTTTTTTGTTGCTATACTACTCCTTTTCTGATTTTTCTAGCTTTTTTGTTCCCAACGACCAAATAAATGTCATGTTGAATATCATTATAAATAAACGTTTGAAAAATATGTAAAAATATTAATCAAGTATTAATGAACTTAATTAATTCCATAGTTATTACTAGGTACTTGTTTATTACGTATTGTGCAGATAATATATTTTAATGTATTAGTTTTTGTGGTTGTAATGTTATTCGGTTTACGTAATATTTATTGGCAGTTTATTGCAACTATTTTTATAGAACTGAAAAGAATTTTCCAGGATACTTTGTTTTATAAATTTTGTTAAGGTTCAACGAGCAGACTATTTGTGAATTCAGACATATTATCCGAAAAGGGTTGTGACATTTTTAATTGATATTTTGAATAGTGGTAGGAATTATTTGATAATCATAGATCTTTTATGCGAAGGTCAAAGGATCTAATATTAAAATTGGGTATGCTTTTAATGATTTTGGCAAATATAATTGCTGTTGAAGTTGTTATAAAATTTCTTTATATACAGGGTGTAACAAAAAGGTAGGTCATAAATTAAATCGCATATTCTGGAACCAAAAATAGTTCGAAAAACTTAAACTTACTTTAGTAGAAATCTGCACATATAAAAGTTACAGCCCTGTGAAGTTACAAAATGAAAATTAATTTTTTCCGATATACCGAAAACTGTTAAAAATTTTATATCGAAAATGGACATGTAGCATTCTTATGGCAAGAACATATTTTAAAAAAAAATAACAGTGAAGTTTGTGCATCCCCTAAACATTTTATGGGGGTTTTGTTCCCTTAAAGTCCTCATATGTTTGTGTACGTTCCAATTAAACTATTATTCTGGTCCTATTAGTTTAACACAATGTTTTTAAAACTTTTTTGCATCTTAGTACTTTTTCGATAAGCCAGTTTTTATCGAGATATGTTGAACATTTGTAAAATCCACCACATATTTGTGAATGGTTAAGTAAGATTGTAGAGACCTGGTAATAATATGAAAAATATTTCATTTTGTTAGGTACTCGGAAATTTTGAAACATATTAAAAAAGAAGCTGTATCTCGTTAAAAACTGACATCGAAAAAGTACTAAGAGACAAAAAAGTTTTTAAAACAAGTACTTTTTCGTTAAGCCAGTTTTTTATCGACATATTTTAAACATTAGTAACATCCAAAACATATTTTTAAATGGTTAAATAATATTATAGAGACCTGGTATAGTATTTTTACTACAAAAGCGATATTACGTAGGTCAAAATTTTTGACGTAAGAGAACTGTCAAAACATTAGAATGTGACTTTTCATTATTGCCATGTTTATTATAAACATGGCAATAATGAAAAATCACATTTTAATGTTTTGACAGTTCTCTTACGTCAAAAATTTTGACCTACGTAATATCGCTTTTGTAGTAAAAATACTATAATAATGTTATGAAAATAATATTATATAATCTTACTTAACCATTTAAAAATATGTGTTGGATTTTACAAATATTCAAAATATGTCGATAAAAACTGGCTTACCGAAAAAGTACTAAAAGGCAAAAAAGTTTTAAAAACATTGTGTTTAACTATTGGTACCACAATAATAATATAATTGGAACGTACACAAATATTTGAGGGGTACACCAAACCCCCATAAAATTTTTAGGGGTGTACAAATTTCACTGTAATTTTTTTTTAAGATGTTCCTGTCATTAGAATGCCACATGTCCATTTCCAATAAAAAATCTTTAATAATTTTCGATATATTGTAAAAAATCGATTTTCATTTTGTAACTCAAAGGGATATATTTTTTTTTATGTGAACATTTGTAGTTAGGTTCAGTCAAACTATTTTTGGTCCCAGAATATTTATTTTATGACCTGCCTTTTTGTTGCAACCTGTATAATTATCAAAAGTGTTAGACAAATATTACAATATACAATAAAAACTATAAAACAAAAACTCACCTCCAAACAACTAGAGTACAGGCATGCAAGGTAACTTCCAAGTTATTAAATAGTTGTAGTATTGTAGTAAAGGTTAGTAAAGATAGGCAGCATAGTCCCTGTACTGCGACATATATTTTGTTTTCTATAGTCTATGTTGAATAAAAGCCATGAAATTTCGATACCTTTACAAAGCTTAGTATATCCGAAGTACTGCGACACCTCATATCAGTACCGATTAATACCTCTTTTTAATGAATAGGAAAATTCACAGCGGTGAATCCGGAGCAGTGCGGAAAAGCTGCACAGATGTTGTGTTGAACTACGTTCTGAGGTTCTTTAACCAGGATGTTCTTCCTCCTGGACCTCGCTTTCCAAATAGTTTTCCTTGCAGTGGCTTGTAAGAGGGACTGGATTCATTTCGCATTGTGTCCAAAATATTACAACTTTCGAGATTTGATGGTGGTCAGTACCTCTCGGTTCTTCTTCGTTCTTCTGAGAATTCAACATCATAAAAAAGGACAGAGAAGACGTAGCATCGCAGCATTCTCAGTTTTATGCCTAGAGAGAGGTTGTGGCTCTTCAAGAAGTCCCCCATCCGGTTGAAGGTGGATCTAGCTTTGCCAATTCGCGCTCTTACCTCTTGGTTCTTGGTCCATTCTTCATTTATTATAGTGCCGGTGTAGTTGTAATGTGTCACTCTTCACAGGGGTTTGGTTGATGTAAAGTTGGATTTCTGTTATCTTTTCCTTGCTAATAATCATAAGTTTTGTCTTCTTTACGTTTATATTGAGTGGATATAATTGAATGTAATGCGTGATTTTGTTCATAAGGACTTGTAGGTCTTCTAGGTTATCCGCAAATACTGTTGTGTCATCTGCATACTTGATGTTATTTAGCCGACACCCGTTTAGTAGAATACCTTTTTTAATTTAGTGCAAAGCTGCGATAAATATTCTTTCAGAGTAGAGATTGAACATAAGAGGAGAAAATATATAGTCTTGCCTCTGAGGTTTGCAGTTTGATTCCAATAAAGGTTTCTAATTATTTTCAGATCCTGGTTGTTAATTCCTGCTTCTTTTAGTATTTGCATCATCTTAGCTTACTGTACTCGATCAAACGCTTACTCGTAATCAACCAGACATGCGTAAACGTTTCTGCATATCGGGAATAAGACTGAATTGAAAACAAAGCCCCTCTCGTACCAACAGCATTTATGAATCCGAGCTGGTTGGGAGAAATTTGACTTTCACATATCGTGCTTCTTCGCGTTGGTTGGTGTTTTTACTTTGGGCTACTCTTTTTATATCTTTGCCTTGGTTGTTGTTTTTACTTTGGACTGCCTCTATTTGATTCCTTCGCCTTGATTGGTATTTTTACTTTGTGACTGTCTCTATTTGATTTCTTCGCCTTGGTCAGCCGAGCAGATGCCGAATGATTGGGAAAAAGCAACAATAATACCGATTTTAAAGGATGGCGATGAGGCAAAGTGTAAAAACTTTCGGGGGACATCTCTGCTAGATGTGATATATAAAATAATAGCAACAATCATTAAAATCAGGCTGGAGGTAGTAGTTGAACCACAGATAGGGGAATATCAAGCAGGGTTTAGGAAAGGCAGATGAACAACCGATCAGATATTCATAATGAAAGAGGTACTGACCAGTTGCTATAACAAAATCCCGGCAATAGTATGTTTCATATATTTTAAAAAGGCGTACGACTCTGTCAAGAGACAAAAAATTGCGGAAGTTAGGGAAGAATTTGAAATACCTGCGAAGCTAAAATACCCACGAAGGTGTTAATAACAAAATTTAAACTTCTTTTTGAAGGTTGCATAATAAAGTAGCTCTTTTAATATTAACTTATCGATGGCTTAACTTGCAAATCGGCTAACTCCATTTTACCGGTAAGTAGTTTTAATGAAATAATATAACTTTTTGTGAGAAATATCCTAGTTATAACATAATATGTTGAGGATGGAGTTGTCCATTTTTAACGTAACTATTTACTATGTGAATTGAGGAGTTACCCAATATACCAATTCTGTGATTTTAAGAAGTTTTTTTGTGTTCCTGTAAAACGGAGTTAAAAAAGTGTTTTAAAAAACGGAGTTAGCCGCTGTGCAAGTTAAGCCATCGTTATGTAAGTTTTCTAGCTGTATAATACTATTCGAGCCTTTAAAAAATCACTGCAATCACAAATGTTGGTATTAAACTCCAAATTGTTGTCAATATAATAATCTAGTTTCCCATTATTCGACATTTTGTTTATCAATCTTATAAACAATTTAAAAATTAACAAAAACGTTTTCGTCTCGTCGCAGTGAAATATTTGGGATATAAACACAATTTGAATCCAGAAAAAAGTTTATTTCTATAAAGCCAAAAGGGAACTGTTTGTTTCACCTGTTGATATACGATAGTATAGAATGTATTATACCAGGTAATATACATGGGTGCCGTAAACACAGGATTCATCTTCATACCTGACCATAGCCACCTTTACTTTACAAGCCATGAAGTTGAAATTTGGCAACATCTATTGGTAGACCGATTAATTCTGACAGTTCTCATTTGTTTTTAAATAATTTTCACTGTATTTACAGAGAAACTGAAATATTTTACAATATTTCGTGCTCCAAGTGCCTATATTGCGTGCATATAGAAATCCGTCCACTTAAAAATTTTGTCATTTTTAATGTCTTATATTTCCTAAACCTGTTGGCAGATTTAAGTGATTTTTTAAATATGTTATAGCCCAATTCTTTTACAATACCGCTGTAATAATATTGTTGCTAACCAGTTAAATTTTTATGGTGTACCGGGCATTTATAAAATACTGAAATTAAAACCCAACTATAGACTCCGGTTTTCTTAACATTCTGTTTTTTGATCAATTCGCTTATGTTTAACAACTAGATTTGTTCTTTATCAATTCATGGTGTTTCTAAATAAGTGCGACAAACTTTAAGTGGAAAGGAACAAAATGCAAAATTTTGACGCCTGTATTTTAAATGTAATCATTTTTTTCAAATCCTGAGAAAACTAATAAGTATTTTTGAAAAATTTAAACGCAGAATGAAAAATTACTTTATTACCGAGGGCCGAAAGTCACTTAGAATGAATAAAAAGTTTTTTAATGACATAATTGAAACTAAAAATCACACTAAATTTTCTTAGTTTTTCACCCCTGTAACTTATTAAAATAAACATAGAAGTTTTCAGGGACTTTCGGCCCTCGGTCCTAACGTAATCTTTCATTCTGCGTTTAAATTTTTGAAAAATACTTATTAGTTTTCTTAGGATTCGAAAAAAAATGAATCCCGTTTATATTCTTGTTATTGGTTTTTTTTTTTTTTGTATAATAAACGTTACTTACAAGGAATTACTTTTAATATTATTTTGTACAAACTTCTAATTAATAATATTTTCGTGTTCGACTCAAAAAATACTATAAATTTTACCAGAATTTCTACTTTAAAATCGTAGTTTCGAAAGCGGTAGTCCGAAAGTCAGATTAGCGACGTCATCAATTGCGACGTTGCCTTTTTCTCTTCATGGCTTGTAAAGTAAAGGTGGCTATGACCTGACCAATACATTAGTAATGGCCAATACAATCAATACAAATAGTAATGCAAACGTAGCGCCATTGAGTGTAGCAATGAAGTAACTTCGATAGGTCCGGACGAAAACTCCACAGGCAAAGTCGAAAGTCGGCGTAATCAAATTCAAGCTTGAACTCGAGAACTATATAATATATAGTTAGATTATATATTGTATAAAGCATAGTACACGCGCCATACCGAAATACGCAATCGTACAACTTTAGACGGTGATCTGTTGAACGATCGAGGAGTCCTTTAACCATATACATAGATATGTAGAGTTAGTATTCCAATTTGGTTTTGATGAGTAGTAAGCAAGAGAAAACTTAAAGACTGAGGGTAACTTTTGAGATTTTTATACATTTATACAACTTTTGATATAAGCATCCACAAATAGTCTGCTTTCAATATCAAATCACATACATTTTGCTGTTAATTTAAACCCGAAATTAACGGTCAGAAGATACATATAAGCACAAATTTTTGTTTCGAGTCCAAAATTTATTTTTATATTTGAACGTAACAACTAGAAATAGTGCTCAATGCTGTGCTACAATTGACCACAGAACGTTTAAGGCTTTAGTAGACAAGCGTTTCAAACCAGTTACATTTGGTTAGTATGTTTGTATACTTTACTTGTTCTTTCCGTATCTTTCCCATGACTGAAAGTTGGTAATGTTGGCAAATTATTCTGTCTTATGCTATGTTTATTGGATGCTCCCCGACCTTCTATTTGTCTTTCTTTAATTAGCCTCATAAAAATGTATCAGAGGCCTATAAATATGTACCAAGTAGCTTATTTTTCACATCTTGATTTTTGTAAGTAATTTCTCATTCCATGCGTCTCAAAAACTTTATATTCGTGATATTTTATATCCAGGATCTCTTTAATAGTCCTCAAAAAAGTCACATCTTAAATGCTTCAGTTCTATCTTCTGGACGTATTTCCAGTTTCTATGTTTCAACTCTAATAAATCGGTATCGTAAGTCTGGATGTTGAGAAGTGTGTGTTTGCAGATTACTTATCCTAATGAATGACATTTCCACGCTGTTTCGGGAATTAATTACTGGATTTTAATCTTATGTTATCCAACAACAAATATATCTAATTAATTTGTTTGATTGACTGATTGTATATATGTATATTAACTTTTAAATTGTATCTTCTGGTAAGTGTCATAACAAATTATTTCCAACTTCATATGGTCACCTTCTCCAGGAATTACATATATTAGTCTTTGAAAACCCTGTGGACTATCTGCGATTATAACAGTATAGTCTACGTATCTAAAGTTCTATATGTTCTTCAAGTGTACTTTATTCCATCGGTTTATATTCGATGGCATTTGTCATCTAATATTTTCCATTCTTTATATTGAGGTAACAAATTAGTTACTCACAGTGTATTTGAATTATTTAATACGTTTCCGTATAACATTGTACATATAAAGATCGAACAAGTAGGGTATTTCGTCAACGAAAATTTAGTATTTTAAATAATTAAACATTTGATGCACTTCTTGGATAAAAACTAACATGAAAACGCTCGTCTTGTAAACCCATATCATTATAATTTTGTATAAAAATGACTTTAAATGTGGTAGATTAGTACAATACTCAGAAACCTAACTTGCTTAAAGATGTAGTGCTTTAAGTTGCTTATTGTATCATGTATAAATTACATTAATTTTCTCATTGTGAATGTCACTTTGTATGTTAGATGTGTATATATACAATTTAAATTTTTTCAATCGTAATAAAGTAAATGTTTATGTAAAATAATCTCATTTAGATTTTGTAAGTTTATGAAATGTAAAAAATAGAAAAAAATAAGATCAGTAGTTATAAAATGACTGAGGGGAAAATTTAGGTAAGAAGATAATAAGAGGAATATACTGACCAAAGAATATATATAACAAATTAGATCTTGATGTATAAGGAAATTTTAAAAATAATTGAAACAAGGAAACATTGAGAAAAACGGAAAAAAGAAGAAACGTATTGGACACTAAATACAGTATAATAGTGCATAAATTACTGAAGGTGTGATATACGTGTTGCAAATTTTCGTTTAAAGTTTTATCCTTTTTACCACTATCTTAGCCGTTCACTTCTAAACATCTTATTTTATACTTCTCTTTTTTTTTAGTCTTTTATGAGGGGAGATGTGAAAATTATCCTAGATGAGGCTCAAAATGGGCACGGTATCATCTACCTTATTCATGCATGATTCTCACGGAATGTCTCACTTACCTTCCTACTTGCACCTGCCCATCCTTATTGGTCAGCCTCCACTCTGCAAAAATCCCGGAAGACTTTGATCAGCGCATCAACTGCCTCGTGTTTTTTCGAGAATTGTACTTTCTTGGTGACAGACTAGTCAATGACTGTTGATTCATCCTTTTAGTAACATCTCGTATAGTTTACCTATGCACGGAAGAACCTAAATAGGTCAATACTTATTTCCTCTTTCGAATGAGTTCGTGTCTGTAGATCTTCCAATTCACCAGAATTCGCTGTATTCCAAGCAGCACATTTATATATGTTTTTGGCAGTATCATTTCATGTTCATATTTATGGCGCTAAATGTTTGAGTTAGTCATATACGTCCTCCTCCATCTTGTCACACAGCTTTCTCCCAATGTCTTTTCTCGGATCGGATCTTCGTCTTCAGTTCCTTCTTTTGCGCACTGTACATCGTGTCCGGCCTACTACTTTCGATTACTTCTCTTCCTCTTATCCTCGTAGCCTGCTTTCCTCTTGTAATCATTTTGCACCAACAATAAGGCATTTTTTTGTTTCGTATAAACTGTTGCTCATGAACTCTCTTAGCATTGATTCGAGTCCTTCTGCCAATTGCGGTTGGCATCTTCCTCTCTGTATCATCCATTTAGAATACTCATCACACGCTAGCCAATGTGCACTACTTATATGACTGGTCCGCTCATGCTCCGTGTTGGCGGTCTGGCAGTAGTCAGCAATTTTTTTAAACGTTGTAGTTTAAAACTCATTGGCTCTGCGGTTATTAATTTAAATGCCCAAATAAATGAGGTCGCTTAATATGTGTTGTTCTGTGAGGGGTGTGGTCCGAGTGGTGTTCATTCTATGTAGTGTAAAGGTACAGAGCATGTGTAATATATTTTCGTATTTTTTATATCTTCGACAAAACGAGTGCATATTTTGAAGGAAAGCCCAGTTTTTTCTCGATTGCCTGATGATAATTACTTAGAGAGTCTAACATTTATCGCCCTGCTCTTTGGCTTCTAAATATATCACTATCGTTTATGTATATAAGTCCAGTAGTTTGTTCAACATTTTTAACTATATGTTTTCCATCAATACTGATTATTAGTGAAGGGATTTACTTGGAATGTGTTAGAAAAATGTAAAAGGTAAAATTAATTTTTTATAAAGAAGTGTTTAAAATAAATTGTTAATATCCTTAGTAGTGTAAGTGTGAGATTATTTTACGTAAGTATCGGTAAATATTACCTTTCCTGTTTGTGTTTGCCGATACAAAACTAAGACTGTATATGCATTATTGCAGTTATTTATTTATACACTTTGTTTTTTCTTTTATTTTATAATGCTAACATTTTTTACATGTAATAAAACATCATTATAAGTATTTTTTTTATTTGAATTGAACATATAAATATCCAGATGTATTGAGCCATATAGGTGAAATATAAATCCCTCTTATAGTGAAAATTCATTCATCCCAGATATCTGCAGTATCAAGAGGATTGAGTTCTGGTGGAATTATTTCCATCTTATCCAGCCTTAGGTGACTACGTCGGAGTTTCTCCCTAAAAGTTGCGTACGCCTCTGGACGTTGGCGTCGATAGTAGTAGTAGTGGATCTTTCTGCAGTCTGAAGCAGGCCACGCACTGAATTGGCATATAGTGACGTCGAACGTTCTTAGGTGGTGCGCGGTGGCTTATTTATTTCCATGTATAGCAAAATCTGCCGATTGCTCTTAGCCGAGCCGATCGCTCTATGCCGATTCAGTGCGCGGCCTGCTTTATAGAGACGTTCACTTAGACTCGGCTGTTTTGTTTTTAAGTTTTGAATGGTGATTATACAACAGAAAAAAATATAAAATTCTATAAAAGAAGTTAAAATAAAAGTGATAGTAAAACTATTTAATGCAATAGATGACACTGGAGTGATTCTCACAGACGACAAGGTTGCATTGTGGTCCTAACATTGTTCAATCTTTACTCGGACTATTTATTTAAAAAGACATGTGAAAGAAGCCGTATGGAATAAAAATCAACGGGAAACTACTTGATGTAATTAGTTACGCGGACATTACAGTAATTCTGTCAGAAAATATTGAAGATTCCAAATTCTGCTTGATCGTATTCATGAAATCGCAAAGTGCTTCGTGTACCACTTTCAGCAAAGCAGCAACACAGTTGCTGACCTATTATCAGGCCAGGAAGGTGAAGTACGACTAATCAAAATATCCTTAGATCTATTACGACAGAAAATGGATGATCTAAGGAGAATAGATGACGAAATTTATGCTTTCCTATTGAACGAGGATGCCAGTGAACAAGATCTGCTAGTGGAAATGGAAAGCAGTAACAGCTACATTAGAAAGTTTGCGGACCTGAATACATACAGTTCGAGAAACGGGTTCAACCAAGAATAGCTACGTCCGTGGAGAATGAGGTGGCCTCTAGGACAACTGGTAATAGCACAGGGAGCATACAGGGTAAGCGTCAATTCAAATTACCTACGTTAAAAATCAAAAAGTTTGACGGGAACATTAAAAACTGGTTGCCTTTTTGGTCTCAGTTCCAAAAGATACATAATGATTCGGACATAGACTTAAACGGTAAAGTTGAGTATTTAAATCAAGCTACTGTACCGAGCAGTAGTGCTACGCAACTAGTAGATGGTTTTCCCGAGACTGGAGATAATTACGCTAAAATTATTGACTTGTCTTATTTCGCGTTTCGGTCGCGACGATTTGCAGATCTAGGTACATGTTCGGGAGTTGCTTAAATTAGTAATAAATAATACTTCGTCTGGCAATAAACTATACATTTCTTTATTATATGATAGGTTAGAGACTCAGTTAACGGCGTTAGAGACACTAAGTATAAAGTCAGATAAATCCGCGGCTATGTCATTTTCTTTAGTCAAACCGTGTCTACCTGCGGATTTATTAAGGATATGGCAAAGATTTTCGGAAGGTATTAGGTCACAAATTTCGATTAATAATGCCGGTATTTATATTCGTGAACCTTTGGTTTTCATTTATTTTCGATTTCATTTATATTAGCATATTATATGATTTAATGAATATTATATAGCTAGTATTGAAATTTTACGTAGTTTTATATGATTACGTATCTGATACTTTTAATAATGCTGTCTTCGACGTCGAATGTGCACTCGGGGCCCCCTCGCCCTTTTCAACGACGTAGTTTATGGATGTTCCCTAAGTAGCTAATGTACATTCATAAATCTGCATACTTGATATTGATATGTTTAAATAAAAAATGCATTGTATTTGTTTATATTTTATTTAATATTGGCAACACATTAATATATAAATTCTATACAGATCAAAATAGGTTTCATCGTTGAACAGGGCTAGATCTCATTTTCTTGTATGTTTCAATTGAATAGAAAAAATAAGGAAGCCCATTTTTTTATATTTTTGGAGCATATTATATTCTATAATATCATATTCTATTTATATTAGAATCACTATGCGTATGACTTATTGTATTTCAAAATGTATCAAAAATATGAAAGTAAAATACACAAAAACTGTTTGATACAAAAAGAACTATTCGATAGATAACATTTTTTCGATACCTAGTAGTATTTTTCACTAATATTTAAGCCTCAAAAAATACCAAAACTTCAAACCAACGAGCTGAGAGTTTTGACAATCCCATATCACTGAAATGCTTTCCTTTTCAGAACCATTTTAAATACAATGCTTTTTTGTTCCCGAAAGGACATAAACTTACCACCATTTAGTATGACAAAATAGTCAAAATATTGAGAAAACCCTAAGGAGATGAGTTTAGAAACTGTATAGAAATGACTGTAGAAAAAATGTAATAATATACCTACAGAAGACATAGAAACTAAACAATAGATGAAGTACCTACCTACAGGAAAAGTTTGTCCTAGCAGAAATAAGTAAGAAAAAAGGAGTATAGAATCAAAACGAAAATACAACGAAACAGAACACTCAAAGAAAACTAAAATATAAACAAACAAGCACTGAACAAAGTAAACAGTACAATACTTACAGGAAACATAAATCTGAGAAAGTAATAGCAAACTGAGTAGTATTAGGCCAGGGTAATAAGACAAAAATATACCCTGTTCGTGACACTCGAGCAGCCAGGGTACTGAAGCGTTTTTTCGACAAGTAATACCTATAGGAACAAATCGTAACTATTTCCTGCGTAGGATCTGGCGGCCATTTTTATTTATAAACAATTAACTGTCAAAAAATGGCATTTTTCCCTTTTTTTTTTAAATCAATGGAAAACAGTGAAACTTATAATTTTTTTATTATAAATATCTTTGAAATTATGGAAAAAGCTTTAAAATGACATATTACAAAGTTTGATATACTCATTTATTGTTAATATAATTGCGAAAAAAGGTCGGAATTGCAAAAAAAAATATTTTCGCAATAACTGTTGTAAAAATTAGTGTACAGTTTTGAAATTTTTTTCAAATGAGGGTTCTTTAGTGCTTAATATGTGATAAAAATTTCAAAGCCATTCATTCAATTGTTTAAATTTTATTCGAATTGTTTATCTCAGAAAGCATTTTTTTTGCAATAACATAAGTCAGAAAAAAATGACGTTAGAACCATTCCACAGGTGTCAAATGGAAGAGCATGAGCTATGTTTTCAAGTTGGTTTAAAAAAAGCGAATAAAAAATGCATTTATTAGTAATAAATAATTATGCAAAAGTATCGTAAATCTTTCCTTATAAACTTTTTGAATAACTTTTTCCAAAAAAATTAACTTTTTTACCCTGTTTTAAGTGCACAACTACCAAGTAATGTTATTTATATCATAATTGATAAAAAATTGTAATATATATAATTTCTTATATAACAAAATAAAAAGTTTATAAGGAAAGATTTACGGTACATTTGCATAATTATTTATTACTAATAAATGCATTTTTTATTCGCTTTTTTTAAATTAAGTTGAACACATAGCTCATTCTCTTTCACTTGACACCTGTGAAATGGTTCTAACGTCATTTTTTCTGACTTATGTTATCGCAAAAAAAATGCTCTCTGGGATAAACAATTTGAATAAAATTTAAACAATTGAATGAATCGCTTTGAAATTTTTATCACATATTAGGCACTAAAGAAACCTTGTATGACAAACATTTCAAAGCTGTACACTAATTTTTACAATAGATATTGCGGAATTAATTTTTTTTAATTCCGACCTTTTTTCGCAATTATATTAACAATTAATGAGTATATCAAACTTTGTAATAAGTCATTTTAAAGTTTTTTCCATAATCTCAAAGATATTTGTACTAAAAAAACCATAAGTTTCACTGTTTTCCATTGATTTGAAAAAAAAGGGAAAAATGCCATTTTTGACACTTAATTGTTTATAAATAAAAATGGTCGCCAGATCCTACGCAGGAAATAGTTACAATTTGCTCTTATAATTATTACCTGTCGAAAAAACGCTTCAGTACCCTGGCTGCTTGAGTGTCATGGGAAAAACCCTATTACCCTGGACTATATATATATATACCAGTATGCAGTGATGTAGTGTCTGGAGACTCGGGCGACTGAGACCCCGGAAGCCCTGAAGATGACGTCAGACAGGACGTCGAAAGCTCAGCCAAGAGAATATCGACGTGGTTTAATCCGGAAGCCTAGTGAGTTTAATTTTGAGATCAATTCTTGTAATGATATTGATTTTAGCTATAAGTTTCATTGTATTAACCGCGGGAATCTTTCCGAAGATATACACTAATCACAAAAAGTATCGCATAATTTTTGAAACAGAAAAAAAATTAAAAATAATTTTTAATTTTTAGCGGAATGTTATAATACTCGTCTATCGTCTCCTTTAGGTGTCTACAAACCCATAACATTTCAAGTTGAATCGTGTTTTTGCCGAAAAATACAACAATAAATAAAACGCTGTTAAAAGAGAATCTTTATTTTGGGCATTTGTGTTCGAGAATTTGATGTGCACTATGTCTGCTTGAGTTTTCAATGAGGAGGTGCGTTCTTACAAAAAATGAATAATACATATAACGTCACCCAAATTGTAGGTTTAATTGTAGATGGACGATCGCAGCAATATCTTGCTGATGTTTTGGAAACCTATCAATCCAGCGTTTCAGGAGCTTTAAGAAGGTATAGAGAAAGTGGAGGATACACAAAAAGATCAGTTCCAGGACGTCCCAGGTGCAAGAACCCCGCAGATGAACGTTATTTTGCATCTCCAGACTGTGCGTACACATCATGTTACAACTAGACAACTGCGAAATGATTTTTCCACAGTCCGTAATGTTCAAATAAGTGCCAATTCGGTTAGAAACACATTAAGGGAATTTGGAATCAGACCCAGACTGTCTGCTACTGCTCCACTGTTAACGAGGTCACACCGTATATGACACGTTTAAGTTTTGCACCAGAGAATGTCGATTGGCATATTAACGACTGGACTAATATTTTTTTATTGATGAGTCAAGATTTGCACTTTGTGGATCCGACAGTGCAAAGTGGCTGTCCGATCCACAAAGTGCAAAGCCAGACTCATCATTAAAAAGAATATTAGTCCAGTCGTTAATATACCAATCGACATGTTCTGGTGCAAAACTTAAACGTGATATACGGTGTGCACTCGTTAACAGTGGAGTAGGGATGGCGGTTTTTGTCAAAACACCTGTTTTCGGTTATACCGGTTTTTTTACTTACGGTTTAACTTGGCGGTTATACCGGGTCAAAAAAACCGGTTATTCCAAAAACCGGTTTTCGTTTTTTGAATTAATATTCAATATCCAATAGGTTAAAATGTTAAATTTGTATTGCACTTTAGTTTGTGATACTATACTACACATGCCCATTTTTAATATAAAATCCCTAACAGTTTTCGATATATTGCAAAAAATATATTATTTTCATTTTGGAACTTCTAAGGGCAGCAACTTTTTTTATGTGCACTTTTGTACTAAGGTAAGTTAGGTTCAATCGATCTATTTTTGGTCCCAGAATATGTGATTTAATTTCTTACCTACCTTTTTGTTACACCCTTTATAATAAACTAACGCAATGAAAAATTCGGCTCCAAATATTATCAAATAATTGCAAAATACAAATGGTGGTGAAATTAGGTATTATGAGACTATAAACGTAATAAATTATGAAGCAACAGCAGTGACACACTAGAAGGCGGGAAAAGTTCGCGCACTATTACTGCGCAGATCGTCGGCCATTTTTCGCGTAGTACCAGACAGTGTAGAAAATCGACAGTGTTGCCGATTTGTACATAATTATCAGATTTACTTAACTTTTATGACATTCTGTTAATAAATATTTTTTAACATAATTTTATAAGTATGCCTGTGGGAATTATGTCAATAATTGGGACATAACACAAAATATTGACGATGAATCGCAATTGTATTGTTAATCTTTTGCAGAAATTCCAGAAAATGTACTAAGGTAAGTTAGGTTCAATCGATCTATTTTTGGTCCCAGAATATGTGATTTAATTTCTTACCTACCTTTTTGTTACACCCTTTATAATAAACTAACGCAATGAAAAATTCGGCTCCAAATAATATCAAATAATTGCAAAATACAAATGGTGGTGAAATTAGGTATAAGACTATAAACGTAAAAAATTATGAAGCAAATTATACTATAACGTGTAGAGGTATTATGAATTATAAAAACAAAAATGTAACATCAAAAATGGTAAAACTTATAAAATCAATCTAAAAATTCTGAACTGGATGTATTATTGTCTTCAATTTGAAGGTGTAGTGTATTTCTGAAAAAAAATCCTTTTTGTACAACATACCTACCCAAAACAATTTTATTGTTTTCATTTTTTTTTAAGTGATTCCAGAGGAATGGTTTTTTTCGCCTGGATTTATAAATATAAGTTTATTCTCGTTTGTGTAGGTATACAAGCAAGACATGCTTATTCTCAAGTTTATCAAAATAGCCAATTCAGCTTATCACATTTCTTAACATATTTCAGTGACTGCTAGAGTCATTAACGAAAATGTATAAACATTAAGCAAATCAAGAGTTATTGATGAATTTAAACAAACAATATTTTTTCTTCGAATTCGTTATTTTTTTCAGAAGTAACTTATCCGGTTTTTCACCGGTTATTACTGTAAAAAGAAAAAACCGGTTATAACCGAGAGAAAAAACAACCGCTAAAACCGGTTATTGCGAACCAAAAAACCGGTTTTAGGTTTTAATCGGTAGGTTTTTCCCATCCCTACAGTGGAGCAGTAGCAGGCATTCTGGCTCTGATTAAAAATTCCCTTAATCTGGTTCTAACCGAAGCGAACCGAATATTACTGGCCACTGGCTGTGGAAAGATCATTTCGTAGTTATATAGATGTAACATGATGTGTACGCAAAATCTACAAATGTAAAGAACGTTTATCTGCGGGGTTCGTGCGCCTAGGAAGTCCTGGAATTGGTCTTATTGTGTTTCCTCCACTTCCTCTATACCTTCTTAAAGCACTTAAAACGCTGGATTGGTTCATTCCCATAACATCACCAAGCTATTTCTGCGATCGTCCATCTCCAATTAAAGCTACAATTTGGGCTGCTTGTTCTGACGTTATATTACTTATTTTTTGTAAGAACGCACCTCGTCATGGAAAACTCAAGCAGACATAGTGCACAGATCAAATTTTCGAACACAAATGTCCAAAATAAATATTCTCTTTTAACAGCGTCTTGTTTACTGTTTTTTTTTCTGCAAAAACACGCTTCAACTTGAAATGACATGCTTTAGGTTTGTAGACACCTAAAGAAGACAATAGACGAGTATTATAACATTATGCTAAAAATTAAAAATTATTTTTAAACATTTTTCTGTTTTAAAATTTATGCGATACTTTTTGTGAGTAGTGTATATATTATGTACCTATATAATAAATACCTATATATATAGGCAGGAATGAGATATACTACGCTGTTAGTTTAATAATCTGCTAAAATAAATATAATTGGTAAAATTAATTATGAGTATTTTAGAAATGGCAACCATATTTATTCAAGAATAGACCTAATACAGTTCAGCGACAAGTTTATAAAAGTGTATTACAATTTCATCCAACCATGATATAATTATCTAACTAAGGGAACTGGAGATATTTAATGCATGAGGTACACAACTGCATACAGTAACATTTTCCTAAGAAAATCATATTAGGTACTTATTTTCTTGATTAGAACTAAATTGACAATAATACAATGTAAACAATTTTAAGTATTGTATATTTTTTTCAAATTATTTTTGGATAAACAGAATAAATATTTTTTACACTATTTGTCACACAATAGTAGGTATACAATGTACTAACAGTCGAAGAAAAGTGTGAAGAAAGCATAAAGAGTGGTGTGTGTCATCAATATAGGGACGCAAATTGCAACAGTGACTCTGCATATAAAAACAAGCTTGAATGACACATGAAATATGTCATCGAAATGATCGAAATTCAGAGTATAAGCGAAAGCATAATTTAATTAGGAAGAAACATCAGTGAAACCAAATAGTTATAGATACAAGTCTTATTCTATTAAAAAGGAAGATAGAGAATCATTATCTAACTTAAATACAGGACAATCGATCGTAAACACTGAAGTGGAAAACACCGTACACCAATCCAAAAACAATAAAGCCAGTAGACCAATTACAGTGAATGGCAGGAATTACTCTCAAATGACAATACAAAAGATCTCACTGTAATTAGACTGGTTAGACACAGTTACATTAGACTGGTTATCGATCTTTATCCCTCTCCCTAAGAAACCAAATGTCAAGAAATGTAGCGATTATAGACTATTAGTTTGATGTGCCATACCGTTAAAATATTCCTTCTAAACAGGATTAAAATATAAGTAGGTATAGGAAATTATTAGTTAAAAGCAGTTTGGGTTTAGGAGATGCATTGGAACTAGAGAAGTAATATTTTGTATGAAAACACTTTTTCAACGATGATGGATAGTAAGAAAATCCGCAAGTATATGGATGGTGTTTTGCAACAACCGTCCAACCCACATTTGTTTACAAATTATCTTAGACGTGTCAAACTGTCCATCATAACGCATACTACAATAAGCATTTTTTTTTAATTTTTTTTATGCAAATTTTGATTAAATTTTTTGTTGCATGTAAGTATATTTGACAAAACAATCTAAACATTGCTGTCACTTAAATTATCTAAATCGGGTGTATGTATTTATTTACAAGCATTGTCAAATCTTCATAATCTTTTTTATTGCAAATTACATTGATGTTACTTAAATCCTTAAAGTCTTGGTTTCACTATCAAATAATTTGATCAAACAGTTTGAGCAAACTCAGGAAGTGACGTCACTTCCTGAGTTTGCATGAAACTGCACAAACAAACTGCAGTTTGTTCAAATTATAAAAATCTAGTGGTCACACTATCAATTTAGTTTGATCAGATTTTGTATTGAGAGTTGTGGTAGTAGGTACATATATCAAAACCCACAAGCATTCCAACACTTTAACGAATAATAAGCCCCAAACTCTCTCTTTATTGTAGAAGGGAGACAATAACAAACCAAAAAGAAATCAAGTCCTGATTAGGAAAAATGTAGAAAACAAACAAGAGTAACTATAGGCCACAAAAGCTGCTGTACAAAAATCAGTGTGCACGCTGAAGAAAGCAAAGCAGGGAGTGATCAATGAAACACAGCTTAAATGATGTAGTCACTACTCAATGAAGCTAGCTTGTGTAAGTGGCTCAATATTTATTAGAAAAATCTTACATACTGAAAGTAGGTAAGTTAGTATGAGTCTTCTAAAATAGCATAAGCTATGTTTTGGGTTTCAAATATGCAATAAATAACACCCTCAGCGCCAGTGTATCCTTTTAGATATACACTGTCCTCAACGCTGTGTACCGAAAAAGATACACATGGCTTGTTGTGTTCGATCTGTTGGGTGACCTAAAAGGACACACTTTCTTAAGTTTTTATATGTAGAGAATAATGCTATGGCCTGAGCCAATTTCCTGGTATAACTGGGTTTGGCCTTACGACATGAAAAGATAGGTTGTATGTAACTAGAAATTCGTATGAAAAATGTTACCATGTATGGGCCAAAACAACTTGCTCCAACTCATTATGCAGGGAAAGATTCAAGGAAAGAGAAGCATAGGGAGACGCAGAATATCGTGGCTGTGCAACCTGAGAGAATGGTACAGATGTACATCAAACGAACTTTTCAGAGCAGCCGTCTCCAAAGTCCTAATAGCTAAGATGTATTGTCAGAGAAATAGCAAATAATCGCAAAAAAGTGCAGCAAAATTGAGAGATGAGGCGGAAAGACAGTTTGGAGAAAGATGTAACCCTGAAACAATTAGAGGGATTCTTTATTTATATTCTCCTTTAAAAGTTTACATCATTTTAGCTGATATCAAAATCATACACAAAATAATTAAAGTATTATTGTTATTTAAGTATGGTATATTTGAAACCCAAAACATAGCTTATGCTATTTTAGAGGACTTACTTTTGCTAGTAACTTGCTTTCAGTATGTAATTTTTTTCTAATATTGAGTAGCGACTGTATCACAAGCTATAGTATTTTTACTACAAAAACGTTATTACGTAGGTCAAAATTTTTGACGTAAGAGAACTGTCAAAACATTAGAATGTGACTTTTCATTATTGCTATGTTTATTATAAACACGGCAATAATGAAAAGTCACATTCTAATGTTTTGACAGTTCTCTTACGTCAAAAATTTTGACCTACGTAATAACGTTTTTGTAGTAAAAATACTATAGTTTTATTGAGTAGCGAATGTATTATTTCAGAATTGAGGCTGTGAGTCACTGTAGTTGCAGTACAATAATTTTGCTTATACAAATTATCAGTAATAATATTTATTTACATCAAAATAAAAATTCCATCACATAATGATGTCTGTCTAACAGCTGATTGTCATTTGTCTTTATTGCTTAATTCTCTGACTAATACGAACACAGATATCACGTGGGTAGTTCTAACCAATAAAATCGTGGAATTCATAGCGTTTATTAACGGCTCGTGGAGAGCAGTTGGCCATCGACATTTAACTGTCAGTACACAGATTTTTATTTTTTTTGGGTAGTCAAATCTGGGGCATAAATAAGTGTATAATAATGCATAATATATTTGCTGCTGCTGCAACGTCCATCTTTCAGATACAGTTTTAAAGCAATTACTGATGGAACGTCAAAATATTTGCTAGGAAGTACAGAACGAAGTTCGGTTCGATGTTTATTTCAAGAACCCGTGCAACAACGTCGCGAACCTCTGTTGATCGCTTTGATGTTCGCGACGAAGTTCGATACGGCATTCGGAGCATGTCTGGACCCACCTTAAAATATCCATTGAAAATGGCAGCTATGTACGCCGTTGCTCCCGCTTGACAGCGCTAGTGTAGTTGGGGGTCAACACATTTTGACAGTTCTTTAAGCTTATATGGTATTTTTATTTAGACTATTGCGATTTAATAAATTATGGCAGAAAATACGGATCTTAAACTGATTTTGAGTTGAAAAGCGAATTGAGAAGAAATGCGAGAATTACTGGAAAAAAGTTATTCACATGACAGATAGGAAAAATATAAAATCTTTTGTAAATTTACTATTGAACCAAAATCTTTAAGCTCTAGCGCAACAGGTTGGGGTAAGAAATATGAAAAATGGCTATCCGTGCCTACGAGGAGGCAAATACTAACCATGTCATTATTTGTGGACTTTTCATTTCATTGGACCATCCCTTGAGCTGCTTCTCCTGAAGGACTTGTGGGATCAGTAACTACATATGCTAGAAGTTAAGTGTTCCTAGTCAATAACAAATTCAGTGATTACTTCGGACAGTTTACCATACTTAGAAATGAAAAATGAATAGTTATGTTTGAAATCTAATTCAAATTACTATTATTGCTATTATCAAGTAGATACAAACTCAGATGTTAGTCACTAGTCGTGAGTTCTGTGATTTTGTCATCTGGACAACAAAAGATATGAGATTTATTTATATAAGTAGAAATAATGATTTAATTCATAATTAAATAATCCCGAAAGCCAAAGAGTTTTTTGACAAATATATGGTTCCAGCCTTTGCTGAAAAATACCATTTATAAACAATTTAGATAATCTTAATATGTATAATGTAAAAAAAATAAAAGACAAATAAATAGTACCTATTTATGTTTTTGCAGTCGAATTCAGGGGCAATACGTAATCTGTTTCAACAAAATGTTTATTGCAGATACGTGCATTTGTTGTCGGCACATATTTATCTCTTATTACTACAATCCACTTTTTTCTCATCAGATTGTCTTTGGGAAACCTTTGTCCTGATGTTCTAGTCTAGATGAGCACAAAGGTACATGACAACACTGAGGCATCTTATTTTCTAAAATTAATTTCACAAAGCGAAATAAATGCAATCTTTCTTAGAAATATATAGATTTGCAGAGTTGACGTGACCTCCAACTACACTAGCGCCATCTACGTTGAGCTTTCCAGATTAGCTGCCATTGAAACTACTCATAATTGTACAGGATTGTACTAGGATGTCCTAGTATCTCAGTGCATTAATACCGAATAAAGTTCCCCGTTACACTAAATGCAATAGTCTGCATTCTTAATGTTGATTTATGAAACTTAAGACTAATACAATAAATAAAATAAATAAATAAATACAATAATAAATACTTATTTCTAAATTCTACAGCTTTGGTGGCATCTAGTGTTTCTTTTGAGCAACATTCTTCTTTTTCGTAGGAGGTTTCTTTGTGATGACTTTTTGGATTTTTATATTCATATTTCTTGTGCAAGGGATGAGCGTACACTGTAATTGTCTATCACCGTACCTTCCTATCCTATCTATTTGGCCAAACGCACCGGGTGCTATTCGTTTTAATAACCTGAAAAATAAGAAATGTTTATCCAAGACTATTCTATAACTGATTCATTATACTTGAGCAGTGGCGGCTCGTACCACTTTAAGAAGGTAGTGCCAGAAATCGGGCAGCCGCCGCCAAAATTTTTAGTGACGGATTCACGATATTGTCAAAAAAGGTATACTTACAACAAAAACTAAAAAAATATATGCGCGGATACTTTTATCTTATGTATCTTATGTTTATTGATCTGAGGTGGCAAGCAATTGTCCAACATTGATCAAAACAGTTCCGTAAATTAATTAATAATAAAAACCTCTTAACCTACCACCAGCATTTACTGCTGATAGTGCTTGAAGTTTGTTATTACGATTTAGTCTCTATTTACCAATTTATAAAAATAATACTATTTCATTATTCACACACATGCACAAATTTTTGTAATGTCACTTTTAAAGTTTACGATATATGAAGTTCATTCTTCTATTTTTTGGTTGCAAAGTTTTCAATGACTTTATTATTAAAATTATCAATACAATTTACAAAATGCTTTTCTGCAGATAACATACCTAAAGCACTATGTTTTAACATCGAAAACCAGCGTTCTGCTTCAGATGTTGATATAGGAATGGTAATTAAAATACTTAAAAGTTTAATAGTTTCTCCAAATGTGCCTTTTAAGCCTTCCCTCTACAATAAAACCGATAGCGAAACAGCCCCAGAAGTAGTACCTACTTAATTCGTCTCGCTAATAGAGTACCTACTTTTAATTCAGTTTTAAATCGAGTTTGTTTAAAAATTAAAATTGTCTCTATGTTTCATTAAGAAATGATTCGGAGAACTGATGCTTATAAGCAGATAACTTCTCCGACATAAATTAATTAGAAGCAAATAAATGTCCGGAGAAGGTAGACCTTTGAAAGATCTGGTACTTTGAATAATATGAACCTTAAGTCGTTGTCTAATTAGGCTCTAAAATTGACCATCTCCTTAAATATGCCTCCTCTATTTTCTGAATTTTCTTTTTCGTCGTGACCTCTTAAAGCTAACTCGAAAGCTCCACAAAACCTTATAACATTTGTAGTTTTTTTTTTAAATATTAAAAAAATATTCTTAAAAATTTAAATTTCTTAAAAACTCTAAAACATCTATTTGTAAGGTATTACTTTAGTAGTGTATAATAGTTCAGAGTAAACAATTCCTCAGATTACTGAGCAATCCATGGTTCTACACCTTGTCAAACGCTTTTCCTATGTTTATGAAGAGGGCGGAGCAATTTGGTATATCACCTACAACGCAGTACATCGAGACGCAGAAATAACTTATTTAAAGGAAGAAATTACATATCGAATAAAAAAATACAAGGACCTATTGCGGGAACACCCAAACCACCCAGTAAGGAACTTGATGCAGATGCGTACAGTGCGCAGGTTAAAACATAAAGTGACTAGTGATATATTGTGAGAAAAAAGAAAGTGTAGTGCTAATCGTGTTTTTCCCAGAGACAATAATAGTTTAATTTACTAAATTAAGAGCGGCGTATTAATGGAATGTTCGCCACATGTCAACTGCTGATAAATATTACTTAATGCTTACTTTGTAAAAAATGCAGATTGTAATAAATTGGGAAGTCAATAAAAAAATACCATTGAAAAGAGACTGAAGAATACTTACTTTACAAACCGGTTGTCTTCGAAATTGAAATTTCTTCCAACGGTTATTTTCACCAACTCGCAAGCAAATCGGTCTCTGCAGTCTTTTCTGTCTATCGCGTTAAGTGCTAGTCTTGCTAACTCGTCCATATCAATATCCTTGGGATTCTTAAAGAATAATGACTTCTTTGGCTTAGATCCAAGCTTCGGTATAATGATCATGGAAATAACAAACATAACTGCCATCCCGACAAAGCCACTAACAGCCATGAATATCGGTTCCAATAAACCTTTTTTATTCTTTTCCTCCATTTTATCTCTTTCTTTTCTAATTGTAACCTACAATATTTTGAATACATAATTAGGTAACATTATACATTCCCATTGCAGAAATAATTTACATTTCGCATGTTTAAGATAAACCACATTAAATACTTTCAAACATTTCAACATTTTTTTCAGAAATTATCGATACCTATTGGCTCCGTGCGTCTCCCCTCTACTTACAGTCACGTGACGTGACACGCTGTAAGATTTTGTCAGGACGTTTTAACATTGAGTCTTATGGGATTATTTTGTTAAACTTGAATATTTTATTTTGTAGTGATAATAACCGAATACAATTGTTAGAATTCATTAGTTATTAATTTATAATGTAATTTATAGTGCAACAAAATATTTTCTTTTTCGTTAATAAATATTTATTGACATAAACTGCGATAGTCAGGTTATGTATACAAAATCAAACTGATAATCAATATTGGAAAGTGAAGAATTTATATCACATAAAGTGCGTTTTTATTTTCTGTTTATATTAATACTTAATATCACTAGCGTGACACGGCATTTTTTTTAAATGTCTCATTGGAACATACACAAAGCGTCCTGATAAAATTTCAAAAAACCGCCACCATGAGCAGGTCGGTCGATTTTGCTTTGACACTTTGTTAACGCTCGGAGCGTATAGTGAACGCAGAAATTGAGCAGAGCAAAGCTCTATCATGCAACTAGAAGATGTAGTAAGTAAATAAGTAACTTACTAAAGTACGATAAAAAAACTAGTAATTGGTAACTATAACGCAAAAGTAGGATAACAGTTTTCTTTTCTTCTAGTTTTTGTTTTGCAATTTTCTTCCAATAATAATTGGGGATCTTAATGGTAGAATAGGCGTAAAAGTCAACAAGAAACAATAATGGAGAACGTATTATAGGCTTTTGCAGGGAGAAAGAACTTTTATCAATGAATTCGCTTTATAAATACACCCCAGAAGTTAAAAGAAGATGATATCCATTATTGACCATGTATGTATTGGTGAACAGACCTTTAAGGCAATAATATATTAAAGATGTCAGATTAAGAATATATATATAGGGAGCATAGCGAACAGTACTTGGTAGTACCCCAAACAAGTATAGGAATAGAACAAAAACTAACACACGAGAAAAAGAGACAAAACCCCAAGAAATCTCACAAATGCAGTTACACAAAAACTATGTAAACAATAGTCTATAAAAGCACATAAACCACAACTAAGACTTAAAAAGCACTTAAGGCAAAAACTTAAAGAAACACTCCTAAATGGGAGTAAGCAAATCTGCGGAATGGCTATAATCAATAAAAAAAAGCAGTGTACGAATTGGTTTACTAATGAAATAAAAGAAGGGGTCAAATCAAAAAAGTTAGCCTGGCAGAAATATCTAGGGAACCAGAGTGCAGGAAGCTATCAAAAATATAAGCAAGCAGCACAGGGAAAAAGTAAAAGACATGGCGATGGAAGCGAAAAACGAGAGCTCTGAGGAGTTTGGCAATAAAATGGACTACCGCATGGACCGCACTAACCAAAAATTATTTTCAAAACTCTAAGAAGTCTAAGAGAAGTCTAAGAAGAGGCAGTTGGTTTGGATCAAGATTCTTCACTGACCTGTTTATTCTTGTTATGGATTTACTGACAGAAAGTAAGGGAGGGGACTTCTGTGTTAATGCTCTTTGCGGATGAGATCGTATTAGTGGAGCAGAGCAAAGAAATACTGGAGAAGTTGGAGGGTTGAAGAAGAGCTATTGATTAGGGAGGATTTAAGGTTAGCAGGTCGAAAACAGAGTACCTATATGTGGTTGAGAGGAACAAGAATGGTTTGCGTCATCGAATTGCTTCAGGAAAAACTACGATTAGTTTTCCTCACATGCCTTGTCCGTTCCGAACATTGTCAATTCACATGACTATTCTGACTTTGTTTACGGCAGATCTGAATAGTTCGGCAGATGACAATCCGAATTATTGCCGAAAGTTTTGGGGCCAAATATCATATTTTGGAGGGAATCATATATTACAACAACAAAAATTGTTATTTCTTTTGCTGACCATATTAAAGTAATCTCAAAATCAAAAGTTGAGCTGGAGAAAATTTTTAGAAAAATAGAATATAAAGATAAACATTTTGAAATGAGTACTTACAGGATCACTATAATAAGAAATAAAATAGATCGTCGCAATAGAAGATATAAATTTTGCGAAAGCTAGGTAATAACTAAGAGTTTTTCTTATCCTGCCCCCTGAAATTTATGACTGCAGCCTTAAAATTTAACAATATATATATATATATATATATATATATATATATATATATATATATATATATATATATATATATATATATATATATATATAACAAGGAGAGGTTAGCGCGAGTTAATAAATATCGGCATGGCTCGCAATAAGTATGAAAAACAAAATATGCACAAGATGGAATGCAACCATAGACACGTGTTTCTGACTTATTAGTCGTAACTTATATATATATATATATATATATATATATATATATATATATATATATATATATATATATATATATATATATATATATATATATTATTGTGTTTTCAATTTATCAATCAAAGGCAAAATGAAATTTGAATTAAATTTTTTTTTAAATAACGCGGGCACATAAATTTGATACACCCTGTATATTGATCTGTAAATATTTATTAGAATTTAGTTTGGATGTAAGTGGATTTCTTTTTTAATGAGCTTTCCGATGAACCATTAAAGACTTCTGTGAATAATTAAAGTGAAAAGAACGATGTATTTAGGTTTAAAATGGAAAAAGATTGTTTATTACGGGAACTATAGAATCCACAGGTAGAGGTAATTATCATTTTCTAGAAAAATGGTTTAAAAGAAAGTTTGGAATTTTAATATCTTTGTTTCACCCCGAGTAAATGTTGTAGAGTTTCCCCGAAAGTAATTAGGATGGTCGGAATAATTTTGAAAGAATAACTGTTTGTTTATCGAATGGAAAAGAGAAATGTTTCTGATTCTTGTCAATTTGGAAGGGAAAAAGTGGTTGGAATGATTGAGTGAGTTTGAAAAAGAAGTCAGTATGTTATTGGCATCGCTGAGGAGCAGTTCGACGTTTTCGTGGATAAGTAGTTTGGCAAGTACCAGTGGTTGTTGATAGTGGAGAATAGTGCTGAAAAGTGGAACGAGAGACAGATCAAATTGAGACGAAATACCTCTTTGGTTCTGTATTATTGTGAGAAGGAGAGCAGAGAATTTTTGGAGTTTGTGTGAATCGAGTACTGGTCAAAAGAGGCTTTGGCTCGTTGGAGAATTGGTGCTGGTATGCTGATAGTTTTGAAGCTGGAGAACGGAGAGGGCTTTGATGAGTAGCCTTTAACATAGTCAACGAGGGAGAGCTGTTTTGGGTCACGAGAAGACATCAGAGTGAGTGAAGCAAAAGGTCAGTCAACTTATGTGAAAGATATTTTTATGTTCGGAAACTAAAATTTTGAGTAAAAAGCGTAGGAATTAAAATTCCAATATTTCAAAAAGTAAATAGGAAGTATAGCTAATCTTGCGAATACATAATTGGGTTTTGTTTATTTTGTTGTACCAAAGTCATCGGGAACAAACCGATAAATTGTTTTTTTAACTAGAATAAATTTAAGTGGTAAAAATTTCATTCGGACATCTGTGTCCACAGGTTTTAGATTTGATAGATTTTTAGAGTATTGATTTTGATAAATAAAAGACAATTCTGTATGTTTATTTTATATTTTTGCTTTATTTCTTTTTCCTATTTTATCCCGATTAGGATCAACTAAGGGATAATGAAACCACGAGAGAAGATAAGTATAACGTAAGATAATTTAGACATTTTTTAATATTATAAAAAGGCACCCTGAGATTTTTTATTCATTTTTTATGTATGATTTGCGACAATTAAATAATTAATCAAATAAATAATAATTAATATAAAATTAATAAGAAGCAGATCATAACAATATATATACAGCAAAATATATACTGCTTTAAAGTTACCTACCTCATGATGGTGTGAATGGTACTGATAAGGCGGAGAGTGAGTTGTTGTCCAAGCAGGTGTCCATGGCTTTTTAGTTTCGTGTACCTAAAAGTTAAAAACATCTAAGTTATTAATAATTTATTTATTTTTAAAAGAGTATTTTATAAATGCAATATAAATAAGTGCTTAATGTTTTCAGCCAGACACACCTGCTTGAAAATGATACAAGGGTAATACAAGGTTATACATATTGTGTGAAAAAAGGTGATCGAATAAAAATTTTTGAAAAATTAGAATGCAACAAAAATCTGTTTTGCAAACGGAATTATAATCATTAATAAAAATTACATATACTTAATAAGCACGTATTTGGTGGCACTACTTGCAAAATAGACAAGACACTTCAAAACAAAAAGTTCAGTAGAATAGCTCCACATTTTCTCCTGCTTATTATAAAAGGTGTGTAAATGGAGCAGTTACAAGCTATCTATTCTCCTATGTAATCACCCATCACATAACACTAGGATACCCAGCATAGAAGAAGGTGTTCAGTCTGCACTAGTGGCTAATGAAACTGAAATCATACCCAGATAGTTATCATGAAGTGGAGAGTAAAAACCTGTCTTTTATAAACTGGATCAAGCAAGTAATTTATAACTAACCCATATATCGTTCTGATCACAAGAATGCCCTCATTGAATATTTTGATGATTAAATTACTTGGCAAAAATACGGCCACAATATTTATTATTTTGAAGGGCAAGCAGTACTAAAGAAAATGAAGTCTGTACAACTTGTGAACTTGTAATAACTTAAAAATGCAGATTGTTCCTTATACAACGAACGAAACACAATAAAGTAACCTTTTTGTATGCTTGCTAGGGTATAAGCAAATGCTGCATTCCTGTTATTGGATCTCAAAAAGTCTCTTCGGTACCTCAAAAATGACTTTGGAGAAAACAAAACCGCAGAGTAAATGGAGACTATTTGACATTAACGTAGGAGTGAGACAGGAGACGCACTATTAACCATGTTGTTCAACCTAGTTTTTGAGGCGGTCATCAAAAAAACCAATGTAACCTGCCAGATAAATACCAAATCGATACAAATTACTGCATATGCAGATGATGCAGCTATTGTTTTCACCCAATTTTGAAAAAATGTGAAAATTTTGAATTATCCATGTCTGTCTGTCCGCCTGTCTGTGAACACAACTCCTCCGTTATTATACTAGGTAGAATAACAAATGAGGTGTGAAAGCTTATACTCCAAGGATGGTACTAAAGGTGAGAAATTTGACCTAGGCTGTCTCTCCGTCTGTCCGTCCGACCGAGAATATAACTCCTCCGTCATTATACCAGGTAGAATGACAAGTTAGGTGTCGAATGAAAGCTATAATCCAAGAATGATACTAAAGGTGAGAAATTTGACATAGGATGTCCGATTTTAGAAATGCGACCAGAAGTACTGTTATAAAGTCATTGGAGTAGTACAAGTGATATATCATTCGACGTGCCTTAGCAAGATGAGAACAAATGTAAAATTTTGGTTTTTATATCATTTTCGGTTACAAATTTCTAAACAGAAGTTCCATTACAGTTGCAGAAATAGTACAAGTAACACATCAATCAAAGCGTATTGAAAAGTTGAGTTTAAATCTTTAGTTCCGGTTTTGAAGTCATTTCTGTTTAACCCAAAGTTTAGTAACAATGACTCAAAATTAGTAAAATCGCATATCAATCGACGCAAAGTTACACGAAGAGTTTAAATATTGAGTTCCAGTTCTACTTTCGATTACTTTGGGTGAAAACCTAGGACTTACGAAGTCCAATTACTTGTTATTAGCAGGAGTAAGTAACTAATGGAAGTGTTCCGGGACATTGATCCCGAAGCACGAAAAAGGGGGCATCAAATAAGTGAAACAGAAACAAGGTACATGACAGTCAAAAGGACACATTAGAACTAAGAACGAAAATAATATCCAACACACATCTCTAACATTGATCGTGTGTACCTATATCTTTACATATTTGGGAACATTATATCACTCAAAAGAATTTCATAAGTAGCGAAATTAATTCACATATTACTAATGGGAATCGTACATACATACTATGCTAAAAAAAGATTGCTGATATCAAAATTATTAGACAAAAGCACTAAAATGACTATTTATAGAATATTAATTTTAATCTTCTGTAATACCTAACCTATAGGTGTGAGACCTGGGCAAAGATAAAAACCATGAAGAAGAAACTCAAGATATTCGAGAGAAAGATAAGGAGTAATGAAGGGGGTCCGGTGCAAAAAAGGACGGTACTTCGAGAATTAGAAGAAAACTAGATAGTAAACATTAAAGAATTAAATGAAGGAAAGAATATTGTACGATTTGTAAAAAGTCAGTTGTCAATGCTGGGACATATCGATAGATAAAAACAAATTGAATGAAATTATACCACTAGCAGAAGAACAACAAGGTCGGGAAAGTCAAGCACTGATGCTATATTTATAATGAGGCAAGTTCAATCATTGGAATACAACAAACCGGCATATTTATGTTTCGTGGACCTTAAGGAAGCATTTGACAGGGTCACATTAAAGGACGTTATCCATTTGTTATACTTGAGAGAGGTACCTCTAGGAATAATTAAAACGATCGAAAACATCTACCAGAACAACACAATAAAAGTAAAGGTGGAAGATGAACTAACTGACCCAATTGAAGCCGGCAATGGGATAAGACAGGGGGATTCCTTGAGTCCTTTATTGTTCAACCTGATCATGGAGGAAATAATAAAAAAGTAAAAACTAAAAAAGGATACCTAATAGGAGAAAAACAACTTAAAATAATCTGATATGCAGACAATGCAATACTAATCTCTCAAAGTGAAGATGATTTACAACGTATGCTGCACCAATTAAACAAAATGCATGGTTATAATAGCAGATCCAATAAGATGTAAATTGGAGCTGGAAGGTCAGATAATAGAACAAGTGATGGAGTTTAAATACCTAGGGATCACACTATCTAGCTACGGGAGGCTCGAAACAGATGTGGAAGATCAAGTGAATAGAGCAAACAGAGCAGCAGGTTTCCTGAATGACACAATATGGAGAAATAAAAATATCGGAAAATAAATGAAAGGCAGAATTTACAAAACAGTCATCAGACCAATAATGACATACGCGGCAGAAACACGACCCGACAAAGAGAGGAAAATAAGATTATCGAAACAGCGGAGATGAAAACCTTTCGAAAAATTGATAGTAAGACTCTATGGGACAGAGCTAGAAGTACAGATATAGGACGGAGATGCAAGGTGGATAACATTAATAACTGGGTAAGAAACAGAAGAATAGAATGGAATGACCATATAAGCCGAATGACAACAAATAGGGTAGTCAGGACAGCAAGAGATGGTTCCCCAATAGGAAGACGATCAGTGGGAAGACTACGAAAACGATGGAACGACAACTTACTGGAGGCACATTGAAAAAAAAAGACAGAGTCATGTCTATACAAAAATAAGAAGAAGAGAGAAGAAGAAGAATTTAAGATACAGAATGCTTGTAAATACATCGAATATGTGGGCTCAGTTCTGAATAGGAGGATAATAATTTATAAATGGCGATATTATGATCGCTATAAAATATAAAGGTAAGTTTCTCTTATCTTCTAAGAAATTAAAAAATATATCGAATTATCATCATCATCAATGGCGTTACAACTCTTCGTGAGTCTTTGCCGCGTTTATTATTGCCTTCCATCTTTGTCGGTCCTAACTTTCTCTAACTGCATCTTTCTATCTTTTTCTAGGCCGTCCTACAGACCTTCTCCCATCTACCCTTTCCCAGAACACATTGTTTATAAGGCGATTGTCGTTACTACGTATTACACGCCCTACCCATCTGAGTCTATTGGCCTTTATAATATATCGGGCTATATTTTCCTTTCATACAGATTATTGAATTATCGATTGTTATACATATAATCGCCCCTCCCTTTTACCTTTCACCCGGAAAATTCACTCAGAAGTTCGTTAGTAAGGAAATAGTTTTGTATAGGATCCCAAAATAGGATCTGATGCTCTTTCAAAGGGTCGAAGAGACAATCTTAGGCATTTATTCACCAAATTATACACCTTTTTAGTCAGTGGACACTACTTAAAAGCATAAAAAGCATCAGGAATCTAGAACTGATCTGATAAATGACCTGTATAATAACAGTGACATTTCTGAATCGGCTTCCCAACTTTAAGAACCTTTAGCTCTAGTTAATCTCTTCTACTTCTTCTTCTTCTTTAGCCCATTTCTATCCAACTTTGGGCATAGGCCTTCCCCATATCTTTCCATTTCCGTCTGCCCTTGGCTGCGCTTTTTCAGTTAGTTCCTGCAGCTTTTACAATATCGTCCTTTCATCGCATCTGAGGTCTTCCTCTTCCTCTTCTTCCTGTCCACGGTCTCCAGTTTTGTATTCCAGCATTCCATCTTTTATCTTCCTGTCTCGAATTGTGGCCCGCAAATCTCCATTTTAACCCTGTTATATGTTCAGTTAAATTTTTTACTTTTGTTTTCTCTCTTATCCATTTGTTTGATTTTCTGTCTTGTAGTTTTATTCCCAAGTTTATGTTGGCCTTTGTTAACGTTCATGTTTCTGAGCCATACTTCAGAACAGGAAGGATGTACTGTTCAAATACACGGGTTTTTAGGTACTGTTGTGTCTTTGTGCTTTTTAGTATCCATCTTAACTTTCCAAACGCTGGCCACGCCAATCGGATTCTTGTCTGTACTTCAATTGTTTGGTTATCTTTATTAGCTTTGATTAGCTTTGATTTACGATTTTATGTTAAACCTTCCTCGTGATACCATTGGTCCAATCGAAGAAAGAACAGAAAGAACAAAGTTTAAAGAACTGTAAATAGACATACATCCTGTATGAGTATTAATCAAGTGATTTTGTGGTCTAGAGATTTTATTTATTTACACAATCTACACAATTCCCCCTTCCATTGTCCTGCAAATATCCTTAGAAATATTACATTATGATTCTAATGTTGAAACATAAAAAAGATCCAAACCTACAAAAACTCTATAGACATATCACTGGTTTCTTATATTCTAAAAAAATGCAAGTGAATGGTCAGAACATTTAGTAACTGTCATTAATATTTCGCTCTCATCAGATCGTTCTGATATAGCGTTATTTATGGATATTAAGGGAGCCTACGACAAAGTATATCTAGAAATTTTACATCAACAAATGTTAAGAATTCGATTTAGCTGTGAATTTTCTAGACAAATAATAAAATTATACCGTAATCGAATATTTAACCTTAAAATAAGTGAGCAAACTTTATATGCAAGAACTACAAATCTGAGAATACCCAAGAGTAATTCAGAACTGAGCCCACATATTCGATGTATTTACAAGCATTCTGTATCTTAAATTCTTCTTCTTCTCTCTTCTTCTTATTTTTGTATAAACGAAATGGAGGATGTGATCTCTAGGCACGACTTATTTAATGTGCACAAAAAAGTAAAAGAAAATACCTATGTATTAAAAAAACGAGTTCCCTTTGTACTAGTTGACAATATCAACAAAATTATTGTAAATGAGAACGAAATAAGAAGAAAATAGTCACTGCATAGATATCAAAGTTGTCTGAAGAGGGCAGAAATAATATTACCGAATTTTACCAAAATTGTTCTGAGGGCCCAGAAATTATGAAATCAGAAGTAGGAACCGCCAAAAAAATGCTAAAATTAGGAAAGCTTGTGGATTAGATGATACACCAGCTTCAAAAATAGGTTGATTGAACCTTACTTACCGTAGTACAAATGTGCACATAAAAAAAGTTACAGCTCTTTGAAGTTACAAAATGAAAATCGATTTTTTTCATATATCGAAAACTCTTAGAGATTTTTTATTGAAAATGGACATGTGGCATTCTTATGGGAGGATCATCTTAAATAAAAATTGAAAAAAACAACAGTGAAATTTGTACACCCCGTAAAAATTTTATCGAGATGCGGCTTCTTTTTTAATATGTTTACATAAAAAATTTATGGGAGCTTCGTTCCTTTAAACCCCCCAAATGTTTGTGTATGTTCCAATTAAACTTTTATTGCGGTACCATTTAATAAACACAGTGTTTTTAAAACTTTTTTGCCTCTTAGTTACATATTTTCTCATATTATAAAAATGTAAATTATAAATTTTTCATATTATTACCAGGTCTCTATAATCGTACTTCCATATACATACATACAAATATGTGGTGGATTTGACAAATATTCAAAATATCTTGATAAAAACTGGCTTTTCGAGAAAGTACTAAGAGGCAAAAAAGTTTTAAAAACATTATGTTTAACAGTTTAAGTAGTAGTACAATTAAGAATAATTTAATAGGAACATACACAAAAGTTTGGGGGGAGCGTTTAAGGGAACAAAACCCACATAAAATTTATTTTTATGGGGTGCACAAATTTCACTATAATTCCTTTTCTTCACGATGCTCCTACCGTAAGAATGCCACATGTACATTTTCAGTAAAAAATATTTAATAGTTTTCGATATATTGAAAAAAAATTATTTTAATTTTGTAACTTCAAAGGGCTGTAACTTTTTTTATGTGCACATTTGTACTAAGGAAAGTAAGGTTCAATCAACCTATTTTTGAAGCCAGAATCTGTGGTATAATTTTTGACCAATCCTTTTGGCACACCCTGTATAACACTGAAGTGATTCCCACAGACTTGCTCAAGAACATCTTTGTCGCAATACTTAAAAACACAATGCTAGAAGACAGAAGATGCTCAGAATATCAATTAAATAGCTTAATGAGCCACACTATTAAGATTTTTCTAAGAATACTCCACAACAGGATTAGAAGAAAATGCTAAGATCTCGAATATACCCAATTTGGTTTTAGAAACGCTATGGGAACTAGGGAGGCATTTTTTGATTAAATTGGAGGATTTTTGCGTTAAATCTCTCATTAGAAGATGCCGTAAAGGCATTCGATAAAGTACATAAATATATTAATAGATGACAAAGATTTTCGTGTCATTAAAAATCTGTACTGGAATCAAACTGCTGTCGTAAAAATTGGAGATAAATACCCCGACGAAATCCCCATCCAACGAGGAGTTAGACAAAGTTGCATTTTGTCCCCAACATTGTTCAATGTTTAGTCGAATCAGTTATTTAAAAAGGCACTTGAGAGGTAGCCATATAAAATATAAATCAACGGGGATTACTTCATGTAATTAGGTACGCGAAGGATACAGTAGTTGTGTCAGAAAATATTGAAGGTCTCAAAATTCTGCTTAATCATATTCACGAAGTAGAAGAGGAAATGGGCATTAAAATAAATTCAAGCAAACCGAATTTTTCGTCTTTGAAAAAGAGTCCAAGTTGGAGAAGTTAATAAAATTACATATTTGGGAACTACAGTAAGTTGTTTTTCTGTTTTGTGGACTTGGAAAAAGCATTTGATCGGGCGCCATGTAACAATATTTGGGAAATATTAAACCGTAGAAATGTGAAACCGAAGTTAATCCAAGCAATAAAGAATAAATGTACACGCAATAATGTAAGAACGAACAATCGCTCATCTATAGAATTCTACACAAGGACAGGTGTAAGACAAAGTGGTCTTCTGAGTCCTTTGTTATTCATCACTCTAATGATTCTAACGGACGAAATCGCAAAAGAATGCAGGGGTAAGGTAAACATAACTAGGGTTGGGGTGTATAAACTTCAACAAGTTTACATGTCAGAGTTGATATATGCCGATGGCCTGGTAATTGTGGCAAAATCAGAAAAAGACTTGCAAGTGAATGTGAATGTTTGGAGTGAAGCTTTTAAGTTTGGGATGAAAATAAATCTTGAAAAAACAGAAGCTTTAGTAATATCGAAAACTCAAGAAAATATAAATGTAAAGCTGAATAATGAAACTATTACACAAGTAGAGGACTTCAAGTATATAGGATCAACAATGAATGGACAAGGAAATATAGCACCAGAAATAAACAGCAGGGTAATGAGTGCAACAAAATTATACTATCCACTAAATAAAAGTTTTATTAGGAAGAAAGAAGTAAGCCTGAAAACAAAAATGAAAGAATTTCCAACTGAATACGAGCCGGTGCTACTCTACGGTAGTGAAACGTGGACAGTGAACGACAACATCCGTAGTAAAATTCAAGCATGCGAAATGCGATATTTACGTGCGGTATCCGGGGTGACCAGACATGATCGTATAAGAAATGAAGACATACGTGAAAGGTGCGGTATTGGAAGGACCTTAGACAGACTTGAAACGAAACAGTTATCGTGGTTCGGACATATGGCGAGAATGAGTGAAGGTAGAACTGTAAAGAGGGTATGGAAAGCGGTATCCGACAACAAATGACGAAGAGGCAGGCCAGCAAGAACGTATACGAAAAAACAGATTTCTTTTTTAAAAACATTAGTGAATACATTCACCAACTAGAGGACAATTATTTCATGTGGCAGAAGATCGAGAAGACATCGCAATGGTGATCTTCAATGTCGGATAATTATGATATGGCATATGAAGAAGAAGGATAGGTACTCATATATAAAAAATGTGATAAAGGTCAGTGCGCAGTCTAAAAGGCAGTATCCGTTAATTGTGCTCTATATTCTCTTAAAATACTTAAACTCACAGAATTAGTTTAGTAATACATAACTCTAAAATTAAGATGGAGAATATATTAAATAAAGTACAACAATACTTACAGAAGTGGAACCAGAAATATGATCAATAAAACTCTTGATTGGGTAATAGTAATAGTAATATCCATCTTCATTTTTAGAGTCTTCCGCAGGTAAGTGATCTACATGATTAACTTCATCGTGATGAGGTGGATATGCATCGTTGCCGTCCAGTTCGTGCACTGCTGCATGTATATAACTATTTTCTCCAGTATCCAACTTCAATGTTTCACCCTTTGCTATTGCATTCTCGTAGAGAGCTGCTAGTTCCCCTTTGGTTAATCCCAAAGTTGGCACTACCTGTAAAAATAGTTAAAACTTTTAGCCTTAAACGGTTTGTTTATTCAAATATTTTAAACCTACATATGAAAGAATAATGAAATTTCACGTAATGAAGATGAACATGAATAAAACTTGATGTTTGACTCTATTTTGTTTTTTTAATTGCCGACAACCGGCATGCAGAACTGCTTCTTCTTCTTCTTCTTCTTCTTCTTCTTCTTCTACTTCTTCTTCTTCTTCTTCTTCTTCTTCTTCTTCTTCTTCTTCTTTTGGCAGCATAACCCTGGATGGGTCTTTGCCGGTCTGGCTATGTCCTTTTATGCAGATCTCTCTTGTGCCCTTCTCCTCCATTGTCTTATATTCATAGTTTTCAGGTCATTCTCCACGTCACCCAACTATGTTGTTCTGGGCCTTCCTTTTTTTTTCGTCTTTCTATCGGCTTCCAAGTTAATATTTTTTTTTGGTGTTTTTGCATCTTCTCTGTTGTTGGGACATGTTCCATCCATGACAGTCTTCGACTTTTCACAAATCTTACAATACCGTACCCTTCATTCAATTCATTAACCTCATCGTTTCTCTTGATTCTCCATTTGCTGTCTTCCTCTTGCACCGGGCCATATACTTTCCTCAGTATCTTTCTCCCGAAGTCCCAAATCTTTCTCTCCCATCTCTTTCTCCCAGTTGTCTCATTTTTTTTTGTCATTACCCAGGTTTTTTCAGGTATGAAAATGAATACACAAGCATACAACAAATATTCTCTCTGGGGTGCCCAAAGGAAACGTCCTAAGACCAATCATCATCATCAGCCCATAGTCGTCCACTGCTGAACATAGGCCTCCTCGAAAAACTTCCATTCAGATCTATCCTGCGCTGCTGCAATCCAGTTGGTACAAATCCTCTTTATGTCGTCAGTCTATCTTGTGGGTGGTCTTCCCGGATTTCGTCTATCCGCTCTCGGTCTCCATTCCAAGATTTTTTTGGTCCACCTATCATCTCTCATTCTAGCGACGTGTCCTGCCCACTTCCATTTAATTTTGGCTACGTGTTTTATTATGTCTTCTACACCACTTCTTCTACGAAATTCTTCGTTTCTTACCCTATCTCTTAACGTTATGCCCAACAATGATCTTTCCATTCTACGTTGCGTCACTTGTAGTTTTCGTGCAGATGTCCTTATTAGGGTAAGTGTCTCTGCGCCATATGTAAGAACAGGCAGGACACATTGATTAAAGGCTCTTCTTTTTAAGCTGATAGGTATATCACCTTAAAAAATATCACGTAGTCTTCCATATGCTGCCCATCCCAGAGTTATTCTTCTTAGCAGCTCAGCAGTTTGATTGTCTCTGCTAATTTTTACCGTACGTCCAAGGTATATGTAGCTGTCAACAACTGTAATTTCGATGTCTTCTACCTTTAAAGGATGGCTCGGAACTAAATTCGTCATCATTTTGGTCTTTTGGTAATTAATATTTAGACCCACTTTACGTGCTGCATCGCGGAGTTCATTCAACATATCATTGGCAGTTTTTAAGTCATCTGAAATCAGAACAAGATCACCTGCGAATCGTAGATGACTAAGCATCTCACCATCGATATTTATTCCTTTATTTTTCCATTCCAGTGATTTCAAAGCATGTTCAAGTACAGTAATGAACAACTTAGGCGACATAATATCTCTCTGTCGAATACCTCTCCTGATATATATCTTATTGGCAGGACAGTGCAGATTTATAGTTGTTGTAGCATTTCTGTATATATTTTCTATAATATTGGTGTACCTATGATCAATTCGACACTCTTACAATGCCTTAAGTAGTGCGGGTAGTTCGATAGTATCAAACGCTTTATGGAAGTCTATAAACGTTAGAACTAGAGGTCTATTGTATTCAATTGATTTTTCAATCAAGACTTTGATGCACTGTAGGCAGTCATTTGTACCGTAGTTGGGGCGAAAACCAGCCTGTTCTTTTGGTTGGTACAGCTCAAATTTTGCTTCCAATCGATTGGTTATTATTCTGGTGTACAGGTTCAGTTTGTATAAATGGTGGAGTAGAGAAATTGGCCTGTAATTCTCTAGGTTCATGTTGTCACACTTTTTATGCAGAAGAATTGTAATTGAGTTATTCCAAGCTATAGATATTCCTAAGACCAATATCATACGTTATATTCACTGCTAACCTACCAACAGATACAAATATGACATGACTACATTCACATTAGGTAGAAAATTAAAACCATTAACTGAAAATAAAATATTAATATACAAATCCATCCTAAAACTAGTTTGTACTTAATGGCCTAAAATTAAGGATAACTGCAGCACATTCCAAGAATGAAACAATACTAGGAGTTCCATGGTTCATAACCAATGAAGTTATCCATCAAGACGCTGGAATAACATACGTCAAAGATGATATCAAAAAGTGCGCTAAAAAACATACTTCTTCTTCTTGTTTAGGTGCTGTGACCATATTCAGACGTTGGCCGTCATCATGTTTACAAGTTCCTGAAACTTTTCTCTATTGGCTGCTGCGCGAAATAATTCTTCTACCGTGGAATCACATCATTGTCTAATATTACGCAACAACGAAAGTTTCTTTCGACCAATCCATCTCATTCCCTCCACTTTTTTTGTATTATAAGGCGAAGTAGATGGTATTTAGGTCCTCTAATTATATGACCGAAGTACTCTGTTTTTCTCCTCTTTATGATGTTTATGACTAGACGTTCTGAATTCATCATTTGGAGAACATCTTCTTTCGAAGTGTGCGAAACCCACGATATGTTTAGGATTCTTCGATAGCACCACAATTCGAATGCTTCCAATTTATTTATCATTGTGGTTTTTAACGTCCACGTCTCACAACTATACAATAATATAGACCACACATAGCATTTCGCATTTCAGGACATTCTTGCGAATATTCATTGACAGACTTCGGTTACATAAAACTGGTTTCCAGGTCATAAAAGCCTTACGTGATATTTCGATTCTGGTTATTATTTCGTCATCCGAGTCGCAATTTTCATTTAACCAGCTGCCAAGGTATTTAAAATGATTTACCCGTTATATATCCTCCGCATCAAGAGAAAGCACACCTTGATCTGCATTAATGTTTCCAACTGTCATCCATTTTGTCTTTGAAATATTGATTTTTAGGTCTCCCCGGTAACTTGCTTCACTGACTAGATTTACTAATGTCTAGAGATCTTGTAAATTTTCTGCAAGAATGGCTGTGTCGTCAGCGTATCTGATATTATTGATTACTTCTCCGCCCAGTCTTACTCCCAAAGAGTTGTCTGTAGTCCAAAGCCTCCCTAAAGATTTGTTCTGAGTACAGATTAAAAAGACTGGATGACAAAACACAACCCTGTCGTACTCCACGTTTGATGGGTAGTTTTTCAGTAGGTACGACTATCTCCAACTTGGATAGAGGCTACTTGATTGTAATATAAGTATTTTAGCAGTCTTATATCGTAGTGGTCAAGTCCGGCTCCACGCAGACAGTTGAAAAGTGTATCGTGTTTTACTCGGTCAAATGCCTTCTCGAAGTCGATGAAACAAACATAAACGTTCTTTCGGAACTCACACCTTTTTTGTAAAAGAACGCACATACAAAATAGTGCCTCTCTAGTTCCTAGACCATCCCTAAATAGTCCAGAGCGCATCTGTTTTGAGATGGACGTTGAGAGGTGACTCATATTTTTTTGCAGAAATTGCTTGGAAATAACTCATATAAAAATAATTGAGTTATCCTCCCACTCAAAAAGGTCCGGAACATTGTTTAAATAATTAAAAGTCAAAAAATGAAAAAATCAAAAAACATTAAAAGTATTCACTTCCGAGAAAAGTTGCATTACATAAAAGTTGCGTAATTAAATTTACCACAATATAGGATTAGTACTAGGATAAAATTAAAAATGAGTATATTAGGGGAAGTCTAGGTGTGGCACCAATTGATGCCAAAATGAGAGAGCATAGGTTAAGATGGTTTGGTCATGTTCAACGTCGAGACGTTAACCACCCAATACGAAGAATAGCTGAAGTGCAGATTCCTGGAAGGAGTAGGAGAGGAAGACCAAAGAAGACCTGGGGGGAGACGATAAGGCAGGACATGTTGGTAAAGGGGATTAACATTGATATGACCCAAGATAGAATTGTGTGGAGAAATGCAATTAGGGAAGCCGACCCCGCATAGGGATAAGGCAAAGAGAATGATGATGACCATATAGGATTAGTCAAAAGTTTTAAAAATTGCCACCCTTGTTGTAAAATAGCAATAAATGCGAAAAAACCATAAAACAAAACAAGTATTCGCATTTTACGTTTTTCAACCATTTATGCTACACTTAGGACCTTCATATCTTAACCAGAAAAACTATATGATATAACAAAATAATTCTGTTAGTTTCATTTAAATCGGTTCAATAGATATCGCACAATAAATTTTGCAAAAACAGATTTCGCAAAAAAAATTCATTTTTTCAAAATGTTGCAGGACTGAAAATAAAGCAGATGATAAGTTTACATTTTTTTACATATAGAAGAATACTATACCTTTCATTTGCAATTTGCTAAATTAAAATCGGTTAACTACCACGGCGTCCAGATTTTTTTTTAAATCAATAATTTTTGGTGCTACGCGCAGGACAGCGGTGTTCGATTCACACAAGTTGATTTCCACCAAAATTTCTTCCAATCTTTATCTAATATATTATTTTCTTACTCTATATTTTGTTGTATTTTAAGATTTTAATTCCACAAAAATCAAACTAATTTGATTATTGTTTGTGGGATATTGTCTAAACAATTGCATATATTTAAAAATAATGAACTTTTATTCTCTAAGTTAAAATATATAAACAAAGAAAGTTTTTGCTAAAAAAGTGTTATTTCAAACGACAGAGTATATGTTTTTATTTTGCAATAAACAAATTTATTTATTTATATTGAAATGTACTAAAAATTAAAATTTATCAATTATTATCAAGGGTCATTGGAACGCCCAATCAGAGCAAATGTATCCGCTGTCCTGCGCGTAGCACCAAAAATTAATGTGTATTTAAAAAAATTCCTGACGTCGCGTGGTAGCTAACCAATTTTAATTTTGCAAATTGCAAATGAAAGGTACAGTATCCTTCTATATGCAAGAAAAAATTCAACTTTATTTAAATAGCAATAAAAATTTAATTAGCAATAAAGCTGTCTGCTTTATTTTCATTAAACATTTTCAAAAACTGAATTTTTTTTGGTAAAGCTGGATTTCAATATTTATTTTGCAAAATCTATTTCACCGATCTTAATAAAATTTACAATATTGTTTTACTATATCATAAAGTTTTTCTGGGAAGGTCCTAAGTGTAGCATAAATGGTTGAAAATCGTAAAATGCGAATACTTGTGTTTTTATGGTTTTTTCGCAATTATTGCTATTTTGCAACAAAAGTGACAATTTTTAAATTTTTGACTAATCCTATATTGTAGGAAATTTAATGACGCAACTTTTATTTTAGTACAACTTTTCTCGGAAGTGAATAATTTTAAAGTTATAATCGAAAAACGAAGAAAAAAATCGAATTTTTCCTTCATTTTTTGACATTTTGATTATATAAACAATGTTCCGGACCTTTTAAGTGGGAGGATAACTCAATTATTACTATATAAGTTAATTCCAAGCAATTTCTGCAAAAAAATGTGAGTCACCTCTCAACATCCAAATGTAGGCACTAATATTTTTACAGATGCGCCCTGGTCTAAAATCCAAATTGCTTATTATTCATTCTACTTTCACACAGAAGGAATAGTCGGTTTTGTATAATTCGTAAAAGTATCTTAAGTGCGTGACTCATCAAACTGATTAGTCTAAAATCGTTGCATTTGGTGGGCCTGATTTTCTCTGGTTATGTTATAAACAATGACTCCAACCAATCATCTGGTATTTTTCCTTCGTTGTAAAGTTTGTTAAAGAAAATGCTCAAGTAGGTAATGTTTTCCTCATCCAAAAGTTTAAGTAACTCAGTAGGGATCTGATTTGGTCCAGGTGCTTTATTGTTTTTGGCTTGCTGTATTGCTTTTCTGACTTCGGATTTTAGTATACTGGGACCTCTGTCTAACTGGTTGCCACATGTAGTATGTAGAGCATTTTCTCGAGAAACATCGTCAAAAAGGTCACCGATGCATCTTTCCCATTTTTGCACTGTTTTTCGTCATCACAAATTTTTCCGTCTGCGTTTTTTAGTACGTGAGCATTTTTCTGTTTTATACATCCGGAGGTGTATTTAAGTTTCTTGTGAAAGTTGAAACTGTCATGTTTTTTTGGAGGTCTTCTATTTTTTTACATGAATTTTTGGCTTGTTTAATCTTTCTTCTTATGAGTTTCTTTGATTTCACGGTATTTGATAATATTTCTATTTTTGTATTTTCGTCGATATTCCATCAGGTCTAGAATTTCTTGTGTCATCCACTCATTTCTTACCACTATTGTAGTTGTTTCTAAAGCCTCTCTTACGTCCTCTAAAATCGACTTTTGTATATCGTACCAACATTCGTTGATAGTTCTGTTTTCATTTGGTATATTCGCTATTCTGTGCATTTTACTATTTATCTGCTTCGAGGGTTTCTAACTGGGTCGAGATATATCTTACTAGGCTTAGTTGGCTTTGTTCATTTCTTTAATTTTATTTGTATTTTGGAGGAGAGCAAATTATGATTTGAGTTTATATCAGCGCCGGAGTAAGTTTTTACATCTTTAATATTGTTTCGAAATCGGTGGTTTATTAGGATATAGTCTATTTGATTCCGTACTATTCTACATTGTTGTCCGTCTTGAGGGTATTTCCATGTGTAGAGATGTCTTACTGGAAGTTGAAACCAGGTATTTGTAATGACGAAGTCATTTTCTTGGCAGAATTCGATTAGACGCTCACCTCTTTGATTTATCTCTCCCAAGCCAAACTTTCCGGTGATGCTTTGCGTTGTCTTCTGTCCAACTTTAGCATTAAAGTCTCCCAAAATTATTATTGTTATTTGTTTCTTTGTTACTTTTAGCACTTCTTCTATTTGATGATAGAATTCTTCAATTTTCTGCTCATCGGCGTCGGCAGTGGGAGCATAAACTTGGATGATATTTATATTTACAGGTTTTGCATTCAGCTGTATTAAAATTACTCTGTCTGACATTGAGATAAAGTTAGTGACATACTTACTAATATGCTGTTTCATAATTATTGATACTTCGTTTCGATGCATATGGTCTTGGTTTCCAGAAAAATAAACGGCGTATCCGTTTGCTATGAAATTTTCTGTGTTTGGGCATCTTGTTTAACTCACCCCCATAATAGTAATATTTCATTTGTCCATTTCAGAGAGTATATTTTTCAGCTTACCGGATTCATATAAAGTTGTTACATTCCATGTGGCTATTCTGTATAGATTCTTCATTAAACGCTTTTATTTAGTTCAATAGATTGCGTCAAATCTTTGGATGTTAATTTGGTTACCTTTTCTTCCATGCAAATGAATGAAAATTTGCAGACATATGCATTCGCGGTGACAATACACGAATAGACAACAAAAAATTTTTGTTTATGTTTATTAATTGTTTAAATAAAAAAAACGATTTTAATGGAAAAAGGCCTAAATTCTCTTGTTTTTTACAATGTAGAAACTTGAAACTTTTACGGATGGTAGCTAATGATATAACCTATACATAGTTTCACTTTTTACGTTAATTATTTACGTTATGCGTCATAAATAAACAATAAAGTTTTAAATTTTGAACACTCATATATTTGTTTATACAGTACGATGCAAGTGAAAGGAATAAATTCGTTATTTCGTAAAAAGCGACTTGAACCCTGGAATGCTACCTGGGGTACACTTGTACCCCAACCTTGTTTGTAAGTTACACCAATTTGCAGTAGTGGGTGTAGAAAATATGAAAATAAACTTGTGAATAATAATATAATAAAATATTTTTGTATACAAAATAAATTCTTAGCATGTTATCTTAAGATTGTTTTTGTCATAAGTTCTTAAAACATACATATATAAATATTTTAGGTCGATTTTAATACATATATAAATATTTTAGGTCAATTTTATTTGGGGTACCACTGTACCTCGATGTAGCAGATTGAGTTTAGAAAATAAGTGTAGCAATCCAGGTTTAAGGAAAAATCCCGAAAGAGGTCGATTTTATTTTTAAATTACGATATTTTGGCATATATGTCATACTAGTGACGTCCTCCTTCTGGGCGCGATGACGTAATCGATGATTTTTTTAAATGAGAATAGGGGACATGCGATAGCTCATTTGAAAGGTCATTCAATTCTTTATTCAGTAATATAAAAATTTATATAATTATTTGTACAGGGTGTCCAAAAACAATTTTTTAAACGCTTTTATTTAGTTCAATAGATTGCATCAAATCTTTGGATGTTAATTTGACTACCTTTTCTTCCATGCAAATGAATGAAAATTTGCAGACATATGCATTCGTGGGAACAATACACGAATAGACAACAAAAATGTTTGTTTATGTTTATTAATTGTTTAAATAAAAAAAAACGATTTTAATGGAAAAAGGCCTAAATTCACTTGTTTTTTACAATGTAGAAACTTGAAACTTTTACGGATTGTAGCTAATGATATAACCTATACATAATTTCACTTTTTACGGTATTTTACGCAATTATTTATTTAGTAATATAAAAATCTATATAATTATTTTTACAGGGTGTCCAAAAATAATTTTTTTATTAAATTATTGGACAAAAAAGAAGGATGTATGTAATTTATTATTAAACACTTTTCTTTAGTTCAATCGATTGTGTCAAATGTTTAAACGTTAATTTGACTGCCTTTTCTTCAATGAAAATGAATGAAAATTTGCAGACATGCATTCGCAGGAACAATACACGAATAGTCAATAAAAATTTTTTTATGTTTATTAATTGTTTAAATAAAAAAACACGATTTTAATGGAAAATGCTTAAATTCCCTTGTTTTTTACAATGAAGAAACTTGAAAGTTTTAGAGATTGTAGCTAGTTATATGAACTATACATATTTTCACTTTTTACGTTAATTGTTTACATTATGCTTCATAAATAAACAATAGAGATTAATTTTTTTGCCGATTCCGACTAATTTTCATGTTTGTTAATCATGTTATGTTTTATACATATATTTTAATAAACATGATGATATATTTTAATGTTTGAAAACTGTAAGACTACAAAGTAAAAAATAAAAAAATATAAAAAAAAAATTTTTAGGAAACGCTTTTCTTTAGTTACGAGTGACTAAAGTTAAAAATATGATGAAAAGATCAACTAAAAAGCAAAAAATAAAAAAGAAATTCAAACACATTCGTTACAGAAAAGCGTGGGGCGAAAACCGTATATTCGATGAAGATGCGCCCCACGCTTTTCTTTAACGAATGTGAAGAGAAGTATCCATACTTACTCAAATGTGGTCTCGAGGTAAACCAAATTACAAAAAACTCGAAGATGTACCACAAGGTTATTTATTATTGTTAAAAAACATATAAAAGGACGCGTTTCGGCTTAACACAAGCCATCATCAGCTTAAATACAGGACAAAAAACAACTGACTGACCTACAATGTAAAAATATCCAACGTTATATATGAGAATAAAGTAGATGGTGACAACGCCCACCTCAGTTTAGGAACTTACCAGAAAAAACAGGAAGGAGGAGGAATCAGCTAGTTTACATTATGAAATATATAGATGTACACATTTCTTCATTAATAATTAGCTATTAATAGCATTTTGTAATTATTGTATTGTGGCGTTGTCACCATCTACTTTATTTTCATATATAACGTTGGATATTTTTACATTGTAGGTCAGTCAGTTGTTTTTTGTCCTGTATTTAAGCTGATGATGGCTTGTGTTAAGCCGAAACGCGTCCTTTTATATGTTTTTTAACAATAATAAATAACCTTGTGGTACATCTTCGAGTTTTTTGTAATTTGGTTTAACGAATGTGTTTGATTTTTTTTTTATTTTTTGCTTTTTAGTTGATTTTTTTATCATATTTTTAACTTTAGTCACTCGTAACTAAAGAAAAGCGTTTCCTAAAAATTTTTTTTATATTTTTTTTTCATCATATGTCTGGTGGTTTTTAGCTCACAGGGATTTCGCTGGCTAGCGACCTGGGAAGCCCTGTGGTTCATTTGGGTATTGCTTCCCCTGCCGGATCTTGAGTTCCGCAGCCCATGATCAGTAATATTACTCGTTTCACTAATCGATGCCATGATAACTTTACTAGGGACTTTAATGGGGTAGTTTCCCGTTGGCTTCTCCATCGCAGTGTTTTAGCCGTATCAATCTAATATGGTAATTGTCGCCTAAAAGTGTCTGTATTAAGCTGTTCCAAAACTTTTTCTATAGCTTAATACAGTATTGAAAATGCTGCTTATCATCCAAAAAACATACAGAAAAGCTTAAAATGCATCCGAATATGTTCGCAAAAAGTTTAGTGAATAAACCGCATACAGTTCGAAGGTTAAAACGAAAAGTTCCGTTAGAGTTAATTAATTAATACTAAATGTGTATACCTATTCAAACAAGTTGGGAAATGTACCGATAGAAAGGGTTGATAAATAGAAATTCCTAGGAACCTGGATTTCACACAAAAATGATCAAACAGCAGAAATAAGGACCAGAATAGAAATAGCAAAAAATGCGTTTGTAAAAATAAAAACAATTCTTTGCAGTAGAGACCTTAGATTAGAACTGAACGTAAGAACTTCGAGATGCTACGTGTTTTCGATACTGCAATATGGACTTGAAAGCTGGACATTGAAGTGTTGGTATATTTACTTATTTAAGTTATGGCATTTCGGAACACACCCCAATAACATACTTTGGGAGCTGTCAAAGAAATGTCACAGGAGACAGAATACTGTAATATCGGCAATGGTGTCATGTTGACGTTGTCCATCTTGTCTCATGTAAAGATACAAATTAATGTGTTTCAATAAAGTACTCAAAGTCGGTCCATAGTTTTATTAAATACATAACATTATTTTGGCGACGAATCCCGATCGAATCCAAGCAGGCAAAGTCCGTAAATTAGTCGTCTGAAGTCTGGCCGCGTGTAAAGTATTTGTGCATTGTAAAGCAAGGTCAAAAAATGTCGTTAATCGGTTCAATAGAGCAGTTCAATCCTAGAGACTCGGACATTTTATCGTATATAGAGAGACTAGAACAGTTGTTTATCTGTAATAAGGTTGAAGATGATAAGAAAGTGCCTTTACTAATAACGTTAATAGGGGGAGAGGCTTATAATGTCCTGAAGGATTTACTAGCTCCAGATTTACCCAGCAAAAAGTCTTTTGCAGTACTAAAACAAACATTAGAAAATCATTTCAGTCCAAAAAGGCTTGTGATAGCTGAACGTTATAAATTTTATAATGCAATTCAAGAGCAAAACGAAGATATAAGGTCTTTTGTGACAAGATTGAAAAAGTTATCACAGCACTGCAACTTTGGTCAATTCTTATCTGAATGTCTTAGAGACTGGTTAGTTTGTGGTATGAGATCGTATGCCATTAAAAAAAGTTGTTATCAGAGGACAAGTTAACACTTGACAAAGCTTCTGAAACAGCTTTAGCAATGGAACTTGCAGAAGGTCAGGTGAGAACAATGGGTGCTGAGAGTAATTTGTCTTGTGTGACAGAAAACTTGGACAAGTTGTCATTTAACAATAAAAATACTTTCTATGCAAATAATATACCCTTCATTCGTAACGATAAAGTCATTAGTTTTCGAGATATTTTAAGTTAAAAATGAAAAGGCACACTTATTTTGATTAATGTATTATGCTCCTTCCTTTTTAGCTTCAAATATCTCGAAAACTAATGGCTTTATCGTTATGAGTGAAGAGTATATTATTTACATATAAAGTATTGGAGAATCAAAAAATTGCACTAAAATAGAAATTCCGCCAGTGGCGTAGAATTTGGGAAGGGTCAATCATTCACGTTCCCCCGTCGTACGCCTCTGGTAGTAGCCAGAAACGTTTGTTTAACATATTTTAGTAGGGTGTACAGTACCAGCACCACTTACCAAATTTCGTGTTGTTGTCCCATGCCTGTCAGGAAATATTCAAAAATAAATAAAATAAAAGTTTAACTTTGACACCCTGTATTTCGGTTATTATCAACTTTTGTACTAAGGTAAGTTAGCTTAAATCGACCTATTTTAACTTCAGGAATCTAAGGTTAAGCTATGGCTCATTCTTTACCAAACACTCTGTATAGAGTACAAAGAAAAGTACAGTGGAACCTCGATAACTCGGATTAATCGGGACCGCGGCCGATCCGGGTTATCAAAAATCCGGGTTAACCGGAGAATGTGGTAAAAATTAATAAAATACGGTATACTTTTCCTCTCCTGTTAAAAACGTTGTCAAATTTTATTATCACTTTTGACGTTTTGTTTTACCTACTCACAAAAATGTATAAGAGAAGCAACTGTACAAATCCAATTGAAATTAAACGACCACATGAATTTATTAATTTTATTCTTCTTCTTGTGGTGCTTTCTACTTTAGTGGAGGTTAGCGACTACACTGCAAATCTGTCTCTGTCCAATGCGGCTCTAAACAAAGATGTTCAATTAAGGCCGGTCCAGTCTCTGATATTTCTAAGCCATGAAATCTGGCGCCTACCGGGACCCGTTTTCCTTCAATCTCACCCTGAATGATCAGTTGCGTGAGGCGGTACTTTTCGTTTCTCATTATGTGTTCCAGGTAGCCAACTTTCCTGCCTTTAATGATTTTTAGCAGTTCCCTATATGTACCTATTCTCCTCAGAACATTTTCGTTGGTGGTGTGGGTTGTCCAAGGTATTTTCAAGATTCTTCTATAAAGCCAGAGTTCAAAGGCTTCTAACTTGTTCATCAGTGTTATGTTGAGTGTCCAGGCCTCCGTTCCATACAAAAGTATTGACGACACATAGGAATGCAGAAAACGACATCTAGGGCTGATAGTAATGCTACTGTTACAAAATAAGCTTTTCATTTTGATAAACCCTTGTCGGGCTACCTCTATTCTCACTCTTACTTCTTGTTTATAATCAAGTTAATTGTTGCACCAGCAACAAAGATATTTGTATGGGTTTACGTATTCAGGCTATTGGTGGTTCACATATATTGGAAGGGGTAAATGTTTGTTCCTTGATATTTTCATAACTTTGGTTTTCGCAGTATTGATCTTCATCCCCATTTTTTCACAACTCTCAGTAACCCTCTTTAACAGTATCCGCAGACTATGATCCGAATCAGTTATTAATACCGTGTCATCTGCATAGCTGATGTTATTTACTCTTTGATCATTTATCCTGATTCCTTCTGAAGAGTGCGATAAAGCGTTGGCAAATATTACCTCAGGGTAGACGTTAAACAGTATCGGTGATAGCACACAACCCTATCTGACACATCGTTGTATTTCAATTGGCCTTTATGATTTTGACATGTTACTATTGGTCTTTATGATTGCTGTCTGATTTCAATAAATAGACTCTATAATTTTAGAATCTCTTTTGTCGACTCCGATGTCGTTCAATCGTTCTATCAAGGTCCTGTGCTGTACCCGGTGGAACGCTTTCTCAAAATCTATAAAACAGACAAAAAGGTTTGCTTGCTGATCTTTGCACCTTTGTGGCAGAGTTTGAAGACAGAATATTACTTCTCGTGTCCCTATACCTTTCCTGAAGCCAAATTGTTCTTGACCGATTACCTCGTCACATCTTCTATATATTCAGTTCTGTATGATTCGCAAGAAAAGCTTCAGAATGTTATTTAATAGACTTATAAGGCGGAAGTCCTGACATAATTTGGCGTTCCTCTTTTGAGGCAGTGGTATGAAGACGGATTCAAGCCATCTTTTAGGGATTGCTCCTCTACTGTTAATACTATTAAATTAATAGTCCAAGAAGAAGGTCCAGTTTTCCTCGTTGATTAACTTCAATAGCTCAACTGGTATTTCATATTTTCCTACAGATTCGTTCTTTTTTAGTTGATTAATTTTATTATGTTATAAAAATATTCCTTAGACTTTTCCGATTTGCGTATTAGTGCGATGCGTATAGTGTTGCAGCATTAACGAAATATAAAAGTGGATAATCGTTTTTAAATATGGAACTAAATCGTGAACATTTTAGTGCAATTATCTCAAAAAGAATGACATTTCTCGTTCGAATGAAGAATTCAAATGTGAACAGATTGGTTTTAACGACCGAAGATTGATCAGGTGCAGAAAAAATGACAGTTACTTAAGGAAACGTCGATGATATGCACAAACTGATGTACGCAGATTAGCATGTCACATAAATACCGCATCTGTTGACTAAACAACAGAAAGCAGAGTAAACTGGTGTCAACAATATCTTGCTATTGTTTAACGTAGAGTCATAAATCTTTCATATACATGAAACAATTAATTAATTTTCAATAATTAATGATATAAAATAATTACCTCTGGTGGTCCGTGCTGTGCTCTTCTTTCAATATGTTCCGTTCTGGGAATATCGGAAGGTAATATTGGCATTGGAGTGTCTTGAACTGATTTTTTGGCCAATAATGTGTCTGCCCTTCTTAAAGTTTGCCTATAGTTCAGTCTTCTCAGATCTCTTACAGCATTTTGAAGATATTGGGCACTTTCTTGGCATTTAGCACTGCATAATATCAGTAGCAATATGATTATTCGCCGCATTCTGTAAATAAAAATTGTTTTAAACGATAGCTTAGGCATGGTTTGATATATATTACACATTAATCTGCTTTTAAACCTAAAGTATTTACACCGACTCAAAAGGTTTTACACCAACTCAAAAGGTTTAGTTCTCCTGAGTCTTCTGACTATTCCATACGAATGACAGCCTCCGTATGACAACGCAGATAAAACTTGTAGTGATATGATGCCAGCGATGGGCCGGTCGACCAGAGACAACCGTAGTTGGCGCATAGCACCGCTGGGGAAAACAGAAGGAGTAGTGGCATCGAGAGCATATTTAAGGCGAGCCAGGAGAATGAGAAAATCAGTCGTTGCTAGCGTGTTGAACTAGCAATGGCTCCACAGCTGTTGCTAGCGTGTTGAACTAGCAATAGCCCTATTGGCAAAGATGCACCGTTTGTGAGGTGGAACTATGCCTAGTAGGCGAACGCCACCGTGATGACCGTTATCGCAGTAGCCGGTAGTAGCGAGGAACGAGTGACTACGCGCCGTATGGAAGTGAAATGCGGTATATCCGAATCGGAATATGTTAATTTAACGTAGCGAGGTTGTTATTGTATTATATTGTATTGTTTATCGTATAATTTATATTTATTGTATAATTTTAATGTTGCTATTATGACTGTAATAAAGTTTGATATTGTTTCTCCTTTGCAGAAGACGGAATTATATTTTATTTTATTTGTTTTAAACTGTATATAATTATCTTAAATATATTTACTTTATTTTTAACCTGTGATTTACAGAGTCTGTCGTCCTGAAAGAGCTACGCGTTACAAATGGCACCCGAGCAGAATAAAAACTACACAGTTTGTAACTACCCGTTAGAAATTGGCACCCGAGCAATAATTAAATACCATACAAGTAAACGTCACAAATCGACAAGAGGCAAAGGCACAGACTCAGTAACAGGTCCACGTCGTGGATATATAAATAGAACCCGTTCAAAGATGATTAAACCGAAAATGAACCAAACCGAGAATGATCCGAAAATAAACGTCGAAAGCCCTAATATAAACAAGAACACAACGAAACTTGCAGAATTTGACAATAGACGACGCTAACATTGAAGTAGTGAAACAGCTCACATACCTGGGTGTTCAGATAACTGAGGACGACCGCGAGGAGGAGGAAATACGAAAACGAATAATGCTTACTAACAAGGCATACTTCTCTCTGTCGCAGGGGTTTGGATCCAAAGATATCCATAGAGAAGTAAAGTTTAAAATATATAAAACCATCATACGACCAATAGCAACATATGGCGTAGAAACATGGATCATTGTAGAAAATACAATAAACCTTATTAATACTTTTGGAAGAGAGATATTCAGGAGGATATTGGGACCCAGAGAGAGAGAGAGAGAGAGAGAGAGAGAGAGAGAGAGAGAGAGAGAGAGAGAGAGAGAGAGAGAGAGAGAGAGAGAGAGATTTATCACCCATTTTAGAACATTAAAGAAATTAAAGAAAACCTTAAATTATCCATGTCGGTACGTCTGTCCATGAACAAAACTCCTCTGTTATTAGAACAAATAGGATGACAAATGAGGTGTCGATTACTGTCGCTTATAACCTAAAGATAATATTAAAGGTGAACACTTTGACATCGGATTTCTAGTTACAGAGTTGCAACCGGAAGTACTACATTATAATCACAGAAATAGTACATCAATCTACTCCTATTGAAAAGTAGAGCTCGAATATTTAGTTCCAATTTTGATCCCAAAATATATAATAAATGTTTCCAGTAAAATTGACCGTTTTCCTGTTATTCTATGTTGAATTTTTAAAATGTTTCATTACATACAAAATTGTCACCATTGTCACCTTCATCGAGATATACAGTTGAGTCCACAAGTCTTTACCCGTGCGTCATTAATACCTGGCGAGATAAAACATATATTTGATAACTCAAATTTTAATCCGTAATAGGAGTAGTAGCAACTTACTATCACTTGCTGCTGCGTTTAGTAAATTTCAATTTCCGACTTATCATCGACTTCGTATGCTTTAAATGATGACGCACGGGTAAAGACTCGTGGATTCAACTGTAACTAGTCTTTAACCCTCAACTGGTATGGTGGATCTATGGAGACCTGTAAGGCCGATGCCACATTATGCGTTTTGACCGGATGCGTTTCCGCCGCATCCGGTGAAAACGCATAGTGTGACAGATCGATCCGGTTGCGTTGGAAACGGATGCATTTTGAGTCATCGGTACGCGCTTACAAACTGCACCAGACTAAACGCATAGTGTGACAGGTCGGTCCGGTTGCGTTGGAAACGGATGCGTTTTCACCGCATCCGGTCAAAACGCATAATGTGGCATCGGCCTAAGAAGGAGTGGAAACGCAATGCATCGTTTGTGGGCTAACTTTTCAACCTCTAATTCAACTTTCAGCAATCGCCGCTAGAGGCGCAAGTGTTCGAATAGGTGCTACAAATACATTAGCTCTTATGGACTTATTTATTATTTAACTCATTTTATTATTGTTTTTATCGTAATTAGACATTAATTTATTGGTGGATTGTAGCTGAATGTGTTTTATGCCAAAAATAAATTATTTTAACCTTATAACATATCGACGTGTGGTAAAAAGTGTATTCTTTTTATACCATTGTAGATGGAGATGTGACATCAAATTTAAATTTGTCATTACTTTAATATGAGGACAGCTTATTTTGAAGCGGAAATATTTTGTCACATTATCTAACTGCCACATTTATATACCAATGGTATTTCAACTGCAAATTAATTTGTTAATATCTTTGTAACTGATATCAAAAAGTTTGTTAGTTGAAAAAATTGAACTTAACTGTACGTAATTGTTTTTAAAAAGTTATTTAAATAATTTGAAGTTTATTGATCAATTTTTTTTAAATTATTCTTTTTATCAAAATTTAAAATGCTTTTTCTTTTGAACACTTCATTTATCTATATTCTGAAAGCTTACCTATCAGATGTTTAAATTTAGTTAATAAAGTATATGTAAATTAACTACAGACGACAGTCTGACTTTTATAAAATTAATGTTAATTTTTGTGAAATATTTTGTCTCAAAAAATGCATTGTTTCGACAGAAAAACTTTCAAGATCCTCCTATTATTATCACTATAATTTTCAGGTTAAAATAAAAACCAATAATAGGTAATACACAAATTTTATTTACACCGAAGGAAATAACATACAAACGAATAGGTATAATCCATGAACGTTATAAATAACATAAAGACAAATATTTATAAAAAGTCTTTATTAACTTCGTTAAGTTCCCTTTTGAATTTTTTATCGGAACGATAACTCGATATAAATCCTGGTACGAAGCAATTTCTTTTAGTGTAAGCTTTCTTGGCACTCATATTTAAATAATATTAACCATCAAAACCAGTAATCTTATATTAACTACGAATAATTAATTATTTTCGAAATTTTCACATTCACTCCAATGCAAAACTAGCATCTATCTCTACGCCACCGCCGCCCTAGCGAGAAACCAAGCAAACAGGCAAAATCGTGTACAAAAATTTCAAGGTCGTCCTATCTCGATTCCTCTCCTCTGTGTAGGTCTCCATAGGTGGATCAATATTGACCCAACAAAATTTAGTTTGTCAATTTATCCAATATTGCAATCGGCGCACGGCACTAGCAAGCTATGAATTCTTCTATTTTCTACAGTACTCTCAGTTGACCTAGGACCATTGTGCGTGCCGGCGACTGTTTTTTTGAAAACTTAAGTTTTCGAATAATTTCAAGGTACAAAGCACCCTAAACTTTTTGACATTTTGACTAAAATGCTTAATTTTTCATTTCTTTTTTAACAGGAAGGACATAAATATGTTGGAAAAAAGAATTTAATCAGGTTGGCGTTTTTTAAATATTTTGATTATTATTTTGTTAATTTTTGTATCAACGTGCAAAAAATGCAATGTTTATGTTTAATTCGTAATGATAAGGTATATAATCTGCATCCATTTATTTTATTGTTTTATATTTTTCTAAACGTTTAATTAACAAAATAAACTAATTATTATAACATAACTTATTTCGCATATTATGTAAAATCGTGCAGGATTTATACTCGCGGGTCACCATTGACCCGACATACCTTAGATTTAGATGGTTAACTAAATCACCATAAGGGGCTGTCCATTAATCACGTGAGGCTCGAAAGAAGGGGGAGGGTTCCATAAAAAATCACGAAACATCACAAGGGGGAGGGGGGTCTAATAATAATATCACGTGTATTTATTTTTTAAGGAAAATGCCCGACACTCAACTGAAAAAAATCTGAAGAAACGACTGATAAAAAAAATCATTTCTCATTCTAATATTATATAAACCAACAACACATTAATTTTCTTTGGTTCCACCCAAATTTTTGTAGCGACACGGGATACTTTACATGGTAATTATTTTAAGTGCCTAAGAAAGGACTTTTGTTTTGAATGTACCACAAGATGTTTCCACTTAGGAATACTGGTCAGGACTCTATCTTCTTCGATATGGGCTTTTAGTCTTAACATATGTATTATACCTACGGTAAAGTGGTGTTCTGTTGTTTTGGCACTGAATATCTACGAATCTATACTAAATTTAAAATCCAGATGCAGTAGAAATAAACAAACCAAGACACGTTAAATGCTACTAGGAACACTCCCAAAACATAATTTACAATGTGTAAATCCCAAATCATGATTTCCAAAGTTTATACATTGTAAATTATGATTCGGGAGTGCTCCTAGTAGCATTTATTGTGTCTTGGTTTATTTATTTCTACTGCATCTTGATTGTAAATTTAGTATGTAAGAATCGGAGGCACATTTCTTCTTGGATCTTAACAATAGAGTATTTGACATATGTTTATTGTTACAAAATTTTGTACAGGGTGATCAAAATATTATACTATTCTATTAACAAACTCAATATTTTAGCTCATGTATCAATACTTCAAAAGTATTGGCCATGCCCTACACAACTTTGCCAAGCATGATCTAGCTAGAGCAATATTTATCTTTACAAATGCACCTGTTATAAGCGCATTCAATCGCGTTGAGAGAAGAATGGCGCCTTTCAGCCGGGAATTATCTGGACTTACACTTTCGCATGATTCTTATGGAACCTATTTGGATGAACAAGGGAGAACAAAAGATCGTGACCTTGAAAAAAAGAACTTTCAGAAGGCTGGTGAATGTGAAATTCTCTCAGAAGTATGGAGTAATATGGTTATTGACCGCCATGGTGTCGTAGCAGAGTATGTAGCAGGGTCTGTGCTAATTGAAATGGCAAGTACCTAGTTTTTTCGAGCAGGGAAGCATGTTGCTCTTTAGGCACATACATAATTTAATCTTGTAACATCGACTTGTAGTCACAATATTTTATCAAAATTTATAATGTAAGCCATATATTATGAAGTTATCACCTTCATTGGTGTGCTAGTTACAACTACTTTGCGGAATGCACTGAAGATGTTCTGTTCAGAACGAAAACGTTTTGCAATCCATGTGGATGACTTTTAGATAGTTTTTAAATAAACGATTTTATACCAAAATACAATTTGAAGTTTTTACTTCTGTATAGGTTTTTTTCTATAAATAATTATGAAAAAATTCAGATAAAATTACTAATAAGTTTCTTTTTACCTTTTTGTACTGAATTTTAGCAATGTAAAATTTATTCACTAAAATTTACTAACTTTTTTTACACTTTGTCACACTTCACATATTTAATAACCGGTAGGAAACATTGCTTATCAATGGGTGGCTGCGAGCTTGTTGACAATTATAACCGGACTGATCTATTCGCATATCTAGTAGCCTCGGCACCTCTTAGCCACAACTTACTCAACTTTCAACTGACATTATTTTTATAAATGGTACTTGCTAACAATAGGTCACCAAGATCTAGAGTAATCTAACGAAAGTTTATTTTGACGTTAAGAAATTTTACTAGGGTACATTGCGTATTATATTTGAAGTGTATATTATTAATGACTGTAACAGTTTACTATGGATAAAATGATGTAATGAGTACAAACAGCATTAATAAAAATAACACCTCATCATTATAGTTTTCGTATACTTTTGGTGTGCATCGGTTGAGAACATACCTTCCTTTTAGTTGGAAGACTAATGTATATTAGTATATTTTAATGAAATTAATTGTATTAATCTATTCGTTGTATTTGAGCTTGGCGTAAAAACTAAGACGTTGGGTGGCTTAAAAAATATTGTGTTACGATTGAACAACTAACATTGAACAACTAACTTTTCTAGACGTCATAATAGGACTTTTCATTCACAGTCATTTGTTTCGAGCTTCTGTCGTATATCGTATAATCCGTGTATATTAATATTATACACAGATTATACAACATATGAGAGAAGCTCGAAACAAATGACAATCAATGAAAAGCCCTATTACTCGCTCTCTAGCATATAGCTAGCAAACATCTAGAACTGGTAAAAATAAAGCAAATCCATAGGAAAAGTGGTTATAAGAACAACACCACACAACAACCAAATAAAAAACAACAACAAAATCCTAAAAAAAAATAAATTAAAAGACATTTTACCCCCCAACAGGGAACAGGCATACCAGAAGATGAGGTATTAGAGGCGATAAAGCGAACAAAGAACAACAAGGAAACAGGTCCTGATCAAATACCGGTAGGCATAATACAGTTAATAGAAGAAATGCAAATTGGAATCTTGGTCGACTTATTTAATACAATATACAGTACATGAATCATTCCCAGACATTGGCTGATATCAATGTTCATAACACTGCTAAAAAAAACCAAATGCAAAAGAATGCCAAGACCACCGGATAATAAGTTTAATGAGCCATACGCTCAAAATATTTTTAAAAATTTTACACCGGAGAATACACAATAAACTTGAGCAAGACATTAGTGATACACAATTTTGATTTAGAAATGCACTGGGAACGAGGGAAACCCTGTTCGCTGTAAATGTACTTTTGCAAAGGTGCATGGATGTTAATCAGCCAGTATACATATATGTGTTTCTTGGATGACTACAAAGCCTTCGATAAGGTCGGACGTTGGGTGGCTTAAAAAACATTGTGTTACGATTGAACAACCAACATTGAACAACTAACTTTTCTAGACGTCATAATAGGACTTTTCATTCACAGTCATTTGTTTCGAGCTTCTGTCATATATCGTATAATCCGTGTATATTAATATTATACACAGATTATACAACATATGACAGAAGCTCGAAACAAATGACAATCAATGAAAAGCCCTATTACTCGCTCTCTAGCATATAGCTAGCAAACAACTAGAACTGGTAAAAATAAAGCAAATCCATAGGAAAAGTGGTTATAAGAACAACACCACACAACAACCAAATAAAAAACAACAACAAAATCCTAAAAAAAAAAATTAAAAGACATTTTACCCCCCAACAGGGAACAGGCATACCAGAAGATGAGGTATTAGAGGCGATAAAGCGAACAAAGAACAACAAGGAAACAGGTCCTGATCAAATACCGGTAGGCATAATACAGTTAATAGAAGAAATGCAAATTGGAATCTTGGTCGACTTATTTAATACAATATACAGTACAGGAATCATTCCCAGACATTGGCTGATATCAATGTTCATAACACTGCCAAAAAACCAAATGCAAAAGAATGCCAAGACCACCGGATAATAAGTTTAATGATCCATACGCTCAAAATATTTTTAAAAATTTTACACCGGAGAATACACAATAAACTTGAGCAAGACATTAGTGATACACAATTTTGATTTAGAAATGCACTGGGAACGAGGGAAACCCTGTTCGCTGTAAATGTACTTTTGCAAAGGTGCATGGATGTTAATCAGCCAGTATACATATATGTGTTTCTTGGATGACTACAAAGCCTTCGATAAGGTCGGACATAACCGCCATCGAATTACTTGAAAAGAAAAACTTAGACATGAGAGACATCAGGATCATTAGCACTATCTATTATAATGAGATCGCTGTGGTAAAAGAGAGCAACGTCTTCTCAAATGAAATACATATTGAGAGGGGCGTCAGGCAGGGCTGTGTCTTGTCTTCTACCTTGTTCAATTTGTATTTAGAGGAAATAATCCAGGAAGCACTAGAAGAACTAAATGCGGGAATAAAATTAACTGGTCGACCAATCAATAATATATGGTTTGCCGACAACACTATTTTATTAGCAGAATGTCTTGAAGATTTACAACAAATGGTTGACAGAGTGATAGAAGTCAGCGAAGAAAATGTCTCTAAACAAAAAAGACACAATGTATGGTAATAACAAAAGCCCAACAGCGCCAAGAAAGCATAAAAATACATGGAGAATAAATTAAAAAGTGGAAAAATATAAATATCTGGGTACAATAATTAATGAAAATAATGAATACACAGAAGAGATTAAAGCAAGAATAGGACAGGCAAGAAATGCGTTCAACAAATTGAAAAAAGTATTCTGAAGCAGGGATATTACAATTTCTTTAAAGATAAGACTTCTGAGATGCTACGTGTTCTCCGTATTGTTGTATGGGTTGGAAGCTTGGACATTAAAGAAATATGTTTCGGATAGACTAGAAGTCTTCGAGTTATGGGTCTACAGAAGGATATTAAGAATAAGTTGGGTAAAATAGTGTCACGAATGTCGAGGTGTTGAGAAGAATGGGAAAAGAAAGAGAGGTTTTGAATACAATTAAAGTTAGAAAACTGCAATATCTGGGACATGTCATGATGGGCAAGCGTTATAACCTGTTCCAATTGATAATACAAGGAAGAATACAGGGTAGAAGGAGTCGCGGAAGAAGACGCATCTCCTGGTTAAACAATTTGAGAGCTTGGTTTAACTGTACTTCTGCTGATCTCTCTAGAGCAGCGGTATCGAAAGTGTGAATTACCATGATGATTGCAGACCTTCTTGAAGGAGATGGTACATGAAGAAGAAGGAGGAGAACTGAGGATTTAATCACACGAGTCTTACGCCAACACAACAAGTCCATATACTGCAGTACAGCTAATAGAATTCTGCAGTAAACAGTTTACATACTGTAAGTACAAACACTAGTGTGCCAGGTAGTCCAGGGCTCCTTACCGCTCCTTTCTTTTCCGTTTCTTTCCCTCGGCTCCTTACCGCTCCTAGGTAAGAGCCGACAACTTCTACGACCAATCTAGGCTGCGCAAGGTACCCCTAAGTTTCGTTCGCTAACTGAACACGTACGGGAGTGTCTTGACGAAGACGGGTGGTTTTAGTTGGTAGGCAGGGTAACAAGAGGGCATCCGTTTGCAGGATCTCCCTACACGAAAAAAAAAAAAAAAGAAAAAAAAAAGGTAGTCCAGGGCCGAAAAATAAAAACGGGAAAAAGTCAATACAGGTATTTGAAGGTGCTAAATCGTAGGTGAGATATAGTTAATTAAAAATACATACAGAGGTACTCGTAAATCGACCTCATCGCCAGAGTTACGAGTTGGCCTGTAATTAGGATGGGGGATTAAAATAGTTACGAATTCACCGAGACCCTGTTAAGTACCCCAATATCCAACTTCGGGTGACAAAATAAAGGTAGTTTTAGTAAAAGTTAATTAACAAATAACGATTTTCACTTATTTTGCAGTTTGCGTAGCAACAAATTAACTTTTTAACTTTCAAAAATCGGCATTTTGAAGGTCATTTAATGTTATAAAAAATTAAATTTTGTAATTTTATGTCAACTATTTACCTTTTGAATGGGGTGCAAAAAATCGGAAAAATCGCGATTTTTCCACTAAATTGTTAATAATTAAAAAACGAACGCGAACTCTAGGCAAGAAACAGGTAGGTTTTCTTCCTATAGGTCTACAATAACTAAAAAAGTAGTCAGCTACCTGGATCTTTGACTATCCAGAACATGGTCTATTTCTAGCTTATTACCCTGGAGTAGAGCTGATGTGATGACAATTATGTGGAGGTATCCGAATTGCGTCCAAAATTTTGAGGGATTTTCAGATAATATCGCTAATGTGTTTTGTATGGTCAATTGCGTTCCGTTTCTAACAATAAAATTTAATCCTACACAGTATTACCTAATTAGTTTAGGTTTTAGGGTTTACAGGGTTTACCTAATTAGTTTCTTAGTAAAAATAAGAGAAAGTGAAGGTTAACTTGATAGGGTGGAATTTTTAAAATTGCAGTTTATTTCCAAACAGTAAAGAGTGAACTTAGACAATCGCACCGCGCAATGGATTTTGAAATGATGTTAAGTGAACGGGGAAAACCACTTACAGTTTTTCAAAAATTCAAATTTAAAAAGTTTCGTGAATTAAAAAAGTTTGGTGAAACTGTGTGGTATTGTACAAATAAAAAGTGTAAAGCAAAACTATATACATTAAATAATGTGTTTTCAAAAGTTAGTGGTGAACACAATCATGAGCTTGCTGAAAAAGTATTAATTCGCCAGAAAGTTAACAATTCTCTTAAAAGAAAAGCAACAGAAGATATTGCGGAACGACCTGCGAAGTTGTTACACAATTAAATCGAAAAGCAAAGCGAAGTACTTACCTCTCTGTCAACAAAAGATGTCCAATACATAAAAAAGAACATTAATCGCACGCGATTGAAAACGGTTCCAAAATTGCCAAAATCAGCCAAGGATGTTCAAGAATTTTTGAAACAAATTGAAATATTTACTATCAAAAATGAACAGTTTTTGTTGATTAATGATGAACAGTTTAATATTGTTGTTTTTTCATGTCTACCTAATCTTTCATTTATGTGTAACAATTCCACTTTATTTATGGATGGAACATTCGATTATTGCCCAAAATTTTTTTTCAAATGTTTACATTACATACATTGATTAATGACTCTTATGTTCCGGTTGCATTTTGTTTGTTACCTAATAAGCAAAAATTCACTTACAAATCATTATTCGAATTATTAAAGAAACAATGTCAAGATTTGGGATGCAATTTAAATCCAAAGAAAATAGTGATTGATTAGGAATTAGGTATCCACTCCAGCGTGCGAGAAGTTTTTCCGGAAGCAAAATGTTGTTGGTTGTCGATTTCATCTTGCTCAAGCTTGGTAAGTAATACGTATAGCAATGTAACTGGCAAGTAGTAGATTGTTAAGAAAAACTTGAGTTATGACGTCATCATATTTTTTTGCTGTAAAACTAAACATTTCAATGTTTATTTCAAACTTCATTGTAATTTCTTTTTTCAAATATTTATTTTTTCAATTTTTTTTACAAAAAACAGCATTTGATATAAGTTAAAATAAGAATTGTAGGTAAAATATCTTCAAAAAAATTTATTTTTTGACATAAAAAAGGTGTCATAACCTCTGTCAAAAAATTGGCTCCTAAATATTCTCATTATTTTTTAAAGATAAATTTTTTTTTATAAAATTTGACCTGTTTCAAACTTTTTCTTGAATGCAAGTACTTTCTGAAATACCTAAATAATTTATTCTATAATCTTGTTACAGGTGGCGTAAAGTACAAAATGTGGGGTTGAGTTCTGAGAATAAGAACGAGAACTCAGAAATAGGTAAATGGCTGAAGAATATTTTTGGCCTAATGTATCTTCCTCCGAGCCAAGTTGGAGATTGTTTTGTGGAAGATTTTATGCCTGAAAAACCAGATGGTCATCGAGTTGACGCATTTGCAAACTATCTAGTTGAAACGTAAATCGAAGAGGACTCCACATTTCCTCCACAAATTTGGGCAAAGAATAGCGCATCTATATATAGAACAACTAATTCTTGTGAGGGATTTCATTCAAAATTTAAAAATTATTATTTGTCTCCACATCCTAATATTTTTTTGTTTGTTGAAACATTAAAGCACATTCAAACCGATTCTTATATAAAAATAAATTCTGTTAAACAAAATATTTCTAGAAATGTAGATAAAGCTACCTCCAGCAAATATATTTTTCTCGAACAGAAAATTAACCAGTATAACAGGGGTGAAATTTCAAGATACAATTTCGTTAAATGTGTTAGTTATAAATTCGGTGCTTTTTAAAATAATATATTATATAAAAATAAACTGTTAGTTGATATTACGTTTATTACATTTCCCTGCTTACCTAATATTTATTTAAGCTATCCTCTGACCGCAATTGGGTTGGCTAATTAAGAATGCCTCGATGGCCCACCTCCACATTACAGTAGAGCTCTAAGGCAATATCTTAATGAAATATTTCGTGGGCAATGCATTGGAAGGAGAGACCCTATTGAATGGCCCACAAAATCCCCTGATTTAATACCCCTGGAGTTCTTTTTGGGGGCTATTTAAAGAGCAAAATTTATCAAACCGAACTTGTGTTGGAAGAACTAAGATGACGAATAGTACATGAATGCAGCCTTATAACCCCTGAAATGCTTCAGAACGTTCGACGTAATGTTGCACAGCGGCTCTACAATTGTATGGAAGTCGATGGACATCAATTTGAATAACTAATTAATTCATTCAATATTAATTTGAGTAAATTGTTTAATGTATCATACCTTCTAAGTTATTTAATTTTCGTTACATTACAATTCATTTATTGATTTTACAGTATTTGTTTTAATTTACTTTTGATGTGACAGAAAAAATGACATATTAACAAACCATAGGTACTACGATTCATTTTTAAGAGGTGTTGTACTTTAAATGAATTAAGACTGTTTTGCAAAGATAGAAGGACATAATCTCGCCTTGATGAAATAAAGTCGAATTTTACATATAAGTTGTTTTAATGCGAAGTATTACAACGAAAAATATGTAATCATTCGCCACTGTTACTCAATTATGAATAATCATACAGAGAAACTGACTTTTATCCGAAGAGTAGCCTTAAAATTTAGCGCAACATAAAAAAATGAAAAGGCCAGTGCTGGGAATATCCTTGAGTAACAAATATATAAATAAGAATTTGGAAAGACAAAGAAAACAATATTCAATAAAAAACTATCATTCTTGTTAACATTATTACATATAAATTTAATCTTTTTATACGTGAGGACATAATATCATGTGTGAAGAATATACACTGATCGTAGGAGAAAACCGACCACCCACAAAATTTAGCAAATTTTTTATTTTTTTAAATAAAAATCCACGAGGAAAAAGTTTTCTTGTAGTTGGCTGTATACCATATATTACAAAAACGATCAAATCCTTTATAAAAGGTATATTTGTTAATATCCCTAAAAAAGGCTACATCACAGAACTAGTTTTAGATCGGATGACCGATCATCATCAGTGTTTACGTAAATCTAAGATGCTAACCACCAAAGTAAAAATATGTGAAAATAATGTGAAATTAAACATAGATTTGACTTGTTCACATGATGACTATATGGTAGCAATTGCTTCCTACCATATAGTCATCATGTGAATAAGTCAAATTCAAACTCAATGGTACCTAGAGCATAATACATATTTTAGACATCCATGTTTAATTTCACATTCTTCATCTATTTATGTTCCTATGACGGATCAATTGTAAAGGGTTTTTACCCACATATTTTTTATTTTGCTGGTTAGCATGTTAGATTCACGTAAACACTGATAATGATCGGTCATCCAATCGAAAACTAGTTCTGTGATGTAGCCCTTTTTAGGGATTTTAACAAATATACCTTTTATAAAGGATTTTATAATTTTTTTATATATTGCCCGATTTTTTTTTAATTTGATTTATGTTAATTAAATTACAGTGATACCTCGATATACGAGCGCCCTAATATACGAGTGTTTTGAGATACGAGCCGCCGAGTGAGCGATGTTTTGCTTTGAGATGAGAGCAAAATTTGAGATACGAGGTACGAGGAACAGCTTTTATTTAAAATTCATGCCCCTTTTTGACTACCTATTTCTAACTTGAAGGAGGTGATAAATGGTATAATGCTAGCTTAGGGTTTTACAATAATTTCCAAGCTACGGACCTCTCTCCATGAAAAGATGGATAAAATACTGATGATGTGGGTGACAGAGAAGCAGCTTCAAGGAGGAACTTTAACACAAAGCATCATATGTGAGAAGGCACGAGCGATTTATGAAAGGGAGGAAGAAACCAACCTCTTTGGACAGTTTTTTAAACGAGCTGCAGATGAAAATGAGCAAAGTGTGACGAAAATAGTGAAGACAACTGACGAAAATTAGCGTTTCCGTAAGCACCTCACTTTTTCTTATGTTTTTGCAGAATATGTATGTATTTTTTGTTATTTATAAATAAATGTTTCTTCTTGTAAAAACTATTTTCTTATTTAAAAACATTTAACAAAAACAACTAAGGTGGTTTTTTTGGGACTGGAATGGATTAATAACATTTCAGTTAATTTCAATGGGGAAAATTGCTTTGACATACGAACAATTTGACATACGAGCAAGGTTACGGAACGAATTACCCTCGTATGTCGAGGTACCACACTGTACATGGATTATCACGTGTACTAAGAACCGAGCCTGCAAAGAGAATAAACAAATTCGCAAAACCTATTAAACCATAATAATCTCAGAACTACTTATTTACGAATCAACGCATCTTCGCGGAATTGATAGTTTTGACAACTGGGTGAACTATTGTAGTGTTCTAAAGAGTTTCTGAGATATCTTAGCAGAGGCGTGCGGTACATGGAAGCGGGGGAAGCGCCGCTTTCCTATTTATACGTCGATATAAGAAAATATATTATTAATTAATGTTTAATAATAAAAAATTTTCCCTAATCCAAGTAATCTACATATTACCTAGGCAATAGGCATTGAAAAATATTAAAAATTAATCGCGTACAAACGAACTCAATATGCACACAATTCAAATATTTGGTCCACTCCTGACAGAAGCGCATCTCAAAATCGCCGCTTGTCATACAGTTGTCCCGTTTAAAAAGTGGTCAGGGTTCAATGACCGCACCCACTAGTCACGCGAATTTTGGTACCATGGAAGCGCTTATCATATTGCCTTCGCGAAAGTGAGATGCTCCGACTGTTACTGCTGCTAAGGGGTGCTTAGGTATTACATACATTCGCTTAAAGAATATTTCGATTTAAATTTTTTGCAGAGATTTTTCCTTTTACTGATCTTTTATTTGACATTTTACAGAAATCAAATGGTATTGCATTTTGTATAAGACAAATTGATGACTTTATTAATACGATAATTAAAAAAACGAGAGCAGTTTAAAAATATTTGGGATAAGACTGAACATGGGGTTTGAACATGAAAGAAAAATAATGAAGATTGATAATTTCGGAGACAGAGAGACAGAGAAAACATAGGAAACAAAGAGACCTTTTGATAATATTCTACAACAAATGAACTCTAGCTTTCAAAATTTTAACGATTTAAAATTTGTAGAATTATATATATAATCTTAATATTTCTAATTATAATTCATCAAAATTTCCTACAGAGGAATTTATTTCATTGCGATTAAATAATGAAAATTTTTTGATATCCCAGCTTTGCATTCTCAGTTAAGTGTCATTTATGAAACAACTGACATTAATGATAAAGAAATACCCAGAAATCTGGGATTTCTTTATAACTACTGGTTTAAACAAGTCACTGTGTGAAGTGGTCAAGTTGTGTGAATTAGTACTACCAACTATCCCAGTCACAAGTGTATCAGTTTAACAAAGTTTTGCAGTATTAAGATGCATTAAGAGTTTCAAATTAAGAGTTTAAAAGAAATTCAACAAGCGAAGACAGACTTTGAAAGTTAGCCCTATTATTATCCATTGAAAAAGACTGCATTCAACAATTATCAGAAGTTGATAGGAGAATAGACCTCGAGTATAAATAAGTGTCATTTTAGTGAAAGTTATGTATTGTGGAAAATGCCTCGGAGTATAAATTTTTTTTAAATAGGATTCTTCTTTAGAAAACCAAGCCCGGCGCGAGGACTCAAGGCCCGAGCTAGCAATACAGATCAATGATATGTCACTAGTCACTAGAAATAGCGGGAATAGAGTGCCTCACGCATTCACGCGTCACGGATTTAGTGTGTGAGTCCTTGTACGCAGGACGTCTCACATAATTAAGTACTTTGCTGATAGAGAGCCCCTGCGCATCAGAGTGTTAGGTGGGAAGTGGCTCGACCCTCGACCCTTAAGAAAATATTTTTATATCCTTATTGAATCGCTTCCCCTTTCAAAAAAGTCACCGCACGCCACTGTATCTTAGTGATACACTGGCCTCTTTACAGTAAAGTTTATTTCTTAATAGCGATGGAAAAATGGAAATATATCGAAAGTCTGTTAGGATTGTTACATTGGTGGAAATTGCAGCAAGTCAAAGGGACGAGCCAAGACAATTGAATGTTAATCGTGCAACTGTACAGAGAATTTACCAACGATTTCTTGAGACCGGATCTCATCAACGGCGACGCGGTACAGGTAACAAAAGGAGGAGAAGACAACAGTCAGAGAATATCACGTTCTCACTATTCACTAGCAAACTGCTAGAATGTTCCAAAGGCAAATTCAGCAAGTCAAAGGACCAGTAATTAATCATTTCTACTGCTAGACGAAGGTTAAGAGAACTGGATTTGATAGCTTGCAGTCCGTCAATAAGGCCACCACTTACTGCTGCTTACAAAAGACGCAGACTTGCATTTGCCCCTGAATACGTCAACTGGACAGTAAGTGATTGGAAAGAGTATTGTTTGAGGATGAGTGTAGAATATCAATTTACGGTAAATATACTCGAAATAAGGTATACAGAAGGGCTGGAGCACTCGGTCACATCGGGTTGCTTTTGATGTTGCACACGGATCTCGTCTTGGTTGAGAGGGGTGCATTAACAGCACACAGGTACATACCGGAGTTCCTACAACATCATGTGATGTTACATGTGATGTACACAATTCTGGTTTTATTCCTAATGATTTTCTGCTAATGCAAGATAATGCAAGACCACACACGGCAATGATTGTAAAATAGTATCTTGAAGATGGTATTCCAAAAATGGACTGGCTTTCTTAGTGTCCAGACCTTAGTCATATTAAGCATATATCGGGTCAAAAGGCGTGTAAAACGTCATATACCTGCTCCAAAAACATGGAAAGAACTTTGAATGGCTCTCATTGAGGAATGGATCATTTTACACAAATGCACATCTAAAACGTGATTAGTTCTCTGCCAAATAGAACGATGGGTGTCATATAGAACCGTGGTGGCAACATACATTATTGAAACGAGTGATATAGTCGGTTCGCTAAACTCAGACACAACTGGCTAGTGAGTTTAGTAGGTATTTTTTTGTTTTTGGCCAATTTTGCCAAAATTACTAACTATTTAGTAATTATTACTGACTAACACGACTGTTGTCCCTACTTAAAATTCCATCTCGTCCTTTACCTACCTATCTACCTAAAACCTATCTCAACCACACCCCGAGTGTTGGATAAGTCCTTTTGACCGTGTTTGAGTGGATGGGGTCCATTTTGCGCGGGGGGTGTGTGTGGCATATACATGTCGCGCACCCTACACACAAACTGCATAACTTGCGCCTCTTACCATTCACACACTCCTAAGTTCCTCAAACATTGACCGGAAGGTCGATAAACGTTCCTGACGGAAGGCAGCAACGACCGCCAGTACCAAGTTAAGGCGTATAGGAAATTATCCTGAACCGGCTTATCATTGGATTTTCACAAGCTGAGCTGTACCAGCAGAAAGGTTGTGATACTGCGATGCAATAGGGCAGGGAAAACCATTTATAAAGAGATACGGAGTTACTACCCTGGTGATGGGGTTAATTAACTGGAGGCACTATTTGTTCATAACATCTATTTATTTATTCAACACTACTACACATACCAGTAACCAGCTGGTGAGCTTGAGGTCTAAATATCGAATGATGAATAATGAATCACGAATAATGAATGATAAAAAAATGATCAGCGATGCTTCTCCTGAATGTATAAATAAACTTGTAACTGTTGTTATTTAGATTGTTGACACGACTCGACCGTGAAATATTGATAATATCGAATAGCTGACAAAGCGTTCTTGAAAACTAGTGCACTATGTTGGGCAATCGGTATCACCTAATTATTTTACAACAACCGGCGATGTTTGTTTTTAAGATATTTAAAAATTAAATGAATATGAGTTGCTTTTATTTTGCATGCTGATATAATCCTGTACACATTGCATAATCATTCCCTAGAAAGTTATGCGTGATGTCGTCGAATGAAATGCCTCGGATGTTGTCACGCAGCCCGTTTGACGACCGGCGCTACCTTATGTCCGGGTCAAGTAGTGCAAAATTGGCCACCGGCCACGCAAATGTTAATGAGCAGGCATCGTGTGGAAATTTAGCTACTGGTCTATAAAAAGAAAAACTGAAACTCAGACAGATATTGAAGGTCGGTACATGGAACGTACAAGGGCTAAAGAAGATCACAGGTAAGCTAGCAATTATTGAAAACGAGCTAGCAAGATACAATATAGAAATCTCTGGACTATCTGAAACTCATTGGTTAGGAGAGGACCATTTCAGAACACATAATGGCAATTATAATTACTTCTCTAGCGCTGAGACCCAGAACTATATAGATGTTGCCATTCTGGTCTCACCAAGATTACAAAAGTCTGTTGTCCAATTTAAAGCTGTGCGCTATAGGAAAGTTCTCCTTAAACTGGAAGGCAAACCACATAAACTTAATATCATGCAAGTTTATGCGCCAACCAGCACATCAGATGACATAAAGATCGAGGAGTTCTACGAAAAACTGGAAACGGCAATCGCCAACATACCAAATAAAGAGCTTACTTTAATATATGGCGACTTCAATGCAAAAGTTGGCAACACTACACAGAATGACGATATAAGGAAGTTCGGCAAAGGCCAGAGAAACGAAAGAGGAGACCGTTTAATCGAGTTTGCTATCACAAACAATTATTCTTTCATGAATACTCGATTTAAACACCATGTACGTCGACTTTATACTTGGAAAAGTCCTGGAGATAGGTCTAGAAATGAAATGGATTACATCCTTACCAATATTCTCTAGAGATCGTCAATTTAAACAGTCAGTTCATATCCAGGGGCGATATGCGAATCCGATCATACTCTCCTCGTAGCTAAAGTAAAGCTTAAACTTAAAGCGCCCAACAAACGAAAAGAGATAAATAGGATAGAACTAAAAAAGAAGGACGACCTTCTCCAGGAAGTACATAAAATAATGCCCTCTATTCGTAACGGAACATCACAAGAAATATGGGAGACTTTTAAACATTGTGTAAAAACACCAATTGATCTTCCAAAGATAAATAATCCTGTGAAACGGAAACACTGGATAACAGATGAAACCTTTCAAATCATTCAGAATAGAAGGAATCTTTGTCAAAGTGATGTGCATAGTGAAAGGGAAAAAGCTAGTTTAATAAACCTCAATATAGAAATAAAACAAAGGTGCAAGGCAGATAAGAAACTGTACTATCAAAGTATTTGCAAAGAAATTGAGAGCCATGATCAGAATAATCAGCCGAGAGATCTATTTAGAAAAATACGCTACTTAACAAGAGATTTCAAAGCCAAAACTTGGGCCATTGAAGACAACACTGGAACTCTGAGAACAAACATAGAAGATATAGCAGATACATGGAGATTGTATTGCAGGAACCTATATAAAGATGACCAACGCCAAGAACCTGTTAATCAAATCTCTGACGAGGTGGAAGAAGAACCTGATATACTTGAAAATGAAGTGAGAGTTGCGATCAGTAAGCTCAAATATAATAAAGCACCAGGTCCAGATATGATAACAGCAGAAATGCTCAAAGCCACAGAAGAAACTGGCGTAAAATTACTTCATCTACTCTGTAACCAAATATGGCATTATAAACACTCTCCTGAAGACTAGACAAAATCTACAATAACGACAATTCATAAAAAAGGCAGCTTCCATAAATGCGACAATTGTAGAACTATTTCTCTTATATCACATGCCAGTAAAATATTGCTACATATAATCAATGAGAGACTAAAAACATTCCTTCAAAGAGAAATTCCACAAGAGCAAACTGGATTTACCAAAGGTAGAGGTACTCGAGAACACCTGTTGAATATAAGACAGATAATCGAAAAATCTAGGGAATTCAGTATTCCACTGTACATATGCTTTATAGATTATCGTAAGGCGTTCGACAGGGTCAAGTGGAGACACCTATGGCGAATACTAAAAGAAGTAGGCGTACCCCAACACCTTATTTCGCTTATAACTGAACTATACGAACACACTTCTGGATCAGTTAAAGTGCTTGACACACTTTCAAACGAATTTTATCCAGAACGGGGTCTCAGACAGGGGTGTATACTATCTCCACAATTATTCAATATATATGGAGAGCATATTATGAGAAGAGCACTTGAAGTATGGGAAAAAGGCATCTCAATAAATGGTCATAAAATAAACAACCTACGTTTCGCAGATGTTTCTTGCAAATAGTCAAGCAGAGCTTATTGATCTCATACGACTGGTTGAAAACGAAAGTCAAATATTTGGTCTGCAATTAAACATATCAAAGACATAGAAAGACTACATAACAATCATCCACAAATAACCACAATTGATCGGTTTGAGGTTGTAAGTTCATACTTATATCTGGGAATCACAAACACAGGGTCACTACAGGAAGAAATAAATCGTAGATGTGATCTAGCAAAAGTCACCACAGCAAAAATGACCACAATATGGAAGGACTGTCAAATTTCAAGAGCGATAAAGATGAGGTTGATCAACTGCTTAATATTCCCAATACTGACCTACGGGTGTGAATCTTGGACCCTGAGAAATTCGGAAAGAAGAAAGAAAGACGCTACTGAAATGTTCTGTTGGAGACGGATGCTACGAATTCCTTGGAACGACCATAGAACAAATAATTCAATTTCAAGAGAGCTAAAAGTTAGTCAACGACTCTTCAGTAAAGTCCATTTCCAACAATTAAAATACTTTGGACATGTTATGAGAGCAAACACAGAAAACATGGAAAGACTCCTTATACAAGGAAAGGTGGAACACCGAAGATCACGAGGAAGATCCCCAACAAGATGGATCGATCAAATTACAGGATTATGCAAAAGACCTGTGCATGAGTTAAGAGAGATGACCAGAGACAGAGATCTTTGGAGACGGACAATACACGACATCACGTCGACCACTACACTCCCTCCGGGGGTCAGGATTGAAGAGAGAGTAATTATTAACTATTTAGTAATTCTTATTTTGCCAATTTTACCAAATTGGCAAAATTACTTACTAAAATCACTAGCCAATTTTGTCTGAGTTTAGAGAACCGACTATACTTGCCTTGGCCTTGTAATTCAATTATTGTTATAACTGTAACTGTAATAATAGTACATCGAAATTTTCAATACATTTATTTATTTTTTCAAATTTTACCTTGTTTTCCATTTGTTGCTAATGATAATGTCCGGTCATGTGCTACAGGAGTAACTGACTCAATACATAATAGATTTAATTTGATATAAATAAGAAAAAAATTAAAAGATCAAAAATTTCTTAAATTTTATGGGTGGCCCCGTTTTCTCTGGCGCGCAATTTATTTCCATTTTTCGTGCCAAACAGTGTATTTTTGCAAAATACGCAGTAATGTATTATTTTCAGTCGAATGATCGTGAATATAGATGGTAGCGTAAAAAAATAATAAGTGCTCGTCCTCAATAATACTGTAATACTTTTTACGTGGCTCACATCACTCACATGTGTCTGATTTGTTTGGTAGCAATTTTTTTATTAAAGAATTAAAAATGACTTTTGAAACGGATCAAATAAACTCATTTAACTTAATTGTATTTAACCGTATGGCAAAAATCAATACCAAGAGCCGTTACTTTTATTTTTGAACAAGTATTGCAATAAAGTTCCAAATTCTAGCAACACTGCTTATCATTTAAGACCTGATGTTACGAAGACTTGAAATTGGTGTTAATTATATTCAAAATAGGTTTTAAAATTTATAGAGTTTTAGAATTATAATAATAATATGTAAGCACTACGAGCCTAGTACTACCTAGTAGCCCATGGCTTGATACACCTACTATTATTTTCCATTTTCCACTCCCTTTTGTCAGTTGCTTTTCTTTCCCAGTTCGTTAGGTTAAGTATTCTCATATCTTCTTTAACTTGGGTGTTTCATCTTGACCTCGGTCTTCCTCTTCGCCTTTTGCCTGGCAATGCAAATAGTACCATTTTGGGAATTCTAGATGGAATCATTATCTGCATATGGGCCAACCATCTAAGTCTTTGCGCCTGAATTACTGGTAATATGTTAGACTCTTGAGAAAGCTTAGTTAGCTCGTTATTTGTTCTTTTTTTCCATTGCCCATTTAACTTTTTCGCACCAAAGATTTTGCGCGGTTTTTTGCCTCTCCCAAACTATAGACCCATGTTTCAGATGTATGGGTCACTCTTGGCCTTATTACTGTCTTGTAGGTCTCTACTCTTGCTCTTCGAGGTATATTTTTGCTACTTAACAAGCCATTGAGAGCACACATAGCGCGGTTACCCGACATAAATATTTTCTATATTTCTTCTTCACAGTTAGATTCTCTTGTGAAGACAGTTTCTAAGTAGTCAGATCTTTCAACTTCTTCGAATTTATATTATGTTCCATTTGTTGTTGTTATTGTTATGTATTGCCCTCGAACGAATTGCTTATTTGTCCATTCCTACTTCGATTTTGCTTCATTTATATACAATCCTTTGGTTGCTGCCCTCTCTTCGAATTTCATGACTGTTTTTATCAGTTCTATTTTTCATCTAGCGAAGATTACCAAACCGTCCGCAAATTCTAAGTACTGATGTTTTTTGTGTCAAATCAGACCTTTTCTATTAATGTTTGCTTCCTGTATAACCTTTTATAATATTAGGCTAAACAGTATAGATGATAATGGATGACCTTACCTCACTCCCTGTTTGACTTCAAAGCTTTCTGTTGACAATTGTTTATTTTGACTTTATTCACTGTTCTTTGGAGAGTTAATCTTATTCTGATAAGCTTTGGGCAAATATCCATATCTTACAGTGCTGTAAATAGTATTTTTCTTTTGACTCGATCGAAAGCTGGTTTAAAATCAATGAAAACAACTGGACAAACATCGTGTCTTTACTGTATTCGTAAATTTTAGCCTGTATTTAATGTACAGGCTAATTACAGGCTATTTAATAATGTAATAAAGATGTATTCAGTTGAGGAGAAAATAGTAATAATAAAGATGTTTTATTCAGTCAATAGTTTGCCTACTGTCAGAAATAGTAACGTGTGGCCTTACTTTTACCGTTGATTGAAATAATAATATGAAATATTAACCCCTCAATACCTCAATCAACGCTTTTACGCACTTACTTAATTATGGCAAATGTATTCTATTTTTCAAAATTTTGGATTCTGTTTAAATCGTAGAACAATTTTAACTTTTATTTTTAATACAGATTTTTATCCTCTACAAATATTTTTTCATGACTTTTGATGTAAAATAATTAGGGAAGCAGGAATTCAACAATTTAGAATTTTACATTGAGTTTCCTATGACCCGTTTTCCAATTCATCACCCGGTGTATAAATATGTAATATGTTTACTTAGAAAAATGTTTACTTAGAAAGTTAGGAATGTCTAAAGACGGTTGTCGGCTTAAAGATTTCACGAATTATTTCATTCTTCCTTTGTCTAAGTAGGTATATGCAAATTTAAGGAACAATAAGAGGGATAAACTTTTAAAAATATTGTTAAAAGTTTGTATGTATTTAAATATTTAAAGTTTGTATGTGTTTAAAGACTTTTAATATATTCTGAAACACGAAATATAAAATGTGTTAAACATATTTATCCAGGTACCTACTATTTCATTAAATCGATAAACATAATTTCAATTGTAACTGTAATAACAGTTAGTTTCGACGTTAACAAAAATATACAGAATAATTCAATTTGGACGTTAGGAATTGTACCTTACGAATTTGTATAGTTACGAGCTGTCGCCGTTACGAAGTGTCGCCGTTACGAACTGTCGCTGTTACGAGTTGTCCGTTACCAATTGTCCGGTTACGAACTGTCGCGTTACGAGATGTCTGGTCACGATATATACCACACTACAATATTAATAGCTTGGAAAATCAAATCGCACAATATTTGTACAAAAGAAGATTTGATCTAACTCTCCCTAGAGAATAGGAACAAGAAACAACGGAAAATCTTTACGAAAAAATAGTACCGAAAAGGAATACACAAAGCGGCACAAGAAACTTTAGGTAACACAAAGAAAATGCCAGAAGTTAGAAATTACTAGTGGAATGATCAGCTAGAAGAAATGAAAAATAATAAACAGGAAGTATGTATACCATAAATGGTTAAATGACAGAGAAAACGAGAATAAAAAAACGAATATCGGCAAGCACGTGACAAATTCAAAACCGAAGTTATAAACGCCAAAAATAAAAAATAGGAAGACAAATAATGTCAGAAATTGGACATGTACATCAAAGGGAAAAAATCTAGTGAGGCTTGTAAATTTATACATAATGTAAGAACCAACAAAATAGAAGAAACTGTGATAAACCCTATAACAACAACGAAATGGGAAGAACATTACAAATCACTATTGGTAGAAAAAAGACAATACAGGACCGCATCACACAACATAATCGAGGTCACAGGACAGCCAATCAATCAACAGGCTTTTCATTCACAGTCATTTGTTTCGAGCTTCTGTCATAAGTCGTATAATCCGTGTATATTAATATTATACACAGATTATACAATATATGACAGAAGCTCGAAACAAATGACAATCGATGAAAAGCCCTATAAACGAGGAATAGACCAAAAAAGCAATATCCTTATGAAAAAACGGCCACGCTTCCGGGCCGGAAGGAATGGTACATACTGACAAATTAGCAAACATAATAACAATATTATTTATTTAACATGACAGATGGATAACATCTATACATAAGAAAGGTAGTAAACAAGATCCAAGATCGGACTAGACAAGTGCCGTGTTTTAAATATAGTCGGAGGAAAAGTACAGCCCTGAGGATTCGATATGCAAAATGGCCAGAACGTCGAGGCCCTGGGTGAAAACGATATGTATAAATATCTTGGAGTAAAGCAAGCGCAGAAAATTGACCATAAACAAATGAAAACTGAGATAATACGGAGTTTATACGGAGTTTATACGAAGGGTAAAACAGATGCTTCGCTCACACCTTAACAGTAGAAATTTGTTTCAGGCACTAAACACCTACGCATGTTCCGCGCTTAGCTATTCATTTGACATTGTTAAGTGGACAAAAACGGACATAGAAAATCTTCAGCGAAAAGTAAGAACGCACCTCACAAAGGCACAAAAACACCATCCTCGAAGTGCAGTAGAAAGAACGACATTACGACGGAATTTAGGAGGAAGAGGACTTATGGATATAGGTGAGCAATTAGACAAACAAATTGCTAATTTAAGAACTTGAGGTCAGCCAAGATTATGTCGACAATATAGCGTCGAACAACTGCTTGACATCAGGAAATATGTTCGTCGAAATGGAAGGTTCATTACTGGCCATTCGGGATCAGGTTATACCAACTAAAAATTACCTGAAATGTATCGTCAAAGACCATCAGGTCCAAAACGACAAATGCCGATATGGATGTCAAACTCAAGAAACCATCCAACATATTACCGGGGGCTCCCAGGCATTTGCTGCAACTTAATACAAGGAATGGCATGACTCAGTAGGAAAGATCCTTCATCAAGAGATTGCTATCAAACTGGTACTTGTCCAAACGGACCATCTCCCATATTATCAATACATTCCTGAGAGTATGCTTGTGAATGACAACTATAAGCTATACTGGGACCGCACTGTGCTCACAGATCAAACAGTGGCACATAATAGACCAGATCTCGTATTAGTCAATAAATTAACGAGACAAACACTCATTGATGTGGCGATTCCTAACGACAATAATCTACGTACTAAATTTACTGAAAAGATCGCCAAGTACAGAGATCTGGAAATAAAAGTACGGAGGCAATGGAGAATGCAAAGTACCCAGACAATACCGATTATTATGTCTACTATAGGAGTGATTCCGAAGACCCTCCTCGAAAGCATAAAAAAGCTGGGTCTCAATGAACATCTTTATGAGACCTGCAGAAAGCTGTACTACTTGCGACGGCCAGAAGTGTAAGAACATTTTTGGGAGATACACCTATATACCAAGTCACCTACGGCTAGATAAAGAGTCCCACCAGATCTCAATCCTTTTGATACCGTAGGTATCTGGGATGAGTCAATTTTCCCCTTAGAGGGAGTGTGAGCCGTATGGCTAAATCTGGTATTATTTGTAGCTATATCTGACAATAATTTTTTTCTGGACCAAAGATGGGTTTGAATTGAACAAGCCTCGTAATTACAAAAATTTGAATGATAAAGTAAATATTTCTTTCAAGTAGGTAAAAGCTGAATCATCTGAAGATTTATTTTCGTTTATACGAAATTATTAATTCATAACTAGTAGGTAAGTACTATAATTATTTTTAATAAATTACTTTTAAAATGCAGTTATTTATCAAGTATGTCATTGATAATCTAATATTTCGACTAAAAACTCAAGGTTATTGAAGTTTTAATTTACCATCATTGACGTCAATAATCTTTCTGGTTTTAAAGATACTTTTACTACTATACTCGTGATTGGTAAAGTATACAGTGTGTCCACGGATGGGTGCCCAAGAGGAAAAACTTTTTTTTTCAATTTTAGCGAAAAATGTCATTCTTCGTAAAAAGTTTTGCTTGTTTTAAAACGCCATAAAACGAAATAAAATTCAAGTTTTTCAAAACCTGCTTAATTTTGTAGCCAATTTTATGTAAATCCCTATAAATTTTTGCCCTAAGTTCGAAATCATAACAATAATCTAGTGTTGCCAAGCTACAATGTGGGTTGGTAATTGTCAACTCCGATAAATAATTTGCGAATTGTCATTTTTTTCGACAATTTCTTGATCAATATTTTGCTTAACATTGTCGAAAAAAAAAATGACAATTCGCAAATTATTTATCGGAGTTGACAGTTACTAAAGGCGGGTTCTCACTTGTCAGTTTCGCTGACGCACTCTAACTGATTCAGTGGTACTGAGCAGATAATTAACATGAGGACACATTTTCATTTTAAATGATCACTACATTCATACTTTCAGTTAAAGTAAAAACCAATTCTACTTTTTATCTGTTTTTGACTGACCATTCTCTCATAATGGTATTGGTTTTTTTATTTTTGAAATAATTTCTTGCAGAATCTCTTCGTTCATTCTTAAGTGGTTTGTGTATGAACCACAATATTCCAAAGCTAATTATTTCAATATAGTTTCACTAGCACCACATTTTATTTCTGCACAATATCCAGGACCTGACCCACCATCTACGAAATTTCCTTTTCTTTTGATTCACTAGAATATTCTGTAATTCATTTACTAATTGTAAACATACTTCGCGAACAGCTGGTCTCAATTTTTTTTTAATCATTTTCATGACCACGATATAAAATGTTTAGACTAACTGTACAAAACATGAAACGTGTGAATACAAACGTCGCTTTTTATTTTTCATTTTTAATGAATCAGTCAGACTGCGTCAGCGAAACTGATAAGTGAGAACCCGCCTTAAGCTACATTGTAGCTTAGCAACACTAGATTATTGTTATGATTTCGAACTTAGTGCAAAAATTTATAGAGATTTACATAAAATTGGCTACCAAATTAAGCAGGTTTTGAAAAACTTTTAATTTTATTTTGTTTTATGGGGTTTTAGAACAAGCAAAACTTTTTATCAAGAATGACATTTTTCGCTAAAATTGAAAATAAAAAAGTTTTTCCTCTTGGGCACCCCATCAGTGGCGTAGCGTAGTGGGGGCGGCAGGGGCGGTCCGCCCCGGGCGGCACTTTTTAGGGGGCGGCCAAATTTAACAATAAATAATAAAAATATTTTGTAAATTTTGAACCATTTTATATTTTTATCGCAACTATAAATTCGGACCGATTGAAAGAAGCACGGAATATTTAAAATCAAAAGGAGATACAAGACGGCTTACTAAGGAATGGTTTTACCGTACATTCATTAACGGCGAAAAAGTTTTACGTACTTGGATGGCTTATTCTCCATCTAAAGCATCATTATTTTGCTTTTGTTGTCGTTTATTTGAGAACGTAAATACACTGAATGGATCTAAATGTTGCTCAACTGATGGATTTTACTTGGTGGAAATTAAATCCTAAGGTTTCAAGTCATGAATCAAGTGCACTACACATCCAAAATTATTACAAATGGAAGGAGTTGGAGAGCAGACTTCAAAAAGAACGGACTATTGACAAAAAAGAGCAAGACAGTGGTAAAAGAAATAAAGAAATGGCAGGAAATTCTGATCCAGAATGTTTGATATTATAAGGTTTCTTGCCAAACAAAATTTGGCCTTACGTGGACATATTATAGAAAACGACACCAGTACCAATAGAGGAAACTTTTTAGAAATGGTTAATTTAATTGCAAAATACGATCCTGTACTTCGTGAACATCTTGTAAGTTCTAAAATGTGTAGCAAAATTTCAATCACTTATATGTCACCACAGATACAAAACGAATTTATATTGCCATTTTGGGAAATAATGTTCGCCAACATAATATCATCGGACAAATAAAAAAGGTTACTCGAGGTACTACAGCACTCCAGATCTTTCTCATAAAGATCAAACAAGTCAGGTATTAAGATACGTAGTAGATGAAAATCAGGAAGTAAAAGTAATGGAATCTTTTACAGATTTTAAACTAAAAACAAAACTGCTGAAGGAATTTCAAAGATGATTTTGGACACGATTCAAGCTGATGGCCTAGATATAAGCAACTGTAGAGGCCAAGCATATGATAATGCTGCTGTTATGGCTGGAAAGTATTCAGGAGTTCAGCAAAGAATTCAAGAAATAAACCCTAAAGCTGAATTCGTACCTTGCTCAAAGCATTCGTTAAATCTGGTTTGTTTACACGCTGCCTCAGTTGAGGTGGATCCAGTAACTTTTTTCGGCACTTTAGAACGTTGCTATTCTTTTTTTTTTCCTTATCGACACATCGTTCGGAATTTCTGATAGCAGCTACAGGTAAAATCTTCTTGAAAAGTGTTCAAGACACGCGGAGGAGTGCAAGAGACGATGCCGTAAATATGGCATGATTACAAAGATATTTTCGTCACTTTGGAAAAACTGACAGAGGTAGGTGAAAGCTTAAACACTAGGACAGAGATGCAGGTGCTATACTAGTTTCGATGCAGTCATTTTCCTTTCTTAGTTTTTTGGGCCTGTGGCAACCGGTGCTATATGAAGTGAATGATGCACAAAAATATTTACAAACAAGGGGACTGACATAACATTGTGCGCTCAGAAAGTAAATGCTTTACAGATAATATTGACAGAGAATTAATAAACGTGATTGTAAAACTTAGATAAACTTTTTTATTTAAAATCTAACCTGTATAATGCAAAATAATGATGACTGTTCTCACCGAAAAGTTCTCTATAATTAATGTATGTAATGTATAGTATACATTAAATTAAAATACCTAAATAAGAGGGCAGCAAAATTGTCCTCCGCCCCGGGCAGTCGACACTCACGCTACGCCACTGGTGTGATGCGATAGACATTGATGATGCAATAAAAGACTTTGCTCTTAAAAAAGGTAGACGTATAAATTTTTAATTGAAGACGGAAGTTTTGTTTTTAATTATAACAAATACTCATATTACTTTTCAATAGAAATAAAAATATAGCATTATAGTATCGTTCTAGTTCTAATTAAAAATTGATTTTATTTAATTTTGTCGATCGTCAAGGTGTACCTAATCTTAAGTGTTAGGTACCTAAGTTATATCAATGTATCTAATTGGTTAAAGTAAAAGAATTTTTGTATTAATAAACGTGATTGTAAAACTTAGATAAACTTTTTTTATTTAAAATCCAACCTGTATAATGCAAAACAATGATGACTGTTCTCGCCGAAAAGTTCTCTATAATTAATGTATGTAATGTTATACAATAAATTAAAATACGTAAATAAGAGGGCGGCAAAATTGTCTTCCGCCCCGGGCGGCCGACACTCACGCTACGCCACTGCACCCCATCCGTGGACACACTGTATAAGATCAAAGAGTTAAACACGTGGATTTTTTTATAGACTTTTAATCTTAGTCTGTCATCGTCATAATAATTCTAGTTTGTCTAGAAGCATATGTTATATTTATGATAGTAATTAAGATTTGTTTATACACAGAAGATTGAAGGACAATAAAAATATTAATATATCAACCAATGAATAATTACGAAAATCGGATTAAAACTGGAAAGAGTAACAGAAATATCACAGCGGTCTATAGACAAGACGAAGGAAAGAATTTAGAATCAAAATCCTTGTGGAGAGCGTGTGCCGTGCTCGATTATCGAGCGTTGGCTATAAAATTGGCTATAGTAATTTTTCTCTCAGGTTTTAAGTCATAACGTTCTTCTTCGACCTGGCCATCTTCTTCCGTCTACCTTGCTTTGTATTATTAAATGGAGTATATGTATTATATATCTTTTGGTGTCGCATAGCATGGCCAAAATATTCAAGTTTGCGATTTATAACTGTTCTGACGACCAGGGCCGCCGAGAGGGATGAGCGGGCCCCGGCAAGAAGTGACGAACGGGCCCTCGACAAAAAGTGAAGAGCGTAAAAAATTGTTCAATTTTTATAGAAATAAAATTATCAATAGTAAAAATATGTAATAAGAAACATTTCAAATATATTTTTTTTTATTTAGCTAATGCCTCGACAAATAATGGCCATTGGCATGGTAGGTATGGTGAATTATTGCAGTTAGGTACTCAGTATCATATGTAGTATGTGAGTTGAGTAAGTGTCTTGTTACTTTGCAAAGTCGACGTCATTGTCTTTGCAAAAAGAGACGCTAATTGTATCCGAACGTCTGCGGTCCCTCCGGTGAGTACCGATCCCACAAGGACAGAAACTATCTTTATTTATTAATTTATAATAAACGAAAAATTTGTGACCCTGGTGAGATTCGAACTCACGACCATTCGGACCTTTCGATCCAAAGGTAGGCGCTCTTACCACTGAGCCACAGAGGGGGTAAATACATTTTATTAAATTTTGATTATACACCGGCAAAATTAGCCGAACACGTTAAAAATGGGACATGTTTGATGTCTCGTATTTCATAAACCAGTAGTCCGATTTTAGTGATTCTTTTAGTATGTTATAGCCTTATTATTTAAGAATATCGTTGTAATAATATTGTTGCTAGACAGGTAAATACCATTTTATACCGGGTGTACCAATCATACTGTGTTTTTTTCTTAAAGTTTGGAACACCCTGTGGAATATTCTAGCATATGTAAAATATTAGAATTAATACTCTATTGTAGACTTAGGCTTGCTTAACATTGTCTTTTTCGATTCATTTACTTATGTGAGATAATAAAAAAGTTATGTGCGTTAACAACTATCCATGTTTTTCATCAATAAATCCTCATAGTAGGGGAGGAAAGTATACTAAATTTGCAGTTACTCGAGCTTTATGGGACCTATTGGATTGTGAAGAGTATGTGCTAAAATCAGAAAAAGGTTAAGTTAAGTTTTCCATAAAGTGGGGGACTTTTCATTTTTTTAATTTAATTTTCCATTTGAAACAATCATTTTTCGCAGATTATAGCGCTATCTATCCATAATTCGAAAAAATATGTCGAATAAAAGTTGCTTATTTTTACGTAAAGAATTCGAATCTGCAATAAAAATTGGGGGCTCCTATTTAAGATTTTAAATTAAATCCCCCACCCCACCTCCGTGGGGGCTCGTGACACCCCACGGAGAGGGGTGGGGGGTAAATTAAAAATTATAAATATGAACCCTGCGATATTTTGCGAAATGAACATCAGATCGTAAAACTGCAAAGTACACCTATTCAATATTTTTCAAAAATCTACCGAATAGCACCAAACACGACCTCCACGGAGGTGGGGTGGGGGGTTACATTAAAATATTAAATAGGAGCCCCCAATTTTTATTGCAGATTTGGATCCTTGACGTAAAAATAAGCAACTTTTATTGGCAACATTTTTTCCTATTATGGATAAATGGAGAAATTGAAAAATGGAGAGTCCCACACTTTATGGAAAACTTAACTTAACTTTTTTTGGTTGTATTACCTGTCCTTTACAATCCACTCCAGGTCCCAAGAACGCTCGAGTAATTGCAAATTTAGCATACTTTTCTCCCCTACTGTGAGGATTTATTGATAAAAAACATGGTTAGTTGTTAAAGCACATAACTTTTTTATTTTCCAACATAAGCAAATGAATCAAAAAGGAAAATGTTAAGAAAGCATAATTCTACAATCGAGTTTTAATTTTAATATTTTATATATGCTGGAATATTCCACAGGGTGTTCCGAACTTTAAGAAAAAAACACAGTATGTTTGTTACACCCGGTATAAAATGACATTTACCTGTCTAGCAACAATATTATTACACCGATATTCTTAAATAATAAGGCTATAACATACTAAAAGAATCACTCAAATCGGACCACTGGTTTATGAAATACGAGACATCAAACATGTCCCATTTTTAACGTGTTCGGCTAATTTTGCCGGTGTGTGTATTTATAATAGTGAAAATATTTATAATACGTGCTTTTCGAGTTTTCTGACTGGAAAAGATGTCTATAACTTTCGAAAAATCGCATGATTTTACCAAATCATTCTCAATGCACAAAGTTGATAGGCGAGTTAACCAATCATGTTTCATTGTAGATATTATCACAGCATTTTATGCGGGAAAGAAAACTAAAGGATCTTTTCGCTTCTGCAACTGTCACCGGCAATGTGCAAAATATTCTTAACGCAATAACGACGTTAGGAAATAATGAATCTAATTTGAGATGTTTAATTTTATTAAGTAAATCTATTGGAGAAATTGAAGGGAAAGATTCAAGGAAGGCGCAGCATAGGTAGAAGAAAAATGTCCTGGCAGAGAAATCTCAGAGAATGGTTTGGATCCAGCTCAACTGAATTCTTTCGGGCTGTAGTGTCAAAAGTTAGAATAGCAATGATAATTGCCAACCCTCGTCGCGGAGACGGCACGTAAAAAAGAAGATTGGAGAAAGTTGAGATTTGCCAATATTATCCTTGTATATGGTTCTAAAATGAAAAATTTCATCTATCAATTCTTCACTGATGTCTTTATAAAACTCGGGTAATATATCAATTTTTTCGGAATGTCCACAAAATGTTAAATAGCGAATGAATTTCATTTGCCGCATTAAATATTCTGGTTACATTGCTTATTATTTGACAATATTAAATAGTTCACAGCGAAATATTGCATCGTGCTCAAAATTATCAGTCGCATCACTACTAGGTCAAGGCAATCATAAAAAATCTCACAGGTTTCTTGCGCCGTTTTTCTTTATTTGATGTAAATTCTGGATTTATTTCATAATTTCTGGTAACTAATTTAGATTCTTCAACAATGGAAGACCTGATCCTTTTAGATTCTGACCCTTTATGTATATTCCTCAACCAATTTCTGATTTTTTGTAAATCTTCTAGAAGCCCTGATATATTTTTAATCTACATATTCATAGTTATCTGACTGCACTGCAGCATTTGACTGCTGTGATTTATTGCTGTTAAAATTTTACACCAAATCAACTAAAGGTCATTTTAAATATAGCCGAGGATTAATTAAACGTATTATGGACAGAAAGTAAAGCGCAAAAAAAAAACAGGAAAAATTATGTATTTTTGGTCTGGTCGACGCCGGGCCCCTTACATCGCCGAGCCCCGGTAAAATGTACCGGCTGTACCACCCTCTCGGCGGCCCTGCTGACGACTTCCGAAACTTTTCCCATCCGATGCAAAACAACTTCGTTACGAACTCTATCCGCCCAATTCATTCGTAGGATTCTCCGATACACTCAGTTTTCAAAGGCTTCCAGTTTCCTCAGAAGTGTATCCGTTAAAGTCCAATCTTCGACACCCTACAAAAGAGTAGAGAATTTAGGGTTATATTAAAAATATTGTATATGCTATACCTTCTACTACTCAATATGATATAAAATTAAGAATTTCAAACGCTTTTGCGTCTATAACACCAGTTATGTTAAATAATGTAAACAAATCATTTGAAGATAGAATCGCTTGCTGTATTACACAAGATGGCAAGCATTTTAAACATCTGTTGCATAACTTTTTATCGTTCGGTATGGAATTTTGACGGGTGTAAAATCGTATTGCGCTTACCTGCTTACCTCAAAAATCGTAACGCGAGAGGTTACCTTGCGGTTACCTCTAGCGGTATAGGTACATTAAACTTTTATAGATACTTATACAAATTATGTAGGTACTTTATATTAAAATAATATTTATAAAATAATTGAATAAAGGAATTATATTGTTTATACAAATTATGTTATATTCAAATAATCTTTATGTTTGTATTTATATCAGCAAAGGATACGTTATTCACGTTTGAATTCGACAGATCCATCAATGTCAAACTAAATTTTTAATTAGGTATTAATAAAATATAAATGACACATGATAGTGTATTTAATTATTATATAAAATAAATAAGATGTTTAAAAAAACATTTTAAAAAGGTTTGTACACTTTTGTATAACGGCCTCCCCTTTAACGGGAGTAATAATAAATGGACTTTTCCATGTATTGTTGGCGATTCAAATTTACACGAAATATTTACTATTCTTCATCAGTATATTTATAATTAAATTTTTCTCCAAATTGAAAAAGATATAGGTTACTTTATTAAGAAAAATAATTTAAAGCTTTATATAATTTCATATTTAGTTGGTTTAGAAGTAAGACGTTTATTATTTTAAAAATTTGAAATAAAAATTTTTTTTGAAAGTTTGTTAATCCTGAAATTAACGGGTAAAACTAAAATCACTAGTATATAAATTATTATAAATTGGGTTTATATTACCTATTAAATTATAGGCATATATAGGCATGTATTTAATTATTTTCAGCAATGAAAAAAATTATTATACAAAGCAGTAACTAAAAGTATACATATTTATTTACAACTAAGTACATACACTGGCTTCGTTTATTACACCAGGGAAATAAGGCAAAAATATACCATGTTCGGAACACTTTGAGCAGCCAGGTTGCAAATGGGTTTTTGGGTACTATATACCTAATACATTATAAATACAAAAATGCCCGTCACAGTTTGGACGAGAAAAGTTATTAACAAATAAGGGTCAAAAATGAGAGTTTTTTCATTTAAATCGCTACAGGTAAAAATAGGGTAATTAAATGTCTTATTTATAATATTTTTCTTTTAGCAGATGAGCCAAGGTTTAAAATAGCGTTTTTTGAATTTTGATCCGATTATTTGTTGCTTCGGATATTGCAAAACAAAACTAAAATTTCGAAAATAAAAAATTTGCTATAACTTTTGCGAAAATGAATTTCGGACTTTCATATTGCATGAAAAGTTGAGTCAAACAGTCCATACAATGCACAAAAAAATTTTAAGACGATGTGTCAATTAGTTTAAATTTTATTCAATTTCTTTATCCCAAAGAGCTTTTTTTCGCAATGTTATTGTTCAGAAAATAATAATGATACAGCAATTCTGTGAAAACAACGTAAAAGAAGAATAGTCATGTTTTCAACGCATTTAAAAAAATCATTTAAAAGTCATTTTTATCACTCAGAAAACATTTTACTAAAATAGAGTCATTTTTGGCTTATAAACAATTTGAATAACTTTGTTAATATTGACTGTAGGCTAAAACTACAATGGAATTTGAAAAACTAGTATTTTTATACAAATTTTCAAAGAAAAACTTTTCGTCTAGGTTAATTACGGTCAAAGTTAGCCACTTTTCTTACTTAATTGACGACTACTTTGTTTATAACAATTAAGCAACCTAACTAGAGCCATTTTAAAGTTGAAGATATACAGGTTTTGTGTAGAAGTTTGAGTAAACTTTGAAAATCAACAGAGTGGTTATTAAAGCTTTAAATATGGCGTCCGAACGGAATTAATTCGTGGTCGGTGGAGGGGAATTACTGAAATACGTGCACTCAAAAAATGAAACTGATTCTGCAAACATACGCTGCGATTAATATCGCTGGAACTTGTTGATGGATTTTGATCATAATTTTTTAAATTTGTATGTACTCGTAGTCTTATAGAGTACGTTATGTACACACAACCCCACCTAACATTACAAAATGTTAGGGGGAACTCCCCTTATCACTCAGGGATATGAAAAATAGATTACGACCAATTCTAAGACCTACCGAATATACACATATAATTTCATAAAAATCGGTCAAGCGGTCTCGGAGGAGTATGGAAACTAACACTGTGACAGGAGAATTTTATAGATGTAAATATATAGATGGCTATTAACAAATAGGGGTTGGTGATAGAAGAGTGAAAATTAAGGGTTGAATGTATTTTTTAATTCTACATCATATAAAATTAAGGTAGATAATTTTGTCCAAAAAAATAAAAAAAAATGTCAGGGGGCAACCCTCCTTATAACTTATGGGTATAAAAAAATAGATTAAAACCTGTTCAACGTCCTACAGGATAAACGTGTAAAATTTTACAAAAATCGGCCAAGCCGTTTCGGAGTAGTATGGTAACTAACACTGTTACAGGAGAATTTGATGTACCTATATATAAGTAACTGCGAATTAAATAATAAAAGTGGCTAACTTTGAACCTAATTAACCTAGACAGAAAATAATTTTTTTCTGAGAATTCGTATAAAAATACCAGCTTTTGAAATTCTAAAGTAGATTTACTCTATAGTCAATATTAACAAGGTTATTCAAATTGTTTTGAAGCCAAAAATGATTCTATTATGCTATACTTTTTTCGGAGTAATAAAAACGACTTTTTAATGATTTTTTTCAATACTTCAAAAATATAACTATTATTCTTGCATGTGGTTTCCACAGAATTGCTATGTCATTATTATTTTCTGAACAATAACTTTGCGAAAAATATACTCTTTGCGATAAACAAATTGAATAAAATTTAAACTAATTGACGAATCGTCTTAAAAATTTTTGTGCATTATGTGGAATGTTTGACTCAACTTTTCGTGCAATATAAAAGTCTCTAGGCCATTTTCGCAAAAGTTATAGCACATTTTTTATTTTTGAAATTTTAGTCTTATTTTGCACTTTTCGAAACAAAAAAGGATCGGACCAAAATTCAAAAAGTACCATTTTAAACCTTGGCTCATCTACAAAAAGAAGAATATTATAAATAAGATATGTAATTATCCTATTTTTACCTGTAGCGATTTAAACGAAAAAACTGCCATTTTTGACACTTATTTATTAATAACTAAGTTTCTCGTCCGAACTGTGACGGGAATTTTTGTATTTATAATGTATTAGGTATATAGTACCCAAAAAATCCATTTGCAACCTGGCTGCTTAAGTGTCCCGACAAAAACCTTATTTCTCTGGACAATTTATATAACAACTATGCCAAGATGATGGGTTTAAAAATCGATAGTAACTATAAATATTTTAAAGTCGATTTCCGGTTGAGAAAATTGTAAATTAGACAAAAATTATGACTCCTAGTTATAGGACATCGCTATACCATTCGAAAGAGGAAAGTTTGTTTAGTATAATATTTTATTAATATACATGGTGTTATCGTGTCATATTACACATTGAATAATCAAATAATGAACCTGTAAATTAATGTTTAATAATCAATCATGGAATACATTCAACTAATATCCAACTATTTAGATTTAAGAGTTATGTTCTTCTTTTAGCATCATAACCCTGGATGGGTCTTTGCCTTTCTGGCTATGTCATTTCATTCAGATCTCTCTTGTACCCTTCTACTCCATTGTCTTATATTCATGGTTTTCAGTTCGTCTTCCACGTCATCCAACCATCTCATCCTGGACCTTCTTTTTTTCGCCTTCCTACCGGCTTCCATTGTAATATCTCCTTGGTCGTTTTCGTATCTTCTTGTCGCTGAACATGTCCCAGCCATGACGGTCTTTGACTTTTCACAAATCTTACAATATCATACCCTTCATTCAGTTCATTAACCTCGTCGTTTCTCCTGATTCTCTATGTGCCGTCTTTCTCTTGCACCGGGCCATATACGTTTCTCAGTATCTTTCTCTCGAATGTCCTGAGTTGAGCTTCTTTTTTTCGTCATTACCCAGGTTTCAACACCATAGGTTACAACGGGTCTAATCAAGGTTTTCATCAATCTTTTATTAGCATAGTATGTACGATTTCCACATATGGAAATACGTGCATTAATTTCGCTAGTACGGAATTCTTCTGATTGATTTATGTGCCCAGATATGTGAAGGCATTCACACGTTCAATAGTATAGTTGTCTATTGCTATATTATTTTCATTCTCAGGTGTTCTTTTGATGGTCATGTACTTAGTTTTTGTCTCGTTTATTTTAAGCCCTCGTTTTTGTGCTTCAGGATCAATGTCCTTCAACGTTTCCATTAGTCGTGTCTTACTTCTACTAATAATGGCGACATCGTCTGCATATGCAGTATTTGTACTGTTTTGGTATTTATATGGCCGGTTACATTGGTTTTTCTGATGACTGTCTCAAGAACTAGGTTGAACAGCATGGTTAACAGTGCGTCTCCCTGTGTCACCCCCATGTTGATGTCAAACAGAGAAGACAGTTGTCCATCTACTCTAACTGCGGCTTTTGAACCCTGCAACGTCATTCTTATGAGACTGATATTTTTTTTGGTATACCTAGATTACGGAGGTCTTCCAGCATTTTGTCTCTTATCACACTATCAAAAGCTTGTTTAAAGTCTATATACATGTTGTATAGTTCTATATCGTATTCATAAGCTTTCTCTTGTATTGTTATTAGTATGAATATGTTGTCTTAGTGGCTCTATTTGGTCTGAATCCATTTTGACAATCACTAATTATATTTTCTGAGTATTCTGACAATATATTGTAGATAAGTGTAGATGTAAGAGTTATAGTTGCTTAAATAAGTTGAGAATGACTCCTTTAAAACTTTATACTTTAAGAAAAGTAGACTTAACTCAGAACACTCTGTACATAGGTATAGGGAAGCCCTATGAAAATATACCTTATTTTTTACGGACAATTAGAGAATGCAATACAATACAGGATGTTCCATAAGAAAAAATATAACTTTGATACGCCGCAATTTATTTTGAGATCCAGTATATTTTAAAATAATTTTAAAATGTAGCTTTTATCAACTTAAAAATTATTAATTTAAATTGTTTTACTATAATGTACAAATAAATGATGTAAAAATCATTTACTGTTTGCTTCAATACGTTCAATCCAAGTCAATTGGGGTCTGCATTTAAAACAGCTATTTCATTCACAATACTCCTATTGCAGTCATAGGCGTAACCAGGATGATCCTAAGGGGGGTTACAACTACTGGAAAGGGGGGGATTACAACTACTGGAAGGGCTCTGAGAGGTATGGTGTTAAGCGTATAGAGCTCAAAGTACATCCCAATGGGGGGTTATAACCCCCAAAACCCCCCTGGTTACGCCAATGATTGCAGTTCGCACATAATCTGGAATCATCATTTAGTTCTAAAGCTGGATGATTTAGATGGTCACTTCTCGTTACAACAATTTGACGTTTGATGACGTTCTCATTTCTATTCATAAAAACTGATTACCGTCCGTCAAATGCTCGATCACAAAAATGTAACAACGAATACGTGGAGGTCTACCTCTTCCACCCATGTTTGATGAAAAAAGTACGTTACTCGATAAAAAAAGATTAATATGCCGACAATCAAAAATATAACCGATAATTATCAGTAAACCTCTGATGTAATGTCTTCTTCTTTTTTCTACATATTTTTCTTCAAATCTTCTTTTAGTTGTCATTCTTTGTCTACAGCTAGCACAAGATAGAACACTTTGGAGACAAACAGGGGGTGGATTGAGAGAGGCTGATGATGATTAACGAACTTTCTTATTTCAAATGGAACACCCTGTATATTTTTGCGTTTTGAAGTTCTTAGGAAATGCTGATTATTTTTCGTGTTATATTCCCTATACCTAAATGCCACAAATCCGGAGTTATTGCTACATTTATTTAAAAAAAAAATTAAACAAATTAAAAAAATCAATTTTTTCGGCCCGGGTAGACATTATTTTAGGTTCTTTTGATCATTGGAAACAAAAAAGAACTTCTGTAGTTTTTCTCTAAAGTTAATCGTTTTCGAGTTATAAACAATTTAAAGCTGAAACAAACGAAAAATTTTCCATACCCCCTTCTTCCATTCAAGAAACGTATTTTACATGTTTCATACTACCTTCATCCACTAGAATATTTCTTATTAAGCTTTTTAAAGGTACAGTATAAGTGTCATATGATAGTGAAGTTACATACCACCTTCATTCACTAGGAAAGTCAACATTTTAGAGAATGTGACATTGGTACCTCCTTCTTCCACTTAGGTCTTCAATTATAAAATGACTTTTTTCATTGAATTAAAAAATTTTTCGACCCAGGCAGATATTATTTCATATTTTTTGGATCATTCTAAACAAAAAAGGTCTTGTATAATTTTTCTCTTAAGTTGATCGTTTTCGAGTTATAAACAATTTAAAACTTTTTTTTTAGAATGATCCAAAAAATCTGAAATAATATCTGCCCGTTTCGATTATTTTTTAATTTATAAAAAAAAGTTATTTTTGAATTATTAATTAATTATAGTCAGAACAAAATTAGATTGGACACCCCTTGTTTTTTATAATTTATATACATATTCATATATTTTTTTTTATTTATTTACATTTAAACAATTATTATTAAAATACTAAATTACATATCCAATAATTTTTATCCATTAAACAGATCGGTGCAGATCGACTTTATATCGTATATTAAGCCGGCCACTCATGATACTTAGGCGTCGTTATTTTGTCAAATTCAACTAATTGACAAACATTTTAATCATGTGTGACCGTGCATCCAACAAAATCGTAAAATTTGACCACAGAGAAACTGGCCTGTCTGCTGCAGTACCTACTGCAAAATTGATATCATCGACGATTTTGTCGAACGACACCGTAGTACCGTGAGTGGCCGGCTTTAGACTAATTGGACTATTTGGGCTTTTTACTGCTACATTACCTCGTCTAATTAAAATTAAATAGACTAAGAGCCAGTATAGGTGAAATTTGCTAATCATTTTAGGCACGATAAGAGCCTATAACTCAAATAGTAGAACCTTAAAGAAAACGTATGAACACTGTGCCGTCAATTTTTAGTGGCACATGCGTCGACAGTGGCGCATCAAACTTTTTACTTATGAACAGGATAAATAAATTAAAATCACTCACTCCGAGAATTCAATTGTTTTTATTTTTTAAGTTCTATGTGATTAAAAAATCAGAATCAGCGTAATTTTAGCCCACCACCCACCACCCCCTTCCCCCACCATAAAAAAATTCATTTTTCGTTTTAATTTTATTAAGTATTTTAAAATTTCAAAAAATTCACACGCATATTTGAGGCTCCTACAAAACATGTCTAATTTGTATAGACTCGTAGGTAGAATGTACATAACAAAAAAAAAAAATTTGAAAAGCTATCAAAGCAAACTTTAAAATTGATTTCATCCCAGCTAAAACAAATAAAAACGAAAAAATTATGTTTTTGATGGTTGGGATGTAAGGGATAGTGACGCGTAAAGTATAGCCACTCCTATCCAAAAGTCAATCTCACCTGCTCGTGTGATAATCTAGAATCTAGATCATGGTCATCTGGTACATCCTGCTAGATAACTAACGAGGCTCTGACGTCCGAGTAATTGCCGATATAAGCAATCTCCCACTTACTGACCAACGGCTTCGGGCGGATGAGTTGGTAAGTGGTAGGGCACTCTTTTTCCCTGGGGTTGGGAAACTGGCCCTAAAGGCGGATGAGCTAAGATATTAGCCAACGGCATAAGAATACAGAAGGCAACGGGAAACCACTGTATTAAAGGTCGTAAGATATCCCTAGTCGAATCATGATGAAATGAGAAGATAGAGTAAGCAGACGGGTACTGATCATGGGCATCGGAGACCAAGATCCGGCAGGAAAGGAGTCAGGGATTTTCAGGACGTCAACCAGCGAAATCCCTGCCAAAAAAAGAAAAAAGCAGACCGTGAATTTAAAATTGGAACGTGGAATGTAACCAGCATGTTCGAATCTGGAAAAACACACAACGTAATCCAAGAAATGAAAAGAGTTAACATCAATATTTTAGGAATAAGTGAAACCCGATGGATAGGAAATGGAAAATGTCAAGTTAGAGACCATACAATATACTATTCTGGTAATAATGACACACAACATCGACATGGCGTAGCAATAATACTGAACAATGAAGTCTCACAACACGTCCAGAATTTTCTACCTTTTTCCGAAAGAGTTATGCTACTACAACTAAAAACGACAGACAGAAAATAAACCTAATTCAAGTCTATGCCCCAAACGGCCGAAAAATATGACGAAGAGGTGGAATCGTTCTATGACCAAATTCAAGAGGCATTGATAACTAGCAAAGCACGTGACGTCACAGTAATAATGGGTGATCTAAACGCCAAAATTGGAAAGGGTAGCACAAGTAACGTAGTGAGAAATTTTGGATTAGGTGATAGAAATCAAAGAGGAGATAGATTGATACAATTCTGCCAAGATAATAATATGATTGTTACAAACACGTTCTTTGAATTACCTAATAGGCGTTTGTACACGTGGAAATCGCCAAGAGATAATGAACATCAGATAATGAGAAATCAAATGGATTACATAATGATCAAAGAAATATATCGGAATAGTATTACAGCAGTCAAAACACAACCTGGAGCAGATATATCATCTAATCATAATCTCTTAGTAGCTCACATGAAAATTAAAATAAAAAGAATAGAGAAAACAGCAAAAGAAGAAAGAACTGATATAAGTTCACTAAGAAATTCAGAAATCAGAGAAAATATCAAAGAAAGAATTAACGGCCGTCTAAATACCGAAAAGATTGAAGGGGAATACAATGAAAAAAATATCAACAAAAACTGGGAAAAAATAAAGGCTGACTTAATAGAACCTTCAAAAAAGTATCTACGCAAACCCAAAGAAAAGAAAAAGATTGGATGACAGACGAAATACTAAACTTAATAAACAAAAGAAGAGTATATAAGGACAAAAATAAATCGTTATACCAGCAAACACAAAACGAAATATGGCGACAAATTCGCATAGCAAAAGAAAATTGGCTAAAAGAAAAATGTGGCGAAATAGAAACGCTACAACATAAACATGACAGCTTTAATGTACATAGGAAAATAAAAGAATTAACTAGAAAAACAGAATACAAACAAAATATACTAGTTGATGAAAAGGGAGACATAGTAATGGATACAGAAAACAAATTGATGGTATGGACAAACTATATAAAACAGCTGTTTGACGACAACCGAGACACAATAGATAACGAATATTTCGTTGAGGAGACTGGACCAGAAATAACAGAAAGTAAAGTAAAACACACACTATTAAAGAACTGAAAACTGGGAAAGCTGTAGGACCGAACGAAATACGGACAGAAATATTGCAACTTAGCCGACTGCAATATACATGTAATTGTAGAATTATTTAATATCATATACAGAACAGGTATGTTATCTAAAGAATGGCTTCTATCAACATTCGTGACTATACCGAAAAAGAGAAACGGCAGACAATGTTGCGAACACCGTACCATCAGTCTAATGCGCCACATACTCAAAGTATTTCTAAAGATTATTCATCGTAGAATATACAAAAAGTTGGAACAAGACATTGGACAAACTTAGTTCGGATTTAGAAATGCTCAAGGAACCAGAGAAGCATTATTTGCAGTAAATGTGCTAATACAGAGATATTTAGATGTAAACCAGGACATCTATGTCTGCTTCCTAGATTATAACAAGGCATTCGATACGGTGAAACATAATCCGTTAATAAAACTACTGAGAACAAAGAACATCGACACACGGGATATAAGAATAATAAATAATCTGTATTATGAACACGAAGCTGTCATAAGAATAAATAATTTAAATACCAATAAAATAAAAATCAAAAGAGGCGTTAGACAGGGCTGTGTCTTGTCGCCATCACTGTTTAATGCATACTCCGGAGAAATATTCCAAAAAAGCATTAGAAGATGAAGTAGCAGGCATAAAAATAAATGGCCTACCCATATTTGAAATTAGATACGCCGATGACACAATACTAATAGCAGAAACTATTACAGATCTACAAAGAATTTTAGATAAGGTTGTTGCAACGAGTGAAGAATTTGGTATGTCACTAAACATAAAGAAAACGAAATTCATGGTTATATCGAAGAAAAATATTAGAAACATAAATCTACACGTAAATAATAAGACGATAGAACGAGTTCAGAATTATAACTATTTAGGGACAAACATTAGTGAAACAAACGATTATACCTAGGAAATCCGAATTAGAATAGAAAAAGCTAGAAGTGCATTCACTAATATGAAACAAATATTATGTAGTAGAGACCTCAGCCTAAATCTTAGAAAGCAAGTACTAAAATGTTATGTATTTTGTGTTCTTTTGTATGGTGTGGAGACATTGACTCTCAATAAACAATGTCTCAATAGATTGGAAGCATTTGAGATGTGGACGTATCGAAGAATGCTAAGAATCTCCTGGACAGAGAGAATAATCAATGAGGAAGTACTAAGGAGAATACAGAACAGCAGAGAGATACTGGATTCCATCAAAATAACAAAAATTTCAACATTTGGGTCATATAACAAGTGGTGACAGATATGAACTCCTAAAATTAATTATACAGGGAAAGATTCAAGGAAGGCGCAACATAGGTAGGAGAAAAATGTCCTGGCTGAGAAATCTCAGAGAATGGTTTAGATGCAGCTCAACTGAACTCTTTCGGGCTGTAGTGTCAAAAGTGAGAATAGCAATGATGATTGCCAACCTTCGTCGCGAAGATAGCATGTAAAGAAGAAGAAGAAGGGGAAGGGGGTGATGGGTTAAAATTACGCTGAGTATTATTGTTTAATCACATAGAATCATAGAACTTAAAAAATGAAGAAAATTGAATTCTGGTAGTGAGGGAGGGTACCTTTTAATTTATTTATCCCGTCCATAAGTGGGAAGTTTGAGACACATGTGCCACTAAAAAGTGACGGCACAGTGTTCAACCGTTTTCTTTTATGTTCTACTATTTGAACTATAGGCTCTTATCGTGCCTAAAATGATTAGCACATTTCACCTATACCGGCTCTTAGTCTATAATAAGTTTAAAGTAACTATTGGCGGTGTTCTAGTTGTGTAGTGAATTTGATATCGAAAGTTAAAACTATAATAAATATGGTTAAAAGATTTAACTGTATAAAATTAATCTCTTATTTGGTGAATGCAAATTAAGCAATTTAACTTACTGAATGGGTTAAAGGAAGACATTAATCTAAACTGTCCGAAGTTTAGAAAATATCTGAAGGCACTTGTTTAGATGTTGTTAAAGATCGTAAAAAATGTATGCAATCTTATTTAAGTATTATCATTGATTAATAACTACATATTTATAATCAATGGTATTATGTTCATACGGGATTAAGCTACAATCGTTGGTATAATGGAAATTATATTTTTAATTAACTAATATCCATAAGGAAAAATTTCCTGTAACTGGCTGTATACCATTAATACTTACAAAAATTGAAGAAAAATCTTCTGTGTAAAAAGTATATTTGTTTAAATAAATATACCTTTTTTACCCGGTTTTAAATAAATATACCTTTTACACAGAAGATTTTTCTTCAATTTTTATAATTAACTAATGTTTGATGTTTCGATTTCCAATCCGGAAATCGTTCTCAAAAAAAATTATTTTAAAAAATTCTGGGATGTATAAGGCGGCGTTCAAGTATTACGTAACGCAATTTTTGAAGATTTTTGACTCTCCCCATGTAACTCACCAGGTGTATACTAGTTCGCTCCGGCGCGGTCAGATTTTAATACCCCACAGAAAAGGGGCATAGGTAAGTTCGCTTAGAAAAGATAGTTGAATAATGTCTTTACTGGGCACACAATGAATAATAATGAATAGCCAGGGTCAGCTTAAATAGATAATGTTGCCTTCATAAAGCAGGTACTTTGATACATTTTATTAATAAAATTTTTAATAAATATTTCTCAAACTTTGTATTTTTCTAATACGACAATACTATCATTGCTTAAAAGAATGAGTCTTTTTAAACAATGCTACTATATAACACTACTTCTTACTTAACCTTTAACTACCCGCGCATCAAGTTATAACATAACTACACGCGTGGCGTACTTTATATGCCACAAGAAAATACACTTAAAAACAGCGGATTTGTTTATTTTTTTTTTTTGAAAAATACACTCAGTTGTTTGTTATAAACCTTATTCGGCGTCAGTGAATACTTGGAGTTCCTTCTCAGTAAGCTAATTGGGATTTAGGGAGCGTTCAAGTATTACGTAATGCGATTTTTGAAGATTTTTGACCCCCCTCCCCCCCTACGTAACGCACTCTAATGGGCGTTTAACTATTGCGTAACGCAATTTTTGAAGATTTTTGACCCCTCCCCCCCTCCCTGCGTTACGTAATACTTGAACGGTCCCTTATAACTGGAATCATGGAATAACTGGATTCCATGATAAATAAAATTACTAATAAAAAAATTTTTAAATGTGATTTTTTACAGGAGAAAAAGTATTGTTTATAAAGAAAAATATATTTTGTGCCGTAATGACTAAAAAACAATTGAAATATGTACTTATATTACTACTTATATTAATATAATCGTGGCGTATATTATCCACCACCGGAAACAACACATAATAAACTGTAAATTACAATCTTCCCAGAACGCCGATTATAACAAAACTAAAATCAAATCGTAAAGCACATTCCAGTGATAGGTTAGAGCAGTGGTTCCCAACCTTTTATGTCTGGCGACCCACCTTCATGTTTTTTCATGTTCGCGACCCATCCCTCATCCATGATAATGCGCAATTCTGTACTCTGTACGCCACTCAGCTACTCTAAGAGCCACGCCGCGACCCACCTGAAATCTGCCCGCGACCCACTAGTGGGTCGCGACCCACCGGTTGGGAAACGCTGGGTTAGAGAGATAAACAAGGTCAAAAATTAAATTTTTAAATATATTTGCAGTAGAATTCTTATATCTGGCGTACAAAATACGCCAGCGCGTGTAGTTAAAGCTTAAAAATATATTAAACTTATAACGATAATATCACTAAAGTATTATGATGTTAGAGCTCATATTCCCTTGTTCAATATTTGATTGGGTTTTTCCGTATCAGAAGTCACAATTGATATATTTCTTTGAAAAGGTGGGTACTATATAGGTAATTAGTAGTCTACCTGAAATTTTATGATATAGGGGTGGTGCGAATTATTACTTTATTACTTTATTACATTATTACATTATTATTACTTTAGTTCCAGTTTGAATGTCGTTATACCTAGTTCATGATGGAGAAATCTGAAGTAAGTGAAATGTTAAGTGAAAAGGGCAAGTCAATGTTAGTTATTGACAATTACAAGTATAACTTCCATAAAATAATTGCTAATAATATCAAACGTTGGCAGTGTGTAGAAAGAAGTTGCAAAGCATTTGTTAAAACTTTAAATATTTTTAACAGTGTAGTAGAATGTAGTGATAACCATACCCATGAAAGTTTATCAAAAACAGTGTTAAACCGCCAAAAATTAAGTAATGGTGTTAAGCGGAAGGCAATGGACGATTTGTGTGAAAAACCATTGAAGTTGATACACAGCGAAATTAAACAAACTGGCACTAAAAATCTTACTGTAGAAGATGTACATTTGATTAAAAAAAATATTTATAATGGCAGAAAACAAGTTATTCCCACAATTCCGAAGTGCGCGCAGGAAGTACATGACTCGTTAAACTCCGTGGAAGTGACAACCAACCAAAAAGAACAATTTTTATTAAAAAATTATCCGGTAAAAAAATTTGTTGCTTTTTCTTGTGTATCTAACTTAACATTTTTAAGTAAATTAGAAACAATTTATGTTGATAGAACGTTTAAATACTGCACAAAATTTTTTACTCAACTATTTACAGTTCACGGACTCGAAAATTGACACTATTTGCCCTTGGCATTCTTTTTGCTTTCAAATAAGTTAACAAATTCATATGTGACTGCCTTAAATTGTTTAAAGACGGAGTGTCAAAAATTGAACTTAAATTTTAGTCCCAAGGTTGTGTATGCCGATTTCGAAAAAGCGATCCATGCAGCTGTAAGTGAAGTGTTTCCATCTGCGAAAATAAAAGGGTGTAGGTTCCATCTCGGACAATCATGGTGGAGAAAAATTCAAAAAGTTGGTCTGGCTACTGAGTATTCAAAGGACAATGAAGTCAGGCAATACCTTAGATATATGTTTGATCTACCTTTCGTAGATCCATTAGAAGTAGGTGAGTGTTTTGCTTTAGACTTAAGTGAAATATTACCAGCACAACACCAAGCCGTACAACAATTTGCTGACTACTTGGTGGACAACTATATTTCTGAAGAGGCAGATTTCCCTCCTGAGATGTGGGCGGAAAACAGTTCATCACTTGAGCGTACAACCAATGCCTGTGAAAGTTTCCATTCTAAATTTAATTCGTTATTTTACAATTCTCACCCTAATATATTTCAATTTTTAGAAGTTTTAAAAGATATTCAAATTGATACTTATGTAAAAATACGAAGTTCGGTGAAACCAAAAAAAGTGTACCGAAAAGTAGGTACTTCTAGAGCGCCAAAAATTTGTTGATCACAAAATAGCGGAATTAAAGCAAAATAAAATTAGTAGATTTGATTTTGTCAAATGTATTTCATTTAGATTTCTAGCAAAATAAATGCCTCGTTTTAATTTATATTTATTTAATTTTGTAATGGTAGAGGATAGCCCATACCTATTATGTTAGTTTTTACACTTGTATTGCTTTCTTATTATATCTATATTTTAGAATAAGCACAAAAATTATTTCAGTAATTTTTAAAAACAATTCAAAATTTCTAATCTAATTTCTAATTCAATCACTAACATTTTTCAAAATATAGTAATGAGCGCGCTAATAACCGGCAAAATAACGCAAAAGATGGAAATATTAAGTTGTGAGATAAATAGAAATGAAACTAGTAAAGATGGCAAATTTAGCGATAGAACCTATAAATTTACATTACATTTATTATTTCCCACCTTTAGACGTATCAGACGAGTTTGGCAACTACCGCTGTGACAGTGACAGTTTTAGTTGACATCCTCCTCTGATACGTCTAAAGGTGGGAAACAGTGAATCGAATGTAAATTTATAGGTTTTTATCGCTAAATTTCCCAACTCTATTGGTTTCGCTTCTTTTTATCTCACAACTTAATGTGTTTTCCATCTTTTGCATTATTTTGCCGGTTATTAGCGCGCTCATCACTGTATAGAAAAAAATTTAGTGTAAATAAAATAATTATTATTAGCCCAGTAAAGGAACGTGAAATCCGGCGATAGGTATTACCGTGTAATTTTTAGTGTCACCACTGAATTGAATGAACATTTGAATTTACGTTCTACTTACCACCGCGAAGTTGGGCTTATGCCGTTGGTTGCTTTTACTTGGGGGGTGAAAGTCACCTCTTCTCGGGGGTGAAAAAACATACATTTAAAATATGACCAGAAATAGATAAATTGATTAATTCTAAGCAACTGTTGTTCTATAGAGTTTTTTAAAGTCAATATTTTTCGAGTTAATATCTGCGAGTGAAAATGTTTATTTGATTATTGCTCAACAAAAAAAAAACACATTTTTGGACTATATTTCGCAAATAACCAGAAAGTATATATTTTATCGAAAAAAACATTCTCAGCAAACATGTATTTTTGGAACACATTTTTCATAGGAACATATTTTTCATAAGCTACCTACAACTCTGCTTTTGCTGGGTCTGTACCTACACTTCATGAATGTACTGTTTTTCATTTTATTATAAGCTATATTTTCGCTAAGAATTTTTTTTTTCGATAAAATACTTATTTTTCAGTTATTTGAGAAAAACCGTCAAAAACGTGTTATTTTTTGTTGTTGAAAAATAAACATTTTTGATGTTATTCAAATCAAACAAGAAGTCAAACAATTATTGACTTCTTTAAAAAACTACATAGAACAAAAGTTACTTAGAAGTAGTCAACTTATCCATTTCTGGACTTATTTGAAACGTATGATTTTTCACCCTCGAGAAAGGGTGATTTATACCCTCAATTAAATGCAACCAACGGCACAAGTCCAACTTTGAAGTGGAGGATAGGTAGAACCTAAAACCAAATTTTCAACCAAATCCGTAGTAACGCCGAAAGTTACACTCCAAAATGGTAATTTATTGGGCTAAATCTAAATGATCTAATTTCACTGTCTCGTTATACAGTGATGAGCGCGCTAATAAGCGGCATAATAACGCAAAACGATGAAAAACATATTAAGTTGTGAAATAAAAAGGCATGAAACGAGTAGAGGTTGGAAATTTAGCGGTACGAACCTATAAATTTAGATTATATTGTTTCCCACCTTTAGCCGTATCACATGAGTATGTCAACAAAAACTGTCACTGTCACAGTGGTAGTTGCCAAACTCGTCCGATACGTCTAAAGATGAGAAACAATCATTATAATGTAAATTTATAGGTTTCTTCCTCTAAATTTCTCAACTCTACTAGTTTCATCTCTTTTATCTTACAACTTCATATGTTTTCCATCGTTTGCGTTATTTTGCCGGTTATTAGCGCGCTTATCACTGTATTTATATAAATAGGTAACCATCAATATTTTATATAATTTCTAATATAAAATACAAAAGTCACAGTACCAATTTTCCCTGATATTAATTTTCCTATAATAGAATAGATAAATACTTAATCCGCTTAACCACGGGAGCGAACTAGGTTATGGTTTTCGGAGCGAACTAGTATGTAATTAAGAGGGGTTTTTGACCATAGGAGCGAACTAGTGTGCTCCGTATTGAACAAGTAGTGGAAATAAAATACCTTGGAATTACATTGTCAAGCTGCGGAGATCTGGAGAAAAAAGTAAGAAATGAAGTACAAAAAGCAAATCGACTGGAAGGATGTCTTAATAACACTATATGGCGAAACCGACATATTAACACTAAGATGAAATTAAGAATTTATAAAACCAGTGTACGATCAATAATGACTAGAGAGCGGAATATATGCAAAGTGCATATAGATGCATATATTGCATATTTTCAGACAACAAACACAACATTGCATATTTAAGCTAAACACGATTTATTTTGCATATTTTAAAAATAAATTATATAAAAGTTTAAAATTTTCCTCTCTTAGTTGGAATTTTATAACTTCGATATGAACGAGCTCGTTATTTATCTATCTATCACTCATCTGGACTTTCCCATTACTACCTGAATTTAAAAATTATGGGTGTCCCCAGAAAAATATTATTTTATTAGCGTAGCAAGTCGTAGGTACCTACCTGCTTTTAAGGGTCTAATAATTATTTTGTCAGTTTCCAGCCAACATTTGTTTAAAGTAAACGTTGTATCGTATTTAGTGTTTTGAAGTGATTGGTATATATTATATTTAAATATGTCTACCATTCAAAAAAGTGCTTGGATATAGTGTTTACCCGAGTTAAAGCTAAGTGGAGACAAAGTATTTTGCAATGCCTGTTCCAAAATCGTAAGTTACATTCATTTTCACATTTCATTTTTTAAATGAGGAACTGACAAACAAAAGCATCATGTCCCACAAAAGAAATTTTTCTGGAAAGAGTGTTTTTATTCGACAAATTCGCTTTTACTTCTATAAAGACGGACATAGAGAGAAGCATCAAAATACAAAAATCCATCAAATTGTAGACAATTCCGCTTTTGTTCTTCAGCTTAAGTAACGTACTTTGTTCTTTAAGTAACGCACAAATTGCTAAAGAACTTATGTTCATAAAAGTTAATTTTAGTTTTTTACCAGATCTAATAAAGTCATTAGAACAAAGAAATTTACAATTAAGTGATTCGGTTAATCTTGTTAACACTTTTTCTGCTCGTCAAAAAATTACAATTAGAAATAAATTAAAAAATGTTTTAGAAAAAAATGAGGGCTTCGATTGTTTGAGGAAAGTTGTACGTATTTTTGAAGGCAACTTTTCTGAAGATCTTACGACTTAATATATTGTTTTATTTTTGAGTATTTTTAATATGCATTTGCATATTTAGACAAAAATTTAGAAAAAATACCTGCATATTTGTAGTAAAAGTAATGCATATATATGCGCATATTTTGGTAATGTTGTGTTGCATATATTCCACTCTCTAATAATGACATATGCATCAGAAACAAGAACCGACACAGCTAAAACAAAGAGAATGCTGGAAACAGCAGAAATGAGAAAACTCAGAATAATTACAGCCACAACACAAAGACTACTAACAGCAGAGATGAGAGTACTGATAAGAATAACAGGAAATACGCTGAGAGATCGAAAGAGGAGTGAAGAAAATAGAAGACAATAATAGTACGGTGTATAAACGGAAATTGGAATAACCACATAACCAGAATAGGGGAGACAGGTGTGGTCAAAATAGCAAGAGATAAATCACCAATCGGTAAAAGAAGTATTGGCCGACCGCGCAAAAGATGGAGTGACAACCTTCCATAGAGCTATCAATCCGCCAATGAACAAGCAGAATTGCTTATAAAGGGAAAGAGAAGAAGAAGAATATTTTTTGGAGATGTTAGTTTTCTGTTTATTTGTTGCTGAAAAATAGATACGAATCGAATTTTTAAAACTGAGTGTATAATCTGACAAATTGTTTCAGCGCAAAAAGAAAAAGTGTTACTATACTTTATAATATAATGTATTATGGAATGTTCCATATTATGGAAACATGTAATTTCGTTTTGTTCTACTTATTTATAGTATTGAATAAAATAGCTGTTGTGTCTAAGTCTAGTCTAAACTGAAATCACTTACTAGAAAATTTATTGATGATACATACCATAAAAATACCTATAATTATTAAATAATACAAGATTTGCATATACATAGCAAATAAAGTAGTGGGACTGGTCCGTGTCATATTCTATATTCTTTTTGACAAGGTTTTATTGCCCTGAATAGTTGTATTGATTTTTCTGCTTCAGTTGCTTTAATGACTTTAATGGCATGATACTAATATGTAATTTTATACTCTATGCCCTATTTGTACCAAACAATAATGTCGCAGATTTACAGTGAGTGACGCACGTGAATTCTCATCATACTCTTAATATCGAGAATATTCAAAACATCTAATTCTACAGTCCATTTGTTTTGGCAAATGTTAAAATGTTTTCGAAGCTATATCAAACCAGGGCATTTAGCACCAAAAACACCGGAATAATTATTTTTTAAATACAGCACCTAGAGACTTGCAACTTTTTGGATTGTGTTCAGGATAACGTCAGGAAAAAGTCTACTATACAAAAATGGGTGGAATTGCATAATTGCACTTTAAAGTGCAAAAAATGCATCCAAAACTGCATAAACATGTCAAAATAAGGATATTAAGGGCCAGATTTTGTTATTCAGGGGGGTTTGGGACCTCTGAACACGAATACGCAATCAGAACCGACCCCTGATACACCTGGTGCCAGGGTCACTGCTGAAACACGTCATATTCTGGAGCTTCGAGGGTTTTCGGCACTAAATTGATACAAACCAATTGGCCTGTGGTATTTCCAATTGGCCTGCGGTATGTTTTTTAACTCTATCCTTTGAAGTTCCAGGGTTCACCAAAAACTGCTTCATAGATTAATATGGAAGCACAACAACTGCACTGGCACATTCGCAGACAGAGGTCTAGCGTAATCGCTTGATTCACACATGTGACGAGTACCACCTGAAATCTTCTCGCGTACCACCAGTGGTACGCCTACCACCTGTTGGGAACCCCTGCTCTAGACGATAAAATTATATTATCGTCACAAATATACTGTATATATTGCTACTGTATATTCTGTTCATCGCCTGTTTTCTATTAGTTGTAGAATTGCTTCTATTCTCTGTTTAGGTATGTACTTTTTATTTGTCCCATATTTAATACATAAAATACATTATATCTTCATTCACTCCATGACCACAGTCTTTTAGAACTTGGCAATAATATCTTTTTGGTCGGGTGGCCTACTGGCTTTTAAATTTTTTATTATGCCTCTAATTTCACCTACAAAACAAAATCACATCTTACAACAAAAGAAACGGTGATATAATCTTTTTCTCTTGTGTGCTACTTAAAAAACCACCAACACTAAAATATCTTTACATAATAATTATATCTTTTGGCGTTTTCAAAATCCTTTTCTTGAAATTTAAGGTGACATCAAATCAAATCCTAAGTGGATTTCGAAATAAACTGCTAATGTTATGGGCAATATATTTCGTTGAAAATCTGTTTTACTATACCACACATAAGACAGATTGTCTAGAGTTATTAAACTGACATGTGTTTATTAACTTTTTGTTAAGGGTTTTTTATTTCCGACATTTTCTAATATATCTGTGAGTATAATTATAAATGTGGTTATCCACACTTAATTAGTACCTATTCATTTGTATTTTTTTACTACTAACATAAATATGAATTAACTAACACAAGAAACTAACTATATGGACTAACACAAAATAAAATTTTAGATTTATTATTAGATACAGTTGCAGTGTTTTATGTATTTTTTAATTTATTATAGATAAAAGAGTCTTAAGATATTGCCGTTTTAAGTAAGTAGACGACAATGATAAAAATAACAGCATATTGTATATGCTTTAACAAACAATATAACTACTTATATTTACTTGACGTTTTTAAAATGACATTTCTATTGCCTTTTCACCTAATTTAGAGTTTCAATTATAGTGATGTATAATTCGAATATAAATTCGAATGCCCTATGTCCGAACTTCTCGATCGACGATGTAAAATAATTGGAACTCCTGGAGAAAATGATTTATTGAAATCGACTACACTCAACGTAACTTCAAACTTTATACACAATTTAACATAACTTAAAAACACACAATTTATATTTCATTTACTGTCCCAGGAAAGTATTCAACTCTACAATCAACGGACAGAAAACAATTAGATATTATAATTTTGCCTTTCCATAATAATATGTGGCGACGCGTGACTTTTTCTAAAGTGTTCTTATTTAAAATCTTATCTTATTTAAAAAAAATTATTTTGAACCTCCCAAATATAAGTTTTTGTTTTCAATCCTGTGAAATAAAATTAAACAAATCACTATTCCCAAAGTATATGTATGTAATTATGTACAGGTATAACAATAAATAATAAACAAAATAAACATATTATTCTACCATAAACTTACTTACTTACTTAAGCCGTCCTCTTGTAACTTACGATGTCGAGGATTACCATAAAATTAACATAAAAAAATGAACAAGTAGAAAAAAGAACAGCTTTTGAAAACTATTCTTTATATTTTAATTCTTCCATTTTCAATAATATTTTTTTCTTCAAAATATAGAAAAAATATACAAGTAGTTGATCAATTTTACGCAATACGTAGCAACACTCTTCCATGTTTAAATGCACGCACACTGTAATCTGTAATAGGTACTAAACTAACGTTACCAATCCTCAAAATGGTTACAATACTTATACCTGTCGTAGTTTCTTAGAGAATCAGCCTTTTAGCTAAAAAACCAGTCACTTAGCTAAAAAGCGCTTCTTAGACTAATGAAATTCAATGTCTCCGCCGTCTTTTCTAAAAAGCTGAAAAATTCAGCTTTATAGACAATTTTCGAACGTTTTAGTCTAAAAAGCTAAAATCTTCAGTCACTTAGACTAGCGTTTTGAATTGTGGGCCTTGAACGGAGATATGTGCAGAAAATTGTTTGAGATGTAATTATACCGTACAATTCTTAAAATCTCGTGAACTGACCGGGTCACAAATGGGAAGGTCCTCAGAGAAATGAAGAAGAACCAAGAAGAACTGACCACCATCAAATCTCGAAGTTAGAATACTTTGTACACATTATGCGAAATTAATCCAGATATGCCCCACTACAAGCCATCGTGCAACGAAAAATATTTGGAAAGCGAGGTCCAGCAAGAAGAAAACATCCTGGTTAAAACACCTCAGAACCTGGTTCAACACAACATCTGTGCAACTTCTCCGCTTTGCATATCGTGGATATAGCTAAGATAAAGATTGCCATGATAATCGCCAACACGGATCGTCGTCACGGATAGGCACATCAAGAAGACGAAACCGTTAATTCCTTTAATATATTTTAAAATTTTACAAATATCATTATTTAATTCTTTTAACAAAGGCTGAAGCTGTATAATTCATATAATTCTTTAAACAAATCGTCTCCCTCTATAATAATCTATAATATAGATGATCATTAAATCTCAGTTTTTTCCAAATTTCTTCACAAAAGTTTTAATTGTGAGTTTTCTGTACTGTCGTTAAAATTACCTATATAAAAATTTGAAAGAATTATCATGATTTTCCAATATGAAAATCTTTCGTTTACTGACAATAATGCTTGCTCGAGAACACAATGAAAGAAATTAACTTTGTATGACATTTTAGAATCCAAAATCGGTTCGTTTTTATGTTCGTAATCGAACTGTCCAGCTTTTTCCGAAGCCGTATCTGTGTGACTGGTTGATAACTGGGCTGCACATCCAGTTTCTGTACAGTTTCATTTGCTGTAGTAATTAAATAATTAAATTTGATATACGGGGTGTTAGTAAATAAGTGTGAAAAATTTTTAGGGCTAATTCTACATGAAAAATTAATGCCAGTTTGTTCTATAAACATATGTCCGCAACTGCTTAGTTTCGGAAATACGGGGTGTTGAAATTTTTATTTCAAACTGCCAATTTATTTATTGCTCTAAAACTGGTTGAGATATGCAAATGAAATTTGGTAGGTTTTAAGAGGTAGTTATTACAAATTTTATGACATACAATTAAGAATTTTGTATTCATCATTGGCGCGCCTACGGGCAATGGTCTGAATTATTTTAAAGAAAAAAATAGTACGCCACTGAGATATTTTGAATTAGAAATTATTTTTAAATTCCACGTCTAATTTACGATAAAAAAACCGTTCTTTCCTTTTTTTCATATGATGCACCGTTTTTATGCAGAAAAATAAAACATCTTGGCGCATATTTTTCATTTCTTAATATATCATCAAGAACTATCCAATATAATAATACTAAACTAGAACAATAACAGAAAATATTACTAATATCATTTCAACTAGGTGCAAAGCTGCAAGAAATGTTTAAAATGATCTCCTTTACAGGTAACAGAAGAATTTTATATTCATCATTGGCGCGCGTACGGGTAATGGTCTGAATTTTTTGAAGAAAAAAATAGTACGCCACTGAGATATGTCAAACTAAAAATCATTTTTGACTTCCTCGTTCAATTGACGACAAAAAATCTTTCTTGCCTTTTTTTCATATGTGGCGCCGTTTTTATGCAAAAAAAAAATTAAACATCTTAACGTTTACAAAGTATTTGAACTAAGTTTCTATGCATATGGAAACTACCTCAAATACTTGGTAAGCGTTAAGATGTTTTATTTTTTTTTGTATAAAAACGGCGCCTCGTATGAAAAAAAGGAAAGAAAGATTTTTTGTTGTAAATTGAACGAGGAATTCAAAAATGATTTTTAGTTTGACATATCTCAGGGGCGTACTATTTTTTTTTTCAAAAAATTCAGACCATTACCCGTACGCGCGCCAATGATGAATATAAAATTCTTCTGTTATCTGTAAAGGAGATCATTTTAAACATTTCTTGCAGCTTTGCACCTACTTGAAATCTTATTAGTAATATTTTCTGTTATTGTTCTAGTTTAGTATTATTATATTGGATAGTTCTTGATGATGTATTAGAAATGAAAAATACGCGCCAAGATGTTTTATTTTTCTGCATAAAAACGGTGCATCATATGAAAAAAAGGCAAGAAAGGTTTTTTATCATAAATTAGACGTGGAATTTAAAAATTATTTTTAATTCGAAATATCTCAGTGGCGTACTATTTTTTGCTTTAAAAAAATTCAGTCCATTGCCCGTAGGCGCGCCAATGATGAATACAAAATTCTAAATTGTATGTCAAAAAATTCGTAATAACTACCTCCTAAAACTCATCAAATTTCATTTTCATAGCTCAACTGGTCTTAGAGCAATAAATAAATTGGCAGTTTGAAATAAAAATTTCAACACCCCGTATCTCCGAAACTAAGCATTTGCGGACATATGTTTATAGAGCAAACTGATATTAATTTTTCATGTAGAATTAGCCCTTAAAATTTTTCATAATTATTTACTAACACCCTGTATATCCAAAACTCTAGCAACAATTGTTTTATCTCTTGTAAAGCATTTAAGACCCTTTGCACATTCATTCATCAGAACTTTATACCATAGGCATGTATGGTATAAACTGCGCAACTGAGCTAAACATGTATCTATCAACTATCTAACAACTATTGATAATTTCAACCACGACCTTTATCCTAATGCGTTATATCACATAGAGCATAATAAATTTCTGACAAATTTTCGTATAATGGCTTTAAAGTATCAATTCTGCTGGACCAGCGTGTATTAGATAAATGCTTTAAAGCCAGACTTGCAAAGTGTTGTTTTATGATATCCCAACGTTTGGTAGAAGCTGAAAAAAAATGAGTAAATGTTATTTTGATCCGCTTAAAATTTTTGTGAAAACTCTAGTGGCGCCCCTTAATTGCTGGCGCCTGTGTGCGCAGCACACATTGCACACGTGGAAGGCGCGGCCCTGATGGCAGCTGTAGTTAAAGAATGTGTTGTCATTTTTATTATTATGGTTATAGTTTTTAAGTTATATTTTAAAAGTTGCGAGAAGAGAGACAAAAGTGAGTTTATAGTTGTACTGACTTTTTAAATAGTTTTTATACATATATATTTTTGGACTTGTGTGTACGTTGTACGCACGTTAAAAGTTATACATACTTCTATTAAAATTGTGTAGAAAATTGACGTTTTTTAGATTTTCTACGATTCCTCAAGGGAAAAGCAATTGCCTGAACGCTCCAGTTCGTCAAAAAGTGACGGATTAACATTATTTATCGAGAATTTACTATTTTGAATGATTTTAAAATTTGACGAAATTACGGCAGAAACTCGAAAGGCTATTATTTTAAGTATTAAAATTAAACAATAATTGAAAGGTTTAAAATATACAGGGTGTAAAAAAATACGGGTCATAAATGTAATCACATATTTTGGGATCAAAAATAGTTCGACTGAACCTAACTTACCTTAGTACAAATATGCACAGAAAAAAAGTTACAGCCCTTTGAAGTTACAAAATAAAAATCGATTTTTTCTAATATATCGAAAACTGTTAGAGATTTTTTATTGAAAATGAGCATGTGGCATTTTTATGGCAGTATCATCTTAAAAAAAAATTATAGTAAAATTTGGACTCTCCATAAAAATTTTATGGGGGTTTTGTCCCTTACACCCCCCAAACTTTTGTGTACGTTTCAGTTAAATTATTATTGTGGTACCATTAGTTAAGCACAATATTTTTAAAACTTTTTTGCCTCTTATTACTTTTTCGAAAAGTCAGTTTTTATCGAGATATTTTAAATACTTGTCAAATCCACCACATATTTGTATATGGTTAAGTACGATTATGGAGCCTAGTAATAATATGAAAATTTATTTATGATTTACATTTTTAGGTATATTTTGAACCGTATTTAAAAAGAAGCCACATCTCGATAAAAGGTGCCTTATCGAAAAACTACAAAGAGGCAGAAAAGTTTTAAAAACACTGTGTTTATCTAATGGTACCGCAGAAATAGTTTAATTGGAACGTACACAAACATTTGGAGGGTTTAAAGGAACAAATCCCCCATAAAATTTTGATGCAAACATATTAAAAAAGAAGCCGCAACTCGATAAAAACTGCCTTATCGAAAAAATACTAAGATGCAAAAAAGTTTTACAAACATTGAATTTAACTAATGGTACCACAATAATAATTTAATTGGAACGTACACAAAAGTTTGGGGGGTTAGAGGGAACAAAACCCTCATAAAATTTTTATGGGGTTCACAAATTACACTATAATTTTTCTTTAACATTTTCCTGTCATAAGAATGCCACATGTCCATTTTCAATAAAAAATCTCTAATAGTTTTCGATATATTCAAAAAAATCGATTTTCATTTTGTAACTTCAAAGGGCTGTAACTTTTTTTATTTGCATATTTGTACTAAGGTAAGTTAGGTTCATTCGAACTATTTTTGCTCGCAGAATATGTGATTTAATTTATGACCTGTATTTTTGTTACACCCTGTATCATAAAAATAGAAGTATAACTTCTAAGTACACACACTCCTTTTTTTTCTAATTTTTTCAATTCTAATTTTTGTTTGCACCACCATTACTATTATTATTATTATAATGTGTTACAGTACCCCAAATTGTCAACCCTCAATTGTTTCAATTTGTTATAATATACAGAGAGGATCTAAATTATGGAATAAATTCATTTTCTCTAAAATGGACGACTTGGAAGAAAAATCCTGAAACAGGTCGATTTTTATTTTTAAATTACAATCGTTTGGCATATACTTCATACTAGTGACGTCATCCATCTGAGCGTGGTGACGTAATCAATAATTTTTTTAAATAGGAATAGGGGACGTGTGGCACCTCATTTGAAAGGGTGTTCAATTCTCTATTCAGTAATATAAACGATAATATCATTATTTATACAGGGTGACCAAAAAAATAATTTTTGAATTAAATTTATTGATGCAAAAAGAAGAATGTATGTAATTTATTTAACTCAAAATATATTTTACGGCTGTCAGTAAATAGAAAAAATGTTTATTTCACAAATAAACATTTCTTTTCGCTTAAATTAAGTCACAAACAGTCTCCCACGTACCTCTTGGCAGTTTGAGCATTTAATTTAAGCAAAAAGCAATGTTTATTTGCCAAATAAACATTTTTTTTCTATTTTCTGACAAAGATATTTGAGGTATTTTGAGTTAAATAAATTGCATACATTCTTCTTTTTTCGTCAATTAATTTAATTCAAAAATTATTATTTTGGCCACTCTGTATAAATAATGATATTAATGTTTATATTACTGTATAGAGAATTGAACACCCTTTCAAATGAGGTGCCACACGACTCCTATTCCCATTTAAAAAAATCATCGATTACGTCATCACGCTCAGGTGGATGACGTCACTAGTATGAAATATATACCAAAAATTGTAATTTGAAAATAAATATCTACCTGTTTCGAGATTTTTCTCTAAAGTCGTCCATTTTAGAGAAAATGAATTTATTCCATCATTTAGATCCTCTCTGTATATTACTTATATTACTATTATTACCGTTATGTATTACTAGGTATTACATTGATAAATTGAATGTAAATGATGTTTAAATTAAATTTTTAGTTATGGTTTTCTTTTCAAAATTAGCATGGGTGCTATAATATGAAAGATGCTAAAAAGAGGCGATTCCGTTTTTTTTTGCTCTTTGCCATGGAGTAATAGCTCTATCAACTTACTAAAAATATTTTGGAGTAATGATTCAAAAAGTTCCCCGACCGGACCGCTGGGCTAGATGTTCGTTTGTAAACCGACGTATTATATTTTATACAAAATATATATGTAAATGTAAATGTGTCAAGTGCCATACGATAAATAAAATCAATAAAATCCAATCAATAAAAAACAAGTATGGTTAACTGCCAAAGCCATTTTTCAGAAAAAAAACACATTGCAATAGTGATAGTTTTAGCAGCATATGTTATTTTCATTCCCATTTTTATTTCGTATATATGAGGCCTGTAAATAATTCACTATTTTGTTTTATTCTTTAGCACGCTGTCTATCTATAAATCTGGCTGGTCATAATTTTGGTCCATTCAATGAGTATGTTACTGCTTGGTGGAATGTAGAAAATATCGAGGTTGTAATTCATTATCCTAGATATACACTTGCAGGATATACCAATAAAACGTTGAAGATATTGCACTAAATAGTTTAATCTAAAAAAATTAAATTACCCATATGGAAATTGTCTGAAATTGTAACTAAACGTGACAAGAAAAGCATTAGACGTTGATATCCTAATGAATACGCTATGAAAGAAAATGAAAAGATAATCGTCAATGCGCAGTGAAAACTGGATTGTTGCTAGCAGACAGTGGGGAAATTTATACAGTTTAATATTGTACAATAACATAAACAAATTATTTGTTTGAATGACGTATATAATGAGGTATATAATAGTTATTTATGTACCAAGTCAGTAAAGTTACTCTTTATCGAACGAGTCTGATATTATGAGCAGAGCGAGCGAGGCGAATAACAGACGAGTTCGATAAAGAGTCTTTACTGACGTGGTGCATACAAAATTTTATCGCCAATCATAAAAAACGTTTACTTAAAAGTAAAAAGTAAAAACACTTACTTAATTACATCCTAATGAAAAAAAAAAGTGTGTGTACTTGTTACGCACGTAAGACGTTATACTTCTATTATTATAATTTCAACGAAATAAATATATTTTACACAGTTTAATCGTATTTTTATTTAAATATTAAACCAATTTTAACACTTAAAATAAAATACCAAAAAAATTAAAAATACCGTTAATAGTTACGTTATTGTTTATTAAGTGTAGCCTTCCGTAGCGCAGTTGCGTTTCCCTTGATGAATAGTAGAAAATCTAAATAAATATATTTGATAACAAATTATCATTAGTATCTGTCACTGTCCTATATTTTAAATAATCGAATTAACAAAAACACCACTTCATAATATATTTGCATTATTACAAAACTTAAAACATTTAAGAATTTTATCAATTTTGAACGAAATAAAAATTTCGTATGACAGTAATGACGATGACAGAATGCTTTTGCATGATGGCCGATTTCGATGTTTAATCGATAGTTGTTCAAGTAATCAATATTGAATAAGTACCTAATTACTAAATCTGTAAAGTTTCGATTTATATTTTATGAATATAATTGCGAAATACTACGGAATTTCACTTTCTGACATAAATTTAATTAATAATAACGTAAATTTTGTACAATATTTTTAATAATTAAAGTAAATAAATTTTAAGTTAACTCAAATAAATAATCGATTACTGCCATCGACCGCTTACATTCAATCTCAGTTAATTTGATTAATCGCGGCAGGTAAAGTAAAATTCTTCTTTCAGTACAATAAAGTGTTACTTTACTGCCGCAAATGAGTACAATAATAAATGACTTTAGTGACGGTTGGCGATAATAGTTATTTATGTACCAAGTCAGTAAAGTTACTCTTTATCGAACGAGTCTGATATTATGAGCAGAGCGAGCATAACAAACGAGGCGAATAACAGACGAGTTCGATAAAGAGTCTTTACTGACGTGGTGTATACAAAATTATTTTATCGTCAACAATTTGATATTGGTTTTAATACTTACCTACAATTTACAATTTAGACTTTTTTAAATTTTGGACGTAAAACAAATTTCATGACAGTGATGACAGACGACTTTTGCATGATGGCCGCTTTCGATTTTTAATCGGTAGTTATCAAGGTTGAATGATTACTAAATCGGTAAAGTTTTAATTTATTTTATATGAAGATAATTACAAAATACTACAGAATTTCACTTTTTGACATAAATTTAATTAACAATGTCGTAAATTTTGTACAATATTTTTAATAGTTAATGTATATAAATTGTAAGTTAGCTCAAATAAATAATCGATTACTGCGATCGACCACTTACATTCAGTCTCGATTAATCATGGCAGGTAAAGTAAAATTCTTCTTTAAGTACAATAAAGTGTTACTTTACTGCCGCAAATGAGAGCAAATGAGTAGAATAATGAATGACTTTAGTGACGGTTGGCGATAAAGAATATTGTCAAACAAGATTACCTCAAACCCAGTTCAATATACACTTGCGAGCAAAAAAATCGACTTACTCAATAAATTGTAGTTTATGCTTAGTAATTTCATGTTGTGCTCTCTGAATTAAAACAACTAAAGCAAAATAAATGTTTATTATAATGTTTCCAAAAAATAATTGTTTTATTTAAATTGGCAACGTGTTGTAAAATTTGCCTACTTCTGTATGGAATAGAGAATGCAACAAACATTGTAACGTGCATGTTCTATGCAATGTAGACCTATATGAATTTACCGGTGGTGTCTCAGTCGCTTTTCAAACGTTGATATGTATGTACACTTCGAAGTGCAGTATTTAAATATTTTACAAATAGATACTTTATCAGTGAAGGCGGCCGAGTTAATTGCATAATTACGAGTGGGCTATAGTCAGAGGACTGTCTCCTGTCGCCTCCTTATGACTCAGTCTGCAGTCTGAAGGGCTTTCTGTGAATTCTAGAAGACCAATAACTACAGTCCACTGCCAGGTTCGAGTCGGCGACATGTAATGACAGAGAGAGATGATCGATTCATTGTCCTGAGTGCCTTGCGAAATCGGCACGCGACAGGAGTTGAGCTTCAACAAGCCTTGAGGAATGTTCGAGGTGTCACCGTCACTCAGTGGATAGTGAGTAGAAGAATTAAGGGCTGCCACTTTGACTCACAGACAAGCTAACACAAGACCCAAATTGAAAGTACGTCAGAAACAAGCTCGACTTCAGTTTGCACGAGAACACGTCAATTGGGACCTTGGCCAATAGAACAGAGTTTTACTCTCTGATAATGATTCTATGAGAGTCGAATGTGCTTGTAAAGCAATGACAGAAAACGACGCGTCGATCGAAGGCTTGGATAACCATTTTCCCAGTGTGTGTGTTTGTGTCCGATGGCGGTCGCGGAGGGGATGTAAGAGGATCGTTACAATACGGGTATCCTTCAAGACCATGTCTTTCCTTACGCCTGCTACTGGGTGACGGCTTCATGATAATGCATGATAACGCTCGACATCAAACAATGTAGATTACGAAAGATTGCCTGGCCAACACCAACATAACAATGGACTGGCCTCCATTGAGTCCGGATATGAATCCCATAGAACACCTATGGGATGAGCTCAAACTCAGGATTCGGGTCCGTAATCCACCACCAGCCACAGTGACGAAGATAAAAACTGTATTAGATAAAGAGTGGAAAGCGATTCTTTAGAAATCAGTCAGAAACTTAATAGGGACTCGCATGGACAGTGTAATATAACGCAGAGGAGGAAGTATTCAGTACTAGTACTAATTTTGATTTTTTATGATAATTTATTTTTATGTTCATTACATAATGACTTTCATTTATAACATGCTTTCTTACATACAATATTAAGTTATCTTTGATATGTTTAGTTACCTACTTTATAAATAGTGGTATTATTGCAATCAAAATTAGTTCTGTTTATAATAGTTTTCGATATATTGGAAAAAATCGATTTTCATTTTGTAACTTCAAAGGGCTGTAACTGTTTTTATGTGGACATTTGTACTAAGGTAAAGGTTTAATCGAAGTATTTTTGGTCCCAGAATATGTAATTGAATTTATGAACTGTATTTTTGTTACACCCTGTATATCGAAAATTTTAAAAGCTTCGTATTGGAACTTCAAGATACTGTTAGCAAATCGATAGAAGATTGTCAGGATGTTTTAGGCGAAACAGAATATTTCTTTTGTAAAAGATAACTTTTGTTTTGTGAAAGAAATAATAAAATATTTGGAGAAATAGCTAATGTCATTAGTTGAGTCGATTAAAAAAATCGACAGTTTTGAAAAAAAGATGAAAGGTATCACAGGAAAAATTGGTCAGATACCATTAACAAAACTCAAAGATGTATTAACAAAAAAAAAGAAGGATTTCAAGAAGAGAAGAAAATATTTGCAATTTTAAATAGAGGACATGTTGAAGATATAAATATGGATCCGGCAGTAGTGACAAAGTATAAGTATGCACCGATAAACAATGTAGACGTTTAAATAAGCTTTTCGATATTAATAAAAATGTTTTGAGTGACAGGCGCCGAAAGTTTATGATGGAACATTTAAATAAGTTATTATGTTTTAAACAAAAATGTATTTTCCTCTATCTAAGGTTTGTCGATAAAAATTAGGTTATTAAAGCATTTTTGTTTCGGTTATCTATTTTTTTTTTATTCTACTTTATCTTTAAATTTATAACACAGGTACTCATGAGTTCTAGACCAGCACATTTAGCATAAAATAAATCGATTTTTAAATACAGCACCTAGAGACTTACAACTTTTTGCATTGTGTTCAGGATTATGTCAGAAAAAAGTCTACTATAGAAAAACGGGTGAAAATGCATAATTGCATTTGAAAATGCATAAAATGCATCCAAAAGTGCATAAACATGTCAAAATAAGTGTATTAAGGACCAGATTGTGTTACTCTAGGGTTTTGGGGTTGCTGAAGACGAATACGCCATCATAACCGACCATTGGATCACCTGGTGCCCAGGTTCACTGCTAAGGTACTCATCTGGAGTTTCGAGAGCTTTCTGCACTAAATTGATGCAAACAGTCAGAACCGACCACCGTTGCACCTGGTGCCCAAAAAACCTCCAAACTCCAGAAGATAACATACCTTAGCAGTGACCTTGGGGACTAGGTGGTCCTGGAGTGAGTTCTGATAACGTATTTATATTCAACGACCACAAATATCGTCTAGTAATCTATTTGTATGCATGCCGAAAATCTTCGACACTCCATAAGATAACGTTCCTTAGCAGTGACTGTGGGCACCAGGTGCTCTGGGAGTCGGTTCTTATTGCGTTTTCGTATTCATCAACCCTAAAAACACCCGTGTAATCTGTTTGTATCAATTTAGTGCCGAAATCACTCAAAACTCCAGAAGATGACGTGAATCTAGACACCAGGTGCTCCGAGTGTCGTACTAATCGCATATTCGTTTTCAGCAACCCCAAAAACCTCCCGAGAAATCCATTTGCATCAATTTAATGCCGAAAACCCTCGAAACTACAGAAGATGATGTGCTTTAGCAGTGACACTGGCACCAGGTGCTTCGGGGGTCGGTTCTGATGGGGTACTCCTGTTCAGCGACTCCAAGAATATCCAAATAATCTGTTTGCATCAATTTATTGTCGATAACCCGCGAACTTCCAGATGACGTGCCCTAGCAGTGACCCTGGGCACCAGGTGCTCCGGGGGTCGGTTCTGATGGCTTAATCGTCTTCAGTGACCTCAAAACCCCGAGTGACAAAATCTGGACCCTGATACACTAATTTTGACATGTTTATGCACTTTTGGATTAAGTACTTTAAAATGCAATTATGCATTTCCACCCATTTTTCTGTAGTAGACTTTTTTCCTGAGATTATGCTGAACACGATGCAAAAAGTTGTAAGGCTCTAGGTGCTGTATTTAAAAATCGATTTATTCGGGTGTTTTTAGTGCTAAATGCTATAGTCCAGGGGTGGGCAAAGTGCGGCCCGCGGGCCGCATGCGGCCCTTTCGGCATTTTTTTGCGGCCCTCGGAAAAAAGTGAATTATTTTCATTTAAAGATTTTTTTTTTAATTATTGCTAATATTAATAATTATATAGATAATGCAGCTATTAATTAACACTTTCACAGCGGGTGATTTTTCCGCAAATTTTCTCGTAATTAACCCTTAACTACCTAGTAAGCGTAACAATTGACGGAACACCAAATTTAAGAGGAGCAAAATATTGTAATGTTGAGAACACTTAAGATTACGTTCATGAACAATTTCCAGAACATGATTTATTACTTTTTCATTGCATAGTCCATCTGCAGGTATTGTTCAAAAATGTTTTGCAAGTAGACAACGTCATTTCAATTACAACTACATAATATTGTTAATTTCATTTGTTCAAAAGGATTAAATCATCGTGTATTCATAGCCTATTTGGAAGAGTTAGAGACAAAACATACTGATGACTTATAGATACCACAGTCATATTATGTGTAGAAAAGGTTATAAAAAGGTGCTGTGAGTTAGGGGAGGAAATTGCTATATTTTTAGATATGAAAAAATGCGACCAATTTGCTAAAATTATAAGTTTTGAACGCAAAATGAAACTTTTAAAATGAAACAGAAACTATTCAAAACTATTCATTGATCATATAAAAAAGGAAGAATTAGTTCAATAATTTTCCTCATTAAAATCATTAAAAATAATGTACCAGAAAATAAGTTTAAAATTTATAAAGAAAAGCTTTGTAATTTGCTGACAGAATTTGAAAATCGTTTCAAAGATTTTGAAGATATATAAATTTCCTTATCACTTCTAAGAAATCATTTTTTAGTTCAAATTGATTCCGAACCAGTCTACATTGAACTAGAAATTATAGATTAATTTGTATATTTTTGCAATACAAGCCATTAAGCCAAACTTCGGACCAATGCTGCACGATACGTGTACCGTTCGTTACGGCACCCGTTTCGTGTTATTTTGTTGTGAATCGGTACTAGCAGTCCAGTCGTATTTTTGTTTTAGTTCATTCAGATAACGCAGGTGGGGGGGGGGTCAAAAATCTTCAAAAATCGCGTTACGTAATACTTGAACGCTCCCTTATACGCTCTGATCATAGCTTACGAGCTTGAAAACGGGTAGGGTGTTTACGACACTCTCTTATTGAATTTAAATATAAGACGTTTCTAGTTTTCGTTTTACAGCAAAACTATTAATTCTGAAAGAACATACAAGACTACTGTATAAAAATTTCAGTTTGGCCGGAGTAAAATTACCGGAAATACAATATCCCTACCTTCGACTCGCTTTGCAGCAGCTTGAGCGTCGTGAGAAAACATTTTCTGCGATTCAAAAACATTTTCCTGTGTGCATCACTTTACGATTTGACAGACAAAAAAAGTTCCAGTTTTTCTCAAAACTGCTTTCCGCACTAAAACCAATTCAACTAAAAATCTAACTGAAAAGCTACTTGACAGATCCACCTGAAATTTATCATATATTTTCTTTAGACATTTCGTGAATTAAAGCTGTCGAGATGTTTTTTGTTTTATGCTTATTTTTTGTTTAACAATACTAAATATGTTGATTTGCACACTTTTTTACAAAAAAATTTGTTATTTTGGTTTCTGAGTGATATCAAAAACTCAAAAATCGTCATAAAAAAAAACACGAATAATAATTTTCTCTGAAGAAAATTCACAAAAATATGCTTAAATTGTTGATTTCATACCATAGCCCCCCCCCCCCAAACAAAATTAATAAAAAGTTGAAAATTCGAACATGTTAAGGTAACAAATATTGCGGCCCTCGATAATAGACCAAATCTATTTTGAGGCCCTTATTAAAAAAAGTTTGCCCACGCCTGCTATAGTATATTAAGTTAAGCTTCGAAATTATTTTAGAATGTGTTTTAGGGTTTTAGGCTAATGTTTGTAAAAAAAAGGTTGGTGCATATATGCTTATTTTCATGCTTTTTTGTATAATAAAATGGTTTTTTTTATAAAATCTTTACGCTTTTTTACGTTTCTTTATGCTTTTAAATCCGAGCTCTAATTATAGCAATAATAAAAACAGAGCGACCAATTTGGCTTTTTATTTTCTACCAAACATATACACAATCAAACTTAGATATGGAATCACCATGTATTTCAAATAGATATTTATTTCTATTGAAAAAACTTGTTATCGTTGCGAAGAGTAAAAGTTTTTATTGAAAATAAACAAACTTATAAGAGACAATCAGAGAGCAGTGGCGGCTCGTGACCTCAGTATGCGGGTAGGCGACACATATACCTTTATATATACTCTATACTCTACTATACTCTACATATTATATACTCGTATACCTATATACACAGTGTGTCGCATTTAAGATGAAGACACCCCTATATTGCGGCTATCAAAATAAATACAGATTTAAAATTTTGCTATCTCTACCGCGAATTTACAAACAGGGCGAATTTTCGATATTTTGCTTCGCGTTAGAGATATCGGAAAAAGTTATTTGGAAAAGTTGTTCCAAATATTATTCTAACTCCACGTACCAAATTTCATGACAAAATTCGCACTTTTAGTTTTTTCAGTATTTGTAGTCAGGATCCTAAAACATACAAATGGCTATCCCGAGATGCAGCTCGAGACAACCATTGCCGAAGGCGCAAACAAATGTAGCCTAACCTAGCCCCAAAAAGTTCCCGGAAATTCTCGTTCACTAGGGAGGGCTAGACAATCCACAGCCACAGTTACAACAGCGCTGTGCTTAGCGTAAGAATGAGAGACACATATCATTCTGTTCTGTTCTTAGGTTAGGCGGATTTTAAAGTGCCTGACCATAGGGTAGTGCCATAATTTAGAAGTCAGTAGTACTACTACGAGGAGCGTACAATAATTACAACTTTGAAGAGAAATTAAAAAGTAGCTTTTTTATTTTAGATACTTACGCATTGTGTCAAAATTTATAAATTACAATTTTGAAATAAGTAATTTATATTAATAAATAATTTATTATTGTATTGTACATTTGAAGAGGTTAGGCAGCGCCTACCTTGCCTACCCCGACGGGCCGCCCCTGTCAGAGAGCACAGCTCGGTACGTTATAAATTATTTGCTTTAGTTGTATAATTGAACGAAAATAAATAAACTTTAACTTTTGCGATCAAAAATGAAAATATGCCTTATGTGGAGGTTATTGGACGTTCAAAGGGAAAAGATTATTGGTCTTGTCGAGCAAGAAATGTCTCAAAGCGACATAGCTGCAGTGGTAGGCGTAACACAGAGCGTTGTGTCAAAAACCTATTCTAGGTATCACGATTTAGGGAAGGTTAAAAGTAGAGCTAGGCAAAGTGTTCAAAAGTAACAACGGCTCATGACGATCGTTTTATTGTCCAAGCAGCTAGAAAATACCCAACTATTTCTCACCTGCAGCTCCAAAGACAGCTTTTGCAAGCTTTTTGTAGCTTTTGGAAGTAAGTATTTCATTTGAAACGATAAGAAAATGAGTTCGTGCTCAAGGAATATACATCAGAAGACAGTTATGGGTCCCCGAGTTCTCTAGGCAGCGCAAGATTTATTGTCTAAACTGGTATCTTCAATACCAAAACTGGAACGTTAGGAATTGGAAAAATGTGCTATTTTTAGACGAAACCAGGATTTGTGTAAAATTAGATGACCGATGAATTTGTATACTTCTTCTTCTTGTAGTGCCTATTCATTTCGGATGTTTGCGACCATCATGGCAATCTGTACTTTGCACACTGCTGCTCTAAAAAGATTTGTGGTTGTTGTGCTGAAACACGTACGTAGATTCTTCAGCCAGGAAATCCTTCGCCTTCCTGGTCCTCGTTTTCCTTCCACTTTTCCTTGCAAGATTAGTTGCAGCAGTCCATATCTTTCACTATTTCTCATGATGTGACCAAAGTATTCGATTTTGGCTGCTTTTATTGTAGTTAACAGCTCTTTTCTCTTTGCATTCTCAGTGTACTTAGAGGACGAGAATGACAAGCAAGAACTGCCAGATCTGTTTACAGATATAAAGGAGAAAGTGTCATGTTCTAGGAGGGCATTGTTATCGGTAAAAAATCCTTTAATTATTATCCAAATAACTTTAACAGCTCGCGGGTATGTTTAGTTGGTTCTAGAACCTGTAGTTAGGCTGTGGCGAGGTGCAATGGAAGAAAATTTAATATTTGCATGCATAATAATGCACTTCCACATACCTGGAGAGTGACTACAGACTTCCTTGAAGCAGAAGATATATATGTCACTGTTTGCTTGCTTACCCGACCATAACCCTATAAAGTAGGTATGTCCCATTTGTGGGATATATTTAAAAGAAAAATTAGAGCTCGTCGGTAGAGCTTTGGTACAAGTTTTCTTGAAAAATGGAGCAACCTGTCACAATAGAACCTTGACAATTTGATTAAAAGCGTGCGCAAATTGAAACTTGCGTCAGGAGTAGGGGTGGTAACACTAATAATAAACAATAAAACATTTGAACATTATTCGTTCTACATAGCAATTTTTATGCTTTTGACTTTAAAACAACTAGTTTCAATTTGTTATTTCACGACTAATTTAATTTTTATGTGTTGGTGATTAAATTACTTTCAAAATATTGTTTGATTTTGCATGTTGGTTTTTTTAAATTCGCTTGAGATAATAAGAAATAGACGATTCCATTATAAGTTTGGTTATGTGTATTGTATATAATTTTGTAGTTCATACAAACATCAGAAAAGTCTATGGATATTTTTATAACATAATAAAAAAATTAATTTGTCAAAATAACTGTCAAAGTTTAAACACATAATTCAAAGTTTCTCTTCGAATTTTGTGATTTAACCACAGATTATTTAACGTAGATAAAATTTGTTCAGTCCATTCTTGTATCGACATATCGAAGTAATTTAGTACAGCAAAAAAAACACCCTGTTCGGGACTGTGATAAGCCCAGTCCAGGAAAACTAATACACAGGTACGCAAATGATGATAAATATATTTTTCAAAATATGTTTCCATCCGGGATAAATACAGAGTTTAGTAATAATTCAATAACCAACCCACAAATGTATCAACAAGTCAACACACAAGGGCAACTAGCCATGAATGTACAAACCACGCCATATCTAATATCGATGTCGCAACCAGCACCAACTAAACCAATGCCACCTAACTTGTACCCTCCACTACCACAGACACAAATTCCATTAGTGCCGATCACATATCATAGTTCTGCTTCAAATTATCAATTACAACGATTGCCATCCACCAGTGAAGAAGAGGAAGAAAACAACGAACCAGCTAGCAGCAACGATTGGCAAGAAATTAGAAGCTCAAAAAGAAAAAAAATCAGAAAAACAACAGACAATGCAAGCAGTACAAATATTATTGTAACAGAAAATAGATTTGAAGCGCTAGAAAATGAAGTAGTCCCTCCCAAGGAGAACAACACAGCAAACCCTCCACCAATTTTCATACACGGTGTACAAGACTATAAAAAAATGGTACAAAAAATTAAGGATGTAGCAGAAAGGGAAGAATATCATACAAAAAATTTAACTAACAATGTCGTAAAATTAAGTTGTGGCACGCCAGATACATATAGAAAAATGGTTAGATATTTTAATGAACATAACATTTATCACCATACATATCAGTTAAAACAGGATCGAGCCTATAGAGTTGTAATAAAATACCTTCACCACTCTACTAACACCGAGGATATAAAAAACGAACTCCTAAAACTGGGTCATAAAGTTCGAAATATAAGCACAACACAGAATTACTAGAGAGCCACTTAATTTGTTCTTCGTGGATCTCGAACCGGCAGCAAATAACAAAGATATTTATAACTTAAGGGGGCTACAGAATAGAGTTATTGAAATTGAACCTCCCCGAACAACCAAAAATCGCATAATACAATGCATGAGATGCCAATCGTACGGTCACTCCAAGTCATATTGCAATAAACCATTTGTATGCGTCAAATGCGGAGGAGCCCACAATACCACAACTTGTAAGAAGACTAGAGAAACTCCAGCAAAATGTGCATTATGTGGTGGGGATCACCCCGCAAATTATAAAGGATGTGAACATTACCAAAAAATTTATAATATTAATAACAGGTATCATAACAGAGGAAACATATTAAATCCAGCAATAAATCAAATACATATACAACCCAGAATATATACACAACCCAGGATTCAGAATCAGTATGAAAGTTACGCTCAAGCTGCAGCAAATAATCAGAACAATAACGAAGATACAGCGAGTATACTTACCAAATTTCTAGAAGAGTTTAAAAATTTATTTAACCAGCTAATGCAACAAAACAGTATGGTGCTCAACATGATTTCCATGCTAGTAAATAAAGTAAACTAACAATGTCTAAGTTCATAAGAATTGCCCAATGGAATGCCAATGGTCTTCCTAATCATAAAGAAGATATAAAACTATTTCTGGAACAAAATTTCATTGACATACTACTAGTAAGTGAAACCCATTTTACAGACAGAACCTACTTCAAGATACCTAAGTATAAATTATATTACACAAATCACCCAGATGGTACAGCCCACGGAGGTTCAGCCATATTGATAAGAGAAACTATAAAACATTATGAAATGCTAAAATACGAAACAAATCACATTCAAGCAACATCGATAAAAATACAAACTCTTCCATATGATATAACTGTCACAGCAATTTATTGTCCGCCCAGGCATAGACTTACAAAAGAAGATCTTCTACCCTTTTTCGAAACTCTAGGGCCAAAATTTACAGCAGGTGGAGATTACAACTGTAAACATACGCTATGGGGTTCACGCCTAACAACCACCAAAGGCAGAGAGCTAGCAAAAGTTATTCAGGATAAAAGCTACTCATTCCTATCGACGGGATCACCGACATATTGGCCAACCGATCCAAATAAAACACCAGACCTATTGGATTTCTTTATTACAAACGGAATATCTCAATCATATACAGATGTAGTACCAAGTTTTGATTTATCATCAGATCATAGTCCCATAATTGCCACAATTAGCACAACGGTGATAATCAAAAAACCAACACCTCGACTGCATAACTTCAAAACAAACTGGGACACATACCGGCTAATCATAGAACAGGAAGTAAATCTACTAGTGAGATTGCAAACTCCCGAACAAATAGAAACAGAAACTAATAATCTAATCAACTTACTTCAAAATGCTGCCAAACAGTCTACCCCTCAACCTGGACAAAAAAAAATTTCAACCAACATTCCTCTTGAAATAAAAAGACTAGTAGCAGAAAAACGAAAAGCTAGATCAATTTGGCAAAGAACTCACAGACCAGACGACAGGACAATTTATAATAACAAAACAAGAAACTTAAAAACAGCTCTAGAACAGATGAGAAACAACTCATTTGAAAACTATGTATCAAACCTTTCGCGTCAAGATAACTCTATCTGGAAACCAATCAAAAACAAAAATAAACCAATAAATACTTCACCTCCAATTCGGAAAAACTCATTACCACCAGGACCATGGGCAAAAAGCAACAAAGAAAAAGCTGATTTATTTGCTGAAATCTAACTGAAGTCTTCAAGCCACACGACAATGACCAAGTACAAGAAGTAGAGCAGGAACTAGCCTTACCAATTAATCAACGAGAGCGACTAACTTTAATTACACCGAAGGAGATCAAAGATCAAATTAATCATTTGAATGAAAAGAAGGCACCAGGCACTGATCTCATAACAGCAACAATGCTAAAACAACTTCCTAAAAAAGGTATAATGAAGTTATTGTACATATTAAATGCAATCTTAAGACTTAATTATTGGCCTATATCACTAAAAATTGCCCAAGTAATTATGATACCGAAACCTGGTAAAGCTTTAACGGATGTTTCATCATACCGCCCAATAAGTCTACTGCCAATAATGTCAAAACTTCTTGAAAAGCTGTTACTTAAAAGAATTATGAGCGACCTAGAATTCCAAAATTGGATCCCAGAACACCAATTTGGATTCCGGCAAGGTCATTCTACAGTGCAACAATGCCATCGCATATCAAATGTAATTAATAGAGCTTTGGACAATAAACAGTATTGCACAGCAGCCTTTCTGGACATCAGCCAAGCATTTGATAAGGAATGGCACCCAGGATTACTTTATAAAATCAAAAAATCCCTACCCAACAAATACTTTGACTTATTAAAATCATATCTAAATCACAGAGAATTTGAAACTAAAGTGGAGGATGAACTATCAAACCGTAACAAAATTCAATCAGGAGTCCCACAAGGTAATATATTGGGTCCACTTCTTTATGTACTGTACACATCCGATTTACCAACCTCTCCACAAACCACCATTGGAACTTTCGCTGATGACACAGCAATATTTGCAACTGAAGAGGATCCAAGAGCTGCAGTATTAAAACTTCAAGAACACCTAGACCAAATTGGACAGTGGTTAAAGAAATGGAAGATAAAAGCTAACGAAACTAAGTCAACACATATAACTTTCACACTAAGGAAAGACCAATGCCCAAATATTAGCCTTAATCAAGTCAACATACCACAACAGAACATCGTCAAATACCTGGGGCTTCATCTTGATTCTAAATTAAACTGGAAACAACACATTTTAAAGAAGAAGAAACAAATTGAGTTGAGAGTGAAAGAAATTAATTGGCTTATAGGTAGAAAATCTCGACTCTCAATTGAGAACAAACTGCTGATTTATAAAACAGTCATCAAACCTATATGGACGTACGGTATAGAACTATGGAGTTGTGCCAGCAAATCAAACACAAAAATTATCCAAAGAACTCAATCAAAAATTCTACGCACCATCGCAAATGCCCCGTGGTACATTTCCAACCAAACCCTTCATACAGACCTAAACATCCCGTTAGTCAGCACAGTAATTCAAGAAAGAGCCAACAGACATCACGAGAAATTGGAAGACCACCCCAACCAATTAATATTACCATTACTACAGCCACTAAACAACAGAAGATTGAGAAGATTATGGCCCATAGATCTTCGCTGAAACTGAGGTGAAACCGCTGGGTGATGTACCTCATAACGCCATTTTAGTGTACAATAATACATTGATATATGTTATTGTACTTGTTATCAAATTAGCTTATAGAATATGTAATTCTGATTGTTAATAAATGCTTACAAAAAAAAAATAATAAAATTATTAAAAATAAATTCACGTGGTCGTTTAATTTCAATTAAATTTGTACAACTCCTCATCCTGTAGATTTTTGTGAGTAAAACATAATGGCAAAAGTGATAACGAATATTTGACAGGCACGTAGCCAGGGGGGCTTGAGAGGCTTCAGCCCCCCCCCTCCCGAAATTTTCAGAGAAAGGACAAAAAGGCTACATTTAAGTTTACATATGGGGCAGACCCGACATCAACCCATCAAATTAGCCCCCCCCCCAAACCAAATCCTAGCTACATGCCTGATATTTGACAAAGTTTTTAACAGGAAAGGAAAAACCTATAGATTTTATACTGCAGTAAATATTCTGCTAGTTTCGATTTTGTTCGTTATTTCAAGTTCTTGTTTAGTTAGTGCATTTAAAATACAGTTTTTTAATATGGAACATCATTTAACTTTGGATGAGATGACCACATGACCAGGGCTGTAGGCCTTCTTCAATGTGGCATACGGCAAACTAATGTAGCTGTCGCATGGAAGTCTTCCAAAGTATTACAAGTCATTGTGGCGGCGTTTTTGTGTCACTGGAAGTCCAGCCGAACGTCATCTAGGATCTGAGATTGAGCACGCTACAACTACAACTCAAGACCGATTTTTAGTGTTAGAAGAGAGCGAACAATTACAGCACCTGAACTGGTTAGCGACTTGCACACCAGGTAACCCAAATCTTCATTGAGATGTCCACGTATCTCCAGGGGCAATCGCGCTGCACTATTACAGTGGTTTTAAGATTATAAAAACTGGGATGCAAATAATTGGGCTATAGATTTATTCTAGGTCGAATCTAGATTCGGATTAAATCTAGATTCTCGACGAGCAAGAGGGTAGAGGCTATTTGGAAATGTAGAACGCTTAAAACATGTCCAGGACGTTTACACATACAGAGGTGGTAGGTACAGTAATGGTATGTAGTGGAATAATAATCGGTGGAGGAACGTACTTCGTTTTTTCAGACCGCATCCTTCCAGCTCAGCAGTACCTCGACACCATTCTACAACCTATCTCTCGTCCATTTGCTAGTGGGGTTGGTCAAAACTTCCACCTCATACAGATAATGCTCGTCCACATGTCACACGCGCAGTCACAGTCACAGAGTGGCTTACCACGACGGTATAGAAGTGTTGCCTTGGCCAGCACAATTCCCCGACCTGAATCCCACCGACCATGTATAGGACATGCTTCAACGAATAATCAATCGACTTAATGGCTAACATATTATACACGCCGTTTCCTTTCCCAGAGCGTCTGATAGAAGAATGGGCAAACGTACCTATCTCAACAGGATATCGACAATCGCATTTTGTCTATGAACGACAGATGTAGAACTGTAATAAATCAGGTTGGACGCCACACTTTGTATGTATTAATTTTGTTTTTATTATAAAAATTATTTTGTGATGACCATTTTTTTTTTATTGTACTTCTCGTTATTTTTGACATCTCAACAAATTTTGTTGTATATTAAATACTACTAATCACTACAAATCGATTATTATTTATCCCAAATAATTAAAGAAGAAATTACCTGTCTTTCTAAAAATATCCATAGACTTTTCCGATGTGTGTATGAAGATACAGCGAAGAATATATTATATAGATATAGAAATTTGAGGTCCCGAAACGTTTCTACTAGCCACCAGTGATTGGTTATTAGAATATCCCGGTTATAGGAATACTTTTGCTCGGCACGAAGGCTATTCCAATAAGCGGGTTCGACTGTATACCCCGAGACATGTACCAATATAAAGTTCTACATATCATAACAGAAATATCGGTATTAGTCGTAATAACGGTTTTAGTCGTAAATTCTTCGTGTGATTTTCGAATTAAAAGGAACAAGTTATTTTGTGTATAACCTACATTATTTGGTGGCTACCACGTGGCTACGAAGCCATTTTCGAAGATTTAAAATAATTAAAGGCCTAGTTTCGAATGAGGAAAATATTTCTATAAATCATAATAACGCAAAATAATTTATGAAATGATTATACAAGACATTATATTCATAAAAGAAGTTATAAATATTTATAAAACATATTTTGAGTGTCTTTTAAATTAAAACTGAATTAAACTATCTTAATTTTTAAATAAGCTTGTAGTTTATTACGAATTAAGTTATTGGAAAAAGATATCTATCGGTTAATAAGAAATTTGTTCGTTTGTTCACAATGCCAGAAGCTGTCATTTATTCTACAATATACAGTGATCAGCGCTAATAACCGGAAGATGGAAAACATATTAAGTTGTAACATAAAATGAAATTAAACTAGTAGAAGTGGGAAATTTAGCGTTATGAACCTATAAATTTACATTGTATCGATTGTTTCCCACCTTTAGACGAATCGGACGAGTTTGGCAACTACCACTGTGACAGTGACAGTTTTAGCTGACATACTCGTCTGATACGTCTAAAGGTAGGGTCCAATCAATATAATGTACATTTATAGGTTTCTGGAAGAATGTATTTAGGAAGAATGGAAGACAACCACTGGACAAAGCGAATTCTCGAGTAGCGACCAAGGCAAACAAAAGAAGTAGAGGAAGACCTCAAACAAGATAGACTGATGACATCAAGCGAATGGCTGCTCACGAATGGATGCAAAAAACAGCAGATACGAATGGACACGCCTAAGGGAGGCTACATCCGACGATGGATGGGATAGCTGTTGATGATAATATAGGTTTCTATCGCTAAATTTCTCATCTCTACTAGTTTCATTTCTTTTTATCTCACAACTTAATATGACTTCCATCTTTTGCGTTATTTTGCCGATTATTAGCGCGCTCATCACTGTATACTAAATATATATAAATACTATAAATACATATGTATACCGGGTGTCCACTTATATTTTCCCCCATTTTAACTGCCTATAACTACTAAACGGCTCAAGATAGAAATATGCGGTTTTCACTGAAATGTTTTATTTTAAAGTTTTGTCTGAATGGATGGAATTTTTTATATCGCTTTCAAATACGAAATAAAAATGGCGGATTTTTGAAAAAAACTTTGTTGACTTTTTTTTAATGGAACACCCAGTATATTCTTTTGTAAATTGAAAGAAAGGTCATTCACCTATCTAGCGATATAAAGTTTTTCAAAATCGGTTGTCAAATCACTGAGTAATTAATTTTTAAAATGAGAGGTGCAACGTGGATATCACATACCTAAATAACATAACTAAGCAAGTTATGCGATTTCCACAATGCATCTCTCATTTTAAAAATTAATTGCTCAGTCATTTGACAACCGATTTTAAAAATTTTTATATCGCTGGATAGATAAATGACCGTTTTTTCAAGTTTTTAGGTAAATGACCATTTTTTATATCGCTTTTAAATAAAAAATGGCGGATTTTAAAAAAAAAAAACGTTGTTGACTTTTTTTATTAAAACACCCAGTATATTTTTTTGTGTCTAAAAAAAAGGTCATTTAACTATCCAGTGATATAAAAAATTTTAAAATCAGTTGCTAAATGACTGAGCAATTAATTTTTAAAATGAGAGTTGCAATGTGGAAATCACATAACATAAATCATTTTGCTCAGTTATGTTCTTTAAGTATGTGATATCCACGTTGCACCCCTCATTTTAAAAATTAATTACTCAGTGATTTGACAACCGATTTTGAAAAACTTTATATCGATGGATAGATGAATGACCATTCTTTCAATTTACAAAAAAATATACTGGATGTTCCATTAAAAAAAAGTCAACAAAGTTTTTTTCAAAAATCCGCCATTTTTTATTTCGTATTTGAAAGCGATATAAAAAATTCAATCCATTCAGACAAAACTTTTACTAAAATAAAACATTTCAGCGAAAACCGCATATTTCTATCTTGAAACGTTTAGAAGTTATAGGCAGTTAAAATGGGGGAAAATATAAGTGGACACCCGGTATAGAGTGGTCCATCTTACGGTCAATATCCGGTCAATATTCGCCTCGGTCTCTGTACGGACAACGACTTAATATTTTAAAAAAAATTCTTCACAGAAATATACAGGGCCATTAACACTACAATCTAAAAATAATATGAATTATACAGGGTACTCCAAAAAAGACTGGTATATCAAAGTTATATTTTTTTGGAGCACCCTATATATGATGCATTTTTGAATTTCCCTTAAAAAATAAGCTATACTTTTATAAGGGTCCCCTATACGTAAATACAGGGTGTTTTGATTCATTTCAATATAAATATGAGGTTCTGGAAAAAAATAATTATCTACGAATTTAACAATCGAAATCAAACTTTCTTAATCTTAATAATAGACTATTTGATATATGTAAACAGATATTTATTGTATCAAAATTTTGTACAGGGTGGTCAAAATATTGGATTAGTCTATTAACAAATTCAAGCTGTAATAGCATACTTATTGTAAATGAAACACAGTCCAATATTTTGTAAAAATATAATACATTTTCCAGAGTATTATTGGTCCAATCGTCAGAGATTTAACCTCAAAAAGTCATACAAACAAGCTAAATTTTGCTAATTCTAGAGCTCCTACCCCCGGACCCCTCCTATAATCCCCCTAATACGGGGGGAGACGGAAAACATCGATTTACCAAAAATCTTTACTTTTTGTGTAGAATGAACCGATCTCTCAGAAACAAAGCTTGAAGCGACCGGAGACTTTGAATGCCTGTTACGCGCCAAATCAACTTTAAATAAAATTTCAATAAAAAAATAAAATTTAATAAAAAATCAACTCGACAGTTAAAGCTCGATATCTTTTAATCATGGATTCGAGATTTTTTTAAAATCAAAATTCTTTTTAAAGATGAGGAGTGCAGCATTCTTATACCGGGTGTCCACTTATATTTTCCCCCATTTTAACTGTCTATAACTTCTAAACGGCTCAAGCTAGAAATATGCGGTTTTCGCTGAAATGTTTTATTTTAGTAAAAGTTTTGTCTGAATGGACTGAATTTTTTATATCGCTTTCAAATACGAAAAGAAAAATGGCGGATTTTTGAAAAAAACGTTGTTGACTTTTTTTTAATGAAACACCCAGTAAATTTTTTTATAAATTGAAAGAAAGGTCATTCACCTATCCAGTTATAAAAAGTTTTTCAAAATCGGTTGTCAAATCACTGAGTAATTAATTTTTAAAATGAGAGGTGCAACGTGGATATCACATACCTAAATAACATAATATGTGATTTTCACATTGCATCTCTCATTTTAAAAATTAATGGCTCAGTCATTTGACCACCGATTTTAAAAAAGTTTATATCGTTGGATAGGGAAATGACGTTTTTTCAATTTTTTAGGTAAATAACCATTTTTTATGTCGCTTTGAAATAAAGAATGGCGGATTTTTGGAAAAAATAACATTGTTGACTTTTTTGATTGAAACACCCAGTATATTTTTTTTGTAGCTTGAAAAAACGGTCATTTACCTAGCCATCGATATTAAATTTTTTAAAATCGGTTGTCAAATGACTGAGTAAATAATTTTTAAAATGAAAGATGCAATGTGGAAATCACATAACATATCACTTTGCTTAGTTATGTTATTTAGGTATGTGATATCCACGTTGCACCCCTCATTTTAAAAATTAATTACTCAGTGATTTGACAACCGATTTTGAAAAACTTTATATCGCTGGATAGGTGAATGACCTTTCTTTTAATTTACAAAAAAATATACTGGGTGTTCCATTAAAAAAAAAGTCAACAACGTTTTTTTTTAAATCCGCCATTTTTATTTTCGCATTTGAAAGCGATATAAAAAATTCAGTCAATTCAGACAAAACTTTAACTAAAATAAAACATTTCAGCGAGAACCGCATATTTCTATCTTAAGCCGTTCAGAAGTTATAGGTAGTTAAAATGGGGGAAAATATAAGTGGACACCCGGAATTGTTCTCAATATTTCGGAAGTGAAAATCGAAACGACAAGATAAACTTATTTTAAACTAAAACTGTGGTTAATTCTCAGTAAAAACAGAAGTAGAAGATATACACAAGAAAATAGATTCAGAACAATTTCGGACTTTAATGAAGCTATTTTTTAAACCTCTTAACACTGAAGAGAAACTAAATGAGTAGAATAACGAATTGCAGCATTGAGCCATGTATCCATAGTCAAGGGATATTTTTAAACATAATATAATATAATATAATATAATATAATATATATGTGCCTCCTGATGAGAGACTAATAAGTTTCGAAACCGGTAGAGGTGCTTACTGCACTCTCTGATTAAACTGGAATAATGATGCGGCTGTAGTTTCGTGTTGCAACGAAATTGAAAATGGTTATTCATTTTTGATTTACATGTTTACTCCGATTGGAGTACGAAGGGAACCATTCCCGTTGGAACTTTACCGCGCTGAGCAGATGGGACGTGAATTATAAATTGTAAAATTCCCTCATCTTCCTTAGTCTCAGCATCAGTTATGGCTTGCAAATTGTAGAAGCCTCGGAGGTGTTACCAGAGAAGGTTCCAATTGTTATCAGTCTGGTAGGATATAGAATAACATTTTTGGATGTTGTTTTATGTGCTAGTAGATTGAAAACTTAGTTTTTTGATAGCAGTTGCCGCTAGGGCATCCCTGCCATTTCGTTCGTTGCAATCCGTGACTGCACGCCGGGGTTTGTCCTAGTTGGGTCATATAGAGCAGGATATGTGCCTCCTGATGAGAGACTAATAAGTTTCGAAACCTGTAGAGGTGCTTGCTGCACTCTCTGATTGAACTGGAATAATGATGCGGCTGTGGTTTCGTGTTGCAACGAAATTTAAAATGGTTATTCATTTTTGATAAACATAATAATTTTTTTATTAACACAGTATATTTACAATCTGTCACGTATCATATAATATTAAAGGACAATAAGTAAATGATCGTTAAAATAAAAATGTATACCATTTTTATTCAGTTGAAATGCGATGCCAAAACTGTCTTAATTTTTACTTGGTTCAGAGAGCGCAACCAGCACTCTTATCGATGATTTCACCACTTTTTAGTGGTTCTTCAGAGAATGCAGAGAATGCATAGGTTGCTATCTCTAGGATAGATAGCAACCTATGCATTCTCTGAAGAACCACTAAAAAGTGGTGAAATCGTCGATAAGAGTGCTGGTTGCGCTCTTTGAACCAAGTATAATTTAAGACAGTTTTGGCTTCGCATTGCAACTGAATAAAAATGGTATACATTTTTATTTTATATTAGTATTACTCCTATAGAGTAACAAAAGTCCATTTTCCGTTGGAATTTACCACGCTGAACAGACGGGGTCGTGAATTGAAAGTTTTAGAATTCCATCTTGTCTTCTTCGCTTCAGCATCCATCTGGCTTGCAATTTTTAGAAGCCATGGAGGTGTTAGCAGGAAAATGGCCCAATAAGTTTTCAATTAAATATCTTTTAAAAACATTTTTAAATATTTTTATTAGGATGGAAACTTTGACTTTTAAATGATCGTAAACCTTGATTTGTTTGTTATTCCGAGTAAACCCAGTTAACCCTGGAAGCTCACACTTAAATGTGAGATACCCATCGCGACACTTAACTGCATGTAACTTGCGCAGCTGCATTTCAATGGTAATGCTGCTTAATGTAAATTCAGTCTCTAGTCTGCCAAGGACGGGTGTGTAGTTGCGGTCTCATTTGAGCAATATTTCCAATCACAAGAATTTATTGAATACAGGCTAGGGTATGTAGCATCCATGTGTGAGGTTTGCGATCAAGTGTGCGTTCAAGTTAATGACCTAACAACACAACATCTCACAAATTTAGTAAAACAAAAGCAAAGCGTGCATGCTCGGCTTGCTATAAAGCATAATGCCTGGAGCATAGATCCACACTGTCTTATGAATGTAGTTACTAAAATGAGTAAAACTGAAATACCTGGCTAAGAATGAATATGAGTTATACAATCAAAAGGTGTTATATTTTAGTTAGAAAGACCATTTTGTTGTTAAATTAAATTAAAATATTTTGAATTATGTTTCCGGTTTTTTAGAAAATGTTTTTTAATTATTTTTAGGTATTTTTAATATTTTTTTCTTTTGTGTTACTACAATTAAGAGAGAGAAAATAAAATTATTGATTTAATTATTCGTATGTATTCAATAGTGATTAGAGAGTCTCTGGAAATCATAAAATATTTATTTTTTTTTTATTTCTTCACAAAAAATCATTGGGTATCTGACACCCATGTGTGCGGTTTTACCAGGGAGCATTGGTATTATTCTTAATACCTACCTTATTTTGGAACCTTTGAAGTAAGTATTTCTAAGTTTGAATGTGAGGCAGTGCCCCATATCTGGATTCTATATGTTTAGAATGGTTTTAGAATTGATACAAGTATTTTGTTTTGAAGGGCAGTTTAGATTTCCTGTCGATAATACAATATAGTTGCTGCAGTCTAGGTCCTAGTTGTTTTCGCTTGTTGAATATATGTGTCCGCCATGTGAGGCGTTTGTCTAGGTGCGTGCCCAAGTATTTCACGCTATCTGCTTGTGCTAATTGGCTGTTATTTAGATTCACTGGTGGACACTGATCTCTTTTCATCGTGAAAGTGACGTGTATTGATTTGGATTCGTTTGCTTTTAGTTTCCACTTTTTTAGCCATACTCCTATTTTGTTCAGGTTTGTTTGTAGCTTTCTTGTAGTTCCTGTAGGATTGTGATGGGAGGCTAATATTGCTGTATCATCAGCAAATGTTGAGACTGTTATTTTTGTTCTGTAGTGGAAATGTCTGCCGTGTAAAATAAATATAATATTGGGCCCAAGGTACTACCCTGTGGTACTCCAGATTCTATGTGGTAGATGTTGGTATATTCAGACTGCTGATTAACTAAGAAAAATCTATTAGTTATACGTATATGATTTTAATGATGGATAGAAGTTGTGTGGTAATCCTTTTTTTATTTTATACAATAGTCCAGGATGCCCCACCTTATCAAAAGCTTTGCTAATATCTATGAATGCGGCTGAACAATACCTTTTCTTTTCTGTCATTGCTTAATGACATTGTTCACTGAATTGAATGTAGTAAAAAAATTCTTCATTGAAAAACACGTTGCTTTGATGGGACAACTCCATGTCGCTTGCTTGTGTCATATCGAACTTGTGTCGCCGTCGCGTCGCTGTTACGCAGCTTTGGTGGGACAACGCCCTTAATTTCAATTTTTTTCTTAGTAGTCTATGTACATATCTATCTTTCTAATATTTCCCCTAACATTACTTCACTTAAAATACATCATTTATTACCATGACCTTTTTTATTCTTTATAGGTACTTACTTCTAAAAAATAGAATATAGGGGTGAAAAATATTGATCGTGGGATAGCGTTGTTTCTCTAGAATTTGTAATTTATGGCCCATTGAACCCTCTATGTATGGCTGGTCTAGATTGGTGCCAAGTGTTCCATCATTTTTGTCAGTAAATGAGCAGATTTCAAAGGATATCAAAAGCTGAAACTCGGCCAGCGGCTGGTACGGTAAGTGACGTGCTAATTTTGTACTCTAACGACGTGATGTTGGAATTTTTATCATTATATGAATTAACCAACTTACTAAATTTTCTACTGCTAACACTATACTCGACGGGACAAACATAGTCCGACCAATTCTATCAAAAAGTAAATATTTATTAATTTCACCGTAACGTGGGGTGTCAACCGTGCTTCTTTTCACTATTATATATTTTTTATTTCTCTTTGCCAACGTAAACTGGTAAAGCATGCCACGCCACACTCCATTGGATCCCGGTTCTTGACAAGTTAATAAGCCGTTGACAAGTTAATAAGAGCGTTCGAATCCGAATGATCAGGACGTCAAAATAAGGGTTGATAATTTTAAATTAATTTGGAAGTGGGAATTATGATTTACAACAGGAAATATATCTTAGACAATTGTTAAGAGCGAACTATAATTCATACACAAAACACGTTGAATAATGCAGATGCTCAGGTTTATTTGGATATACAATGCATATTTCTAAAGTACTCTACATGGGGCCAAGCACAAAAATGCCGGGCGCCGCGCACCAGAAGAATAGTGGGAAGTTTATATTTTACTGAGGAAGTTTAATCCCCACTCCCCATCGTATACGACGGCTTGCTATTAGTAATTATGCGTCGGTCTTATGTGAAAAATGCAAAAGTCCAAAACACCTGATTTTACAGGAGAGACAAAAACTAACTGTGCATAACTCCACTTGTATAATACAAATAAATATAATGTGAAAAATGCACAAGTCCCTAAAAAATTTAACCTTTAACTACACGCGCTGGCCTATTTTGTACGCCAGATATAAGAATTCTACTGCAAATATATTTAAAAATTTAATTTTTGACCTTGTTCATCTCTCTAACCTATCACTGGAATGTGCTTTACAATTTGGTTTTAGTTTCGTTATAATCGGCGTTCTGGAAAGATCATAATTTACAGTTTATTATTTGTTGTTTCCGGTGGTGGACAATATACGCCACGATTATATTAATATAAGTAGTAATATAAGTGCATATTTCAATTGTTTTTTAGTCAATATGGCACAAAACATATTTTTCTTTATAAAAAATACTTTTTCTCCTGTAAAATATCACATCTCAAAAAAATTTTTATTAGTAATTTTATTTATCATGGAATCTAGTTATTCCATGATTCCAGTTATACATCCCAATTGGCTTACTGAGAAGGAACTCCAAATATTCACTGATGCCGAATAAGGTTTTTAACAAACAACTAAGTGTATTATTTCAAAAAAAAATAAACAAATCCGCTGTTTTTAAGTGTATTTTCTTGTGGCGTATAAAGTACGCCACGCGTGTAGTTATGTTCTAACTTGATGCGCGGGTAGTTAAAGGTTAAATGCACGTTTTTAATAATCAATTTGTTTAATTATTATCAAACAATATGGTGTGTCATTTTAACCTGTATCTTGTATGTACTCACCCGTTTATAATGAAAAAAACTTTTTACTGTATAAACATCAGAAAAGCACCGATACGTTTGAACAGTTTGGCCACTAACAAGAGCTGACTGCATTTGAGACCATTTTTTAGTAAAAATTGAATCTAAAGTGGAACGGAAGAAAAAATAGCTATGAAGAGTGATGCCAAAAGAACAAAATCATACGAAGTAACTGAACTGAAAAAATAATCAACCACAACCAGGCAAAAGTATCAAGAGGAAATAGAAAAATTGTTTTTGGAAACAGATAATAAAGCCACAGGTGTAGAATAAAGTTGGGAACAAATAAAGCACATTACAGAAGTAAGTAGAAAATTGCCACCCAGAATTAGAAAACAGACAAGAACTAAGGAGTGGTTTGATAGGGAGTATGCAGAGCTGTCAGAAGAGAAGAAAAAGTTAAAAATACGTATGTTGTATACACAGCATAAACAGGTACGAAAACAGTTAAAGAAAAGTTGCAGGAAGAAATAGAGATAATTTAATGAAAGAAGCTACACGAGATACAAGAAAAATTTAAAACCAATGAAATAAGATTATGTTATCGAGAGGTAAAGAAAGTAGAAAAAGGTTACCAGATTAAAACAAGCTACATAAAGACAAAAGAAGGAGAGCTAGTAAGTGAGCCGGAGAAAGTTATGAAAGAATGGAAAATGTGTTTCGAAACATTATTAAACAGTGATGAAGAAGATCAGGGAGAAAACTGAGACATGACAGAGGAAACAGATATAAGAATAGCCGAACCAACCGAAGTGCAAAGAGTTGTAAGCAAACTGAAAAACAATAAAAGTCCAGGTCAAAGTGAAATAATTGCAGAAATTCTGAAGGCAGTTGGACGAAAACGACAGGAAAAGGTGTATAAACTGATAGAACTTATATGTAAAGAGGAAAATATGCCTGCAGAGTAGGCCAGAGCCTGGATAATCCCATAACACAAAAAAGGGAATGCAACGATTGTGCAAAATTACATGGTATTGCTATGCTGGACGTGTACTATAAGATATTTACTAGGATTATGAGAGAAAGATTAGAGGTATACGCAGAGAAACTAATAGGAGAATATGAAGCAAGCTTTAGAAATAACAGGTCGACGACAGAACAAATAGTAAACATAAAAGAAATCCAAACAACTTGCGACGAACATAAAATAGTTTTGTATGCGCTATACATAGATTTTAATCGGGTTTATGACAAAATTGATAGAAAAAAAAATGTACAAAGCACTAAGACAACTGAAAATACCAGAAATACTAATCAAGCTGATAAGAATGACCTTAAAAATATGGTAAGCAACGAAATAGTGTGGAACAGTCACAAATCGAAAGAGTTTGTAGTCACAAAAGGACTTAGAGATCGTGACCCTCTATCAACAGTGTTATTTAATCTAGTTTTAAAAATCATTGTAAGGAACAGCAGAATAGAAACGCAAGAAACGAGCATCAATGCATGGCATACGCCGACGATCTTACGCTGCTAGCAAAAACAAATAACGAATTCGAGAGAATCATGGGAAGATTAGTGAGAGAGGCAAAAAATTCAGCCTAGAAATAAATGAAAAAAAAACTAAATACATGGTGCTAGGAAACACAGAAAGAGAACCTGAAGATATGCTAAAGTTGACAGCTTTCAGTTTAAAAGATGATAAATTTAAAAGAGTAAAGCACTTTTTATATCTAGGGGTCATAATAGACGAAAAAGGACACGAGCAAAATGAACTAAAGCACAGGATAGCAAAAGATAACCGAAAGGTCGAGAGTTTAAAAAATTATTAAAGTCAAAGTACGTATCGAGAAAGATGAAAACCATAATATACAAAACCATAGTAAGAGCAACAGTCACATACGGGTGTGAGACATGGGTGCTAAATAAAACAGAAGAAGAAATTATAGAGAGGTGGGAACGGAAGGTACTGAGAGCTATTTTTGGGGGGAAAATACGAAAGACGGTTGGCAAAGAAGAACCAATAAAGAATTAAGGGTGCTTTACAAGGAACAAGTATAACAATATATACAAAGGCACAAATAATCAGGTGGGTAGAACATGTCGAGAGAATGGATAGGGCAAGAATGCCAAAGAAAGTACTGCTAAGAAGAACAGTTGGGACAAGGAGACGAGGTAGACCAAGAAAAAATGGCAACAAAAATTTTCAGGAAGATATATGATCGATGGGAATTGCAGACTGGAAAGAGAAGGCGAAAAATAGGATACAGTGGAGAATCATAGTGCAGCAATTTTTACATAGCCATTAAATAAAAATATATATAGATATTATTATATACTATCATGTGTATTATCTAAAATTGTAAAATTGTAATTGTAAAATTCTACAGCCCTAGGCTTACAAGACCTGTAGAGCATATTAAATAAATAAAATAAATATCATTCAATATGCATTTTACTCAAATGTAAATTTTAAAAATAATATGAATATTGGAGGTACATCAATTATATTCGCAAAAACTGTATGAACCATTTATTTTTCTCCTTTAAGTAACATGGCTCATGTAACATAGGTAACATGGTTGAGAAAGTTTTAGAGAGATTTCTCGAGTTGATTTACAAGATTAAAAAGATTTTGACAGAAAAAGGAAATAATATACCAGAAATTTTCCAATTTTAAATGGATTATCGCGTTAGCTACTTTTATAGACATTACAACTTACCTCAATAAATTAAATATAACCCTACAATGCACAGGAAAGTTAACTTGTCATTTTACTATTTTGCAATCGTTTTTAAGAAAAACCGACAAATAGTGTCCTCTTCGAATATTTTTATTGTCACTAAATGTACTGGCTGGACATTTTCGCCAAAACAAATGGACATAATAATATTTGAAAATCCTTTAAAATTTGATATTGTAAAAGCACCAGACAATCTATAACTAGAGTTAATTGATTTGCAATCTAACAATGTAGGTATAAAAATTAAATTGTCTACGTAAGAAGGGTGCATACGACAAAAATGGGTTTTGACAAAAACCACTTTGAAATTTTAACTTGTTGCTATAGATACTAATTTGTTGTTTAAATGCTTACTATACATTAAAAATATTATTCGAGAAAGCCATTTGCTAAGTATGAAATCGATAAAAATGAAGCTTATGTTTAAAAATAAGGAAATACAAAAAGCTGTTATAAGCCGTTTTTAGCTAGAACAGAGGATTTTTAATTGAATATAATTTGCATGTGAAGAACAAGAAGAATTTTAGAATTAATTACTTTTTTAATACATTACCATTACATAATACAATTTAAATACAATACATATTAAACTATACATTCAACATTTTATGTTTAATGAAGTTCACATCATCTTAATTTAAGAATCTGAAGAGGCTTGCAACATCCTTAACTTTCTTCTGGTTCACCTCTGGTCTGGGACATTTAATTGTAGTGATAAAACTGTTGTACTCCTTATTTACAAAATCTGTACAGTTCAAAGTTTTCTGCATAACTTTGAACATAAAACGCCACAGCTACGATCATACTTTATAATAACATACTTTTGTGGCAATCTTCGTCTTGCTAAGGCGCGTAGAATAATATATTGCTTGTACTATTTCAGCGACTTCTGTTACACCAAAACAGTACTTCCGGTTGCACCTCTACAACCGGAAGTCCGAGGTCAAATTTATCATCTTTAATACTATCCTTGTTTTAATAACGGAGGAGTAATATTCCCGGACAGACGGACAGACATGCATGAAACCGGAACTATATATTTGTTCTCGTCTTGCTAAGGCGCGTCAAATAATATACCGCTGGTACTATTTCGGCGACTTTAGAGCAGTACTTCTGGTTACAACTCTAAAGCCGGAAGTCAGAGGTCAAATTTATCACTTTTAATATCATCTTTGGGTTATAAACTTTAATTCGACACCTAATTTGTCATTCTACCTGGTACAATAACGGAGGAGTGGTGGTTACGTATGGACGGACGTACGTACAGACGGACGTGGATAAGTCAACGTTTTCATATTTTTTTTTAATGGGTAAAAACAGTAAAACTAGCAAGACAATAACAACACCGGTACGTTAATCTCACTCAAATACAAAACACCTGCAGAAACCATATCTACAAACAATCACATGGGTGAAACAACAGCATGCACACTGCACACTAATATTCAAATAGTTCTACCAGCCTCAGTTTTAAACATAAATGCATGAAAGTTATATTCCCGGTCACAAAGTTATATTCCCACCATTCTAAAGGGGAAACCATGGCGAACCTAATGGCCAATAGCCATTCTGCTTAAAAATGGCACATGAGCCTATGTGCCCTTCTCACGTCGACCGCCTCAATTTATGATTTTTTTCAAAATCAATGATTTATATCTTTTCCGGCAGAATATTTATTAGAACAAACATTCTAAAGAACGAATTTCATAAAATCGAAATATACATCGAGGTTGACAGATAAAAATTTACAAAATTTTTTGAGGATCTCAGAGGATCTCCCAAACACAACCGGACTTACATGAATTATTTATCAAATAATATTCAAGAACAAAATTATTTGTTCTGAATGTTTTGTGTATTATATTTATATACATATTTATCCATATGTAATTGGATTTTTTTTTCTTTCCTATTAAGAATTAAAATGTGTGTTCTCTGATCTCATTATTATTATAGAATGTTAACAAAAATTGTTATCTATATTTATTTTTAATAATAAGTATACTCATATAATATGATATAAACCACGATTTAAGTTAGATTTGAATGCGGAATGCATAAAAAACATTATTTTAAAAATGATCCGCGGTCGAAAAAAGTGCCGACACCTGATCTACACTGTCAAACAATTTTTTTATTCATAAGTCAAGAATTTAGATGAATCAAAGTCTAATGTACATCTAATTAATATTTTAGTTGTTACAAGTTATTGGTTATATTTTTTATAAGTGCTAATGATGCTATATTAGAAAGTTACAGGAATTTATGGGTCAAAGCAATCGCTAATCACAAAAAAACTAATTTTTATTCGATTATGATTATATTTTACTCGATTATATCAAGTCTCCGAAATTTTATAAAACCAGATTTGATTATAACAAAATTTATTTTTATTTATTTATATTATACTTTATAATAATAAAATAATAAATATTCAGCTTATGTGTATAATATTAATTGTATAGAATTAATTTCCAATGAGACCCGTATGTAAATTCTATCTTTTCGGATTGATTTATTTGTCTACTAGTTTACTATTAGACATAATGCACTGGCATGTGGCAAAATAAGTGGTAAACCACGACATAATCAAATGGGCAATAAACTCATTTAAGCCGTATAAGAGTCCGTTCACATGACCGGCGCTTAACGCGTGTTTTGATAACGCGCGATTACAACCACATATTATTTTACTTGAGACCGTTCACATGCTAACGCGCGTTTTAGGTCATTAAAACGCGCGTTGGCATGTGAACGGTCTCAAGTAACATTTATGTATAGCTAATGGATTCTGGGAGCGGGTAGATACTTCTCTGCGATCCCGGTAGGGAATAGATCTACTTCAGGAATCGCACACCTGCTCTACGCGAGCTCATGGATTTCCCCAACATCCCTTTACCGGGGAAACCATGTCCAAACCCAAAGCATTCCCATCTCCACCATTTCCTCCTTCCACATCCTAACCAACTCGCCAACACGCACTAGCCAAGCGTGGCGTTTTAATGGCTAAAACCCCAAAGGCAAATTTCCATGAAAGACGAAACTACTGAACGGCCCTCAGTCTCCGGCGGCTCCAACACCCCCAGCCAAGGTAGCGGGTGGAAAAGGGTTGGAGCAGAGGGTGCTAAGAATCCCCGGAAAAGATCAGTCTACCACAAAGAACGACAAATGCATATCACCTCATATAGTGTTAGAACTCTTATATCGGACCAGAAGATGATGGAACTGGAGGAAGAACTGAAAACAATAAAATGGGACATCATCGGCCTCAGTGAAATCAGACGAAGAGGAGAAGCGCAAATTACCCTTAAATCGGGGCACTTATTTCATTTTAGAGGAGAAGAAGACACTTCAAATGGTGGAGTAGGATTCATTATACATAGAAAGCACGCCCAAAATATAACTAAAATTAACAGCATAAGTCCCAGGATTGTGTACCTCATCTTCAAATTAAATGCAAGATATAACCTTAAGATAATCCAGACATATGCTCCAACGACTAGCCACTCGGATGAAGAAACTGAAATATTTTATGACGACCTACAAACAGCATTACATACTACACCAGCATACTACACAATAGTTATGGGCGACTTTAACGCGAAAATGGGCTTTAAACAAGATGATGCAGAAGTAGAATGGGCAAGTATGGCTACGGCGAAAGAAATGAACGAGGGCAAAGACTGCTTAACTTCTTACACCAGGAAAATTTATCCGTGATGAACTCTTTTTTCGATAAAAAGCCTCAGCGTAAATGGACATGGATAAGCCCAGATGGCAGTGTCAAAAATGAGATAGATTTTATCATAACGAACAGAAAAGAAATAATTAAAGATATTGAAGTACTTAATAAATTTTCGATAGGAAGCGACCACAAATTAATCCGAGCAAGGGTACAATTAAATGTCAACTTGGAAAGAACAAAGATGATCTTCAAAACACGAAAGAAGAAATGGATTCCTCCAGAAAACAACGACCTCTATGAAGATATACTAACCAGACGTATACAAGACTTAGAAAACGAAATAGAAGACATCGAACTAGGAAATAATCTCATAACGGAGGCACTTAAAGAAACCGAAAGGGAGTGCTGCCCGACGGTCGTGACCCATAAAGAAAAATTAAGCCAAAATACCAAAGAGTTAATAAGTAAAAGAAGACAACTGACGGAAAAATACGACTCCAACTACACAACACTGAAGAAATTAAATAAAGATATCCACCGGTCGATCCGAAAAGACATAAGAGAAAACAATACAAGAGAAATAACTCAAATAATTCAAGAAAACAAAAGTTTAAAAGTTTTGCGGCGAAATACGAATAACATTGGCAACAAAAATATGTACAGAATAAGAAATAAAGACAACAGCATTGCTACGGATAGAGCCGAAATCCTTAAGGTTGTCGAATCGTTTTATCGCGAAATGTATGAGAGCACCAACGCAAGGCAAGATCAGCTCCTGTCCAAAATCACAAACCAGGGATCAGAATTAATGCCAGAAGTAACACCATACGAAGTTAAAAAGACACTTTCAGAAATGAAAAATAATAAATCCCCTGGCGATGACGGAGTAGTGGTCGAGGCAATCAAACAAGGTGGAAATAAAATTATCCAGGTTTTGGCCAAACTTTTCACCGAATGCATTTACCAAGGAAAAACGCCTTCTCAATGGAACAATGCAGTCATTGTTTTATTGCACAAGAAAGGTGACATAATAGATATAAAAAACTACCGTCCTATCAGTCTGCTATCACACATATATAAACTTTTCACAAAAGTTATCAAAAAGAGACTGGAGGCTAAGTTAGACTTCTATCAGCCTAGAGAACAAGCTGGCTTCAGATCCGGATACAGCACTAACGACCACTTACTGGTAATAAAAAACTTGATTGAGAAGTCTGCGGAATACAACAAACCATTGGCACTGATATTCGTGGACTACGAGAAAGCGTTCGATACCATAAACCAGCAGAAAATGTTAAAAGCATTGACAGAATGCCGAATAGATTATCGCTATACTAACATGATAAAATATATCTACCACAACGCAACGGCTAGCGTAAGACTATCTGATCAACAAACAAATAAATTCTGTATACAGCGAGGAGTACGGCAAGGAGACACCATCTCACCAAAGCTGTTCACAACCCTTTTGGAACACAGTTTTAAGAAGGCAGATCTGAACGAATATGGTATCAACATAAATGGAGAGAAGCTCAGTCATTTGAGATTCGCAGATGACATCGTCCTTATAGCCGATCGTATGGATGATGCAATAATAATGTTGAACAAGTTATATCACGCTTCCTTAGAGGTCGGACTAAAGATTAACTTCAACAAGACGCAAATAATGACTAATCTGGTGCTAAATCGTAATATTGTTCTTGATGGAATGAATATTGAGCAGACTGCATCTTATAAGTACTTGGGACATGAAATTCGATTGGGAAGAGATAACCAGACGTGCGAGCTCCCACGTCGCATAGGATTAGCCTGGGCAGCGTTTGGTAAACTGAGCTATGCATTTAAATCGGACTTACCCATATGCCTGAAAAGGAAAATCTTTGACCAGTGTGTATTGCCTGTACTCACTTATGGAGCGGAAACATTAACACTCACAAAAAAGGTAGTGAACAAGATTCGCATAACTCAAAGGGCTATGGAGCGCCAGATGTTGGGTGTCTCCCTGAGGGACCGAATCCCAAACGAAGAAATACGTCGTAGAATAAAAACTGCGGACGCCGTCGAAAGAATCGCGTCGCTTAAGTGGAATTGGGCAGGACACGTCGCCAGATTGTCAGACAACCGATGGACAAAACGTATTGTCGAGTGGAGGCCACGAGAAGAAGCACTACGGAGCAGAGGACGACCACCAACCAGATGGGCTGACGATCTGAAACGTATTGTCGGCAACTGGATGCAAGCCGCACAAAACAGAGAAAGATGGAAAGAGCTGAGGGAGACCTATGTCCAGCAGTGGACGCGTACGGGTTGATGATGATGATGATGAATGGATTCTGGGAAGCAGTAGCGTACTGATAGATCAGCGGGCCCTGGTTCCAGTTGGGATGCGGGCCGCCGCCCAAAACATTAAATATAAATCAGATGATATGTATCATAAAATATATCATAAAAACTCAAGCTAACTTATAGTACATTTACTCACGGTTTTTGCTGTAAATTTTAAAGAACTGCTCGTATTGAAATGAAATTTGGCATACACATAGCTAACATGTCAAACAAAAAAAAAGTGATACCTATTGTGCCGATGTGCGCTTCTGACCTAGGGGTGTTTCACCCCTTCTCGGTTGAAAAACATACGTTCAAGACCAAGATGAGTCCGGAATTGGATAAACTGACTAATTCTAAGCAACCTTTAAGTTCTATAGAGTTTTTCACTAAGTCAATACTTTTCGAATTATTTGTGAGTGAATATGTTCATTTTTCAAAAAAAAACACGTTTTGAGACGGTTTCTCTCTTCTTCTCTTCTTCTCTGAATCTTCAATTCAAAAAGTATGTATATTATCGAAAAGCTATATTTTTGTTATTTTTTAGTTTCTAGCATCAATATTCAATATTAACTATGTAACGCTCAAAATAAAGTTGGACACTTTTTTTTTTGGTAAAAAAATCATAAAAATCACACCCTAATTAGCATCCCAAATGAAATTAATCGTTACCGCTTCACAAGTTACTTGACTTATGTATTGCTTATAATATGATCTGTAAGTTTTACCGCATCAAAGTGCTTATTTTTGAAAACAATTTAATTTGGTTTTAAATTAAAAACAAACTGAAAATGCGAGCATTATTATAACGAAAACTTTGTTTATTTACGTATTTTAATTCATAATATGGAAAATTGCTATTATGAAAAGTAGTTTAGAATTAATAATTATGTTTTAATGTGCAATTATATCATTCTAATTTAAATGTTATGAACTATAAAGGCAGTTTACTCTTGATCGAAATTCATATTTTTTATATACCTCGTATAAAATTAATAAAATTTTACATATGATGGTTGCATCATAAATCTTAGAACATGAAGAGCTTTTTATGAAGAATAACTTTTCTTCGTCAAATTAAAAATAAAAGAGTTATAAATGAAAATGTTGCTGATATCCATAATTTGAGAAAAATATTCAAATATTTTTTTCCATTAGAAAAATGTAATTGCACATATCAGACCATAATTGTTTATACCAAACAATATTCTTTCATATACTGTCAGTTCGCTAAACTCAGACACAACTGGTTAGTGATTTTAGTCAATAAATTTGCCATTTTGCCAAAAAAAAAATAATTAGTAATTAGTTAATAATTACCAAATAATTAGTAATTTTGTCAATTTTGGCAAAATTCGCAAAAACAAAAAAATTACCTACTAAAATCACTAGCCAGTTGTGTCGAGTTTAGCGAACCGACTATATTTTAATTTCATAGCAAATGGAACAGTCCATTTATCATAAAGGGGAGGCCGCATACTCGTATAAACCTTTTTGAAGTTGTTAATAAATTATTGCTTTTAAAATATACTCAAAATGTATTTTTGAACATCTTATTTATTTTATATAATAATTAAATTCACTATCAAATGTCATTGATGTTTTATTAATACTTAATTTAAAATTTAGTTTGATATTCACGAAGTGTCAAACTCAAATGTAAATAACCTAAGTATAATGCTTTGCTTAACAAATCGAGATTAAAAAAACTAGCCTACTTAATAGCAATATGAATATAGCCTACAATGAATTTTTTTTTTCAAAATAACTTACTAATTATTGGTGATACCAAAAATCTCAACTAGTATAAAAATATGGGTTTTGCTATTGTGAATATTTTGGACTTTTTGTTTTCCTGAAGACAAAAATTGGTTATAATATATATCTGTTCACAATTTGCATACACTCGTTACGACTACAGTCGTTTCAAAAATAAGCACTTTGAACCAACGAATCTTACATATCTTATAAACAATAAGTTAAGCAATTTTTTGTGATTTTCACGATTTTTATTACCAACCAAAAAAAAGATACCAATATTATTTTGATGATCGAAATCTACTTACTTTTAATGTTAGAAAAAACTCACAAATTTTCTACATCCAAATCTCTAGTCATAATTAAAAACATTAATATCGGAAAACTACCACAACTTTTAAAACATGAACATTGGATTGAAATTTATATCAACAAACTAGATTCTCAAATTGCATAAATATGATACATTTATAAATAAGTTAAATAATTACATACAAACCTCTAGGGAGATAAAACGCTTAAATAAAAAAAATATCAAAAAAACCTTGGATAACGGTGGGGTTGATATCATTTATCAAACGACGATATTAAAGAAATTAGTGTCTGTATGTATATAGGGTCTTGTTATCCTTACCCCTATTGTTTATATTTAGAATTTAATTTCAATTTTTAAGAATTACCTACCTATGTACAGGCTGAATGATGTACGGTTCTATAAACACGAGTATGGAGCCTATTGTATTGGGATTATTTTTATGACCCAGTATAAAACTTGCAATGCACATTTGCAACTTTGTAGTTTACCTACCTACATCTTATTCATGAATCTTACTAATATAAAAAATACAAGTCTTTGAGTTACCACGTGCAGGCAGGCCCTGGCGGTTAGCCTTTACAAGTGTTGAAATATGGGTTTGGAAAGCAGGTAAAACCTTACAACTGCGTTTCCTGCATTTCAATAAATTTTGTTTTCAAATTTTTTTACGAAAAGGTATTCTTCGTTTTTATTTATAAGTACCTACACAAAAATTAAAATTTACTAAGCAGTTACATTTCCTATGTGTGTCCTAGTGTAGTCCAAAATGTCCCCATCAAATTAGAAACAAAAGAAGCAAAAATCGCGTTAAAGCGGGCCCCTGCGCGGAACCCGCGGAATCATGCTCAGTACGCCACTGCTGGGAAGAGCTATGACCTTGAAAATGTCACAAAGAATATAACGAAATATCTATTTTCTTACTCAGACTCTTTAAAGTCTATTACGATATTTTAGAATCGAAAATATTTAGTTGTATTATTAAGGTATTGGATTTTGACAAGAACTATGAATTATGCCGATTTAGTACACAAGTTGATGTGAAATTTTCAAGGTCATAGCTCTTCCCAAAATCCATTACCTATAGTTGTAATCGAGTAATCATCGAGTCAAGACGGAATTTATCCAATACTTTTACAGAAGGGAAATTACCTTCTATACTCAGGGGTGGCCAAGCTCCTTGATATTCCGAGCCATTTTTCAAAATTTGAAATTTTTCGCGAGCCGCAATTAAACAATTATTTAAAAAGTGTAAAAAAAGGTATTTAATTTTTCCTGTCACCGTTTGAATTTCACGAATTTTAAAGTAAAATTAAATGGTTCACATTGTGGTTTTAATTATGCCAATAATTCTACAAGCAGCCTTTACTAATTCAGGATACATCGATTCTTCATTATCCTTCCATCTTTTCCAGGACGACCTACTGATCTTCTACGGTCTCTCAAGAAACACTGCCTTTAAGAGATGCGTCGCTTTCGACATCTCAGCGGGGGTTCAGTCGACGTACGCCGCCCCGTCTGTGTTACTTCTAACACTCTGTCTTTGTCTTATCTTACCACATGACCTGCCCATCTTATCTTAACTTTTATATGTTCGACGATGTTTTCAGTACCACACACAGTCACCAATTCTGCTTTGCGGCACCTTCTTCACTCTCCTGTCAATTCATCTCTTTGACGGCCAAATATCATTCTAAGAACTTTCGTTTTAAATACGAGCAGCTTATTTGTTTCCCGCTGATGTAGAATCCATGTTTAACTTCCATATGTAACAATTGGGCGAATGATTGGCATGTACAGTCTTAATTTAGATTGTCTTTTTAGAATCTTAGATCTTAATAATGATGACAGGGAGTTTAATGCTCTATTCCACGCAGCTATCCTTGCTGAGACCTCTTTTTATATGTGGTTGTCATCTGTGATTATCGCCCCTAGATATTTAAACTCTTTTACTACTTCGAAGTTGTGGTCATTAATATCTAGTTATGTTGTGCCTAACTCTTGGTCTTGGATTTTTGGTTGCTGTTTTTTTATAGCATGTATTTCGTCCTCTGTTCATTTATTCGAAGGCCCAGACTAGCTGTTTCTTCCTCGAGTTGTGAAAACACCTCTCTCTGGTTTTGAATCCTAGATTCGCAAATCCTCCTGTCAGCTCAGATGATATTTTTTTACTTATTACATATTTTAAGGCCCAATTGAATAGCAACAATGATAAGGGGTCTCCTTGTCCAAGTCCTGATGTTAATACACTTAGTTTTTTATGTGTTGTCAGTAATTTAAGACATTTTGAAATACAAAAATTAAAAGTAATTCAGGCATATTTATTGAGAGCCTCAAATGATCCTTCAAAGAGCCACATGCGGCTCGCGAGCCACAGTTTGGCCACTCCTGTTCTATACAAAAAATTAGGTGTGATATTGCAGGCTGCGAGATTTCAGTTTCTCCAGGACTTGTGTTATGAGAAAATTGGGACCAATCACGGGTCAAAGATTTTTGATTTGACACTTGAACAGCTGCTCATTATTGTTTATCATTTTTTGTAGACACTTACTTATTAGACAATAATAAATAATTTGGGTAAATAATTTAAAATGCTTCTGATGTGTTTATTTTATTTTAGGCTTTTTCTGGCCATTTTTGAAGTTATACTTCTTTACCGGCGATATGAGGGTGAATTTTTATATGTTAAAACCTATGATCCCGGCGCATGCGCATTATAGCTTTGTTCTGATTGGATGTTCAAATGACATGTTAAAAATTATTCAATATGGCGGCTGTGGTACAGCTGTAGTTTGATTATTTATGGTTGTTGCGTTTTAAAATTTGTGTGAAAAGAAACAACAAACAAAAGTTAGTTAATAATTATACTGCCTTTTTAAATAGTTTTCATATACCTACCTATATTTTTGGACTTTTGGACTATTTTGGACAAGGAAAACTCATTCTAATTTGGTAAGTAGTTTTTATTATAATCATATTGTAATTATACATTTGGATTAGGTTGAAATACAGTAGAGCGTCGATTATCCGAACTAATTGGGGGACATAGGTGTTCGGAAAACCGATTTGTTCGGATAATCGAACTAAAATATATTGATACATATTTATAGTCATACATATTTATCCAGAAGTGAATAAAAGCCATATTTATATACCTACATATTTATTTATATCTTGATAATGACAACTAGAAACTAAACAAAAAAGTGCAGTCTTTGCAACAACATAATTATTTTTGGATACAATATTGAAGAAACTTGAAGATATTTTAAGCGTCAATTACTAACGCTTGCTCGGTATTCGAGTGCGGGACGCGGGAGTCGATAGTTCGAATAAGCGGTCGTTCGGTTGATCGACGTTCGGATAATCGACGCTCTACTGTACATTTATTTTCTCAAGAATGGGGATTTTAGAGAGAAATCCCAAATTAGGTCCGATTTTTATTTTTAAATTATGATTTTTTGGCGTAGATTTATTTATCTAGTAGGTATGTAATGCTTTGATTTACATACTTAATTTGATTACCAACAAAAGTTCTACCAATCTTCATCTAATATATTGTTTTCTTACTGTTTTGTTATATTTTAATATTTTCTTCCACAAAATTTAAACTACATAATTTAATTATATTCAAAACAACTGTCAAACAGTAAAACGTTCAGTTACCCTATTTTTCCACATGACAAATAATGTGGAATTGGACGAGTGAGTCTAGGCTTCGATTACGAATCAAAGCGCCCCGAAAATCACGGGTTCGATTCCCGATGCAAGTTTTTATTTTTTTTATTTTTTTATGCATTTTATGATTGTAAGTATATTTGTTATATAATTTTTTTTTTCAGAAAATGCGTATTTAAAATTTTTGCCAACAATTATTATCGTTCAGAAATCATTTTTTCTTTGTGGCATTTTTCAATGTGTTTGTGTGCGTTTTATTCTTTTATTTTTTAAAATTTTTGGTATTGCCTTAAAAATCACATAATATGTAGTAGAAGTATAACTTCTTACGTGCGTACAAAGTACACACATTCTTTTTTAAATGTGTGTACGTTTATCGGTTTAATGGGTAATGTGTGTGATTACATCTGGCGCGTGTATATTTGAATTATTTTAAAAGTTACGGCACTTTAAGGATTCATTCATTTAAAGTCTTAAATATTTAAGATAAAATTGTATACAGTGATAAGCGCGCTAATAACCGGCACAACAACACAAAATATGGAAAACAATATTAAGTTGTGAGATAAAAAGAAATGAAACTAGTACAGTTGAGAAATTTAGCGATAAAAACATATAAATTTACATTCAAGTGTTTGTTTCCCACCTTTAGACGTATCAGAGGAGTATGTCAACTAAAATTGTCACAGTGGCAGTTGCCAAACTCGTACGATACGTCTAAAGGTGGGAAACAATAAATAGAATGTAAATTTATAGGTTTTCATCGCTAAATTTTCCAACTATACTAGTTTCATTCCTTTTTATCTCACAACTTAATATGTTTTCCATCTTTTGCGTTATTTTGCCGGTTATTAGCGCGCTCATCACTGTATATGTATTTAAAAGTATAAACGCAATTTTGCTTACTATATTCTATAGTTTTATATATTATATTTATATAAGCAAAAGCATTGTATAAGTAGATGTACTATGTACTGTAGGTAAAACCCAGTGGCGGCTCGTCAGAGGAGGCAAGAGAGGCTTAGCTTCCCCATAAATTTTTTACACACGCTACACTGTTTTGTTTATCTTGAATCGCGAAAAACAACAAGCACTCTCACTATTATACAACGTGTAAATTCCATATTATCACTAAATATCCATACGCACGGAGCATTAGCATTAGAACGCATGATTGCGTCTCAGTTTTTTTATTATTATTGTAGGCAGGACCCTGGGTTATCCCGAGATGCATGAACGGAGCCGAGAAGCCGGTCAGCCTCCGTTGCTAATGCTCCGCGCAGCGCAGCAGGCGTTTAAGGAGACCCGGTCTCCTAACAGTGGCATCTACGGTGCCATCACACGCTGCCTGGAGATTTACCAATGGAGGCTAACTAGCTTCTCGGCTCCGTTGCCGTTGCGTGCATCTCGGGACAACGAATTTTAGAGTCCTGACTATAAATAATGAAAAAACTAAAAGTGCGAATTTTGTTATGAAATTTGGTATTTGGGGTAAGAATAATATTTGGAACAACTTGTTCAAATAACTTTTTCCGATATTTGTAACGCAAAGCAACATATCGGTAATTTATCATGTTTTTGGAATCGCAATAGGCCGCGTTTAGAATTAAAAAATCAGTAGAGTATCTTAAAAAATGTGAACCTTCAACCTGTATGGACTGCAAAACTTCAAATCTGTATTTATTTTGATATGCATATCTACTTACAAAGATGGAATTGTTAACAAATAAACGACACAAACTTTGGTATTAAACTTTTACAATTAGACTAATTATTTTATCCTCTATTTTATATCACTATCTAAAAATACCATTACCGTACTTTAATTTCTATATAACATTTCCTATGTCTAAATTTATTAGTTTTCGAGATATTTGCAGTTTTCAGAGCAAATTATTAATTACGGGTCTAAATCTTTCCAAATTTTAAGTAAGCCATGAATGAATTGTCTAAAACTGACCATTTACGATTACTGATTAGCAATCTGGTAATAAATGTAACAGTGTAGCAAATAAAGAAAGAAAAATAATTTATTAGTAATAAATTTTACAAAAAAAAACACAACCACAACATACAACATTTTTGAAACCATTAAAAACTATTTTTGTATGTAAATGTAACAAATAAAGAACGAAAAATAATTTATCAGTAAAAAATTTTACAAAAAAAAACATGAACACAAAATACAACATTTTTGAAAAAATTTAAAGCTAATTTTAATAAAATATTTTAAATATTTAATTACATAAGTTGTTTAAAATGACCTCCTAACACATTTATGCATGCCTAAAAACGGTCATTAAATGAATTACTTACACTACGAAGCATTTGTAAATTTACACTTCGAAATACACTTTGTATTCTATTTTTCATCTCATCTCTTGTTGTGGGAGGCATTTTATAAACTTCATTCTTAAAGTAACCCAAAAAAATCAATCCAGTTTATTAAATTCTGGTAATCTGGATGGCCACGCTACTGGTCCATTGAAAAATGAAAATATCTCGAAAACTAATAAATTTATACTTAGGGAATGCTGTATACAAATGAAAGTACGGTAATGGTACTTTTCAATATGGCTACCAAAGAAAAATAAAAGTAACCCTAAAACATTTCCAAATAAATCCAGGGTTCCATTCCAAAGAAAGGATTAAATTTCTATAATTAATTTTTTTTTCTTAGTTTACAACAGGGTTTTACAATAAATAAAGACTAATTTAATTATGTATTTATCATTACCCATAATTAAAATACGTTTGGATACTTCACTTTGTTTTCTTTTTCGTTTATAAGAAAATATTCTAATATTAATAAATTCTTTATCAGATGATACTAAGATGGTCAGCCTCCAAGCGAACGGCAGCCGAAGAAAATGCCGTCAAACGCATCATAAGAATGACGTTATAGCTGTTAACGGCATTATAGTGGACGACCGTTTGACGGCAGTTTAAGTACAGCGTATAATATATTATCAATTGTAATCTATTTTACTTCTAATTTCATTGTCCGTGTAATATTTTATACCACTTAAGTAAGTAGTAATATTAAAAAAATAAATCATTACAGATTACTACGTTTTGTAACTCAGTTACTCTAATTCATTTTTAAAATTAGTACTTATCAAACTACGGAATTAACAGTTATTTTCTAAATGTATCCGTAATGATCTCGTTCTAAAATTGAGAGTAATTTATTTTTTAGTTTCGCTGGTACCTACTTTATTTCGTTTTACCGGACCAACATAATTGCCTGAAATATCAGGAAGGCATTAGCCACAGTAGACCAGCAAATGTATTCCTTACTTTTAAGAGTTGTATTTAATAAACTTCATTTTCGTGTATACATTTTTCTTTAAAGTATAAGTTCTAGAATAGGATCGAGATTTGGATCTAGAGATTTGCGTTGGGGGAAAATTTGCCCTACGGAGAAATTTGCTTTGGAGGAACTTATGGGAAACTGATGAAACACTAACCAAAAGACGTAAAAAAATAAAACCAAACTACATAAGAGAGATAAATAATGACTTGTTTACATTAAGTTCCCTTAATTTTCCTAACGAGCAGGTTTATTGGGTTGAATTTGCCTGTCTATGGTTTAAGTTTCATGCCAGCTAATATATTTTTATGATTCAACAATTTTTTTCTTTAATTTTAGACCTTGTTTGGAGGTAAATTTCCCCATTCCCCCTCTCCGTCGATCCAGCACTGGGTAGAGGTCGCTATGTCTTGTTTTCTTCTTGTTATTTGTAAGTCAATCTATCGCATCTCATTTTTCTCCTTCCATTTCTCGGATTCGCATAGCAGATCTGATTTCGTGTGTTTAAAATCTTTCTAGGTCTTAACTCATTGTTAATCTGTTTTTCGCGTAACCAATACCATATTAATTGTCATAATTCTATTTCGTCAATGCTATTGTAAATTTTTGTTAGTTATATAATTTCTTTATTTCTAATATTACCTTAAAATATTCTTCTTCTTCTCCCTTTATATCAGAAATTTTGCTTATTCATTGACGGATTGTTGTCTCTATGAAAGATTGTTACTCCTTGTTATCTCTTTCGCGGTCAACCGATACTTCTTCTACCAGGTGGTGTTTTGTCTCTTGCTATTTTACCGACTCTTGGGTCAGCCATTCTACTAATGGAAGTGTTCCATTTTGTTTCTATTTAGGATTCACTCGTTTATACCTTGTACATTACATTTTGTTTTGATCTCACTACTTCTTATTCGATGTCTCAGCGTATTTCCTGTAATTCTTCTGACTATTCTCATTTCTGCTGTTTCCAGCATTCTCTTTGTGTTAGCTGTGTCGGTTCTTGTTTCTGATGTGTTCGTCATTATTGGTCTTATAGTAAATTCCATCCTACACTTAATGTTTCAGTTACGTCATATAGTGTTATTAAGGCATCCGACTAATCTATTTACCCTTTGCAATTGATCTCTTACTTCTCTTTCAACGTTTCCATAGTTGTATGAGTGTAATCCCTAAGTACTTTATTCCCATTAATTACTTGTTCAATGCTAACTCCATCGACTTTAAGTTTGTATGTCATTGGTTCTTTACCGATTACTAATGTTCTAGTTTTCTGAGTTAAAATAATTATGTTAAATTATTTTGATCTTTTATTAAATGTGTCAACTAGTCTTTGAAGGTTGACAGAAGACTAAGTTTTCAATCTAATAGCGCATAAAACAATATTTAAAATATTATTTTAGATCCTACCACACTGAAAACAATGGAAACCTCCTCTGGTTACACCATCCGAGGCTTGTAAAAATGCAAGCCATACGGATGCTGAGACTATAGGAAGATGAGGGAATTTTACAATTTATAATTCACATCCCATCGGCTCAGCGCGGTAAATTTCCAGCGAGAATGGTTCCCTTCTTTCTCCAAATACAGTATACATTGAGAATAAACATTTTCAATTTCGTTGCAACCCGAAACTGCCACAATATTAATTGTATTCTAGTTCAATCAGAGAGTACAACAAGTATCTCTACCGGTTTCGAGGCTTTTTAGCCCCTCATCAGGAGATACATATGCTTTTCTCTCTGACTGAACCAGGATAAAACTCTGCGTGCAGTCACGGATCGCAACGAACGAAATGGCAGGGATGCCCAAGCGACATCTGCTAGAAAAATACTATGGTTTCAATCTAATAACACCTAAAATAATATTTAAAATATTATTCTACATCCTACCAGATTGAAAACAATGAAAACCTTCTCTGGTTACAGAGAAAAGGTTTCCATATTCCATTCCAGGTTTAAAATTCCTATATTCTATATGATTCCTACGTCTAATTTTGTCAAATACCTTCTTCAAGTCGACCAAACATAAGAATGCAGGTATATTGTATTCTAATGTTTTGTCTGCCATCTGTTTTATGACGAATATTGCATCTGTACACAACCTTTCCGTATTGGAAACCTTGCTGCTCATCTGCAAAGTTTATGAGCTGATTTATTCGATTTTGGTTGTAAGTGTAAGGGTAGTTGATGGATTCGACCGTTACTTGATGGAAGTCCATTTTATCTAACAATAAAACACTGAAAAACGTTTGTTTTCTATACTTCCACAAAATTTATTACAACTAAGTTACTACAGCTGTTTCGGCAGAGTGCCTTTCTCAAGTGATTTAGTTTACAATGGTTTGCCTATTTAAAGTCTTTAACTGAAGAGGTTGAGGAGTGGGGAGCTGTTTGTCTCGAGTTGGTCATTCAGAATTATATCTGTATTTTTCAATTTATTAATTTCCATAGATTCTAATAAAGATAGCTTAAGGCCTTTATTTTGAATATGCAGAATTTGAAACTGTTCATTAAAAGAATGATTATGATCTAGAAGGTGAAGTGCGTATGTAGAAGTGTCTGTTTTTCTATTGTTGAAAGCCCTTTTGTGTTCTGCTATCCGTTTGTCAAAAGTTCTGCCAGTTTGACCGATGTAAGTTTTCGGACAGTCACCACAAGTTAGTTTGTAAACACCACTCTGTAGTTGTTTTCTCTTTCGGCTGTTATTGTTCTTAATATATTTGCTTAAGTTGTTGTTAGTTCTGAAAGCTGGTGTTATTCCTTTCTTTTTTGTGTATTTGGCTATTTTTGTTGTTATCTTGCCAGTATATGTGATAGAGCAGAAGGTACTGGGTTCTTTCTGTAGTGGTGGATAGACTAATTTCAGGGCTTTCTCATGGAGTTTTTGGTTTAAAATTTTGTTAATTGTTTGTTCGTTATAGCCATTGTTTACTACTATTTGTTTAATGATGTTCAGTTCTATCTCGAAGTTAAGCAAATATATTAAGAACAATAAGAGCCGAAAGAGAAAACAACTACACAGTGGTGTTTACAAACTAACTTGTGGTGACTGTCCGAAAACTTACATCGGTCAAACTGGCATAACTTTTGACAAACGGATAGCAGAACACAAAAGGGCTTTCAACAATAGAAAAACAGACACTTCTACATACGCACTTCACCTTCTAGATCATAATCATTCTTTTAATGAACAGTTTCAAATTCTGCATATTCAAAATAAAGGCCTTAAGCTATCTTTATTAGAATCTATGGAAATTAATAAATTGAAAAATACAGATATAATTCTGAATGACCAACTCGAGACAAACAGCTCCCCACTCCTCAACCTCTTCAGTTAAAGACTTTAAATAGGCAAACCATTGTAAACTAAATCACTTGAGAAAGGCACTCTGCCGAAACAGCTGTAGTCACATAGTTGTAATAAATTTTGTGGAAGTATAGAAAACAAACGTTTTCAGTGTTTTATTGTTATATGTAAGGGTAGTGTTTAGCAAATTATTGCCTCTGTAGTTTTCTGGTTATTTCTTTTTGAATAATAGGGTTAGCTTGTTTATCGTCCATTTTTCTGGTATTTTATTGTGTCTGATAACCTTGTTTTGTGTCTTCTGTCCCATATAAGTTTGCCAATAACACAAAGACGTTAAAAGAAACAATCTCCGTATCTCTCCGTATCATGAGACTTTCGCTCACATAATTATATTATACTATGAAAATTGTGGACGGCGTGTGTGTGTGTTCGATTCTCGGCACCAACAACGACATTTTCATTTCTAAAAATTATACGAGCCGTTCACCGTGCTTCGGAGGGTACGTCAAGTCGTAGATAGGACCCACTGGGTTAGTATGAGCATCGACCTAGATACTTCAAATGGGGTTAAAGATGCAAGTGGCGCCGGAACCTGTCAGAAAGGATCTCCCCGGCAAAAAAGCCATACGATATCATTATTATAAAAATGTTGCCTTTCCTACGACCGTTTAATAATATGCTCTATGCTCATTATTAACTATATTTGAATAGATAATAACACCCATTACTTTACCCGTGAGTAATAGTTCATTACTCACGGGCTGAAGTTACTCACGGGTCATTACTCACGGGTTGAAGTTAGATTCAAGTGGTGCATGACAATTTTAATATACTTATTATATATTAGAAAATAAAATTACTTAAACTTTATTTAATAAAATAACCATTGTAATTTATATCAACAATTAACTTCGAAAATTGTTAAAAGGTTTTTAACTGTAGGTAATAATGGATCAGTATATTTTTTAGGTTTAAATTTCAACGTTTGACATTTTAAGATTAACGTTATTAAAAGGTAAACACAAACAATGTGTACTAATTCCGCGAAAAGGTTTACGGATATGAAATGTATATCAATGAATTCTGTTTCACTTACTGTTGATTGTACAATAGATTTTTAATGGGAGCAAACGTTCTTTTTCATGTAATTGCCTTAAAATGTTTTATTTTTAAAAGCCGCCGCCATTATATACCATGACACTAATGACATTTCTACGATTCTAACAGTGTTGCCATAGTTATATAAAATACGTTTTCTTATGAAAAATAAAATCTTTCGATTTTAAATAATATTAGTAGTTGATAATTATTATATTTTTCTACTAATCCAAATAAAAAAAGGTCGTAGAAAAAGTATGGTATTCTACTCGCATGTAATGGCTATTACTCACTCTGATGAATTACCTACGACACTCACCTACGGCTCGTGTCGCAAACTTCATTATCGTGAGTAATAGCCATCATTACATGCTCGTTGAATAATATACTATTAAGTATATAATTTTAATACAAATATGTATGTACTTCTTTACTTTAAAAAGAAAAAATTGTCGCGTGTATTCCATTTGAAACCGCCATCTCGACTGGTCTATAATATTATTATATCCTATGAAAGCTGAAACTCGTTTTTAAATAATATTTGGATATGATAAATAACAGCAAATCATAGTATTTACCTCATCGTCTCAGACTTTTTCTATAATTCATGTCATTCTATGTAATTATAATTGCGTTTTCATCAATTAACTTAAAAAAGCTATTATGTTTAAGAAAGTTAAAAAGTTTTTTTTATATCACTTGGTTCTGAAAGTAACAAAATATCATTTTTACCTTAGATAGACCTTGTCTTAGATATACTTTTCATAATACACTGCTTTGATTATTATCTGCCTTTGTCACTAAGCTGTCTCCCTGATTATATTCCTCGTATGTTTCTATTTTGAGTCATACAAATATTAATTCCCTTCACAAAGTGTTCTTTTATCGCTTTCCACTTTTTTGACCGTCCTTTCAAACTTATTTTAGAAAACGAACACCAAATGATTACTTAAATCTCAACCATAGTTACCAGATCTAGATTTTTCTTTAATTTCTTGGTTGACCACCCATTGATGTTGTCTAATCACCTTTTTCTTGGCTCTTCTATTGTTTTTCCCTCCAGCTGGCTATCAGTCTCTTATTATTCTTTAGGTTTTCTCACTCTTTAGGTTTATAGCTTATATTTCACATCTCGTTTGAATTTTCTCATTTGTTTTGTTTGATATACTTGGCAGCATTTTGATGCCTGCTGTGCCCAATCGTTTTTGTGCTATGATCTTATCTAGTAGTTTGTTTTGTAAGAGTTTTGTTTCTTCATATAGTTACATCTTACATCTTTTTTAGGTTCCACTGGCATCACTATAGTTTTAGTTTTTTTTTCATAGAAATTGCCACGATGTATTGAAACGCCATATTTTCGTGAGAGAGAGAGAGAGAGAGAGAGAGAGAGAGAGAGAGAGTGTCTGTTTTGATTATTCCTAGAGGTATCTCTCTTCCTTAAAATAAGTGAATACCGTCTTTTAATTTGGCCCTTTCAAATGCTTTCTTCAGGTCCACGAAACATAAATATGCCTGTTTATTGTGTTCTAGTCATTACTCTTGCCATTTCCTCATTAAAAATACAGCGTCGGTGCATTTTATCTTCCCGATCCAAAACCTTGTCTTTTTTCTGCTATAATTTATAATTATTGTAATTTATAATTATTGTAATTTATATAATGTTATAATTTCATTCAGTTTATTTTTTATGTTGTTAATTTTATTGTTGTGTTTATTAGGTTGATTTCTCTGTAGTTCCCCTCTGTGCCCCTTGTTGAAAAGATCTATTAGGATGCTTGATTGATACCATTCTTTTGGTATTCTGTTTTGTTCTATTATTTTTGAATTAGTTTTATTATTTGTTCAAGAAAAACTCAATGTAATATACTTGCTATATCTTTCCTGTCCTACTATATGGAGTAGAAGCGTGGACTCTAAGCTGAAACGCTTGGCAGCCTTTGAGATGTGGGTATGCAGACGACTACTAAAATAAGCTGGATCGACAGAGTTAGAAATGAGGAGATCCTTAGACCGCTGAACCAAACAACACAACTGGTCAATATAACAAAGAGACACAAGCTGGAATACTTTGGACACATTATAAGACACCCTGAAAAATATGATCTTTTACATCTGATCATTCAGGGAAAGATCCAAGGTAAACGTGGTTCTCTTCTTCTTCTTCTACTGCAGTACAGCCCAAATTGAGCCTTGGCCTCCTTTATTTCTTGCCTCCACCCTTGCTTGTCTGTGGCTGTTCTTCTCCATACACGGACTCCTAAAAGGGCTTGTGCGTCGCTGTTTACTGTGTCTTCCCAGCGCTTTCTTGGCTTTCCAACCGGTCTCTTTCCCTGCATTCTAGCATTCAGTGCTCTTTTTGGTAGCCTATCCTCTCCCATTCTTATCACATACCCGGCCCATTACAATCTGTGTATTCTAATGAAGTCTGACAGGGGTGTTTCCTTATAGAGTTGATAAAGCTCGTTGTTGAATCAACTTCTGAAGATTCCGTTTTCCCTCACAGGTCCTAGTATTCTCCTCAGTACTTTCCTTTCGAATGTGTCAAGTTTGTTTTTGGATGTTTCTTTCAGGACCCAGGCTTCACTGCCATAGCATGTTATTGGTCGAATTAAGGTTTTATAGATTCTCATCTTTGTATTTCGGTTTACACTTTTAGACCGAAATATATGGGAAAGTGCAAAATAAGCTCTGTTTGCCTGCGTTGTCTTCCGTATTTCTCCATCTTCTGATCCTTGTGGGGCTATGTTTCTTCTCGTCTGAGTCATTATTTTTATTTTTTTCTGTGTTAATTTCCAAACCTAGCATTTTTGTTTGTGTTTTTAACTCTGCACATGTTTCCCGTGCTCCTGTTGATGTTCTAATCATAATATTAATATCATCGGCATAAGCGGCCAATTGAACCGTTCGGTTGGTCAGTAGGTTTCCTCGTCCAGTTTGCATTTGCCTAACTGCATACTCCAGTGCCAGGTTAAACAATGTTGGGGCCAGCCCATCTCCCTGCTTTAGACCCTGCAAAATTTTGAAAAAGTCTTTCCGGTGGTTTTGTATTCGTACACATGCCTGAGTTTCGTCCATTGTGGCCTTAATGAGTCTTATTAGCTTGTGTGGTATTGCCAATTCAGCCAATATATAGTATAGTTTGTTCCTTTTGATTGAGTCGTATGCCTGTTTGAAGTCTATAAACACGTTGTGAACATCAATCGTGTTCCCATGATTTGCACAAGATCTGTTTGACTGTACAGAACTGACAGACTGTATCAGAAATCCCCCTGACTAAATCCAAGCACAATGGTTTTACAAGCCCAAAGTTATCACGAGTTCCCTACAAAATCTCATTATATTTCTAATTAAATCAATACATTTTTATGCACTTGGTAATTCGAACGAAAAAAAAGTTGCAGAGAGAAAGATGCGGAAATATTGTAGTAAGTACTTACAGTTTTCTGTACTTTCTTTTTTTGTACCTTCTTCAAAAAATCCGGTTTCTTAAAAGAAGATCAGGACAATCTTCCAATACTTATGGATGATGAAGAACCAGCAATAGAACCATTAGTTGACATCAGCGGTGTGAGTTTTTCTGACTTTGTTCAAGTAGATGAAGATGTTGCTGTCTCAGGTTCACTAATCGATGGCGAAATTTTATCTGCGACAGATACGAATGAAAAAAGTAACGATGAAGATCAGTACGATACATAAGAACCTTTGGCAGAGGTGTCAGTTAAGGAAGCAAGATCCTCATTCGATACCTTACAAACCTTCTGTCTACAAAACGAAAGTGATGAAAAAGCATTTCAGGCACTTTTTCTCTTAAAAAAATTATTGAGCACTCGGAGCAGCAGCAATGTGCTTTGAAGCAAACCAGTATAATACAGTTCTGTCGAAATATTGATTAATTCACATTATGAATACAAACATGTATGTACACGAATGTACCTCTAAACTTTTGTCATCGTTATAGAATAGTAGTTAATAAATAATAATTGATCAGCACTTAATAATTCGAAGATTTATTTATTTTCTCTCACAAATTTCGAACCATGTGATATTTCAAACACTCAATAATTCGTAATATTTTAAGAATCCCTCGAGTTTCGAATTAACAAGAGTCGACTGTATTTTTGAACTGTGTGCGTGTCTAATAAATTGCCTTAAATATATTCAATGGCAGTCATCAGCCAATTAAACAGTAGTTGCATATTTCTGTCTTATTTTATTCCCAATTAAGTTAATATTCTATATTTGTATGCAAATATATGCATATTTAAAATAATAAATGTTACAAAGTGATAAAAACTAATTGTTTGACACATCTAGAATTTGTTAAATGAATAACATATTAAATTTCATTATTTAAATTATTCTTTAAAACGACCATATTGGCAATAATAACTTTGTCTACAGCAGCTCTAAACAGATTAGCGGATGTCCCTTGACTCTTGTTACCACCCTCGGAGATATCGGAACCAGGATAGGATCGGTTCTTTTCGGCCTGGACCTTTTCTTCCGGTGATCTGGCCCTGTATTATGAGGTGAAGGTATTACATCTCTGGATATCTCATTGCATGGACGAAATATTTTCGAATTTTTATTATTTTTGTTATTACTGTGCTATTTTCATTTGGTGTAAAACTATTTCATTTCCTATTCGACCAATCCAAATTACCCAAAATATTCGTGGGTAGATCAACATCTCAAAGGCTTCCAATTTTTTCATTAGTGTCTCTGTAAGGGTCCAGCTATCCATGCCATACAGCAATGTGGAGAATATGTAGCAGTGTATTAATCTAATTTTAAGGTATAATTTAATATCTCTGTTAATGAGAATTTTTCTTAGTTTATAGAAGGCTTAGGCTTTTTCGATGCGTATTCTTATTTATTTGTTTATATCCCAGTTATCGTTAACTTTGACGCCCAAATAGGTGATATTGTGGAGACTTTCTAAATCTATTCCATCTAACTATATCACAATATTAATTAAGAAGTGCTCTTTCTACTACAAACGCTGTATATAATGTTGTGAGCGAGGTGATTGAGGGGCTTGAACGCGGCAATCGCATAGTAATTTCTCTTTGCAATTTGTCAAAGGCTTTTGACTGCGTTTCACATGAAATTTTGCTCCACAAATTAAATTATTATGGAATCAGAGGTATTCCTCTTAAACTGATCTCTTCTTACCTATGTGGCAGACACCAAGCTGTAGTGTCTAAAGGTCATCTGTCTGATTTTCGACCCGTAAAACATGGAGTTCCACAAGGTTCGATCTTGGGACCTCTTTTATTTATTATCTATGTCAAAGATTTGCCTCAATTCATATCTCCGTACAACTCAGTGCAATTTGCGGATGATACGACATATGTAATATCATATGGGAATAATGAGGATTTAAAAATGGCTTACGAGGAAGTTTCTGCTAAATCTAGCACATGGTTTTCTGCGAACAAACTAAAACTTAATTCTGATAAAACGCAGGACTTGGTTATATCTGCAAGTGGTTTGCATGGTGATCCAGCTGACAAAGAGACGGCTAAACTATTAGGAATAACCATTGACAATCAATTGAACTGGTCGGCTCATATCTCACAAGTAAAGAAGAAGCTGTCAAGTTCATTGTTTCTTATTCGTCAACTAACAAGGGTTGTCAACTTTGAAACACTGAAAGTGACATATTTATCTTTATTTCACTCACACCTAAGCTATGAATTAATCCTATGGGGCAATTAAACAAATGCTCTTCAAATTTTCAGAATGCAAAAGAAAGCTATCAGGATTTTAGCAGGGGTTAGTTAACTGGAACAATGCCGACCTTTCTTCATCAAATTAAAAATTATGCCACTACCTACTCTGTTGATATACCAAGTCTTGACTGAAATTCACAGAAAACGGGCCCATTTAAGAAAGCAGTCTGATGTTCAAGTTCACAATACGCGAAAATCTCATTACTTACGAACAAATCGCTGTAGATTGCGCCTTTCAAATAAAAATGGTCTTATATTGGCAACATGGCTGCAATTGAAGAAGTCAAGAAAGAGTTAAATAAACTAAATAAAAGTGATTTAATTAGAATAATAATAGGAAAAAAAGTGCCTACGGACTTAAAAACAAGTATTAAAGTGATACAATATGTGGAAAGTGAAAAAATAGAGTTCCTTGATGCAACTGATGAAATCTCTGATAATTTCATAGCCGACAATGCTGAACCGGTAAGTGAATTAACATTAAAATACGAGCTGAAAATCGCAAATATTCAAGTAGAGGCCTCCACACGCCTAATTAAAGAACTGGAAAGAACTATTAGCAACCAAGATTTAATTATTAACCTTTTACAAAATCCTGCAAATTTAGAGGTTAAACACGAATCAAATACCAATACAGAGAGCAGCGTTGCCGTACCTTCTCCGGAATCCGTCGCTACGGGAAATGGCAGAAAAATCAACAGCAAGCCAGAGATACGCCACAATAGGCAAGTTACACACCATCAGGTCTCAAGTGCATTAATGCAAGTACAGCAAAATATAAAAATGAATGATATCCAGACATTAGGTCAAAATGTTAGCCAAACTCGATCAGATGGAAAAATTGTTGGCAACAATAGCGACAACGTGGACCTAGCATCAAAAGACAAGGTATGGGTGTACGCTACCAAATATAAAACATCTTATACTACAGAAAAAATGGAAAATTACCTACAATCTAAGTTCCCTGGGCATGAATTCTCATGTACATTGTACGAAAACAAAATAAATGGCTCCAATTCGTTCAGAATCACGGCTGATGCGGAGCTTAGAGATACTCTCTTCAAGCCACACACATGGCCTAGCGGCATAGAAGTAAGTGAATATTTTTTTCGTAGAAAACGTACCTTCCAAAAATCTCCTAAGTACAGCGGATTTACTACAAGAAGACAACATAAGTGAAATTGACATTCTCAGTAGCTGTGTGCCATTTAATGTTTTGTGTCACCTAAATGTGCAAAGCTTAAATAATAAAATAAATTTACTTGATATTTTTAATGACACGTATCAACCAGATATATTGTGTATTACTGAACATTGGGCATCCTCTGATAAACTTCTTACACTTGGATTGTATAATTATGTTTTAATTACTAGTTACTCGAGGAGTTGTCACATCCATGGAGGTGTGGCAATATATATAAAAAATAATAGATTCAATGTATGTAAAGAAATTGACTATTTAGCACAGTTTAATGTGGAACTAAATTTTGAATGTACTGGAATCTCCTTAAATGGCAACTGTTGCATTTTAACTATATATAGATCGCCAGATGGAGACATCGATGTATTTTTTAATAATCTTTACGAAATTTTAAATAACACAATTCAAAACTATGCACAGGTGGTCATTTGTGGAGATTTAAACATAGATGGTTTTATAGATTCAATTCAGGTAAAATGTTTTGCTGATCTGTTGGAATGTTTTCAACTAAAATCTCATATATCCGTGTCTACCCGTGTCGCCAAATACGGTAGCATCTTAACCAAATCATCCGTTGACCATTTAATTACAAATATGGATTTTAAATCGCTTAATATTACGGTGTTTGACCCAGCTATCTCTGATCACTCTGCACAGATGTTGAAATGGGATCAGGTACCCACAGCACCACCACTGCGGAGTGAGGTAATAACACGTAGAGTTTTCAACCAGCTGTCTATTGCAGAATTTAAGTTTCTATTAGGAAAAATTGGAATAGGTAATTGCATTGCTGTTGACAACAAATTTGAAGTTTTTTGGGATGATCTTATGTATGCATTCAATGCTTCATTTCCATTAAAAAAAGTAAAAAGAAATAATCAAGCAAATCATCTATTTAAAACAAATATTTCAGCTGAATTAAAACAAGAAATAGATAACCTTAAACATGAGAATTGGCTACGTAAGAATACAAATTTAATAAGTAACGAAGAGTATAGAATTAAAAAGAATAATATAAATAATAAAATTATACGTGAAAAACAAACTCATTTATCCAACTTAATAAACAACTCTCAAAATAAAACGAAAACAATTTGGAAATTTGTCAACACAAAATTAGGAAAAAACAAAAACCACGTCATTCCAGAAAAACTTGAACATAACGGTCGGCAATATGAAAACAAAAAAGATGCTAGTAATGGCTTTGCAGACTTTTTCACTAGCTCGGTGTTATCAATTGTACCAAATAACAGCAATACATGTACGATTAGCAAAAACACACCTGGTGGGTCATTCTTTTATAGGCCAGTAATTGAAATTGATATATTGGAAATTATAAATACTTTCAAAAATAAGAGATCTACAGGATTTGATGATGTACCACTGTTCTTGTTGAAAGAATGTTCTGATAAGATCGTCCCCGTTCTAACTGAATTAATAAACTACTCTGTATCCACAGGAACATTTCCAAATATACTAAAGATGGCCAAGGTAGTTCCAGTTTACAAAAGAGGAGAAAAAAATCTCCTGTCCAACTACAGAGGAATAACACTTTTAAGTGTCTTTGCAAAAACATTTGAAAAGGCTGTTTATAACCAAATTATGCCTTATTTAAATAATGAAAATATTATTACGAGTAAACAACATGGTTTTCGGCCGGGGCATTCTTGTGAGACCGCCTCTATCGAGTTTGTACAATCTATCCATGATAAAATTGACAAAAATTTATTTACATATGGTTTGTTCTTTGATTTATCGCGTGCATTTGACTGCTTAAAACCGGAGTTTTTGCGTGAAAAACTTGAGGCAGTTGGTATCAGAAATCCCGTGAATTCTTGGATACTCTCATATGTTTGTAATCGTCCGTTTTACGTTGCGATAAACAATATATATTCTGATATCTTTCACAATAGCCTAGGAACTCCTCAAGGAGGAATATTAGGTCCACTACTTTTTCTTTTATATGTTAATGACTTACCAGAGTATTTTAGAGAACAAAAAGACCTATTTATGTATGCCGATGACACCAGCATGATAGTTTCCGCAGAAACTTTGGAGCAAGTAGTTATAAAAGTAAAATATTTAACAGGGCGATTCAAGGAGTGGTGTGATAGGAATGGATTGGTTGTAAATTTGGAAAAAACCAAGATTGTAAACTTTTCATACGGTGAGAGAAGAACGACCCAACCCGTTTTTGAACTTAAAATCAGTAACAGAGATGTGGTAGTCAGCACAGCAACACATACAACATTTTTAGGCACAGTTATAGACGCTAATTTAAGTTTCGATAAACACATAGATCATTTGTGTAAGCAGCTTAATAAGACGTATTTTGCGATAGCGGCATTAAAAAATGATATGCCATCAAGTACATTGATCTCTGTTTACTATGCGCAGGTATATTCTCGTATCGCGCAGAACATCATTATTTGGGGCAGAGCTTCCGAAAGTCTGCGCATTTTTCTCTTACAGAAGCGTATTATCAGACGAATTTTTGACATAAATTACCGTGACAGTTGTCGGGAAGTTTTCAGAAAGAAAAGAATTCTTACGGTACCTTCCGTGTATATATATAAACTGTTAACTTTTATTTTCCAGAAGGTTGAACTGTTTAAGAAAAATAGCGATCTTCATTCACACTTTACGAGGAACTGTGACAAAATTCGTTTGATGAAATGTAACCATGCCGGTTTTAAAAAATCCCCTCACTATACTGGCCCTTCTCTATTTAATAGACTACCGCTAAGTTTAAAAAATCAAAATAACTTAAGAAAATTTCAAAAAGAGCTGAAAGAGTTTTTGTTGAATAATGCATTTTATTCCTTGGAAGAATTCATCCAAGAGACATCTGGGTAGTCGCGGATATGAGAGTATTGTATAATTTCTGTTTTTTTTTTGTATTTTAAGTGTGCAAGTTATTTGTGAATTTTTTATGCTTTATTATGTAATATTTATTATGTAATTCTATATTGACTTACCTTCATACTTGTATGAAACAAAAGGTGAATAAATTATTTATTATTATTATTATTATTATAACTTAACTTAACTACTACAATATTTTACCAAAAAATATTAAACAACTAAGCTGTAACAGTTTCAAAAAAGTTATAAAAATAAATTAGCTAAAACATTGCTTTTACTGCTCAGAAGAATATATTATGACTCATTGCAGAACACCCACTGAACTGCTTACCGTGACTTTGCCCCAAAATATTTTCTGTTTTATGTTCTTGTTTGTGATATTTATCAGTTATGTTTTATATTACTATTTTACTAGGCCTTAAACATTATAACCACTTGGTGTTCGAGGGAAGGGTTATCAGTCAATCCCAACAAAACGACACTTATTCCGTTCACTAACAGGAGGAAACTAACATTACAGCCTCCGATCATGAATGGAATAACCCTTTCTTTCTCAGAAGAGGTTAAGTACCTAGGAGTCATCCTTGATAGGAGACTTACGTGGAATGCACACCTCACTCATATTACCATAAAAGCAACAAGGGCTTTCTGGATTTGCCGTAGGCTTTTTGGGAAAACCTGGGGTCTGAAGCCAAAAATGATCTATTGGTCATATTTAACGGTTATCAGACCCATTATCACTTATGCTGCGATGGTTTGGTGGACCAAAATAAAGCAGCAAAAGGCAATAAACGAGTTACAAAAAGTGCAACGACTTGCCTGTATTGGGATCACGGGTGCAATGAGATCGTGTCCTACCGCAGCCTTAGAGGCAATGCTAGACCTTCCCACTACATTTACATGTACAGAGGATCGCTCTAGAAAATGCCTATAGGCTGACACAGACTAAATCTCTAAAACCCGGTGACTTAACGGGACATCTTGAGGTATTAAGGGCTGGAACAACCCAAATCATGAAGATGCCTACAGACGTAATGTTTGCAAAATAAGATTTCGAACTCGCGTTAGATGTTATTATTAACGACCGCGAGCTGACAGAAAACGAAATTGCTCAAATCACAAAAGGTGCCCTCACTTACTATACTGATTGGTCAAAAACAAACGAAGGAGTAGGAATAGGGATCACAGGTCCTAATATTAGGATATCCGCAGCCCTTGGAAATGCTCCAACAATATTTCAAGCAGAACTAATAGCAATAGAGTTCTGTGCTCAAGAGTGCCTAAGAAAAGGCCTCAACTCAGCAAAAATATTTATTGCATCTGATAGTCAGGCTGCTTTGAAGGCTCTGAAGTCCACAACTTACGAGTCAAAAATAGCCTGGAATTGCAAACAATCCCATAAACAACTTACTAGTCGCAACAAACTAACGTTGCTATGGGTGCCAGGGCATAAAGGAATTGTCGGAAATGAGATTGCCGATAGTCTCGCAAAGGAAGGAGCTTGTACTCCTTTCATCGGACCTGAACCATTTTGTGGCATACCAAAAAGCCGCATAATGGAAGAAGTTCGAAAATATGAAAAGGAACTCAGTGCAGTCTACTGGAAAAATGTTCCAGGCCAAAGACAGGCAAAAAGGTTTCACATGTTTCCGTCACAATCACCCTGTTTATAAGTCACTGCAACTTTTTTTCATTGGAAAAAATAAGTAGTCCCGTGTCATCTGCGTACCTGAGATTGTTGACATTGTTGACACATGCTAGAACATAAACCCGGTTCAAGACCTTGGAGGTTTATGCCTTTTTGTGTTGCTTCGACTCCAGAAAGCGTACCCCTAATATCCCAATTTCGTTTTAGACTTTTCTTGTAGGTAGCTATTGGATCGCTTTTATCTAACCAAGTTATTTCTGCTCCTTTTAAGATCGCCTCTTTAGCAAAAAATCTGCTGTGATGTCGCTTTAGTTGGTTTTGTGAAATTTTAGCGACAAGACTATTTTAAAACGTTTTTATATACTTGGCTTGGTATGTGTCACTATGTCCGGGGAATCTTGTAATCCATTTTAAACATACTTCCAGATTACGTAGACACCTGAAATTTTCAGAATAGCTCAGACCTCGATTAGAATGTAATATTTAACAGCTTTTGTATAGATGCATTGAGTTTTATATTGTATCTTAATCCATTTTAAATCTAAATAATACAATGACATTTAGATCTAACTTATATATCAAATATTTATCTCGATATATTAAATCAAATAATGGTCAAGTCCTAGTGACTAGTGGCTAGGATACCTGGCTTTCACCCAGGGGGCTCGGGTTTGGTTCCTGGTATCGGAAATCCTTTTTGTTTTTAAAATTGACATTTTGATTTGAAAAATGATTGTTTTTATTATACTTACTTTTTATATTGTGTCCTATAAATAATAAAAACGTGGTATTATAAAAATTCTTTTTTAATAAAAGTGTAATTATTTATATGTATGTATAAATGTTTACGTGCGTTTTCTAAAAATAATAACGCAGACGTTGAATCTGACATAATTACAACTTGGTGGTCAGAAATTTTTTTAGTGACAGATTCTCATTGTCAAAATTTAGGAACCAAACATTGACTTTGGCATGAGAGACATTAAAATTCTATTGAAAGTTAATTCTGAAAAACATTAGAATATAGTACTGCCAGAATATGAGAATTCCTGTTATTTTGTCGACTAGATTAGAAACATATTTTTTGTAGTAGTTCCGTCTGGTTGCAAAACAAGCGCAATCTAAATTATCATGATGGCATATTTTTATCAACAAGCAAATACGAGTTCATACCTATGTTTCAGTACCTTGGCTGCTGGATATACATCCTTTACTAAGAACTGCAAAAGATAGAGATCAAACTTATGCTGTAATAATGATAAAACTTTAGTAATGAAGTGGGCATTTAAAGAATAAGAAACGGTAATGATAAGCGAATTTATAGAATACCAAAGAAAAATCATAAAAGATTTAATGTCAGTGCAAGTAAGAATCGTCGGCATATAGTCCAGAGAAATAAGGTTTTTGTCGGGACACTTGACCAGCCAGGTTGCAAATGGGTTTTTTGGGTACTATATACCTAATACATTATAAATACAAAAATACCCGTCACAGTTCGGACGATAATTTTAGTTATTAACAAATAAAGGTCAAAAATTGCAGTTTTTCCGTTTAAATCGCTACAGGTAAAAATAGGGTAATTGTATATTATTTAGAGTATTCATCTTTTAGTAGACGAGCAAAGGTTTAAAATAGCAGTTTTTGAATTTTGGTACGATCATTTGTTGCTTAGGAAATTGCAAAATAAAACTAAAATTTAGAAAATCAAAAATTTGCTATAAATTTTGCGAAAATGAACTTAAGACTTTAATATTGCATGAAAAATAGAGTCAAACAGTCCATACAATACACAAAAAATTTCAAGACAGTTCGTCAATTAGTTTAAATTTTATTCAATTCGTTTATCCCACAGAGCTCTTTTTTTCAATGTTATTGCTTAGAAAATAATAACGATACAGCAATTCTGTGGAAACCACATGAAAGAAGAATACTTGTATTTTCACAGTAAGTATTTAAAAAAATCAATAAAAAGTCATTTGTACCATTCCGAAAACATTTTACTAAAGAGACGAGGGCATTTAGCACAAAATAAATAAATTTTTAAATACAGCACCTAGAGACTTGCAGTTTTTGCATTATGTTCAGGATGACGTCAGGAAAAAAGTCTACTATTCAAAAATGGGTGGAAATGCATAATTGCACTGTAAAGTGCATAAAATCAAAAATTGCATAAATATAAAAATAAAGTCAAAATCAGTATACCTACTAAGGAACAACATTTATTACTTTAGGGGGTTCTGGGGTCACTGAATACGATTACGCCATCAGAACTGACACCCGGATCACCTAGTGTCCGAGGTCAGTGCAAGAGACGTCATCTTCTGAAATTTCGATGGTTTTTGGCATTAAATCGATGCAAACGGATTACTCGCGGGTTTTAGGGGTCACTAAGTACTGATATGCCATCAGAATTGACCTCCGGAGTACCTGGTGCCCAGAGTCGCTACTAAGGCACGTCATCTTCTAGAGTTTCGAGGGATTTCGGCACTAAGTTGATACAACTGGACTATTCGGGGGTTTTTAAGGTGGTTAAACACGAATATGCCATCAGAACAGACCTGGATCACCTGGTACCCAAGGTCACTGCAATGGACCTCATCTTCTGGACTTTCGAGGGCTTTCGGTATTAAATTGGTTCAAACGGATTACTCTGGGGGTTTTTGAGGTCGTGAAACAGGAATATGCCATTAGAATAGACCACCGGATTACCTGGTGTCCAAGGTCAATGCAAGGGACGTCATCTTCTGGAGTTTGGAGTGCTGTCGGTATTATATTGATGCAAACGGATTACTTACGGATTTTTGGGGTCGCTGAACACAAATATGCCATCAGAATTGAATTCTGGAGTACTTGTTGCCCAGGATCGCTACTAAGGCACGTAATCTTCTGGAGTTTCGAATGTTTTAGGCATTAAATGGATGTAAACGGATTACTCACGGGTTTTTTTGGGGTCGGTAAACATAACTCCGGAGTACCTGGTACCCAGGGTCGCTACTAGGGCACGTCATCTTCTGGGGTTTCCAGGGTTTTCGGCATTTAATTGATGCAAATGGATTACTGGAGGGTTTTTGAGGTCACTAAACACGAATATGCCATCAGAACCGACACCCTGTGCACCTGGTGGCCAAGGTAACTGCAAGAGACGTCATATTTTGAAGTTTTGAGGGATTTCGGCATTAAATTGATGAAAATGGATTACTCGGGGGTTTTTAAAGTCGTTAAACACGAACATGCGATCAAAACAGACCATCGTGGCACCTGGTGTCCGCGGTCACTGCAAGGGGCGTCATCCTCCTAGGCGAGGTTTTTTGGTACTATATTGACGCAAACCGATTACTTATAGGTTTTTGGGGTTACTGAATACGAATATGCCATCAGAGTAGACACCGGACCAGCTGGTGCCTTGGGCACGCCATCTTCTGGAGTTTCGAAAGTTTTCGATACTAAATTAATTAAAACGGATTACTTATGGCTTTGTAAGGTTTCTGAATACGAATACACCGTTAGAACACACACTTTAGCACCTGGTGCCTAAGGCACGTTATCTTCTGAGGTTGCGTGAGTTTTCGGTACCAAATTCATGCAAACAAATTACTTTTGGGTTTTTGGAATTGTTGAACACGAGTATGACTTAGATGAAGGATTCTGAAGTATCTAGTGATTACGATGATCAATAATAACGCCAACGCATAATAACATTCTCCTATTAGAATAAATAGTAAATCGATCTGGAAATATATAAATTTATAGTATTATAATATATTATATTTTATTTAGTATAAATTTTATATATACATAAGTAAGACAATTGAATAGCACAGTGATGACATATTCGTTTTAGCGACCCCTAAAACCCGTGAGTAATCCGTTTGCATCGATATAATGCCGAAAACCATCAAAACTCCAGAAGATTACGTCTCTTGTCGTGACCTTGGGCACCAGGTGATCCGGTGGTCAGGTTTGATGGCGTAATCGTATTCAGTGACCCCAAAAACCCCCCAAATAATAAATTGTGTTCTTTCGTACATTGATTTTGACTTTATTTTTATATTTATGCAATTTTGGATACATTTTATGCACTTTACAGTGCAATTATGCATTTCCACCCATTTTTGAATAGCAGAATTTTTTCCTGACGTCATCCTGAACATAATGCAAAAAACTGCAGGTCTCTACGTGCTGTATTTAAAAATTTATTGATTCGGGTGTTTTTAGTGCTAATTGCCCTGGTCTAAAAGTAGAGTCATTTATGGTTTAAAATAATTTGAATAACTTTGTTAATATTGACTATAGACTCAATCTACTTTGGGATTTAAAAAACTGGTATTTTTACAAGAATTTTTGAAAAAAATATTTTTGCCTAGGTTAATTATGGTTAAAGTTAGCTACTTTTTTTATTTAATTCACAGCTACTTTTATAAAAAATATATAATTCTCCTGTAACAGTGTTACACACTCCTCACGTCATACTCCTCCGAAACGGATTGATAGATTTTTATTAAATTTTATACGTATATCCTGTAGAACTGAGAATAGGTTGTAATCTATTTTTCATACCTAAAAGTTATAAGAGTGGTTGCCCCCTTGACATTTTTTTTATTTTTTGGACAAAATTATCTACCTTAATTTTATATGATGTAGCATTAAAAAATGCACACGATCCTTAATTTTCACCCTTCTATCATCAACCCCTATTATTTAAAAGCAATCCATATATTTACATCTATAAAATTCTCCTGGCACACTGTTAGTTTCCATACTCCTCCGGGGCGGCTTGACCGATTTTTATGAAATTATATAATATGAATATTTGGTAGGTCTGAGAATCGGTCGTAATCTATTTTTTATATCCCTAGGTGATAAGGGGGTTCCACCCTAACATTTTGTAATGTTAGGTGGGGATATGTGTACATAACGTACTCTACAAGACTACGAGTACATACAAATTTAAAAAATATTGATATAAGTTCATCAACAAGCTCCGGATATATTAATCGCAGCATATGTTTAAAGAATCAATTTAATTTTTTCAGTGCACGGATTTTAATCATTCCCCTCCACTGACCCCGAGCCGATTTCATTAGGACGTCATTTTTAAAGCTTTATTAACCGCTCTGTTGAAGTTCAAAGTTTACTCAAACTTTTACACATAAACTATATACCTTGAACTTCAAGATGGCGCTAGTTAGGTTGCTTAATTGTTATAAACAAAGCAACTGTGAATAAAATAAAAAAGTGGCTAACTTTGTATATAGTACAGGGCACATCTGTTTTGAGATGGACATTGAGAGGTGACTCAAATTTTTTTTGCAGAAATTGCTTGAAAATAACTTAAATAATAATATTTGAGTTATCCTCCCACTCAAAATGGTCCGGAACATTGTTTAAATAATCAAAATCTCAAAATATGAAGGAAAAATTCGATATTTTTATTGGTTTTTTGGTTATAACTTTAAAACTATTCATTTCTGAGAAAAGTTGTGCTGATATAAAAGTTGCATAATTAAATTTCCTACAATATAGAATTAGTTAAAAATTTTAAAAATAGTCACCCTTGTGGCAAAATAGCAATAATTGCGAAAAAAACCATACAAAAACAAGTATTCGCATTTTACGTTTTTCAACCATTTATACTGACTTAGGACCTTCATATTTTACCCAGAAAAAGTTTATGATATAGTAAAACAACACTGTAAATTTCATTAAGATCGGTTTAATAAATTTTGCAAAATAAATTTTGCAATCCAGCTTTCGCAAAAAAAATTCATTTTTTTAAAATGTTGCTGGACTGAAAATAAAGCAGATAGCAAGTTTATTTTTTTTTGCTTATAGAAGTGTACTGTACCTTTCATTTGCAATTTGCAAAATTAAAATCGATTAATTACCACGGCGTCAGGAAATTTTTTAAATAAACATTAATTTTTGGTGCTACGCGCAGGACAGCGGTGTTCGATTCACACAAGTTGATTTCCAAAATTTCTTCCAATCTTTATCTAATATATTATTTTCTTACTCTATATTTTGTTGTATTTTAATATTTTAATTCCTCAAAAATCAAACTAATTTTATTATTGTTTGTGACATATTTTTTAAACAATTGCAAATGTTTAAAAATAATAAACTTTTATTCTCTAAGTTAAAATATATGAACAAAGAAAGTTTTTGCTAAAAAAAGTGTTATTTCAGAGGATAGAGTATGTGTTTTTATTTTGCAATAAACAAATGTATTTATTTATATCGAAATGTAATAAAAATTAAAATGTATCAATCATTATCAAAGGTCATTGGAATGCCCAATCAGAGCAAACTCTCCGCTGTCCTGCGCGTAGCACCAAAAATTATTGTTTATTTAAAAAAATTTCTGACGCCGTGGTAATTAATTGATTTTAATTTTGCAAATTGCAAATGAAAGGTACAGTACACTTCCATAAGCAAAAAAAATTCAACTTGCTATCTGCTTTATTTTCAGTCCTGTAACATTTCGAAAAAATGAATATTTTTTGCGAAAGCTGGATTGCAAAATTTATTTTGCAAAATCTAATGAACAGATCTTAATAAAATGTACAGTATTGTTTTACTATATCATAAAGTTTTTTTGGGTGAAATATGAAGGTCCTAAATGTAGCATAAATGGTTGAAAAATGTAAAATGCGAATACTTGTTTTTGTATGGTTTTTTTTTTTCGCAATTGTTGCTATTTTGCAGCAAGGGTGACTATTTTTTAAATTTTCAACCAATTTTATATTGTAGGAAATTTAATTACACAACTTTTATGTCGGTACAACTTTTCTCAAAAGTGAATACTTTTAAAGTTATAATCAAAAAACGAAGAAAAAAATCGAAATTTTCCTTCATTTTTTTGACATTTTGATTATTTAAACAATGTTCCGGACCTTTTTGAGAGGGAGGATACTCAAATATTATTATTTGATTTATTTTCAAGCAATTTCTGCAAAAAAATTTGAGTCACCTCTCAACGTCCAAATGTACTAATATTTTGACAGATGCGCCCTGGTCTAATAGGCGAATTTTTGTTGTGATAATTTGTGTAAAAATATCAGCGTTACAAATAACAAAGTGAATTTAGTCTACAGTTATATTAACAAAGTTATTCAAATTATTTATAAGCCAAAATGACTTTACTTTAGTAAAATGTTTTTGCAATGGTAAAAATGACTTTTGTTTTTTTAGAAATACAAACTCAAATTATTATACATTTCAGTGCAAGAATGTTGAATTAGTAAATTAGTAATTTAAAATACGTTTTATGTAAAATACGTTACGTTTTTTACGTAAAATACGTTATCCCAAATCATGATTTACAGTGTACATACATTGTACATCCCAAATTATGATTTACAAAGTTGATACATTGTAAATCATGATTTCGAGAGTGCTCCTCGTAATATTCAACGTACCTATCTTGGTTTGTTTATTTCTAGTGCATTTAGTGCATCTAGTGATTTTAGTATTTATCGCCTTAAAATTGGTCATAACAGTTTTATATTGGAATTTTAAATAATTCTTACCTTCTGGACCAGTATATTTATCAATATCGTACACTTTAGTTGATTTTACCGCTTTTTAGCAACACTAAACAACATCAACAACTAAAACCACATAATATCATACGATAATAATTAACAAGCACAAACACATGTTCTGAAAGAAAGCCACGGAGAGGACAAAAAGGACACCCGATAAAACTGCGAACTTGAACTAAAGACCTCTGCATCGGACTGTTTTTTGTCGAACAACATTTTAAATTACATACCGTTACGTATAAACAAATTACAGACATTTATTCGTTTATTAAAGCGTAAATAAAGATTTTACTTGGGAGTTGGGCGCACGGGTCCGCGACAGTTTTATGCTATGACGCATTTTTAGAAACTTTTTAATAATAATCTTTTTTATAAGTAGGTTTAGGTTATTTGATTCGAAAGGGGAAGTAAACAGGGCCGTAACTACCATTGGGGCAACCGGGGCAGTGCTCCGCGGCCCCCGGCCATGAGGGGCTTCGCAGGGGCCCTCGTTTGGTTGGCCGTGCATGGATTTTAACGAGGAAAATAAAAATATGTATTTTAAAAGCAGATCGCAACGAAATAGTTTCAAATGACACAATTTTAAAAAGACCTTACAGATGCACTCTAGACTTCAACATAAAGTTGAGGGGGCTAAGCTGGGGCCCCCCGAGATCATAAGATAAAAATTTAATTTAATTTAATTTAATAAAAATTTAAATTATTACCTAGGAAATTAGTTATTTTGGCGTAATAAACCCCAAAATACAAATAGGAAGAACAGAAAGATGGGCAGGACATCTAGCAAGATCACAGCATAACAACCCTCCTAGAAGAATCCTTATGTCACAACCTGTGGGAAGTAGAAATAGGGGTAGGCCAAAACTTAGATGGAAGGATGGTGTAGGTGAGGATGGGAGAAAAATAGGTGCAGCAAACTAGCAACGATTGGCAATGGATAGGACTAACTGGCGTAATAGACTTAAGAAGGTAGAGGCCCTTTCATAGGGCTGTAGCACCATTGATGATGATGAAAACCTAAAATGCCATTGAAAGAGGAGGCTTAGGCTAAGCTGGGGCCCCCGAGACCTTTCGTAAAGGTATAAATTGTTACTGAGCAAATTAGTCATTTTGGTGAAATAAAAATTAAAATAGTCCCAGCTATATTGTCTTAACCAATTTACCTGTTTACATATTGGTACGTGAAAGGAACCACATTGTAGCCGAACCACATAAAACAGATAAGATTGTACTACCAAGATTATTTAACTTAAAATAAGTCGATTTCAAAATTTTTGTGTTGGTCAACTAAAATAGCAATATGTAGGTACAAGAAACTTCAGTCATGAAATGCATTAAGATGAGTTTTCAAGGGGTTATATATCAAGCATTTTTCCGGACCCCCCATTCCGCCTGGGGATAAACCCCAGACCGCTCGGTAGGTGCCCCCAGATCACGTTTGCCCCGGGGCCCCCAACATCGTAGTTACGACCCTGGAAGTAAAATGAATTTTTCTAAATAGATTTTTTAATCGAATATCAAAAAGGTTATATCAAATCTTAGAGAAGAAAAAAATTAAAAATCACAAAATTACCAGGAGATAGCATAGCATACCGGAAGAGTTAATGCATTTTTAGCAATCGGTACATATGAAGAGTGGATATATACAGGGTGTCCCGAAAAGATTGGTCATAAATTATACCACAGATGCTGGAATCAAAAATAGATTGATTGAACCTTACTTACCTATATACAATAGTGCACACAAAAAAAGTTACAGCCCTTTGAAGTTACAAAATTAAAATCGATTTTTTTCATATATCGAAAACTCTCAGATATTTTTTATTAAAAATGGATATGTGGCATTTATATGGCAGCAACATCTTTAAAAAAATTTAAGTGAAATTTGTGCACCCCATAAAAATTTTATGGGGGTTTTGTTCCCTTAAACTTATTAAATTAAATTATTATTGCGGCACCATTAGTTAAACATACTGTTTTTAAAACTTTTTTGCCTCTTAGTACTTTTTCGATAAGCCAGTGTTTATCGAGATATTTTGAATATTTGTCGAATCCACCACATATTTGTATATGGTTAAGTACTATTATAGAGACCTGTTAATAATCTGAAAATTTATTTATAATTTACATTTTTAGGTATATGTACATATTTTGAAAAAGAAGCTACATCTCGATAAAAGGTGACTTATGAAAAAAAGACTAAGAGGCAAAAGTTTTAAAAACACTGTGTTTAACTAATGATACCACAATAATAGTTTAATTGGAACGTACACAAACATTTGGGGGGTTTAAAGGAACAAAACCCCCATAAATTTTTTACGTAAATATATTGAGAAAGAAGCCGCATCTCGATAAAACTAGCTTATCGAAAAAATACTAGGAGGCAAAAAAGTTTTTAAAATGTTGTGTTTAACTAATGGTACCACAGTAATGAATTAATTGGAACGTACAAAAAAGTTTGGGGGGTTTAAGGGAACAAAATCCCCATAAATTTTTTATGGGGTGGACAAATTTCACTATAATTTTGTTATAAGATGTTCCTGCCATAAGAATGATACATGTCAATTTTCAATAAAATATCTCTAATAGTTTTCGATACGTATATGGAAAAAGATCTATTTTCATTTTGTAACTTCAAAGGGCTGTAACTTTTTTTATGGGCACATTTGTACTAAGGTAAGTTAGGTTCAATCGAACTATTTTTGACCCCCGAATGTGGGGTATAATTTATGACCAATCGCTTCGGGACACCCGTATAACGGGCCAAGTGACAAAAAATCAATATTTCTGTTTTTTCCATTATAATAGTCTATGAAACAATGCCGTTAACCTGTATTATGAGCCAAGTGACAGTTGCATTGGAAACAGCTCTAAATAAATTCAATAGATAGCGTCCGTTAAGTATAGTTTTCCGTTTCCTGATAAAAACTCATTTTTCTCGATTGTGTATTTTTGTTACTATGGCCCGTTATATTTCTCCACTCTTCATATATAATTTCAAAGAACCGATTATTACTGTCTCTGGTATGAAATTCCTGACATAGGATATGTTCAAACCTTCTGCAGTATTTTATTTAAAACTTTACTCCGTACGATAAAACTTTCTTTTTCTTCATTTTGAGTAGACATGACTCTGTCTATTTTTTCAATGTGCCTCCAATAAGTTGTCGTTCTATCGTTTCCGTGGTCTTCCCACTGATCGTCTTCTTATTGGAGAACCGTCTCTCGCAATTGTACATACTTACTACTCTATTGTCAGTGGTCGTTCACTTATGTGATCGTTCCATTCTACTCTTCTGTTTCTTACTCAATTCGTACTGTTCTCCCCATTACATCTCCGTCATTTATCTATACCACAGTGTTTTACCATCGATTTTTCAAAGGGTTTTCATATCTGCTGATTTTAGCATTATTTATGTCCTCTCTGTGTCAGGTCGTGTTTCTGCTGCGTATTCCATTATTGGTCTGATGACTATTTTGTAAATTCTGCCTTTCATTTATTATTTCTCCATATTATTTCATTCAGGCAACCTGCGGCTCTGTTTGCTATATTCACTTAATTTTCCATTTCTGCTTCTACACCGAGAGAACAATTTCTTTTCTCCTAAAACACTGATTTCTTTAAGCCATCTTTCTTAAAAGTTAACATATCATATTAACTTAAACATACCGGTTCACAAGAAACGAATTTTTTAAACACAACTCAATAATTTCTTACAGATAATTTCTTCAATACTAAGAAATGCATTAATGGTTACATTTAATTTTCTTATTGCAAAGTTTTTATTTCTTAAATTGAAAACTACAAATATTTTGCAGTATAAGAAATATAATGTTAAGTTAATCCATATTTATATTTGTGAACAAGAAATTTTGTTGCAATCAAATAAATATTTTAAACCGCAAGAAATAATTCTTCAGAAATACCCTCTGTAGTAACTGTGGTTATAAAATAAAAACTTTATCATTAATGCCGAAATGTTGCTTGCAAAGAGATTTTCTTCCACAAAAGAATTGCGCAGATTAACTATTTATGATTTAGTCGTCAGTGTTTGTAAAGATGGCGTGATATAAGTTCATGTTCATATAGATGGATTTTCGATTTGTTGGTGTTCTTTAAAAATTAACGGATATTTTGAAGGTACGTACATATACATAGGTATTAAATAAAAGTAAATTGAGTAATTTAAGATGTAATAATAATAATGTTGTTGCGTATCCGAATGGTTATAAAAGAAACATAATAGTCTCTTTATATGCTTTTTAGGTATAATGATGGACAACTCTGAAAGAAAGGAGCTTATTATTCGAACTGGGAAATAAGCCACAATTTAAAGCTGGGACAGAATGATATAATATATAGCTTCAGAACAATATTAAGAAAGGAGCTATTAACCAACTGCGGGCCTTCCATAAATGGTAGAACTTTATACATGTAAGTACCTTTCTAAAAATGTGTCTACTTATGTATCAACTATAATAGGTTTCTTGAATGTATCGTCTTCTATAAAAAAATATACAATACAACGCTATATCAAACATGGCGGGTGCAACGCTGAGGATGTTTTCTGTTCATTTATTTCATTTGTGATAAAGAAATCAGTTAGTCTAAAAGAAATATTTAATGGTTAAGAAATTTTATTGCCGAAAACCGTGAATTAGTTAAAATGTATTAAATGACTTAAGATGTAAACTAATAATACTTTCCCGTAATAAAATTTCTTAATGATTATGTATGCTGTCTCTTTTAGATTATAAAAATAAAGAAAATTACATATTATGTATGCTTTAATGTTTTACATTGGTTGTAATTTCCCTCTTGTTTTAGCTAAACAATGTTTATTGTCTGACTTAATATTATACAGATAAATAATTAATAAATTGGAAAAGACTGCAAGACTTGTACACACTTCTAAATAGGTCAAAACAGCAAACAGGTGTATGTTTTCAAAAAAAACTTTTGATAGTGTGTAAAAAATATTTTATTATCAGCTAAGTACTTTCGACGCTGCGATGACATGGGGTGCGACGGCCACTCTACATAAGAACCCAGGGTAAATCATCGTTAGCCACTCTGTGGATCCACCGAGTAGCGTTGCAGCGTGGTCCGTTTGGTTTGGCTCTAAGGGTTTGCTCACTACGGGGAGCAATGGGTTGTATCCTCGCCTAATATCTATTGTTGTCGTCCCCCGTCGTATTTACTCAGTGTTTGTTGTACGTTTGCCGACAGTATTTAAAATATTGCATATATTTTACCTGGTATTGGATACATGGGTACGATATATTGATCGGAGTAAGGCTCGTAATGATCACAACTTTACAGTTGAACAAAAACTGTCGGATGAAAGAAATATAAAAAAGAATTGAGACAAGGTTTTACTGTATACTACCGCATTAACTATATAACTTATATTCAGAGGAAATGCTTAAGGAAGCCTTAAAGACAACAGAACGTATTATTGTGAATTATGTAACCGTGGACAATATTAGATATGCCGACGAACCTTAGTACTGGCTAATTGCGAATAAGACCTTCAAAATCGAATGAACATAAGATAAGCATGTGATGAGTATGGATTAAAACTCAACGTTAAGAAAACTACATATATTTATAATAGTGAGCAAACAGCATAATATACAGAATGACGGTATAAAAGTCGGAGATGCTGGACCGGACAGAATAGAGAAACTCGTGTATCTCGGCAGTAATATTAATGAGAGCTGGAATCCAACTGTAGAAATTAAAGGCCGAATAGAACGAGCCCGAGCTACTTCCGTAAAAATGAGGAACATACTTTGAACCAACGATCTTAGTATTGACCTTCGCGTTCAAATGACATATTGATATATCTTTCCATTGCTACTCTATGATGTAGCAATGGGTTTCGCAAAGAAAAGTCTACTATCCATCCAATATTTCTTGTAAGACAAGCTTTGGAAAAAACATATAAGTATGGAATTGATACCCACTATTTGTTTGTGGATTTTAGAGGCGCCTATGGCAGTGTAGACAGAAACGCTTTATATAAAGGCATGGTAACTGTTTAGGCAATACGTAAAGTATCCTTAACAATAGTAACCTATACTTATTGTACGGTTATAGAGTATATTCCCATAGGTAAGCTGGTTAAGAGTAGATAACGATTTTTCATATGTAATTTAAAGTATTATCTGCATAAATGGCACAAAGAATATTTGCTACGAGAGGTATATGGTTCAAAATGCATACAGTATCACGACTAATAAGTTATGTTCACATACATGTAGAGTACTTACAGTTTTATTCCTTGATGACGTGTCACATCAGAGCTCTGATTGAATTCCATAATCCATTTGGTTCATTTGTAAGGCACTCACTAATACGCTAAATAAATCATCGTCGATAATACTGAGCAGATTGAATTATCTGAGCGGTATAAAACGATAGCAAAAAAAAGCCGGTAAAATGCGGCCTTTTTACGAATAGCGGGAGCGTCGATAGATTAGAGATGATTCTCGTTAGGAAGCTTTTGACGATCTGCCCCGGCGAGGGGTTCAAATGCGAGTCTCAACAATAACCTGGAGTTTCCAGAAAGGTTACATAAATACTACTTGAATTTTAAGTAATCAGTAGTACAGGGGCGTAACTAATTATTTTAGTGAGCCGTGTATAATATATTTATTGTACATATTGCCGGGGGCGACAGGCGAGAGAGATGGCCTATATCACCTCGAAGAGAGGGGATTGGCAAAGATGTGCACAACGATAAGAAATGTTTGAAGAAATTAGAGTTTATATACACAAGGGGTAACAACGATAAAATGGAGGAAAACGATAAGTTTTCCCCCTAGGGATAGATTTTAATCTTCCAGGGGAATCACAGCGATTTTCGTAATACCACGAAGAAAATCACCGTGAGTAGTGTGAATCTTGACAGTACGAACTAGACCATCCTTACCAGGCAATACATCTATTACCCTGGCAGTTGGCCATAAGAGTGGAGGAGTACCATCCTCCTTCAACAGAACCAAATCCCCGATCTTGACAGGGTCAGTAGGGTCGGTCCATTTATTTCTTTGCTGCAGGAGGCAAAGATAGTCTTTTTTCCACAATTTCCAAAATTGCTGTTGAATTTTACTAATACGCTGAAAAAGATTCAACCTATTTTCAGGTATCTCTGAAACACTTGGTTCAGGGGGCGCGGTTAAACTTCTTTGAACTAAGAAGTGAGCTGGAGATAGGAAAGCGAAGTCATTGGCGTCAGACGACATCCTAGTGATGGGTCTCGAATTTAGAATAGCCTCGATTTGGCATAATACTGTGTTAAACACTTCAAAGGTGAAGTGGGAATTTCCTATAATTCGATAGAGGTGATACTTCACACTCTTTATTCCTACCTCATGGAGGCCGAATTGATGGGGGTTGCGGGGAACACCCATCTTGAAAGTTATGGAGTTTTGAGTACAGAATTCCTTAATCTGTTCCGAATTATTTTGATTTAAGAAAAAATCATAGAATTCGCGCATTTCATTTTTTGCCCCATGGAAATTTGTGGCATTGTCGCTCCAAATAATACTGGGCGTGGATCTTCTGGCAATAAACCTTTTCAGAGTAAGAATATAGGCTTCTGCGCTTAATCCTGTGACGAGTTCGATATGAACACATTTAGTGCTCATGCAAATGAAATAGGCTACGTATGCTTTGTAAAGCGGTGCCTTCCTCAAATGTGAGGACTTAATTAAGAAGAACCCCCCATAGTCCACTGAGACGACTTGGAAGGGTCTAGTGGGGAGTACACGATCGGGATGCATATCTGCCATCTGTTGAACAGAATTGGGTGTCATGAATCGGAAACAGTTTACACACTTACGAATTAAGCGTTTAATCTGTCTTAATCCGTCAATTGGCCAGTACTTCATTTTGACATACGAAAGTACTGTTTGCGCGCCTGAATGTAATAACTTATGATGAGCTTGAGTCAAGATTAGTTCTACAACTCGACATTTAGAAGGAAGTAGAATGGGGTGTTTTTGATTATACGATATGGGGGCGTGTCGGAGACGTCCTCCCACACGAATCAGCCCATCATTATGTTGTAGGAAGGGGTTGAGTTTACGAATGGCTTTATTGGTCACGAGTTTAGCATTTTTCAATTCAAGAATCTCTTTTTTAAAGTAGATACTTTGGATATACCTGATGATCGCGTGATCAGCGATCTCCATTTCGGGTGGCGTCAATATATCCGTATCTCGTGGAGAGTTATTTATTTTCTTTTTAATATTACTGATGAATCTAAAAAGATAAGCGACAATTCTTTGAATTTTACGAAAAGAAGAAGATTTAGCGAATAGATTTTCAAAGGTGTCGTTGAGTTCGTGATTTGTTGCTATGTTTGAGACAACTAACTTCCTTAATTCAGGAAGATCATCCTGAAAATGAGGAATTTGATGAAGAGAAAAATCGATGGGATTGTCTCTAATAAAGCTAGGTCCGCATAACCAGTCTTCGGTGGTCTGGGGATTATCAAAGACATTTATCCCTCTGGAAGCGGGGTCAGCGATGTTTTCGTGACTTCTGACGAAATGGAAATCACAAGGAAAAGTTTCCAACAAGGAATTGACCTTTTGAATTCTGTTTTGTACAAAAATGTTCCAAATGTGTTTTTTAGAAAGTATCCAAGACAAGGCAATTGTAGAGTCAGCAAAGAGATGAGATGAAGATATACTCAAATTTTTCTTGAAGATGTGAAAAAGTCTATGAGCCAGAGTGACTCCCAACACTATTCCACAAAGTTCCAATTTGGGGATGGTGAGTTTATTTTTTAGCGGAGAAATTTTGTTTTTAGAAGCGATAAGCCGCGACGATACAGAAAAGTCTGAGTATGTCGCTTTGAGATACACACAAGTGCTGTATATTTTTTCCGATGCGTCGGTGAAAATAATTAATTGAACATCAACAACTTTCTTTTGTAAAAGTAAGCATCGAGGTACCTTGACCTCTTCTATAGTTTTGAATGTCGATAAGAGGTTTTGCCAATTTTTCATAATGATGGGTGAGTCAATGGGTTGATCCCAGTCCAGTTTCTGGGACCATATTTCCTGTATCAAGAGCTTAGCGTTCACAAGGACAGGGGATAACCATCCTAGCGGGTCATACAAAGTAGCAATGTAGGAGAGAATAGTACGTTTAGTAACAACATTAGCCAATTTGAAGATAGGAGTTTTAAACGAAAAGTGGTCGCGTTCTGAATCCCAGAATATGCCTAAGACTTTATCAGATCCCGTGAAGTTAAGACTGACTTCAGAGACGGGATTTAAATTGTGTTGAGACAGAAATTCTGAAGAACTGCAGTTCCACTTGTGGAGGAGGAAACCATGGGTTTCTAGCAAAGAAGTTAATTGTTCGAAAAGACAACTTAATTCATGAAGACTGTCAGCACCGCTGATCAGGTCATCCATATAGATAGATTCTTGCAGAACACTAGTAGCAAGTTCGTGGGTATGTTTGTTGTTGTCAGCGATGTGCTTGATAACTCTTTGAGCGATAAATGGGCTACTTGGGAGCCCGAAGGGTAATCTTTGAAATTGATAGCACCGTAAAGGCTGCTGAATATTGTCCCTAAAGAGAAAATTTAACAGAAATGTTTCAGTGGGACAAATGGCGATTTGTAGGAACATAGCCTTGATGTCGCCTACTAGTGCGAATTTAAACTGACGAAACTTAGCGAGAATGTCAAAAAGTTCATGTTGGACGACATAACCTTTGTCTATGACGTCACTGAGGGAGATTCCCGTAGACGATTTATTGTTTGGATCGAAAACTATACGAGTGGAAGTAGTAGAGTTGGATTTGAAAACGGGAAAGTGAGGGAGAAAGTAATTAGGTTTACCTGAGTCATTTAGCATTTTTAACGGCACTTGAATTATTTGTCCGTTATTGAGATATTCCGATATAATGTCCTGATATTTTTCCAATAAATCAGGGTTGAGTTGAAAACGTTTCTCGAGACTGAGAAAACGTCTTTTTGCCGAGAGAAACGAATTTCCCATGTCTATATCTTCGATAGGGAGTTTGAGATTGAGTGTGGACTCATATCGTCCATTGGGGAGAACATTAACATGTTTTACAAAATTAATTTCAGCGGGGTGATCATTAATGAGATCGGTGTTCTGAGGAGCGGCTTCTTCCAGCTCCCAGAATTTTTGTAAATGATCGGATAGTTCCTCGTTGGACACTACCGGCTCATTTACGGCGGAAGGAGTGTTATGAGAACAACAAGTAACGAGAGAGTTTGAATAAAATTCCAAAGCCTTTTTAGTATTTTTCGACTTAAGAGCAAAGTCTGGAACTGACCCTGATATCGTGTACCCGAGTAGAGTGCGTTGAAGAACGGGAAGACCTTTTCCCAAACGAATTATTTCAGGTTGAATGATATCGTTATACAGGTCTGCACCGAGCAGGATACCAATTGGGGATGTTACATGGAACATCGGATCACCTAATGGTATCTCTGAGGGTATGTTTAGTTTGCTCGCCGAAATAGAAATTTGAGGAAGCGGATTTGTTATCTTTGGGAGTACAGAGCACGAGATGTCAAAAGGAACGTCGTTAGCGACAGCGAAAATTGTTGTATCTACAATAGATTGAGACGAGGATGAGGTGGAGTTAATTCCATTGATCCGTAATTTTCCATCTCTAGTGGTGAGTGACAGTTCCTTTACGAGGTCAGCACTAATAAATGAAACCTGTGAGGCCGAGTCTAAAAGTGCCTTTGCGAAGACCCTCTTGCCGCTAGGAGCGACAAGATAGACCTGGAGTGTGCTTAATAACACCAAATGATTATCAAGCGAGGCTGCAGATAGAGCCATTGAATGTGGAGTCGAATTTTGAAGATTAACTTCCGTTTCAGGAGCTCTAACATGTGAGGGCCCCTGTTGTGAATTACCCTGTGTATGGGAGTTATTTGAGATAGCGGTTTTATTATGATTATTTGAGTTGTGTTGGCCAACAGCCGCGGAAGGGTTACTATGACCCGTTTTGTCGAAATGGAGCAACGTGTGATGACGAGATTTACAAACTATGCAAGAGAATTTGGATTTACACTGATCGAGCATGTGAGACCCAAGACAATTAATACAAAATTTATTTTGTTTGACAAAACTAAAACGTTCTTTAGAATTCAACTGCTTGAACTGAGGACAAGAGTAGATCGAGTGAGAGTCGTTGCAATAGGAACATTTCTTAGGACCTAAGCGAGGCGAAAGGTTACTGGTAGAAGTGTCTGAGGCTAGGTGTAAAGAGTGTCTGGAAGTAGTAGTCGATTTTGGTTTTGATTGAGATTGAATATTCTCAAGATGAACAACGCGTGTCTCGATTTCCCCTAGAAAATGGACAAAATCAGGGGTAGCTTGGCTACCACCGGATTGGAACTCAAGAGCCCTAATGGTAGGTGCGTCGAGTTTCTGAGTAGCGATATGTATGAGAAGTAAATGCAAGAGATCTGAAGGGGGCCTATTCAAGTTCAATAGGGCCTTGAAATTATTTGACATGACCGTATGAAAATTTCTTAATTGTGAGTGATTTGCGTTTCCAGAAATAGGAGGCGCATCAAGAATTTGAGAGATGAGAGTTTTGATAAGCGATTTAGAGTTGGCGTACCTTTGTGTCAGGTTATCCCGGGCTATTTTGTAATTGTCACCTGTGAGTGGGATATGCTCGAGAAGCGTCAAAGGCTCGGAAGTTAGAAAACTTTTGAGGTAAATGAGTTTTTCCAGATCACTTAATGTAGTATCAGATCCTATTATTGTATCAAAGGTCTCAATGAATGAATTGTATTCAGTAACTAAGCCACTAAATGGTTTTAACTGAATACGAGGGAGGTTTACTGTTCGTTGCCTAGCCATAGACTGTGAGGTTAGAGAAGAATTAGGGTCAAATTGGAGGGAGGGGGTAGCAGTCACATTAGAACTTTCAATGACCTCTAACCTTTCTTCCAATAGAGAAATTGTATCCAAATATTTATCAAAAACCACAGAGGAATCAGTAGAGGGGGTAGGTTCCTCGGGGATCGTCTCCAGCACATTTTGAGCATCGCGGAAAAGTCCGTAAGAATGTTTGAGTTGTGAAATTATTTCACGAATTTTATATTTGTTTAGAGAATTAAGAGTTGTGGGAACCGAATCAGCCAACTTGGTTATATCAAGTTTTGCGGTGAGCCTCTGTCGGTTATATTTTGATCGGTCAGCCATGTTGCGAGAATGTGAGATTAGATAGATTATTTGCAAATGTCTAAACCTATAAATCGATGCGAAAATGAGAGAATATGTACAATATATTATATATTACACGTTTAATAGTGTGAGATTGGCTTAATAGTATCACCCTGTATGAGCGCAGATTAGTATATGAAATGCAAAACTATAAAATTTCAAAATATATGCAATTTTCCAAAATGGGTATTTTTCAGCAAGTGTGAGACACCCTTAACAAGTATTTAAATTAATTAAATTGAAGGAAAAAACAATTATTTATTTTCTATAGTTTTCTAGAAGTGTAAAATGAGCTTAAGCGAAGCTAAATGTAGCAAAAACTTACAATTTATGCAAGAAAACAAAATTATTTTTAATAATTTTTGTAACCTGTGAACCAGGCTTAATCGGATTCAAAATTATAAATTTAATTTAAATCAAAAGGTTGAACAAACAATGTTAAAATTATAACACCCGTACTATCAGCCAAGAAATGAGTACACTTTTTGTATACTATAAACAGAAAAATATATTTACGAAAATAAAATAATGTAATATATGCAAATATTTTTTCATACAAACAAAACGACTCCTTTATTTGAACAAAGCAAGTAGTTTCTGAAATTGCACGTGTAGACCGGGCTTAACAACCTACCAGCTATTGTAGAGACGTGCTGGGTTAAATACTGAGAATTTGAGTGCAGAAAGAGAGGAATATTTTATTTTTGTGCCGGGGCGGCGTGGCTTGGAAATTTCCAAATGCAACAGAAAGACACTATAAATGAAAAACCGTTATTCTCAGAATAGAGATTATCAAAATATGCAAATACGAAGGACCTTGAGGATTTAATTAATAAATAATTAATATGATACGGCTCGATGGAACAGAAATGTTTAGGCAATACGTAAAGTATCCTTAACAATAGTAACCTATACTTATTGTACGGTTATAGAGTATATTCCCATAGGTAAGCTGGTTAAGAGTAGATAACGATTTTTCATATGTAATTTAAAGTATTATCTGCATAAATGGCACAAAGAATATTTGCTACGAGAGGTATATGGTTCAAAATGCATACAGTATCACGACTAATAAGTTATGTTCACATACATGTAGAGTACTTACAGTTTTATTCCTTGATGACGTGTCACATCAGAGCTCTGATTGAATTCCATAATCCATTTGGTTCATTTGTAAGGCACTCACTAATACGCTAAATAAATCATCGTCGATAATACTGAGCAGATTGAATTATCTGAGCGGTATAAAACGATAGCAAAAAAAAGCCGGTAAAATGCGGCCTTTTTACGAATAGCGGGAGCGTCGATAGATTAGAGATGATTCTCGTTAGGAAGCTTTTGACGATCTGCCCCGGCGAGGGGTTCAAATGCGAGTCTCAACAATAACCTGGAGTTTCCAGAAAGGTTACATAAATACTACTTGAATTTTAAGTAATCAGTAGTACAGGGGCGTAACTAATTATTTTAGTGAGCCGTGTATAATATATTTATTGTACAGTAACATTTAATATCCCAATACACTTAGTGAGATTGGTGAAAGCAACCCTCTCAACAGTCGAGTGTAAGGTTAGAATGTAGAATGAAATATCAAGAACTTTCCAGACACAAACAGGACGTCAAAATTAAAATCGGCTACGGGGCACTTTTTTGCGCATGCGTAAAAGAATATTTTTTCTATTTATTTTTCTGTTTTTTATTTTTCTTTACCAGTATAATCGGATTTTCATATATGTATTTTAATATGTGTGAGTATATACAAAGGTGATATGTATACACACTCACACATATACACACAGACATACACACACAAATATACAGTAGGAAAAATAAAACAATACCCATGAACGAACATATAAAACACGCTGTATTTTCCTGTCACCGTGTCAAACAAAAAATTGGCCAGCGCAAGTACATGTAACAATTATTGTTACATGTATTTCCACTGGACAATTTTTTGTGTGACACGGTGACAGGAAAATACAGCGTGTTTTATATGATCGTTCATGGGTATTCTTTCATTTTTCCGACTGTACCGGGTGTTGAATAGTCAAAGAGCCATAGAAAACAATGGGGAATTCTAAACTGTTGAATTTCTGCTCCCTAATTATTTTAAATCAAAAGTCATGAGAAACTATTTGTAGAGGATTGAAATCTGTATTAAAAACATATTTATGTTAAAATTGTTCTACGAATTAAACACACATTCCAAAATTTTGCAAAAATATAAAGCAATTGCCAGAGAATTATTAGTCTAATCGACCTCTAAAAGTCAGATTTGACCTCTAAAAACTATACGAACTAGCTGAATTTTGCTAAAAATATCAACTTTGGTACCCCAAAAAAGATTCAAAAAAGATTGCCAGTCCTACCCCCGGGCTTCCCCCTAAAACCACCCGTCGTAGAGGGGGAAATCGATAACTTCATATTACCAAGAATATGTTTAGGCCGTATAAAAAAATGATTTAAACAAAATGTAGCTCAGATTTTGAACAAAAATGTTTGTGCAGAATGAACCGTTCTTTCAGAAACAACGCTTGAAGCGACCGGTGATTTTAAATATTAGTTACGCTCGCGAACTCAATTTTTTAAATAGAATTTGTATCAACTCGACGGTCAAAATTCAATATCTTTTGATCAGAGCGTCCTTCTGACAAAAATCCAAATGCGTTTTAAAGATAAAATATGTTTAGCTTTGGTGTCTAATTTTTGCATTTTATAGCAAATGAAGTCAGTTTGTTCGTAAGAGGTAAAATCTGACTTTTAGAGGTCGATTGGACTAATAATATTCTGGCAATTGTTTTACATTATTGCAAAATTTTGGAATGTGTTTAATTCATAGAACAATTTTAACATATGTTTTTAATCCAGATTTCAGTCCTTTTTTACAGAAACAAATAGTTTCTCATAACTTTCGATTTAAAAGACTTAGGGAAGCAGGAATTCAACAGTTTGGAATTCCCCATTGTTTCCTATTGCCCGTTTGACTATTCAACTCCCGGTATATTTGTGTGTGTATGTGTATGTCTGTGTGTATATGTGTGAGTGTGTACACATATCATATACATACTCACACATATTAAAATATATGAAAATCCGATTATACTGGTAAAGAAAAATAAAAAACAGAAAAATAAATAGAAAAAATATTATTTTACGCATGCGCAAAAAAGTGCCCCGTAGCCGATTTTAATTTTGACGTATTTTTGATTTACAAGCGATAATGCAAGCACAAAAGCAAAAAATAGGGGGTTCAATCAACTTTTATTTAGATTTTCTCTTGAACACCGTGTATAGTTAGCCTAGTATTGGTAGATCTATCAAAGTAAACAGGCTGCGGTGGCTAGGCCACTTAGAGAGAATGAATGAGGTGGAGCTGTCGAAACACATTTACGTCAGAGACCAGATGGAGTGAGGAGAAGAGGCAGGTCCAGATGACGATTTAAGGACCACGTGGTAGACGACTTGCGAGTGTTAGAAGTGCGGAATTGGAGAACCAAGGCGAAGGATAGGAACGAATGGAAGCTGATTCTGGTACAGACCAAGACCTAAAATGGGCTGTAGAGCCAATGATGATGATGACTCTTTCTAGTGGAATCGTGTGCTCAAAGTGAGGCTATGCTTACATACTTAATAAAGTGACGATAGCGAATATGGTACCCAAATGATATTAACGATCGATAACGGTCACTGAACTAGAAGAAGAAGACGAAGAAGAAGTACTTATTAATAATTAAGTTCACACCATTACAATATAAGTATTTGTGGTACCACGCTGTTCATAAAAATATTTTTAATTCTCGTAACTGACAAGTCACCTTTAACATTGTCAAATACCGGTTCTCACTCTCGTGCGGTTCAATAGTTCAAAAATAAGCTTAAAAAAATAACACTCCTCGCCTGTTTTTTATCTGCAGACAAATTGATTGTTTCAAGTTACTTTAGAAAAGAGATAGAATAACCTCGTTAATTATATTCAACTATTAAGCATGGCATGTGTTGACATGAACTAAAATATATAATTTAATCCAACTTTAAAAATTCTGATTTGGAATTCAATTACACCAAAAAAAATTAATACTTAGTTACCTAACTGTTAATGCAAAATTTAGAAAATATTGTACCTTTACTTTATTATGGAATAGACTGGAACTTTTGACGAGGATCATCAACATAAAACCTAATGTTCCACTATACAAAAATATAAAATTTGATAATTATTACATTATACAGGGTGTCCCGAAAAGATTGGTCATAAATTATACCACACATTCTGGGGTCAAAAATAGATCGACTGAACCTAACTTACCTTAGTACAAATGTGCTCACAAAAAAAGTTACAGCCCTTTAAAGTTACAAAATGAAAATAGATTTTTTTCAATATATCGAAAACTATTAGAGATTTTTTATTTAAAATGGACATATATCATTCTTATGTCATAAACATCTTAAAACAAAATTATAGTGAAGTTTGTCCACCTCATAAAAATGAACCACCTCAATCATGAAAATTTTATGGGGGTTTTGTTCCTTTAAACCCCCCAAACTTTTGTTCCAATTAATTCATTATTGTGGTACCGGTAGTTAAACACAACGTTTTAAAAACTTTTTTGCCTCTTAGTATTTTTTCGATAAGCAAGTTTTTATCAAGATGCGGCTTCTTTTTTAATATATTCACATAAAAAATTTATGGGGGTTTTGTTCCTTTAAACCCCCCAAATGTTTGTGTACGTTCCAATTAAACTATTATTGTTTTACCATTAGTTAAACACAGTGTTTTTAAAAACTTTTTTGCCGCTTAGTCTTTTTTGACAAGTCATCTTTTATCGAGATATGGCTTCTTTTTCAAAATATACATAAGAATGTAAATTATAAATAAATTTTCAGATTATAAACAGGTCTCTACAATCGTATTTACCATATAAAAATATGTGGTGGATTCGACAAATATTCAAAATATGTCGATAAACACGGCTTGTCGTGGCTTATCGAAAAAGTACTAGGACGCAAAAAAGTTTTAAAAACATTGTGTTTAACTAATGGTGCCACAATAATAATTTATTTGAAACGTACACAAAAGTTTGGGGGGGTTTAAAGGAACAAAACCCCCATAAAATTTTTATGGGGTGAACAAATTTCACTTTAATTTTTTTAAGATGATGCTGATATAAGAAAGCCACATGTCTATTTTCAATAAAAAATCTCTAATAGTTTTCGATATATTGAAAAAAATCGATTTTCGTTTTGTAACTTCAAAGGGCTGTAACTTTTTTTGTGAGCACATTTGTACTAAGGTAAGTTAGGTTCAATTGATCTATTTTTGACCCCAGAACCTGTGGTATAATTTATGACCAATCTTTTTGGGACACCCTGTATATACAATATATATAAATATACAGGGTGTTTGGTAAAGAATGGGCCATAGCTTAACCTTAGATTCCTGAGCTTAAAATAGGTCGATTTAAGCTAACTTACCTTAGTACAAAAGTTGATAATAACCGAAATACAGGGTGTCAAAGTTAAACTTTTATTTTATTTATTTTTGAATATTTACTGACAGGCATGAGAGAACAACACGAAATTTGGTAAATGGTGTTGGTACTGTACACTCTACTAAATTATGTTAAACAAACGTTTCTGGCTACTACCAGAGGCGTACTACGGGGGAACGTGAAAGGTTAACCCTCCCAAATTCTACGCCACTGGCGGAATTCCTATTTTAGTACAATTTTTTTATTCTCCAATACTTTCTATGTAAATAATATACTCTTTATTCGTAACGATAAAGCCATTAGTTTTCGAAGTATTTGATGTTAAAAACGAAGGAGCATAATACATTTAATTAATCAAAATAAGTGTGCCTTTTCATTTTTAACTTCAAATATCTCGAAAACTAATGACTTTATCGTTACGAATGAAGAGTATATTATTTGCATAGAAAGTATTGGTGAAACTAAAAATGATGCTAAAATATCAGTTTCATCAGTGGCTTGGAATTTGGGAAGGGTCAGCCATTAACTTTCCCCTGTCGTACGCCTCTGGTATTAACCGGAAACGATTATTTAACATAATTTAGTAGGGTGTACAGTACGTAAACTTTCTGCCAAGTATCATAAGGATATGTTAAATCGTTTTATAGTACCGGGCACAAATAATTCTAAAAATTTTAAATAAAGAATAAACTATTAAAAAAAAAAGAATATGTACGTTAAAATAACTTGACATATCCGTGTCATACTTGGCAGAAAGTGTAGGCACTGTACACCCTACTAAGTTATGTTAGACAAACGTTTCTGGCTACTACCAGAGGCGTACTACAGGGGAAAGTAAATGGTTGACCCTTCCCAAATTCTACGCCCCTGATGAAACTGCTATTTTAGCATAATTTTTAGATTCTCCAATACTTTCTATGCAAATAATATACTCCTCATTCGTAACGATAAAGTCATTATTTTTGGAGATATTTGAAGTTAAATATGAAAAGGCACACTTATTTTTAACATAATTTTAAATTAATTATGCTCCGTCGTTTTTAGCTTCAAATATCTCGAAAACTAATGGTTTTATCATTATGAAAAAGAGTATGTTATTTATATAGGTAGTATTGGAGAATCAAAAAATTGCACTAAAATAGAAATTCCGCCAGTGGCGTAGGATTTAGGAAGGATCAACCATTCACGTTCCCCCGTTGTACGCCTCTGGTAGTTGCCAGAAACGTTTGTTTAACATAATTTAGTAGGATCTACAGTACCAACACCACTTACCAAATTTCGTGTTGTTCTCTCATGCCAGTCAGTAAATAAAATAATAAATTCAAAAATAAGTAAAATAAAAGTTTAACTTTGACACCCTGTATTTCGGTTATTATCAACTTTTGTACTAAGGTAAGTTAGCTTAAATCGACCTATTTTAGCTCAGGAATCTAAGGTTAAGCTATGGCCCATTCTTTACCAAACACCCTGTATAACTTAATATGGAATCACTATGTATTTGAAACCTGCAGCTTTTGGAAGCTGAAGGTATAAATAATATTTTAGTAGAAACGATAAGAAGAAGAGTTGCCGTGCGCAAGGACTATATAGCAGGAGGAAGTTACGGGATCCCACGTTAACCACGCTGCACAAGATTGATCACGTAAATTGGTATCTTCAACACCAAAACTGGAACATTGGAAATTGCAAAAGTGTGCTATTTTCAAACGAAAGTAGGATGTGCAAAATCAGATGATTAACGAATTCGTGTACTTAGAGGGCGAGGAACCCCTGGTTGAGCTGGTCCCTCCACTTCTAGTGGTTTGGCCAATGTATTGTTTGTCACAATACATGGTACTATACTGTAAATTACATCATACAACAGCTCCTTTGGTGATCTATCTTTCATCCTTGAAAACAGTGTATTAGTAGTTAACACTGGTTTACTAGCTATTTTGATGTTTAACTTGGTTTTTTAAAATTCGTGTATCTTGGCCTAATCTATCTAATAAATGGTAAGGAGGTGAATGAAATTACTTCTAGAATGTCAACGTTATCATTGTTAGCTGCATTATCATTATGATTTGAATTATTTACAATAGTTAGTGTGACAGATGGAGTGTTAAATAATAGATTCTTTAACATTGTAGGAGGGTAAGAATTGTCTAAAAACAGGTTATATAGTTTTTTTAGATTAGTTTGGTGGAATGACTCATCAGCAATTCGTTCAATCCTAGTTCGCATTTGTTTAACCAAGTTAACTTTTATTGAGTGTTTGTGGTAAGACCAATAATTCAGGTATCTAACTGAAGTTACTGGTTTCCTGTACCAATCAACTAAGATAGTCATATTTGGTCGCGATATAATTTGGGGTCTAAAAAAGGAATTGAACAATTGTTGTCCTCTATCTCAACTGTAAATTTTATGTGAGGATCAAAACTATTAAAAATAAATAAAAATAAATAACAAATCGTCTACACTATTAGCAGGTACCTATAGCTAATATCAGGTCATCCACATATTTCTTGACAAAGAAAGATATAAAAGGTTAGTACAGGAATAACTGTATCTAACAAATCAGCCATCACATATGCAACTAATAAGGGGGTCGGCATAAATCAGGCAACGCTCTCGAAATATCGGCATAAGTCCGGCAACGCTCATAAATCTGGCAAAACTGTCGAAAAAGACAAGCTTCAAACGAAGCATGTTCGTGCTTCAGAAGGTTGTGAGTTGTGTCGGTGTCATGATAGCACGTGGGCGTCGAGCTACGTAGCATGTACTATGCGGGAGTATTAGGCCCGGGGCCCGGCGCAAATTGAACCTAAGCGAGACACAACCTGCACCGGTTAACTGCGTAGACAGTTTTGCGCATCCTACTATCAGTGCATTCGTTTGCAGGTCTCGCTTGGGAACTTTTGTCATCGGCGTACAGTTTTCTTGGGCCGTGGGACGCGTGACTCACCGCCAGATGTTTATTTTTACTTGTTTTTGTTTGCGAGATGGACTGATCTGAAATGAATACGGATGGTACCTAAGTACAATTTATTATGATAAATAAAAATATTAGCATAGTCAACACCCCGATAGAAAACTGCGTTGTCTTTGTCATTAAATTCTGATAACTTTTGATAGGCTAAATAAGCGGTGATACGAAATTAATAATCAAAGTTATGCCTTTACAAAAACACATTATTAGAAAAATAAGGTGAAAAATTATTCATGTTACTTAAAACCGTGATTGATAAAAATATCGTATTACCCTCAAATTCAACTTGGTGGCATATTACATTTTTGTTGATTACATATTACATTTTTTATGCTTAAAAATTAAAAACGAAATATGCAGATAGTGTTATTTTTTATGACCGATCAGTAGCGGAGGGATTATGAATTATGAGCTGCAGTAATTGTAAATGATTGTGATCCGAGCAGTAAATTGAGGAATATGAGTTATGACCGAGCAATAGAGGAGAGATTATTTTAAATATGTAGGTATTATGTGCAGAAATAAAATACTCATTGTAAGATATCTTTTTATGCACCCGCTTATGATGAAATTCGATTGTTTTCGAAAGTCATACCGCTACGACTACTAGAGACGTGTAAGATATTTTTAAAACGTTACTAGTTACAAGTACGGAAATACCGAGTTTAAGTTGCCTACTCAATTCAGTACAAGGATCAGATACATCAGTATTTTGTAATCAGTATTTGTACTCAGTAGCACTGAGAACCGGTATCAAAAGTAACCGTTACATGTCCGCACTGATTTTACACGTCTCTATTCGCCACGTCGATAGCCAACGGTTGGGTTGGGTTGTGTTCAATATGCAGCACGCTAGAAAAATAAATGCACGGGTCACCCGTCCCGCCGGCGCAGGTTATGTCTGGCTTAGGTTCAATTTGCGCCGGGCCTTAATGTTGATTTGGGAGAATCGATAGGCAGACGAGGAATCGTAGAGTGGCTCGCACGGGCCTGTGGTTTCTTCCTGTGGGGCCTTCTCAAGAACCTCGTTTTTGCAAGAGGACTACACACTACACACCCTTCCCGACCTCCGAACTGCAATTGAAGAAGAATTTGGAAATCTTCGCGGACAGCTTGACGTGCTTCGCCGGACGCATCTAAACATTCCGTATATGTATTTGGACCATAGGAGTTTTCTATTGGTTCGTTGCAGCACGCGGTAATATTTTAACCAATAGACGGCGAGGTTCCAGATGCATATACGGAATGTCAGTCGGTCCCAAATTCATATACGGAATGTTAAATATCGTACACCGAAAAAGATAAGTTTTTTTAGAGTCTTTTAAAAGGAGATTGAATTTAAAATACTTGTTACTGTATTATTAAATAAAAATAAAACAATTATAGTATTTCGAATGTTATTTAGTGCGAAATTCATATGCGGAATGTTAATTATTCGTAGACCAAAACATGGGACTTTTTATTAATCAGTTAAAAGAGACTGATTTTAGAATACCTATTTTATTAACGTATTATTAAAGAAAAATAAAACAATGATTAGGTACCTATTTGGTGCGAAATTCATAAATGGGAGGGTATAGATTTGAGAGACATATTTCTTTATTTGACTAAGGTTTCGCCTTACGATTACGAATTTACGAATTTCGCCGGTTGCGAATATTTAGCCGTAGAACAAAAAGACGATTTTTATTAAACCCAGTTAAAATGAGACTGGTTTTTAATAGTATATTATGCAACGAGCATTTAATGATGGTCATTATGAAGCGAGTATAAAGGATACGAAACGAGTTTCGTATAGAGTACGAGCGTCATAATGATAATTAAATGCAAGTTGTATACACGATTTTTGTTCTATGATCATTCAAAAAAATATATTCAAATTTATTAATTTTGTAACGCAAACAAATTAAGTAGTTTGTCAGTCTGACAGTTTGTTTACATATTGAGAACTGTCAAAGCGTATGTATTTGACTCGCCATTGGTTACTGCGCGTGTGCCACCTTTATCGCGAATGTCATATCGCGATTCTATAGGGCTTTTCATTCACAGTCAGTTGTTTCGAGCTTCTGTCATATGTCGTATAATCCGTGTATATTTATTATATTACAAAGATTATAAAACATATGAGAGAAGCTCGAAACAAATGACAATCGATGAAAAGCCCTATTAGTTAAAAATCTGTATCTTAATGGAAATCTGTATCATAATAAAGTTCATTATGATACAGGTAGTGACATCATAATTGATATATAGGGCTTTTCATCGATTGTCATTTGTTTCGAGCTTCTGTCATGTGTCACATAATATTAATATATGTACGTCATACGTTTTTGTTTTGTATTATTGTATATACCAATAACGTATGTCGTACATATTAATATTATGTGACACATGACAGAAACTCGAAACAAATGACTGTGAATGAAACACGTGCAAGTCATTAAAAATTCTGAGAAAGCGAAACCTTAGTCAAATAAAGAAATATGTCTCTCAAATCTATACCCTCCCATTTATGAATTTCGCACCAAATAGGTACCTAATCATTGTTTTATTTTTCTTTAATAATACATTAATAAAATAGGTATCCTAAAATCAGTCTCCTTTAACTGATTAATAAAAAGTCCCATTTTTTGGTCTACGAATAATTAACATTCCGCATATGAATTTCGCACCAAATAACATTCGAAATACTATAATTGTTTTATTTTTATTTAATAATACAGTAACAAGTATTTTAAAATCAATCTCCTTTTAAAAGACTCTAAAAAAACTTATCTTTTTCGGTGTACGATATTTAACATTCCGTATATGAATTTGGGACCGACTGACATTCCGTATATGCATCTGGAACCTCGCCGTCTATTGGTTAAAATATTACCGCGTGCTGCAACGAACCAATAGAAAACTCCTATGGTCCAAATACATATACGGAATGTTTAGATGCTCGCCGGACCTGCCTCTCCGTTGTAACAAAGGCATTGATCAAGATGATCATCAATTTGAACACTTATAGTAACCTTTTTTCGAATCCCTTTTGGGATTTCTTTGAATAAATTCAATTTGACGCTGCATTTTTTCTCTTCATGCAAATTTTCTTGTCTGACTTATGCTGACCCCTGTATAGGACTCATTTTGTACCCTATGGGAGCTATTTCACGTTGCGTTGATTCCCGCCTTCAGTTTTCATCGCCTTGCGTGTTGAGGCCGCAAAGCGCGCTTAGTCGGAATTATTCTTGAGAAGAAGAAGATTTGTTTCAAAATGAAAAATTTATTATTCATTTTCAATAAATATAATTGAAAATTCCCTTAAAATTGTAATTCAAAAAAATTATAGAGGGATTATAATTTAATAAATAATTAGTAATAAATAAATAATAATATTATGTATAATATTAAATTAATTAAACTCAACAACTAACAAAAATTGCTCATAAGCTAAAATGAGCAATATGTTATTCAGTGAGTGTATCGTAACTCTGTTGATAAACATATAATTAAGTTATTACAAGACCAGAAAAATGTTATTAACTGAATTATACTTTTATTACAGTCACTACATTTAAATTCCTGTCACAACTTATTTAATTTAAACAAAAAGTGAAGGTAAATGGAGAAAGAACCGTAGCAATTATTTTGAAACAGGTTAGGCGCCAAATATGACATACTACTCTACATTTCCTTAAATTGCACATATTTCCGACAATGATACAGACAGATATGTATCATTGTCTAATGGACTTTTTGCGACTGATGCTTTAGTTTTGGTACACACTTTTTGTCAACTGAAACTGACAGTAATTTTCCATTTCAAATACACTTACCAGCACGAAAAACGGAGCAATTGCATTTTTAAAATAAAAACTTAAAATTTCAATTCTCTTTAAACTTTTATTATTATAATAACGTAAACACAAACGAAACAAACTGTTTTAAGTAATTTCTAATAAAAATTTAACTTTTGAGCAAAGAACTGTTTCAGTAGATAACAATTTAAAAATTAAGGAAAAAACGTAAGTAAATGTTGTAACAAAATAACGCTCAATTAATGAGAACTTAAATCATCTGTCCGGACCAACTGATTTTAATAATGAATATTTCCTTCACGTGCTCGAATTATTGCCCGAATTCTCCTTGGCATGCCTAAAATCAAATGAGAAATGTATTGTTGGGGAATAAGTCCCATTCCTCTAAAAGGGCTTCTTGTAACTGATTTAAGGTTAAAGGGACAGGAACACGACTTCGTATCCTTCGCCCAAGCATGCCCCAAACATGTTCGATTGGGTTTGCGTCTGAACTCAATGCTGTCCAATCCATTACAGGAATGTTTCCTTCATTTAAAAACTGTTGAGTGATTCTCGCACTGTGAGGCTTGGCATTATCATGCATCAGAACAAAGTCATTTCCAACAAAATCTTGGAGAATTTCATCAATGTACCTGGCAACTGTGATGGAGCCTCTGGTAACGATGTACAATTCTGTACGTGCCTCTAGAGAAATTCCAGCCCACACCATAATTGAGCCTCCTTGATAGCATATCCTAGGACTGAAGATACGTATTCTGCAAAACGTTCATGTGGTCTTCGCCATACTCTCTCACGGCCATCTGGAGACCGCAAGGTAAACCTGGACTCATCGGTAAATAAAACGTGCCTCCAATTATTTACAGTAAAATGAGCATGGTTTCTGGAAAACTGAAGCCCCTCAACTCAATGGCGCCTGAGAAGTTGGAGGTGTGTGACTGCTTAAATTTGCTTCTCCAAGTCTTCATCTAATTATTGTTCGTTCACTTACGTTAGTATTCCGGACGTACCGAAGTTGATTTCGTGGCACGACGATCTCGTAGACTTTGTTAAAGGCTCGGATTGTCTGACCAGATCGGCCCGAAATATTTCGTTGATATAGCACGAGAAATATCGCTCTATCTCAGGGAATTATTCCGTTCAGAAGTTTCGTCTGTTTGTGGTTTGTATACATGCAGTCATTTCGTTGCGATATAAGTTTCGGTGTTAATTTTATGTGTATTTAAAAGCAACTCGCCCTAAAAACAGTAGACATGATTTTGTTTATTGCTATATGGTCTTAGAAGAAGGATGATGACGATGCGTCTGCGTTATTAGATGTAATGAAAATAATAAGTCTGAAAATGTTTGAGAATAGATCCAGATCCAAAGAAATTCTTTACGAAGTGTTTAGTAGTAAATCATCCTGTGAACAGTTACCCATTTCAAGGAATGTTTTCTTTTAAGTAACTCCGCAGCTGTTCCATACTGAATTATATAGAGGAGGAAATAACTTCGCAACCTACAAACAAGCATCCAAGCTCTATTTCTCCCAAAGAAGAGTTGTTTTTATTTGGGAGAAAAACTTTTTATTTTCTTTGCATACAACGGAGGATTTTCTTTAGCTTTTTCTATTATTATTTAATGCTCTAATGTAGAAAACTTTAATTTATGATATTTCTTACCGATGGACATCTTAAGATATTTAAAGTAGGCTATACTAACAAAAAAATACAATTTTTTAAAGAAATACAAATTTTCTTTAAATGTGCCTTTGTTAAATCGATGAAATCAAAACGCGTTTGATTTAAAGGAACTGTTGTTCACGAACAATCGTACACCTTTCCGAAATTGCGTTCCGATCATTTATGTATATAAACCGTTCTTATTTATTTCATATATATGTATTGGGTTTTAATGGAAACGGTAACGTTTTCGTGCTATGTCGCCAAAATATTTTGGGCCGATCTCGTCAGACAAACCAGGCCTTTAGAGGATGAAGCGATCATCACGGGTACTAGTTCCTCGTTGAGGACCGATTCCAAGTCCTCTAGCGTAAGCTCCGGTTGCCAAGAAACGTGTAAAAATACGGTGCACAGTACTATTGGACACTTTTGATACTTTTGAGCACACTTATTCCGTCTTGAAGCAACGCAACAATAGCAGCAGTCACAGTCGTTGTTTCGGGATTTACAACCATAATTCTTGAGGTTAAACCAACGCAATTCAACTTCAAATTGTGTTTGACACTCGATTCGACTTGATAGTTTAATAGAGCCGTAGAGCGAGGTCCCACTAGTCCGTTGCGCTGCGTTGCGTTGCGACATCGCAACGGAACAACAAATGTTTCAACGGATCGACGGACAAAGGACGAGGCCCCATCGCCTCATCAGTACGTTGCGTTGCGTCTGCGTCGCGTCGATCAGTTGCGATGTTTCAACGGATCAACGGAGAAAAAAGGCGAGAGGGAGGCAGGGAGATGCGCTGCATTGTCGGAGCACAGTGGCGGTTAAGAAGGAGGACCGATTTTCTAAATTTCTATGAAAAATAAGTGTTCCTAGATCAGAGGTTCCCAACCAGTGTGCCGCAGCACACTGGTGTGCCCTGAAGTCCCTGTAGGTGTGCCGCGAAATTTGATTATACTCACTACCATTATAGGGATTATTTACCAAAGTGTGCCGTGGCTGAACCAGTTTTTAAGTCAGTGTGCCTCAAGATAAAAAAGGTTAAAAACCCTGTCCTAGATTATCACCTTGAAATATTCATAAATCAACTGTATTTTTATATCTGCGCTACAATTAACTTAATTAATATACACAAAATAATATAAACAATAAACAAAGCTTAAAAGGTTCTTTATTGCTTTGAAAGTGTAAATATCTGTACATAAACAACTGAATCGTATGAATATTTTACCGTATTTAATAAATATCAAGAATAGACAGATCGAATTTTGTGTTAGTTAAAAGGAGGAACGAACAGACCTAGTAGAAACATATTGATTTGTGTTTCTGTGATATATGACATGTGTTTGAGATATGAAAGAATTTACTATTTTTTTTTAATAATAGTAATAAAAGATCACGTTTGTATCTATCCATTGCCACAGCTGAAGTATGGCTGAAATGACGCTGCTGTGAAAAGGGGTGTTCTTCGATGTCAGTGTCATCGCAACGCAAGGAAGAGTGTGGCATACAATGCGTTGTTCCGTTGCGACGTTTCAACGCAACGCAGCGCAACGGACTATGGGGCCTCGCTCCTTTGCACTTTTAAAAGTGATAAGAATAGTGTATTCTTTATTTCTGATTTTTATGCATTTTTTATGCATAAGTTTTTTAATTGTTTAAATTGTTTAAAACAGTTTTTCGTTTTTGTTTACGTTATTATAATAATAAAAGTTTAAAGATAATTAAAGTTTTAAGTTTTTTTAATGTGAGTGCTCCGTTTTTCGTGCCGGTGAGTGTATTATGTACATGATCTGCTGTTTATACTTCATGTATCTATCTTGGCGACAAGTTGTAAGGAAAAATGTGAAAAAATAAATGATGCAATATTTTGATCATTTATTGGAAAACGAAATAAAAAAATATTAAGAGAAACGAAGCGAAGATACAATGAAAAACTAATGGAAGAAATTAAGGGAAATAACAAAAATAAAGATATAAGAAATCTATATCGTGGGACAAAAAATGAAAAGAAAGGATATTGCGTTAAACCTCTATTTATAAGAGACCAGAATGGAAAAACTCTGATAAATGAACAACACGTTTTAAACAGGTGGAAGGAATATTTTGAACATTTGCTGAATGGACAAGAAAATCTGGGATTACTAGAAATTTTGATGTCACATCACTGCAATTCTACAGAGTGTGAATGAAATTAACAAAAAAATGCAATTAACTTTTAAACTACTTCGTATAATATTACAAAACCCTATATTTTAAGAAAGGAGACATCGAAGAGAATCCAAAAATGTAAAAATATACAGAGTGTTCCATTTAAAAAACATAAATTTTTGTTACCAGGTTAATACGGGGGGTCTAGGAAAGTTGGTCGACAACACTTCGTCGACGGAAAAATAGTCAACAACATTTGGTCGACAAAACAGTTGGTCGAATGCACAATTCATCGAGTGTACAATTCGTCGATGAACATTTACTTATCTTTAAGATAGCGGGATTAATGGTGACAAACCACGGATTATTGTTTTTTATTTTGTTAACTGGAATATTGTATTATACATATCTGAATTTATTTTTTTTTTGGGGGGGTTTTGTTAAGTTTTTTTCTAAATCTTACTGCGTTATAATTACCTAAAGAGTTTTAACTTTTAAAATTTTGTAGTAAAGCATTTCTGTAGTTATAGTGGGTTTATTGCTCCACCTCTTTATGTGGCTTAATGATTTGGATTGTAAAAACAGATAAAGAAGAGTGTGAATACCATGTAATATATGAGTTTATATGTACTTAAATTGATACTTATCAACATTTTAGACTACTGCAGAAAATTTAAACAAAATCTTGTAAAAAAATATAAAAATCAATAATCCTTCATTTGTCACCATTATTACCTTTGGGTCTTTGTCGATGAAAAATTCATTCGATCAAATGTTCGTCGATGAATTGTACATTCGATGAATTGTGCATTCGACCAACTGTCTGTCGACCAAATGTTGTCGACCAATTTTCTGTCGACGAAGTGTTCTCGACCAACTTTCCGACACCGCAATACGGGTGGCTCTGTATATTTGAAAATATTTTTAAATATATCTGTGCCCCAACTTTTACCTAAATAACTTTTTTCGCATTTCTTACGACAAACGAGTAATTGGAGTTTCTCGCACTAATGCCCCACCCTGTATGTGCTTTTGAACAGATTCGACAGTGATTTTAAGTCAAGACAATTTTACACTCCAAAATCACAATTATTTCGCTCATTCAATTTTGGAAATTTCGCAAAAAAGACATGATTGCCCTCGTTCCGGGGGCGGTTTCCGGCTCTTCCGGAAGAGATCTGGGGCCTCAGGAGACTGAGGATATCAGCGGCAAATATAATTACTTTATTATATCAACATAAAACACAAATGAAAATTATATTTGTAATTACTATTTTGGATCTTTATTGATAACAAAAACATGATTTTGGATCTATATTGATAACAATTATTGCAGAAAAATAGCGCAAATATGCAATAAAAATTTAAGAACCTATTCTCAGACCTTTCTCATTTCTACACAAAAATCTTAAAATAGTACCTCTCTGTATCTTAAACCAGCTTCAATTTGCGATAAAATATTTATTTATAGTGAATCTGCATATTCCAAACAGTTTGTACTTATTAACCCGGTTTTATGATTAAATCGTATTGATTTTACTCCAAACTAACGAAACAGCTACTTTTTCAAAAAAAATTCAAATTCAAAAAACGAAAAATTTTCAAATCGATTTTTCTAGAAAACGGTAAGTCCTACCGACTTAAATCAAGAGTACCTTTTAGTACTAGAATACCTCACAATTTAATAATCCAGTATTAAAAATGCTTAAAAGTTAAAGACACAAAAAGTTACGATATAATAACCGTTGCCTTACAAAAAACGGTACTAAGAATTGGCAATTGATGGAATATATCTCTGGAAGATAAATATGCACACCAATTTTCGTTTTTATAAAGACAAGCGTTCTGGAGGTATTTAAAAAAAACTAATTACAAGGCGCCATCTTCAAAGAGCTCTAGCTCCCTTCGGAAGCATTTTCGGACTAGGTGAATTGGGTTAAATTGTCTTAAAATTATCTGAGCAGTCTCCGGTCTTCGTTTGTCAGGAGAGTTCTGGACACCCTTTATATAATATATTAATTTTTTATTATTTTGGTGAGATTTAGTGCAGTACATACTACTACTGTAGTGCAGTGAGTGATAAGTGTAGTGAAGATATCTGGGGCAGTGGCATACTGAGCATGGTTCCACGGGTTCCGCGGAACCAGGGCCCGGGCCCATAGGGGCCCGCTTTAACGCACTCTTTGCTTCGAAGAAGAAAGAAAAAATCGAAGAAAAAAATCTGTCACTTATCTTAGCCCGAAAATTCAAAATGAGGTGATAGGTTTGCTTGGAAACTCAATTAAAAGTGAACTACTTCATAATATTAGTGTTTCTCCATTTTTTTTTCGATAATATTGTACATAGACGCAACATGCAACTCAAGACATTTCAAAAACATACCAAATTAGTTAGTTTTTCGATATGTAGAAATTGTGTATGCCGAAGAAAATTGTCTTCGATGTTGTAATTAACGAATCATTTTTAGGATTTGTTCCGATAACTGACCAAACTGCGTGTACGCTTAGCACTAAAATTTTGACTAAATTATAAACTAAATTAAATACATAATGCATGGACAAACTGCGGGGTCTGGGATGTGATAGAGCAGCAAACATGAGTGGCGTTTATAATGGCGTTCAAGCCAAAATTTCGAAGAGATATATCAAAACGCTTCTCATGTTCACAGCGCTTCATATAGTGTTAATCTAGTTTTAAATGATTCAGTCAAAAATATTTATTTAAACTTTTAACTCTGATCATTGATATGTGTTCAATATTTTTAGATGTTTATTCCATATTTTTTTGTGTTAGCACCAGCCTGTTTGCATCATGAATTGTATTTTGATATAAGTCGTTTTTGGTTTTTTTTTAACAACCTATTAAGCTTATGTCTATAGTTTTTATAATCAACATTAAGTGCTAGCGAAAATTGCTTTATTAATTTATTTTTAAGAAAATCTCGTCGTTTCATTAACGATATCAACCCCACCGTTATCCAAGGTTTTATTTTTGATATTTGTTACAACTCTGTAACATATCGTTAAAAATATTTCTTAATTCATTTTCTCTTCTATAAAAGTCTTATTAATATGTAGTATATAATGTAAATATTCTCAATTCACGGCTCTCTTATTACAACTTCAGATTTTGACAATTCTCGCTTGTCATATATAATTAAATAAAAATTTGATACACAGCAAATTAGTCGGTTAGAATTTAGTTATTTTTAGTAAAGTAAGGTCTAATTTTATGCGGTGAATATGTTCTACAGAAAAGCGCATATAAAAAATCGCATAAAAAAAGACTTTACTTGCATTGAAAAAGTAATGATACGTTCCGTAGTTTTGTAAAATCACATAAAATGGTGGACGTTTGTCCACTAAAAATTATATGTCTTTGATGTTTTTTGTCTCCATTGGGCCAAATAAAATCTTAAAGAAGAAATTAAAAACGCAGACTAACAATATTGAGATTGCAAAAACCTCTTCTAATGGAATATAAAAGTTTACGACACTTAATTAAATGTTTCAATCCGGAAATAAAAATGTGCTGTTTATTATACTGCAACTGCAACTTGAAATCAGCAACATTTAAACACTTAACTAGATACTTAAACATTTAAATTTAAGTTCAAAACAATTACAGGTTATACCTTTCAATACGAAACTCAGATTGATATAAGATGTAATAGCTACCAGCTACTTGCTACAGCTACATCATGTGACAATGGGAATACCCGAATTGCAAACCCCCAGATTACTGACATTTGGATGGGAATAGTTAATGTTAATTATACTATTTGTTAATAATATGAATTTTTTGATGAAATACAAACCGCACACGCACAACTTCAAAATCGCATTAAAATAATCCGCATAAAAAGAGACCTTACTGTATTTTCAAAGTGTTAAAAAGTATTTGTGATACGAAATAAAATAAGTATATTTCCCCAAGATAATAAACCCTTCATTTCAACACCGAATGAAACCTTGTTTCGACTCGACAAAATTTCATCAGAGTCTTTGGAATCAACCTAGAAAGAATTAGGTTCTCGTTTTTATGTGGGGAACAAGACATTCATCAATTGAAAGAATAAGTTTGTGGAGCGTTCTTACACAATATTTTTTTATGTAAGCGTCGTATCTCCCTAGAGATTGGTATGTAATTATTTAACTTATTTTTAAATGTATCATGTACAATTTAAGAATCTATTTTGTTCATATTATATAAATATCATTTCAATATTGATTTTTTAAAAGCTGTTTTAGTTTTCTGATATTAAGATTTTAATTATGACTGGAAATTTAGATGAAGAAAATTTTTAAGTTTGATTATTTATAAAAACTAATGGAGTAAAGTGATCAGTCATGTCAGTATGAAAACCAAAAACGATAGGATTAATATTAATGTACTCTTTAAAATTAGCTTCAGTTTTTATAAATATATGGCATAATATACGATGATTTATATTTAATGTTTATTAAAAACTTTTGATGTAAAATGTGTGTTTTAATTGGGCGGGCGGGGGCCCGCATCCCAACTGGAACCATGGCCCGCTGATCTATCGGTACGACACTGAATCTGAGGGCTCAATAGAATGAGAATATCAGCGGCAAATATAATTATTACTGTATTATGTCAACATAAAGCACATTTTTATTGATAAAAAATAATATCTTGGATCTATATTGATAGCAATTGCAGAAAAGTAGCGCAAGTGCAATAAAAATTTAAAAACCTACTCTGAGACCTTTCTCATTTCTACATAAAAATCTTGAAATATTACCTGTCTGTATCTTAAACCAGCTTCAATTTGCGATAAAATGTTGGTTTATCGTAAACCTGGATATTCCAAACAGTTTCTACTTATTAACCCGGTTTTATGAATCGTATTGACTTGATTGATTAATCGTATTGATTTTACTCCGAACTAACGAAACAGCTACCTATGGTAATTTATCAAAGTCCAGTTTAAAATTCAAAAACGCGCAAGAAAGTCACCTTAATTTTGATAAATACTGGTTTCTTCTTCTCACATGCCGCACTATGTTATTTACGTTCGCGTGTTGAGTGTATACTAAATAAAACTGCAGTCACTGCACAGCACATGTATATATAAAGCTTCCTTATAAGACTTTGATCGAAGAAGTAGCTTATTGAAGATGCTCGATGCCGCTAGTCATATAATGACCAACATCCGCGAAAACGTGATGAAAAAATAGAATCAACAAAATCAATTTAACACAATTAATACTGATCGAATATTTTGACGTTTGTAAGTCGAGCATTCTTTTTTAAATAATTTTTTTTAACGACCGACTTACATGTACAATTTTTAAGTATACAGGGTGTTTGGTAAAGAATGGGCCATAGCTTAACCTTAAATTCCTGAGGTTAAAATAGGTCGATTTAAGCTAATTTACCTTAGAACAAAAGTTGATAATAACCGAAATACAGGGTGGCAAAGTTAAACTTTTATTTTATTTATTTTTTAATATTTCCTGACAGGCATGGGACAACAACACTCAATTTGGTAGGTGATGCTGGTATTGTGCAATCTACTAAATTTAATTATGTTAAACAAATATTTCTGGCTACTACCAGAGTACAACAAACAGCAAAAGTGTTGTTACTTTTGTTGAAGACACTCATCAGAAAGCTGAAACAGTTCATGAGGATGGGCGCCAATACACATGAGCAGGGAGGATGTGCCCCCCCCCTCCTTCCCAAGCTGTTCGGGTATTTTAAACTAGATATTGTCATCCAAAGTATACAAAGTATAATATGCAACATCTTCACGTCTGGCCCCCCTAAAAATTTTTATCTGAGCGCCCATGTTCATGAGGATAAGTGTTTGGTGAAAGAAATATCAAAAAGAGAAACATTCTTAATGAATGACTTTTGGCCATTTTAGAAGGCATCAACATTGTCGGTAAATCATTACAGAGAGAAGAGATTGAACTTTAAACTGCAATTCAGCTTCTAAATTCACTTTTGGAGTTCTAAAAATAAATGGTGTTAAATTAAACAATCTGAGATTTGCCGACGACACCATTCTGATCGCAGAAACACTTGAAGAGCTACAGACATTGGTGAATAAGATAGCAGACTGCAGCGAAGAATATGGACTATCTTTGAACATAAAGAAAACTAAATTTATGGTAATATCGAAATCAACACGAAATGTCCAAAATTTATATTTACACAATAAAATTATCGATCGAGTTAGCAAATACAAATATTTAGGCACTTTTATAAATGAAGACAACGATAGCTCAGCAGAAATCAAAATAAGAATAGAAAAAGCCAGATCCATATTCACTAAAATGAAGAGAGTGTTCTGTGGAAGAGATTTGAGCCTTGATATGAAACTTCGCCTGATGAGATGTTACGTACTTTCTGTGCTGTTCTACGGAATGGAGTCATGGACGCTGAAAAAGATTCATTTTAACTGTGGATGTATCGCAGAATCCTGAGAATATCATGGACGGAGAGAGTCACAAACGTCGAGGTCTTGAGAAGAACGAATAAAGAAAAGGAAGTCATATTTACGATCAAAAAACGAAAACTGCAATACTTGGGACACATTACAAGAGGCGAAAGATATGAACTGCTTCGAATAATTATGGAGGGGAAGATAGCAGGAAAAAGGTCCATAGGAAGAAGACGAAACTCCTGGCTAAAGAATCTACGGGAATGGTATAGCTGTAGCAACAACGAATTGTTTCGGTCAGCAGTTTCGAAAATACGTATAGCCCTGATGATCGCCAACCTTCGGAACGAAGATGGCACTTAAAGAAGAAGAAGAAGAAAATCCCAAAGAGATAATTTTGCTTACTTCGAGCAGAAGGCCTTCTATCTAGCCCAGGGGTTCCCAAACTGTGGGGCGCGCCCCCCCTGGGGGGCGTGAGGACATATCAGGGGGGGCGCGAGACAAGTTGAACATTAAATTAAATTTAGTTAGCCGCTTGTTAAATTGTGTCTGGTAACGCAGAGTAAGCAAAAGTTATCTCAAATACCTCTTTTTGACAACACTGTGAAACGCCGCATTGATGATATGACCGAAGACATACAAAACCAGGTAGTTTATGCAGTAAAATAATCGCCATTTTTTGATATTCAGCTAGACGAGAGTACTGACATAGCACAACGTTATCAGTTAATTGTTTATGTTTGGTATATTCAAAACGAAAGAATGAAAGACGAGCTACTCTTTTCTTCAGAGTTGGAGACTGGAGACCACGACAAAAGCTATTAATGTTAGATATGAAAGCAGTGTGAGGGTTTTTTGACAAACATGAACTCTCTTGGCATAAACTGATCAGTTTATGTACAGATGGAGCACCTTCAATGCTTGGTTTTCGTTCAGGCTATTTGCAATTAGTAATAGAGAAAAATGCTGATGTGATTGGGATACATTGTTTTATACATCGACAAGCTTTGGCAGCAAAAACCCTTCCAAATGAACTTATGGCTGTCTTAAAGTTGTGTATTAAAGTAGTGAAGTACATAAAAAACAGTGCGTTGAATACTCGACTGTTTAAAACTCTTTGTGAAGATTTAGAAAGTGATCACAAAACACTGCTACTTCATACAGAAGTACGATGGCTCTCAAAAATAAACATGTTGGCAAGATTATTTGACCTTTGAGATGAAGTAATTACCTTGGAACATCAAAAGCAATATGAGCTAAACATGGCTTTCAAAAAACATTGTACCCAAGTAATTGGGTAATGGCTTATTTGTCAGATATCTTTGACTCGTTGAACAGCCTCAACCTAAAGCTGCAGGGTGGAGACTCAAATATAGTAGTTACTCATTGTGATGAAGGCTTAGTTACTCAACTTTGGAGGCGTAAAATATCAGCAAACTCCTGAAATTATTCAAATTTCTCTAAAGTAGAGCCAATCTCAGAAGAAACACGCTTCAAGGATATTTGTGAAGGATCAAGTTTGAAAATCCAAATATCAAACCATTTGGAGAGCTTAATTGAAGAGTTCCAGAAATACTTCCCAAACACTTATGACAATTTTATTTACAGAATGTCAACTGATCCATTCCATGTCAACATAGACTCCCTGCCTGAATCACTTCAAGAAGATGCTTTGCAAATAAATCCAAATGATTTTTTGCATGATTCATCTGCCAAATACTTTGTTATAATTAATAATTATAATGGACAAACCTTCATTTTGGTTAAAATATTTCAAAGTGTATCTTAGTGTATCACGTGAAGCTCTTCATTTATATTTGCCTTTTTCAAGTAACTATTTGTGCGATTTTCAACACTTGTGGCAAAAAAAACAAAGTATCGGAATGAACTTGATGTTGCTAATGACTTATGCTGTGCACTTACTAAAACTCGGCCACGAATAGGCATACTATAGTAAATAAAATGCAAGCACATCCTTCTCACTAACCAACCTAATATATTTTTCTTTTATTAATAATTTTTGTATTTTATGGAAACTGATATTGTTGTATCTTATGGCAGAATAAATAAGTGTTTTGTTTTCAAGCTAATACTTATTTGTTTTTGTTTTGTTCCTATTTAGGCCCATACAATTTATTGTAAAGGGGGGGGGCGCGAGAAGCTTTCATTTCAACAAAAGGGGGCGTGGTACAAAAAAGTTTGGGAACCCCTGATCTAGCCGATCTAAAATACTTTGAATATTCCGACAAGTGTAAACGAAAGGGAGCAAGACACAACATTTTGATTATGCTAATTCCAATCAAGTGTTTCTACAGGGTGGAGAAAAGATAAAGGTTAAAAGTTATCTACCAATAATTTTGGATAGGCTAATTACTAAGCTGAGTCGTCAGTTGACAGAGGACGAGTCAGTGAACTCAGTATTTGGTGTTTTGTGTGTTTTTCCAAATCTGAGTAATACTCAAATAATAGTCTAAGAGCTAGAGCCGAAAAATCATCGTCATAAGTAATATGGAGTTTGGCATATGAAATGTGTCTATTGTATATTGATAATTATGACCCCTTTCAGGCTGACACCTCAGTGGATACAGGAAGTAGCAATAAGGGATGAAAGGGGAAAGTTAGTGTTGTCTTTAAAGGTTTTCACCTCCTATTTTGTTAAACCTCCATCGATTTGCATGAAAATTGGTGACTAGTTAGAACATACCTCAGGAATTAAAAATGATTTGGTCCCAACTTGCACTTTTACCCTAGGTGTGGATACCACCCCTTCTCGGGGTTGAAAACGATTTTATTAAAAATAACCCCACAAATCGATAGAGGGACAAATTATAAGTAAAATTTGTTATATCATGTTATTAAAATAAATCAATACTTTTTGAGTTATTAAAGATCAAAGATTTGTCTGTTTAAGAGCACATGCGTGAAGTTACGGATGATAAAAAGAACATATTAATTAATTGTATGTTACTAAAATATTATTTTTATATTATTTCGTTATTATAAATTTAGCAAAAGTGTATTCGAATAAATATATCAAATGTACCCATTATTGGACACCCCCAATTTCTGGACATATTCAGTTTATAATGAAAAAAAATTCAATTAAATATCGAAATAATATAAAAATAATATTTTACTAACATACAATTAATAATTAATATGTTCCTTTTATCATCCGTAACTTCACGCATATGCTCTAAAATAGACAAATCTTTGATCTTTAATAACTTAAAAAGTATTGATTTATTTTAATAATATGACAGGGGTGGCCAAACTGCGGCTCGCGAGCCACATGCGGCTCTTTGAAGGATTACTTGTGGCTCTCGATTGTACCCGAGTTATTTTTCAATTTTGTATTAGATATGATTTAAAAAAAATTATTACCGTTCCATAATATGTGTTTCAAAATGTCTTTTAATTTACTGACAACATGAAAGACTTTGTAACAAATTCCATTTCCATCCAAGATAAGATAGACCAGGGCGCATCTGTAAAAATATTAGTACATTTGGACGTTGAGAGGTGACTCAAATTTTTTTGCAGAAATTGCTTGAAAATAACTCAAATAATTTGACAACACATTGTTTAAATAATCAAAATGTCAAAAAATGAAGGAAAAATTCGATATTGTTCTTCGTTTTTTGATTATAACTTTAAAAGTATTCATTTCCGAGAAAAGTTGTACCAAGATAAAAGTTGCGTAATTAAATTTCCTACAATATAGAATTGGTTGAAAATTTAAAAAATAGTCACCCTTGATGCAAAATAGCAATAATTGCGAAAATAACCATACAAAAACAAGTATTCGCATTTTACGTCTTTCAACCATTCATGCTACACTTAGGACCTTCATATTTTACCCAGAAAAACTTTGTGATACAGTAAAACAATACAGTAAATTTTATTAAGATCGGTTCAATAGATTTTTTAAAATAAATTTTGCAATCCAGCTTTCGGAAAAAAAATTCATTTTTTCAAAATGTTACAGGACTGAAAATAAAGCAGATAGCAAGTTGAAATTTTTTTGCGCATAGAAGTGTACTGTACCTTTCATTTGCAATTTGCAAAATTAAAATCGAATAACTACCACGGCGTCAGAATTTTTTTTAAATAAACATTAATTATTGGTGCTACGCGCAGGATAGCGGATAGTTTGCTCTGATTGGGCATTCCAATGACCTTTGATAATGATTGATACATTTTAATTTTTATTACATTTCGATATAAATAAATAAATTTGTTTATTGCAAAATAAAAACACATACTCTATCCTTTGGAATAACACTTTTGTTAGCAAAAACTTTCCTTGTTCATATAATTTAACTTAGAGAATAAAAGTTTATTAGTTTTAACATATGCAATTGTTTAAACAATATTTCACGAACAATAGTAAAATTAGTTTGCTTTTTGTGGAATTAAAATATTAAAATACAACAAAATATAGAGTAAGAAAATAATATATTAGATAAAGATTGGAAAAAATTTTGGTGGAAATCAACTTGTGTGAATCGAACACCGCTGTCCTGCGCGTAGCACCAAAAATTAATGTTTATTTAAAAAAATTCCTGACGCCGTGGTAATTAATCGATTTTAATTTTGCAAATTGCAAATGGAAGGTACAGTACACTTCTATAAGCAAAAAAAAATTTAACTTGCTATTTGCTTTATTTTCAGTCTGCAACATTTAAAAAAAATGAATTATTTTTGCGAAAGCTGGATTGCAAAATTTATTTTGCAAAATCTATTAAACCGATCATAATGAAATTTATAGTGTTGTTTTACTATATTATAAAGTTTTTTGGGTAACATATGAAGGTCCTAAGTGTAGCATAAATGGTTGAAAAACGTAAAATGCCAATACTTGTTTTGTATGGTTTTTTTCGCAATTATTGCTATTTTGCAACAAGGGTGACTATTTTTTTAATTTCTATCTAATTCTATGTTGTAGGAAATTTAATTACGCAACTTTTATGTTAGTACAACTTTTCTTATAAATGAACAGTTTTAAAGTTATAATCAAAAAACCAATAAAAAAATCGAATTTTTCCTTCATATTTTGACATTTTGATTATTTAAACAATGTTCCGGAGCATTTTGAGTGGGAGGATAACTCAAATATTATTATTTGAGTTATTTTCAAGCAATTTCTGCAAAAAAAAATTGAGTCACCTCTCAACGTCCATCTCAAAACAGATGCGCCCTGGACTAAGAATGATATTATGACACATCGAAAACTGCGCTAACGAACATTACATAAGAGTGGCGCAATGTAAAAGTCAGTAATCAACCGAATCCAGACCGATTTTTGTATAACTCTTGCTACAGATGTAATTTGTAATTTGTATTAGGTACACATTTTGCATTTAAGTCATTTTACTCGACTTAGAAAAAAATGTTTACCATAATATACTAGAAAAACTTAACGAGTAGGTATATAAAAAAGCCGGAACGAATATTGACCGAACTCCAAAATAGATTTGAAGAGTTATGTTAAATCGTCTCTTCATTTTTTTCCGAATTCATTTCAAATGAACGTAGTTCATAAGGTGAATTTGTTATTATTACCAATATATGACCCAAACAACATCTGGAGAATTAAAATTAATAGAGACGCAAGAAGATCAAGCTCGAAAATAAAACTATAAGTCGACGCCGAATACCGAATTTTGGAAATTTGTACCAGAATCCAAGAAGGTACCCTAAAAAAGAATGCTTGTCGAATTATTTCCATATTAGGAACAACGTACTTGTGTGGACCATTTTATTCCATTTTATAATTCGTGACATCCTAACACCGATCAATATTACCTAACCAGCATCTAAAAGAATTACTGAGAAGTCACATATTAATCACCAAATTCTAAAGAATTATCAAAAGAAGGAAAACAAAAATGTAATTAAGTTTAAATATTTCGTAATTGTATTTCGGTTTTCAGTAAGTAAAAGTTCTGTTAAAAAAATTGTAAATACCTTCTATACATAGGTACTTTTTGAATAAGTATTTTATTGCGGCTCGCGAAAAACTTCAACTTGTGAAAAGTGGCTCGGACTATTAAGAAGCTTCCACCCCTGTAATATGATATAACAAATTTTACTTAAAATTTGTCCCTCTATCGATTTGTGGGGTTATTTTTAATAAAATAGTTTTCACCCGCGGGAAGGGGTGGTATTCACCACCAGGGTAAAAGTGTAAGTGGCACCAAATCAGTTTTGTTTCTTGAGGTATGCTCTAACTAGTCACCAATTTTCATGCAAATCGATGGAGGTTTAACAAAATACGAGGTGAAAAGCTTTAATGACTTCACTAACTTTCCCCTTTCATCCCTTATTGCTACTTCCTGTATCCACTGAGATGTCAGCCTGAAAGGGGTCATAATTGTCAATATACAATGGACACATTTCACAGGAAAAACTCCATATTACTTATGACGATGATTTTTCGGCTCTAGCACTTCGTCTATAAAGGTGTGTTTCAAAACTACATGAACACTATCCTGATGATATTAAACCTGAAATTGAAGATGAAATAGGCAGTTTTAAAACTATTTTATAGCCCAGTTTCGAGAATTGCAGGGAAAACAATTTATTCCTGCTTCACAGTCATTTTGCGTTATTTCTGAGAACAAACTCGAATCGAAGTTTCCAAATGTGTCATTAACTTTTAATATTTTATCTTACGGTCTTACGGTAATGATTACAAATGCACCAGGCGACCGGTCATTTTCAAAAATGAAAATTATAAAAAATTGTCGCCATTCGACAATGGCACAAAATAGACTAACATTTCGGTGCTACTTCGGTATGCGGTCTACGGCAGAGTTTCTAGTTTGGTATGCGGTCTACCGTCTGATATGCGATCTACGGCAGTTTAGCTGATTCGGCATGCGGTCTACGTACAAAAACAAATTAGAGAAACTATTACAAACTTTTTATTTATTATTTATATTTATACTTTACTTTACTTGTCATACTTGTGCTTTACTTTCACACTTCACGTGTTATTCTGTCTAAATCCCGAACCGAGGATTAGCGGCGTGTAATTTGGGTTGCCTATATAAACTTGAATCAACGAAATGGGCCTTGAGTGTTAATTTAAAACGCTGAAAAGACCGTTTAGTGATAATAAAAAGGGTGGGTTGTGATTGCGCGCAGCGGTCAAATACCTCCTGCCCTGCGGTTCTCTCACTCTAATACCCGTAAGTTGGGTTTGGACCGAAGGGTTAGGTCTTCCTCCTTTCAGGCAAAAACCGATATTTACTGCGGTTGCATGATATTTAATATTAAAATAGTATTGGATGTGGTAGAATGTAGACTCTTTGTATAATTACCAATTGAACAGTGAAGCTGTTAGTAATAATAAAATAGTAATGTTTGTAATAGTTTCTCTAATTTGTTTTTGTACGTAGACCGCATGCCGAATCAGCTAAATTGCCGTAGACCACATATTAGACGGTAGACCGCATACCGAAGTGGCACCAACATTTCTTTCATTTAATCTATGTACATAAACTTAGCGAATCAGTTCTGGCAAATAATACGGCAAGCATAATTGGAATTTGCCGCTGTTTTGCCGCTAATTAGTTGTGGAAAAATTAATTTTGCCGCTTTTTTTTAATATTCGATGTTTCGCTAACTTCATATGAACATAGCGAATCACAACAGCGAATAATGTCTCAAATTCAAATCGAGTTTGTGCTGAATTCGCCGCTTTTTTGCCGTTAATTAGTTGTGTAAAAATTAATTTTGTCGTCCTATTATTTTTTTTTTAATATTAATTTGGTATATTGACAGAGAAGTTGTGATCACAGACAGACAGATAGACAGACAGACGGACGGACAGACGGACGTGGATAATGCAAAGTTTTCGCATTTTTTCAAAATTGGGTGAAAACAATATAATACCATGGATAAGCAGTAGTGTAAAATGATGTATACTATTCTGCCTTTGTAGAGTTTGCCGAATATACTGTTTAACCATAGCAGAGACGCAAGTACCTACACGTACTCTGGTACTCATATACTGTTTTACCAGGGTCATATTTTGAAAACTAAATAAGATAGAAATAAACTAAAAATTGCATGTGAAAGAGCGGTAAAAATAACCCAGTATAACTTTTTTTCGTATCTCTTACGATAAACGAGTAATTGGACTTTCTCGCACTAATTCCCCACCCTGTATGAAGTTAGCGAAACACCTAATATTAAAAAAATAATACAGCGACAAAATTAATTTTCCACAATTAATTAGCGGCAAATAAGCGACAAATTCAGCAACAGCTCGATTTGAATTTTACGCAATATTCGCTGTTAGGATTCGCTAAGTTCATATGAAGTTAGCGAAACACCGGATAATAAAAAAACTAATTTTGTGCTTACCGCTTTCAAAAAAATATAAAAAAGTATAGGATTGCTCCGGACTCGAACTCAAGACCTCTCGATCTCTGGCCGAATGCTATACCAAATACGCTACGAGAACTGTGTCTGTATCGGTTCGGACGTACCTAATGACAATTCACGGTAACAAACAGACTGGAAGGTAAAGTATAATAAATATACAATACAATGTTTTAATAATACTCATCTTACTCCTGAGGAAGACAAATCCAAAGACACAAAAATTATAATAAATATATTTACTAAAAACACTAATATATTCTTTTCACACCTTTTCTTGCACTGTTATATTTATACATAACTTGAAAGATTCAGCAACTAAACGCCATACTGTCTGTGTGCGCATGAGCGCAGTATTATGAAATTTTACTCTCAATTGCGCATAAAGAAGTATAACTTCAAAAATTCGTTTAAAGATGTAGAAATTTCGTAAAATTAAAAAATTCATATTCTGTCTAATTTGAGTCCAAGTTCGTTAACTTTTATGAACTGTAGCCTTCCCGAAATTGCTTTTCCCTTGAGGAATCGTATAAACACTTTGTAAAAAACGAATTTATATCATTATTTTAACATGGACTTTGAATTGTTGCTGTATTTTACCAAATCTTGAAAACATTAAAAATGGTAAATTCTTACTACAAAATATAATTTTTTGATGAACTCTAGCCTCCCTGTAATTGCTTTTCTCTTGATGAATCCTTACTAGGGTAGAGGTACCGGTTGCGGCCACTTTAAGCTAAACTTTGTATTAAATCTTTTGTCGTATCAAAAATGAATTTAAGTTTCGAATGATTTACGGACTAAACTTTTATAATATATTTCTAAATTAATTTAAAACTGTGAACATCGGATACTATTATAGAAATTTAAAGTAAAAACAATTTAAAATCATCGAAGCTAATTTCACCAGCTCCGGCCACAAAAGTACCAATAGGGGCCATGTTGTGCACCAGTTGTGGCCATGATAAAAAAAGTAAAAATGAAATATAAAAAATAATAAAGATGAAGATAAGAAAAGTGTAAATAAAAGTAAATAAAAAGTAGGTTAATAGTCATTTATTATTTGGACATGAGATAATAAAAAACACATATAACACATATATAAAAAATATTGTAAAAGAAATCGTATTAAAGGTAGGTAACTTAGATGACGAGGGTAATTAACACCACTTTTTTTTTAAATTAGACATTTCGGGTACATCATATATTCCCCTAGAATTAATTTTCTTAGGTTCAGAAATTGTCTGAACAACGTCACACTTTTCGTATATAAGCTCGTCTTTTTTTTCTGGCCACTTCCAGTGATTCAACGTTTTGACCATTGTTGAAACAGCATAATCGTTACTATCAATTTTGGTAATTACACCAGGATAGAATGAGTCATCGTATTTTACAATGACATAGTCATTTTCTTTCAATGTGTTTTCAAGTGAAATTTCTGTTTTCTGCTTTTCATTTTCTTTCGGTGTGTTTTCAAGTGCACTTTCTGTCTTCTGCTTTTCGTTTTCTTTCAGGGTGTTTTCAAGTGCAATTTCTGTCTTCTGCTTTTCATTTTTTTTCAGTGTGTTTTCAAGAGTAATTTCTGTTTTCTGTTTTTTATATATTTTTAGGTTCTTTTTCATTTCTTGTGCTACAACACGTTTCTGTCGATTTTCTTCTCTTTTCTTCTTGTTTTCTTCTTTTTTCTTAATTATATTCTCTTTCTCCAGTTCTTTTCTCTCAGCATCAGCAAGCCAGCGTTCACATGTCAAGACACTTGAGACATATTCTCTCTTTTTAGATTTTTCGTTTGTCTTTGGCTGGGGTATTACTAATATATTGCTTAAAATATTTATTTTATTACTAGATTTTTCTAAACTTTCCTTTAATTCACTTTTAATATCAGATGTTATTGTAGTATCAAACTCTGAATTCTTTTCCATTTCTAATTTTTGTTCTATGTTTATAACACTTGGTAACATTTCAACTAAGTCAAGTGATGCTTCAGGTAACTCTTGGGTTTTATTATCTTCAGGAAACATTTCGCTAAGTATGTTACATACCCCAGTAGCCGTAAGTTCCAAATTATCTACAACTAATGATGACTCATTATCTTCAATAACTGAACTCTCAGCTGTAATATGTTGAAATTCTGGAAATGGAAATTCCATGACATCTTCGGCATTTGGTAAATGCGAATTGAATGAAAGAGTAGGTAAACTTTCATTCAAATCGCATTTAATCTTTGTCCATACATCAAATAGCATTTCAGCTTGTTTAATACTAGTCTTCTCTCCTTGATTATATTGAAATTTAAATTCATCTAGAACTGTATTTTCTATCTTCGATTCTAAGTAGGACAGACATTCCTCCTTAAAATTAAAACTGGATATTTCAGATATTTCAGACTTGTTTACTGATTGATCTAAAGAACTAAACGAGATTTTACTTTGATTCAGGCATTTACTGTAGTCTACATTTTCCGAATTAAATGGATAAAGGCCACACTTTCGAAATCCATTAATTATTGCAGATTTAAAGGATACTTTCGATAAAATCATGTGTAATACATTCGGAACGTCTTGTTTTTGTATTTCCCTTCCGTCATTGTCCAATCTGTAGGTTCTTAATGTTTTCTTCCATTGACACTTTAGAGGGAAAAATAGGGAAACGTCTAATGGTTGTAAGATGTGTGTGGTGTTCGGATATAAACAAACAACTATAATTCCATGATCGCGACAAAATCTACTTAATTGTAAACTTAAATGAGATGTATGTCCATCCAAGAAAACAATTACAGGAAGAACGTAGTTTTGTTTAATTAAAAATGGATGAAACACATTCTGAAAATATTCAAAGAATGATTCTGCTGTCATCCATCCATTTTTTGACTTCCCAATCCCCCAATGAGGTGGTGCTGCTTTAAAATATGTAGATGGAATTCTTTCAAATTTGTACATTGTTAATGGGGGGGCATAATCGCCCTGCGCATTCACGGCAATGAGAGTGGTGATGTTTTCTTTGTCACTGTTCGCTGAGGTGGCATATACATGTTTACCTTTTTCTGCAATTACCCAACTACCTGAAGGGTTAAGATAAAATGATGTCTCATCCATGTTCCAGATTCGTTTGGGATCTTCCAATACTGCAACACCATCTCCAAGATCAACTAAAACATTTTGGAACCATTTTTTAATTTTTTCGGGTGTGATAGCTGCACGAGCTTTGCTGATGTACTCGGATTGTTTGACTGAAAGTTCTGGGTGTCGCGTCATGAAACTATCAAACCATTTGCGGCCGGGCCGATTGTTGGTGAAAGGATTTTTTCTTTTATTCTCATTCAATATTTTTTGAACAGAATAGCACAGTCCATCTTTGGTCACCGGGAAACCTCTTTCACACGAAGTTTTCATCCATGAGCATAATGTTTTTTCGAGATCATCTCCCAACACACACGTTGGTCCTACTTTACCAGTTGTTTCCGGCCGACTACCATCTAATTTATATCTAAGGGTACTTCTGGGGATATGAAATGTTTTGGAAGCGGTTTGAACAGGCATGCCAAGTCTAACTGCATCTAAAGCATTTTTTAATGCTTCTGGTGTATAATTAAACAATTGGCGTTTTAATTCCTTTTGTTTTCTGCACTTTTCATTTTTTTTAATTGTTGCCATTTTGTCACTGAAAAAAAAATTATATTGAAACACATTTGTTTTCAATGGGCTTCTAATTCTAGATAAGCAAATAATGAAATTCTCTAACTTTTAATTAGTTTTATTAAATAGTTTAATAATAAAAGCAAAATCGAGTTGAAATTTCTTGTCTTAAGTTAAAAACTATAGAAAACGTAAAATATTTTGTTGATATCAAAATGTAAAAATTTCTATATTTGTTCTTCCTTTCAGTATGTCGAAATGTCAGTAAAGAGGGTTCAATTATTTCAAATATTAATTTAATACTCAAATTAATAAAAATGTGCTAATTCTGGCGACAGTGGCCGCAAATCAAAACATGCATACCCGGTTGAGGCCACAGTAATGGCCTAAGCTGGAACTTAATACGATTTCCAAGTACCGGTTCCGGCCACAGTAAATATTAAATGAAATGTTGATTTTATTTGAAGTTATTTTATGAAAACTGATATAATGAAACCTTTTAAAGACATTACAATGGATTATTTGGATATATCTTATAAATACAGAGAATGAACTACAAGTAAACTTACCTTTGTTCCTTAACAAATTTCTTAAGAAATCTATAGAATCGTCATACACACACTTTCATAATACGCCATATTTAAACCGGCAGCGTCACCTACTGTCAATTTTTATAATTAAAAGCAAAAGTATTTGAATTTCTCGTTTCGAGATGTCGTTTTATATTTGAGTAAAAGTGCAACTTAATAAATACAAAATAATAGACGGATGGCCGCAACTGGTGCATTGGCCGCAACCGGTACCTCTACCCTATCTTACACCATACGTACCTAAACTTTAAAAACCCTATCATTTTAAAAATGCTCATCTGTGCTTAGTAAATTTTAACACATTCTAATATCTATATTTTTTAGACAGTTAATGCAATTTTTAAATATATTTATTCTTCCATAATATTAAATATTTTTATTTCCCAGAATTTTACTTTCTTTAATATGTATACGAGTTGGTGTCTACATGAATAGGGTCGTATACGATTTGATACGTATATGGTTTGGGAGTTGGTATTCGATGAGATCGTTTTCGATGAGTTGGGTTCGCTTAGGTGTAGATACCGAGCGGTGACTAAGGGATACTCTACCTACTTCTAATAAAACTTTGAGCCTTTGATGATAGGTGGCGAAGCTAGGTAGGACAAAAATCAGGTTTTTATTTAAATAAAATATAAATAGACTGTGGAAATATATTTATTAGGTTGAAATCATATTATGATGGTTACTGTAAAATAGTAAAATACTCATATTTTATATAGAACAGTTCCAGTTTTGAGTTTTAAATATTCTTGAAAATGTTAAATATGTAAAAAAAATGAATAACCATTTTCAATTTCGTTGCAGAACGAAAATACAGCCGAACCATATTCTAGTCCAATCAGAGAGTGCAGCAAGCACCTCTACCGGTTTCGAAACTTATTAGTCTCTCTTCAGGAGGCACATATGCTGCTCTCCCCCGATCCAACCAAAACAAACCCCAGCGTGCAGTCCCGGATTGCAACGAACGAAATGGCATAGATGCCCTAGCGACTCCCTCATTTTCCTTAGTCTCAGCATCCGTATGGCTTGCATATGTAGAAGCCTCGGAGGTGTGACCAGAGAAGGTTCCCATTGTTTTCATTCTGTTGGGGTGTAGAATAGCATTATGTTGTTTTATATGCCATTAGAGTGAAAACTTTTAGTCTTGTTAAATATGTATTTACAATTTTGTAGTCAGTATTTTGTGGGCGACCAGTAGAGACTAACAGCAGAGGCGCCAGAATTGGATATCTTCACTGATTTCTGTTATCCTGATACGAAACTTTGTAGATAGAACTTGTTCCCAGAAGAATTTCCCAAATTCTTCTGGTTTTTGATTTATGTAAGAGAAACGACGTTTATTGCAAAAAAGAATGTGTGTGTACTTTGTACGCACGTAAGAAGTTATACTTCTATTATATGATTTCTTAAAAATAAATATACTTTAAACAGTTTGATTTAATTTTTGTTAAACACCAAACTAATTTTGTGCTATACCAAATACGCTACGAAGACTGTGTCTGTATCGCTTCGAACGTACCTAATGATAATTCACGGTAACAAACAGGCAAGGTGATGTATATAAATATACAATAAAATGTTTTAATAATACTCGTCTTACTCATCTTGAGGAAGACAAATCCAAAGACGCAAAAATTTATATTAAATATTTACTAAAAACACTATCTTTTCACACCTTTTCTTTCACTGAATATTTATACATAACTAGAAAGATTTAGCAACTAAACGCCATATTGTCTGTGTGCTCATACGCGCATTATTATGAAATTTTACTCTCAATCGCGCCTAAAGAAGTATAACTTAAAAAATAATAAAGCGACAAAATTAATATTTTCACAACTAATTAGCGGCAAATTCAGCACCAACTCGATTTGAATTTGAGACATTATTCGCTGTTGTGATTCGCTATGTTCATATGAAGTTAGCGAAACATCGAATATTAAAAAAAATAAAAAAGCGACAAAATTATTTTTTTTTTTTTAATTCCTATTAAGCTTAATGTTGTTCTGAAGCTATTTCCTTGTGGCATTTTTATAATTACGTATTTTTTATGGGAAATAAGCCACAATTTTACTAAAAAATGAATTTATTAACGTTTATTAATTTTTAAAAAATTAATTTATTAAATTAATTTATTTATTTCCTATTAAGCTTCCCGTATTATTTGCGAGAAGTCATTAGCTAAGTTTATGTAGGTACACTCGGTACACTTAAGAATGATGTGCTCGAAAATTTGAAATTTGGAGATATTTTAAGTAGTTTTGTTTCTATGAAACGAAGTTGAAACGAAATGAAAAGTTGCTTTATAATTAAGGCTTTGAAAACTCACACTAAACTTATTTCAATTTATAATGTACTTAATTCATAATTATGTAATAAAAATTAAATATTTTATTTAGCAATAGTAGCACCTAAAGAGCAGTACTATACAAAGTTAGATATCATAGTGATCTAGCGGCGAGGAGCTTAGTATAATTACATTTATGATGTCAGTTCAACAATGTTTTATAGACAAGAACTTCTTGTTACCTCTGCCCTGCCTATTTTCAGATATATTTTTATGTAATGCAGCGTCCTCACTGGTAAAATTTTGCGACGCAAATTCTTGCGACGAACCATTAGTTCATCAATATACACGAAAAATTTACCAGTGAGGACGCGGCTTAAAAACTGACAAATAACGGAGCGTATGCGTTGTGTTCCTCGAGATTTGTGCGTCGAACACGTCCACATTAGCACAATTTACCTCGAGCCCGCAAATATTTGCGACGAACAGCTGGTGCGTCCCAAATTTTTACCAGTGGGAACGCGGCCTTAACAGCATAAAACAAAATTCGATGCTGTGGTAACAGTAAAAACCAGTCACGGAAAACGTTGTTGAATTAACACTAGTACTAATTTGTCAATATTCGATATTTGACAGTTGACTTATCATTTTCAAAAAGACTAACGGTTAGAGGAAAAGTTTGCCTGTTGCTTTTTGATTCCAAAGTTTTGTAAGTATATTATTGTAGAAGAAAGAAGCATAATTCAAATTGGCATTAATTTTGAATGATTTTTAAAAAGACAATAAATTAAATCTGGTGCACTCGTTATAAGCTTTCGCCTTTTTGCAAACGATCGGCATTATTTTTTGTTATGGTGCGAGGTTTTTAGTAATTTCTTTTAGTATCTAGTTGCTTGATATAATTCGGCATGTACTAAGCAGCGACTTTAAATTTGTGGTGTGAAATTGTGAAGTCTTTAGTCTGTTGTTTGTCAAACATTTAAAAGTTATTTGGATTATTTTAAATAGTTTCTCCTGAAAAAATTACAGACTCGTCTTTGAAAGTTCAATAGAGCAGAATGGTAAGTGCTATTTTTATATACCTACAGTCGAACCCGCTTATTGGAATAGCCTTCGTGCCAAGCAAAAATATTCTTATAACCGGGATATTCTAATAACCGATCATGGTGGCTAGCCGAAATAAGTGTACCGGATATGCGTAATAATAGTCCATACTATATTAATATGTATATGTATGTATATGGTTTTAGGTCTTTTTATGTCAATAATACATACATAATAACAGTAGTGTAACTGTTAGCTACTTCTTCATTAAAAACTGTACATTATATGGATGCATACAGGAATTAATATAAAATGTATGTAACTATTTTCTTATTAAAATATATTATATAAATTAGTTACTCATTTTGTCTTGAAAAAATAATCCATAATTGTACTTTTTTTGTTACATAAACTACTAATCATTTTGTTGCCCTAAATTATAAAAATTACAAAAATTTCCATTGCATTGACCCTCCAGAATACCTCTGATAACATTAGGAGGGGTTAGGATGGCAGATTAGCTGTTTCTAAATATTTATTATAACAGCCTGTTATACAGGCAACTTGGTGGCAATATGTATAGAAATTTGTAGACAAATGAAATTATTTTATGACTTGTGTTGGCCAACCATTGAATTGGTACTCATAAAAGTACTCCAGCAATAAATATTTATTACTTGACAAACCCTAAAAATATAATAGCAGGACAGGCCTTTGAGTCCTTTGTGGAAAAAGGGTAATACCAGACAATATTTAAATTTTTAGGAAACTGTATGTAAAAATTTAGTCAGTGACATGAATAATTATGCTATTAAGCGGTATTATTGTACGAAAACATATTCCAATAAACCGATGTATTTATTAAGAAATAAATAGAAACGTTTCGGGACCTCGAATTTATATTCCATAAACCGGGATATTCCTATAACCAGTACTCTAATAAGCGGGTTCGACTGTATTTTTTTATTACATATTTGTTTCATATTGTTTTATAATTCTTAATAATATTTGAAATACTTTCATTTTCTATTGTTGATGGGAGCATTTCTTGAAGAAATAAAGAAATCCTTATGATAAACCAAGAAACATACTACTAAATAATGTAGTTTAGGTAGGTATCCGAAAGCCTTGATAAACCAACATTATTCAGTAAATTACTTTTCTTGGTTATACTCTTACCACTTAGCAGTGGCCTAGCTAGCCCTGTATCAAAGTTTGTAGCTGGACCTTTTCCATGACTGATATGGGATAGTGCTAAAATAATGTTCAACAAAGTAGCAAAAACGCTTGTATTCAACAATATAATTTCAAATACACATACTGCTGTGAGCCAATATGTTACCCAAACAAAAATCTCTAGATTTTTGGTTTCTATAGAGAAAAAGGACAAGTCTGATAGTTGTGTCCCATAGACCTGAGGTACAGGTCCATATGGACAAGGTCGTGCGCTGCACGATGGCGTTAAAGGTGCCCTTTGACTCAGCAAAGTTAAATAAATATCCAATTCAAAACTAAATATTTTTTGAAGCAAAAAAATTGCAAAAAATAACTTGTCCACTCCTTCCCAAACATTACTGTTGCTTTACGTATATTATTAACTATACAGATTTCTGTAGCTTCAGCCTAGAGATCATTTTCTAAACTAAAACTAATTAAGAATTACCTACTTAAGATCTAGAATGGTTCAGGAGCGGCTAGAAAATCTTGCTATTATTTCAACAGAACCTGAGTTTTTAAAGGACCTGAAAATTGAAAATATAATTATGAATTTGTCAAAGGTAAAGCAAGAAAAGTTCAATTTCTATAAGAAATATCCGTTGGTTTTCATCATAATAAGTGTATTTGTTTAAAAAAAATCGCAATATAGATATGTTTTGTTTTTTGATCCTCAGTTTTTAAATAATTTTAAGTAATGTTTTATAACTTTAACATAGTTTTTCTACAACGTGTTAAAAATGCAATTTTTAGCACTCCATACGAGCGTTAAAAATGCTACTTTAAGGCACTAGTGCTTTAAAATATTTTTAAGGCACTGCAGTTCGTATTGACCGTATAGGCAATTTTGATGTAATGTCAAAAAAATATAAAAATGGAATGTCAGTCAAGTTCAAATAAAAGTTTTTGTAGATATTGTCCTGTAATTACGTTTGTAGAAAAAATATTGTATGATATGCGTGTTAAGAAGTACATTTTTAAGGCACTCATGTGAATTGCAGAACTCGCTGTCGCTCATTCTGCAAACTTTCACATGCGTGCCTTAAACGTGTACTTTTAACACATATCATAAAAAACTATTTTATTCTGTTTTGTTTTATTGTGTACTATCGTATTTTATATATTATTTTTAATAACTACTAGACTACTAGAAACAACAGATGAAAACACTTCGACGAATATCAGGGAAAAGTCTGTTGGATAGAGAGAGAAGCGAAAGTATAAGAAGAGCATGCAATGTAGAAGATATAAATGGATGGAGAACAAAACGGAAACAGGAGTGGAACGAACACATCAGTAGAATGGCAGAGGATAGGATAGTACGAATAGCACAAGATAGGTCACCAAGATAAGAATGAAGAAGTATTGGCAGACCAAGAAAAAGATGGTGCGATTATCTAAACAATTTAGGAGGCTAATATTAAAGAAGAAACAGGCTGTGAAGCTTACATACAAGAAGGAAGAAAAATATATTATTTTTTATAAGTATTCTGTGTACCTATTGTTTCCTTCAAAAAAAATCTAGGTATAAAAAATCTAGGAGATGTAGAAAAAATTTCATAGGTTTCCACGTTGAAATGTGAAGGAGTGATTGATTATAATATTTCTGCCCTGGTAATTTTGATAAAGGTGCTTATCAATATTTTGCACGACGACGCCGAAGTTACTTGGCGTGTCCCTGCTGAGGTATATACTAAATTTACAATCAAGATACAGTAGAAATAAACAAACCAAGACATGTTAAATGCTACTAGGAACACTCCCGAATCATAATTTACAATGTATATACATTGTAAATCCCAAATCACGATTTCCAAAGTTTATACATTGTAAATTATGATTCGGGAGTGCTCCTAGTAGCATTCAACGTGTCTTGGTTTGTTTATTTCTACTGTATCTTGATTGTGAATTGTATAGTAGTAGATGATCCATAATCCGATATAAGGTTGATCTGTCGAGATCTGTTTAATGGATAAAAATTATTGAATATGTAATTTAGATAACAATTCTTAAAAATAAGGGGTGTCCGATCTAATTTTGTTGACTATAATTAGTTAATAATTAAAAAATTACTTATTTTTATATAAATAAACCCAAAATACTTGTCAAAAACTGATAGAATAACACTGTGAGCTTAAAACACGTTATTATCTAATTTAATATAGCTTCAACTTTTTTTGTTGGAATATCTTCTACAACTCAAAAATAGACAATACAAGACAAAATTTAAATCCGCTAAGTGTCCCTTTTTGAAAAAATCGATTTTTTCTACAAAAATATAAATTTCTGAAAAGTAACATTTTACATAAATATTTTGCAATAACTATCGTTGTAATCGTTTGAAAAATGAAAGAAACGTTTATTCAAACATCTATATTAATAGTACATGAACACAGCAATATTACAGGGTGGGCAGTCCACCTCGATATTTGGCAGTAGTTATTCCATTTTAAAAAAATGCCGAAACAGGTCGACTTTAATTTTTATATTGCAATTGTTTTGCATATATTTCATACTAGTGAGTGTGATGACGCAATCGATGATTTTTTTAAATGGATAAGGGTCGTGTGGGGCTCAGTTGAAAGGATGTTCAATTCTCTCTTCAGTAATATCAACATTGATATCATTATTTTTACAGGGTGGCCAAAAATATATTATGTGAATTAATTAATTGCTGTAAAAAGAAGAATGTACTTTTAATTTATTTAACTCAAAATACATTGTAGTGTTCAGAAAATAGAAAAAAAAATGTTTATTTCGCAAATAAACATTTTTTTTTTCGCTTAAATTAAATCACAAACAGCCTCCCACCTACCTCTTTTAACAGTTGTAACATTTAATTTAAGCGAACAGCAATGTTTATTTGCCCAATAAACATCTTTTTTATTTTCCGACAGCATTAAAATGTATTTTGAGTTAAATAAATTACATACATTCTTTTTGCGTTAATTAATTTAATTCAACAAAAATTTTTTTGTCCACCATGTATAAATAATGATATTATTGTTTATATTACTGAATAGAAAATTCAACACCCTTTCAAATGAGCTACCACACGACCCCTATTCCCATTTTAAAAAATCATTGATTACTTCATCACGCCCAGATGGATTACGTCACTAGTATGAAATATGTATCAAAAATTGTAATTTAAAAATAAAAATCTACCTTTTTCGGCATTTCCTTAAAATCTAATAACTACTGCCAAATATCGAAGTCAACTCTTTTCTTTGGCCCACCCTGTATAAACAAATACATACCTAATTTTTTTTCTTTTATCCACTAGTTTGCAAATTAGAAAAAAATGCAACGGGTGGAGGATATGCGGGAGGGTGCAAGAATTTCTTCTAACACACTTTATGTATCAAAAATCACTATAATTTTATTTGTAATAAAGCTTTTAAATTACTTGGATTTTTGAAAAGAACCTTGTCAGAATTCAATAATGTGGATTGTTTTAAAGGTGTGTATTGTTCTATGGTTAGATCAGTTCTGGAATATTCCAGCACTATTTGGTCTCCTTTATATAAATGTCATATTGAAAGCATTGAGAAAGTTCAGAAAAAATGTCTACGCTTTGTAGGCTATAAATTAGGGATTTCTTCAGAAGATATAGTGTATTGTGACATTTTAAAATTACTTAATATACCAACATTAGAAAATCGTCGTTTAATGCTAGATTTGGTTTTTCTTTTCAAGATTGTAAACGGAATGATAGATTCGCCTCAAATTTTGCAGAGAAGATCTTAGGGTTCCTCAAAGGTGCACAAGATCTAAGGACGTTTTTTACTTAGAATTCCAACAAACAATATATATAATCTTTAGACCTTCTACCCTCTTGGGTGTAGGTAATGTTCCAACAAACAAACTATTGTCTAAATAGACCTATAAGACGAATGTGTCAATCTGGAAATGGTTTAGATCTAGACTTTTTTCTAGCTCTCTGAATAGCTTTCGAAAAAAGCTGAAAAAATATGTTTAAAATACAATGTAGGCTGTCACTGTAAACTGTCATTTATGTATTTATTCTATTTATTTGTTTTGTGTAAATTGTATGTAATTATGAATGTATATGAATTATTTAATGATTGTAATTATTGTAATTGGTATAACCTTAAATAAACTATTTATTTATTTATAACATTTCAGAAATTTATATACAGGGTGATTGATTAGTAGGGTAAAGCTCAATAGCTCCGCTATAGTAATAGATAGCAATAAAAGTTAATAACAGAAATTTTAGCCACCTTTGAGCTTCACATTACAAAATTAGTTAGAATGTTACAGGGTGTTCGATAACACAGTGGCAGACCAAACTTGTTTTTTTAAATGGAACACCCTATATTTTATTTTATATTCGAAATCCTGTTAACTTCTCCATCACAAAAATATAAAGGTTTTTAATATTATACAGGGTATTTACAAAGTTATAACCAATTTTGTATGAAAATCGTAACAAGTTCAACTCCCTGTATAAATAAAAATAAGCACAACAGCAATGGTTTATTAATGCCATATTTTTTTTTTATTTATTGTCCAAATTTTTAAGAATGATTGATATTGCTAATTTTCTTTATATCAAATATAGGGTGAGTCAAAAAGCAAGTACATTATTTTCTCAGTAATGTTAAATGGAACACCCTGTATTTTATATCATTTTTGAAAAGTAACATTAACATACTTTAATTTTTATATAACATTCCCTATGCCCAAATTTATTAGTTTTCGAGATATTTTCATTTTTTAGAGCAAATTATTTTAGGTGTTTAAATTTATCTAAATTTTAAGTAAGCCATGACTGAATTGACAATTGACGATTACCGATTATCAATCCGGTAATCAATGTAACACTGTAGCAAATAAAGAAATAAAAATAATTTATTAGTAATACATTTTACAAACCAAAACACAACCACTACATGCAACATTTTTGAAACAATTAAAAACTATCTTTTTATGTAAATGCAATAAATAAACAAAGAAAATTAGTAATAAATTTTACAAAAAAACACAAAAACACAAAATACAATATTTTGTGAAGACAATTAAACACTACTTTTGTATGTAAATGTAACAATGTAACAAATAAAGAACGAAACATAATTTATCAGTAATACATTTTGCAAAAAAACATGTTTGAAAAAATTAGAAGCTACTTTTAATAAAATATGTTTAATATTTAATTACATAAGGTGTTCAAAATTATCTCCTAACACATTTATGTACGCCTAAAAACGATCATTGAATGAGCTACTTACTCTACGGAGCATTTGTAAATTAACACATCGAAATACACTTTGTATTCTATTTTTCATCTCATCCCTTGTTATTGGAGGTATTTTATAAACTTCATTATTAATGTAACCCCAAAAAAATCAGTCCAGTTTATTAAATTCTGGTGATTTGGGTGGCCATGCTACTGGTCCATTGAAAAATGAAAATATCTCGAAAACTAATAAATTTAGACATAGGGAATGTTATCTAAAAATTAAAGTACGGTAATGGTACTTTTCAATAGTGATATAAAATACAGGGTGTTCCATTTAAAATTACTGAGAAAATAATGTACTTGCGTTTTGACTCACCCTGTATTTGATGTAAAGAAAATTAGCAATATCGACCATTCTTGAAAATTTTAACAATACGTTAAAAATATGGCATTAGTAAACCATTGTTATTGTTTTGCTTATTTTTATTTATACAGGGAGTTGAACTTTTTACGATTTTCATATAAAAATGGTTATAACTTTGTAAATACCCTGTATAACATAACAAACCTTTATATTTTTGTGATGGAGAAGTTAACAGGATTTCGAATTTAAAATAAAATATAGGGTCTTCCATTTAAAAAAACATAAGTTTGGTCTGCCACTGTGTTATCGAACACCCTGTAACATTCTAACTAATTTTGTAATGTGAAGCTCCAAGGTGGCTAAAATTTTTGTTATTAACTTTTAGTGCTATCTATTACTATAGCGGAGCTATTGAGCTTTACCCTACTAATCAATCACCCTGTATTTTTTTAGAAAAAATCGTTTTTTCAGAAAGGGACGCTTAGCGGATTTAAATTTTGTCTTGTATTGTCTACTTTTGAGTTGTAGAAGATATTCCAACAAAAAAAGTTGAAGCTATATTAAATTAGATAATAACGTGTTTCAAGCTCACCGTGATAAGGTTTTAGGTATCTACTTCATAATTTCAAAAATGATATTTTTTACTTATGGTTTTGAGCCTTGAAAATCGTCATCTTGTATTCTTTTTTCAGTTTTAAATTGTTTATCTCTGTTCAGTTTTAACTCAAAAATGATCAACTTAAAAAAAATTACCACAGACATTTTTGTTTAGAACAATTCAAAAAATCTGAAATAATACCTACCCGGGTTGAAAATTTTTAATGTTTAGACTATAGACATTACTATGTTAATATCCACTTATAAACTGCGGAAGCTTACTGGACTGAGTGAGCTGAAATTATTTGGAGAGGTACTGGAAAGAACCAATGAGGTTAAGTATCTAGGGGTAACCCTGGATTCGAAACTCAATTGGAATACTCATATTACCAATATAACCAATACTTAGGGCTAAGCAACTCTTCTGGAACTGCAGACGAGTTGTAGGTAAAACCTGGGGATTGAAACCAAAGGTGATCTGTTGGTTGTTCACATCAGTGATACGACCGACAGTCACTTATGGGTCAGTACTCTGGTGGAGAAAGACAGCTTTGCAATCTTGTGTGACCACTCTCACCACCCTACAAAGACAAGGGCTTCTAAATATAACAGGAGCCTTGAATAGTATAGGAACAGCATTCGAGGCTATCACAGGTCTCCCTCCGCTGGAATTATATATTTCGGTGGTAGCCGTATGACCATCCTGTGACTCAAAGCAAACAATACTTGGAGACTGAATTATATATTGAATAGCCACACAAACATTACTGGGACTATACTTGAGGAATCCATCTTTATGATGAACTCAGATATGATGACACCAGAACTAATCTTCACTGAGAAGATTAACGCAATTATACCATCTAGAGAACAAAAAGTCCCAAATATTAATGGGGACTTAATATGGTTCACTGATCATAGGCGTAACTAGGGGGTGGTTTTGGGGGTTATAACCCCCCCCCTTTTGGATTGACTTTGAGCTCTATACGCTTAACACCATTATTATTCCATATCCCCCAGAGACCTTCAAGTAGATGTAACCCCCCCCTAGGATCATCCTGGTTACACCTCTGTCACTGATGGATCTAAAACTACCCATGGTACTGGATCAGAAGTCCTTGGGCAAACATGCAACTATAATAAATCTTACAGCCTAGGTCAACATACAACGGTGTTCCAGGCTGAAGTTTTTGCTTTGGTGTCGTGCATTGATGAAATCATTGATGAAGACCCTAAAGCTAAGAGAATAAACATTTACACAGATAGCCAATCAGCTATTCTGGCTGTAAAGAACCCTCTCACCAAATCAAAACTGGTGAGAAACTACAAAGATCTCCTCAATAACCTGGCAAAAGACAATAAAGTGTCTTTAATATGGGTGCTCAGTTATGAAGGGGTACATGGGAACGCACGAGCAGATATGTTAGCGAAACAAGGCCCGAGAGAAACTTTTGAAGGCCCAGAACCTTTCTGTGGTCATAGCATCACTAAAGATGCTATGAAAAACGAGGTTCAGAAATGGCTCATAAAGAATCATCAAAATAAATGGAGAACCACTCAAGGGCAAATCCAGACTAAAAAAATAATCAAGAATATTGATAACAAACTCTTGAACAGTTTGATGAACCTCAATAAATGAGAGATCAAAACGGTCACTGAAGTGGTGACAGGACATTGCCATTTAAGAAATCACCTATACAAACTAGGTAAGGTGAATGAACCATGGTGCAAAAAGTGCGAAATGGAAGAAGAGACTGCCATACACATACTATGCCATTGCAGTGTGCTAGGTGATATAAGGCAGGACTTCACTGATCAAATGAGGTTTGAACCAGAAGAGATCCTAAAACTACCATTAATAAAACTGTTGGCCTTCGTTGAAAGGACTTATTAAAGTTTAAGGAGAAGAACAGGGTTTGGTACAAAGGTCTTATGACCAAGTGCCAGAGACTAACGAGTCTCGCCTGAGTTAAGAAGAAGAGGAAGAAGATCCACTTATTAAATATTCGGGTCAATCCAAGCCAAGTGGTCCAGAGGTGGTTGCTTGACTATTTTTAATATTTGTTATTTTTCTACCTTTTAAACTTCAGTCTATAGAGAGTACAAAATTGTATGTATTCATTTTAATTTAAAAAAATTTATTTTGCTGATGACGATCATTTTTGTTAAAGCGTATCGATCATTTTCAAGGAAAACATGGAATCTCTCTTTAGCCAATATTTTCACTGAAGTTTGTCCTAGAACACTAAGTTTGACCCCTTATATCTCTGATGGCCACGCATGAAAAAATTTGAAATTTGACTGAATGTTAGCCCCTATCAAGTAGAATAAGAGGTAAGAATTTGGATTTGTAGACTTACGTCATATAGGAGTTGTAGGCCTGAGAAAATGGTGAAAAATCATTAATTTGAGCGTTTCGGGCAGGGTAATTAAAATTCAAATAAACTGTCTACTGAAATAAAAATTAATGTATCTTCACCAGATTTCACAATGAATACAAATTTATACAGGGTTGGTCAAAGAAAAGAGTCCACCTCGATATTTGGCAATAGTTACCTATTAGATTTTAAGGAAATGCCGAAATAGGTTCAGTTTTATTTTAATACATATTTATATTTTTATATTATAATCGATGATTTTTTTAAATTTGAATAGGGGTCGTGTGGTATCTCATTTGAAAGCGTGTTCAATTCTCTATTCAGTAATATAAACATTTTTATCATTATTTATGACAGTGAAAATATTTTTTTAATTAAATTAATTGGCACAAAAAGAAGAACTTATGTAATTTATTTAACTCAAAATACCTACATTGTATGACTGTCAGAAAATAGAAAAAATGTTTATTTCACAAATAAACATTTCTTTTCGTTTAAATTAAATCACAAACAGCCTCCCACCTACCTCTTGACAGTTTGAACATTTAATTTAAGTGAAAAGCAATGTTTATTTGAAAAATAATAATAAGGCTAAGGCACGTCATCAGGAGTTTCGAGGATTTTCGGCGCTAAATTGATACAAACAGATTATTTGGATGTTTTTGAAGTTGCTGAATATGCATCATCAGAACCGACCCCCGGAGCATCTGATGCACAGGATCACTGCTGAGGCACGTCATCTGCTGGAGTTTCGAGGGTATTCGGCACTAAATTGATACAAACAAATTACTTAGGGGGTTTTTGCAGTTGATGAACCCGAATATGATATCAAAACCAACCCTTGGTGTGACCCCAATGTGAAAAAATACTCCTCGAAACTCCAGAAGATGAAGTACCTCAGCAGTGACCCTGAGCACCAGGTGCTTCACGGACCGGTTCTGATGACGTATTCGTGTTCAGCGATCCCAAAAACCTCCTAGTAATCTGTTATATCTTAATTGATTTTAAAGCAATAAATAAATCGTCAGTTTGTAAAAAAAATTGAACATCTCGTATCTCGGAAACGGAGCGTGTGCGGACATATGATTGTAAAGCAAATTGTCATTATTTTCTCATGTAAAATTACCCCTTAAAGTTTTGTCGCACTTATTTAGAAAACACCCTGTACTGATGACGAACATGGCCAGTTGTTAAAGTACCTAACTTTTTTATTATCCAACATAAGCGAATGAATCGAAAGACAAAATGTTAAGAAAACCTAAGGCTATAGTTGGGTTTTAATTTCAATATTTTATAAATGATAGAATAATCCACAGGGTGATGCGAACTTTGAGAAAAAAAAAGCACAGTTTGATTCGTACACCCGGTTACAATGACAGTTTGACTGTCTAGCAACAATATTATTACAGCGATATTGTCAATGAATAAGGCTATAACGTGGTAAAAAATCGTTTAAATCGGACAACAGGTTTAGGAAATTCGAAACATCAAAAATGGCGAAATTTTTAGTGGATCGAATTTTTTGCACCGCAGTGTATATTCTTATATTGTGTTAATAGTACCTAATTCAGTAAATAGCCAACTACTCGTAGACACACGAAAATATTGGCGAGTTTATGTGACTCAGTTGCACTTTATTATACTCTGTTACCAGACTCATTTCTGGTTACAATGGTTATATACCCACGCTGGCGCTCGGGACCGGCCAGTGTCTGAAAGTTTTGAAGGAGCGAAGGGCGTAAGCGCTCTGTTTATATCAGTAGCCCTGTTACCAGATTTAAATTTGGTTACAGTACCTATAAAAAGTGTGCGTGCAGTTAACCATGAATAAGTGTCGCTGCGTAATCGATCAACTACTTGAAGAGTAATTCTCCTTGTATAATTTTGAAGAAAAAAATGAGATTATTGAAAATGAAAGACCTATTTTAAACAATTTAAAAAAGGAATCAACAAAAGTAGTTCGATATTTTAAATTTAGTTGGTACAGTGAAAATCCTTGGTTATGTGGTTGCAAGAAAAATAGACTGTATTGTTGGCCATGTCTTCTGGTTTCTACAGAAAAATGGGTGGACCACGTTCACGATTTAAATAGTTTTAGAGTTTTAAAAAGAAGACATGAAATTTCTCTGTTACCTACATGTAAGATGTATACCCAATTTGATTCAGTTTGGCAAAACAAACATCAAAAGTTCTCCTAACCAAGCTTTTAAAGCAAATTTAGTATTGCTAAACATAATGAGTTTGTTAAAAAATAGATAGGTATATCCTTAGCACACTTATAATAGATACTGTATGTTTTTGGGCCAAACAAGAACTAGCGTTTCGTGGCCATTTTGAGTGCGACGACTCTAACAATCGAGGCAATTACAGGGAATTGTTAACATTAATTTCCAAAAAAGATCAAAAATGTTGCCAACATCTAGAAACATCAACTGTTTTTTCGAGAGTTTCAAGTGATATACAAAATGATATTGAAGCTATACACACACCCAAACTTCTATGGAATCATCTGATATTTCTTACTATTTCGTGCGAATTTAAAAAAACGAACACACGAAGTCAAACAATATTTATTTTAAAGCAATTTAATAACAAATACATAACAATTAAATAAAATAATTAAGTATTTAACAAACAAATTGAAAGTAGTTTTTTTAAAGTCAGTACCATACAAAATTTCAATACAAAACGAATAATGTTTAAATTGTTTTTAATATTGTTTTTTTTTTGGTAGTCAGTGTTATCATCTCTAGTCCTTATGTAAGCTTCAGTTTGCGTAGGGACGCTCCCAATCAAATTATCAACATTTTGTTGTGGTAGGTTGCTCCATCGTTTAAGAGCAGCTTGTACTAGCCGTGCGGTGTTTTGTGGATTATCCCGGCGAGCTCTAATTTTTCTTTTAAGAGCTCTAATTTTCTTCTCCCACAAATACTCTATATCATTAAGCTCGGGTGAGCAAGCAGGCCACTCCAAGAAAGGGATACCTTCTGCTTCAATGATGTCTGTAGTCACTCTAATGGTATGTAGAGGTTTATTATCATGCAATAAAATTAAATTTTCTCATGTTGCACCTCTCCAGAGCCTGACTACAGGTTATCAACATACCTGTGTGCAGTTAAAGTTGATTGGATGAAAATTAAAGGAGTTTTTTTTTACGGATCACAATTTCTCTCCAGAACATTACACTTCCCCTTGTATATTTGTGAACAGATCTAAAAATTTTCGTTCTTGCTTGTCTTCCTCGACCTTTAAGTACACGATTTCATGGGTCATCTGATTTTACACAAATGCTGACTTTTTTTGAAACTAGCACATTTTGTCAATTCCCAATGTTCCAGTTTGGGTGGTGAAGACACCAATTTAGGCGATCAATCTTGTGCTGCCTGGATAACTCGGGAACCCATAACTGTCTCCTGCTGTATACTTCTTGGTACGAACTCTTCTTCTTATCGTTTCAACTGAAACAGGTACACCTGTAGCTTCCAAAAGCTGCCTTTGGAGCTGCAGGTGATAAATGGTTGGGTGTCTTCCAGCTGATTGGACAATTAAACGATCTTCGAGAGCCGTTATTATTTTTGGCGACTTTCCCTTGCTTTATTTTTGAGCTTACCTAATTCCTGCCTCCTATCATATGTTTTGGACAGAACGCCCTGTATTACGCCTAGCTCTACAGCTATGTCCCTCTGAGAACATTACTTTCTCCACAAGACCAATAATCTTTCCTCGTTGTAAGTTCTATAACCCAACATCAGGCATATTTTCGTTTTTTGACGCAAAAGTTAGTTTATTTATTTTCGTTAAATTTGCAACTTGAGCAAATAACCTATACCGTACCGAGCTGTACTATCCGATTGTCTTATATATGTATTTGTATATTTTCAATAAAAACCTTTATTCTTCGCAACAATAAGAAGTATTTTCAAAAGAAATAAATATTACTTTGAAATACATGGTGATTCCATATAAGTTTTGGGTGTGTGTGTGTGTGTGTGTGTGTGTGTGTATATACATTTAGCCATATCTTCATTTTTTTAAATAAGATTTTTTGCATCTAGTTTCGGTAACACTTTAGAAAAAGTCACGCGTCGCCACTGAATTTTGCTAATGTTACAGGTAAGTATTACGAAAAGCTGAACATAAGGTGGGGGAGGATTTTTTAGAACAATATTTTATTGTTAAATCGAAGCAGGTTAATACAGAAATTTTATTACTTACAATGGGAGTTCAGAATAAACTTTTCAGATAAAAATTTAGACCAGGGTAATAAGCTAGAAATAGACCATGTTCGGGACACTCAAAGATCCAGGTAGCTGACTACTTTTTTAGTTATTGTATACCTATAGGATGAAAACCTACCTGTTTCCTACCTAGAGTTCGCGTCCGTTTTTTAATTTAACAATTTAGCGCAAAAATCGCGATTTTTTCGATTTTTTGCATCCCATTCGAAAGCTAAATAGTTGACATAAAATTACAAAATTAAATTTTTTAGAACTTTAAAAAACCTTCAAAATTCCGATTTTTTAAAGTTAAAAAGTTAATTTGTTGCTACACAAACTGCAAAATAAGTGAAAATCGTTATTTGTTAATAACTTTTACAAAAACTACCTTAGAACTTTAGTGTTTCACCCAAAGTTGGGTATTGGGGTACTTAACAAACCCTCAAAATTTGAGGCCGATCATTTATTAGTTTAAGAGTTATTCTAGTTGTTTATCCCAGAGACCTTTATTTTGCAATAACATAAGACAATTCTGAGTATGCCAAATGAAAGTAGAAAACTGATACTATCAAAATGTACTAAAAAACGATAAAAAGATTATCTAATATAGTCAAAAATCCTAATGTCAAATTTGTGAAATTTTGTAGTTTAAAAACATTTAGAATAACTTTAAAAATATTTTCTGTAGAAAAAGTCATTTTACATATTAGAAAAGCTGGTATTTTACACGAATTTTTAAAAATGTAGTTTAATTGGTGACTAGTCGTGATAAGTGAAGGGGGAGCTGGGAGCCGACAAATGCACGAGTTCAAAAACTATAAAAAGCAACTTAAAACTACTATGATTTTCTATATCTCGGGATCTACTGAATATATTTTGATCGATCTTTTTTTAATTTGTATGTAATTTTTCTGTACATTACAAATATACAATTTGTCTAGACATTTATTAATTAATAAACAGTCTAATTTGTTTAAACAATTTTTGAAAAAATAATTTTTTCCCAAAAATCCATGATTTTAATCATACTATCCCTATTAATCATAGAAAAAGTTAAGGTATACTTTAATAAATAAATTATCTTCAATAAATAATTATCTAATAAAAATCATTTATTTATTAAAGTGTACTTTAACTTTTTCTGTGATCATTAATGATACTATGATTTAAAAAATAGATTTTTGTAAAAAAATATTTTTTCAAGAATTGTTTAAACAAATTAGACTGTTTATTAATTAATAAATTTATAAACAAATTACATATTTGTAATGTACGTAAAAATTACATACCAATTAAAAAAAGAAAGATCAAAATCCATGGAGTTGATCCGGAGATAAAACAAATTATATTCGTTTGAAATGGCTTTTTCGGTATTTTAACTCGCTGGATTTGTAGAATCCCCCTACAATTGTAGTAATCGTTTGCACTACATTTTTGAAAAATCGTAGAGGGTGCTGTGAAGGTATAATGTTTGTGCAAATTTTTTAAGAAAAAATACAAATCCCATTCTTTAAAATGGCTTTAATGAGATTCCTTAATTATTATAAACAAATTAGCTGTCAATTAAAAAAAACATATGGCTAACTTTGTCCCATATGAGCCCAGGCTAATTTTTTATTTGAAAATTCTTGTTAAAATACTATCTTTTCAAATATATAAAAATATGGTTTCTACGGACATTTTTAAAGTTATTCTGAATGTTTATAAACAAGGAAATTTTAAAAATTTGGCATTAGAATTTTTGACTACGTTAATTATTTTTTTACCTTTTTTTAATACATTTTTATACTATCACTCTTCTACTTTCATTTGTCATACTCAGAATTGCACTATCGTCATTATTTTCTGTCGTATTTTATTGCAAAACAAAGGTCTCTGGGATAAACAAATAGAATAACTCTTAAACTAATTAATGGATCGGTCTCAAATTTTGAGGGTTTGTTAAGTACCCCAATGTCCAACTTTTGGTGAAACACTAAAGTTCTGAGGTAGTTCTAGTAAAAGTTATTAATAAATAACGATTTTCACTTATTTTGCAGTTTGCGTAGCAACAAATTACCTTTTTAACTTTAAAAAATCGGCATTTTGAAGGTTTTTCAATGTTCTAAAAATCTGAATCTTTGAGTGTCCCGAGAAAATCCTTATTACCCTGGACTAATTGTCCTTTGGAGATCTAATGGAGGTTCTAGATTCTAGAGCTTCCACAGGCAAAGGTTCACAGGGGGTAGAGCACATTGCTCCCAAACATAATCTTAAAGCAGCGTTTTGTATCACCTCTAACGTTGTAAAATGTTTATCCGACGTTCTGAAATGTTAGTCTAATTTTATTTTTTATCGTTTTCTGTTGTCATTATTTCTCGTCGTGAGGATCAGGTCATTAAACCGGTTACTAGGCTTCACATTGGTTCTATAATCATGATTTTTTACGATAAATAGGCTGCTAACATCGCCTATTTTCTTCTAACCCTTTTCCTGTCTAGGATCTAGTTTTTAGGATCAATTTTGTCGTAAATTAGTACAGCAAGTCAATTAAGTGCATACACTATCTATACAAGGTCGTAACTCCCTTAGGTAAGTATTCTTTGAAATATAGTTTGAGTGAGAACGTTATTGTGAATGGTGAGTAGTGTTGAATTTAACACGGGAAACCACATTTTTTCAGTTCATTTTCCATAAATAATTTTTAATCTGTCCCTCTGATTTGGTTGTTCCCTGACATCGTAAAATCTCTTCATTCGTTCTTTTAGCTAAAAATAGTTTAGATACTAACCAAAATCACTGTAAACACGATGTTCTATTCATGTACTCGAGCTTGTGCAGGAAGTGGCTTTTAAAAAATGTTCGGAAGTCACTTGTTTTTTATTGTAACATCAAAGTCATGAAATTGGAATATCAGAACTTTCAAATAAATATTAAGTAAAAGAAATTGTCTTTTAAATCATAAAAAATTGTGTTTTGTGGACAGTTTGTAATATTGTTCAGAGTTTTAGATATTTTAGGTCCGAATAAATTATTTTTTCTACGACCGTTTAATAACATGCTCATTATTCACTATTTTTGAATAGATAATCAACACCCATTACTTTACCCGTGAGTAATAGTTCATTACTCACGGGCTGAAGTTAGGTTCAAGTGGCGAATGTCACTTTTAATATTAGTCTTATAAACTGCAAATAAAATTACTTAAAGTTTTCTATTTAGTACAATAATTATTGTAATTTATATCAATAATTAACTTTGAAAAATTTTTAAAGGATTTTTAACTATAACAATGGATCAGTATATTTTTTACTTTTATACCTTGTTTACTATTAGGAATTTTTACGTTTATCATTTTCAATGACAGTGACATTAGTGTATTTGTTGTGTTTATTGGAATTAAAACTTATATTGTGTTTATTTTATAAAGTTATATTGTGTTAAATCGTTAAATGTATTGTAGCATATATCGCCGCCGTGTACGAAAAGTATAACTCCGAAAAATGCCGTTAAGAGTAGAACTTTCAATGAACGCCGCGAAAAAATATTATTTTCGATTATATATTGATTGTGAAAATTATAATCCCTAATAAAGTGTTAGCGAAAAAATTTATTTTTTGAGGAGTATCAGCAAAAAACATCATTTGTTCTGTGGGTCCACGAAAATTATAATTACTAAAAAGTTCTCAGAAATAATTGTTTTCGTCGGCATCTATTATGAACTTAATCTTTTCGTTATAAATATTTTGGGAGTTAGAATCTTCGCGGACACGCATATAAAAAAGAATTGTATCGTCAACACTTATCAAAGAGTTATTATTTTCATTGGAAATGTATTACGAATCACATTAATCATAGGTACAGTTACGATCACTGAATAGTTTACACCTAATTTTTATATTGTAATTTCAAAGTCAATGCCTGTCAAAAATTTCGCTAGTGTTGAAAAATAAAATCAAATAAAATAAAACGATATCAAACTCCTCCAAAATGGTTAGAATGCATTTGAGTGATATGCAAAAATCAAGAGCAATTGCTAAACTCGAAGAATGTTGTTCACTAAGGAAAATTGCTGCAGATTTGTACGTGAGCCATATGTGCATATGGTTCACGTTGCATATATGTTGCATATGGAAAATCAAAGAAAGAGGGGATAATTATCACTCTATATAGCAAGGTTGGGCGGTTCAAGACTATTCAAGAGGGCAGAAGATCTCCACAGATCAACAGGATGAGTTGTTAGTAGATTTGAGAGAATCTCCTTTTGCCAGAGCTTAAAAAGCTAGAGAAGAGACAGCGTTTCCGGGCAGTATTTTCACTGCACGTAGAAGCATTACACAAATTATTGTTTATTATTTAACATTGCTTATCATTATTTAATATGAAATAGAGTTAAAATAAAATGGATATTTTAAAACCATACTTCCCTATTTTCGTTACTTATTAAGACTATACTCCATTTTATTCAAAAAAACTTCTTTCTATACTAACCATGTTGTTAAATTTTGTAAAATATATTTATTATTTTTATTTTTTAATTTTAATCAACCTATTGTAGATACGCCACTGTTAACGACACTTTGACGTAAAAGGTGGCTCCTGGATACGTAAGCCTGTAAACTATTCAATGATCGTAACTGTACCAGCGATATATTATACAGGGTGTTTCATTAACAATAATTGTCCATATCGTAAGTGGAGAAACCTTAGCAAAAAATACGAAGATTTAACCCAAAACACTTAAATAAAATATTCTTCCTTATCGAGATACAGAGTGTTTTATTACAAATGTTCTAAAATGATTTTAGTCAATGGTTAAAGCACCTTTTAATATTTTTTGTTCAAACTTGACACACAGTTTACACATGCTAGGGTACTTTAACTAGTCTTAAAAGATAGTTTTCCGCTGTTATCAGAGGCGTGCTGTAGGGATATATACTTCCTTTTCGCCCCTTTCCCTCTTACAATCTACGCCACTGCCTTAATGGTCATTTCAGTATGGTTTTTTGATTATTCGTTACTTTTTACGTAAATATCATCCTTTTGTCTAAATGCGATAGAGTAAGTAGTTTTCAAGTTACTTGCGTTTTAATGTAATGGATTCAATAAGATTATGTATTTTAAACACATATAATCTTATTGAATGTAGTTTAAAGTACATAGTCTTATGAAATCCATTATCTTTAAACGCAAATAACTTGAAAACTACTTACTTTATCACAATGAGACAAAATAATGATATTTATGTAAAAAGTAACAAGGAATCAAAAAAACATGCTGAAATGATTATTACGAGAGTGGCGTAGATTGTGAGGGGGGGAAAGGGGCGAAAATGAAGTATATATCCCTACAGCACGTCTCTGGTAACAGCGGAGAAATATCTTTTAAGACTAGTTAAACTACCCTAACTAGACTAAAAAATATTAAAAGGTGCTTGAACAATGGGTTAAAATCATTTTAGAATATTTGTAATAATACACTCTGTATCTCGGTAAGGAGGAATATTTTATTTAAGTGTTTTGGGTTAAATCTTCGTATTTTGTGCTAAGGTTTCTCCACTTACGATATGGACAATTGAATGGTGGGCTACAACAATGTTGTAAGCGACAGAATTGAGATTATGCAGGAGATGAAAAAAACATATTGACAAGCTATTTATGAACATACGGATACCAACATTGCGGTAAGAAAAACTCGGGGAAGGCAAAATGTTTTTAGCCAGATTGAAAGATGCTCGTATTGGTCTTTGGATATACAGTAATATTGTATTAAAACCTCACTTTGACCCAATATGTCGCTTACAACATTGTTGTAGCCCACCATTCAATTGTTAATGAAACACCCTGTACAGGGTGTTTGGTAAAGAATGGGCCATAGCTTAACCTCAGGTTCCTGAGGTTAAAATAGGCCGATTTAAGCTAACTTACCTTAGTACAAAGTTTATAATAACCGAGATACAGGGTGTCAAAGTTAAACTTTTTTTTATTTATTATTGAATATCTCCTGACAGGCATGAGATATCAACACGAAATTTGGTATGTGGGGGTTTTTTGGGACGAGAAAACTAAATTCCCTACCAAAAATTATGTGTTGCCCAGAGGGCGCCACATACGCCTTTCAGCACTCATTTAATACGTTCAATTTTTTTTATCCGTCACTCCGTATAATTTTGACATTAAAATTTTTATTCCCCTATTAGTTTTACTTAAAAAAGGTATACCTCTTTCATCTCCCTAAACTCAACCGTTTTCGAGATAAACGCATTTTAAATCTGCAGTGCAACATAATTTTTAGCATAATATCATTGTAGTTACACCAGAAAAATGTATCTTTAAATATTATCTAATATTTTAATATTATCTAATATTATCTAATATAAATTTGTATCTAATAAAAAAACTTAAAACCATAAAATTATCCAAAAATGTATCGCAAATTTCTTCAAATGGAATTTGCGATACAATGACATAAATTTGAGAACTGGCACAATTATTATGGTTTTAAGTTATTTTTCGGGTGTAACTACAACATTATGCTAAAAATGATGGTGTATCGAGTTTAGGGAGATGAAAGAAGTGTACCTTTTTAAGTAAAACTAATAGGAGAATAAAAATTGTAATGTCAAAATTATACAGAGTAGGGGATAAAAAAAATTGAACGTAATAAATGAGTGCTGAAAGGCGTATGTAGCGGCCTCTGGGCAATACATAAGTTTTGGTAGGGAATTTAGTTTTCTCGGCCCAAAAAACCCCCACATACCAAATTTCATGTTGTTATCTCATACCTGTCAGGAAATATTCAATAATAAATAAAAAAATAAGTTTAACTTTGACACCCTAAGGTACACCTAAGGTAAGTTAGCTTAAATCGGCCTATTTTGACCTCAGGAACCTGAGGTTAAGCTATGGCCCATTCTTTACCAAACACCCTGTATATAGTTATCTTATTATATTATACAGTGCGCTGGAATAAGTGTTACCCCCCTTATTAACTTATTTATTTTTAGGACATAAGCAAAACGCTCGGACAGGTCGATTTTTAAAATAATCATAGTATATTATTATTATGCATAGCATCAATGTTTCGAACCTTACGCGATCCCTCATTTAAAAGCTTTTGAAATACTGATTACAAAAATGTATAATACTTTAATCTTATTTGAGAGCGTAGGCGCAAAATTTTGGTCGAATTCTGTTAAAACGCAGAATGAAAGACTACATTATTACGGAGGGCTGATAGTCCCTTAGAATAAACAAAAAGTTTCTTTTGAATGATATATTTGAAATTAAATATCAGACCAAATTTTCTCTTTTTTTTTTCACCCCTATGACTTATTAAAATAAATATTATTGAAGTTCTCAGGGATTTTCTACCCTCGATAATACTGTAATATTTCATTCTGCGTTAAGGTTTTTCAAACATACTTATTTAGTTTTCTCAGGATTCGAAAAAAATTAATGCGTTTAAACAGAATTCGACCGAAATTTTGCGCCTACGCTCTCAAATAGGATTAAAGTATTATACATTTTTGTAATCAGTGTTTCAAAAGCTTTTAAATGAGGTGCCACATGATGTACTTTCCTATTAAAAAAAATCAAAGTTATGTCTGTCGCCTGAAGAGGATTCGCGTAAAGTTCGAAACATTGATGCTTTAATATACTATGATTATGTTAAAAATCGACCTATCCGAGCATTTTGCTATGCGCTAAAAATAAATAAGTTAATAAGGGGGGGGGGTAACACTTATTCCAGTGCATTGTATAATGTAGTTAAATATAAATAAATGTACATTATAATTTAATAAAGTACGTCCACCGATAATAGCCATTTCCTATTTATTAAATTGACAATAGATACAACTGTGCGTTTATAATTTTTCTGAAATGAGTATAACTTGAATTGACTATTTCTTGTTGTATTTTTTACAATACATAATTAAGACAGCATTTGCTAATAGTAATAGGCAACCAATTATTCAGCCGTTTACTATTGGTAAACAAAATTTATTTTCGTAAATTATAATTTTAATCTCGAGTAGTTGATAATTATATTTTTTTACTAATTAAAATAAAAAAGTTCGTAGAAAAAGTATAGTATTCTACTTGCATGTAATGGCTAAACTTCATCATCGTCAGTAATAGCCATCATTACATGCTCGTTGAATAATATACTATTAAATAATTTCAAAAATCGACAGTTTCAGTAATGCGTGTAATGTAATAAAGTGCTATGAGAACACTCATGTCAGTTTCAACAACAGACCCTTTTATTTAAATTTATTTTACATTTTTTTTGTATTTCTATCCAGTTTATACTTTAAAAGCACAATTAGGGATAATATAATTATACAAAACATTTCTAATTCTGTTTAATGTTTACGATTTCAAAGCCAAAACATATAATAAACATTAATTTATTTTAGTTTCTGTCTCACCAACTGCTAGGTCAAAATATAGGCCAGCTTTTTAACTCGTAAAAGTATAAATGAAGACGTTAAATTTATTGTTAATGTCTGAAGCATTTGAAGGGTTAGAGGGAAAAACGATAAATGTCAATTTTTGGCGATTTTTGTGCAATCTGTTAGCTTAGAAAGAGTGCTATCAACCTGTGAATGGCCAAGGGGAAATAACGATCAGAATTGTCTTAAAAACACGTCACAAGATTGGACGCAAGGGGGAAAACAATGAATATTCGGGAGGTTTTTTATTTTAAATTCCACCCCATCGTGGCGAAAAGGGGTTAATTATTATTCCCTTTTGCTCAATTGGACATCAGCAAAATATTTACATAAAAGCGAATTAATTTAAATGTTGTTTTCACAACAAATATGTAACTTTGTTTCTCATTTTACCGAAAATGCTTCCAGATAGACATTCATCGTTCTTTCCCCTGACCCTTCATTTGAAATTTATGAGGTATATGCAAAAAATATTTATCTGTTCAAGTAACGTTGTATCTAAATCTAACAATAAAACACTTTGTGTTCAACTTACACAAAATTGATTACAAATTAATGTCACCACTGCTGTTTCGACAGATAGTCAAGAGAAATAAGGATTTTCTCGGGACACTCAAATATCCAGGTAGCTGACTACTTTTTTAGTTATTGTAGACCTATAGGAAGAAAATCTACCTGTTTCCTGCCTAGAGTTCGCGTCCGTTGTCGACATGGTTGCTTATTTCCCTAGACCACCCTGGACTAAGAGTGCATTTTTCCAGTGATGAATTTGTACTATATAGACCGGTCTGCATCTAAACATTCCTTATATGTATTTGGCACCTAGGAGTTTTCTATTGGTTCTTTGCGGCACGCGGCCATATTTCAACCAATAGGCGGCGAAGTGCCAAACGCGTATACGGAATGTTATTCGGTGCGAAATTCATATACGGAATGTTAAATATTCGTAGACCGAAAAAGACGTCACTTAAAAGGAGATGGAGTTTAAAATACTTGTTAATGTTTTATTAAATAAAAATAAAACAATTAGTATTTGGAATGTTATTTGTTGCGAAATTCATATGCGGAATATTAAATATTCGTAGACCAAAAAAGACGACTGTTTATTAAAGTCAGTTACAAAAAGATTGATTTTAAAATATTTCGTTAACGTATTATTAAATAAAATTAAACAATTATAGCATATGGAATGGTATTTTGTGCGAAATTCATATACGGAATGTTAAATATTCGTAGATCAAAAAAGACGACTTTAATAAAAAGTCAGTTAAAATGAGACTGGTTTTTAAATATTCGTTAATGTATTATTAAAGAATTAAAGAGAAATAAAACAATACAATAGGATTTAATACAAACAATATTATAAAATGTTTTAAAAGTGATATTTACGAGAAATTTAATGTCCTTCGCCATGTTTAGTTGCATTTATTTGGTTTTCTGCGATGTTAGACGAAAGATTGTGACGCCTTTTTAATATATTTTTAGAAGGTTCATCTTTAGGTGGGCGTCCAAATGGTAGTCTTTTTGACCCTCTAGTAATTCCCATTTTTCTTCGGCTCATTGATGTTGGTTGCACTCTTATATTGGCTTTGTGTCCAAATCGCCTTGCCAAGGGACTTTCTGCCGTATTTAGAACACTTTCCCAAGCCGTTTTGGTTTTAATGTGGGATAGCCTTTCGTGCAATAATTTTATTGTTGATGCAACCGTTCTAAATATTTCATTTTTGTCTTGTAGTTTTCTAAATACGGCAGAAAGTTTTTCGGCAAAGCGATTTGGACACAAAGCCAATATAAAAGTGTAACCAAAATCAATGAGCCGAAGAAAAATTCCCGTCACTGTTCGGACGAGAATTTTAGTTATTAACAAATAAGGGTAAAAAATGGCAGTTTTTCCGTTTAAATCGCTACAGATATAAATAGGGTAAATACATATCTTATTTATAGTATTCTTCTTTTAGTAGATCAGCCATGGTTTAAAATGGCAGTTTTCGAATTTTGGTCCGATCATTTGTTGCTTCGGAAATTGCAAAATAAAACTAAAATTTCAAAAATAAAAAATTTGATATAACTTTCGCGAAAATGACCTTAAGACATATATTGCACGAAAAGTTGAGTCAAATAGTCCATTATAATACAGAAAATTTTTTAAGACGATTCGTCAATTAGTTTAAATTTTATTCAATTTGTTTATCCCAAAGGGCTTATTTTTCGCAATGTTATTGTTCAGAAAATAATAATGATATAGCAATTCTGTGGAAACCACATGAAAGAAGAATAGTCATATTTTCAAAGTATATAAAAAATCGTTAAAAAGTCATTTTTATCACTCCGGAAACATTTTACTAAAGTAGAGTCATTTTTGACTTATAAACAATTTGAATAACTTTGTTGATATTGACTGTAGGCTAAAATTACAATGGGGTTTTTAAAGCTGGTATTTTTACACGAATTAAAAAAAAACACTTTTTGCCTATATTAATTACGGTCAAAGTTAGCAACTTTTTTATTTAATTGTCGGCTACTTTGTTTATAACAACTAAGCAACCTAACTAGCGCCATTTTGAAGTTGGAGGAATATAGTTTATGTGTAAAAGTTTGAGTAAACTTTGAACCTCAAGGGGAGGGGAATTATTAAAATCCGTGGACTAAAAAAATGAAACTGATTCTTTAAACATATTAGGCTGCGATTAATATTTCCGGAGCTTGTTGATGGATTTTGATCATAATTTTGTAATTTGTATGTACTCGTAGTCTTATAGCGTACGTTATGTACACATATCCCCACCTAACATTAAAAAATGTTAGGGGGAACCACCCTTATCACTCAGGGATATGAAAAATAGATTACGACCGATTCTAAGACCTACCGAATATACATATTTATAATTTCATAAAAATCAGTCAAGCGGTCTCGGAGGAGTATGACAACTAACACTGTGACAGGAGAATTTTATAGATGTAAATATATAGATGGCTATTGACAAATAGGGGTTAGTGATAGAAGAGTAAAAATTAAGGGTTATATGTATTTTTTAATTCTACATCATATAAAATTAGGGTAGACATTTTTGTCCAAAAAATAAAAAAAATATCAGGCGGGCAACCCCCCTTATAACGTATGGGTATAAAAAATAGATTAAAACCTATTCTCGGTCCTATAGGATAAACGTGTAAATTTCATAAAAATCGGCTAAACCGTTTCTGAGTAGTATGGGAACTATAGCCCTTGGGCCCACATATAAAAGTATTATTTAGGACCACACCGTCGAAACTTTTTGTACTTGTTATTTGGGTGGAGTCGGACAAATTTGAAGCTTGGCGCATTTTGGTAGTGGGGCGTTTGTCTGTCAAGCTGTCACGAAATTGTCAATTTTATGCAAGAAAAAAATTTATAACCACATTGGTCATTTTATTTTAATCAATGGTATTTATCATATTAACAGCGAAAACAATTTTGTCGGACAAAAGTATTGGGCCATATGACGCGTTGGACACGCTAAATATGTAAAATTTATGAAAATAATAAATTTGTTACCACATGGCTAAATTTAACAGAATCTACCATAAAACCTTTTTACAATAATGTGGTAACCTTGTCGGACAATTTTCACGGGGCACATGCGCAGTCGGATGCGTCGAAGATGTCAAATTCCTGGATTTTTTTATTTATTACCACAGATGTCATTTTTATTTTATACTGGTTTTTTACATGTGTAATGCATATTGGATCACTTGTCGGACAAAAATAATGGATCCAAAATTTTCAAGAAAATTTCAAAAATTTTCCAAAATTTTCCCTCTTGTCGGAAAATATTTTGGAAAATTTTGGGTATAACTCTACGTCACGCCTTTTTAAATGTTGTACTTAGTGTGTGTACCAATTTTCAGCTAAATCGATTCAAAAGTAACCGAGAAAAACTGTTTTTTTTTACAATGCCTCCTCTTAAGGACGTCTATAACCTAAAAGAATTAAGGTTTCTGTTCGTTTGCCCGGTTGTGAAGATAAGGGATGCACGAACCGAGCTTAGTTTAAAAGTATAGTTTACTAATAAAAATTAACTTTTTTGGGCGACTGTCGATCTGCCCCAATATTTTTGTCGGACACTCAGATTTTTTTATTTAAAATATAATTACTTATAACCTCCTATTTTTATCGGAAAAATGGCTGTAAATAAAAAAATTCCAGGAAATTGACATCTTCGGCTCATCCGACTACACATAAGCCCCTTGAAAATTGTCCGACAATGTTACCACATTATTGTAAAAAGGTTTTATGATAGATTCTGTGAAAATTAGCCATGTGGTAATAAATTTATTATTTTCATAAATTTGACATATTTAGCGTGTCCGACGCGTCATATGGCCCAATATTTTTGTCCGACAAAATTGTTTTCGCTGTTTATATGATAAAAACCAATGATTAAAATAAAATGACCAATGTGGTTATAAATTATTTTCTTGCATAAAATTGACAACTTCGTGACAGCTTGACAGACAAACGCCCCACTACCATAATGCGCCAAGCACCAAATTTATCCGACTCCACTCAAATAACAAGTACAAAAAGTTTCGACGGTGTGGTCATAAATAATAATTTTATATGCGGACTCAAGGACTACTAACACTGTTACAGGATAATTTTATGTATATAGAAGTAACTGTGAATTAAATAATAAAAGTGGCTAATTTTGACCCTAATTAAACTATGCAAAAAATTTTGTTTGAAAATTCGTGTAAAAATACCAGCTTTTGAAATCAAAAAGTAGATTACGCTACAGTCAATGTTAACAAAGTTATTCAAATTGTTTATAAGCCAAAAATGACTCTACTTTAGTAAAATGTTTTCGGAGTGATAAAAACGACTTTTTAATGATTTTTTCAATACTTTGAATGTATAACTATTCTTCTTTCATGTTGTTTCCACAGAATTGGTATATCATTATTATTTTCTGAACATTAAGGAGGGGGTATGGTTTGAAATCAACATATCAAGCACATTTTTGTGAATTTTTTTCGAAGCTATGGTAGAATTATTTTATTTTAAAATTAAATAAGCATATTAAGTACAATTCAAAGAATATGTTAGAAAAAAATTCAATCCAAAATATTGAAAAATAATCCATTGGTGACAAATTTTGACAGGCAGCTCACAAAAAAAATGGATTTTGCGGTGGACATCAGAACTCGACACTCGATCATACGAAACAAAAAATTCAAAAAGATTTTATTAGCTTATGAGTTTCACGAGGTCACAACGTCGAGTTTTTTTTATTTTTAATGATTTTTGAATTTTTGGTATCACTCAGAAATCAAAAAAATTAAATTTTTGGTAAAAATTTTGTGAAAATCAACAGATTTATTATTGTTGAACAAAAAATAAGCAAAAAAAGAAAAATATCTCGACGTTGTTACCTCATGAAATGTCTAAAGAAAATCTGTGCAAAATATCAGGTAGATCGGCCTAATAGTTTTTCAGTTACAATGTCCACCGCATTTGAAAAAGCAGTTTTGAGAAAAATGCGTTTAAAGTTTTGACAACTGCAATAACTGCATCTTCATCTTCTTATTTGTCTGCCAAATCGTAAAGTGATGCACATTGGAATATGTTTTTTGAATCGAGGAATAATCTACAAAAGAGAAGGCGAACAGTTGTTTAACGTTTCTCCCTACGCTCAAGCGTGCTGGCTCGAAGTCGCGGCAAAGCGAGTCGAAAGTAGGGATATTCAACACCCTGTATCTCTGGTAATTTTACTCCGATTATTTTGAAATTTTCAGAGTGTATTCTTGAAAGTATGCACTTTTATTTGAAATAATAAAAAAAATTAAATATTTCAAACCATACCCCCCCCCCCTTAACATTGCGAATAAACAACCTCTTTGGGATAAACAAATCGAATAAAATTTAAACTAATTAACGAATCGTCCTAAAAATTTTTGTGCATTATATGGACTGTTTTACTCAACTTTTCATGCAATATGAAAGTATTAAGGTCATTTTCGCAAAAGTTATAGCAAATTTTTTATTTTCGAAATTTTAGTTTTATTTTACAATTTTCGAAGCAACAAATCATCGGACCAAAATTCAAAAAGTGCCGTTTTAAACCTTGGCTTATCTACTAAAAGAAGTATATTATAAATAAGATATTTAATTGTCCTATTTTTACCTGTATCGATTTAAACGAAAAAAACTGCCATTTTTGACCCTTATTTATTAATAACTAAATTTCTCGTCCGAACTGTGACGGGCATTTTTGTAATTATAATGTATGTATTAGGTATATAGTACCCGAAAAACCCATTTGCAACCTGGCTGCTCAAGTGTCTCGACAAAAACCTTATTTCTTTGGACTATAATAATATTGTTGCTAGACAGATAAATTGTCATTGTATACCGGGTGTACCAATCAAACTGTTTTTTTCTCAAAGTTTATTCCACACCCTGTGGAATATTCTTGCATTTATAAAATACTGAAATTAGAACCCAACTATAGCCTCAGGTTTTTTTAACATTATGTTTTTTTATTCATTCGCTTATGTTGGATAATAAAAAAGTTAGGTACTTTAACAACTAGCCACGTTCTTCATCAATACAGGGTGTTTCTAAATAAGTGCGACAAACTTTAAGGGGTACTTCTGCATGAAAAAATAATGACCGTTTGCTTTATAAACATATGTCTGCTAATGCTTCGTTTCCGAGATACAGGATGTTGGATTTTTTCTTACAAACGGACGATTTATTTATTGCTCTAGAACTGGTTGAGGTATGCAAATGAAAGTAGGTAGGTTTTAAGAGATAATTATTGCGCATTTTTTGACATTCAATTAAGAATGTTATATTCTCCATTGGCGCGCATATGGGTCATATTACCTTTATTCGTCGCGTTGTAGATGATAGGGTTCTATTAGTCTAGGTAACTGGTGGCGCAACTAGTGGGCCCACCAAATTGTGAGCACGGGCAACTGGTGGCCGAGAATAGCCACCAGCAAAAATAATAAAATCAATTGGAATTGGAAAAATAATCAAATGCAATTGGAAACTTGTTTGTTATCAATTTTACGAAAAAAAGTTATTCTTCATAAAATGCTCTTAATAGTATAAAATATAAGATGCAACCATCAGATTCAAATTTTGTGAATTTTATACGAGGTATGTCAAAAAAGATGAATTTCGCTCAAGAGTAAGTATCCTTATATTAAACAATATCGAAAAATGTTTTATAAAAAGTTGTTCGGAATTAAAAGCTATGTTTGAATATGCAATTACATTCTTCTAATTGAAATATTGTGAACTGTAAAGGTACTTTACTTTAGGACGAAATTCATATTTTTTAACATATCTCGTATAGAATTGATAAAAGTTTATATATTATTATGATTGCATCTTAGATTTTAGACCATATAAAGCTTTTTGTAAAAAATAACTTTTTTCGTAAAATTAATAATAAAATACTTTGTTATATAGATATTTGTAATAAAATGATGTTGGGTATTCGAAATTAAAAAAAAATGCATTTTTTTTTCAATTAGAATGATGTAATAAAATTAATTCGTATCAAAACATAGTTTTTTTAATTCTTAACAACTTTTCATAATAACAATTTTCGATGTTGTGAAATCTAAAGGTACTTTACATATAATTTTTTTGACATACCTCGTATAACATAGACTGTAATAGACTATGCAGAGCATTTTATAAAGAATATTTTTTTTTTCGTAAAATTGATAAGAAAAAAGTTTCTCAGGTGGTTCCAAGTTACGCAGACATACTGTACCTATATATAAAAGCTCAATTTTTTTAAAATTTTCCAATTAACGTCACATTCGGATTCAGCATAATCAAAAACAAAATAGAAACGTTTTTGATCATGGTAAAGTGATGAATTCACCGATATTTCTAAAATATAAAAAGAGCTTTTATTGTTTAAGCAATGAATAAACAATTAACGGCTAAATCTGCGAGAAGAACTTTTTAATATAGCATATTTATAACTCAACAAAAAAGGTTTTAGAAAAATATACGCTTGTTAATAGAAAATATAGAAGTTAATAGAAAAGAAATACGAAGCACTCGATTACAATACAAGTGAACTAGTGGTGGCCGACACCAGTTGCTCAGTCTAATAGGGTTCATATAACATAATGCCCCGGCTTGGTGGCGCCACCAGACCCGGTTACCCGGCTGGTGGACTGGTTCGGCCACCAGATCGACAACAATTTCTGGTGGCGCAACCAGTTGCCGTAGTCTAATAACTTGCGTCTAGAGAAAACCAAATACTTTGCTTCGGAGCTTCTAGACAATTGACAGTTCTCTGGATTTGGCGGGCAATTTGAAAAGTATATATATTGTACCTATACTACTTATACATCATATACAACTTATACATCATTGAGTTTAAGACAGTAAATGAAAAACCTCACTTCGCTTGGTAGATTATCTATATAAATGTAAATGAAATTCAAAATATACTTATTAACCTAATTATATAGTACATAATATTAGCAATATTTTAAATAAAAAACTTTTGTCATGTAGGTACCTTATAATAATATGTACCTATATGTATAGGATATGTTACTTATAGTTCGGTACCTCTTGGGGACTTAGCAATTTTACCAGTATTTTGAATTTCTCTATAAAATAATTAACCATATTATAAAAGTTATATTATTACCACATCAAAAACAGTAGGTACCTACTACCAAAGAAAAACATAAATATTTCACATAATAAAAATATTCTTAAACAAAAATGATTGTTTTCAATTAATAAGAAAAAACCTTAAAGGAAAATTTAGGGTTTAAACAAACCCTCTATTAGAGAAATTCAAAATACGGGTGTAAAATTTCCAAGTCCCCAATAATTCTAACTGTCAATTGTCTAGAAGCTCCGAAGCCAAAGTATTTGGTTTTCGCTAACCGCAAGTAGTCTAATAGGTCTCATTTACTTAAATATCCCGTGACGTCATGAGTCACTGGTGGAGCAACTTGGTGGCGTCACCAGTTGCCTAATATAATAGCGGCCATAGAGAAACGGGAAGCATAACTCACAAGCCAAGGGCAGGCAGGCCTAAAGTGCGAACTGAAGAAAACATCGAACTGGCCAGAACAGTTATTATAGATTAACCACATACATCAATTCGGCATTTACATCAACAGGTAGATCTTTCATATGGAAATTGTCAGCGTATTCTTAAGGGCTTGTTCAGATAGAGCGGTTTGCGGTAGTAAATGCCGCGATTTACTAGTTTAAATGCTGGTAAACTTGCGGTTGCATGTGTACGATGAAGAACGGTTGCATTTTTTCTATGTTAACTTGAATCGCGGCGGTTGGGTTTTTCAGATAAATCCCGGCGTCGACGTTGGCAAACCGCCTGCATATGAACAAGCGGTAAGCAACATTTACATTTTCATCTGGTCTAAGAACTAGCAACGTTTTCGAGAAATCATTTTAAGACGGCTGATTCTTTCATATTATTATATTGTTCCCTATGCTTCCTCGAACACCGTACCGGCCATCTGGCTGCTGATACAGGTTGCGTTCATTACTGCGCAGCATACCTGTACAGGTAAACACAAAATCAGGGTGATCGATTAGTGTGAAAAAGCTTAGTAGATCCGCTGTAGTAATAGATAGCAATAAAAGTTAATAACAAAAATTGTATCTAACTTTGCGCTTCACATAACAAAATTAGTTAGAATCTTACTGGCAGACCAAACTTTTGTTTAAATGGAACACCCCATATTTTATTTTATATTCGAAATCTTCTTAACTTCCCCATCACAAAAATATAAAGGTTTGTTATGTTATACAGGGTATTTACAAAGTTATAACCAATGTTCTATGAAAATCGTAGTAAGTTAGTTCAGCTCCCTGTATAAATAAAAATAAGCACAACAGCAATGGTTTATTGGTGCCATATTTTTTTGTTGATTGCCAAAATTTATAAAAATGGTTGATATTGCTAATTTTCTTTATATCGAATACAGGGTGAGTCAAAACACAAGTACATTATTTTCATAGTCATTTTAAATGGAAAACCCTAATTAATAACTTGCTCTGAAAAATGAAAATATCTCGAAAACTCACAAATTTAGGCATAGGGAATATTATACAAAAATTAAAGTACAGTAATGATATTTTTCGATAGTAATATAAAATATAGGGTGTTCCATTTAAAATTTCTGAGAAAAGAATGTACTTGCGTTTTGACTGACCCTGTATTCGATATAAGGAAAATTAGCAATATAAACAATTCTTAAAAATTTTCACAATCAACAAAAAAATATGGCACCAATGAACCATCGCTGTTGTGCTTTTTTATTTATACAGGAAGCTGAACTTGTTACGATTTTTATAAAAAATGGTTATAACTTTGTAAAAGCCCCATATAACATAACAAACCTTTATATTTTTGTGATGGGGAAGTTAAGAGGATTTTGAATATAAAATAAAATATAGGGTGTTCCATTTAAAAAAACATAAATTTGGTCTGCCACTATGTTATCGAAGACCCTGTAACAATCGAACTAATTTCTTAATGTGAAGCTGAAAGTTGGCCACAATTTTATTATTAACTTTTGTTGCTATCTATTACTATAGCGGATCTACTGAGCTTTATCACACTCATCAATCACCCTGTATATTAAATTTAAATTATTTTAGGGCGAAAAATTTTTTTGTCATACTTTTTATACCACAGAAATGTCTGGCAATTACAGTTCATATTTCTAATAATGTTTAAAAAGTAATGACAAAAAAAATTTCGTCTTACAATAATTTTAAATTCGATATGTTTACCTGTACAAGTGTGCTGGGCAGTAATGAACGCAACCTGTATCAGTAGCCAGATGGCCGGTACGGTGTTCGAGGAAGCATAGGGAACAATATATGAAAGAATCAGCCGTCTTAAAATGATTTTTTTCCGACGTTGCTAGCTCTTGGTCCAATCCGTACCGTTTACAATTTACAAGCCTTCCATGAAATCACCCTAAATGACTATCCCAAAGGCTAGCCTTCTGTAATTGGTTTCTGAACAATCTCAATAATAATGATGATGTGTTAAGCAAAACCTTTTTTACTGACGAATGTTGGTTTCATCTTTCTGGGTACACAAATTTTCAGAATATGAGGATGTGGAGTGCAGATTGTAGAACCCGTATTTTTCGAAGGGATTCTAAATGCTGAAAGATACCGTCAAGAAATTTTTACTCCATTTATAAATCAATTGATCGATGATGAATTAATCGAAAGATATTTTAAGCAAGACGGGGCTCGAATTCATACAACGCTGCAAAATTTGAATTTTATTATGGACTTTTTCGACAATAGGGTCATAAGTTTGACAACTTGACTCCCTATGATTTCTTTCTGTAGCCACATTTAAAAAATTCGATTTTTAATACTCCTGTAGCGGATTTTGAAGATCTTAGTAGACAAAATAGAGAATCGTATTGAAGAATTAAATAATACTCCGTGCATGGGTCCTAAACAATGTTGTGGAGTCAATGAGAAGAGAGTTGCGTCATGTAGAGATATTGGTGATGGACAATATACACTATCATTGATTTCATTTATTATTTTTAATTATAATTTTGTTATTTTTTTTATTTTTGAGTAGTTTTGTGTTAAAGGTTTTGGCTGATTTTAATTTACAATGTTAAGCTAAATTAACCCTAGGATGCATAACATGAGTCTAAGAGACTCGAGCGTACATTTACATCTTCGTAAAATGTGATTAAATCAATACCAATCATTGCCGATTTAGGAATTCGTTTTTGACATGTATGACTGTTTGTTAGTGTATAAAAATTTAAATAGTATGCACAAAAAAACTGAAAAAAAAATAATTTCCATTCATACCCCAATAATGCATACCATGAGTCCGGGAGACTCTTATTGAATTAGTGGTCAAAGGTTTGTCGTGAATCACCGCGATCCTTCGGTAGTATGCCATTACGCATATTTATCTATTGCCTAAACTGTAAAGCTAAGAAAAAGGAATTTAGTCACGTTTTGAAGTGTCAAGGTATTAGCGTTAGTACGAGTACGTTGTCTGCTTTCATAGTTTATATTTGTGTTATTCGCATCATTATTCAAGTAAATGCACTAATTTGGATTATTTTATTACTTGGTCAATAGTTTCATCCAAAATTTTATTTTTATAAAAAAGTAAAATTTATTTTTATAAGTGAGGTAGTAGAAAATTGATAATAAATATTGATAAATATTTTTTGGGCTCACTTCTTAGAAAAATCATTTTATATAATGAGTGCTCTTTTGCGATAGACTCCTGTGTTTTTGTTTTTACAGATATCAAAACAGAAGTAGTATACAAAAATTCATTCACACATTTCATTAAAAAAGGAGAATCATGTTATATAACGAGTGCTCTTTCGCGACATACTTCTGTGTTTTTGTTTTTACAGATTATCAAAACAGAAGTAGTATACAAAAATTGTATTTTCAAATGCAAAAACTTGGCTTTCAAGTAAAATACTCTATATTTTCAGGCCAGCATTATGGCATCCTCGAGTAGAAAAAGATTCGTTCACCCCAACGATAATAGTTATGAGGAAATCTTACGTACGTGGTATGAGGAGGATGACAACGATTCCATAACTAGTGAAAGTGAAGTATCGGAAGCTGATCAAGAATACGAGCAGCCTGCAGTATACAAACATAGTTCAGACGAGTATTCCGAAAATTCTTCGAGTAGTGATGATATGAACTTGAATCAAAATAATTTAACAATTGAAACAGCAGGTACATCATTTATTAGCAGAAACAATTTTGAATGGAGATCCACGCCTCCTTTGCAAGGAAGAACAAAAATTCACAATCTATATCGTTTCACGGCTGGACCGAAAGTAAGAAACGAAATGTCTCCGAAAAATGCTTGGGATAAATTTGTGACTGCTGAAATGGTTGAAGAAATAATAATATGTACCAATAGAGAAGCCAACCGAATATTGGAGGCCAAGGGAAAGGTATGGCCAAAAATTGAAAAAGACGAAATGAACGCATTTTTTGGCCTGCTGCTACTGGCTGGTGTCGAGAAGAACTGGGATACGCCTGTCAGAGAGTTGTTCTTAGATAAATCATCAAATCCACTGTATAAAGCTACAATGGCAGTAAATCGTTTTGAAAATATAAGACGATTCATACGATTTGACGACCGACGAACACGTTCAACTAGGTTGGAAACTGACAAATTTACTTATGTCCGGTATGTATGGGAGTTGTTTGTGAAACAGTGCCGAACAGTTATGGTACCAGAATTGGATGTAACCATTGACGAACAGTTACTTGCATTTAGAGGTCGTTGTAATTTTATTCAATACATGCCATCGAAACCTGCAAAATACGGCATTAAATTTTTTTGGCTTTGTGAAAGTGAAACAGGATATGCAGTTGATGGGCAGATATACTTAGGTCGTCAACCTGGTGAAAATATTCAACAAAATGTAGGGGAAAATGTTGTAAGATCCTTGACCGCTTCCATAAAAAATTCTGGTCGCAACTTGACAATTGACAACTTTTTTACTAGCATCCATTTAGCACAGCATTTACTGTCTATAGGAATAACTTGTGTTGGGACATTACGAAAAAATAAGAAAGAGATCCCCTACGAATTTTAAGCTTCAAAAGAAAGATGCGTTTTTTCCTCTATTTTTGGATTCAATGATAATTTGACTTTGGTAAGTTACGTGCCAAAGAAAAATAAAGCTGTCATTCTTCTTAGTTCAACGCACCATGATCAATCTGTAGATATGGAGAGTCAAGCAAAGAAGCCCGAAATTATTAAATTTTACAACCAAACAAAAGGTGGGGTTGATAAAATGGACCAGATGATCGGTAACTACACGGTAAAGCGTCAAACTAGACGTTGGCCTCTTGTCGTTTGGTACAATATTATGGATGTAGCAGCTCTTAACGCGTTTCTCCTTTATACAAATCAAAATAAAAATTTTGCTGCAGGAAAAACAAATAAAAGACGATACTTTCTCAAAGATTTAGTAAATGAGTTAGTTTTACCATTTATGAAAAGAAGGGCTAGAAACCCTAAACTTACAAACACAATCCGAAGACATATGGGTAATTTTATCGAGTTTCCTCAAGAAAATTTAGGGATAGATTTGGCTCATAGAAAGAAAAGGAGATGTTCCGAGTGCCCTTCACACACTGCAAGAATGAGGACACAAATTTGTCAGAAGTGTAAGTGTCCAATTTGCAAAGAACACAGTGTTTTAATATGCAAGAATTGTATTGAGTAGTTCCTTTCCAGGTATTTATTATTTGTTTATGCTTATATTATTATAAATAAACAAACATTAAATAAATATTTGACAACAATTAAAGAAAATATATATTATAGTACTTTATTTACAAAGCGAGTCTGCGAGACTCATGTTATGCCATAACGTAGAAAAATTTGCGTATGCATCCTAGGGTTAATTTATAAACCAATGATACAAATTCAGATTAAAACAAGACACGTAATTTTTTGCTCGAATAGCTTTGGTAAAAATAACAACTGTGGATTGCTCGTTATGTTCAACATTATTAATATGCGGTAGCGTGGTTTGATAAAAAATATAACCAGGAAAGTCATGACTTAATATTTATGCTGTACTGGTCTGTGAAAACTGGCCTACCGCGCGAGTCCTCATGACTATGACTGTTCGGTCAAATAAATTTATTTTGAAGATTTGGCGGGGTGAGGATATACTGCGATTGAGTCCCTTGCTTTTAAATTTAAGGCATACAGTTTTTATGTATATAAATAACTTAGTCGCTTCCAAATACTACTCAATATCTCCAGCATTATTGTCTGGAGGCTATGCTCGCTATTTACAGTTTTGTGAATTTCGGCAAAAGATAAGAAAATGTGTGCGGATTCATTGAAAATTTTTGGTTTGACGAGCGCAGCTTGACAATTCAGTGTGAAGTTATATTTAGTTTGTTGTTTTGCCATATGTGAGCCAAGAAATTGTGTGACTTACAAATTATCATTTCTCTCCCGAAGATGAACTTTGTTACCAATATTTTTAAGAAGTACATTCAGGTATTGTACATTTTTTGTTGTACCTATTCAAATTACGTCTACGAACAATGGAATCCTTGATTTAGTATTATAATATCGTTTCAATATATACAAGATACGTTTTTTGCCTTTTTTTTGTATTCATTGTATTATTTTTTTATTGATCTAAATTTATTTTAGACGCAATTTTCGTTCGAATTTTTTGTCCACATTATATTCAATTTTTATTATATGCTGTTTTATATTCTTTTATCAATGTGCATCTTAACTTTATACTACGTTGTTTTGACCAGACACAACGTTAAATCATCAAAAAAGATAAAATGAAGTTTTTTTGAAATTAATATTCACAGTGTAATTAATGTTTTCACAGTGCACAAACATGGTGTTTCAGCGAGGAAAATGCCTATAAGGTAAAGAAAAATAAGAAAACATTAGATACTAATATTGAAAGAGTGCGAGAATGAAGAGGAGTCTACTGAAAATGAAACTCTATATGCAACAAAGACAACAAATATGTAGGAAATTTAAAAGATTATCCTGATTTCTGTTTTTTCATCTTCATTGTTTATTTTGTATACGCGAGTAGAATTAAATCATTTTTTAATTGTTTTAATTACGGTATAATACAACATTCAGGGTATTTCAGTTGGCAAACAAATTCAAAATACTATAAATAAATGAAGTTATGATTTTGATTATAAGTGAATATTGCCATTATTTTGTTTAGCAATGGGTTATTTCTGTTTCTGCGCGTGGAGATTTCAATATGAAGTAGCCTTGAATTTTTTGGAACGTGTATTTGAATTTGAAAACAAAAATAAAACGTGACAGCTTAGCTTATTAGGTACCTCTTATTAGAATTTATAAAGAAAAAATTATTGTATAGGCCTGGATCCCGCCAGGGGCGTAATAGAAGCCCCCGCAGCATGAAGCTTGCGGGGGGGCCCCAATATGTCAGGGGCCCCATCTTGTCGTCTAATATATGTAAAAATGTGTTTATATTATATTATTTTACGCATACATACGTAACGTTTTTTAAGCAATGCAGTATTGAAAATGAAGTTGCCCATTAGATAGATACAATGTATCGTATATATGTATTGTTTGTATTAATAAAATTATAGATATATTCGCTGATAGTAGTTCACGAAGAAAGTTGTTCAGCTTATAGAATAATACTATGTAATAATGTAGTCGTTTATTAATTTTCTTTCTATTTTGCTCGATACCAATAAAGATAAAAAATGTAAGTAGCCTTAAACAATGCATGAATACACTACTAATAGCTCAGTAAATGACCGTTTTGGAGTGTAATTTTTGGAGCGTCACGACGTATTTGCTTGGAAATTTCTACTTATCCTCCACTTCAAAGTTGGACTTGTGCCGTTGGTTGCTTTTACTTGAGGGTTGAAAGTCGCCCCTTCTCGGGGATAAAAAACATAAAGTGCATAAATTGACTAATTATAAGCAACTTTTGTTCTATAGAACTTCCTTATCTAAGTCAATAATTTTCAATTTACTTGCGACTGAAAATGTTTATTTTTCAACAAAAAAAACACGTATTCAGGAGAGAATTAAATGTTATTAAAAAATATTTTTAGGAAAAATGTAGCTAATAAAAAAACAAAAAAAATGGTGTACCTATTCATGAAGTCTATCGACACAGTAAGAGCAAGTTGTAGCTCATGAAAAATTGTTCTTATTCGTTCAATTTCAAATCGAAGATTTCAACGTGGAATGACCAACAAACGTAGCACTTTTCGGGGAAAATTAATTGAAACTTTTTTAATGTTTAGTTTTATTCTTATTCTTTATAGCATTTTATAGCAAGCTTCTAGCATCAAAACTAAGCGAGTTATGCTCAAAATAAAGTTACGTTCAAAATAAAGTCGGCCCCTTTTTTGCTAAAAAAAACGTGAAAATGTCTTCTACGTTGGATCGGTTCGAAGTTCTTATTTTTGAAAAAATTTGATTTTATAGTAAAAAAAGTTTTTTATTTTAGAAAAATGCCCTTTTTTCAAAATAACTTCAACTAAGTTCAAACGTTTTTAGTTTCAAACACATATCCCGCTTGCTACGAGAAAAATATTTTTAGCTTTGTGCTGAATTGTAGTAAAGGTTGTGCTGAACGAGTTAAAGTGTAAAGTAACCTAAGCTACGCATGCATCATAAAAAAAGTTCATGCTCCCCCGAAAATCGGTCTTGGTTCCGGCCTTGAGTATTAGTGATACCAAAAATCTGAAAGAGTAAAGAAATGTAGGTTTTGCTTTTCTAAATATTTTGGTTATAATGATAATGATTAGTAATGCATATAATGATTAGTTTCATTTGGGGTACTAAATAGGGGGAGATATTTACAATTTTTTACCAAAAAAGGTTTTAATTGTATTTTGAGAGGAACTTGCTTAGTTTTGATGATAGAAATTTTGGTTAACAACAGTTAACTGGTAATAGTTTTGGTTATTTAACGTTGAAATAATCGATTTGGAATTTGACGAATAAGAACAATTTTTCATGAGCTACAAAATTGCGTTTACTGGGTTAATAGACTTCATTTTTGTATGAGCTACATTTTTGCTACTTACTTACGAATACTTACTTTTTGAGTTATTTGCGCAAAACTGCCTGAAAACGTGGTTTTTTTGTTGAACGTTTTCACTCGTAATTAACTCGAAAAGTATTGACTTGACCACTTTGGTGATGACACTGAAAATTACACGGTCTCGCCGTATTTCACGTTAATTTACAGGGCTATAACACATATAAGTGTTTGTTACACATGTCGAATTTAGTAATTTTTTAAAGGGGCTATATTTCCAATTCTGCGGGGGGCCCCGTCGGATTTTGTTACGCCACTGGATCCCGCGTACATAAAATAAGTTGATTAATAACAAGCTGAAAATTTGTTAACCCCTTAATGTACGCGCCCGACTTTGACACGAGCGACCTTTAAATTTTAATCTTTAAATTTTTCAAGCACTTTCGAAGTTGGCATTTGTATAAAAGCGTATAGATATCTAAATAGCAGTAAAATCTTTTTAAAATTTCTTCTTCTTTAACATATCGATCCATCAAAATTTGCAAAATAAAACTACACAGATATTATCCACCATCAACAGTTATTTCTTATCCAACAAACTAGTTTTGAATGAAGAGAAATCAAAGTACATATATGATTTTCACGTCAAATAATTTATTAAATCATCAAGCCACTATACAAGCAGCAATAGATAAAACAGACAGAGATAATCAACCTCAAAGTCTAAAATGTGACGTCACAATCGTTTTATTTTCTGCCGACACACTACACGTCCAGCTGAAATCGTTGCTATTAAGTAGGCTAGTTTTTTAATCTCGATTTGTTAAGCAAAGCATAGGTTATTTAAATTTTTTGAGTTTGACACTTCGTGAATGTCAAACTAAATGTTAAATTAAGTATTAATAAAACATCAATGACATTTGATAGTGAATTAAATTATTATATAAAATAAATAAGATGTTCAAAAATACAATTTGAGTATATTTTAAAAGCAATAATTTATTATATAACAGCTTTAAAAAGGTTTATACGACTATACGGCCTCCCCTTTATGATAAATGGACTGTTCCATTTGCTATTAAATTAAAATATAGTCGGTTCGCTAAACTCGACACAACTGGCTAGTGATTTGAGTAGGTAATTTTTTTGTTTTTTGCGAATTTTGACAAAATTGTCAAAATTACTAATTATTTAGTAATTATTAACTAATTAGTAATCATTTTTTTGCCAAATTGGCAAAATTATTGACTAAAATCACTAGACAGTTGAGTCTGAGTTTAGCGAACCGACAGTATATGAAATATATTGTTTGGTATAAAACATTGTGGTCTGATATGTGCAATTACATCCTTCTAATTGAAAAAAATATTTGAAGATTTTTCTCAAATTATGGATACCAACAACATTTTCATTTATAACTCTTTTATTTTTAATTTGACGAAGAAAAGTTATTCTTCATAAAAAGCTCTTCATGTTCTAAGATTTATTATGCAACCATCATATATAAAGTTTTATTAATTTTATACGAGGTATATAAAAAATATGAATTTCGATCAAGAGTAAACTACCTTTATAGTTCATAACATTTAAATTAGAATGATATAATTGCGCATTAAAACATAATTATTAATTCTAAACTACTGTTCATAATACCAATTTTCCATATTATGAATTAAAATACGTAAATAAACGAAGTCTTCGTTCAGCTTGTTTATTTATGTGGATCTGCCTTTATATGACAACTGTATGACAGTGACAACAAAGGTGTTAACGAGCATTGCGTACTAGGCACCTCATATTCTGCTATAATTACTTTTCCTTGGTTTACTTTGTTCTAATATATGTTTTATCTTTTCAGGCTGAACCATCACATAAGATGGATACTAACAAAAAACTAGGTAAGTAATATTGTTTTGGTCAATAAATATGATCCCCAAGTAATGATCATGACAACATCATAAAAGTAGACATTGAAATGGTATAAAGTATATCATCAATGTACATCAAAATTAACATACCAGTAATTCAGATTTGTCGATTTTCTCCACATTCTTTCTTTCAGCCTCCTCATTGGCGGATAATTATGTAGATTATTTAATTATACATCGATAATTATATGGATTATCTTCCTACCAACGAGAAATTATATAAAAACCATTAGTAACAAGTTTTGCCAAGGGTGTACTTTTTACGCCCATCCATATTTAACTCAAGATGCTGCTTTTATTTTCAAAAATATTGGTAGAACCAAATTAACATTCGATAATGGGCTGTCTTTTTAATAATAAATAATTAAAAAAAAAACAATTTAAACACGTAATAAATATGTTACAAGGGAATACGCATTAGGTGGACATTGTTTACCCACCCTTGGGCGTTTAAGGGTTAAGCCTTGAAAATGGCAATTTTCGCATTTTTCAAATTTTTAATCGCATATAGTTCGACAACAATCAATTCTAGAGAAAAATTACAAGATTGGTACCTTTTTTGCTCAGAATGGCCCAAATTATCTAAAAAAATATTGTTCGAAATGAAAAAATTATTTTTGTGAATTGTTTAAACAATTTTTCGACCACGCACCCTGTGGATATGTTATAAGGACCTCTTTTTGAGTAAGTTTTTGCAAAAAAATCGAATCGGAATAATTTCGCTAACAGGGGCGACGATACAGCCCGGTCTATAAAAATAACACAGCCGATCGATAAGTAAGGCCTCGTTCATATAAGGGCGGTTTGCCAACGTCGACGTCGCGGTTTACCTGAAAAACCCAACCGCCGCGGTTCAAGTTAACATCGAAACAAATGCAACCGCTCACTCAACATCCCGTACATGTGGTACATACATATATGCAACCTCTAGTTTACCAGCGTTTAAACTGGTAAATCGAGGCATCGACGTTGGCAAATCGCTCTTATATGAACAAGCCCTAAGAGATAAGAAGTCAAACCTAATTGAACTCGTTTGTAACGTTGTCGAAATGTGTGAAAAATCCTAATATAGAAGTCGTCTGAAAGTAGCGTAGGCTGATAAAAATATCGCGGGTAGTTATAAGATAATTATAAGGAGTGATTGGCAACGGGGAGCCGATTCAATCAACGCCCTTGACGCGATAATACTATAGCGGGAATTAATATTCTTATCCTTTAAAGACAGTTAACAAATAATCAATATGAAAGGACGAAAGTAAAAAAAGGCTGAACATAGACCAGCCATAATGCGAACGCCTGGTTGAAGGGGTAACCCTAATAAAAAAAAAGTAACCTATTGCAAGAAATAACACCAAAATCTAAATTAGGAACTAAATATTGTACACTACTCCAATAAACAGAGCACCGCCTTAAAAATGGGTCATTTTTGATATCTCGAATTTCCTAAACCTGTCCGATTTAAGTGATTATTTTAATATGCCTTATTTTTTAACAATATTTCTATAATAATATTGTTGATAGGAAGGTAAATTGTCATTGTATACCGAGTGTACCAATCAAACTGTGTTTTTTTTCAAAGTACACCACACCCTGTCAGTGGCAGGATCCGGGATCCAGCATCGTGGGGGGGGGGGGGGCGATTGACTAAATTTTTATAAAAGTAAATGAATGTTTTATAATCTCTATATATATATATATATATATATATATATATATATATATATATATATATATATATATATATATATATTATCGGTTTACAACGTTCTCCGTCTTCCGATACCCGTTCGCCATTCCTCTCTGTCCGCACATTGATCTACTTGCAGACCTCTTTCATCCATGGGTTTGTTTATTCCTGCCTGCCAAGTTTTCCTCGGTCTACCTCTTCTTCTTCTACCTTGCGGTTTCCAGTTTTGTACTTGTTTTGGGATTCTGTCTTCGTGCATTCTTTGTACGTGACCAAACCATCGTAGTTGTATTTCGTTGATTTCATCATTTATTGTATGTGTAACCTTCATTATTTCTCGTATCAGTTAATTGGTAACATGTTCTCTTCTTGATCTTCCTGCAGCTCTTCTCCAGAAATCCATTTCGGTGACCTCTAACATTCGTTTTGATTTTTCCTTCATAGGCCATACTTCGCAGCTGTATGTTATAATGCTTTTCACTACGGCGTTATAGATCTTTTTCTTGTTTTGGTTGTTTATCTGTTTTTCCCAGAGTACTGAGTTTAGGAGCGTAATTGCTTTCCTGTCCTGAGTAGTTCGTTCTTTAATGGCTTCGTCCACTGTTCCATCATTCCTGATTTTCATACCCAGGTATTTATATTCGTTACATTTACTGATTGTTTCTCCTCCTTCTAGTATCAAGTTCTGCTGCGTTCCGCCGATATTCATATATTTGGTGTTTCCTATGTTGATCTCTAGTCCCCATTTCCTGTATTCCTCTATTAGCTTTCTTGTCATGTAACAATTATCATCGTAGTCTTGTGCTATTAGTGCTATTATTATTATTTTATAATCTTTATATATAATTTTTAAAATAATTAAATCACTTGGTTTGAGAGGGAGGGCCGATCGCCCCCATCACCCCTTCCTGGATCCGCCACTGCACCCTGTGGAATATTTTGGCATTTATAAAATAATGAAATTAAAACCCGACTATGGCCTCAGATTTTCTTAACATTCTGTTTTTTGATTCAATCGCTTATCTTGGATAATAAAAAAGTTAGGTACTTTAACAACTAGCCATGTTTTTCATCAATACAGGGTGTGCGACAAACTTTAAGAGGTAATTCTGCATGAAAAAGAAATGACAGTTTGCTTTATAAACTTATGTCCGCAAATGCTTCGTTTCCGATATACGGGGGTTGAATTTTTTTCAAACTGATGATTTATTTATTTATTGCTCTAAAACCGGTTGAAATATGCAAATGAAATTTGGTGGGTTTTAAGAGATAGTTATTGCGAATTTTTCGACATACAATTAAGAATTTTATATTTACTATTGGCGTACATACGGGTAATATGACCCGTATGCGCGCCAATGGAGAATATAAAATTCTTAATTGTATGTCAAAAAAATGCGCAATAACTACCCCTTAAAACTTACCAAATTCCATTTGCATATCTCAACCGGTTTTAGAGCAATAAATACATCGTCAGTTCTTAAGAAAAATTTCAACACCCCGTATCTAGGAAACGTAGCATTTACGTACATATGTTTATATAAGCAAACTGTGATTATTTTTCCTTGTAGAATTATCCCTTAAAGTTTGCCGCACTTATTTAGAAACACCCTGTATTGATGAAGAACGGCTAGTTGTTAAAGTACCTAATTTTTTATTATCCAACATAAGCGAATGGGTCAAAAAACAGAATGTTAAGAAAACCTGAGGCTATAGTTGGGTTTTAATTTCAATATTTTATAAATTCTAGAATATTCTACAGGATGTGGTGAACTTTGACAAAAAATCACAGTTTGATTAGTACACCCGATATACAACGACAATTTACCTGTCTAGCAACAATATTATTACAGCGATATTGTTAAAGAATACGGCTAATCATATTAAAAAAATAACTTTAATCGGACAACAGGTTAAGGAAATTCGAGACATCAAAAATGACCCATTTTTAAGGCGGTGCGTTAACTTCTTGAAGATGGAAAAAATAAGATATGAGATGGAAAAAAAATTGAACGCGCTCGTGAGAGTGCCGACAGAAGTGAAAACTTCTTATAGTATATAAATTACGAGCTCAATGCTTTTTCCCCATCCAAAAAGAAGTGCTATACCTATATCATAATATACGAGATGCGTATGGCCTATGCTATTTATGTATACATACCTAACCATAATTTATATACGTACACAATTTATTTCAGCGAAGTGATGACGGTCGCAAATTCAATATTTTTCCCGATCCAAGAAGTACACAACGTCCCTAAAGAAATTTTCAATTCAAAAATTTATTTCGTCAAGTGATGACGGTCGCTAATTTAATAATTTTTCCCCATCCAAAAAGTTCATAACGTCCCTAAAGAAGTTTTCATTTCAAAAATGTATTTCACCGAAGCGATGACAGTCGCTAATTCAATACTTTTTCCCCATCTAAAAAGTGCACAAAGTCCTTTAAAAAATTTTCACTTCAAAAATTTATTTCGTCGAAGCGATGACGGTCGCTAATTTAATACTTTTTCACTAAGAAGTTTTCACTTCAATTAAGAAAGTACTAAAAGAACTAAATAATTAAATCAGAGAATAGATATCGGAAATTAAAACAGAAATCAAAAAAAAATTAGGAAATATCAACTTGAAACCTTAAAACTAAATTGACTTAGAAAAACAAAAGAAAACAATGTTATAGAATAAAGAAGATCGTGAAATCGAAAGCAAAGATATGCTAAAAACGCTGTAAATGGATTAATTAATAACAAAGTGAAATTAAATAATAATTTGACAAAAAGTTTTCATTCGCTACGAAAATCATTGTTTTTTTTTCAAATATTCTACCATTTTTATCATAATGTATCAGTATAAATGGCTAACAATAAAACACTGAAAACGTTTGTTTTCTATACTTCCACAAAATTTATTACAACTATCTTACTACAGCTGTTTCGGCAGAGTGCCTTTCTCAAGTGATATAGTTTACAATGTGTTTGCCTTTTTAAGTCTTTAACTGAAGAGGTTGAGGAGTGGGGAGCTGTTTGCCTCGAGTTGGTCATTCAGAATTATATCTGTATTTTTCAGTTTATTAATTTCCATAGATTCTAAAAAAGATAACTTAAGGCCTTTATTTTGAATATGCAGAATTTGAAACTCTTCATTGAAAGAATGATTATGATCTAGAAGGTGAAGTGCGTATGTAGAAGTTTCTGTTTTTCTATTGTTGAAAGCCCTTTTGTGTTCTGCTATCCGTTTGTCAAAAGTTCTGCCAGTTTGACCGATGTACGTTTTCGGACAGTCACCACAAGTTAGTTTGTACACACCACTCTGTAGTTGTTTTCTCTTTCGGCTTTTATTGTTTTTAATATATTTGCTTAAGTTGTTGTTAGTTCTGAAAGCTGGTGTTATTCCTTTCTTTTTTATGTATCTGGCTATTTTTGTTGTTATCTTGCCAGTATATGTGAGAGAGCAGAAGGTACTGGGTTCTTTCTGTGGTAGTGGATACACTAATTTCAGGGCTTTCTTATGGAGTTTTTGGTTTAAAATTTTGTTAACTGTTTGTTCGTTATAGCCGTTGTATAGCACTCTGCCGAAACAGCTGTAGTCAGATAGTTGTAATAAATTTTGTGGAAGTATAGAAAACAAACGTTTTCAGTGTTTTATTGTTAGATAAAATGAACTTCCATCAAGTAACGGTCGAATCCATCAATTAGTATAAATGTCATTGTTAAGTAATAGTCCAGGGCGCATCTGTTGAGAGGTGACTCATATTTTTGCAGAAATTTCTTGGAATTAACTCCTATGTCCTATAAGAATAATTAAGTTATCCTCCCACTCAAAAATGTCCGGAACATTGTTTAAATAATCAAAATGTCAAAAAATGAAGGAAAAATTCGATTTTTTTCTTGATTTTTTGATTATAATTTTCAAAGTATTCACTTCCGAGAAAAGTTGTACTAATATAAACGTTGCGTAATTAAATTTCCTACAATATAGGATTGGTTACAAATTTTAAAAATGCCACCCTTGTTGCAAAATAGCAATAATTGCGAAAAACATAAACAAATATTTGCATTTTACGTTTTTCAACCATTTATGCTACACTTAGGACCTTCATATTTTACCCAGAAAAACTTTATGATATAATAAAACAATACCGTAAATTTCATTAAGATGGGTTCAATAGGTTTTGCAAAATAAATTTTGCAATCCATTTTTCGCAAAAAAAAATTCATTTTTTCAAAATGTTGCAGGATTGAACATAAAGCAGATAGCAAGTTAATTTTTTTTACGTATAGAAGAATACTGTACCTTTCATTTACAATTTTTAAAATTAACATTCATTAACTACCACGGCGTCAGGAATTTTTTTAAATAAACAATAATTTTTTTTGAACACAAGTTGATTTCCACCAAAATTCCTTCCAATCTTTATCTAATATATTATTTTCTTACTCTATATTTTGTTGTATTTAATTATTTTTTGATTCTACAAAAATCAAACTAATTTGATTATTGTTTGTGAAATATTGTTTAAACAATTGCATATGTTTAAAAATAATAATCTTTTATTCTCTAACTTAAAATATATGAACAAAGAAAGTTTTTGCCAAAAAAAAATGGTATTTCAAAGGACAGAGTATGTGTTTTTATTTTGCAATAAACCAATTTATTTATTTATATCGAAATATACTAAAAATTAAAATTTATCATTCAATATCAAAGGTCATTGGAATGCCCAAACAGAGCAAACTATCCACTGTCCTGCGCGTAGCACCAAAAAATAATGTTTCTTTAAAAAAATTCCTGACGTCGTAGTGGTTAACCGACTTTAATTTTGCAAATTACAAGTGAAAGGTACAGTATTCTTCTATATGTAAAAAAAAATTCCACTTGCTGTCTACTTTATTTTCAGTCCTGCAACATTTTGAAAAAATGAATTTTTTTGCGAAAGCTGGATTGCAAAAATTATTTTGCAAAATCTATTGAACCGATCTTAATGAAATTCACAGTATTGCTTTCTTATATCATAAACTTTTTATGGGTAAAATATAAAGTTACTCTAAGTTTAGCATAAATGGTTGAAAAACATAAATTCGAATATGTACTTGTTTTTTATCGTTTTTTCGCAATTATTGCTATTTTGCAACAAGGGTGACAATTTTTAACGAATCCTATATTGTAGGAAATCTAATTACGCAACTTTTATGTCAGTACAACTTTTCTCGGAAATGAATACTTTTAAAGTTATAATCAAAAACGAAGAAAAAAATCGAATTTTTCCTTCATTTTTTGACATTTTGATTATTTAAACAATATTCCGGACCTTTTTGAGAGGGAGGATAACTCAAATATTATTATTAGATTTATTTTCAAGCAATTTCTGCAAAAAATATAAGTCCCCTCTCAACGTCCAAATTTACTAATATTTTTACAGATGTGTCCTGGTCTAATAGGTTTGTTAGATGTACACGCTCAGTTTTAAATATTTAATATGTATTGATAAATAAACAATGCTATTCCGGATTGCGGAACGCTATTCCGCAAAAATGGTCCTAGAGTAACTTTTTTTTTGTTTATGTGAAAAATTTTCGGCAACAGGCTTACAATAGGCTTTTTTGCAATTGAAAAAATATTAACATTAAATAAACAAATTAAATATCCCATAAACTAATGAATATTTTTCAACCAATTTTTTTGCAATTTTTCCTGCAAAATGAAATATTTATAGTAGGTATGTATTTATAATAAAAAAAAATAATTTTTTTGCAAATTTGTTTTTCAAGGTTTATTTATAATTATTTATACATTAGAGTCAAATTTAATTTACCCTTAAATGAAAGCGTTTCCCGTCAACTTTGCAGAAAAAATCATAAAAACCTTCACACAAACGTGAATTTCAGCAGTAGTAAAAAAAGTAGATTGTGTGCAAAAAGACCCATTTTTCATTATTTAAACCGTAGTACCCTTATATAAATCATATTATTCTAGATACGATATAAGGTCGATCTGCACCGATATGTTTAATGACTAAAAATTATTGGATATGTAATTTAGTAAAAAAAGTTTTAGATAATATGTTAACAATTATTATAAAAAACAAGAGATGCCCGATATAATTTTGTTCTGGCTATAATGGCTTAATAATTATTAAAAAATGACTTTTTTTATAAATTTAGTAAAAAAATATAATTTTTGAAATTACCTAAATTCAAGTTCAAACCTTATTCGATCAGTTCTTGATAAGTATTTTGGACTTATTTCATTTTAAAACATTGTTTTGTAGTTGTTAACGTTGCTCAAAAACAGAGGTGTAACCAGGATGATCCTAAGGGGGGGGGGTTACATCTACTTGAAGGTCTCTGGGAGATATGGAATATTAGCTTTGATCGCGCAGTACGTCCTGGGTATACCCAGAGGGAGAACGCCTGCGCATTACAAAATTGGGCGTTCGCGGAGTCCAAATCTTTCCCTCTGAACACCCTCCGGATTTTTAATTCGGTGTTCGCGCAGTACAGAAAAAAGATCCTGAACGTGTCCGGGATACGCTCTCGACGTTCGAGGATTTTGTTTCGGATTTTAAGTTCGCACAGGCGCACAAAATATTTGGGAAGAATTTCTTGACATTTTGTTCTTACTCCTTCCAATTCTTAACCTAAAATATTGTTTTGTTAAACAGCTTGTAGATGTAGATTCTTGTTTTTAAAGTTTTGAAATTATGTAAAGTGTTGTATCATTTAAATATTCTTCAAACAAATTTTAATATTTTTTATATTAAAGCTTTTTTAGTTGTTTTTGTCAATGTTTTCCATTTCGTATGTTTATAAATAAGTAGGTACCTTTTCTAGTATTATTTTCATTCGATATTCGATAATTATCTATTACGGTAGTATGTATTACAATAAATTGTACTCTGTTTTTACTTAATTTCTTCTATCTAAATGAGCTTATAAGTACCTACATATTCTTGTGGTTTATTTTTCAGTTTAATTTATGAGTTAAATTAGTCTCTTATTGAATATAATGAAACATAAACAATACATCAAACTTATTCTGAAACTATTTCTTGTGTCTTGTTAGGTATATTTCATTATTTTTGTGGTGTAATAAACCACAACACAATGCCACAACCCATTAAATTCAATACATAGATATCAAAATTGGAAATGATTGTTTTACTAAATTATTCCTTCCTTCAGATAATGTTCAACCCCCAGGAAGTTAAAGATAATTTTTATATCTAAATATCAACAATCTTTTACTCTCTACAAAAATGTAAGCTGGATTTCAGAGTGGAAATAACCACATTATATTGTGGAAATAATAAAGAAAGAATCTAACCAAATTTCTACCTTCTAAGAAAGGCAATGGATTATTGAATAGAAAGTTAATCCTTTGCCTGTTGCCTTTATTCTCTTTTCTCTTTCTCTTTGCTGACATACAAATTTGTTGCATTTGTATTTTTTTTGACATTTATTTCGAAATAAGAAAGAGACAACAAAAGACTTCCTTCTCTAACCTTAATGTATGCAACCCGTCATTACATTGCGAATCCGAAAATTGTTCGCGGAGCGAAAAATCCTGAGCATGTCCAGGATAAGTTTACGTTGACGCCTGCGCATTGGAAACTAATCCCGAACTTACTCTGGGTATGCTCGATTTGTACTGCGCGAACACTACTAGACTCGGACAAACATAAGTTTGGGATTGCGACGTAGCGTTTCGCGCAGACAAGCAAACCATTTCTGCCAGTGGCGGACGGAAACAGGCAGATTTGAAATAAATTTTTATAAGTAAATCATAATAGTACCTAAATTATATTTAATTAAAGCGAATAATGAATTTGTTTCTTTTTATTTTCATAGTTTGTAATAATTATGAAGCCTATAATCAGTTGCATTTGATAAAATAATGAGCAAAATATTAGGAGTACTTTAATATATGACAAATTCCTCAATACTTACAGTTATGTAATAACATTATCAGGCAGGAAGGAAGGATTACAAACAAGTGTTTATTTTTACTAATTCTAATATATTTATTTTCTAAACAATAATTCTAAACAAAGTTTTAATTACGATTCTTCGGATGATTCTAAGATATCTATTCTGGAATTTGAATCACTGTCCTCATCCTCAGAAAAGCTTTCTTCTGATGAACCAGTATTAATAAAAAATTTCAGGTTTTCCAGCGTAGCGTCTAACAAATGCTCTTTTTCTATTAGGGTGTCTTCATATTTGTTTACGTGTTTACATGTTACCCCATTCTTGTATTAACACTTCTGAAAATTTTTTTTTCGTTATATTTTCAACATCATTATTTATGTTGATTGTTGGATTATGACTGGCCACCCTACCTTTTACCAAAGCCCATATTTTTTCTATAGGGTTTAACTCCGGATGATAGGGAGGCAAGCAAAGTACTTTGTGTCCGTGCTGTTCAAGCTCATGATCTAATGCATAAACAGGTGGAAAACGTGGTTTATGGACTTGTATAATTTTGTACAATTCTGGCTTGGTTAAGTTTACTGGCAAAGGGATGCTTTTTTCTGTAACCACTTTACCATAATATCCTTACGGCTGGCAGATGTCACATTTTTTTCCATTGTTACGTTATGGTAGGATGCATTGTCAACTACCAGAACCGAGTTTTTGGGTAAGTTGGGTAAGAGCTGACTTCTGACCCACTTCATAAAATTAAGGTGGTTCATATCGCCATGATAGTCACCACTCTTGAATCCTGAAAGCAAAAATATGAAATTATTGTACAAATTTTTTTAGATGATTTCTCGGCGAATTACAATAATAATTTTATATTATTATCTTTACTTAATGTTCCGTTATCAAAAGCTTTTTGCCGAACGACCTTTGCCTTGTTATTAGTTTCATAGACAGCCTTTTGTGAAATTTTTTTAACAGTAGAATTTGGTTTACTGTGAAACTTAATTATAAAAGTAATTATGGCTTACATCATTGTTACTGTTATTAAAATTAACTTTTTAATTAAAAACATGTACCTGATTTAGAAATTAACAGAGCGTTAGGTCCAGTCTCTCCTCCAGCATGAACAATAATCAGGCTTTTGCCCTTAGAAATTGGTTTCTTGAACGTTTTTCCACTTTGATCTCCCCAGTAATATGGTGGAGTACGGCTGCTATGTATACAGGGTGTTTGGTAAAGAATGGGCCATAGCTTAACCTCAGGTTCCTGAGGTTAAAATAGGCCGATTTAAGCTAACTTACCTTAGTACAAAGTTTATAATAACCGAGATACAGGGTGTCAAAGTTAAACTTTTTTTTTATTTATTATTGAGTATTTCCTGACAAGTATGAGATAACAACATGAAATTTGGTATGTGGGGGTTTTTTGGGTCGAGAAAACTAAATTTCCTACCAAAAATTATGTATTGCCCAGAGGGCGCCACATACATACGCCTTTCAGCACTCATTTATTACGTTCAATTTTTTTTATCCCTCACTCTGTATAATTCTGACATTAAAATTTTTATTCTCCTGTTAGTTTTACTTAAAAAAGGTATATTTCTAAACTCAACCGTTTTCGAGATAAACGCATTTTAAATCTGCGATACACCATCATTTTTAGCATAATATCATTGTAGTTACACCCGAAAAATAACTTAAAACCATAAAATTATCCAAAAATGTATCGCAAATTTCTTCAAATGGAATTTGCGATGCAATGAAATAAATTTGAGGACTGGCAAAATTATTATGGTTTTAAGTTATTTTTCGGGTGAAACTACAATGATATTATGCTAAAAATGATGGTGTATCGCAGATTTAAAATGCGTTTATCTCGAAAAAGGTTGAGTTTAGGGAGATGAAAAAAGTATACCTTTTTTAAGTAAAACTAAAAGGAGAATAAAAATTTTAATGTCAAAATTATACAGAATGAGGGATAAAAAAAATTGAACGTAATAAATGAGTGCTGAAAGGCGTATGTGACGCCCTCTGGGCAATCCATCATTTTTGGTAGGGAATTTAGTTTTCTCGACCCAAAAAACCCCCACATACCAAATTTGATGTTGTTATCTCATACCTGTCAGGAAATATTCAATAATAAACAAAAAAAAAGTTTAAATTTGACACCATGTATCTCGGTTATTATAAACTTTGTACTAAGGTAAGTTAGCTTAAATCGGCCTATTTTAACCTCAAGAACCTGAGGTTAAGCTATGGCCCATTCTTTACCAAACACCCTGTATAAGTTTCATCAGTATAAATTATGTTTCTACCCTCAGATCGAAATTTAATCAGCTGCTTTATATACTCTGTTCGTTTTAAACGAATGTCATAACTTTCCATTAGGACACTCCTATTGTATTCGGTTTTTCTCCCCCTGTAATTTGTTCGAGATAATTTGTTAACTTTAACAATACTTACGTCGATTTACTTAAAGGTATTAACAGGTTTTCGGTTGTTTTGAAATGTGCTGCCTCTTGTTCCATAAATGTAGTAACATTATAAATGATTGCCTTTGCTTGGTTATTCAATCCCAGCCCTTTGATTCCTATCTTTTTATGAGGCATATTGTTAAATAACTAATCACTAAACTTAACACACTAGAGATACACTAAATGTCTTAATAATACACTAATTACTACTATTAATATACCAAACACTAAGCTAAAAACTATTAATAAAATATCTAACACGATCAAATCGTTAAACACTCTCTGCGATATGTAATGCACTTCTAACTACGACACTGGCGACCAGCAAACTGGCCGTTTCCATGGTAACGCTAGTAAACAAGAACCACTGCGCATCATCGAGTTATGAATCATATTCCCAAACTTATGTTTGTCCGAGTCTAATAATGGTGTTAAGCGTATAGAGCTCAAAGTACATCCAAAAGGGGGACTTAGAACCCCCAAAACCACCCCCTGGTTACGCCTATGCTCAAAAATATATTTTAGAATAAATCAGGACAAAATTCTTATGGGGACCTGATAGAAGGTTTGAACTTGAATTTAGGTACTTGATGATTACAAATATAATATTTTTTACTTGTGTTTGTGAGCCTTGAAAATTGTCGTCTTTCACTCTTTTTTTCAGTTTTTAATTGTTTTTATAACTCGAAAACGATCAACGTAAGAGAAAAATTACAAAAGGCCTTTTTTGTTTAGAATGATTAAAAAAATTTCATTAATATCTGCCCGGGTGGAATGTTTTTTAATTCATAAAAAAAGTGATTATTTAATTATTAATTAATTATAGTCAGAACAACATTATATCGGGCACCTCTTGTTTTTTATAATACTAAATTACATGTCCAATAATGTTTATTCATTAAACAGATCGGTGCATTACATATTATACTTTCTTGAAAATATATTTTGTTTTCACCTAACCTTTGATATAAAATTTGTTCCAAGCCAACCTGTACTGAATTACATTTGGATTTACGTGTATTGTAATTTTATTTGATTAGACTACATGAGTCAGTTTATATTTTACATCCTGTATACATCATCCATTCATAAATTATTCGTCTACATATTCTACATAATTATACAAAAAGGTATGTGACATGTGTCTATGTGACTAATGAATCATCGTAAGGATCGAATGGAATGATGCGACAAATACAGAATATACATCGACGTTGCCAAACTTGTCATTAAATCACGGTAACATATATAACCTGTTTAAAACCTTAAAAGTAAAAAATTAATATAATATATGACATACTTTTTCATTATTAACTACGTGGTGTCAGTGGCGTAGCGTAGTGGGGGCGGCCCGCCCCGGGCGGCTCTTTTTAGGGGGCGGGAAAATTTAACAATAAATAATAAAAATATGTTTTAAATATTTGAACCATTTTATATTTTTATCGCAACTACGAATTTGGACCGATTGAAAGGAGCACGGAATTTTTCATTACTTATTTTGTGACGAATTCGAGGAATTCCTTTTCTTTGAGATATTTTGTAGCGACTGGCAAGAATGTCTATACTGACTTGTGGAAATTCCCCGTTTATGACTAACAATCAGCACCAATTTTTTCGGCACTTTAGAACGTTGCTATTTTTTTTCCTCATCGACACATCGTTGGGAAGTTCTGATAGCAGCTACAGGCAAAATAAGGATTCAAGACACGCGGTGGAGTGTAAGAGGCGATGCCGTAAATGTGACATGGCATTACTACAAAGACATTCTCGTCACTTTGGAAAAACTGACAGAGGCAGGTGAAAGCTTAAACACTAGGACAGATGCAGGTGCTTTACCAGTTTCGATGCAGTCATTTTCCTTTCTTTGTTTTTTGGGCCTGTAGCAACCGATGCTACCTGAAGTGAATAATGCACAAAAATATTTGCAAACAAGGGGACTTGACATAAGATTTTGCGCTCAGAAAGTAAATGCTTTGCAGATGATATTGACAGAGAAAAAGAGGAATGGGCTAATGGCGCTGAAGGTAGGTTATGCAAAAATATGTGTGAAAAACTTGGAGTTCCCATAAAACCTCAGAGACGCATAACAAGAAAGAATATTTTTGATGACGGAACTAGAGGTGCTAACTTGTCTTGTGAAAATGAGTTGAGATGAAAGCTGTTTTCTTCGTTAGATAGAGTTATTGTAGAAATTCGTGAGCCTTTTCAATAGCAATAGAATTTAACGGATAAGTTTGTTTATCTAACGCCGGCTATATTATTAGATCCAGACAACACTGAATGTAATCTAGACTACGCGTCTGACGAAATTGACGAGCAGGGTTTCAAGCTAGAAAAACTTCGACTGCGGACTTTAGTTGCTGCTATAGGAAACGAAATTGATTAATGCAGACTCGCTTGAATTCTTTAAATTTATTGTTAAATCCAAGCTGGAAGATACTCTGCCCAATATTTTGATAATGTTCCGAATATTTTTCACAGTTGCTATAAGCGATGTCATCTGTGAGAGGAGTTTTTCAAAATTGAAATTGATTAAAAATTATTTAAGATCGACAATAAGTACTCTAAGACTAACTAATTTGGCTATTTTGTCTATTGCGCAAGAGGTGTGTGATGCGATAGACATTGACGGTGCAATAAAAGACTTTGCTCTTAAAAAGAGTAGACGTATAAATTTTTAATTAAAGATGGAAGTTTTGTTTTTAATTCTAACAAATACTCATAATAATTACTTTTCAATAAAAATAAAAATTTAACATTATAGTATCGTTCTAATTCTAATTAAAAATTGATTTAATTTAATTTTGTCGATCGTCAAAGTGTACCTAATATTAAGTGATAGGTACCTAAGTTATATCAATGTATCTAATTGGTTAAAATAAAAGAATTTTTGTATTAATAAACGTGATTGTAAAACTTAGATAAACTTTTTTATTTATAATCCAACCAAAATCATGATGACTGTTCTCGCCGAAAAGTTCTCTAAAATTAATGTATGTAATGTATAGTATACAATAAATTAAAATACCTAAATAAGAGGGCGGCAAAATTGTCTTCCGCCCCGGGCGACCGACACTCACGCTACGCCACTGCGTGGTGTTATACTAGATATCTACTAAATGGTGTTAAATTTCGCTAGGGTTATTTGGGCTGTAATAGCATTATTTATATTTAAAGTTTGAGCGAAGAGGTGTATAATAGAAAGGAATAATAATGTAATTAAGGCTGAATGGATGATAACGCTAATACCTCATCAACTTCTTACTTGGAGTACTTAAACTCAAAAGTGACTTATTTGAGCCAACCTAAAGAAGCTTCCATTGTTGAGGTAAAAATACATATATAACAGTTGGTTTACTCATTCTCTTATCACGTCTCTTCTTAAACCCATTAAGTGGTCATTCCAGAGAGTGTAATAGTTTGACGGACTGTAGACGTAGACGCACTGGAGACGTAAGAAACGGACTATAAAAATTATGTCAATTCATAAATCGACGGTGTGGAATTTTTGCGCATGAGTAGAAACAGTGACTTAATTCAACAACATAGCTTATAAATTATACGAACCATAAAAAACTTTGTGTTTAATTATTTATTTATACTATTATTTATTATATTTATCCGTTTTGTGTGTTACAATGGATTAGGAAATATTTCCCAACTATTTTTGTTCCATTTCCTGGTCTTTAAAATGTTTATTGAATTTACCTATCGTATATGAAATTGCACTAAATATTGAAATTACACTATGATATATTTTTATTAACTTAACGTCCATTGTAACAAATAATTAACAAAATTCGAATATGTTGATAAACACCTTTACAAAATAGATGAGAACGGATCCACTTTGGTTGACAGAACAAAATTCTTCCTTTTGATTGGCCAGACGCAAGAAGCGCACTGTAAAAGATGAAAGTTGGCCAACTCTTCCGTTGCAGTACGTTTCACTTACGTTCCGTCATCAGAAACATATGTTAAGGATAGACTTGACTAGGGATGTGCCACTCAATGCATCGAGGTGTAACGTCGACATAGGATTGAGTGATCTAGCCATCTTTGTTAGTCACATGCGCGGGATCGCTTGGTTAAAAGAGGTAGATAGACCACCGATCGACTGTTTCCATGCTGTTTCCGCGTTAAGTTGGATTTATAGTTTGACGTAGACGTAACGGAGACGCACTGGAAAAGATCAACACCGAATTTTGTGTACTCGTGTTTATAAATGAACGCAAGCGCCTGACGGAACGTAAGAGAAACGTAACGGAACGGAAGAGTTCACCAACTTTCATCTTTTACAGTGCGTTTCTTACGTGTGGCCAATAAAAATGAAGAATTTTGTTGTGTCACCCAAAGTGGACACGCCCTCATCAATTTTGTAAAGAAGTTGTTTATCAACATATTCGAATTTTGTTAATTATTTGTTAATACAATGGATGTTAAGTTATTAATTTAATAAAAGTATATCATAGAGTCATTTTAATATGTCAGATAAATATGAGTTGTTTATTAGCCTAATTCGGGGTTATCCACACATGTTATACGATAGGTAAATCCAATAAACATTTTAAAGACCAGGAAATGAAACAAAATAGTTGGAAATCCCACGGTATGCGGCACCAAGGTGCCGCAGGTTTATTTCCTAATCCATGTAACACACAAAAGAGATAAATATTATAATAAATAATAGTATAAGTATAAATAAATAAACACAAAGTTTGTTTACTGTTCGTATTATTTATAGGCTATGTTGTTGAATTAGAATTAAGTCATTGTTTACTCTTTCTACTCATGCGCAAAAATTCCGCTACGTCGATTTATACATTGGCATTGGCATATTATTTTAATTTTCTTACGTCTGCAGTCCGTTTCTTCCGTCTCCGTTGCGACTACGTCTACGCTACGTCAAACTATAAATCCAACTTTACATTTTTTTGATGAATATGCCGAGTCTACGCTTAATATGTCAATGTCCGACATGCGTTTACGTTCATTTATAAACAAGAGTACACAAAATGCTATGTTGATCTTCCAGTGCGTCTATGTCTACAGTACGTCAAACCATCATCAAACTATAAATCCAGCTTTATCCTTATTTACTTTAAAGAAAATTTGCTATGAAAAACTGTATAAAATTAATTATAATTTCACGCCTTCATTTTTAAATATGTTTAGTGGCATACATCCGATTTTTGTTATTGACCTTAATACAATATTAAAATCGATGGCCTGAAAGTTTCGGCAATACAAATATGAACTTTGGCAACAATGCTTTCGTTGGGTAAGAATGCACAACAGTGATTCTTTTGGAATACACTCGATTTACAATCGAATATCGAATAGATAACCTACAAATCATCCAACAAGTCACGTAAACATAAAATTTTTAATCATGTTTAAAATCTGCTGCATTAAAAATTTGAAGTAGAATGATATCTAATCAATTTAATAAAAAACGGAAAGGGGAATTGACCTTGATTGTCTGATTGTCAGATATGACAGTGACAAATAGTTCAGTGACGTTTTACCAAATTTTACTGCCGTTTTGAACGCCCAGTACAGCACATGTTTTTATCGTTATGTAGTTTCGTGTAAAGAATGTTAAAATAAGTGAAATTTATACATTCCCATCAAATACAAGCATGTAAGTTATCCATAAACTGCACCCTTGTAAAAATCCAATAATTTTTGTTTTGTATTTATTCATTTGATCAGGTGGTGTTTAGTTGTCAATTTCTTTTTATTTAGATTGTATACATATGCTCTATGCTCTAAAAAACGAGTAACTTACACTAGTTTAAATAAGCCAAGACATTTTTGTCAATTACATATTTCTATTCTCAAAATTTAATAAAAAGTGCTTTATCAATTAATTTACTCAGAAGTCAAATTATGATCTCAAAAAAGTTTATTAGACTAGATTTTAACATTAATTACCTACTTTTTTTTGTAGATGCTGTTTCCAATGAGGCGTTAACTAGTCAAAAAAAGACTGATGAAAATTCTGATACCAATAGTGAAGATCAACACTCGGAAAGCATCAAATTCTTTGATGTTCAGAATGAAACTTTTGAAAATGGAGAATTTAAAAGTCTAGAACACATAGTAGAGGAACAAAATCAAACTACTGACTCTGGTAGACATTCACTAGATTTTGAATTACAAATAGGTGAACCTGCTATTCATACTGAGCTTTTACATCCAGACATTGTATTACATCAACAAGCAAATTCCCTTCCGTCGTTATTGAATGAATATAAGCCAAATGCAGAAATAAACAAATTAATTACAGGAACTACATCACAAGATGACCAAGTAGTAGTAAATAGAGAGAATTCTATACATGACCCCTCAGTACTTTGTATAAATAACAAAAATATTCAGCATGCTTGTGATCAATCTGAAGTAAGAGATCTAGTGCTTGAAGACTCAAGTAAATCCACTGACTCAAATAGAGCAAATATAGTTTTGCAACCACCAGCAAAAATCATTGACTCAAGTGGATTAAATACTGGATTGAAATCATCAGTCTATAACACAGATGTAGAGCATCAAAATTTAAATGACAGTGATATTCTCTTAAAATTCAAAAATATTGTTAGTATTACAAGTGAAGATTCTGTTAGTGCAGGGGACATTGATTGCTCTATATCCAAATACAAAAAGCTCCTTTCTCTATTGAATGAATATAGACAAACTGACACTGATTCAACTAGAGTAAATACAGGAAAAAAACCACCATATGACAATTTAGATATAGATTTTAATAATCAACCTGCCAGTGATATTTACATAAATGACAAAAATACCATTCATCTAAATGGAAATGGACTGTCTACTGAATCTAGTAAAATAGATGTTGAACTTCATGATGAAAATAAAAGTGATATTATTAAAAAGTATAATTATCTCCTTTCTCTATTAAACATAAATTCAGCTTATCTTTCTTCAGATTACATTGACCATTCTGTAATATACAAACAACTTATTTCATTATTAAACCTAAACGAATCTCTTTACTGTTCAGCTGGCACTGATTATTCCACAAGATATAACAACCTCCTTTCTCTAGTGAAGGAACATAGACACGCTACTGAGTCGCTTATAACAAGTACAGGAAAAAGATTTACAGGTGACAACACAGGTACAGAATATCTGAATTCAACTGACATAGAAAGCTCTCCAAATATTGTTACAGAAAGCAATGAGATAATTAGAGATATAAAAGAAAAAGACATTTTTATAAGTGAAGAAGTGATTAAAACTAAAATTTGTGAAGATATTGTTCAAGATATTGAAAAAAATAAAAGTATAAGTGTTGCCAAAAATAGCAATGAAGTTCAAGGAAAAACTAATGTGTTAGAAAAAGCAAGTGAAAACTTAAATGAAAATAACTGTGTGTCCAAAGACTTAACTCAAATAGAACCTAGTGATTTCCCAAATAGATGTGTCAAAGATTTTAGTGAGGATAGAAGTACCATTGATGCTCGAACCACTATTACAGAAAATATTTGTGTAAAGAGTGAAGAAAGTTGTGAAGCTGTTGAAGGTAATAGTCTCAAAGTTACTGAAATTCCTCCTGCAAAATTTTTAGAAATATCTGTTCATAACAGTTCTAATGAACTTGATAAAACTACTTCGTGTCTAGAAGATGATGTGTGTCTTAATAACTCAGTTTTGTCTCAAGGTGACTCCTCTGGTGCTTCTGAGAATTTAATAAATGGTATTCCTGTTGTGTCCGTAAAAACAGATTGTAATAATCTTGATGGAACATTTGTAGCAGATAATTGTAGTATCTCGAGTGGTTCTCTTAATGATACAAAAAATAGTAGGCAGAGTTCACCAGTAAAAGGTGACACTGAAATCTTAAATAAATCTTGTAGTGTTGATTCAAATTCTAATTTACCCAATAAAGTCTCCTCTGATGTGGTTAAAGACTTGATAAACAATAATACAGAGATAATTGTACCAACCAGTGAATCTGAAGAAAAGTGCATTGAACCAGGCAGAAATTACAATTTCGAGGTGAGTTTAGCATTATACTTATTTTTAAATATAGAAGCTCTTTATTCGTGGGGTATATGTTGTGTAAATATGCCGCGAATACAGAAACCCTGAATATGGAATAGTAATTTATGTGGGGTTATAGGGGATACGTTCCTAGGTGATGGAATAAAAAGCAAATACATAAAAATTACATATTATCTTCAAGTTTAGGCGATGGTTTAAACAATTTAGTAATTTTCTCTTGCCCAGCAGATTTTAAAAACTCCTTCAATTCAGACTAATATTCAGCAGTGGCATTAGCAATTTGTCTCTTAAAAATAAAACTGCGTTCTATAGATGGATCAATTTTCATAAAGAAATCACAAAGCTCATTTGTCATCTTTAAACCGTCACTAAGATTTTTCAAATTAAATGTCACATTACCAGTTCTTGTTGAAACCTCTTCTTCAATGGGTTGTGAAAGATTTCCTCCAAGTCGGTTTCAGTCAAATATTCATCTTGCGGTTCACGCAACTCCTGAATGTCACTTGATTCTATCTATTCAAACTCATCTTGTCCTATTCTACTCACAATTTCGGCAATGTTTGCAGTTAAATGTTGAACTGGCACAGATTCTTCTTCATTTCCCGCAGTCAGAACAGGCCACAGTTTTTTCCAGCATGATTTCAATGTGTATGGCTTTAGTTCTTGCAATGGTGTTTACAATGCATTTTATATATATATACACACCGTTTTTTAGGCATCAACGCCCTTCCGGTAGGGATCTATGGAGGAGTGTCACCGAGCTGCCTTATCCCTTGCCGTACTGCTCCTTCATAGGCTGATCAGACACCAGCTTATTCCAGACCGAGTCATAGATTCTTTTTAGAATATTAGACTACGACGTCAGCCTTTTTATTTTTCTATTCACCGGGCTGCGGCACAAACCTCGATCGCCTCGACCGCATATCCACTATAGATTTGTTAATTGTGGGCCTCAGTCTGCTTGGCTAATCTGATCGATGCATATATTGATGATAATACGATGCATTTTGCCATGTCAAATTTCTTCCAGCATTCCATAACATTCATATGAGGATCACATTCCATATTATTCAGTATCATTTTGAAGGTCCGTCTAATGCAATAGAGCTTAAAGACCTGGGTTATTCCTTTTAAACTGCTTTAACCTGCCGATGACCAACCTTTTTTTGTTACACGGATGACCAAGGGGGGGAAAATGACCTCAGGTCAAAAATGACATTTAAAAAAAATTAAGTTTTTTTTTTAATTTTTTTATGGCATGGACTTTATGTCATTCAGCCAGTCACAACATGAGTATTAGTGTCATGTGTAGTGTGTATGTTGAGTAAGTGTCTTGTTACTTTGCAAAGTCGACGTAATTAGCATAAAACTACTTGGAATTACACATTATAGACGGTATTTTACTAAACATCAACCTCAGAATATATTTTTTATTCGTAAAATATAGGGAATTTTTTTTATTTCAAAATATGAGGATATCTAAAATGATATTAAAGTCAAATAAAAAAATAATGGGTTAAAAATTAAAAATACTTTTGAATTTATTAAAGAAAAACATACGCTGGGGTCACAATTTCCCCCGCTTGGTCATCCGAAGGTTAAAGTCTAAATTCTTCAATTTCAAATAAGTTTCGAGAAACAAAACAATTCCGAAACCAGTCACAAAAAGTAGCTCTTGTAACCCACACTTTCTTATTAGCACGCCAAAACACTGGCAGTCTTGCTAGTCCTTGTTTTGATTTTTTAAAGCACAAGGATTTAAAGATCTATAAAGCATCAATGGTTTAATGAGACAATCTGCAGATACATTAGAACAAAGAAGCAGTGTAACTAACCTTTGCTGCCTTAAATCTAGGAGCAGACTTTTCGTTTTTAGAAATTAATGTTTTATTTAGCATTCTCTTATACTCTCTAGATACAGATACTGATTCCATCCACGAATAAAGAAATCTTAAAGAGTGAATATAGGAATTGGATCACATTTATTTCAATCTGCAAATAGTGAAAACACAAATAAGGAGCTTTTACTGTAATTACAACATACTCCATTTACCTGTCTTAAGAAACCTGTTTATACAAGTTTCATTTGATAATGGTATATTTGTTATTTTTTTCTTTTCTGGATTTATGGACATTTTTTCGGTATTTATCAATTATTGTGTTTATGTTTATGATATTTTTAAATTCTCGCTATTTTTCTGCAGATTTTGTCCTAAAAATCCTTATTTTTTTATTTTACTGCTTTAGTCCGATTTTACATATCCCCTTTTCTCTTTGGTACTTTTCTCAGTAAGTATACTCTTTTGGTGAGTATGTTTTTATACACAGGATGTTGCTGCCATATACGGATGTAGTTGAGATCAATAAGGTTTTTTTTTTTGAAAAATTAGATATGCAATAATTTGTTTAATTACATATACTTTTAAAAAAGACCCCATGAAATTAATAACTCTTAACACTAATAATACTTAATAGGAAAATAGAAAGCACGAATTTTGTAAAAGTTGCATCTAATGGCACGTCTGCATTGGTAAAAATTTGCATCGTCGCAAATATTTACTTGCTTGAAGTAAATTGTGCTAGAAAGTGGTTATCTTCTTATCTAACAGAAAGAATACAAATAGTGTGTATTGAAGGCTTCCAATCAAATGAGATTGAGGTACCATCTGGTGTACCTCAAGGTTTGCACCTAGGTCCTCTTTTCTTTAATATCTATGTGAATGATATTGTCTCCTGTTTTGTCCATTCACACTCTCTCATGCTCGCGGATGATTTAAAGCTTTATAAAAAGATCATGAATATCTATGATCACCATGACCTACAAGCGGATTTGAACCATTTGAGCCAATGGTGTGAAATAAATGGTATGGAACTCAACGTTAAAAAGTGCCAGTTAATGGTCTTTAGTCGTAACAGAAACCCCAACTAGATCTATACTATAAAGGGTTGTCCTTTAGAGTCTGTAATCCAAGTTAAAGATTTAGGTGTTGTCCTTGATTCCACTTTATCATTCATACCACACCTATCAGTGACTATCTCAAAGTCACTTCAAATGCTGAGTTTTATTAAACACTGTGCTAATGATTTTATTAATATCCCTTTCCATTAAATTATTATACTGTTCATTAGTGAGGCCTCACTTTGATTACTGTTCATGTGTATGGTCCCCCCACTACAATGTTCATATTCAAGCTATTGAGAGGGTTCAACTTAAATTCCTAATATTTATTTCATTTAAGTATCACCAAACATTTGACGAAATCAAGTACTCTAACATTGAAAGTTCTCTCAACATCACAACTCTTCAGGTCAGACGCATGCACAAGGATCTAACTATGTTGTACAATCTGTAGCACTCCCTTAGTTTCAGTCCACAACTCTTAACAAAATTAACCTCTATGCCCTTCTAGACAAACCAGACTTACCAAACCCTTCCAAACTACCCATTATCGAACAAACTATGGATATAATTATTATCTATCTAGGTCTGCTAGGTATGCAAATCAGTATACTGATAGGTTGGATTTCTTTGAAAGTCAAAGTATTTTTAAAATGCAACTAATATCTTGCACATGATTTCTTGATGCTACTAGCTGTGCAATTTAGTTTAATCAATTTCAAATTGTGAGCTGGTTTTTGTTTTGTTTCTTTTGTGTTTATGTTACTTGTAATTTTATGCTATGTAATAAGATTTTAAATTTAAAAAATTTATATTTTTGTATTGTATTTAAATTGGACATTTGCTCGTTGACAGGTAAATAAATATATGTATATATGTATTTTGCAAAGTAGGATAAGAAATTGCTGAATTTCTTTTACAATGAGTTTTTTTAACATTTCCTTTGAACATGTTGACGACGACCATGGACGTCGTGTCACATTTCATATGCATCTGTAGATTGTAGATGTAGTGTGACAAAAAATCTACCGATTTTTTGTCACAACTCGTTATTTTAAAAATGTATATAGACATTGGGTCTATTGAATAAAAAGAAGTAATTGCTTTTACTTCCTCGTATTTAAGTATGTATTTACTTAATAGTAATTGGATAAAGCATTTAAAGAAATGACTTTATTCAATTACTATTAAGTAAATACTTGAATACTTGTAAGTAAAAGCAAATACTTTTTTTTAATTCAATAGACCCATTGTGTCACCTTACATCAATGGAAATTAGGCGTCTGTAGATGTTCAGTCCATCAACGTGTTAATGTCCATCTATAGAGAAGAGATGTAACAACTAATCAGTACAGTTTGAAATTTATTTAGGGTCAATTTTTTAGGGTTTTGGTGTTTTTAAATAGATCTGTTGACAGTTTGCTTATAGCATTATTGATTTAATTTCTGTTGATCTTTTTCAGATGACTGACATCGTAGAAAAACTAAATCAACAACAAGCTGAAATTTCAGACCTAAAGCTGAAGCTTAATGCAGCTCAGCAGCATAATGCTTCTTTGGAATTACAGATTAGACAAAATGAAGAGATTGTGATTAAAACCCAAGCTGAGGCTTTACGAACTGAGCAAAACTATCAACAGGAAGTGAAGCAACTTAAGCAAAAACTAAATGAAAATTCTAAAATTATAGAAAAAGATAAAATTAAGGAATTAGAAGAGCAGCTGAAAGATGTTAAAGCTAAAGAAGCTAAACTCGCTGTGGAACTCTCACAGAGAACCAAGGATGATCTAAATTATCAGTAAGTGAAAGAAATGATTGAAAAATTGACCTTATTGTAATAATATTTATCTTTTAGAAAAATGATGGATCAATATGAACTCGCTTTAAAAGCCCGCATTGCTGAAAATAAAAGGTTACAAGAAGAAAGTGAGACTACAAGAACTCATTTAACAAATTTGGAAATAGCATTTTCTGATTTGCATTCGTAAGTTAATAATTCCTTTAATTATATCTTCATGATAAATACATTTTATCGCTAACCGTCACTAAAGTCATTCATTATTGTACTCATTTGCGGTAGTAAAGTAACACTTTATTGTACTGAAAGAAGAAGTACTTTACCTGCCGCGATTATTAATCAAATGAACCGAGATTGAATGTAAGTGGTCGATGGCAGTAATCGATTATTTATTTGAGTGAACTTAAAATTTATTTACTTTAATTATTAAAAATAGTGTGCAAAATTTACGTTATTAATAATTAAATTTATGTCAAAAAGTGAAATTCTGTAGCATTTTGCAATTATATTCATACAAAATAAATCAAAACTTCACAGATATAGTAATTTTAGGTATTCAATATTGATAACAACTATTGATTTAACATCGAAATCGGTCATCATGCAAAAATCATCTGTCATTACTGTCATACAACTTTTTTATTTCGTGTAAAATTTAAAAAATTCTTTAATCTTTTAAGTTAGGTATTTGCAAATATGTAAAGTGTGAAATGGTCTTCTTGATCTTTTTATGTAGATATGACTCTGTTTTTCAAGGTGCCTCCAGTAAGTTGTCATTCCATCTTTTTTGTGGTCTTCCAACTGATCGTCTTCCTATTGGGGAACCGTCTCTCGCCGTCCTTACTACTCTATTGGTTGTCATTCGGCTTATGTGGTCATTCCATTCTACTCTTCTGTTTTTCACCCAGTTATTAATGTTGTCCACCTTGCATCTCCGTCGTATATCTGCACTTCTAGCTCTATCCCATAGTGTCATACCATCGATTTTTCGCAGTGTTTTCATCTCTGCTGTTTCTAGCATTCTTTTTGTCCTTTCTGTATCAGGTCGTGTTTCTACTGAGTATGTCATTATTGGTCTGATGACTGTTTTGTATATTCTGCCTTTCACTTCTGTTTCGGCTTTCCGTAGCTAGATAGTGTAATGTGTAGATATTTAGACTTGTTCCATTATTTGACCCTCCAGCTCTAATTTACACCTTATTAGATCTGCTGTTATAACCGTGCATTTAGTCTTTTTTGGGGAAATTAACATGTTAAATTTTCTAGCGGTTATATTAAATTCTTGCAGCATACGTTGTAAATCATCTTCACTTCGAGAGATTAGAATCACATCCTCTGCATATCAGATTATTTTAAGTTGTTTTTCTCCCATTTGGTATCTTTTTTTTTGTTCTTACTTTTTTTATTATTTCGTCCATGATCAGGTTGAACAATAGAATAGAGGACTCAGGGAATCTCCCTGTCTTATCCCATTGCCAGCTTCAATTGGGTCAGTTAGTTCTTCATCTACTTTTACTTTTATTGTGTTGTTCTGGTAGATATTTTCAATCGTTTTAATTATTCCTAGAGGTACCTCTCTTGCGTAAAATAAATGGATAACATCCTTTAATTTAACCCTGTCAAATGCCTTCATAAGGTCCACGAAACATAAGTATGCCGGTTTGTTGTATTCTAATGATTTTTCTTGAACCTGCCTCATTATAAATATAGCGTCACTGCATGATCTTCCCGACCTAAAACCTTGTTGTTGTTCTGCTAATGTTATAGTTTTATTCAGTTTGTTTGTTATCACTTTGGTCGTTAATTGTATTGTTGTGTTTAATAAATTAATTCCTCTGTAATTCTCCGGGTCCGATTTTTGTCCCTTTTTGAAGAGAGGTATTAGGATGCTTGATCTCCATTATTGTGGTATTCTGTTTTGTTCTATTATTTTTTGGATTAGTTTTAATAGTTATTTGGTCAGATCTTCTCCTCCGTACTTTAGGAGTTCATTCGATATTCTGTGCTCTCCTGGTGGTTTTCTATTTTTTATTTCCTTAATGCTTCCTTACCTCTGCTTCATCAATATTTATTTCTTCGTTTGTTGTCACTTCCGGTGTTGGTGGTTCGTTATCGTTATCTTTAGCAAACAGAGATCGAAAATAGTCTGCCCAAGTTTCCTTCTGAATGTGTTTCGTTTTTATTAGTTCGTTCATCTCTTTTCTTTGTCCTCTGATCATTCTCCATATTTCCTTTTGTGTTCCGTAGAAGTCGTGTTCCATGTGTTTTGAGAAGCTCTCCCAGTGTTCCCTTTTTATTTGTCTGACTGAAGTGTTTGTTTCGTTTCTAATTCGTTTATAGTGGTTGTATGCCTGTTGTGTTTGTTGTATTCTGTATTGTAGAAAGGCTTTCTTCTTTTCTTCACATTTTATCTTCACTTCCTCTCGAAATCATGGGGTTTTCTTTTTTGATATATTGGTATTCGTTACTTTCCTCTTTCCAAGTGATTCTGTTGCTGCGTTAATTATGTTACTTTTGAGTTTTTCCAGCTTTCATCGATGTTATCGTTTTCTAATATTCCATTATCAGCAATCTTCTCTGATATTCTTTTTCTGTATAAGTATTCCGTGGATTCCGTATTTAGTCCTTCGACTTTGATTTTTGTTTGTGTTTGTGCCACTCTCTTAGGTGTGAAGTATTTCATGGTGGTTTTAATTTTACATAATACTAGGCTGTGGTCACTACCTACATCTGCTGAGCTGAGGCATCTTACGTCGATTATTTTTGATGGATGTATATCTCTGTTACAACATAATCTATCATAGATCTTTGTCCACGGGTATTATTGAATGTATATTTGTGTTGGTCTTTGTGGTCAAAAAAGGTGTTGTATATTCGAAGTTCGTTATTCGTGCAGAAGTTTATCATCAGTTCTCCATTTTTGTTTTTGAAATTCTCATTATGTTTTTGTTTAATTCCGGGTATTACTTGGTTGCCTATTCGAGCGTTAAAATCCCCCAGTATTATCAACTTTCCTCTAACTTGATCTACTACTTGTTGCAATTGATCATAGAATATTTCCCTTGTTGTTTGGGGCTTACTATTTTCTGGGCCGTATACTCCGATGATGTTCAGGTCTTCCTTCTCCATTCTTATTTTTGTTGCGACAATCCTTTCTGATACGTACTGACACTCTTTAATGTTATTTTGGTATCTTTGGTGTATTAGTAAGGCTACACCCTCTTTGGCCCTGTTTTCTTTTGCTACTCCATTGCAAATTAGTATATATTCGCCTAATTTTGACTGGCCTTTTCTTTTTGGTCTCCTGTAGAGCGCATATATCTATTTTTTCTCTTTTAGCTCTTGGGTTATTTCTTGATCTCTACTGTTGAGCGATCTGATGTTCCAAGTGGTTATTCTCATCTGGGTTTTGGAGGTTTTTCTCGTGTCCTTATTTCTTGCCGTGGTCGTTTTCATATTATCAATCCGGTTCACATCGTTTCTTTTAGCAGTATTCGTTTTTACGATTGGTAGGTTGCTAACCTTGCCAATCACCCTCCACATTTTATCCAGGCTTGGGACCGGCTGTGGTAACAACAGAGCTACTCGATCCACCCCGAAATTACCCCAGGCAGTGTTGTGTGAGAGACTACCAATTAAAATGAGACTACCATGGTGATGCTACATGTTGAATGTATGAGGTGACTCGTAGAAATGAATTTAAAGGCATATCTTGCCTGGTTGAGTTGACCCTAGTGAATGAATCTAAATGTATGTTCTCTCTTGTTGTCAACATGAATTGGGTCATAGCCCACACGACCAAAAGAACAAAGGTTTTTATTTAGTCAGCACAATTATTGTCCATTGCCAAAATATTTGTGATTTGCAACAATTAAACAAATTAAATGGCCCGCACATGTTTAAATATAATAACAAATTATTTCATGTGATCTACAAGGTGATTAAAAATATACTGTTTAATATCAGATATGAATGATGAATATTTGAGATTGAACAAATGGTGATTTTGTTAATTCGATTATATATAGGACGGTGATACGATATTTACTAATAATTTGCCAGTAAATATATTTATTTAGATTTTCTACGATTGATCAAGGGAAAAGTAATTGCGGGGAGGCGACAGTGCATAAACAATGACGTAACTATTAACGTTATTTTTAATTTTTGGTGTTTGAGTATTAAAATTAGTTTAATATTTAAATAAAAATACAATTGAACTAACTGTTTAAAATAATATATGTATTTCGTTGAAATCATAATAATAGAAGTGTAACTTCTTACGTTGGTACAAAGTACACACACTCTTTTTTCATTAGAAGGATGTAATTAAGTAAGCGTTAATGTTTTTTATAATTGGCGATAAAATTTTGTATGCACCACGTGAATAAAGACTCTTTATCGAGCTCGTCTGTTACTCCTCGCCTCACTCGCTTCGCCCCCTCTGCTCGTAATATCAGACTCGTTCGATAAAGAGTGACTGACTGACTTGGTACATAAATAACTATTATATTAATTTCAGCAAATATGAAAAGACTAAAGCCACACTCCAAGGACACAAGGCAAATGAGGAAGCACTTCTCGCAGACTTGGAGCTGGCTCAGTCAACAAATATACAGCATGAGGAACGTTATGAATCCCTAAAGGCACATGCCACGACTCAAATAGAAAAGTAAGCATTTTTTTCACAAATATGTATAAAATAGCAACAAATAGCGTATAGCAATATTTTTTACTTTTATTTGTTGTGACTATAAAAATAATTGTGATTTAAAAAAGGAATGAAAATTGTGTATTACTGCCAAAGACTGTGAGGTTAATTAACCTTTTATGGTGCATTATCTGTCTATCTCTCTCTAGTCAGTTTTCCATTGCTGTCGTGATTTCCTACCATACGAGCATCTCTTTCCATAGGCTTCTATGCTATCATATCAATGGCGTCTTGTCACTGTCTTTCTGTACTTGATCTGTGCATCGAGTGGGTGAGCGACCTCTACCTCTGTGACCTTCAATGTTTTCCGAAATTATAAGTCAAGATATCCTTACTTCTTCTTGCAATATTTCCGAAAAACATTAAGACTCCAGTCAAATAAAGGAGAGTGGAGTCTGAATATTAAGCTCTTAGAGAATTGAGTGATTTGTTATGTGCTCTGTCCATGTGATCTGAAGTATTCACATCCAGCACCACATCTCAAAGGCATCAATAATTCTCATATCTACCGATTTCATATCCCATGTTTTTGACCCATAACGGAACATTAACGCACATGCCAATCCCATTATAAGGTTGGAAGCATTTGAGATGTTTCTACATCAGAGAATACTTAAGATTCCATGGACTGACTGAGTCACAAATCAGGAGGTTCTCAGAAGTATGAAGAACCGAGAGGTACTGACCACCATCAAATCGCGAAAGCTGCAGTACTCAAAATGAATCCAGATATGCCTTCCTGCAAGGAAAAAATTTGGATAGTGAAATAAGAGAAGAAAAAGAACATTCTGGTTAAAGAATTCCAGAACCTGGTTCAACACAACATTTGTGCATGCATTTCGCGCTGCTGCAGACAAGATAAAGATTGTCAACATTTGTCACAGATAGGCACACCAACAAGATCAATCTCATTTTGATGTTCGTCAACAAAGAGCGATCTTTACATACTTTTGATAATTGACTCATAGCATTCTCCTATGTATTCCTATTTTACAAGAACCTGCATTACTAATGCAGCATATGGAGAGCTAGATAATCAGTCACTAACCATTTCAAACTAGTCCAAAGCTCCGCTTGTTTGTGAGTGTGTTTGAATATATATTATATATGGACCGTTCACTCTTGTTAGAGTATATGTCGCTCAAATACTATGAGCTCTTTTAATCCATTTCACGCGGTGGATTAGTCCGCAGTTTCCTTTAGGTCGTCGTTCATAGGTTGTGATGTTTTTTTTGCCTTCTCTACTATCTTCTTCCACTCTCTCCGGTCCTGAATCTTTTCTCTCCAGTTTGCAATTTCCATCTTTGACATATCGTCTAACAGTTGATCTTCCCATCTTATTTTTGGTCTTCCTCTTGGTCTATTTTTTACTGGTTTCCAGAATCTTCCTGATCAGTTTTCTACCCCTCTTCTTTGTGTGTGCCCAAACCGTCTGAGCCTTTGTGCTTTAATGAATTTCACTATACATATATTCTTCTTCAGTTATATTTATTATTTCATGGTTTATCAGCTTTCTATATTCCCCTGTTTCTGTCTTTCTGGGCCATGTATTTTTCTCATAATTTTTCTCTCAATTATTCTTAACTTTTCTTCTTCTTTTGTCATAAGACACATTACCTCTGCTCCATAGGCTATCACTAGTCTAATTGCTGCTGTATATTTTTGATTTTGTTTTTTTTGCTCAGGTTTTTGTCCTTAAGTAGTCGGTGATATTTCCAATATACTCTATTATCTGTTTTAATTATTTCGTTTATCTCTATACTCCTTCCATTTTTGCCATCCACCATCACCCTTAGGTATTTGAAGCAATCTACCCTCTGAAATGTATTTTCGCCTATCTTTATTTCTATTATTCTGTTTACATGGTCTCTTGTGCTTATTAGGTATTTTGTTTTATTCTGAATTCTGATTGATTATTAATCCTCTCGTCTTTGCTTCTCTTACCAGGGTTAAAAGTGCCTCTTCTAGTATTTTTTTTTTTATCTCGTGCTACCAGTCCCAGGTCATCCGCATATCCTATGATCTGTGTTGAGCAAACTAGTCCAAGGCTCCGATTGTTTGTGAGTGTATTTGAATAATTGACTATACTTTTTGTTTTTTATTTATTGATTTTGAGACCACATCTATTGCTTTTACTTTCCATTTAGCTGTAACAGGCTTATCATTTCTTCTTCGGGTGCAATTAGAGTTATCACCATTCCATTTGTCAAGTTATCTTTTCTCATTATATATTCCCCATAGAAGTTAGAGACTTAAACTTACTGTTTTCATTTCTGATTCTGGTTTCATTATTCTCGTATATGCTCTTTACCGGAGCTGATAGATGATCTTGTGTAGAATTTTTCACAAACTTTCCAATTACACATCAAATGCTGTCTGGTAATCGAGAAAGCAGATGGTCATAGGAATTTTGAATTCTCTAGCTTTTTCAATGAACTCTCACATATTGAGAATTTGCTCCCTTGTACCCTTACCCTTAACGAAACCTATTTGTTCTTGTGGTATTTGCTTATCCAGATATGTCTGCATGTGAAATTTGATGATTCACATCAGAGTTTTATTTGTGTGTGAAGTTAGTGAGATGGTTCGGTATAGTTACTACATTTTGTAGTTGCTCCTTTCTTATGAATTGAAGTAAATTGTGCAGTACACCAATCACCGGACCATTTGATGATGTTCCATATCTGATTGTAGTTTCTACATACAGCAAACCAGCTAGCAGACTCCTATCAGCGAAACAATTAGAAACAAGCGGTTTACAAGGACAAAATATGAGGTCTATCAGGCATATTTTCTAATTTAATAAACACCAATAAGGTGTTTAAGAACATTACGATCTGATTGAACAATATTATCAATGGGCAATTTTTTTCTAGCCTAAATTACTACTAAAAACTTAAGAGTAAGAACAAACTCACTAGTATTACTTAGATTCTGTTAATTTATTGTACAAATATTAACCTGTACCATCACTTGCACTATACTCTGCTTTTCACTTAACTAACTCGAAGGGTTTCTTCCTGTTGAGTATTCTAGGAAGATTGGTGTTGTTGCACTCCAACATTAACGTGTTGAAGAGGTTGTTGTTCGTGACTCTTGGCAAATTTTTCAATGGTCGTAATCCATTTCTAGGTCCCTATGGAGGTCACTGTTCCTATAGTACTAAGGAGCATTGACAATGCTTCTTAGCACTTTGTTTTGGAATCGCTGGGGGACGTTTAAATTACTCTTACTAGCACAACCCACAGCTGGATGCCATATGTTCATATAGGTTTTAGAATCTGCTTATACAAAAGTATTTTGTTGTAGATTGACAGAGTGGATTCTCTTCCCAATAGACAATACATTTTTTATACTTGATGTTAATCAGTTCTCTTTTCTTTTTAACATGGGCCCTCCGGCGTAGCCTAGCGTCTAATATTGTACCCAAATATTTGGCGGTATCAGCATATATTGCATCTGAGTATTATTTACATTAACAGGACTGTGTTGTTTTTTCTTGGTTAATTTGTACTATTGGGCATTGTGGAGAGCTTATACAGGGTGTTTGGTAAAGAATGGGCCATAGCTTAACCTTACCTTCCTGAGATTAAAATAGGTCGATTCAAGCTAACTTACTTAGTACAAAAATTGATAATAACCTAAATACAGGGTGTCAAAGTTAAACTTTTATTTTATTTATTTTTGAATATTTCCTGACAGGCATGGGACAACAACACAAAATTTGGTAAGTGGTGCTGGTATTGTACAATCTACTAAATTATGTTACACAAACGTTTCTGGCTACTACCAGAGGCGTACGACGGGGGAACGTAAATGGTTGACCCTTCCCAAATTCTACGCCACTGGCGGAATTGCTATTTTGGTGCAATTTTTTGATTCTCCAATACTTTCTATGTAAAAAAACATACCCTTCATTCGTAACGATAAAACCATTAGCTTTCGAGATATTTGAAGCTAAAAACGAAGGAGCGTAATACATTAATCAAAATAAGTATGTCGGTAAAGTCAGCAGCACCACTTCATAAGACCAAATTCAGACTAAGACTATATTTTATTGCTAATTTATTGCTAATTTATTACGCAAAGGAAAAATTTATTGCTGTAGCCGTTTCCGAGAAACAGTGGGTGCTGCTAGCTTTACGGTAAAGCTAGCAGCACCCACTCTATATCTCGGCAATGAAAAGGAGTACAGGGATCATTTTAACGGCATATTTTATTGCTATTTAATTGCTCTTGATTGGTATATTAACCAATCCTGAAAAGCTACCCCATCATCCCCTAGCGTAAAACTCACCCCCAAAAAGATGATGAAAATCGAAAATTAAACCCCAAGGAATTAATTGCTAATTTATTGCTAATTTATTACGGAAAGAAAAAATTTATTGCTGTAGCCGTTTCCGAGAAACAGTGGGTGCTGCTAGCTTTACGGTAAAGCTAGCAGCACCCACTCTATATCTCGGCAATGAAAAGGAGTACGGGGATCATTTTAACGGCATATTTTATTGCTATTTAATTGCTCTTGATTGGTATATTAACCAAACCCAAAAAACTACCCCATCATCCCCTAGCGTAAAACTCACCCCCAAAAAGATGATGAAAATCGAAAATTCAACCCCAAGGAATTAATTGCTAATTTATTGCTAATTTATTACGGAAAGAAAAAATTTATTGCTGTAGCCGTTTCCGAGAAACAATGGGTGCTGCTAGCTTTACGGTAAAGCTAGCAGCACCCACTCTATATCTCGGCAATGAAAAGGAGTACGGGGATCATTTTAACGGCATATTTTATTGCTATTTAATTGCTCTTGATTGGTATATTAACCAAACCCAAAAAACTACCCCATCATCCCCTAGCGTAAAACTCACCCCCAAAAAGATGATGAAAATCGAAAATTCAATCCCAAGGAATTAATTGCTAATTTATTGCTAATTTATTACGGAAAGAAAAAATTTATTGCTGTAGCCGTTTCCGAGAAACAGTGGGTGCTGCTAGCTTTACGGTAAAGCTAGCAGCACCCACTCTATATCTCGGCAATGAAAAGGAGTACGGGGATCATTTTAACGGCATATTTTATTGCTATTTAATTGCTCTTGATTGGTATATTAACCAATCCTGAACAACTACCCCATCATCCCCTAGCGCGAAACTCACCCCCGAAAAAATGATGAAAATCGAAAATTCAACCCCAAGGAATTAATTACTAATTTATTGCTAATTTAATACGAAAAGAAAAAATTTATTGCTGTAGCCGTTTCCGAGAAACAGTGGGTGCTGCTAGCTTTACGGTAAAGCCAGCAGCACCCACCCTATATCTCGATAATGAAAAGGGACACAGGGCCCATTTCAACGACATATTTTGTTGCTAATTAATTGCTCTTGATTGATATATTAACCAATCTCGAAAACTACCCCATCATCCCCTAGCGCGAAACTCACCCCCGAAAAAATTATGAAAATCGAAAATTCAACCCCAAGGAATTAATTACTAATTTATTGCTAATTTATTACGAAAAGAAAAAATTTATTGCTGTAGCCGTTTCTGTATAAACAAAAAATATATATAAGATATAATGTGGCGCTCCAAGTTTACGTAAAGCTGTATTGCCCATATAGAATCCAAACGATTAGAGAAAATCTGAATAAACCAGTGCTAGGTTTGTTCTGCATTCTTGCCAAAGCGTAATTTTTTCTGCATAAACAAAAAAGTTATACAAGATATAATGTGGCGCTCCAAGTTTGCGTAAAGCTGTACTGCCCATATAGAATCCAAACGATTAGAGAAAATCTGAATAAACCACAAGTTAGTGCTAGGTTTGTTCTGCATTTTTGCCAAAGCGTGTAATATGTTCTGCATAAACAAAATAGGTTATACAAGATATAATGTTGCGCTACAATTTTGCCTAAAACTGTAGTGCCCCACAAACGTTTATGGAAACGATATGATTCGGGACTCGTATAGCACTGATCATTTGAAGAAAACTTGTTAGAAAAAATAGTCTATAATCAAGAATAAAACAAAAGATTTGCTTTTTGTCTTGTTTGACCCCACCGAAGTTTTAAGATCATCGTAAATTTCCCATTTATTGTTATTTCGTCGGCAGTGGGAAATATAATGTCCAATTGTTATTTCGTTTTCAGGAGGAACAAACTCAACAATGCCTTTAATTTGGTATGTTTTGTTTTTTAAGGTACGTAACTAACTGTTGCTGGAATGTTGGTTAACTCGACTAATGTACAATTTTCAAGACAAAAACATGAATGGGAGCAAAAAAATTGCTTGAAAACGTAGTAACAATTAATGTCTCTTCCACAAACGGAACACGTAGATATGGTTACATTTAATGCATTTTACAAATTCTTGATTCCCTTCCTTGACAAATACTGTGTGCTATTGATAAACCGATTTTTTATTTATGCTGAAAAAAAATCATGTATTGCTGCTGTATTTGAAATTTCTCACTGTTTCAGTTTTCATTTTGCTATTATAACGCTTATGGAAAAATTTATCTGTATCCAGAAATTTAGTGTCTCATTATAAAAGTTATTTTAATAACAGCTGTAAAGCTGAATAATCCCTTGTAAATATAATACCTACTCTATTGTTGTATAGTTTTCAGAATTACCCAAGATGTCAGGACCGGCTTCCAAGTCAACTGTAGATACATAATATTATTTATCATCAGATCAAATAATCTGTACTAGGGTTCCAGCTTTCATTAATATGAGTACCCAGATATACAATATTACTTACTCGTTCAATTGAGTCATTACCGATTGCTACGTTATAGTTATTATTATTTACGGCTGCCTGTTTACTAATAACCATAAACTTTGTTTTTCTTGCGTTGAGTTTGAGTCCATATATCGCGCAGAATGCCACCATTCGTTTCAATAACGCTTGAAGATGTTCAATTGATCCAGTCAGCAACAAGGTGTCATCTGCGTATCTGATATTGTTCATAAGCATACCATTAATGAGTATTCCCTCTTTTGCGTTTTCCATTTAAGATTGTTTCAGCGTAAAGATTAAACAACATTGGTGACAATATACAGCCTTGTCGAACTCCACGCTTGATTTTTACTTCTTCAGAGCACTGATTCGCAACCCTAACACATTCAGCCTGGCCACCCAATACAAATTTGCGATTATTCTAATGTCCCTACCGTCCAGACCGGTAGTTTTGAGAATATGTAGCATTTTTTCATGTCGAACTTTATCAAAGGGTTTACACATACAAAATGTCAGAAATGTGGTGTGGCACTGTGTTTCAATAGAAATAATACTTAATTGTTTTTATAATTTTCATGTAAATTAACAATGTATTTGTATGCACAATGTAGAATTTAGGCAACAAACTTGTTATTGTCAAAAACAAGTGTTTAAAATTAAACTTAATTTTTTTTTATTATTTTTTCATCATTTCTAAGCTTCCGCTAAAGGCCTTTTTTTGATATGTAACATCAACAAAAAAAATCATGCATTTAAGGGTTAAACCAATTTTATATTCTCCAATTTCTGAATGTGCACTTAGGCGACCATATAAGATACTCGAAATATTTAATATTATATAAAAAATATAATATTAAAATTAAATAAATAATAAAGAAATAAAAAAAATAAATGGTACAGTGGAACCCCGTTAAGTCGGCCTCCGATAACCCGGAAGTCCGGCTAACCGGGACCGATTTTCATCAGACAAACATTTCAACAATAAAAACGTAATATTGACAACCGAAACTGACTGAAATTTTTACCAAGGAATGAACAATACTGTATATAACTGTACGTAATTCACATGTACTGTGCATAATGTATTTCATGATTTTGCAATTATAATGGAGCTTATCTCTAAGGATACCGTATTTGATTAATTTTTACTATATTCTACGGCTAACACGGATTTTCGATAACCCGGATTGCCCGCATTCTCGATTAATCCGACTTATCGAGGTTCCACTGTAATCTTTATATACACAGCGTTTCAAAAGTATGGTAAAATATTTAAGGGGGCGTTTGTTTGGGTTTATTTTAAGAAGAAAACTTGAAGATGCCCTAAACGTCTTAAATTCTGAGATATACGAACAATCTATAAATCCCTAGGGTGTTTCATTTAAAATAAGTAGGTTATTACAGCTTGAATTTGTTAATAGAACAATCTAAAATTCTAACCACCATGTACAAAGATAGGTATAGGAACCCTTAAAAAGATTAAAAGCTAAGTAAATTTTCCATACGATAAACTAATAAAATGTAGGGCGTTTAATTTAAAATAAATGCGTTATTACAGCTTTAATTTGTTAATAGAACAATATAATATTTTGACCACCCTGTACAAAATTTTGCTACCATAAATATCTATTTAAATACGCTGAGTAGTATATTATTAAGATCCAAGAAAAAATTTGTCACCTATTTTTAGATTCATAAATATTTACTTTTTTCTAAAACCTTTATATAATTTTTTTTTATAAAAATCGAAATAAATCAAAACACCTTGTACTTAGGTATGAAGAACCCTTATAAAAGTACAGCTTATTTTTTAAGAAAAATTCAAATATGTTATCTGATATAGGGTGTTCCATAAGAAAAAATATAACTTTGATTATACTACTATTTTTTTGGAGCACCCTGCATAATTCACATTGGTCCTGTATATTTCTATGAAGAATTTTTTTTTAATATCAAGTCGTTTCCCGTAATACAGAGACCGGGGCGAATGCAATAAACCACCCTGCATAATATTTTTCTATGAAATAAAATGAACACTCCTGTCACAAACTACGGTTTCGTCAATAATTGTTGGTTATTGTCGTATTTCTGATTATAAAATTATAGTAATATTCACTTTCTTCTCTTACATGGAATATAATATCTAATAATACCTATTACATTAATTTATTTTAATTTTTTTTTTATTTACAACAATCCGCTTCAACCTAAGAAGGTTATTAGCGGGATAGTAACAGTTAATTACACTTTGTTTAGTAAGTTGCAGTCTTTTAGAAACAGAAATAGTTTATTAGTGTTGTTATAGTCTAAAATGTCTTTAAGATTGTTAGCTAAATGGTATTTAATTCTATGGCTATTGAACTTTTCACACTTTTCCACTAGCACATGTTTCACTATAAGGCAGCGATTCTCAACCTGTGGGGCGCGCCCCCCTAGGGGGCGCGCTTTTAGTAATGGGGGGCGTGAGCACATAAAAAATACACCAACATCATTAACTAATTTACTAAAATCAAAGCAAAACAAAATTCTGACAAAATAAAAAATCAAATACACATGAACTTGAATAGGAGTTATAATCATAAAGAGCACTCAATACTAAAAAGTAAGATGTTACTGTTTTTTGTCAAAATTATTGAACGAGGGGGGGGCGCGGTGAAAATAATTATGGAAGATTGGGTCGCAAAGGGTAAAAGGTTGAGAAACGGTGCTGTAAGGGGTGACCCGCGCTCATCACAAATTGGAGGTTCTTCTTTTTTCAGCAAATATTCATGAGAAAATTGGGTATGTCCAAGTCGTAAACGGGAAATAATTGTTTGCTTTCGTCTAGATACCTCGGGTGGTTGCCATGGTCCAACGTTGTTTTTTATCTCCTGAAGCTTTGATGATGTGGATTTCCATTTACTGTTCCAATTTTCGAAAATATGTTTTATGAAGTAGCTTTTTAGATCCATACTTACAGATTGAAGCGACATTGGAATACTGTTATCATTTATGGCTTCTTTGGCATTTCGGTCTGCTGCTTCATTGCCTGCTACTCCAACATGTGATGGGACCCAGAGAAACTTGATTCTTAAATCTTCAGTATGCAATTTATGTAGTTCTTCCTTTATTAGTAAAGCTATTGGATGCTGCGTGTAAATTTTCCTTATTACGTGTAGTGATGACATAGAATTTGTGACGATTATTATCTTCTTCATCTTGTTCGCATTTGCATGTAGTATTGCTTGGTAGATCGCATAAAGTTCCCCAATTAATACAGTTGCAGTATCTGGAATTTTATGTTTGTGAGTCTCTGTGTTGTTAACAAATGCCACTCCGACTCCATTTTCAGTTTTATACGCGTCTGTATAGTATACTGTGTAATCGGAATGAGAGTTAATTAGATCTCTGAAGTGTTGTAAGATGAGATTAGGGTTAGTGCTATTTTTTTGGAATTGTAATAGACTGCAATTGACTGTTGGAATTTTTACAGTCCAAGGTGGAGATGAAGATATTTCTTTGTATTGATATAAGGGTGGAAATTCCTGCCAGTTAAGTAGCTCCATTGCATGGTGGATTCTGCGAGAATAAGGGAGATTGAACTTTGAAGAGTCATTGGTCATGGATGGATCTAAAATGTTATTTATTGAAATTCTTTTATGTACATTTATGTTAGAAGCGTAATTAAAGGTTAACAGCTGTCTACGAAGCATTAGAGTGGGTTCGCCTATTTCAGCTTGTATGCTATTTATCGGAGTTGTTCTGTATGCTCCAAGTATAATCCTTAGGGAGGTGTTATGTAGCGTATCCAAAGGTTTCAACGTTGTTTTGCTGGCAGATGCATATGCGACACATCCGTAGTCAATCTTAGAGCGAATTAAGGATCTATATAGCATGAGCAGTGTTTTACCTTCGGCATCCCAAGTCCTGTGAGCTAGATACTTTAACAAGTTAAGACCATGTCGACATGAAAGAACTAACTGCTGAATATGACTTTTCCAATTTAACTGTTGATCAAATATCATTCCTAGGAATTTTATTTCGTTTGTATAGGAAAGATTTTGATTCTCAAGCGTGAGATTTGGTTTATCCTCGATACGTTTTTTTGAAAATATTATACATTTTGTTTTATTACAACAAAAACTAAAACCGGTGTTTAAGGACCAATTTACTAGTTTATTTAAGTGTTCCTGTAATATTGACGCCATATGATTTACGTTTTTTCCTTTGATGTAAATAATCAGATCGTCAGCATATAGTTGTGCCTGAACAGGTTTCGCCATGATTTTTACTATATCGTTTATTGCTATTAAAAACAGAGTAGGGCTGATGACTGATCCTTGTGGGATTCCGTTTTGTTGTTCTCTAAGATAGGATATAGCACCATTCGCTCGGACTTGAAATGTTCTTTGAGTTAAAAAATTTTTTATATAGGCTAAAATATTTCCTTGATATCCAAATTTGTTTAGAATGCTCAATATACGGTGTTTCCATACTGTATCAAATGCTTTAGTTATGTCAAAGTAAATCGCCATACATTTTTGGTTATTTTTAAAAGCTTCGTGAATAGCGTTTTCCAGATCGATAATGTTGTCGTTTGTAGATCTGCCTGGTCTAAAGCCAGCTTGTTCGATAATCAGTTGATCATTGCGTTCCGGGTTCCACATTAATCTTCTGTTGACTATTTTTTCCATAAGTTTACATGAGGAACACGTTAATGATATAGGACGATATGATTATGGGTGTAATTTATCTTTATTTGCTTTAATAATAGGAATAACAATGGCATTTTTCCAGATTTTTGGAAATGATTTTTGTTCCCAAATAATATTGAAAATTTGGAGCAGAAACTCTTTTGCTTCCATGGGAAGTTTTTTAATGAATTGTATTGGTATGTCATCTGGACCTGGTGCAGTGTCTTTTATGCTATTAAGTGCATCTTCAAATTCCCCAAAACTGAGAGGTATATTAATAGCGTTAAATTCGTCGGAAATTGTAATAGGTACTGCCTCCTCCTCTTGTTTGTATGTTAGGAACTCGTTACTGTAACTTTGGTTGGATGAGAATTTTTGATAGGTATCAGCCAGTTCATTTACTATATCCTGTGGCTCAGTTAGTAGCGTTTTTTCTTTTTGCAGGCTCACAATTTGTTGGTAGGTATGCTGCCCTGTTATTTTTTTAACTTTTTTCCAAACTGATGATATATTTGTACTACTGTTTATGCTAGATATGTATGTCTGCCATGATTCTTGTTTGCTTTTTTTAATTATTCTTCTTGCTTCAGCTCTACGTTTTTTGTACTCTGTTAATAGATCAATATTTTTGTATTTTTTGTAGCGGTTCCAAATTGTTTTACTTAATTTAGTAGCGGCTTTACATTGTGAATTCCACCAGGGAACTGGTTTGCGTTTTTTTTTAAGTTGAGATTTACCTATGGTTATATTAGCCGCATCCAGTATAAGCTGATTGAAGCTCCTAAGTGTGTCATCAATGGAGTCTGAAATTTTAATCTGATCCATTCTGTTTGATACAATTCTCTCAAATTCAATCCAATTTGCCTTTTTTAATTTCCATTTTTGAGTTGGTATTGTATTTGTGTTTAAATTTACTGTGTGCTTTATTAAGATTGGGAAGTGGTCGCTACTATATAAATCTTTTAATGCTGTCCAGTCTAGTTGGGTGATCAATGAGGGTTCACATATGGAGAGATCAATGGCGGAAGAAGTTCCCGTAGCTATATTGAATCTTGTTGGCGAGCCGTCGTTAAGTAGGCATAAGTTCATAGTGTTCAAAACGATTTCTAACATATTTCCCCTCGTTGTTGTTTTATTTGATCCCCATGTAATATTATGGCAATTAAAATCTCCCGTGATTATTCGAGGGGAAGGAATTTGTTGGAGAAGATTAAGTAGTTCGGGTTTAGTCAAAGTCTTGTCTGGTGGAACATAAATGCTGCAAATATTTAACTTTAGAGGGGCAAGTATTGTTACAGCAACTGCTTCGATATTAGTTGTGAGGTTTATATTTTGAACAGGTATATTTGACTTTATATATAGAGCTACTCCTCCACTAGCGTAGTTCTGATTGGGTGGATTGGTGCAAAATCCTGTGTAACCTTTCAGGTTGTGTGTTGAGTTATTTTTGAAGTGAGTTTCTTGTAACGAAATAAAATCTGGTGCATATTCTGAGATAAGAAGCTGTAACATTGTTAAATGGGTGTAATACCCATTTAAATTCCATTGTAATATACTATTGAAAGTGATTTATTGTTTAGTTGAAGCACATGAATCACTATCCGGTTCAGATACTTCATGTTGTAATAGTCTTTCTAGCTTTTTGCGTAGTCGTGTGATTCGATTTTTTAATTTTGAGTCAGTAAAATGAGGATGAGTGTCTACAAGCATTTTAATAAGTAATGGTAAATCTGGTATATAATCCTTAACAATATTATAGACATCTTTAGCTCCGCATGTCTCATTTAGTAACTCCCGAAATTCATCGTAATTTAAGACATATGATTTTGAATGTTTATTGATAAATCTTTTAGCAGCTTCTTCGGTTTCTATTGTTTCCTTGGATATTGTGTGAATTTGATTTTGTAATTTCTGATCAACTTGTATCTGTTGTTTTTGGGGTGAGTCTTGAGTGGGTGGTATTATGTTTTTTTCGGGTTCAGAATTGTTGTCGGCTCTTATTTTTTGGATATAGGACTACTTTTATTACATGCTTCGTTAAATATATTAGATGCTGGTTCTTCTGTTGGAGATGGGGTTTCTGATAAATGTCTTTTGGTTGATGTTGATGTTTCTGTTGTTGAAAGGGATATATTTGACACCTCCATAGAATTTATTGGAAGAAGAGGACTTGATGAATTATTTGTTTGGTTATCTGTTGTGGGAATCTGCGAGGTGATACTGTGAGGTGGATTAAAAGTTGGAATAGTATTTGGCATATTAGAATTGATTAGGGAACAGGTTTCTGATGAGCATTATGAGGCAAGATGGCCATTTTGTTTACATTTGAAACAAAGCGATTGGTCGTTGGACAAAAATATTTTGTAGCTAACATTATCATGATTAAGCATGACAAAATCAGGTATGGTTATATTATCTAGGGATTCTATGTATACTTGACGCCTAAAACTGAGTATGTGGCTATATTCAGGATTTGTAGCTCCAATTCTCAAACATGTTATTGGTGACATTAATTTCAAGCCTAGGTTCTGGAGAATATTAATTAACATTTCCTGCGGTATTGTTGGATGAGCATTAGATAAGAGAAGACGTTCCGATGGAGTGACTAATCTACGTGCTAGAAGTACTTCATTATTTATTTTTATGGATCCTGCTTTATTTAGAAAGTCATCAACTACAGCTTTACTTGAAAGATAAACGCATACTCGGTTATTAGAGATTCTTGATGAATAAATAATATTTTTTGGTTGGACGAGTGGTCCTAGTTGCAAAAGAATCTTGCAATTTTGCGCCATTAATTGAACTGAAGATGATGGCTTGTTCTTTCACTGGTAATTTTGGAGTAGTTTGTTGAGATGCAATAGTAGAGTACATTGGAGTGTTTTGAGAAGTGGTAGGAGTTTCCATTGTTGATAAAGTATTATTCATCATTTAATTTTACTTGAACGATTTATTATAAACATATTCAAGTACGTCCCTGGTTTTAATTGTTGTTAATAAAAAACCAGTCCGGTGTAGTGTTGATATGAAGATTTTATAGAGATAGATTTCCAAATGAATATATTATTTCAATCTAATTAATGTTCTTCTCCTCACGTTTTTGGGTCTTCTTATAACACTAACTTTATTGAACAGGTATATCACTTTTGTTAATTTACTATTGTGAAAATACTGGTATAAAATTGCGAGTATATCGGAGCTGAAATTAAACACGCTTTGTGGTTCGGAATCAGGTCCGGTCTGTATTTTAATTTTCATTTCACTATTTTATTATTTCACTTGCAATTTATTTTTTCTACGAGCGTGAAAAAATGTCTACTTTCGCGCACGCATTTTAGTTTAGAAAGTTTTACTTTTCCGCACGCGTGTTACTTTTCCGCACGCGTTTTACTTTTCCGCACACGTTTTACTTTTCCGCACGCGTTTTACTTTTCCGCACGCGTTTTACTTTTCCGCACGCGTTTTACTTTTCCGCACGCGTGTTAATTTAGATATGTTAATATGGCCTTAAAGTAATTATAATACATGCAATAAACTAATATATAGATATTATTTACTAATTTATTTCAAATATATCTTATTGTGTTTATGTTTTAATGAAATTAACGCGAGAATTCGATGAAATAAAATAATTTTGACATAATATTCGAAAGTCAAATCAGTAGACAATAACAGTGGTTTTGAATCGTCGTCATGGAAACCAAGATCGTCGTCATGCTAACCAATTATGCTGAAACTTTGGTTTTGACAACCTTGTCAAAGAATTAATTTGTGTATGTATTTTCATATTAATTAAATTAGTTGATTAAGATTTGGTCATTTTTTAAAGACTCGTAGAAAAAATATTTTTCCTAACGCTTGCAGAAAGTCTCTTTTCCGCACTCGACTGCTTGCCGAACTCCCGCTTCGCGTCGTTCGGCAAACTGCAGTCGCGTGCGGAAAAGTATGACTTTCTGCATTTGTTTGGACAAGCCTAGCAGGTGCATTTGTTCAGAATGTGCAATTAATTCAATGGGTCTATTGAATAAAAAGAAGTATTTGCTTTAACTTACAAGTATTTAAGTATTTACTTAATACTAATTGAATAAAGTAATTTCTTTAATGCTTTATTCAATTACCGTTAAGTAAATACTTAAATACGAGGAAGTAAAAGAAAATGCTTCTTTTTATTCAATAGACCCAATTAATTGGTTAAGATTTGGTCATTTTTTAAACACTCGTAGAAAAAATATTGTTCCTAACTCTTGCGGAAAGTCTATTTTCCGCACTCGACTGATTGCCGAACTCCGCTTCGCGCAATCGCGTGCAGAAAAGTATTACTTTCCGCACTTCTTAGGAAAATACCTATAACATAACAAGAATTGTTAATTACTTTCAAAATTGGGATATATTTAATAAAGAATCCACACAGAAAAATATAATAATTAATTAATTCTAATACTCTATCAGTTTCTGTATTTTTCCCTTATTTATCTAGATATTTATTTAAAATAAATATGTTTAAGTTAATACCAAATGAAATATAAAATTTCTTAAGCCGGCCCATTTCAATACTTATATTTACGTGAAATCCCTTTATTGCTTCGACTTTATCAGCGGGTTACTCTTAAATTCTGCATAAGTCAATTCTTAGAATTATTGTGAATGAGCTTTATAACAAAGTTAGCCTATTCAATTTTTTTTTGGATTTTATATTATGGGGCAGTACATTTAGGTAGAATTGGAGCAACGCATAATATCTTGTGTAACTGTTTTTGCGCAAATTTCACGCTTTGACAGAAATGCAGAACAAACCCAGCACTAACTTATTATAATATGGTCTATTTAGATTTATCCATTTCACGAATATACGACTGTTTTGGATTATCTTAACAACGAATATTTTACTGTGCAAAATATGAAGAACAAAACTAAATTGCAAATTACATTGTTGCTTATTGAAATAATTATTAGAGCAATTTACTTTCGTACTGCTTATGTTGCACAGTAAAATATTCGTTGTCTCGATAATCCAAAACAGTCGTATATTCGTGGAATGACGTATATTCAAAATGTCTTCAATGGTTTTAATTCTATAATATGGGACAGTACTGCTTTACGCAAAATTGTAGCGAAACATTATACATATGTATATCTTGTATAACTTTTTTGTTTATGCAGAACATATTACACGCTTTGGTAAAAATGCAGAACAAACCTAGCACTAACTTGTGGTTTATTCAGATTTTCTCTGATCGTTTTGATTTTATATGGGCAGTACAGCTTTACGTAAACTTGGAGCGCCACATTATATCTTGTATATCTTTTTGTTTATGCAGAACAAATTACACTCTTTGGCAAAAATGCAGAACAAACCTAGCACTAACTTGTGGTTTATTCAGATTTTCTCTAATCGTTTGGATTCTATATGGGCAATACAGCTTTACGTAAACTTGGAGCGCCACATTATATCTTGTATATCTTTTTTGTTTATGCAGAACAAATTACACGCTTTGGCAAAAATGCAGAACAAACCTAGCACTAACTTGTGGTTTATTCAGATTTTCTCTAATCGTTTGGATTCTATATGGGCAATACAGCTTTACGTAAACTTGGAGCGCCACATTATATCTTGTATATCTTTTTTGTTTATACAGAACAAATTACACGCTTTGACAAAAATGCAGAACAAACCTAGCACTAACTTGTGGTTTATTCAGATTTTCTCTAATCGTTTGGGTTCTATATGGGCAATACAACTTTACGTAAACTTGGAGCGCCACATTGTATATTGAATAACTCTTTTATTTTTTTAGAACAAACTTCAAAATTACAGAACAAACTAGAACAAACCTAGCACTAACTGCTACAGTTATGAAAAGATATATTGGGAACTGGGGCAATACAGGTTTACAGACATATCGCTATGCTATCTTCGTATATATTATATTCTCAATGGTTTTTACTAAATCCACTGATATTCCCTTTTCATATAATAAATGTGTCGCGTTCCGAATTCTCACTCTATCAAGCGCTTTTTCCAAATCTATCAGCCACATAATATATGCTGATTTATTATATTCCAGCGACTTTTCTTTTATTTGTCATTACAAAAACTGCATCCGTGCATTATGATCTTCCTGTCCGAAATCCTTGCTGCTCCTCTTGCAGAGTTATTCGTTCGTTTATCTTTGTCGCTATAATTCTTGTTGTCAATTTGAGTGTTGTATTTAAAAGATTTATTGCTCGATAGTTATTGGGGTCCTTCTTATCTCCTTTCTTGAAGAACCTCAGCATGATCGCTCTTCTCCATTCATCTGGTATTCTGTTCGTGGCGATTATTTTATGAATAAGAAGTTGCAGTTGTTGTACACCACCATATTATAAGAGTTCATTTGGTATTTGATTTTATTTGGTGTTTCTGGTAAAGATTTTTCGTTTTCTTTTTTAAAAATTTCTGTCAGGAAGGCCACCCACGTTTCCTTTTTTATGTGTTCTATTTCAACTAGTTCTTTCATTTCGCTTCTTTGTTATCTTATGAAGCGCCTTGTTTCTGTTGTCCATAGAAATCCATCTCTAGTCCTTTTGTGAATCTTTCCCAGTATAATCTGTTATTGTTTTTCTTACCAATTGATGAGTTTCAGTTCTTACTCTTTTATAGTTTTCATATGATTCATTCGTTTTTTCTGACCTATATTTTAGGAAAGCTTTCTTTTTTTGGTGACAGTTTTATTTAACCTCTAGTGTAAACCATGGTGTTTTCGTTGACCACTTTTGGTTTTTCTTTATTATTTTCGTTCCAGGGGCTTCTCCGGTAGCGTCCAGAATATTTACAGAATTGACAGGATGGAATTTTGACAGAATTATTAAAAATAATTAGCAATAAAATTGGTCGCCAGGATGGACCCTGTACCCATTTTTCTTGCCGAGATATAGCTTTAAGCTAGCAGCACCCACTGTTTCTCGGAAATGGCTACAGCAATAAATTTTTTCTTTTTGTAATAAATTAGTAATTAATTCCTTGAGGTCGAATTTTCGATTTTCATAATTTTTTCGGGGGTGAGTTTCCCGCTAGGGGATGATGGGGTAGTTTTTAGAGATTGGTTAATATATCAATCAAGAGCAATTAATTAGCAATAAAATATGCCTTTAAAATGGTCCCTGTATTCCTTTTCATTGTCGAGATATAGGGTGGGTGCTGCTAGCTTTACCGTAAACACTGTTTCTCGGAAACGGCTACAGCAATAAAATTTTTCTTTTCGTATTAAATTAGCAATAAATTAGTAATTAATTCCTTGGGGTTGAATTTTTGATTTTCATAATTTTTTCGGGGGTGAGTTTCGCGCTAGGGGATGATGGGGTAGATGTTCAGGATTGGTTAATATACCAATCAAGAGCAATTAAATAGCAATAAAATATGCCGTTAAAATTATCCCTGTAATCCTTTTCAGTGCCGAGATATAGAGTGGGTGCTGCTAGCTTTACCGTAAAGCTAGCAGCACCCACTGTTTCTCGGAAACGGCTACAGCAATAAATTTTTTCTTTCCGTAATAAATTAGCAATAAATTAGCAATTAATTCCTTGGGGTTGAATTTTCGATTTTCATCATATTTTTGGGGGTGAGTTTTACGCTAGGGGATGATGGGGTAGTTTTTTGGGTTTGGTTAATATACCAATCAAGAGCAATTAAATAGCAATAAAATATGCCGTTAAAATGATCCCCGTACTCCTTTTCATTGCCGAGATATAGAGTGGGTGCTGCTAGCTTTACCGTAAAGCTAGCAGCACCCACTGTTTCTCGGAAACGGCTACAGCAATAAATTTTTTCTTTCCGTAATAAATTAGCAATAAATTAGCAATTAATTCCTTGGGATTGAATTTTCGATTTTCATCATCTTTTTGGGGGTGAGTTTTACGCTAGGGGATGATGGGGTAGTTTTTTGGGTTTGGTTAATATACCAATCAAGAGCAATTAAATAGCAATAAAATATGCCGTTAAAATGATCCCCGTACTCCTTTTCATTGCCGAGATATAGAGTGGGTGCTGCTAGCTTTACCGTAAAGCTAGCAGCACCCACTGTTTCTCGGAAACGGCTACAGCAATAAATTTTTTCTTTCCGTAATAAATTAGCAATAAATTAGCAATTAATTCCTTGGGGTTGCATTTTCGATTTTCATCATCTTTTTGGGGGTGAGTTTTACGCTAGGGGATGATGGGGTAGTTTTTTGGGTTTGGTTAATATACCAATCAAGAGCAATTAAATAGCAATAAAATATGCCGTTAAAATGATCCCCGTACTCCTTTTCATTGCCGAGATATAGAGTGGGTGCTGCTAGCTTTACCGTAAAGCTAGCAGCACCCACTGTTTCTCGGAAACGGCTACAGCAATAAATTTTTTCTTTCCGTAATAAATTAGCAATAAATTAGCAATTAATTCCTTGGGGTTGCATTTTCGATTTTCATCATCTTTTTGGGGGTGAGTTTTACGCTAGGGGATGATGGGGTAGTTTTTTGGGTTTGGTTAATATACCAATCAAGAGCAATTAAATAGCAATAAAATATGCCGTTAAAATGATCCCCGTACTCCTTTTCATTGCCGAGATATAGAGTGGGTGCTGCTAGCTTTACCGTAAAGCTAGCAGCACCCACTGTTTCTCGGAAACGGCTACAGCAATAAATTTTTTCTTTCCGTAATAAATTAGCAATAAATTAGCAATTAATTCCTTGGGGTTGCATTTTCGATTTTCATCATCTTTTTGGGGGTGAGTTTTACGCTAGGGGATGATGGGGTAGTTTTTTGGGTTTGGTTAATATACCAATCAAGAGCAATTAAATAGCAATAAAATATGCCGTTAAAATGATCCCCGTACTCCTTTTCATTGCCGAGATATAGAGTGGGTGCTGCTAGCTTTACCGTAAAGCTAGCAGCACCCAATGTTTCTCGGAAACGGCTACAGCAATAAATTTTTCCTTTGCGTAATAAATTAGCAATAAATTAGCAATAAAATATAGTCTTAGTCTGAATTTGGTCTTATGAAGTGGTGCTGCTGACTTTACCGACATAAAATAAGTGTGCCTTTTCATTTTTAACTTCAAATATCTCGAAAACTAATGACTTTATCGTTACGAATGAAGAGTATATTACTTGCATAGAAAGTATTGGAGAATCTAAAAATTATGCTAAAATAGCAGTTTCTTCAGTGGCGTAGAATTTCGGAAGGGCCAACCATTCACTTTCCCCTGTCGTACGCCTCTGGTATTAACCACAAACGATTATTTATCATAATTTAGTAGGGTGTACAGTACCTACACTTTCTGCCAGGTACCATAAGGATATGTCAAATAATTTTATAGTACCGGGCACACATAGTTCTTAAAGTTTTAAATAAAGAATAAATTATTAAAAAAAAAGAATACTTTAAAATAATTTGACATATCCGTGGGATACTTGGCAGAAAGTGTAGGCACTGTACACCCTACTAAATTATGTTAAATAATCGTTTCTGCCTACTACTAGAGGCGTACGACAGGGGAACATGAATGGTTGACCCTTCCCAAATTCTACGCCACTGATGAAACTGCTATTTTAGCATAATTTTTAGATTCTCCAATACTGTCTATGCAAATAATATACTCTTTATTCGTAACGATAAAGTCATTAGTTTTCGAGATATTTGAAGTTAAAAATGAAAAGGCACACTTATTTTGAATAATGTATTATGCTCCTTCGTTTTTAGCTTCAAATATCTCGAAAACTAATGGTTTTATCGTTACGAATGAAGGGTATGTTTTTTACATATAAAGTATTGGAGAATCAAAAAATTGCACTAAAATAGCAATTCCACCAGTGGCGTAGAATTTGGGAAGGGTCAACCATTCACGTTCCCTCGTCGTACGCCTCTGGTAGTATAAAGAAACGTTTGTTTAACATAATTTAGTAGATTGTACAATACCAGCACCACTTACCAAATTTCGTGTTTTTGTCCCATGCCTGTCAGGAAATATTCAAAAATAAATAAAATAAAAGTTTAACTTTGACACCCTGGATTTCGGTTATTATCAACTTTTGTACTAAGGTAAGTTAGCTTAAATCTACCTATTTTAATCTCAGGAATCTAAGGTTAAGCTATTACCCATTCTTTACCAAACACCCTGTATATAGCCGATCTGCAGAAATCCCGAGGACCTGTATAAAAGTCAAATAACATATCAAAACACTTTGATGAACCTTTGTTCCATGGATTTATCGCCAGTGAAAATGAAGACTATAGAGAGAGGTAGTATGAAGGAGATAATTATCTGATCAGCGTACCTCCCACATAATGATTCTGAACAACCATCACTAAGGCAGTTGGAACAGCTAGTAAGATATTGTAGGAACATGGACTGCAATTGGTTATTGGCTGTGATGCAACTGCGCACCATCTGACTTGGGCAGTAAAACACTAATCAACTTTAGCCAGACGAGCCATGAGATTACAAAAAGCATCTGTGACTGGAAAAAGCCTTGATCCGAAGGTAACATAACTCTAGGAAAATATACCCGGTCAAATAAATGGCACTATGTATATTGCACAGGCATATTATGCTAATAGGGCGGAAGTACTACTGAAAATAAGGAGGAATCAGCTTAGTCATATCAAGCTTTCTGGACATGCGCCAGTCAACGGACACTTGCCTACATTAGGACTATTTTATAGAGACTTTTCAGGGTGCCAGGATTCTGGAGAATATTAGGAAATGGAAGCTCTACAATAAGCCAACTGGCTGTAGTACTGGTTTACAACAGCCAACTTCCATGGAAAAAACGATTAGAAGTCCAGCATTCATTCAGTGATGTATCTGCAAAATGTTGGGTGGTATGAATAAAAACGGAGTATAAACTCCTGAGTATGAGCATAAAGTATAAGTTTATACTCTTTTCGTATGAATAAAAGTAATTTGATGTGATGAGTTTCTGCTCACAGTACATAAGAATAGATACTCTCTATTTAATTTTTAAACTTGCCAGAGTTTTGGAACATTTTCTACCGACACCCGAACTTTAGATTGAACTATCGGAAACCGTTGTTTAGTTATCTAAAACATCTTTTGATTATTACACGCTCCTTTGTAAATAATTTGTTATAAGCAAGTTATGCAGGAGTATCCGGATTTCTAAAGTAAAGTTCATTAACCACGATGCTATGCCATAACCTTCATCTTCTAAAATTATTGCATTTGTTATAATATCCTAAACTCATTTTTAGTAAGGTTACAAATTTGTGAGTTGCTCCATATCCGTGAATCTTGGACAGATCCTGGCCATGATGCGTCTACGCTTGCATCTCATCTGCATTGCAAGTGGCTCGAACGTTGATACTGTGATATCCTTTGTGATTTTCGTTACCATGAAGAGCTGGTTTTTTTATTTTTATGTGGGCACAAACGATCACGTACACGGAAAAGTGTACCTTGTTTGCCATCTTCCTTTAGGATCTATTATATCCTTTGGAGTGTGAAAGAATTTTATCCAACTTGCGCATTTTTGTATTATCTAGTCAGCAACTTGCGTCACAACCTTACGACACAGTACTTTGATGAACACCAATATCTTATCCCACTCCTGTTTAAACCCCCGGATCACTGACATATCTTAAAAATATTTTCATTTTATCAAAGTTACATACACCTCCACCACTTGTTTCTTTCGATTCTTTACTCAAAAAGTTCTTTGAAAGCCACTCAACATTTTCATTATTTAATCGATATAATACTTTACAAGTCATAATTAAAACATGTTAATTATAAGAAAAAATGTTAACGATAAAAATTATAAATGCGATGTTTTGTATTTCGACTTTTACTCACCTCAAGTTAGGGCAAAAATTATTACTGCTAATTCAGATCGCGTTTGTTGCCCACTTTTTCTGATGTTATCTTCATCTTATACGGGACACGGATTCGGAATACCTTGTATTGGGGGCTCCATTGGATCGAGTTCATCATTTAAATATTTTGCTACGTTGTGTAACATATATAACAATTTTTGGGACATTTTCTGTCGACACCCGAACTTTATATTGAAGCATCGGAAATCGTTGTTTTAGTTGTCCAAAACATCTTTCAATTATTACACGCTCCTTTGTAAATAATTTGTTATAAGCAAGCTCTGCAGGAGTATACGGATTTCTAAAGGGCACCAGTAACCACGGTGCTACGCTATATTTTTCATCCTAAAATTATTCCATTTGAAAATAAAATAAAAATTTTATTTTTAATTCAGTTGCAATGCGAAGGCAAAACAATCTTACTTTTCAATTAGAATACGGAGCGCAGTCCAGTCCTCTGAATCGCGATTTCCGGCTCTTATTGGAGCCTCATCGGAGAGAACGTAGGCTTGTTCTATATACCCCAATTGATCAGTACCGAGAGGTTTTCCCACCCATTGCAACTGAAGTGAAAATATTAGGTGACGAGCGTCATCTGGCAATTAAAAGATGAAGTTTTCGATTCTAAATGCATTATTAATAATATTTAAAAAATATTAAAATATTACTAAAAGATTTTTAAATTGAAAACTTATTGGTCCATTTCCTTGGTAACACCTCCAAGGCTTCTAAAATTTGCAAGCCAAATGGATGCTGAAGCGAAGAAGACAAGAGGGAATTCAAAAATTTTCGTGAATTGTAAGTCTAGCCGGCATATTACATAATAGGCTGTTTCCAAATTATAACTATTACATTGAAGAAAAAGAGCTGTTTTCAACAAGACCAAGTTTGTAAAAATCGATTTTGCAGAACCGGACTTGCAGCGATTTTTTCATAACAAGGTTCCCACTCACCCCCACCTCTTATTTTCACAGGTAGACTTAAACTTGTGAAATAAAATATGCACAGAATTGTATGAAGAATACGATGATTGGATTTCCAGTGCCCTTTCATTAGGCAAATTTTGTAAAATTTCGATTTTTTAATTTTTGATATTCAATTACGCCCTCTAGCGGTGGACTTACAATTATGAAAATAATTTCCAGGCTTTTCTCGGGTCAACTTTTGTTATAAAATTTTTTTCCCAAATCTGTAGTATAAACGACTCCTGAGATATGTCCTAGAGCCATTCTTATTGGGACACCCGGTACATAAGAGTATAGTATGTTTCAAGTTATTTTAGCAAACCGTATCTTAATCATATTATCAAGTCATTTGTACTTAAGTAGTAACGTTAAATTTCGAGTACTGACTGAACATACTGAATAGCAGGTATAATGATTAAAAGTACAATAGATTAAAATTTATTAATTTCTACCTGGACCGAAAACTTAACCACACCATTCAAATACAAATGACTTTGTAATAAGCTTAAAATTAAGGTTTTATAAAATATTTCGAAAGGTACTATACCTACTCAAGCCGAGTATCTACTTATGTTTTTTATTCATACGACATGGAATATTTACTCCAAAATTTGGAGTATAAACTCAATTCTAATTTTTATTCATACGAGCCAGTATCCAATGATCATTGTGTATTTTCAGATTAACAACTGTTTCTTTTTCTACAGGTCAAATAAAGAAATTCATGATGTTAAAGAACAATATGACATCGAAATTAACAAATTGAGAGCATTCATAAGACGATTGGAAATAAAGGTTAGTTCTCTAGAAGTATCACTCCAACAGAAGACAGAAGAATGTGAACAGCTTTCAGCGCTTTGCGACGAAGTAACTGGCAAAAATGTGTAACAAAATCAATGTAAAGATTCATTTGTTTTACTTAATTGAAATAACCTAGTCACAGCTGATGATTTTTAACCTCTCCGGACATAATACAGTCGAACCCGCTTATTGGAATAGCCGTCGTGCCAAGAAAAGTATTCCTGTAACAGGGATATTCGAATAACCGATCATATAAGCATAGTAAAAACGTTTTGGGACCTCAAATTTTTATTCCTTAAACCGGGATATTCCTTTAACCGGCATTCTAATAAGCGGGTTCGACTGTATGTTGAATTTTCTGTTGTATGGAATATCTATATGGAAAATGATTATTAATTGCATAATACAAGTGTAAAATATTAGTGTCTGGCATCACATCAAGTGCAATTAACTTGTTTACTGTGAGTTCGATACACTATCTTTTCTAAAGCCATGCATTAAATAGGAATTTTTTATTAGGGTTACAGTAACATACATATTGGTAACATCATATTTTACGATAAATAGGTTATGTCACTGCAAACCCTGAAGTATCTACAGCTATGCTGGTTGTAATCAAAGAAGGCAAGAACTGATGTCATTGAAGTTATTACAATTGTTTCCTTTGTTACAACTCAAAAATGAATAATACACTCTTAACTGGTTTTTGTACAAAAAACTAGGAATTCGAATTCAAATCACCGCTTAGGCATATAAATACATTATATATTGTTAGATTACTCGATCATTTGTCTTCCATATCCTACAATTTGATCTTTGGTTGTGCCGACTGTATTCAATATTTCTTGAAAATTATTTAACTTCCTTTGGGTCTTGTCCCTCCAAAGCTACGCAACAGCGACGCGATGGCAACACGATTTTGATAGGGCACAAGCAGGCGACATGGAGGTGTCCCATCAAAGCGACGTGTTTTCTACATCTCTACTACATATTCAGTTCAGTGAACAATATCGCCAAGTTCATCTTTTTGATATTGAGAGAGTCCGTACTCCCTACTACACCTTACTATTTTACTCATGAGTCTTTGCAGGTCTTGTAAACTCTTGCCTGCCAAGGTAAAACAGTATATATGAAAAAAATCGATTTTTGAATTTGCCGCCAAAACTGGGTAATTTTTTCCGCTCTTTCTTATGCAATTTTTAGTTTATTTCTATTTCATTTAGTTTTCAAAATGTGACACTGGTAAAACAGTATATGAGTACGTGTACTTGCGTCTCTGCTATGGTAAAACAGTATATTCGACAAACTCTACAAAGACAGAATAGTATACATCATCATACACTGCTTATCCCTGGTATTATGTTATATCTATTTTTTGAAACTCTACTGGTAAAACAGGATATATGTGGTATATGCTGTTATACGGTAACATATTTCATAAAAACATTATCCCAATTACAATGGTTAAATAGTATAAACATTTCATATACTCTTTTACCATAGTATGACCAATGGGAATTTTTATCTCCCCCGACGGTATATACGTATAAAGTCTTTTATATACTCTTTGGGTATACTGGAAAAATGGTAAAACAGTATATGTCATTTTACAAGCACATTTGAAAAAACTATACATATTTGCTGTTATAATAATTATTATAATAACATGCTTTTTTTATATTCCAAATTTCACTTGTCTAACTTTATAAATGACAAAACGGCACAACAAAAGAACAAAAAGTCATTTATCTCAAAACTCACTTTTTTCACATATACTGTTTTACCTTTGCAGGCAAGAACTATCGGCTATTATTACTGTATCATCTGCATATCTGATGTTGTTAACTAAGATTCCATTTACTCTTATGCCGACTGTTTCATCTTCCAGAGTTTCTCACATTACGTCGTAAGAATAAGCGTTAAATAATAGAGGTGATAGTATGCAGCCTTGCCTGACTCCTCTCTTTATTTCCATTTCTTCAGATGTTTCTTTTTCAACTATTACTATTGCTTGCTGATTGTAATAGAGGTGTGTTATATTAGTCTTAAATCTCTTTCATCTGTTTTTAGTTTTCAGAATTTCCATGAGTCGATCATGTTTTACTTTATCAAACGCTTTATTGTAGTCTATAAAACAGACGTAAAGAGGACGGTTAACATCCAAACATCTCTGTGTCAGCACGTTGAAGGAGAATAATGCCTCTCTGGTACCCATACCATTGCGGAACCCATATTGAGTGTCACTAATATCCAGCTCCAGTTTAGAGAGTATTCTGGCGTGGATAATTTTCAGCAGAATTTTCAAGGTATGTGACATTAAGCTTATGGTTCGGTAGTCACTGCATTCTTTGGCAAACACACAAGTGCTGATGTCAACATTTCTCTAGGGATGATTCCCGTAGTATAGATAGCGTTGAACAGTTCCACTATTATGTCCAGGTTTTTCTTGTTGACCAACTTTATCAGCTCTCTAGGTAATTCATCTGGACCAGCAGATTTATTGGTTTTCATAGAGTTTATTGCCTGACTAACCTCTGATTTGGTTATCTCTGGGCCCACATCTCCGGTTTGGCTATGTACGGATGTACAAGTTTAAGAAAAGGAAATGGTGGGTGCATCTTTTTACTGCAAGAAACTCAAAAACAGAATGTTTGTTGCTGCTAAAGAACTCGACAGATATCCAGTGAAATTTAAATTGTTATTTTACCGGATGTCAAAAGAACTGTGTTTCGACCTGGTTGAAAAAGTCGGACCTCACGTCCAAAAGAAAGATACAAATTTCCGAAAAAGTGTGAGTGTTGAATAAAAGCTGTTAATAACTCTCAGGTAAACAAATAATGATTAATTTTAGTGCTGTAAACATATATTGTTTATAGCATCTACTAATTTTTTTATTATATTCCTCTTCATGTTGTGTTATGATTACTCATTTCGTTAATTTTCGATACGATACACCGCACACTCGGCTTGAATGTCGCTTTAAAAACTGACCTGTCGATTCGCTCGGCAACAAGATACCGCTTCATGATACAATAAATTTAGGAGATATGACACCAAAGTGTTTCAAATTCTTTCGGTTCTGCGCATGACGTCAATACGTGACTAGTTAGCGGCGCCAATTTTAAATAACCTATGGATAACATAAAAAGTGGAAACATTCTGGTAACAAAATTACGGATCATTTATGTTAAATTTCTTTTTACGAAACGTAGTGATAAAGTAATGGATATAAACTTTTGTGAATTATGGATTTATTGAAGATAAAATAGGCAAATGTGCACTTAAAATAGTGATGTTTTCATTAAAATTATTATCACACTAACGTAATTATGACATTTACTAAATACAATGAGAAAAACCTTATTAATACCTACTAAATTTCAATACTTTCCGTTATTAAAAATGTTTTTCGCATCTACATCAGTCCTGTCTTTCAGAGGATGTAGAATCTTATTTTCGTTAGAGGTTTGGTCATCACATCTGTAACTTGTTCTGAAGTGGAAATTTGTGTGAAGACTTTTTAGTTTGATCACAATTTCTTAGGTTATATCTTCCTGTTTCCGTATCTACCGATTCTTTAATGGTCATCTTCACCATTCTGTGAGATTATTTCAGTATCGATCTCATTTTGTTCTAATTGAGAAATACTAGCTATATAATGATGGTCATTTTTAGAATTATTTTCTATAAGGAGGCATTGTAGAGGCAATTGAACTCATTTCTGACAACCAGTTTTTCCAAATGTTTAACCTGTTATATAAATAGCAGAAACAAACACAACAAATGACGAAACATGTCGGGATCGTCACGTATTGACGTCACTTGACATTTGACAGGAGCTGCGTGGTGTCATATCTTCGGTTTCATTATATCATGATACCGCTTGGGTGTCGCATTGGTGGGAGCATAGTGTATATAAACGATAAGTTCAACAATAAAGATACATCGCGACGACATCGTATCTCCGTCGCGTAGCTTTGATGGGACAAGGGCCTAATCTTTTTGCACACCATTACTGTCTAGTTACATAGTATTTTAACCCTCTTCAGCCCAATGTATCTCACAAGATACATGACTTTATAATTGATTTTTTAAATATTGGGGGATTTTTCAATAGTTCAAACTTTGGTTGTCACAATCGGCTGTTCTTTCTCTATACAGTTGGTTATCTTTGTTTGATTTAAACGGTTTCAAAATATTAAGTTATGTTGATTTAGTTTCTTGTTCCGTGAGTGTGCGCGTTTTTCAAGCCATCAACACAAGCGGTTAATTCAGTTTACCTACTGTTACTATTCTAGTAATTTTTTTTTATAAAAACCAATTAAATTGACTTATTGTTATGTTATTTAAGTTTAATTATTCACAAGTTTTAGGTACTAATACTTTCTGGTTTATTTGCAATATACTTTTATAAAATGTATCTTTGGGCAGCATATGTGGGAGGAGGGGGGGAGGGCGGAAATAATTTTAAATAAGATTTTTGCTTAATTGGGCCCTAAAGCAATAGAATGCTAAAAGGAAATTATCATGCTTTGCGGATTTCTTCTCTTGGGCAAAAGAGGGTTAACATTTCAAAGCATAAGTCGTTTTTAAACATTCTAACATGCCATTCACTTTATAACATTTCAAACATTTTTTTGAGTTGATTTCAGCAAAACTGCAGTAATCGCTTTATTTTACAAACTTACTGATAACAAAATGTGGATATAAATAAATACTTTATTTTCTTTTAGACAAACATAGTCTGTATATAATTAGTCAATTAGGTAAATAAAACAAACAAATAAACAAACTAACAACAAAAATAGTAGAATTTAGAATTGAAGAAATTCTTCAACTGAACAAAAAATGTTTGCAATCAAAAAGCTTGTCATGATCTTACACAATTTTATATGCATTGGTAACCTATTAAAGAGTCTTTGTCCTGTTATAATAGGGACGATGAATTTTTTGCTGATGAAACGCGATGAAACTATGCGATTCTATATATTAGCTATTTTGATTGTCATTTAGCCCAGTGAATTTGAAATATGTCAAATCGCCGTTGATAATGTCTGCCACAGTTTGAAACGTCACGCCAGCAAGCAATTATTCTAGGCCCGACCTATAAACCCATAAAACGCTATAATAATACTGTTAATCGGCTTTAAAATGAATTTATTAACACGACAATATTACAATAAACTAAAAAGGGTAGTTCCATAGGATGGCTGTATACCATATAGTTAAAAAACTCGAACATGAAGTAAAAACCACTTTTATGTAATTGTATATTTATTAAAAATTTTAAAAATTCAATGGATTGAACAAAATGTGTCAAATTCAGAACGTTTTCGGACCTATCAGTCCATCATCAGTGAATTCAAGTACTTGCTACATATTTGAAGTATTTGAATTCACTGATGATGGACTGATAGGTCCGAAAACGTTCTGAATTGGATACATTCTGTTCAATCCATTGGGATTTTTAAAATTTTTAATAAATATACCAATTACATAGAAGTGGTTTTTACTTCATGTTAGAGTTTTTTAATATTACAATACTTTCACACACAATGACAATTTTAAACTTCAAATGCTCAATTACAACTGTTGTAGAAACGTCAACACCATATGCTTTTATACATTTTCTGACGTTCTAGACTTCACTAGACATTTCTGTGTGGGATCAATCTTACAGAACTGTCGTAACAATACAGTAATGTTGTTAAAAGGGACAACTGTTTTATAGACTAAGAGCCGCTATAGGTGAAATTTTTTAATCATTTTAGGCACGATGGGACCCTATAACTTAAATAGTAGAACCTAAAAGAAAACGTTTGAACACTGTGCCGTCACTTTTCAGTGGCACATGCGTCGACAGTGGCGCATCAAACTTTCCACTTATGGACGGGATAAATAAATTAAAAGTTAACAAGAACTTACTAACAGAATTAAATTTTTTTATTTTTTTTAAGTTCTATGTGATTAACACATAGGATTCATCGTGATTTTAACCCACCACCCCCTTCCCCCTGCCCCCACCATCAAAAACTTCATTTTTCGTTTTTATTTTTTTTTGGTGGGATGCAATCAATTTTAAAATTTCAAAAAATTCACACGCATAGTTGAGGCTTTTATAAAACATGCCTATTTTTATAGACCCATAGGTAGAGTGTACATAACCTCAAAAAATTAAAAGAATTTTTTTTTTTTTCAAAAAAGCGTATAACTTTTTTTGAGGAATAGCTGCAGGTCTAATTTTTTCTTAATCTCGTGTGTTTTATGAAACACTATATTTATATTTTTTTCAGATTTTTCCGTTAGGCTTCCCACCTTAAAAAATCCGAAAAACTGTTTTTTGGGGGTTTTGGGGATTTTTCCTATTTTATAGACTTCATAATATATCAAATCAATTTTGTTTTTATAGATTATATGTAACTTGAAGTAACTGAGTCCTTTAGAATATTTAAAAATCAGAAAAACACGTTCAAACCCCCCAAAACCCCCTTAAAAACAGTTTTTTGGATTTTTGAAGGTGATCAGCATTACAGAAAAATCTGAAAAAAATCAGAAATATAGTGTTTGATAAAATATACAAGACTAAGAAAAAATTAGATCTGCAGCTGTCCCCAAAAAAAAGTTATATACTTTTTTCCAAAAAAAAAAAATTTAAACATTTTTTGAGGTTATGTACACTCAACCTACAGGTCTATAAAAAATAAACGTGTTTTATAAAAGCCTTAACTATGCGTGTGAATTTTTTGAAATTTAAAAATTGATTGCATCCCACCAAAACAAAAATAAAATCTAAAAATAAAGTTTTTGATGGTGGGGGCAGGGAGAAGGGGGTGGTGGGTTAAAATTACGATGAATCTTATGTCTTGATCACATAGAACTTAAAAAAAAATGAAAAAAATTAGATTCTGGCAATGAGGGAGGGTATTTTTTAATTTATGTATACCGTCCATAAGTGGAAAGTTTGATGCGCCACTGTAGACGCATGTGCCACTGAAAAGTGACGGCACAGTGCCCAAACGTTTTCTTTTAGGTTCTACTATTTAATTTACAGGGTCCCGTCGTGCCTAAAATGATTAAGAAATTTCACCTATAGCTCTTAGTCTACTATGCTGAGCTTTTAGAAATTTTTTTCAGGAAATTTTTCATTGTAGAAATGTAAAACAGATATTTGTTTCATTAGCTTTCAGATTTGATATTATTCTTGTATTAGAGTGTATTAAATTGATACTTTTTGCAAGCTGCAAGCTACGAGGACTGAATTTTAATTTGTACATTTACTCATAAAGGATGTCCTTAACGAACTAATATCTTGTATTCACTGAAATGTTTCCTATTTTTCCATATAGAAATCCTACACGCAGTATTCAATATACTTTTAATTTTATTAATATGTTACAACTTTTCTTAAGTTCAGTATTAATGTTGAACAGAGCTTTAAATAGCTTTAACTTAACCACATTAAGGCTGTTTGTTGTATTTAATATTTTACTATAACAAAATGGATCTAGTTCGACAACTTTCTGCTTCTTCTTTTATATTAAGCTCTTAAATCTTAGCAAGTAATATCTATAGTAATTTATTTATAGAAAAATATAAAAAGCTTTACAACTCAGGCTACTTGGCCAAAAGTTAGATCTGATATTGTGTTTTGTATTATCTGTGTATTGATGTCTTGATAGTAGCTCAAAGATAAAGGAAACTACTTTTGATACAGTAAGATGAAGAGTCAATATTTATGGAGATCTTTTAAAAATTTACCAAAAAAAAACAAATTTGTTTAAGAACTCTTTTGAGAAGACTAATAATGCTGGATTGTAGTCAATTACTGAATAATATTACAACCAGCTGTGGGTCCTATATTTATCATATGATATATGACAGCTTATATAATATTCTGAATATACAAATACAAGCTAAAATTTTGTAGCTATGCTTTTTATTATATTATATATCTAGTGCTATGCAATGGAAAACAAATTCCACTTGCCCGCAAAAATAACCGGACACTAATGTACACTTCTCCAAGAAATTAACGCAAATTTCGTAAATGTCTTGTCCGATTTGAGTGATTTTTTTAATATGTGATAGCCTTATTCTTTAAGAATGTCGCTGTAATAATGTCGTTGCTAGACAGGTAAATTGACATTGTATACCGGGTGTACGAATCAAACTGATTTTTTTTTTTTCTCAAAGTTCGCAACAGACTTAGAATTGTTAATAGATGGCGCTTTAATTGGAAAAAACGATTTATTAGCGCCATCTATCAGAAATTTTAAAAAATGTTTCGAATAAATGTTGCTTAATTTTTTATGACGAATCCGAATCTGCGATAAAAAGTGGGGGTTGCTATTTAAGATTTTAAAGTTACCCCCACCCCACCTCCAGGGGGTGGTTTGGAGGGTCATGCTTGGTGTTATTCGATAGGTTGTCGAAAAAGATTAAAAATCTGTTTTTTGGTTTCTCATTTGGAAGTGTATGTCGTGAGATATTAGACCGTTTCTATAATTTACCTATGATATCAGGATAAATCGTTTTTTCCAATTATAGCGCCATCTATCCACAGTTCGAAAAAATGTCTTGAATAAAAGTTGCTTACTTTTACGTAACGAATTAAAATCTGCAAGAAAAACTGGGGGTTTCCATTTGAGATTTTAAAGTTACCCCCCACCCCACCTCCAGGGTGTGTAGTGGGGGTGTCATTGGATAGATTTTTAAAAATGATGGAACACGTATTTTTCAGTTTGTCGATCCGATGTTTAGTTCGCGAAATATTCGACCGTTCCGCTACTTTTGGGACACCCTATATAAGGGCACAAAAGAAAATGGAATTTGGCGAAGAAGGTACAACTTTGAACTATACGAAATATACCAGGATCCGGATATCATAACATTCATTAAAATAGGACGGCTGCGTTGGATGGGACATGTAGAAAGAATGGAAGAAGGCGAAATACCAAACAAAATATTCAAACAGATGCCAGTAGGAAAAAGAACAAGAGGAAGACCGAAGCTGAGATATTTAGAACAAATAGAAAATGATATAAAAACCTTAAAAATAAAAAACTGGAGAAAAAAAGCACGAAACAGATCAGAGTGGAGAAGAATCCTGGAACAGGCCAAGACCCAGAAAGGGCTGTCGAGCCAATGATGATGATGATGAACAACAAAAATTACGGACTTAATTGAAACTTTAAATAATAAATCTACTAATTTTCACAACAAACTAGACACTTTTTGAGTGTGAACAATTTCACATTTATCAAATTGTTAATTTCTCCTAGCCTACTTTAGGCTTGTTTATTAAATTAAGGTGGACCTTTTTTCCCTAATTCTTCTATAGGTCCACATTTCAAATGTGGACCTATAGAAGAATTATGAGGGATTCCTGGGTAGATAGAGTTACTAACAATGAAGTGCTGAGAAGAATAGGTAAAGAGAAGGAAGTTGAACTTACAATTAAAGAAAAAAAGCTACAGTATCTCGGACATGTGATGCGGGGCGAGAAGTATGGCATCCTACGACTCATAATGCAAGGAAATATAGATGGCAAAAGAAGCATTGGAAGAAGACGAATTTTATGGCTGAAGAACCTGAGAGAAGTGTTTGGATGCAGCTCAAAACAACTATTTAGAGCTACTGCTTCAAACATTAAAATAGCTATGATGATTGCCTACTTTCGTAGCGGAGATGGCACCTGAAGAAGAAAAAGATTAAATTAAGCAGAAAGTGAGGATATATTGATCAAAAACATGGCTAGTTGTTAAGGTACCTAACTTTTTTTATTATAATAATTTAAGCAAATGAATAAAAAACAAAATGTTAAGAAAGCCTGAGGCTATAGTTGGGTTTTAATTTCAGTATTTTATAAATCCTAGAATATTCCACAGGGTGATGCGAACATTAAGAAAAAAACACAATTTGATGACAGCCGGTATACAATGACAATTTACCTGACTAGCAACAACATTATTACAGCGACATTCTTAAAAAATAAGGTTATAACATATTAAAAAATCACTCAAATCGGACAGCAGATTTAGCAAATTTGCGTTAATTGTTTGGCGAAGTGTGCATTAGTGCCCGGTTATTTTTGCGGGCCAGTGTATTTACTGTGTTAGGCAGAAAGTTCTCGAATAGATTGATTTCTTTAATATGGTATAAAAAGCTCTCTGTTGAGAAAAGGAGAATTTTGTGGTCAGCTTGAGGCTACTGACCAATGTTTTTAGTATATTAAAGAGAAAGATATTTTTCACTTCATTTTTGTTCTAATTCCTATTTGTAGAATATTTACTATTCCTATTGCATTCTCATATAGTTCTAATTTTAAATTTTAGTGATACTAGAGTCCCTATATAATCATTAACATTAACTTGAGTCTATGGTAATAGTTATATAGGATATCTAGAAGAGGCTTTATTTATTAATATAGTGTTGGGATTATTTGTTAGATAAAGCACTGCGTTAATACATATATACATAAAAATAGGTTAACTTAAATAAGCAAAATGTTTTAACGTTAATTTAAAAAGTTATTCTTACGGAATTGTAAATTTAACTTGTTTAAAAATTAACTACATACCTTGAGTTTAAAAAAATGTATATTTCTATGACTTTTTCATTTTTGTTATTAAAATTATTTTAGTAATGTTCGTAGTTTTAGTTTACGCAGATGATACGCAAAATATTTTAGATACTACTAAAAAAATGCTTCCAATGGATATAAAAAGAATAGGAAGTGAACTTAGTTGGCAGATTAAAATCTTAATTACAAGGTATGTAACTGGATAAAATAAGGAAAGTAGAAGTTTAGTTCACCAATTATAACGTGGCCCATGACTCATGGGGAGGTTCCGCAACTAGAGGAACGGCCACTTTACCAAAGGTGAGTCTATGGTGGTTGGGGGGTTCATGGTTATTGGGTCTCATCAACCCCCGATGATGGGGTTGATTAAGTTGAACACTCTTTACCAGACATATATTTATTTGCCAATACTAGATATGCCAGTAACGAGTTGGTGAACAAAAGTCTATATTCTAACTACATTGAGGGTTAAAGAATGAATGATGAATAATGAATGATGTCTGCTTTACTTTCTCCGTATCTATAAATAAATCGTAATTGTTTTATTATGATTTCATACCTGCATGTGACCATGAAATACTAATAGTACAAAATTGCTGACTCCGTTGTTTTTCAAAACGAGTGGTCTACATTGCCGAAGCAATGTCACCTACTTTACGAAATCAAAACAATGCATGTAAATAATATTTGTTTGAGACTTTTAAGAATTAAATCGATATGGATTACTCTGATTTTTTGAATGCTAATATAAATCCTGTACAAGTCTTAGTTACAGAATACGAAAGTGAAGGAAAGAAAATAAACAATACAACCTCGGTAAGAAGTAAACAAATCATTTAAAAAAAGTCTCACCATCGCATCCTTTTAAAATATTGTCCAGGTGACTATGGTAAATTAAAGATTGTCGAGGCAGTGTGAACAAAGATGCTTAATTTTTCAATGTTCTATTTTCGCTAAACTGAATCGACGCATTCGCACTATTATACAGGGTGTAACAAAAATACAGGTCATAAATTAAATCACATATTCTGGCATCAAAAATAATTCGAATGAGCCTAACTTACCTTAGTACAAATATGCACATAAAAAAAGTTACAGCCCTTTGAAGTTATAAAATGAAAATCGATTTTTTCGAATATATCGAAAACTATTAGAGATTTTTTATTGAAAATGGACATGTGGCATTCTTATGGCAGGAACATATTAAAGAAAAATTATAGTGAAATTTGTGCTCCCCATAAAAATTTTATGGGGATTTTGTTCCCTTAAACCCCCCCAAACTTTTGGGTACGTCTCAATTAAATTATTATTGTGGCACCATTAGTTCAATTCAATTTTATTAAAACTTTTTTTGCCTCCTAGTATTTTTTCGATAAGGCAGTTTTTATCGAGTTGAGGCTTATTTTTCAATATGTTTACATACAAATTTTATGGGGGTTTTGTTCTCTTAAACCCCACAAATGTTTGTGTACGTTCCAATTAAAATATTACTGCGGTACCATTAGTTAAACACAGTACTTTTAAAATTTTTTGCCTCTTTGTATTTTTTCGAAAAGGTACCTTTTATCGAGATGTGACTTCTTTTTTAATATGGTTCAAAATATCCCTAAAAATGTAAATCATAAATAAATGTTCATATTATTACCAAGTCTCCATAATCGTACTTAACCATATACAAATATGTGGTGGATTTGACAAATATTCGAAATATCTCGATAAAAACTGACTTTTCGAAAAAGTACTAAGAGGCAAAAAAGTTTTAAAAACATTGTGTTTAACTGATGGTACTATAATAATAATTTAATTGGAACGTACACAAAAGTTTGGGGGGTTTAAGGGAACATAACCCCCATAAAATTTTTATGGGGTGTCCAAATTTCACAATAATTTTTTCTTAAGATACTACTGCCATAAGAATGCCACATGTCCATTTTCAATAAAAAATCTCCAATAGTTTTCGATACATTCGAAAAAATCGATTTTCATTTTGTAACTTAAAAGGACTATAACTTTTTTTTATGTGCACTTTTGTACTAAGGTAAGTTAGGTTCAATCAAATTATTTTTGGTCCCAGAATATGTGATTAAATTTATGACCTGTATTTTTGTTACACCCTGTATAGTAACTGTCTTTTGCACTTGTTATAAATTACTTTTTCTTTTAATAAAAGTAACTCAATGTAGATATATTGTAACGCATTGCTTTATAATGGATGGTTTCGTTTTTAATGTACGTCAAGTTCTTATGGACAAAATTCTAAATATATGTGCAATATTCCAATATTTAATATAAATAAAATAATGGGCAAAACGGCGCGTCGTATGAAAAAATGAGAAGATAGTTTTTTTATCGAAAATTGAACGAGGAATTCAAAAAGGATTGTTAATTTGAAATATGTCAGTGGCGTACTATCTTTTTTCTTTAAAAAGTTCAGACTATTACCCGTATACGCGCCAATGATAAATATAAAATTCTTAATCGTATGTTAAAAAATGCACAACAACTATCTCTTAAAACTCGCCAAATTTTATTACAATGTTGCCAGTAGTTTCGGCAAAATCGTAAAAAATGTGTAAAATTTTGTTTTCTTCAACGCCCTGTATATTGAAAATGGATGGGATTACAAAAATTTTTTATTAAGCAAACCCCAATTATTTTTCAGTTTTTTACCTATTCTAGTGACGGTATTACCTTTTTTGAAAAATATGTATAAAATTGTATCAAAAAACGAAAAAAAAACCGAAAAAATGTGGTTTTTTATTTTTAAAGGTGCGTTTCACCAATTTTAAAAATTTGAAAAAATTCAGGGTGAAACATTAGAAAATACACGTTATATATTTTTTTCGTAAAAACGAATGTCTTAGTTATTTTTTTATACTTATTTAAAATTTTAAAATCGTTCTAAAATTTAAATTTCCCGCCAAAAATAAAAAAAAAATTCGGACAGAACTTTTTAAAGCTTAAAACTTTTTTATTTAAAGTTTTTCGCTAGTTCTCGATGCGGCTTAGATAAAAAATAAAAACTTAAAAAGCCTAATTAGGCTCTAGGTGGGTCACATGACCATCTAGGGGGCTAAAAATTTCAGAAAGTTAGTTTCACTATATATGCTAAACGGTGACCTCTATGGAATTCGATTCGAGTTGGGGGCACTTTTCATCATCTTACCCGGCTAGGCCCTTTGTGCCGCAAATATGTTTTCTGTATTTTAAAATACAACACACACACACATTTTTATTGATGTGGATCCGCTTAAGGGAGGCTTACATCCGATTATGGATGGAATAGCTGTTGATGATGATGAGTAAATCCATCAGGAGCTTTCTCTTTTCTACCGTTATAGGCACAGTCTTGTTATATGCCTCCTTGGGTAATAAATTTGTAGCCGCTTTTCCTTTTTTTTCTAAATCTACTGTCTTGAAAGGTTCTTCTTTGTCAAAGGACAACTTATATTGAAACTGTTTAGATTTTTCATATCGTAACCAACGAAACTGTCTCCAGTTTAACTTGTTATTCTGAGTATCAGTTTTACAGTTAACTATTACGGAATTAAATAAGCCACCAAAATTAAGAAACGCAGAGCGCTGCATTCCTGTAACTAAAAATTGAGGTTTTCTCTCTACTTACCGAATGAGTCGAGTCAAATCATGCGGATGTCATATTTGACTACTAATTTTTTTTTTTTTTTTTTCTATTAGACTATGATCCGTATCGCACTCCATATGTGTGTGGCCTGGTATTAAAAACTTGTGATCGATCATTTTAAATGTGCAGAACATTGTAAAGCCGTTAAACAAGCTGCGATTATGCAGCTGTTTTTATTCTGGCCAGGACAGCTGTCTGAATACATTATTAGATGGTCGACGTTAGGATCTAAATCTTTTGTAAGGTATTGATATAGGCAGGAACCAATTTGATTTCCGCCACGTTTTGCTAAAGATTCATGCCATAAATAGTAGTGGGATTGTGCATTGTCACACTCATGAATCGTAAATTGATTGTCCACAATAATTGCCTCTTGTAAAACGACTCACCGCTTTGGAGATCTGGTGTTGGCAGGCATTGCTGGAGATCAAAAGTAATACTTTTCATTTTAGCATGACCCTTATAGACTAAGAGCCGCTATAGGTGAAATTTCTTAATCATTTTAGGCACGACGGGACCCATTATAACTTAAATAGTAGAACCTAAAAGAAAACGTTTGAGCACTGTGCCGTCACTTTTCAGTGGCACATGCGTCTACAGTGGCGCATCAAACTTTCCACTTATGGACGGGACACATAAATTAAAAAATACCCTCCCTCATTACCAGAATTTAATTTTTTTCATTTTTTAAGTTCTATGTGATTAAGACATAAGATTCATCGTAATTTTAACCCACCACCCCCTTCTCCCTGCCCCCACCATCAAAAACTTTATTTTTCGATTTTATTTTTTTTTTTGGTGGGATGCAATCAATTTTAAAATTTAAAAAAATTCACTAGCATAGTTAGGGCTTTTATAAAACAGGTCTATTTTTTACAGACCTGTAGGTTGAGTTTACATAACCTCAAAAAAATTTAAAAAATTTTTTGTTTGGAAAAAAGTATATAACTTCTTTTGGGGATAGCTGCAGGTCTACTTTTTTCTTAGTCTAGTATATTTTATCAAACACTATATTTCTAATTTTTTCAGATTTTTCTGTAACGCTGGTCACCTTCAAAAATCCAAAAAAAAACTGTTTTTTAAGGGGGTTTTGGTGGTGTTTTTCTGATTTTTAAATAATCTAAAGGACTCAGTTATTTCAAGTTACATATAACCTATAAAAACAAAATTGATTTGATATATTATGAAGTCTATAAAATAGGGAAAATCCCAAAAAACAGTTTTTCGGATTTTTGAAGGTTGGGAGCCATACGAAAAAATCTGAAAAAATTAAAAATATAGTGTACAAGACTAAGAAAAAATTTGACCTGCAGCTATTCCTCAAAAAAAGTTATACGCTTTTTTGAAAAAAAAAATTTTCCTTTTAATTTTTTGAGGTTATGTACACTCTACCTATGAGTCTATAAAAAATAGGCATGTTTTATAAAAGCCTCAGCTATGCGTGTGAATTTTTTGAAATTTTAAAATTGACTATCCCACCAAAAAAAAAATAAAAACGGAAAATGAAGTTTTTGATGGCGGGGGCAGGTGGGAAGGGGGTGGTGGGTTAAAATTACTCTGAATCCTATGTGTTAATCACATAGAACTTAAAAAAATAAAAAAAATTAATTCTGTTAGTAAGGGAGGGTAACTTTTAATTTATTTATCCCGTTAATAAGTGGAAAGTTTGATGCGCCACTGTCGACGCATGTGCCACTGAAAAGTGACGGCACAGTGTTCAAACGTTTTCTTTTAGGTTCTACTATTAGTTATAGGGTCCCATCGTGCCTAAAATGATTTAGAAATTTCACCTATAGCGGCTCTTAGTCTATTAGTCAGAAATGTATCGTCTCTTTGTTTTTATATTCTCAAGCTTGTAAATGGTGTTCGTTAAACTGTTCTTTATTATTATTTTATCCCCCTCCTTGCACATAGTAATTAACATTTACATTTCTTTATACAGATGTTCTGGCTGTGAAATATGTTTTCGTATATTTTACGATTAATAAAATTATCTGGATACATTATCTTATAAGCTTCATAAATAGCAGTGAGAGTGTAGTGTGAAGCGTGGGCCCCCTGGCTTTTCGGGTGCTGTTAACTATATATGGGTATCCAGAGTACACAAAATATAATATGCAACATCTTCACTTTTGCCCCCCCCTGAAAATTTTTATATGGGCGCCCATGGTGTGAAGGTAAATATTTCCTCAATAACTGCCTTCTTTTCATATTTAAGCATATTCAGATTTAGTTTTCCTCTAGACATTTTTCAATTTTCACTTTTATTATATTGTTATTAATAAATTTAAACAAACCCTTTTATTTTGCAATAGTCATCATCATCATCTTATAAGCTTCATAAATAGCAGTGAGAGTGTAGTGTGAAGCGTGAGCCCCCTGGCTTTTCGGGTGCTGTTAACTATATATGGGTATCCAGAGTACACAAAATATAATATGCAACATCTTCACTTCTGCCCCCCCCCTGAAAATTTTTATATGGGCACCCATGGTGTGAAGGTAAATATTTCCTCGATAACTGCCTTCTTTTCATATTTAAGCATATTCAGATTTAGTTTTCCTCTAGACATTTTTCAATTTTCACTTTTATTATATTGTTATTAATAAATTTAAACAAACCCTTTTATTTTGCAATAATAGTCACAACTATGATACGTACTGCATACTAATTTATAGGTTGTGTGTGTTAAGTTGGTTCCTCGTTACTTTAAAATCTAACCGTGAATAAGAGGACAAGTCTAGTTATCTCATTATTTACTAATAGATATAGTGATGTAGGCAGTGCCAAAAGGAATAAGTTAACATATCGCTTTTTACACTAAACTTTATGTATTATTTTGTAAGTGCCTCTTTTGGAACAATCAACCTAACGTACCTAACAAACAATTTTACGTACATTGACTTGTTCCCTTCTACCTATGATTAAAACATACTTTTTTTAACCTGTATTTGAATTAATCGTAGGCAGTGCCAAAAGGAATAAGTTAACATATCGCTTTTTACACTAAACTTTATGTATTATTTTGTAAGTGCCTCTTTTGGAACAATCAACCTAACTTACCTAACAAACAATTTTACGTACATTGACTTGTTCCCTTCTACCTATGATTAAAACATACTTTTTTTAACCTGTATTTGAATTAATCCAGTTTTCATTAAAAATTGACTTGTCCCCTTTTTCACGCTCAACAGCGAAATTTAGGCCATGTAAGTAAATTCAATAAGTCGATTGTTATGATTCAGATTGGGGTTAAGTAAGTGAATAGAAAAACCGTTCATGTAACGATGACGTTACTATAAAATAATACGTTCCATGGGTTATTTTGTTTACTGCGCAGGACATGACGGTTTTTCGTTGTGTTGGAAAAAACCTGTATCTTAATTCGTTTCAAAAGAAAATGTATAATCAAACCATTATGTGTTTTCATTGTCCATGCCCAATACTATACTAATGAACGAACTTAATGCAATATTTATTAACTATGTAAGTGTAAAGATGTGATCTTAAATTCGCTTAACTATTGAAAAGTCTAGAAGCTTTTACTCGTGTGCAGGAGAAGTACATTCGATTTTTATTGAATAGAGTTTTGTGTCCGCCTGAAGATGGGACTGGAATAAGAATGATGTGTTCATGTGACATTGAAAAAGCAGTAATATTGTTCCGGATATCGGAGGGAAAATATGTACAGGGTAAATATTATAATAGTGGTGCTGAAAAGAAATGAGTCGAACTACTCAGAAGTGGCTTTGTTTTAAGCGTTTATGATAGGAATCAATGAACAGTAGATGGTTTACTCGGCCAAAAATATAAAGATTGGTATTATAAGATTATGTAAAAAAGGATTTTAGGTTGTAAGACAGACTTTTCTGTGATCTACATATGTATTACAGATGTCGATTAAGGCGGGACGTGAAAATCGAAAATTTCTCCTTTAGGTATTAACTATAGCATGTACATATAAATCCACACTTGAACATTTTCAATAAATTCCGTAACTGTACTTATTGTGTTTTATTTTTATCCAAGGTTGAGAAATAATTGGAAAGGGGACTACTCCGAAAAATGTTCACTACTTTGATTGGTATATACTTTGTGAAAAACAAATTGTTTTGAGTTTCTTATTGGTACCTATTATATAGGGTGAGGCAGATAACTGGCCTATTAGAAATATCTCGAGAACTAAAGGCAACAGAATCATGAAAATTGAAATGAAGGGGTTTGGGGATGATCTATTAAATTAAAATATTTTCATCTCTTTGCAACTTCCGGTTATACCGGAAGTTGCTTATAACTTGGTTTTTTTAAATGGGACACCCTGTATATTTTTACATTTTTGGATTCTCCTAAATATCTTCTTTCTTAAAATATAAGATTCTGTAATATTATACAGGGTATTTTAAAAGACATTTACGTTTTTTTATTTCGTAGCAACATTCACACCCTGTAGAATTGTAATAATTTGACATTAAAAACTCTGCTTACGTTTAAATGATTTTTAATATAGTCTATTATTGTTAAGAATCATTAGTTTAGCTTATTTTGAAATTTTAGTATACAGGGTTGGTCGAAACTCAAAATGAATATTTTCTGAGTTTTCTTAAATAGAACACCATGTATTTTAGTATTGTAATGAAATGATATTTCATAGTACTTTTTTATTTTATAAGTATTCCCTATACCTAACTGCTTTAATTTGTTAGTTATTGGTGATTCAAGCTAAACATTAATTGCAAAAAAAATAAGTAAAATTTTATTAGGTTGGCCGTGAAAATATTCAATCACAAATAATTTTTCAGAAATAAATACATATTAATCCAGACTGATCCTTAAAATTACCAATAATGGTTTAGCTATCAAAATACCTATGTAGTTAAGATTGTTGGTGCGACTAACAATTAAGCACAAATTAAGGCAGTTAGGTATAGGGAATGCTTAAGAAATAAAAAAGTACCATAAAATATCATTTCATTACAATACTAAAATACAGGGTGTTCCATTTAAGAAAACTCAGAAAATACTCATTCCGAGTTTCGACCAACCCTGTATACTAAAATTAAAAATTTAGCTATACTAATCATTCTTAACAATAGTAGACTATATTAAAAATCATTTCAATGTAAGTACAGTTTTAGTTGTCAAACTACTACAATTCTACAGGGTGTGAATATTGCTACGAAATTAATAAAAAAATGTAATTATCTTTTAAAATACCCTGTATAACATTACAAATCCTCATATTTTAAGAAGACATCGAAGAGAATCCAAAAATCTAAAAATATACAGGGTGTCCCATTTAAAAAAACGAAGTTATAAGCAACTTCCGGTATAACCGGAAGTTACAAAGAGATGAAAATATTTTCATTTAATAGAACATCCTTCAAAACCCCTGTATTCAAATTTTCATGATTCTGTTGCCTCTAGTTCTCGAGATATTTCTAATAGGCCAGTTATCTGCCTCACCCTCTATAGCAATGAGTAGGACAGCTAAGTAGAAAGAGATGTCAGGGCTGTTGAGTGGCCAAAAAATATCATAAAAACTTATACAAAATCACATACACCAGAGAAATAAGGCAAAAATATACCATGTTCGGGACACTTGAGCAGCCAGGTTGCAAATGGGTTTTTTGGGTACTATATACCTAATACATTATAAATACAAAAATGCCCGTCACAGTTTGGACGAGAAACAAATAAGGGTCAAAAATGGGAGTTTTTTCGTTTAAATCGCTACAGGTAAAAATAGGGTAATTAAATATCTTATTTATAATATTTTTCTTTTAGTCGATGAGCCAAGGTTTAAAATAGTGCTTTTTGAATTTTGGTCCGATCATTTGTTCCTTCGGATATTGCAAAATAAAACTAAAATTTCGAAAATAAAAAAATTGCTATAACTTTTGCGAAACTGAACTTAAGACTTTCATATTGCATGAAAAGTTGAGTCAAACAGTCCACACAACGCACAAAAATTTTTAAGACGATTCGTCGATTAGTTTAAATTTTATTCAATTTGTTTATCGCAAAGAGCTTTTTTTTCGCAATGTTATTGTTCAGAAAATAATAATGATATAGCAATTCTGTGAAAACAATATGAAAGAAGAATAGTCATATTTCGAACGCATTTAAAAAAATCATTAAAAAGTCATTTTTGTCACTCGGAGAATATTTTACTAAAATATAGTCATTTTTGGCTTATAAACAATTTGAATAACTTTGTTAATATTGACTGTAGGCTAAAACTACAATGGGATTTGAAAAACTGGTATTTTTATATGTACAAATTTTCAAAGAAAAACTTTACGCTTAGATTGATTACGGTCAAAGTTAGCCACTTTTTTTATTTAATTGACGGCTACTTTGTTTATAACAATTAAGCAACCTAACTTGAGCTATTTTGAAGTTGAAGATATATAGTTTATGTCTAACAGTTTGAGTAAACTTTGAACCTCAACAGAGTGGTTATAAAGTTTTAAAAATGGCGTCCGAACGGAATTAATTCGTGGTCGGTGGAGGGAAATTAATAAAATCCGTGCGCTCAAAAAATGAAACTGATTCTGCAAACAAATGCTGCGATTAATATCGCCGGAGCTTGTTGATTGATTTTGATCATAATTTTTTAAATTTGTATGTACTCGTAGTCTTATAGAGTACGTTATGTACATGCATCCCCACCTGACATTACAAAATGTAAGGGGAACTCCCCTTATCACTCAGGGATATGAAAAATAGATTACGACCGATTCTAAGACCTACCGAATATACATATATAATTTCATAAAAATCGGTCAAGCGGTCTCGGAGGAGTATGGAAACTAACACTATGACAGGAGAATTTTATAGATGTAAATGTATAAATGGCTATTAACAAATAGGGGTTGGTGATAAAAGAGTGAAAATTAAGGGTTGTATGTATTTTTTAGTTCTACATCATATAAAATTGAGGTAGATAATTTTGTTCAAAAAAATTTTAAAAAATGTCCCCCTTATAACTTATGAGTATAAAAAATAGATTAAATAAACCTCTTCTCCATCTTATAGGATATACGTTATAAGCCGTTTCGGAGTAGTATGGTAACTAAAACTGTTACAGGAGAATTTGATGTATATAGAAGTAACTGCGAATTGAATAATAAAAGTGGCTAACTTTGAACCTAATTAACTTAGGCAAAAAGTTTTTTTCTGAAAATTCGTGTAAAGATTCCAGCTTTTGAAATCCTAAAGTAGATTTACTCTATAGTCAATACATATTAACAAAGCTATTCAAATTGTTAAGAAGCCAAAAATGACTCTATTTTACTAAACTTTTTTTCGGAGTGATAAAAACGATTTTTTAATGATTTTTTTTTTCAACACTTTGAAAATATAACTGTTCTTCTTGCATATGGTTTCCATAGAATTGCTATATCATTATTATTTTCTGAACAATAACATTGCGAACAAATTGAATAAAATTTAAACTAATTGACGAATCGTCTTAAAATTTTTTGTGCATTATATGAAATGTTTGACTCAACTTTTCGTGCAATATGAAAGGCCATTTTCGCAAAAGTTATAGCACATTTTTTATTTTTGAAATTTTAGTCTAAAGGCCGCTTCCCACCATCAAATAATTTGAGCAAACTGAAAGTGACAGTTAGTGACGTCACATCCTGAGTGTTCATTGTGGATAATAATGAAAATTTTTAATTTTAAATAAAGTACAAACAAATTAGACAACTCAATACAAAAAATTTGATCAAACTAGACTGATAGTGAGAGCACAGATTTTTAGAATTTCAAAAAAACTGCAATTGTGACGTCACTTTGACGTACTTCCTCAAGTACGTCAAGTTTGCTCAAACTGTTTGATCAAATTATTTGATGGTGAGACGCGGCCTTTATATTGCAATTTCCGAAGCAAAAAATGATCGGATCAAAATTCAATAAGTGCCATTCTAAACCTTGGCTGATCTACTAAAATGCGAATACTCTAAATAACATATATAATTACCCTATTTTTACCTGTAGCGATTTAAACGAAAAAGCTGCCATTTTTGACCCTTACTTGTTAATAACTAAAATTCTCTTCCGAACTGTGACGGGAATTTTTGTATATATAATGTATTAGGTATAAAGTACCAAAAAAACCATTTGTAACCTGGCTGCTCAAGTGTCCCGACAAAAACCTTATTTCTCTGGACTAACAGTAAAGTAACGGATATGCGGGTTCGATACTTAAAAAGAAAAACTTGGGATTTTATCTTAGATATACACTCGGGTGCAAAAAAATCGATCCACTGAAAATTTGGTCATTTTTGATGTCTCGAATTTCCTAAACCTGTTACCATATTTTAGCCTTATTCATTAACAATATCGCTGTAATAATATTGTTGCTAGACAGGCAAACTGTCATTGTATACCGGGAGTACGAAACAAACTGTGATTTTTTCTCAAAGTTCGCATCACTCTGTGGACTATTCTAGCGTTTATAAAATACTGAAATTAAAAACCAACTATAGCCTCAGGTTTTCTGAACATTATGTTTTTAGATTCATTCGCTTATGTTGGATAATAAAAAAGTTAGGTACTTTAACAACTGGCCATGTTCGTCATCAGTAGGAGAGTGTTTCGAAATAAGTGCGGCAAACTTTAAGGGGTAATTTTACACATGAAAATAATGACAGTTTGCTTCATAATCATATGTCCGCGAACGGTTCGTTTCCGAGGTTCATTTTTTTTACAAACTGACGATTTATTTATTGCTTTAAAACCAGTTGAGATATGCAAATCAAATTTGGTTAATATTCACCATTAGCGCGCAAACGGGTATTATGACCGATCATATTATTCATATTACCAATGGTGAATATAAAATTCTTAATTGTACAGTAGAGCGTCGATAATCCGAACTAATTGGTACAGGGGTAGTTCGGATTATCAAAATGTTCGGATTATCTAACATATGTTCAAAATACATACAAAGCTCTAAACATAGTACATATGTAAATATATACGTTTTAATTGTATACACCTGTATAATAAATTGTATGTATCTCTGGATTAACAAAACAAAAATCCGCTGTCATATTTTGCCCATATTGTCATTAAATCCAAAAATTTGGTCCGTAATCATATTTTTTAATTTGTTTTACGTTCGGATTAGCGATCGTTCGGATTACCAGGGTTCGGATTATCGACGCTCTACTGTATGTCAAAAAATGTGCAATAACTACTTCTTATAAACCACCAAATTTGATTTGCATATCTTAACTGGTTTTAAAGCAATAAATAAATCGTCAGTTTGTAAAAAAAATTGAACATCCCGTATCTCGCAAACGAAGCGTTTGCGGACATATGATTATAAAGCAAACTGTCATTATTTTCTCATGTAAAATTACCCTTTAAAGTTTGTCGCACTTATTTAGAAACACCCTGTACTGATGACGAACATGGTCAGTTGTTAAAGTACCTAACTTTTTTATTATCCAACATAAGCAAATGAATCTTAAGAATGTTAAGAAAATCTGAGGTTATAGTTGGTTTTTAATTTAAGTATTTTATAAACGCTAGAATAGTCCATAGGGTGATGCGAACTTTGAGAAAAAAACACAGTTTGATTCGTACACCCGGTATACAATGACAGTTTAGTAGTTTACCTGTCTAGCAACAATATTATTACAGCGATATTGTTAATGAATAAGGCTATAACATGGTAAAAAAATCACTTAAATCGGATAACAGGTTTAGGAAATTCGAGACATCACAAATGGCCAAATTTTCAGTGGATCGATTTTTTTGCACCCGAGTGTATATCAGCCCATCCACAACCTCATCCATATAAAGATCCAAGTCTAGGCTCCGACTACAGACAAAGAAGAGAAAGAAGCAAGAAGAGTTTATCAGAATTATACAGAAAATTCCAGGAAGTTCTCATCATAATGGAAGATTTTAATGCCACGCTTGGAGCTGCACATAAAATACAGTACATCGGAGCACATGGACTTGGGAGTCAGATACGAGAGAGAAGAAGAAGACTCGGAACTAGTTGTCACCAACGGCAACACATTCGTCCAATTACTACGACGAAAGTAGTAGTACACGTGGAAATCGCCTCAAGAAAGACCGGGAAGAATTATTAGAGATCAAATAGATTGTATTTTAGTAAATAAAAGATTTACATCTGACAAGACTTATCCTGGAGCAGACTTGAACCACGTTTCACTGGTGGGAGTATTCAGAGTCAAACTCAAAAGAGTGCAGAAAAGGAAATGACGCTCTGCTTATGCTAAAAGACCTTAATACGAAAATGCGGGTCCAAGCAAGTGAGTGAAATTAGAGACAAATGGAACGGTCATACAGATTAGAGAAATAGTTCAAAATCTAAAGAATAAAACGAAAGAAAAACAAGAAATTAAGACTAAAGTCAAAGTACACAAGTAAAGTCACGATATTTATAGAAAAGTTAAAGAACTTAGAGAACAGGTGGACTAAGACAGAGACCGAAAGGAAATTAACTGATTGTGACGGAAACATCTTGGACAAACAGTAAAATAAGAACACCTTTGAGCTAGAAGAAGAGGTAAATGCTGGACCAAGAATAATACAGGAGAAAGTTTATTGCACTTCCAAAAAAACAGGAGCCAAAAAATGAGAAGAATACCGCACGATAAGCCTCATGAGTCATCTCCTGAAATTGTTCCTAAAGCATAAGTGAATTTACAAGTGGTCTAGTTCACAAGTGAGGAGGTCGGAGGTCCTCAGAAGAATGAAGAAGAACCGAGAGGTACTGACCACGATCAAATCTCGAAAGTTACAATACTTCGGACACATGCGAAATGAATCCAGATATGCCCTCCTCCAAGAGAAAGCGGTGTCCATAAAGAAAAAGAGCATCTTGGTTAAAGAACCTGGTTCAACACATCTGTGCTGCTTTTCCCCGCTGCAGATAAGGTTAAGATTGCCATGATGATCGCCAGCATTCGTCACGGATAGACACATCAAGAAGAATAATCATATATGAATTTAAACGTAACGATAAGTGCCACATTGCGGAAGATACGAAGATGTTACATGATTGTAAAAGTAGCTGGGAACATTAGCAGAATTATCTGAAAAAAGAGAATATACTGACTTACTTACTTAGTCCTACCTAAGCCTTTCTACCTTTAGGTGTAAGGCCTCTTGAGTTGAGTTTGACATTGTAGTCTCCATGCTTTCCGATCTTGCGTTAGGTTTCTTGCACTTTCCAATGTTAATCCCTTCTTCTCGACTTCTTTCCTGATTTCATCTACCCACATAACTCTTGGTCTTCCTCTTTTGTTTTTCCCCTGCACTCTCGTTTCGAACACTCGTTTTGTAAGCCTCTCGTTCGACATTCTACACACGTGCCCGAACCATCTAAGTTGTCCCTCCACTATTTTTTCATTGACTGGTTCTAGTTTTAGGTTTTGTCTAATTGTTTCGTTTCGTATTTTGTCTGTCCTCTTTCTGTTTGCTATTTTCCTCATGAACCTCATTTCCATAGCATTGACTCTGGATTTTTGTCTCCCCGTCAATGTCCATGTCTCGCTACTATACATGATTGTTGGTCTAACTACTGATTTAACGACTGCCGTTTTACTTCTCCTGTACCTATCTCTTTTTTTCCCAAAAATGTTGTTTTCATAGCGTTAAATAAGCTTCCTGTTCGTCTCATTCTTTCGTTTATTTCCATGTCTTGTTTACCATTTGATTCGATTATTACTCCTAGATATTTAAAATATTCCACTTGCTCTAGTTGTTTCCCGTCTAATTCTATTGCGTGTGTCTTCCTCGTATTTGAAATTATCGTTGTTTTTGTTTTCTCTGTATTAATTTTCATATTTATGTTTGATAGTTCTTCTTCTAGGATTCCAAGATTGTTCTGTAAGGCTTCTCTGTTTTCTGCTATCAATACCATGTCGTCTGCAAATAGTAGCTCCGCTAGTTGAGTCCGTTTCATTTGCCAGTATCCTAATGTTAGTTTTCTCATTCTTCTCTTGGCTTTCTTTTTCGCTTAATCCAGTACCACTGAGAATAGCAGTGGACTCAGCACACATCCCTGTTTGACGCCTTGACTTGTAGTAAATTCTCTGGATTCCTCGTTATTGGTTCTTACTGTATTTGTATTATTTTTGTACACATCCTTTATTACTTCTATTATGTGTCTGTCGACTCCCCTTTCTTTTAGTGTCTTCCATACGTTCTTTCTTCGGATTCTGTCAAACGCCTTTTCCAGGTCAATGAAGCACATATGTACCTCTCTATTCTTCTTGATTACCTTCTCACTTACTTGTCTTAATGTGAATATTAGGTCTTGCGTGCTTCTGTCCTTCCTGAATCCACACTGTGTGTCTTCCATAGTTGCTTCTATTTGGGTTTTTATTCTTGCGAATACCTTCCCAGGGATACTTGATATGATAATATGTACCTCGCTAATTATTACAGTTTCTCTTGTCTCCCTTTTTGTGTATTGGTAATATAATGTCTTTCTTCCAATCCTTTGGTAATTCTGCTCTATTTATGATATCATTCATTAGTTCTTTCATGCTATCCATTCCCTCTGTCCCCATGAATTTTATCATTTCCGGGGTGATATGATCCTTACCTGGTGCTTTGCCCAATTTTACTCTTTCTATTGCTTTCTCTAATTCCTCTCTTGTTATGGATTCCACTTGTTGTTCTTCATTCCTTTCTTGTATCTCCCCTATGTTGTCCGTGTCTGCATGAGTTAGCTCTTTGAAATGTTCTCTCCATCTTTCCATTATTTGTTTTTCTTCTGTTAGTACGTTTCCATTCTTGTCTTTTATATTCAGCATCGTGTGCTCTTTCTTTTGTCTGGGTTGTTTTAATGCGCCGTAGAAGAGTTTTTGGTTTTTCCTATAATCTTTTGTCATTTTTTGTCCAAATCCCTCCCATGACCTTTCCTTTCCTGCTTTCACCGCTATTTTAACCTCTTTTCTTTTTTCTTTATATGCCTCGTAATCTTCCGGGTATTTTGTGCTTAGGTATCTCTTCCATTTGTCTTTTTTGTTGTTTATTTTCTCTCGTATTTCTTAGTATTTCTTATCTTTCTTAGTATTTGCTATTTTTGCCTTCCCGCAAGCTTCCTCAGCTGCTTTGAGTATGCTGGTTTTTAGATATTCCCATTTTTCTTCTATAGTACTTGTATTTTTTGCCCTACCTTTCAGAGTATTATCTAATTTCTTCCGGAATTTCTTCTTATATCTTTCCTCTTTTAATTTGTAACTTTTTATTTTTTCGTTTACTACCTTTCTTCTCTTTTCTTCTTTTTCCTCTGTTGTTCTCATTCTCATTATTACTAGATGGTGGTCACTGCCAATCTCTGAGCCTCTTTTCACTATCGTATCCTGTACTCTTTTCCATTTGTTGCTGCTTACCAAAAAGTAATCTATGATTGATTTTTCGTTTCTGCTGTCTTGTACATACTATCGTACAGTCGTAATACGCAGGTATAAGAATCAGGCCGGACCTATTCTTATTCATATCTCAGGGACTAATAGTGAGCCATTTACGACTTTATTATGGCCGGCAGTTAAAGTGAAAAAGAACACGTATATTGAAAACGCTGTAAAACGTTTTGTAGTTTTATCAATTGTATCGCTGTTAAGCTGATTCTTCTTTTTCAAGTATGTGTTAATGTAAAATAAAAGTTGACTAAAGATTTGATAACAGTAATTGCATAAAATTTGTTAATGAATAAATAGTAAAAATATACTTGAAATAATAAAAATTTCGTAAAAATATATTCAAAAAGTAGGTACATAATTCTACGATTAATGTTTATTAATATCAAAATGTACAGTACGAAGATACAGAATCACATTGGTTTAACAGCTTTTAACTGCCTTTGCATTGCTGGCAGTTGTTTGAATATAAAAGTGTGAAATGACGCATATTACACGATTCTGACGATTGTTGAGTATGTATGGGCGATTGTACATAAGTAAGAGGTTCTGAATATTGTACTTCAAAGAAAATGTATTGGTAATCAGCAATTTCAAAAGCCCCTTTTAATATAAAATTTCAAAGAAATAATCGTCTAAAATAAAATTTTCAAATTTCTTTCGACCATATTGGATCCGCTATTTTGTTTTTCAAAAAAATAATATTAAATTTGTAATCAGCGACCTTAAACTACCAAATTCGGCAAACAATTTTGCGTTTTTATTGATATTTTCAATTTCTTTCCGCCATGTTGGATCCGCCATTTTGTTTTTCAAAAAAATATAATGTCAGATTCGTAATCAGCGATGTCAAAAACCCTTAACTACGAAAATAATTCCGAAGTCTATGAACAATAGACTTTTAAAGGTTTATGTCCACGTTTTCGGCATTTGGAACCACAGTGTGACGCCAGGAAAAGAATCTGTAATATAAAAATAGATGGAAAAACATATTAATTGCATTTACAGTGCATAAAATTCATCCAAAAGCGCATAAACGTATCAAAATCAGCATATTAATAACCAGACTTCGATACTCATGGGTTTTTGGGGTTACTGAACACTAATACGCCGTCAGAACCGACCCCTGGAGTACCTGGTGTCGAATTTCGAGGCTTTCCGACACTAACTTGATGCAAACAGAAGACTCGGGCATAGCAGCATAGACTGGGCACAATTCGAAGGTCAGTTCCGTTCCGATATCATATTCCTGTTCATCAGCCCCAAAAATCCCCGAGTAACCTGTTTGCATCAATTTAGTGCCAAAAACCTTCGAAACTCCAAATGATGACCTTAGAAATGACCCTGACCAGCAGGTGTTCCAGGGGTTGGTTCAGGCGTATTCGTGTTTAGCGACCCCAAAACCCCCCGAGTAATCTGTTTACGTCAATTAAGTGCCGAAAACCGTCGAAACTCCAGAAGATCACGTGCCTTAGCAGTGACCCTGGGCACTAGGTACGGTCGGTTCTTATAGCGTGTTCGTGCTCAGCGACCCCCAAACCCCCCGAATAATCTGTTTGTATCAATTTAGTATGAACAACCCTTGAAACTCCAAATGACTTGCCTTAGCAGTAACCCTGGGCACTAGGTGCTCCGGGGTCGGCTCTGATGATCCTCTGATGGTGACGTATTGATGTTTAGCGACCCCAAAACCCCCAAGCAACAAAATCTGGCCATTAATATACCGATTTTGACATGTTTATGCACTTTTGAACGCATTTTATGCACTGCAAATGCAATTATGTATTTCCACCCATTTTTCTATCTAGTCCAGAGAAATAAGGAGTTCCTCAGGACACTGAAATATCCAGGTAGCTAACTACTTTTTTAGTTATTGTAGACCTATAGGAAGAAAACCTATCTGTTTCCTGCCTAGAGTTCGCGTCCGTTTTTGAATTATTAACAATTTAATGCAAAAAACGCGATTTTTTCGATTTTTTGCACCCCATTAAAAAGCTAAATAGTTGACAAAAATTACAAAATTTGATTTTTTTAAAACATTGAAAAAGCTTCAAAATTCCGATTTTTGAATGTTAAAAAGTCAATTTGTTACTTTGCAAATTGCAAACTAAATGAAAATTGATATTTGTTAATAATTTTTACTAAATTCAACTTAGTACTTTAGAGTTTCACCCAAAGTTGGGTATTGGGGTACTTAATAAACCCTTAAAATTTGAGACCGATCCATTAATTAGTTTAAAAGCTATTTTATTTGTTTATCCCAGACACCTTTGTTTTGCTTTGCAAGAACATAAGAGAGAAAATAATGAACATGGGGCAATTTTGTGTATGCCAAATGAAAGTAAAAAGAGTGATAAGTGATACTATAAAAATGTATTAAAAAGATAAAAAAATTATTTAATATAGTCAAAAATCCTAATTTGTGAAAATTAATGTGTAATTTTTGAAAATTTGTAGTTTATAAACATTTAGAATATCTTTAAAAATATTGTCCGTAGAAAAAAATCTTTTTATACATTCGAAATCCAGTATTTTAACATGAATTTTCAAATAAAAAAATTTAGCCTAGGTATATTTGGGCCGAAGGCCCAAGGTATATTTGGGCGGGAAAACAAAAAGGCTAACGCGTCAGTATAAAATCTAAATGTGAATCTGGCGCTTAGACTGGAATATGCGGGCATCTGTGCGACCTATGAGGGAGCAGTACGGCAAGGGATAAGGGCTTGCGGCTCGGTGAAACTCCCCCATAGATCCCTACCGAAGGGCGTTGACGCCTAAGAACGGTGTATACCAGCGGCGGCTCGTGGGTCAATCTTCAGGGGGGTCATTTTGGTTTGAAAACTTCAAACTGTTGATTTTTTAAAGTATTTAAAAGATCTTTTAGCATTTATATTTTAGATAAAAAATACAGACTTAGATAAAACTCAATACTATTTACCCTAGTTTTCCGAAAATTAAATTTGTCTTTTTTTAGAGTAAATCTTTTAAAAAATATAGGAAAAATGGTATGAACAGGTTATTGACTGATATATAGATAGGAATATTTATAGTATAATAAATTGTAAATTTATTAAAACGAAACTTACTTTAAATATTTTTATATTTTAAGTCAATTCTTCTATCCTTTAGTTCTGCAAAATAGTCTATGACCTTCTCATTGAAATTTGGAATGCTCTTGACAAGCGTTTTCTCGATGCTCAGCATAGACAAGGCACTAAGTCTAGGTTGTCCCATCGTATTACGCAGGAATGTTTTTACTCTTTTTAAAGTAGAAAAACATCTCTCACTTTCCACGGTTGTCATAGGGAGTGTGCACAAAATATTTAATAACTTCACTGCTTCAGAAAATGTTTCAGACAAATTCATGTTAATAAAAAGCTGAAGTATGGCTACTGCACCAGCACTATTGCGAAAATCCTCACGACAATATAAGACTTCAAGTTCCGATTTTAGTTTGGAAATATTCACTGTGGGATAATTAGCCGTCACCATTTTTAAAATATTTTGCGGAAAGTTGGTAGTGTATGCTTCAAATTTCTCTATGTAGAATAACTGTGAAATCATGAGATGATCATTGAAACTAAACCTGTGATTTATTTCAGATATAATAATATCACAAATTTCAAGTGCAGTTCGTCGCTTTGGATCCTCTGCAGTAGTTTTTCTTTTTTTTGCTGTTGATGTGCTTGGTACTTCTGATTCCAAAATAGTATTTCTAATTATTTGGATATTGTTGTTAAAAGACAGGATACAATTTTTGACAGATATAACATCAATGTCTCGCATTTGCAATTGTTTAAACAATATATCAACATGGGGCATTATTTTATGGAAAAAATTTAACCAAAATAAAAAATGCTCATCTTCCAAATGTCTTTTTAAACCAGTTGCTTGATTTATATTGTTACCATCTTGCTCCTCATCAATAATTTCCTCTAAGCAAGATTTTAAATCATCTTTATAAGTGTATACAATTTCAACACATTTTGTATTGAAAGCCCATCGAGTAGGCGCAGCTTTAGGTAGCCTTACTTTAACCACTCTATCCAGAACCATCGTACGTTTTGGAGATCGGCCGAAAAAGGACGAAAATCCGTGTAAATTTGCAAAAAATATTTTTATCGGTTTGTGTTGACTCGCCGCTTTTTGGAGGATAAGATTAAATTGATGGGCATAGCAGTGAATGAAGTGTGCATTTGGGTATATTTCTTTAATTTTTGTTTGTACTCCTCCCAGTTTACCGCTCATGACTGATGCACCATCGTAACTTTGGGCAATCAATTTTTCAGGTGCTTCATTAATTTTTAATAATTGAAGTTCTTCCAATATTACATTAGTTAAATGTTGTGCTGTAGTACCTAGGGGGTTAACAAATTTCCAAAATCTTTCATGTACAATACCAGTTAATACATATCGCAATATGATAATCATCTGCGTTTTATTGGAGCTGTCTGTGGTCTCATCTACTTGAATGGCCACAAAATTTGTCTGGCCAATCTCCTTCATGATATGAGTATGCACAATGGCTAACATTGATTCTAAAATATCGTTCTGAATTGTTTTCGATGTTCCTTTAAATACTGTACTTTTTTCAATGTGTTCTTTAAACATTAAATCCAGTTCAGAAACAAAATCGATAAGGCCCAGAAAAATTCCACGATTATTGGAGCTGTCACTTTCGTCATGACCGCGCAATGCAATTTCGAAAACTCCACAAAATTTTACACAGTCGATTAGTTTGTTTAAAATATACCTATTTTTAGATACCAATTCATTAAAGTCATGCACAGATTTACGATATACACTATCAAGTTGCTGTCTTATGTTAACACGTCCTAAACTTGCGTAACTCATTGATGAATTTATATGAGTAGTTGAAGAGGCATGTTTTGTAATTTTCACTTTTAAATGCTTAATGTCAGTTACTCCATTTTTCGCCCATACAGCGTCATTCGAAAACAGTAAACACGGATAGCAAAAAAATGCATTTCTCACACTGCAGCCACAAATCCAATCACACAAATTGTACATTGATTCTTTAAAATATCTTTGAATGTCCTTACCCCTATCCTTTGTTGTTTGTTTTAAATTCATGTTTGGTTTTGGTCGACCACTTTCTTTTTTCTCAAGCCGCCGTTCATAATTTAGTGTTCCAGCAGATTTTAAGGCAATTATTTCGTCAACAACACTCATCTTGTTTTTGTTACAATCACAAAAAAATCCAACAAAACAAAATAAATTACGCAAATACGCCGCGATCGATATAGACCTGCCGTGAAGTGCGGTCAGCAGACGGTAACTAACTAAACGTGAGGCCGTCGACTCTACTAGAGGTATACGACGGAAAGGTCACTCCCACTCTCGCCCACGAAATTGCTATCTGCCGTCTCTTTTCTATTTTACATGCATTTGTCCATAAGCCATAAGAACTGTATATAGACAATTTAAAATACGGCCCAGCCACGGGCTTGTGTATAGCGCGAGGCGCGACGTTATTATATCTATTATATTTGTTTTGCCAATGCAGACTGCTGAGAGAGAATTTTATATTTCAGAGTGAAGTTTTAGATAAAAGATATTTTTAATAAAATTGGTATTTTTATGAGATTATTTTAGGGGGGTCATTGACCAATTGACCCTAAGGAGGAGCCGCGCTTGGTGTATACATACATATATTTGGGCCAAAGTTAGCCATGTGTTTTTTTTAATCACAGCTAATTTGTTTATAATAATTAAGGAATCTTATTGATGCCAGTTTAAAGAATGCGATTTGTATTTTTTGTTAAAAAAATTGTTCAAACATTGTACCTTCACAGGACTCTCTACAAATTTTCAAAATAGTAGTTCAAATGGCTACTATGGGCAACCTACAAATCCACCGAGTTCAAATAAATTTCAAACTAATATAATTTTCTGTATCTCCGGATCTACTCAATGGATTTTGACCTTTCTTTTTTTAATTTGTATGTAATTTCTATGTACATTACAAGGATGCAATTTGTTTATAAATTTATTAATTAATAAACAGTCTAATTTGTTTAAACAATTCTTGAAAACAGATTTTTTCAAAAACCTATTTTTTAAATCATAGTATCATTAATGATCATAGAAAAAGTTAAGTACACTTTAATAAATAAATTGTTTTTATCGCCAACCGTCACTAAAGTCATTAATTATTGTACTCATTTGACGCCATTTGCGGCAGTAAAGTAACACTTTATTGTACTGAAAGAAGAATTTTACTTTACCTGCCGCGATTAATCAAATTAACCCAGATTGAATGTAAGTGGTCGATGACAGTAATCTAATGGCGAGTATTTGAGATAAAATTTATTTACTTTAATTATCAAAAATATTGTACACAATTTGTAAATTCTGTAGTATTTTGTAAATATATTCATATAAAATAAATTAAAACTTTACCGATTTAGTAATTATTCATTGATAACTATCGATTAAAAATCGAAAGCGGACATCTTGCAAAAGTTATCTGTCATTACTCTCATGAAATTATTATGACGTCTAAAATTTAAAAAGTTCTTAAATTGTAAATTGCAAGTACCTAAGTATTAAAACCAATATCAAATTATTGTAGAAAGTGAAATTGTAGATAAAATATATTTTGGTATTATCCAAGCTGTTAATCTTTCAGTACTTCATTCTCCAGTTTTTCATTCAGGGATCATTAAAATTAAAGATGATTAATTTTATGAAATTACGAAGATATACAAATTTAAAAAAATGTGTAGTGTTATAAGGAGATTTTAAAGAAGTTAAATAAACGACAGGTTTTTATTCAATTTATTTTATCAAACTTTTACGTAGTCAACTTTAAGGTGCGAATCATCGGAACTCAAATTCCAAGTTGATTTCCAATCAAATTATGTTGGCGATAAAATTTTATATGCAACATGTCAGTAAAGACTCTTTATCGAACTCGTCTGTTACTCGCCTCGCTCGCTCTTCTCGTAATATCAGACTCGTTAGATAAAGAGTCACTTTACTGACTTGGTACATAAATAACTATTATTAAATAATTATTTATTGAAGACAATTTATTTACTAAAGTTGACTAAAGTAGGTATACCTTAACTTTTTCTATGATTAATAATGATAGTATGAGTAAAAATATGGAATTTTGGGAAATTTTTTTAAACAAATTAGAATTTATTTTAATTAATTAACGTGTAGACAAATTGCATATTTGTAATGTACACAAAAAGTTCATACAAATTAAAAAAAGAAAGATCAAAATCCATTGAGTAGATCCCGAGATATAGAAGATGACAGTAGTTTTAAGTTGCTTTTTGAACTCGTGCATTTGAGGTCTACCAGCTCCCCCTTCACTTATCACGACTAGTCACCATTTGAACTACATTTGTAAAAATTCGTGTAAAATACCAGCTTTTCGAGTAGGTAGGTATGTAAAAAGATTTTGTCTACGGATAATATTTTTAAAGTTATTCTAAGTTAGTAAGTAAGTAACTACAAAATTTCAAAAATTTGACATTAGGATTTTTGATATTTAGATAATTTTTTTATCCTTTTTTAATACATTTTGATAGTATCACTTTTCTCCTTTCATTTGGAATACGTAGAATTAGAATTGCCCTTTCTTTTATTGGTTTATGTTAATTTGAAATTTTGCGGGTTTGTTAAGTACCCCAATACCCAACTTTGGGTGAAACTCTAAAGTTATAAGTTAAATTTAGTAAAAGTTATTAACAAATATCAATTGTCATTTAGTTTGCAATTTGCAAAGTAACAAATTGACTTTTTAACTTTCAAAAATTGGCATTTTGAAACTTTTTCAATGTTCTTAAAAATTAAATTTTGTAATTTTATGTCAACTATTTAGCTTTTTAATGAAGTGCAAAAAATCGAAAATATCGCGTTTTTTGCACTAAATTGTTAATAATTAAAAAACGGACGCGAACTCTAGGCAGGAAACAGGTAGGTAGGTTTTCATCATATTATAAGTCTACACTCATGGACGTATAAATAAAGAGGATTTATTTATCCTCTTTATTTATACGTCCATGTCTACACTACAATAACTAAAAAGTAGTCAGCTACCTGAATCTTTGAGTGTCCCGAACATGGTATATTTCTTGCTTATTTCCCTGGACTAATCGTGGGATATAAGGGTGATTCCATTTCAAATCACTCAGTTTTGGATCAAAAAACTTTTGGATCTCCGATTTGCCTGAAAATTGGTATATAGCATCTGCGGGATGTAGAAATAAAATATTTCAGGTCGAATTGTCTTCTTCTTCTTCTCCTTCTTTTTTTTGCTCAAAATGTCATTTTAAGCGATTTTACAGTGATTTCGTATTTATTTAAACAAATTTGCATTTTCTATCATAAAGTATCCTTGGAAAACATAATATTTTAATAGAAGGGGCTCAAAAATGTCATTATATGGCATTATAACAAGTTATTTTAATTCAAAACAAGTTTTTGATCAAATTTTATAGTGTAGAAAACGTTAAAATATATAAAAACGTTTTTTACATTTTCCTTCATTCCCAAAATGCATCATAATCGATTTGGCTGAAAATTTGCCCACATATAGCCAAAACATAGGACTTTAAGTAGATAGAAGGATTTGAATTATATTACAATACCAAAAAAGTTACATGCAATATCGTAGTCAAAAATATAGGCGTCTACTGTAAGGACAATTAACTCGGAAAATATCGACCTCACAACAAAAATTGTTAAAAAGAAATTGTAATAATTGTAAATACGATTTATTTGGAACAATTTCAGTTCCTACCATTTTTGTGGAAAAGTTAAAAATGGCGGAGATATTGAGCAAAAACGGTTCTCCTTTAAAATCAAGATGGCGGCTAACGTAACGAAGGAATTCATTGGCGATTTTAAATTTAGGCTACTATTGACCCCCTAAAGATTTAAAAAATTTAATTTTGGGCAACTCGGCATGCAAGGTCAAATGCTATCCCGACTGGACCAATATAGATACTTTTGAGTCTGAGTCTGATATTATTGCATGTAACTTTTTTGGTATTGTAATATAATTCAAATCCTTCTAACCACTTAAAGTCCTATGTTTTGGCTATATGTGGGAAAATTTTCAGTCAAATCGATTATGATGTACACTAAGCATCAAAATTAACGCACCACCTTAAAAATGGGACATTTCTTATGTCTCGTATTTCCCAAACCTTTTTCCGATTTTAGTGATTTTTTTAGTATATTATAGCTTTATTCTTCAGGAATATCGACGTAATAATATTGTTGTTACACAGGTAAGTGTCATTGTATACCGAGTACCGGGTGTAACAATGATAGTGTGTTTTTTCCTCAAAGTTTGGAACACCCTGTGGAATATTCTAGCTTATATAAAATATTTAAATTAAAACTTAACTGTAGCCTTAGGCTTTTTTAACATTTTACTTTTTGATTCATTTGCTTATGTTGGACAATAAAAAAGTTAGGTAGGTACTTTAATAACAATGTTATTCATCAATACAAGGTGTTTCTAAATAAGTTTCGACAAACTTTAAGGGGTAATTCTGCATAAAAAAAATAATTACCATTTGCTATATAAACATAATGTCTGCAAATGCTTTGTTTCCGAGATACAGGATGATGAATTTTTCTTACAAACTGACGAATTATAGATTGCTCTAAAACTGAATGAGATATGCAAATGCAATTTGGTAGGTTTTAAGAGGTAGTTATTGCGTATTTTTTGACATACAATTAAGAATTTTATATTTACCATTGGCGTGCATAAGGGTATAAACATTTTAGATACATCCCGTATGCACGCCAATGGTGAATATAAAATTCTTAATTTTATGTCAAAAAATGCGCAATAACTACCCCTTAAAACCTGCCAAATTTCATTTGCATGTCTCAACCGGTTTTAGAGCAATAAATAAATCGTCAGTTTGTAAGAAAAAATTCAACATCCCGTATCTGGGAAACGAAGCATTTGTAGACATATGTTTATTAAGCAAACGATCATTATTTTTACATGTTTACTCTTTTTTACTTTACACCTTAAAGTTTGTCGCATTTATTTAGAAACACCCTGTATTAATGAGTAGCATGGCTAGTTGTTAAAGTACCTAACTTTTTTATTATCCCACAATATGCGAATAAATCAAAAAGCAAAATGTTAAGAAAGCCTAAGGCTACGTTGAGTTTTAATTTCAATATTTTATATACGCTAGAATATTCCACAGGGTGTTCCAAACTTATTAGCAGGCCTGCTTTATCCATTAGGCAATATAGGCAGTTGCCTAGGGCGGCAAATTGTGAGAGGTCGGCAAAAATACTGTACAAAAAAATATTTGTATATAAAAATTAAAATCGAATAATAAGTATGTATGTTCATCCATCAATGAAATAGAAATGGGCATTCATTTCTAAATAGAATAAAACAAATTGCATTCATAACAAAAATAAAACAAACATAGCATTCTGTTATCTTAACACTATTCATTCAAGAAGGACGAAAGTCATAAATTTAGTGATTATTGGGCCGCCGGTAGCTCGGCAAAGGCGGTCGGCTACTGAACACTTCAATATTGCACATTTTGCAGATACTAAAGATTTGTCTTGTCTACAGTTAGTAGTACATCGAGTTAGAGTTGGGATTTTCAAACTGTATTCAGTAGATATTTTCAAACAAGTAGATAAGGTTCGTGTCGTCGCTCAGATATACTCCAGAGGAAAATAAGCAAGAAATAGACCATGTTCGGGACACCGAAATATCGAGGGAGCTGACTACTTTTTTAGTTATTGTTGACTGTTGACCTATAGGATGAAAACGTACATGTTTTCTGCCTAGAGTTCGCGTACGTTTTTTAATTATTAACAATTTAGTGCAATCAACGCGATGCTTTCCATTTTTTGCACTCAATTAAAAAGCTAAATCGTTGACATAATTACAAAATATATTTTTTTAGAACATTGAAAAACCTTGAAAATTACGATTTTTGAAAATCAAGAAGTTAATTTGTTGCTTCGTAAACTGCAAAATAACTGAAAATCGTTATTTATTAATAACTTTTACTAAAACTAAATTTTACTGTAGTGTTTCACTCAAAGTTGGGTATTGGGGTACATAACAAGCCCTCAAAATTTGAGACCGATCCATTAATTAGTTTAAAAGTTATTCTATTTGTTTATCTCAGAGACCTTTTTTTGCATTAACAAATGACAGCAAATAATGAAGATACCTAGGACAAGTGATACTATCAAAATGTATTAAGAAAAGAAAAAAAATTATCTAATGTAGTAAAAAATCCTAGTTTATAAACATTTAGAATAACTTTAAAAATATTGTCCGTAGAAAACATCTTCTTACATATTCGAAAAGGTGATATTTTACTCGAATTTTTAAAAATGTAGTTCAAATGCTGACTAGTCATGGCAAGTGAAGGGGGAGCTTCTGCGTTGATTGCACTAAATTGTTAATAATTAAAAAACAGACGCGAACTCTAGGCAGGAAACATGTAGGTTTTCATCCTATAGGTCAACAATAATTTAAAAAGTTGTCAGCTACCTGGCGGGAGCCGACAAATGCATGAGTTCAAAAACTAAAAAAGCAGCTTAAAACTACTACCATTTTCTATATCTCTACGATCTACTCAATGGATTTTGATATTTCTTCTTTTAATTTGTATGTACTTTTGTGTACATTACAAATATGCAATTTTTCTAGACATTTATTAGACTTTTATTAATTAATAAACACTCTAATTTTTTTAAACAATTTTTGAAAAAATTGTTTTTTTTAAATCCTTTTTTGTATTGATACTATCATTATTAATCATAGAAAAGTTAAGGTATACTTAATTAAATAAATTATGTTCAATAAATTTTTATTTAATAAAAATAATTATTTTATATAAAATAAAATAATTATTTTATTTATTAAAATATACTTTAACTTTTTCTATGATCAATAATGATATGATTAAACAAATAGATATTTGGAAAAAAATATTTTTTCAAGGAATGTTTCAACAAATTAGACCCTTTATTAATTAATACTTTTATAATAAAATTGCATATTTGTAATGTATATATAAATTACATACAAATTTTAAAAGGATTACATACAAATTAAATTGTTAATAATTAAAAAAAAAGGACGTGAACTCTAGACAGGAAACAGGTAGGTTTTCTTCCTATAGGTCTACAATAACTAAAAAAGTAGTCAGTACTTGAATATCTCAGTTATTATGAAAATGGTGTAATAGTGAGAAGCAGTTTCAGTGAAATAACAGTTAAGAAATAACGGCTACTGCTATCGCAACACATCCCATCAGATATGACATTTTATTAATTGTATACGATGTATGTTAAAAAATATGAATTTAGCTCAGGAAAAACGTACCTTTATATTTCACAATATGGAAAATTGTTATTGAAAAGTTATTTGGAATTAAAAACTATGTTTGAATATGCAATTATTGTATTTAGTCCTGACGCCCAGTGGGGTCAGGGGGGTACGACGGCCTCGAGTTCGTCTTATTCCTTCGGCTTCTTCTGCCATCTACCTCTCCTTGCATTATGAGTCGCAGGATTCCATACTTCTCACATATCCGAGATACTGTAGCTTTTGTCACTGCCTACGTTTATTATTTTGAGGTGTTGTATCTCTGATTTTTATCCGTTGATGTTGTCCTGCCCTTAGTCATATGATCTTGTCGTAATTCTTGTGCTAACTGAAGTAGGAAAGTTTACCTAGATATTTGACAACCAGTAACTTCCTTATATAGAATCCAAGCATTTATTCCTACCATATCTAAGATATTAAAAAAAAAGTCTGCAACAGCCATCTTCTTGAAGCTGATTTGGTTGAACACTGTATGGCTATCTGATCTACAACGTCTACCCCGTATTTTGTGTGGTTGTAGTAGGTAATGGCTTCATGTTTCGTCTTTTTATCTATGCCTATTTCAATATTGTTTGAGTATAGAGGACTCAGCGCTAGAAGATTTTTCTTCATTTTTCACTAGTACACCTGGTTTCCCTGGTTAGCTCAATCAAGTCTTCGTGTAAGAAAATTTTCGTTTTTTTTTTGACGGAGAAATGTCCTTTCTTGCTCGGTTTATTGTTCCAGTACTGCTGTAGCCTTCTTTCGTAATTATTTTTATGTGTCGTGACATTTCTTCCTTTATTCATAAATGGGCCCATTAGACGTCTAATTACATGTTCCCCTAGAAGTTGATTGTCTGGTAAAACTTTCCGTAGGTAAGGAAATCCGTGCAATAAATATTTGGACTAGGCATTAGCTGTAAGCCAGAATTTGATTCCAAACTTATCGGGTTTATACGCCATGTACCTACTGGGTGAAGTGACATCTTGCCTTCGTGGGAAATAGCTGTTCGTCCATAGATATAATATTTTAGTTAGTTGTATGTATATCAAAATATACAATTATCTGTAAATAGGTTCCATATTGCCGACGCAAGTGCAAATTTCTCTATTGATCCTCGCTCTGATCTGGTACTTAATTCTCCTCCGTAAAAAGGACCACATTTTTTCTAGGTAGACATCAACATATTCAAAAAGTAATTAGGTACACTAAGTATCTACCTGTAAATGTAATCCTTAAATAGATGTAGCAAAGTCCTAAATTATTAAGTTTCTACAATAACTATGAATAAGTAGTAATACAGAGGGTCAAAAATAGAAAGCAGTCAAAATGACCGCCCTGGTGCTTCTAGGTATATATTAACACATCTCAAAAAATAATTACACTAATTACCTGTAAGAAGGAATTATAATCCTCAAATAGATTTAGGAAAAGTCCTAAATTATCAACTTTCTAAAACAAATAGAAATAAGTAATACAGAGGGTCAAAAAGAGAAAGCAGTCAAAATGACCGCTCTGGTGCTTCTAGTGTTAAAACGCATATAATGGGTACAGGTCAAAACGCTCAAACACTGCGTGTTTATAGCTTCATTGAACAATAACAAAGAAAATTTTCTTTATTTTACATCAGGCGTAATGTTACATATTACTATTATAAAAAAGCGCCATGCATTTTTTTGACAATATTATTATAGGACATGACAGTTCTTACAAAGGTACAGTTCTTATTCTCAAACTGTCATGTCATATATTAATATTGTCAAAAAAAATGCATGGCGCCTTTTTATAATAGTAATATGTAACATTACGCCTGATGTAAAATAAAGAATATGTTTAACACATTTCCACACATTATTTGAAGAACCTAACATACTTATTTAAATAAAAATTTTGCTTGCATTTTTTTTCGCAAAAATGGTAGGTACATGCTTGAAGGGCGGCTACTAGAGAATTACCTAGACCTAGGGCGTCAATTGACCTAAACGCAGCCCTGCTTATTAGAGGAAAAAACACACTATAATTGTTACACCCGGTATACAATGACTCTCACCTGTTTAGCAATAATATTATTACAACAATATTATTGAAGAACAAAGCTATAATATACTAAAAAAATCGCTAAAATCGGACAAGAGGTATAGGAAATAAGAGACATCAAAAATGTCCCATTTTTAAGGTGGTGCGCTCATTTTGATGCTAATAGTGTATTTTGGGAATGGAAGAAAATGTAAAAAGGTATTTTAACGTTTTCTACACTATAAAATTTGATCAAAAACTTGTTTTGAATCAAAATAACTTGTTATAATGCCATATAATGACATTTTTGAGTTCCTTCTATTAAAATATTAGTTTTTCTATTGACACTTTACGATAGAAAATGCAAATTTGTTTAAATAAACACCAAATCACTGTAAAATCGCATAAAATAACATTTTGTGAAAAAAAGAAGAAGATTTTTTGACCTTAAATATCTTATTTTTACATCCCGCAGAAGCTATATGTATACATCAAGCTATACACCAAGTTTCAGAAAAATCGGAGATCCAAAAATTTTTGCCTGAGTGATTTGACATGGAATGTACCTACCTACCATAAACTTTTTTCCTGGCGTATTGTCGAACACATTGCAAAAAGTTGTAAGTCGATCGGTGCTGTATTTAAAAATCGATTAATTTTTTCCTAAATTTCCTGGTCTAAGCTACAGTTCATTCTTCATTCATATTTAATTATAAAGCTTATAGGGAGGAAATCCTAGCTAAATAGCACTGCCTAGTATAAGACAACGATTTCAAAAGTGAAAATGCGGATGTGGATCGCAATAATTATTTATGGTACCTACCCAAGGAAAAAATAATTTTATGACCTGTAGGTATAATTACCTAATTCTTGATGCATGTGAAATTTTTGCATAGGTAGGTAGTACAACTGTCCAATAAGTTCCGACTATTTCTTCATAAAATCTTTAGTTTTTGTCTGTTACCATTGGTAACAGTTAAAAATCTTGCAAATAAATACTTTATGACTACTATAAAATAATTCCATTTATATTTTTTACTAACAGAAATATTTATTAATACATAGTACCTAATTCAGTAAATAGCCAACTAAAACTAAAACTTTACAGCACGAAAATATTGGCGAGATTATGTGAATCCGTTGCACGTTTTATATACCACAATTGGGTATGGTAACGCAGCAGAATACTCGCTGTCGCTCGGGACTAGTAGCCCGATCAAAGAACAATCTGACCCAAAAAAAAATAAAGGAAGGATGAAAATTTTTACAATTCTACAATAGCTACCCCCTCTCGAAGGTGAAAAATATACATTCAAAGTAAGACCTGAATTGGATAAAATGCTAATTCTAAACAACTTCTGTTCTATAGAGTTTTTTCGCTAAGTCAATACTTTTCGAGTTATTTGCGAGGGAATATGATCATTTTTAACAAAAAAAAAACATGTTTTTTAACGGTTTTTCGGAGATAACTCAAAAAGTAAGTATTTTATCGAAAAAAATATTTTTAGCAAAAATATAGTTTATAAAGAATTTAAAAAAAGATTTTCTTCTTCGTCATATTCCAAATCGAATATTTCAATATGAAATAACCCAAAAATAGAGCACTTTTCGGAGAAAATTCATTTTAATTTTTTAAAGTGTTTAAAAAAAGGTTTATTTTTGTTTTAAAAAAAAACTTGTAACATTAAAAGTAAGTGAGTTACGCTCAAAATATTGTTGGTCCCTTTTATTTTTTGGTAAAAAAAATCGCGAAAATCACCCCCTAATTAGCATCACAAATACATTTTATCATTACCACTTGACAAGTTATTTTGCTTATTTATTATTTATATGATCTGTAAGTTTCATCGGTTCAAAGTGTTTATTTTTGAAAAAGCTGTAGTTAAAATGGCTTGAACGAGTAACTAATCACGAGTTTATGCAAATTTTCAACAGCCATAGCCATAACCAATGTTTGTCTAACAAGAAAACAAAAAATTAAAAATTTTCAGAAAAGCAAAAGGAACATTTTATTACTTCTTGAGATTTTTTTTATTACTAATATTTTTTAAATAATTACTTTTTTAAATTAATATTCAATATTCAAATTAAAATATTCAATATTACTTTTTTAAATTAATTCCATAAAAAATTCAATTTTTTTCAAGGTTAAAAAAAATGTTTTATTTTAAACCCATTTTTTTTTAAATGGCCACTTTGAACCAATGAAACTTATAGATAATATAAACAATACGTAACTTGTCAAGCGGTAATAGTCCAAGGCGCATCTGTTTTGAGATGGAGTTGAGAGGTGACTCAAATTTTTTTGCAAAAATTGCTTGAAAATAACTCAAATAATAATATCCTCCCACTCAAAATGGTCCGGAACATTGTTTAAATAAACAAAATGTCAAAATATGAAAGAAAAATTTGATTTTTTTATTTGTTTTTTGATTATAACTTAAAAAATGTTCATTTCTGAGAAAAGTTATACTGACATAAAAGTTGCGTAATTAAATTTCCTACAATACAGAATTGGTTAAAAATTTAAAATATAGTCACGCTTGTTGCAAAATAGCAATAATTGCGAAAAAAAAAACATACAAAAACAAGTATTCGCATTTTACGGTTTTCAACCATTTACGCTACACTTAGACCTTCATATTTTACCCAAAAAAACTTTATGATATAGTAAAATAACACTGTAAATTTCATTAAGATCGGTTTAATAGATTTTGCAAAATAAATTTTGCAATCCAGCTTTCGCAAGAAAAATTCATTTTTTTAAAATGTTGCAGGACTGAAAATAAAGCAGATAGCAATTTTTTTACGTATAGAGGAATACTGTACCTTTCATTTGCAAAATTAAAATCGGTTAACTACCACGGCGTCAGGATTTTTTTTAAATAAACATTAATTTTTGGTGCTTCGCGCTAGACAGCGGTGTTTAATTCACACAAGTTGATTTCCACTAAAATGTCTTCCAATCTTCATCTAATATATTATTTTCTTATTTTTTTTTGCTTATAGAAGTGTACTTTACCTTTCATTTGCAATTAGCAAAATTAAAATCGATTAATTACCACGGCGTCAGGAATTTTTTTAAATAAACATTAATTTTTGGTGCTACGAGCAGGACAACGGTGTTCGATTCACACAAGTTGATTTCCACAAAAATTTCTTCCAATCTTTATCTAATATATTATTTTCTTACTGTATATTTTGTTGTATTTTAATATTTCAATTCCACAAAAATCAAACTAATTTTATTATTCTTTGTGAAATATTGTTTAAACAATTGCGTATGTTTAAAAATAATAAACTTTTATTTTCTAAGTTAAAAAATATGAACAAAGAAAGTTTTTGCTAAAAAAAGTGTTATTTCAAAAGATAGAGTATGTGTTTTTATTTTGCAATAAACAAATTTATTTATTTATATCGAAATTTAATAAAAATTAAAATGTATCAATCATTTTCAAAGGTTATTGGAATTCCCAATCAGAGCAAACTATCCGCTGTCCTGCGCGTAGCACCAATAATTATTAATGTTTATTTAAAAAAAATTCCTGACGCCGTGGTAGTTAATCGATTTTAATTTTGCAAATTGCAAATGAAAGTTACAGTACACTTCTATAGACAAAAAAAATTTCAACTTTCTATCTGCTTTATTTTCAGTCCTGTAACATTTTGAAAAAATGATTTTTTTTGCGAAAGCTGGATTGCAAAATTTATTTTGCAAAATCTGTTCAAACGATCTTAATTAAATTTACAGTATTGTTTTACTGTATTATAGAGTTTTTTTTGGGTGAAATATGAAGGTCCTAAATGTAGCATAAATGGTTGAAAAACGTAAAATGCGAATACTTGTTTTTGTATGTTTTTTTCGCAATTATTGCTATTTTGCAACAAGGGTGACTACTTTTTAAATTTTTAACCAATTCTATATTGTAGGAAATTTAATTACGCAACTTTTATGTTAGTACAACTTTTCTCGGAAATGAATACTTTTAAAGTTATAATCAAAAAACCAAGAAAAAAATCGAATTTTTCCTTCCTTTTTTGACATTTTGATTATTTAAACAATGTTCCGGACCTTTTTGAGAGGGAGGATAACTGAAATATTATTATTTGAGTTATTTTCAAGCAATTTCTGCAAAAATATTTGAGTCACCTCTCAACGTCCAAATGTACTAATATTTTTACAGATGCGCCCTGGTCTATAAGAATTAATTTTATTTGGGAAGCTAATTAGGGGGTGATTTTTGCGATTTTTTTAACAAAAAATAAAAAAGACCAGCAATATTTTGAGCGTAACTCACTTCGGATGTTAGAAGATTTTTTAAAAAACAAAAATAAACCTTTTTTTAAACACTTTAAAAAAGTTGTAATGAAATTTCCCCTAAAAGAGCTCCGTTTTTGGGTTATTTCAAATTGAAATATTCGATTTGGAATTTGACGAAGAAGAACCTACTTTTCATTAGCTACAACTCTGCTTGTGCTAGGTCTATAGACCTCATGCATACACCATTTTTTTTTAAATTTTTTATAAGCTATATTTTTGCTAAGAATATTTTTTTCGCTAAAATACTTACTTTTTGAGTTATCTGCGAAAAACCGTCCAAAAATATGTTCCTTTTTTGTTAAAAATGAACATATTCACTCGCAAATAACTCGAAAAGTATTAACTTAGTGACAAAAACTCTACAGAACAATTTTTTCTTTTCTTTTCTCTTTTTTCTTTTATACAATTTCGGACTTATGTTGAACGTATAATTTTTCACCCCCGAAAAAATATTTTTCACCCCGTATTTCCCAATTTTTGTAAAATGGAGTGGATGTAGAATTGTAAACTTTTTCTTGTATAATAATAGACAATTTCAACTACCTATTCCCAAATGTTCATTCTTCCTTTATTTTTTTGGAGGTTTTTGTAAAATTTTGTGTTCCCTGATCGGGCTATCGGGCTCGTTTTTGAAAATTTTGCAGCTCTAGAGCAACGGCTCTAGAGACGGCGCTTTGGCACGCTGTGTATATCAGCATTGTAACCATATCGATACCTTTTTGGCATAGTAACGTAAGTCACCAAAAACGTTTTTGTAGAAAAACCATGTTTTTAATTTAACCTGGTTAAGCTTATTTAAATTATACAAAATTTACCAGGGTGTTTTTTGAGGTCTACAGTTTAATAAAGAACAATATTTTTTAAAGTTTTTGTATAGTTTTAGCGGTTAATTGATACTTAAGTTATTTTACGGGTTCTAAAACCTTGAGTCTTGATAAAAAATGTAACGTAAGCACACACATACGTTACTTTGGCGGGAAATTGTAGCACTCAAAGTAATTTGGAAAGAATTACAAACAATCGTTTATTATAAGAAACACAAAATAACGTTACAACAATTAATTAAGTAAAAAAGGTAAAATATTTGACACGGAAAACACTAAAATTTAGTTATATATCGTTGTTTACGTATATTGAGTATTTTTAGAGTTATTATCAAAAGAAAATGAAACTTACGATTATTTTAAAAATCTGATTTTCTTAAATTACACTTTTTATTTTCAAAAATATGCATTCTAAACCGGTTAAACTTGTTGGAATAATTACTTATACTAATATAAAGAAATTCTTGTAAGGATTACTATACATTTTTAATTTTTGTGAAAATGGGATATGTTTTATTTTTCACTTTTTCCTAAAAAATTCGAAAGAGTTCTCTTATTTTCATCATAAATTGATTAATTTTGAAGCTATATTAACTTCTTCTCCAGCTCATTTGATAGATATTCTGAAGTACCTTGACAAGTGCTTAACAGGTATATTTGATAAAGTGCATCGTTTTCCCGTTATTTAAGCTTGAATACTAAGATTTGAGTATTCGTCGAAAATAATATACACTCAATTACCCATCATTCACTTTGAATTAACATTAGTTTAGTTCTTTAAGTAAGGGGTGTATTTATTTTTTTGAAGTTATACTTCTTTACCGGCGATAGAGAGTAAATTTTTATATGGGAAAACCTAGCGACCGGGCGCATGCGCATTATAACTTTGTTCTGATTGGATGTTCAAATGACATGTCAAAAATTATTCAATATGGTGGCTGTGGCACAGCTGTAGTTAGATTATTTATGATTGTTGCGTTTTAAAATTTGTGTGAAAAGAAACAACAAACAAAAGTTAGTTAATAGTTATACTGCCTTTTTAAATAGTTTTCATATACCTATATTTTTGGACTTTTGGACTATTTTGGACAAGGAAAACTCATTCTAATTTGGTAAGTACCTAGTTTTTATTATAATCATATTGTAATTATACATTTGGATTAGGTTGAAATACATACATTTATTTTCTCAAGAATGCGGATTTTAGAGAGAAATCCCAAATTAGGTTCGATTTTTATTTTTAAATTATGATTTTTTGGCGTAGATTTATTTATCTAGTAGGTATGTAATGCTTTGATTTACATACTTAATTTGATTACCAACAAAAGTTCTACCAATCTTCATCTAATATATTGTTTTCTTACTGTTTTGTTATATTTTTATATTTTCTTCCACAAAATTTAAACTACATAATTTTCAAAACAATTGTCAAACAGTAAAACGTTCAGTTACCGTATTTTTCCACATGATAAATAATGTGCGATTGGACGAGTGAGTCTACGCTTCGATTACGAGTCAAAGCGGCACGAAATTCACGGGTTCAATTCCCGATGCAAGTTTTATTTTTTTATGCATATTATGATTGTAAGTATATTTGTTATATAATTTTTTTTTTCAGCAAATGCGTATTTAAAATTTTTGCCAACAATTATTATCGTCCAGAAATCATTTTTTCTTTGTGGCATTTTTCAATGTGTTTGTGTGCGTTTTATTCTTTTATTTTTTTTTAATTTTTGGTATAGTCTTAAAAATCACATAATATGTAGTAGAAGTATAACTTCTTACGTGCGTACAAAGTACACACACATTCTTGTTTTATTATCTTGATTTCGTCAATAATAACTATTTTGTAAAAGATTATAGTTTTTGAGTTATACGTGAAAAATAACTTTAAAATGAGAATTTTTTTATGAAAAAATAAAATCTTTGATATTTAATAACTCAAAAAGAAAATTTATTTTAATAACGTTATATATCAAAATTGGCTTAGAATTTGTCCCTCTATCGACTTATGGTATTGTTTTTAATAAAATAATTTTCACCCCCGAGAAGGGGTCCACCCCCAGGATAAAAGCGCAAGTTTGCATCCTGTCACCTTTATTCCTTGAGGTATCTTCTAAGTACTCACCAATTTTCATGAAAATCGATGAAGGTTCAACGAAATCGAAGGTGAAAGCTTCAGTGACTGCACTATTCTATTTAAATCAGAATAGAAACATGCAAGCAATATTTCTTTATTTCTAACCGTTTTCTTGATACAAGAGTTGAAATTGATAATTTTACAATTTTTAACTTATTTTTTCACAAACATTTTACATTTTCATATCAAAATTTACAAAGATTTTTTAACAAACAATTCAACCAAATTTTTTCTTAGGCTATGTCAAAATAATTTGTAATAAATAAACAAAATTAAATATGAAAAGGAGTTTTACAGGTTCATAATGTTAGTTAAGGTTTTCGAGTTTTTTTAAATATAACTACAAAAACATGTTTTTTGTTATAACTTACCTAAAATCAATCATTTAGTTGATTGTAGCATGAATCTGTCACTGTCGTAAGCGAAACACTGACTGCGAAAATCTGACGTAAGTAACAGAAACCGAACGGTACTTACGTTATTATGGCGGTAAACGACGTTTGCTTACGTTATTATTATGGAAATAGTGCTAAAGTTACGTTTCTTTTGCGGGTATGATTAAAAAAATTCTGGACATACGTTTTTAAAATAGTTAAAAAAAAAGGTTTAAAGCAATTCTAGGCTTACTACACTTTGACAGTACCTTCTAAACACTAATAGCGTTAGTTTAATGGAAAAACATGATTTTCGCCAAAAATGTCACTTACGTTACTTTGCCAAAAATGTATCGATATTTTGGTTTGGTAACGTTCGTTTATTATCTATTACAGATTACAGTGTGCGTGCATTTAAACATGGAAAAGTGTTGCTGCGTATTGCGTAATCGATCAACTACTTAAAAAGTCATTCCCCTTGTATATTTTTTTATATATAATTTTGAAGAAAAAAATGGGATTATTGAAAATGGAAGACTTAAAATATAAACAATAGTTTTCACAATATGTTCTTTTTCCTACTTGTTAATTTTTTATGTTATAATTTTATGGTAGAATAATCTGTTTAGTTTGTTTATTATTTATTGTTATACGTTATACCTATTACATATACATAATTGCATACATATAATTTGGGAATAGTGATTTGTTTAATTTTATCCCACAGGATTAAAAACAAAAACTTATATTTGACAGTGTCAAAATAATTTTTTTAAATGATTTTTTTTACATCTGGTTTTGGTAACACTTTCGAAAAAGTCACGCGTCGCCACTGGTTTCAAACAGAATGAATTGTAGGTATCTAATGAAAATTATATTTTATAATTGCCGTTTCTGTTTGACGTTTCGATTTCCACTCGCAGAAATCGTTTTCAAAAAGATTATCTTAAAAATATATCAAGTATTTAACCAACAGTTGTTTTCAAAACAACTTTCGGTTATATACTTTTTGACACATTCTTAGAATATTTTTTGAAAGAGTTTTCCGGGGTGGAAATCAAAACAAACGACAATTATTATTTAACGTAATTTTCATTACAATAATCAATTATGACCCATATAAATATAAACATAATATTTAGACATGCCACAAAACAAAAAACAGTTAGGGCACGATGTGTATTTAAAAATAATTTCTATATTTACTGTTGGTTTCTATTACCCATTGTTATGTCTTTACGTTTACGTTAATTAAAATATTGTACGAATGAATCAATTTATTGACCACTTTATACATTTCTAAATATAATTTTACCACCGTGTTTTTATTTCTAGTACATAGTTATTTTTATTCCATAAAATCATAAGAAATTCATAAGAAAATCATGAATCACCAAAATTCCATGCTTGTTGCGCCATCACCGGCTTCATTCTGAAGTTAGCACTTTATGGTCGGATTTTTTCGTTTTCGTGTGTCAAACCAGTCCATCGCTTCACTTTTACGGGTAAACGTGCGGAAGGTACGTTCCAAGTTCGAACCTAGCGCTTGATGTTCTGTGTACACTCTGTACAATTAAAATGGCTTCCAAGTTCTTTGTGAGTTAACTTTGTTAGGTGCATTTTAGTAAATTTCTGAATTGGGTTGTTAAATTTAGAGTGTTAGTGCATAGTAACTATTAAATAGTGGCCTTAAAAAGTGCTCTTAATGAGGATTATAATAAGAAAAACGAACTTTTAACAAGAACAACGAGTGTCCATTCTAATGTTATTACAAGTAGCTACTAAAAATATTGCAAAAAAAACTTTCGGTAACTAAAATGGGACGGTTGCACTGTTTATTTTGTATTTTCCTATGTTTTACCGTCATCAACACGCAGACAACGAATATACATGGTAAGTAGCCTAGCTGCAATCTGTTGTTTTGTTCTACCTTTTTTTTTAAATAGCTGTTATACAGTTATTTTATTTTGGCTACGTTAAGGTATGAAATGTTATAATGTATCACGTGCTAATGTCCTTAGAGTTTAAAGTACCTGTTAACTGTTGCTTATTTTATCCACTTGTTGCTGTATTTGTACTTCATAGATATTTTTATGATATAATAAATTATGATAAACGTTCCTTGGTACTATCAACGTATTATTCTGACACCTATCTATTATACCTGCATGTCTTTGATGTTTCTGCATTCCCTTTAATGTCACAAATTGTGTTTTTAAAGTCCACATTTTTTAGTAAAAATAATTAACAAGAAATGTAGTTATCCTTGATTTAGCAAACTAAATTTTCTACAATTATTTCTTAGCATATACCTATGCAGGTGAGTCATACCTGTAATATGATTCATTGATAAATTTGATTTTTGAAGATTCCTCGAAAAACAATCTGCTTTTGTTACCTACCTTCTTTAAAATTCAATTTAATACAGTCAATATACAGGATAATATTCTTGTTTTTCATTTCTGTATTTTAATGATGTTTACTGCATACTAGTATTTCTATTGGCCAAGCATATATTTTGATCATCTTGCCTGATTATTTCACCAATTTAAATACTTAGAAAATACTACTAAATACTACAGTTTTTGAATTTTTTTTACATATAAATGACACAATTTTCTGATAACTCTGTTGTGTGTTGATTTAAATGGTATTTAAAAACTATCTCATATGGCTTGATCTCGGGCTTGATTATTAAATAAGAAATCAAATATGAGATTAGATCAGTAGCTACTCTGCTTTATAGTTTGCAAGCATTTAGAAACTCAGTTCATTATATTTAACATGTTGATGGACAGTGTGTCAAATGTATAAGCAAGTGTTGTGACACTATATGTATTTTGCAAAGTAGAATAGGGAAAAATGCAACATCTATAATAGACGTTGTGTCACATTACTTACTCACTTACTTATCCTCTTCGTTCCCACTGGAACATAGAGCATCTGCTGCCATTCTCCATTTTTGCTGATCTTGTGCTTTTTCTCTAACTTCTTTCCAGGTTAGGCCGACGTTTTCTGCTTCTTTAATAATTGTTTTCTTCCATGTATTTATCGGCCTCCCCTGTTTCCATTTTCCTAGAGGTTGGAATTCCAATGCTTGTTTTGTTATGTCTGTGTCTGGTTTCCGCAGAGTATGGCCCACCCATTTCCATCTTCTCTTTCTTATTTCTTTATGTATTGGTTCTTGCTTAGTTTTTTTCCATAAGTCTGAGTTTGTGATTCTTTTGGGCCAAAATATTCTTAGAATTTTTCGTAAACATTTATTGATGAAGGATTGAATCTTTCCAGTGTTGTGTTTTGTTATTCTCCAAGTTTGTGATCCGTATAATAACACTGCCTTTACATTACTATTGAAGATTTTTTACTTTGGTGTCCAGTTTTATCTCATTAGATTTCCATATATTATTTAACATATATATACAGGGTGTCCCGAAAAGATTGGTCATAAATTATACCACAGATTCTGGGGTCAAAAATAGGTTGATTGAACCTCACTTACCTATATACAATAGTGCACACAAAAAAAGTTACAGCCCTTTGAAATTACAAAATGAAAATCAATTTTTTTGCATAAATCGACAACTCTTAGAGATTTATCATTGAAAATGGACATGTGGCATCATTATGGCAGCAGCATCTTAAATAAAAATTAAAGTAGAATTTGTGCACCGCATAAAAATTTTATGGGGGTTTTGTTCCCTTAAACACCCCCAAACTTTTCTGTACGTTCCAATTAAACTATTATTGTGACACCATTAGTTAAACACAATATTTTTAAACCTTTTTTGCCTCTTAGTACTTTTTCGATAAGACAGTGTTTATCGAGATATTTTGAATATTTGTCGAATCCACCACATATTTGTATATGGTTAAGTTCGATTATAGAGACCTGTTAATAATCTGAAATTTTATTTATAATTTACATTAATAGGTATATTTTGAAAAAGAAGCCACACCTCGATAAAAGGTGACTTATCAAAAAAAGACTAAGAGGCAAAAACGTTTTAAAAACACTGTATTTAACTAATGGTACCACAATAATAGTTTAATTGCAACGTACACAGACATTTGGGGGGTTTAAAGGAACAAAACCCCCATACAATTTTTATGTAAATGTATTAAAAAAGAAGCAGCATCTCGATTAAAACGGGCTTATAGAAAAAATACTAAGAGACAAAAACGTTGTGTTTAACTAATGGTACCACAATAATGAGTTAATTGGAATGTACACAAAAGTTTGGGGGGTTTAAGGGAACAAATCCCCCATAAAATTTTTATGGGGTGGACAAATTTCACTATAATTTTGTTTTAAGATATTCCTGCCATAAAAATGATAAGTGTCCATTTTCAATAAAAAATCTCTAATAGTTTTCGATATGTGGAAAAAAATCGATTTTCATTTTGTAACTTCAAAGGGCTGTAACTTTTTTTATGAGCACATTTGTACTAAGGTAAGTTAAGTTCAATCGAACTATTTTTGATCCCAAAATATGTGGTATAATTTATGACCAATCTTTTCGGGACACCCTGTATAGTATGCTGTCTGTGATTTGTCAATTAATGTCTGGATATCCTCCTCTGCTCCTCCTGTCGTGTTCAGTATACTTCCTAGGTAATTAACTCTTTCCACTGTGTTACATTGCATCAATGGAAATTAGATGTTTATAGACATTCTGTCCGTCACATGTTAAATATATTATTTAAATTGTAGATAATGTAATATGGTGATAAAATGGTCAATTAGTAGATGTACAATAATAAAAAAAATACATATATTTATGTAAAACTAGCTGACCCGGCAGACTTCGTACTGCCTCAATAGATAAAAACAAACTTTTGTATACCTACAATAAACTTAAAATGAACAAAAGGAATTCGTAATTAATAAACAAAAATGCTCGATGTGAATGAGGTTTTATTATTATTTTTAATTAATTACACATGATGTTTGAAATAATAAAGTTTAGTTAGAAGTAACAAAATAAAGTTTGTAGTGCAACAGTTACAATCTTAAATTTGTTTATCTTATAATGAATATAACAGCTTTATTATATCTACATTCAAAACAACCCTCTATTTATGATTGGGTTCGGGGAGATTCCAAGTCTATAGGTGTTGATTAAATAAAATTAAATTCAATTAAAATTAAATAAAAAAGTAAATGAAGTAAATTAAAATTAAATGAAATTGAATAAACGTAAATAAAAATAAATAAAACTGAGTAAAATTAAATACAAATAAATAAAATCATATTAACTTAAATACAATTAAATAAAGTTAAAAAAAAATTAAATAAAAATAATAAATAAATTAAAAAATAATAATAAAATTAAATAAAAGGAAATATAGTCTAATAAAAATAAATAAAATACTTAAATTAAATAAAATTAAACAAAATGAATTAAAATTAAATAAAATTTTATAATTTGCTGCTTGTTCTTTTCGTGTGCTCAGAATTTTTCTCCTGCTTACGGTTCCGTTTGGAGATATTTTTTGAAAATTTCGCAAAATTAAAAAATTCATATTTTGCCCAATTTGAGTCCCAAAGTTATAAACTGTTCCACTTCTCTTCTATGAAATTTGTCGCTCGTTCTTCTTCTGTCCTCAGAATATTGCTACGGCTTGAGATATTGTATATCGGACACCGATTGTGCCAGAGAAAAATTTTTAATACGGTTCTGCTCCGAATTCAGCAAGGAGCCTACCTACTTAATTTCATATTTTTCACGTCATTATTGTGAGAGTTACGGCGTCATGGGCAACCCCCTAATGACATACGGGTATGAAATATAGACAGCAACCTACTCCCAGTACAGTCCAATATACCTGCAAAATTTCATAAAAATCGGTTAAGTCGTTTCGGAGGAGTATGGTAACAAACACTGCGACCGGCGAATGGCTATTAAAAAATAACGGTCTGAGATAGAAAATTAAAAATTTAGGATTGTATGTATCTTTTGCTTCTACATCTCATAAAAATAGTTAAAAACGGTTTTTCCAAAAATTAAAAAAATATATCAGGGGGGCAACCCCCCTTATGACGTACGGGTATGAAACTCCATATTATCCTATTCCCAGTCCGCTAGAATATACATGTAAAATTTCATAAAAATCTGTTCAGTCATTCTCGAGTTATAAATGGTGTAATTTATAGATTTTAATAAGAATAATACATTAAAAGAAAGATTAATAATTGAAAGCCATTATGAAAATACAGTAGAAATTCTTTATTTGCGGGATTATGTTCCATAAATATTCCTCCAATACGGAAACCCTGAATATGGAATGGTAATGTATATGTATATGGGGTTATAGGGGTTACATACTAGGTGACAAAATAAAAAATCCATAAAAATCAGTTTAATTGAAGTTTTTGACTGTACATATTGATTAATTACATAATTATATTCAATTTTAGGCAACGATTTAAAGAATTTAGTCATTCTCTCTTGCTTGACAGTCTTTAAAAGCTCCTTCAATTCAGACTGATATACAGCAGGGGCATTAGCAATTTGCTTCTTAAAAATAAGACTTCCTTCCATAGACAGATCAATTTTCATAAAGAAATCACAAAGGTCATTTGTCGTTCTTAAACATTCACAAAGCTTTTTTAAATTAAATGTTACGTTTCCATTGCTTGTTAAAGCATCTTCTTCAATGGATTGTGAATTTAACATTTCCTCCAAGTTGGTTTCCACTTACAATTTCAGCAATGAAAGTTTGAACTAGCACATAATCTTCCTCATTTCCTGCAGTCAAAACAGGCCACAGTTTTTCCAGCATGATTTCAGTGTTTATTTATTTATTTATTTACGGGCAAGCCCAATTCAGAAAATATTACAAAAAAATATTACAAAGACAAAAGCAAAAACATAAACAGTGTCAACACAAAGAACAAATATTACAATATCTATTGGATAACAAAGCTAATAAATTAAAGGAAAAAAAGAACATTATGATATAAAAAACAAACAAAGTTTAAACTTAAAAATTGCTGATAGAAATTATAGGTATCATTAACATTGTATGTTCAACAAATGGTTTTTAAATCTATCCAAGGAATTGCAGAATATATTTAAGTCATTTAGAGAATTCACAAGTCTAAGTGTTCATGGTAAAAAATTGTTGTGAGTAGTTATATCTATGGAAGCTTATGTGAAAAGTTTGGGTTTGTCTTGTTGATCAAATAGGTACAAAAAGACTAATTTTTGGCAGAAGACGGGACAGCTACTATTACCATTAATAATGTTGAATAAGATTGTCAGATCTTTTCTTCTTTTTTTACGGGGTTCTAATGAAGTAGCTACCATATATATGTTGTTTAAAAGCTAAGTATCTGAGAAAGGTATGCTGAACTCTATCAAGTTTATTTTTATGAACTAGATAATATGGAGACCACACTGGAGAGGCCACACTAGAGACCACACTATGGAGAGGAACAAAAATCAAGATGAGATCTAACAAGTGAGCAATATAAAATTTTCATTGAATTTATTCATATCGTGAGCGGCCGTGGAGTAACAGCATAATCGCTGGCCTCATACGCCAGTGCACATGGGTTCGAGCCGTGCCAAAGACAAACCATTTTCATTTCCAATAATGACACGAGCCATCTCACCGTGCCTCAGAGAGCACCATAAGCCGTCGGTCCACCTGGGCTAGTGTACATCGGCACTAGTTACTTGAAACAGGGTTAAAGATGTAAATGGTGCCAGAACTGTCCGAAAGGATCTCCCCGGCAAAAATGCCATACGATATTATTATTATTATTGAATTTATATCTGAAATCACGAGATGTTCTTTTAACGAAACCAAGCATTTTCATAGACTTTTGGGCAACTGTACTAATGTGGTGTTTAAAGCTGAGTGAAGAGTCTAATATTATGCCTAGGTCTCTGATTTGTGTGCATGATTACAATGCTTGATCGTTAATAGTTTAGTCATGTGTTAACAAATGGTGATTCCTACAGAAACGCATAATATAACACTTACCAACATTTAATTCCATGCCATTAAGAGAGCACCACTGGGATAATTTATTAATATCCGATTGTAGTTTAAGAGTATCTTCATGAGATCTTATTATTGTAAAGCACTTCTTAAGGTCATCAGTGAAAAGGAGAGCTTTTGTATGGGAAAAACAAGTGGTAATATCATTAACGAATAGATTAAATAGTAGCGGTCCCAGGTGTGAACCTTAAGGAACACCTGAAGTTACAGGAAAAATGTTGGAATAACAGTGATTTACTCTAACCATTTGAGTTCTGTTTTCTAAATAACTACATAACCTGTGTAATAATGTGTATTGTATGGCTTCAGTTCTTGCAATGGTTCTTTCATATTTACCATACATTTTGATTTGATATGTCAAATCTCTTCCAGTATTCTATACCACTCATATCAGGATCACATTCCGAATGCTTTTTATTTGATATACAGATTCGATCCATGAATAAAGAAATCTTAGACCGCAAATACAGGAATTGGATCCCATTTTTTCAATCCGTGAATAGTGAAAACGTAAATGAAGGAAGCATGAATAAGGAGCTGTAGTATAAAAACAATAGCGGTATAGACATTTAAGAAAATGCATTACAAGAACATGCTGTATAAAATAGAGATAGAAAAAACATGAATTCTTTCCATTCTTCTAAATTTTCGTATTAGAACTAGTGACTCCAGTGTCTCTCCAGAATAATTTGAGCTTTTTGTAGCTTTATATTTCATAGGCTGTCAAGGGGCTACTGGGAATAACTGAAGAAAATGTCAATGGTGAAAACTGAGAAACAAATATAATTTATCTAGAAATTATTATTCTCATTTGTATGAATATAAGTTAATAAACTGAGAGTGTTAATGTTTATCAATAAATATCAATTTTGAAAAATCTAGTTGAATAACTTTATAGATAATCATAAATAATGAGTTACGGTTAAGTAATCAATTATTGCACTAATTACTATAAAAATGTTGACATGTTATTGTTCAGCATGCATTATTTCAGAGAAAATTTCCAAATGGATCTGTAAATACCAGGAAAACTTAATTTGTGGTATTATAAAATCCTGCTACTAAGTGATTCTTTTGTTCCTACATTTGTATTACAAAGCAGTTTTTTCTTTAACATGTTCGCTACCCAATGACTCATAATATATGAGCCACATCAATTTTTGGGCATTGAGCCAAGGATCGTACTGCAACATACTAGCAATTTAAATAGACATTCAGACAGAGCAGATTGCGCTTTGGACATGGTCTATGTCTATTGGAAGGTGTGACTCATATCTGGGATGCATAATATAGTCTATGGGTAGCAGCTACTGTTCATTAGAAATTCAGCGATAACACACAAATCAAGAAAAAGTTGGGCAAAACCCACCACACATTCTCCCAAAAAAAAAACGAAGGTGTTGTTGAATTTGCTCCTCAAAAAAGAAAAGAAACCAGTCATTTTTTGTTTGTAAAAACTGTAATCACAAAAATGGACAAATGCTTGGACTATGTGTATTGTTTTCATGTATACCATGAAGGCAGTGAGTATATACCAGTGATGTAACAAATGTCATTTTTTGAACATTTGTGAATACGAATATCTGCTACTGACATTCGCGAATGTGAATATTCAGTTTCTTTAAATTTGGTTCTATTTTTGTAATGTTTTCTAAATTTATAATGAGAAGTTTATAACTTTATTACATAATACCAAATAATAAAATAAAGTGAAGGCTGATAATCTGATTGTACAATTACCTTTTCTTAACAAAAAAAAGATGAGAAGTGAATAGATTTTGACTTTATGAACCTAATATCATCTTCAAATAATTTTTTTTTCTCAAAATCATATTCGCAAATTATTCGCACAAATTTTGCGGATGCCAATACGAATGCAACTATGCAAAAATATGCGAATATTCGCGAATGTGAATATGAATATTCGCTACATCACTAGTAAATACCCACTTTATACTTTTTTGTTTGAGTTGTTTGTGAATTTTCTGTATTTTTTCCTTTCTAGTATTTTGCTCTTTACTCGTGTTTTTTTAAAATTATGTTTTAATTTACATGAATTTTAAAATTTCTTTTATGTCTCGTATATGAGACCAATGGTCTCTATAATATTGTCGGTTATGTTTAATGGTTATGTTTAAGTAATTTATAGGGACATTGAAGATAAGAGCTTGCCCATATTTTAACATCACATTAATCATAAAAATTAGTCATTAGTGGTTGACTTGCATATTAAGATAAAATATTAAGCCAGAATAATTAGAATTTTTTCTACTTTTAAGGACTAAAAAAGAACTTTCATTAATTTAACCAACTTCAAAATTATTCTGCACATCATTTTTGAAACGCAATTTGTTTAAAATATCTCATTTTTGTTGAATATATTAATTCGTAATTAAAAAATTATATTAATTTGTCTGGACTAAATTACGATTATATTGAACTTGGTATTCACACAGTGTTGCCAAACTGAATTTTGTTATATTCGGTTTTAATTTTCCAACTGATTTCTGAGGCAACTACACATCCTACTTCTAACTTCAAAAGGCATATATCTGAAGGAATTAGCATACCATGCAGATGTAAATAGCTTAGTTTGGAGCTTTCATATGCATATATGATCCTTTCTTCTTTTTATAAGGCTCATTCATTCACATACAACTGGAAAGCTGGTAAGATTAACAATCTAACCAATTGTGGTGTTTTGGTTACTCCATTAACACATGGACTTTTCCAATTTTTAATCACTTCTCACTAGTTTTTTGGTAATTGCTGATCTCAGCTTTATTTTTTCAGTAAATCAACAGTTATCTCTACTCCAGATACACAAATTGGTACAGGTACACATTGTTTTGTTGAGGTTAACTGGTTTATTTGCAATTTTTGTTTTTACTTTGCTTATTAATGCTTTATACATAATGAGAGTTTGCTGTGAAGTGTGTGTATATTTATTACCTCTTTGTTTATAAATAATTTAATATTATTCAATCTATATTTCTATATAAACACCCATGATCAATGAGAAAATAACATAGGGTGTAACTATGTAGTTAAGTGTAGATTTATTGACTAAATATGTCACAGACACATGCAAATCTACACCATTTTTAGTCAGCAAATCACCAGATAATTACACCACAACTTATTCACCATACAGTAAGATGTGTACTGTGGAAAGGTCTGATGTCTAGATGACATATAGCAGCTCTGCCAAAGACAGAAATAAGCCAATTGCTTGCAGTACAACTGGTATAGAACAGATGGCTTCATTATCAGTTGGAGGTACAGCCCTTCGTGAGCCTTGGTCTGCCTCAAAATATTCTTCCATCCTTCCCTGTCGAGTGCCTGTCTTCTTCCTCCCTTTAATTCAATCTCCCTTAAATCTTCCTACATAGGGTCCAGATATCTGAGTTTAGCCTTTTTCTTCTTCTGAACAGCCTATTTAACAAAGTTATTTTAGCAGGATCACTTTCATCAATCCACATAACAAGACACACCCATCTTAAGCGGTTCATTTTGATAGTTTTTACAATATCTGCATCACCAAAAGTCTATAGAGCTCGAAATTATATCTCATTCTCCAAAGACGCTGTTCGTTAACTCTGCCATATTTCTCCCTCTCATTCCATCACTCCTTGCAGAGTATTGGGTACTATTGCGTTTCTTGGCCAAAAGTGTAAGATTATTGACTGACCGAATCAGCACAGTTCCTCTATATATGGTCCTTAATACTTTTCTTTCAAAGATCCGTAGTAAATCTTCATCTCGAGTCGCCTGATATTCGTCTATCAGGGCCATAACTGTACCATATTTTCTGTACGCCTAGGATGATGGCGAATAGCTATTTTCAATTCATCCCATAAACGCTCGATTAGATTGAGATCTGGGCTCCTCGAGGGCTATTGCATTCTTATCAATCCAAACTTTATTTAAGATGTTTATGTTCATGAGTCAATCAGTGTTTTTATTTTCAAAAAATTGCGCAGCTCTTACAATAAAAGAGATATTTGGATAATTCCAAAAACAAAATCTTAGCGATGCCTCCGGGATAATACAAAAGGACTATGAAACAAAATTAGCTCTTCAATTTTTCCACAGAATTTTTTAAAGTTAGTACAAAATACAACGCTTTCATTCAGCCCCGTATAAAGCAGAATTTTTTTGTTACCAGAACAATAGCAAACGATTTCAATACATGTACCTACAAACTGATGCAAGAATCTTGAAAATCGGAGTACAAATAATAAAGTTATAAATTGTCAAACTTAATCAAATAATTTTAGTGGCGGAATTTTGTGCCGGTGAGTGTATATGAATTTTTTACTTTACTTGCAGTAACTATTATAACTTACAATTAGCTAACAAGAGAAACAGATGAGGAGCATATAGGAAAGAATCAACATGAAAGAGAATTTATGTTCTTTTTTTATCTCTGATCATAAAAGGCCAGGATCATTGTAGGCCAGGCTAATAGTAAGACAAAAATATACCCTGTTCGTGACACTTCAACAGCCAGGGTACTGAAGCGTTTTTCGACAGGTAATACCTATAAGAACAAATTGTAACTATTTTCTGCATAGGATCTGGCGGCCATTTTTATTTATAAACAATTAACTGTCGAAAAATGGCATTTTTCCCTTTTTTTTTCAAATAAATGGAAAACAGTGAAACTTATGGTTTTCGTCGTACAAACATCTTCGAGAGAATGGAAAAAGCTTCAAAATGGCGTATTACAAAGTTTAATATACTCATTTATTGTTAACATAATTGCGAAAAAAGGTCGAAATTTCAAAAAAAAAAATTGCAATAACTATTGTAAAAATAAGTGTACTGCTTTGAAATTTTTGTCAAATAAGGGTTCTTTGGTGCTTAATATGTGACAAAAATTTCAAAGCGATTCATTTAATTGTTTAAATTTTTTTCAAATTGTTTATCCCAGAGAGCTTTTTTTGCAATAACATAAGTCAGAAAAAAATAATGTTAGTACCATTCTACAGGTGTCAAACAAAAGAGCATGAGCTAAATTTTCAAATTGGTTTAAAAAAAGTGAATAACAAATGCATTTGTTAGTAATAAATAATTATGCAAAAGTATGGTTAATTTTTCCTTATAAACGTTGTTTTATATAAAAAATTATATATATATTTATTACAATTTTTCATCAATTATCATATACATAACATTACTTGGTAGTTGTGCACCTAAAAGACGGTAAAAAAATAGATTTTTTTGAAAAAAGTTATTGAAAAAGTTTGTAAGGAAAAATTTACGATACTTTTGCATAAATATTTATTACTAATAAATGCATTTTTTATTCACTTTTTTTAAACCAATTTGAAAGTTTAGCTTATCTTCTTTCATTTGACACCTGTAGAATGGTTGTAAAATCATTTTTTTCTTACTTATGTTGTTGCAAAAAAAAGCTCTCTGGGATAAACAATTTGAATAAAATTTAAACAATTGAATATGAATCGCTTTGAAATTTTTATCATATATTAAACACCAAAGAAACCTCATTTGACAAAAATTTCAAAGCTTTACATTTATTTTTACAATATCTAGTTATTGCGAAATTATTTTTTTTGAAATTTCGACTTTTTTCGCAATTATGTTAAGAATAAATGAGTACATATGTACAAACTTTGTAATACGCCATTTTGAAGCTTTTTCCATTCTCTCGAAGATGTTTGTACTAAGAAAACCATAAGTCTTACTGTTTTCCATTAATTTGAAAAAACAAGCAAAAAAGGCCGTTTTTTGACACTAAATTGTTTATAAATAAAAGTGGCCGCCAGATCCTCCCCAGAAAATAATTACAATTTGTTCTTATAGGTATTACCTGCCGAAAAAAGGCTTCAGTACCCTGGTTGTTAAGTGTCATGGAAAAAAACCTTATTACCGTGGACTATTATACAGGCAGGCCCGCCGACAGGGCGGCAGAAGAGTCGGTAGATTTTACCGGGGCCCGGCATCGACCAAAAATGTAATGTTTTTGACCCGTTTTTTCAGCTATCTTCTTGTTGTTTTATAATAGGTGTTAAGAACTAACAATAAATTAGTACCTAATGAATGCAGATTAATAATTACAGATACATGACTTTGTTGTTGCTGTTATCATGCAAACACATTCAACCAAACGTTTAATAACTGTAGTGACACATTAGTTTCCGGCTTAGTTCGAGGTCGAAAGACGTTGCGGCAACGGTTGAAGTATTCTGGCCGCCTTGTTGTTGACTGTCAACAACGGCTCTATAAGCCCAAAAACTAAGGTAGCATTACAAGACATCAACCGTGAAAACAGCATAATTTTTTATTCTGTGACAAAATATGTTAACGATATCTCTTGAAGCTCTGAGAGTCGAGAGGCTCTAATCAGTGTGACTCTAGTAGACAATTTTATTGGGTTTGATTATCGCACTAGTCCCTATTCGTTAAATTATAATAGCGTTGAGATTATCAGTCTACAGCTGAATCTATCCTTGTCCGTAGACCAGATCTTTAGGTGGACGAATGTGTGTATTATTGTCTCTTCGATCTTAGAACTCAGAATTATCGTATATCTGGTAGAGCAGTTTCCACGCTGCGATCTGTTGAGAATCAGTCCTCAGCTTGGGGATTCGTCTTGTCAGTTAGACGAGACCATCGGTATACATACGTATATACAAAAACTCCGGCCATTTGCTTTCTTTAGAAACCATCTTCTGTATTCTGTGAAATTTAATATTTGGCCACAGTACAACTTTTAATAGTAGTTAGATGACGTAATAAAGAAAACTCTGGTAATAAAGTTTTTTGGTTCTCTTAGTGCAAAGAAAAGAGATCATGGTTGGCACACCACGTTACTGTGAAATTAATAAATATTTACTTTTTGATAAAATCGGTCGAGCCATGGTTGTCCGCTCGAGTATCGAGGGTACACCACCAACACCAGTGTTGGCGGTAGAAATTTTAGTAAGTTGGTTAATTCATACAATGATAAAACTTCCAACACAACGTCGTTAGACCACACAATTACCACGGCACCGACCGTACCAGACTTTTGACGAGTCGGAAGGGGTGAATGGGTACATACCTAAACTAAATTTACAATTAAGATGCAGTAGAAATAAACAAAATCAGACACGTTAAATGCTACTATAGGAGCACTCCCGAATCATAATTTACAATGTATATACATTGTAAATCCCAAATCATGATTTCCAAAGTTTATACATGCAGTTGGTTTGTTTATTTCTACTGCATCTTGATTGTAAATTTAGTATAGTTGCTTCAGATTCTGACTTCCTTTGAACCGTGATCATTTACCGACAAACGATGGAAAACCTCGCGCTGATCAAGGCCGGCCATAAAATTTATGGCCTCTTATTATTTATAGAGGGTTCGGTTCTAGCCCGAGGATCGTAAATCACAAATTCTGAGGGAAATATCGCTATTTCACATTGCGGTGATTTCCATCTTTAGTTTTTAGTTTTAGTGCTTTTCTATATTCTATTATCTATTACATACATATTTACCATTTCTCAAGGCGTGGCACGCCACGTTCTGTTGGATCCCAGCCTGTCTTGATTTCTTTTCTTTTATATCTTTCCTGATTTACTGTTTTTAGTCTTTGTATTATTTGTATATTTATTGTCTCTTTGTTTTTCTTCTATTTTTCTAGGAATTGTGGTCTGTATTCCCGTAAGTTGCAGCCACTTGTATAGTAGGTTTTCTATTCTTTATTTTGATTACATATTTCGTAGTTTAACTTGTTTTTTGAGTTTTGTCTTTGTTTAATAGTCTAAGCAATAAAGCACAGAACCTCCGAAAAAAACGACAAGACGGATCTTAAAAATACTTTTTGCATTCGATTCGTGAATGCACCAGGTAACTTTGTGACCCCCTAGCCATGAGATAATATTGAAAAACTGCATACAAAAAATGCATTCTTGAAGTGCATCTCAAACAGACAATAAAAAAATTCAGAACTCATCAATTATCGGCGGAAATGAGTTCAATTTTGTTACTCGGGGTTTTTTGGTCGCTGAAAACGAATATAACATCGTAGGTGATCTCCGAAGTATCTGGTGCCCAGAGTACCTACTGTTTACCTCGTCTTGTGAAGTTTTCGGCAAATTCATTAAACAATTAGTCAAAATTCATTACTTAGGGGGTTTTTGGGGTCTCTGACGACGAATAAGACATCCGGAGTACTTGGCGCCTAGGGTATGGTTTGTACAACAGTAAATGGTTGAGTTCAATTAGTGCGGTCGTAAATATTATTAAATTTATCTGACCTGGCCCATTGTTAAGACCCACCCGGAGCGATAAGCCACCGAGGTAGACAGAGTTGCTCTTTTGCAATTAACACTGACTAGACGGTACTCCCATAATAAAGCCTGAAATAAATTTTACCTGAAACCGGGCTTTTTATACTATAATCGGTTAATCCAGGAGGTATATAGTGGTAACTAATTGAACTCAACCATTTACTGTTAAACATACCATACCTACTGTTCATCTCGTGACTAATGATTTTTGACTAATTTTTTAATGAATTTGCTATCTAGTGGCTAGGGGTCACAAGGTTTCCTGGCGCATTCACGAATCGAATACAAAAACATTATTAAGATCCGTCTTGTCGTTTTATTTTGGAGGTTCAGTGCTTTATTGCTTCGCCTATAAGTCCTGTAAAAATTCCTAATAGCCCGTATACACGACAACGATTTAACGTAGCGATGTGACTGTGCAGTTCGTTGGTGTCGATTTATAGAACGTGTGGACGCAAATCGACGCAGATTTTTAACTAAAAATATAAATTCACCATTGAGAATGGTTTGTTTGCTTTAATTAATTTTTGGGTATAAAACGTATTATGTTTAGAGCTAAAATGACGTTTTATATTATGTTTAATTATTACTATTAGCAATAATTAAAAAACAATCATTCTTTAAATCAGAGGTTCCCAAACTATTTTTTCTCGTAGACCACTTTAAAAAATATACTGGTTTCGGTGGACCCCCTGCTGCTACATTTTTACCATACTTCCAATGAAAAAAACATGGGGGGGGGGGGGTTAAAAATAAGATATTGAAGGTCTCTTCTTTTCTCAAAATATCATTTTATGCGATTTTACAGTGATTTGAAATCTATTTAAACAAATTTGCATTTTTTATCATAAATTATCAATTGAAAAAATAATGTTTTAATAGAAGGGAGTCCAAAATGTGCTTATTAGGCATTATAACAAGTTTTTTGTTTTAAAAACAAGTTGTTGATCAAACTTTAGCTTAGAAAACGTTAAAATAGTGTTTTTTTCCATTTTCCTCCATTCCCAAAATACATGTTCTTCTATTTGGCTGAAAATTTGCCCACAGATAGCCAAAACACAGGACTTTAATGGTTAAAAGAATCTGGATAGTTTTACAATACAAGAAAAGTTACATGCAATAAAGAGTCAACATTATATAGTACAGTCGGGTTAGCATTTGATCTTGCATGCCCGAGCTACCCAAGAAGGGGGTCAATAGTAGTGTAAATTTAAAATCGCGAATAAAGGAGAACCGTTTTTGCTCAATATCTCCGCCATATTTTACTTTTCGACAACAAGTGTACGAACTGAAGTTGTGAAAAATATGATTTCCTATCATTTATTCTATTATAAATTTTTTTGAGCCGTCGATATTTTCCGAGTTATGGGGGAAAGAGTGACAGTTACAGCATAATTATTGAATTATCTCATTATTTATTATTATTAGTTTTATACTATATATAGTTATACTATATATATAGGTATATACTATATATATTAGTTTTATATATAGTTTTATGTTTATTATTAGTTTTATAACAAAAATGTACCTATACAAAAATGGAGAGAATTAAATTTTATACAATTTTGATCTCTTTCATGTTTTTGCTAAAATCAATATTTCAGGTAGTACGTATGCTGTAAAGGCGCAAGCATAAGCCCTGATGGATTTGATAGCAGTGGTTTTTGTTCAATAACTCCGCAATTCTCAACTTTTCGACAAAAATGGTAGGAACTGAAATTGATCCAAATAAATTTTGTTTACAATCATTATTATAATTTTCTTAACCATTTTTTTCGTATGGTCGATATTTTCCGAATTAATTGTACTTATTACAGTAGACGCCTATATTTTTGACTTTGATATTATTCCACGTATTTTTTTTGTAGTGTAAAACGATACAAATTCTTTTAATCACTTAAAGTCCTGTATTTTGGCTATCTGTGGGCAAATTTTCAGTAAAATCGAAAGACATGTGTTTTGGGAATGGAGGAAAATGTAAAAAACGATATTTTAATGTTTTCTACCCTAAAATTTTATCAAAAACTTGTTTTTAATCAAAATAACGTTATAAATCATTAAAATAACTTTTTTGAGCCACTACTATTAAAATATTATTTTTTCCATTGATATTTTACAATAAAAAAATGCAAATTTGTTTAAATAAATACCAAATCGCTATAAATTTTTCGTGGACCCCCACTTGCAACTTGTGAACCCCCATTTTTATTTCACGCCAACGTGGACCCCCGTTGAATCCCTCGTGAACCCCTGGGGGTCCACCTGGAATCACTGCTTTAAATTGGGAACCACTGCTTTAAATGAAAATAATTTGCGGGCCGCACTTTGTCCATCCCTGGTGTATAGGTTTAAACAGGTCTGATCATATCGTTAATTCTTGTTTTTTATTATTTCTTTTTTCTCTATAGTGTTTATATAGTAGTTATTCGTTTTATGTGCTATGCTCTTTTCCATATAATTATTGTTTAGTGTAGTGTAGCAGTTTAGATACCATTTTTATTAATCACCATCTCTCTTTATAAAACATAATGTTCCATTTTATTGCCTTAACTCGATTAATAAACCAAAACAATTACAGGTTTAATTAATAAAGAGCCCTCATAATCACAGAAATGACAAAACGCCTCATTGTATTTTTTATTTCATGGGGGTTTTTAATCTCGTTAAGAGGAATATGACTATATACAGGATAATTTACTTTGAGCTTTTACTGTTATCTTTGTGATCAGTCCGGTGTAAATTATTTGTTTTTATTTGGCAATTAGATTGTTTTATTCGTTTAGCAGTTTAATTGGATTAGCAATTTAATCGTTTTAAAGGTGGCAAATTTGGACTTGTTTTGAATTTGGAAACAACGAACAAGAATATAGTGAGTAAATTTAATTATACTATTTAAGCATACTACTTATTATACATAGTATGTACAGTTGCGATCACTGAATAGTTTACACCTAAATTTTATATTGTAATACTGTAAAATTGCAGTGTCGTATGGATTTGATAAATGTCGAAAGTCAAAAAATTTCAAAAAGTCATTGCTTGTCAAAAATTTCGCGAGTGTTGAAAAATAAAATAAAATGATATCAAACTCCTCCAAAATGGTTAGAATGCATTTGAATGATGCGCAAAAAGCAAGAGCAATTGCCAAACTCGAAGAAGGTTGGTCACTAAGGCAAGTTGCTGCAGATTTGAACGTGAGCCATATGTGCATATGGAAAATCAAACAAAGATAGGATAATTTTCACTCTATACCACGGTAGGGCGGTTCAAGAGGGCAGAAGATCTCCACAGATCAACAGGACGAGATGTTAGTAGATTATTTGAGAGAATCTCCTTTTGCTACAGCTCAAAAAGCTAGAGAAGAGACAGCGTTTCCGGGCAGTAGTTGTACTGCACGTAGAAGAATTAAAACAAGTGGACTGATAAATTGTGCAGATGCAAGGAAACCTTTTTTGACTGAGGATCACAAGAGGAAACGAGTTGCATTTTGTAATGAGTTTATAAACCGTGAAGAGAAAGAACTTTTACATTTTTATTAAAAGTACTATTTTTATAAATAATAACTCGATCTTCATTCTGAGAATTAGCATAATACTTTTTTGGTCATTTAGGTAGGTACTATCCGTTGCAAGATAATTCGGATGTAATTCCCCAGATTATTTTATGCTTGATATCGCGGCACAGGCACAGTCTCTTAATCTGGAGAATTCCATCCGAATTATCTTGCAACGGATAGTACTTACTTGTATTTCAAATAATTGCAAATTTCTTTATCAGTTTCAAATAAATATTCTTGAGCAGGTAAAGAATTACGAATTGCTGTCTGTAAATACAATATTAAATAATAAACTATTTCCAAATGAATGAACGATTAGTATCTATTAATGAGAATTTACCCTTGCCTTAGCAGGTAAAGAAAGGATTAAGAACTGTCGTCTGCAAATACAAAGTACGATTGAGAGCGAACTGTGCCGAGCGTAAGTTGCAATACGTGGCATCAATACTGTGTCGTTCAGAGAACTAAATTTAATAATAAAATAATATATGTACGTCCTGCCACCTATTCAAAGAATTGTTAAACGTTAGTTTATATAATCGCCACCTATTTTAACTGCGGCGTGAACATACCCCCTAATATCTGTTATATTGCTATGGAAGAGCTCTTGATAACAGCCTTAAAATATCTGAAAAAACTATTTCTTTCATTTATGTTAATTATATTCAACATTTTCCTTCTATTTATAAAACCAATAACTATCACAATCGTTCAAGAGCAAATATTTTATTTTTATATCACTAATAACACCCATTGAACATAATGACCGGATGGCAAGGTTCACGTTACTATGAAACGTAATTAATCAATCAGAAATTACAATATCGTTTCATGTTGTTATTGAATTTTAAAATTAAATCTGGCCCGTTACGTGATATTTTGAATGATCTCTGCCGTCAAAGTATAGTTTGTCGATATGTATATTTCTATTGTTGTACCTTTTCGGTGCAAGTTTGTAAAGGTAGGTCATTTATCGTTTTTGATCAATTATTTTAAAAATCATGTACATGCAGAAAGAGCTGTAAGACCTGATGCAGTGTACTTACTTTACTTTTTCTAGTCTGAATCCGACTACAATTTTTTGCCTAGTATCGGCCCACGTCTATACCCTTTCTGTGTGCTCGAGGGTGCACTGTGATGGGCAAAGTCTGCATAGGTTTGGACCAACGACGCGTTGAATAACATGTTGAAGCGATTTACCATTTTAAACGTCGGCAAAGAGAGATAGAAAATATTATAATACTGCAAAGGAAAGAACACAATTGGCACCCCAAAGTACTTTAAAATTAATAAATATTTACTTTCATAATAAAATCAGTCGGACCATCATGTCCCCACACCGCCAGTGTGGGCGGTGAAATTTTTATTACATTAGTTAATTCATACAATGATAAAAATCGTAACACAACGTAGTTAGACCACTATATAGTAAAATTACCACGGCACTGATCGTATCAGCTCCTTAGCTTAGTCGAAAGGGGGACGTTTTAGCACCTTTATGTTAAATATCTTTGAACTGTGCCATTTTACCGACAGTTCATCGGAAATAGAGTCAAGGTCTTCAGGACAATAAAAATAGGATAAAGAGGCAATACATTAGGGTTTTGTATTAGCTTAAGGATCATAAATAACAAATTTCGACAGAAAATTCAGTATTTCACGTCGTGTTGAATCCCGTCTTCAATTCTTATCTTTTTCTATTACAAGTCTTTATACATAATTTAATGGCAAGCCGAGTGAAATAGAAAAATATATCAGAAAAAGATAAAAACAGAAGGCGGGATTCAACGCAACGTGAAATAGCGAAAATTCTTTCAAAATTGATTATTTATGATCCTTACTCTAATACCAAACCCTTTATTTTTATTACCCCGAGGAATGTGGATCATTTTTCGATGAAGTGGCGGTAAACTGACACAGTTCAAAGAGATTTAACATACAGGTGCTAAAAAGTCCCCCTTTCAATTGAGCTAGGGAGCTGATACGATCAGTGCCGTGATAATTTTTCAATGTAGTGGTCTAACTACGTTGTGTAAACCGCGACGTCGACGTTGGCAAATCATGTGGACGAGTTGTTTTACTTGATCTCACCGTAATGCCGCCTTTGAAGTTTCACCCTAATACCAAGTAAAACAGGGGAAAAACAGGTAAACCGCGACGTCGACGTCGGCAAACCTCCTGCATATAAACAAGCCTGAAAAACCCAACCGTCGCGGTTCAAGTTGCCAAGCTCCGTCGTCAAACCGCGGCGGCGGCGGTTGTAAGTTTCTAGGGGAGGAATGCGATCGCCAGTCAACCGCTCTCTCTCTCACGTGTACGATACAAACGTCGCGTCGGCTACCGTGCCGTCAACCGCCTGCATATGTACGAGCACTTAGAATCCATTTTCTACGCATAATAGTATCGTTCGCGGTAACGATTCCGTACTTGTTCAGGACAACTTCGCATGCGCACTTTAAAAAAGAGCGTTCTCTTTTTTAAAGTGCGCATGCGATTTTTAAAGTGCGCATGCGAAGTTGTCCTGGACAAGTACGGAATCGTTACCGCGAACGATACTAATATATGTATATTATAATATAATGTAGGTACATACCTAAAGCTAAAACGAGCTTGGTTATTGGTAATATTTCTCTTTATTTATTTTTAATTGCCAACTTTCATTTTTCTATAAATACTTTTCTTATCTTCAGACGGCAGATTACAAAAATCGATTTTAAATGTTTCCAAATTTGTCTATAATTGCTATCATTGATGAACTCATAGAATAGAGGATAATCTAGAAAGTTTTTATGTACCTGCGATGTGATAATTTCATTTTTACATTGTGCTAACACGTATTTTCTGGGAACTATTAAAAAGAAATCCCACGGAACGTTGGAACGCCCAGGCCGAGTGAAATAGAAAAATGTATCAGACAAAAATAAAAACTGAAGAGGGGATTCAACACACGTGAAATTAATAGCGAAATTTCTGTCAAAATTTGTTATTTATTATCCTTACTTTAAGTGGCGTTTAAACGCCGCGATAAATGCGAGCAATTTATTGTGACGATAAATTGCTACGATTTATTGATTTTTTTAAAGCTGTTTAGACTTTAGACGCTGCAATATATTGTCACAATTGATTATGAACTAAAACAACTCAATCGTTACAATAAATTGATGCAATCCGATACCCTCCAATTCCGATAAATCGCTGCCATGTACCGTTTACATCATCATCATCATCAACCCGCACGCGTCCACTGCTGGACATTTATCTCTATTTTGTGCGCCTTGCATCCAGTTACCGATAACATGTTTCAAATTATCAGCCCATCTGGTTAGTGGGCGTCCTCTGCTCCGTAGTGCGTCCTCCACAATGACAAATTGCTGCGATTTGTTGATAATTGAAACGCTGTTTAGAAGCTGCGATATGTTGCTGCGATTTATCGCGATGTAATTGACCACGACAAGTTGAAGAGGGGAGTATTGTGTACACTTTACACCCTTCAATAAATTCAAATTAATTTTCATCCTAATCCTGTTAACTTCATCACAAAAATATAAAGGTTGGGTATGTTATACGGGGTATTTACAAAGTTATAACCAATTTTATATGAAAATCGTAACAAGTTCAGCTCACTGTATAAATATATAGCACAACGGCAATGGTTTATTGATGCCATATTTTTTATTTATTGTCAAAATTTTTTAAAAATGATTGATATTGTTAATTGTCTTTATATCTAGTACAGGGTGAGTTAAAACTCAAGTACATTATTTTCTCAGTAAAATTTAAATGGGATACCCTGTATTTTATATCACTATTGAAAAGTACCATTACCGTATTTTAATTTGTATACAACATTCCCTATGTCTAAATTTATTAGTCTTCAAGATATTTTCATTTTTCAATGGACCAGTAGCGTAGCTACCCAGATCACCAGAATTTAATAAACTGGACTGATTTTTTTGGGGTTACTTTAAGAATGAAGGTTATAAATTGCCTCCAACAACACGAGATGAGATGAAAAATAGAATACAAAGTGTATTTCGAAGTGTTAATTTACAAATGCTTCGTAGTGTAAGTAACTTATTCAATGACCGTTTTTAGGCATGCATATAATGTGTTAGGCGGTCATTTTGAACAACTTTAATTTCTTCATTTCTTTAATATTTAAAATATTTTAATTTTTTCAAAAATGTTGTATTTTGTGTTCATGTCGTTTTTGTAAAATTTTTTAATAATAAATTATTTTTCTTTCTTTATTTGCTACTTTGTTGCATTTATTACCAGATTGATAATGGTAGGGGAGCCCAAGCGGGGATTTTTGCAGTTACTCGAGCGCGTCAGATTATCATATGGGGAGAAACCTGGTACGATGTAGATATACCTCTACCATATATTGGCTCTAACATAGGGGAGTTCGTTAAGGGGGACCCGAAAAAAAAATCTATACTTAAAAATACTCGAAATTGTCAGATTAAGATAAGGTAAGTATGTACATGCAAAAAAGTGTATATTTAAAAAGTCTGTCGATTTGAGCGGGGCTAAGGAAATGGGTGAGTCAAAAAGTTTCACAAAAAAAAATGCGAATATTTCGCGAAATGAATGTCAAATCGAAAAACTAAAAACTACATGTCCAATATTTTTCAAAAATCTATCGAATGATACCAAACATGACCCCTCACGGAGAAGGGTGGGGGGTTACTTTAAAATCTTAAATAGGAGTCCCAAATTTTTATTACAGATTTGACTTATCTACGTAAAAATAAGCAACTTTTATTCGAAACATTTTTTCGAATTATGGATAGATGGCGCTATAATCGGAAAAACCGATTGTTGGAAATGGAAAATTAAATTAAAAAATGGCAAATCCCCACTAGAATGGAAAATTTTACTTAGTTTTTTTTTGTTTTAGGACCTATAAATCACAACCCAATAGGTCCCCACAGCGCTCGAGTAACTGCACACTTAGCATACTTTGCTCCCCTACCATAATCAGTAATCGTAAATTGTCAGTTTTAGACAACCCAGTCATGGCTTACTCAAAATTTGGAAAGTTTTAGACCCGTAATTAATAATTTGCTCTGAAAAATGAAAATATCTCGAAAACTAATAAATTTAGACATAGGGAATGTTTTATAAAAATTAAAGTAGGGTAATGATACTTTTCGATAGTAATATAAAATACAGGGTGTTCCATTTAAAATTACTGAGAAAATAATGTACTTGCGTTTTGAGTCACCCTGTATACAATATAAAGAAAATTAGCAATATCAATCCTTTATGAAAATTTTGACAATAATTAAAAAAATATGGCATCAATAATCCATTGCTTTTGTGCTTATTTTTATTTATACAGTGAGTTGAACTTGTTACGATTTTCATATAAAATTGGTTATAATTTTGTAAGTAATACCATGCATAACCGTTGTATAACATAACAAACCTTTATATTTTTGTAATGGAGAAGTTAAGATGATTTCGAGTATAAAATATAGGGTGTTCCATTAAAAAAAACATAAGTTTGATCTGCCCCAATGTTATCGAACATCCTGTAACATTCTAATTAATTTTGAAATGTGAATCTCAAAAGTTAGTTAAAATTTTTGTTATTAACTTTTATTGCTATCTATTACTATAACAGATCTACGGAGCTTTACCCCACTAATCAATCACCCTGTACATATAATTCTTATAGTTGATGAAAGTATTATATTATTGTTAATTAATTGGCAAAACCACATAGTATCAAATATAAGCATTATCAAATAAATGGTATCCATCAATGGTTCATCATTTAAATGGTATCCATTTAATTGGATATGTAAATAAATTCTAATTCGGTAAGATTCTCCTAAATTGATGCAATCCAGCTCCAATTCCGATAAATCGCTGTACTGTTTAGACACGACGATAAATTGAAATAACCCTATCGTTACAATAAATTGATGCAATCCGATACCAACTTCAATCCAACTCCGATAAATCGCTGCGATGCACCGTTTAGACACAACGATAAATTGCAACAACTCGATTGATATCGATAAGTTACTTGATTTATCGCTGTGTCTAAACGACCCTTTACTCTGGGTCAGATCGATTTTATCAAAAAATAAATATTTATTAAGTGTACAGTAATAAGGGGTGCTAACTGTGTGCACTTTCCTTTGCACTATTATATATTTTCTATCTCTCTTTGCCGACATTTAAATTGGAAAACCGCTTCAACGCGTTCTTCAACGCGTCGTTGAACCGAGGCTTTACATTTCTTTCAAAGTTGTTGAAAGCGTTTCTTTGTTGTATAGAAATAGGGTAATCGTAATTACTGAGGATCAAGGCCGGATTAAGGGGAATAGACATTAGCAATTCTTATGGTTTCTGTAGAATTAATTCGATGGGAACTTTAATTATAATGCCAGTGTTAAGTTGAATCGGCAATTATTTTATCTATGTGAAAATGAATGTTTTAATATTAGTTGCCAGAATTTGATGTTCCTCTGAATAAATGTTTTGTAATTGGGTAATAATTGTGAAACAGTTTTTTCAATATAGAGATCGGCACTCCTAAAATTAATGTATTTGTTTTTGACGAATCATGGAATAAGTTTATTCGTCAAATTGTAAATGATTTACATTGATGACAAACCATGTGCCAATGATATCAATGTTGTGACTTATTCCCAATTAAAATAGTAAATTGATATGACAATGTATTAATTTGCAAAATTAAAGTAATAATAATTCTTCTGATTTATGCGTTTTATTCACTTTATAAAGATTTTTATTATTGTGTGCAAACCCTTCTGAAAAAATATTATTATCGTGTTGTTTAGCCGAACAGGTGTAGAGTGCCGACAAAAAACACCTTTACAAAGTGAATAAAACGCATAAACAGAAGAATTATTATAATTTTACAAATTAATACTTTGCCATATTAATTTACTATTTTAGTTAGGAATAAGCCACACAATTGGCTTATTATGCATACTACCTAATAGATGTGCACAGGTAGACCGCATCCTCGGAGTAGACCGCATACTATGGTAAAGTCTAACAAGAGAACTAAGAGACTAATTAATATTCAGTTCAGCGGGACGCTATTGTTCTGAGGTGTGAAATTATATACACAAGACATCGATGAATAAAACGGGTAGATCCCTTGTTTATGAAATTTCACACCTTGAACAATAGCATCCTGCTCAGCTGAATATTAACAAGTCTCTTAGCTCTCTTGTTCAACTATAGCACCCAAACTTTTGTTTACAGAATGACAGAATGATATACGTTTTATAACTTTTTTGTTGATTATGATTCCATCTTTTGAGGATTCCAAGATTTACAAATATTCTATTGGCATATTTTTTAAAAAGCAATGGCGATAGAACACATCCCTCTACATTTTCACTAAGTTCTCCCTCTGTATCTATTTTTGCCTCTTGGTTCCAGTTTATGTATAACGAGTAACGTGATAATCAATATTCTGCAATTGTAGGATTTGAACCAGTGTTTCATGCCGGACCTTGCACAATGAACACTCTTCCTCCTCATCTTTCAACTCATCTGAGTCTGTAGGAAGGTATGAAATATCTGCTTCAATTTTTTAATCAAGCAATTACTATATGGCTTCTTCAGTTATTGCGAAAATATTTTTAATAAGCGACATCATGCCCTAAACTAAAAATATTGGAGGTGATCCCTTAGCCAAGCCGCACACCAAAGAAACATGAAGCGAAAAACATGAAACGAAAAACATGTTTTATGAAAAGAAAACACTGCTAAACAAATCTCAAAGTCCGCCTACCAATGAAACGAGTGTTATTCATGCTCATATCATGACACATTTTTATTTTCGGAGAGTTTAATAAATGGCCGGACATATATTTGTTTAGCAGTGGTTTATTTCCATGAAACGTAATTTACGTTTCATGTTTCTTTGATGTGCGGCCTGCCTTAGGCGGCGTTCATACTCGGGCGATAAATCGTAAGCGATATATCGTAAACGATAGGCGATACGCACAAACAAATACTTAAAATCTAAGTAGAGACGATAAAAAAGGTTCACTTCCGCGCGATTGCACAACATATCGCAACGCAAGTGATATATCGTTCGAAGTGCTGCGTGTCGGTCGCGGTCGCCCTCGCGATTTATTGCATACGATATTGATATTTCAAGCTGTATTTATTTATTTATTAGGTGAAACAAGCCAGCAGATTTTTAACTCCTAGTGTAAATATTTATACAGTATGGTGCAAATGTTTGGAATAATTTAATTATTTCGTAAGGAAAAATCCCGAAACAGGTCAATTTTTATTTTTAAATTTAATATTTTGGCATATTATCATACGCGTGTCCTCATCCATATATGCGTGATGACGTAATAGATGTTTTTTAAATGAGACTAGGGGTCGAGTAATGTTTCATTTGAAAGGGAATTCAATTCTGTATTCAGTAATATAAATATTAACATAATTATTTGTACAGGGTATCCAAAAAAATGTTTGTTAAAATAAATTAATTAACACAAAAAGAAGAATGTAGGTAATTTATTTAATTCAAAATACATTTTTATTGCTGCCAGAAAACCGAAAAACATGTTTATTTCACAACCTAGTATGATGTACCCAGTATGTATTTTCTTTTTCTTTTCATTCTACGCCTAAACCAGTAAGCCACTACAACGTCTTCCTCACTTGAGCTCATAATTTTAACTGGCATGAATTGTGCTTCCATCATCGTCCCATGGTCGCGACGATTTATCGTCCGTTCTCTATGAACCTTCCTAGCAATATATCGTGGCGATAAAATGTCGCTTATCGTCTATCGCCCAAGTATGAACGTCGCCTAAGGTTACGTTCACTACGGAGACCATCGCATGGTATCCTAGCCTAGAGCATAGTATCCTACTCTTCATATTCGTGAATTCTGGCATTCAAAATAATGCATTTACCTATTTTACATAGCGATCGATAATATAGTTTCGATCGCCATGTAAAATAAATGCATTATTAATATCGTTCGCGGTAACGATCCCGTACTAGTCCAGGATTACTTCGCATGCGCACTTTAAAAAAGAGCGTTCGCGGTAATCGAGTTCTGAACTGCTAGTCCGGGATTTTGTCAGATTTGTCGTTCGCGGTAACCGAACTGCAAGTCCGGAACCAGTCCAACCGATCCTTGGTATCTGAAACGAACTCGGAGTCCGAATATGCGCAGTAGGAATTTCAAAATACTTACAAACATTAAATTTCTATATTGTCTGGTGCTTTAAACAGCTGATTTGTGATTTGTAGCGGTGTTTGCTTTTCATTCTGTGTTTATTTCATTTGTTTTTAATACTGTGGTTTAACTCAAATGTTTAGAAATTTATTGATTGTGATTGTCAATAAAATCTTTTTTACATACTTTGATGTATAATTTTTACAGTTTAATATGATCATAAACAAATAAAACATTTTTTAATATGAAGGTATATGTACTAAATACTGTGTGTCTCTTTAAAGTTCATTATTTATTTTATTTGTGATACAAAAATAACCAATGTTTAATGTAAAATGTACTACTTAAAAAATGAATAAAATAACATAGGTGTATCGGGTATATCTATGAAATCTTTATTAGACGAGGATACCCTAATATAATATTAATAAACAATACCTAATATGGACGTTAATATTAAAATATGTAGGTATTAGAAATATTAAAAGTACTCCATGTAATTAATAATAATTATACAATAGGTACCAGTAACCAGTATAATAGAACAAATTTTTTTCTTAGAAAAAATATTTGGATGTTTTAATATTATGGTCTCGTAGCTTATTAAAGCCACTAAAACTTATAACAATGAAATATTTCATTAAAATATGCCTATTCATACTATAAACATATATCTGGTTGATCTGATCTAGTAAAATCACGCAAATCTGAATTAAAATAACAAATTCATCAAAATAAGATGGATACATAAAAACTAGGTTATGATAGTGTTAAGGACTAGTTCTAAATTCGTTCGCGGTGTAAATCAATCCTGAACTGATTCTGAACCGCGCTTGCGTACAACCCGAGTACTAAGAGAATTCGTAACTAGTCCTGGACTTGTCCAGGATCGTTACCGCGAACGAAGCTATTTTATATGTGAGAATTCACGAATATGAAGAGTAGGGGTTTTGTTCACTACGGAGACCATCGCATCGTATCCTAGCCTAGAGCTTAGTTAGTATTAGTATCCTACTCTTCATTTTGGTGAACGCTCGCATTTAAAATAATGCATCTGGCGATCGATAATATGGTATGAGCAGTACGAGGGATAGATACCAGGGAGCGAGGGTCGGCGCCTCGTCGTGAGCACAACTTAACGACGTTCTACACCTTCGTTGCGGGGTATGCCTCTCAGAGGAAAGGGGGGAAACTTGTATGCAAGCGAAACAGTATTTTCACTTTTATTTAATAATGGTACGGTAAACAATCCTCATTTTTTAATATGTTATTCCTTACAAAGAAACCTTTAATTTAAGCACAAATAATTAAAAATCGTAAATTTGGGTCAAAGGTTATTAACTTTTTAAGAGCGAAACATGATTTCGAAACAGTATTTTCACCTTTATTTAATAATGGTACGGTAAACAATCCTCATTTTTTAATATGTTCTTCCTTACAAAAAAACCTTTAATTTAAGCACAAATAATTAAGAATCGTAAATTTGGGTCAAAAGTTATTAACTTTTTAAGAGCGAAACAGTATTTTCACTTTTATTTAATAATGGTACGGTAAACAATTCTCATTTTTTAATATGTTATTCCTTACAAAAAAAAAACATTTAATCTAAGCACAAATAATTAAAAATCGTAAATTTGGGTCAAAAGTTATTAACTTTTTAAGAATTCCCATAAGAGCCCATGTTAAAACTTAACTTTGAACCGTAATAGTAATTAAACGGCACGGTAAAACAATTTTTAAAAAATCAAGTCTTAGTTTTTTGAAGTAAACTATAACATACTAAAATTTCATGCAAATCCTTAATTCTTTGCCGAAGGTGTAGAACGTCGTTAAGATACTATGCTCTAGACTTAGGCTAGGATACCATGCGATGGTCTCCGTAGTGAACGTAACCTTATTGTCCCTGCGCCCTATTTATGACATCGAGTTTCTGTAAAGCCACTTTACACGATGCAAGCAATTGCGAAATTTATTACACAAGTTCTTTCAGCAATAGAAATTGCATCGTGTCATATGAAAATTGCACAGTTGCTGCACCTGCAACTTATTGCATCAAGAAGTTGCAGCTAAATAGAACCTGCGCTATTTTTCATGCAACTTTTTCTGCAACTTGGTTATATTTTTACATATTAACTTTTGCTTTTAAGGCTACACTGTTTGTGTTTTTACTTTTCTGTCAACTTCTGATGGCATTGACATTCTGTCATCCTCCCAAGATTGTGCTTGATTGTTTACATTTTATTTTAGTCAGATTGTAAAAACATAGGTAACCATGAAAGTACATACAATAAAATGTTAAATAATCAATATAAAGTGACATTTTTATCTTTTATTTAAGTGACAATTTAACAGTATTATGGTAATTATGGAAAAACAGGCGGCTGAGAAGGAAATGGAACAAATGTAAATAAAAGCAGGTTAAATCAAATTGAGAGTTTCTTTTCTGTTAACTGTCAGACAAATTTCTTTCTATTTCATGTCAGTTTATGCAATTGTTTGCACCGTGTAATCACTTTATTGCAGAAAGTTAGTTGCAACTTATTGCACAAGTTCTTGGGCAAGAAATTGTTCAATTAATTTCGCAATTACTTGCATCGTGTAAAGTGGCTATAACGATTAAGTGAGCACCTACATTGGATCCGTATTTCTCCGATCGGATCCGACGTCGGATTGAAAACAAACTGAAGGTATTCATTAAAGCGTAGTCTGGCATAGTGCCTACAATGCAGTGGGAAGCCCGATCCGATATCGGGCGATTTACGCTTATTTACTACGCACTACGCTTTAATACCTTGAGTTTGTTTTCAATCCGACGTCGGATCGGATCGGAAAAATACGGATCCAATGTAGGTGCTCACTTAGGTAAAATTGACATTCTATAAAGACAGATTATAGAGAACCTCTAAAAATTTTTTTTGAGGAATCTACTAAAAAGTTTTCAATTAAATAGGGCAACGTCGCACGTAGAAATTTACCAAAAACTTAGTGTGGGAGACCAAAAACTTACGAGAGAAGAAGAGCTATTGAAAGTTAGCTGAAAGTAATATTTCATTTTATTTGTATTCGTTCTTTGTTGATATTCGTTTTTTTTTCTTTCGATGATAAATATTATGTCTTGTGCGCCAAGAACCATGAAATCCCAAAAATAATTTTTAAGTTAAGTTATTGTGAATTATTTTGGTAACTTCATCAATGCAACGACTCATGCTTGTTTGACTTAAAGCAAAATTGTATCCTTGTCCAGAGAATAAAATTGATAGTTTCCAGTACCATAAAAGTTCAAAGTATGTCAATGAGATCCTTGCAACAAGTTCGAAAAAGTTTTCTAATTGTTGAAAGTGATAGCTGGAATGGATCGCTCAATCGCTCAAATCTCGGTAGTGTTGCCCAAATGCAAGACCAAGACGAGACTTGGACAGTCTTGGTCTTGGTCTTGCGCCAGTACACCTGGTCTTGGTCTTGGTATTGCGCTCCCGGTCTTGGTCTTGCAGCAAGAGTCTTGCAAGTCTCGCAGTTCCCCAGTAGAATATTGCATATTTTAGAACAACGTAACAGAGAGGTATATTTTAAGCTTGAATATCGTAGACATAGTAAAGACCGGCCAAATTAATAAATATCTAAACAACTGACACCGGGTGGGGTTTGAACCCACGATCTAAGTGATCCGTGCCTATGTTCTAACTAACTAAAGTTTATTAGAAACTTATGTATTTTTTCGAGTATGTGCCATTCACTATCTGTGATTTGAAAAGCATTAAATTCGGTGACAGATGTGCACAATATGTTAATGTCAGTTCTCATTTTTAACCAAATCCAATCATATCATGTGTGGAATTTCGTCTCGTTGGGTTGGACAGTCGAGTATGGGATTCAAATTTGATGGCACGTGAGCTGCTTCACAAGCGGAGTGAAACTTCAAAATTTTTGTTACAAATATTTTTGTTTCCCAAAGAGTATCTAAGAATATAGCCGAACTAATATACTCCCTAAAATGACCCTCAGTTCTAACTGCAAGACGCAAGAGTCTCGCAGCTTAGTCTTGTTCTTGCTCAAGTCTTGCACGGCAAGTCTTGGTCTTGCTAAAATTAGGCGGTCTTGGTCTTGCGAAAACGCAAGAACAAGACCAAGACCGATTTTGGGTAACACTAAATCTCGGATTATCCTTTGTTGTAATTTGAATTATTCAGCTCTAGAAAAAGAAGCAAACATTTGAATTTTGTTGTAGGTGTAGTATGTATGTCGATTGTAAAGTAAACTGAGACTTACCTTTCATTATTAATTCTTCAACTAAAGCTTCGTCAAATACGTCATAAAAATCCATTGACTTCTTGTTAACTTTTAGTTGTTTATCTCCACTATAATATAATATATAAATAACAAACTACCAATCATATAAACATAAGCAAACAAAAATAATCAAACCAAATTTAACAGACTACTAAAAATGAAAGGATACGTTTGACATACTCCAAAATTTCTTTTTATAGCGGGAGTTTTAACGGTTTAGTTAGGTTATCATTTTAACGGATGCATAATTTACAAATACAAAAATATTTTTAGCGCGCGCTAAAATTTTAGAAGCTCCTAAAACTTAACGGAAATGTTACAGAATACACAACGTATAGAAAAATTTTAGAAATTAATAATATAGAAATATTTCTGTCCACCAAACAGGACGCTGTAACTGCATGGGTTAGTAAATGTGACATGTGACACTTTATTGTCAACTACTAGGTATTTGTAGTAAAAAATTTGTAGTAAATTGATTGAAGTATAGAAAATAACCAATTCTGTTTATATTCTTTGGTTGCTGTAATATATTTCAAACAACTATGACGTTTAAGATATGTTTCCCCCTCAGTCAGTGTCAACAAGAACAATAGCCGAGGTACCACACATTCTGTGACCCGTATAGAGAGTTCGAGTTGCGGCAATTTTAAGCGGCATGCAACCGTGGTACGTATTTTTTTAGATTTTACGTATTTGGATCAAAAAAATAAGCCAAGAGTACTGCCGATTATAACTCAGTTTTATTATTACACAGAGTTTCAAAAGTTATGCATCACCTAAAATTATGCTCATTTTCATAGTTGATTTTTTCGTTAACAGATTGACGGATTCCGCTAATTTTTTTATTATTTTAGATTTTTCTTCGATATTTACACAGTTGGGCAAATGTTTACTCAAACTTCTTTTTGGTACTTATACCGGGTGGAAGAAAATAAATGTTTTTCTTATGTTAAGTTTGAGACACCTTGTAGGGAAGAAAAGGTAAAACGGTAGGTATACGTAGAAATTACAGTGGGTGATTATATTATTAGAGCCACCTCAGAAAATTTTACTTTTGTTTAATAATGGTATGTAAGTTTTTTCTTTATACGGTCCACGTTGCCTTGGAAACTTTAGAAATGGATGCTATGTTTCTGTTGGAGTGATTAGTATTGAATATTAAAGTATTTATTTCTGCTATTTTCCTTGGTGAGATGTCTTTGGATTTCCCATGATGTTCTGGTACCACTAGTGTAATAAACGCGCAATTTTTACTAAATTCACATAAAATAGTAAAGGCCTGTCAGAATATCACTAGAGAGCAATGGAAACTCGCAAAGAATACAAAATAATAGGCACACGAGTTGCAATCTAGGCTTGGCAGCACTGACAAACAATGGCATCTGAGTCACGCATTGCCACACATGCGTGTTGCCATTATGTAACGTGTAACATGAGAGCCAAATGAAAACAAATCCATTAATATATGATACAGCTCAATTATATACCCTTCCTCTAAAACATTGAATTTTACTAGGTGGCTCTAATATTATGATCACCCACTGTATATTGTAGTCTTATATTTTGTGAACATTTTGTTTTTTTAATTTTTCTGATATCTTTAAAAACAAAGATGGTTTTACTCTTTAACATGTGTTTTAACTGAAACAATACTAAACTAACAATAATAAATAACAACAGTCATTAACAAAACTTTAAAAACAGAAAGGCACATAACGTAAACTAATGACTAATATCGCGTGTTGTTCCTCTTATTCTAATAACAGCTTCACATCTCCTAGGCATGTTGGATATTAAGCAGGCTATTTGATTTTGGTCTACAAAGACGAAGTTTCAGATAGCAGTAACCACAGTTTCTATAATTTGCATGGAAACAGGAAGAGACTGACGGAAGTCCTAATTGTCTACCGACAATATTCAATCCCATTGGCGATAGGAACAAAGTGTTCAAAGAAGAAAGAAAATTTTTGTGTAATGTACCTCTCGCTATTTAAAAACCCTCCACGTAAACACATAAAATCCAAGAAAATTCCACCCCAAAACATCACAGAGATTCCATTAAACAATCTTGTCTCTCTTATGTTGCGCTATGCATACCGCTACCTGGTCGACAAATAACTCTTATAGGTGTCGATCAGAACTGTTTACGTTATGTGCCTTTCTGTTTTTAAAGTTTTGTTAACTGTTATTTTTATTGTTAATTTAGTTTTGTTTCAGTTAAAACTCATGTTAAAGAGTAAAACCACCTTTTTCTTTGTTTCTAAAGATATCGGGGACATTCAAAAACCAAAATGTTCAGAAAACATAAGACTACAATACGATTCCGATGCATACTCACATTTGTTCCTTCTCCTTCCTACAGGGTGTCTCAAAGTTAACATAAGTAAAACATTTCTTTTCTTCCACCCGAAGTTAAAAAAAAAAACGTTTGAGTAAGCCTTTGCCCAATTGTGTAAATACCAAAGAAAAACATTTAACAGAATCCGTTAATCTGTTCACGAAAAAATCAACTACAGTAGAACCTCGATTATCCGTCAGGGCACTGGACCAAGGGTATGACGGATAATCGAAAAGACGGTTAAGAGAACATTAAAAAAAATTAAAAATTCATGGTACAACTCTCTCATTTGTATGTTTTGTTTGACAATATAAGAGGGATTTGTGTTCGTACAATCGAATCAATTTAAAATATTCTGAAATCTTCCTCACATTTTGCGACGGCCGAATTTCTTAATCGGTATAAGATCATGCAATCTACTTTATTGGCTTCTTCTTTTTGAGAATACCACTCGATGAATTATTGAATGTGCGATGCAGCTTCTCTAGATTATTTACGCAAATCTTTGTGACAATAGGTTCATCAACATATCTACAGTCAAATTCCAAGTTTGTGTCACTTTCTGAATCTGTTTGGTCCGCCTTTGTTGCCATTTCAACGATTTTTTTATCTGTCAGCAATGGATAGCGGTTTGTGTCCTCATCACAAATCAAATTAACTTTTTTTTTATTTTTTACATTAAAATTTTTGCTTATGTAGTCAATACAACGTCGGTATGTGCCCTGACGGGTTAACAGAGGTGACGGTTAATGGAGAGACGGATAATCGAGGTTCCACTGTAATGATCATAATTTTAGGTGATGCATAACTTATGAAACTATGTGTATAATACTTTAAGTTTGCCTTATTTTTGCCTATAGCTCCTCGAACTAGCATTACGGCTCTGTCGACTTCTCAGAAAACTGGTTTTTACATAATATGTATATGATATCTATAAATAAAAATTAATTCACATATATTATGTACTATAATCCTCTCAAATAACAAGTAAACAATTCTTGATTAAAGGTCTTTAAACTCCGAATCAAAGACTAACACATCAGCAAAATATTTTTTGTGGAAATCAAAAATATTTATATACATTTATCAAGAACTCTATAGGTATACTAGTAGTGAGTAAATCTTTACCAGGAACCATGCTTAACGATTTCTTTGTACGATCGTCAGGATATTTTAAAATACTCTTCGACAAGATACTTTGGATATTAGTCACACTTTACCGGTCCCAGTCTCATACTCGAAGATTTATAGAACACAGTCTGTTTCTTCGAAGTCTTAAAAGCCATTGTGCAACCTCTGATTAGTTTTTTGGCGCAGACACTTGGAAGCTCGCATACCAAAAGCGATATCCGATCGATATATGTAACACGCAACATCCCATATAGTCCAGACTGTATCGTCGCCCCCGTTAGGTAAATTATTTCGATCCGTCTTTTTTTGCACAAACGTTTTTACTTAAATAAAGGTCCTTATAACAAATACACGGTGCCGGGAGGTGCCGCGGTCGGATAATTGTTTAAACAATTTTTTTAAACAAATTTAAAAAATCAATTTTTTCACTTAGTACCAATTTTTTTAGATTCTTTGGGACATTATGAGCAAAAAAATCTCTTATGATTTTTCTCTAGAATTAATTGTTGTCGAGTTATACGCGATTTAAAATTTGAAAAACGCGAAAATAGTTATTTCAAGGCTTTAACTCTGTTAAAAATTATTATTATGAAAGTCAGAAAGTGACTAAATCAAAGTTTAAAGCCCCCTTACATGATCCTGAAGAAATTTGTGACATTAATGTATTAAAAAGCTGTTATTTTTAATTATTAACAATGAGCGCTAACAGCGTATTGAGGCGGCCATCAATGTGGGTGCGAGTAAGATGCACCATTGGACTGCCGGAATGGTGCATCTCTTTTGCACTCACATTGACAGCCGCCTAAATACGCTTTCAGCGCTCATTGTTAATAATTAAAAATAACAACTTAGTAATAAATTAATGACACAAATTTTTTCAGGATCATGTAGGGGGACTTTAAACTTTTATTTTTTCACTTTCTAACTTTCATAGTAATAATTTTTTCCGAAAATCGGTCAGAAATTTAGATATTTTTGAAAGAAACGTTCGATATTTCCTTATACTTAGCCTCTACCGAAAGTATACTTTTCCGGACCTGATTGTAGGGAGCAAAGTTGTACTTTTCCTCCCTAGGGAGGAAAAGTAAAAGTGACGTCATAGTATTTCATTCATGAAATATAACTTATTGACGCCCTGTGCAATATCTTTTTTTATTACTAAGTATCTATACATTTTAACGTTTATTTATAAAACACCCAGTAGTTTGCAGAATGATAAAAAACAGTAAATTGTTATTTTGATTTAACAATGTTTACATTAATAATTTGACTTATATTTGACAGTTATATTGTACCTACTTGTTAGTTTTAGTTTTAATAAATTTTGTTCGTTAGTTACATAAATAAATTAAGTAAAAATGAAAAAATGACTTGTAATTTGAGAAAGGTGGAAAAACCATATGTATAACATGGGAGTAAAGTGCCTTTTCCTCCCTTGAATGATTATTGCCCTCCGCTACGCGTCGGGCAGTAAACTTCATTCTCGGGAGGAAAAGTAGCACTTTCCTCCCTTGTTATACAAATAGCTATTCCTTACTATACATAAGGAATAGTATATTGTACAACAAGGAGAAATATGTCATTTTCTCATGTGTTGTATACTGTACTTTTTCTATGGATGCGGTTGTGTCATGACGTCATGAGTTTAAACTTCAAAATTGAATAATTTAGGTGCTTTTACGTATATTATATACATAAATTGAAATAAAATACATATACATGTAGTTACTTAATATTCTTAAAATTTATATACTTACCTTATTTATTTAAAATTCTAATTAACAGTTATTTTCGAACAGTTTTGAAAGGTAATTCCTGGTAAGTTTTGCTCCAACACATTTTATTTGACAATATTAAATTGTGCTTGTATTGTGCATGTTACCATGGAAACGGCGATCATATATCGTCGCCTTAGTACTACAACTTAATAACTCCAAAATTGATGTTTTTGAGATAACTAGTTCACAAGATGTATTTTATTTGCCTCCATATTGTGTAAAAACTTGATAGCTCGCTCCAAACGGGTTAAGTATTTATTTATGATTGACGAAAGTTGATAAAACTCAAATGCCCCTAACATTCAGTGCTAAAAGTTGACAAAGATAAGTTATCAAGCTATTATTTAATCGAAATAATCGTGAATACGACATACACTGAATGCTATAACTAGATAACTCGAGTTATCTAGTTGTAGCACATGTTTTTTCTGAAACCATTGAGCTTACCACATAATTGCTATCTGTTTATTCGGTTCATTTTAATGCAAGAATTGTTAGCAGATCTGGTAACCCCCATGGCAGGGGGCTAATTTTCAACAAAATAATGTATAAAATATTAGTTGTGTTAAAAAGTTCACTTATATGCAACTTGACACAACATGCGACATTACCAAATGTTAACATTATGGTAGTGCTAAAAGTTGATAACTTTAATTTTTCATGGTTTTTTCCATATTGGAAAACAAATTTGCACCGTATTCCTAAATAGATCAGTTGCCAAAAAGTTAAGGAACAGTATTTGAGAGCCGCAGAGGGAATTCCGTATTTACCAACATCATGGTAGCAGCACAAATATCTTTAAAATCTTTAAACTCGTTTATCTCAAAACTACTAATTTCGTGTTATCAAGTTATAGTATTAAGACGACGATATGGAAAACCGTACGAGAACCCGTGAGAAAAAATATTTCCCACTGCAATGGCCGACTTTTCTCACTGCATGAGAAATTGTTCATTTTGAATGTATGTAAGTAGTGAGAGAAGTTGCACATTGTATAACATCCATAGAAAAATATTTTTTCCTTAGATCAGATTCAGAACAAATTTATTATAAGTACTGTCAAAAATAAGCAAATACGTCAAATTTGACAATTCAATATTTTTTTTTCTATAGTTACAAAACATGTACTTGGTGGCATCACGAATATTTGAGTCAGAATATGTCTATTTGAAAATTTTAACATATTTATTTTAATATAATTTAAATGTTAGATTTTCGAAAAAATAGTATGTATACCTTGCAGGAAAAGCAACATTCCCGGACTCTGTATTCCCTTGTCTCGGCTTGCGCCTCGACAGCAATCTTTACATCGTCCGGGAATGTTAAGCTTTTCCTACTAGGTACACAATGTACTATTAACCGAGTTATTAAGCCTTAAAAATGGCCATTTTCTCTCGTTTTTTAACTTTTAAATCGCGTATAACTCGACAACAATCAATTTTAGAGAAAAATACAACCGACCTTTTTTGCTTATAATGACCCAAAGAGTCTAAAAAAATTATACCTACGAAGTGAAAAAATTGATTTTTTGAATTTGTTTTAAAAAATTATTTAAACAATTTTCCGACCGCGCCACTTCCCGCCACCCTGTGGATTTGTTATAAGGACCTGTTTTTGAGTAGGTTTGTACAAAAAAAACGAATCGGAATAATTTACCTCACGGGGACGATGACACAGTATGGTCTAATATGTTTCAACGGTTAACAGGCATCCCTTGAACGCACTTAAACTAAAATTCCTAGAATTCCGATGCAACGGCGATCGGATTCTCAAGAAAAGGGCAGTAAAGAGTGCCCAGATGTGCAAATGTGTGTGTTTGGAATTAGGGCGTAGAATATAATTAGGGATAATAGGATAAATTTATTTAAGTTTTGAGATAATAATACGTTTATTTAATTCAATTTTTTACAATGATTTGTTTACTTACAAAATAAACGTAAAAAAGTCTTAAAAGGATAAACGTGCTTGTTGACTTATCTATCTAATGTTTACAGCTCAATACCTATTTACAGTTTTTTGACAAATTATTTTTTTAGAGATTCTAACTATGTTCGACCGCAGACGTTCGGATACAATTAGCGTCTCTTTGCAAAGACAATGGCGTCGACTTTACAAAGTAACAAGACACTTACTCAACACACACACTACACATTACATCTGAGTTAGTGATAAGTTATCCAATTACGTGGCTAAAGGTTCTAGTTCTAAATCAAGGCCAGAATTAGAGAAAAAAAAACATGTTATTTTCTAGTATAATTTAAATTTATTAAATTGTTACGCAGATCCCATTTTTCTTTAGTCCAAGTCATAAATAATTTTATATGTTCATAATAACATAATCTAAATCTTTCTACTTAACGGTGCAAGGTGTTTAAAAAATACATTTCATGTATCTATATCATATACAAATCGTCTCCACTCTTGTTTATTCTTAGCCCTTCGCTTCGCTTCAGTCCCAGTTGTGTTCTTCTCTTACAATGCTGTTTCTTATTCTATCGCGTCTTGTAATTCCTTTTACTTTTCTTGGGTACTTCATGTCCATTGAGTTTATTCTACTTTTCGATGATTGTGTTAGCACCCAGCTGTCATTACCATAGGTAAGGATTGGCCTGAAGATCGTTTTATATACCTCTATCATTGTCCTCATCTTGCCTCATCCTTGCCTCATCCTGCTGCTTACTCCTTTTTTCCAATGAATGCTCTGTTTAAGCTGTAGTAGATTCTGAACGGCATGGTTATCCTTTCGTTGACTTTCATCTTCTTCTGATCTTCCTCCATTTTATATTTTCACACCCAGGTATTTATATGTTGTTACTTGTTCTAATTTCTGGTTATTTATCTCTATATTTACTTGTTTATCCTCATTTCCCATGACCATTATCTTTGTTTTCTCCATGTTTATGTTCATATTTCTTTCTTTAATAATATAAAAAAAAACAATTTTTATATAAATAAAAATTTGTGATATTTTTAAAGTTAATGCTGACGGTAAAATATTGCAAAACCTATAAATTTGTAAAGAACCCTTTAAAATAACATGAAAATCTGGCATAGACATATGTAAGTAGGTAGCATGTGGGGCGAGTTTCATCCCTTCCCGAGGGTGAAAATTATACGTTCAAAATAAGGCCGGAAATGGATAAACTACGTAATTTTAAGCAATTTTTGTTCTATAGCATTTTTTCACTAAGTTAAAACTTTTCGAGTTTTTGAGAGTAAATATATTCATTAAAAAAAACACATTTTTATACGGTTTCTTGCAAATAACTCAAAAAGTAAGTAATTTTATCAAAAAAAAAACACTCCTAGCAAAAATGTTCATGTCTGTTCATGTAAAACAATTGCTGGACTATGAATAATGTTAAATGCATTCAGTGGGTGCGTCATCGACGCATTTTTCTTTCTTTTCTCTGACATCTTCTTAAAAATTGCCAAGCTACAATAACATCTTTTTCGCTTGAAGACATTTTTCAAATACTGATTGATATTCGGAAGTTCCAAAATTAGCACGCTCCTGTATTCTACATAATGATAAAATGTGTTATGGGACGTTATCTCTGTTGAGTATAAACAGATGTACGCTATTATGAACTGTGCAACATTTTACGTATGAATTTTATTGTATGTGTTGCATTTGGTCTGAGAGCTTCCTTAGGGTGGTTCTTCACTTGCGAATTATGACCGCACGACTTTTAACACACAAAAAAATAAGTCATTGTGTTAAAACAATGCATAAACTTGCGATTTAACAATCAGAATAATTAAAACAAACATTGCAATAAAAGTTAAAAAAAACAGCAAAAATCGTCTAGACTTAGACGAAATCCCAGTAGAAATCTTAAAATGCATAAATGATGAAACCTAAGGCTACGGCTCCACGGGCTGGAAATTGACGCTAGCAGTAGCCGCAAAACGAACTTAAGATTCCGCAGAACGGAATAGGAATAGCCGAACTGTACCGACTACAGGACTTGTGCGTAGTCGGTTCAGTTCGGCTATTCCTATTCCGTTCCGTGGAACCTTAAGTTCGTTTTGCGGCTACTGCTAGCGTCAATTTCCAGCCCGTGGAGCCGTAGCCTTAGACATTATAGTAGATTTGTTTAACACAGTGTACAAAACATGAAAAATACCGAAACAATGGTTACTTTCCACCTTTTGTGCTATCCCTAAAAATACAAACGGGACTTACGCATAATAACAAACCTTTCCTGGAATCAAAGAGCACAAATTGTAATAGATAGCATACCCAGTCCAGAAAAATCAGGAGAGGTGTTAGGCAATAATGTGTTATGTTTCCATTACTGTTTAATGTATATAGTGAAGCCATTTTTGAGAAAGCATTACTATCTCAAAGTGAAGGATAATAATTAACGGAAAATCTATTAACAACATAAGATATGCAGATTGCAGATGACGCCGTTATTATGGCAAGCTCTGCTGAACAAATCCAATTACTACTAAACAAATCAAACAGTTTCTGTAAAAAATATGGACTAAAAATGAATATAAAAAAGACCAAATACATGATAATAACTAAGAAAAAAAATATACAAACATACATTTAGGAAATGTACCGATAGAAAGGGTTGATAAATACAAACACCTAGGACAAGTTTTCGGCAAATTCATTAAAAATTAGTCAAAAACCATTAATCGGGGGTTTTTGGGGCCGCTAACTAAATAATATGACATCGGAAGTGATTTTCGGAGTACCTGGTACCCAGGGTGCCTACTGTTTACCTCTCTTGTGGAGTTTTCGGCAAAAAATTTATTAAAAAATTAGTCAAAAATAATTACTCGGGGGGTTTTTGGGGTCGCTAACGACGAATATGACATCGGAAGCGATCTCTGGAATACCTGGTGCCCAGGCTACGTACTTCTTACGGAGTTTTCGGCAAATTCATTAAAAAATTGCCAAAAATCATTACTCGGGAGGTTTTTGTGTCGCTGACGACGAATATGACATCGGAAGTGATCTACGGAGTACCTGGTACCCAGGGTACCTACTGTTTACCTCGTTTTCTGGAGTTTTCTGCCAATTCACTAAAAAATTAGTCAAATCATTAGTCACGAGATAAACAATAGATACCTTGGGGTCCTTGGGCACCAGGTACACCGGAGATCACTTCCGATGTCATATTCGTCGTCAGAGACCCCAAAAACCCCCTGAGTAATGAATTTTGACTAATTTTTTAATGAATTTTCCAAAATCTCCTGAAAATGACGTAAACAGTAGGTATCCTGGGTACCAAGTACTCCGTAGAGCACTTCCGATGTCATATTCGTCGTCAGCGACCCAAAAACCCCCGAGTAATTATTTTTGACTAATTTTTTAATAAATTTTTTTCCGAAAACTCCACAAGACGAGGTAAACAGTAGGTACCCTGGGCACCAGGTACTCCGAAAATTACTTCCGAAGTCATATTCGTCGTTAGCGGCCCCAAAAACCCCAAAAATGCTAAGAAAAAGCAAGCGAAGTAAATAAATAATGATGTACGATCATATCGAGAAGCGAACATAGATTCCGACCACTTCCTAGTGATCGCATGCAAAATGAAGGCAACACCAAAAGAGAGAAGCGTAGCAAAAAAGAAATGGAACATACAAAAGCTGGAGGAGGATGAAATAAAAGATAGATACAAAGAAGAACTTAAAAGAGAAATACAACACGAAGAACAAGAAATAGAATAACAATGGAAACGAATTAAACAAGCCATAGAAAAGGTAGCGGATACAGAAATTGGCACAATAAGAAATATCAGAAGAAATGAATGGTTTGACCAGGAATGTAGAGAACAAATAGAAAGAAAGAACAAAGCCAGATTGAAATATTGCCAGATATTGAATATATAGAAATTATATCTGCAGAAAACATATAGGTTTTCTTCATATAGGTATGTACTAATCAGTGTTGCCAACTGAATTTCTCTAGATTATCCGATGATCGCTCGAAAAAGATCCGATTTGTCACAAAAAGATACGCCAGTGGCGGATCCAGGAATTTGGGGGGGGGGCGTCATGGATCTTGAGGGTGATTTAATTATCCCTGATGCAAGGTATTCTTACCACCCCTAGGATAAGTGGGTTTTCAATTATTTTTTGGATGGGCCTAATTTTTTTTTACAGCTCTCGGTTTTTCTTTTTTTAGGATTATTGAATTGATATTTATTTTCGTTTTTGGGGCGAGGGGTAGTGACCCCGTGAACCCCCCTCCCCTTCTGGATCCGCCCTGAGATACGCTACGTCAAAAATTATTCTGTAATTAAAATCAATGTTGCCAATGTTATTCTTTTATCTGACTACTTATTACAGAATAATTTTTAATCTACTGGATTTTCTGTTTTACCGTTTAATTTTAAAAAATTTCGTTTATAGATTGATATCTCATATCTTAGCTGATTCATGTATTTACCTACTATTATTGTTTGATATTCAATTTTATTCATTTTTATTTGATTTAAGTTTATTCTATTTAATTTTGTTTAATTTAATTTTATTTTATTTAATTTTGTTTAATTTTATTCAGATTTATTTAATTTTAATTAAATTGAATCAACAGTTATATGGTTAAAACTACCCCGAACCCAGTCAATAATAGAAAAATCTGAATCTACATAAGTATCTAATTTTACCTTAAAAAAATGTGTCGCACTTTATTTTTTCCGAAAAACTGAACAATCACCATTAATGGAGTCAGGTGTTTTTACTTAGGGAAAAAATCAAACAAGATAGAACTTTTTATAAATTCATTAAAAAATGTATAATAAACAACATATCAACAAGTTCTACTCCAAAAGTGGGTGCTTAATTTTTTATTAAACAAATTAACTGCGAAATTAGTTGTTTTTTTAAATACCTACGAAAATATGAATTTTTGTAAAACTTTTATAAAAGTGGACTTGACCACTGAAAAATTCAGAAAATTTTGCATAAAAAACCTTGCATAAATTTTTATTTTTAAATTAAATCTACAGCTTCTATAATTCTTTATTTAAAACGCTCAAGTCACATTGCCATACGTACAGTGTGGGCGGAAAGTGGGACTTAACAAGGGTTTTGTTTAAAAATATATATTTATTACTAATACATTTTTACCTATAAAACTCTCAAATTTGCACAACTTACTTTTCAAACATCGTACTAAACGATGTTTCATTAAAAAAAATCTCAAAAATTTAACTCAAATGATAGAACGTCTTAAAAAATGTAATTTTTGAATATTTTACAGTATTACCACTGTAGTTTTACGGAATTACCAATTTAAGAGGATATTATACTCAAGTTAAAACGGATATATTACAATAATTGTATAGGTGTTTTTCTTTAACTTATAAGATGTAATCTTTAAAATGCACTAAATTATTATACTTTAAAAATTAAATGAACAAATTTTTTTTGAGAAAATTAAGAAAGATAAAAAATGTAATACAACCATCGAAAAATATCAGTTAAAAAAATGCTTATACAAAGTCTTCAAAACGTTTTTCTGTACAACTTACCCAAAATACTTTTAATAACAAGCTTAAAAAATAATGAATGTAAAAAAAATTTTTTAGCTCTTATTCAGTATTATTTATGTTTTTGTAATGGTATACAGCCAACTACAGGAAAAAGTGGACTTATTCAGTATGTCTTATTCAGTCAGATTTTAAATTTTATCAATTTTATGCGAGTTATATAAAAAAATATGAATTTTGCTCAAGATTCAAGAGTAAATTATTTTTATATTTCATATTTCACAGTATCGAAAATTGTTATAATGTTATAAAAAGTTGTTCTAAATTAAAAACTATGTTTTAATATTCAAGTATATCATTCTATTTGAAATATTGTGAACTATAAAAGTACCTACATACTTTACTCTTGAGCGAAATTCATATTTTTTAACATACCTCATATAAAATTGATAAAAGTTTATATATTTTATTATTGCATCTTATATTTTAGACCATGCAGAGCTTTTTATAAAGAATAACTTTTTTTCGTAAAATTAACAATAAAAAAATTCCCATATGGTTCCAAGTTACGCAGACACACTGTATGAGAGCTCAATTTTTTTTAATTTTCCAATTGTTACGTCAGAATTGGATTCTGACAATTGTCAAAAATTAACGTATTATGTTTTAGAAAAATATAAGCTTGTTTGATTTTTTCCGAAATAATGCAAGTTTTCGATCTACATTGACTGCCCTATTTTTATGTAGGTGAATAAGTAGTAAAATCGGACGGCAGAACCCCTGTTTTTGAAATTTGAATTGGCTCAGTATGCCCAAGTGGAAACATTTGTGCATTCAAATAATTCGCACAGGTCCCTTTTGTCTCCCTACTTAGATAATTTCCATGAAAAGTATCGGGTGTCGCTAACATTCATCCAATAGGCTATTTATAAGCTAAAAGTTGTGGTGGAACCCAAGAAAATAATTAATGTGTTGTTACTTGAGTCCACTTTACATCAACAATAATTGAACAAGAAATTGACAACAAGTTATTCAAGGTCAAATTTGACTTGTACAAAACACAATTCTACATCCAATTTTGCCGTGAATAAAAAGAAAATAAAGAAATTTGACAAAATAAAACATATCCAATTGTTCTATTTCATCAAATTCCTTCATTTTCTTTTACAAACCATACATTTTGTACACGTCAAATTTGGCCTTGAATAACTTTGTCAATTTCTTGTTCAATTTATTGTTGATGTAAAGTGGACATTAGGAATATGTATATGGATGAGAAACGGATTTTTTTTAAGTTTATTTTTGTTATTAGTCGGTTGTAGTAGATTGGTAGATACACTGAAAAATCTACGCAAATATTCGATTTATTTGAAGATACGAAGAAGAAAAGATCAGAAAATCGGATAATTTTACGGCGATTGGCAACACTGATACTAATGCTAATATAAACATGTCAAATACATGACTATTGGGATGTCCTGAACACGTTTAACTTGTGCTTTTTTTCCCTGGAATATACAATAGATCTCAAAAGCTTTCACACCCAGTACTTTTACTCTGTCCAATCAATCTGTTCACCGTGAATTTAGGTACGCCAATGTAGTTCCTGGCAGTGTTGTTTGTAAATCAGTTTTATAGTTTCATACAGCATTCGGTGTTGTATACCAGCGACCAGTTGCGATATCGGGGTATTGATCTTATTATTCCAGTAGTGGTAAAAGAATTCGTGGAAAGCACCTTAAGAAAATCATAAAAGTAATATTCCGATATGCATAAAAAGCACGCAATAATATAAATATGAGTTTTTCACTTCACGGTTTATTAATTTTATGTACGTTTTCTTACTCATTTAATTAGCGATCTGTCCAATACACAAAAAAGAAATGTTACGGAATGTAAAAATTATGGGGGATATAGCATTAAAATACACAACGTCTAACTACACTCGGGTGCAAAATTAACCGGACACCTTAAAAATGGGTAATTTTTGATGTCTCGCAATTCCTAAACCTGTTGTCCGATTTAAGTGATTTTGTAATATGTTATAGCCTTATTCTTTAACAATACCGTTTTAATAATATTGTTGCTAAACAGGTAAATTTTTATTGTATACCGATTACCGGGTGTACCAATGAAACTGTGTTTTTTCTCAAACTTCGCATCGCCCTGTGGAGTATTCTAACATTTACAAAATACTCAAATTTAAACCCAACTATAGCCTCATATGTTCTCAACATTCTGTTTTTTGAGTCATTCGCTTATGTTGGACCGTTAAAAAGTTAGGTACTTTAACAGTTAGCCATGTTTTTTATCAAAACAGTATGTTTTTAAATAAGCATGGCAAACTTTATGGAGTTATTCTACATGAAAAAATAATGACGGTTTGCTTTATAAACCTATGTCCGCAAATGCTTAATTTCTAAGATAGAGGGTGTTGAAATTTTTCTTATAAACTGACGATTTATTTATTGCTTTAAAACCGGTTGAGATATGCAAATGAAATTTGGTGGGTTTTAAGACGTAGTTATTATACAACTTTTGACATACAAGTTAGAATTTAATATTCACCATTGGCGCGCATACGGGTAATATGAGCTGTCATATTACCCGTATGCGCGCCAATGGTGAATATTAAATTCTTAGTTGTATGTCAAAAAATGTGCAATATCTACGTCTTAAAACCCACCAAATTTCATTTGCATATCTCAACCGGTTTTAAAGCAATAAATAAATCATTAGTTTGTAAGAAAAATTTCAACATCCCCTATCTCAGGAACGAAGCAATTGCGGACATACCGTTGATAAAGCAAACTGTCATTATTTTTTCATGCAGAACTATCCTTTAAAGGTTGCCATACTTATTTGAAAAGACCCCGTATTGATGAAAAACATGGCTAGTTGTTAAATTACCTAACTTTTTTATGGTCCAATGTACGCGAATGAATCAAAAAACAAAATGTTTAGAAAACATGAGGCTATAGTTAGATTTCAATTTCAGTATTTTGTAAATGCTAGAATATTCCACAGGGTGATGCGAAGTTTAAGAAAAAAACACAGTTTCATTGGTACACCTCGTATACAATGAAAATTTACCTGTTTAGCAACAATATTATTAAAACAGTATTGTTAAAGAATAAGGCTATAACATATTAAAAAATCACTTAAATCGGACAACAGGTTTAGGAATTGCGAGACATCAAAAATTACCCATTTTTTAGGTGTCCGGTTAATTTTGCACCCGAGTGTATAAGAATTAATGCCAAAATTGAAGATAGCCTGGATGAATACCAAGCTAGTTTTAGAGCAAACAGATTAGTAATAAACCAAATTTTTACCATTAAACAGATCCTGGCTAGCTCATATGAATTCAGTGTCACTAAACATATTGTTTATTGATTTTCGACAAGCATTTGATACAGTAGACATAAATTGATCGACACCTTAAACTATTTTGACTTTTCGGATAAAATAATAGGATTAAGTAATTCCCTTATGAATGAAACCAAAAGTAAAGCTATGATAGAAGGTTATGTCTCCGACAGTTTTAACATCGCTCGAGGCCTACGATAAGGTGACCCCCTCCCCTGTCTACTGTATTTTTCAATCTAATATTGGAAAAAATTTTAGTGTCGAATCTACTAAAGGCTCAATCTTTCACCACAGACATCAATACGTAGTATACGCGGACGACCATGCCCTAATAACAAGAAGATCAAGAGAATTAGGAGTAGAGAGAAAAGCGAGAGAGTACGTGCTGGAAGTAAATGAGGAGAAGACAACGAATATAGAGACGAGGAGAAATAATGAACAGTTCGGACAATTTTGGAAAGTATTTGCCCCAAACAAGGAATATAACTTGGAGATAGCTGGAGAGTTCGATTATCTGGCAGTAACGGTAACAAATAGAAATAAAGAGACTAAAGAAATTGAAAAAAAAAAACAATGTCTAAAGGTAGTAAAAGTGCTGGAAGTCTAAATAAGATGCCCATACAACGGTTATCCGACCAACGGTGCTTTATGCTAGCGAGACTGAATCTGAATTAAGACCATAGAATTGAAGCTATATAGACGGGAGCGGAATTTACTCAGAAAAATCTAAGGAGGTATAAAAGATGGGCATATCTGGAGAAGAAGAACAAATAATGAAATATTGCCAATACATGGAAAACAAAAAATTTCAAACATTGCTAAATTTCAAAGACTATGGCTTGAACACGTAGCTATACAACATATTATAATATATGAGTTTTCCACTTCACGGTTTATTCATTTTATGTACGTTGTCCAGATTAAGCTCAAATTAGCAATCTTGTATTAAATTCTCAGTTGTTGAAGTGAAAACTTCTTTAGGGACGTTGTGCACTTTTTAGATGGGGAAAAAGTATTGAATTAGCGACCGTCATCGCGACCGTCATTGCTTCGACGAAATATTGTTTTGAAGTGAAAACTTCTTAAGGGACGTTTTGCCCTTTTTAGATGGAGAAAAATTATTGAATTAGCGACCGTCATTGCTTCGACAAAAATAAATTTTTGAAGTGAAAACTTCTTTAGGTACGTTGTGCCCTTTTTAGATTGAGAAAAAGTATTGAATTGGCGACCGTCATTGCTTCGACGAAATAAATTTTTGAAGCGAAACTTTTATAGGGACGTTATACACATTTTAGATGGGGAAAAAGTGTTGAATAATTAGCGACCGTCATCGCTTCGGCGAAATAAATGTTTGAAATGAAAATTTCATGAGGAACGTTGTGCACTTTTTGGATGGGGAAGAAGTATTGAATTAGCGACCGTCATCGCACCGGCGAAATAAATTTTTGAAGGGGTGTTGTGCAAACTTATTTAGGGGGTGTTGTGCACTTTTTAGATGGGGAAAAAGTATTAAATTAGCGACCGCCATTGCTTCGACGAAATAAATTTTTGAAGTGAAAACTTTTTTAAGGACGTTGTGCACTTTTTAGATGGGGAACAAGTATTGAGTTTGCGACCGTCATCACTTTGCCGAACTAAATTTCGTACGTATATACATATATTATGTGTATGTACATGATACTAAAAATAACCAGATAGTATCTTCCCGTAGCCCAAATACGTGCGAGTTCGCGCATGATGACGTAACTGGAGACCAATTTGAATTTGAATTCTTGTTAAATTTAAATGGGATTTGTATGCATTTTGTCATGAAATTATTCAATTAGCAAAATAATATTAAACGACTTTTTTGTGTTATTTGTTCATAAAAGACATCTCACTTTTACAAAGATAAAATATAAAATACACTTATCTTACAACCGCGAACGATTCAAACTAATCGGACGTTACGAACCATTACGAACGTACCGGTCTCCAGTTGCTTCACGATTTCCCCTTCCTTCAGGATGCGCAATATATTATCTTCTTATTTATAGTAGCATGTGTATGTATACGAGTACATGAGTAGCATAGAACGTACGAAACTCGTGTATAATATAGGTATAGCACTTCTTTTTGGATGGAGAAAAAGCATTGAGCTCGTAATTTATACACTATAAGAAGTTTTCACTTCTATCGGCACTCCAATGAGTGCTTTAATTTTTTTAAATAAGATGGTGATTTCATTTCCTATTTTTTTAAATTGTCATTTCCTTCCAGAATCGTATAATTTGCACTGTTTCTGCGAAGCTAGGGCAAATAATCTCCGGACAAATTATCCCTGGACAAAAAATCCTCACAAATTTATCCCTGGACAAAAAAAACCCAGACACAACTGAGGTCGGCAATATAGACCAGGGCGCATTTGTAAAAATATTAGTACATTTGGATGTTGAGAGGTGACTCATTATTTGCAGAAATTGCTTGAAAATAACTCATATAATAATATTTGAGTTATCCTCCCACTCAAAAAGGTCCGGAACATTGTTTAAATAATCAAAATGTCAAAAAATGAAGGAAAAATTAGATTTTTTCTTCGTTTTTTGATTATAACTTTAAAAGTATTCATTTGCGAGAGAAGTTGCACTGACATAAAAGTTGCGTAATTAAATTTCCTACAACATAGGATTAGTTAAAATTTTTAAAAATTGTCACCCTTGTTGCAAAATAGCAATTATTGCGAAAAAACCATAAAGAAACAAGTATTCGCATTTTACGTTTTTCAACCATTTATGCTACACTTAGGACCTTCATATTTCAACCAGAAAAACTTTATTATATAATAAAACAATACTGTAAATTTCATTAAGATCGGTTTAATAAATTTTGCAATCCAGCTTTCGCAAAAAAAATTTATTTTTTCAAAATGTTGTAGGACTGAAAATAAAGCAGACAGCAAGTTGAATTTCTTTTACATATAGAAGAATACTGTACCTTTCATTTGCAATTTGCAAAATTAAAATCGGTTAACTACCACGGCCGGCGTCAGGAATTTTTTTAAATAAACATTAATTTTTGATGCTACGCGCAGGACAGTGGACACGTTTGCTCTGATTGGGCATTCCAGTGACCTTTGATAATGATTGATAAATTTTAATTTTTAGTAGTAGATTTCGACATAAATAAATAAATTTGTTTATTGCAAAATAAAAACACATACATCCTTTGAAATAACACTTTTTTAGCAAAAACTTTCTTTGTTCATATATTTTAACTTAGAGAATAAAAGTTTATTATTTTTAAACATATGCAATTGTTTAAACAATATTTCACAAACAATCAAATTGGTTTGATTTTTGTGGAATTAAAATATTAAAATACAACGAAATATAGAGTAAGAAAATAATATATTAGATGAAGATTGGAAGACATTTTAGTGGAAATCAACTTGTGTGAATTAAACACCGCTGTCCAGCGCGTAGCACCAAAAATTAATGTTTATTTAAAAAAATCCTGATGCCGTGGTAGTTAACCGATTTTAATTTTGCAAACTGCAAATGAAAGGTACAGTATTCCTCAATACGTAAAAAAATTGCTATCTGATTTATTTTCAGTCCTGCAACATTTTGAAAAAATGAATTTTTTTTGCGAAAGCTGGATTGCAATATTTATTTTGCAAAATCTATTGAACCGATCTTAATGAAATTTACAGGATAGTTTTACTATATCATAAAGTTTTTCTGGGTAAAATATGAAGGTCCAAAGTGTAGCATAAATGGTTGAAAAACGTAAAATGCGAATATTTGTTTTTTATGGTTTTTTCTCAATTATTGCTATTTTGCAACAAGGGTGACAATTTTTAAAATTTTTAACTAATCCTGTATTGTAGGAAATTTAACTACGCAATGTTTATGTCAGTGCAACTTTTCTCGAAAGTGAATACTTTTAAAGGTATAATCAAAAAACGAAGAAAAAAATCGAATTGTTTCTTCATTTTTTGACATTTTGATTATTTAAACAATGTTTCGGACCTTTTTGAGTGGAAGAATAACTCAATTATTATTATATGAGTTAGTTCCAAACAATTTCTGCAAAAAAATATGAGTACTTCTCAACGTCCATCTCAAAACAGATGCGCCCTGGACTAATATATGCAGAAGAAGATAGATATTTAGTCTTAACATCATCATTCAAAAATTCTCTAGAATATTTTAAGACTCCTTAAAAAAGAGATTTCGTAAATCGTTATTTAATTTGCACTACTTATAATTTATGAGTACTGTTCAGGTATTGAAAATGTATTAAAATTAACAAGGACTCATAAAAAAAATCGTGTATTTTATTTATTTTTCTATTTGAATAATAAACGATTTGTCTCACATTACAAATTTCGGTTGAAATATAAGTACGTTATTTGTAGTAAAAATTTCTTTGGAAACATTACAAAACAAAAATTACCTGGAAAATGTTATCACCTACATAACTGTTATCTCCTTTATTTTATTTACTACAGCTCACTCCCCGCTGATAACAAGATTAGATCATTGTTGGTTGTAGGTATTGCGGCTGTTTTATTTCATTTAAACTTTTCACTATTGCATATCACAGAAATGTTAAATATGAGATTTAGATATACATATAATACGTACAACCATTGAAAAGTTCGGGACTGGTAGCCCAATGAAAAGGATGTCAAAACAATATATGGACACACACAAAAATATTATTGAAAAGAGATTCGTTTAGTGGTCAAGCACCTAACTCAAGACTGTAATAAACCAAAACTGAGAGAATCCTACATTGTGGAGGAAAGTACCCTGCTAATTACATATATACTCGTACATTTTTACATACCAAAGTACAAAATATGTGGAATATACCGAACTCTTCAATAGGAAACAGTGTAAACAAAGGTAGAAAGAAATGATAGGAAATGGGACGATACTGTTTCAGTATCGTCCCAAATTAGATAAGAGCGGCGGCCACCGTGTTTCGGAGGGCATGTAAAGCTGTCGGTATCGGCCACGTAAATAGTCGTTAATACAAAAACCTGAGCCAGAAGGTTACACGACTGGAAGATATACGATAAGCCAATTGGCTGCAGTACGACCGGTTTTAACAACAAACGGCTTCCGGAAATCCGGAAATAAATACAACATAAAAGACAGAGTCATCAGACAGAATGACTTGGAATCAACAAGACTTCATCTGCTTTTGGATGCACTAACTTAAAAAAGGCAACTAAAAAAAATTAATGAAGAGTTATGTCAACAAGTTGAATATAGCTCAAAAGAACATCAGAAATGGCGAAAGACTTCTGGAAAATGCGAATGAACTGTTAAAACACCATAGGTGAGTCTACATATTGAAAACATCGAAATATTTACTTCCAAAACATTTTTCACTAAAGAATATTTTAACAATGTTATGGGGTATAAAGCATTTTAAATTTTAACGGGAATTAATATCATTGCTCTGTTTATTTACACTATTATTTATTTATACAGTCACTACACTTTACGTCACTAAATAAAATCTATTCGGGCCCTAATATGCAAAAACATATTAAATGGAACTAAATATTAACTCATTAATTATATCGTATATATCTTAAATCCATATTAACTTCCTCTTTGCAGTTGAAATATGGACCCTTTAAACATCAACCGTAAATAAATTGGAGGCCTTTGAAATGTGGATCTACTAGGGAATTCTTAAAATTTCATGGACATAAAATACCCCAAACAAAGAAGTGCTGCATATAATAGGCAAGATCAAGAGCTTTTCAACACAGTGAAAGTTAGAAACATGTCAAACCTAGGCCACATACTGAGAAATAATAAGTACCAATATGCTCAACTAATAGTGAAAGGAAAGGGAAAGAGAGGACTAAGAGGAAAAGACTATCGTGCCTAAGAAACATCCGACAATGGACAGGGCTAAATTTTGAACAAACAGCTAAGAACAGCTGAAGACGGAGAAGAGTTCCCAATAATTGTATTAGCCCACCTCCATCGTGGATACCGGAAACATGGAACAATTTTACTATACAAGAAAGGAGACAAGGCACACCTAGAAAACTATAGACCAATCAGTTTATTGATCCACATCTATAAAATGTTTACCCGAATAATTACGACTAAACTAGAAAAAAGTTGGATTTCTACCAGCCCCGAGAACAAGTTGGCTTCCGCTCAAAATTCGGAACAAACGATCACCTACAAACAGTAAAAACCTTAATAGAAAAATCGATAGAATATAACAGATCACTGGTACTTATCTTCGTAGACTTTCACGAGGCCTTCGACACTGTGGAATCACACAGCATTATAACTGCTCCGAACAATAGTAGAATATACTACCGGTTTACAAAGTTAGTACAAACATTATACCAAAACGCCACAATCCTTGTTAAACTACATGATACCACCAGAGAAATTCATATCAAGCGAGGTGTGAGATAGGGCGACACTCTCTCACCTAAATTATTTATAACGGTCCTCTAAAATGCCTTTAAAATGCTAAAGTGGGAAAATAGAGGAATAAAAATACATGGAGAAATGCTCAATCATCTGCGTTTTGCCGACGATATAGTACTTATTACCGAAGATCTGGATGAAGCACAACAAATGCTACAAGAATTAGAAAACGTATCTTCAACAATAGGTCTACAAATGAACATCAGTAAGACCAAATTTATGACAAATTTAGTTCCCAATGAACACCTAACCATCCAAAATCAAGTGGTAGAATTGACAGACAAGTACATATATATCTCGGTCATGAAATCAGAATAGGCACTCAGACCTGCAAATTTCAACGACGAATAACACTTGCTTTGGCGGCGCGGCGTATGGCACTAACAGACATCTTTAAGAGCAATATCCCAATAGCCATGAAACGGAAGACATTTGACCAATGCTTTCTTCCTATTATGACATATGGAGCAGAAACTCTCACGCTCACAAAAACAACAGCACTAAAAATGCGAGTGGCACAAAGGCGCATGGAAAGATCGATTCTCGGCGTGACAAAAAAAGACAAAATAAGGAACCAAGACCTAAGGAAAAGAACAGGTATCACTGATGTCGTCGAACGTATAGCCAAGCTTAAATGGAATTGGGCAGGTCGCATAGTGAGACTAAAAGACTCAAGATGGACCAGAAAACTAATTGACTGGCGCCCAAGAGAAGACAAACGTAGCAGAGGACGCTGGATGGACGACATTAAGCGGATAACCAAGAAATGGCAACAAGAGAGTAGCGAAAAATGGGAGAGACCTATGTCCAGCAGTGGACAGAAGAGGTTGGATGATGATGATGATGACCTCCATCGTGGAGAGGGTACTTTAAGAAGAAGAACTTACAAATACAATAATTCAAATAGTACTGGTTAGAATAAATTATACTCAAGTCCAAAGAAATCCCTTCTTTTCTCTTTTTCATGTCATGTTTTTTTTTCATGAAAGTATTTGGACATCAAAATATTTTATGATGGGGCGAAATTATAAATTGTTCAGTCGTAAAAATTATTCGTCTATTAAAAAATGGGTATTATCGAAGCGAAGATCGGTGGAATATGCGCATTTTATCAATGAAATTCGATATTTTAAAGATATTCCAGAAGCCGCTACAGATAAAATGTTTTAACGACCTATTAATCATTCATAATTACTTAACGGATATTAGTACAGTTAAAATAATTAAGACGATAACCGGACAACATTGATTTAATGAGTAAAATTTAAGTTTTTTTTACTTTAATGACAAAAAAAGCAAGCCCATTAGAAGAACCCAATTAAAAATTATTTTGCACATCATATTTGAAACATTATTTGGTTGAAAAATCTCATTTTTGTTGGCAAAAAAAATATATTAATTTGTTTGGACTAAATTACAGTTGTGCTTATCTTAAAAAGGATATGTTACTATCAACATTCGCACAGTGTTGCCAAACTGAATTTTGTTATTTTGGGTGTAAATTTTTTCCACGGATCTCCGAGGGTACTATACTTATAATATGGTTCGTATGGTACATAACAGTGATCTTCATCGGTACTTGGGCATGAAGACTGGCAAAAATAACCATTCTAACAAGAAAACAAGACGTATTGGATATGTTTAAATAAATCTAGATTGGCCACAATTGATTGTTATGACAATTACATTTTATAATTTGACGTTTCGATTTCCACGTCGGAAATCGTTTACAAAACAAATTATTTTACCTGATGTTATAACCAATAGTTGTTTGGTGGTTATGTTTTCCAATTTGGCGACTTATTTGGCTTCGATCTGGTGGAATGTAGGCCAATAACCATGCTTTTAGTTGAAAATTTTGAGGGTAGTGTTTTTTCGTGACCAGACATCTCGTAACGCGACAGTTCGTAACTATACAAATTCGTAACCAAAATTGAATTATTCTGTTTATTTTTGTTAACATGGAAACTAACTTCTATTACAGTTACAATTGAAATTATGTTTATCGATTTAACTTAACAGCGTCAGGATAAACTTTAAAACTATGACTTAAAATAAATTAATATATTATTCTACCGTTACGAATTTTCGGGTTACGAAATGTCGCGTTACGAGATATCATGGAACAGTGTTTTTTACAGTTGTTTAATACAGTGTGTGTATGTATTATGTGTTTATGTATAAAATGTATATGTTATATACATATTATGTATAATTGTAGATGATGTATCTCCGACGTTCTATTAATTCACTAATATTGATATATTCTTGCTGCTCTCTTCTTTTAGTATTGAAAACCAGAGCCTGCTACATTCTGTTGATGGGTTTGCTACACATTTTTCTTCATTCAGTAGGATAAGAGCTGCTTCCTTGATTTTTCTTGTTTTTCATGTCTGTTTCTGTAATGATTAATTATTAATGCATATTTCCATTATATTCCATGTTCATTGTCGCAGGCATGTTTGCATATCTTTGATTGCCGAAGCCTCCGTTTTGACTTTAAAATACTCTTTTTTTGATAAGGATTTTCGGAGTGGAAATCGAAACGTCAAATAACAATTATAAAATGTAATTTTCGTTACCATCAATATTGTGACTTAATCCTATATAAACATAATTTTCATCTTAGACATTCCGCAAGAACATTTTCAAAACTGTATATACGGTATCCGCCAAAATAAACAGTATCGAAATTAGAAGGCTGTGAAATTGAGCACGCAAGTTGCATTTATCATATTTGCTATAATTGTCATTAGTTGTCAACTTGACATTACGTTACTGATAAAATCTTATGGTCATTATGGTTCTTTCTACCGAAGAAAAAAATTTTTTAGTAGAACATTATTTCCGCTCATACGGAATTGGTCGGAATAGTGGCATATGTTTAAAACAAGCGCCAGAAAGATATCAACAACATTTTAACAAGGCGGTACAGACATAATATTGTGATACTTATTGTCAGAGATTTAAAGACCTTTTGTCGTGCGCGTAATTTAAGAATCCGTAAAGCGCTGGTTTCCTCGAAAGCGGTGCCGACAAACTACGACTGTAACACTGCGATGAATGACGTCATAAAAAACTGTACCATGCAAAATAATAGCGGTGGTTTCCAAGGATGCGTCGGAAGCCACCGCTTGCTGAGTTTGCACATTCTAATGCCGCAGTGAAGACGCTTGAATTTTTCACCGTAATCTGACGTAATTCATCGCAGTGCTACGGTCGCAGTTTGTCGGTGCCGCTTTCGAGGAAACCAGCGCTTCTGCCATGGTTTCAACAGGATAGCGCAACAAGCCATACAGCCGAACGCTCCATAAATTTGCTTCGTGAACATTTTTGTAACAGAATAATTTCTTGTCGCACAGATTTCGAGTATTCACCTCATTCACCGGATTTAACACCACCTGATGCCTACACTTGGGGTATGATGAAGAATTCCATATTTCGCTCGGAAAATCCGCCAGATTGAGAACTACGGCAAAGAATAATACCTTATTTTCAACATTTACAGCAACCACTTTTCTTAAATATGTTTGATGATCTTCACCTTGTTTGCAGCGCCATGATGCACCATGTATTATAAAAATTAATTTACAAATATATTTTTTATATTCGGTACTGTTTATTTTGGCGGATACTGTACATAATATATAATATTACATTTCATTTTAATGACGTTATTTCTTAGTACCTACGCCACAGATTGTACTGCGTTTGATAAAAAATAATACGCCACTTTTATTGTTCTTACTTTACTGGCCCAGATTGAGTGGATGCCCATGATTAATGTAAGCTCAACTCAAGAATGTAATTACAATTACCAAGTTATAATTGGTATAATAAATGTTATGTACCTAGTTTACAGGATGATACAGCAATCGGCCTTTAACAGTAGTTTAACTATTGTAAACTACAGAAACTCATGCACTAGCAAATAGAGAAGAAAATAGATCCATAGGAATGGAGCATGACTTTTACGGATTGCAAAAAGAGATGTGGAGATTCATAAGAGAGCAAAGAACGGAAATGAAACATCTCATAAACGTGAATCATATTGACAAACAGAGATCATACCTGAACCACCGGAGGTAACATGAAATGTACTAAAGCAAATAAGCTGAAAAATAGAAAGGTTCTGCGGCAGGATACAACAGCAAACGAGCTCATAAATAGCTCAAGTTACCAATCGGAAGAAGAAACACTGGTCGATCTAGAAACAAATGGAATGAAAATATTCCAATAGAATATGAGACAATGTTGAAGAAAAAGAGGGTAGAAGTTTTTCATGGATGATAAGTAAAGACTGGATTATATGCAAAATGCATATGCATATATATGCTGCATATTTCTCATGTTTTTCATAAATGCATATGCCTTGCATATTTGGAGATTTAAGAGCATATAAATGCATATTTTGATGGGAATTTACTCTACCCCATTTAAAAATAAGGTATATATTAGTAACATCAACATCCATTAAAATAAAATGTGAAAGTAAATATTTTGCTGTTAAGCTCCTTTGTTGTTGTACCCATAAACATAATGGGCGTTATTTATAGCTGCAGGTATCATTATCCGGATATTTAAGATTTATAGACTTCTCAGAATTTACAAATTACCTAAGTAAATACCGATTATATTTTGAATAACATTACAAATATTACCTGTACTTTCTGCTGGTGTCGGCCAACTATGAATTATTCTGGGAAAACCAACCAAAACGAAATTTTAAGCATTTTAAGGGTAGGATAGATTATTTTATTTTATGAATGGTTAGTCTTAAATCAATCGCCGATTATTCAACTTTTGTGATTGCAAGTTATTGACTATACTGTGTAAAAAAATCATTTTATTATTATTGTGAAAATGCCTAAAGTAGCAAGGGAAAAATCAAGTCTTCTCAGAAGTTGGATTGGAAGTAACAATCATCTAAAAGTTATCGACAGTGAAAGTATGTTTTGCACCATTTGTGATAAAAAGGTAAGTTCTCCACTTCAATAGATTTTTAAACTTATCAAACTTCTTTGCACATCTATGTGTCTGTCTATTCTAAAATGACAAACCGTCCCATTTCTTCAAAAACTGTTTTTTAAAGTTCGCAACGGTTTGGCTTATACAGAGCGAGGTGTTGAGAGTGGCCCACCCTGTATACTACGGTACACTGACTGTACTTTATTGTTTGACGATTTCAATTTCACTTTGAGAAATAAAAAAAAATTGGGGGAGGTTTAAAAAGTTTGATCATTTTAATGTAGGTATCTATTTACGAAAACATCTAAAACATCATTATCATTATATTCCAGATTCCATGTCAAAAGAAATTCCAAGTAGTTCAACACATAAAAACTTCACTTCACCAAACTAAGCTATCAAAAAATGATAATAAACCTCGCCAGCAGATTCTACAGAACAGTTTGCAGATTCAGAATACGTCAGTTGGGCAAGAAACCTTTGCAAAGGATTTATGCCATTTTTTTTTGAACTGCAATATCCCTCTGCACAAGTTAGAACATAAATCGTGTCAAAACTTTTTAAAAACTTATTGCAAGATTAAAGATAAACCAGCTCAAATACCAAGTTCTTCAACTCTTCGGAAAAAATATGTCAGTGCATGTTACAAAGATGTGATGACGAGTATTAAAAATCAGTTAAAAGCCGAATATCTTTGGATTTCCGTCGACGAAACAACGGATACAAAGGGTCGACAAATTGCGAATCTAATTGTTGGAGTTCTTAACGACTCTGGCGATTTTAAAAACTCATACTTAATTAGTGTAAAATGTTTGGAAAAAACAAACTATGCTACAATAGCTAGATTTGTTAACGAATCCCTAACAAATTTTTTTTTACCTGATCAAGTACCATTTGAAAAAATATTATTAATGCTTAGTGATGCCGCCTCATATATGATGAAAGCTGCATCCAATCTTAAAATCTTTTTCCCTAATTTAATTCACTGTACATGTTTGGCGCACGGCCTAAACAGAGTTGCAGAGAAAGTTAGAATTGAATTTCCCAATGTAAACACCTTAATAAATAATGTAAAAAAAGTATTTCTGAAAGCACCACTACGTGTACAGGTATATAGGGAGATGCTTCCCGATATTCCTTTACCACCAGAACCAGTATTAACCAGATGGGGAACTTGGCTTAAAAGTGCTATATTTTTATCTGAACACTACGACGACATCAAAAGCGTTATTTCAAGTTTTGATCCGACTTGTACCGCTATTGATAACTGTCAAAATATTTTTAAAGAAAAGTCTATTAAAAATCAATTGTTGTATATAAAATCGAATTTCGATATCATTGAAAGTTCAATTACAAAATTAGAGGCTCAAAATTTATGTCTTCACAATAGTATGTCTATTGTTGATTCGGTTAAACAGAAAATAACAAATCTGAATGGGGAAATTGGAGTAAAAATTAAAGATAAACTTGATGACGTTTTAAACAAAAATGAGGGTTTCACTTTATTGCGTTCAATAAATAATATAATCAATTTTGGAAACTTCGATGAAAATATTAATATGGATCCGTCTCTAATAGCAAAGTTTAAATATGCCCCAATTACATCTTGTGACGTTGAGAGATCTTTTTCTGCCTATAAACAAATATTAACAGATAGAAGACATAATATTAGTTTAGAAAATATGAATCAATATATGATTATTTATTGTAACAATAAAAATATGTAAATTTGTTTTATTGTACTCTTTTTATAATATTAGTTTAGAAAATATGAATCAATATTGTAACAATAAAAATATGTACATTTATTTTATTGTACTCTTATTTATCTTGTGGTCAAAATAAAATATTTTGCCGTTTTATTTGTCACAAAACCTGAAGTTAAAAAAATAAATTAAGAAATAATAATACAATTTGGTTTAAATTCAAACCTATTTATTTATTTTTATTATTTTTTATTTATTTATGTATTTAACGTAAACCATAAAATTATTCATATAAAAATAAGTGCATATATAAATGCATATTTGCATGTTAATTGTGCATATTCAGCTTGTTTTAAAATGCATATTGCATGCATATTTTAGACATTTTTTAGTGCATATTTTCCAGTCTCTAATGATAAGACATAAGAGCTCAGAATTTCACATACTGTATGGATCACTCTAGAGACATCCGTATAATAATTGAAAAAGTATGTTTTATAGAATGAAAACTGATATTTGCAATCTCAATATGCAGGATATAATTTGAGAATGTAATTGTTAAACATAATATTATACTCTGCTGCATGGAGTGGGGGCCTTGACCTTAGTAGAAGTAAGAATTAACAAATGTTTTGGAAAGAATAGATTTTTGTGGTTTAGCGAGCACTCCCGATCATAATTTACAATGTATACATTGTAAATCCCAAATCATGATTTTCAAAGTTTATATATTCTAAATTATGATTCGGGATTGCTCCTAGTAGCATTTAACGTGTCTGGGTTTGTTTATTTCTACTGCATCTTGATTGTAAATTTAGTATAGACAAGTGAGTATTTGAATTTTTTGCAACTCGTCATTTTCTGCTTTGGTTTATTTTACCAAACCTGTGCAGGATGGATTAGTAATTATGGGTTTGATAACTTTTATATTTGATCAATAGATCATTTTAGGTTTAGTCAGACTCCATCTTTAGACACAGAGTCTTCGACACGTTCAGATAGCTCTTGTTGCTGATAGGATTAGAATTAGAAGAATGGTTTCCGAGATATTTTACCTCTTTCGAGAATAATATTGTTATTTTTGTAGTGGAATACTTTGATATTGTATATTCTACGTTTTTTTTTTCAAGCTATAGTAGGAATTATGCTCTGTAATGGTATTCTGAATAGATTATTATACAAGTAGTGTGCAAGTTCATATTTTTAGGCTTATCCATGCTTTTGTTTTATCGAAATAATTTAACGAGTCTGGCCTTTCGCCAGTCAGAATGTTTTCACGCTCATGATTTGGAAAACGATCCTATGTTCATATTCAAAAATATTTTATTTTCTGGATCTAATACTGAATGTGATCGGAATGCATGTATTATTCTAACAAAATCAACAAATGCATTAAAAATATTGAATAGAGATATTGTTCTAGGGAACTAGATTGTTCTAGGGAACTAGACAATTAATATAAAACTAGTTAGGTATTTCCTCTGCTGATTTTGGCCATCCTGGCCATCGTGCTCTGATTCTCTACCGTGTTTTTCCTCATTATTCTCTAATGCCGATCCTAAAAACCTAAAACTATTACTTTTCACCATCCTTTCATTGTCCAAAGTTTTCACTTTATCGCAGTAGCCAGAAAATCCTGATCGTGAAGATCATATCGACACCCCCATCGAACAAGGTTGTAACTCATTTTTAGCGATTTTACAGGAGAGGCAAAAAACGAAAACATGAATTTTTAAAAATTTGTAGCGAAATTATTAGACCCTTTTACACTAATGTGATATGATATTTATAACATAATAAGGGATTACTTTGAGATGTGTATGCTTTGTAATTTTATTAGCTATTGAGAATCTTGAGTTTGATTAAAATACAACCTTGAGATTAAACATGAGTATTCGTAGAAAAAGGTTGTAACTCGCCTAACAACCATTTTACACTCTCCGTGTTAATTATTTTTCCCGTTTAACTAGTAAAAGGTTGTATGTTTTGAGTTATTTGCAATATAGCTAGGAGAAAATTAGTTTTTATGGTATATTTAAACAAAATATCAACTCACAGTTTACACAATTTTAATTGGAAATTATAAATTTTACAATAACAGTAATATTCAACACAACTTCTATCACTATGAAAAAATCATAGTATAAAATATGTCAAATTTTTCGCATTTTTATTGCGTATCTGTAAATATTTAATTGTAAACCATTTTACTTTATTACTTTACTCTTTTACTATTAATATCTACTTCAAAATTAACATGTGTGCCCTTAAATGGGTTAAAATTTAGAATGTGCTTCTGATTTATTTCATTTACGGATGCTTTGGCATATCGTATCATGGTTATCCATTGGTGTGGAGCATATAAGACTCAATGTTTTTTCTGTTTTTCTATAAGGGCATGCATTGAATCACCCTCGTTTTGTGAATGTGCTATTTCTAAAAATATATGTGTAATGTTAATATTAAACTTTTTCGCTATATAGAAGTACGTAGCAAACACTATTCGATACTTATTTTGTCCACCGCAACTACCAAAAAGGAAAAAACTCCGTAAATCCGTTTTTACTTTTATTTCGATAATTTGACTTATGAGATGCACCATATGTTTGAATACGTTATAAATTAAACATACGTGCAACATCGTTGTAATTCATCTAAAAACCTTGTTAATCGTCAAGTATAAAGAAAGTAAATATTTTACATAGGGAGTATCCAGTGTTACTGCCTTCTTCAAGCTAAAATGGAGTAAAATGGCATACGTAACTTAAAATACAACTTCTTATTAGCCAAAATATTGAGAATTAAACTATGTCGTTTATATTGACGTATGCGCAATTTTTTGCTGAATTCGCCTGTGTTGAAATCTGAAAAAAGATGTAACTTGAGTTACAACCTTGTTCGATGGGGGTGTCGATATTGCACTTAGAATTATACCGTTTGAGATATCAAAATATATTCATCATCTAAGCAATCAAGTATTGAGTGGTGACATAAGCCGATAGCACGTCGAATAGAGATAAAAATCTATCAGATATGACACGCCGTCTCTCAAGCTAAGAAAATATGCTATTAAAAAACCGAGCATAAATCCAAAAAATTCAAGGGATAAACACAAAAAAAATGGGTAAATTGAGTGACTGTATCTATTATATTGTATACAGTAGACATCGACTTACGCGAACCCGGAGTTTTCCAGTTTTCAAATCTCGACTAAGTATAAAGAAAAACATTATCTTTGGAATGTTAACATAATTATAGATTTTGATACAAAATGAAAATTTGTGAATTAGCAAAGAAGTTTGATTTATCGGAATCAACAGTCAGAACATTATAAAGGACAAAGAAAAAATTCTCGAAGCTGTGAAAGGTACATAATCTTTATATTCAACCATCGTTCGTAAACGTCACGGTATGTTAAAATTATGGTGTGATAATCAGGTAAATGTGAAAAATTATTGTCTTATTGATCAGAATACAGAATCCTCTCAAATTAAGCTGATTTTTGAGAGATTGAAAGAGGATGCTGGAGAGATCGCTAAATATGAAGAGTTTAGGCTACGGCTCCACGGGCTGGAAATTGACGCTAGCAGTAGCCGCAAAACGAACTTAAGGTTCCACGGAACGGAATAGGAATAGCCGAACTGAACCGACTACGCACAAGTCCTGTGGTCGGTACAGTTCGGCTATTCCTATTCCGTTCTGCGGAACCTTAAGTTCGTTTTGCGGCTACTGCTAGCGTCAATTTCCAGCCCGTGGAGCCGTAGCCTTAGAGTTTATTTAAAGCTATTGGTTGGTTCAGCCGTCAGCCGATTCAAGTCGCTGTAATTTACATAGCACTGAAGAAAGCAGTGAAGCGGCAAGTGCTGAAAAAAGGCTGCATATTTCTATCCAGCGAAATTAAACTTTATGATAGATGAATGTGGCTACTCCAACCAAATCATATTCAATCTAGATGAGACTTGCCTATTGTGGAAGAAGATGTCTAAAAGAACCTTTATCGAACGTGAAGAGAAAACCTTTCCAGGTTTTAAGGCCGCGAAAGATCGATGACAGTATAGGATAGGAATTTCTTTTGATGGTCGAACAAGCCGAATTAGTTTTGATCAGGAATATATGACCGCTGTTATTTATAGAGATGAAGTCATCAACAATATTATTCCACATTTTCACGTCACTTTGGTCAAGACTTCTTTTTCTGGATGATAATGCAAGTCCGCACCGGCTTGCCACTGCAGTTGAAGGTCGAGAAAATCAAGGTATTCCTCATTGGCTATTACTCCTGGTCTCCTGATCTCAACTGCAATGAACATGCTTGGGAGCAACTCAGAATTTTTGGGGTTGTATGTATTTTTTAATGCTACATAATAAAAAATTAAGATAGACAATTTTGTCCAAAAAAATAAAAAAAAAATCTCAGGGGGGCAAACCCCCTTACAATTTATGGGTATGAAAAATAGGTTAAAACCTATTCTTAGTCCTACAGGATATGTGTAAAATTTCATAAAAATCGGTCAAGCCGTTTCGGAGGAGTATAGTAACTAGCACTGTTACAGGAGAATTTTACGTACACAGTAGTAACTGTGGATTAAATAATAAAAATGGCTAACTTTGATTGTAATTAACCTACGCAAAATTTTTTTTTTTAAATTCGTGTAAAAATACTAGCTTTTGAAATCCCAAAGTAGATTTACTCTACAGTGTACAGTGTACAGTCAATATTAACAAAGCTATTCAAATTGTTTAGAAGCCAAAAATGACTCTACTGTAGTAAATGTTTTCGGAATGATAAAAATGACTTTTTATTGTTTTTTTAAACATTTTGAAAATATAAGTATATATTCTTCTTTCAAGAGGTTTCCACATAATTGCTGTATCATTATTATTTTCTGAACAATAACATTGCAAAAAAAAGCTCTTTGGTATATACAAATTGAATAAAATTTAAACTAATCGCCGAATAATCTTGAAATTTTTAGGGCATTATACAGGGTGTCCAGAAACTCTACCGACAAACGAAAACAGGAGATTCCTCAAATAATTTTAAGACATTTTAACCCAATTCATCACGTCCGAAAATGCTTCCTAAGGGAGCTACAGCTCTTTGAAGATGGCGTCTTGTAATTAATTTTTCTTAAATAGCTCCAGAACGCTTCTATTTAGAAAAACAAAATTTGGTATGCATATTTACCTTCCAGAGATAAATGGATTTCATCCATTGTGAATTTCTAGTACCGGTCATAGGCGTCCGTTTTGGGTAGGGCAACGGTTATTTTATCCCATAACTTTTTTGTCTTTAATTTTTAAGCACTTTTTATACTGGATTATTATATGGTGAGATATTCTAGTACTAAAAAGTACTCTACTTATACCAAGAGTAAATTTCAGTACTAGAATATCTCATAATTTAACAATCTAAAGTCAAACATTCTTAAAAATTAAAGACAAAAAAGTTATGCCATAAAATAACCCTTGACCTACCAAAACGGACGCATATGACCGGTACTAGAAATTCGCAATTAATGACATCGATTCATCTCTGGAATATAAATAAACCTACCAGTTTTCGTTTTTTTAAATGTTTTTTTTAATTTTTTTGAAAATTCAAAAAACGAAAAATTTTCAAATCGATTTTTCTAGAAAACGGTGGTGTTCTACCGACTTAAAGTAAGAAGTAAGAGTACCTTTTAGTACTAACATACCTCATAATTTAATAATCCAGTGTTAAAAATGCTTAAAAAATAAAGACTTAAAAGTTATGCGATAAAATAACCGTCGTCCTACCCAAAACGGACGCCTATGACCGGTACTAGAAGTTCACAATAAATGTAATCGATTTATCTCTGGAAGATAACTATGCGTACCAATTTTCATTTTTCCAAATAAAAGCGTTCTGGAGTTATTTAACCCTTAAGTACTAACATCTTAAATCAATGGCGCAAACACTAACTAACCGCCTGACAGACGGGTTTCACATTTTACTGGTTATTTTTCTTTTGTTAAATATTATAATGCAAAAAAATATGTCGATGACTTACTGAAAGTATTACTTATCCGAAAAACACAGTAATTGATCTAGTTTTTCTATATTTATTAAAATACAAAACATTATAACAAGAATGGAAGGATTGTTTGTGTGACTTTTTATTCCTGAAAAAAAGTGGGATAAAAATGAAACAAATTAAAGAATCTTGATAAAAATTTATAATCGAGTTAAACAAAGAGTAATAAACATGAAAATAAAAAAAAATTTAAAAAATATTAAAACAAAAAAAACTGACAGGCACTAAAATTTGTACAGTGTAGCAATGGTAGTCAGTGGCAACATTTTCATCACAAATTGATCCCACTTCGCTTACGTCGTCTTCTACCTCATCAAGTCATTTCAAAAGAGTTTCCTCATAGTCTTTATCCCCTTATTTGAACTTTTTGACGAACTGGGGCACATTATGTTTAATAACGAACTGGGCACAAACACTAACACCCCGTCTATTAGACGGAAATCACACTTTGAGTCTAAATATCTTTCGAATAACAACCTGCAGCAAATTGCCGAATTCAGTACTAGTAAATAACAACCCAACTTGAAAAGTCATAAACGGATGACCTTCAAATTTTTCTAGGAAGGGAAATATCCCACTTTCAACAAACGATGCCGTCTGAGAGACGGTGTGTTAGTACTTAAGGGTTAAGAAAAACTAATTACAAGACGCCATCTTCAAAGAGCTCTAGCTCCCTTAGGAAGCATTTTCGGACTAGAAGAATTGGGTTAAAATGTCTTAAATTTATTTGAGGAATGTCCTGTCTTCATTTGTCGGTAGAGTTTCTGGACACCCTGTATATACTAATTTACTCAACTTTTCGTGTAATATCAAAGTTCATTTTCGCAAAAGTTATAACAAATTTGATTTCAAAATTTTAGTCTTTTCTTACAATTAACGAAGCAACAAATGATCGGACCAAAATTCAAAAACTGCCATTTTACACCTTTGTTTATCTACTAAAAGATGAATACTCTAAATATGATATTTAATATGTACCTCTGTTTTTACCTGTAGCGATTTAAACGAAAAAACTGCCATTTTTTACCCTTATTTGTTAATAACTAAAATTCTCGTCGGAATTGTGACTGGCATTTTTGTATTTATAATGTATTAGGTATATAGTACCCAAAAAACCCATTTGCAACCTGGCTGCTCAAGTGTCTCGACAAAAACCTTAGTTCTCTGGACTAGTAAATTTTAGTTGTTTGTAGGTTATTTCTAAATCCGGTGTTAAACAGTATCCAAATCCATTTGGTTGCGAAATTCCATCTTTATTCTCACCCGGTGATTCCCAAGCATATTTTAGGTATTTTTTAATTTCATGCTGAGATATTAAACTGTCTTTGCAGATTTTGCTTCTTTTATCGCACTATAAATACATAATGGGTTTAACATCCGTTATCCCTACTTGATATATTTTGTAACCAAAATCCAAAATTGATCTTCTCTTATTCTACTACATACTTCCTTTAAAAATATTTTTATATGTCGCGTTTAAACAATTTATAATTTAATATGAGTCTATTATTTAATTGTATCATCTTGTATGCAGACACTGTTAAAGGGCATTTAGTAGAATGCAGAGATTATTTTAATTAATATCTCTGTATCGAGTACGGGCGTATGCAGTGAAGCCGTTCGAACAACAAGAACAGAGCAATGCACTTTCAAATGCCCGCATCTCGCCACTCAGCTTTGTTTTATTAGCTTATTTATTTATTAATATCGGTGATAGATGGATCGACCAATTGAATGAATAACACCGAGAATGCTCTTACTTCTTTAACCTTGTATTGCTCTCAACTTTACGATGCAGTAAAATAATGATCTCAATAATTATTTTTCTTGCTCCGTTTTTAATTGGTACATAGTAGAAACAGCTATTGCTACATTATGAATGCTGTTTTTATTTTGCGGTTAATACTTTTCATTACATTAGCACTCACATACAAGACGATGGTCTATCAAAAGAGGGATTATGCGCAAAAGGGTATTTTTTACATAAATAAATCTGTAGTGTTTTGGCAATCGTTGATATGTGAATCTAACCTAATTTTTCAGTAGAGCATTTTGAAGTTTGAAACGCCCTCTAAATTCTTGAAATTTTCAAAACGAGTTGCCAAAGTGATTTTCAACTTACCACATTACCGGTGTAACGAAATATATTAACTGGTATTAGATAATTGTTTAATTAATACCTCTTTTTTGATTATTTTCTTCAGAATACACACGAAAACAGGATAGATATCATGTTTGGCAACACAAAAACGAAAAGTAAATGGACATATTAATAACTGTCATCATAAGAAATCAAGTCAGATATCAAGTTCTGCCCTACCTAATAAGTACCACAGCTGACATATCATATATGGTCATTCTCATTTTTAAAGGTTTTACCTTCATCATAGACATACCAAACTCTACCAACAAGCAAATAATCTCATTTTGGCAAAAATCAGAGTTATCAAGTTTTGCCATACCACTACAGAAATAATATACATATCTGGTTTCAGTACCTTTCAGGCCCCAAAAAAAGTACTTATCCAAATATTTTACAACAATAAAAGCTTTTAGTTTTAAAATATAGATCACTTTGCCCTAATAGACCACCGTCGTGTGGTCATGTTTTTCTCTCGTCCTCTGCCCATTCGATTCAAAATTTCCAGTTGTTAGTATGGGCAAGATATTCGCGGTATTCTTCGATATACCCAAATTTCAAATGCCTCGAGTCGGTTCAGGAGGCTAACTTTTAGCGTTCATACTTCAACCCTGTACAAAAGTCTCGAATATATATACATATCTGTAGATATGATATCAAGCGATCTATCGCTTACGAACATAAGCATTTTTAAAAAGTTTTTGAAGTGAAAACTTCTTTAGGGACGTTGTGCGATTTTTGGATAGGGGAAAGAGGATTGAATTCGCGACCGTCATCGCTATATACTATTTGTATGTATATATAAATTATTGTATAGAAGTATTTAAATTTAAAATAAATGTAAAACCTATTTTAGGATGGGGAAAAGAGATTTATTTCGCGAACGTCATCTCTTCGGCGAAATAAATTTTGTACGTATCTATATTATTTGTATGTATATATAAATTGTATAGAACTATTTAAATTTAAAATAAATGTAAAACCTATTTTTGGATGGGTAAAAAGGATTTATTTCGCGACCGTCATCTCTTCGGCGAAATAAATTTTGTACGTATTATATGTATTGAAGTGAAAACTTCCTTAGGGACGTTGTGCACTTTTTGAATGGGAAAAAGTATTAAATTGGAGACCGTCATCACTTCGAAGAAATCAATTTTTGAAGTGAAAACTTCTTAAGGGTCGTTGTGCACTTTTTGGATGAGGAAAAAGCATTAAATTAGCGAACGTCATCGCGACCGTCATCGCTTCGGCAAAATAAATTTTTAAAATGAAAACTTCTTTTGGAGCCGTTGTGCAATTTTTAGATGGGGAAGAAGTATTGAATTAGCGACCGTCACCGCTTCGGCGAAATACATTTTTGAAGTGAAAACTTGTTTAGGGAGGTTGTGCACTTTTTGGGTGGGGAAAAATTATTAAATTAGGGACCGTCATCACTTCGACGAAATAAATTTTTGAAGAGAAACTTCTTTAGGAACGTTGTGCTCTTTTTGGATGGAAAAAAGTATTAAATTAGCGACCGTCATCGCTTCGATGAAATCAATTTTTGAAGTGAAAACTTCTTTAGGGACGCTGTGCACCTTTTGGATAGGGAGAAATTATTTAGCGACAGTCATCACTTCGACGAAATAAACATTTGAATTGAAAACTTCTTTAGGGACGTTGTGCTCTTTTTGGATGGAAAAAAGTATTAAATTAGCTACCGTCATCGCTTCGATGAAATAAATTTTTGAAGTGAAAACTTCTTTAGGGACGTTGTGCACTTTTTGGATGGGGAAAATTATTAAATTAGCGACCGTCATCACTTCAACGAAATAAATTTTTGAAGTGAAAACTTCTTTAGGGACGTTGTGTGCACTTTTTGGATGGGAAAAAGTAATAAATTAGCGACATTCATCGCTTAGACGAAATAAAATTTTGAAGTGAAAATTTCTTTAGGGACGTTGTGCACTTTTTGGATGGGGGAAAAGTATTGAATTAGGGACCGTCATCGCTTCTAGGAAATAAATTTTTGAATTGAAAATTTCTTTAGGGACGTTGTGCACTTCTTGGATGAGGAAAAAGTATTGAATTTGCGACCGTCATCACTTCGTTGAAATAAATTTTGTACGTACCTATATAAATTATGTGTATGTATACATAAATAGGATAGGGCATACGCATCGCGTATATGATATAGGTATAGCACTTCTTTTTGGGTCGGGTAAAGTGTAAAGCATTGAGCTCGTAATTTATATACTATAAGCAGTTTTCACTTCTGTCGGCACTCCCACGAGTGCCTTCAATTTTTTTTATTGCTATTTCAATCCGATTATTTATTTCAGTATAAAGATTAGATTTTGTTTTTTTTTTGCTGAAAAGCTTCTGGACTGTCTGCGACAACGGTAGCATCCTCGTAGTGTATGTTACTTAATATTGTAATGTTGATTTTCAACGGACACTAGCTGTACAGCCACTCACGGTACTGCGGTGTTGGTAGACAAATTCGTCGATGGTATCAATTTTGCAGTACTGCAGCAGACAGGCCAGTCTCTCTATGGTCAAATTGTACGATTTTGTTGGATGCACGGTCACACACGATCAACATTTTTGCCAATTAGTCGAATTCGACAAAATTGAACGAAGCCGCAGTATCGTGAGTGGCCGGCTGAATGTTTCCGGTCCTGTTTTTATTGATGATTCCAGTACAATTTTTTGAAAAATTATATATCTTGTCTATCTAATTTCATCCCTTGTAATGGTGTATTCTGTATTCTAAAAAATATATTTGATCAGTAAGAGGCTGTCAGCTATACAGGGTGCGCCAAACCTCTTGTTTTCTTTGATTAGGGATAAATGGGATATACAAAAAAATGTTTTGAAAAAAACTAATTTATATCAAAGCCGTCTATAATTTAAAATTATATTTGATTATACAGGGTGAGTCAGACTGACGGTACGAACCAGAGTTTTGTTTTTTTAAATGGAATAGGTACCCTATATATTAAATCATTTTTGAATATACTTTTTAAAAATATTAAGAATTTATAACCTAAAGTTAACAATTTTCGAAATATTTACACTTTTATTGAGAAAAATGGTAATATTCAAAGGGCTGTGAATTAGGCTTCCAAGGTAATAAAAATTTAAATGACATGTCAAAGGTTTTTTAGTTTACTGTTATTTTTAAATAAATTAACATATTTGACATATAGCCATAAAATATACAGTGTGATCACTATTTGCAAATACAAAATTTTCTCATTTTTTTAAAATGGGACACCCTGTATATTAGTAATGCCTTTTGTAGTAAATATTACAACCTTTCTTTTAGTATAAGTTTGTATGTACCTAGGATGTTTCGTTTTGTAGATATTAAAAAAAAACTAGATTTTACGTTTTTGCGGATTTTTTATTAAAAAATTTTTTCGCAAAAAAAATAATTATAATCTGGTTTTAGAAACATACATTAAAATATCAAATATGAAAATAAAAACACAATTAAAGATTAAAATAAATCGTATACTAGTACAATTCAATTGAATTTAATAACTTTAAATTATTTTACAAAAAATATTTTACCATACTAATGAATGCATAAATTAGTTACTAAATTAAATAAACAACCAAATTTGAAATATACCCTAGTAATTTTTCTACCACAGCAACTTTCCTGTACCAAATTAATTGTTAGTTATATTGTATTTACGAGTAATATCAGTTAACTTTTAATTTATCTTTTAAATTTATTTACATCTTGAGAACATAATTTATGCTTTGAAACAAATGAATGTTAAATGTATCAGCCAAATTATGTATTTATTAATATAAATAGTATTAACTGGTGTCACAAAAGCTGGTAATACTTTTGTAGTTGAAATTTTTGTAACAATTTTTTATATTTTACATTTCAAATTTTCAACCGAACAATTGATGGATATGACATTTGTTTTGGGCGAAACCATTAGAAATTATTACCAGCTTTTGTGACACGACTACATAGATACTATTTACTTCATAATATACTTCTATAACGTTCATTTGTTTCAAAGCATACTTTATACGTTCTCAAGATTGTAGGTAAATTAAAAAGTTATTAACTGATCTTACTCGTAAATACAATTTTACTAACAAAATTGGGTACAATAAAGTTACTAGGGTAGAAAAATTTCTAGGGTAGATGTTAAAATAGTTGCTTAATTTAATAATTAATTTATCCATATTAATTACTTATTAGTATGGTAAAATAGTGGTTGTAACATAATTAAGTTATTAAATTCAATTAAGTTGAACTTGTATACGTTTTATTTTAATCTTTAATTACGTTTTTATTTTCGTCTTTGATATTTTAGTGTATGTTTCTAAAATCAGATTACAATGTTTTTTGCAAAAAATTTAATTAAAATTATCGCGGATATAAAATATCCGCGAGACGTAAAATCTAGCTCTTTTTTTAAATATTTACAAAACCAAACATGCTATGTACATACAACCTTATACCAAAAGAAAGGTTGTAATATTTACTACAAAATAAAAAAAAATTAAAAAATTTTGTATTTGCAAATAGTGACCACACTGTATATTTTATGGCTATAAGTAAAAGATATTAAATTATTTAAAAATGACACTATATTATAAAAACTTTGTATTATCACTTAAATTTTTATTTTTATTACCTTGGAAACATAATCCACAGCCCTATAAACATTACCATTTTTCTCAATAAAAATGTAAATGTTTCGAAAATTATTAACTTTAGACTATATAGAAATATAACTTGATAATGTAACAAAAACTATAAGACCTCATACAAATTTTTCAAAAATGATTTAATATATAGGGTGTTCCATTTAAAAAAATACAACTTTGGTTCATACCGTCGTTCTGACTCACCCTGTATAATCGAACATAATTTTAAATTATAGACGGCTTTGATATACATTAGTTTTGTTAAAAAAATTTTTTTGTATATCCCATAGTTTCGCCGTAATCAAAGAAAACCAGAAGTTTGGCGCACCCTGTATACTAGCTTTGGAACAAGAGGCTATTGCTCTTGTTTCTAAGCCTTCTCTAAAGCCGAACTGCGTATTACGTAGTGCGATGTCACATTATGAGTTTTGACCGGATGCGGTGGAAACGCATCCGTTTCCAACGCAACCGGACCGACCTTTCACACTATGCAGTTTGTAAGCGCGTAAGGGCGATGCCACATTATGCGTTTTGACCGGATGCGTTTCCACCGCATCCAGTCAAAACGCATAGCGTGACAGGTCGGCCCGGTAGCGTTGGAAACGGATGCGTCTCCACCGCATCCGATCAAAACGCATAATGTGGCATCGCCCTAACGATGTCTCAAAACGGATCCGTTTCCAACGCAGCAGGACCGACCTGTCACACTATGCGTTTTGACTGGATGCGGCGGAAACGCATCCAGTCAAAACGCATAAGGCCGATGCCACATTATGCGTTTTGACCGGATGCGTTTCCGCCGCATCCGGTGAAAACGCATAGTGTGACAGATCGGTCCGGTTGCGTTGGAAACGGATGCGTTTTGAGTCATCGGTACGTGCTTACAAACTGCACCAGACTAAACGCATAGTGTGACAGGTCGGTCCGGTTGCGTTAGAAACGGATGCGTTTTCACCGCATTAGTTTTTAGGCCTATTAGGCCGATGCCACATTATGCGTTTTGACCGGATGCGGTGAAAACGCATCCGTTTCTAACGCAACCGGACCGATCTGTCACACTGTGCGTTTTCACCGGATGCGGCGGAAACGCATCCGGTCAAAACGCATAATGTGGCATCGGCCTAATGTGGCATCTCACTTTTAGCCTGCTTCTAATTTATTGTGAATTATGGTGAAATTTATAGTGTTTTTAGGTAAAGAATGAGATGTTAGCAAAAATCATTTGGGATATTACTCATTTCAGAAATTTGGTGAATCAACTCAAAAAATAATTCAGGTTTTCTTCTAACAATTTTCAGTGTTTGAGAATATCATCTTGCTTGAGTGTTTCTCATTTCTACCTATTTTTAATTGCATAAGTATTATTTTAATTATTATATACCTAAAATGATTGATATTCCTCTATTTTTTTCTGGTTTATAATGTACATATTTCCTTATATTTTTCAATGTTCTTATGCTTCTACAATTTCGTCAATCAATCAAATTGTCGTTTATAGGAATATTAGTAATTTTCATTAATTTTGTTTCCATTAAATTCACCTTTTTTGTCGTAGTTATTATATTTCTCACCCAGATGTTCTGGCATAGATGAATCAATAAACAATACTGAATACTACATTTCATTTTCTGCAAAATATAAAAGTAAGACTTTTATTTTTTACGGGAATCACAGCCAGTTTTACGCCTATATGAATATGTTGAATACGATAATCAGTAAAAAGTACACAAAATTAGTGCCAACGTTGATATGATATATAAAATATATTAAGTTTCTTCTAATACTAATACATCAAATTATCTTAAAAGTCTTCTTAATGGACACTATACCAAGTCAGCCATAAAAAAATGAGTAAGGCACAATCCATGGAATGTTAATTGGACGTTCAGTAGGCACAACGACATTATTTTTATTTTAAAAGCATCGTGCCATAGATAAATTCCGAGATTTGTCCTATTATAGACAACTGTATCTGTGATAGACCTGTATTATTAACATTAATTATTACTAGAAACTATCAACTAAATATACAATAGAGATTTCGCTAACACATATAAAGTTTCCCATTCAATTTTTTTGTCTTTGTTAGTGGCATCTAATACAGGTATTTATAAAAATATATTACTTTTACGCAGATATAATTCATTCTGTAATATAAAACTAGTTCTCATAAGAATTTGCAGTGCTTAAATTTCACTTTCTCGGTTCAATAAATTATTTTGCGTTTTGACATTTAAAATTTGTTGGTTTTGTCTAAAATCCAGTTAAAGAGGGAAAGTTTTAAACTAAATCTAATCGAAAAAGTATGCTACAAAACTATATATGCATTAATGCAACAATCTGAGAAAAATAATTGTAAGGTTTAGTGAACATAAAACTACGACGACGACTACTAAAAAGATTTCCTCGGTTTTCACTGCATATTATATTCTCCCAACTGTTGTCCCTAGCTTTTTCTAATCTATTAAATCGGAGTTCATTCCCATACTTGATCTCTAGACACTCGATAGAGTCAAACAGTCAACAATAATTTAACAGGTCCATCGACTGGTTAAATTAATCCAAAACTCTTTTTAGGTAAACAATTTTGCTCAACTGCATTCATCGATGTGAATCACGCTTTTGACAACGTGTGGCATCAGGGACTACTATTATTAACTAAAAAAGGACCTACACCAGAACATGTTTGACATACTATACTCATACCCATACCTAAAAAAATATATTTTTCTACGACTGTTTAATAACATGCGCATTATTCACTATTTTTTAATAGTTAATAGCACCCATTACTTTACCCGTGAGTAATGGTTCATTACTCACGGGCTGAAGTTAAACTCAAGTGGCGCATGCCAATTTTAATATTAATAATATATAAACTGCAAATAAAATTACTTTAAACTTGTTTATTTAATACAATAATTATTGTAATTTATATCAATAATTAACTTCGAAACATTTTTAAAGGAATTTTAATTGTAACAATGTCAGTACATTTGTTACGTTTATATCTTGTTTACTAAAAATTTTGACGTTTATCATTTATTTTAGTGACAGTGACATTAGCTCATTTTGTTTGTGTTAATTGGAATTTTTAACTAATATTGTGTTTACTTATTTTTTAAGTTGTGTTGTGTTAAATATGTTATAACATATTATATATAGCTTTATTATTATATTATATAGTTAAATGTCAATATACATTATAACTACTATGAAATACGTCGACCGATAATAGCCATTTCCGATTTATTATGCTGGCCACTCACTTACGGATATCGAAGAGGCCGAGCGACTGACAGGCGGTTAATTGAAGCCAAAATCACCACATACACGCAGTTGTCGTAAAGGCGTTGGCACGCTCGATCACAAAACTGCATGTGTGTGGCATCTCAACTGCAGTTCATTGATTTAACTACTCAAATAACGGCCTTCAGTCCTGGCCTGCACGCAATGGCCTCTTCGATATCCGTAAGTGAGTGGCCAGCATTAGATTCATTGACAGTAGGTACAAATTTAGGACACGCGCCAACTCGTAACTTTTAATGACAAACATTTTCAAATCAAAATGTACACCGGCCAATTCGTAACTTTTCTTACCTGACCTGCCAACTTGAAACTTTCTTCAGGTGAATTCGAAACCATTGATTAAATCTAATACCTTAAATCTAAACCGAATGTTTCTTGGTTTGCTTAAAAACATTATATTTGTATTTTATGTACCTATAAAAATTGGCAAAAATTGAAATATCTTAATAAAATAATTGAAACAATATTATAGTGTTTTATTAACACGTGTTATAAATATTATTTCCGTCAAGTATAGCTCTACACGAGCTTGGTTTTTATCAAGTAATTGTAAATTTAATATTTAGATGTGTAGCAATGATAAATTATTTAAATCCATCTGATAATTTAAAAGCAAAGACATTTTCCATATGTTTATTTCAAGTCTAAAAGATTATACCTTTATTTAGTTACGAATTCACCAGTAGTTTATCGGTTACCGAAAAATTACCTGAGGGTCAAAGTTACCAATTGGCCTGTAATTAGGATGGGGGATTAAAATAGTTACGAATTCACCGGGACCCCAAATTTATGCTTAGATATAATTTTTCGGAAACGAATAGAACTTGGATTGACTATTTCTTGTAGTATTTTTACAATACAAAAGAATTTGGTAATAGCAGGCAACCAATTATTCAACCACGTACTAGGGGTAAACAGCATTTGACTATGATGGTTAGAGCACCAGGTCGGAACTCCAGATTTAGGTATCACTCGAGAAAAAGCTATAATCGACATTTTTTGTTTTAATATGTAATTACCGTTCGCTAGTTAAACAATTATTTTTATGAAAACAATTTAAATTGCAGTAAATAGTATATTCAGTGGCGCAACCAGGGAGGTCTTGGGAAATTATAACACCCCCCTCATTGGGATGTACTTTGAGCTTAAATTAGCGGTATTCCATACCCCCAAAAACCCTCCAGTAGTTGTACCCCCCCCCCCCTAGGATCAGTTTGGTTACGCCGTTGAGTATATTTGCTTTCACTTTTTTTTTATTTGGAAAATTGTATGAATTTTGGTGGCATACTGTATCTTCTTCTTAACTCAGGCGAGACTCGTTAGTCTCTGGCACTTGGTCATAAGACTTTTGTACCAAACCCTGTTCTTCTCCTTAAACTTTAGTAAGTCCTGTGGCTTCAACGAAGGCCAACAGTTTTCTTATTGGTAGTTTTAGGATCTCTTCTGGTTCAAACCTCATTTGACCAGTGAAGTCCTGCCTTACATAAGCACACTGCAATGTCATAGTATCTGTATTGTGTATGGCAGTTCCTTCTTCCATTTCGCACTTTCTGCACCATGGTTCATTCACCTTACCTAGTTTGTATAGGTGATTTCTTAAACGGCAATGCCCAGTCACCATTTCAGCCACCGTTTTGATCTCTCGTTTATTGAGGTTCATTAAACTGTTCGAGAGTTTTTATCAATATTCTTGATTATTTTTTTAGTCTGGATTTGCCCTTGAGTGGTTCTCCATTTCTTTTGATGTTTCTTATTAGCCATCAGCCGTAACATCTTTAGTGATGCCACAGAAAGGTTCTGGTCCTTCAAAAGTTTCTCTCGAGCCGTGGCTTATTCCCAAATAAAATAGTAAATAACATAAGCTGCCACAAGGAAATAGCTTCAGAACAATATTAACGAAATTGCTGTTTGCCTACATGGTATGGGAATATAAAAACGACTCAATGGATGACAAAAAGTATAAAAACAAAGAAAAGTATAAAAATCTAGAGAAATACATTCAAAAATAAGCACAGCTAAGAAAAATGGTCTGAAAAATTTAACAGGTATCCATTTCTTTATATTTTTGTGGGTCTGCCTGCCCTTGTGTTAATTACCTATCTGAATACATACATAGTATAGTCTAATAGTAGTAAAATTAAATAAATTTCATTTTGTATTATTTTCATATCATGACTACCACTATTCCTGATGTTTTATGTAAAATAAGGTTTCATTTTTCCACAAGCAATGAGGGTCCATTTCTTTCTATAAATAGAAAACTGAACGACACGTTGAATGCCATTGAATCATACACAAAATAAAATTAATGATATTTGAGAACAGTTCCCCTTTGTAAGAAAACCGTCAATTCCCTATCAGATTTCATTTCTCATTTAAGGGCACACAAAGGTTCTTTTTCACTATACACACATATTCGGTTGTATTATATTTTAAAACAAAAACAAATCGATTTTAGAGGTTGGCAATGGTGATAAATTATGGCCTAGCTAATACGTTTTATAATTATTATTATTTTTGTTTATTAGCTTATCAACATTTTTTGTAAAATATAACGTCAAATAACTCTACTGTTACGCGTGAGTGACTTTAGTAATTTGATTTTTAGGCGCTAATATTTATTTTGAATTCACTTTATTTATTTTTAAATAAGAACACATATATTAATATAAATAAAAAGACTTACTTCATATTATTTTATTTACAACACTAACTTTACAAAAATAGACTAGGCATCAAAATTAACGCACTACCTTAAAAATGGGACATTTTTGATGTCTCGTATTTCCTAAACCTGTTGTCCGATTTTACTGTTTTTTTTTTTAATATGGTATACATCTAGTTTTATTCTTCAACAATATCGATGTAATAATATTGTTGCTAAACAGATAAGTGTCATTGTATACCGGGTATAAAACAATGATAGTGTATTTTTTCCTCAAAGTTTGGAAAACCCTGTGGAATATTCTAGCGCAGCGGTTCTCAATCTTTTTGAGTCAGGTACCACCAAATACCTTTTATCATTTTTAGTACCACCTAACTAAAATACCTATCTAGCTATGTGATCTAATTAACTATAATTGTGCCAATAGTGGGGCTGATATTTTGGGCTGTTTTGAGTTTTGTGTACCACCTCAAATAATGAAATGTACCACTAGTGGTACATGTACCACAGATTGAGAACCGCTGTTCTAGCGTATATAAAATATTGAAATTAAAACTCATCTGTAGTCTTAGGCTTTCCTAACATTTTGTTTTTTGATTCATTCGCTTATGTTGGATAATAAAAAAGTTGGGTACTTTAACAACTAGCAACGTTCTTCATCAATACAGGGTGTTTCTAAATAAGTGCGACAAACTTTAAGGGGTAATCCTGCATGAAAAAATAATGACCGCTTGCTTTATAAACAGATGTCCGCAAATGCTTCGTTTCCGAGATATGCGGGCATGATAATATGATTCTTGCTTAAGAATTAAGCAAGAATCATATTATTATGCTCGTATCGTTCCAGCACGTAGCGTAGTATCCGAAAAACCTGATTTTACAAAGAGTTAGTTGTCTGATACTATAGGCTCCGGACAGTATGAATTATTGTTCATAGGAAACGAAACGCTACGTGCTGGAACGGTACGGGCATGATAATATGATTCTTGCTTTATTTACATCAGACCAGGTAAATTGAACGTTTCGAAAACCCTAATCGGAAGATCCTTTTCTAGAATACAAAAAAGCAGTATTTACTCAGACAGGTAATAAATCATCTCCGAATCGTCTAAAAAGGATGTTTACAACAAAGGATGTTGACAGTTAATAAAAAAAGGTTTGTTTACAACATTCGAATTATAATAAATAGGCCGGAATCTTTGTCGGTCTAGGAGCGTCTAATAGCATTACAATTAAATATGAACATGTGTGATAGATTATCAGGCCCACAACTTAGTTTTAGATTAATCTTAGATCTATATTGGTTATATTATTACGTTTTCTAATTATTTTTCTTTTTTTTTTACAGGTAAGTTCGCCACTAACTTTTCATTCGAAACAGGTAAAACAGTAAATCAATTTTTTTTTATTGAACGTATTAACCACGGAAGGTTTTTAGCGAAGAAACACCAACTATTTCAATTTTTATTCTTTTTTTTTTCGGTAATTAAAATCTACTTCTTGTTTAACAATTATTTTTTAAAAACTGTCTTCAGTTATTTTCGCAATGAGTCATTTTCTGCAAATACATAAAATATAGCATCATATAATGAGGAGCATATTTTGTAGTATGTTTTCGATTTATTTCTTATTTCTTGAGGTCGATTGTTTGTTCTTCTTAAATACCTTTGTAGCTTTATTTTAGGTATTCATTTTGATTTCTAGTATACGGGATTATTGTATCTTAAATTCAAGTGTCTGAAAATGCCTGGGACAAATATGTTTTTAAATCTTTATTTCTATAAATATGTATAAATTATAATATTCTTATTATTAACATTATAAACAAATTTGCAACTATAAAAATAAAATAAAAATTCCATTTTTATTCAGTTGCAATGCGAAGGCAAAACAATCTTATTTTTCAATTAGAATACGGAGCGCAGTCCAGCCCTCTGAATCGACGATTTTCGACTCTTGTTGGAGTCTCATCGGAGAGAACGTAGGCCTGCTACTCCATACTCCAATTTACCAACACCGAGAGTTTATCCCCCACACCGCAACTGACGTGAATGGACTAGGTGACTAGCGTCATCTGGCAATTGAAAGATGAAGTAGTTTTCAATCCTAATAACAATCTTATTAATATTTAAAAATATTAAAATATTACTAAAAGATTTTTAAATTGAAAACCAATTGGTCCATTTCCTTGGTAACACCCCCATGGCTTCTAAAATTTGCAAGCCAGATGGATGCTGAAGCGAAGAAGACAAGAGGGAATTCAAAAACTTACAATTCACGACCCCGTCTGTTCAGCTGGTAAAATTCCAACGGGGTCGTGAATTGTAAGTTTTTGAATTCTCTCTTCTTCGCTTCAGCATCCATCTGGCTTGCAAATTTTAGAAGCCATGGAGGTGTTACCAAGAAAATGGACCAATAATTTTTCAATTTAAAAATCTTTTAGTAATATTTTAATATTTTTAAATATTATTAATATTGCTATTCGGATTGAAAACTACTTCATCTTTCAATTTCCAGATGACGCCAGTCATCTAGTCCATTCACGTCAGTTGCGGTGTGGGGGATAAACTCTCGGTGTTGGTAAATTGGAGTATGGAGTAGCAGGCCTACGTTCTCTCCGATGAGACTCCAACAAGAGTCGAAAATCGTTGATTCAGAGTGCTGGACTGCGCTCCGTATTTTAATTGAAAAATAAGATTGTTTTGTCTTCGCATTGCAACTGAATAAAAATGGAATTTTTATTTTATTTTTATATTGGTCGTTACTTCTTTGAGTAACTAGGTCCATTTTCTGTTGGAATTTTACCAGTTGAACAGACGGGGTCGTGAATTGTAAGTTTTTGAATTCCCTCTTGTCTTCTTCGCTTCAGCATCCATCTGGCTTGCAAATTGTAGAAGCCATGGAGGTGTTACCAAGAAAATGGACCAATATGTTTTTAATTTAAAAATCTTTTAGTAATATTTTAATATTTTTAAATATTATTAATATTGCTATTAGGATTGAAAACTACTTCATCTTTCAAATTTGCAACTATTTCGTCTAAAAATTCATAATGAGTCGCTCCTCCTTGTTTATACAGTCAGTTACTATATGGGGCATTGATCGAATTTAAATGGTCTATTATATCATTTAGCGGAATACTCATCTAGGTTGTCCTTTTGGCATGCCACAGGTCTTCTAAGTTTGCTGGAGAACGTGGCAATTGATTTAGGTTTCGACCTACCATATCCCACACATTTTCGATAGGTTACAAATCAGCTGATCTTGATGGCCACTCCAAAGTCTTTGTACCAGATTCTTGTATGAACTCCATGGTTTCACGAGCAATATGAGGTCTTGCGTTATTCTGTTGAAAGGTCGCATTTGGAATGGTTTGTAGGTAGGGATGTAAAAGCGGTTGCAGTATTTCAACAACATATCGTCGAGCTGTCAGAGTGCCGTTAATAAGAACTAGAGGTGATCTGCTTCCCATACCATAATACTTGGTTGTCTTGCTCTATGACGTTCAACAGCCAAGTCTATATAATCGTCTCTCAACTCGAAAACGTCTTGCCCTTATGCGCCCATCAGCGCCACCCAAACAAGACATAGATTCATGACTGAAGTAGACATAATTCCATTGGCCATTCCGGTTATGCCGAGCTCTGCACCATTTAAAGCTTCGAGTTTGTGGTGTCAAAGTAAACACCAACAGCGGACGATAAGCTCTGAGTCCCATTTCAAGTAATCATCATCATCATCAGCCTCTCTCAGTCCACTGCTGGATATAGGCCTCCCCTGTTTGTCTCCAAAGTGTTCTATCTTGTCTAACAATAAAAAACTGAAAACGTTTGTTTTCTATACTTCCACAAAATTTATTATATCTAAGTGACTACAGCTGACTTCGAAATAGAACTAAACATCATTAAACAAATAGCAGTAAACAACGGCTATAACGAACAAACAGTTAACAAAATTTTAAACCAAAAACTCCATAAGAAAGCCCTGAAATTAGTGTATCCACCACCACAGAAAGAACCCAGTACCTTCTGCTCTCTCACATATACTGGCAAGATAACAACAACAATAGCCAGATACATAAAAAAGAAAGGAATAACACCAGCTTTCAGAACTAACAACAACTTAAGCAAATATATTAAGAACAATAAAAGCCGAAAGAGAAAGCAACTACAGAGTGGTGTGTACAAACTAACTTGTGGTGACTGTCCGAAAACGTACATCGGTCAAACTGGCAGAACTTTTGACAAACGGATAGCAGAACACAAAAGGGCATTCAACAATAGAAAAACAGACACTTCTACATACGCACTTCACCTTCTAGATCATAATCATTCTTTCAATGAAGAGTTTAAAATTCTACATATTCAAAATAAAGGCCTTAAGCTATCTTTTTTAGAATCTATGGAAATTAATAAACTGAAAAATACAGATATAATTCTGAATGACCAACTCGAGACAAACAGCTCCCCACTCCTCAACCTCTTCAGTTGAAGATTAAAAAGGCAAACACATTGTAAACTATATTACTTGAGAAAGGCACTCCGCCGAAACAGCTGTAGTCACTTAGATATAATAAATTTTGTGGAAGTATAGAAAACAAACGTTTTCAGTTTTTTATTGTTAGATAAAATGAACTTCCATCAAGTAACGGTCGAATCCATCAATTGTTCTATCTTGTGCTTTCTGCATCCAGTTTTTTGTTGTCTTTCGTAAGTCGTCTTGCCATCGTGTTGGTGGTCTTCCTCTGCTACGTTTATCGGCTCTTGGTCTCCATTCAACTAGTTTGCGAGTCCATCTTCCGTCCTTCATTCTGGCAACGTGTCCAGCCCTTTTCCATTTTAAGTTACAGCTTCTTTCAATGACGTCTATGACTTTGGTCTTAGCTCGTAGATCTTCGTTTCTAATCCTGTCTCGCATATGTGGCCCCTATCATTGATCGCTCCATTCTTCTCTGCGCTACTCTTAGTTTTTGTGCGTTTTTCTTTGTGAGCGATAATGTTTCTGCACCATAGGTCATCACCGGTAGCACGCATTGGTCGAAAACTTTTTTCTTCATGTTAGTTGGAATGTCACTCTTAAAAATGTTCCTAAGAGCTCCGTATGCTGCCCATCCTTGTATTATTCTTCTGGATACTTCGGTTGTTTGATTGTCCTTACCTATCTTAATTTCGTGACCCAGATATATATTATATTTGTCTACCATTTATATTTGTTCATTTTGTATTTCAAGGTGTTTATTCGGTACTAAGTTCGTCATATATTTTGTTTTTGTTATTTTTAAGCTTATTTTATGACATGCTGTACTAAGTTCTTCCAACATTTTCTTTATTTCTCCCAAATCGTCTGCAATCAGGACTATATCGTCTGCGTAGCTTAGGTGGTGTAGCATCTCTCTGTCCACATTTATTCCTTTATCACCCCATTCGAGGGTTTTTGGTCGCTTTTTCTAGAGCCGATATGAAAAGTTTAGGTGACAACGTATCCCCTTGACGGATACCTCTTAGGATTTTTATTTGGTTGCTGTTAGCGTGTAGTTGTATCGAGCTTGTCGCATTTTTATATATACAGGGTGTCTGCGTAACTTTGCACCATATGGGGAACTTTTTTAATATCAATTTTACGAAAAAAAGTCATTCTTTATAAAGTGCTCTGCATAGTCTAAAACCCAAGATGCAATCATCAGATATCAAATTTTGTCAACAGTATACGAGGTATGTCAAAAAATATTAATTTCGCTCAAGAGCAAACTACCTTTATACTTCAAAATATCAAAAAATTTTATTATGAAAAGTTATTTGTAATTAAAAACCATATTCAAATATGCAATAACAGCCTTCTACGTGAAAAAAAAATTTATGAGATTTTCCTAAATTACCGATTCCGAACATCATTTTTATTTACATATTAGACATGTAATAACTCTTTTATTAATAATTTTAGGAAAAAAACTTATTCTTCATAAAAATCTGTGTATGATCTAAACCTCAAGATGCAACCATCAGTTAAGCAAGTTTGTTAATTTTATACGAGGTGTGTCAAATAATATGAATTTAGAAAGAATATAGAAAGAATTCTTTCTAAATTCATATTATTTGATACACCTCGTATAAAATTAACAAACTTGGATAACTGATGGTTGCATCTTGAGGTTTAGACCATGCACAGATTTTTATGAAGAATACCTTTTTTTCCTAAAATTATTAATAAAAGAGTTATTACAGGTCTAATAAATAAAAATGATGTTCGGAATCAGTAATTTAGGAAAATCTCAGAAATTTTTTTTTTCGTAGATGGCTGTTATTGCATATTTGAATATGGTTTTTAATTACAAATAACTTTTCATAATAAATTTTTTTGATATTTTGAAATATAAAGGTAGTTTGCTCTTGAGCGAAATTAATATTTTTTGACATACCTCGTATACTGTTGACAAAATTTGATATCTGATGATTGCACCTTAGGTTTTAGACTATGCAGAGCACTTTATAAAGAATGACTTTTTTTCGTAAAATTGATATTAAAAAAGTTTCCCATATGGTGCAAAGTTACGCAGACACACAGTATTACATATTAGCCTCGAATATTGGCTATCAATGCGGCTCTCGTTTAGTGCTTCTATAACACTGTCGAGTTCTACTGAGTCGAATGCTTTGTGGAAATCTACGAATGCTAAAACTAAGGGCTTGTTATATTCTATGGATTTTTCGATGAGTTGTTGTTTTATTATTTGGAGGTGATCGATTTCAAGTAATATTTGATTAAATGTTCTTCTTGAGACTACCTTCCTGTAACTGCAACTAAATAATTTCTTATTTGATGTAAACTGTCCCGCCTATTTCTGAGAGCAAGACGTCTAATGCAGCGTCCTCACTGGTAAAAATTTGCGTCGAACCAGCTGTTCGTCGCAAATATTTCTGTGCTCATGTTCGTCGCATAAATCGGACGCAAGAATTTTCGACGCACACAACGCACACGATCCATCGGTTGTCGGTTTTTAGCCGCGTCCTCACTGGTAAAAATTTGCAACGCTAATTCTTGCGACGAACCATTAGTTCAATACGCACGAAAAATTTATCAGTGAGGACGCGGCTTAAGGTGGCGCAAATCACGGCCTTGCAATATTCTAGGACGTCCAGACTCTCCACGATGCCAAATGACCTATTGCCTTGCAATAAGTCTCCTCATGGGACCACCTCCTCCAAAATCTTGACACCGTTGATGGATTAGCTTCAACTCTTCATAAAATTTCCCGTAAACCAAAAACCGGATCTTTCATGCCTATGATATGCCCTCTTTCGAAGTCGGTTACATGACGAAATTGCTGACTACCGCGAACTCTTGGCATTTTAAATTTTTTGAGTAAATCAAAAAGTATCCAAAATGACTAAAAATTACAGATAAACTAAAGAGAAATAAACTTCCTTATCTTTTTTGTGTTTGCGAAAAAAAAGAGAAAAAATTTCAGTTAAAGAAAAGATAGCGAAGTAAAAATTTTATCACATATATAAGACTTACAACGAAATAGTTATGATCTAAATAAATAACCGTATACAAAGTGTTGCATTTTTTTGGTCATCAGTATAAAATATGTAGATATATAAATGAAACGATATATTTAAATTTAAAATATATATTTACTCATTAACCGGACATGTTTGGTATTTAAATTTCAGCACAATTTACCAATCTAATACTTGACGTATGGATCTTTAATCCTACGCAACTAACGAATGATCCATTAACATAATTAGCGATAATCATAAATACGCCAATTAATGTTAAACAGATACTTCCTCAGTTTTATGCAAGATGTCATAATGAGATTTCTATAAATTGTCAAGTGTGTTAGGAAAACCGAACAGATCTCCCAAACTTGGCAAGTTTGTTTCGCATGAATACGGCCGGTTTGCGCTCGACCGTTTTGCGCCCTTACCTGAAATCGACCGGTTTGCGCTTTGCAGTTTTCATATTAGAAATATCTAACTACTATAGTTTCCTTAATCGGCCGATTTGCGCTCTCTTGCAATATAATTTTAATTTCATTCTACAATAATAGTCTGGTGAACCTACCTGACTCAAAATCTGTGGGGAAGGAGGAAGACCCAACCCTTCGGTCCTAACTTAACTTTCGGGTATTTCCGTCTTTAGACATTAATTTTCGTAATATTATCAAGAACCACATACTTCAGTGAGATATTAAATTAAATTAAAATGTTAAAATAAAAGCTTATCGCAATTTTTACTATATCTACAGGCTACAACAAGTAATTAAAACAAAATTATCCATGTTTCTATATGTGTTTCTATAATGAGAATTATAAAAAAATAGCCATTGAAATCTAAAAGCCGTGATTTTTTTAGCATCATAAAGTGAGTACAAAGACATACATAAGATTTGTTTGTGTTTCCACCTTCCAATTGCTGTGCACATATCATCTAGACCACCGGTTCTCAATCTTTTTGTGCCATGTACCACCAAATACTTTTTATTATTTTTGGTACCACCTAACTGAAATACATATCTAACTAGGTGATCTAATTAACTATAATAGTGGTGGTGATTTTGGCTGTTTTTGCGTTTTGTGTACCACCTCAAAAATGAAATGTACCACCAGTGGTACATGTACCACAGATTGAGAACCGCTGAACTAGACTATATCCATTTTTTTATAGTTTTATGATTTTTTAAAACTAATTTTACTAGCCTAACCGTTACCTGATCGTTATGGTAGAATAAAATTAAACTTCGATTACAAGAGAGCGCAAAACGGTCGATATAAGAAAATATTTAGCTATACATCTCCATTAAGAAAGTGTTAGAGCGCAAACCGGCCGATTTCAGGTAAGGGCGCAAAACAGTCGAGCACATACCGGCCGACACCGTTTCGCATATTTCATAATTTGGAAAATATTTTCAATAGCTTTTCAACTAATATTTTTTTAACTTTTACCAATTTTGCGTGTAGCGTTTGGGATCTCCAATACAATTTTAATTAAACTTACGTGCATAGAAATCGGCCCACTTAAAAATTTGGTCATTTTTGTTGTCTCATAGTTCCTAAACCTGTTGGCCGATTTAAGTTATTTTTTAAACATGTTATAGCCTGATTCTTTAAAAATACCACTGTAATAATATTTTTGCTAAACAGGTAAATTTTCGTTGTATACCGGGTGTACCAATCAAACTGTGTTTTTTTCTCGAAAGTTCGCATCACCCTGTGGAATATTCTATCATTTATAAAATACTGAAATTAAAACCCAACTATAGCCTCAGGTTTTATTAACATTCTGTTTTTTTTATTTTTAGGTTTAATTCTGCATGAAAAAATAATGACAGTTGGCTTTATAAACGTATGTCCGCAAATGTTTCGTTTCCGAGATATGGGGTGTTGAATTTTTTCTTACAAAACTGGCGATTTATTTTATTGCTTTAAAACCAGTTGAGTTATGCCAATGAAATTTGGTGGGTTTTAAGACGCAGTTATTGCACATTTTTTGACATACAATTAAGCATTTAATATTCACCATTAGCGCGCATGGGTCTACCCAAAAATCTCGACAGCCACAATCCCGACGGCCAAAATCCCAACACTCCAGAATCCCGACAGGCCAAAATCCCGACAGGTTTGATAAGTTTCTTTTTAACATATAATTACATTTATTTCTTGTTTTTTGTTTATGGCCATCTGTTTTTTTATTTTTTGTTACTAAACAAAAGTATTTTGTATTAAAAGTATTAAACAAAAGTCGGAAGTTTTACTTATGCGAGGATTGTTGCATGTCGGGATTTTGGCCTGTCGGTATTCTGGCGTGTCGGTGTTTTGGCCGTCGGGATTGTGGCTGTCGGGATTTTGGGCGGCACTGAGCGCGCATACGTGTAATATGCCCGATCATATTACCCGTATGCACGCTAATGGTGAATATGAAATTCTTAATTTTATGTCAAAAAATCCGCAATAACTATCTCTTAAAACCTACCAAATTTCATTTGCATATCTCAACTGGTTTTAAAGCACTAAATAAATCGTCAGATTGTAAGACAAAATTCAACATCCCGTATCTCGAAAACGAATCGCTTGCGGACATACTTTTATAAAGCCAACTGTCATAATTTTTTCATGCAGAATTACCCCTTAAAGTTTGTCGCACTTATTTAGAAACACCGTGTATTGATGAAGAACATGTCTGGTTGTTAAAGTACCTTATTTTTTTATTATCCAACATAAACGAATGAATCAATAAACAAAATATTAAGAAAACCTGAAGCTATAGTTTTAATTTCAGTATTTTATAAATGCTAGAATATTCCACAGGGTGATGCGAACTTTGAGAAAAAAATAGTTTGATTGGTACACCCGGTATACAATGAAAATTTATGTTTTGACTTAATTTGTTTGAAAATCGTGACGCATGGGAAAAGTTATAGCGGACGAACTATGAGGCTAAGTCCACACGGGCGATAATTAACGGCGCCGTAAGAGCAGTAAACCTAACGAGGCATTGGTTGACTAACTCCTATTTCATCTACAATTGGTGGAGGAGTTAGTCAACCAATGGGTTTACTGCTCTTACGGCGCTGTAAATTATCGCCCGTGTGGCCTTTCGCTAACAGACGTAACGACTAGTGGTGGAACAGGTGCAGAAGAGGTTGATACATTTTCTATTGTTTTTGTCTTGTATTGTAAGAAATATGTGAAGTATATTTTTTATATACACTCAGATGCAAAAAAATCGATCCACTTAAAACTTTGGTAATTTTTGATGTCTCAACTTTCCTAAATCTGTTATCAGATTTAAGTGATTTTTTTAACCATGTTCATTAACAATATCGCTGTAATAATATTGTTGCTAGACAGGTAAACTATCATTGTATACGGGGTGTACGATCAAACTGTGTTTTTTTCTCAAGTTCGCATCACCCTGTGGAATATTCTAGCATTTATAAAATACTGAAATTAAAACCCAAATATTGCCTCAGGTTTTTTTACGCTGTGTCTAGGTACACGCTAACGTGTACGCAAATAAAAAAGTTAGGTACACGCGAATTAAACTTCATCAAGCCAGTGACGTTATTATTTAGCGTGCGCAGTGACTTTATATTTTGGTACACGCTATTTTGATATGTTAAGGCCCGGTACTTTATGTCTCGAATAACAGCCGGTTAGCTAACTGGGGTTTAATCGGGACCTCTTTAGGGTCTCTTGCGTTGTAAAAAAGGCGATTACAAATATTATTATAATTATAAATAAGGATAATAATAATTATAATTGCATTTATTACAACGCAAGACACCCTAAAGAGGTCCCGATTACAAAACCCCGGTTAACTAACCGGCTGTTAATCCAAACATAAAGTACCGGGTAGTGTTTGTTGTTTGTTTGATAGAAAATATTTTTATTAAGGGAAGGGGAAGGGAAGCAAAACTATTGAGATGTTTCAAACTTAATTGTAATAAAACTATGTATATATAAAAGTATATATTCAGGTTAGCAAAATAAATATTAGTTAACATGATATATTATACAAAATACTGCTAAAATAATTTTTATAGGTACGTAAGTTAATTATACCAGTTTATATTGATATTTATTTTTGCTGTGGTGTATATTTTTATTTATACACTGAGTTGAATTTGTTACGATTTTCATAGAAAATTGGTTATAACTTTGTAAATACCTGTATAACAAAATAAACCTTTATATTTTTGTGATAGGGAAGTTAAGAAGATTTCGAACATAAAATAAAATATAGGGTGTTCCATTTAAAAAACATAAGTTTGGTCTGTCATTACATTATCGAACGCCCTGTAACATTCTAACTAATTTTAGTAATTTTGTAATATGAAGTTCAAAGTTTGCTAAAATTTTTGTTACTAACTTTTATTGCTATCTATTACTATAGCGGATCTACTGAGCTTTATCACACTAATCAATCGCCCCGTATATTTTATCTTATTACTTCTGCTACCCTTAATCACGAAATTTTGTCACTTATCTTTTTCATACTGTTTTAAAATGTTCTTAAACCCATTAAAAGAACTAAATAATTGTCCACACTCCATAGTTAATTTAAAAAAAACACTTAACAAGTAAAAATAAGGAAACTCTTTACAAATCAATATTAAAGAAGTGTAAACATAACGCGATTAGACAAATTCTAACACTCGGACACTCGCGATACTTACAGATACTTAATACCACAGCATACACGCGGCTCAAATTAGCGTGTACCAAAAAACCCAGTCATAGTACACGCTAAATAATGACGTCTCTGACTTGATGACGTTTAAGCGTGTACCTAACTTTTTTATTTGCGTACACGTTAGCGTGTACCTAGACACAGCGGTTTTTTTAACATTATATTTTTTTATTCATTGGCTTATGTTGGATAATAAAAAAGTTTGGTACTTTAACAACTGGCCATGTTCGTTATCAGTACAGTGTGTTTCTAAATAAGGGCGACAAACTTTAAGGGGTAATTTTACATGAGAAACTAATGACAGTTTGCTTTATAATCATATGTCCGCAAACGCTTCGTTTGCGAGATACGGGATGTTAAATTTTTTTTACAAACTGACGATTTATTTATTGCTTTAAAACCAGTTGAGGTATGCAAATCAAATTTGGTGGGTTTTAAGACGTAGTTATTGCACATTTTTTGACATACAATTAAGAATTTTGTATTCACCATTGGCGTGCACACGGGTAATATGATAGGTCATAATACCCGTTTGCGCGCCAATGGTGAATACAAAATTCTTAATTGTTTGTCAAAAAATGTGCAATAACTACTTCTTATAAACCACCAAATTTGATTTGCATATCTCAACTTGTTTTAAAGCAATAAATAAATCGTCAGTTTGAAAAAAAAAATTGAACATCCCGTATCTCGGAAACGAAGCGTTTGCGGACATATGATTATAAAGCAAACTGTCATTAGTTTCTCATGTAAAATTACCCCTTAAAGTTTGTCGCCCTTATTTAGAAACACACTGTACTGATGACGAGCATGGCCAGTTGTTAAGTACCTAACTGTTTTATTATCCAACATAAGCGAATGAATCTAAAAACAGAATGAAGAAAACCTGAGGCTATAGTTGGGTTTTAATTTCAATATTTTATAAATCCTAGAATAGTCCACAGGGTGATGCGAACTTTGAGAAAAACACAGTTTTATTCGTACACCCGTTGTAGAATGACAGTTCAAATGTGTGGCAACAATATTATTACAGCGATATTGCTAATGAATAAGGCTATAACATGGTAAAAAATCACTTAAATCGGTCAACAGGTTTAGGAAATTCGAGACATCAAAAATGACCAAATTTTTAAGTGGATCGATTCTTTTTGCACCTGAGTGTATTTCCAGCTTTTAATATTAGAAACTACGAAATGGCATTTATGTGACTGCTGTTGTTAATTGCCCATTAAATTCAAATTTAGAAAATACATATAAAATGACATTCCTTTCATTATTGTAGACATTTTTTATCTATAAACTGGTTATTTGTACCTTGTTTCTTATTATATTAAATAATGATTCATATCGATGGAAAATTTTATAAATACATCTGACACAATATGCTCATATCTACTTAATTTCGATAAAATTCACGCAAATAAAACGTAAGTAGCTAGAATATTTTTGCTTACGATTTAAAATATTACCTAGCGGGAACTTTGTCATTCATTGTTTTCTAAACTGAACAAAATAATGAATTACGTTACAGTCAGACAAAGAAACATACTCTCTCCATTCTTATTTAATTTGTTCTTGGAATACGTCTAACTGAACTTTAGATGTTATGGTCAAAGGTGTACAAAGAGAGGAAATATGAATAATATTAGACGTGAAGATGGCATATACAAGCAATTCAGATTTACAGCACAATACAAAAGAAAAAAAGTTTAGAGTTCGATTCAAAAGATAAATATGGTTTAAAATATAATGAAAACACTCTATATCGTCATAAGTCAGAAAGATGTGTCAGACGAGGTTTTGTTTATTGCAAATTATATTATAAGAAGAACTAATGGGACAATTAGTTTTCTGGGCCGCTTTTTCAGAAAATGCCTATTAATTTGCACATATTTTATTGTAGGTACAGATTATTCACTCTCAGTAATGACTGAAGTGATGCTAGTGATGTAAATTTCCCGGGAATTTATTCTCGAGGGAATATTCCCAAAATTCATATCCTCCAGGGAATTTTGGGAATTTATAATTGACACCGAAACTGATTTAAAAATAGTTATTGTGTTATTTATTACATTAAATGGAAACTTATTGTTGGATTCATATTGTAATATGATGAAAATTAGACAGAAAATAATTCAACTTATCAAATTTAAAAATACACATAATATAATTAGTGAAAACAACTTATACGAAAATAACAATTACTGATATGAAAAAACGAAAAGTCCTTGAATACATGTATAAGTCGTGACATAAAAATATCAGAGTCTATTCACTCTCACTGTCTTTTACATCCATTTGATGTTCATCGTCGTCGTCATCATCATCATCCTCTTCTTCTTTTTCTTCTTCACAATCCTCGTCCTCATCCTCATAGCTTTCATATATCTCCAATTCCAAAATCTTTTCTCTCCTTGAATTTGGTTGTGATTTTTTTTCCTCAGCCTTCTGTAGACGTGAAGCGATCAAGTTTAGACTAGCAGTCTTCAGTGATGCAAACAGGGAGAGAGGGGGAGGATTTTCCCTTTAAGTTATTATAATAATATTATAATTCCCATTATAAATAGTTAAAATTAATAATATAGTCTTTTTATCAGTAAATTAAACGTCTTCTTTTAATCCTGATTAATTAAGTATCTAATAAAATATACATATATTATGCTTCTGACAAAACAAAATAGAATTGACCTAATTAATAAGATCATTTAGTAAGTTTATTTGTATAAATATATTAATTTTTGGTAAGTTTATTATACCTACTTGTTCAGATGCTAACATAATGTCCATTTAAGGCAAATTTATAAAGACTCAAGACTTTCTTTAAAAACAGACCTAATAACCATGACAATGCTGTAGTACCTCCGTATGTCATTATTTTCAGATAAAAAAGTACAATTTTGTTGAAACAGATCACACTGATCACACATACATCCTAAGAAACAGTTAAAATGTTAAAAATTTTTAATAAATTACCACTTTTTGGGAAAATATAATGACCGAGGGAATATTCCCATTTTTTAAATTCCTTCCCACTGGGAATATTCCCAGTCCACATCACTACCCCTGTCGTATACCGTCGTAATAAGCAAAGTCCCCCTCCCCCTTTTCTACGACGTAGTTTATGGGTGTTCCCTTGGTGGTGGGATAAAGAGTCGCTAAACATTGAAAAGCAATAACTTGTTGATTTCTTTTCCGATTTAAACCAACGAAGAGATAACTTGGTGAATACGCTGGTAACTTTTTCTTTGCATTAATTGAAACAGCGTAACCAAACTTTGCTGCAGTTTGTCAAACTTGTTCCTAGATTTGACAAACTGTACCGGAATTTAAGTATAAACTCCATACATATCACCAGATCATCTAAAAGTAAATACATGAGTTTATATCCATAGAGAAAATTACGAAGAAGTGAAGCACAAGTTCAAATTTTATAAAAATTGACATGTCACAAACAGCGATGTTTTATTTATTGTATTATAAATAAAATACTAAATGTTCATTATCTTATTCATATTATTGGAAATACGACTATATAATATAAGGATTTGCAAAAAAGTCAACAAATCGAAGTTGAGATATTACAGATTTCACAATGTTTATTGCATTACCCATCCCAAGATGAAAATCTGATCACTTTATGTAGTTTTCCAATACGGTGACTCAATCTTTCCCAGAATGCAGCTGTGAGTCATCGATATGTAGACCTTATTCATCAGTTTCACCCACACCACGGTATGAGATTGGGGTTTTCCTGGCATGTTTTCACTTTCATTTGGATTCTGAAATGGGGAGATAACGAACTTCCGCTGGAAACCTTATTAAATAATGATCAATTTAGCACTGTACAGGGCAGTTCACGTGACTCACTGTCTTTGTCTTTATAATAAATCAGACAGATGCGGGGCTGAAGCCACTTTACTAATACGTAGGAACGACAAATTGTATTGACATTATTTATTTATATTATTTGTAGAAAGACACCGTTTAGTTCACGATATCAAAATGTTTGTCTTATTGATACTCCAGGGAAATAAGCTAGAAATAGACCATTTTCGGGACACTCGAAAGATTCAGGTAGCTGACTACTTTTTTAGTTATTGTAGACCTATAGGAACAAAACCTACCTGTTTCCTGCCTAGAGTTCGAGTCCGTTTTTTAATTATTATCTAACAATTAAGTGCAAAAATCGCGATTTTTTCGATTTTTTGCACCCTATTCAAAAGCTGAACAGTTGACATAAAACTACAAAATTTAATTTTTTAGAACATTGAAAAACCTTCAAAATGACGATTTTTGAAAGTCAAAAAGTTAATTTGTTGCTACGCAAACTGCAAAATAAGTGAAAATTGATATTTGTTAATAACTTTTACTAAAACTAAATTAGGACTTTAGTGTTTCACCCTAAGTTGGGTATTGGGGTACTTAACAAACCCTTAAAATTTGAGGCCGATCCATTAATTAGTTTAAAAGTTATTCTATTTGTTTATCCCAGAAACCTTTATTAACGGAGGCGACGATACCTGGACTATAGCGCTAATGGTTTCTAATTAAAAATAACTGCTTTGTAATAAAATAATGACATAGTTTCTTCAGGATCTTGAAGACGAGGTCTCAAACTTTGATTTGGTCACTTTTTGACTTTCATACTAATAATTTTTAATCGAGTTATTAAGCCTTAAATATGGTCATTTTCGCATTTTTCAAATTTTAAATCGCGTATAACTCGACAACAATCAATTTTAGAGAAAAATGACAGGAGAACTTTTTTTGCTCAAAATGACCCAAGTTATTTAAAAAAAATTTGTTCGAAATATAACAATTATTGTTGTTCTGAAGCTATTTTCTTGTGGCATTTTTTACAATTTTAACTATTTAGAATGGGAAATAAGCCACAATATTATTAAAAAATGATTTTTATTAACGTTTCGACGCCCAAATCGGGTGCCGTTGTCAAAATACAAAATTTCCCATTCTAAATAGTTAAAATAACAATTATTTTTGTGCATTTGTGATTTGTGGATCTCTTTTTGAGTAAGTTTGTGCAAAAAAATCGAATCGGAATAATTTCGCTAACGGTGGCGACGATACAGTCTCGTCTACCTGTAGAAAGATGAAAACGTACACGTATAAGAAAAAAGAAGTTTTTATACTTTTTTATTTTTTAATACAGAAATAATTTTTATCATAGGTAAACATTAGGAAATTTACTAAATAATTAATAATAATATAATTGGCAGCACCAATGATTCATAGTAAGTTTACGTGGAATAGTTATTTATATAAATCATTTCCGTTGAATGTGTTAACACAGTAGCCAGTTTGTTTGATAAAAAATTTCACTGAAACGGGTTTTTGTGGTGAAAGTTACGAACCTACTATACAAAATTCTTAAAATGCTCATAGTAAAATATTTTTACCTTTATTCATTGTCTCAGGATTTCCTTTTAGTCCAGGCGCATCTGTTTTGAGATGGACGTTGAGAGGTGGCTCAAATTTTTTTGCAGAAATTGCTTGAAAATAAATCAAATAATGATATTTGAGTTATCCTCCCTCTCAAAAAGGTCCGGAACATTGTTTAAATAATCAAAATGTCAAAAAATGAAGGAAAAATTCGATTTTTTTCTTCGTTTTTTTATTATAACTTATAAAGTATTCATTTTTGAGAAAAGTTGTACTAACATAAAAGTTGCGTAATTAAATTTCCTACAATATAGAATTGGTTAAGAATTTAAAAAATAGTCACCCTTGTTGCAAAATAGCAATAATTGCGAAAAAAACATACAAAAACAAGTATTCGCATTTTACGTTTTTAAACCATTTATGCTACACTTAGGACCTTCATATTTCACCCAGAAAAACTTTGTGATACATTAAAACACCACGGTAAATTTAATTAAGATCGGCTCAATAGATTTTGCAAAATAAATTTTGCAATCCAGCTTTCGCAAAAAAAAATTCATTTTTTCAAAATGTTACAGTACCGAAAATAAAGCAGATAGCAAGTTGAATTTTTTTTTGCTTATAGAAGTGTACTGTACTTTTCATTTGCAATTTGCAAAATTAAAATCGATTAATTACCACGGCGTCACGAAATTTTTTAAATAAACATTAATTTTTGGTTCTACGCGCAAGACAGCGGTGTTTGATTCACGTAAGTTGATTTCCACCAAAATTTCTTCTAATCTTTATGTAATATATATTATTTTCTTACTCTATATTTTGTTGTATTTTAATATTTTAATTCCACAAAAATCAAACTAATTTTATTATTGTTTGTGAAATATTGTTTAAACAATTGCATATGTTTAAAAATAATAAACTTTTATTATCTAAGTTAAAATATATAAACAATAAAGTTTTTGCTAATAAAAGTGTTATTTCAAAGGGTAGAATGTGTTTTTATTTTGCAATAAACAAATTTATTTATTTATACCGAAATGTAATAAAAATTAAAATGTATCAATCATTATAAAAGGTCATTGGAATGCCCAATGAGAGCAAACTGTCCGCTGTCCTGCGCGTAGCACCAATAATGAATGTTTATTTAAAAAAATTCCTGACGCCGTTGTAGTTAATCGATTTTAATTTTGCAAAATTGCAGATGAAAAGTACACTTCTATAAGCAAAAAAAAATTCAACTTGTTATCTGCTTTATTTTCAGTCCTGTAACATTTTGAAAAAATGAATTTTTTTTGCGACAGCTGGATTGCAAAATTTATTTTGCAAAATCTATTGAAGCGACCTTAATGAAATTTACAGTATTATTTTACTGTATAATAAAGTTTTTCTGGGTGAAATATGAAGGTCCTATGTGTAGCATAAATGGTTGAAAAACGTAAAATGCGAATACTTGTTTTTGTATGTTTTTTTTTCGCAATTATTGCTATTTTGCAACAAGGGTGACTATTTTTTAAATTCTTAACCAATTCTATATTGTAGGAAATTTAATTACGCAACTTTTATGTTAGTACAACTTTTCTCGAAAATGAATACTTTATAACTTATAATCAAAAAACGAAGAAAAAAATCGAATTTTTCCTTCATTTTTTGACATTTTGATTATTTAAACAATGTTCCGGACCTTTTTGAGAGGGAGGATAACTCAAATATTATTATTTGATTTATTTTCAAGCAATTTCTGCAAAAAAAATTGAGTCACCTCTCAACGTCCAAATGTGCTAATATTTTTACAGATGAGCCCTGGTCTATTTGTGTTTTTCACGTATGTGTACATTTTAGATGTGCATGTTAAAGATAATGCTGTACTCTAATGTCAGCACCATTTTTGTTTTATTCATTCACTTGGATGTTAACAAAAATACAAAAAAAATTAAATACTTGACCTAGATATTATAGGCCTCATCATGTTTGGTTGAAAAAATTGTTTGAGTGTGATGTTATTACCCTAGGGCTAAGAAAATGAAATTCTGACTGTTTTTGTCTTGTGTTAATTCGTTTGTAAAATCTGTATCATAGATGTGGTTGTCTAAATTAAGTTTTTTAAGGGGCTATCCTAGTGTAAAAGTACGAAATTCATATACTTTTTTTGGGAATTTCTAAAAAGTACTGTACCAATTGTTTTAAAAATTTGCATGAGCATTTATTATAAAAAGAAGTATATGTAAAACAATTTTCATAAAAAATATAATGTAAATTAAAGGGTTTAGGCGCCATCTACTGGCACCGTGAAAATAAAAACATGGCCCCACTGCTGCAGTGATTGGGACTAATAGATATCCTGAAACATAAAATTTCAAAGTGATTATTGAAATATAAGTTATTTTCTATACCATCAACTAGGATTTTTGAAAAATACATATTAAAATTAGGAAAAAAGAAGAAGTGACGAAATTTTTTTTTAATTAGCTAAAACATTTTCAATGTCAAAAACCGCCAAATTGACATTTTTTATCCGATCAAAAAACCTCTAGTTGGTGGTATAGAAAATAACTTATATTTCAATAATAACTTTGAAATTTTATGTTTCAGGATCTCTATTAGTATCAATCACTGCCAGCAGTGGAGCTTTGGAGCTTTTTATTTTCACGCTGCCAGTAGATGGCGCATAAATCGTTTAATTTTCAATATTTTTTTTATAAAATTCTTTATAAAATGTACTTTTTTTATAATAAATGCTCATGCAAATTTTCAAAACAATTGGTGTAGTACTTTTTATTTTAGAAATTTCCAAAAAAGTATATGAATTTCGTACTTTTACACTAGGATAGCCCGTTAAATATTTTGTACACAGAGTGTGTTTGTGTATAGTAAAAATTTATAAAACTAAATTTTAACCAACCACATCTATGATACTCTTCTTGTCTTCTTCTTCATGTGCCGTGCTCGATTATCGAGCGTTGGCTATCAAATTGGCTATAGTAATTTTGTTGCCGGCAGCTCTTAAAAGGTACAGAGAGGATCTCTTAAAGCATTCTCTCAGGTTTCCATAACGTTCTTTTTCGACCTGGTCCTCTTCTTCCAGCTGCCTGCCTTGCATTATTAAATGGAGTACATTATATCCCTCTACGTGTAGGATTCTCCGCTACACCCAGATTTCAAAGGTTTCCAGTTTCTTGAGAAGTGTATCCGTTAAAGTCCAACCTTCGACACCATACAAAAGAATAGAGAACACATAACATCTCACTAATCTAATTGTCAGATTCAAAGTAATATTGTTTCGACATCAAAGTTTCTTCGTCTTAAAGAATGCAGCTCTGGCCTTCTCTATACGTATTCTAATTTCTTTGCTCATGTCCCAGTTCTCATTTAGATTACAACCAAGGTAGGTGATACTGTTAGTTCACCATGACCTGTTACCACTTTCGATTGTATTGGCGTTTTACTGACAAATCTATGATACAGATTTAACAAACAAATCAACACAAAACAACACAATAACAGTCAGAATTTGACATACCTAAGGTAATAACATCAAACTCAAACAATTTTTTTCAACCACGCATTTGCTGTGGCCTATACCATAATAGGCCAAGTATGTCAATTATTGAAAAGACCTACATACCGAAGTAAATCTAGGTTATACAATCTTGCCAGAATTTTTTAGAAAATCTTTTTTAACAACGATTTCCTTAGTGGAAATGGAAACGTCAAACATTAGTTAATTAAAAATGTAAATTGGTACACTAATAATTGTGGCTCAATCCCATATAAACATAATACTTAACACGTTCCTTGCCACGTTGGTCCCATGGGACCAACACCAGTATTGCTAATTGCTATAATGGGCCTATATTTAGGGTTACCATACGTCCGGATTTCGTCCGGACAGTCCGGATTTGAAAGACTTGTCCGGATTGGCGTCCGGATATGAGAAATGTCCGGATTTTTTTTCTATACTAAAAAAATGGAAAAAAAATTTCATTCTGCGCTAAATCAAATGTTTAAGGCTACAAGGTGATCCTAACTGAAAAGAGATGGAAGAGAGCGGTTTAACTATAGTCAGCGTTGTACCGAATTCTGTCAATGTGGATGAATTATTTGATGAGCGCTCGTCACTTCTCCAAGTTCTAAAAAAGCTGAAACCTAAATGAACTTTACTACCTAAAGAAGAAACCCCAAACACTCACGACAAATGGCAAGAAATATTTGAAGCATTTTCTAAAAGCAACGTTTCCTTTACGAATATTTTTAAAAAAGTAGAATTCATCTTTTGTCTGCCTGGTACTTCGGCTCCTACTGAACGTATCTTTTCGAAGATGAATTTTATATGGACGGCTGAAAGAGGAAGATTATCTCTGCCTGTTGTAAAGGAGCTTCTCAATATTAAAGCAAATTCTGGAATGTCATGTTCCGAATTCCATGACAAAATAAAAAATGACAAGCCACGTTTGAGAAAAATTATGTCTTCTGAAAACTACGAAAGAAGAAAAGATGAAGAACATCCTATCCCTGGGCCCGGTACAGACTAAGCATTTCGCCTATATGTACAATGTAGAGGTAGCAACACAGTCAAATTCACATTTTACATTTTCTACAACCCCTTGGACTACCCCTGTCCGGATTTGGCCTTAATAAATTATGGTAACCCTACCTATATTGCAACATGGCCTAGATATATTATATGAAGAATGAAATTAATTTTGAGGAAATAACCAAGTGCTCTATACCTATACAAAAAAACTATGTATATGGTGGCCTGTAAAGCACATACAGTATGTCCCTGTAAGTTGTATCCATATGGAAAACTTTTTATTATTAATTTTACGAAAAAAAGTTATTCTTCATAAAAAGCTCTGCATTGTCCAAAACCTAAGATTTAACCATCAAATATCAAATTTTTTGAATATTATACGAGGTATGTTTGAATTTCACTCAAGAGTAAAGTAGCTTTATTTTTCACAATATTGAAAATTGCTATTATGAAGAGTTGTTTGGAATTAAAAACTATATTTTAGTATGCAATTACATCCTTCTAATTAAAAAATTATTTTTTTTTTGAAAAATTATGGAAACATTATTTTCAGTTACATATTTCAATTCAGAGAATTCTTTTATTATTAATTTTACGAAAAAAAGTGATTCTTAATAAAAAGTTCTGCATGATCTAAAACCTAAAATACAACCATCTTATGTCAAATTTTATGAAATTTATACGAGGTATATCCAAAAATATGAATTTCGCTCAAGAGTAAAATACGTTTATCTTTCACAATATCGAAAATTGTTATTATGAAAAGTTATTTAGAATTAAAAACAATGTTTTAGTATTTTACATCCTTCTAATTGAAATATTCTGAACTCTAAAGGTACCTACTTTACCTTTGATCTAAATTTATATTTTTTGGCATACCTCGTATAAAATTGATAAAATTTGATATAAGATGGGTTGTATTTTAGGTTTTAGACCATCCAAAACTTTTTATTAAGAATCACTTTTTTTAGTAAAATTAATATGTAATAAAAGAGTTATCAGAATTGAAACTGAAAATAATGATAGTTACCCATAATTTTTCAATTAGAAGGATGTAATTGCATATTAGAATATAGTTTTTAATTCCAAACAACTTTTCATAATAGCAATTTTCAATATTGTGAAAAATAAAGCTACATACTTTACTCTTGAGTGAAATTCAAACTTTTTGACATACCGCGTACAACATTCATAAAATTTGATATCTGATGGTTAAATCTTAGGTTTTGAACCATGTAGAACTTTTTATAAAGAATAACTTTTTTTCGTAAAAGTAATAATAAAAAAGTTTTTCATATGGATACAACTTACAGGGACATACTGTATATGAAAATATGGCTGACAGGGAATATGCTAAAATAAGACATGCCACAAGAAATTAGTTTCAGAATCTTAATAATTTATTTGCGCTTGCAAAAGTTAAAAACCAATTGCATAATCAACTATGTTCAACATCAGACGAACCCGTTAAAACATTTAAAAAGAAAATTTTGCTATTGACGTCTGACTGGTATTGACAAAAATGGTTTACTCGCATGCGAAAGTGTTTTTATTTACTCTATGTCATATTATGTATAAGTTTTTAGTTTGTGAAAACTGTCATTATAGATGGCAGTGCGTGAAGGGTTTAAAGTGTGCGTGAAGTAACAATGTATTTTAAATGGGATTTACTTTTTTGCACTGTTTTTGGGCACACTTTCATATAACAAATATCCTTAACTTTCGCGTTGTCATGGTGATGACATAGTGAGCAATAAATCACAACAAAAGTTTTGACAGTTTTGTGGTTTGAAAGAAGTTGGAATTTTTAAATGTCAAAGTTATAATAATTTTAGAATAAATTCCAGTGACGAAGAGTTACAGTTTTTTTATTTGTTTATCGTAGATAAAATATTGTATGAAATGTGCGTGAAGTACTTTTTACGAACTTACGCAATGTATAGCACTCGCTCCGCTGTTGCTCGTGCTCTAAACATCGCGTGCGTTCGCAAAAAGCATACTTCACGACTGTTTCATAAATAACTATTTTTTTAAGCCAAGGTTTTGAGTATAGGGTCTCACATGTTACGTTTCTGTACATTTATGTGTAGCGCCTACAAAAACGTAAAGAACTATGAGCGCCAGACGAAACATTAATTCACAATAAAACTCACTACCAATGGGTTGTTTTTTACAGTATGAATATTTGTGTAAAGTAAAAACCTTTTGTGTCACGTACTGTTCCATGGTTGATTACACCTGTCTGACCCATGTGATTTCATTCCAGAAAGACGAATTTTCACAGTGCAAACTAGAAACCAATTAATTTCACCTCCCAGAAATGTTTGAAACCAAATGAATAAACACGAGATCTATTGTTTGCTATGTGAGAACTAAATAAGAAATACACGCATTCCTGAGAATCGATGTCAAAGTCGGCAGCTGTAAATTTTTTTATATTCGCGTAATTAATGAATTAAGAACAGTGCCTAATTGAAAATGTTGACTAATTTCTTGTGGTATTCAAGATTTAAAAAATACTGTATTGTAAAAATCGGATAATCGTGAATTTCTTGTTTCGATGCACTTATTTTTATGAATAATTTTATATAAGTAATTTGCGTTTAAATTTTTTAGCAATGGCATTCTGTCGTAGTCTTTTGTTTCACAATATTATTTCATTTTGTCACTTTTCTTATCTATTAATTATCTGATAACTGCAATGTTGCCACATCCCAAAATTAAAGTAAAAACTTTGGTACATAGGAGTTCAACCATTCCGTTGAACGCTGCGTTTTTTTCACTTCAAATAAACATTGAACTTGCAATATAGGCGAAGCAATAAGCACTAAAATCGGCCTTACCTCCAAAAAAAAAAAGACAAGACGGATCTTAATAATTCTTTTTGCATTCGATTCGTGAATGCGCCAGGAAATTTGTGACCCCGAGCCATGATATATTGTTGAAAAACTGCATACAAAAAATACATTCTTAAAGTGCATCTCAAACAGACAATAAAAAAAATTCAGAATTCGTCAATAATTATCATATAACAAAAGATTGAACAACCAGATCTACAAGCGGTCTCCATTGAAATAGAAGATTGGATCGGACCAATCTCGATAGCTGCTGTATACTGCCCACCAAATTATAGAGCTAACAAAAATTCTTTAACTAATCTCTTTAACCAACTTGGTAACCGTTTCCTGGCAGGTGGAGACTATAACGCCAAACATACTAGTTGGGGTTCAAGACTGTGCGCTCCTGGAAGAGGCAGGGTACTACATCAAATCATATCAGAACAACACTTGGACCATTTGTCTACGTATCAGCCCACATACTGGACATCCGACACACAGAAAGTTCCCGACTGTTTAGATTTCTTTGTTACAAAAGGGTTCTCAAGGGGATATCTAAGTATCGAATCAAATCTTGATATAGAGTCTGATCATACTCCTGTAGTAGCAACTGTACATTCAGGAATTAAAGAAAAAGAGCCTCTGCCCAAGTTGCACAATTACAAAACCAACTGCACGCTTTCAGAGAAAAGGTTGAAACAAATATTGAACTAAACGTATCACTAAAGTCACCAGAAGAACTAGAAAAAGAAATCCAAAATTACACAACAACGATTCAGGAAGCTGCATGGAAATCAACACCTCCACCAACAAAAGCAAAACAAAAAAATTAATTGTCCAATAACTGTCAGAGAAAAAATAATTGAAAAAAGGTATCTGAGTAGAACTTGGAAGCAAACTAGGCATCCAGATGACAAGTTAAGGCTCAATAGAGCAGCACGACAATTGAAGGAACTACTAAAACAACTAAAAAATAACAGCGTTCAAGAATACGTAGAAAATTTAACGCCGTCAGATGCCAGCGATTATGCGCTATGGAAGGCTACAAAAAAATTAAAACAGCAACATCGTCATATCCCACCAATTAGAAAATCCAATGGAACATGGGCCAGAACAAACAATGAAAAGGCAGAAACTTTCGGCGAATACCTAGAAGTTTTCAAACGTATACCAGCTGCTGCAACAAATAACGATCAAGAAATTTACAATTTCCTACAGAACCAAACTCCGACAGGAGAAAACACACTACACGTTTCACCCAAAGAAGTTCAAAACATAATCAACAATAATCTAATAAAAAAGAAAGCACCTGGCTATGACTTAATCACAGGTGAGGTAATTAAAAATCTACCTACCAAAGCAATTAAAATGCTAACTCAATTGTGTAATGCGGTACTAAGGCTAAAACACTTTCCAACCCAATGGAAAATTGCGGAAATTATCCTTATACAAAAATTAGGAAAACCTCCAAATGAGCCCACTTCATATCGACCAATTAGTTTAATACCAGTAATGTCTAAGGTCATGGAAAAAATAATAGAAAAAAGACTTCTACAAATACTAACAGACAGAAATATGATACCCGACCACCAATTTGGCTTTAGGAAAGAGCATGGTATTATACCGTCGAAGTTCACAGAGTGGTCAACGTTATAAATAAAACATTTGAAGAAAAAAGTTACTGTTCTGCAGCATTCCTCGATGTTAGCCAGGCTTTTGATAAAGTTTGGCATCAAGGACTGTTGTATAAACTGAAAAAGAACTTACCAGAGGAACTATATACACTCCTTAAGTCGTATTTATCAGAAAGATACTTTCGAGTGAAGTTTGAGTCAGCCTTTACAAAACTATATCCCATCAGATCAGGGGTACCGCAAGGAAGCGTTCTGGGACCACAACTGTATCTGATTTACACAGCAGACTTACCCACAAATCGTGATACAACGACCACCACATTTGCAGACGATACTGCAATCCTAGCAGTACACAAAAATCCCGTCGAAGCGGCTGCAAAACTCCAGGAGTATTAAATCAAATAAATACATGGGCACAAAATTGGAGAATTAAATTGAATCAACAAAAATCAAACCATATTGTTTTTACAAAATGTCACGGTGAATCACCTACAGTAACAATAAATAATAAGGTAATTCCCTCAGTTACCTCTGTAAAATATCTGGGCATGCACTTGGACAGGGGATTAACCTAGAGAACCCATATATGGAACAAACGGAAACAACTGGGTATAAAATTTAGTAAGCATTATTGGCTTCTAGGGCGTAAGTCTAAGCTCACGATAAGTAATAAACTGCTAGTCTACAACACAATATTCAAATCAGTCTGGGCATATGGTTTGCAGCTCTGGGGAACAGCATCCAAGTCGAATGTATCCATAATTGAGAGATTCCAGTCCAAGGTGTTACGTTCAATAATCGACGCTCGGTGGTTTGTTACTAACAGGGATATTTACAATGATCTGGAAACGAAAACCGTCAGTGAAGTGATAGTGGAGTTAAGTGCAAAATACATCGTACGTCTTGAAAGCCACGCGAATGTGCTTGCAATTAATTTGTTAGACAACAGTCAGGAAACAAAACGGTTAAAGCGACAGACACCATTAGATTTACCGCACAGACATTAATATTGTTACAGTAGCTAAGTTAAAATATGTAATACAGTAATTTAATTTAAAAAAAAAATAATAATTATCGGCGGCAATGAGTTCAATTTTGTTACTCGGTGGGTTTTTGGGGTCTCTGAAAACGAATATGATGTCGTAAGTGATCTCTGGAGTACCTGGTGCCCAGGGTACCTACTGTTTACCTCGTCTTGTGAAGTTTTCGGCAAAAAAATTATTAAAAAATTAGTCAAAATTCATTACTTGGGGGGTTTTTGGGGCCTCTGACGATGAATATGACATCGGAAGTGATCTTCGGACTACTCTTTACCTCGTCTTCGGGAGTTTTCGGCAAATTCATTAAAACATTAGTCAAAAATCATTAGTTACGAGATAAACAGTAGGTACCTTGGGCACCAGGTACTCCCGGAGATCACTTCCGATATCATATTCGTCGTCAGCGACCCCAAAAAACCCCCCGAGTAATAATTTTTGACTAATTTTTTAATAAATAATTTTTTGCCGAAAACTCCACAAGACGAGGTCTGGACACCAGGTACTCCGGAGATCACTTCCGATGTCATATTCGTCGTTAGCTACCCCAAAACCCCCTGAGTAATGATTTTTGACTAATTTTTTAATGAATTTGCCGAAAACTCCAGAAAACGAGGTAAACAGTAGGTACCCAGGGTACCAGGTACATACTCCGTAAATCACTTCCAATGTCATATTCGTCGTCAGCGACCCAAAAACTCCCGAGTAATGATTTTTGACTAATTGTTTAATTAACTTGCCGAAAACTCCACAAGACGAGGTAAACAGTAGGTACCCTGGACACCTGAGAAAACTGAGAAAATTAAATAATGGACGCTACAAATTAATTCGAACTTCACAACAGTGGAAGGAGGCATCTTCTTCTCAGTTCAGGTGGTACTTTAATCTCTGGCACTTGGTCATGAGGCCCTTGTACCATACCCTGTTTTTTCCATTAAACTCCAATAAGTCCTGTGGCCTCAACGAAGGCCAACAGTTTCCTCATTGTAAGTTTTAAGATCTCTTCTGGTTCAATCCTCAGTTGACCAGTGAATTCCTGCCGCATATCATACATTGCAATGGCATAGGATGTGTATAGCCGTTTCTTCTTCCATTTTCTGCACCGTGGTTCATTCACCTTACCTATCTTGTCTCTCCATTTCTTTTGATGATCTCTTATAAGCCACTTCTGAACCTCGTTTCTTGCGACATCTGGCACACAACGGTTCTGGGCCTACAAAGGTTTCTCACTTGCCTTGTTTTGCCAACAAATCTGCTCGTTCAGTCCCATCCAGCCTTCATGACCCGGCACCCATATTAAACACACTTTATTGTCTTTTATCAGATCTTTGCAATTACTCAATAGTTTTGATTTGGTGAGTGGGTTATTTACGGCCTAAATAACCGCTTAGCTGTCTGTAAATGCTGCCATTCTTTGCTTTGGAATATACAAACATGCACTCTCAAATATTTAAATCGCTCTTGTTCAATCTGTAACTTGATATGAGAGAATGCTTCTTTGGACTCTCATCAGCTCAAAAGAAGCAATATAGACGTTTTGGAACAAGGGAATCAGGCGCACAATGCGGAACTTTGATTTTGAAGAGAAAATGGTACATTACATAGGGATCTGGAAAAGGGAATTGGAAATAATTTGAATAATTTTCTTAATTGTTTGATAAGCGTATTTAAAAAGCGGTGGTATACAGTATTTTGCTATATTTCAAGAACTTGTCTTTATGTTTAGATTTAGGTTTATCTTCAAGTCCCATAGCTCCTTTCTCGTAATCATTTCATACGATTTGTCTGCGTTAGTGTGGATTTTTTATTTGTAAAAAGATACCCAATGTAATTAATTATCTTTCATAGTTAAAAGATGATCATAGTTTTCTTAATTAAAATTCTTGTTGCAAATAATATTTCCCGGCAATATCGTGTTATCTCCGTTATTGTTTTCGAAATTACAATTTCCCCCCAATACCAACAAAGTTTTTGGTTTGCTTTCAGTTTGGTAGTACTTTACTAACCTATTATACACCCTTCATATTTTCTTTGTATAGTCGCCCCCGCTTACTTTTATTATCAATCTGTTCTAGATATTTTTATTCGTCATATTTTGTGTTGTGTTTGTATGTATTTCGTATTCATACGAAATCGAAGCTTTTTGAGTATTTGTGTCAACAGTGTGTATCTATCATAGGTCGATAAGATAATCACTGAATGGAAGGGTTTTCTCACCTAATAATATATATGACACAGGTTTCGTACACATGTTTAGACGTTTCATATCTTTAAATAATATCAATTATATTGTCAAGGTAGTAGGTTTTCGCGACCGGCATTTTGAAAAGGTACATTCACATCGGCGTTTATAGCATGGCGGCCTGGTACTGGCGGGTTATCAGTGCCGTGCCATTCTGAGACATTGAGGGGGAGCTCTAAATTCAGTTGGATCTCTGTAGTATTAGTATAACATGACACATATAATACAACACAACAAATTACCTATAGATTTGTCGATTTAATATAACACGAATACTTATACAACTACAGGCAAGGGATGCGTGATACAGGAGGAAAAAGGAAAAGTGTTGCGTAAGCGATGCCCACAGAGCGAATTCGGGGGATTATAGCCTTGCTACCACCAACATTCATTCCAGCTAGTGGGAATAAAGTAGACACGAAGATGAAAGAAAAAAGAGATGACCAAGAAGAGGCCTCAGATAAGTTACACTTCTGGGTCTGCGAATTAAAATACAAAGGGAACCAGCAGAGATACGACCTAGGTTGCGGACTTATACTCTAGGCCAAAATGACCCAATCAAGATTTTATAGGCTAACCTTCATCCCTTCATCGTAGCTTCGGCAGAAGTTATTGGTGCTATGAGAAGGTTGGATGTCACCCGAATCCAGGGTTGGCAAAAACCAAGGTTTTTTAAAAAAACAAAAAAAACAGGTTTTTTGGTTAAATCAGGTTTATTTGGTTTAAACCAGCAAAGTATTATAAGTCTAAATACCTTAAAAATGAATGAAATATTTATAAAATAATAGTAATAAACAATGAAAACAATGATTGACAACTTTTATTTTTATTTACATAAAAAAATTAATATAACAAAAAAAACATCAAACGTAAAAATATTCAAAATTAAGATTGAAAACACAAAAATATAATTTATCTTCATTTTAAGCAGATGTATTAAACACTTTAAATAAAAAAACCAATTTGGAGGCTTTTTCTGTACCCAACCTGTTTCTAAGTTTCGACTGCACTAGCCCAAACGAAGAAAAAATTTTTTTCAACGCCAGCTGAAGACGCTTGGGCTGTGTGTAGTTGTTCGATAACATTAATGATATTAGTGTCAATACTTTTGTGGCTTTTCCACCACTCAATCGGTGTCACTTTTGAAGTGACACTGTTTTCAAAAAATGTTTTTGAAAAGGTACACTTTTTGCCTGAAACTTTACAATTATTGGTAAAACGTCAATTTCGGGATACTTTTCTTTTGCGAAGTCCAGTGCCTTTGAGCTTTTTTCCTGTGTTAAGTCTAAGTTAGGAGATTTTCCCCTTGAGCCAAGCAGATATGACAAAAAATGTGCTTCTGTCATTGCCATTTCATAACGACATTCGAATTTTCTTATACACTCTTTATTGCCAATATTTCTGAACTTGTTTTCAAGCTCCTTCCATACACGTACAGAATCACTAATTGTACATGTATTACTTTGTACTGTATCAAGTGCTAGTCAATATGCTTATTTAATTTAAAAAATAAACTTACCATACCATAGTTTCATAAAAGATCACAAAAATGTGCTTGAAATGTTGATTTCAAACCATACCCTCCCCTTAAGGCAAGGAAACTGAAAATACGGCTCAAGTAAGCGTTTACAAAAGACAAGTAACCTGCTCACTTCATATATACCGGCTTTGAGGTGCGCATTCTACGTTAGTTTCATATCAAAAGACGTCCAACTTTTATTTCAGTCAAAAACTATGTATCCTTTCAGCCATACTGGTGCAAACTGATAAACTATACGCAGCGTGTACCTGATCCTGGAAAAAATATAAATTAAAGTAAAATATATTCCCACATTTATTACATTACCAAAAACTAATGCAAGAGAATGTAATGACCACCGTATAATTAGTGTAATGAGTCACACACTAAAAATATTCTTAAAAATTATCCATTTAAGAATTTTCAGAAAAGTAGAACAATACATTACTGAAACCCAATTTGGATTTAGGAATGTCATGGGTACACGAAAGGCATTATTTGGATTTAACGTCCTCATGCAAAGATGTATGGATGTAAACCAAGAAATCAACCACTCTATGTTTGTTTTATTGATTACAATAAGGCGTTCGATAAAATCCGACACAACCGTCTTATACAGTTGCTTAAAGATACAACATTGACAAAAAAGACTTAAGAATAATAACTCATCTCTACTTTAACCAAACAGCAAATGTCAGAGTAGGTAAAGAACTTTCGGAGGAAGTAGAGATAAGAAGAGGCGTAAGGCAAGGCTGCATAGTCTCCCCCTTATTGTTCAATTTATATTCGGAAGAAATAATTAACAAATCACTCAAAGATGTAACAATTGGAATAAAAGTCAACGGCAGACCCATCAACAATATCAGATATTATGCCGATGATACTATACTAATTGCAGAGAATATACAAGACCTACAGGCACTCTTGGATAATGTAGTAACTGCTAGTGAGGAAAGCGGACTAAAGCTTAACGCTAATAAAACAAAATTTATGACAATTTCCAAAACACAACAGCAAGACAGTTTAAACATAGGAGGGGTGCCAATAGAAAAAGTTGAAAAATACAGATATCTTGGTACAATTATCAACGAAAATAACGAGTATACGGACCGGCGTAGCACGCGGTAGTGTGCTTGGCTCGCGTGCCGGTGGTCCGGAGTTCAAATCCTACCGCCCCGGCAAGAACAACTAGACATTTTTAAAATGTCTATAGGCCCCAGGTCGACTCAGCCTGAATAAAATGAGTACCTTGGGTAAAACCAGGGGTAATAATAGGCGGTTGAAGCGTAGCACTGGCCCTGTTACCTTCCTTGTATACCGTAGGCCCTAGCTAGATACAGCAGACTACCCTGTTATACTCCCAAAGCCACAGCGGCATAAAACGGGAGACTATTATTATAACGAGTATACAGAAGAAATAAAAATGAGAATTGGACAAGCTAGACCAACATTTAACAAGATGAGAAAAGTATTATGCAGTAGAGACCTTAGTTTGCAACTCAAAATAAGAATCCTACGTTCATATGTGTTTTCGGTGCTGCTGTATGGGGTGGAGGCCTGGACCTTAAAGAAAGAAATAAGCGATCGACTTAAAGCATTCGAGATGTGTACCTACCGAAGAATATTAAAAATAAGTTCGGTACACCGAATAATAAATATTGAGGTCCTCAGAAAGATGAAAAAGGAAAAGGAAATCATTAATACGATAAAGATAAGGCAGTTACAATATTTTGGCCATGTTATAACAGGGGATAAATTATGTGTTGCTGCAAACCATATTGCAGGGAAAACGAAGTATTGGAAGAAGGCGCATCTCGTGGCTCAACAAGAGAAAGTGGTATAATAATTGCAGTTCCGTAGATTTGTTCAGAGCTGCAATCTCAAAAGTGCAAATAGCTGTGATGATTGCCAACCTCCTTAGAGGAGACGGTACCTAAAGAAGAAGAAGAAGAATTTTATTTTATTTTATTAGATGTGAAGATACCACATTTAATTTTTCGAAAGGCTGGAACTTGATTATCATACACTACCTAAATCCAGGTCGAAGTGTACTAAAGTTCCAAGAAAAAGATTTGTATACATATTTGTATACTGTTAAACGTCATTATCAATTTTAAACTCGCTATAATAATTATGTCCCGAGCCGCTGTTCCTTGAACTTGGACACCGGCATTTCTTCTAATTTATTCGTAGAAGGCAGTCAATTGTTTACTAGTTACGTACTCGAATATGTATAAAGAAATGTGTTGCTTATTAACCTAATGCTAAATCTGAACGGTTATTTGTTGCTATAACAGTGGTTTAACATAATTCAGGACCGGACCACACCTAATAATCAAGGTCTACTATATCGTAAAACGTGCAGGAACAAATTGTTAATTATACTAAAGCATAAGGATAACATAATATCTGGCTCAAAAAATGGATGAAGAAATGTGGAAAAATTTAGAAAAATTTAAAAGTGTAAAATGCATTTCTGACTCACTGGTATTCATCAGTACGATGCATAAAGATGCATAATAGGTCAACTTAACTCAGGAAAGGATCATTGCAGGAGCATCGCAACCATATTATGGCATTAATTATTCTAGAATACCCTGCATTGCAGAGAAATAACTAATACAACCCACGGAGAAAGCTACATTGACCTGAGAAAAAGGAACGCCCAATAACGTATGAAGCGAGAGGAGAGGTTAACGCAAGTATATGCTATCTACTATAAATAATATGAGGATAACAGCATTCTGGACTGAGACAGGGAGATCCGTTGTCCCCATTGTTGTTTAACCTGGCCTTAGAATGTCGTGCGAAAAATTTATCCAAAAATCAAACCAGACATACTCGGGGAGTAAACGTCGTACTGACCTTTGCCGATAACGTAGATGCAGCAGCACAACCAACATTAGAAGTTAAGACATTTTCTCGAGTTTTGAAAAAGCTGCATTAAATATCTGTCTAAAAATAAATAAAGACAAAACAAAATACATGGTTGTTTCAAAACAAGAACGACGGCGAATAAGGCAAAATATTACTATAAACGATCATGACTTCGAAGTGGTTAAAGAATTTCAATATCTAGGAGCGACAATCACCAACGACAACAAAATAGAAGGAGAAGTTGGAACGCAAATAATGGCGGGAAATAGATCTTTCTTTGCAATGCAACATCTAATGAAGTCAAAACTTCTTTCACGAGATGCAAAGATTCAGATATATAAGACCATAATACAACTAGCAGTCACGTATGAAAGTGAAACATGGACGCTAACAAAAAGAAGTAAATAAATTGCGGGTGGGGGAACGTAAAATCCTTTGAATAATATATGGCCCTTGTAGAGGCCTATGACAAACGAATGGAGGCGAAGACACAAGATTAGAGATTCTCTTCAGAAAGGAACATCTAGTTATATGTATAAAGGCCAATAGACTAAGATAAGCAGGACATTTGATACGCATTAACGACAATCGCCTTATAAACAATGTGCTTTGGGAAAGACCAGATGATAGAAGGTCTGTAGTACGGCCTATGAAAAGGTGGAAAGATGTAGTCAAAGAGGATCTGGAGAAAATGGGAGTGAGACAACGGGAAATAGTGGCTCAGAAAGAACCGACAAACATGGAAGGCAATAGTAAACGCTGTCAAGGCTCACGAAGAGTTGTAACGCTATTAATGATGATAATGATAACGGCGTCGGTCACACAAAAATTGGTGAAAAAGTGTGTCAGATGAAAGACCACCGTAACTACGTATTTCGGATGTATGGGTTTTTATCGATACCACTTCATCTGTCTATAAAATTTTCATTCATTTTTGTCTGGCCTATGCCGTTATTCTTAATTTTTAATTGATACCATTTACTCTCGTTAGTATACGTATGAGTATAATTTATACTCATCCAGCATAAAATAAGAAAACTATAAGATCAAAACTTCACCATACTTTATCTCTAAGACTGAAGGAATAAAACGATAGACGAAAAAATGTACAACTGTAACCAACAAATAGAGACCTGACCAAAAGGAATATAACTTAAGTAGTGTAAAGCGCTGGTTTCCTCGAAAGCGGTGCCGACAAACTGCGACCATAACACTGCTATGAATGACGTCATAAAAAACTGTACCATGCAAAATAATAGCGGTGGTTTCCAAGGATGCGTTGGAAGAAACCGCTTGCTGAGTTTGCACATTCCATTGCCGCAGTGAAGAACCTTGAATTTTTCACTGTAATCTGACGTAATCCATCGCAGTGCTACGTTCGCAGTTTGTCGGTGCCGCTTTCGAGGAAACCAGCGCTTAACTCATAGTAAAATTGGTAAAATATTATAGAGTAATATGTGCGCAGACTTGTTAGTTTAGAATTATATTTATGAAACAACCGTATAAATCTTATTTCTCCATCTCCCTCGGAACAACCCATTTGTCAAATTCATATTTAAAAGCTTTTGATTCATCGGATTTAATTTCTTTGAGAGTTCCGTGAAGAAAACCGAAAACCGCATCGAATTCTGTATCTGCATGAATCACGATTCCGAACTGTGGTTTTGTGGTCGCGCGTCGGCTCAACTAGTCACCGTTGACCACTTCAGAATTATTGGTATATCGTGGTTTTAACTGGTCACTGAGTAATACGGAGGAAGATGACCGTATACAATATTTACCATCATTGACTTTTAAAATCTTTAACATTATTTGATAATTAAATCCGGTGAAAGTAGTAAACTCAAACAAAACCAAATTATTAGTCTTTAGTCGTAACCCACATCCAGATGCAAAACTTCAATTGAATGGAGTCAAAGTTAAAATAGTTCATAAAATTACATATTTCGGAACTGTCATAACGGACCAACTAGATCCAGGTATAGAAATAACACGCAGAATAGCAAGGATTAAAACTACTTTTCTGAGAATGAAGTCCTTTCTTTAATAATCATCTGAATTGAGAGAAAAAAGTACGCGGATATTAATGAGCTACATAGTAAGTAAATAAACTTTGATAGCTAACTTTAAAAAATCCAGAAATATCATGGAATTAAAAAAAATACTAAAAAGTTGCAATCGCGACGTCGGTATGAGGGGGGGGGGGTCAACTGTAAACGACGCTTTACGACGGAAGGGGGAGGGTATTGAAAAATCCAAAATTTTTACGACGTAGTTTATGGATGTTCCCAAAGGCTTACATTTCAAGATCATCATTTATAAGGCAATCTTACTGTTATACTAGGTACAAGCAACAAGTAGTACAAAAGGCTTATTGTATTTCTTCAGACTGCTTAGTTTTCAATTAGATATACGCACTATAAATGGCAACACAGCTTTCCCGCTGCCCACCTAATGCTGATTCATTCAGTCATTCATCATTCTACAGTGGCAATGCAACTCATTCTCATAAGCAATGTTGCCGATTTTAGCGTTTCCTTTATTGGGGTATAACTAATCAAACATTAAACAGCCTGTTGGTGCTTCGCTATAGTAATAAGTGATTTTTAATTTTAATGAAGATGTTGCATTTTAATTTTCTGTTTGCAAGTATTACGTCTTTATTTGCTGCCAAATTTTGCTCTACCTTCTGAGTTTGTCCTGATTTATCTTTCAGTTACTGTGTGATCGCCATCGGGGATTTTTTATTTTCTTATAGCATTTGTTTTGCCGCTGATATAATAATTTTAGCAGAAGAGAAAGATAAAATCGATTACATGATAAAAAACTGGAAGAAGAAGAAAGAAGCCGGAGTTTAGAAGTTAATTATTATAATACACAATACATGTCATTGGAAATGCCGCAGAAGACCTGGAGATAAATAACAAGTTAATAAAACAAACAAATGAATATAACTACTTAAGCGTAACTATAACAAATACAGGATCGCATGAAACGGATATACAGGGTGTCCAGAAAATCTACCGACAAACGAAGACAGGAGATTCTTCAGATAATTTAACCAAATTTACTTAGTCCGAAAATGCTTCCTAAGGGAGCTAGAGCTCTTTGAAGATGGTGTCTTGTAATTAGTTTTTCTTAAATATCTCCAGAACGCTTTTATTTAGAAAAACAAAAATTGGTACGCGTATTTATTTTCAAGATATAAATCTAATACATCCATTGCAAATTTCTAGTACCGATCATAGGCGTCCGTTTTGGGTAGGGCAACGGTTATTTTATCGCATAACTTTTTTATCTTTAACTTTTATGCATTTCTGACACTGGATTATTAAATTGTAAAGTATTCTGGTGTTAAAAGGTACTCTTGTTTTAAATCGGTAGGACACACCGTTTTCTAGAAAAATCGATTTGAAAATTTTTCGCTTTTTGAATTAAAAAAAAACTGTTTAGAAAGACGAAAACTGGTTCATTTATTTATATTCCAGAGATAAATCGATTTCATTAATTGCGAATTTCTAGTACCGCTCATAGGCGTCCGTTTTGGGTAGGTCAACAGTTATTTTATAGCATAATTTTTTGTCTTGAATTTTTGAGCATTTTTGACACTAGATTATTGAATTATGAGGTATTCGAGTACTAAAAGTTACTCTTACTTTATGTTGATAAAATACTTCGTTTTTTGTTGAAAAGTTCTTTCAATTTTTTTTCAAATTCCAAAAACGAAAAACTTTCAAATCGATTTTTCTAGAAAACGGGGTGTCCTACCGACTTAAAGCAAGAGTACCTTTTAGTACTAGAATACCTCACAATTTAATAATCCAGTGTCAAAAATGATTAAAAGTTAAGGACAAAAAAGTTATGGGATAGAACACCCGTTGCTCTACCCAAAACGGACGCCTATGACCGGTACTAGAAATTTGCAATGGATGGAATCGATTCATCTCTGAAAAGTAAACATGCATACCAATTTTCGTTTTTCTAAATAGAAGCGTTCTGGAGGTATTTAAGAAAAACTAATTTCATGACGCCATCTTCAAAGAGCTCTAGCTCCCTTAAGAAGCATTTTCGGACTAGGTGAATTGGGTTAAATTGTCTTAAAATTATCTGAGGAATCTCCTGTCTTCGTTTGTCGGTAGAGTTTCTGGACACCCTGTAATTACAAGCAAAACTAAACACCAAATCTTTAAAGGCACGTCTCCATTACGTTGGTGCTCCGCGTAACTGCTCCAATGGACACGGCATGTGCTCCCGTACATATAAACCGCCACCGATTGGATCGCTGAGGGTGAGCGCCGAGCAGCGTGGAGCAGCTAAACGGAGCACCAACTTAATAGATACGTACCTTAAGACAAAGTGAAAAGCGTCTCGTTGTGTGGCTCAGAGACGTGGGTGCGGGGTCAGAGATGGAATACAGAATAAATGCAATGGAAATTATGTTTGAAGAAGAAGCTGCAGATTAACACTAATGGACAAAGTGAGAATTTTGGGCACATGTCATATGAGCTTACGGCATTTTTAAGGTCAAAATTTACTAATGCTTGTAAGTTCCATAATTTTTAGGCAATTTTTTAATATTTAACGATCCGAAAAATTTAAAAATCTTTTTAGCGTTAGCTTTATAGAGAAATTAATGAATGAGTTTCAATTTTTCCCAAACATAATCATTGCCAGAAAAAATGGTCCAATCCAAAGTATTTTGTTGAAATTTTGACTAACGAATTATATTTATCTTTTAGATTCCACATAAAAACTTGAGCCGTTATTTTCCGTCTTCGGTTGTTCTAACTCGTTAAATTATAGTTAGTTTCTCATTTAATTTATATTTTTCTATCATTAACTAAACATATTTTAATTGCAATCAATTTTTGGAATATAATTTTATATATAACAGATTTTCAATGTGAGGATTATTATAAAGATTGCTCCAAAAACACCATAGAGTAATCTTTACAAAACGATGCTAATTATTATTATGTAAGGACAAACAAAAAATAACCATATACCGCAATAGAAACTAGTTGAGCTAGATTTTCAGCTCAACAGTTTTTTAACCAAAAATAAGTGTTCTGCATGAGAAAACGAAAAAACTCATGGCGCTATGAAATAATGATGTACCGTCGTGTTGATTGTCAAAATGATCTTCTGTGGCGTTCTTTAATAATTAATAACATATTGTTTAAAACATCCATTTCTTTATTTCTCTAAAGAAATGGAACATAGAAGCAAGCAAATACAACTTAAACGTAAACAAAGAGAAGACTCAGATAATGAAAGTAACAAGGAAACAAGGGACGGAAGATCAAATAGAAGTAATGATAGATCAACAAAAAATAATACAGACAAATTCATACAAATACTTAGGAACAGTAATCAACAACAAAGGAGACATCGAGGACGATCTTAACAACAGAATGGAAAACACAGGAAAACTATTCCAAGTACTAAATAGAGGATTCCTTAATAATAAAGAAAGAGTGAACATAGTGAAAAGAGTGTGGGAAGCAAAACCAATAGGGAAGAACAGAAGAGGATGACCCATTAAAGAATAGAATAGTGACATCTCGCAGATATTACAGAGTAAGGGTAAGACTTGGCAGGAAGCAACACAGATGGCATCCAATAGGAAGGAAGGGAGAGAATTCATTAAGAGCTAGACGTAACACTCGACATCTCAGAAGATTGCAAATTATTGTAATTATTGTAATGAATTGTATTATAAATGGCCCAACACCGAAAGGTGCAAATGGGTCTACTGAATGTGTTTAAAACAAGATCGAACTGTATTCAAAATAATCTATAAATAAAACCGGACACATGTGGTATCTTTCAATTTTCATATGTCATTATCTTCTGTTTTACAGTATTATGTTTAAACATTGTAACAGAAAATATTATTTTAATAAAAATTATTAATAATAACATTAGTATACTGAAAAACGATATTCTCTACACGCCTTATTATCTAAACAAGGTCGAGCAATATTGTATTACGCCAAGATCCTATGGGAAAAATTTTTTAATGAAAATATACCTATCATCTCAGTTTTAATAATGCAAACACAAACAAAACAATATTATATGAATATTGTAAGAGAAAAACAGATCTCTAAACATTCTCGATCGTAATGATTCTGATGATTAATTAGAAATACTTCATATTTAAAATATAGGCCTTAACTCATTCACTGCTGCACTATCTGTTATTTACGTTCGCCACTATTCGCCAGTAGCCGAGCCATTTTTTCAAATAAAACTATTGTTTTTATATTAAATAATAAATACATTTATCGTTAATAAGTCCATAAAAAATCTACAAGGAAAAGAAAAAAAATTCCTGTAGTTGGCTGTAAGTATACCATCAATCACAAAAACTGGAAAAAATCCTTTGTAAAAGGTATAAAATTTTATTAAAATCCCTTTAAGGCAGCGGTTCCCAACCATTTTTAGCTTGAGGCACACTAACTTAAAAACTCGTTCAGCCACGGCACACTAGGGTAAATAATCTCTATAATGAATATAATCATAATGAATTGTTATGTGATTTTTTACTTATGTTACTTTCTTAAAAAATATAATTTAAAACATAATTCATTGAGTTAATGCTGTGCTCATTATGGAAATTAATTAGGAAAATTAAGAAAACAAAATTTTAATGCACTTACAAACATATATTTTGTGTTAAAAGAGACTAATTAAAAATAGTGACACCATATTTCTAATGCGATATTTGTGCTTGGTGACCCTTCATTATTAAATTATTTCTATGACGTATTGTAGACAAGCACAAGTTGTCCTCTAATACACCAGGGAAATAAGGCAAAAATATACCATGTTCGGGACATTTAAGCAGCCAGGTTGCAAATGGGTTTTTTTGGGTACTATATACCTAATACATTATAAATACAAAAATGCCCGTCACAGTTTGGACGAGAAATTTAGTTATTAACAAATAAGGGTCAAAAATGAGAGTCTTTTCGTTTAAATCGCTACAGGTAAAAATAGGGTAATTAAATGTCTTATTTATAATATTTTTCTTTTAGTAGATGAGCCAAGGTTTAAAATAGCGTTTTTTGAATTTTGGTCCGATTATTTGTTGCTTCGGATATTGCAAAATAAAACTAAACTTTCGAAAATAAAAAAATTGCTATAACTTTTGCGAAAATGAATTTAGGACTTTCATATTGCATGAAAAGTTGAGTCAAACAGTCCATACAATGCACAAAAAATTTTAAGACGATGCGTCAATTAGTTTATTTTATTCAATTTGTTATCCCAAAGAGCTTTTTTTCGCAATGTTATTGTTCAGAAAATAATAATGATACAGCAATTCTGTGAAAACAACATGAAAGAAGAATAGTCATATTTTCAACACATTTAAAAAATAATTAAAAAGTCATTTCTATCACTCAGAACACATTTTACTAAAATAGAGTCATTTTTGGCTTATATAAACAATTTGAATAACTTTGTTAATATTGACTGTAGGCTAAAACTATGTACAATGGAATTTGAAAAAGTGGTATTTTTATACGAATTTTTAAAGAAAAACTTTTCGCCTAGGTTAATTACGGTCAAAGTTACCCACTTTTTTTATTTAATTGACGGCTACTTTGTTTATAACAATTAAGCAACCTAACTAGAGCCATTTTGAAGTTGAAGATATATAGGTTATGTGTAAAAGTTTGAGTAAACTTTGAACCTCAACAGAGTGGTTAATAAAGCTTTAAAAATGGCGTCCGAACGGAATTAATTCGTGGTCAGTGGAGGGGAATGACTAAAATACGTGCACTCAAAAAATGAAACTGATTCTGCAAACATATGCTGCGATTAATATCGCTGGAACTTGTTGATGGATTTTAATCAGAATTTTTTTAATTTGTATGTACTCGTAGTCTTATAGAGTACGTTATGTACACACAACCCCACCTAACATTACAAGATGTTAGGGGGAACTCCCCTTATCACTCAGGGATATGAAAAATAGATTACGACCGATTCTAAGAACTACCGAATATACATATATAATTTCATAATAAGCGGTCTCGGAGGAGTATGGAAACTAACACTGTGACAGGAGAATTTTATAGATGTAAATATATAGATGGCTATTAACAAATAGGGGTTGGTAAGAGTGAAAATTAAGGGTTGTATGTGTATTTTTTAATTCTACATCATATAAAATTAAGGTAGATAATTTTGTCCAAAAAAATAAAAAAAAATGTCAGGGGACAACCCCCCTTATAACTTATGGGTATAAAAAATAGATTAAAACCTCTTCAACGTCCTACAGGATAAACGTGTAAAATTTTATAAAAATCGGCCAAGCCGTTTCGGAGTAGTATGGTAACTAACACTGTTACAGGATAATTTGATGTATATAGAAGTAACTGCGAATTAAATAATAAAAGTGGCTAACTTTGAACCTAATTAACCTAGGCAAAAAGTTTTTTTTTCTGAAAATTCGTATAAAAATACCAGCTTTTGAAATCCTAAAGTAGATTTACTCTATAGTCAATCTTAACAAAGTTATTCAAATTGTTTAGAAGCCAAAAATGACTCTATTTTACTAAACTTTTTTCGGAGTGATAAAAACGACTTTTTAATGATTTTTTTCAATACTTTAAAAATATAACTATGATTCTTGCATGTGGTTTCCACAGAATTGCTATGTCATTATTATTTTCTGAACAATGCGAAAAAAAAGCTCTTTGTGATAAACAAATTGAATAAAATTTAAACTAATTGACGAATTTACGAAACGAAAGTTATAGCACATTTTTTATTTTTGAAATTTTAGTCTTATTTTGCACTTTCCGAAACAAAAAGGGATCGGACCAAAATTCAAAAAGTGCTATTTTAAACCTTGGCTCATCTACAAAAAGAAGAATATTATAAATAAGATATTTAATTACCCTATTTTTACCTGTATCGATTTAAACGAAAAAACTGCCATTTTTTACCCTTATTTGTTAATAACTAAAATTCTCGTCCAAACCGTGACGGGCATTTTTGTATTTATAATGTATTAGGTATATAGTACCCAAAAAATCCATTTGCAACCTGGCTGCTCAAGTGTCCCGACAAAAACCTTATTTCTCTGGACTATAAAGATTTTAGCTGTGAACGATTTTTGTTCTTAATGGCTTTCAACGAAGAGAAAGCATATTCAGAGATATTATAAGAAATTGAAAACTATTAGTATTCAAGTATTGTTGCATTCATAGCTTTCTTTGTGACCAGTGGAAGAAAGGAATCCAAAATGATGCAACATTACATTAACTTTGATTTTCTTCAGTTTTGACTGAGCCTCTGCTTCTTCAACTACATAGTTTACTGTACGTAAGTTTAAGTCCACGGTCGTTTTTTATATCTATCAGTGCATCCTCTTCATCAGTAGTGAACAAGGCCGTGTCATAAGCTGACTCGATGTATGGATTTCGCACCCAGTCCATTGGTGACGTATCGAGGGAGGGAAAATACTTCTGGATATTGTCATTCAGCTTACTAAGGCTTTCAAAAAAAGGTCTGACAGATTTGGTTCTACATTGCAATTGTTTGTTAACATGTCCCACGTGGCTTGATTTTCAACTTTCTTTATCCACAGTAAAAGCTTTTGCTGGAAGGAACTGATTTTATCAGTAGAGATGAGGATGTTTTCTTGCTTTCCCTGCATGCATTTATTTAAAACATACAACTTCCCAAAAATATCTTCCAAAAACGCAACTTTGGTGCACCAGGTGTCATCACTAAGCAAATTGACTATACCTACCTGTGTGGCTAATCAATACTATAATTGACAAGCACAGAGCAGAAGTTTTATTCAATGAAAAATAGTCGGTAATAGTTATTTACGTACCAAGTCAGTAAAGTGACTCTTTATCGAACTTGTCTGATATTACGAGAAGAGTGAGCGAGGCGAGTAACAGACGAGTTCGATAAGGAGTCTTTACTGACGTGGTGCATACAAAATTTTATCGCCAACATAATATGTTATACAAATATATTATATTTTTTAAATTTAATGTCGTCCGAACCACTGGGGTTATAAACGACAACAATGGAAAATACATATTAAAAATAAAAAGAGATTGTAATATTAAGTAGATACTTTTAGTAAATGTCTTTTATTCCCATTTCCGTTAAAAACTGTATGATATTGTTGATATTTGTATTGTCTCTAAAAAGCTCAGATATGTCCCTGGGAAGGTTGAGTTTACTTCTCGTTTGCTGGTATATTTGACAATCAGTTAAGATATGTTTTATTGATATAAAATAATATTTGCCAACATAATTTGATATTGGTTTTAACACTTACTTGCAATTTACAATTTAAGAACTTTTTAAATTTTAAACGTCATAATAATTTAATTTCATGACAGTGATGACAGATAACTTGCAAGATGGCCGCTTTCGATTTTTAATCGATAGTTATCAATATTGAACAATTACTAAATCGGTAAAGTTTTAATTTATTTTATATGAATATAATTACAAAATACTACAGAATTTCACTTTTTGACATAAATTAAATTGATAATATCGCAAATTGCCTACAATATTTTTAATAATTAAAGTAAATAAATTGTAAGTTCACTCAAATGCTCTCCATTCGATTACTGCCATCGACCACTTACATTCAATCTAGGTTAATTTGATTAATCGCGGCAGGTAAAGTAAAATTCTTCTTTCAGTACAATAAAGTGTTACTTTACTGCCGCAAATGGCGTCAAATGAGTACAATAATGAATGACTTTAGTGACGGTTGGCGATAAAAGTTATTATCACGGCGAATTAAAAAAGTAAATACTAGTAAAAAAGACGGTACAATTTCGCGGCACACCTACAGGTACTCCAGGGCACACCAGTGTGCCGCGGCACACTGGTTGGGAACCTCTGCTTTAAGGGCTACATCACAGAACGTTTTCGATTTTATTCAAAAAATCATCATCAGTGCTTTTTTTAAACAGGTTGAATGCTAGCTGAGCCACCAAAGAAATACTAGGGTGAAAACCCTTTAAATGTTATGTAGTTGCATTAAAGGTGCATACTTGATTAATTAATTACTCATGGCAGATAAAGCACGTATAAGATTCGCCGAAGTGGAAAATAACTCAAACCACATTATGCTAGAGAAATAAAGGGAAAGAGAGTAAAGTATGATGTCTTCCACCTATGAAAACACAAGACACAATCAACAACTGCTTGATAATGTATAGACACTAATAGTATTATTGTAGCTCTACGAAATCGCAGAAGTTCCAGCTCCTTCTATCCTCTGACTACTAGTTGATAGTACCTAGTCTTTCCCTAAAAGAAATATAAAAACCTATCAAAAATAGCGTCAGACACCACAAAATTTTAAAAACACTAACAAAAACGAGAATGTAAAAAGTCGAGCCGGAAATAGCCAAATGACGACAAACAACCGGACTATTATAGCGCCTCACGCTTTACTGTTTCTTTTATTGGAGAAGACGTCATGAAACACAATTACGATGATATCCCCTACGGTATAACAATACATACGTAGGGGATGGAGTATCTGGGGAGCATTGGGTTTGGGAGGGTTCGTATCTGGCTTGTACAGATGCCAATTCCCATATCTCAAGTACGGATGTCTGATTGTTATTTACGGGCAAGTACGTCCATTCCGGTAGGAATTACCACTGTGCATGCGCGTTTGATTCTAGTTTCTGAATGAATTAGGTACCGGAAATGGAGCATACTCAAGTTATTTATTTCTACGGTGATCTTCAACGTAGCAGTTGGTAGACGAGATTTAATGACGGGTGATGTTTGACTAGGACTAGACCTTGAACCGCTTGTTAGATCCGGAGAAAATAATTAAGAAAATGCACTTCTTCACAATTTCTTAGAAGACACATGCAAGCTGTATTATTAAACACGTCGCTATTTACATAGATAGTTTATAAAGTAGATAATATGAGTGAATCAGTTAAACCAGTTTCTATGAACGTTAACGATTTTCTTTAGTTTATAAATTTCTCGAGAGCCGTCTCACTTATGACACAAGTGTTTTTTAGCGTTCCAATACTAGTGAACCAGATTTAAATTCTTTACTCATAGAGCTTGCGCCATCGTGTTTCTTATAATAATATACCAGGTTGAGCTATTTTTAAATCATGGCTCTGATAGTTATTAATTTATTTAATGTTGTAATTAAAATAAGTGATATATTTATATTCAAGTAGATTATAGTTGTCACTGCCTTTGCTCATTGCAAATTCAAATTCAAATACATACTTGAAATTTGCTTGAATAGCTGGAACATTCTTGTTGATTTAAAAACTTACTATGTATTTGGTGTTTTTTATAAGCAGTTTTAAAAATATTTTGAATAAACTGTTCTTATCTTCCTGATTACTGTCCTTCGCCTTTTTGAATTTTTCCACCACCTCTTTGTCTGCAGTAGATTTTCTTTATGACCCCTCCGAAATTTTTACCAATCATATCTTTTTAACTGAATGCCTCACATGTCATCAATGTTGAGTCACATGTCATCTATTAGATACTATATTTGTGTTTATTACTGTCTGTTTTTTTCGAATCTCCAATATGTTAAAGGTCAATACTACCTAAATATATCCTTATAAAATATTAATAATACTACCTTATAGCGATTAGCACTGCTTTTTATTTTTATTCTCTAAAACAGTGTTTCCCAACCTTTTTTGAGCCATGCCCTCCCTTAGCCTTTCTAAAACTCTTATGCACCCCCCTCTATGTAACATAAATAATTTTTAATATTAATTTTTTTTTTATTTAAATTAACGTGCATGTAACATCTATGGTCATTAGCACGAGTTACAGTTTACATGGTAATATAATAATATGTATTATAAATTACAAATAGTATAGTTAACATTATTTAACATAAGTAAAAAAAAATCAGTTAACAATAATTATATTTTGTTTAACAGTTGATTCTTCTCGAGGATTTTGATAACCTTGTTGATTTGGTCTGTGCTGTTGAGGACATCTTTGAAGTTAGGACTGATACCAAGCTGTTGGCGTTCTTTGGCATAAAAAGGACAGTCAATAAGTATATGTCTGATTCGGAGAGTAGTATTACAGTATTGACATTTTGGTAGTGGAGATGATGTCATCAAATAGCCATGTGTTAGACGGGTATGTCCTATACGCAGTCTCCGTACGATTGCCATGTTTTTCCGAGATAAACTAGGGCAGGTAAATAGGTTCACTGAGGGCTTAATTTCATGCAGTGCTGAAGTAATTTTATTCCAGTGAATTTGCCAGGTGGATAGATTGTGCTTCTTCAGTCTGGCTTTTAGGTGATTTCAGATTTGTACATTAAGTATGGTATCCATCGATGATGCAGCTTTTTTGGCAAGGCAATCGGCTTTTTCGTTACCACTAATCCCAACATGGGATGGTACCCATAATAAAGTGACTTTTGTATTTTGATTTATAAGAAGCTGATAAATGTCATGAATATCTTGGACAAGAGGATGGTTGGTGATTATAGTATTGATGGAGTGTATAGAGGAAAGTGAATCAGTACATATGGCTATGTGTGTGTTTGGATATTTTTGAGCATGTTTGAAAGCACACAAGATAGCTAGCAGTTCTCCAGCGTGTAAAAAATTTAATTGTTCATAGATTTTTATATATTAATTTATTATTTTAATTTAGTGAGATTCTTGTATTTACTTGATGCTTGCTGCACAGATATTTCATATCAAGTTCCAATTTAGTTAAGGCGGAAATACACCATTCAATTCGGTTGAACAATGTGGATGATTCAATTACATTGTTTTTAGTAGTTCTGCCATATACATAATATATCTTTTTCGAATCCTTTTTATTTTTAATTTAATGTCATTTTCCGAAAATTCCGCAATATTTAATCCTGATAAAAAGAGATTGCCTTCTCTCAATACCCTGTTTTTATAATTTTCTGATTTGTTTTTTATATAAGTCGAGAAGCATCGGAGTCTCTTCGTCTTTCCATCTGTGCACCATTGTTAAATGAAATTATTACATATTTCTTGTAAGCATGAAAATCACAAGGCACAAGCCAAACTAAAATAAACTGTTGAATCGAACAAAATCGACAAACGAAGTTGAACGAAAGTAAAAATTGTCTCAACTTCTTTCAACGTTCAATTTTGTTGAACGCTTTTATTGAATTGCAAAATACATAGTTCATTTTGGTTGAATCATCCACATTGTTCAACCGAATTAAATGGTGTATTTCCCACTTCAGCTTCAGTCTCAAGTCTTCAACGTTGTGTTATATCCAGCCGATTTTTTTTACCAGAAAATCATTTACAGCACTAAATTCACATTCGGCTAAATATGAAGATGGAAATAGTAGCAATAGTTTTCTTGTTAAACTTCCTCGCTTTTGTATTAAATACACTTTTACCTGACTCATTATTTTGCAATTTTGCTAGTTCTTCTTGATACTGCACATTTGATATATCAGGCAAATCCTCATAACATTGGCTGCATCATCCATGTCTAAAATCAATTTATTTTATATAAAAAAACTTTCTTTTAAATCAGCCGAGAGAATATTCAGATGATTGGCAATAACAAGTAAGGCGGTATCAGTTACTTCACATTTTTGGAGTCAATGAAACTGTTCAAACTTTTTCAAAAAGTATAAAACAGAGTCACAAATATTTTCAAGCATAAAAGTTTCATGGGGTCTTCATTTTGTTCATCACAAATTAGCTTGAAGAGACGCTCACATTTGGCATTAGTTTTAATAGAAGATATTCATCATCATCAATGGTTCTACAGCTACAGCCCTATGAAAGAGCCTCGACCTTCCCAAGTCTATTACGCCGGTCAGTCCTACCCATTGCCAACCGTTGCCAGTTTGCTGCGCCTATTTTTCTCCCATCTCCTACCCTTTTGATAACGTTCACATGCCAACGCGCGTTTTAATAATTAAAACGCGCGTTGGCATGTGAACGGTCTCAAGTAAAATGTATGTAGTTGTAAGTTGTAAGCGCTTCTCATGTGAACGGGCTCTTATGCACATTTAACGCAACATTTTCGTTTGTAAATTAAGCACACTTAACACTTTACTGAGGTAAACCATTGTAAATACTATTATTTGTACCATACTGTTTTTCGAGATATTTGCCGATCACAGTTTACCTGAATGGTTATCTAATCTCCCCTATTATTATAAATAATTTTCGGTCTTTATTGCATATGGGTACTTTTTCTGATACGAACAAATCCATTTTTTATAGTCACCATATTAATAGCACTATCAATCATTTTCAGCTAATCTCCTTACAAGGTGTTTGAAAATAAGAGATATCTTGTATTTTTATATGAAGAAGTTGATAACTCATAAATAGAATTGATCGTTTGTTCGATAGATTTTTATTTAAGACTTCTCTTTTATATATTTTATGCGTACTACCATGTTTTTTTTGGTATATTTTCCAAATTCTATATCTTTTTGCATATTCGTTTCTTAAGACCTTCACTAAGACCTTAAAACGGTATAGTCCGTATTTTTGTAAGTTTCTGAAGTGATCAGAGAACATAATATTATTAGTAGATAGATATTTATTTATTTATCATAATAGATAATACACAAAACAGAAACATTGCACTCCACACCTGTACAAATTACATAAGAATTGTCATGGCAAGGAGCGCTGTATAATTATCATAAAGTATTACAAAAAAATTTTTTTACAAAAATTAAAAACATGAGACTAAACAAATAAAGAAATAAGCATTGTCAAATTAAATTAATCAGAAACATTCAATATATAAATAAAAAAAAAGAAAAAATAAAATAAAAATAAAAACACTGGAAGTACAACAAACATTGCCAATTGGTTTCTAGGTCTTAGTTTTAATATAATGGACTAATAATCTCTTAAAGATAGTTGCATTATGGCTATTTTTAATGTGATAAGGTATATTATTGAACTGTACAATTCCTTTATGAAACAAGCTTTTCATTGAACTGGACTTGTTGGTTGTTCTAACATAAAAATTTATTGAATTTGCAGCTCTAGTGCTATGCTCATGAACATTTGCTATCGGGACCAACTGACTGTTCAAATACTCAGGCAATAAATGGTTTACCATCTTAAATAAGAATGTCATAGATTGGACATACATAAAATGTTCAACTTTTAACCAATTTAAAGTTTTCAGCATATCTTGAATTCGAGTATATCGATTGCATCTCAATATTACTCGCATAGCCTTATTTTGGAGAATTTGAAGCCTGTCATAATTAGAACATCCTATATAAATCAATGAACAACAATATAAAAAGTGAGGTAATATTAACGAATTATAAATTGTTAATTTAGTTTGAAATGTCAAAAATGGTGATACTCTTCGAAAAAAACCTATTTTTTTCCCTATCTTTCTGCAAATGTAATCAACATGTTTACTAAAAGTTAGTTCCCTATCCAATATGAATCCCAAATACTTTATTTCCTGAACCATTTCAATTTTTTCATTATTTAATTTAATGTGAACATTCAAACTTAAGAATTTCCCGAAAAGAGTATTATTACCAATAAACATGTATTTGGATTTTAACTCATTGACTTTCAATTTGTTTAACTTAAATCTTTCAGTCAATAAATGCAATTCACGATTCATCGTGTCCACTACATCAACAAAATCTTCCCCATAAAAATATATTAATGTGTCATCAGCAAAAAGATGAATTTTACATTTGCTTAATACGTTTCCCAAATCATTAATGTATAATATGAAAAGTAGAGGTCCAAGTACACTGCCTTGCGGCACACCAATATCATTTAACTTTGGATTTGACATTTCACTATTTAATTTAGTCCTTTGGTACCTATTTGACAGATAATTTTCCAGCCAATTAAAAACTGTCCCGTTAAAACCATATTTCTTTAATTTCAAAAGAAGTATATGACGATCTATTGTTTCAAATGCTCTTTTGAGATCTATAAAAACTGCGCATATACCGACCCCTGTCGTATCTAAAATACTTTTCATATCTGAGACAACTAACTGTAATGCGGTCTCACATGAATGAGAATTTCTAAATCCAGACTGGTAATTATACAGGATATTATTTGAAGTAATAAATTTAATCAGCTGATTGTACACCACAATTTCTAAAACTTTTTCACAAAATGGGAACATATTTATTGGACGTAATTGATCAAGTTTATTAGTATTAGGAACTTTTGGAACAGGAACTATAGTTGATATTTTAAATTGCTTGGGCACCAGGCCCTTCTCTAAACTCATATTAATTAAATTTAATAAAGGATAACCTAACACATGAAATAGATTTTTGATAATATCAAGACCTACTTCATCCGTACTATTTTTTTTATATTGTAATTTGATTATATCATATAGTTGGTTTAGTGATATGCTCTCAAAAGTTTCAAAATTTACATCAGATGAAACAACTGTCTGCAAATTTAAATTAATATCACTATTTTGGTCAAAACTTACAGTAATATCTTTAATACTATCAACATATTGACTTTTATTAATATCGCACATTCCATCTTGACAATAAATCCCAATATTCTTAGACTTCATATACAATTGTTGATACGAAAAGGCAAACATCCTTCTCACAGATAAGGTTCAAACAAAACATAATTTTGTGTTGCTTATCTTAATTCAACACATCTAAGTAGTATACAGGGTATGAAAATTTCAATTAACAATTTTGTTGCCTTAATGTGTAATTCTTACACTTGGGGATTTTACTTCTTTTTTCGCTAGAGGCATCAGATGTACCTACTTCAGCTCATATTATTTATTTATTTATTTACCTACTTTAGGTTCTCATTCGCTACCATAATATGTTACGCACTTATTTCTTTATTTGCCATTTGGGCAATTTTAATTAAGTTCTGTCTGACTACCATCACAGGTACTTTCCTTTTTGGTTTTTATTTTTATTATTTTACTTTTCTTGGTGTTTATTTCTATAAGTATTTTCGGTATTTCCCAGTGGCGTGCGGTGACTTTTTCGAAAGGGGAAGCGATTCAATAAGGATATAAAAATATTTTCTTAAGGATCGAGGGTCGAGCCACTTCCCACCTGATAACACTCTGATGCGCAAGGGCTCTCTATCAGCAAAGTACTTAATTATGTGAGACATCCTGGGTACCAGGACTCACACACTAAATCCGTGACGCGTGAGGCACTCTATTCCCGCTATTTCTAGTGACTAGTGACCTATCATTTATATATTATGTATTGCTAGCTCGGGCCTTGAGTTCTCGCACCGGGCTTGGTTTTCTAAAGAAGAATCCTATTTAAAAAAAATTATACTTGGAGGCATTTTCCACAACACACAACTTTCACTAAAATGACACTTATTTATATTCGAGGTCTATTATTCTCCTATCAACTTCTGATAATTGTTGAATGCAGTCTTTTTCAATGGATAATAGGGCTAACTTTCAAAGTCTGTCTTCGCTTGTTGAATTTCTTTTAAACTCTTAATTTGAAACTTTTAATGCATCTTAATACTGCAAAACTTCGTTCAACTGATCATTGTTCACTTGTGGCTGGGATAGTTAGTAGTACTAATTCACACAACTTGACCACTTCACACAGTGACTTGTTTAAACCAGTCGTTATAAAGAAATCCCAGATTTCTGGGTATTTCTTTATCATTAATGTCAGTTGTTTCATAAATGACACTTAACTGAGAATGCAAAGCGGATATCAAAAAATTTTCATTATTTAATCGTAGTGAAATAAATTCCTCTGTGGGAAATGTTGATGAATTATAATTAGAAATATTAAGATTATAATATATAATTCTACAAATTTTAAATCGTTAAAATTTTGAAAGCTAGAATTCATTTGTTGTAGCATATTATCAAAAGGTCTCTTTGTTTCCTCTGTTTTCTCTGTCTCTCTGTCTCCGAAATTATCAATCTTCATTATTTTTCTTTCATGTTCAAACCCCATATGTTCAGTTTTATCCCAAATATTTTTAAACTGCTCTGTTTTTTTTAATTATCGTATTAATAAAGTCATCAATTTGTCTTATACAAAATGCAATACCATTTGATTTCTGTAAAATGGCAAGTAAAAGATCAGTAAAAGGAAAAATCTCTGCAAAAAATTTAAATCGAAATATTCTTTAAGCGAATGTATGTAATACCTAAGCACCCCTTTGCAGCAGTAATAGTCGGAGCATCTCACTTTCGCTTCCAGGGTACCAAAATTCGCGCGTCTAGTGGGTGCGGTCATTGAACCCTGACCAATTTTTAAACGGGACAACTGCATGACAAGCGGCGATTTTGAGATGCGCTTCTGTCAGGAGTGGACCAAATAGTTGAATTGTGTGCATATTGAGTTCGTTCGTACGCGATTAATTTTTAATATTTTTCAATGCCTATTGCCTAGGTAATATGTAGATTACTTGGATTAGGGAAAAATTTTTGATTATTAAATATTAATTAATAATATAATTTCTTATATCGACGTATAAATAGGGAAGCGGTGCTTCCCCCGCTTCCATGGACCGCACGCCTCTGTTCCACTGTCCACTTTGTAAGTAGATCATTCATCTTTGTTTTTGAATCTGCTAAGATTACATAATACCAAAAGTAGCGGGACTGTCGAATATTTCGTGAAATGAACATCCGATCGAAAAACTGAAAAATATGTGTTCAATATTTTCAAAAATCTATCGAATGATACCAAACACGACCCCCCCCCCCCCACATTACCCCCTGGAGGTGCGGTGGGGGGGGGGGGCAACTTTAAAATCTTAAATAGTAATCCCCATTTTTTATTGCAGATTTGGATTCCTTACGTTAAAATAAGTAACTTTTATTCGAGGCATTTTTTCGAATTGTGGATAGATGGCGCTATAATCGGAAAAAACTATTTATCCTGATGCACAGAGGTTTTCTATTTTGATCGGTGAAGTCCCTACCGTTATCTGCTCTTAGCTGGTTCTTTCCCTGGTGTTTAAGATTAACCTTTAAAATAATGAATGGTAGTGATAGTGTTAGACTTGAAAGTTGCTAAAAGTTAGATCTTCTGACTATATGATACATGTCACAGTTTTGTAGTTTCTAGACATTTACATAGGATATCTCGAACAACTATATTTCGTAGAGTATGCATGTTATAATTTGTTTACTAGTATTATTATATGCGGCTTATTTGTCTTCTAATTTATTTTGTATCATTTCCCTTAATTTTTTGTCCTGTATTCCACCTTAAAACTTGTTGAAAGGCAAATGACTCCAGTTTTCTGGATCAGTCTGACCTTTTTTATACATGGATAATACTTTATTATATTTCCATAGTTTTGACATTTTCTTTGTTCTCTATGCTTCTTGCAGTATTTCCAAAAACGTAAAAGGTAACAAAATTTAAAAAAAATCTGTTCTATTTGCTTTTCTTATTATATTTCCAAGTGGTTATTATAGTTCCTCTGTATTTATTTTCTCTTATGTTTATTTCGTTTTTTGGAGATCCATGTCAAGCTTGTCCAAGTTTTGGAGAGCCAAACACGACCTGACACAGAGAGGACAAAAAGATTGCTCGAAACAGCGGAGATGAAAACCCTTCGAAAAATCGATGGTGAGACTCTATGCACTCTAATGGACAGAGCTAGAAGTACAGATATACGACGGAGATGCAAGGTGAACAACATTAATAACTGGGAAAGAAACAGAAGTGTAGAATGGAATGACCATATAAGCCGAGTGACAACAAATAGAGTCGTAAGGACAGCGAGAGACGGTTCCCTAATAAGAAGACGATCAGTGGGAAGACCACGGAAACGATGGAACGACAACTTACTGGAGGCACATTGAAAAAACAGACAGAGTCATGTCTATACAAAAAGAAGAAGAGTTTAAACGACTTGTTTCGCACAATTGTTTGCATCACCCTGTAAAACACCGTTAATGCCAGTGACGCATTCTAGGCTCAAATTCACTGCAGTTTACTTGTTAAATTATGATTTAAATTTCATGATAATTATCAATTACTAATAGCTTTTTACATGGTCAGTCAACTTTGATGTACAAATCATAAAATTATTTGTTTGTTTTAATTAGTTCGTTTATATAAGCTTGATATATTGTGTAGAGAACTGTTTATATTTACAAAAATGTGTATGTTGCTATGTTGGAGTAGTTAGTTAATTCTTTTATTTGCACTCTGTTAACAAAACAAAGTCTGATAACAGTTACGTAAATGAATAATAATTATTTATTGATGTTTTAAGATTAATTGTTGTACACTATTTATACAACAAAACGATTTTAGGTTATTTTCCAATAAACGCGGATAATTTGGTTTCTTGAAACTTCTTTCCAGTTTTGCTGCTTAGAAAGTGCAGTCAATACTAAAGCTTTCTTTTAATTTAATGCAATTTTAGACAAATGTTTTGTATAAACTATTTTAAAATGGTTCATTTTAAAGTAATCCATGATTGTGCAAATTTAAATTTCAAATACAAAATCGCATATAGCGTTACATCTTACGATATTAAATGCTCAGGAAGCAGCGTTTGCACAAAAGGTGCTGACCAAAATGGGCGTGTTTATAATTTCCAGTTTGTCAGAGGCGAAAGTATTGATTTCCTTTTTTAAAGAAAAAAATATTCATGCTAAATTAACTGAAGGTGTGTGAAAGGACACTACAATTTCAAAATGGCTAAAGTTTTAACGAGAAAGGTAGTACTTCATCATCATCTTGGCATCTACACTCCTAACGGAGTGATTGCGCCCTCTTTGGGCTCTTCCGATTGATTTGTCGCGGGGAATCAGTCCACGTTTTAACATTTTGGTTTTACAATTGGTTGTACGGATGGACTCGAGCGGAGTCGAGCTATTAACAAATTTTCAGCTTGCTATTAATAAACTTTTTCTGGTTCGCGGGATCCAGGCCGGTCCAGTCATAATTAAAACCTGAATATCGGAAAACTGTGAACATTAGATGGAATTTATATCAACAAAATAGATTTCAATAGAACAAAATAGATTCTCAAATTGCAGATAATTATTTATGTATGATACATTTATAAATAAGTTAAATAATTACGAACAAACCTCTAGGAGTATGGAGATAAAACGCTTAAATAAAAAATAGCAAAAATAAAACCTTGGATAACGGTGGGGTAGATATATTTAATCAAACGACGAGATTTTCATAAAAAGAAATTAATAAAGCAATTTTCGCCAACACTTAGGGATAGGCGCAAAGTTCGGCCCCAATGTATTTTAAATGCATTCATTTTTTTTCGAATCCTGAGAAAATTAATATGTAGGTATTTTTTTTTTAAATTTAAACGCAGAATGAAAGATTACTTTACATTAAACACTCTTACGATATTGCCGAGGGCCGAAAGTCCCTGAAAATTTCTATAATGTTTATTTTAATAAGTTAAAGGGGTGAAAATAAAAAGAGAAAATTGAGTGTGATTTTTAATTTCAAATATCTCATTTAAAAGAAACTTTTTGTTTATTCTAAGGGACTTTCGGCTCTAGGTAATAAGCTGGCGGTAATAAGATAGCCGGTGGTATCCAATAGACGCCGTACAGCGTGTATTGGAGAGCACAGCCTTAGATCACGGTCTTAGCTCTTAGATATTTAAAACTGTAACTGTAACTGTACTGATTAAACTTGTTAACTGCGTGACTGCTTCCACACATGAAGGGCGAAAGTTCTGATACGTACCTGTAAGTTTGGTTGTCCTCATTTTTGTCTATACATATTTAGAATTTAATTTCAGTTATGTTATAAGAATGACTTGAAAGTAGGTAAAAGCTGAAGAATGAAGGTGCTATAAATACGAACAAAAGGAGCATCGAGCGTCTAATTTATTGTCTTGGGATTATTTGTATAACCCCCGTATAAAACTTACATTAAATATCTCAATTTCCAAATTTCTACAACTTTGTAGTTTACAACAACTATTCATGGATCGTGCTGATATAAACACAAGTGTTTGGGTTAGTAGGTACAGGCGGTTATTCTTTAAACAAGTGTTGAAACCAGGGCTTCGGCTTAAGCAGGTAAAAAGAGTATTATTATTATTTGAGTCACCTCTCAACGTCCAAATGTACTAATATTTTTACAGATGCGCTCTGGTCTATTGTGCATTCGATCAACAGTTTGTCGACCAAATGTGGTCGACTAATTCCGTCGATGAAGGGTTCTTGACCAACTTTCCTAGACCCATATACTTGGAAGTATTTCGAAGACTTGTTAAGCGACGAGGAACAAATAACGACGAAGAAAAATAATAACAATAATAGAAGCATCTAAATACACAAAGCATCCCTCCACTTTTCTTATGTAAAAAGGGGTTTCAATTAAACTGACTCAAACCTTGCAGAGAGGTAGCTTTGGTCACGGTGGTGAAAAGTTCTCATTGCTCCAAGACTCAGAAATCAATTGTTTCTGAGTTACAGAGCATCTGTCGGTTTTTAGTTCATTTGAATAGTATGTTATTATAATATTTTAATTATGTACAGGGTATTAGTAAATAAGTGAAACAAACTTTAGGGGGCTATACTGCTTGAAAAAGTAATGGCAATATAAATTTTTACTTCCGTAAATGCTTCGTTTTCCGAAATTCCGAAAATGTTGATATTTTCCTTGTAAAGTGACGATTTATTTATTGTTCTGAAACCGGATGAGATATACAAATGTAATTTGGTGGATTTTAAGAGGTAATTATTGTTATTGCGCATTTTTTGAAAATTAAGAAATTGTATATTTATCATTGGCACGCATACGGATAGCGATCTTAATTGTTTTAAAGAAAAAAGTGGTACGTCACTGAGATACAATTGTATTTCAAATGTATTTCAAATTAAAAATAATTCGTTCTTTGAAACGTTATAAAAATATTTCAAATTAAATTCATTTTTGAATTATTCACAAGAATTTAAAATTATTTTGAAGACGTTAATATAATCTTCAATTTGCGTCTGATTGAGTCTAATAAAGGATATTTTTTGGTTTCTTGAAAAAAAATTATGATTTATGAAAATTGTCGCTTTCTTCCTAAAATGACTACGGAGTTCTATGGCCGTTTCGATTTAAATTATTTAAATTCCTTTTTACAGCTTCGACTGTTTGCTTGTTATTTTTTATTGAGGAAGTTTGTGCGATGGGTATTAACCTAATTCCACAGTTTATGTTGCAATTCATACATCTGTTCATAAAGTTCTTTCCTGTTTTAATAATCTTGTTTCGGTACGAAATCCACCATTTACATAATGGTGATTAGGGGACAAAATAATTACAAATAAAACACAAACAATCGATACATTAATAATAAAATAAAGTAGACATTTCTTTCACTTCTATCTTTACTCAGATTGTGAGTACTAAGAACCATTTCTTGTACCTTTTCCTATATAAAGGAAAACGGGATGTGATTTAATATTGTAGAATCCTTTCCGTTTTCTATTTCGTCGTCTATTTGCCTTGTAAATAGTAGAAGGCAGAGATGCAGGATGTTAACAAAGAATGGTTCTAATTAAGGAAGGTTTCTAGATTTAAATTAGTATAATACAGGGTGTTTCATTAATAATTGTCCATATAGTAACTGGAGAAACCTTAGCACAAAATACGAAGATTTAACCTAAAACACTTAAATAAAATGTTGTTCCTTACTGAGTTACAGGGTGTTTTATCTAAAAATTTAAAAACTATTTTTGCTCAGAATTTTAAAACTATTCGACGTATCCTTTTCATACTTGGCAGAAAGTGCGATTACTAGACACCCTACTAAATTGGTATAAACAAACGTTTCTAGCTACTACCAGAGGCGTACGACAGGGGATGATGAATGGTTGGCCCGTCTCAAATTCTATGCCACTGGAGGAATTACTATTTTAGTGCCATTTTTAGATTCTACAATACTTTCTACGTAAATAATATACTCTTCATTGGTAACGATAAAGTCATTAGTTTTCGAGATATTTGAAGTTAAATATGAAACGGCACAGTTATTTTGATTAATAATTTATGATACGATTCATAATTAAAATTTAAAAATTATTTATACCCAGTACTTTAAAGCTATTTGGCGTATCCTTATAATACTTGGCAGACAGTGCAGGTATTTTACACCCTACTAAATTAAAATAAATAAACGTTTCTAGCTACTACCAGAGGCGTACGACAGGGGATAGTGACTGGTTGACCCTTCCCAAATTCTACGCCACTGACGAAATTGCTATTTTAGTGTAATTTTTTAATTTTTCAATACTTTTTATTTAAATAATATACTCTTCATTCGTAACGATAAAATGATTAGTTTTCGAGATATTTTAAATTAAATATGAAGCGACACAATACACTGATCAAAATAACCGTGTCGTTTCATTTTTAACTTCAAATATTTCGAAAACTAATAACTTTATCGTTACGAATGAAGAGTATATTATTTTAATAGAAAGTATTGGAGAATCCAAAAATTGAACTAAAATAGCAATTTCGCCAGTGGCGTAGAATTTGGAAAAGGTCAACCAGTCACTTTTCCCCGTCGTACGCCTCTGGTAATAGCCATAAACGTTTGTTTAACATAATTTAGTAGGTTGTATAGTACCTATACTTCCTGCCAAGTATGAAAAGGATACGTCGAATAATTTTAAAATACTGAGCAAAAATAGTTTTTAAATTTTTAGATAAAACACCCTGTAACTCAGTAAGGAACCACATTTTATTTAAGTGTTTTAGGTTAAATCTTCGTATTTTGTGCTAAGGTTTCTCCAGTTACTATATGGACAATTATTAATGAAACACCCTGTATATTATTTTTAATAATAATGTATTCTGTATCTGATACCTTCCTACTTTCTATTTTATTTAATAGATGTCGCTGCAGCATCTTCAAAAGGGGTTTCGATTTATCTTTGAAATTCCCCTTAAATAGGCAATTCTGTTTTGTGTTGATTCAGAGGCGGGTAGGCATCTGTACTGACGACGATGATACTAGAAACAGCGCTGTCTGCAGATTATACCTATAAAATAAATATAAATGAGTACAGAGAAACAAATAAAAGTGAAATCGATCCTAAACTATTTGATAATAACGGATAAATAATGGATGTTGAGAATATGCAGTAAGTATTATTATAAATCTTACATATATAGTATATAAAGCAAAACAAAAAGTATGTTCGCTAGCAAGTCAGCAGGGCTAAGATACCTCCAAACATAACGAGCATATTTTTATACAGTGTGTCAATTTGAAAAGTTGCCACCCCCTATAATTTGGTCCCTATAGAAAATATAATAATATGCAAAAACACGTCAAATTTATTTGTGAGGGGGACATTTTATAGACCAGTTTTTAACTAAATTACACTAACTCTCTAACGGGGGCGGACACAACCCCCAAATCTTTAATGGGAGGGGGGGTTTAGTGATACCTCATTTTGAAGGTCATTAAATTACCTTTTCAAAAATACCACATGCCTTATATTTCTTTTCGGTACTTTTGGAAAAATCTTGGACTCAATACTCTAAAAAATTTTGGAGTTCTGAACTCTATACTTATATCTTTACGGTTTTACTTGATTTTTCCAAAAATACTTCAAAAAAATACTCTAAATACTCCAACACCACAAAAAAAATTCAATTTGGAGTTAATACTCCAAAAACATTTTTGGAGTTCTGAATTCGATATTTAATTATTAAAATTAATTAAAAAAAATTAAAATTACTGAAAAGAAATATAATGTATGTGGTATTTTTGAAAAGGTAATCGAACGACCTTTAACATGAGGTATCACTCAACCCCCCTTTCCATTAAAGATTTTGGGGGTTGTGTCCGCCCCCGCTAGGGGGTTAGTGTAACTTAGTGGAAAACTGGTCTATAAAATGTCCCCCTCACAAATAAATTTACCGTGTTTTTGTATATTTTTAGATTTTCTATAGGGACCAAATATAGGGTTGGCAACTTTTTAAATTGACACCCTATATATGTAACTTTGAAACCATGAAGAACTTAAGATATCTAGGTTCACTAGTCACAGCAGCCATCATCATTAGTGGAGAAGTTAAGACAATACATTTCAAGTAGATCATATAATGAACTAATTTAAGACCAGTGATCGGACAACTTATACTCTAATCGTCGTAACCTTTTCTCCTTCATTTCGGTTATAATGTGTGCCGTACCTGGACTTTTCAATTCATATAATGAACTAATTTAAGACCAGTGATCGGACAACTTATACTCTAATCGTCGTAACCTTTTCTCCTTCATTTCGGTTATAATGTGTGCCGTACCTGGACTTTTCATGAATCCGTTTTTGCTGAATTTATCTTTAAAATTTAGTAAATAGCTTCAATTTTGATTGCTGATTTTAATTGATAATTTAGCTATTTCAATCCTACTCTTATTTATCTAGTCTGTCATGGTTTTTACTTACGTAGTAACCCAGATATTTATCATCGATAACCCTGTTCTACAGTTTGGACAATAATTATCTCCTACATTATTCATCATACATATCTCTTACTATATTCACGTTCCATGAACTCTTTTCTAGTTCAGTACACACTAAAGAATCTCCATTACACCTATACTTTATCAAGATCATTATAATTTAGGTGTTAATGTTATGTACGATGACATTATACATTTTAAAATATGTATTTGTAACAAGTGATAAGGTTGTGAATTTTCCTATTTTCGACCATGAACGGATATTTTATGTAGAATTCATAGTAAGATATCTGAAAGAAAATTTAAATATTGGAAAAACAAGAGAAAACATAAAATAGTTAAAATAGTTATTGTTGATGTAAACAGCACACTCACTCATTTTAAAGGAAGAATTCACTCATCTGAGGTACCCACGGTATCTAAAGGTTTGATCTATGAGGGACTCTTTCCTTATTATTGAGCCTTAGATGTGACCTGATATATAGGAGTATAATATGTCCCAAACATTTTCTCACACATTTAGATGTTAAGGCCGGCCGTTGTATGAAAGAGAGGTCCCCAACTGGAAGTACAACAGAGAGAAAATATTGTTTCCCGAGAGGTGCTGCCTATATCGGAGAAATAACGCAATAGATATCTAAGCGAGGCCGCAGACGGCAGACTTTTTAGTGAGTCGATAGTTTAGTTAAGTACAGAGAGTATGCAGGTGCGGCCTCGCTAAGACGACTCGAAATCGTTTTATATATCAGGTGCGAACTTTTAATTTTCTAGGCGGTTTAAAATTTTACTTGGATAAATACTGTGCTCGTATCTCGTGGTAAAATCTGAACCAAAAGTATTGGAGAAGTCTATTTTAGTCCATGTGGTGAGACCGCTCCCGTCTGGAAAAATTTCTGGTTCGGTTTCTTTGTGGATTCCTATTCAAAAATGTCCCCTCTAAACAAATCTGAAGGGTGCCGGGCGGAATTTTTGGGCAGAAATTGTTTAAACAATTTTTATAAACAAATAGAAAAAATCACGTTTTTTTGCCCCGGAACATATATTTTTAAGTTTAGTGGGTCATTCTAAACAAGAAAGGTATCTTGTGAATTTTTTCAAAAATTGATAGTTTTCGAGTTATAGGCGATTTAAAATCTGAAAAGTGCGAAAATGCTCAATTTCGAGGCCTAAAAACTCATATTTAAATTAGAACTTTTGAGGTTGCCAGATTCTTAAATTGAAGTTTAAACATTCAGCTTCAAGATTCTGAAGAGTGATTGTGTCTAACCCTAATTTAAACCGTCATGTTTTAATTGATTAATTGATAATTTTGAGAGATAAATTGGAAACAACATATTAATAAACAAAATTCACATATTGGGTAGTTATTAATAGTTTAACAGAAAATTTTTGTGTCTGCGACAGTGGTCTATATGGAATGTGCATAATACACATTTCCCACAATCACGGTATGCTATTAACGAAAACATTGAAAGAGATTAGAGGCGTGGGAAACATATACACTGTAATCGACACCCAAAATTATCAATTAAATGAATCATTTATAATACTGCAAAAAAAACAATATCAGCAAGAAATCCGATATCTGACCGATAATCACTAATGAACCATTTGTCTTTGAGAACTGGTATAAAGTATGTAATTATATTTTATATTTTAAAATAAATTCACACTGAAAAATAATTTTTTAAATTTATTGAACATAGTCAAATTTTAGTTTGCATAAGTATTTTTTTAGTAAGTAGATTATTTTTAAAGTGTGCATTATGATGAACAGAACAATTTTATTCAAATGAAAAACAGGTGATCTTTCATGATGAATGAGTGTTATATATAGGGTGTCCCAAAAGTAGCGGAAAGGTCGAATAATTCGCGAAATGAACATCGGATCGAAAAACTGAAAAATACGTTGATGGATTCGACCGTTACTTGATAGAAGTTCATTTTATCTAACAATAAAACACTGAAAACGTTTGTTTTCTATACTTCCACAAAATTTATTATAACTAAGTGACTACAGCTGTTTCGGCCGATTACTTGAGAAAGGCACTCCGCCGAAACAGCTGTAGTCACTTAGTTATAATAAATTTTGTGGAAGTATAGAAAACAAACGTTTTCAGTGTTTTATTGTTAGATTGAAAAATACGTGTTCAATAATTTCAAAAATCTATGCGATGACACTAAACAAGTCCACCATTTCAACCCCTGGGTGTGGAGCGGGGGGTAACTTTAAAATCTTAAATGGAACCCCTAATTTTTGTTGCAGATTTGGATTTTCCTTGTAAAAAAAGCAAATTTTATTCGAGCCATTTTGCGAATTGTGGATACATAGCGCTATAATCGGAAAAAACGGTATATCGTGATACCATAGCAAAATTATAGAAACGGTCTAATATCTCGAGAAATATACTTCCAAATAAAAACTAAAAAACACGTGTTTAATATTTTTCAAAAATCTATAGAATGACACCAAACAGGATTTTTCATTCCACACTCTGGAGGTGGGGTGAGAGTTAACTTTAAAATCTTAAATAGGAACCCCCGTTTTTTCTTGCAGATTGAGTTTCCTCCTCAAAAAATAAGTAACATTTATTTGAACTTTTTTAGAATTGTTGACGGATGGCGCTATATTCGGAAAATGCGATTTATTTGCGCCATCTATCAACGATTCTAAAAATGTTTTTAATATGTGTGCCTTATTTTTCATAAGGATTCTAAATCTGCAAAAATAAAGGGGGCTCCTTTTTAAGATTTTAAAGTAAAAACTTGGTTCGACACATACTCATGGTTAGTCTGCTCGCCAAAGTTGAAGGGAAGGCTTTGCAAGCATTGTATTCTTTTCAAACAGGTTTTAAAGAGAGGTGCAACTTTTAAGGTACCCATGACATTTCCATTTAAAAACTTGGTCTAGTGTTTAAATGTATGAATATTTTCTCACAACAGGGTTCAAACTAGGTTTTTTAGGTGGTTTAAACTACAGTAGACTACCTCTATAACGAGAACTGAAATGGTGGATTAATTATCTCGTTATAAGCGGATCTCGTTATATCAAACAATAATAATATTGAAATGTTTTGATGCCTCTTACGTAGTTTATTAGATGTCGATGGTCAACCTGAACAGTGAACAATATGAGACTTCGCCGCCATAAATTGTAAATTTCCTATAGTATTCAATATCGGTCGATAAACAGGCAATTGTTTATTATAGGTGGTCGAGTTTATTACAGCACTGGCCTCGATAATAAGACAGATGTTGGGCATTTCTATGTACAGGTAGTTGGGGCATTTATTTATTTATGACCATTACAACGCTAAAAACAGGTAAAGACAAGTATTCTTCGATTTAAATTTTCCTCGTTACAACCAAATATGCCTCGTTATAGTTCAATAGGAATTTCATGGGACACCTAATGTACCTCGTTATAAGCGAAACCTCGTTATATCCGTGTTCGTTATAGAGAGCGTCTACTGTATATATTGTCATCCGAAATATACAAAATGTAATGTGCAACATCTTCACGTTTGCCCCCCCCCTAAAAATTTTTATATGGGCGCCCTTGCGTAAACTAGTTCAAAACGGGAATAAGTTGGCGCAGATAAATTTTGGTACCTCTATTTTAATATTTCGCAAACTAATAGGCGTTCTGAACTAGTTTATCGGCTTTTTGGAAGACATCCATTACCCGTTACAGTCGAAATATTAGATAAGGGCACCGCTCGCCATGCATTTCTTATTGCGAGCAGTGTCCTCATTTAATAAATCGACTCTACACTTCAACCGTTTGCAAGCGAGAGTAATAAAAGTAATATATTATTCCTAGTACGCCCTGCTAATAATGAACTACCCGCACCCCTCAAAACGTTAGTACTCTATACAGTACCGAAATTTCCAAAGGAAAGTTTCAAACGGGCCATTACGCTCCTGAATTTTGCATATGTCTATAATATTTTTCGTAGCGCCATCTTATACATAGTGGCTACATTAACAGAGCTTAGATTCTTACAGATTCCTATACTTTATTCGTATTATATGTCGAATATTTACGTTTCACATGCCAATATCTATTAATTGCAGAAATTTATTTTAAAAGTACACCACGCAAAAAGTAATTTATTAATTCACATTTTTTTAACGTTATATCCTTCCATTACATATATTCTAGTGCTAGACGGAATTTTATCATGAAATTCATTTAAATACTTGAGTAATTTAGATATAAACGCTCTTATATTTATTGAGAAAAAAGCAAAACTTTCACATTTTTTAATAAACAATACACAACAGGTATGATAGCAAAAATATGGCTGTAATTAGCGACATATATTGTTAGTAGGTTAAGCATTTTTCGGTATACATATATGCTCTAGATTATGAGTGGTGTACTTTATAAAGGTGATGTGATCGCCTATACTTATAACATTACCAATGGCCGGCCTTAAGACCAATACCGCCTTCTGCATGGTCTTATAGTTTTACTCTAAGACCCAGCTGTTTTAGTTTCTTAGAAGGATATTATTATTACCCAGATTTAGCTATACGATTCACACTCCCTCTAATTGGAAAATTGACTCATCCTACCTACATGACGTAGGTATCTGCTACGGTATCAAACGGATTGAGCTCTGGTGGGACTCTTTCCGTGTTATCGAGCTCTTTAGGTGACTTGGTATGCTAGAGTATCTCCCAAAATCTTCCGTACACATCTGGCCGTCGAGAGTAGTACAGCTTTCTGCATGATCTTATATTTAGACCCAGCTTTTTTATGTTTTCTAGGAAGTTCTTCGGAATGACTCCAGTAATAGAGATTACATATAATAGGTATTGTCTGGGTACTTTGCATTATCCATTGTCTTGGTATTTGAATTTCCAGAACTCTGTACTTGACGATCTTTTCAGTGTATTTAGAACGCAGGTTATTAGGTATCGCCACATCAATAAGTGTTGGTTGTCTCGTTATTTATTAATAATCACGAGATCGGGTCTCTTATGTGCCACTGTTTGGTCAGTGAGTACAGTGCGGTCCCAGTATAGCTTTTAGTTGTCATTCTCAAACATACTCTCCGCAATGTATTGATAGTATGTGATGATGGCTATATCTTGATAAATGATCATTCCTACTAAGTCATGCCGTTCCTTATACTCAGTTGCAGCAAATGCCTGGCAGCCCCCGATAAGATGTTGAATGGTTTCTTGGGCTTGACATCCGTATCGACATTTGTCGTTTTGGACCTGAGGGTCTTTGACGATATCTTTCAGGGTAATTTTTGGTTGGTATAACCTGATCCTGAATGGCGAGTAATGAACCTTCCGTTTCAGGGAACATCTTTCCTGATGTCAACCAATAGTTCGACTCTATATTGTCGACATAGTCTTGGCTGACCTCATTGGGATGTCGCTCGTGCAGAGGTTTACCCATCCAGGTGCGCATTTTTTCGTCCGTTGTAAGGTGGTTTATGCGATGCGAATTTCTGGTTTCCTTTTGTTTGATCAGTAATGTGTCATAACGCGTCGTTTTGCAAATAGTATCCGATGTAGAGTAGACGTCTCAACCTGCATCTGAAAATAAGTTCTTAAATTAGCAATTTCTAATAATTGCTCACCTATATCCATAAGTCCTCTTCCTCCTAAATTAGATGGTAATGTCATTCTTTCTACTGCACTTCGAGGATGGTGTTTTTGTGCCTTTGTGAGGTGTGTTCTTACTTTTCGCTGAAGATTTTCTATATCCGTTTTTGTCCACTTAACAATGCCAAATGAATAGCTAGGCACGAAACATTATTATTATTACTATTATATTTTTATGTAATGCAATAAATTTAATTGATATATTTATTTTCAGGATTCTCGGAAAATTCCGTGGATACATTTCTATCACCTCATGGGAAAAGTGCAAAATTCGTGCACCAAAATCACAAACCCAAAATTGAAAATTGTCAGAACTACAAACCCTCGGTGAAAGAAGAACAGCCAGGCGGAACGTACGTAACAACGGTAAGTGTATATTTTTGATTTTTACTTTTTGCACCATAACACCCACAACTGATTATATCTGAAATAACTAACAAAACTTCTACTTTATAATCAAAACAATAATGCAAAACTTGAACCTTATATGTAATTTATTGTGACCCTCTTAAAAGTAATAACGGAAATTGTGTATCATCATTGCAACAAGTAGTAGATCAAGTTAGAGGAAAGTTGATAATACTGGGGGATTTTAACGCTCGAATAGGCAACCAAGTAATACCTGGAATTAAACAAAAACATAATGAGAATCTCAAAAACGAAAATGGAGAACTGATGATAAACTTCTGCACGAATAACGAACTTCGAATAAACAACACCTTTTTTGACCACAAAGACCAACACAAATATACATTCAATAATACCCGTGGACAACGATCTATGATAGATTATGTTGTAACTAACAGAGATATACATCCATCAAAAATAATTGACGTAAGATGCCTCAACTCAGCAGATGTAGGTAGTGACCACAGACTAGTATTATGTAAAATTAGAATCACCATGAAATGCTTCACACCTAAGAGAGTGGCACCAACACAAACAAAAATCAAAGTCGAAGGGCTAAGTACGGAATCCACGGAGTACTTATATAGAAAAAGAATATCAAAGAAGATTGCTGATAACGAAATACTAGAAAACGATAACATCGAGGAAAGCTGGGAAAAACTCAAAAGTAACATAATTAACGCAGCAACAGAATCACTTGGAGAGAGGAAAGTAACGAATACCAATATATCAAAAAAGAAAACCCCATGGTTTGGAGAGGAAGTGAAGATAAAATGTGAAGAAAAGAAGAAAGCCTTTTTACAATATACAGAACACAACAAACACAACAGACATACAACCACTATAAAAGAATTAGAAACGAAACAAACACTTTAGTCAGACAAATAAAAAGAGAACACTGGGAGAGTTTCTCAAAACAGATGGAACACGACTTCTACGGAACACAAAAGGAAATATGGAGAATGATCGGAGGACAAAGAACAGAGATGAACGAACTAATAAAAACGAAACACATTCAGAAGGAAACTTGGGCAGACTATTTTCGATCTCTGTTTGCTAAAGATAACGATAACGAACCACCAACACCTGAAGTGACAACAAACGAAGAAATAAATATTGAAGAAGCAGAGGTAACGGAAGCATTAAGGAAATTAAAAAAATAGAAAATCGCCAGGAGAGGACAGAATATCGAATGAACTCATAAAGTATGAAGGACAAGACCTGTCCAAACAATTATTAAAACTAATCCAAAAAATAATAGAACAAAACAGAATACCACAATAATGGAGATCAAGCATCCTAATACCTCTCTTCAAAAAGGGAGAAAAATCGGATCCGGAGAATTACAGAGGAATTAATTTATTAAACACAACACTAAAATTAATAACCAAAGTGATAACAAACAAACTGAATACAATTATAGCATTAGCAGAAGAACAACAAGGTTTTAGGTCGGGAAGATCATGCACCGACGCTATATTTATAATGACGCAGATTGAAGAAAAATCGTTAGAATACAACAAACCGGCATACTTATGTTTCGTGGACCTTAAGAAGGCATTTATTATACGCAAGAGAGGTACCTCTAGGAATAATTAAAACGATCGAAAATATCTACCAGAACAACACAATAAAAGTAAAAGTAGATGAAGAACTAACTGACCTAATTGAAGCTGGCAATGGGATAAGACAGGGAGAGTCCCTGAGTCCCCTGTTGTTCAACCTGATCATGGACGAAATAATAAAAAAAGTAAGAACAAAAAAAGGATACCAAATGGGAGAAAAACAACTTAAAATAATCTGCTATGCAGACGACGCAATACTAATCTCTCAAAGTGAAGATGATTTACAACGTATGGTGCACGAGTTTAATATAGCCGCTAGAAAATTTAACATGTTAATTTCGCCAAAAAAGACTAAATGCATGGTTATAACAGCAGATCTAATAAGGTGTAAATTAGAGCTGGAGGGTCAAATAATAGAACAAGTCATGAAGTTTAAATCTTAGATCTAGGCATCACACTATGCAGCTACGGAAAGCTCGAAACAGAAGTGGAAGATCAGGTGAATAAAGCAAACAGAGCCGCAGGTTGCCTGAATGAAACAATATGGAAAAATAAAAACATCGGAAAATAAGTGAAAGGCAGAATTTACAAAACAGTCATCAGACCAATAATGACATACGTGGCAGAAACACGACCTGATACAGAAAGGACAAAAAGAATGCTAGAAACAGCAGAGATGAAAACATTGCGAAAAATCGATGGTAAGACGCTGTGGGATAGAGCTAGAAGTGCAGATATACGAAGGAGATGCAAGGTGGACAACATTAATAACTGGGTGAAAAGCAGGAGAGTAGAATGGAACGACCACATAAGCCGAATGACAACAAATAGAGTAGTAAGGGCAGCGAGAGACGGTTCCCCAATAGGAAGACGATCAGTGGGAAGACCACGAAAAAGATGGAATGACAACTTACTGGAGGCACATTGAAAAACAGACAGAGTAATGTCTATATAAAAAGAAGAAGAAGAAGTGTATCATCATCAAATCTGTGCCGTTCTGAGACTGTAAATTCGAGCTGTCCAAAATGGGTCTCATTGACCCTAATCAAGGTCCCTCCGTGAACCTTCAGCACGTTGGTTCGGTGTCGTCTTGATAACAGACCTATCTGGTGTGGGCGAAGAGATATGGCAAGTGTATCAAAGTACCGAGGACTTCTATAATAGTTGATTAATATATACAATAAGCCAATTGGTTGCAGTACCACCGGTGTATAACAGACGGCTTCCAGAGTAGAAGAAGAATTATCAATTTGATCCCCACGGTGTTTTATTTTTGTAGATGCGGATCATTCTTCCTTCTCTTTCTTACAATTTGGTTATGGCATACATCGGACTTTAAGATCATAAAGGGTTTTGTGAATATTTTATGGCCGGCAGCAAATGTCAACGTCAAACGTCAACCTTCAAAAATATACTGTCAAAATTTCGATTATTATTTACCGAATTACACTGCTTGAAACGACGCTACTTTTGGGATTTTTATAAACAATGGATTCAAAGCAATTTTGTGTGTTGATTTATCACTGTTAGTTGATGGAAAAAATACCGTACAAACTGAACAATAATGGTTCGAAAAGTGTACCAGAACTCCGCTTCATCGATTACAACCATTAAACGATCATCATCATCAGTAGCCTTTTTGGGTCCTGGCTTGTTCTAGGATTTTCCGCCATTCTGTTCTGTTCCTTGCTTTGTTCTTATATACAATATAATCGAATCAATCCGATACATCGAATACAGTGAATATTTATGATATATCGATGTATTTTATTCGATGCATCGAATAAACTAGTCAAATTCAAGTCATCTTTTCCGTCCAATCCTCTCTTTGTTTCATTCTGTTTTAGCTCAAGCGCAGAGTTGTTTTAGTCTTCTCTTTTTCTCCTGCCTTATCCATTGCGGACGATGGCATTAACTCCTTCCTCTCCTCTCATTTTTCCAACTTCAAACCCGTTTTGATTCAACATGGCGGCTGCGCATGCGCGTGTCACATGATAATTGACACGCGAATGCGCATTTGATGTTTTGATTGATTGATGCATCGCAAAAAACATCGATATATATTTGAAATGAACACCCTACAACGAAGGGCATCGGACGTAATACTTGACGACGAGAAATGATCGAAAAAAAATTTCGGCATTAATATCACAAGAGAGTGAAAATAAGTTAATATCACAATAATGCGACAATTTTTCGAAAACTTCTCAAACAACAAGTTTGAGAAAAAGTGGAGCATTATCTTCTTATTTATTCTTACTGTCGTTTGTTATTCGTAATGTTATGTTTTCTACTTACATATAAAATTAAAGTCTTTGTATAAAAACATTCAGTGACATCGATCCCAATTAATGTGACATACATTTTTCAACTTGTCAATATGAACAGCACAGTTTAGCAAATATTTAGACGAAGATATTAATAAAATATTGGTTAAAATTATTTACAAATACAGTTTTATTCATGAAATAATCTTACCGAAGTAAACTCGAGCGCCTAAATTTGCCGATTTGTGTTCCCCTCGTGTCAGTTTGACATTAGATGCAGAACTAAAAGTTTGTTCTGGATACAAACAGAAACAATCTACTTAAAAAAATTCCCACTGTAATTTTGTACAGTAGAAAATTACCGCTGGAATAATAATCTGATTGGACAGAATTAAACACGTGAAGAAAAATCTTACCACACGATTGAAAGTTAAAATCATTAAGAAATAACCGCTATAATTTTTATTCTTGTAAGTTTCTATTGGTCAGAATCAATCTCTATGAACGAAATAATCATGCGATCTTTTTTGTTTTCTCTTTCCCAAAATGCATAATAGACCAATAATTGCTACAGCATCATCTGATGAAACTATGAAACCATGGTGACTCTGCTGGTAACGTGTAACTTCAACCGAAAAATTATTTCAACTGATAAAACTGAACGTGTGTAGACCATAATATATGGATGTCAGTTTTAACTGAACAGTTCGACTATTCGTGCAGTTAAAACTGAAGGTGTGTAGCGGCCTTTAGAAAAATAAATGAGCCCAAAATATAGTTGTCCAAAAATTATTTACAAAATTTAAAAGGTCAAAATATAAATGTTAGAACAATGAATAATAAAAGAAAACACGCTGAATGAAACATAAATGAAAATATCCAATCCAGCATAGTTTCCATTCTTAATCAAGCAAATTTCAACTAAGGTGGTGCCATGATTGCATGAAGTGAGACATGGTTTGAATGACTAACTAATTGAAAAACTACGTTATTCAAATTAGTATTACGGCAGTACATGAAATATGACTAACCTATTATTCGTTTACGTTGACTTTTAAAATTGATTCATTTTTAAAATAAAAACCATATAAGGATTTATATGATTAGATATATTTCATTTATTTAAAATATTTATGGTGATGACATATTTAGGTATTTTTTATTCTATTTCTCAGCTTGTTTTCATTCGCTCCAGAACATAAATCTTATTCAAGTTTTTCATTATGTCTTATCACCGTATAATAATAGTCTAGAAATGTGATTATTTTACGAAAATACAAAATATTAATCTCTCTCTCTTGGACCATCACTCCTAGTGGAGTATTGGGCGCATCTGCGTTTCTTGGCCGATAGTGTAAGACGGCTGGTGGCCAGCTCAGCGCGTATTCTTGTGTTTATTCTCTGGTTAATCTGCGTACCAGTTCCTTCCATTCCCCTCTGTTACTTGCTTTGTTTTTCACTTCCCCCAACTTAAGCCGATTCTGTTGTGTTCTCTGGTTACTGTTTTCTTCCAAGTATTATCTGGTCGTCCCCTCTTCCTTGTACCCTCAGGTTGATATTCGAGTGCTTGTCTTGTGATGTTACTAGGATCTTTTCTTAACGTATGGCCGATCCATTTCCATTTCTTCTGTCTGATTGTTGCTATTATACTGGTTTGTTTCGTTCGTTTCCATAGTTCTTCATTTGTTATTATATTAGGCCAGTAAATTTTTAAGATCTTTCTTAAGGACCTATTTACAAAAGTCTGTAGCCTCTTTGTTGTGCTTTCGTCGTGCTTCCAAGTTTCTGCTCCGTAGAGTAATATGCTTTTTACACATGTATTGAATATATTGATTTTTGTTGACTCTGTTATTTCACTTGTTTGCCAGATTTTATTTAACGCATTGAAGGCGAATTGTGCCTTCGTTATTCTTGCTTGTATGTCTTTCATGCATCCTCCTTTTCTTTCCATGATTGATCCCAAATAAGTGACTTTCTCTACTTCTTCAATTTCTTTGTCTTTTATTTCTATTTTGTTAATTTGCGGGTTATCATTTTTTGTATCACAAAATATTAATAGTCTTGTTGAATTTCGAATGTTACGAAACCAGTACTTTTCCAATACCACGTTTCCCTCTGTATTTTGCTCTTAATTAGTGGCGGATCTACGGGGAGGGAAAATCGGGAAATTTCCCCCCTAACAAGGTCCAGAATTAAAGAAAAAGTTGTTAAAACCTACAAATTCAACCCAATAAACACGCTAGTTAGGAAAATTAAGGGAACTTAATGCATATAAATTATTATTTATGTCTTTTATTTAGTTTGAGTTTATCTTTTTAATGTCTCTTTAGTGTACTCTGAGGTGTCTTGACCATTGGAATCTTCTGGACTTTATTTGTTTTATTATGTTAGCGCTATATAGTAGTACTATATATCTATATACAGGGTGGGGCATTAGTGTGACAAAGTCCAATTACTCGCTTGTCGTAAGAGAAACAAAAAAAAGTTATTTACATAAAAGTTGGGGCACGGATAGGACCATAATTTAAAAATATTTTCAGATATACAGGGTCACCCATATTAACAGGGTGACACAAACTTATGTTTTTTTAAATGGAACACCCTGTATATTTTTACATTTTTGGATTCTCCTCGATGTCTTCTTTCTCAAAATATAGAGTTTTGTAATATTATACGAGGTAGTTTAAAAGATAATTACGTTTTATTGTTAAGTTCGTAGCAATATTCACTCCCTGTAGAATTGTAGTGATTTCACATCAAAGTTTCTATTTATGGTCAAACGATTTTTAATATAGTCTACTATTGTTAAACATTAATAATAGAGCGAAAAGTATAATATTAATATACAGGTTTGGTCAAAACTCGGAATGAGTATTTTCTGAGTTTTCTTAAATGGAACACCCTGTATTTTAGTATTCTAATGAAATGATATTTCATGGTACTTTCTTATTGCTTAAGCATTCCCTATACCTAAGTGCTTTAATTTTTGAGTTATTCGTGATTCTTTAAGCCAAACATTAATTGCAAAAAAAATTACGTGAAATTTTATTAGGTGGCTGTGCAAATATTCAATCAAAAATAATTTTTCAAAAAAAAGTAGTTATTAATCTAGACTGATCCTTAATTTATTAATATTGGATGAGATATCCAAATACCTACGTAGTTAAAATTGTTGGTGCGTAAAATATGAATAAAAGTATACAAGATTCTACCTAGTTGGCTATGACAATAAATTTGCTAAAACATTAGACATTATACTATTTTTATAGTTCCAGTTGCTTCGTTATCATTACTAATATTAATTTTTTTAATAATTAACTGATGAGTAATTGATTAAAATAGTTTTTGTGCTAGGAGAGTATACCAAAAATGAGCTACTAGCAATAAGAATTTTTCATCAACAATTCCCTGATAAACGAAACCCAAGCAGAGAATCTTTTAAAATATTACTAAAACGGTTTCAACGGACTGGATATTTAAATTACCAGAAACCTGATCGAATAAAAACGATTGTAAATGAATAAAATGAATTAAATGCAATCCATAGTGTAACTGAGGATCTGCATATTAGGAAGAACGTTCTTATATTCTAACTATCTAGACCTAGACTGTTGAAATCGTTTTAGTGTACTTTCAAAAGTTTCTCTTCTTGGTTTTCGTCTATCAGGGAATTGCTGATGAAAAATTCTTATTGCTAGTAACACATTTTTGTTATACTCTCCTAGTACAAAAATTATTTTGATCAGTTACTCATCAGTTACTCATTAGAAAAATTCATATTAATAATGGTAACAAAGCAACTGGAACTATAAAGATAGTATAATGTCAAATGTTTTAGCAAATTTATTGTCATAGCCAGCTAGGTAGAATCTTGTATCATTTTATTTATATTTTACGCACCATCAATCTTAACTGTAGGTATTTGGATAACTCATTCAAAATTAAAAAATTGATGATCAGTCTAGGTTAATATCTACTTTTTTTTTCGAAAAATTATTTTCGATTGGATATTTGCACAGCCACCTAATAAAATTTCACGTAATTTTTGTTGCAATTAATGTTTGGATTAAAGAATCACGAATAACTCAAAAATTAAAGCACTTAGGTATAGGGAATGCTTAAGAAATAATCTTACTATAAATAATGACAATACTATAATGCTCAATTTAATCCCTCTGTGGGCTATTTATCTCTTCTTCCAACTCGGACTTTGGAAGTAAGCTATACGTGAGTCTCTGCGAGGTTACACAAACAAACTTCGTCAATCAACCTTCGTTTTGTTTGTGTATGTAGAAACAATATATTTTGTAACAACCTAAATTACTTAAAATTATATACATTTTTTTCGATACATATTATATTATACAGTAAGGGTTTTTTCCCTTACTGTACATGCGTCGTCTGCGTAACAGAGTATTTTTACTTCTTTGTTTTCCATTGCTTCTTTTTTTGTTTGTTTGTTTTTAGTTGTTTTGATCCAAATAATTATTTAATACTAATTGACTTAATTTTCTAGGTTACCGCTATCGATGACGATCCTAGGGAGGGAGGAGGAACAATTAGTTACAAACTAATTCATAGAGAAGGAGAACATGTTTTATTTGACATAGACAACGTTACTGGTGTTTTGACAACTATCCAGCCATTTGATCGGGATGAACCAGTAAGGCAGAAGGAACTTTATGTAACCGTACAAGCTTCAGACAACGGCAGGCCACCATTAGCAGATGTCTGTACATTTACAGTTACCATTACCGACATTAATGATAATGCGCCACAGCTTGATAAACTGGTAAGTCATTCATTTAGTAAAGTTACGGACATGATATTCAAATATTATGATTTTTAGAAATACGATGCACAAGTTTCTGAAGATTTAAAAGTAGGAAGTGAAGTGATGAGAGTTTTTGCTTACGACATTGATGATGGGGAAAATTCAAGATTATCGTATAACTTTTCAAACGAAAATGCTCAATTCACCCAGTATTTCAGGATAGATCGAGATACTGGCGTTGTGTATTTAAAGGAAGCTTTAACAGACGTAAGTTATTTTACAATTTTTGAATTCGCTAAAATACGCTAAATATGGTTCCTTTTTGTAGAAAAAGAATACTAGATTTAACAGTGCTGTTTATGTAGCCGATAATGGCGTTAACGATCAAGAAGGCCAAAAAGATTCAACCGCTAAGATATCTATAACAGTAGTAGGGTCTGATAAACAGCCTCCCAGATTTACTCAAAAAATGCCTGATGGAATCTTGGAGATCCCCGAAGATTTTAAAGACTTTTCTAAACATATTGTCACAGTCGAAGCAACGTAAGTACTATCATTTATTATTATAATTAAAGTAACTTTGGAGGGTATTCACTAGCATTAACCATCTCAGTAGGACGTACTTGTATACAAATACAAGTATAAGTATGAATTCCTGTGGGAAATTACCGGTTTTTATCCCGTCTGTAAATAATCGAAACAGTCCGACTTTTGTATACTTGTCACAGTTCGTTAAAATCTCTGGATATCCTAGAAACCTGGTTTTCTTGATTTAAGATTTTTGAGAGTAAAAATGTATACCATTTTTATTCAGTTGCAATGCGAAGGCAAAACAATCTTATTTTTCACTTAGAACAGGGAGCGCAGTCCAGCACTCTGAATCGATGATTTTCGACTCTTATTGGAGTCTCATCGGAGAGACGTAGGCCTGCTGCTCCATACTCTAACTAAAGGACCAACAACGAGAGTTTATCCCCCACACCGCAACTGACGTGAATGGATTAGGTGACTAGCGTCATCTGGCAATTGAAAGGTAAAGTTTTCAATCCTAATAGCGACATTAATAATATTGAAAAATATTAAAAATATTACTAAAAGATTTTTAAATTGAAAACTTATTTATTGCATTATATTAAATTGCATAGTGTAGAATTTCTTCCCCTTTGTCTTCACTGCAGCATCCATTTGGCTTGCATATTGTAGAAGCCTTGGAGGTGTCACCAGGGAAATGGACCAATAAGTTTTCAATTTAAAAATATTTTAGTAATATTTTTCAATATTATTAATGTCGCTATTAGGATTGAAAACTTTACCTTTTATTTTGAGTGTGTTTGAAATATCTTGGTACGTGAAGAGGCTGGATTATTCTGTTTCCGTGACTCTAGCTTTAAGGGATTTAAGATTTCTTTTGATGTTATCGTGTGGGCTGTTTCTTTTGACGCTCTGGATGTTGTTACTATATTATTTTTATTAGCAGTTATGGGTTGTCTTCGCGCAGGGGCAGCGCTTTCCAATTTTCGTAGTAATGCCTAAGATCTCTGCTCGAATTGGAAGTTGGCTTGATCTGCTTATTGATCACCGGTTTCCAGAAAATCTTGGAGCAGCTCAAGCAAATCCTTTGTAGTATTGCTAGTGGGGGTATCCATCCTAAGCATTTATCTAGTTCTATGGAGAATTTGGTCCTTCTTGGCCCTAGATATCCATCTTGGTCGTGTAATGGAAGTAATTAGAATAAGAGGTATTTTTGTACCTGTCTCAACTATAACTAAACGATGTTGACTGTGTGGGAGCCGGAAAGAACTCTTCATAAAAGTCACTTATTTCTCTGCAAAAGTACTTGAATTCTGCATGTAAAATATGCTACTGTTACTAAAAAAAGTTTACAAACTTCGTCTGAGACTCGAAAAAATATACATATAATTACAGCAGTGTTCAACGTGTAAAAAGGTAATCACGTACAACAAAAAATTATTGTATTTCTGTATTTCAACAAGTTGACTAAAGACGGGATCCCATAAACTCAAAATTATAGATTCTACGCTCAAAATAAACTTGACGTAAAGCTCAAAATTATAGATTCTACGTCTTAATCCATTTTCCAGCACGTTTTTATAAATATGAGCATTTTACGTTCAAAACAGCCTAAACGTTCTTCATCACTTTTTGTCATCGTCCACTTTTAGGACGCGTAAGTGAGTACAGGCTTGATTTGAGTTCTGTATATCAATAGTGTTGAATGATGAGGAAGACATGGACTACATGTTTAAAAAACTAAAGAAAGAATATGAAAAATGGGACCTCAATATGAATATGTCAAAGACAGAGTATCTTAAAATAGGAGATGATGAAGAAGATCGGGATTTAGAAATTAGAACCACAAAAGCATGTAAAGAATATAAATATCTCGGATCTATAATATCTAAAGAAGGTACTACCAAAAGAGACATCGAAAACAGAACGCAGCAGGGCAAAAAAGCGGTAAACATTCTAAACTCTCTACTATGATACTAAGATATAAGACAAAAAACGAAATTGACAATCTATCGTATCTTGGTTGTCCTTGGTAGAACCTATTATGACATGGGGCAGAAGTTTGGCACATCACGAAGAAAGATCGAAAAAAAATAGAAGTAGTAGAAATGGATTATCTAAGGAGAGCGTGTGGTATATCCAAAAAAGAACATCAGGAATGAAGATATTAGAAGGATGACAAATACTGTATATTCCAGTGTAGATAGAATTGAAACGAGACAACTAATGTCATGACTGGCCTTTTGGCTACGCCAGTGCCATTAACTTAGTTAAAAAAAGACAACTAATGTGGTATGGTCACGTGAAACGAATGAATGAAGATAGATGGTCAAAGAGAGCTTTAAATTACATACCACAACAAAGAAGAAGAAGGGGAAGGCCTTCAGTTGCCTGGGAAGAAAATGTACGGCACATCATGAGAGATAGAGCCATCAAAGAAGACGTATGGATGGACAGAAATAGATGGCGGTCGAAATGCGAGACGCAGCAGAGGCTGTAGGAACCTAGCTTATAGATAGATATCAATAGTTTCGTACTTTTTGTGAATATGGTTGATGTTAAAAGTTTCTTTAATTCATAGTATGTTCTATTTGCTAGATATATACGTCTGTTAATTTCTGCAGTTACTGTATTACTTTGGTTGATTTGTAAGCCTAGATATATGAACTCTCTTACTCCTTCGTAAGTATGTTCCAACCGGTAGATCGGTTGATACTTGATTGTTGTTCGACACCTTCATGTTTTGATTTAGAAACTAGAATTTTAAACAGAAATATTTTTTAGGTCCAACATTGCGGATCCACAACTTGCTTTTGAATTGGTGAAGGGAAAGACATATCAAACCAATAAAGACCAAACGTTTCTTTTGGAGGCAGAAGGAAATAAAGCGCACATAAAGCTAGTGCGTCCACTGGATTATGAAACAGTAACGGAATATACTCTAACTATTCGAGTAAAAAACAAAGATTTAATGGATTCTTCCATAAATATACCAATTAAAGTATTAGATGTTAATGATGAAATTCCTAATTTCCTTGAATTTCTTAAAGGTAGTGTCGTGGAAAATGACAAGCCAGGTGCACAAGCGATTCAAGTAAGAGCAATCGATAAAGACGGAACTGCTGCTAACAACATTGTGAGCTATGAACTCGTTGACAATACAGATTTGTTTGCAATAAACCGATCTACGGGAGTAATTACGTCGAGAGTGGAGTTTGATCGTGAAACTGTACCTCTATATCACGTAAACGTTAAAGCTTATGATAACTCTCCGTCTGCTTTGTATAACACGACATTGCCTAACATTGTAATTCAGACATTCCAAATCAGTATAGAAGATCAAAATGACAACAAACCTGTATTTACTCATCCAATTTATCAGTTCAGTAATATTACTGAGCTTGCTGATAAATCGAGTATTGTTGGTGAAGTCAAAGCTTTAGATAATGACACGGCTTCAGTTATAAGTTATAGTATTACAAATGGAAATATTGACGATGCGTTTATGATTGAAAATTCTACCGGCAGAATAAGAGTTAATGGAAAACTGGATTACGAGAAAATCGAACAATACAACTTAACCGTTCGCGCATTTGATGGGGCATTTGAAGATTTTGCAATTGTTTTAATTTCCATACTTAATGAAAATGACGAACCTCCAGTTTTTGACGACTATATCAGAGAAATTCAAATTAAAGAGGAAGAACCTATGATATCCGGATGCGTTGTTAGAGTGACTGCTCATGATCCAGATATTAAAGACAGGCATGCTGATCAACACATAGTATATGAGGTCGCGAAAGAACAGAAAGATTTTTTGACCGTATCTGCCGATGGATGCGTACAAGTAACAAAACCTCTAGACCGAGATCCGCCTTTCGGTAGCCCAACACGACAAGTCTTCATCTATGCTCGTGATAATGATGGAGGCACAAATTCATTGTTGGCCACTGCAGAAATTGAAATTATTTTAATAGATATAAACGATAATGCTCCCTTTTTAAATGTTACAGAAATTGTTTATTATGAAAACCAGGATCCAGGTTTTATAGGTAACCTAAGTGCCGATGATTACGATGGTCCTGATAATGGACCTCCGTTTGCTTTTCGATTATCAGACACTGCTTCAGATAGTATTAGATCGAAATTTTCCATTATCGGAAACCAGCTTTTCGCTTTAGAAATGTTTGATAGAGAAGAGCAAAAATATTATGACATTGCCATTGACATTACAGATAGTGGAGTACCTCCACTAACAGGAACTAGTATTCTTAGAGTTATAATCGGAGATGTAAATGATAATCCAGCTACAGACGGAAACAGCACGATCTTTGTGTATAAGTACGTCAATGGGCCAGAAAATTTCATGGAAATCGGACGTGTATATGTTACAGACCTAGACGATTGGGATTTAAATGACAAAGTCTTTGTTCAAGAAGATAACTTTGAGGAATTTGTGTTAAACCAACATAACAACGGTATGATTCTGATGAAACCAACAACGGCTGAGGGAACTTATGAGGTTCATTACAGGGTCACTGAAACCCACGAACCCACAATACACGAACATACAGTTAATGCAATAGTCACGATTACAGTTAAAGTACTTCCAGAGGAAGCGGTTGTAAAATCAGGATCAATTCGATTGAGAGGAACAACTAAGGAAGAATTCATAGAAAATTCATTGGTAAGTGCATTCATTATATTTTCGTTAACACAATCTAATAAGTATTGTTTCAGAATGGAAAGAGCAAAAGAGACATATTACACCAAGAACTCTCCAAAATATTAAATACATCTTTAGCGAATGTTGATGTATTTACTGTTTTAAATTCACCCCACCAGAATAGTTCGTTTGTGGATGTTCGATTTTCTGCTCATGGATCTCCATATTATGCTCCAGAGAAACTCGAAAACAAAGTTACAGATCATCAAATGGAGGTAAAGTAAAAACTAACTTGATTATTCAAATGTCTCAGTCTCACATCGAGAGAAAAAAATTCTTGATATAAAGAAACTTTATTTATATTTAAGAAAGATTGACTTGGCATATTGCCTAAGAAATATATCTTTGTATGTAATATATAATTTTCTAAAATATTTCAAATAAATTTTACTATAGCCAAAGGAATATAACATGATTGAACTATCACTTTCTGGCAAACTTTAAACCCATTTATCAGAAAGAAACTACACTTGATGTTAATCGATTTTATTAGTCATAAGAATATATTTTCTTGACGTTACAAAACTTTCTGAGCAATAATATTTCTTAGTAAGGAATATTATTATCTTACTATTAATAATTAATGTATTTAATGTTAAGAAATATATTTCGCAGATATAATCGTATATTTAGAATTAAGTTAATATTTCTTGAAAATAAAGTGATATTACATACGGTGAAGTAAATCATTGTGTTAAGATAAAATCATTATTTATTAATAAAAACAAGATATAAAACGTTATTATTACATACAAATATTTTCTCCACTCTTAAACCACTGGCTTCTACACAACAATAAAAGGATGAAGAGGCAAATCCAACTTCCTCAATTTTTCCTTCTTTTGTTAATAGCACTTTGTATATCAGCAATTCACTAAAACAAAATCGTTATATGTAGAAAGAGTAAACTTATTTTAATAATTTTTTTATAAAGATATAGATATTTATTTTGACAAATTTAGGAAATACAAAAAAAACAAATACACGGTCCCACATAAGAACTATTAATACTAATGTTGTTCTGAAGCTATTTCCTTGTGGCATTTTTATAATTACGTATTTTTTATGGGAAATAAGCCACAATTTTACTAAAAAATGAATTTATTAACGTTTTTTATTAATTATTATTTATTAATAATACTAATAATAATCAATCATATTTAGTTCAAACATGCATATGACATTATTTAACCTACACATCTTTGTTTATTTTTTTCTTTTTGTTAATGAAATATTAATTATTTATCTGTATAATATTAAGTCACACAATAAACATTGTTTAGCTAAAACAAGAGGGAAAATACAACCAATGTAAAACATTGAAGCAGACATAATATGTAATTTTCTTTATTTTTATAATCTAAAAGAGACAGCATACCTAATAATTAAGAAATTTTATTACGGGAAAGTATTATTAGTTTACATCTTAAGTCATTTAATACATATTAACTAATTCACAGTTTTCGGCAATAAAATTTCTTAACCATTACAATATTTCTTTTAGATTTCTTTATCACAAATAAATGAACAGAAAACATCCTCAGCCTTGCACCCGCCATGTTTGATATAGTATTGTATATTTTTATAGAAGACGATACATTCAAGAAACCTATTATAGTTGATACATAAGTATACACATTTTTAAAAAGGTACTTACATCTATAAAGTTCTACCATTTCTGGAAGGCCCCGCGGTTGGTTAATAGCTCTTTTCTTAATATTGTTCTGAAGCTATATATGTATTATATTATTCTGTCCCAGCTTTAAATTGTGGCTTATTTCCCAGTTAGAATAATAAGCTCCTTTCTTTCAGAGTTGTCCATCATTATACCTAAAAAGCATATAAAGATAGTATTATGTTTCTTTTATAACCATTCGGATACGCAACAATATTATTATTACATCTTAAATTACTCAATTTACTTTTGTTTAATACCTATATGTACGTACCTTCAAAATATCCGTTGATTTAAAAAAAAACACCAACAAATCCAAAATCCATCTATATGAACATGAACTAATATCACGCCATCTTGACAAACACTGACGATTAAGTCATAAATAGCTAATCTGCGCAATTCTTTTGTGGAAGAAAATCTCTTTGCAAGTAACATTTCGGCATTAATGATAAAGTTTTTATTTTATAACCACAGTTACTACAGAGGGTATTTCTGAAGAATTATTTCTTGTGGTTTAAAATATTTATTTGATTGCAAGAAAATTTCTTGTTCACAAATATCAATATGGATTAACTTAACATTATATTTCTTATACTCCAAAATATTTGTAGTTTTCAATTTAAGAAACAAAAACATTAAGATAAGAAAACTAAATGTAACCTTTAATGCATTTCTTAGTATTGAACAAATTATCTGTAAGAAATTATTGAGTTGTGTTTAAAAAACTCGTTTCTTTATATGTGAACCGGTATGTTTAAGTTAATTAATATGATATGTTAACTTTTAAGAAAGATGGCTCAAAGAAATCAGTGTTTTAGGAGAAAAGAAATTGTTCTCTCGGTGTACTTGCTATCATGTTTTTTATGTGAATTTACTCCTTCGAAGCACTAATTTTCTCATAATTTCCGCGAAAATGCTACACATAGCAAGAGTAAATTGGTAATCGTGTTGCAAGGTCTATTATTTTTTAAACCTTTCCCTTTAAAAGCCTGTCTTCACTTCGCAGTCTTTCTTTTCTCCTTCTAAAGTATCTAACGTACTAAGTTTTGTACATTTCCATTTTTCCATTTCGTACCAGCTGAGGTAAGGAAAGACTGCAAAATCATAAAAGATGTTGCTATTGCATTCTCATGGCATTTGGCCCACTTCCATATTTATCCTATAAGTTTAATTATTTCAGTTTTTCCCTGTGAATAGTTTATTTTAGAAATGTATAAACATTTTCAATTTCTTTGTAACACGAAATTGCAGCAGCTGCATAATACTCTGGTTAAATCGGAGAGTGCAGGAAGAGTCTATACCGGTTTCGGAGGTCTTTTACCCCTCATATGGGACTACTGATGAGGGGGGAAAGACCTCCGAAACCGGTATAGACTCTTCCTGCACTCTCCGATTTAACCAGAGTATTATATGCAGCTGCTACATATACAAATATTGTTTTTTTAATCTGAAAAATTTCAAAACATGGATCTAGCAGGTTTTGATTTTATAGGCCTCATTTATAATATTATCTTTGATGTTAAAAAATTGTTTATGCTCGCTCTTTTCGATACAACTTTAATAGACCTGTATTTGTAAAAATATTAGTACATTTGGATGTTGAGAGGCGACTCATATTTTTTTGCAGAAAATGCTTGGAAATATCTCATACAATAATATTTGAGTTATCCTCCCACTCAAAAAGGTCCGGAACATTGTTTAAATAATCAAAATATCAAAAAATCAAGGAAAAATTCGATTTTTTTCTTGGTTTTTTGATTATAACTTTAAAAGTATTCATTTCCGAGAAAAATTGCACTGACATAAAAGGACTGACAATATAGGATTAGTTACAAATTTTAAAAACTGTCAACCTTGTAGCAAAATAGCAATAATTGCGAAAAACCATAAAAAACATGTATTGGCATTTTACGTTTTTCAACCATTTATGCTACACTTAGGACCTTCATATTTTACCCAGAAAAACTTTATGATATAATAAAACAACACTGTAGATTTCATTAAGATCGGTTCAATAGATTTTGCAAAATAATTTTTGCAATCCAGCTTTCGCAAAAAAATTAATTTTTTCAAAATGTTGCAGGACTGAAAGTAAAGCAGACATTAAGTTGAATTTTTTTTACATATAAAATAATTCTGTATCTTTCATTTACAATTTTGAAAATTAAAATCGGTTAACCACTACAGCGTCAGGAATTTTTTTAAATAAACATTAATTTTTGGGTGTTACGCGCAGGACAGCGGATACGTTTGCTCTGATTGGGCATTCCAATGACTTTTGATAATGATTGATAAATTTTAATTTTTAGTACATTTCGATATAAATAAATGAATTTGTTTATTGCAAAATAAAAACACATACTTTGTCCTTTGAAATTACACTTTTTTAGCAAAAACTTTCTTTGTTCATATATTGTAACTTAGAGAATAAAAGTATATTATTTTTAAACGTATGCAATTGTTTAAACAATATTTCACAAACAATAATAAAATTAGTTTGGTTTTTGTGGAATACAACAAAATAAGAAGTAAGAAAATAATATATTAGATAAAGATTGGAAGAAATTTTGGTGGAAATCAACTTGTGTGAATCAAACACCGGTGTCCTGCGCGTAGCACCAAAAATTAAAGTTTATTTTAAAAATTCCTGACGCCGTGGTAGTTAACCGATTTTAATTTTATAAATTGCAAATGAAAGGCACAGTATTCTTCTATATGCAAAAAAATTTCAACTTGCTATCTGCTTTATTTTCAGTCTTGCAACATTTTGAAAAAATGATTTCTTTTGCGAAACCTGTATTTCAAAATTTATTTTGCAAAATCTATTGAACCAATCTCGAATCAAATTTACCGTGTTGTTTTATTATGTCATTTTGGGTAAAAGTTTTGAGTTTTTTTGGGTAAAATATGAAGGTCCTAAGTGTAGCATAAATGGTTGAAAATCGTAAAATGCGAATATTTGTTTTTTTATGTTTTTTCGCAATTATTGCTAGTTTGCAACAAGAGTGACAATTTTTAACCATTCGTATATTGTAGGAAATTTAATTCCGCAACTTTAATGTCAGTGCAACTTTTCTCTGAAGTGAATACTTTTAAAGTTAAAAAAATCGAATTTTTCCTTCATTTTTTGACATTTTGATTATTTTTAACAATGTTCCGGACCTTTTTGAGTGGGAGGATAACTCAATTATTATTATATGAGTTAATTCCAAGCAATTTCTGCAAAAAAATATGAGTCACCTCTCAACGTCCATCTCAAAACAGATCCGCCCTGGACTATAATGAAAATAGTGTAAAAATATTTTTTTTATTTCAGCTTGAACAAAAATTAGATGTGGAATTCTACATGATCAACGTAAACGAGTGCCTTAACGAAACAACGTGTGGAGCTGAAAACTCATGTACGAACAAATTAAACATAACACGAGAACCAGCTGTAGTGTTTACTAACAGAACATCCTTTGTCGGTGTAAATGCATTTATTGATCCTGTGTGTGCCGCTTTACCAAGAGATGTTATGGAATGTTTCAACGGAGGCGTCCTTATCGAAAACACAGCGTGTAATTGTCCTGCAGGATTTGAAGGACCACATTGTGAAATCCTAGCTATAGGATTTACAGGAACTGGTTGGGCTATGTATCCATCCTTTGACGCTACAAACAGGACTGAGATTATACTGCATATTTTATCACAAACTGATAATGGTTTGATATTTTACAATGGACCTTTAAATATAAGACAAACTTCTTTGTCTAAAGGTAAGTTCAATATGTATTCACAGAAAAAAATAAAATTTAGAAAAAATTAAATCTTTTGTTGAGATTATTCAAAAAAAATTCCAGTATTTTGCTTCTTAGTATGGTCTTGTTGGGCACTATATGATACATTTTTTTTTTAATTATACTTTTACTTTACTTAATCAGTAGACCCATTTGTACCTGTTGGGCCGCTTATAATACAATTCATTAAATTACAATATGTTCTAGCTCTTAACGAACTTTCTCCCTTCCTTCCTATTGGATGCCATCTGTGTTGCTTCCTGCCAAGCCTTACCCTTACTCTGCAGTATCTGCGAAATGTCACTGTTCCATTCTTTAATGGGTCTTCCTCTTCTGTTCTTCCCTATTGGTTTGGCGTCCCACACTCTTTTTACTTTTCTATTATGGTCCATCCGGGTTAGATGTCCGAACAATGCCAATTTTTTCTCCTTGATTCTATAAGTTCTTTTTACTCCGATCGTTCTTCTGAGGTATTTCATCTCTACTGCCTGAATTCTGCTCTGATGTCTTTTGTTTAATATCCAATTTTCTGCTCCATATGTCACCGTAGGTCTATATATTGTTTTGTATATTGTTATCTTGGTCTTTGTTGATATTTCTTTGTTATTAAGGAATCCTCTATTTAGTGCTTGGACTAGTTGTCCTGTGTCTTCCATTCTGTTGTTAAGATCGTCCTCGATGTCTCCTTTGTTGTTGATTACTGTTCCTAAGTATTTGTATGAATTTGTCTGTATTATTTTTTGTTGGTCTATCATTACTTCTAGTTGATCTTCCGTCCCTTGTTTCCTTCATATTTTCATTATCTGAGTCTTCTCTTTGTTTACGTTTAAGTTGTATTTGCTTGCTTCTAGGTTCCATTTCTCTAAATTGTATTTCAGTTTTTCTGCTGTTTCCGCAATTAATACTATGTCGTCTGCAAATATACACATCTCGGCGTTTATTATTTGCATTCTGTTCCAACCAATGTAGTATTTCTTGAAAGTTTTCTTACATTCTTTCATTATCTCATCTATTACATTTATGAATAGCACTGGGCTGAGACTTCCCCCTTGTCTAACTCTTTGAGTTGATTCAAATGGTTCTGACTGTATATTTAACATTCTTACTGTATTTGTTGTTTTCATGTATATACTCTTTCATGTTTTCATGTATATACGCTTCTATCAGTTCTTCACTTACTTGCTTCTTCTTTAGGCGTTCCCATATATTTTTTCTTTTGACTGAGTCGAATGCTTTTTCCATGTCTATAAAGCTCAGATATATTTCTCTATTTTTCATTAATGCTTTTTCTATTACTTGTTGCATGGCGAATATAATATGGTCTTGTGTGTTGTGTACTTTCCTGAATCCACTTTGTATGTCCTCTAATTTATGTTATCTGTATTTCTTTTCTGATTTTCTTTTCTATTATGGTTTCGTATACTTTTGCTGCTACACATAGTAGTGATATACCTCTATAGTTCTTACAGTCTCTTGTGTTTCCTTTCTTGTATATAGGTATAATATTACTGCATTTGTCCATTCTCTGGGTATTACTTTTCTCTTCCATATTAGGTTATATATGTATAACAATTTTTCTTTTGCTTTTACTCCTATATATTTCATCATTTCTGGTGCTACTTCATCGCTTTCTGGTGCTTTTCCAATCTTTATCTTTCTTATTGCTTCCTCTAGTTCTTCTTTTTCTATAGTTTCTGGATTTTCCTTGTTTCTCATGGATACTCTCTTGGTGTGGCTTTCCTTCTCCATTGTATTCGCTTGATTTCCATTCAGTATCAGCTGGAAATGTTCCCTCCATCTTTCCATTATTGTCTTATCGTCATTTATTATTGTTCCTTCCTTGTTCATTATTCAGTTTCGTTTCTTTGTTGCTTCTTAGGGTTTTCAGTGTTCTATAAAATAATTTTACGTTTTCTGTGCTGTTTTCTTCCATTTTTTCTCCGAATTTTTCCCAACTTTTCGTTTTCTCTTTCTTAACTATCTCTTTAACTTTTGTTCTTTGTCTCTTATAATTTTCATATTTTTGTTGTGTTTTGTCTTGTATGTATTCTTTCCATAATTTCTTCTTTTCTTTTATTTCTCTTTTCACTTCCTCGTTCCACCAAGATGTTCGTTTCCCTCTGTTGTTATTTCTTGTAGTTCCACATATTGATTTAGCTGTTTTTATCATCGCATTTTTAAATTTTCCCCATTCTTGTTCTATTGTTTCTGTTATTTCATGTTCGTTGTCCATCTCTTTCTCTAGCCCTTCTGTGTATCTTATTTTCGTTGTTTCTTCCCTTAGTTTATAAATTGTTATTATTTCTTTGTGTTTTCTGTTTATATTCTCATTTCTTTTCTTTTGCTTTTGAATGTGGTTTCTAGTAGATAGTGGTCACTACCAATTTCATAACTCCTTTTCACCTTTACGTCTCTTATCCAGTTCTTCTCTGTTTTTTGCACTATAGTATAGTCTATAATTGATTGTTCGTCTCTTGATTTGACTTCTCTTGTGATCTTGTGTATCCTTTTATGTTGGAAGTGTTTGTTCATAATCACCAGGTTATTGTCTAGACAGAATTCGAGTAGTAATTTTCCATTTTTGTTTATTTTTTCCTCCACTGATAATGGTTTGATATTTTACAATGGACCTTTAAATATAAGACAAACTTCTTTGTCTAAAGGTAAATTCCATATTCACAGAAAAAAATAAAATTAAGAAGAAATTAAATATTTTGTTCAGGTTATTCAAAAAACATTCCAATATTTTTTATAAATGCTTCTTAGTATGGCCTTGTTGGGCAGTATATCATACATTTTTTTAAATTATAATGTACTAAAAATATCTTATTTCAGATTATATATCATTAGAACTTAAAGACGGATATCCATTACTTCAAATTTGCACCGGCTCAAGCACTCAAGAAATTTATCTGAAAGAGCGCATTCACAAATTGAGCGATGGATCGTTACACAAAATAAAAATAGGATCTGGATTTGACGTAAGTGACAAGTGTACAATATACCATTTATTTCATAATTAGTTTTTATAGGCTATAAAAATCAATGGCAGGTTATTTGTAGTACAATAATTAATTACCACAACGACAAGTTGAAGTTTCTTTTTACAAAATATATCTACACATAGTTTCAAAAGTTATGTATCACTCATAGTATTCACGATTTTTACACTTATAAACCCGTATCCTCATCACATATTTAATTTAATTTATATTTATATTTTTTATATAAAATACACCTTCTTTGGTTTTTTATTTTATAATACCCATTTGTGTGTGTGTCTGTGTTTGAGCATTATTGGCTTCGGAGTCAATGTCCATTCGCCATCTTACCTTTTTGGAATTGTTTGTATTATTTATGCGGAAGCTCTAAAGGAGTGCTTCCTGCTTTCTACTGATTTGTTTAGGTAGGTATCCAATCACAATCCTGCTCCAATTTTACAAAGAACTGTTTTATATACCTATATCTAATTTTTCAACGATTTTTATTTCTATTTGGAATTATTTCCTTTCGTTGTAATTTTTTTTTTATTTTTTTTATTTATTTACTTTTTTTTTAATTATTATTTTTTATTTTCAATTTTTTTTTCATTGTCTTTTTTCCAATATAAATACCCATTTAATTGACCTGGTTTTGCCAAGGTTTGAAAAATTTGAAAAATTTATTGTGGTAAATTTAAATGTAACAAATCTTAAGAACTTGTGCTGAACTCTCTCAATAGCTTGAACATGGGTGTTATAATGTGGAGACCAAACACATGAACAGTAATCTAGGTGAGGTCTCTCAAGTGAATAATACGATATTTTTATGGATGGGATATTTTAGCACAACGTTTGATAAACCCTAAAAGTTGAAGTGATTTTGAGACAATAGATGAGATATGGGGGATGTAGGATAAGCTGGAATCGAGCACAACACCTAAGTCTTTTATCTGAGATACAGAGTCTAAAGGACAATCCTTAATAGTATAGATATGATTTGTAGGAGTTGTATTTCGACCAAAAACCATTAAGTGACACTTTTTAACATTAAGTTCCATTCCGTTGCTGTCACACCAATAGCTCAACCGATCCAAGTCAGCTTGTAATTTTTGATAGTCACCATCATTCTCGATTTTCAAATATAATCTTAAATCGTCAGCAAACATTAGGAAAAAAGCAAAGTGGAAACAGGAGGCAATATCATTAACATAGATATTGAATAGAAGGGGCCCCAGATGTGACCCTTGTGGCACTCCTGAAGGTACCTTAATCTCAAACGATTGAAAACCCTGAACACGTACTATTTGTATTCTTTCAGATAGGTAGGATAACAACCATTCTAAAAGTTCAACCTGGATAACCAGACCTCTCAACTTATTGATTAAAAACTTGTGATTTACCCGGTCAAACGCCTTTGTAAAGTCTGTGTATACAGCATGAACCTGGAAGCCACCTTCAAGAGATTCCACAGGGAAGACGGTAAATGTCAATAAATTAAGTTGAGTGGAGCGGCTAGAGAGAAATCCAAATTGCTGGTCGATAAAACAGCCTTTTAAACTTGCTGACAAATAGTCACAAACAAGACTCTCAAAAACTTTGGGAATACAACTCAGAATGCTAATCGGACGATAATTGTTCACTTGAGACTTATCTCCAGATTTTAGTATTGGGGTAACAAAGCTAGTTTTCCAGTAGGCTGGGAACATCCCTGTCTTTAATGTCATGTTAAAAATGTGAAAAAGAGGTCTAGAAAGTAAAAAGCTTAAGTGTTTAAAAAAAGAAGGTGGAAGACCATCTGGACCTGGCCCCTTGTTGCTATCCAAAATGGAAAGTTTTTCATATACAGACGAAATAGAAATGCCAAATTGAGATATAGTAAATTGTGCTAACTTGATGTCACCAGAATCTAAAATATTATCCTGCAAAACACAATCTCTATCACTATAAGTTTTTGAAAAGTATTCAGCAAACAAATTAACAATTTCTGTACCACTAGAGCCAGTGATATTATTATAATCTACAACTGATGGTATATTAGGTTTGTTATTTTTATTACTAACAAATTTCCAAAAATTTCTAATATTATCCCTGTAATGTAATTAAGATAGCATTGTTGTTTTAAGCGTTTACATTGAGCCCTTATTGCAGAAAACTCATTAAAGAGAGTGGGGGATTTAGTTCTTAGATATTCTTTTTAAACTTTCTTTTTTTGAATAATTGTAACTTTGAGATCTAAAGAAAACCACACCGGAAATTTCTTTGCTGAATACTTTTTAACAGGAACATAAAGATCAATTGTTAAGTATATAATATCGTAAAAAATACTGATCATATCATCAAGAGACTTATTTTTAAACAGATCATACCAATTAAATTGAGAAAGAAAACTTGTAATATCTAGGACGTTCATCGCATGGAAATCTCTATAAAAAGCATCACCAGTCAGTCCAGGGTTGTTAACACATGATTCACACTTAAATTCAAAAGATATAGGTGGATGATGAATATCCAAAGGAAGTAGGACTATCTCTGCTGTTGATATCTTAGCCTCGCTATCGTCCATGAAAATCAGATCCAGCAAATTGTTGTGTGCATTTTGAACGGAGTTGACTTGATAAAGGTTATGGTATGAGCATGAAGCTGAAATAATCTGTATGGATTCAACTTCACGAGGTGAAGCTCCTGCCAAAGGGGTACCCACTGAAGACATTCCATCATTGGACAAGTTACAGTAAGGAAGGTTAAAGTCTCCCAGGATACAAAGCTTGTGATCTGGATTTTCATCCGATAGTTTCTCCATATTCTCCGTAAACTCCCAATATTTCTCTCGTTCACTTCGTGGTGGAAAATAAGCAGTTGCAATGATGATCTTATTGCTTCCAACTTCAATTTTAACAAACAAATGTTCAACACTGTTACTTGCTAACAAAACTGTGCTAGATATTGTTTTACGGACAGCTATAAGCACCCCACCTCCACGAGAAAAAATGCTTGTTGATAAAGATCTATTCTTTCGGTGGATGTTGTAGTCAAACATTTGTAGTTCAGAATTGTTAATGTCACTAGTCAACCATGTTTCATTTAGCACTATAATGTCATATTGTGAGTATGATATATTCTCATAGAGTAGATCGAGTTTTGTTTGCAGACCTCTGACGTTCGGAAAATAAACATGTATTGACGAAGTGGCTTGAACTTTTAATTCTGTTGATTTTCTATGTTTTTTTGAGAGCAATGTTGGTATACCATTTACATATTTTAGAATAAGATTTGGTTCACCATTACGCTGCCTTTCTTTAAGTTCTATTTTCAGAGAATTAACCTCTGCATGTTGTTCGTTAGTTAGATCAGCCTCAATAAAAACTTTTAAGCTTCTATCGAGTCTTCTTTTGTTCCTCAAAATTGAACGAACAATCTCAGGAGACTCGAGGGTTAGGCGTAATGATTGATGTCCATTTTTATTGCGTTTTCCAATTCTGGCTGAGCTCAGTATGTTGACTGGGGAGTCTGACAGACCCAAGAGGAAGTCGTAGGCTCTAGATAAATCGTTTTCCTCATTGTTTTGGATTAAATTAAACATCATCAAATTACATGCTCTCAGGCACTTCAAACATCACATTATTATGTACCACTGGTGCAGTATTCCCGGAGCCACCCTGTGTAGACGATGAGGTGGTGGAACTTTTAATAATGGAAAGATCCTTTTTAAGACATGATGAAAAATTAGTTCTCATACTCCTAACTTCGTCTGATATCACACCAACTTGTTTTTCGAGCTCCTCGATTTTCTGGCTGTTGTCGATTTTGACCCCACTTAAGGCATCTTCCAGGGCTCTGACTCTGTTATCACGACTTACTGCTGACTTTATTACTGACACACAATCTCCACAAAGGTAAGGAAAAATGAGTGATGATGATACGAGGCAACGAATCTCTGTAGCACTGACACCTGAGCAACTTTTACATAAAACTTTTTTACAAAAATCACATGGATAACCAATAACCTCCCCATTATTCTTAGGTTCTTTAAAAATACATTTGGCAGAACACTTGCAACATCTACCAAAAATCTTTGAAAACTAGAAGAAAAAATTATTGGAACGCCACTGGATTTAATTTGCTACAAAATCATATCATTTATTGTCTGCTAAAACCTTACTTTTTGTAAGGTAAATTTCCTAGAGGTAACTTTCCTAGACGAAGAGAAGGTAAATGCGTGGCCTAAGTGTCCTCTATTTGCTTTCTCCTATTTTCGTCGTTTCTGTGATTATATATTGTAAAATCCGGAGATACGGGATGCAGCCAGAAAGCAGTTTATCAACGAAAAGTCTTAGATTTGAAATATTGTTTATTATATTTTTATTTCAATTATTCTAATTGTTTAAAAAGTAGTAAACTTTGTATCTGGGGCTTTTCGTTGTTTTCCTCGTAATACGAGAGATGTCGCTAGATTGCGTCTCAAAAGGTGGAATCATTGTATTGCGATGGTTTCCCTTAAATAAGTAGATTGTTTATATTCCTTTCAGAGTTGTGACTGCATAGCTTCACTGAGGAGGCATGAGGTTGCTGAAATAGCTATATGGAGATGGTGGTCCAACTCTGAATCGAATATAAACAAAAACTGCCTTTATATCTTACTTTTTGTGTTTCTTATAATAATCAAATTTTGGTTTTATGATGTTCCTTACACTGATTACTGATTAAAACAACTGGTATAATCTTATCTACACTAATGAGGTGTGTTCTAGTCTAAGATACGATATAAGGTCGATTTGCACCGATCTGTTTAATGGATAAAAATTATTGGATATGTAATTTCGCATGTTAACAATTACAAAAAACAAGGGTTGCCCGATCTAATCTTGTTCTAACTATAATTAATTAATAATTAAAAAATTGCATTTTTTTTATAAATTAAAAAAAAATTCGACCCGGGCAGATATTATTTCAGATTTTTTAGGTAATTCTAAACAAAAAAGGTCTTTTGTAATTTTTCTCTAAAGTTGATCGTTTTCTAGTTATAAACAATTTAAAGCTGAAAAAAGAACCAAAGATGACGATGTTCAAGGCTCAAAAACGTAAGTATAAAATATCATTTTTGAAATTACGAAGTACCTAAATTCAAGTTCAAACCTTATTCTATCAGTTCTTGATAAGTCTTTTGGACTTATTTCATTCTGAAACATTGTTTTTTAGTTGTTAATGCCCGTCTCCCCATAAGAAACCTTCCTCATTAACAATTAAAAAAATATGTTTTAGAATAAAACATGGCTAAAATTATTATCGAGACCTGATAGAAAAAGGTTTGAACTTGAATTTATCTATTTGGTGATTACAAAAATGATATTTTTTACTTGTGTTTTTGAGCCTTGAAAATTGTCATCTTTCGTTCTTTTTTCAGTTTTAAATTGTTTATAACTCGAAAACGATCAGCTTTAGAGAAAAATTACAAAAGACCTTTTTGGTTTAGAATGATCCAAAAAATTTGAAATAATATTTGACCGGGTCGAAATTTTTTATTTTAAATTCATAAAAAAATGTTATTTTTTAATTATTAATTAATTACAGTTAGAACAAGATTAGATCAGGCAGCCCTTGTTTTTTGTAATGGTTAACATGCTAAATTACATATCCAATAATTTTTATCCATTAAACAGATCGGTGCAAATCGACCTTATATCGGATCCTCTAGTATTCCCTTTGAATAAAAGGTGTGAGGAATTTTGTTAAAGAATTGAAATAAACTGCACTTTTTCAACTATAAACAACAGCAAATGGTCAAAACACTTTATCGATGTTGTAGATTTTGTTTGTTAATTGACCCTTTGTACTCATAAAAATTTAAAACACTGTTTTACTAGGAAAATTTTCAAGATTTTGTAAGGCGATTTTATTGACTACCGAACTCATCAAATGCTCATTACTGAATGTATGTAATTTATCATACACTTGTATGTAAATTTATAGGATCAAAAAATTTGCGGGTGGAAGGAACTTTTTTTGTCACTATTGTGGCAGTCATAAATGTTAATTATTGTTATAGTTTTAATATTGCTGCTTTGAAAATAAAGTATCTCTTTTTGTAGGATATATCCTTGGAAGTAGACGACTGTGGAACAACGTGTTCAATTTGGACTAATAAACTACATAAAGGTGTTATCCGAGCAAATGGCCCCCTTCAACTGGGAGGTATGAAAAACAGATTCACCGATCAAGAATTCAAACGAATTTGGGACCATTTGCCACCGACTGCCACCCGTTTCTCTGGTTGTATTAGAAATTTGACGTATAATGAATTTTACTACAACCTCGGTGCACCTTCTGATGCATTCCAAGCGTATCCCGACTGTAACTATGCAGTGATGCAAGCTGTGACTTTCGGTATCGACTCCAATTTCTTGGTTGCTATTCTGGTTTGTGTAGCAATTTTGATAAGTAAGTGCGATTTTTTTCAAATACATACAAGTAAAAATTTCAGTGCGGTATTTGTTACATCATTTATTTGGTATTATTGTGGGGGCCTCTAATGATCTACCCGATCTTAAGACAAAACCCCCGAGATTCGAGTTTAAATAAAAGACTTTGTACTTTTACTTTCTATAATCAGCTTTAAGAGTTAACAGCTTGCAAAATTATTGAATGACGAAAAATTAACCGTATATCTCTAAAATGGATAAGTTCTAACACACCGCGTATAATTAAAATGTTAGTAAATACCATAATCCGGAATGTCAAACGTGCATTACAGTATTTCTTGTCGAACCTATTATTACCACTACACGATATCTTAAAAGGGTTCCCGATTTTCCGGAAACGTTCTTTGAATGCTAAAATGTGTTTTTTATTACGCGGCTCGGAAAAATCTCGATCACCGTCTTGACTTATAAATTCACATTTCAACACTGAAAACTATTTACGACCCTCTCATTCTGAAATTCTTGTTACGAACATATATGTGTCAAAGATCTGCAAACTTAGCATTATGTCTGAGCAGAAGAATGTGTCTATTCAGGGTTTTTGAAACTCCTAATATTATAACGATTTTTGAATACAGAGTGGTGCTTTAAACCAGACAACAATTAATTAAATATTTAAATGGCTCGAACAATTATGTTTAGCTCTGAATATTGTACCGATACACACTTTATGGTCTAAGAGCTAGCAACGTTTTCGAGAAACTATTTTAAGACAGCTGATTCTTTCATATATTGTTTCCTATGCTTCCTCGAACACCGTACCGGCCATCTGGCTGCTGATACAGGTTGCGTTCATTACTGCGCAGCACACCTGTACAGGTAAATATAAAATCAGGGTGATTGATTAGTGTGATGAAGCTTAGTAGATCCGCTATAGTAATAAATAGCAATAAAAAAACTTGTAGCCAACTTTGAGCTTCACATTACAAAATTAGTTTGAATGTTACAGGGTGTTTGATATCATAGTGGCAGACCAAACTTGTTTTTTAAATGGAACACCCTAAATTTTATTTTATATTCGAAATCCTCTTAACTTCTCCGTCACAAAAATATAAAGGTTTGTTATGTTATACAGGGTATTTACAAAGTTATAACCAATGTTCTACGAAAATCGTAATAAGTTCAGCTCCCTGTATAAATAAAAATAAGCACAACAGCAATGGTTTATTGGTGCCGTATTTTTTTGTTGATTGTAAAAATTTATAAAAACAGTTGATATGGCTAATTTTCTTTATATCGAATACAGGATGAGTCAAAACGCAAGTACATTATCTTCTCAGTAATTTTAAATAAACACCGTAATTAATAACTTGCTCTGAAAAATGAAAATATCTCGAAAACTAACAAATTTAGGCATAGGGAATATTATACAAAAATTAAAATACGGTAATGATACTTTTCGATGGTGATATAAAATACTGTTTCATTTAATATTTCTAAGAAAAGAATGTACTTGCGTTTTGACTCACTCTGTATTCGATATAAGGAAAATTAGCAATATCAACCATTTTTATAAATTTTGACAATCAACAAAAAATTATAGCACCAATAAACCATTGCTGTTGTGCTTATTTTTATTTATACAGGGAGCTGAACTTATTACGTTTTTCATAAAAAATTGTTATGACTTTGTAAAAGCCCTATATATATATAACAAACCTTTATATTTTTGTGATGTGAAAGTTAAGAGAATTTCGAATATAAAATAAAATATAGGGTGTTCCATTTAAAAAAAAAACATAAGTTTGGTTTGCCACTATGTTATCGTAACATTCTAACTAATTTCGTAATGTAAATCTGAAAGTTGGCTACAATTTTTGTTATCAACTTTTATTGCTATCTATTGCTGTATATTGAATTTAAATTATTTTAGGACGAAACATTTTTTTGTCATTACTTTTTAAACCACAAAAATGTCTGGCAATTATAGTTCATATAATAATGTTTAAAATGTAATTACAAAATAATTTTTCGTCTTACAATAATTTTAAATTTCATGTGTTTACCTGTACAAATGTGCTGCGCAGTAATGAACGCAACCTGTATCAGCAGCCAGATGGCCGGTACGGTGTTCGAGGAAGCATAGGGAACAATATATGAAAGAATCAGCCGGCTTAAAATGATTTCTCGAAAACGTTGCCTAGCTATTGGTTTCCCTTTTCGATTTCTACTCCCTTTTAAGTATTTTCATAATCAATTTTTGAATTCAAAATGTTGGTGTAATCTTTTGAATTCATTAATTTTTTGTAATTATTCATTGTAATTGAACATTGAGATGTTGAATTTTGTAAAAAAAAACGCTGGACGGAAGGGCCGCCCGAGAACTTTATCGTACCGATCTATTATCGTTATCGTACTAGATACTGTTCTATATTCTATAAAAATAGCAAAGTTGCTCGTTATTTTGATATTTTAGAGACACCTTGTATACTTGAAAATATTTTATGGTTCTACGCATCATTATTTCCTGCAAATTTTATAAAAAGAATTTGTAAAATTTTCAATAGATTTTGAGAAAATGTTCGATACCATATTTCGTGGAACATACTATTTATTATTGCATAAATCAATAGAATATTAGACATACTTTCATTTCAAACTAAACTTACGTGCATAGAAATCGGTCCACTTAAAAATTCGGTCATTTTTGATGTCTCATATTTCCTAAACCTGTTGGCCGATTTAAGCGATTTTTTGAACATGTTATAGCACGATTCTTTAATAATACCAGTGTAATAATATTGTTGCTAAACAGGTAAAATCTCATTGTATACCGGGTGTACCAATCAAACTGTGTTTTTTTTTTTTTTCTCAAAGTTCGCATCACCCTGTGGAATATTCTAGCATTTATAAAATACTGAAATTAAAACTATAGCTTCAGGTTTTTTTAATATTTTGTTTATTGATTCATTCGTTTATGTTGGATAATAAAAAAATAAGGTACTTTAACAACCAGACATGTTCTTCATCAATACACGGTGTTTCTAAATAAGTGCGACAAACTTTAAAGGGTAATACTGGATGAAAAAATAATGACAGTTGGCTTTATAAACATATTATGTCCGCAAATGTTTCGTTTCCGAGATACGGGATGTTGAATTTTTTCTTACAAACTGACGATTTGTTTATTGCCTTAAAACCGGTTGAGATATGCCAATGAAATTTGGTGGGTTTTAAGGCTCAGTGATTGCACATTTTTTGAGATACAATTAAGAATTTAATATTCACCATTGGCGTGCTTACGGCGTGAATATAAAATTCTTAGTTGCATGTCAAAACATGCGTAATAACCATCTCTTAAAAACTACCAAATTTTATGTGCATATCTCAACTGGTTTTAAAGCAATAAATAGATCGTCAGTTTGTAAGAAATCATTCAACATCCCGTATCTCGGAAACGAAACATTTGTGGACATACGTTTATAAAGCCAACTGTCATTATTTTTTCGTGCAGAATTACCCCTTAAAGTTTGTCGCACTTATTTAGAAACACAGTTGATATTGATGATATTAATGAAGAACATGTTTAGTTGTTAAAGTATCTAAGTTTTTATTATCCAACATAAAGGAATGAATCAAACAACAGAATGTTAATAAAACCTGAGGCTATAGTTGGGTTTTAATTTCAGTATTTTATAAATGGTAAAATATTCCACAGGATGATGCGAACTTTGAGAAAAAAACACATTTTGATTGGTACACCCGGTATACAATGAAAATTTACCTGTTTAGCAGCAATATTATTACACTGGTATTGTTAAAGAATCGTGCTATAACATGTTCAAAAAATCGCTTAAATTGGCCAACAGGTTTAGGAAATATGAGACATCAAAAATGATCAAATTTTTAAGTGGGCCGATTTCTATGCACGTAAGTTTATGTACACAGTAAATTTTAAAATGTACGTTCATAAAGGATCTATGTACACTTTTTATATATAAAAATATTATTAAATATTTTTTTAGGTTTTTTTTAAATAGTGTTAAAATATATTAGTGTTAGACCTATCCTATAAAGGACATCGCACACATCTTATGGAAAATATAATGTCACTCAAATTCAATAAAATTTATACCAATAGATTCGTTTTAAATTAACGATCAAATCTTATCATTGCGCCAACTCTCTATTTTCAAAAATAAGAGCAGAAATTGATATAAATAAATCTGAAATCAAATGGGTAGGTACATAAGTTAGAGAGAGAAAAAATATTTTAAAATACCCAGATTTTCGGCACTCCATAAATCAGCGGATTAGTTTCACTAATCCGCTTAGGCCCAGCGGGATTTAAGCTGTTATGAATAGCACTCAGAGCAATAATGATTGTAAACTAACATTTTATGGACTCCAAAAATGTGATTTCGATAAACTTTAATTGCAATTTGCGCCGTAATTAATCATAATTAAGAGTTGGCGCAATGATAAGAATTGATCGTTAATTTAAAACGAATCTAATCGTATAAATTTTATTGAATTTGAGTGACATTATATTTTCCATAAGATGTGTGCGATGTCCTTTAGTCTATTTAAATCTTATAGTAAAAAAGTTCTAGTACAAAAACTTTTAACTTCATTTTTCTCAATAACTTGAAAATGTCACATAGACCCTTCATGCACTTGTGTCTTCAATTACATTTATCAAAATCATTACATCAATCAAAGAACAATGTACAGATGCCTTAGTTGAGTTTTCCAAAAATTAATTATTGCGGTTCAGAAAGTAAATGAGTGGTTGGCGGATTTTAGGTGTGTACTGTATATAGGACTATTTTACTAATTGGTGAATTTTGTTTCAGTTCTTCTTCTGGCAGTAGTTGTACATAGACGTAAACACGACAACTTTAACGAAAAAGAAATCGATGATACTCGCGAAAACATTATCAACTACGAAGATGAAGGTGGCGGCGAATGTGACACCAACTACGACCTGTCTGTTTTCCATCAGAACAACATTGTGGACGAAAAACCATTGATGAGAGACAACCCCGATGTACCTGCAGATATAAGTGGCTTTTTAGATAACAAGAAAGACAACTGTGATAAAGACCCCGATAATTTGCCTTATGACGACGTTCGCCATTATGCCTACGAGGGAGACGGAAATAGCACCGGATCCTTATCTTCTCTCGCTTCATGTACGGACGAAGGAGATTTAAAGTTCAACTACTTATCAAGTTTTGGACCCAGATTCAGAAAGTTAGCCGACATGTATGGAGAAGATCCAAGCGATGAAGACTCACACGATGGAAACGAAGAATCCTGGTGCTAGACTAAATTCCATGACTCCTTAGAAAGTGACATTTTTGTACTTAAATTCTTTTATGTTAACCAAAGATTGCGAAATTTTTTGGAATGGAACTGAACAAACTTGTACATATTTTTGAAAAAGGATGTTTCAACTGTTTGCAATACAAGAATTGTTACGTATGCGTTTCAAAACATATATTTACATGTAACCGTTCTTGTATTGTAAATATTTTTATACTATCTTTATACTGACACTTAGATAATGTTATCTATTAAGTGGCAAGCAGTTTGGTTAAGAATAACTTTGAGTCTTCTATCCCAAGGTACTGTGATTTGAACAAAGTTAGAATAAGCAACTTCCATACCATCAATCCACTTCATTTTATTCAACATACTGGTTTTCCGAAACTAAAGAAGCAGCCTAATACATAGAGTTCAATAACTTTTATTAAACAATTTGTATTAGGTGCACATATTCATCGCGCACAAGTATTGTGGAACTGTACACTGACGAGGAACAAAATATTCAATAAGAATCTTTAAAGCGAAAAATATTGAAATACACGATCAGATTTAACATATTATTGTCTAGCTCAAAAGAAAATAATTTTTATCTTGACAATAGGCATTTTTCATGTATAAGCTAGTAGATTTATATCAAAATCTATAAAAAAGTGGCTTAAAAGTTTCTTTGATTTTTGCGATTCTCTTGAATGACTTCAGTATTTTTTACAAAATTATAAGACTGTTAATCGTTTAAGCTGGCAGCATGGTAAGATACGTATGTGAAAACTTGTATATTTTACAAAATAACTGAAAATTAGTATGTTGCGAAAAACAAATGGAAACAAATATACAGTGAATGTCGAATAGTATTGTCAAAATTAAAGTCATAATTTTTAAAGATTGTCCAAACTAGGTTGTTGATGTATGTTAATCTCTGAATGCCATCCTTTAGCCATCATTGTGTATATCAGCTGTTTCCTTTTGCAGTTTGTGTGGTACTCCTGAATGTACGGAATAATCACATAGTTTTCACGATCTTTTACTTTTCTTTTCTGCAGCTAATTACAGGGTGGTTGTTCCCTTATCAATATTGAAATTCTTATATAATCAGTTTTTCCAGACTTAGAAAAGTTAAAAAAGCAGCATCATATCCCGGCCATGTTTATTCTTCGTTGTAAGGACACTCTAATTATTTCCAATTAGAGATCTCAAGATGTTATGTTTACTAGCAGGTATTGAACGAAAACAATAATAAAATCAAAGCGAGCAATCAACAATAGTTACAATACCTACAATTTACTATGCCTTCGTAGCTTATATTGGAGAGATGAGTGGAATTTCTCAATAGGCGCATATACACATAATAATAAGACACATATTCAAATTGGTTGGTGGTTAAATAGCTCAAAAACGAAAGAAAGGAAACATATAGGTAACAACAAAATACAAGGTAAAAATAGAGGTACTTACAATCAGGACGCTCCAACGAAGTCACTATTTTACGTCTTTACACTCGAATCGTCTGAATTCATCTCTTTCCTTATGTCCTCGGGGTAGAATCTTGCACCTCAAGTGGTTGAAAGTTCCTTTCTTCGTCACATGTGGATTTCGCTAATATGCGAACAAGGAACAACACAGGCGTCGACAAGGGAAAAAAAGGGATATGATTTCGAACTATTTAAAACAATCAAATCAATTTATCGAAATTCCAACACAAGATTTATATCAGCATTTCAGTAGTAATCTCACCATATTCCAAATTTGTCTTTTTGTATCCATCTTATTTTGTCTTTATCTTACTTTATATTGTTTTGTTTATTTTTTATTTATCTGTATCCTTATCTTTTTCTCTTTGACTATCACAGCAAATTTTTGTAATTTGGATTTACAATTAGTTATGACTTTAATTAAAACAATACTTATCATCTCTTTCCTTAAATCGTGCGATATAATTTATCAACAATGTAGTATCATACCACAACAATGTCTAATATGAAACATACGAGAGGCCTTATGCATATGCCTTAACACGTTTAGGCACAAATACCAATAAAAACCTTACACGGTTCGGCAATAAAATGAGAGAACCGCTATTTTATATACACGCATTTTTTCTATTTTTATTAGGATTTTGTTAGTTTTGTTATTACTTAGTATAAATTTAGGATAGTTATTTTGTATTTTTATTCTCACGTAGGGCTCAGTCGACGTAGTCGTTTGAATAACATTTTATTTAAAACTGCAGGTTTGAGAATAGCCATTCATTGGTGCCGTATTTAAAAAAAGATTTTAAATGTTTCTATACTGGATATATCGAAATACAGTTTTTTCTTTACGTAAGGCAGTTAGATTATTAAAATAGTCTTGTGAAAGCGTGTAGCTCAGATGTTTTTACAATATAGTTTCTAAATTAGTCTTAAAAGGCAACTATTCTTATTGCAATATTTCCCAAGCTAAATTCACTCGAGACTTTGGACTCATAAATATACAATGACTGAGTTCTACTTGATTTCCGTTTCATTGACTATTTAATATTTATTTTTACAAGTCTTGATGAAAATTTGGAAATACATGATATCAAAGCAATTTATAATCGTAATTAGGCTAATAGTATCCTAAGGTGATAGTATTTCCTGATTTTCATCAATTATATATATATATTAGTATCACAAAATACAGTCTGTAGAGACCCTTGTCATAGATAACCTAACCTTCCATTGTTACACATCTTGTTAACAAGTCGATTTGAAATGGTGCCGGTTGTGAAGATGCGTATCTTGATGTTCCACGGCTAAAATCGGTTCGTTCACAAAAGCTTTTATATATTTTTTATTTACTTTTCTTCTTAAATGTCCGGCTTGAATTTTCAAGATCCAGTACTAGTACACAGGAAGGCGCGACGAGCCTGTAACGCTTATTTCACACACTAAGAATTTTGACCGTGCGATGATTAAAATCTACATAGTGGCTTGAGCAATCATAATGATTTAACGTTTTAAGCGGTGAAGGGAGAAAGATTCCATATGATTGCTCGAGCCACTATGTAGATTTTAACCATCGCACGGTCAAAATTTTTAGTGGGTGAAATAAGCGTTACAGGCTCGTTGCGCTTTCCTGTGTACGAGTACTGGATCTTGAAAATTCAAGGCGGACATTTAAAAAGAAAAATATATAAAAGCTTTTGTGTATTTCAACGTAGATTTCAACCATCGCACGATCAAAATCCTTAGTGTGTGAAACAAGGGTAACACTGCAAATGTAGACATACTCATTAAATGCTAATTGATCAACGTTGAGGAAAGAATTTTTATATTTAAATGATAGGCAATGTAAAAATTAATTTAGATTTGTTTGATTATGCCATCTGCAACAAAATTCTAGCAACTAAATATTGACGTTGATGTAAAATATCTTTACTGATATCTTGATGTACAATTACAGAACAATTGAGGTCTAGAAGGCCTATGGCTTGGTTTACTATTCTTTTTCATTCTTTCCTGTTTGCTGCTTTATTTTTCCAATTTGAGATTTTAAGTTCTATGTGTTTTTCAACATCATTCCGACTAGTTTTCGGCCCACCTTTCTTCTTCTTTCCTCTTATTCCTCTTGTTAGTATCATTTGGATATGTCTCAACCATCTCAGTCTTCGTGATTTTATGATCCCTACGATATTCAGTTCCCCATACATATTTGGTTGTATATTTGGTCTTTTTATCCCCATTTCCTTCCACAGCTTTCCTCCAAATATTTTCTTGGGGACATTTCTTTCCCACCCTTGGAGCATGACTTTAGCACGGATTTATTCATAGTCCATTTCACTAGTATATAGATCTTATCAGTCTTACATATTCTTATATTAACCCATTTTAGATATATGTTTTTACTTCTTAATAACTCGTTTAGAGCAAAGATACAACGATTACCAGCCATAATCCTCGCTTGGATTTCTTCCTTCATATTTGGTCTCCTGATGAATGTCTGTCGTAGGTACCTTTTTACTTTTTCGAATTGATATATTTTTCTTTCTGTAATTATTGTCAGGTGTTGTCCTTGTATGTATTATCGTTCTGCCCATTCCACATTTTGGTTTTTTCTTCGTTTATGTATGTATATCCCTTTCCTTCTTGCTTTCTACTCTTTTTAGTATTTCTTTTAATTCTTGTTTACTTCTGGCTATCAGTACTATCCCATCAGCGAATGCTAAGCATTGGCGTTTTTGTTGATAAAGTCCAGTTCTGTTGATTCCAGCTTTTTAGGACAATTTCAACAAGGATACTGAACAACAGTAATGGCAGTGGGTGCTCTTATGGCACCCCTCACTGACTTCAAACATCGGTTTTTCTAATTGTCACTTTTATCGTTGTTACTAATTTTTCATTACTCCCCATTTCACTTAGTGCCTTGTATAGTTCTTTCCGTTTTACTCTGTCAAAAGATTTTTTAAAGTCGATGAATAGGGTCACTAGAACAGCGACGACTTGTGTAGAATTTTAAAACTTAAACTTATTTTATATTGTTTTGTACACCAATTCAATCATGTTTTTTGGGTATATACACTAATTTTACTCTTAAAATCCATAATAAATTTATCTAGTATTCTAATGCGGCATTACTCCGCAATGGAGCTTTTATCTGTTTCACTATGAATAACTTTATATGCAATCTAATAATTCGTTTTTGTAATTAGAACCACTTTTACCCATTTTGTTATGATTCCAATATATAAACTAGCTCTGGACAACGTCCTGAAATAGAGTACACAAGCGAGTTGTAGCTGGTTTTTTGAATGAAGAATGTCTTAGGAATTCTTAAGTTGTCTTTTTATATATTACTTGTGTGATATGACCCAATTAACCAAATCCAAGTCGTTCAATGAGACCTAAAGTATCTTCAATAATTCGACACACTACTAACAGAAGGCGTAATAGATAATAATTTGATGTTAATATAGCAATAACAACGATATCCGGATTGTAAATTAAAAACGTCAACAACATCTAATTTTAATAGTTTCATATTGTATGGATAATTGGTTGCATAACATATTGTTGAATTATTGCTCAAAATTAATATAATTTTCACATAGATTTGAAAAATTATATTTGCCGAGTCATTGACACAATAATAGAGTCGGCGGTGAAGAATAGTATATTTTTAATAAAACTTGTTATTAAATATCCACGAGGAAAAGTTTTCCTGTAGTTGGCTGTATACCATATATTACAAAAACGATAATAAAATCCTTTATAAAAGGTATATTTGTTAAAATCCCTAAAAAGGGCTACATCACAGAACTAGTTTTCGATCGGATGACCGATCATCATCAGTGCTTACGTGAATCTAACATGCTAAACACCAAAATACAAAAATATGTGGGTAAAAACCCTTTACAATTGATCCTTCATGGGAACATAGATGAATAATGTGAACTTAAACATGAATGTCTAAAATATCCAATGTATTATGCTTTAGGTACCATTGAGCTCGAAATTGACTTGTTCACATGATGACTTTATGTTAGCAAGTGAACATCATGTGAACAAGTCAATTTCGAGCTCAATGGTACCTAGAGCATAATACATTATTCATCTATGTTCCCATGAAAGGATCGATTGTAAAGGGTTTTTACCCACATATTTTTGTATTTTGGTGGTTAGTATATTAGATTCACGTAAGCACTGGTGATGATCGGTCATCCGATCGAAAACTAGTTCTGTGATGTAGCCCTTTTTAGGGATTTTAACAAATATACCTTTTATAAAGGATTTTATCGTTTTTGTTATTAAATAATAAAAGTATATTTTTGATAAAAGTATATATTGTAAAAGTTTAAGAGGCTGTTCATCAATTAAGGAATGAATCTAAATGTACAATCGTATGTAATTTAGATCTATTAAAACGCGACGTTATACATTTTACAATGTTAAGGCGATAGTTAGTGACGATGCACCCTAATTGCAATACTTGTAGTAGTATAGTCTCTATAGACTGTCTTCTGGTGCAATTTTCTATTCTAGTTTGATACACATATTTTTATTTGTTCACTATACATATGGGTTGTGCTTTAAACAGCTTCGAACAGAATTTATTAATAAGATGGAGATAATAAGGCTGTGTTGAAAAATCAAAAAAATCTTTGTGCTTATTTTTAACAACGTTTTTGTCGTCTGTACAAAAATCTTACACAAACGCAAAGTGTGACTTATATAGATAGATCTATAGATATAGAAATATTTGCTTCAAATGTTCGTACACAAAAGTAAGATGAAATTTCTTTATATACACGACAGTTTCTTTGTTAGAATTAAAAACGAATCACTATATATTCTTACTATATAAAAACTGCTACGTTAGAAATATTTATCAAATATATATTCTATGCATATATGCAACAAATGGCAGCTCACTCAACAACCAAAGCACCAAGGACAGATGTATTATGTAGTGTTTGGTTCTTGAAATCATGCTATTTTTGCAAGTGTTATATCAATAAATACTAGCTTGTTTAGAAAGTTTTGTAGCGAAGTAAACCATCGTTATTCCTTAAAATAAAATCATTATTCTATTTCAGTGCCAAATAAAACAAAGCTAACTACAAAATTTGCTAAATAGGATTTGTGAATAGTTGGTATGTCTATGTCTATTTACTAAGATTTATTATTTTTTAGTGTGTAATTGGAAATAAGGCCGCTATGAAATATGTGATCTCCATCTGAAAGTATTGTATTCTGTTTCATTTTATATGAATAAACTTATTTTGAAAATGTATCATATATTTATGATTTATAAATATCGCTTTTAGTATTTGATAAAACATTCCTTTAATATATTGTTTTGTGATTTATATGGCAGCTAGTTTAAGAATCTTGAATTTTGATCTCATGGTGAGATACGTGCAGGTTTTTGCTGCTTACAGAAAACTTTTAGTTTGAACTATTATTCTATACCACCTTTATATCCTAGAATATTGTTTTTCTTAAGTATGCTATCCAAAACTGCAGCTGTGTATAAATCTTGAGGTATTAACTCTCTAAAGTTTATGGCAAACATTTTTAAGTACTGATTTTATGCATTTGATTAGATTCTGCTGTAGTGAGAGTTTTCGTAAAAACTACATCTTCAATTGTTTCCATTCTTCAATTTTCCTGTCTCGTCAATATTTATCTTTGCATATAAAATATAGTCAATTTTTGTGTTATATTCTCTAGGGAAAAAATTTAGCTACGTTGAATAAAAGTACTGATTAATTTAGATTAAAGTATTAATACAATATTGTGTAACGTAAAATTGACAGTGTTTATTTACATCATTGGTCTACTAAAGTATTTTTGAGATGTGCCTTCAACTGAGCTGCAATAAGAGTTAGCTTAGCAATCTAGTAGTAGAAATTTTGCTCACTGCCATTTGTTAAAAGTGTATATCTTCGATTTTTAAATAAACAACGTATGATAAGAAAGACTTGTATTATTTATGCACATTTGCTTCACCCTTTAATAATTATATATTCATGGACAAAAATATCGAATATTTTATTCAAATGGGAAATAAGCCACAATTTTACCTAAAAATGATTTTATTAACGTTTCATAATAGTTAATAAAATAAATAGAAACGTTAATAAAATCATTTTTAGGTAAAATTGTGGCTTATTTCCCATTTGAATATACTTGATTATAAAAATGCCACAAGCAAATAGCTTCAGAACAACATCGAATATTTTGGAATTTTCAAATTTTTTTAGTTACTTATTTTAAAAATTTTGAGAGGAAAAACCTTGCTTACCGCCAAAAATAAAATTTTCACGACCATCATACATAAAAGATTAACAAACAAGGTTGAATTTCGAGCTAATCAAGCAGGTTTTAGACCAGAATCCTCCTGCATATACCACATTAACCCTTTCAGTACGGATGACGAACATATCCGTCTGATATAAAATTGGCACTCCCGACGGCTGACGAATATATTCGTCAAAAGCTTAATATGATATTTATGCTAATGTCGTGTATATGTGACATCTTTAAAATCTTAACTTGATGCACAGACGGCTGACGATTGTATACGCTCAAAAAATATTCGTCCACAGACGGCTGTCTAAAAACTTCGTCACTGACGAAATTTTACAACAACCGCGATTAAGCAGCACATGTTTGAAGTTGATGATTCGCCTCAGTTTCATGGATAATTTACGCCAGTTTGCCTTATAGTGTCGTTCGTACAACACGCAGGTCTTTCTCGAGGTTCTAAAATGGCCAAAAAGATTAAAATTGATGGTAATTACTGTGGTTTGAGTAAAAAAGATGTACGACACCTCTTGACAGTTGTAGACGAGGACGATACATATACAGGGTGTTAGTAAATAAGTATGAAAAATTTTAAGGGCTAATTCTACATGAAAAATTAATGCCAGTTTGCTCTATAAACATATGTCCGCAAATGCTTAGTTTCGGAGATACGGGGTGTTGAAATTTTTATTTCAAACTGCCATTTTATTTATTGCTCTAAGACCAGTTGAGCTATGAAAATGAAATTTGGTGAGTTTTAGGAGGTAGTTATTACGAATTTTATGACATACAATTAAGAATTTTGTATTCATCATTGGCGCGCCTATGGGCAATGGTCTGAATTATTTTAAAGAAAAAAATAGTACGCCACTGAGATATTTCGAATTAGAAATTATTTTTAAATTTCACGTCTAATTTATGATAAAAAACCTTTCTTTCCTTTTTTTCATATGATGCACCGTTTTTATGCAGAAAAATAAAACATCTTGGCGCATATTTTTCATTTCTTAATACATCATCAAGAACTATCCAATATAATAATACTAAACTAGAGCAATAACAGAAAATATTACTAATGCCATTTCAGCTAGGTACAAAGCCGCAAGAAATGTTTAAAATGATCTCCTTTACAAGTAACAGAAGAATTTTATATTCATCATTGGCGCGCGTACGGGTAATGGTCTGAATTTTTTTAAGAAAAAAATAGTACGCCACTGAGATATGTCAAACTAAAAATCATTTTTGAATTCCTCGTTCAATTGACGACAAAAAATATTTCTTGCCTTTTTTTCATATGCGGAGCCGTTTTTATGCAAAAAAATAAAACATCTTAACGTTTACAAAGTATTTGAACTAAGTTTCTATGCATATGGAAACTACCTCAAATACTTGGTAAGCGTTAAGATGTTTTATTTTTTTGTATAAAAACGGCGCCTCGTATGAAAAAAAGGAAAGAAAGATTTTTTGTTGTGAATTGAACGAGGAATTCAAAAATGATTTTTAGTTTGACATATCTCAGTGGCGTACTATTTTTATCTTCAAAAAATTTAGACCATTGCCCGTACGCGCGACAATGATGAATATAAAATTCTTCTGTTATCTGTAAAGGAGATCATTTTAAACATTTCTTGCAGCTTTGCATCTAGTTGAAATTTTATTAGTAATATTTTCTGTTATTGTTCTAGTTTAGTATTATTATATTGGATAGTTCTTGATGATGTATTAAGAAATGAAAAATACGCGCCAAGATGTTTTATTTTTCTGTATAAAAACGATGCATCGTACGAAAAAAGGCAAGAAAGGTTTTTATCGTAAATTAGACGTGGAATTTAAAAATAATTTTTATGGTCTGAATTTTTTTAAGAAAAAAATAGTACGCCACTGAGATATGTCAAACTAAAAATCATTTTTGAATTCCTCGTTCAATTGACGACAAAAAATATTTCTTGCCTTTTTTTCATATGCGGAGCCGTTTTTATGCAAAAAAATAAAACATCTTAACGTTTACAAAGTATTTGAACTAAGTTTCTATGCATATGGAAACTACCTCAAATACTTGGTAAGCGTTAAGATGTTTTATTTTTTTGTATAAAAACGGCGCCTCGTATGAAAAAAAGGAAAGAAAGATTTTTTGTTGTGAATTGAACGAGGAATTCAAAAATGATTTTTAGTTTGACATATCTCAGTGGCGTACTATTTTTATCTTCAAAAAATTTAGACCATTGCCCGTACGCGCGACAATGATGAATATAAAATTCTTCTGTTATCTGTAAAGGAGATCATTTTAAACATTTCTTGCAGCTTTGCATCTAGTTGAAATTTTATTAGTAATATTTTCTGTTATTGTTCTAGTTTAGTATTATTATATTGGATAGTTCTTGATGATGTATTAAGAAATGAAAAATACGCGCCAAGATGTTTTATTTTTCTGTATAAAAACGATGCATCGTACGAAAAAAGGCAAGAAAGGTTTTTATCGTAAATTAGACGTGGAATTTAAAAATAATTTTTATGGTCTGAATTTTTTTAAGAAAAAAATAGTACGCCACTGAGATATGTCAAACTAAAAATCATTTTTGAATTCCTCGTTCAATTGACGACAAAAAATATTTCTTGCCTTTTTTTCATATGCGGAGCCGTTTTTATGCAAAAAAATAAAACATCTTAACGTTTACAAAGTATTTGAACTAAGTTTCTATGCATATGGAAACTACCTCAAATACTTGGTAAGCGTTAAGATGTTTTATTTTTTTGTATAAAAACGGCGCCTCGTATGAAAAAAAGGAAAGAAAGATTTTTTGTTGTGAATTGAACGAGGAATTCAAAAATGATTTTTAGTTTGACATATCTCAGTGGCGTACTATTTTTATCTTCAAAAAATTTAGACCATTGCCCGTACGCGCGACAATGATGAATATAAAATTCTTCTGTTATCTGTAAAGGAGATCATTTTAAACATTTCTTGCAGCTTTGCATCTAGTTGAAATTTTATTAGTAATATTTTCTGTTATTGTTCTAGTTTAGTATTATTATATTGGATAGTTCTTGATGATGTATTAAGAAATGAAAAATACGCGCCAAGATGTTTTATTTTTCTGTATAAAAACGATGCATCATACGAAAAAAGGCAAGAAAGGTTTTTATCGTAAATTAGACGTGGAATTTAAAAATAATTTTTAATTCGAAATATCTCAGTGGCGTACTATTTTTTTCTTTAAAAAAATTCAGACCATTGCCCGTAGGCGCGCCAATGATGAATACAAAATTCTAAATTGTATGTCAAAAAATTTGTAATAACTACCTCCTAAAACTCACCAAATTTCATTTTCATAGCTCAACTGGTCTTAGAGCAATAAAAAAATTGGGAGTTTGAAATAAAAATTTCAACACCCCGTATCTCCGAAACTAAGCATTTGTGGACATATGTTTATAAAGCAAACTGGCATTAATTTTTCATGTAGAATTAGCCCTTAAAATTTTTCATACTTATTTACTAACACCCTGTATAAGTGAGGATGAACCTTTTGTGGATAGCGGCAGTGAATATTTTCCGACTTCTGGAAGTGAAACTGAAAGTGTTGACGAACCTCGGAGCTTTGATGAAAATGCCGAAGAAAGTGAACACGACAATCAGGATCAAGAAGGAGAAAATTTCCTAGTGGGTAATGTAATTGACCAAACAGATTTAGAAATTTTGTGGACAAAAAATGAATTTACTCCTTATTTGCACGAATTTGATAATAGTTTTTCTGGCCTGCAAAATAGAAATCTGACTGCAGAGTCAAAAGAAATAGATTATTTTTTAAATTTACTTTCTGACGAAACTGCATGTATTATAGTACAGGAAACAAATAGGTATGCAATACAGCAAAATGCAAAAAACTGGAAAAATATTGACCTTCCACAATTTTATATTTTTGTAGCCTTAACTATGCTTAAATGTCAAGAGACAGATATTTTCAAATACAACGTTATATACATTTTTCTTGTAATGAAGAAGCCCCACCAGACAATCGTTTGCATAAAGTTGAGAATATATTAAATATGCTGAGAGAGAAGTTCAAAAGTCAGTTTTACCCATTCCAAAATCTTGTTATAGACGAAAGTATGGTCCTCTTCAAAGGAAGGCTAAGTTTTAAACAATATATTAAAACTAAAAAACATCGTTTTGGAATAAAATTATATGTGATTGTGAAACGGGTATTGTTTTAGATTTTATAGTATACATGGTTAAAAAAACCAATATTGAAACAAAAGATGCCCTAGGCCTTGGCTCTTCTGGTGCCGTTGTTTCCAAACTTTGCAACTCCTATCTAAACAAAGGGCATTCATTGTTCACTGACAACTTTTATACTAGCCCGTCTTTATCAACTTTTCTTTTTGATAATAAAACCAATTCATGTGGGACAGTTCGACAAAATAGAAAGCGTATGCCAGTATTTGATCAGAAATTAAAAAGAGGTGAAACTGATTGGAGAAGCAGTGAACACATATTGGTACTCAAATGGAAAGATCGTCGGGACGTAGTTATGCTAAGTACTATGCATGAAAATAAAATGGTTACTCTTTCCAAAATAGATACAACTACAAACGAAAACATAAAAAAACCATTGTCTGTGCCTGTGTACAATAATCGAATGGGGGCAGTAGATAGATCAGATATGATGATAAGCAGCATCGATTGTACTCACAAGAGCCTGAAATGGTACAAAAAATTATTTTTCCATACACTAGATATCTGCTTGCTCAATGCCCATGCAATGTATTTAACCCAATGCACCAAGAAAATTCCACTTGCAAAATTTCATCTAGCAGTTATTCGGCAGTTATTAGAAAGGTATTTTTATATTTATATTTTATATTTCATTAAGTTTTATTAGTGCACGTTTTTAGATATAAATCCACACAATTGAAATTGCTTCATTATGATCTTGGTAATGAAAGGCTGACCCAGCGACACTTTCCCGAATTAATTCCTCGAAAAGAAGGTAGTAAAAAAGCCACTAGAAGATTCAATGTAAACATTAGCGGATGCCGTTTTCAATGACATCAAAACTGGTTAAAAAAATTTAATCTTTGGATTTGGTAGATACAAGAATATAACGATACAAATTCAGAAATTCGAAATTGGGCAAAGTAAACGTTTGGTTTAACTTATTTAAATCCAGTTAAAGTTGAAGAATATTTCCACTACACTTATGATCTAATCAGTGAATCCTTTTATTCAAGGTTAATTTTTCTGTTTATTCAACGCATCTTTCTATTTTTATTTTTATTGAAAAGTTAAAAGAATTCCAAGAACAGTTATGTCAAAATAAATAGTATATAAATATCAGCCAAAATTAAAGATGCTACTGTCACGGACCCAGGCCGGCTCTGTCAATTCGGGAACCTTCTGGCGCCGGACTGTCTGAGATCCTTTCTGTGGGCGAGAGAAACTTGTTTACGATCGGCGTATCTAATAGAAGAAAATCGATACACAGCACACCCATTGGGGTTATGTGCTATGCATCGATACACCTTTTTTTATTGCTCTGTAAATAATAATGTACTTTTCGATGTTTCTGGAAATCAGTAGACTAATTGTATATAACTATATAAATAGACATTTTTGAGATTAGAGTGCAGTGGTGAATTTAAATACGTCGGTGTATTTTGATATGTATCGGGCGCGATATATTTTTGTAATTATTGTAATTATGTAAGTATATTAGTAGATTTGGTGTAATAAATAAATTAGATATAGTAGTTTGTAAAATAAAAGATATAAATTCAGTGTCTTTTATTTGTTTAGAAGTAAGTTATTAAAAATAAATAAAGTCAACTACATATTTAAATTAAACTAAGTGCCTAAAAACATAAATAATAACATAGTAAAGTCAGTTTTATAACACTACCTTTAAGGCTAAATTGGAATTTTATGGAGAAAATGGTGGATAAACTGCAATCCCAACAAATACATAGGTTCGATTTTATAAAATATATATTTATGTATCATACATTCCTATAATAGCAAATAAATCATTGTATCATGTATGTACGCTTATTAACTGTAAAATGTACAAAAAATTCTAATTGTATTATATTCAGATATTACTACCGTTCAAAATAAATAAAATGTATCTATATTATTTTTTTAAAGAAATTAATATATTAATTATTAATGATGGTATTTTATTTATGCCGCAGCTATATTTATTTGGTGTCGAATATACCTGTAAGATAAGGACGGGAAAATTGCCATTGAATTTTAGTCGCTACCTGCTTAGTGTCGAAATTTCCTACGCCCTTTTGAGACCTCCTAAGTTTCCTCTTTCTACAGTTAACGTATGTTACTTTCCAAATGAAACACCCTGTATATGCCCCATTTTAATTTATAACGCATATACGTGGTGAATTAAGGATAGGTACAACACGAGTATTTGAAACGTGGACTCTATGTAGACTCTTACGAGTGCCGTAGTCTGCCCATGCCACAAATGAAGGAATTTTAAGAACTACGAGAACTACTCAACATCAATAAGAAAAGGAAAATTTCCAAACAATTTTGAAATGAAAGGTAAATACAGGGAGAATACATAATTCCTGGCTAAGTAATATAAGGGGCTGAAAGTCAGCAACAGCAACCATATTTTTAAGAGAAGAAAACGGCACCCTATCAATGGTTTGAAGAGTACAGACAGCATTGACATATTTTAAGCGTAGACAAGGCATACTCACCAAAAAAGCGTAATGCGGAAAGAGTCGATCGGTGGTCTATCTACCTCTTTAGAGCTAAACCAAACGGACCACGCTGCAGCGCTACTCTGTGGATCCACACAGTAGCTTACCGTCCACTAGTGGCAAACCCAATTCAGACGGACCATTTTTGTAGTCGCCACAGATGTTTACGAGAGGTTCTAGGGTGAGCACCTAAAATGAATTTCGATTCGGAACGGTTTTTGATTGAAGTGCAAAACAGACCGGATATAATATCTGATACAAGAACCCGAGGGCATATTTATAGGTCATTAAAAGGAAAACCGTGGGACGTCATCTTTGAATTATTTGTTTCCGATTTTAAAGAAGGTCCTATCGAAAAGATTAAATCCCATAACCAATGTTTTCTCTATTATTTATAGTTACCTACATTTTATTATACATTGGATGCATTTGAACTGAACAAAACAAAAGGTATTCACAATATTGTTTGTTTATTTATGTTAAATAGTGGGGTCCCATTCTAAGTCAAAAAAGGTTTTATTATGTTTGTTGTTGAAAACAAAACGATAATATATCAATCAAAAGGGGGTTGTAAGCTAACATGTTTTTCACTTTCACTCGATTGTCAGGTTGTATCAAACTATTTTACGCCTGTAGGATACCAGATGTACTTGTTGAATTTTTATGTGCTTCTTTCTGTGATATAGTTGTTTTTGTCTGGTTCTTCTTAATTCCATTTATGGAGTTTATTTAAGTATAAAATTTTATAAAATATTTAAAACTATGGACATTACACACTGATTTTGACGAACACACTTTCTAAAAAAAAATATTAGCCTGCAAGTTTTTAATCATTTGAACAAACTTTTTTTCTCACCCATTACATTACACGCCGCACCCTTCCAAACGATCCACTTCGCAACGTAGTCGCCGGCGTTAGAAAATCGCCTGTTTCAGCCACTCTGCGGATCCACAGAGTAGCGCTGCAGAGTGGTCCGTCTAGTTTGGGCGTTAACCAAACGATCCCGGTGTGACACACAAAGATGGCTAGACCACTCAATCATATGTCGGCGTTACACCTCGATGCAGTCATCAACGTATGGCTAAGCACAAGGGATTATAGATAAGGTATATATAAGTAGGATAGATACGCAACTCTTTAATACGTAAAATTGCAATGTATACAGCGGCCTCTGTCCGGTTTAGTCATGAACTAAATGCTTTATTTAGTCATGAATAAGCTTTGTTGCTAATGTAGTAAAACAAGATTCTATATATCATCGCCTTAATACTATAACTTGATAACTCGAAATTAGTAGTTTTGAGATAAAAGAGTTTAAAGATATTTGTGCTGCTACCATGATGTTGGTAAATACGGAATTCACTCTGCGGCTCTAAAATACTGTTCCTTAACTTTTATAGGAATATGGTGTAAATTTGTTTTCCAATATGGAACAAAACATGAAAAATTAAAGTTATCAACTTTTAGCACTACCATAATGTTAACATTTGGTAATGTCACATGTTGTGCTAAGTCGCATATAAGTGAACTTTTTAACACAACTAATATTTTAAACATTATTTTGTTGAAAATTAGCCCTCTGCCATGGGGTTGCCAGATCTGCTAACAATTCTCGAATTCTTGCATTAAAATGAACCAAATAAACAGATAGCAATTATGTGGTAAGTTCAATGGTTTCAGAGAAACACATACTAAAACTAGATAGCTAGAGTTATCTAGTTATAGCATTCAGTGTATGTCATATTCACGATTATTTCGATTAAATAATATCTTGATAACTTATCTTGTCAAGTTTTAGCACTGAATATTAGTGGCATTTGAGTTTTATCAACTTTTGTCAATCATAAATAAATACTTAACCCGTTTGAAGTGAGCTATCAAGTTTTTACATAATATGGAGGCAAATAAAATACATCTTGTGAACTAGTTATCTCAAAAACGTCAATTTTGGAGTTATCAAGTTATAGTACTAAGGCGACGATATAACATAATGCAAATTATAAAAATAATCGACAATTGTTTCTTACATTAGCGATTATTTTTTTGCAATTTGCATTACATTATGGAGTCTTTTACTGCAATTATAAATATAGTTCATATAATAGGAAAGGTAGAAAAACAAAATTCGAAAATTAAAATATTTATTTAAAAAATTAACAGCACAATTTACAGGAAAGTACCAAAATTAAAGCTCATAATAAAATTACAATATTTCAAGTATCTTTTTGTAACATTGCAGAGTTTATAAACACATCAATCCTGACATTAAAGGCAGCCCCCAAATTAACACAAAATTTTTAAATTACATGGATGCAAAGTAACACAAAAGAATATTCCTTACTTCCGAGTCCTGTTTGGTACACAGCATTTAAACACCATTTTTTTTAAAGTTGATTCAAAAATTTACACACAAACTGAATATTTTACTTTAAAGTAAGAGAGTAAAGGCCGCCTCCCACCATCAAATAATTTGATCAAACTGGTTTGAGTTGAGCAAACTGAAAGTGACGCAGTTAGTGACGTCACATCCTGAGTGTTCATTGTGGATAATAATGAAAAATGGGGCGCCGTCCAATTCACCTAAAACCTTGAACTTGTCAAACGTCACGCGCATGTCCTATACGCTCCAACTCGTATACAGTCACTTCATCGAGAGCCCCAACTCATATACTTAACATTTCACATACTTTGGTGAAATTATTCGTTTTAGCTTCGTTCATTTCAAGCTTAATTCCTTAATCGCACTAGACCACTATTATTGACAGATGACAGCCTAGCTTGGAAAACAAATAATAAATAAATTTTTATTTTTAGTGTTTATTTATACATAATATTCATTCTACAACATAGAGAAATAAAAACAAGATTGTTTTTATTTCTTGTTTTCTTTCTTGTTTTTATTCCTTGTTTTATTTCTTGTTTTTATTCCTTGTTTTTATTTCTCTATCTCTATGATTTTTGTAATAATCCAATATAATCATAATCCTAGGAAATAAAGGATAAATATGAAAGCAGCCTCTTTTATTAATTAGACTAGTTGATGATTGAAGTAAACAAAAGAAGCACAGCACCTAACCCGTTTTGCGATGCGTCTAATGAAACTACTATCTCTAATTCAATATCATCGTTGATTGAAATATTGATATGGGTCAATCAAGGATATCATAAAATTGTAATACAGGTTTATTAATTAGAACTTGTCTTAATTTTTCAAAAGAAATTTCATGTTCATTTTCCCAAATGAATTCATTTTTTTTTTAAGTAATTGACGTAGTGGATATCGGATATGTTATGTCTGAGAAATTACCAATAAATTTACTTACATAAGTCAGCACAGTGACGATTTAAGGTATCATGGGGCCCTAGGCGGCCATAAGAAGTAGGCCCCTTTATATCGACCATTTACTTAAAACAAATTTACAGATATTTGTTGTTTTGGGAAGTAGTTACTCCAAAAATAAATTACGACAATGTAAAAAAGATCATTTTTCTTTTTTTTTACATTTCGCAACAACTGCTCATTAATATTCAATATATGCCAAAGAAAAAAAGGGATATTGTGTCGATATGTGATTTTGCCCTGGGTATGAGTGCCACCCCTTCGGGGGCAAAAAAACTTACATTCAAAATAATGGATAACTGATTAATTCTAAGTAACTGTTGTTCTATCGAGTTTTTTCACTAAATTAATACTTTTTGAGTTATTTGCGAGTGAATATGTTCATTTTTCAACATAAAGAACACCTTTTTAGACAGTTTTTCGCAAATAACTCCAAAATTAAGTATTTTATCGAAAAAGTATTCTTAGAAAAAATATAGCCTATACAAAATTTAAAAAAAAATGGTGTATGTATGAAGTATGTAGACCCAGTATAAGCAGAACTGGAGCTAATGAAAAGTAGATTCTTATTCAACAAATTCCAGATCAAATATTTCAACGTAAATTACCAAAAAAATTGTAAAGCAATTTTCGGTGAAAAATCATCATATTTTTTTTATAGTGTTAAAAAAAGTTTTATTTTTGTTTTTTTTTTTTTAATAAAGTTTCAAGTATCAAAATTAAGTAAGTATATCTAGTAAGTATCTTATAGAGACATCGGGTACCTACCGGTCAAATAATGGGAATTAAGGCTGATTCACATTATAGCTCAGGTCACGGTACGCTCACGCTCAGCTCAAGGTTCGGTCAACTATTCTTACACGCATTTTAATCATGCTATCCACACTAAACACGACGGTCAAGTTCCGTCCCTTTTTTTGGACCGCGTGGTTTCTCCGAGAGAATATTTTGATCGTGGCTTGAGCTGACCGTGAGCGGAGCGTGACTTGAGCTATAATGTGAATCCGCCTTTAATGTAACTTTTACGTTTGTTATGATTATTATGTTACGATTGTTAGGTAGTATCTAAAGATAAATTATTATTATGCTAATTTCTTAATAAAAGTACTCATCTGCAAATTACTTTAGCCATGGCACATTGTAATGTAGGTTGCCTAATAGTAGTGTATATTATACGTAACGAATTGGTTAATCAATCATACATACTCTGTGTGACTAACTTGGATATTATGCAGTTTTAATAATAATTTTAGACCAGGTGAATTTATATATAGTTTTGAGTGTGGGAATAATAAAAATCCTGCGCACTAATTATTAATATAAATTCGATTGAGCAAGCTCTGACTGTTTACTGTAACAATTTTGTAGTATTTTAAATACTTTGTAATAAAACATATCAAACAGGGACTACAGATTTGGTAACTATAAATCTGGCCACGGTCTTTGACCGTGTAGACTACTAAAAACTTAAGAAGATAAGTTGCTTTTCCCTTTTGAAGAACTTGCCTCTGGTTTACAAGGACAACATAGGAGGTCTATCGGGCATTGGATGAGAGCTTATATTATAAAGTCGATCTACCAAAGTCCAGAGGATCTGTATAATAGTAAAATTACATATCAAAACACTGCGATTGATGATTCTTTGTTTGGTTGGTATTTAACAACGGTAAAGGTGAAGACCATAAAGGAAGAAAGTACGAAGGAGATAATTCTCGGAAGAGCACATCTTCCACATGATGATCCCAAACAACCACCAACAAAGGAGTTGAAACAGCTAATGAGAGACTGCGGGACAAAATGGACTGGAATTGATTGATTGAATGCGCACAAAACGTCATGCTAGTGCTACTTCTAGTTCAAGCATCATTTCTACTCCCCAAACATTCTCCATGCATGACCACTCACCTGCTCTTTTGGCAAAATTAAATCTTTGTCTGACTTCTGTCCTTTGATTTGTAAAGTTGGTATTCCACCAGGGTACTTTCCTGTTGGGATTTGTTGGTACTTTCCTCTTTAACATTGCCTAAACAATATTCGAGATCTGCTTGATATGCTTTCCAGTTTCTTTTACAATTTCCCTCGAAGAGCCCATTAACTGTTGTTTCAAAACAGATGTACCGATGGTATGAACAAGACACCTCATCTGACTCATACCATTTATATCAGTTATATCAATTATCTCCTTTCGTTGTAAAATTACGAAAGTTGGTTTGTTTCCTACGTTTTGTATGTCTAAAATTTAGACTCTAAATCATGTTCCATATCCAACTTTAGTCGGGACTGGCCTCTTTCATTGGTATTTCTACTGCTCCAGGTCAGATAATGCGCATTCGCATCACAGCCAATAATCAATTGCAGTCTATTTTTCCTGCAATCTCTCACTAGCTGTTTTTGGTGGTTATTTGGGATCATCATGTAGCAGGTGTGCTCAGTGGCGTACTGAGCATGGTTCCGCGGAACAAGGGTCAGGGCCCCGCAGGGGCCCGCTCTAGCGCGCTCTTTGCTTTTTTTTTCTAATTTGATAGGGACATTGTGCACTACACAAGTACACAATAGAAAATGTAACTTCTTAATCAATTTTTATTTTTGTGTAGTTATTTAAAAATAAAAACGAAGAATACCTATTTATCAAACAATTTGAAAACAAAATTAATAATAGACACAAGGAAACTAACTTTTGGAAGGTTCTGTACTTGTTTTACCTACTAAAAGAAAGTGACTAAAACGCAAGTTCTGGTTTCAACACATGTAAAGAATTACCGCCTGTAGGTACCTTTTAACTCAAAAACTTATACTTATATCTGCACGTTTCATGGATTAGTTGTAAACTAAAAAGTTGTAAAATTTTGCAAATTGACACAGACATTGCAAGTTTTATACTTTTGGCAGGGTTATAAAAATGCCTAATCCCAAGACAATTACCTCGACGAAAGATGCTTTTTTTTATTTGCATTTATAGCATCATCATTCTTTAGCTTTTACTTTTAAGTAATAATTCTTGATAACTGAAATAAATATAAATAGTCTAGGGCGCATCTGTTTTGAGATGGACGTTGAGAAGTGACTCAAATTTTTTTGCAGAAATTGCTTGAAAATAATTCAAATAATAATATTTGATTAAAAAGGGTTCAAGGCAGGTTTTATTTATATTCGATTCAGAGTTGGACTACCATCTTCCATATAGCAACTATTTCAGCATCCTTATGCATCATCAGTGAAGATTATGCAGTCACAACTCTGAAGGGAATATAAACATTCTGCCTCTTTTAAGGCAAAACATCGCGATGCAATGAACCCACCTTTTGAGACGCAAATCAGCGACATCTCTCGTATTACGAGGAAAACAACGAAAAGCCCCAGATACAAAGTTTACTACTTTTTAAACAATTAGAATAATTGAAATAAAAATATAATAAACAATATTTTAAATCTAAGACTTCTCGTTAATAAACTGCTTTCTGGCTGCATCCCATATCTCCGGATTTTACAATATATAATCACGTAGAGACGACGAAAATAGGAGAAAGCAAATAGAGGACACTTAGGCCACGCATTTACCTTCTCTTCGTCTAGGAAAAGGACCGAAAGACAGTTTCTAAATACTCAAAAACTGAGTAAAATGAAAAAGATTAAAAAGGGTTCAAGGCAGGTTTTGTTTATATTAGATTCAGAGTTGGACTACCATCTCCATATAGCAACTATTTCAGCATCCTTATGCATCATCAGTGAAGATTATGCCAGCGGCGGCTCGTGGCCTAAAAAAGTGGTGAAGATGAGGAAAGTCTACCGGACCCAAAAGAAATTTCGGTATACTTATACCTATGACGCGCCCAAATCTCATTAAAAATTCTTTAAAAAATGTTTAGAGTTTAGGGCCCTAACAACTTGAAAACTTTTTTATGGCACTTATATTAGAGACGAGGATGAAGAGTTACTTAAACAAAAAAGCAGTATGTATTAGATAGATTAATAAAACTGACTCAATTAATTTTTATAAATCAAGTCGAGTCTTTGATCGTTTATGGAAGCAAATCTATCAATGATATCTTCGTAGAAAGGATGCTTGTGCATAAGTTTATATAATAGTTCTCTATGAGTGCGATAACAGTCAAACTAAAAGTTTTTAGCCTTTTTAAGCATGAAAAACTTCTCTTTCTACAGATACGGTATTCGATGGAATTGTCAGAATTAAACAAAACAAATTATAGGCTTCTGTAACAATGTCTTTAATTGGTTGTAATTTTATAACCATTTTTTGCAAATTACCATTTTTTTAATTTCCGTCAGCATAAAAAAGGCAGAGCTCTCTTTTAAGTTTTTGAATTTTAGTAAATATTTGCCAAAAACTCAAAATAAATTTTGAAAAGCGTCGGAAGGAATGATCAAACTGTATGACCCAAACTTTGTTGTATCTGCTAAGCTTATTCATCACAATCACAATTCACAAAGAATTTTAATTCATCACAATCCTGAAAATGTACATCCATTTCCATTAAAATATACATATATATTAAATAAAAAAATTGGGTAGAATTTGCATTCGTACTCATACCTTCATCACACCTATAGATCTTTTCAAAGTATTAATAACGGTCATTCTGCTTGCTTTGTCAAAAACAGAATTAAAAAATTATTCGCTTCTTTTATCACGTATTAATTGACGAGTCCTTTTTATCAAGTACGTTTTTTTTTAAGAAAGTCATATAAAATATCTGTTATAATATGAAAAATGTGGATAAAAACTGCTAAAAATGTAAACTCAAAATCATTTAAATCTCATAAAAAGCCTTTAGACAGCCTGAACTGATTTTCGGTCTTCCATATTCCGAAAAAAAAACGAATACTGCCCATCATAGCACGCATCCAACTAAAATTTTACTAGGTGAATACGGCGGAGTTATTTTTAAATTCATCTGCACTTGCTAATTTGGGTACTACCAGTGCCGATATGATGACGTCACGTTGCCATGACAACCGTTGACGCTTGTGCAGCCGAGAACCGAAATTTCATCTTCGTCTTCATCTAACTCTGCTCGAGTCATAGAGGTCAAATGACACAGGCCAGTATCTGACCGTCAAGGACCTACAGTTTTAATTTTTGGATTACATATTGAAATTCTTTTTGAATTACATATTAAAATTCATTTTTAATTTTTGGAGTAATTAAAAAAAATAGGTTTGTAATTAATTTCAGGATTTAGATATAATAATGCTACTTATATTTTTTTATTTTTTTTTTGTCTCAATTTGATTATATTTTTTGGTGAAGATCACCTTCACCTACTTCACCTGGCCGGCCGCCGCTGGATTATGCAGTCACAACTCTGAAGGGAATATAAACATTCTGCCTCTTTTAAGGCAAAACATCGCGATGCAATGAACCCACCTTTTGAGACGCAAATCAGCGACATCTCTCGTATTACGAGGAAAACAACGAAAAGCCCCAGATACAAAGTTTACTACTTTTTAAACAATTAGAATAATTGAAATAAAAATATAATAAACAATATTTTAAATCTAAGACTTCTCGTTAATAAAGTGCTTTCTGGCTGCATCCCATATCTCCGGATTTTACAATATATAATCACGTAGAGACGACGAAAATAGGAGAAAGCAAATAGAGGACACTTAGGCCACGCATTTACCTTCTCTTCGTCTAGGAAAAGGACCGAAAGACAGTTTCTAAATACTCAAAAACTGAGTAAAATGAAAAAGATTAAAAAGGGTTCAAGGCAGGTTTTGTTTATATTCGATTCAGAGTTGGACTACCATCTCCATATAGCAACTATTTCAGCATCCTTATGCATCATCAGTGAAGATTATGCAGTCACAACTCTGAAGGGAATATAAACATTCTGCCTCTTTTAAGGCAAAACATCGCGATGCAATGAACCCACCTTTTGAGACGCAAATCAGCGACATCTCTCGTATTACGAGGAAAACAACGAAAAGCCCCAGATACAAAGTTTACTACTTTTTAAACAATTAGAATAATTGAAATAAAAATATAATAAACAATATTTTAAATCTAAGATTTCTCGTTAATAAACTGCTTTCTGGCTGCATCCCATATCTCCGGATTTTACAATATATAATCACGTAGAGACGACGAAAATAGGAGAAAGCAAATAGAGGACACTTAGGCCACGCATTTACCTTCTCTTCTAGAGATAATATAATAATATAATCTTCTAAAATAATATTTGAGTTATCCTCCCACTTAAAAAGGTCGGGAACATTGTTTAAATAATCAAAATGTCAAAAAATTAAGGAAAAATTCGATTTTTTTCTGTTTTTCGATTATAACTTTAAAAGTATTCATTTCCGAGATAAGTTGCACTAACATAAAAGTTGCGTAATTAAATTTCCTACAACATAGGATTGGTTAAAAATTTTAAAAACTGTCACTCTTGTTGCAAAATAGCAATAAATGGCGAAAAAACCATAAAAAAACAAGTATTCGCATTTTACGTTTTCAACCATTCATGCTACAATTAGGACCTTCATATTTTATCCAGAAAAACTGTATAATATAATAAATCAATACTGTAAATTTCATTACGATCGGTTGAATAGGTTTCGCAAAAAAATTCATTTTTCCAAAATGTCGCAAGACTGAAAATAAAGGAGATAACAAGTTCAAATTTTTTTTGCATATACAAGAGTAATATACCTTTTATTTGCAATTTGGAAAATTAAAATCGATTAACTACCACTGCGTCAGGAATTTCTTTAAATAAACATTCATTTCTGGTGCTACGCGCAGGACAACGGTGTTCGATTCTCACAAGTTGATTTCCACCAGAATTTCTTCCAATCTTTATCTATTATATTATTTTCTTCCTCTATACTTTGTTCCTCTATAGTTTGTTGTATTTTAATATTTTAATTCCATAAAAATCAAACTAATTTGATTATTGTTTGTGAAATATTGTTTAAACAATTGCATATGTTTAAAAATAATAAACTTTTATTCTCTAAGTTAAAATATATGAACAAAGAAAAAAGCTAAAAAATTGCTAAAAAAAAGTGTTATTTCAAAAGACAGAGTATGTGTTTTTATTTTGCAATAAACAAATTTATTTATTTATATCGAAATGTACCAAAAATAAAAATGTATCAATAATTATCAAAGGCCATTGGAATGCCCAATCAGAGCAAACGTATCCGCTGTCTTGCGCGTAGCACCAAAAATTATTGTTTATTTAAAAAAATTCCTGACGCCGTGGTAGTTACCCGATTTAAATTTTGCAAATTGCAGATGAAAGGTAAATTATTGTTCTATAAGTAGTAAAAAATTCAACTTGCTGTTTGCTTTATTTTCGGTCCTGTAGCATTTGGAAAAAATATTATTTTTTTTGCGAAAGCTGGATCGCAAAATTTATTTTGCAAAATCTATTGACCCGGTCTTACTGAAATTCACAGTATTATTTTATTATATCATAGAGTTTTTTAGGTAAAATATGAAGGTCCTAAGTGTAGCATAATATGGTTGAAAAACGTGAAATGCAAATACTTGTTTTTTATGGTTTTTTCGCAATTATTGCTATTTTGCAACAAGGATGACAATTTTTAAAATTTTTAACCAATCCTATATTGTAGGAAATTCAATTACGCAACTTTTAGGTCAGTACAACTTTTCTCGGAAATGAATATGTTTAAAGTTATAATCAAAAAATGAAGAAAAAATCGAATTTTTCCTTCATTTTTTGACATTTTAATTATTTAAACATTATTCCGGACCTTTTTAAGTGGGAGGATAACTCAAATATTATTATTTGAATTATTTTCAAGCAATTTCTGCAAAAAAATTTGAGTCACCTCGCAACGTCCAAATGTACTAATATTTTTACAGATGCGCCCTGGTCTAAAACAAAAGTAAGGACAACAATAACAGGTACGTATCAGAACTTCCGTTGGTATGAATAACGACAGGATTAATATTAATTTACTGTTTTAAATTAGCTGAGCTTTTATAAAAAATATATGATGATTTATATTTAATGTTTATTAAAAACTTTTAATATACAATGTGTGTTTTTATTGGGCGGGGGGGGGGGGCGCATAATTAGGAGGGGGGCATTACTGGGCAGGGGCCCGCATCATAACTGGAACCAGGGCCCGCGGATCTATCAGTACGCTACTTGGTGTGCTGTTCCGAGAATCATCTCCTTGGTACTTCCTTTCTCTATGGTCTTCATCTTTACCGTCGTTAAATGCGTAAACAAAGATTCATCAACGGCAGTATTTTGACATGTAGTATTACGTATTACTATTATACAGGTCCTCGGGACTTCGGCAGATCAACTTTACATAAGTTCTCCTTCAATGCCCGATATACCTCTTATTCTGTCCTTGTAAACCCAGGGCTTTTGTATCAAAGCTACATCGAACCTTCTCACAGTAACAGTAAGTTCTGGCGAAGCTGCCTTACTATGCTGGAGAACTCTGATCCCATATCGAGGCCTCTGATTGTTAAGGAGGATACCTTTTCAGGTCTGTAAGGGCGAGGCTCCATTAGGGCGTTGCGCTGCGTTGCGTTGCGACGTCGCAACGGAACAACGCATCGGGAAGAGGCCCATTAGTGCGTTGCGCTACGTCGGGTCGTCGCGAGCGATGTTTCACTGGATTGACGGACAAAGGGGTATTCTTCGATGGCAGTGACATCGCAAGGCAGGTGTGACATACAATGCAAGGAAGTGGGTATCGAATGATTCGGCAATTCTCAATAAAATTCAAAGCTCCAAGTGTCTGTCAAATTTAACGTCATTCGGGGAGAAGAGAAGGTGAAGGTACTTGGTCTAAATTGGATGTGCGATTCGGACACACTAACGTATACGGTAGCTGAGTTACCCAATCCTAATAAGGTAACGAAGAGAACAATTCTTTCTGGTATTGCTCAGATCTATGATCCTCTTGGTCTGCTTAACGCTTGCACAATTACGGCCAAAATCATAATACAAATTCTTTGGTAAGAAAAGCAAGGTTGGGATGAGTCTGTTCCTCGAATCATTTTCACGCAGTGCCAGAATTTCAAGGAGGATTTACTTAGATTAAATAATGTCGAAATACCTAGGTACGTAAAATTAAAAGATTCAATATCTTGTGAGTTGCATGGTTTTTCTGATGCCAGCAACAAAGCATATGGTGCTGAAATTTATGTTAAGAGTGTTGATTCTTCTTCTTCTTGTGCCACTCCTATCGGAGATTGGAAATCATCAAGGCTACCCTGACTTTTTTTACAGCTGACCTAAAAAGTTCATTAGTGGTGCAGCCAAACCACTCTCTCAAATTCCGCATCCACGACATTCTTCTACGGCCTGGATTCCGTTTTCCTTCTATTTTTCCTTGCATTATATTTTGAAGTAATGCGTATTTATGACCTCTCATCAGGTGACCCAAATACTCGAGTTTTCTTCGTTTTATCGTTAACAACGTCTTCGTGTTGATTCTGATGGACATCTAATGGTTCGTCTATTGTGCGGCGCAATAATACTTGCTTGTTTGTCCGAAAGTATAGTCAAGTCTTCATAGTATTTCATTGGTCTGATTCTACTATCACTCTCGCATGGACACGTACACAGTCAAAATTGTTAGAGACCTTTGTAGGGAATTGTGTCGCTGAGATTCAGACGAAGACGGAAAGGAAAAGTTAACACCACGTAGTTTCGAAGGACAATCCTGCTGACCTTGCTTCTCGTGGAATCAATCTCCAACTACTCAGGTCTTCTGACTTATGGTGGCATGGACCTTCCTGGTTAAAATCAAATAATTATCCTACAGTTATTCCTCTTCCAGCTGACATTACAAAGTTAAAGGCGGTTGAGGTCAATACTGTCTGTCACATTAGATTTTTCATTAATAAAACAATTCTCTAGTTTGATCAAGCTAAAGCGATGTACTGCTTACATTCTGCGATTCATCAATAATTGCAGAATATCCAAGTCTTCCCTCCGTGAGAGAGCTTCAGGTGCTTTAACTTCTCAGGAGATTTCGAACGCTATATTTTACCTAGTAAGGATTTTTCAAAATGAATGTTTTTCTGAAAAAATTCGCAATTTAACAAAAAAGGGCCTGTAAGCCCAAAAAGCAAACTCATTTCATTGCAACCATTTCTTGACCCAAATCAAATACATCGTGGTGGTGGTAGATTAAATAATTCATCTTACTCTTTTAAAAACAGACATCCGATTTTGTTGCCACCTAACCATTACTTCATTGACTTAATTCTTTCAGACCTGCATGTTAAACTCTGTCATACAGATCCTCTTCTTCTTTTATCTTCTGTGCGAAATTAATTTTGGCCTATTCATGGCAAAAATGCGGCCAAGCGTATCGTCTATAAATGTATTAGGTGCTGCTGTGCAAATCCACCTAAAAATTTTCCATCCCCTTCTTTTTATATGACAGGCGTCGACTATGCGAGTTATTTTCTAGTCAAAGATAGAAAAGGACGTGGATGTAAACTTTTAAAGGCATATGTAGCCTTATTCGTGTGTTTCACAACTCGTGCTGTTCATTTAGAACTCGTATCCGATTTAACCACTCATTCATTTATATCAGCTTTTAACTAGTGATGAGCAAAACAAGAACAAGACCAAGACCAGGCTAGTCTTGGTCTTGGTCTTGTTCTTGCAAGCTTGGTCTTGGTCTTGGTCTTGCAGCTAAAAGGCAGTCTTGGTCTTGGTCTTGGTCTTGCACTAGCCGGTCTTGTTCTTGGTCTTGGTCTTGCTGCAAGAGTCTTGCTGGTCTTGCTTTTTTGGTAGTAATAATTTGAACCAAACAATTTCGAATAAAATGTACATTGAAATAAATAAAGATGTGAAGAATGAAACTATATTTTTTGCTTTAAAATTTTAACAGAATGTAGAATGTAGTTTTAAACGGATACCAATTTTAACATTATACATTCACCTAATGACCTAATTATTTCATTAAAAAGTATGTTTCAAATATAAAGGTTTATTTTCAAATTTCAATTTTAAGTTGAATTGAGACACAACCTGCTTTTTATACATTCAATAGCATATGATATAAAAGAAAAAGTTATTAGTTACATTTTATTTTATTTGGCAAAAAAATTTATTTACAAGGCAAAAGCAAAACTGTGTTTTTTTATGTGGACAAAAAATTAAAAAAAAACCCTTCAATTTTAACCAGATGTAAAATTCCTTTTGAAATGATGTATCGAACGTGAACACTGATTTCTCATTAAAAAAAATTATAAAAAAAATTATTTTCAGTTCATATGAACGTTTAACCCATAAAGTAACCCCTCTGTGGCGCAGTGGTAAGAGCGCCTACATTTGGATGGAAAGTCCGAATGGTGGTGAGTTCGAATCTCACCAGGGTCAGGAATTTTTTCATTTATTATAAATTAGTGGATGAAGATAGTTTCTATCCTTGTGTGATCGGTACTCACCGGAGGGACCGCAGACGTTCGGATACAATTAGCGTCTCTTTGCAAAAACAATGACGACTTTGCTAAGTAACAAGACATTTACTCAACATATACACTACACATGACGCTAATACTCATGTTGTGACTGGCTGAATGACATAAAGTCCATGCCATTAAAAAAAACCTATAAAGTTTGTACACATACTTAGTAAACATTCTGCATATACAGGGTGGCTGTATAGTGTGACAAAGCTCGATGTTTCGGAAACTGTTCATAATAGAGAATAACTGAAAATAGAAAAATTAAACAAAATCATTTTCCGAAGAATCCAGTATCACTCAAAAAAATTTCATTATTTTTAGCTTTTAAGTTCCAATTAGAAACAAATATGGCGGAAAATCTATTATACTGGAAACTGTTGAACTGTCATAGGAATAATTTTATTTCTGTTTCTACATATACCTACGGTTTTTTAAATGTCATTTTTGGGTAGTACCATTGATTATAGTATTGGAGTATAGTATACCCTCCAATACTATAATCAATGGTTTGTCGAAATTGCAGGCTGCTCTGCTCTTTCACCCTTTTTGAAGTGGACGGTACATCCTGAGCAACATCTGTTTCGGTTTCAGAACTTTCACTTTGAACATAACTTTCGCTATCACTAATATATGGCGATAATTCCGGATCACTCATCTTTTTTCACTTTTGAGTTTACTCGTATTTGCGACTACTTCTTAAAAGCTCAAAACTAAAGACTGTTGTAGGTAAATGGGTCTAAGAAATGCAAGAGATTAAAGTATATTGTTATAACGGTAATGTTTATCAGTAGGAAAAATCTGCATTTACAACCCTTTAAACAATGTTGCAATTACCGGCCTTCGGTTGTGTCATGTCTTGTGTTTTGCATTCTGTCGATACCTGCCGCCGCCTACCTTCAGACCACGTCTTGAGTCTGGATTATTGTTTATGGCCCCTGTATTTTACTAAAATGTTAAAGAAAAAGAGCTTAGGTGTCACAATGGTCGGAGACCTTCAATTCACGGATTTTACGAAAAGGGATTAACAGTTTATAGTTTTAACAGATAATGATCTGCTCCTTTCACTCGAACACTGTAGTATTTATCCTACCAGGGTCAAATTTAAGAACATAAGAAATTAATTTTTTTTAAGAGAACACAAAAATCATATATTTTTTTACTCTATTTAATATAATTAACTGTTTTTATAAACTAACTAAAACATACTTTTTTTAATAAATACGTACATATTTACCATACATATTTATAGACCTAATACTATAACATAATAACTAAGCCTAATGGGGAGTTATAAACGCTTAATTCTGTAATTTGTTATCTTGCAGTTCTTTAATTTTATTTAAACTACATTGCTCTCGTAGCACGAGATATTCGCACTTTTTATTATCACATATTTTTGGATTGAATACCCATTATGACATTTAAAACGTTAAAAATATTCGGATGTGGGTAGTAAAAACTAGAATTTAAAACACACTGAAATGATTCGCATGCATTTCAAGTGAGGCACATACTATTTGTACTACTGGCCCTTTCTGGGGAAAACCTACATTCTTCCAAATAGTTTTCAACTATGAGATCAGTAAAATTCTTTACGCGTTTGTCATCCGGGATTTTCACAAATAATTCAACTTCCAACTTTCGTTGATTGTAAAAAATTAATCCAAAAAATAATTTTAAAAATTTCCCAGTATCGAAATTTTTGTCATTATATTCAGAAACTGAACCTAAGCTTTGGATTTTGCGATATCAAGCTTGACACATTACAGTCGACAACCAACCAGTTATTTTTTATTCAGGGCACAATGCTTTCACAGCATTGTGAATCCCTTTTCAAAATCTATTATGATATTTTTTGTATTAATTTTAAATTTAACGACCTACACTTTTCCTCCATTATGCGAAAAGAATTGAAATAAGTGTCAGTATTTTTATTAGACAAAAAAGCGAAAACTACTGGTAGGTACATAAAAGCCGTTTTTAATTGCATTTTTTTTAAATGGATTACGCTATATATAATTACATTTTTTTGTCTTACAAGTAATTTCAATTGTCCTTGAACTGTCGCCGTTTGAAAACTTGCCTTCTGGACACTTTGAAGGTTGAGAAAATGCAAACCGTTTGACTTAATCAAAACGACTTAAAAATATAACCAAAATATTATGTATTTTAAAAATTCGATATTGTTTAAGGTTTATTACAATGTCAGTATATATTATTGAACTAAAAAAATAAAGTTAAGTAAATAATAAAAAACCAATTTTTCTCAAAGAAGTGCAAGAGTCTTGCAGGTTGGTCTTGGTCTTGCGCAGTCTTGCAAGGTTCGGTCTTGGTCTTGGTCTTGTTCTTGCAAGCTTGGTCTTGGTCTTGGTCTTGCAACCAAAAGGCGGTCTTGGTCTTGGTCTTGGTCTTGGTCTTGCTGCAAGACCAAGACCAAGACCGCAAGACCAAGACCAGTCTCGCTCATCACTACTTTTAACCAGAAGATGAAAACCTCTTAAGATGTGCTCTAATAATGGAACTAATTTTCAAGGTGCTAATTGCGAATTGAAAGACTTTTATGATTTTATTAAGACTAATGAACATGAGATTCAAGACAGCACAACGTTAGAGTTAGAAAATATTGAATGGCGTTTCATACCACCGCAATCGCCGCATTTCGGTGGCCTTTGGGAGGCCGGCGTTAAGTCAATGAAATCGCATTTAAAACGCGTCGTTGGCAATGCTCACCTCACATATGAGGAATTCTATACTATACTCACTCAGGTAGAATCGATCCTTAATAGTCCTCCTATATCTACCCTTTCATCAGACCCCAATAATGACCTTTGTCCTTTGACTCCGGCTCATTTTCTAATTGGAAGGCCTTAGAGGAAAATTGATTGAGCTAGTTTTAACGCCTTCAAAAAATGGTTCAGCACATTTGGTAAAGGTGGTCGAAGGAGTTTATATGGGAGCTGCAGCAGCGAAAAAAATGGAGGCAAGTTGCCAAAGACATTAATATTGGCACACTCGTTCCTATCAAGGAAAAGAATTTGCCTCCTTTGGTTTGGCAGTTGGGAAGTGTGGTCGAGCTGCATCCAGGTCCAGACGGAGTTTCCAGGGTGGTGTCCATAAAGACTATGAGAGGGAACATCAAGAGAGCAGTATCTGTTATGTGCCCTCTACCGTGCAGTGAATAGTGCTACCGTTTATTCTAAGGTGTATGTTTACAGAGATTCTTGAACGATTTTACTTATTTTAGAAATTATTAATTTGCATTATTTTGAAATACTTTAGCCTTTCAAGGCGGGCGGCCTGTTCCGTTTTACATTTATTTTTGTTTGTACAATACTAGTTTTTTTATTTCTATACTCAAATATAAGCATACCAGTTCATTTCAAACATGTTTTGTGCATAACCGCCGCCTAGAGCGAACGATCGTGTCCTGCGAGACACATTATAGCATTACAGTCCCGAGCTCCAAGCAGAAAGGTTGTGTGTGTAACCGGCATATCCATTCAGTTTCAGTTGTTAATTATTGTGTTTGAATACGTTAAATAAAAAGTGTAACCAATAAACTCTCATTTCTTTCCAACCGTCTTCTTGGTCTTTTCTCCGGAACGTTTCCAGAAGCAATTAATCTCTTTAGATGATCATTCATTCGTATTTGAATCGTCGGTGTGTTAACACGTTTTGTTTTTGTTCTGTTCAGCGGTCGACATACTCGAGTGTGTTATTGTTATTTTGTTATTGTTATTGGAGTGAACGAAACTGTAAGTTTTGTACCAGCTTTGTTTAATTATTTTTTATGTTTTGTTTATCAACGACCCAGTTAAATATTGCAAATTGACCTTGACCATAACCATGGCATACTACCATTGTGAGAATTGTTTACATGAATTCCCCAAAAATGACAAATATAATAAGCTTCGTTGTTTTGGGGAATGTCAGCGAAATTTCTGTATGAAATGTTCCGGTTTCAATAAGACCATCACCAAAACTCTCCTGGACCCAAAAAATTCAAATTTAAGATTTTTCTGTACACTATGTGATTCGCCTAGGCCTAGCCTCAGATATTTAAATGAAAAAATAACAAATCTATCAAAAAATCAGATACCACAAGAGAACTTTAATGCCTTAATTCAACTAACTAAAAAACTAACTGATAATTTGCCCGTTTTCACGGAGACATACGATCTTTTAACAAAAAATGATGGCAAATTGGATTACCTTACAAAAAAAATTGATGAGATCGATAAATTAAATAGCCTGCTGAATCCTGAATATCTTTTAAAATCGGTACGGCAAATGCAACAAGATATCTTCAATATATCGTCAGTTTTTTTCGGCTGTTCCAATGAGACTATTAAGGTTCAAGTTGAAGACTCAAATTCAGAGATAAAATTGGGATTACAAAGGCTATCTGCAAACATCAGCGAAATATCTAAGCAGATGTAATCTTTCCAACAAACTACCCGCTACACAAACTGAAAAAGAGGTATCAAAAAAAAAGATAGTGTGTGTCACTGCAAGCACCCAAACTGATGACCCTCAACAGATCCAAACCTGCCCAGAAAGAAAGTCAAAAATTTCAGAAGATAAGTGTCACTTTGTTGTTATTAGTAACTTAACCCCAGTATACACCCCTATACAAATAGTTCACTACATTAAAGAGAGGCTAGGTATTAAGGATTATATTAGATGTTACGCCCTCCTTAAAGACGCCAACACAGCAACTGGTTCCTCATTCAAAATAGGCATAAAATCAAAACCATCTATCGACTTATTATTTAATAAGGAAATTTGGCCACCTGGTGTCAACATTAAATAGTCTACAGAATCATCATACTCTGAACCAAAGACTTCATCTGAAGAAAATATGAAACCGAAGAACATCAGAAGCCCGGTTAGCTTGGAAAATCCAATTACCATTCCAAGCCAAAAAAAATGAAGTTGAAGACACCAATATATTTACAGACAAGCAGGCCATCACAATTTGCAAATCTCAAGAGCCTTTCCGTTCCCATATCAATTTTGTTAAGAAAGATACTTTGGAACCATCCATAAATTTGGATCCTTTAACACCACCAAAAGTTAGACTAGCTAATAACTCGAACAGTCGATATCTTCTTGCAAGATTAAGGGAACCGGATATCTTAAAGGCAATTCAACTACATCTTGCTTTTCTACACGATCAGCCTGCTTCTGTATTTTATGACGGATACACCAACACCAGCGTGAAACTCTTTTTGGCTTCCGAAGGACTACCTACTAAGACTGAAGAACTACGAAAAGTTCTTCTAGAATTTAACCATGCCTATGGAATTGGTCCAGCTGAAGTGTCCTATCTCACTTCGGAAAGAATTATACACCTACAAAAGCCGAGGGAATGTCACCGAAGTTATTATTCCACTGGCTCTCCAAAGCGAAATTTTTAAACAACACGACGTGTTCTGATGGACTAGAAACCTCAAATTATTTTAGTGATGACAACTTTGGCATGGTTCTGATTAATATTCGTTCTATAAGAAATAAAACTGATGAATTATTTTTGTTTCTGGAGGAATTAGGATTTCCCCCGATAGTTGCGGTTACAGAGCACTGGTATGAAGTCAACGAGCCTCTTTTTGTAGAAAAAAATACCACAATTGCCAGGTATGATCGTCCAAGTTCGGCTCATGGAGGCACCCTAATTCTCTCTAGAAATAATGATTTTTCTGTGGTAACAAAATATGACTTTTTGTTAAGTGAATCCCTCTTTGAGTTTTCTTTAGTTTATAATAAAAATCTTAATCTTTACATTATTTGCATTTATAGATCACCTGACTCTACCGTGGAACTATTTTTTCAGAACCTGCTAAATTTGTTAGATGACCTGCCTCATAAAAGCAGAAAAATTCTATGCGGTGATTTCAACATTAATTATGCTGCTGCTTGTGCTACCCAAGTGTCCCTGGCCAACATACATATTTGAACGCATGGTCTCTCAATGCACGTTAATTCTCCTACAAGGTTTACAAAAACTACATCTACCATAATCGATTATATTGTCTCCGATTTCTCACCCCTTGATGTCTGCTCTACAGTTATTAATGCGGGACTATCTGATCATGAAGCAGTGTATACGGAGTTTAACATCTTCAGCAAACCCTCCTCAAAAACCCGACGTTTAGGTAGGATTTTTTCCAGGCAGAAATTTCGTAAATTCCAAAATTTATGCTTAACTTCTGAGTGGCATTTTCCTTCTATAGACGTGGACTATAATTTCAGTGTTTTTCTAGATAAGCTTCTCCGCATCTTCAATAAGGCATTTCCTTTAATCCCTATTAAGCCAAAACATCGGAAACCTTGGGTTACGAAAGGTATTCGCATATCAGCCAAGAATATGCGTTCACTACTATACTATACATCAAGAAATTTACTACCAATGTTTCTGTCACTGAATATATCACGAAGTACAGGACAACATATTTCTAAAACTTGTCAAATAAGCTAAAAAAGCCTATTATCAAAATCGTCTGGGAAGCTCTAAAAGTGTTGCAAAAGAAACTTGGTCTATAATAAACGATCTTCGAAATAAAACTCACACAGCTCAATCCTTTTACCTTCCAAATCCTGAAAGTCTAAACGACTGCTTCGTTAATGTGAGTAAAAATATAACATCAACCATTTTGCCGCAACAAGATCCCATTTCCTATCTCCCTAACTCAAGAAAGGTCTCGAATTCATTCTTTTTAAGACCAGTCGATAACTCTGAACTGATCCAAACAATCAATAATATCAAAAGCAAATCATCTTGTAGTACTGATGGACTATCTATAAAAATTTTCTATAATCTCACAGAAAATGTGTTGGAAATCCTCGTCTCTCTAAATAATGATTCCTTCGAAAAAGGTAAATTTCCAGAGTGCCTAAAGACAGCCACTATTATTCCTCTTCATAAGGGTGGTGAAAAATCTGATGCCTGCAACTATAGACCTATTGCCTTACTACCGGTACTCTCCAAAATTATTGAGAGACTCATTAAAACTCGACTTATGTCCTTTATCGTTGATAATAACATTTTATCACAAAATCAGTTCGGCTTTTTAACAAATAATTAATTGTACCACTGATGCCATGTTTTCTTTACTTACTACATGAGGTTTACCAAGCACTAAACAATAATCTTTATACTGCCACTGTTTTCTGCGACTATGCCAAAGCTTTTGATTGTGTAAATCACGACATTTTGATTACAAAACTAAATTTCTATGGAATTCGAGGTATTTCTTTAAATTGGTTCCAATCCTACTATTCCTACTTGAATAATAGGAAACAACTAGTTAGAGCAAATGATACTGACTCTAGTCTCAAAAACATTGTATGTGGAGTACCACAAGGTTCAGTATTGGGTCCTCTTCTGTTCCTTATCTTTATAAATGACATCACTAATTTAAAAATCGATGGGAAAATTTTTCTTTTTGCTGATGATACCAGTATCACTTGGGGCAACTCAACTATTGCATCTCTTCATGAAACTATAACTTCGGATCTACTGACGATAAAGACCTGGTCTTACTCTAATTTACTCTCTTTTAACGTAAATAAAACAATAGCATTATCCTATAAAAGAGCTCTTCAACCTTTGCCTCTTAATAACAGCCAGATCAGTATCTACCGTTGATTCTGTAAAATTTCTTGGTATTTTTTTAGACAGCAACCTCAAATGGTCCCTTCATATCGATTCGTTAAGTAAGAAACTCGCCTCAGCTTGCTATGCAATAAGACTGTCTCAAGGGAGCTCAATTTGGCATCTTCTAAAATAACATATTTTTTGTTGTTCGAGTCTCATCTTCGATATGGTCTTCCTTTTTGGGGTTCTAGTACAGCTGCTCAATTTGATGTTATTTTTAAATTGCAAAAAAGAGCAATAAGATATCTGTTTGGCCTCAGAAGATCTACACATTGCAGAAGTTACTTCAGAGATCACGGAATTTTAACACTTCCATCTTTATATATTCTAGAAACGGTTTGTTTAATTCGTAAACACCTTCATGTCTTTCCAGCAAGGCCCAATCATCTTTACTCCACCAGAAATTCAATCTTTGACATTTATTTACCGATTCCATCCACTGAGTTAGTAAAGAAATCTATATTATATTCCGCAAAGAAACTGTACAACCATCTCCCGTTACAACTTAAATCTTCAACATCTTTCCCAAAGTTCCGTAAAATGACAAAAGCCTATCTATCTAAAAGACCATACTATTCAATAGAAGAATTTCTTAATGAATAACTAAGAAAATTGGGTTTCATACGCAGTAGCATAAACATTTCAGTTCCTTATGTATTTTGTTTTATTTTTTGTAAGTATGTTCAATTTGCAATTTATATAAATTTTGCAATAAATTGTTTTTGTCTTGGATTTTATATCTTATATTATACTGTACATATATTGACGATTTATCTAATTTTAGCAAATTGTTGTTGTTATTTGTTATTGCTATTATGTTTTCTTTTGACTGTATGTAAGCTTTGTCCATACAATTGTAAAAATTTTCAGTGACAATAAAGCATATTTCTATTCTATTCTATCACCCCTGCGAAACATGTGAACAAAGAACTGTAGAATTCGCAGCAGACATGTTGTGTACAGTTTTTTTTATCTCAAGTTGGTAAAGAATGGAAACGCTTGTCCGATGAGCTGTCCAAGGTATGCGCAGCATTCTTCTCCAACACCACATCTGAAGAGCATCAATTTTTGGCGTTTTTGTGCTTCTTGTAGAAGAGTCCAGGTTTATGCCATGTATCAAATACTGAGAGTAAAATTGCATTGATCAATCTTATCTTTATTTTTTGAGAAATAGATTTGTCCTTCCAAACTTTAGTCAGGCGAACTCATCACATGTTTTGCATACCAATGCGTCTCCGAATTACTGCTACGCAGTTGCTATCGTTACTTATAATAGATCCGTGATAATTGAATCTGTCTACTATTTGGTATTCCTGCAAGTGGTTACTCAGCTTAATAGTGCTGAATCTGTCTATCACCATTATTTTTCTCTTACTTTTATTAAATTTAGAACCAAATTTAATGCCTTGCAGCCCAACTCTTCGCAGGAGATCTAGCATTTTTTGATCATTTGCTGCTATAAGTGTAGTGCCATCAGCAAATCTTAAATTTAAGATTTTTCTACTAGCCAACGTTACTCCACCTATCAATTCTTCTAAAACCATCCTCATGACAGGTTCACCATAAATATTGAATAAGTCAGGTAATAAAACGCATTCCTGTATAAACCCCCTCTCTGCTTTGAATTGATTTGAGAACCACTGATCTAGTCGTACTGTTACCATATTGGATCAACTTAGAACTAAGACAAAGAATCATCAAGTGCTATGTTTGGTCTGCGCTGTTATATGAAGTAGGAGCATGGACGCTAAACCTATCAACAAGTATTAGAAATGGTGACACATACACGAATGTTAAAAATTTGTTGGACGGTTCACATAAAAAGAGAATTACAAACTGGAATACTTTGGTGAAACAGAAGAAATAGCCGTAGAAACTGGAGTCAAACAGGGTTGTGTACTATCCCCTACCTTATTTGTTATTATGATAGATTTGGTAATGAGAAAAGTAACTGACGATCGAGCAGGCATCAGATGGAACCTATTAAACAGTTAGAAGATCTTTAATTTGCACTGTACGGACTTTCCAAATAATAAAATAATGATAAATGGTTAAGGAAGTAGAAGAGGTAGACAAGTTTACATATTTGGGATCAGTCATGGAAAGAGGAAAGGAACGAGGACAGGGGTGTAAAAAGGTTATATAGACGAGAATAATAAAAGCTCATCATGCATTCAATGCTTTAAATAACAAACAAACGAAATATTGGAAACAACAAACATTAAAATCTTTAATAGTTGCATCAAAAGTAGGGATGGCGGTTTTTGACAAAACACCGGTTTTCGGTTATACCGGTTTTTTTTGCTTACGGTTTAACCTGGCGGTTATAACCGGCCAGAAAAACCGGTTTTTGGAAAAACCGGTTTTCGGTTTTTAATCCAATAGGTTACAAAGTTACATTTACAATACACTTTAGTTTGCGATACTCCATTCAACTCGATATCAATATGATCAAAATTAGTACTATCGAAAGAACGTGTCTTACTTTTAACACGTTTGTATATTTGTAGAATAGGTACATTTTAACTCATTTAATATTTCCTGTATGAGTGTATCGTTTTGAAAACGTAGGGAAATTCTTGGAGATTCGTATTCGTAATCAGTAATTCGATATTCATAGTCAGAGCATTATTTTTGGTAATCAGAAAAAGTCATTCACCCCCTTTCAATGTCAAGAGTTAAGTGTGAAAAATAGATGATGTTTGCGTCTAATTCAACCAGATCACTTCTTATGTAAATATTATGATTACAAATACCTTTTCAAGGAAATATAATAAAACTTAATAATTGTTTCTGGCTGATGTGAGATTACACTTTCAGTTTTCTTCTGTATTTTATAAAATAAAATAAAATTTGAATTATGGTTTTGTTTGGAATAATTACTTGAGAATAATAATTATGATTGGGATCCAAAATAATACCTAACCTAATCCTAATCACCGTAAAAACCTAATAACCGGTTTTTACTTTAAAAAGAAAAAACCGGTTAGAACCGGGACAAAAAACAACCGGTAAAACCGGTTATTGCGAAGTAAAAAAACCGGTTTTAGGTTTAAACCGGTAGGTTTTCCCATCCCTAATCAAAAGTACTCTACGGAGCAGAAAGATGGAATCAAGACGAAACTACAACTAAAAAACTGCAAACTTTTGTAAACAAATCTTTAAGAAAAATCCTGAAAATATACTGGCCCAACAGAATAACTAATACAAAACTGTAGGAACGAATAAAGCCGGATTTATGTTAGGACGGGGACATGGACGACACGGCTGTCTTAAGAGGCACGTTGAAGAATCGTCTGATATGAAAAGCATTGGCTAGTTTATCATACAACGGGACGGAGAGACAACGGGAACGTGTCTACGGTTCTACGGAATACGGTCTACGGTCTACGGAATCTACGGGTCGTGTCGTGCACGCCCCGTCCTAACATAAATCGGCCATAAAGCGAACTAAAATATTATCTAGTACACTCAGAGCCGAATGTCAAACAAACTGGCGAAATGGATTGGCCATACTTTAAGGAAATATCATAGAAACGTAGAGAGACAAGCACTTGAATTAATACCAACCAGAGGGGAAAAGAAAGAAAGAAAGACCAAACAACAGCTGGAAAAGAACTACAACGAGAGAACAAGAAAAAATTGAACTGAGATGGGGTGAAGTCAAAAACAGAGCAAGAAATAGGATAGAATGGAAGGAAGTAATACACAATTTATAGACAGAGAATAAATAAGAAAGAAGATGCGCTGACCCGGCCAGTCAGCAATCTTACATTTTTGCCAAGAAACGCATAAGCGCCCGATACTCCACAAGGAGGGATGGAGCTAGACAGAGATATTGAAAGAAATGTAGAATAATACAGCCGATTCTCGAGAAAAAAAAACGAAAGGTTTATTATTATTGTCTGTTATTATGTCTACTACTGGAGTCATTTCGAAGAACCTCCCCGAAAACATAAAAAGGCTGGGTCTAAATGAACATATTTACAAGACCTAGCAGAAAGCTGTACTACTCGCAACGCCAGATGTGTTTGAAAATTTTTGGGAGATACTCCTGCATACCAAGTCACCTAGGGCTCGATAATACGGAAAGAGTCCCACCAGAGCTCAATCCTTTTGATACCGTCAATTTGATGAGTCACTGTCAAATTGATTACATCAATTCTAAGATAAGAAATATAAAAAGACAATATTGGACACGCTTTACCAAAGAAATGGAACACGATTTGTATGGGGCGCAAAGCAAAGTTTGGATAATACTAAAAGGTAGGAAAAACCCATTAACAAATATAGAAGTTTAAATAAAATAGAAGCAGAATAATGGACCGCCTATACATATAGAAGAACTATATAAGGAAGATACTATAACACCTGAAGAAGAGGAAGAAACAGGAAATGAAGATGAATCCAACGTAGACACAGAACTAGAAATCACAAAAGAAGAAATAGGTAAGGAATAACATACGTAAATTAAAAAACAGAAAAGCCCCAGGACCCGATGGGATACCAAATGAACTCCTAAAATACGGAGGAGAAACGTTAATCGAAAACATAGAGATCTTCCAAGAAATAATATGTATCCAGGTTGTACCAGACCAGTGGAGGACGAGTATAACAATACCAATACACAAGAAACGAAAAAGAAAAGACCCTACCAACTACCGTACCATCACTTTACTGAACACAACTCTTAAACTTTTAACAAAAATATTTGCCAATAAAATAAATGAAAAATACACAATTAGTGAGGAACAACAAGGTTTTTGGAAAAATAGGTCCACAATAGACGCCATATTATTCATAGCCAGACAAATTGCTGAAAAAGCACTGGAATATAATAAAACTGCATTTAAGTGCTTTATAGATCTGACTAAAGCCTTAAATTGTCTGTGTAAGATTAGAAGATGCGCTAAGATTTCTAAAGGAGAAAAATCGGCCCAACAAGGTGATAAGGATAATTAAAGACATTAATACGAAGAACAAAACCAGAATAAAAGTCGAGACTGAACTAACATTGGAACTAGAAATTAACTCGGAAATCCGACAAGGATAGCTTGAGCCCATTGCTTTTTAACTTAGTAATGGACAAAATCATAGAAGACATTAAAAGTACAGGAAAAGGATATAAGATGGCAGAAAAACAAATAAAAATCCTCTGTTATGCTGACGACGCAATCTTAATCTCCGATAACGAGGATAACCTACAGCAAATGGCACAGATTAAATACAGTGGCGAAGAACTACAGCATGAAAATATCAACAGCTAAGACCAAATCCCTGGTAATGTCAAGGGAACCCATAAGATGCAAAATAGTAATGAACAACGAACTAATTGAACAAGTCTCGAGATTCGAATAGCTGGGAGTCGAAATATATAGTTATGGAGTTGTTGAAGGGAGCGTCCGAAAACAAGCAAATAAAGCTAATTAGGTGTCAGGATGTCATCTGGATAAATAAAGATATGAGGCTGGAAGGGAAAGTACGCATATACAAATCATGTGTAAGACCGATCATGACATACGCGATAGAAACAAGATGTGACATGTGACACAGCAGAAAGCAAGAGGATACTGAGAACATCAGAAATGAGAACGTTGAGGTTAATAACTGGGAAAACACCGAGAGACAGAATACCGAACGACAGAAGTAGGGTTTGTTCACTACGGAGAGCAATGGATTGTATCCTCGCCTAGTATCTATTGTTGTCGTCCCTCTTCGTATTTACTTAGTGTTTGTTGTGCGTCTGCCGCGTCTGCCGAGAGTATTTAAAATATTGCATATGTTTTACCTGGTATTGGATACATGGGTACGATACATTGATCGGAGTAAGGCTTGGCGCATCGTAATGAGCACAACTTATACTCCGGTCAACTTGCGCATCCGAGGCTACAAAAATTACCATCAAGCTGAAAATTGGCAGGATTGTTAAAAATACCATCATAAATGAAATCTAAAAAGTCCTCATAAATCCGACCCCTGCTAAAAATTTTACGCGGGGTCAAAGGTCACCAAATATGGTTTTTAGCGATTTTCAGCGAAACGGTAAGTTTTATGGTAAAATTAGTGCTAACAAAAAATGTAGATTCGATAATTATCTATAAAAGATGCCTTATTACTTTTTTTCCTGGGAGCCACCGTTTTTGAGATATAACGATTCAAAAAGTGGTAATCGTCATAATATGCGCACACGTTTCCACACCACCTTTTTGAGGTAGTGTACTTAGCGCGTTTTTAACGTGGTTTCCCCAGTAGGCCTATTCCACGGATCTGTTATGATTCTGTTTAATTTAAAGCTATTTAATAATTAATATTGGCAAGGGTTAAAAATGATTAAACTTTATATAAAGCGTTATAAATTAAAAAAAGGGAAATTTATCAAACTGGTTCATAATTTTCTAATACTTCTGCTTCCCTTGTTCTTCTTCTCATTGTTCTTCTTCCTCTTCTTTTTCTTCTTGTTCTTCTTCTTCTTCTTCTTGTTCATCCTGGGCGCAAGTAAATTGTCCCAATAATGACACATCGCATGGCTCCTCGATAGAATCAAATGAATCCTCAATTGTTGGTAATTCAACATTGGAGCACGACCGGTTTTGACAATTAGTGCATGCTACCGAGCAAAACAGTCCAACTTTTTTGCAACCACATTTAGCGCTACATCCCTTTTTACAGTTGCAAAAAATTGTGTTCAGGAGTTTTTCCGGCGCAGGGGGGAGTAAAGTTTGAATTGGTTCTAATGAACTGTCGACTAATTTCCATCCCCAGTCTTTTGGATCTAGCTGATAACCAAGCCACACTTGAACTTGGTAACATACCCGAAAAAGGTGTTGATGAGCAGCCGCTGAGGTTGGAGGAAGACAAGATAACTGCACTTGTTTTTTGTTTCGAGTACTTTTAAAAAAACATGCATATCGAAACTTATCTAAGCACGTAGTTTTCTTAAGCGCTCCATACATAGAGAGAGAAGAGTTGGCCATTTTTTTTCACGCTCTTGATTACATTCCTGGCCGCAAAAAGGGCATTGTTTTTTAAAACAAAAAGCTGGTTCACTTACACGTGCTCTAGTAAGAGGAGGACTTTTGGTCGATGTACTGGCTTCTTGTTTTTCATATTGTCTTTTAATAGCTGCAGCAATAGAACACTTTCGAGTATAACTTTTACGACACTCCACATGTATGGTCACAGATTTCTGCTGTTTAAGAAATTCTAAAAATCCATCAGCTCTTTCAGTACTTGCATTGATTAATGTTTTTATACCACGTTCAACGGTAACAATTTCACCTTCAGTTAAAATTTTAGGGCAAATAAAACAATATTCTGACATTTTTGTTATAAAAATGAAAATAACACAACATACACGATAAAAAATATAGGTTTAACACGTATTTTCACTCCGGAGTAGTACTCAAGACTAATTAATACCTCGAGGGTGTCATCTACCTGAAGGATTTCGCCACCCAGGAAAATTACGGTGTAATTTGCATAAGTATTTACTAGTACTTAGCAATAAACATTTTGCCTAGAAAGTTGTCTTTCATTATTATGTTCAAACCCTTCTGAGAAAAGAATAGGTAGGGTGATTAGATTAGCTGACGAACGTGTTTATTCCGACAAAACCCATCTTTGCAAATTGAACTAAGGCCCATAAATAAAAAGAATTATTATAAGTTAATACTTTGTCATTTGTTGTATTTTGTTGTGTATTTTTGTTGGGATTAATCAGTAAAATTCAAATAATTCTTATTATTTTCGCGTTACAATCACTTTGTAAAGATTTTTTTGTTGGCACTGTAATATAATACAGCTTATGGATTGCATCCCTCGGTAGACCGCAAGCTGTATAATAGAATCATTATCATATTTATAATCTTATATTATTATGTGTAATATAAGTTAAGTTGACCGTAGAATATTATGTTTACTTGTATTACAGCTTCAGTGATGTATATACCTGGTGTACTAAAATATATTATGACGATTAGAAGTCTTTCAACTCTGAATCGTTGTATCTCAAAAACAGTGCCTCTTAGGAAAAAAACTATTAAGATATTTTTTATAGATAATTATCTAATCTACATTTTTTGTTAAAACTAATTTTACGATCAAACTTACCGTTTCGCTGAAAATCGCTAAAAACCATATTTGGTGACCTTTGACCCCGCGTAAATTTTTTAGCAGGGGTCGGATTTATGAGGACTTTTCAGATTTCATTTATGATGGTATTTTGAACAATCCTGCCAATTTTCAGCTTGATGGTAATTATTGTAGCCTCACTCCTATTTTTGAGTCTAACTAGACCGGTCTATTAAGAGATCTCTGTAACATACAAGATATAGTACGGTGGGGAAGACAAGAAGACGAGAGTGAAATCAGCATGTGACGAGAATGGACAGCGAGAGAATAGCCCGTATAGTCAGAGATTCAGAGCCAACAGGCAAGATACCAATAGGAAGGCCCTTTAAAAGGTGTCGAGATAGCTGGCACTCAACATCACAGCTACGAATACAAGCTCAAAATCGGTTAAGAACAGGTCAAGAGGCCTAATATTTATAAGAAAAAGAAGAATTTCATGAGTCAATTTTCTCCTCAGAGGGAGTGTGAGCCACATGGCTAGAGAGAAAACAAACTTCAAGCACACGAAGATGCAGTAGGTAATATTAGGTACTGATTTCATTATTTACTTACATTTTACTCGTTTAGTCCTAAAAAAAATTTTCATGGTTGTTATGAAATAATAATAATACCAAATTAATGGAAAATTCGTCAAATAAAACTCAAAGTAGCTTTAACCAATTCATATTTTAATGACTTATGATATTAATGTGTATCGAGAATCACAAGGCGGTAAAATGTGAGTGTTAATGTTTTATAGCCGTCGTTTACACACTTAAGTTTGCTTATATATAATAACTTACACGGTTCGGATTTTATGGTTTTCCGACCGAGGCTATTCAAAGGAAACGTAAACAAGAATTAACAATATTGCAAAGTAGACTACAAAGAAACACAAAATATAGAGAAAACAAGACTTCCATGTTGCTGATGTTACATTATTAAAACTATCTATTTTGTTCGAACAAAAATGGCTTTCCTTATTCTGTTTTTTATTTTTGTTTCATTTTTCGACACTTGATAAAATAGAAAGAAAAGAGTTTAGAGGAGAAGTGAAAAACAATGTGAAAAAAAAAAGAATTTCTATAACATAAAACGCACCAAATATAATAGGTATACAACCACTACAAAAAAATTAGACCCGAAGCACACGCCTTAATTCTAAAAATTAAAGGGAAAGTACTGGGGACGTTTTTGTGTTGGAGGAGAAGTTGGAGGGTTGGAAAAGGGCTATTGAAGAGAGAGGTCTTAAGGTTAACATGTCTAAAATGGAGTATATGTGGTTGGGAAGAACAGGAATCGGCTTAGAATTGCTTGGAGAAAAACTAGGACCAGTAGGAGAATTTAAATACATTGGCTACTACATAACGGATAATGTGATATTGGATCGAGAAATTGCCCACAGGATACAGGCTGGATGGTTTAACTGGAAGCGAATGAGCGGGGTACCTACTCTTTGATCGAAACATCGGGCGGGGAAGAGCTGAAAGGAAAGATATACAAGAATGTGGTGAGAACCGCGTTGGCGTACAGAGGCGAAGTGTGGTCTATAAAGAAGATTCAGGAAAAGAAGCTGAGGTAGCTGAAATGAACATGTTACGGTAGATGTTGAGTAAGACTAGAAGGGGCATGATCAGGAACGACATGATTAGGGAAAGAACCGAGGTGACTAGTGACTACACTCTCAAAAATATTGAAATGTAGAAATGAATACTACATGGGATGAAGGATAGAGCTGTTAGAAGTTGATGGGCAAGAAGTAAAGGCAGCGCCGCGTTTTGGTTAATTGACGCCCTAGGCAATTCCCTAGTCGCCGCCCTTCAAACATGTACCATTTTTGCGAAAAAAAAATTGCAGAAATTTTTATTTAAATAAGAATAACAACAAAAATGGATTTAAACTACGATGTTTATATACCTCTATACAGGGTGTCCCGGAAAATAGTGCGTTCCTTTAAGGTATGGAGAGAATACACAATTTGGAACAAAAAAGTCCTATACCATTTTTTTCTAAAGTTAACCGTTTCCAAAAAAAAGTTAACATTGTTTTCCATATATGTACCTGTATTTTAATGTTTGGAAATTTTAATAAACTGGCAACATCGTACGCACTACGGAATAATAACAGATAATAAAAACTCGTTTGTGATTGTGATTAACAGTATTTAAAATAATCCAACCTAATAGTAGGTAATACTTATGTATTTACGATTTGTTTACTAAAATTATTTTCTTTTGAAATGTAGTGAAATACCTATTGCATAATTTTAAACGAATTACACACATCTTTTAACTGAACTAGTATTATGTATTTAGTAAGGTTTAAATGGGTTGAATGCTGAGTATTGCTGAGGGCTTTAACTGAATTACATAGTTTTAATAGTTTACAGTGGAACATAAATACACAAGATAATGTCTCAGTAATTTGTTTACTTGTGAACTGAAATAACTAAGTTGTACTTACTTGAAAATAATTATTACACCGAATAGATGTTTCAAGTAACCTTTCACAAACACCATTCATAGGTAATAACATAATAGGTAATACACTCACTATTCGAAAACATTTTCGGCATTGACACTAAACAGGATTCTTTAAAACTATCTGTTTACTAGCTATGTATCTTCTATCTATTTACATGGGACTGTCTATGCTTAAATTTGCGTACCGCACATAGTTGTCAGATTTAAATTTACATACCAAAATACATTTTAATTTTTTGGTCAAACGGTTGCATTTAGAAAAAAATGTTATAAGAGTTTTTTGTTCTAAATGGTGCCTTCTACCTATACCTTTAAGGAACGCACTATTTTTCGGGACACCCTGTATAACAGTAAAAATAGTTATTAAAGTTCGATTACATCAGACACTTCTTTTCAAAAAAAAAATTTTTTTAGACAAAATTAAAAAATTGTTAGCATGTTCTTGCGTCATATTTGATGGGAAATTATTTTTAATTCTTGACATTCTGGAAAATGACCTTTCAGCGGACACGTTGGCAACTAGGATGCACAAATAAATGTGCAAAGCAATGTTAAAATTAGGGAGAATATCTTTCAATCCACTTAGTGCAGTCACTGAAGGTTTTTACCTCCGATTTTGTTGAACCACCATCGATTTTCATGAAAATTGGTGAGTAGCTACCTCAAGGAACAAAGATGATATGATGCCAACTTGCGCTTCTACCGTGGTGGTGGATGCCACCCCTTTTCACCTTGGGGGTGAATTTTTTTTAATACCATAAATTGATAGAGAGACTAATTCTAAGTAAAATTTGTTATATAAAGTTAATAACATAAATCAACACTTTTTGAGTTATTAAAGATCAAAGATTTTATTTTTTCGTAAAAAAATGTATAACTCAAAAACTATAAGCTTTTACAAAAAAGTTAGTATTACCAAAATTGAAGATAATAGAATACACTCTAAAAAGCAGAATACACTCCTCACTTAAATAACTAAACTAATGGTAACTCAAAGTGAGTTATGTGGGTACCTAATAATTGAATGTATATTTTTCTGGATGAGTACTCAAATCTAAGTATTCAAGCTTAAAGTCAAACCTGCCATATCCGGATCAATGTGGCGACAGACCGATCCGGATATGAAAAAATCGGGATATCAAGACCACTACTCCTTTTACAGTCTCTGAAACGTTTTCTTCTTCATACATTACAGTAATCAATGCCGTCAATAACTTTCGTCGATAGACACGTTTTATAGATTCTATAATACATTATTTCGCCATCTTTTAGTTCTTCGTTTAGTGCGTTGTCCAACAGCAGGACTGCCTTTCTCGGTAGATTTCGGTAGATCAGGACGGCGCAGAACCGTCCGGACATGGGGAGGTCCGGATATGACAGGTCCGGATATGGCAGGTTGTACGTAACGGGAAAACGATACATTTTATAAAATATACCTGCTAAGCACTTGTCAAAGTACTTCGGAGAATTTTTCAATAGCCAAATCATTTTTTTTTAATTTATCTAACAATAAAACACTGGTTTGTTTTCTATACCTCCACAAAATTTATTACAACTATGTGACTACAGCTGTTTCGGCAGAGTGCCTTTCTCAAGTGATATAGTTTACAATGTGTTTGCCTTTTTAAGTCTTTAACTGAAGAGGTTGAGGAGTGGGGAGCTGTTTGTATCGAGTTGAGTTTGTCCGAGTTTGTCTGAGTAATCTCATCAATTATCTAAAATTGATATTTTCGTAGGTAGGTATTTAAAAAAACAACTAATTTTGCAGTTCATTTGTTTAATAAAAAATGAAGTACCCACTTTTAGAGTAGAACTTTTTGATATGTTGTTTATTAAACATTTCTCAATAAAATTACAAAAAGTTCTATCTTGTTTCATTTTTTCCGTAAGCAGAAACTCCATTGACTCCTCTATCATTAACAACAAAAGCTTCTCATTTCATAAAAATTTTAAAACTGACTTATTGTGTTACATAATGATAAAAAATTATTAACTTTTCCGGAAAGTTAATCATTTGTGACTAACGCCACTCGGAAAATAACACTTCTTTTATCGTTTAATGTATGGTCTAAGAGCTGGCAACGTTTTTGAGAAAGTATTTTAAGACAGCTGATTCTTTAATACAGGGTGTAACAAAAATACAGGTCATAAATTAAATCACATATTCTGGGAACAAAAATAGTTCGAATGAACCTAACTTACCTTAGTACTAATATCCATATAAAAAAAATACAGCCCTTTGAAGTTACAAAATGAAAATCGATTTTTTCAAATATATCGAAAACTATTAGAGATTTTTTAACGAAAATGGACATGTGGCAATCTTATGGCAGAAACATCTTAAAGAAAAATTATAGTAAAATTTGTGCACCCCATAAAAATTTTATGGGGGCTTTGTTCCCTTAAACCCCCCCAAACTTTTGTGTACGTTCCAATTAAATTATTATTGTGGTACCATTAGTTAAATGCAATATTTTTAAAACTTTTTTGGCTCTTAGTATTCTTTTGATCAGGCAGTTTTTATCGAGTTGCGACTTCTTTTTTAATATGTTTACATAAGAATTGTATGGGGGTTTTGTTCCTTTAAACCCCCCAAATGTTTGTGTACGTTCCAATTAAACTATTACTGCGATACCATTAGTTAAACACAGTGTTTTTAAAACTTTTTCGCCTGTTTGTATTTTTACGATAAAGCACCTTTTATCAAGATGTGGCTTCTTTTTTAATATGGTTCAAAATATACCTAAAAATGTAAATCATAAATAAATTTTCATATATATTATTACTAAGTCTCCATAATCGTACTTAACCATATACAAATATGTGGTGGATTTGCCAATTATTCAAAATATCTCGATAAAAACTCGACTTTTCGAAAAAGTACTAAGGGGCAAAAAAGTTTTTAAAACATTGTGTTTAACTAATGGTACTACAATAATAATTAAATTGGAACGTACACAAAAGTTTGGGGGCGTTTAAAGGAACAAAACCCCCATAAAACTTTTATGGGGTATCTAAAATTCACTATAATTATTTCTTAAGATACTATTGCCATAAGAATGCCACATGTCCATTTTCAATAAAATATCTCAAATAGTTTTAGATATATTGGAAAAAATCGATTTTTATTTTGTAACTTCAAAGGGCTGTAACTTTTTTTACGTGCACATTTGTACTAAGGTAAGTTAGGTTCAATCGAACTATTTTTGGTCCCAGAATATGTGACTAAATTTATGACCTGTATTTTTGTTACACCCTGTATATTGTTCCCTATGCTTCCTCGAACACCGTACCGGCCATCTGGCTGCTGATACAGGTTACGTTCATTACAGCGCAGCACACCTGTACCTACAGATAAATACAAAATCAGGGTGATTGATTAGTGTGGTAAAGCTTAGTAGATCCGCTATAGTAATAGATAGCAATAAACGTTAACAACAAAAATTGTAGCCAACTTTGAGCTTCACATTAAAAAATTAGTTAGAATGTTACAGGGTGTTCGATAGCATAGTGGCAGACCAAACTTTTGTTTTTTTAAATGGAATACCCTATATTTTATTTTAAATTCGAAATCCTGTTAACTTCTCCATCTCAAAAATATAAAGGTTTGTTTTGTTATACAAGGTATTTACAAAGTTATAACCAATGTTCTATGAAAATCGTAATAAGTTCAGCTCCGGGTATAAATAAAAATAAGCACAACAGCAATGGTTTATTGGTGCCATATTTTTTTGTTGATTGTCAAAATTTATAAAAATGGTTGATATTGCTAATTTTCTTTATATCAAATATAGGGTGATTCAAGACGCAAGTACATTATTTTTTCAGTAATTTTAAATAGAACATCCTAATTAATAACTTGCTCTAAAAAATGAAAATATCTCGAAAACTAACAAATTTAGAAAAAAGGAATATTATACAAAAATTAAAATATCACCTTTTCGAATACCTATGTAAGAAGATGTTTTCTACAGACAATATTTTTAATGTTATTCTAAATGTTTATAAACTAGGATTTTTTACTATATTAGATAATTTTTTATCTTTTCTTAATACATTTTGATAAAATCACTTTTCTACTTTCATTTGCCATACGCAGAATTGTCCTATTTTTATTATTTTCTGTCATTTGTTATTGCAAAACAAAGGTCTCTGGGATAAACAAATAGAATAACTTTTAAGCTAATTAATGGATCGGTCTCAAATTTTGAGGTTTTGTTATGTACCCCAATACCCAACTTTGAGTGAAACACTACAGTTCTAAGTTAGTTTTATTAAAAGTTAATTATAAATAACGATTTTCAATTATTTTGCAGTTTACGAAGCAACAAATTACCTTTTTGACTTTCAAAAATCGTCATTTTGAAGGTTTTTCAATGTTCTAAAAAAATAAATTTTGTAGTTTTATCAGTTTTGTAGCAGAATTTTAGTTAGGCCAATAATGACTTATGCTGCGGAACCCCAACTCTACGTGATACAGTAAAAACGTAGACAATACTAGAAACCTCAGGATGAAAATCCTAAGAAGAGTTGAAGGAAAAACACTTGGTATAGAGTAGCTTATTTCCAGTGAGAAAACGATAAGTGGAACGACCAAAAAAACTGTCACAATAATATACTGGTGAGACCTTGAAAAACAGGTAGGCCATATGCATGTATGGAAGAAGATGATTTACGAGATATTGATTCCGATTTTCTCCTCCAACTTTATAATTTCTGTGTTTCTCCTGTAGATTTTTTACTTTCGATTCTATGTATCATTGTCCAACTCACCATTTGTGAAAATAATGTCTTTGTAGCACACGACATTCTACTTCTTCTTCTTTTCATAGCACTACAATCCAGGGTGGGTCTTGGCTGATTGCACAACTCGCTTCCATCTTGAACGATCGTCCGTGATAGTTGAGTCAGTGGAAGACCCCATTGTTATTAAATCTGACCATATGTCATCTCCATCGCATTCGTGGTCGTCGTAAGGGCCTTCTTCCTGTCGGGGCTTCTTCCCAGATTAACTTGGTAAGGCAGTTATTAGGAAGTCTATGGACATGACCAGCCCATCCTAGACGGGATTTTATCTCTTGGACTACGTCGCTAACCCTATACATCTGTTAGACCTCGGTATTTGTTCTCATTCGGTATTGGTTAGAATTAGATAGATAGATATTTATTTATTTATCATAATAGATAATACACAAAACAAAAACATTGCACTCCACACCTGTACAAATTACATAAGAATTGTCAAGGCAAGGAGCGCTGTATAATTATCATAAAGTATTACAAAAATTAAAAACATGAGACTAAACAAATAAAGAAATAAGCATTGTCAAATTAAAATAATCAGAAACATTCAATATACAAATAAAAAAAAGAGAAAATAAAATAAAAATAAAAACACTGGAAGTACAACAAACATTGCCAATTGGTTTCTAGGTCTTAGTTTTAATATAATGGACTAATAATCTCTTAAAGATAGTTGCATTATGGCTATTTTTAATGTGATAAGGTATATTATTGAACTGTACAATTCCTTTCTGAAACAAGCTTTTCATTGAACTGGACTTGTTGGTTGTTCTAACATAAAAATTTATTGAATTTGCAGCTCTAGTGCTATGCTCATGAACATTTGCTATCGGGACCAACTGACTGTTCAAATACTCAGGCAATAAATGGTTTACCATCTTAAATAAGAATGTCATAGATTGGACATACATAAAATGTTCAACTTTTAACCAATTTAAAGTTTTCAGCATATCTTGAATTCGAGTATATCGATTGCATCTCAATATTACTCGCATAGCCTTATTTTGGAGAATTTGAAGCCTGTCATAATTAGAACATCCTGTATAAATCAATGAACAACAATATAAAAAGTGAGGTAATATTAACGAATTATAAATTGTTAATTTAGTTTGAAATGTCAAAAATGGTGATACTCTTCGAAAAAAACCTATTTTTTTCCCTATCTTTCTGCAAATGTAATCAACATGTTTACTAAAAGTTAGTTCCCTATCCAATATGAATCCCAAATACTTTATTTCCTGAACCATTTCAATTTTTTCATTATTTAATTTAATGTGAACATCCAAACTTAAGAATTTTCCGAAAAGAGTATTATTACCAATAAACATGTATTTGGATTTTAACTCATTGATTTTCAATTTGTTTAACTTAAATCTTTCAGTTAATAAATGCAATTCACGATTCATCGTGTCCACTACATCAACAAAATCTTCCCCATAAAAATATATTAATGTGTCATCAGCAAAAAGATGAATTTTACATTTGCTTAATACGTTTCCCAAATCATTAATGTATAATATGAAAAGTAGAGGTCCAAGTACACTGCCTTGCGGCACACCAGTATCATTTAACTGTGGATTTGACATTTCACTATTTAATTTAGTCCTTTGGTACCTATTTGACAGATAATTTTCCAGCCAATTAAAAACTGTCCCGTTAAAACCATATTTCTTTAATTTCAAAAGAAGTATATGACGATCTATTGTTTCAAATGCTCTTTTGAGATCTATAAAAACTGCGCATATACCGACCCCTGTCGTATCTAAAATACTTTTCATATCTGAGACAACTAACTGTAATGCGGTCTCACATGAATGAGAATTTCTAAATCCAGACTGGTAATTATACAGGATATTATTTGAAGTAATAAATTTAATCAGCTGATTGTACACCACAATTTCTAAAACTTTTTCACAAAATGGGAGCATATTTATTGGACGTAATTGATCAAGTTTATTAGTATTAGGAACTTTTGGAACAGGAACTATAGTTGATATTTTAAATTGCTTGGGCACCAGGCCCTTCTCTAAACTCATATTAATTAAATTTAATAAAGGATAACCTAACACATGAAATAGATTTTTGATAATATCAAGACCTACTTCATCCGTACTATTTTTTTTATATTGAAATTTGATTATATCATATAGTTGGTTTAGTGATATGCTCTCAAAAGTTTCAAAATTTACATCAGATGAAACAACTGTCTGCAAATTTAAATTAATATCACTATTTTGGTCAAAACTTACAATAATATCTTTAATACTATCAACATAATATTGATTTAATATGTTTGCCAAATTTACACTATATGTTACACCTTCATGTTCAAGACTTTGAAATTGTGATATAGTTTTATTAGTTCCTACTAACTGTTTGAGATGTTTCCACATTTGTTTAGAATTACCCCTATTCCTATCAATATTTGACTCATAAAATCTAATTTTAACTTGTTTTAAAATTCTAACACAGTTATTTCTTTCAATTTTATAGTTATTCCAATCTACGCAATCGTTTGTAAACAAAAATCTTTTATAAGCAAGATTTTTATTCTTAACTGCCAATTTACAAGTGTTGTCAAACCATTTATTACCAAAGTTCGTAACTTCCACAGTTTTAACTGGTGACACTCTATTCAAAACATCTACGATATTATTGATGAAAGTATCAGCAACTTCATCGATGTTTACCGAAGAATATGCCCAATTTTTTTCAATCAACATGTTTACCATATTATCATATATTATTTTAGAACGAATTTGTTTTGTTTCAATGACTTCACTTTTATACTTTATTATTGAGCACATGGACAATACAGTGATCAGATATTATGTAATTTTTTTTCTACATGAGCAGTTAACGTATAGTCGTCATTACTTATGACAAGATCAATAATAGATTTTGAATCTTTAAAAATTCTTGTATATTTATTTACAAGTTGCTGCATTCCATTATTTTCTATATATTCTTTCAATTTACTTTTACCCTGACAATTTTTATCATAATGTATGTTGAAATCTCCAGCAATGACTATACTACAACTACTATGTGATTCATAATAATCATCCATCCACTTGAAAAATACATCAATGAATTCACTTATACTGCCACTTGGCGATCTATAAATACCCACTATTCCATAATATGATCCATTAATTACAACATCCAAAGACAAAACCCACAAACTCTTGTCAACAATAAATGTTTTGATATTATTGACTTTTATGTATTCTTTCGTATAAATTAGAAATTAGAACTCCTCCTGTATGACGACTACTAGAATCACAACGCGCCATTACATATTCAGGGATCTGTAGCTCAGAATCTGAAAAATCGCTAGTGATACAAGTTTCCGTTAAACATAAAATGTGTGGGTCATATACCTGAACATAAAGTTTGATTTCATCGCAATGTTTATAGTAACTTTCAGCATTAATACAAGAAAGAAGAAGATTATCTGTACACTTTTTATTCTTGCGTGTAATATTTGAAGGCGTCTTTGATGGCTAGATATTATACCCTATTCTTTCTTTGGCTTTTAATAACTGTCTTTACTACAATTTCTATCAAATACATTATGGTTATAATTAACATGTTTAAGTTTAAGAATTTCATTTGCATATTTACAGTTAACACAAGTAAAATTATCGTTAGTAATTCTGCACTCATCTTTTTTGTGTTGACCTCCACATAATGGACAAACATCCTGTGAAGTACATTTATCTGCGAAATGTCCAAATTTCCAGCACCGAAAACAACGAATAATATTTACGTGTTCAAAAAATCTGTAGCTATTCCATCCTATATGTATTTTTTCCTTTTCATTAATTAGATAATTAAATATATCTGCTGAAATTTCCACTATTACATTAAGTGCATTACGGTTATTAGTTTTCGATTTATATTTACGTAATATTTTAATGTAAGTTTCTATACCGTCAGTCAAATTTTGTTTTTTAAAACTATCAACAAAGCTGTCAATATCTTCAATGTCTTTTTCGTGGACATTTATGATTTTGATCTTAGGTTTAGATATGCTTGCAATTTTTATCTCATAATCTGCTCCAAGAACTTTTTCAGCATTAATTTTCAAATTATCCAAAGACTCCTTATTATTACAATGAATTTCAATCGACCCTTTAGCACAAGATTTAACATTTTCAACCGACACATTTATATCAACTGGACTAAATTTTTGTGCTAATACAGTTTTTGTTGTTAAACAATTTTGATTTTGATTTTTTGGTTTTATAATAAGTGGTTCGGTTTTTTTCGTTTTTACAACATCGCTCCATTGACGCTGACTGTTTGTTAGTGTACCATTATTTTCAATAAGATCAATTAACTTACAAGTTTTTTCCAATACTTCTTTTGTTTTCTTTTCATTAAGTTGATATTCAGACTCGTTTTTGTTAAGTCTATTTTCAGCTATCGTAAAACAATTGCCACAAAACCACTTTAAATTAACACAATCTTGTTTAATTTTTAACACTTGATCTTTCACTTTAGCACAATGCAAATGATATGGTTTAATACACAAATCGCAAACGATATACTTATTATTTACAATAAAATTATCAGCACATTGGACACACGTCTGTATGCCCGGGTCGTGATAGGGTCGAAAGATTCTTCTGGGGATTTTTCTCCCAAAACATTTGAGTTTTCTTTCCATTGCATTTGTTAGCGTCCACGTCCACACCCATACATAAGCACCGGTCTACTCAGTTTTGTGTATCCTAATTTTTTATGTTTTTGATAGGATCTTAGATTTAATAGTGTTGTGGAGGCTGTTTGCTGCCTGAATTCTCCCTTTTATCTCTTCCGTCATATCGTTATCTGAGGTGATTGCCGCTCAGAGACATTTAAAATTCTCCACTCTTTTCAAGTTATATGGGTCTATTTTTACATTTTGCCCTATTCTATCTCGTCTCTTTTGTCTGTTAATGCACATATATTTGGTTTTCTCTTCATTGACCCTTAGACCAGTTTTTGCCTTTACCTCTAATTTATTGAAAGTCTTCTTTACATTGGTAACTGTGTTTCGCACAATGTCAATGTCATCCGCGTATGCTAGTAGTAATTTTGGTTCATTTACTGTCAGTAGTTCTGTTCTAATTCGTTCTGTTCTCTGTTCTTACTACTTTCTCCAGGATTATATTAAAAAGGGGAGGTGACAGCGCGTCCCTTGTTTCAGGCCAGAGTTTATTTCAAACCATTCTGAGAGTTTGTTACCTATCCGTACTCTGGATCTACTGACATTTATACAATATTTTAACGATCTGTCGTACGCTTGTCGGATAGTTATGATGGATAGTTCTATTGAATTCTCATCTTTTTTCGAGCAGATGCCTTAGAGCAAAAATCGGATCTGAACATTTTTCTTTCGTTGACTTACGCTAAACATGTGTTACATAAAACCAGAGAAAATTTACAATACCATGAGAAAATTTGAAATGATAAACAATTAAAGAACCCTACCGGAAAGGTTAAAACCACATAAATGAATACAGAAGAAATACAATAACTTTTAGGTAGACCGTTAGAGACATAGGTACAAACAATATACGAGTATTTTCTGTGCCTAGACAATGTTTTATAGCTTACGCTACATAATTTCTCAACTACTATATTCATTAAAAGTCAAAATAAATAAACAAACATCAAGAGCATTGTACAAATTGGAATTTACTACGACCGTAAAAACGATTATTGATACAATCGATAACGTTGTTTATAAAACAGGGCCATCATAATACTTATTGTGATGTTTTTAAATGAAATTTAATATATTTATTATATTAAATAAAAAATATTAATAAATAAAAAAATATTAATACATATTATAAAAAATAAATAAAAATATTAAATTAAATTGGAAGGCTCTAGGAGAGGGGTAGGGTTGATATTTTGTGGCAAATGATGAGTACGAGGAAGAAAGGATGCCAAATGCATGGACATAGAGTGTGATGGTATCATTGTATAAAGAACAAAAGGACATTCAAGACTAAAAGAACGGTGCTACTATAATATGCTGTCTACCTGTCCTCATCTATCATAGTGTGCAAAATAAGCAAATTTTGTGACTTATTCCCAACTAAAATAGTAAATTGATATGACACAGTATCAATTTGCAATAATTTTTCTGATATATGCGTTTTATTCACTTTGTAAAAATTTTTTTCGCTGGCACTGTATACCTACCTACCTGTGTGGCTAAACAATACTATAATCTTTTTAATTTTTTTTCAGAAGGGTCTGTACACGTACACTATAATGAAAATCTTTACAAAGTGATTCTTCTTCATCTTGCAGTACCTTCTCCTATTGGAGGTTGGCTATCATCACAGCAATCTTAACTTTGTTGACTGCAACTCTGAACAATTGTATTGAACTGCACCCGTACCACTCCCTTAAATTTCGCAACCAGGAAATCTTCCTACGTCCTACATTTCTCTTTCCGAGATTTTTCCTTGGATTATGAGCCTTAGCAGGGAGTACTTTTTGTTGGAATCTAACATTCAACTATAATTATTATTTTTGTTAGCGTTGCTGAAATAATACAGTCTTCAAGGGGCTCCGACTTCCGACAGATGTTTATGTCTATTCTTGTTATTGATATGTTGGTTTATGCCTATATTCCATATATGGGTACCTATTCCATATTTGGTTACTCATTTGGGATTTTGTTTTTTTGTTCGATTTTTTTTTGTTAATTAAGATATTTAATAGAAGGCTTTTAATTACTACATAAAAATGTATGACTGATGTGTCATAACATTAAATTGTTTTCATTTCTATAAAGGTATTATTTTACATCCCCAAAACAAAATGGTATTACATAATTGGCGACTTTCCTCTACAGTCTTTAAGGGGCGCCGACTTCCCAGAATCATAAAAGTTAATTCGATACACCTCTTGCGTAAAACTGTGGGTGTCATGTTACATAATATGAATGTGGGAATTGTGAAATATTTTTGTTTGGTAGTCAGTCTGTTCGAATATTTTATAGAAGAAACATCTCTTAATTTATTTGTATGTATTATTGTAATAATTCGGTTCGGGTAAAATAAAAATAGTTTATATCTTTTATTTGTACCTTTTATTCTCTTATATTTCTAATACTTTTCCCCTCTCATTATGTAGCCTAGATATTCCAGTTTTCTCGTCTGTATGGTTTTTATGACTTCGAATTCTTTGCCCATCTTCAGCAAAACATCTTAATTTGTTACTCTCTCCGTCCATGGTATTTTCCACATTTTCCTGTAGCACCTCATCTCGAATGCCTCATTGTTCTGGTTGTTTATATTTTTTAGTGTCTAAACTTATTCTGTACATCAGAAGGGAGAAAACATAGCATCTTAACATTCTCGTTCTCAATTTCAGATATGTTTCGGCAGCATAGGAACTTTTTAATTTTGATAAATGATTGTCTCGATATTTCTATTCGCCTCTTAATTTCTCTTGTCTGATCATTAGTATCAGTAGACCAAGCCGCCAAATATTTGTAGGACGTAACTCTTTCCACTTGCTTATTATTTATGGTTAAATTCACATTGGTGTATAGCTTGTTTGTTATAATCATAAATTTATTCTTTTTTATGTTCAGTTTTAGACCATACTTGTTGGTATGAGTGTTTATGTTTTCCAGCAAATACTGTAAATTTGCTACGTCGTCTGTTACTATTAGCGTGTCATCAGCGTATCGTATTGTGACACTATTCATAGGCCGCTCACAACCTGGCCTATTTCTTTCCGAACCTTCTCGTCGTCACCAGAGAACACGATTCCTTTCCACGGCATTCGGAACGAGAGATACCGAAGTATATAAGAACGAGATATTCATTTAGCAGGCCAGTCAGTTATCGACGCGTAATAATTATTGTATTTCGAATTGAGTTGTTCGCCGTGTATTTTTGGTGTGAGTTTTTACTGAATCTCACCCCACCGTGGCAAAAGAGGTTTCATTATTACCTTTTGCCTAATTGGACATACGTAAATATTTTTGGACCATACGCATGTCCCCAAAGTATAGAGCCCTTCGATTTTAACAAAACAGTGAGCTTTTAGGAGAACTGGTTCTAAGAATTGAATTTGGTCTGGTTTTGACAAATAAGCGGCTTAACGATAAATTGTCTTAGTAGCGAAAGAGAGAGAAAGAGTCTATTATATAAATTTACGCGAGAGGATTAATTATTGCGAGAGCTTAACGTATTTTCACAACGAGAAGAGAGGAGCAAACACTTCAACACCACGCCTTACGGAGGCTGGTTAGAGACTGATTTGTACCTAGTTAAAATATTTTTAGTAATATTTTCCCTTATTGTTCTATCTAAATTTACATTCAAGATGCAGTAGAAATAAACAAACCAAGACACGTTAAATGCTACTAGAAGCACTCCCGAATCATAATTTACAATATGTATATAAACTTTGGAAATCATGATGTGGAATTTACAATATATATACATTGTAAATTATGATTCGGGAGTGCCCTAGCAGCATTTAACGTGTCTTGGATTGTTTATTTCTACTGCATCTTGAATGTAAATTTAATAGTTTGATATTATTATATTGGAGAGTTCTTGATAATGTATTAAGAAATGAAAAATACGCACCAAGATGTTTTATTTTTTTGCATAAAAACGGTGAAAGATGAAAATATGAAAAAAGACGAGAAAGTTTCTTTATCATAAATTAAACGTGGAATACAAAAATAATTTTTAATTTGAAATATCTCAGTGACGTATTATTTTTTTCTTTAAAAAAATTCAGACCATTACCCATAGGCGCTCCAATGATGAATACAATATTGTATGTCAAAAAATGCGCGATAACTAACTCTTAAAATCCATCAAATTTAATTTTCATAGCTCAACCGGTCTTAGAGCAATAAACAAATTGGCAGTTTGAAATAAATATTTCAACACCCCATATCTCGGAAACGAAGCATTTACGTACATACGTTTATAGAGCAAACTGTCATTATTTTGTCATGTAGAATTACCCCTGAAAGTATTTTATACTTATTTACTGACACCCTGTATACCGTGCATCTTATATATATTTTATGCATCTAAACAGTCCGTATATGTATTTGGCACCTAGGATTTTTCTATTGGTTCTTTGCGGCACGCGGTCATATTTCAACCAATAGGCGGCGAGGTGCCAAACACGTATACGGAATGTTATTTGGTGCAAAATTAATATGGCATTAACGGCATGTTAAATATTCGTAGACCAAAAAAGATGACTTTTTATTAAGGTCAGTTAAAAGGAGATTGGTTTTAAAATATTTGTTAAGGTATTATTAAAGGATTAAAGAAAAACAAAACAATGCAATAGGAAATAAAAACAAAATATATTTACATAATTAATAAAAAAATTAAATGTTTTAAATGTAATATTCATGCGAAATTCAATGTCCTTCCCCATGTTTAGTTGCATTTGTTTGATTTGCTGCGACGTTGGACGCAGTGGCGTAGCTGAAGATTGCCGCCCTCCCTCCCGCGACAATTTTTGTGAGCACTCGTATTATAAACATAACGACAACTAATAACAGTATAATTACTAAAATATGTGTAAATGGCAATATTTGGCCTTTCTTTAATAAAACTTCATTAGTTTATGAATAGACATGAAATCCTATTATACATGTATGTATCTTAATCCGACAAACCAATTAGTAAGTTGTTGCAATATTATATCTAAATTTACATTGAAAACATTAACTAGAAAACTTTTTCTGCTAAAAGTTATTTTTAAAATTATTTTTTTAAATATTAAAATTTTTTATACGTTTTATCCGTTTATTTTTAAATGCCGGTGTAATACCCCACTATTCTGCTATTCCTGCTGCTTTTGCTAAAGTTTCGAAAAACGAATTTCTCATTTCTAGAATATTATCACTAGTTTTTTCAAAAAGTTGAAGGGCGACCCTGCCGTTTCAGATTGCAAAAGTGTTGATGTTAGATTAATAAAGTTAAGTATTTTAGATTGAATAGTAATGTAAACGACAAATTCAAAATTATTCATATGCTCTAATAATGTAACTTATAATTTTTCATCGTTTTTTTTTAGATAGCAATGAAACTTTCGTTAAAGATTTCATTACTTGTCGGAAAGCTCGACGCAAAGCCATAACAGCATCATGTCTGGATGACCACCGGGTTTCACATAACCTTTTAAGTGTTGGCAAACGCGATGGATCCAAAGTCATAATAGTACATAGTACATCCTATCTTTTAATACTTGCCCTAAAAAACATAATCTTTTTAATTATATCCTAAAAAAACCAACTCCTGTATACCAACAACGGCATCAACAACGGTTCAACACTAGGCTCAGATTATGGGATGCACAATGAACATAGGAAGCTGTTTTTTCAATGTCAGTTATACATCTGTGTACGCCTGAATATACACCACTCATAACCCTTGCCCCATGATACATACCCTTTTCCTCTGCAGTGTACGGAAAGGTGCTTTGATTGTATAAATTTTAAAATTTCATTTACAAGACCTTCTGCACTTTGGTCTAACATGCGAATAAATCCCAAAAAACTTTCAACAACTTCTGCTTTAGAAGATAAATTATTTTCATCACAAGTTACATACCGGAAAATAAAATTAAGCTGATCGTGTTTCGAAATATCTTGAGTGGTAAGTATCAAGAATTATTGAATAAAAACAATTTTTTTTAATTAAATTAATCAATTTCTTTTCAGTTTCTTTCCAGCAAATTTATAACTTCGTTTTGTATTTGGGACCTCAAGTAATTTGTTTTTTTAAGTTATTGTTTTTATCGATTAATTTAGCTAAAACAGTATCATATTTAGCTAGTAAAAGAACCACCGACAAAAATTACCTTTTTGGGATTCACTTTCATCTAAACTACCAACATGTCCACGAAAGTACGAAACGCTAAATTGCACCCGAAAGAGTAAGAGTTACGTCAATTACCCGCTTCATTATTTCCTTCCAAATTCCCTACTTTGATGCTCGTTAGGAAATGTTTTGGTCCCCAATTTAAAGAAAGTAGAAGTATTAACACATTGAACGCCACGTGAGTTGTATTTAACTCACGCCTTGTTTGGCCCAGGCGCTCAGTGAGTTAAATATAATTCACATTAACATTGAGATTCTGAAGGTGGAGCTTGAAGGCACAAACAAAAAATTTTAATGTGGCGGTTAATGTGTTATACTTGAAGGCTTTAAGGGGCCCCTCTTAACGTCGGCCCCCCGCCTTGCGGGCCCTGCGGGCTTGTCAGCTACGCCACTGGTTGGACGAAAGATTGTGACGCCATTTTAATATTTTTTAGAAGGTTCATCTTTAGGTGGTCGTCCAAATGGTAATCTTTTTGACCCTCTAGTAATTCCCATATTTCTTTATCTGATTGATGTTGGTTGAACTCATATTGGCCTTCCGTCAAAACCGCCTTGCCGAGGAACTTCCTGACACGTTTAAAAAAACTTTCCCAAGCCGTTTTGGTTTTAGTTTTAATATGGGATAATCTTCTGTGCAATAATTTTAACGTTGATGAATCAGTTCCAGATTTATCTTGTAGCGTATTAATAAATCTGCAAAAGAAAATCCTTGTTGTTTGTTCACCTATTTCATTTTTGTTTAAAAGAGTATCTTCTCTAACATTATTTTCATTAATGTTGTTAATGCTGTTATTAATATAATGTTCTGTAATATATTTACTGGATCCTGCAAGCCCGCTATAAAGTGAAAAAGGTTGAAATTTTTCTCAAAAAGTTAATTTAGCTACTTCGTATCGATCTTCAGGATTAGTAACTAGAACGTTGCGAAAAGATATATTAAAAAAGTGTGCAACTATATCGACTTCGTAAAGCACACTATTAGTTTGCTCACTAGGAACTTTGTATAATTTTTTAGATAATTTAATTAGGTATATCTTCCTGTTGTAAATATTTAATTTTTTTTCTAATTGTGTTTAAAAAAGTAATGTCGGAGCTGCATCTCTACTATGTAACAGCTAAAGTTTATTAAAGCTATAGCGTTATAAGAATATATAATCATAACTAAACATTGCGAATGACATTGAATTCCGCATAAATATTACATTTAAACATTTAATTTTTTTTATTAATTATGTAAATATATTTTGTTTTATTTCCTATTGCATTGTTTTATTGTTGTTTAATTCTTTAATAATACATTAACAAATATTTTAAAATCAGTCTCCTTTTAACTGACTTTATTAAAAAGCAATCTATTTTTAGTTTATATATATATATATATATATATATATATATATATATATATATATATATATATATATATATATATATATATATATATATATATAAGATGTAGATCTTTGAAACACACTCAGTGAACCAAAGATCCAAGGTTATTGGTTTAACGACCACTCGTACGAAAAGAGGGCGAAACACATTTCTAAGAACTGGTGTTTGGATCTTTGATTCTATTCGAAAAATTTTTCCCAGCCCGAAATGGTGGATGTGTGAATTGTTCGTAAGGGGATTTTTCCACATTCTCTATTTCATCTATTTATATATATATATATATATATATATTTTACATTCCGTATATGAATTTCGCATCCAAAAAACATTCCGTATACGTGTTTGGCACCTCGCCGCCTATTGGTTGAAATATGGCTGCGTGCCGCAAAGAACCAATAGAAAAGTACTAGGTGCCAAATACATATATACGGAATGTTTAGATCAGGCCCGGCCCTAGGGATTTTGCCGCCCTGGTCAAGATCGGCGACCGCCGCCCCCCTCTAATCATTTTCAGGGTTTCTAGAGGTGTACTCTTGGGCTTTACAATCGTGGAAAGTACTTCGAGTTCATCTTTTAGATCAGCATAATATAGATCTTTTGACTCATTAAAAGTTAAAGCATCACACAGCTTAAAACATTTATCTGATAAATCATGCGTCTCTTTTGCGTCTGTCAAACAGCCCTGTAATTTTAAATCACTTCCGAGACACTTAAAATGGATTCCCGTTTTTCCTAATAAACTCACAGCTTGATACATTCTCCCATATCAATACTCTGCAGGAATTTGCTGACTACATTGATGTGAAGTGAAATGTCGTGCCATATTACCACAGAGCAAAGGAAAGTAAAATCACGGATTTTATTTTAAACCATTTTAGCGTTGTTTTTATTGACAGTGATTTCTACAACAGCATCGTAGATTTCTTCAATTTGGTATCTGATCGGAGTAATTGCATCAATTCTCATCTAGTTCCCATCTAGTTGCGGACAAAGATTTCAATGTTATGCTATAAACATAATTTTTCAGTATAGCCCAACGATGAATATAGATGCTGAGAAAAACTTGTAAATTTTTGTCACTAGGTACACAAGTAAAAGAAAGAAACTGCAAACTGTGCTGCTTTAGCAGCATCGTTCATGACTAAGTTGGGTGAATGGCTAGAACATGGGACAAAAAGTTCTTCACTTTCATGTTTGCCCCATTATCATACCCTTGTCCTCTCATATCTTACAAAGGTTTTCTCAGTTCATTCCGTTCTTGCAAAATAACTTCTGTAAGTCCCAAGCCAGTGGTTTACAGTAAAGGCACAAATCCAAGAAAATGCTCTGCAATTTTAACACTTTGTGAACAGGAACCTAAATTACACAACGTACAACAATAGTCATCTGTTCTCCACCCCAGAAATATCAGGTGTACAATCTAAAATTATGATATAATACTTTGCCGATTTCAAAAAGTTTCAAATTTTATTTTTGATTTGGTCTTGGAGGAGTTAATTAATTTCTTTTTGAATACGTTTTCCCAAGTAGTGATGTTGCTTGTTATTAACATTCGTTGTTCTCCTAATGTGCTCTTGTAAAACAGAATCAAATTTTCCAAAGAGCTCAACAAGCTTTAAAAAATTACCATTGTTGTGATGTAAAAGTTTATCAGTATCGCCCCTCAATGGAAGACACTATTGTGCTAAGAACTGTATTATTGGTGATAAATAAAATAACTCTCCTGTCGATTAGTAAAAAGTTTATTAAACAATTAGCCTGAGAAAACTGAAAATATTAATTAAAACATGTGTAACATTTGTGTAACGGAACTTCCAATAATGAACATAACCTTAAAACTTAATTCTTCTTTTTCTTTATATCTTGAATATTACATTAGTTCGGGAGCTTACATTAACACTCCCACTTATTCAAGATTTGACAACAAATGCTAAAACAAAGACCTAACACATTAACAAATACAAAGTTTAAATTGACAAATTTAACTTATTCAATAAATTGTTAAAAACTGTCTTTGACAATGCTTTAGTGAACAAGTCCGCTAACTGATTACTTGTATTGACATAGCTTACACATATGTTCTTGTTTTCACACTCATCTCGAACAAAGTGAACCTTAATATCAATATGCTTTGTTCTGCTATGAAATTGTTGTGCCTGTGTTAGCTTAATGGCAGATTGATTATCAACAAAGATGTTGACAGGTGAGACATCAATTCCAATCTCCTTTAAAAAATTTCTAAGCCATAAAGCTTCTCTAACACCAAAAGCCAAGGACACATATTCGGCCTCTGTCGTTGATTGTGCCACTACATTCTGTTTTTGACTCTTCCAGGTAATAGGACCATTGCCTAGTATAAATACATATCCACTAGTAGATTTTCTTGTATCCAGACAGCCAGCATAGTCTGCATCAGTGTAGCCTATTACCTTGATTTGTGTAGTTTTTCTGTACACAATTTTATAATGAGCAGTATATTTCAGATATCTAAAAATTCGTTTTACTGCTTTCCAATGTTCATCACTCCAAGCATTAAAGAATCTGCTTACCTGATTAACTGCAAATGTAATATCTGGGCGACTGGTGGTTGCTAGAAATATTAGTGAACCAACAGCCTCACGATATGGCAAAGATTTATTACAATTTAAAATATTTCCTTTAGACAAAGGTACACTAGGCTCTGCAGGAATCTTTAATGGGTTAGCATTAGTCATATTAAATTTAACAAGAAGTTTTTCTATATAATTATGTTGATGAATAGCAATTGTACCTGCACTAAGATCTTGTTCAATCTCAAGTCCAACAAAATGTAATTTATTATTTAAATTTACAGTTATTTTAAATATTTGCTGTAAAGATTCTAGAAGTTCATTAATAGCACTTTCTGATTTTGACATGACAAGTCCATCATCAACATAAATTGCTAAATAAGTTTCAGAATTTGCAAAATTACCAACAAAAACACATTGATCACTTTTTAATTGTCTAAAGTCAAATTTATTAAGAAAAGATACAAACTTCTGGTTCCAGCATCGTGGTGATTGCTTAAGTCCATATAAGCTTTTATTCAATTTACACACTAAGTTGTGTGACTTCTTACTTTCAAAACCAGTTGGCTGCTTCATATACACACACTCTGGTAGATCACCATACAGGAATGCAGTCTGTACATCAAAGTTAGCAAGTCTAAGATCCTTTTCCACTGCTAACGATAACAAAATCCGCACTGAGTCATACCGCACAACCGGCGCGAAAGTGTCTTCATAGTCTATCCCACGTTCTTGCATAAAACCGCGTGCAACCAGACGTGCTTTATAACGAACAGGATTACCATCTGAGTCAGTCTTAACACGATAAACCCACTTATTGTCTATCACTTTTGCACCATCAGGCAATTTTACTAAGTCCCATGTGTTATTAAACTTGAGGGCGTCTATTTCTTCTTCCATTGCTTGTTGCCACTTGCTAGAGTCCTCACACTTTCTTGCACTTTCATAACTTATGGGTTCAAGTATGTCACAGTAGTTTGCTACACCATAATAGTCCGGCTTAGACAGTGTATTTCTGTTACGTAGCTGTCTATCATTAACATGATCATCATTCGCATCATAGAACAGATTACAATCAAAATCCTCATCATCATGATCTGTTGCTTGAGACCTACTACCTTGTGACATGTCTAAACTCTCTTCATTGTCACTTTCTTGAATATCGTACATATCATCATAGTCTCTTTCTTCATTATCATCTAGGAGTTCAAATTTTAATCTAAAGTTTTCCTTCTTATTTTTAATTGTTTCGTTTTCATCAAAATTTACATTGCAGCTCACTTCAATTCTTCTCTTCTCACAATCCCACAGTCTATAATTTGATGAATATCCATCATATCCAACGAACAATAATTTTCTTGATTTTGAATCAAACTTCTTACGAAACTGTGATGGTATCAACATGTAAGCTGTACTGCCAAAAACTCTGATGTGCTTTAGATCTGGTTTTCGCCCAAACCATTTTTCATATGGAGTCATGTTTTGTACTTGACTTGAAGCCGTTCGATTAAGAACATATACAGCAGTATTTACAGCTTCGGTCCACAATTCTTGTGACACATTTTTGTTGATAAGCATAGTCCTCGCACTTTCAACAATTGTCCTTAACTGCCTCTCACTGCGGCCATTTTGTTGAGGTGTATAAGGAGCTGAACATTCATGTAATATACCATTCTTCCTGATAAAATCCTGAAAGTCACTATTGATATATTCTCCTTTACCTTGGTCGCTTCTTAAAACCTTAATCTTATTGCCAGTTTGTTTTTCAATCAGTATTTTAAAATCTTTAAACTTGTTGAGAACATCTGACTTGTGCTTTAGAAAATAAACACTGCAGTAACCGCTACAATCATCTTTAAATAAAACAAAATATTTTGATCCACTTGGAGAAGAAATGTTTACTGGCCCGCATACATCCGTGTGAATAAATTCACCTGGTTTGTCTGATCTGCTTCTTGTAAGACTTTTATGGGATTTTCTTGACTGCTTCCCATACTGGCATGTCTCACAGAAAAATTCTTCTTTGTCGTCAACTCTCATGTTGTCTACCAAATTAGCTGTTTTCTTAATTGTGGTGAAGTTGATATGCCCTAGGCGATCATGCCATAACTTTATTGATGTTTTGCAAGCTAAATTACATTCTGCAATAGGCTTAACTCTAAATTGCATGACCCACAGATTATCTCTACGTACTCCAACACATGAAATGTTTCCATTTGGCTCTAGAAATTGACACCTGTTTTTATGAGAATGATAGGTAAAGTTTTTATCTGTCATAGCTCCCACTGAAAATAAGCTGTGACTAAGTTCAGGAATGTATAGGACATTATTTATAGTACGATCATACCACTCACCTTCTACAAATGCCTGTATCTCAATAACACCCTTACCTTCTGCAGGAATCAGCTTGTCGTTTGCTATTCTAACAAACGTAGGTTCGGATAGAGATTCTAATTTTGAAAACAACAATTTTTCACCAGTCATGTGTAGGCTTGCTCCTGAGTCACATATCCACTCACTTTTATTTGCGCTGGAGGTTGACAAGTACATGGAAGAAATATCGCATATATAAGCTGAACTTTGATTACTTTCTGATGACTTATTTTTATCTTGATTTTTAGAATCATGTATTCTCTTTCTACACTCTCTGACCCAGTGTCCCTTGCGTTTACAATAATTACAGGTGGTATTCTTCTTTAAGTCCTGTATATTTGTTTTCTTTTTACTGGTGACTTCCAGTTTACTTTGTAAAGCCTCTACTTGTAAAGCAAGACGGGATATTTCAGAGTCATCATTATTCATTCTAGTTTCTTCTTTAAGCAATCTTGCTGCTAAATTTTCAAACGTTTGCTGATTACTAGCTACAGAGTCCCAGGCTGTACGAAAGGCATTAAATCTAGGAGGTAAACTATTAATTACTTTGGAACAAACAGCACTATTACTAATAGTTTCTTTAACATCTTTTAACTGTCTAACTAATAGCTCAATTGTTGATATATGCTCTGCAACTTTTGCATTATCATGCATTTTATATTCATAAAATTTTTGCCATAGTAACTCTCTAGATATTTCTGTCTTTTGTTCATGTATTGTGATCAGTCTTGACCACATTTCAGAAGCATTTTCACAATTTATCAAATGTTGTATTTGATCTTGACATATAGTAGATAATAAAATTACCTGTGCCTTTGAATTTTTCTCATCCCATTCTTTCCACTCACTGCTAGTTTGGACTGCTGGTTCTGTAACTGTTCCATTCACAATTGAAAGCAGCTTCTCTGCTTTAAACAAAATGGTTACACTGAATTTCCATAGTTGAAAATTTGAGCCATCAAACTTGGTGATATTACCAGAATCAATTTTCACAGCTGAGGCCATTTTTGCACTTCACTAAATGTTTATTTTGTAATTGTACGACTTGAACGTAGCACAAAATAAACACGGGGGCCACTCACGACTTGAACGCGAAACAACTAATCTTTTTACCGGCGCGAAGAACAGGCTAGTTCTCAAATCTCACAATAACGTGTCTGGGCAGCCATAACCTGATAAATAAAATAACTCTCCTGTCGATTAGTAAAAAGTTTATTAAACAATTAGCCTGAGAAAACTGAAAATATTAATTAAAACATGTGTAACATTTGTGTAACGGAACTTCCAATAATGAACATAACCTTAAAACTTAATTCTTCTTTTTCTTTATATCTTGAATATTACATTAGTTCGGGAGCTTACATTAACAATTGGTTTAAGTCGTTCTATTACATTTTTCCAATGACGAATTTCTGAATTTGGAACTTTTTGTGTTTCTTCGTCTATGGTTTTGCCCGATTCTAGTCTAATTGCTAGTTCTACGACTGTCGCTGTGACTGTAGATGAGCTGGAGACTTAGCGTGGCTGAACAAAGTTTCAGCCTGATGTTTCCAATTGTTATATCCTTTATCAGTAATTTTTTTAAAGTGAATTTCAGTGAATATAATTTAGTTCTGATCCCACTATTATTATGCGATGAAGAAGAAGGCGGTGTTTTCGATTTCCCGTTGAATGAATCTTGCAATTGTTATTATTTCACTTATTTAATTCTTGTTTTTACAGTTGTATTTTTGCCGCTCTTGTTCATAATATTAATTTTTTATCATATTAAAAACATAATTTATTATTTCTTCAATTTCAAAAATTGGCTGTCCTCTAAAATTTGCCGCCTCTAAATTTGCCGTCCTGGGCGGCCGCCCAGTTCGCCCACCCCTGGGGCCGGGCCTGGTTTAGATGCATACCGTATCCCTCGGTAGACCGCAAGCTATAGCAGATACGCGACGGTAGACCGCATACTATAGTAGCACAAAATAAATTATCAACTTGGAACAAAAATATGGTTGCTATAAATGTAATAATTATTTTAATTTAAAAAAATGTGGACTTTCTGACGCCCCCTGTGTAATTTTTATATAAAAAATTTAAAAACCAATTATTTTCTAGTGCCGCTACTGTTTTTGTAATCGTGAGACATTCTGTATGTACTCTTTTTCCAAAGTCAGTTTGCCAAGTGGCGGCTTTCGAGTTTCTTTGATGCCAGTGCCGACCATTGGCGTGGAAATTAAGAAAAAGGATCAGTTCATCAAACGCATATTTCAAGAAAAATCATATAATTTTTATTAATTTTTGCATAATTATATTCATAAAAATCTCTCAATTTTTGGGCAGAAATTGTTTGAACAATTTTTTAAACAAATTCAAAATATCACCTTTTGTGCTCCAAAAAATATTTTTTTAGGTTTTTGGGTAACTCTAAATAAGAAAGGTACTTTGTCATTTTTCTCAAAAGTTAATAGTTTTCGAGATATAGGCGATTTAATATGTATTTTCCAGGCTTGAAATAGTTATTTTCCTAACAAGTGCAGAAAGTCATACTTTTCCGCACGCGACTGCAGTTTGCTGAACGACGCGAAGCGGGAGTTCGGCAAGCAGTCGAGTGCGGAAAAGAGACTTTCTGCAAGCGTTAGGAACAATATTTTTTCTACGAATCTTTAAAAAATGACCAAATCTTAGGGCCGGTTGTTCGAACGCTAATCAACAATGACAACTATCAAATATTTAATTACTGTCACCAAAACTGTCAATGTCAACTTTTATTGGGTTGCTGAAAACATAATTGATTAAAATTATGAGATTAGTTAATCAATTAACATAACAATTATTAACATAATTGATTAAGTAATTTCATATTATGTTTTCAGCAACCCAAACAAAGTTGACATTGACAGTTGGTGACAGTAATTAAATATTTGATAATGATAATTGTTGATTAGCGTTCGAACAACCGGCCCTAAATCAATTAATTTAATTAATATGAAAATACATACACAAATTAATTCTTTGACAAGGTTGTCAAAACCAAACTTTCAGCATAATTGGTTAGCATGACGACGATCTTGGTTTCCATGACGACGATTCAAAACCACTGTGATTGTCCACTGATTTGACCTTCGAATAATATGTCAAATTTATTTTATTTCATCGAATTCTCGCGTTAATTTCATTAAAACATGAACACAATAAGATATATTTGAAATAAATTAGTAAATAACATCTAAATATTAGTTTATTGCATTTATTATAATTACTTTAAGGCCATATTAACATACCTAAATTAACACGCGTGCGGAAAAGTAAAACGCGTGTGGAAAAGTAAAACGCGTGCGGAAAAGTAACACGCGTGCGGAAAAGTAAAACTTTTTAAACTAAAACGCGTGCGCGAAAGTAGACATTTTTGCACGTTCGTAGAAAAAATATGTAAATGATTATTTTTGAGATTCAAGAGTAACTGAAGTCTAAACATTGAGTGTTAAGATTTTGGTGAGAAATCTTTTGAATTTGAATTGTTTCAACAATATCTGCCCAAAATGTCGCCCGGCACCCTTCGATTTGTTTAAACGGGGCATTTTCGAATAGGAATCTTCAAAGGAACAGAATCAGAATTTTTTCAAATGTGAGCGGGCTCACAACATCGAATGAATAACAAATTAATTCTTTCAAATTAAAACTTGTTAATTTTAGTGATTTATAAGAATATTGGACTCATTATTTAGTCATGCGTACAACATCATGCGTATCGAACCAGGTTTCGTCTAAATATATTATGTTTTTCCTTGTGGATTTTTAGATTATGTTTCTGTTTGAATTACGATATTGTTTTATTTTACTCAAATACTCTCGTCCAAGTTCAACGATACGCCGAGATTCCATTATTACCATTCGATTATATAATTTCTTATATTTAAATCCACAACTTATCAAAATCTCGCGCAGTGTTTCCAAAGATGTATAATTATATTCAGGGAAATTTCTCAATTTGTCACGAATCAGTTCTAAAGTAGGCACTCTATTTTCTTTGTAAAAATTGTAAACTGTTCGTTGAATAACATCTTTTGCAGCAATGTCAATCCTACCTAATTTTTTATTTGGTCGCTTTCGTTTTAAGGAATGATCTGTAACAGTGCCTAATCTAATAATTGTGTATATCGTCTTATACCCGATTTTTGTTAATACATGAATTCGCGAAACAATTGCATTATCAGTCATCCCAATATTTTCTTTTTTTAAACAATCGTACATATTTAGAACGATTCTTTGGGATTGTACGTGCAAATCTTTATTTTTTAATTCGGGGCTGTCATTAACGTAATTATCATTATTTATTGATACCACAGAAGATGATGCATCTTGATCATTCCTATCAAATGGTCGCCAATATGCCATCGTAGCAAAAATATATTACTTACTTTAAAATAATCCTCCGCCTCTGTTTAGCTGGTGCTTAAATTTCAAGATTTTAGGGGGTCGGATAACCAGCCAAACACGTGTTCATTTTGATTTATAGCTTTTCAGTTCGGTGTTGCCATAATGCACGATGTAATATAATTATTATTTGCTTCCGTCTAGGTCATTTATTAAAAACTACTCAAACTGTGTATTAGGCGGTAATATATTTTTTCTACGAGCGTGCAAAAATGTCTACTTTCGCGCACGCATTTTAGTTTAGAAACTTTTACTTTTCCGCACGCGTGTTACTTTTCTTCACGCGTTTTACATTTCCGCACGCGTTTTAATTTTTCGCACGCGTGTTAGTTTAGATATGTTAATATGGCCTTGAAGTAATTATAATACATGCAATAATAGTATATTGTGCAACAAGTGCAGAAAGGTACTAATTTCTCACGAGTTTGAAAAGTTGCGGTACGAGCGCAAGCGAGTGCCGCAATTCAAACGAGTGAGAAATTACCTTTCTGCACGTGTTACACACTATATTTTTTCTACAAGCACAGTTTCTCCTAAAAATAAAAATCACAATTTTCAAACGAAGATTAATTATAATAGGTACCTATGTGATAAATTTTAAACTGTATTTAATTAATACTAATCAATTTAAATTCCTTATACCCAAATAAATTGCACAGAAATCAGTTAAAAAATTAATGCACTGCCTTAATTTGTTTAAATTTAAACTATTTTAAAAAATTATTAGGTACACATTATTGACGTTGTATTTATGCAGTCACGGATTTACACAAAACTTACTTCATTCGACGTCTCTTGCAGATGTTGCTAAATCCTTATTGGTTATTTGATAATTATAAAATTTTTAATAAGAATAAAATTGTAAAATAAAACAGTTGTAACATCCATAATTTAGTTTCTATGCTATAGTTAAATATAATAATTGTCTTATAGGTTATATATTTGTCTAAAGTTTAACCACGGGTGTAAACAGAATATAACGTTACTCAGAATGAGGTAGTCAACTGTGCAGAAAAGAACTTTGCGGCACAGAAACGTCACTTTGCGGCACAGAAACGTCACTTTTCTGCACACTAATGTCAAATATCTTATACTGTGAGTAAATATCAAGTTTGCTAACATAAAACTGTGCAGAAAAGTGCATTTTGTATAGTGGTTGTAGAAAAATAACTATTTCTATTTACACGTTATACAATGTATGTCCATACTTTAAAAAAAAAGTCTTCTTTAATTTTTTTGTTAGGAAAGGTATTAATTTTTATTACTCATTTCAATGACGTACTTATCATAAAAAGAATTATGTGGAGTTTAAAATTGAATGTAACGCTGTGCTATACATGGTGTCCAGAAACTCTCCCGACAAACGAAGACTGGAGATGCTTCAGATAATTTGAAGACAATTTAACCCAATTCACCTAGTTCGAAAATGCTTCCTAAGGCCGATGTCAGATTATGCGTTTTAACCGGATGCGTTTCCGCCGCATCCGGTGAAAACGCATAGTGTGACAGATCGGTCCGGTTGCGTTGGAAAAGGATGCGTTTTCACCGCATCCGGTCAAAACGCATAATGTGGCATCGGCCTAAGGGAGATAGAGCCCTTTGAAGACAGCGTCATGATATTAGTTTTGCTTAAATATCTCCAGAACGCTTCTACTTAGAAAAACGAAAACTGGTACACGTATTTATCTTGCTGACATAAATCAATTACATCAATTACGAATTTGTAGTACCAGTCATAGGCGCCCGTTCTGGGTAGGGTAACGGTTATTTTATCATATAACTTTTTTATCTTTAACTTCTAAGCATTTTTATGCTAGATTAGTAAATTGTAAGGTATTGTAGTACTAAAAGGTACTCTTTCTTTAAGTCGGTAGGATGCACCGTTTTCGATAAAAATCAATTTGAAAATTTTTCGTTTGTTGAATTTGAAAAAAAAATAAAAAAAAACTATTTAGAAAAACGAAAAGTGGTACGTTCATTTATCTTCCAGAGATAAATCGATTTCCTTAGTTGCGAAATTCTAGTACCGGTCATATTCGTCCGTTTTGGGTAGGTCAATGGTTATTCTATCGCATAACTTCTTTGTCTTTAATTTTTAAGCATGCTTGACACTTGATGATTAAATTATGAGGTATTCTAGTAGTAAAAGTTACTATTACTTTAAATCAGTAAAATACACCATCTTTTTGACAAAAATTTTCAAATTTTTTTCAAATTTAATCAACGAAAAATTTTCAAATCGATTTTTCTAGAAAACGGTGCATCCTATCGCATTAAATAAAGGGTACTTTTTAGTACTAGAATACCTCACAATTTAATAATCCATTGTCAAGAATGTTTGGAAGTTAAAGACAAAAGAGTTATGCGATAAAATACCAGTTGCCCTACCCAAAACGGGCGCCTATGACCGGTACTAGAAATTCGCAATTGATCGAATCGATTTATCTCTGGAAGGTAAATAAGCGTACCAGTTTTTGTTTTCCTCAATAACAGTGTTCTGGAGATATTTAAGAAAAACTAATTCCCAGACGCCATCTTCAAAGAGCTCTAGCTCCCTCAGAAAGCATTTTCGGAGAGGTGAATTGGATTAAATTGTCTTAAAATTACCTGAAGAATCTCTTATCTTCGTTTGTCGGGAGAGTTTCTGGACACCCTTTATAAAAGAGCTTGAACATTCAAAATCGATTTTCTCCAAAAGTACATGCACGGACATACAATAAGTGTTATTTCATCACATAATGTGAAAAATAAGTTTTAAAACAATATAATAATAGTGGTGTTCTTCTTTTATTCTTGAAATGAAACGAAATATACTGCATCTGACCATCACATCTAGTGATGATCTTTGGATCTATTTGGTTTTTTATTAGTTAAAATTTCGTATCTACTTTCAATCTTTAAAGTTCATTAAAGCTAATTCTTATCATATTTTCATAATGAAAAAGATTAAATTATCTGAACTGCCTTATTATGTAGATATTACAGTATGTAGCCACTTTAATACCATATCAATATATCTTAAATTTTTCATGTTTCCAGGTAAGGTATAAAATCAGTGAAATTTGGAAAAAAATAATAAAATTCTTGAAACCGTTTTTGAGAACTTGGATTCTTAAAAGTTGTTTATGTTTGATTTTTTAAAAGTAGATCATTATCTAAAATTCTATAAGAGTACTACCGCTAAAATCATCAACATGGCAACGTCGATATAGATCGAACGACCAAATCGTCTCCAGACTACAATGTTGCCGATATTCGAAAATTTCTTGAGAGCATACGTAAATATACAAAGTTCACAGTTGCATTAATTCATTAGTGAAGAGTTCATTGAAATATTAAGTACCTAGTTAATTAATTTATAGATATATTTTTTGAGAATATTTTCATATTATTTTTTTAAGAGTGTCGTTGACTAGCAATTGAATAATAACGAATAGAGAATAGAGAATATTTTTTTAATATAAACTTAGGAATTTTAGGAAATATATCTGACAACCTTGATTCGGAAGCGGGTCTCTTTGATACCTAAATGAGGCATGTTTATGATGGAAAATTATTAGTGGATGTACTGTACAGTATAATGTGGGAACTTTTCTTTATCTCTATTGTTATGATAATTTGACGGAGACTAAAATAACGGATCAGATGTTGATTTTCGAGATTGTTTTAAAATTTCAAAATTTATTTGTAATTGCCACAAGTTGACTGCAGTTAATGGTTTGTTATTTATGTTTTCTTTGTCCCTCCCATCAATTAATATACCTGTCCTCATCTGATCCTTCTCCGATTAAAAACATGCGCAGAATTTCTTGTAGTGGCTTTGTTGGTTGATCGAGAGGAGGTGAAAATACCTTATGATTTGGCTGCTGTGCCGGTCCTACGTTGCCTTTTCGATGAATAAAATGCCAAAGAAAATGAAATCCTTTCACTTCTGACATTACTGAATGACGTAACACAGTAGATACCGCGTGTCATTCAAGTTGAATTCATCTTATACTCCCTTGTTTTCCTTCAAGTAGTGAAAGGCGTTTAAAATTTATAAACACGGCAACAATGTATTGAGGGACTCGAACCAAACAAATATTAGTAAAGTATATTTCAGTAAGCATGGTGGACGAATTGTTTATAGTTTTTGCGTTTTATCTGTGAGTTCGTGTAAAAAAACTACTATGATTTGACATTTTGAAAGAACTAAATATAGTTTGTGTTTTCGTGATTACGTGAAAATTGTTTTAATATGTGAGTGTACAACCAAACACATGTGGATACTTTTTATTCATGGGTAACTACTTTTTTTTAAATTCCCTTATGAGCTAGTTTACAAATTTTCCCTCCTTTTTTTCAATCTCTATATATTACCTCTTATTCTTTAAGTATAACAAAGAAATATTCGTCTTTTAAGTGTATATTTTTGCTCTTCATTAAATTAGGCCTTGTAAATAATGTTACTACCATTCATTAAAAGAATGTTTGGTTGGCGAGAGGCGCCTGTCACTTGGGTTGTGTATTTATACGGAAAAATCTCAAAGACAACCCGTTTTCACTTTTCACATAATATACAAGACTTTTTACTATTTTATTATGTTATTTTTTATAAGTTTTTTAGTTTTTTGATTTCGTCCACTTACCTAAATGAATGAATAACTACCTATTATGAATAAATTTATAAATGGATCGTTTTTAATAGTTAAATATACACATTGAACTGAATATTTATCGCTGATGAAATTTGTTTTGTTTTAAAATGCCTAAAACTCATTTTCTGGAATCATAACTTGGGTGGCGTCTATATGGATGGAATGTATTGCGGAATATTGATTCCGATTCTGTTCGCCGTCAAAACATTTGCCCTCCCACTTTGAAGTTGAAGTCGCTTATAGTACACTTTGGGGCGTGGCGACACCACGTGCTAAAGGAGTTAGTATTCATCATTTTCTTAAATGCTTTATTGACAAACAATCTCCCGATCCATAATAAATTGTATTACACCCATTCAAAATCAAGCGTCGTATCCACAAGTTTCCGTTACCCATTTTGTATTGCTCTTAATCGCGGAATTTCATTCACTTCCACCTCCCTTCCATATACAATTTTCATTTCAATGAATTTTGAATTTACCAGTTGTCATTTACGAATATTTTCATAATTCAACAAAATCTAATTAGGTATCAATAACTATGAACGGCGATAAAATATAATGTCTTAATCAAACAAATGAAATAGAGAATGTGGAAAAATCCCCTTACGAATAACTCACACATCCACTATTTCTGGCTGGGAAAAATTTTTCGAATAGAATCAAAGATCCAAACACCAGTTCTTAGAAATGTGTTTCGCCCTCTTCAACCTCCGTGGGCTCATCGGTAAAGATGAGAGGTTGAATATCTTTAGACACATTCCATCAAAAAACAACATCCGAGACATAGACATAACAGGAGCGTAAATCTACGCCCAACCTGAAAATGTCAGTCTCAAGTTTTAATTCCCTAATTACTTTAGAGTAAGTAAGATAATGTTTATGAAAAAACAAAAGATGTAGATCTTTGAAACACACTCAGTGATCAAAAGATCCACAGGTACTGGTTTAACGACCACTCGTACGAAATCAAACAAATGAAATAGAGAATGTGGAAAAATCCCCTTACGAATAACTCACACATCCACTATTTCTGGCTGGGAAAAATTTTTCGAATAGAATCAAAGATCCAAACACATTTCTAAGAACTGGTGTTTGGATCTTTGATTCTATTCGAAAAATTTTTCCCAGCCAGAAATAGTGGATGTGTGAGTTATTCGTAAGGGGATTTTTCCACATTCTCTATTTCATTTGTTTGATTTCGTACGAGTGGTCGTTAAACCAGTACCTGTGGATCTTTTGATCACTGAGTGTGTTTCAAAGATCTACATCTTTTGTTTTTTCATAATGTCTTAAAACAAGCAAATTAAGAAAACTGGTAAACTAATACGGATTTTATGCTTAAGGCTTTTTTGAGTAACTGCATCAACTAATTTTTATATATATCAGAAGTAAAGAGATCGCTAAAGGTTATGGAAAATAATAACGCAACGGAAAACACGCAATGACAGTGGAAATGTGGAAATGCTTAAGAACGGTGGAAAACCTGTAATAAATACTTGCCATTGTCTTTTCAATCAAATATTGCAAGAGAAAAATATTCCAAAAAGCTGGAATGAATCCATTAAAATACTTATTTATAAGGAGACAAGACAGACACAAAACAACTACAGGCATTAACTCTTCTTAAAGTCAACGATAAATTACTTACCAAATACTAATGAATAGGTTAACAACAAAATTTGACACACAAATCAGAAAAGAATTTAGTATAAGTAAAGCTAACGAATATAACATCAAGTTTTGTAATATTTATCGATTGCGACTAAGCATAGGCTAGTTAAAAGAGCAGTAAATACAGGCAGAGTAGAACCAATATAATACTATATTATATTATAGATTTGGGCTAAAACGTCCTGCGACGTTGTCCGATGCCCAATTGCCACCGCGTCCTATCATTACAATCTTCTTCTCTCAATCCTCGTTCGCTCATTGATCTTCGAACTCCTTTCATCCACGATTTCTTTGGTCTTCCTAGTTTCCTGTTTTCCGGTGGTATCCATTTTGCTACTTTTTTTGGTAGCCTCTCTTCTGGCATTCTTTGAACATGCCCATACCATGTAAGCTGTTTTCTCCCTATGCAGTCAGTCACAGTTTCTTTTAGACCCATTTCTTCCTTTATTGTGTTGTTTCGAACCCTATCAAGTTTAGTTTTTCTGGCTGCTCTTCTTAATGCATCCATTTCTGTGGCTTATAAACCAATATACTAAACTATTCATAATACCAAAGTCATAATAATTAAAATCTAAGACGGGACGAAATAGGTATGTAGGCATGGAGAAATTAGAAGATAATTTAAAAAATTTAAAGTGGGATGAAAATGAGGAAAACATGAGTTATCTACGATATGTAGACGATAGCTTACGAAATCCTCCTCCTCTATATTTTCTCCTTCGGCAGGATGTAGTGGCGTCGTGTAATCTATTTGACCATTTCCGCCCATTTATCTCTTTCCTGTGCATGTTGTTTTGCTCCAGAGAATGAGTAACTAGTCATATCCTTTATTTGGTCCAATCATCGTACAGGAGATCTACCTCTGGATCTTTTGTCCGCTACGTTGCCTTCAACTAGCATTCGTCCCATGCCTTCTCTTCTTCTAGTTATGTGTCCAAAATATCTCAGTATACCTATTTTGGTTGATAGTTGTGGTGAGTCTAGTTTTTATGTTAAGTTCTGCCAGTATTGAATTATTTGTGCGGTCCATGGTATTTGCAGGTATTTGTAGGTACGGTAGACCCATATTTCAACTGCCATTATACGCTTCGAATCGGCTTTTTTGATGGTCCGTGTTTTTGAAGCGTACGTTGCGGTAGGAAATATTAATGCTCGAACAAGGCGTAATTTTGAGTTTGGCTGTAGAGCCAAACGGTAGCCATAGTTGACGGATCTCGTCTTCGCATCCTCTGCTGTTAATAGATAATAACGGTGCCTTACTAATTCATCGTTTTCATAAATGATTTACCTATTGAGACACAATCTCCCGATCCATAATAAATTGTATTACACCCATTCAAAATGAAGCGTCATATATATCCACAATCCACAAGTTTCCGTTATTTATTTATATGGCTCTTAAACGCAGAATTTCATTCACTACCACCTCCCTTCCCTATACAATTTCCATTTCAATGAATTTTGAATTTACCAGTTGTCATTTATGGATATTTTCATAATTCAACAAAATTTAATTATCAATAACTATGAACGGCGATAATATAATATAATGTCTTAAAACAAGCAAATTAAGAAAACTGGTGAACTAATGCGGATGATGCTTATGCTTATAGCTGTTTTGAGCGCATACAATAAATAATTTTTATATATCTGAAGTAAAGAGCTAAAGCAACGGAATGACAGTGGAAATGCTTAAGAACGGTGGAAAACTTGTACATACTCTTCTCCATAAAATATTACATGACAAAATTTTTCGAAATGCAAGAATGAATCCATTACAATAATTATGTATAAAAATTAGATAAGGCAGACACAAACAACTACAGACATTAACTCTCACTCACGTCAAGTATAAAAAATTACTTACCAAATACTGTATCTCGGGGGTGGCCAAACTGCGGCTCGCGAGCCACATGCGGCTCTTTGAAGAATAACTTGTGGCTCTCGATAAATGTACCCGAGATCCTTTTCAATTTTGTGTTATTGTTTAAAAAAATTATTATCGTCCCATATGTGTTTCAGAACAAAATTCGTTGTCAGTAATTTAAAAGACATTCTGAAACACATATGGAACGATAATAATTTTTAATTATTTCATATTTAATATGAAAGACCAAATGCAACTTTGTAACAAATTCCATTTCCATCCAAGCTAAGAGCTGATAATATGACAAATCGAAAACTGCGCGAAAGAATATTAAGAGTGGCGCAACATAAAATCAGTAATCAGCCCACTCCAGACCAATTTGTATATTTAGTCATTTTATATTAAAAAAAATTGTTACAATATTAAACTAGAAAAACTTAACGAGTAAATAAAAAAGCCAGAAGGAATATTGACCGAAGTCCAAAATTTATTTTAAGACTTAAAATATTTTGAATCGTCTCTTCATTTTTTCTGAATTTATTTGAAATAAACATAGTCCATAAGGTGAATTTTTTATTACCAATATATGACCCAAACATCTGGAGAATTAAAATTAATAGAGACGCAAGAAGATCAAGCTCGAAAATAAAACTATAAGTCGACGCCGATTATCGAATTTTGGAAATTTGTACCAAAATCGAAGTACATACTCTAAATTAAAAAAGGATGCTTGTCGAATTATTTCCATATTAGAAACAACGTACTTTTATGGACCATTTAATTCCATTTTAAAATTCGTGAAATCCTAACACATATCAGTATCCAACCACCATCGGAAAGAATTACTGAGAAGTGCTACCACAAATTATTCACCAAATTTTAAAGAATTACCAAAAGAAGGAAAACAAATGTTGGACAGGGAAAGGAACGAAAACATTAGAAACATCCTAAGATAGGGACCAATAGAGAAAAAAAATTGAAAAAAGAAACCTGGATTGGTTTTGACATTTAATTAGAATGAACGAGAATAGACTAGTAAAGAAGGCGAAGGATGCCAAGAGACAGGGGAAAAGAAGAAGGAGCAGACCTAGAAAGGGGCGGATGGAACAAATCCAGGAAATCGGAACCAAGAGACGGAAAACGCAATAGGTGAAGGAAATGGGAAGAAGACCGGAAGGCGTGGAAGAAACGGGTAAAAGATGGATAGGTGATAGGCGATAGCAAAGTTTGACTCTCTTATTGGGCATAAGGACAACAGAAGAAGAATAAGGAAAACAAATGTAATTCAGTTTTAATATTTCGTAATTTTATTTGTTTTCAATAAATAAAAATTCTGTTAGAAAACATTGTACATACCTTCTTTAGATACTTTTTGAATAAGTCTTTAATTGCGGCTCGCGAAAAATTTTAACTTGTGAAAAGTGGCTCTGGCTATCAAGGAGCTTGGCCACCCCTGAGTGTATCTAATGAATGAATAAGTATCTAATGAATAGGTTAACCCTCTAGCAGGCAAGACCGCCTAAATGCGGTCTAATTTCTAGCTATTTTTCAGCTATTTCAGCTATTTTTAGGCATGCAGCCTGCAAACCTGCCTTTGGTCGTATACTACTGAGTGTACTCGTACATATTTAGTTAACACTAATTGATTGGCTGTTTTAAGTCAAAAGATATCAAGCTTTGAATTTTTCCATTAAAAATAAAATTGGCCTGCTAGGGGGCTAACAACAAAATTTAACTGACACCAATCTAAAGAACAAGCCGGGTTCAGAAAGGAAGTAGTAAAAATAAAGCAAACGAATATAGAATTTAAGTTTTTGTAGCAGTTATCGAATATGGCAAAGCATTGAGTCCTGGCCGGTTAAAAGTGCGGAAATAAATGCAGAGTAGACTACCAACATACTAAACTACATATTATGTAATAACAAAGCCATACTAATGAAAACTTACGAAAGGACGGAACAGGTACCAATAAATTATGGGGTTAGGCATGGAGAGATTCTTCTTACGATGCCTATCCGTTTCGGATATTGGAGATCAGCATGACTATCCTAACTTTACTTGCTGGTATTCGAAATAGTCCGATGGTAGATGTATTGAACCATTTTTTCAGGTTTTGAAGCCAAGATATTATTCTTCTCCCTTGTCCTCTCTTTACAAATACCTTGCCCTGAAGAAAATTAGCTGCCACAAGGCAGATCTCTGTTCATTTCTCATGACATGGCCAATATATTCTAGTTTGCGCTCTTTGGTTGTGTTTACAATCTCGTATTCCTTGCCCATTCTACATAGGACCCCAACATTAGTCACACGATCCACCCATGAAATTCTCAAAATGCGTCTGTAACACCACATCTCGAAGGCCTCGAGTTTTCTTAAAGAAGCTTCAGAAGTATCCAGGCCTCTACTCCGTGTAATAACTTAGAAAATACATAGCACCTGATGATAAATATTTTGGTACCATGGTAAATCGTGACTTCTGAAAAGAGACTTCATCGGTTCATCGTTACGAACGCTAATCTTGATTTTCCTATACGTTGTTTTATTTCAGTAGAGTGGTCTCATTGGGTGCTTATGTTGGTACCAAGGTATGCGTAGCTTAGGGTAACCCAATCATAAACTTGAAAAAACGGAACATCACAGATTTTGGGAGCGATTATCTAAAGGGGGTCCGAGGGGCCTCCATCCATTGAAACATGCTCTTTTTAGCTAATTTGAGACATAAACCTTCTACAATTTACCTATGAATATGTAATTTAATTTAAAATATGGGGCGTAGAATAAATAAAAACAACGATTTTGCAGCTTAAAAAACGGGGCAATCCCGTTTTTACGGGAAGTTTGGTCACCCTAGCGTAGCTGTCCACCCTGTCAATCGGTTGTTGGTTAACCAAAAGCCGTGTATTTAATATTTGGCGCTTACTAACTACCATGTAGGTACTTTGTTTTTTTTTTCGTATTAAGATAAGTCCATGTTCCCTACTTACCTTTATATAGAAGAGTCAGAAAGGCTTGGAGTACGTTCAGAAATTGCATAATGAAAAATAAGTGGAAATGGATAGGATATTTAGAAAGCATCGACTATATGCGCTAAGAAAACATAACAGCGGACGCCGTGTAAATAAAAAAATAAAACGAAGCTGACCAATGATCAGACAGTTCGATGATACATCAGGAAAATAGCGGGCAATATATGGATGAACACAACAAAAACATGAAACAAATGGTTCAAAGATAGACTTAAAATACTTAATAAATATTAACACTTAATAAATAATAAAAAAAAAAAAAATTTAAGGAACGCTTTTCTTTAGTTACGAGTGACTAAAATTAAAAATATAAAAAAATCAACTAAAACGCAAAATTAAAAAAATTAAAACTCAAAGGATTATTCGAAAAAAACTGTTAGACAGATTAAATATACAAAAATCTTACACATTCATTAAAAAATTGAAAAAATCTAACACATTCGTTAAAGAAAAGCGTGGGGCGAAAACCGTTTATTTGATGAAGACGCGCTCCACGCTTTTCTTTAACGAATGTGTTAGATTTTTTAAATTTTTTAATGAATGTGTGAGATTTTTGTATATTTAATCTGTCTAACAGTTTTTTTCGAATAATCCTTCGAGTTTGAATTTTTTTTAATTTTTGCTTTTTAGTTGATTTTTTTAAAATATAGAACTAAAGAAGTTTAGTTTTACAACTAAAGAAAAGCGTTTCTTAAAAAATGTTTTTTCATATTTTATTTATTTTCTACTTATTAGTCTTACACTTTTCAAACATTAAAATATATCGTCATGTTTAAAAAAATGATGTACATGATAGACACATTTATTTCAACATTTTATACACATACACTGTATATTTTCTGTAATTTCTTCATACATTTCTTAAATCAAAATCATTATTTACACCTATTACAGTTTTCACAGTCTTTTGATCTCTTCTAATGCTTTGTTATTGCTACGGTGTAGACTGTAGACCCTGTTAATGGACCGCGATAGTCGTGACGTCAAAACGTCAAAAAAAATTTTCCAAACACGTTGTGTCTAGGTACACGCTAAAATGTACGCAAATAAAAAAGTTAAACTTCATCAAGCTAGTGACTATTTAGCGTGGGCAGTGACTGTATATTTTGATACACGTTATTTTGATATGTTTAGTGTTTGTTTGATAGAAAAATATTTGTTATGACCTTTAATTCTACCTAACTTTTTTATTTGCGTACACGTTAGCGTATACCCTAGACACAACGTGTTTGGAAAAATTTTGACGTTTTGACGTCACACTATCATGGTCCATTTCTCGCAATGCAGTTCTTCGATGCGCGAGCCGTGTAATGATCGCACTTGTCGCAATGCAACGTAAGCTTGTCCTTCCGCAAACACTTTTGGGCGCAAGTTAATTGTTTCGGGCCTAAACAATTAACGTAAAAAGTGAAATTGTGTATAGTTCATATAATTAGCTACAATCTGTAAAAGTTTCAAGTTTCTACATTGTAAAAAACAAGAGAATTTAAGCATTTTCCATTAAAATCGTTTTTTTTTATTTAAACAATAATTAATAAACAGAAAAAAATTATTGACTATTCGTGTATTGTTCCCGCGAATACATATCGAGGGTTTAGTGTCAAACAACGTTATCTACATTTTTTTGTGAAATTGAGATATATCTATAATCGAGTTCACCGTTTTCAACTTTATTTAGTAACGAAAACCTGTATCTCTATCTGAAGCAGATTACAAAATATATTAAACGTTAACTACCATTTGTGAAAAAATTGTTTATGTCAAAAACATCTAAGAGGTGATAACGTTATTTCACAGTGAATTTCGTGATACATCAAAAACAGTTATATATCGATTGTTAACGTTTATTGACACTAATATTTTAAACTGTAATTGTAGACAGCGTTATTATTATAATTTGTATTTGTTTGGAAAACGTCATTTTGATACTGGATAGCTAAATACATTTGTTTATTTTCAATATTGTTCGATTCTACCATCTGATTACCCATTAATTACATGATTACAATAATCTGATTAGTGATTACATTTTTTACTTTGGCCGGAGTTAAAAGAAAACATATACCTACCTATGTTATTTTCTTATTGCCGGTTAAATATATATTTGTCGTAATTATTGAAGTTATTCTTCTTTAGGCGCGATTGAAAGTAAAATTTTTCATAAATCTTTCTAATCTTTCAAGATAGTATTAGTCGAGGAAATGAAGCATTTTGGCTCGCAATTTTTTCGTCCAGCATGGATTTACTTGAAATTTTCACAGAAGGTAGGGAATAGTCCAAGGATAATTTTCTATATCATGCTGCTGTGCGCTAAAACCTTGGGGGTAGTTGCCACCCCATCTCGGGGGTGGGAATTTTTTGTTACATTTTAACCATGTAAATCGATGTAAAAAGTAATTCTAAGAAAAAATTTTTTTTACATTTTCTTCGTAAAACTAATATTTTTCGAGTTATTCGTGGTTGAAAGTAACAGTTTTTCGACGGAAAAATCGACTTTTTTTAGAGGGTTTTTTGAGAATAACTCGAAAAATATGCATTTAACCAAAAAAAATGTAAATAGCAAAATTGTATCTTATAGTAACACAAACGAATCTGTTTTTCTATAATATTTTTACGACCAACACAAACCGAGATACGGCATGTTTAAAGTTAGCTTTTTTCGTCAAATGCATAATTTGAACTAATCAAAGCCAAGTAACGGGAGAACTTGGCATTTTTCCAGGAAAACTTACATGATATTTTTTCAAGCATACAATAAGATCTTTCAAAAAAAATAATAAAAAGTTTCTAGCATAAAAATGGAGCAACTTATGATCAAAAAAAGTCGGTACCTATTTTTTTCTACGAAAAAAACAGTGAAAGCAACCCCCTAACTACCCTTGTAACTAAAAATTGGTCTTCGCCTTTCTGTAATTCCTTTTATATTTATATTATCAATACACCCAAGAAGTTTGACCTATTCAAAAGGCCTAATTTTAGAAAAATTAGAGTTTAAAGGAAGATACATTTTTTGCAATTTTGCATTTTTTACCATTTTCTTTAAAATATCTCCGAAAATACTGGAGATACGAAAAAAATGATAGATTACTAAATTGTAGCTTTTGTAATAACTAAAATTTTTTTATGCATAGATTTTCATTACAGTAAACAGTTAGCTAGATATAACTGTTTAAAACATATATTTACGAGCAAACGTCCCCTTATTCGAGTCTTTTAAACCCACCTCAATTAAAAATTAAGGAATCTTACGAAATTTAATTTACACAGTCTTATTACTGTTCAAAAATCCTACAGAACTGTTATTGAAAAAACTTTTTATCGCCAAAAATGAAGGAGCTATGTTTATAAAACTATTTTTTTTTTCGAAAAATTCGAATAGTCCCCTTGTAGAGCATTTTCAATGTATGTACCTATATAATACCACAGAGCCGGTTCGTTTACTGGATGACTAAAAAACTATTTGTATGTGTATTTTTATAATATTTGTAAATTCGTATTTTTGTGTAAATAAATGTTTTTGTAATTTTTTAATTCTTCTTTTTTTTTCTGTATAGATCTATTAAATTGTCTACTTATAAAAATTGCAATGTTATTAAGGGTGGTTTTTAAGGGTTGAAATATTATGATATTATATCCTAAAGCATAAAACAATCATTATTTAACCAGTCAAAACCAAATTTTACCCATATTAAAGTTAACAATGTTTCTATATAATTTTTGAAAATAAGGGCAGTTTACACCCCTAAAATAATCAACGGCCTTGAGCATGATATAGAATGTGAAGTACAGGGTAAGATGATCCTAACCCCAAATTTTTATGTAAATTGATGCAAGCAGAAATTATTCTTTTAGGATAAGTAAACTTTTCATATATAGTTCCAACAAGGGTGGTTTTAAGGGTTAAAATATTATGATATTATATCTTAAAGCACAAAACAATCATTATGTAACTAATAAGAAGCAAATGTTGACAATATTAAAGTTTAAAATGTTATTTTATAATTTTTTACAATTAGGGGTGGTTTTCACCCTTAAAAAACCAAAAGCGTACAACGGCTCAATATAGAAAATGAACTAGAGGGTGAAATGAGCCTAATCCCAAGTTTTTGTACAAATCGATGCTGGACGAAAAAATTGCGAGGTATTGCAATTTTTCCAGCTTCATTTCCTCGACTATATTAGTGTTTTTAGTAAATGTATTATTTATTATAATTTTTTTGTCTTTGAATTTCTCTTTTTCTGTAGTAAGATAATAAAATATGTAGGTATAACATTTTTATCACGATACCACTCAATCTATTTGTCACCGTGTTGTGTAATTATATCCGAAACGTACGTGTCAATTACAGGAGACTCGCTGGTCTAGTTGTTGAGCGTTCGGTCAGAGATCGAAAGGTCCCGGGTTCCAATCCTGGACGATTTATTTTTTTTATTTTTGGTTGTTTTAATAAAAAAATTTTGAAAGTGGTAGATAAGAAAGTTAGTTTAATATTTAAATAGAATACAAATAACCTGTTAAGTATATTTACTTCGTTAAAATTATATAATAGAAGAATAGCTTCTTACGTGCGTGCAAAGTACACACACATTATTTTTTAATATTTTGATGTTGTCAGTGTTTAACAGAAAAATGTCCAGTCGTAGCACAAAACTTTGTATGACACGAAGCACTAGCGGGTCGTGGATCTTCTGAGGTAGCCTCTTGCCTTACAAATACAATGAAAAGTGAAGTTACTGGGAAAGACTTCGCTTTTATGTCTGAAACTTGTTCGGGCCAAAATGGAAATTCAATTGTTTCCGCAATGTTTCTCTTTGCTGTTGAAACACTAAATATTTCAAAAATCGACCAGTTATTTTTTGAGCCCGGACATTCCCAAATGGAATGTGATATGGTCTATGCCCACATCGAAAACGCGAGTAAAGGCTTGGAAATTTATGATGCATCGGGATGGTATATATACAGTGATTAAAATGGCTTTAAAGAAATCAAAATACGGAGTAGTTGAAATAGATCAGGAAGACCTTTTGGATTTTAAAGAACTTCAAATTCAAATGACTAAAAATAAAAAAACTGACATTGAAGGAAATGTTTTCAAATAGTTAAACATAGTTTGGATACAATATACATATTATAAAAGAAGACACTGCACACAATTATTTCAAATATAATATTAAATCAGACTACTCTACGAAATTTAAAATACAGAGAAGGCAACTTCGAACATTTTCAATTAACAAACTTGTGCCAAGAACGCCAAGAAGAAAATATGACAAACCGTTAATGATTAATAATAAAAAGTTAAAAGGTTTAGTAGAACTCTGTGAGCAAAAATTAAAGAACAATATCACTTCTTTAACCAGAATCTTCAAGGAAGGGGTGATGATCATAATGAAAATGTTTCAGAAGATGAAGACGTTTAAAGATGGTATACGTATTTAGACATTTTTTCATAAGTTTAATATATATATGTTATTAGAGAAATAAAGTTTTTTATTTAAATACACTTATAACATTTTTAATAATACAGGGTTAGTGCTGCATTGGATATCCTGAAAATTTTGAAAATATCAGCGAATTTAAGTTAAAGTCAAACTGGATATCCTGAAAAAAGGGGAAATATTAGGGAAATTACATTTTTACATTTTCACCTAGCAGTACTAACCCTGTAGTAAAACTATTATTATCAGGTGCGACGTTAACGGTTACAAAAAATATATATCGGTAATATCAAAAAGGGTTATCAGGTCATTATGAGAAAAAAATTCTATTTTTTTCTCCGTAAAATAACAATAACCTGTAATAATTTTTACAATATGTCAAAGAAACCATAATAATACTATATAAATTTACAGATTTCTATTGTAATGTATTTTGCCCCTGTAATCACAAATTTGTTGGCCGATATTACGTTTCAAAACAGTTTTTCGCATTTTCTGCCACTTTATGTTTTTGTAGTTAACGTTGTTTGATACTATACCCTCGATATGTCTGCAAATTTTCATTCATTTGCATTGAAGAAAAGGCAGTCAAATTAACGTCTAAAGATTTGACCCAAACGATTGAACTAAAGAAAAGTGTTTAACAAGAAGAAGAATTTTAGTCATTCATCATTCTCTTTGCCTTATCCCTATGCGGGGTCGGCTTCCCTAATTGCATTTCTCCATACAATTCTATCTTGAGTCATATCAATATTAATCCCCTTTACCAACATGTCCTGCCTAATCGTCTCCCCCCACGTCTTCTTTGGTCTTCCTCTCCTACTCCTTCCAGGAATCTGCACTTCAGCAATTCTTCGTATTGGGTGATTAGCGTCTCGACGTTGAACATGACCAAACCATCTCAATATACTCATTTTTAATTTTATCCTTTTTGTCACTCCACTCATCTATCTAAGCATTCTCATTTCCGCCACATGCATTCGTTGTTCCTCTTTCTTTTTCACTGCCCAACATTCAGTTCAGTACATCATAGCCGGTATTATGGCTGTTTTATAGAATTTTCCCTTCAACTTCATTGGAATTTTCCTGTCACACAGCACACCACTCGCTTCCTTCCACTTCATCCATCCAGCCCTAATTCTACTGCATGCATCTCCATCTATTTCTCCATTACTCTGTAATACCGATCCCAAGTACTTACAACTATTGCTTTTTACAATCAGTTGACCATCCAAAGATACCATGTTATTTGTAGTAACTCCATCTTTAAATGAACATTGCAAATAGCAAATACTCTGTCTTTGTCCTTCTAAGTTTTAAACCTTTTTCCTCCAGAGCTTGTCTCCATCGTTCCAGTTTTTGTTCTAAGTCTCTTTCACTATTTCCTACTAACACGACATCATCAGCATACATTAAGCACCATGGAATGTTACCCTGTAGTTTCGCTGTTATCTGGTCCAAAACTAATGAGAATAAATACGGACTAAGCACCGAGCCCTGGTGCAATCCTACTTTCACATGAAATTTATCAGTCTCCCACACCTGTCCTAACACTAGTCGTTACTCCTTCATACATAATATCCCTCACAATCTTTACATATTCACCAGGGACTCCTTTCTTATTGAGTCTTTCTTTAAAAAGAATTTTAGTATTTACAATAATTTTTTGTACATTCTGGATATACTTTTTAGAAATCAATTGTGTTTTATATGTAGTATAGTAAATTCCATCATGAATGGTATATCTACGACAACATTATAGTATTTATTTCATTTATTTGATATAATCATAATGTAAATAAACTTTCGGGTTTATATTAAATTCGTTTTTCGTTGCGGTCTACCGAAAATAATGGTTTTACCGGTTCCAAATTTGGCCACAGATTTATGATAATGATAGTAACCCTTCTTCTTCTTCTTTAAGTACCGTGCCCATATTTTTAGGCGTGGGTAACTTCCATAACAATTTGCCGATATCGTTCTCGATCTTGTGCGGCATGTAACAATTGATCTGCTGATAAGCCAGTCCATTGACGAAGGTTTCGGAGCCATGAATATTTCTTTCGACCAATTCCTCTTTTTCCGTCGATCTTTCCATTGAGTATTAACTGCAGCATCCTGTATCTGCTACCTCTCATTATATGCCCCAGATATTCAAGTTTTCTCTTTTTTATCATCTTCATTATGTCACCTTCGCCTTGACCTACTCTGTTTAAGACTTCTCTGTTTGAAATGCGTTGAACCCAAGATATTCTGGGCATTCTACGATACGACCACATCTCAAAGGCTTCTAATTTGTTCATCATGTTAACCTTCATGATCCAGGTTTCACATCCATATAGTAATACAGGATACACATAACATTTTAACATTTTAGATAGTAACTCATTTAGTATTATCTTCCAGAAATATATTATTAACTATTACTTGGGCGTCCGTCCTAGAACGGATAAAATAATTAAACATTAATGAATAATAGAAAAAACGCCGTAGTGTACGCTGTTGCCCATCTGAATTCACCGCTTCATTGTTTTTTGGTTCAATTTTGAAGTAACTTCTTCCTTTTTTAAGTGCCGTCTCCTAATCGGAGGTTGGATATCATCATCACTATCTTTACTCTATCTATCGCTGCTAATGAAGATATAACTGCATTTAAACCAGTCCCTTAAATTCTTCGACCATGTCACTCCCCTTCTTCCTATACTACTTCCTCCTCTGTTCTTTCCCTATCTTTCATTATCAGTCTTAGCATTAATTTGTCTAGGGGCCCCGGTTAGGTAACCGGGGTTTAATCGGGACATAAAGTACCGGCCCTTAAACTTACATTTAAAAATATAACATAACCTCAATCACATTGTCCGAAATTCAACAAAACAGGGTTGACTTAGAGGCACAAATCTTTCTCAGCGGTTACACTTCACTAAAAAACTTATTATACCAACGCAAAAAACTGTAATATCGTAGAAAAAGGTGGACCGACAGAGAACAACATCTTCTTCTTCTTTTTGTATAGACATGACTCTGTTTTTTCAATGTGCCTCTAGTAAGTTGTTGTTCTATCGTTTTCGTGGTCTTCCCACTGATCGTCTTCCTATTGGGGAACCGTCTCTCGCTGTCCTGACTACCCTATTTGTTGTCATTCGGCTTATGTGGTCATTCCATTCTATTCTTCTGTTTCTTACCCAGTTATTAATGTTATCCACCTTGCATCTCCGTCGTATATCTGCTCTATCTTCTAGCTCTGTCCCATAGAGTCTTACCATCGATTCTTCGAAGGGTTTTCATCTCCGCTGTTTCGAGCAATATTTTTGTCCTCTCTGTGTCGGGTCGTGTTTCTGCCGCGTATGTCATTATTGGTCTGATGACTGTTTTGTAAATTCTGCCTTTCATTTCTTTTTCGATATTTTTATTTTCCATAATGTGCCATTCAGGCAACCTGCGGCTCTGTTTGCTCTATTCACTTGATCTTACACTTCTGTTTCCGCGAGCCTTCCGTAGATAGTGTGATGCCTAGGTATTTAAACTCCATCATCCATCACTTGTTCTATTAGCTCCAATTTACATCTTATTGAATCTGCTGTTATAACCATGCATCTTGCCTTCTTTGAGGAAATTAACATGTTAAATTTTCTGGCGATTATGTTGAATTGGTGCAGCATATGTTGTAAATCATCTTCACTTTGAGAGATTAGTATTGCATCGTCCGCATATCAGATTGTTTTTCTCCCATTTGGTATCCTTTTTTAGTTCTTACTTTTTTTATTATTTCGTCCATGATCAGGTTGAACAATAAAGGACTCAAGGAATTCCCCTGTCTTATCTCATTGCCGGCTTCAATTGGGTTAGTTAGTTCATCTTCCACTTTTACTTTTATTGTGTTGTTAGAGAACAACATGAAGAGTTCAACTGTGTGTTTTCCAGAATAAGGGTCCATAGGCCTATAGGATCTCATTCAAGCGACAGCACCACCTCAATTTGTGTCAAATAGACAGAATTCCTTCTTATCTACATTAGATGTTTTGTAATTTTGTGTGAAAATACTTGTTATAAAATAACCAATTGGATACAAAACTATTTAATCTTTCTTTCTTCCCTTCCTTGTACTCTTTCATGTGTCCGATTTGGGTTTAGTTATGCTACAGGACTGTAATGGGAAGACATGGGTATTAACATAAACGGGAAGAATCTCAATCACCTCAGATATTGCGAAGATGTTGTCCTTATTACAACCAACCAAGAAAAACTAGCTACAATGCTGACTCAACTAGCACACGCATCAGAGAAGATAGGATTAAAAATGAACATGAGTAAAACAAAAATCATGACAAATACAAATGCCAGAATAAATATAAATATAAATGTTCAGCCCTATTCTGTAACTTTTAACAAATCGAATAGAAATGACCAAGTCGAATCGTAATTACCCAAAATCGGAATGTTTGATATCTATCGCGTCATTTTTGTGTTTGGATTGGTATTCTGTAACTCATATCGTAATCGAAATCTCTGACTTCTATTTCACGCGGTTCTGGGGAGGTGGCAACCGCGCATTAACCAGCGAAATTAGTGTTCTATGACCTGTTTGTTACTTGAAATATGGCACCGTTGCCATATCTTCAATGTTTTCATACTTTCATCATACTATCCTCAAAGTTTTGAAAAGTAAATAAAATATTAGTGTAAATACTGGATGCAAAAAGCTCAAAAGAGGATAAATGGTTTTAAATGAGAGTTAATTAAAATTGATATAAAAAAGAAGATACATAAACTGATAAATAAAAAAGATAAGTGAAGATAAGAAGTATAAATGCTTTTAAATCAAAGATATTTAAATTGATGTTATTAATTCATTATTATTAATAAATTATTTAAAATTGATATTACTAATAATATGCAATCTTTAAGATTCGATTCCAGTTGAAAAAACTGTTAAACAACTTTTCCCAAAAATGGCATCTTTTCTATAATTTGTTCAGACTATGAGCGTTGACTGATAAATATACAAGTATACTGGTATAATATACAAATATATATATTTATCAATCAACGCATAAGAAGTCTATTGTATATTGTATGCTATTCTCGTACATACGTTATACCATCATTATACCGTCTATACCATTGATTGAAATTGTACAAGAAATAAAAGCAAAAAAAGTATGGCAACACTGCGAGCGGCAAACATTCAGATGTCACACAGCAAATAAATAAGGTTAGGTCCAATTCATACTCATACAACATATCTAAATTAAAAATATAATTATCTAAAAATCTAAACAAATAAAACCACAGACTAAAAATTAAGCAGCTAAAAAAAGGTACAAATACTACAAATAATTATAAATAAGTAGTAATCAATTATTTTTATTTTTATATATAAAATATAAACGTCAAAACAAAATGCGCTTGCGTCAAGCACAATTCCGATAATCGAAATCTCGGCCCGGATTACGAACACTCGATACGTATCTTATCCGCCATGTTTTCCCATAAGGCGCTACGGTAAAACATGGCGGATACGATGCGTATCGAGTGTACGTAATCCGGGCTCTCATCTCGACAGGGTAAATGCCGTCGAAGTGATTTCTATTCACTATTACCATTGTAGAGATTCCGAATTAGTTATGGAATACGGATTTGGACTATTTCTATTCGACTTGGCCACTTCTATTCGATTTTACTGACTTCTATCATCGAAATGAGTTACAGAATAGGCATGAATGTCAATATTGAGGTTGTTGACGAATATATATACAGTAGAACCCCGATTATCCGGGTGCGGATTATCCGTACTGCGGATTATCCGTGCTATGATTTTCTATGACTCAAGTTGCGTTTTTGAGGTTTTATCAAAATAGCGTCATCGTAAATCACTTGACGTAAACTCTATATGACGAAAGAGAGACTCATAATGAAAGATTTATTTTTTTCTGTTATTTTTTATGGTAGGTACATATGTATGTGTATACGTACATATGTATTATACATAAGAAATACAGTAAAACCTCGATATAACGGACCAATTGGGGGGACAGGTTATCCGTTAAAGCTGAAAGTCCGTTATACAAAAATATGTTTAAAATGAATCAAAAATTTTTTTTAAAGTTTTGTTTGCACTTTTGAAATTTGTTCTTTTTTATACTATTATTAGAAATATGTCCGCATTATGCTATAATAAAATTTTTATTGAAATTCTTTGAAAAATACAGAGACGTTTTAATTTTTTTCATATTTAAGCGGATTTTTTTGTCCGTTATATCCGAAGTCCGTTAAATAGAGGTCCGTTATATCGAGGTTTTACTGTACATGTTCGGATTATCCGTTCTTTTCAATTATCCGTGCCACCCTTCGGTCCCGAGGAGCACGGATAATCGGGGTTCTACTGTATATACCTGGGTCAAATAATCAAAGCTAGTAAAGAGAACCAAACAATTGACGTACAGAGAAGAATTCGATTGGCGTGGGCAGCGTTTGGAAAGTTAAGATGGATACTAAAAAGCACAAAGATACAACAATACCTAAAAACCCGTGTATTTGACCAGTGCATCCTTCCTGTTCTGACGTATGGCTCAGAAACATGGAGATTAACAAAGGCCAACATAAACAAAATAGAAATAAGTCAAAGAAAAATGGAAAGATCCATGTTGAGAATAAAACATAAAACTACAAGACAGAAAATCAAACAAATGAATAAGAGAGAAAACAAAAGTAAAAAATATGTAACTGAAGATATAACAGGGTTAAAATGGAGATTTGCGGGCCACAATGCGAGACAGGAAGATAAAGGATGGAATGCTGAAATACAAAACTGGAGACCGTGGACAGGAAGAAGAGGAAGACCTCAGATGCGATGGAAAGATGATATTGTTAAAGCTGCAGGAACTAACTGGAAAAGTGCAGCCAAGGACAGACGGAAATGGAAAGATTTGGGGAAGGCCTATCTCCAAAGTTAGATATAAATGGGCTAAAGAAGAAGAGAAGAATGCTACACATTTACCCATCTCTTCCATTCTGTTCTTGTGCTATTATTCTCATTTCTTCAAGCGTTTTCTATTTAATCTTTCCTGCATCTACTCTTTGATGTATCCATTTTTTCCTCGGTCTGCCTTTTTTCTTTTTTGTGATATTTCTTGTTTCGTGAATTTTCCTCGTTAGTCTACTGGGTTTCATTCTCATTAGATGTCCATACCAGTTTATTTGTCTTCTTATTATTTTGTTCATTATTGGTTCCTGTTTGGTTATCCCTCTTATTTTCTCATTTCTTATTCTGTCCCATTTAGTCTCTCCGGCTTCGTAGATGTCGTAAAAGTCCAATTTTCACTCGTATATAATATAGTATCGTCGGTATCACAATCGTATTATATATTTTAAAATTTGTTTCTTGGGACAATTCTTTTTTGCTCAGAACTGGGACTAGTGCGCAGTACAGTTTGTTCGATTTTTTGAAGTTATACTTCTTTAGGCGCGATTGAGAGTAAAATTTCATAATACTGCGCGCATGCGCACACAGACAGTATGGCCATTGTGTATGGCGTTTAGTTGCTAAATCTTTCTAGTTATGTATAAATATATCAGTGCAAGAAAAGGTGTGAAAAGAATATATTAGTGTTTTTGGTAAATATATTTATTATAATTTTTGTCTTCCTACTCTTTGGATTTGTCTTCCTCAGGAGTAAGATGAGTATTATTAAAACATTTTATTGTATATTTATTATACTTGTCTGTTTGTTACCGTGAATTGTCATTAGGTAGGTCCGAACCGATACAGACACAGTCTTCGTAGCGTATTTGGTATAGCATTTGGCCAGAGATCGAGAGGTCTTGAGTTCGAATCCAGTGCAATCCTATACTTTATTCTATTTTTTTGAAAGCGGTAAGCACAAAATTAGTTTGGTGTTTAAAAAAAAATTAAAACAAACTGTTTAAATTATATTTATTTTTAAGAAATCATATAATAGAAGTATAACTTCTTACGTGCGTACAAAGTACACACACATTCTTTTTTGTTCTGTTTGTTACTTCGAGGTCTGATTCTGTCATTGGTAATTATACTTCCAAGATAATCATATGCTTTAACTATTTCAAGTTGACAATTTTTGCATTTTATATTTATTTAATTTTCTTCCTTTTCGCCGATGACCACTATTTTACTTTTCTCGATTCTAATTTCCATTGTTAGTTTTTTTATTTTCTCTGTCCGTATGTTTTAGTATTTTGGTCACGGAATCTGCTGTAATCTGCTGTTATCTTTGGTATCCTATTATTGTCCGTATTTGGTTGGTTCTTTCTTCAGTATGTCTAATGAATTCGTTCATGACTTATGAATAGTAGCGGGCTGCGAATGTCTCGTTGTTTGATACCTCTTTCCCAATTGAATTCTTCAGATCTTTCTCCTGCTATCTGTACACGTCCTTTTACTACTCTTTTTTTTTTTAAATATGCTTTATGATCACTGAAAATTGTACAATTTTATGGACAAAGCTTAACATAGAGTCAAAACAAAAAAAAAAATAACAATAACAAATACAATTTTCTGAAATTAGATTAATCGTCAATATAAAAAAAATACAAGTTAATAAAGTAAAGCAAAAAACAGAACCAATATATTGCAAAATTAATATAAATTGCAAATTGAACATGCAACATAATAAAATACTATCATAGGAACTATTAATAAGTTTAAGCTGCTGCATGTGACACCCAAATATAGATAAAATATACTTTAGTTACTTGTACATTACTGTAATTTCTTAGTTTGTTATTAAGAAACTCTTCTACTGAATAATATGGTCTTTTAGATAGATGCGATTTTGTCATTTTGCGGAACTTGGGGAAATATGTTGCAGATTTGAGTTGTAAAGGGAGATGGTTGTATAGTTTTTTTGCGAAATATAAACCGATGTGAAGTTATCCATAGATTCCATCCATAGATTTTTTTTTCGAAATATCGCAAAAATACTGGGACAATAGTACTACCAAGCAAGTATATTATTAAATTAAAGGAAACCAATAGTAAAACTTATACTTAATATAAAATTTTATATTAAAACCAATTTTCCACACTTTGCAGTTCATATTCTCAAAAAGCGAAGAAATACACTTTTTATTTTGGATTTTAATTTTCTTTATGAAATAATGCTTATTAATAAACAACATATCCAAAAATTGAGGAGAAGTGTTTTCACTTAACAGAAAAAATAAATTTTAAAGATTGTATGTGTGCGATTCTTATGGAGGAAACATGTCTTAGTTAATCACCGCAAAAACGGAGAATACACTTTTTATTTTGGATTTTAATTTTTTTTAAGAAAGTATGCTTATTAATAAACAACATATCCAAAAATTGAGGAGGAGTGTTTTCACTTAAGAAAAAAAATAATTTTTAAAGATTGTACGTTTGTGATTCTTATGGACGAGACATGTCGTAGTTAATCACCTCAAAAACGGAGAAATACACTTTTTATTTTGGATTTTAATTTTTTTTCATAAAGCATGCTTATTAATAAACAACATATCCAAAAATTGAGGAGGAGTGTTTTCACTTAAGAAAAAAAATAATTTTTAAAGATTGTACGTGTGTGATTCTTATAGACGACACACATGTCGTAGTTAATCACCTCAAAAACGGAGAAATACACTTTTTATTTTGAATTTTAATTTTTTTAAAGAAAGTATGCTTATTAATAAACAACATATCCAAAAATTGAGGAGGAGTGTTTTCACTTAAGAAAAAAAATAATTTTTAAAGATTGTACGTTTGTGATTCTTATGGACGAGACATGTCGTAGTTAATCACCTCAAAAACGGAGAATACACTTTTTATTTTGGATTTTAATTTTTTTTAAGAAAGTATGCTTATTAATAAACAACATATCCAAAAATTGAGGAGGAGTGTTTTCACTTAACAGAAAAAATAAATTTTAAAGATTCTATGTGTGCGATTCTTATGGAGGAAACATGTCTTTGTTAAACACCGCAAAAACGGAGAATACACTTTTTATTTTGGATTTTAATTTTTTTAAGAAAGTATGCTTATTAATAAACAACATATCCAAAAATTGAGGAGGAGTGTTTTCACTTAAGAAAAAAAAATAATTTTTAAAGATTGTACGTTTGTGATTCTTATGGACGAGACATGTCGTAGTTAATCACCTCAAAAACGGAGAAATACACTTTTTATTTTGGATTTTAATTTTTTTTCATAAAGCATGCTTATTAATAAACAACATATCCAAAAATTGAGGAGGAGTGTTTTCACTTAAGAAAAAAAATAATTTTTAAAGATTGTACGTGTGTGATTCTTATAGACGAGACACATGTCGTAGTTAATCACCTCAAAAACGGAGAAATACACTTTTTATTTTGAATTTTAATTTTTTTAAAGAAAGTATGCTTATTAATAAACAACATATCCAAAAATTGAGGAGGAGTGTTTTCACTTAAGAAAAAAAATAATTTTTAAAGATTGTACGTTTGTGATTCTTATGGACGAGACATGTCGTAGTTAATCACCTCAAAAACGGAGAATACACTTTTTATTTTGGATTTTAATTTTTTTTAAGAAAGTATGCTTATTAATAAACAACATATCCAAAAATTGAGGAGGAGTGTTTTCACTTAACAGAAAAAATAAATTTTAAAGATTCTATGTGTGCGATTCTTATGGAGGAAACATGTCTTTGTTAAACACCGCAAAAACGGAGAATACACTTTTTATTTTGGATTTTAATTTTTTTAAGAAAGTATGCTTATTAATAAACAACATATCCAAAAATTGAGGAGGAGTGTTTTCACTTAAGAAAAAAAAATAATTTTTAAAGATTGTACGTTTGTGATTCTTATGGACGAGACATGTCGTAGTTAATCACCTCAAAAACGGAGAAATACACTTTTTATTTTGGATTTTAATTTTTTTTCATAAAGCATGCTTATTAATAAACAACATATCCAAAAATTGAGGAGGAGTGTTTTCACTTAAGAAAAAAAATAATTTTTAAAGATTGTACGTGTGTGATTCTTATAGACGAGACACATGTCGTAGTTAATCACCTCAAAAACGGAGAAATACACTTTTTATTTTGGATTTTAATTTTTTTTCATAAAGCATGCTTATTAATAAACCACATATCCAAAAATTGAGGAGGAGTGTTTTCACTTAAGAAAAAAAATAATTTTTAAAGATTGTACGTGTGTGATTCTTATAGACGAGACACATGTCGTAGTTAATCACCTCAAAAACGGAGAAATACACTTTTTATTTTGAATTTTAATTTTTTTAAAGAAAGTATGCTTATTAATAAACAACATATCCAAAAATTGAGGAGGAGTGTTTTCACTTAAGAAAAAAAATAATTTTTAAAGATTGTACGTTTGTGATTCTTATGGACGAGACATGTCGTAGTTAATCACCTCAAAAACGGAGAATACACTTTTTATTTTGGATTTTAATTTTTTTTAAGAAAGTATGCTTATTAATAAACAACATATCCAAAAATTGAGGAGGAGTGTTTTCACTTAACAGAAGAAATAAATTTTGATAGATTCTATGTGTGCGATTCTTATGGAGGAAACATGTCTTTGTTAAACACCGCAAAAACGGAGAATACACTTTTTATTTTGGATTTTAATTTTTTTAAGAAAGTATGCTTATTAATAAACAACATATCCAAAAATTGAGGAGGAGTGTTTTCACTTAAGAAAAAAAATAATTTTTAAAGATTGTACGTGTGTGATTCTTATAGACGAGACACATGTCGTAGTTAATCACCTCAAAAACGGAGAATACACTTTTTATTTTGGATTTTAATTTTTTTTAAGAAAGTATGCTTATTAATAAACAACATATCCAAAAATTGAGGAGGAGTGTTTTCACTTAACAGAAAAAATAAATTTTAAAGGTTCTATGTGTGCGATTCTTATGTAGGAAACATGTCTTTGTTAAACACCGCAAAAACGGAGAATACACTTTTTATTTTGGATTTTAATTTTTTTTAAGAAAGTATGCTTATTAATAAACAACATATCCAAAGATTGAGGAGGAGTGTTTTCACTTAAGAAAAAACATAATTTTTAAAGATTGTACGTTTGTGATTCTTATGGACGAGACATGTCGTAGTTAATCACCTCAAAAACGGAGAATACACTTTTTATTTTGGATTTTAATTTTTTTTAAGAAAGTATGCTTATTAATCAACAACGTATCCAAAAATTGAGGAGGAGTGTTTTCACTTAACAGAAAAAATAAATTTTAAAGATTCTATGTGTGCGATTCTTATGGAGGAAACATGTCTTTGTTAAACACCGCAAAAACGGAGAATACACTTTTTATTTTGGATTTTAATTTTTTTAAGAAAGTACTTATTAATAAACAACATATCCAAAAATTGAGGAGGAGTGTTTTCACTTAAGAAAAAAAATAATTTTTAAAGATTGTACGTTTGTGATTCTTATGGACGAGACATGTCGTAGTTAATCACCTCAAAAACGGAGAATACACTTTATATTTTGGATTTTAATTTTTTTTAGGAAAGTATGCTTATTAATAAACAACATATCCAAAAATTGAGAAGGAGTGTTTTCACTTAACAGAAAAAATAAATTTTAAAGATTCTATGTGTGCGATTCTTATGGAGGAAACATGTCTTTGTTAAACACCGCAAAAACGGAGAATACACTTTTTATTTTGGATTTTAATTTTTTTTAAGAAAGTATGCTTATTAATAAACAACCTATCCAAAAATTGAGGAGGAGTGTTTTCACTTAAGAAAAAAAATAATTTTTAAAGATTGTACGTTTGTGATTCTTATGGACGAGACATGTCGTAGTTAATCACCTCAAAAACGGAGAATACACTTTATATTTTGGATTTTAATTTTTTTTAGGAAAGTATGCTTATTAATAAACAACATATCCAAAAATTGAGAAGGAGTGTTTTCACTAAGAAAAAAAATAATTTTTAAAGATTGTACGTTTGTGATTCTTATGGACGAGACATGTCGTAGTTAATCACCTCAAAAACGGAGAATACACTTTATATTTTGGATTTTAATTTTTTTTAGGAAAGTATGCTTATTAATAAACAACATATCCAAAAATTGAGGAGTGTTTTCACTTAACAGAAAAAATAAATTTTAAAGATTCTATGTGTGCGATTCTTATGGAGGAAACATGTCTTTGTTAAACACCGCAAAAACGGAGAATACACTTTTTATTTTGGATTTTAATTTTTTTTAAGAAAGTATGCTTATTAATAAACAACCTATCCAAAAATTGAGGAGGAGTGTTTTCACTTAAGAAAAAAAATAATTTTTAAAGATTGTACGTTTGTGATTCTTATGGACGAGACATGTCGTAGTTAATCACCTCAAAAACGGAGAATACACTTTATATTTTGGATTTTAATTTTTTTTAGGAAAGTATGCTTATTAATAAACAACATATCCAAAAATTGAGAAGGAGTGTTTTCACTTAAGAAAAAAAATAATTTTTAAAGATTGTACGTTTGTGATTCTTATGGACGAGACATGTCGTAGTTAATCACCTCAAAAACGGAGAATACACTTTATATTTTGGATTTTAATTTTTTTTTAGGAAAGTATGCTTATTAATAAACAACATATCCAAAAATTGAGAAGGAGTGTTTTCACTTAACAGAAAAAATAAATTTTAAAGATTCTATGTGTGCGATTCTTATGGAGGAAACATGTCTTTGTTAAACACCGCAAAAACGGAGAATACACTTTTTATTTTGGATTTTAATTTTTTTTAAGAAAGTATGCTTATTAATAAACAACATATCCAAAAATTGAGGAGGAGTGTTTTCACTTAAGAAAAAAAATAATTTTTAAAGATTGTACGTTTGTGATTCTTATGGACGAGACATGTCGTAGTTAATCACCTCAAAAACGGAGAATACACTTTATATTTTGGATTTTAATTTTTTTTAGGAAAGTATGCTTATTAATAAACAACATATCCAAAAATTGAGAAGGAGTGTTTTCACTTAAGAAAAAAAATAATTTTTAAAGATTGTACGTTTGTGATTCTTATGGACGAGACATGTCGTAGTTAATCACCTCAAAAACGGAGAATACACTTTATATTTTGGATTTTAATTTTTTTTAGGAAAGTATGCTTATTAATAAACAACATATCCAAAAATTGAGAAGGAGTGTTTTCACTTAACAGAAAAAATAAATTTTAAAGATTCTATGTGTGCGATTCTTATGGAGGAAACATGTCTTTGTTAAACACCGCAAAAACGGAGAATACACTTTTTATTTTGGATTTTAATTTTTTTTAAGAAAGTATGCTTATTAATAAACAACCTATCCAAAAATTGAGGAGGAGTGTTTTCACTTAAGAAAAAAAATAATTTTTAAAGATTGTACGTTTGTGATTCTTATGGACGAGACATGTCGTAGTTAATCACCTCAAAAACGGAGAATACACTTTATATTTTGGATTTTAATTTTTTTTAGGAAAGTATGCTTATTAATAAACAACATATCCAAAAATTGAGAAGGAGTGTTTTCACTTAAGAAAAAAAATAATTTTTAAAGATTGTACGTTTGTGATTCTTATGGACGAGACATGTCGTAGTTAATCACCTCAAAAACGGAGAATACACTTTATATTTTGGATTTTAATTTTTTTTTAGGAAAGTATGCTTATTAATAAACAACATATCCAAAAATTGAGAAGGAGTGTTTTCACTTAACAGAAAAAATAAATTTTAAAGATTCTATGTGTGCGATTCTTATGGAGGAAACATGTCTTTGTTAAACACCGCAAAAACGGAGAATACACTTTTTATTTTGGATTTTAATTTTTTTTAAGAAAGTATGCTTATTAATAAACAACATATCCAAAAATTGAGGAGGAGTGTTTTCACTTAAGAAAAAAAATAATTTTTAAAGATTGTACGTTTGTGATTCTTATGGACGAGACATGTCGTAGTTAATCACCTCAAAAACGGAGAAATACACCTTTTATTTTGGATTTTAATTTTTTTTCATAAAGCATGCTTATTAATAAACAACATATCCAAAAATTGAGTAGGAGTGTTTTCACTTAAGAAAAAAAATAATTTTTAAAGATTGTACGTGTGTGATTCTTATAGACAAGACACATGTCGTAGTTAATCACCTCAAAAACGGAGAATACACTTTTTATTTTGGATTTTAATTTTTTTTAAGAAAGTATGCTTATTAATAAACAACATATCCAAAAATTGAGGAGGAGTGTTTTCACTTAAGAAAAAAAATAATTTTTAAAGATTGTACTGATTGTACTGATTTTTAAAGAATACACTTTTTATTTTTGATTTTAATTTTTCTTATGAAAGAAATTAAACCATTAATAAATAACATATCCAAAAATTGAGAAAGATTGTTTTATTTTTTTTATTTATTAGATATTCAAAAATTGAAGAGCGTTTATAGTTAAAAAATTTGCATGTTGGCATATATACTAAGTAGTTTGAATAAAAAGTGCAACACCTCTGATTTCAACGGATTTTATTGAAATTTTCACAGACGTCGTAATGGAGTTAACTCATTACTAAGTAACTTTTTTAATTGTTTTATAAAACTTTTTTTGAATTTTTTTTTAAACTATTTAAGCTTATAAAACTTATTTATTGGTTTTTTGGATATTAATGTGATGATTAATAATATTTTTAGTGTGGGAAACACTCCCTTTATTTTTATTTGACTAGTATTCTTGTGAATTATGATTTACCCAACCATTGTACCATTAGCTGTTAAACTCTTATTGAATAATTATTATTACTCATAAAAGAATTTACCTAAGCTTGTATGCAATCTGCCGGTATAATACCATTTTTGAGAAATGACAAAACCGATTTCTTTTGAAAGTATTGATCAGCTTAAAGAAAATCTTGGTTATTTATTACTTATTCAAATTTTAGTGTTCTGCATTTTTGAAATGAATTTAAATAAATGACAAATGCCATAGTCTAATCCTACTTTTAGAGGGGCATTGTATTCATATTGTAGCTGATTAAATATATTCCTACACCTAGCTTTAACCGCCCAGGTAGTTTGTTATTAATCACCCTTTATTTTAAGAGATTAGTTTTTGAACAGTACTTTTGTAACTTTCCAACCCATAGGATTAAGGGATTTAACATGTTTCTGCTAATAACAATAATTGTTCGAAAACCTATAAAATCTCTGATAGAATACTTTTATTTAGTTTTAAACTCTGTTGTTGTACGGAATCTTCGCGACAGTCAGGTGCTTTTCGCGGGCGTTTAGTCCATCTTATTAAATTTATTTCTTTACTTTCGCAATTTTTTTATCATCAGTTTTGTCACTGTAGTGTCTGTACTTAGTATTTACGTTAGTTTATGTGTAGTGTAAAGTGACTTATTATAGAAAAATAAAGTTCAAGTCGTCCTAGATCCCACCAATCAAAAGAATTAGGATCTCCTTCCTATGGTAATACTCCACTTGGCTCTGAACCTCACATCCCAGTCAGTCCAGTGTTTTAGGGTAAAAATTTTTATAACTGCAGCCTTCTAAAGTACCGCATTGATTTTTATGAAATTCGACAAGGAGCTTATTTGACTTTCGTCTTCAAAAGTTATAAATTATTATCTTATATATGTGCTTTTTGCTTTTAAGGGGTAAGAACAACTACCCTCTCTGACAGAAGATTAAAAACTACAGATTTATGCATTATTTATTAAAGATGTACATCATGTTTAAATATGTGTAATAATTATTTGTTTATCTTATCGAATATAAATTTGGGATACATTTCAAATTTTCGACCCTTAAAACTACCTTTCAGATCAACATTTACAAAAAAACTACGGATTGAACGAGTTTAATGTTGCATTTTTAATGACTGTTCGTCCACATTTGTTTAGATAAAGGTATGCTATAGGTATCATACATAAAAAAATTGAAATGCCTACATCTACCGTTCTTTTTATATTTAATATATTGAAGATGCTCGAAAGTCCGATTACGGGCAGACAGGTTTTTTTTAAGTTTTGATATTAATACAAAGTTTTTTGGGAATAATACCACATAAAATTGAAAAATATTCTTTATTTGTATATGTACCGCCGAAGCGAGTACATTCAGAAAAATAATAAAGATAATAATAAAATTAATAAATAAAAAAATAATAACAAAGAAAAACATTCAGAACAATATTTTGATATTAAAATAAATTATTTTTAACATCTTTTTGCACATTGGTTTAGATAAAGAAATGCTATAGGATAAATAAAGAAATTGGAATGTCTTTATTTACCATTAATTTGATATTAAAACAAATTCCTTTTTAAATTTTCCTGCACATTTTTTTAGGTAAGGTATGCTATATGATATATAAAAAATTGTAATGCCCATATCTACTATTATTATTTTAAACTTAGATGACAGGAATGATGAAGGTACTAATTGATTTAAAATTAACTATGAAGAGCAAACTTTTTTAAAATATTACTTTACGATACAATAGACAATTACTCTATGATTCAATAGACAAAAGTATGCTTCTGGGACTGGGTCGTTATTATCGGGGCAGGTAAAAACGGAAAATTTGGAAAACTCAAGGCCGGTATATAGGGTACATGAAATTACTAATAATCAACTTTAGAAAAACCCAAAAAGAGAAAGTGCATAAGCCTTTATTTTGTTTAGTGGGGACTGAGTTTCTTCAAAATATGTGTTTGTCAGTAAATTTATAAATTCTGGTAGACATAGGCATTCTAATTTTTTAGTAGTGAACATTTTATCGGACAAAGTTTGTAGTGAATATACTGTTTTTTTTTTAATTTTTTAAACATTGTAGTTGTGTTTTCTATCGCTTGGTAGAGCAAAGTTTATTTTACTGTCTTGTGTGTTAAAAGCAAGGGTTGTAAAAATGAATAACAGTTTTGATATTGCCTTAAGTGAATATTTTTACTCAAAAAACGTTTCTTTGCATAAACTTTTAAGGTGTAGAACGTCAGACAGTCTAATAGCCGAGGCAGCTTTAAATTTGTGTGGTGCAGATTCCCCTCTGAATAGACTAAAAATATTTAAAAAATGTTCCAACACGAATTCAAACTTTTACAAAACATATTCGTGTCTTATACAACAACAAAAAAACGAAGTAGTGGATATTTATAATAATAATAATATAACTTTTTCTAGTGAGGATCTAATTAATAATGTCGATTTAAATAATTCGTTTGATGTACATCCTGAAGTATTTAACAATATGTCCTTTTTTGAAACTACCGTTAATGCCCCCTCCGAGACAAACACAAACAATTTGTCACAAACACCATTGGCAAATTTTGATATAGCAGACATTTCTTGTTTGGATAAATCTGTTACTATGGATAAAACTTTAAATATTTCTCATGATAACAATATTATCGATCCAGAGATCAAGAAATTTTATAACATACACCAAACACAACGCGAAGCATTATTAATTCCCGTAAGTTCACGAAATATACATCCCAACACATTAATAGTTAACTCTACTTGTTCAGTGTTTGAAGGAACATTTTTGTTAAATAAGCAAGAGTTTTCTACAATATAATGATAAAAAATCAAAAAAATTTAAGCCAAAATTATACAGTTTTACAATAAGAGAAAACTTTAAGAAAGTAAATAATATTTGTATTTTATGCATCAAGGGTTGCAATTATCTAAAAGGTAAAATTATTATTTACGGTTATTGCTCACAACCCGATTGTAAAAAATTTAAAATCATTTGTAAAATAAGTTCAAGCCTAAATGCCCATGTATACAGTAATTCTATTAATTTTTTTCACGGTAGTCAATTGACATCCCAAGTTCGAGGAGTTGAAAGAATATTACTTGGTGACCGATTACTGCCAAACACAGCTTTCAACATCAGAAATGATGATATTAATAACTGCTGCTATGGAGTAGAACACTCTAAAAATTTAAATATGATTAAGAGTGATGTAGTATACAGGAAAGTTAAATCTGAGGCTAATGCCAGAAATGATAGATTAAGGGATGATCTTACCGACATAATTCAAATGCAAAAAGAAAATAAAAATTATATTCCTTATACATTTAGGGTGTGCACATTAAGTAGGGAACAGTTATATTTTGTTAAAAATAATAATAGGTTTAATGTATCTTCAATACATATAGACGCAACTGGTTCAGTCGTTAGAAAACCTTTTGCAGATTCAAAGAGAATACTATATTATGCCGGTGTTGCTCAGTTAAATACAATAAAAATTGTACCTCTTTTGGAAATGGTAACTAATAGCCATGATATTGGAAACATTTCATCATGGTTAAATGAATATAGACATTATTGTTTAAGAAATAATGTACACTGGCCTGCATTTAAAGTAGCAACCAGTGATTTTAGTGTGGCAATTTTAAATTCAATTTGCGAAGCTTGGAATTTATTAACGTTACAAGACTACTGTAAACTATTGTATAGGTCAGTTACAGATAAAACAGTCGATTTAAGTAAAATAATAATTATTAAACTCTGCTGTGCACACATGATAAAACTAGTCTCTCGTGACATCAACACATACTTTTTAAAATCTGCTTCCGATACAAAATCTTTAATAAAAGAAATTATTGCTACTTTATTTAATATAATTTCCTTTAATGACATTGAAACAGTGCTAAACTGTTTTTTCTATCTTTTGGCAAGTCCTCAAATTACCCAAGAAACTAAGATGATAACAAATAAATTACTATCAGTACTAACATCATACAAAATTACTAACTCAGAAATTATTGCTGAGAGTAAAATCAGTGATGACAATTTATCATATTTTTACAACAATAATACGCTGCCTTCAAGTTCTGCCTTTTATTCAAACAACTTATTTTATATATACTTTAAAAATATGTTTGACGCGGTTCTAGAAGGACATGAGAACTTAAATAACACTGAAACAGAAAATCCGTTTTATAACCCAGAATTTGGGTCTTACTTTATCCAGCACTATATTCCATTCTTACCATTGTGGAGTGGAATTTTTCATGGCAGAACAAGCAACGCTCCCGTAGAAAACTACTTTGGGTTATTAAAAAATAATATATTAAATAATAATTTACATTTAAAATGTTCACGTTTTGTACGGAAGGTACGTCACTACGTTTTAAGCCAATATAGAGAACATAAATATAAAATAAAAAGAATTAGACGCGCTTCCAAGTTACGTACTAAAATTTTAAAAAAAGGAAATGAGAAGCAAAATAAAATAGAAGAAACGTGGTGTAAAAGAAAGAAAAGCATGCACACTTATTTTAAACAAAAATTAATTAAGAAATATTTTGAGAACACCAAGGCAATAATAGAAAATGTAAACAGTCAAAAAACTCCAAATATCAAAGAAATAGACCACGAATACTATATAAAAACACATGATTTTATTTACCCCTGTTATGCAAATGGCGATTACGCAATAACAAAGTTTAACGACGAGTTATTGTTCTATACCAGTTTTTCTTACCTAGCGGCAAGTAAACAAAACTGTACAGACATGTGGTTGGACAATTTTCTCGTGGATTATGTTTTAAACATTTTTCGAAATAGCAAAAATCACATAAAAATTTTCTTCAGTTACACGGTTGAGAAAATACTAAGAGGACTGGAAAAATGGTCAATAACTAGTCAGATTTTGTTCTTTCCAATACTTGTACTAAACCATTGGATGGTGATGAAAATCGATACTTGCAACAAATCTGCAGAGTTTTATGATCCACGTGGTAATAACAGTAAAAAAGGAAAATATTACTTTTATAGAATAATGTCAATGTGTACAAATACGGGCGATAATGTTGCTGCAGATTTCACTTTTAGTTTTAATAACATGCATCCAGTTCAAACAGATTCTTGGAATTGTGGTGTGTTCACACTGTATTATTGCGAAACTAATATAAAAAAAATTTTAGTTGATAAAAATTTTAATCCGAAACTATACAGAAAATATTTAGAGTACCTTATTATTACAACAACCGAAAATATAACTACAAAATGTGTGCATTGTGGAAAAAGTAATTGCGAAAAAGAGTGCAAAAAATGTAAGCGATTTTCTCACCGTCAGTGTATACAACAAAATAAAATAACATCGTCATGCTCCTATGTATAAAATTACAAATAAAACAGGTCTGGGTTTTTGCTTTGAAATTTCGTTTTTCCTAAAAAATCGAATGGGGTGCGACTAAGGGTTCAGTTCACGTCTGGCAGCCCCGTTTAAACAGGAAACCCTTAACACTAATTAAAACAATAATTTTTGGATATGTTGTTTATTAATAAGCATACTTTCTTAAAAAAAATTAAAATCCAAAATAAAAAGTGTATTTCTCCGTTTTTGAGGTGATTAACTACGACATGTGTCTCGTCTATAAGAATCACACACGTACAAACTTTAAAAATTATTTTTTTTCTTAAGTGAAAACACTCCTCCTCAATTTTTGGATATATTGTTTACTAATAAGCATACTTTCTTAAAAAAAATTAAAATCCAAAATAAAAAGTGTATTCTCCGTTTTTGCGGTGTTTAACAAAGACATGTTTCCTCCATAAGAATCGCACACATACAATCTTTAAAATTTATTTTTTTTCTTAAGTGAAAACACTCCTCCTCAATTTTTGGATATGTTGTTTATTAATAAGCATACTTTCTTAAAAAAAATTAAAATCCAAAATAAAAAGTGTATTTCTCCGTTTTTGAGGTGATTAACTACGACATGTGTCTCGTCTATAAGAATCACACACGTACGAACTTTAAAAATTATTTTTTTTCTTAAGTGAAAACACTCCTCCTCAATTTTTGGATATGTTGTTTATTAATAAGCATACTTTCTTAAAAAAAATTAAAATCCAAAATAAAAAGTGTATTCTCCGTTTTTGCGGTGATTAACTAAGACATGTTTCCTCCATAAGAATCGCACACATACAATTTTAAAATTTATTTTTTCTGTTAAGTGAAAACACTCCTCCTCAATTTTTGGATATGTTATTTATTAATAAGCATACTTTCTTAAAAAAAACTAAAATCCAAAATAAAAAGTGTATTCTCCGTTTTTGAGGTGATTAACTACGACATGTCTCGTCCATAAGAATCACAAACGTACAATCTTTAAAAATTATTTTTTTTCTTAAGTGAAAACACTCCTCCTCAATTTTTGGATATGTTGTTTATTAATAAGCATACTTTCTTAAAAAAAATTAAAATCCAAAATAAAAAGTGTATTCTCCGTTTTTGCGGTGATTAACTAAGACATGTTTCCTCCATAAGAATCGCACACATACAATCTTTAAAATTTATTTTTTCTGTTATGTGAAAACACTCCTCAAATTTTGGATATGTTATTTATTAATAAGCATGCTTTCTTAAAAAAAATTAAAATCCAAAATAAAAAGTGTATTCTCCGTTTTTGAGGTGATTAACTACGACATGTCTCGTCCATAAGAATCACAAACGTACAATCTTTAAAAATTATTTTTTTTCTTAAGTGAAAACACTCCTCCTCAATTTTTGGATATGTTGTTTATTAATAAGCATACTTTCTTAAAAAAAATTAAAATCCAAAATAAAAAGTGTATTTCTCCGTTTTTGAGGTGATTAACTACGACATGTGTCTCGTCTATAAGAATCACAAACGTACAATCTTTAAAAATTATTTTTTTTCGTAAGTGAAAACACTCCTGCTCAATTTTTGGATATGTTGTTTATTAATAAGCATACTTTCTTAAAAAAAATTAAAATCCAAAATAAAAAGTGTATTTCTCCGTTTTTGAGGTGATTAACTACGACATGTGTCTCGTCTATAAGAATCACACACGTACAATCTTTAAAATTTATTTTTTCTGTTAAGTGAAAACACTCCTCCTCAATTTTTGGATATGTTGTTTATTAATAAGCATTATTTCATAAAGAAAATTAAAATCCAAAATAAAAAGTGTATTTCTTCGCTTTTTGAGAATATGAACTGCAAAGTGTGGAAAATTGGTTTTAATATAAAATTTTATATTAAGTATAAGTTTTACTATTGGTTTCCTTTAATTTAATAATATACTTGCTTGGTAGTACTATTGTCCCAGTATTTTTGCGATATTTTGAAAAAAAAAATCTATGGATGGAATCTATGGATAACTTCACATCGGTGAAATATAATATAGATTTCTTTACTAACTCAGAGGACGGGATCGGTAAATAGACATCAAAAGTTGAATTTCTGGTGGAGTAGTCATGATGAGGCCTTTCTGGAAAGACATGCAGGTGTTTACGAATTAAGAAAACAGTTTCTAAAATATATAAAGATGGAAGGGTTAAAATTCCGTGATCTTTGAAGTAACTTTTGCAATGTGTTGTTCTTCTGAGGCCAAACAGATATCGTATTTCTCTTTTTTGTAATTTAAAAATAACATCTAATTGGCAGCTGTACTAGAACCCCAAAAAGGAAGACCATATCGAAGATGAAACTCGAACAAAGAAAAATATGTTATTTTAGAAGAGCCTAAATTGAGTTCCTTCGAAACACATCGTATAGCATAGCAGGCTGAGGCGAGTTTCTTACTTAACAAATCGATATGAAGGGACCATTTGAGGTTGCTGTCTAAAGAAATACCAATAAATTTTACAGAATCAACGGTAGAGGCTGATATTAACAAGCAGGGGTTGAAGAGCACCTTTATAGGATAATGTTACTGTCTTATCCACGTTAAAAGAGAGTAAATTAGAGTCAGACCAGGTTTTTATCGTAAGCAGATCAGAAGTTATAGTTGCATGAAGAGTTGCAATTGTTTAGTTGCTCCAAGTGATACTGGTAAGTATCGTCAGCAAAAAGAAAAATTTTTCCATCGATTTTTAAATTAGTGATGTCATTTATAAAGATAAGGAACAGTAGAGGACCCAATACTGAACCTTGTGGTACTCCACATACAATGTTTTTGAGACTAGAGTCAGTATCATTTTTGCTCTAACCGGTTGTTTCCTATTATTCAAGTAAGATTGAAACCAATTCAAAGAAATACCTCGAATTCCATAGAAATTTAGTTTTTTAATCAAAATGTCGTGATTTACACAATCAAAAGCTTTGGCATAGTCACAGAAAACAGTGACAATATAAAGATTATTGTTTATCAGTGGTATAATCAGTGGTACATTTATTAGTTAAAAAGTCGAACTGATTTTGTGATAAAATGTTGTTATCAATGAGAAAGGACATAAGTCGGGTTTTTATAAGTCTCTCAATAATTTTGTAGAGTACCGGTAGTAAGGCAATAGGTCTATAGTTGTAGGCATTAGATTTTTCACCACCTTCATGAAGAGGAATAATAATGGCTATCTTTAGGCACTCTGGAAATTTACCTTTTGTGAAGGAATCATTAATTAGTCTGTAAATGTAAATTATGTAAATATTTTCAATTATTTTTATCAGTGTAATTGGTATTTTCATTTTATGCAAGTATTGCCATGTAATTTTTCTTTCTATAGAGTCGAACGCTGCTCTTAGATCTGTGCCCCCCGCGTCAATACCTCTTTCGTTTATATTTCTAATGATGTAAATGTTATCGTTTGTCTGTCTTTCTGGTCTAAACACTGGCACTGTTTGTTCTTCTCCCATTTCTTTTTCTACCTCTTGTCTTATAGCCTCTTCTCTACTATTTTCGTGTATATTTTAAAACATTCGATGACAAACATATTTCTCTATAATTTTGGCGGCTGTTTATAATTAACAGGCAGTTAACGTGTTCTCCCTTTTTATACAGCGGTTATTGACACTATAAGGTTATTTTGCCAGTCTTTTGGGATTTGTTGCTTCTTCATGCGTCTTTGTATATTTTCCATAGCCAGTTTATCCTTTCTTCTCTCACGTTTTACCATTTCCGGGTCTATGTCATCATCCCCTCTCTCTGAGATCAAACATAAAAACAGGCTTTGCCAGTGTTGCCATGTTATTATAATGTATATAATGTATAATATGTTGCACGCTTCAAATATACTGAGAACATACAGAGGCTTCGAAAAGTACCTTTTTACATTAGTCTATGGATTTTGATATTTTTTAATTTATGTAAAACACAAAACACGAACGAATAAATATTTGTTGTTTGTTTAGATATTAATTGCAGTTAATTACTAGAAATTTTTTTGTGGCAATTGCCCTGACAGATTCCTGGAGAGATTTGGCAACAGAGTCAGAACGTTTAAATTTGCGTTTGCCAGATTGCACAGATGTTCCGCAGATATACATTTTATGACTTTCTTTTTATTATATTATATTTCTTTTTATTATTTTATTATTTGGAATTAATGTACCTGAATACTGAAATGCTCTTAGTTACTGAAAAGTGTTCACTTCATCAGTATGCTATTTTTGTGTTTATTTTGTATTTTTTTAAATATTAAAATGCCTACAACTATATTGTATCACGTGAAAGATCTTTTACCCATATAAATAGCTACAACTTCCATTTTAGACAAATTATTTTTCCTAATAGTACTGTGGACTTGTATATCTGTATTTTCAGTTGCATATATTCTGGAGCCTGTTATTATCACAGCTTTTTAATATTTCTGTGGACTTGTATATCTGTGTTTTCAGTTGTATATATTCTGGAGTCTGTTATTATTTACATTATATTTAATATTTCTATCTTTAATCAATATTTAGAGTTTTTTCGATGGCGTTTCGAGTTCAGGTGAAAAGATGATAATATGTAATAATATTACTAGATAATCTGTAATAATTATTGTATTGGCGACCTTATTATTTATACAAAGCTTACTTTTATATAGATAATAATAAACTAAAAGTGTATAGTAATATAATCTTAAAACACCAGAATTTTACTTATTTTGCACTTTATTTTACAAATTTTATTTTCATATAGATTATAATAAACAAAAAATATATAGTAAAATCTTAAAGCAGCAGAATTTTACTTACTTTACACTTTTTAATTAGAGAAATTTAAAATTTTTTCTCGTTATTTTATCTACATAGTTAATGTTTTTCGTGTTAACCCTTAACTACAGACATCCCAATATTAGCACGTAATTACAGATCCCCGGTATTTTTTACCGGCCATTATAAAATAGAGTAAAAATATAAAGTCAATATTAAAAAACAAAAAAATTTGCATTATGAGTTTTTATGGAGTCTCTAGATATGGGGAAAAATGGTAAAATGAGTGATTTTAATAATATAATACAAGATTTTTGAAGGATAATCTATTAAACCAGAATTTTGGTAACATTTTTGGTCTATTGAAACAAACGGCCATAAAATGCTATGAACAAAAATTTAGACTTTTTTTAACAAATAAACGTAACATAGAATCACAAAGGAAATATAAAATAGCATTTACAAAAATTTTTACATCCATGAGAAAAAATCTGCAAGGGGTAAAAATATCACAGAATTAAATGGCAATTCCATTTGTGCAAAGTGGCCTCAAAATTTTTATCGTCAAATTTAACCTTCATTGAAGGTCCAGGATGACTTCCACAGTCCATTTCTTTACTTTTTTCCTAAAAACACAAAAAAATAATATAAACATTTCAGATTTACAAATATAGTACTCATATAAAAATACTTACTTAAAACAGACATCCGGTAATTTTTACCGGTTAAGATTTTTGATGTGTGCTAGAAAAGAAAATATTGACAATACACACTACACGCTTTGACTAGCATTGTTATACAAACTACCCGAGAAGTACAGAGACACATGAACTTGTAAGTCGTGAGGTTACCATGAAATCCACATTTTGGGAATGCCCGCCGGTGAAAAATACCGGATCTCTGTAGTTAAGGGTTAATAAATAAATTAATAAAAATATATCACATGATCTTTTCCGATTTATCCTAAGAACACATGGCAACACTGTCATGCCTTCATTTCCTTATATCTGTAGCAGCTAACTTCTCGGACCCTCCAATTTAATGTTGCCCTTATTTTTATCAGAATGTAATTAATACAAACACACACACACCATATCTTATCCGGCTACTTTTACTTGTGTATTACCAAGGTCAAGGTCTTTTACCTCCGCTGAATGCCCCCCAATAATTGGATAAATAGTCCCGAATCCAAGGGTGACGTCGTGAGAATTCCGAGAACGTAATTTCGTCACCATACTCATACTCATACAAACAAAAACTTGATTTGGGGTCGCTGACCCGCAGGCAGCTAATTCAGCCACCTTAATGGAAAAGTATGCTGTGCAAAATTTGAGATGACTAACACATAAACTAACAGCCGGGATAGGGGATAGGTAAAACTTGCTAATCATTTTAGGCACCCTAAGAGTAACTTAAATAGTAGAACCTAAAAGAAAAAGTATGAACACTACGCCGCCGTCACTTTTAAGTGTCACATGCGTCGACAGTGGCGCATCAAACTTTTCACTTATGGACGGGATAAATAAATTAACGGGTACCCCCCGTTAAGATAGGCAATCTCAGAATTCAATTTCTTTACATTATGGAGGGTGTTTCATTAATAATTGTCAATATAGCAACTGGAGAAACCTTAGCACAAAATACGAAGATTTAACCTATCTATCTTTCTAATCGGCCGTAAACATCCATCCTTCGATATAGGCCTCCTTTTCCTTCTTCCATGCCTCTCTATCTTGGACAATTTGCATCCATTTTGACTCAGTGTGTTTCTTCAGGTCATCTGACCATCGCATCTGTGGCCTTCCCCTTTTTTCTTTTGTGGTTCCACGGTCTCCAATGTATAATCATCTTAGTCCATCTTTCATCGTTCTGCCGTAGGGTGTGTCCGGCGAACTTCCATTTAAACTTTGCTACTTGGGTAGAGACATCTTTCACTTTTGTTTTGTTACGGATCCATTCGTTTCTTTTCCTGTCTGATAGTTTAATGTTCAGCATTTGTCTTTCCATGGCTATGTCTGTCTTTGCTATTTTTTCCATATTCTCTTTTGTAAACGTCCATGTCTGAGAGCCATATATATTAAAACAGGGAGTATACATTGATTGAAGACTCTTGTTTTTAGGTATTGCGGGTATTCTCTGTTCTTTAGAATATAAGACAGTTTTCCGAATGATGCCCAGGCCAATCTTATTCTTCTCTTTATTTCTTCGGTCTGATTTTCTTTATTTAATCTAGTGATTTGTCCTAGATATATATATATATATATACTCTTTTACTTGTTCTATTCTTGTTTGTGCCACTGTAATTACTAGTTCTTCTTGTTGATTGGTCATGGTTTTTGTTTTACTGTAATTCATCTTCAGTCCTATCTTTGTCGATTCTCTATCTAGTTCTTCCATCATTCTTTGTAATTCTTCACTTCTTTGCGCTATTAATACAATATCATCAGCATATCGTAAGTGATTCAGATATTGCCCGGTTATGTTTATACCCAAGCCATCCCAGTGCAGTTGTTTGAAGAAACACATCTTCTAGCGCTTGGTTGAATAGCTTGGGCGAGATGGTATCTCCTTGTCTTACTCCTCGGTTTATTTTAATAGGCTCCGTTTGTTTCATTAGCTTAATAGTTGTTGTTGCCTTATTATATATATATTTGTAATTAAGTCGGTATATATGTAGTCTATTCTGCTGTTTTGTAGGGAATTCTTTACTGTCCAGTGTTCCACACTATCAAATGCTTGTTCGAAGTCAATAAATGCCATGTATAGCGGGATATGATATTCGTTAGCTTTTTCGATTAATATCTTCATCGTTAAAAGGTGGTCACTTGTACTGAAGCTCTTTCTAAATCCGGCTTGTTCTCTTGCCTGGTATCCATCTAATTTAGTTGTTAATCTGTTTGTTAATATCTTGGTTAATAGTTTGTACATCACATTTAGTAAAGTTATGGGTCTGTAATTCTTCAGATCTTTTTTATCTCCTTTCTTAAATAGTAACAATGTTACTGCTTCGTTTCAAGTGTTGGGTATTTGTTTTGTCATTAATATTTTATTCATAAGTGTGTACAAAATTTCTCTAGTTGTTTTCCCACCATTTTGTAGCATTCTTCATCTCCTTGAGTGCTCTTTCTATCTTATTCTTACTGATTTCTGGTTGTAAGTCGGAATTGACATTTTTTATTTTGATTTGTAGTTGCTTAAGGATTTCTTGTGTTGGTTTCTGTTTTGTATTGTAGAGGTTTTTATAATATTCTTGTGTTATTTGTATAATTTCTTCTATATTATTGGTCTCTATGTCTTCTTTGTTCTTTATACTATTAATCTGTATGCTTCCAAGCTGTGGTTTTAAGCACTTCATATTTTTATTTTGTTCAATGGTTTTTTCTATTTTTTCTTCCTGTACTCTCCTTTGACTTTCCTTGATGTTCCTTCTGATAGCTTTGTTTACCTCTTTGTAATCTACTGTGTTTCTCTTATCAAAGGTGTAAACAAAATGGCCGCACATGTTAACTTTGTTAATTTAAATGGAACACCCTGTATATGGTTACACATTTGAATACAACGTTCTATAACGAACATTTCCATATTGAGTTTGATGAGCCTATCTCGAAAAATAAGCGAGATACTAGATATTTTTAATAAATCTCAGTCATTATGGTTTTAAATGTAAATAAATACCTGGTATTATATTTATGTCCCATTTAATTTTACCTAGTTCTTCCTCTAATTCTGCTACGTTATCGTCATTTGCCATGGATCTGATATTGTAGGTACCGATGTAATATGTAAGTTTCTGTTTCTTCAATTTTGTATATGTCAGCTTTTTTCCTCCCCCAGAATCCTTGAGGTGGACCAACGCGTTAGTGTCGGACTCTGGACACTTAGTCCTACCCACCTGGGGAAAATAGGTTAAATAATAGAATCGGTCTAATATCTCGAGAAATACAGTTCCAAATAAAAAACCAAAAAATACGTGTTTAATAATATGTTTCAGTCATGGACGTATAAATAAAGATTTATACGTTTAAATAAAGACTAATATACAATCATCAGATATTAAATTTTATTAATAGTATACGAGGTATGACAAAAAATATGATTTTCTCTCAAGAGTAAAGCACCTTTATATTCCACAATATTGAAAATTGTTATTATCGAAAGTTGTCTGGAATTAAAAATTATGTTCCAATGCGCAATTACATTCTTCTAATTGAAAAAATATTTTTTGAAGATACAAAACATCATTTTTATTAAGTATGATAACTCCGAAATTATTAATTTTACCAAAAAAGCTATTCTTTATAAAAAGTTTTGCACGTTCTACAAAATAAGCGTCAATCATAATATTTCACATTTTATCAATTTCATACGGGGTATGTCAAAAAATGAATTTCGCTCAAGAGTAAAGTACCTTTATTTTGCACAATATTGAAAAATTTTATTATAAAAGTTGTTCAGGATTAAAAAACATATATGAGTATACAATTACATCTTTTAAATTGAAATATTGTAAACTATAAAGGTACTTATTCTTGAACGATATTCATATTTTTTGACACACCTCCCATAAAATTGATACAATTTGATAAATTATGGTTGTATCTTAGTTTTCAGACCATACAAAACTTTTTATAAAGAATAACTTTTTTTCGTAAAACTAATAATATCGGAGTTATTACATATAAATAAAAATGATTTTGGGTATCTGTATTTTGAGAAAAAATTTAATTTTTTCTTTCAATTAGAAGAATCTAATTGCATATTAGAACATTATTTTTAAGTCCAAACAAATTTTCCTAATAACAATTTTCAATCTTGTGTTGTGAAATATACATGTATAAATATAAAGGTTACTCTCTTGAGATAAATTCATATTTTTTGACATTCCTCGTATCCTATTGATAAAACTTGATATCAGATGATTGCAAATATAAAGGCTACTCTCTTGAGATAAATTCATATTTTTTGACATTCCTCGTATCCTATTGATAAAACTTGATATCAGATGATTGCAAATATAAAGGTTACTCTCTTGAGATAAATTCATATTTTTTGACATTCCTCGTATCCTATTGATAAAACTTGATATCAGATGATTGCATCTTAGGTTTTAGACCACGCAGAACTTTTTATGAATAACTTTTTTTCGTAAGATCAATAATAAAAAAGTTTTCCATATGGTTCCAACTTACAGGGACATACTGTATGTACTCGTAAATTAGTAGTTATTCATTTGTTTTTAATTTTTCATCATATCCAAATATATATTATTCATTTTAATTTCCAAAATATGTATATCTAAATTTTATGATATAATAATAAATCCACTTAAGTAAATACTTGATTAGTTTTACTTACATGACTGAGACAGTATAGACTTTTTACTCAATAATAATCAAAAATTTCGCTTACAAATCCTACACCAATACAGTTAATTTGTGGACCGTAATAGTATTCGAATTCAGTCGCCCCCATGACTGAATTAGTATAGCTTGTGTAAATTCGCGTCCCGAACTTGGTATATTTTTGCCTTATTTACCTCCTAGAGCATAGGTCGTTTTATGCTGTAAATGGAATCATTTTCCAAGGCAACGAATAATCAGTTTGAATGTTTGTAATTACAATATTCACGTCTATTATAACAGTAACGAAACAATTATGTACCTAATCAAGTGTGTAGAAATAAATTATTTATAATACTTTTTCAACGCCATTGTAAAATAAAAAATAATAAATAAACTTTTAGTGTAGTAGAAAACTATCTGAATTCTTTATATATCTCTGAGTTCGAGGTTTTTGCTTCAGATAAAGTAATTTGTTTGTGAAAGTTCCTTCAGTGCATTCTTCAAATAGCTTCACCTAAAAATGTTTAAGTTTTTATGTATTGGATGAATTAATGACTCTCAGATGCTTGTTCGTCTATTATTTTTAGAATCTATAAAAAAGGTATAATAGCTAAAAAATAGACTTTAGGGGCTGTTTAGAACGTGGAGAAAATACATGTGAGAAATATATAGTTATACATAGTTATGGATAGTTTGACGTAATTCGATTAATCTTTCTCACAGTTTTCAATGGAATCGATTTGATATCGTTTGGGTCTCTGTTTATTAAATATCTTGATCATTGAAAACCTGCTTCATACATAGGTATGGCACACAGAAATTAATGCTGAGGAATGCTGTATGTACATGTTTTTTTATTGAAAAATTAATTTGGATATTGAGCAGGTTGACATGCATTTTAATCTTCATGATTTAACCAAATTTAACCAACAATAAGTATAAATAATCTGTATAAAAATAATATAAAATATCTAAATAGCTAATATCCTAAGCACAAAAAGTGGTCTATTGTAGACAAAATAAGAACACAGGAAACAAGATGATTCACAGTTTTTAGTTTATAAAATTTATATTCTATAAATTAGTTTTATGTTTCATCCCAAATGTCAAATTAGCGTTAACGTTATTACCGTCCCTTATTTCGACCTAAATAGCGGGACACGTTATCTGGTATTAGCGTAACATTCACTCTGCGCTTGCGTACATGTCAAAATAGCGTATTCCGCTATTAGCGTACGATAAAAATGCATTTACGGATATCTCTCTAATATAAAATATTTTTAAACGTTAAATTCTTGTGACGTCCGCCATGTCCGCTTCTTCGTATTTTTGGCCGGCGTGAAGTCGGCCTCATCAGTTGTTGCTTCCTCAAGTATAAACTGTACAGGTGGTTTTACTTGGAATTACGTCTTTGCAAACCCTACTGTGATCCCTTACTTTTCAGAATTATTTTAGTTTGTACCTGAATTTCGTCCATTGTCAATAGAACTTAAATATGAAATTGGTTTCTAATATTTTATGAGGGATACAAGGCACTGTAAAAAAATATCAGGACCCCATTTAAACATGTTTTTGTGGAATGGGACGTTTTTTAATTTTAATAACAAAAATAATATACTTAGGTAGTTCTGAAACTGTTGTCCGGTGGAATTTGGTAGTGACTACTTATATTTTTTGGAGGGAATAAATAACGATTATAATTAAAAAATATTTGGTGCTACTATAGTACGCGGTCTACCCCGAAAATGCGGTCTACCTGTGTATATAGCTCTATTATAGTGTACGGTGTACCCATCGCAATCTGAAAATTCCTGAATGATTTGCGCAACATAATGAAATGCAAGCTATAATGAAATTCTTGTAGAAAAAAATATTTATTCACAAACAATAAATATTTGGAGGAAAATAAATTTAAAATGAAAGGCGACTAATAATTTATAAAAAAAAACTATATGTAACCTAAGTATGTATTTACAAAACGATACAGCCTAATTATTATTAAAGAAAAAGTTATGCACCAAAGTTAAGAAGAGAAAGGCAGTGATTCTACCGCAAAGGCGACGGTAGACCGCATAATGTAGTGGCTCCAAATATTTTATATTTAGTGTTTCCATTTTAAACTTAGAAATCGTTGTTCACACTTTGGAAAAAACGTGAAAATGGAAACGTCAAAGTAAACATATTTTAAACTAAAATTGCGGTTATAGCCCGATCAAAGAACAAACTGACTCCAAAAAAAATAAAGGAAGGATGAAAATTTGGGAATTGAAATTGCCTATTGTTATATAAGAAAAAGTTGGTAGTTGAAATTGCCTATTGTTATATAAGAAAAAGTTTACAATTCTACATCCCCGCCATTTTACAAACATTGGAAAATAGCCCCTTCTCGGGGGTGAAAAAATTTACATTCAAAATAAGTCCGGGAATTGGATATTGTTATAAAACTGACTTTTTACGCGGTTGACTTTACTATTTTATTATTTATGTTTTTTTTAGGAACTAAGTTTAATTTTAGTTGACTTTATTTTTTTTTTAGTAACTTACAACTAAACAAATGAAAAACAATGAATTTATACCTTTTATTTTACAAATAAACACTTAACATTAATTAATTTATTAGAAAATACTACACTAATTTTATACGTTCCAAAATAACCACGGCTTTATTATAATTTATTTCGCGACGGCTACAAATTTATGCTGGCGTCAAACAGCGACAGCTTGCATAAATGGAAAATCAACAGAAATATGCAAAATACAAAGAGGTGTCAGACAGGGTTGTATACTGTCACCACTGTTATTCAATTTATATTCAGATAGAATATTTAAGGAAGCGCTGCATAATTTGGAATGGGGTGTGAAAGTTAATGGAATTCTGATAAATACAATCAGATATGCAGACGATACAGTTATTTTAAGTGATGATATGAATGGATTACAACACCTTTTAAATGCCATTTAAAATACATGGTATTTAGCCGTTTGGCCCATCAAGATTCACGGTTATAAGTTGATGGTCATATAATTCAAAGAGTACCCAGTTTTAAATATCTTGGTTGCCATATTACTGAACATCTAGATCCAGATAATGAGATAAAATATAGAATCGAGATAGCCCGCACGACATGTCTCGAACGATTCACTAATCACGAGTGTATGTAAATTTTGAACAGCCATAGCATAACCAATTTTTGACTAACAGGAAAACAAAAAATCTAAAATATTTAGAAATGCAAAACGTACATTTTATTACTCCTTGAGATTTTGGTCTTACTAATAATTTTTAAGTTATTTAATTCAATTTTTAAGTTAGTTAATTAGCACCTCGACACCTTACGGTAGAAGAGGATCATCGTTAATGTTAATTTCAATTAGTTAATTAATTTTAAGGTAAATTAAATTTTTTTCAAAATTATAAAATAATTTTACTTTAAAACCGAATTTTTTCAAAATTGAGCACTTTGAATAAATGAACTTATACATCATATAAAAAATACGTAAGTTAAGTAACTTGTGAAGCGGTAACGATTGATTTTATTTGGGATGCTAATTAGGGGGCGATTTTCGCGATTCTTTTTACTTTAAATGTTAGAAGTTTTTTTTTAAAACAAAAAAACCCCTTTTAAACACTTTAAAAAAGTTGTAATGTTTTGCCCGAAAAGTGCTCCTTTTTTTGGTTATTTCACGTTGAAATAGTCGATTTGGAATTTGACGAAAACGAACTAACTTTTCATTAGCTATAACTCTCTGCTTCTACTGGGTCTACAGACTTCATGTATACAACACCATTTTTTCACTTTTTATAAGCTATATTTTTGCTAAGAATATTTTTTTCGATAAAATACTTACTTTTTGAGTTATTTGCGAAAAACCGTCCAAAAAAATGTTTTTTTTTGTTAAAAATGCACATATTTACTCGCAAATAACTCGAAAAGTATTCACTTACGAAAAAACTCTATAGAACAAAAGTTGCTTAGAATTAGTAATTTTATCCAATTCCGGACTTATTTTGAATGTATATTTTCTCACCCCCGAGAAGGGAATATTCCCCCCATTTTACAAAAATGTATTATTGTAAATGTTTTCTTATATAATAATAGACAATTTCAACTATCTATTCCCAAATTTTCATCCTTCCTTTATTTTTTTTGGGGTCAGATTGTTTTTTGATTGGGCTACCACAAGAACATTCAGAACTTCTTCTTGTTAAGGTGCTGTGCATTTCTGCGTAGACGTCCACCGTACATTTTTTTGTCAGGTGAGATTTTAGATAGTCAGGATTAAATTTACTGATTCCCAACCCCCAGGAACCCCACGGTCCCAACCCTCGTTCAGCAGACAAACCAAGTATTTAAACTGCCTTACTTGTTCGATTTCTTCTCCAGCGACATAAGTATATCTTTGCGTGTAGGTAATTATTTCTACCTATAATCATCGTTTTTTTTATATTATCTATTTTCAAACCCAGAGCTTCACTTGCACGAGTTAGATCATTTAAAAGACATTAAAGATCTTCGCTGTTGTCCGCCACTACCGCCGTGTCATCGGCATACCTGATGTTGATGTTGTTATTGTTATGTAATAAATATGCCGTTTACTTTAATACCTTTAGTAGAGTATGCCACTGCTTCCGCGAAGTATTTTTCTACGTATAAGTTAAACAACATTGGAGAAAGTATGCAACCTTGCCTTCCTCCGTTTTTAATTGAGAAATCTTAGAATAGAATAGAATAGAAATATGCTTTATTGTCACTGAAAATTTTTACAATTTTATGGACAAAGCTTACATACAGTAAAAAGAAAAATAATATCAACAACAAATAACAAATAACAACTACAATTTACTAAAATTAGATAAATCGTCAATATACAGTAAATATGATATAAAACCAAAGACAAAAACAATTAATTGCAAAATTTATATAAATTGCAAATTAAACAATTAAACATACTTACAACAAATAAAATACAACATTAGGAATTGACAGTTTAAGCTACTGCGTATGAAACCCAATTTTCTTAGTTATTCATTAAGAAATTCTTCTATTGAATAATATGGTCTTTTAGATAGATAGGCTTTGGTCATTTTACGGAACTTTGGGAAAGATGTTGCAGATTTAAGTTGTAAAGGGAGATGGTTGTAAAGTTTTTTTGCGGAATATAATATAGATAGATTTCTTTACTAACTCAGTGGATGGGATCGGTAAATAAATATCAAAGATTGAATTTCTGGTGGAGTAAATATGATTGGGCCTTGCTGGAAAGACATGAAGGTGTTTACGAATTAAACAAACCGTTTCTAGAATATACATATAAAGATGGAAATGTTAGAATTTCGTGATTTCTGAAGTAACTTCTGCAATGTGTAGATCTTCTGAGTCCAAACAGATATCTTATTGCTCTTTTTATGTTTCGTTGAAATTTTGAAGACGTACTGTTGCTTCTGGTTTCAATTTCCAATACAGATTGGCGATAATTCTTTATCCTTGGCATCCAAGACCAACTCTTGTAGGTATTTTATCATTAGTTCGTGTTTTACATTATCTTTCCAATACTAGATTATATTGCATCATATCGGCCTCCAACTGAGATTTTATTTAAAATTACCTGTATTGATGGTAAAAAAGGAGATAGTGTTATAACTATCAAATGGTTCAGTGCCAAACGAACAAGAAAAAATTAACGCATGACCATGCGAAAGATCTCAAAGCAAGCACTATTAATTTACTAAAAATAAACACCAGATGTCAACTACACTACTGTATCAGCAACTGTGACATTCACTCACTTTTTCATTACTGATTAGGGTTAGTATAAATAATACATTAAATAAGGGTCAACGACTTGAAATGGGGGGTTTGAAAGTGATACGAAAATAACTTCGGCAGTTGCACCTGGAGTTAAAGTTTTTACAAGCTCTGTTTATTTTATCGACAAGAAGCGAAAGAATTATGTGGAAACATTTTTGGCATTTTTAATGTTTAGATAGCTATTTCACAAATGAATAAAAATGAGCAGGTCTAATTTGGTATCTACTGTTTCCAATTATGTATTACCAATATAATGGGACAGGACAGTAGCAATCGAAAGAGTAGTTCCCACAGAAAGTTCCAATATAGTCATAAGATCCGATATAAGAACGATCTTCACCGATCTGTTTAATGGATAAAAATTATTTGATATGATGTAATTTAGTATGTTAAAAATTATAAAAAACAAGGGGTGCCCTATATAACTTTGTCCAGACAAAATGACTTTTTTTCAGGGTTGCAAAAAACATGTTTTTTTAATTTTATACAAAACACATGTTTTTTTTTGTTTTAAACGTTTTTTTCTTGTTTTAAACATGTATTATTTTGTTTTTAAATTTTACGTTTTAAACAAATAAAACATGTGTAAAACACATGTTTTTTTATTTTAAACATTTTTTTTGTTTGAAACATGCGTTTTTTTATTTTAAATTTTATGTTTTAAACAAATAAAGCATTGTTTAAATCATATTTTCTTAAACATAATATTAATAACTTTGATTTTAACTTTTCTTTAATGGATAACATAATAGATAATAGATTTCTTTAACATATATATTTTCAAAAAAAAACCTTTTTACCACATAGTGGTGTAAGACGACAATACATTACATTATGTTACATTATAATACAATGCAAAAAACAACTTAATCTTTCTTTAGATTTCTTTAACATAATAGATAAGAAAGCCAATAGCAATTAGGAACTATTGCCTGGGGGAACCCAGACCATTTACTATTTATAAATTATTCGCGTTGCAAGTTGGCTATTGCAATAAGTTATTTTGTGGTGTTTAGTGTTTTTTTGAAACATGCAAATGGCGAATTTTTGTATGTGATACGAAGGAGCTTCAAGGAGTATATGGAAATGGCTTTGACCATTTAAATAAAGAAACAGAAATTTTCAGACAATAAATTATCATCCAGAAGCATTGCCAATTATTATTAATTACCAGGCCAAGTGTGTACTCTTTAAACCATATATGTTTTCTAAACATTTAGCGGAGAATGTAATACCATAGACATGGTGGGGTTCTAAGAAAAATATAAATACTACAGGATTGGAACTTGCTCAACATCTCCACACAGCTAATGCATCGTCAGCCAACATAGAAAGACTCTTCTCCTCACCATAAGATTTACCATTCCAAGCTACGTAATCGGATAGGCAACGTCAAAGCTGCTAAGTTGGTTTCAATTTTTAAAGAGCTTAATTGCACCATGATGCAAAATGTTTTAAGTCTTTATATGCAAAATGTTTTAAGTTTTCCAATTTTTGTTACGTTCCCTTTATTAATAAATAAATAATATGTATGTTAAAAAGTTTGTATAATGTATTTGAGAATTGTTTTCATATTTATTATTTTAATAAAGAAAATGAAAAACAACACTTATTTAATTTAAGTGTTTTAAACTGTTTTAAACATAAACAAATGTTTAAAACATGTTTAAAACAGTTGTTTAAAACAAAATGTTTAAAACGAAACAACCCTGCTTTTTTTTTTATTAAATCTACTAAATTTTTTTCGACCCGGGCAGATATTATAGATTTTCTTGGATCATTCGAAACAAAAAAGGTCTTTTGTAATTTTTTCTCTGTTGATCGTTTTCGAGTAATAAACAATTTAAAACTGAAAAATAAAACGAAAAATGACCCTTGGTAAATAATCCTTATTACCCTGGACTATAGTTGTTTGGTCAGATCTTGTCCTCCGTACTTTGAGAGTTCATTGGATATTTGTCCCCTCTATTGGAATGTTTTAATATTAATCTTTTTTTTTTGAATACTGCTGCAGTATGTCTGCTATATATTTGTTGGTATTGATTTTATAAAGATTATGTTTATTTTGTATTATAACCAATTATAACTTAGATTTGTTGATTTATTTTGAAAGTTGTGTTTATAGATAACTAGAAATTGATTGTGAAAGACCTTCATTTTATGAATATTATCATCAGATACATCCTAAACAACTGTATAGTATTTTGTTTACTTCCAGGAAAGCTGTAAAACTTGATAAATCTTTCTAAAAATATGGGTACTTATACCAGAATGTTTACAATCCATGTCATCTCGGTAAAAGTAGTTTTTAAAGTAGTAAAAGGTGGTATTAAAAGGTTTGAAACTTAGAGGACCGTAAATTCCATATAATTTTACAGGTAATAAGGACCCTTCCTGAGTTTTGCTTTCTTAAAACTTTGTAACAAAAGCACAAAACCCGTTTTAACTGCAAAGAATAAGTGAAATGACAAAATGGCTTTGTAGGTACATTCCAAGCAAATAGGTTAATATTTTCAGTTCGTCACAAAATACCGGCTGCTACGAATTTTTCACAGTAGACTAAAGACAAGCGTCCACAGACCCGCATCGTACGCATCGGACGCATCGTACGCAACGGATTTTAGTTTGCCTTGTACAGAAACTTATGTAACCGCGTCCACTGATCCGCATCGTACGGATCGCATTATCGATTGTCAAACTAAAATCCGTTGCGTACGATGCGGGTCTGTGGACGCTTGACTTTTAAGGCAAGCGTCCACAGACCCGCATCGTACGCAACGGATTTTAGTTTGCCGTGTATAATACAAAAACTTATGTAACTGCGTCCACTGATACTGATCCGCATTGTATTCATCGGTGATGCCGAAGGGTTGCTTCGAGAGGCAACTTTTGCGATGCGTGCCGATGAATCATTCGAAATGCCGACCAGTGGACGCACCCCACGCACTCTGTTCGGAATTTCGATTGGCCCAGTGGGAGCTAATCTACGGCTAATTTGCATTTGACGATGATCTTCTTCGTAATGAAACAAGTAAACTCAGTTTTAACTTTTATTTTACATATAGGTATATTCAGGTAAAAATATTACAGCCCATGATGGGGATTAAAATATCATAAATATTACTCATTTTAAAATTATTACTCATTCAAAGTTACAAGTACAGTTTGGTCAAACTGTTTAAAAACACAGAAAGTATTTTACCGATTTCAGAAAGGCAACTTTAATTAATCTTTAAAGAAACTTTTACTGATGTAGTTACTATTTTCCATTTAAATCAAATTGTAACAGCTTTGTGTATTCCTTTATAGCCAAATGTATAATTAGTTAGAAAATTGGTGCTATCATGCGGTCTACGGTCGTGTTTCTGCTATAGCTTGCGGTCTACCGAGAGAATTGGTGTATAAGCTGAAATATTTAAAATGACATAGTTTTATTAGTATAGCATGTCCTTTTTAAATAATTTAATATCTTTGACATAGGTATATCAATGTAAAATACAACGTGATCACTATTTGCAAATAGTACACTTTTTTTTCATTGTTTTAAATGCTACACCCTGTATATTGTATATTAGTATTGCATTTATTAGTAAATCTTACAGGCTTTCTTTTAATATCAGGTTGTATGTACCTAGCATGTTTCGTTTTGTAGATATTTCGTTCAACATTTTACGTTTTTGTGGATTTTTTATTACTAAACATATACATTAAAATATCATACTAATAAATGTAGTTAATATGCATATGCATATTATTAAATTAAATAAACAACCAATAAATAAATAAACAACAAATTTTAAAGTCTACCTTAGTATTTTTCTACCCTAACAGGTAGTGGCATCGGCAATCCGATCGCTGCCGATACAGTGGACGCAGTATGAAAAATTAATCCGATGCGTACAATGCGGACCTGTGGACGCTTCCCTTAATATGCAAATGTTTTTTTTGTTAATATTGTATTCGCAATTTCATTCAGTACTAAAAAGCAAACTTTTGCTGCTCTCATGAAGGAAACAGATAAAAGACTCGTGATGAAATTTCTTCGTATTCTTATATATTCGTATATCTGGACCTCGGAGGTAAACTACATACACTATGTCATTTTAAGCAACTTTTCAGTAGGGCCGTTTGAATATTTTAAAAATCTTATATATCCCATAATTAGGTATCTTTCGCTCTGAAAGACAATGCGATCGTATTTTAATCATAACATATAACTAGTTTGTACAATCTAACTAATGAAACGTTAAAATTTGCCCTAATCACTGTAATTAATGGTAATTTACAGTGACATAGTGCAGTTTACCTCTGATAGGTTTGATCTAAACTTATAAAATATTTATTGAATTTAAAGGTATTTAAGCGCGAAAAAATAGCTAGGTACTTCTTATGAAACAAATTTTTATTTTAGTTAAATGTTATTATTTGAAAACCTGTGTTAACGGCCACCTGTCAAAATCGGTAACCTGTACTAACGGCCATATATATAATACGGACGCGACCAAACAATCTCATTATTTTTAAAACCCATTTTATAGAAATTTACCAGTTCTTTTTCTTTGAGTGCCTCTCCTATCGGAGATTGGATATCATTAGGGCGATTCTAATTTTATTTACTGCTGTTTTGAACAATTCGTTAGTGGTACAGCCAAACCACTCTCTCAAATTTCTCATCCAGGACATTCTTCTACGGCCTGGATTTCTTCGTCCTTGGATTTTTCCTTGCATTATATTTTGTAGGAATGTGTACTTTTGTCCTCTCATCAGGTGGCCTAAGTATTCAAGTTTTCTCTTTTTTATACTCCGTAGAACTTCTGGCTCGTTATTTATTCTGCGTATTACTTTTTCATTTGTAATTTTATCCACCCAACTTATTCGTAGTATACGGCGGTAGCACCACATCTCAAAGCTTTCAAGATTTTTAATATTCCTCTGTTTAAGAGTCCATGACTCAACACCGTAGAGCAAAGTACTGAATACATAGCATTTTAACATTCTAGTTCGTAGATGAATACTAATATCACGATTACAAAATAATTTTTTCATTTTTATAAAAGTAGACCTGGCAATTTCAATACGTCTTTTTATCTCGTGATTTTGGTCACCTGTTTCATTGATAAGGGTTCCCAAGTATTTGTATTCGTTTACTTTTTCAAGTTGGGTACCGTTTATTGTGATACTAGTGTCATTTATTGGATTCTTATTGAAGGTCATATATTTGGTTTTTTTGACGTTCATCCTTATGCCGTAGTTATTACATATCTCATTCATAGTTTCAACTAAATGTTGTAGATCTTCCGCTGTTCTTGCCATTATCACAGTATCGTCAGCATATCGAATGTTATTGATAACTTCTCCATTGACTATTATCCCTTCGTTTGCATATGAGAGAGCTTCTTGGCATATTTGTTCGCTGTAGATATTAAATAAGAGCGGTGACAATATGCAACCCTGTCGTACTCCTCTACGTATTTCTATTTCGTCCGATGTTTGTTCTCCTATTTTTATATTAGCTCGCTGATTCCAGTACAGATTTAATATTATTTGTATGTCTCTGGTGTCAATGTTCTTACTCTCCAGGATTTCTTTGAGTTTACTGTGGCGTACTTTGTCAAAGGCCTTTTCAAAGTCTATAAAGCAGGCGTGTACCTCTTGGTTAACATCTAGGCATCTCTGTGTTAGAACGTTCAAGGCAAAGAGAGCATCCCTTGTACCTAATCCTTTTCTGAATCCCATCTGTGTATCGTTAATATCGATGTCTAGTTTTTGATAGATTCGGTTGTGAATGACTCTAAGAAATATTTTAAGCAGGTGACTCATCAAGGAGATTGTTCGATGATCTGAACATTGCATTGCCTTAGTTTTCTTCGGTATGGTGACAAAGGTAGACAGCAACCATTCTTGCGGTATTATACCAGTACTGTATATTGTATTGAATATATGCAATATTATGGTTACGGATTTATCATTCAAAAGCTTCAGCAGTTCTGTAGGGATTTCATCAGGTCCGTTTGCTTTTCCATTTTTAGCGTTTCTTATTGCGTATTCTACTTCTTCTTTCAATATGTGTGGCCCAGTTGCATTGATTATCTGAGTTAAGTTGTTTCTATCGTCTTCAAATAATTCATTCAGGTATTCTGTCCATCTTTTTATTTTATTCTCTAGATCTACAATAAGATTTCCATCTTTGTCTTTAAGTTTACCTATTTCGCATTTCTTTATGCTTCCTGTTATCTCTTTTACTTTTTTGTGCATATTGAACGCATCGTACTTTTTCTCATAGGTTTCCATTTCTTCACACTGTTCTTTAATCCACGCCTCTTTGGCTTCTTTTATTCTCTTTTTTATGTGTTTGTTTATTTCTTTGTATTTGTCTAGGTAATTCTTCATCTTTCTTCTTTGTTCCATCAAGTCTAGTATGTCCTGTGTCATCCACCCTTTGTTCTTTGTTGTTGTTTTTGTCAGATGTTTCTTTCCTGCTGTTTGTATAGCTGTATTTATGTACTTTAATTTTTGGTTAACGTTATCCGTATCATTAATTTGTTGTTGCACTGAACTGAGGTTTTCATTTATTTCTTCTCCTGTTTCTTGTCGTATATTTTTATTTCTAAGTTTATCTAAATATAGTGTCTTTCTGTGTGGTCTCCTAATCTTTTTTGGTCTCGCCTCTATCACAGTAACTACCGGGTTATGATCTGAGCCTATATCAGCTCCTGGGTACGTCTTAGTACATTTAACAGCATTACGATACCTCCTTGTTATCAGAATGTAGTCTATATTTACCAGTTACTATCGGCCAAAATATTTTTGTAAGGGTACTTGTTGATAATACCCAGTATTGCGAAATACCCAATACTATTTTATTACTGATCGTATTTATCTAAAATGAGATTAAAAATAACCTGCATAAGGGTTGGTGTCGGCGAACACGAAGAAAGGATGTCGTAAAATAAGAAACCTTTGTCGCTAAGAAACATAATAAAAATATTATAATAGCTGAGAAAGTGAAAAGTCTGGTTTAAATTTACAAAAGTTTGCCGAAAAATATAGTGTTGTAAAATTATGAAGCTGTATTATAAAAAAATAAAAGCAAGTTGAAGAATTCTTTAAAACGCTTCACTAAACGCTAACAGTTGATAACAATCTGAACAGATTCTGTTTTTTCCGTAGTATACTATATAGTTGGTCTCTGGCCAAATTATTAGAGGCACTATAAAAGATTTAAAAAAAATGGTTATTATGAGGTAATACCATTGTAATACTAAATAGGTTTTATGTATGTACCAGACACAAGGTATATTGTTTGGTTGTCGATTTAATTTTATATATTTTATCACAAATAGAACATTATTATTAATGAACCAATATGTATTTATTGACTCTTGAAAGAAAACAGAAATAACAACAATGTTGGCAATTTGTTGCTGACATATTGTGGCCCAACAAAATAATAATATTTAATAATACTTGTTGTTATTTCTGTTTCTTTTATATATATTTTTTTAAATTTAGCATAGTTTTAAGTGATGCATAACTTTTGAAAATATATGTATAATTAGAATAATACCATTCGAAATAGAAACACCAATTTTTAAGAGAAGGTACACAATAGTTGCTTGTTTATTACAATGTATTAATAACCATGATTTTTATAAAAACAACTAGGTAACTATAAAAAAAGAATAGATGAAAACAAAGAGATTTATTTCTGTTCAGAAGAATAGTTACCTATGACCCGTTTGCCGCTAGGTGCTCAGTGCACTAAGTCAACATAGTGTTGTTTGCGATCAACACTCAGTTAGTGACTGTGAGGTAAAAACACCCAAGTTTACATGGCGCTTTTTACCTCTCAAATTATTTAAACATAGTGTTCTATTTTTTTGGTAATTTCGGTTTCGTGGTCATTAGTACCAAGTGTAGTATACCTCTAGAAAGCTTCTTGGAGAGCTGAGTGAGTTAAAAGAATAAAAACAAAACAACGCCATGTCGACATAGTGTAGTTTACCTCCGAGGTCCAGATATATTTTTTCGTATTTCTTCGTATTCTTTTTAGGCCCTTTTTTGTTTTTTTTTATTTGAACGAAAGAACGCCGAGTTACGAGAACAGTTAGAAGACAGCCCTAAAAAAATTAATAAAAAAAAAAATCATAGTAAAATTAAAAAAATATATATCGCACCCTCAGTAATATAAGGGCTTAACTCAAAATTTGTGTAAACTGTGATTTTAAATGATATGGGCACAAAATGAAATTCTCTACCGATTAGCACTGCTAGAGAGAGAAAAAAAACATTAAATGGTTCAATATTTGTGCCTCTCTCTTACTCTCCCGCCCACCTCTTGTTTTTACTGCTACAATGTAGCAATCAGTAACATGTCTTTCTATGACGAATATCCTGGTGAGTTTGTGTTTTAACATTTTGTATTATATAGAACAGTTTTTAGTTGAGCCGTTATATTATAGAAAATATAAAAAATAAATGGGTATAATTCATAATAGATCGCTATTTTTCATAAACAGTGACAGGGCATTCATAATATAAGGGATCAAACCTAAAGTGTTCCTTATTTCTGTTATGTTTTTTTTGTACTATATGGGACTAACTTAAAAGTATTTTTTCCATTACATGTAATTAATGTAATTTATTTATATTATTATTTTTTATCATGGCTATTTATAGTGTAATTATCAAGTAACAAATCTGCCAAATTTCACATTTATAACTTACATAATAAGCATGTTATTTGAAAAAATAGCTGTAATATTGGAAACCAGAATCTTTAAACGCGATTTCCCAACAATCTGCTTTTTTGAATTGTGCCTCTATATTACTGAGAGTGCGATATATTTTTGTTGAATAAAAAGATTGAGGTATGGATATAAATCTATCCATTAGAAAAACCTGCTTAGTCTGAAGCCCCCCGCCTGGAAGAAATTGAAAAGACAGCTCCAACTCACTAGATCTTCTTCTAGTTGCGCCGCCGCCGTCTCCAAATCCAAATTGAAATTGTCGTTTTGGAAACTTCTGCGGAAAGATTTCTGCGGATGAGCCGTCAACATTGAATTCTGGCGTAATTCATATCTTTCACCTCTCAACACATGACCCAAGTATTGTATTTTTCTCTTTTTGATCGTGCTTAGTAATTATTTTTGTTTGCTCATGCGCCAAAGTACCTCATAATTTTTTGTATCCATGGAATTCTCTGCATCCGTCTGTATATATTAGGGTGACCAAATCATAAAGTTGAAAAAACGGGACACATCCAAGGAGCAGTAGCGCACCTTGTAACGATGCCACGACAAGCGATGAGCTGTTTTACCAGAGACGACCGGAGGAGCATCCGTGTTGGCGCATAGCGCCGCTGGGGGAAATCGAAGGAGTAGTGGCAGCAAGAGCATATTTAAGATTTAAGGCGAGCCGGGAGAATGATAAAGTCAGTCGTGGCTAGCGAATTGAACTAACCATGGCTCAACAGCTGCTGCTAGCGTATTGAACTAGCATTAGCTGGCTTGGCAAAAGATGCACGGTATGTGAGGTGGGACCATGCCTAGGCGAACGCCACAGTAGTGACGTGGGTCTTGCCATGATCGTTATCGCAGTAGGCGGTAGTAGCGAGGAATGATCTCCGGATCGGAATATAGGGCTATGTTGATTTAACGTAGCGAGATTGTTATTGTATATAAATATACTGTTTATCGTATTATTTTAATGTTGCTATTATGATCGGATAACTGTAATAAAGTTTAATATTGTTTTTCCTTTGCAGAAGACGGAATTATCTTGTATTTTATTTGTTTTAAGCTGTATATAATTATCTTTAATATATTTACTTTATTTTTAACTTGTGTTTTACCGAGTCTGTCGTCTTGAAAGAACTACCCGTTACAACCTAGAATTTTTCTCTGGATGGGGGAGGGGTTGGCTTGGGCACAGACTTTTTTTGTATTGTTTGTGAAAGACAAGTTACATTTTCCTACTATTCTTTATATATTTTTCATATACCCTTTGGACGAAAGGGGGTTTGACCCTCAAACCCGCCCTCACTGGTGCGCCACTGCCAAGAAGGGTTTGGTTAGGTTTTAGAAGGCCACAAACATGGTCTTTTAGCTAATTTGGGCCCTATAAATCCTTTTCAATTTAGCTTTGAATATGTAATTTAGGTACGATCAAGACTGCGAAACAGACAGAACACTATAAAACTCCGCCAGAATGACATGGATCAACAACCCGTCAGAACAAAACAGGGAAGAATACAAAATAGCGAGAAATAAAGCCAACTGAACAAATAAAAAGAAGAAAAAAGACTGGTTTTGCTGGAGGATATTGAAAAAGACAGAGAAAACGATAAAATAAAACAATTTTACAAAAAAGTCAGAGCAACAAAAAATACGCCCAGCATTAAAACAAGAGGACCAAAAAACCAAAAAGGAGAAACCGTATTTGAAGACAAACAGATCAGCAGAATATGGAAAGAATATTACGAAAAAATGCTATTTAATATGAAGGAAACACACTACGATGAAGAAGTAAGGCCGTACAAGATAAGAAGTAGAAATTTAATTTCGGCTATATCTTAATTTATCTTAAGATGGACAGATCAAATCAGATGGACCAGATGATCAGATCAGATGTATCTTAATTTCTTTCTTTTGGCAACGATTTCCGGAGTGGAAATCGAAATGTTAAGTACTTTTAGGTAAAATATGTAATTGTCATTACAACCAAACTATGACTAATCCCATATAAAATAACATTTAACTCAAAACATGCCACAAGTCAACAGTTTTAGAACCGTCCTTTTAGAACGAAAGGAGTTTTAGTTTTACTTTTCGAGGGCTGAGAACATTAAGGTTCCAAGCGCCATTTCATAAATTTTTCAGGAGACAAATTTCTAATTTTAAACTATCATAACTTCGTTATTTTTGAAGGACTGAAAATCTTAAAATTATTTTATACTACAGTGTGGTAAATTGTGATAATGCCTCACGTTAGATAATGTCATAAGTAAGATTTTATGTGCAATTTTGTAACATATTTACTGACGTCTCCAGTGTACTTGGAACCTTATTGCATTATAAGCCTTGTACTTGAAACCTTATGGAATTATAACAAACATTTTACAAACAATTTTAAATTTTCCAAAAATTGCGGGATTCCTCGCGAGAAAAACAATTGCGGGGACGGTCCAGTTCATAAAAAATTACGTTTTAACGTTATTTTTAATTTTTGGTATTATTTTAAGTATTAAAATTAGTTTAATATTTAAATAAAAACAAAATTATTAAACTGTTTAAAAAATACTTATTTATTTCGTTGAAATCATATAATAGAAGTATAATTTCTTACGTGGTACAAAGTACACACACTCTTAATATTTCTAAAGTGCTTGTCGCTTGGAACCTTATTGCCCGAACCTGAAAGTATTTCACGTAACTTGAAACCTTATTTTATCATTGATTACACCGCCATCCAGAAACAATTCAACGTTTTTCAACTATCATTCGATGCAGAATTCTTTATTAAATAGAATTCTTTAAAAAACAGATTTTGCACAAAATGTCGCTTGGAACCCTATTGTTCTCAATTTCTCAACCCTCGTTTTATTAAAAATCATAAAGATAAGAATGAGTAATGGTCTTGATAATTTTTCCATTCAGCTATGTGTCTAATGTTTCATAACGGTCTCAAATTGACCCAAATTTGGCTTATCTAATAAATTATAATACAAAGCTAAACCAAATTGTGTGCGTGGATTATTCCTGAGTTATTTTTAAAAAGTGGAATTTTTTTTCTAATTGTTTGTTTCAACCTGCAATTAATTACAACAAATATGGAATTACAGTAATACTATCGTGGATGTAACGTGTCAATTAAAGAAATAAAGAAATTTTTTATTCCGTTTTACAATTTTTCAAACGATTCAAACGTTCTCGTATCAAACCAACGATTTCGAACGAAACAAAAAATGTGCATGTATGTAAAACGACAATTAAGTATTATACATAATACCATTTTATTATCAATGTAGACTCCCGCCTTTTAGTTAACTGGATTGTTGTATTCGTTGCTTTACAGAAATGGTTATTTCTTTTTGATTGTAACGTATGGACAATAATGGACATGGTATGGAGCAGAAACATTGACCGTTACCAGAAAAGTAATCAATGAAATAAGTAAGTGGCACAGAGAACAATGGAGAGGTCAATGTTGAATATATCCCTCAGAAACAGAATATCAAATAAAATAGTAAGGAGAAAAACTGGTGTTACGGACGCAGTTCAAAGAATTACAACGCTGAGATTGAACTGGGCGGGACATGTTGCCAGGTTCAAATATGGAAAATGAATAAAGAACATTTTAGAATGGAGACCTAGACCAAATTTAAAATCAAGATGCAGCAGAACTAAACAAACCAAGACACGTTACATGCTACTAGGAGCCAGTGGCGGCTCGTGATTTTTACAATAGGGGAGGCTATACCTAACTGTAAAATATCTAGACAAATTTGCACTAGCAAAAAAAATGCGCCAAAAAATGTAATTTAAGGCCCCATTTTTTGACCATTTGTTATTTACATTTCATAATATAATCCTAATTCATAATTTCATGATATCATATCATTTTAAAAATAGTTAGTCTAATTGTAAAAGTTTAATACCAAAGTTTGTTTCGTTTATTTGTTAACAATTCCATCTATTTGTACCTAAATAGATACCTCGCATATCAAAATAAATACAGATTTGAAGTTTTGCAGTCCATACATAATGAAGCTTCAAATTTTTTAAGATACTCAACTGAATTTTTTTAATTCTAAACGCGGCCTACTGCGAATTCAAAAACACCATAAATTACCGATATTTTGCTTTGAGTTAGAGATATCGGAAAAAGTTATTTGAGCAAGTTGTTCCAAATATTATTATAACCCCACATACTAAATTTCATAACAAAATTCGCACTTTTAGATTTTTCATTATTTTTAGTCAGGACCCTAAAATTTGTTGTCCCGAGACGCACGCAACCACGCAACGGAGCCGACAAGCTATTCTGCCTCCCTTGGTATATCTCCGGGCAGCGTGTGATGGCACCGTAGATACCACTGTTAGGAGACCGGGTCTCCTTAAACGCCTGCTGCGCTGCACGGAGCATTAGCAACGGAGACTGTTGGGCTTCTCGGCTCCGTGCTCCGTTCATGCATCTCGGGATAACCCAGGGTCCTGCCTATAATATGTAATAAAACTGAGACGCGATCAGCGTTCTAATGCTAATGCTCCGTACGTATGGATAATTAGTGATAATATGGAATTTACACGTTGTATAATAGTGAAAGTTGTACGTTGTTTTTGCGATTCATGATAAACAAAACAGTGTAGAGTGTGTAAAAAATTTATGGGGAGGCTGAGCCTCCCTTGCCTCCTCTGACGAGCCGCCACTGCTAGGAGCACTCCCGAATCATAATTTACAATGTATAAACATTGTAAATCATGATTTGGGATTTGCAATGTATATACATTGTAAATTATGAATTGGGAGTACTCCTAGTAGCGTTTAACGTGTCTTGGTTTGTTTAGTTCTGCTGCATCTTGATTGTAAATTTAGTATAGACACGATGCTTATCGTAATAGAGGACGTCCTCCAACAAGGTAGTCGGACGACATCAAGCGCATCCAACACTACTGGATTCAGGGTGCTCAAGATCGGATCCAATGGAATTATTTACGGGAGGCCTATGTTTAGCAGTGAACTCAAAACGGCTGATGATGATGATAATGTATATGTTGCTTTACATAAGTGGTTATTTCATTTTTGATTTTGTCACTAAGTCGCTGTAAAAATTGATATAAAACACTTTTCGATTATTGGTTACGTTAGGTTCACTATGAGTGGACACTTAACTACTCTCCCACTCGACCTAAGAGGTCTATTGTGGCTCATGCCTTGGTTAAAGTGTACCTTTCAGCCCAGCCTCTTTAACCAAGTCTATTTTAGCTTGTGGTAACATTTCTACGAAGTCATAGAGTAGTTGATAATGCTCAAATGTATTGAGCTTTATCCTATCAAATATGTTGTCAATTGCACAGAAAGTGTTCCATCGTCTCCCTTTCAGCCTGATAAAAATCTGCGATCCGCATTTTCAATTTTTATTGATCTGCCCCTTCAGTTCCCCTTCCAGCAGGCACTTCTCTCTATAGAATCATCTCTTCTTGAAAGATGGGGTAGTGATTACCCAGGCTTCAATACGGTTTAGCCTTGGTTTTCTCCCGTATACTCCAGCTCCAACAGTGCATCTAGTACCAGTACCATTTACAATTCTGAATGATTTATTATTTATCCAGATTTATTACTTCTCCATCCATATATGTAATGGAAGCAGGTCAAGTGTGACGTCCATTATGATTAAGAATGCTTGTCATTAAAGCTTATTCAGCTCCTCTCTGGTCGCCTTTTGTTCGCATTTAGACCAGCTTACTAGTGCTTCATAGGTCTGACTACGGTCATATATTTTTAGCCAGTACATCTGTTTGGGTTCCATACCTCTTGATTTTCCACATATCCTATGACATGTCCAGAAAAACTTGGCTTTGTTGGATATTCTTTCCAGATGGGTGTTCCATGTAAACCGCTTATCTAGTATTAGTCCTAGGTATTTCACCTTATTCGCCTCTTTACACAACAGGTATCCAGATGTTATCTAGGTTCCATCTCCTTGTGAAACTGACTCCTACTCTTTCGCTAGTTTTGCTCTTTGAGTAATAGTGGAAATTATGTCTATTTAGAGTACCATCATTCTGAACTTGTGACTGCGTCCACCGACAAAATTCTAATCTTTTATTATAGTCATCCCCTCATTAAGCTCTTGATATGAATATTTTGTTCTTTTTTAAAACTCTTCCTACACTACGACCACTAATTTCAAAAGCATTTGCAATTTTCCTCGTAATACACTCACCGGCATAATCAACCGCCCACTCTGTATTTCTTTCGATTTGCAGAAATTGTCAATCTTGGACCACATTTTATGAAAGATTCGGTGAAAATTACCTTTGAGGAAAAGAAAACAAAATTATTGAAAAAAAGTCGTTTATCAAAGGATGCTTAGCAAAAATCCGATGTTTAAAAATCTTCGAAGAAAAGTCAAACAAACATAATTTTGAAAATCATAGTCTAATTAAAAAAAAATATGTTGTGTGTTGCCGTCTCTAGCTCTTAGGATTTCTTGGAGCCGGTTCAGCAATCCATTCATGATATCCTGGATATCTGATTGGGGTATATCGTGCAACTACTCTACCGCAGCCGTCTTAAACTCTTCCGAAGGATGTAGGGTCTGGTACTCTTGCTCTTGCCCGTTTTTGAGGTTATCCCAAATGTATACAATTGGGTTAAGATGGGGACTGCGTGCCGGCCATGGTAAAACTTGAATCCCGACCTCCTTAAGGTACTCACGGGTGAATCTTCCGTTATGGCAACGTGCATTGTTATGCATTAATCTAAAGTTTTCACCAATGAACGGTGCGAAAGGCATAAGATGGTCTTGGAGAACTTCTTTTCTATGTATCTTTGAGCATTCACACTGTCTTTATCCAACCCAACAAGATCAGTACGAGCTTCGTAAGAGATACCTCCCCAAATCATTATTGACCCTCCTCGGTAAGCCACTGTTTCGGTTATAGTGCATGGAGCAAACCTGACGTCTTTTGACGCCTGTAGACAAGCTGACGTCCATCTGTACATCTTAGGGCTATTCTGCTCTTATCTAAAAACAGTATGATCTTCCATTCCAGTCAGCATATTCTCGCGCAAAACCAAATCTAGCTCAACGGTGTTGTGGGAGCAGCTATGGGGCGCGAGCTGGACGGAAAGACCTCCAATTTCGTTCTGACAGTCTCCTTCTAATGGTATGTTCACTGACACTAACATTTCTCATCTCAAAAAGACGCGTACGAGCTCAGCAGTTTTCTCAACACGTTGGTGACAATGAAGCGGCCATCTCGAATTGTAGTGCGTCGATGTCGGCTTTGACATGGCCTGCGGGTGTACGATCCTGTCTCCCGAAATCGTCTGATCCACACGTACCCTAGTTCAGCCTCTATATCCTTCGGAGACCTCAAGACGGCTGTGGTAGGGGACAATATCCCCCAATCGGATATCCAGGATATCATGAATGGATTGCCGAACCGGCTCCAAGACGTCTTACCCGCGAGTAGTCGCGCCGTTAGATAGAATCTCACATTTTTATCCTTTTTCGCTAAAACTTGATGAAAAATTTTGCAAGTTTGAAAAAATTTCGTAAGTGCCTCGAGGAAGGGTGTAGTAATGCGTAGGTATTTTTTTTCTTCTTCTTTTTGTGGAATTTATGGCTTTGGGGAGAGCCAATTAGCTTTAATAATTGTTAGAAATAATATTTATAACATAGCAAGTAAATAAAAATACTATAAAATAAAAATTTATTGTAAATTCGTATTGTGAGATGAAATCTAACACGCGACTGTTCACGTTACAGAACTGAGCGCGACTACTCCCGGGTAAAAAGGCCGGAGGTGGAAACAACCATTATTAATACATACTCATAATTTTTTTAAATTTAGGTAAGACAATTTAATTTAATTTGTTTGTTTGAATTTACTTTTTTTTGAACGAATGTTTTTAAAAGTTTTTATAGCTCGGTTACCGATAATTGAGAAATTTAAAGAGATAGACGAATTGGTGTGCAAGTGGTATACCAGAGGGTGGTGTAAAATTTTCCATCCTCTAAGGGTATACCGAACAAAATATCCATGTGCTTAGATCAAATGACATCTGTTTTAATAGTTCCTCCTTAATATGTTGCCTTGTTACAGGATAGTATTCAGAAAACCGCAAAAATAAGTACATACTGTAAAATATAATTTCATTAGGTACAATTATAAATAATATATTATATTTAAATAAGTATAATTGTTAGGTCTATTTAATCAAAATAATGTTTTTATCTTTAATCACAATAATGTTTTTATTTACGCTGCTGCTAAAAGTTGCCGATGTAAGCTCCTTTTTATACCTATTATTATATCAATAAAAGTTTATGAGTTTATGACGTATCTTACTCGATTGTCGGGTTCTTGTCACAGCCCTGCTCTGTGCTGACAAAGGTTTTTAAATTTCCACGAAATTCTGAACGGTCAAAAAGACTGATGTGGCTTTCGGTATTGTTAATATGTGTATTTATAATTTTTAGTTTAAACTCTGTAAAGAGAGCACGCATTTATTAGTGACGATTTCTCTATCAGAAAAAAATTAAGTAAATAAAAATGTGGCGTCCATGGGAGAATAGTGCATTAGAAATTGTTGAGAATAATGAAGTAGAAATTGTTGAAGAAAATGAGGAAATTCTACCACCAAATAATTCTGAAAATGCTGCTGGACCAAGTAGAGGAAAAAGCCAGAAAGAAAACATTTATCCAAAGACGCTAAAGAAATTGTGTTAAATGTGTTTAATGGATTATGTGAAGAACTGGAACGGCACGAGAGTGTTTTAAAAACTGCGGCTTTAACAAAAGTTTCATGTGCTACTGTATATCGAATTATAAAGGAGGGCATTACAAATAGACAAAAAAGGAGCGACTTTGGACTACATCGATCTATTGAGCAACATCTTTTAGGTCCCATTTCAGAAACCATTTTTAATATGTTTGCAGGTAATATTATACCCACACTTAACCAAATTTTAGCTGAATTAAAATCTAAAAATATTATTAATTGCTGTAAATCAACTTTAAGAAAATTTTTACTATCAAATGGTTTTAAGTATAAAACAATCAATAAACGACATACTATAATGGAAAGTGCCCGTTTAATAAAATGGCGTAATGAATATTTGGAAAAGATAACCGAGTACAGAAATAGCGGAAGAAAAATTTATTACTTAGATGAAACGTGGTTTGACACTAACGAAACAATTGGCAAAGGTTGGAGTAATGACAATGTAAAGTGCAAAGTTAATGTACCACCTTCCAGGGGCAAACGAATATGCATTTTGCATTGTGGAGGGGAAGATGGTTGGGTAACCGATAGCTTACTATTAAGTGCAAAAGACATTAAAGACAGTTGTTTGGACTATCATCAAGATATTACGGGTGAACTTTTCGAATCGTGGTTTAAAAATAACTTATTACCAAATTTAGCAGACAACAGTGTTATTGTTTTAGATAATGCATTAAAAAAATTCCGAATAAATACTCTAGAAAGGATGAATTGCAAGATTTTTTATTATCACAAGATTTATATTTTGAAGATTGGTACACTAAAGACCAATTAGTAGAGGTACTTAATACAAAATTATTTATAAAGGAATATATTATTGATAATGCAGCAAGTAAAAATGGACATACAACTTTAAGACTACCACCATATTACTGCGTTTTAAATCCAATAGAGTTGTTATGGTCTCAACTGAAATATAATGTGAGACAAAAAAATGTAAGTCCAAAATGTTATAACACTGTCGTGAAACTAATAGATTCTGAATTTAAAAATATCTCTGAGGATAACTGGAAGAAAGCAATAGAGCACGTAAAAAATATCGAAAAAGAATATCTTAAAAACATTCCCGTTATAAATAAAATTATTATCAATGTGGAGAACAGTGATTCAGAGGAAGAAAGTGACGAAGTGTAATACCAAGACAACTTTCTCTCACTACTGAGCTTACCCGGAATATTTTCTTACATAATCAGGTGTAGGGATTATCAACATGTTCAACACCAAACTACTGCTTCAATTTTTTAAGAAAAACGTGGCCTTATTATGAATACTTCACTTATTGTTGCAATAAGTGCAAATCTTTGAAAATCAGTTCGTAAGAGAAAATAATAATGTAAGTAAGTGTTGAATAGATAAACTTTTAATTTTTACTTCAAGGTTTTATAAACTATTTAAATAAGTATATATTTTTTTATCTTTCACTACCTACCGTTCGCTCAATTATTAATTAGTTTTTGTATACAAACCAATTATTGTTTGAACATCTTATAGAAAATGCATTGCAGAAATATGATAAAAGTAATTTAAACTTTTACACAAAATCATCAAGACATAAAATTAAGCTTTGTTTATAACAATACAAATTTATAGAACCAATTTCTTATAAAATACACCATATTATGTTTCATATAGGTCGGTACTATCCTGTTATTCGTCGGTCATAGTGCTACTTATCGCATTTTTCTCAAATAAATATAACCGGATAATAAAAGATTTTTGCTAAGCATCCCTTGATAAACGACTATTTTTTTCAATAATTTGTTTTGTTTTCCTCGAAGGTCGTTTTCACCGTACCTTTCATGAAATATGGCCCAAGATCGACAATTTCTGCGAATTGAAAGAAATAAAGGTGGGCGGTTAATTGTGCCGGTGAGTGTAATTTGCAGATTCTCAGTGACACTAAGGATTACATTTAATTCATTTTCTTATAATATTGGGTTCTTTTATTAATATTTTACACAAAGACAATCTTAACTACTTAGGTATTTTGATATCTCATCCAATATTAACAAATTAAGGATCAATCTAGATTATTATGTGTGTATTTTTTTTGAAAATTATTTTTGATTGAATATTTTCACAGCCAACCTAATAAAATTTCACCTAATTGTTGTTTCAATTAATTTTTGGCTTAAGGACTCACCATTAACTCACAAATTAAAGCAATAATTAGTTGTAGGGAGTGCTTAAGAAATAATAAAATAACAGGGCGTTCCATTTAAGAAAATTTTAAATAAAAAATACTCACTCCAAGTTTTGATCGAACCTGTATCTATACCAAAATTAAATATTTCGAATTGTTAATAATTTTGGACAATAGTAGACTTATCTATCGATGTTAAAAATCGTTTGAATATGAATAGATTTTTTGATGTCAAATCTCTACAATTCTACAGGATGTTAATATCGGTACAAAATTAATGAAAAAAAGTAATTGTCTCTTAAACTACCTCGTATACTACCTTGTATAACAATACAAAACCTTATATTTCAAAAACGAGATCATCGAAATTATTTTCATAATTGTCGGTCCACCGCTAGAGGGCGTAATTGAATATCAAAAATTAAAAAATCAAAATTTTACCAAATTTACCTAATGAAAGGGCACTGGAAATCCAATCATCGTATTCTTCATAAAATTCTGCGCATATTTGATTTCACAAGTTTAAGTCTACCTTTGCAAATAAGAGGTGGGGGTGAGTGGGAACCTTCTTATGAAAAAATGGCTTCCGTTTACCGGTGACAGTAACCGTTTTGTTTAAAATTTACACATTTCTTAAGATATCTCGAGATAGAAAAAGGTATCGACATGCGGTTTTCGGTATTATGTTGCTAATTTTCTCTAATTTTGTAATACAGGATTAAAAATGCATACTTGTATTTAATATTTTCCAAAGAAAACTTGATTTCTGAAAATAATTAAATAACGCCTCCTAGCTTGAATATTACTTGTTAGGCTATTTCGAAAATAAGACCCTTACATTGAAGAAAAATAGCTGTTTTCAACAAGATCAAGTATGCAAAATTCGATTTAGCAGAACCGGACTTACCGCCATTTTTTCATAAGGTTCCCACTCACCCCCAGCTCTTATTTGCAAAGGTAGACTTAAACTTGTGAAATCAAATATGCGCAGAATTTTATGAAGAATACGATGATTGGATTTCCAGTGCCCTTTCATTAGGTAAATTTTGTAAAATTTTGATTTTTTAATTTTTGATATTCAATTACGCCCTCTAGCGGTGGACCTACAATTATGAAAATAATTTCCAGGCTTTTCCCGAGGCAACTTTGGTTATAAATATTTTTTTCTCAAAGCTGTAATATAAACGGTTCCTGAGATATGGCCGAGAGCCAATCTTATTGGGACACCCGGTACAGTGTACTCCGTTAAAAAAAAAAAAGATATGTTTGTTCCACCCTGTCAATATTGGTGGCTCTGTATATTTGAAAATATCTTGAATGTATGGTCCTATCTATACCTCTCTCATATTTACTTCATCCTTCCTTCAATTTTGGTCAGTTTATACCGGGTGGTGAAATGGAAAACGGGCCATAGGAATCTCAATGTAAAATTATAAACTGTTGAATTCCTGCTTCCCTAATTATTTTACATAAAAAAACATTACAAAAGAAGCTATTTGTAGAGGATTGAAATCTGTATTGAAAACAACTGTTAGAATTGGTCTACGAATTAAACATATTCCAAAATTTTGAAAAAATGTACTACAATTTCAGATTATTACGCCAAAATTAGGCCACACACAGTGCAATAATATGTCACAATGAAGTTTTATATTAACCATATGTGAACTGTCAATATTTTTATTTTATCATTTTTTGTTTAAAAAACAAAAAGTTGATAAAATACCCTCAGTTGAGGAGAGTATTATATAATATAGTATGTATATAGAAAAATAAAGATGTTTCATTCAGTCAATAGTGTGCTGAGTCAGTTATAGTCAGTTAAATAGTAACGTGTCGCCTAACTTTTACACACACCTACTGTGACAAATGCAATATTTTTCAAAATTTTGGAATGCGTTTAAATCGTAGAACAATTTTAACTTTTGTTTTTAATACAGATTTTAATGCTCTACAAATATTCTCTCATGACTTTTGATGTAATATAATCAGGGAAGCAGGAATTCAACCGTTTAGAATTTTACATTGAGTTTCTTATGGCCCGTTTTACGATTTACTACCCGGTATAGATTTTGTTGTGTCTGTTAAAAAATTTTATCACCAACCGTCACTAAAGTCATTCATTATTGTACTCATTTGCGGCAGTAAATGAACACTTTATTGTACTGAAAGAATAACTTTACCTGCTGCAAATAATAATCAAGTTAACCGAGATTTAATGAAAATGTTCGATGGCAGTTAGTAATCAATTATTTATTAGTGAACTTAATTTGTATTTACTTTAATATTATTAAAAATATTATACAAAATTTACGTTACTATTAATTCAATGTATGTCAAAAAGTGAAATTGTGTAGTATTTTGTAATTATATTCATATAAAATCAATCAAAACTTGATTTAGTAATTATTCAATATTGATAACTATCATGATAAGGCGGCCGTCATGCAAAAGTCATGTGTCATCACTGTCATATGAAATTTTTATTTCGTCTAAAATTTAAAAAAGTTTTAAATTGTAAATTGTAAGTAAGTGTTAAAACCAATATCAAATTATGTAGTAGTGCTGCTTTTGAGGAAATGGAAGAAATGACATGTACGCACCCTGAATAAGAAGTTGTAAGAGACAGTTTTAGAACTTCTCCCACCAAAATCTATTGAAAAATACAATCGGCAATATGAGGTATTTGAAACATGGTGTGAAAAAAATAGTATTACTAATTATAGTGAAAATGTTTTACTATAATAATTGGTATTATAGCATATTTATCTGAATTGCCTAAAGTTCTAAATTCTATTATTCAAGGTTGAAGGCAACTCTGTCCACAAATAAAGACATATGTAGATATAAGCAATTAGAAAAAACTTTTTTGAAACAAAAAGAAAGGAATTACATTCCCAACAAACCCAAAACCCTGTCGCAAGAAGAAGTGCTAAATTTCTTATTAAATGCACCTGATGACGATTATTTTAATGATGATGGTAATTTAAATGGTTAAAACCATTTTAATACATAGGTATTTATTTTAAGTTTGTGTTATTTTGGGCATTGCTGGTGCTATAAGAAGTGAAGGACTAAATTTAAAAATATCGGATATACAAAATAAAGATAATATTTGGGTTGTTCATACATATTCCTAAAACAGAAACCACTAACCCTAGAATGTTTGTGGTTACTTCGGAGTTTGAAGGAAAAGTGAAATCCATAGAATTAGTTAATAAATATTTATGTCAGCGTCCTAAGCATAGTCCCCATGGTCGACTTTTTATAATATATTGTTACACTTCTTTTAAATCAATTTATTTAACACGAACAGAAATTACAATACTTTTAACTTTTACAAAACTGACAATTGTAAACTTCAAAAACTGAATTACAACTATTAGCTAAAAATGTCAAACACATGTTTATATAGATTTTCTGACGTTCTAGATGTCACCAGACATTTCTGGGTTATTCCATGACATCTAGAACATTCTCGTACGTGACTACTTCTTCTTTCAAGTCCAGGGACTCTTTCTATGCAGGATCCATTTACGGAACTTCGTAACAATATAGAAATGGCAAGTGCACAGTACAGCCTGTTGGAATACATAATACGTTTGGAAAAGATATACCTAGCAAAATTACTAAATATTTACTATTAGCTTTGATCGCGCTGGACAACTCGAACGTACCCAGAGGGAGAACGCCTGCGCATTACAAAATCGAGCGTTCGCGGAGGTCGAATTTTTCCCTCTGAACACCCTCCAGATTTTTAATTCGGTGTTCGCGCAGTACAGAAATGATAATAATAATAATATCGTATGGCATTTTTGCCGGGGAGATCCTTTCGGATAGTTCCGGCGCCATTTACATATTTAACCCTGTTTTAACTAACTAGTGCCGATGTACACTAGCCCAGGGGGACCGACGGCTTTACGTGCTCTCCGAGGCACGGTGAGACGGCTCGTGTCATTATTGGAAATGAAAATGGTTTGTCTTTGTTAGGGCTTGAACCCACGTCTACTGGCGTATGAGGCCAGCATTTATGCCGTTCCTCCACGGCCGCTCACGCAGTACAGAAAAAAGATCCTGAACGTGTCCGGGGTAATACCCTCTCGACGTTCGAGGATTTTGTTTCGGATTTTAAGTTCGCACAGGCGCACAAAATATTTGGGAAGAATTTCTTGACATTCTGACTATTATTCTGTTCTTACTCCGTCCAATTCTTAACCTAAAATATTGTTTTGTTAAACAACTTATAGATGTAGATTCTGGTTTTTAAAGTTTTTAAATTATGTGTTGTATCATTTCAATATTCTTCAAACAAATTTTAATATTTTTTATATTAAAGCTTTTTTAGTTGTTTTTGTCAATGTTTTCCATTTAGTATGTTTATAAATAAGTAGGTACCTTTTCTTTATTATCTTATTACTTTTCATTCGATATTAGATAATTATTATCTATTACGGTAGTATTAAAATAAATTGTACTCTGTTTTTACTTAATTTCTTCTATCTAGATGAGCTTATAAGTACCTACATATTTTTGTGGTTTATTTTTCAGTTTAATTTATGAGTTAAATTAGTCTCTTATTGAATAATGAATCATAAACAACACATCAAACTTATTCTGAAACTATTTCTTGTGTATTGTTATATTTCATTATTTTTGTGGTGTAATAAACCACAACACAATGCCACAACCTATCAAATTCAATACATATTATATCAAAATTGGAAATGATTGCTTTACTAAATTATTCCTTCCTTCAGATAATGTTCCACCCCCAGGAAGTTAAAGGTAATTTTTATATCTAAATAACAAGCTGCAATTTCCAACTAATTCAAGAATTTTTTACTCTCTACAAAAATTTAGCGGGATTTCGGCGTGGAAATACCAAATTATATTGTCGAAATAATAAAGGACGCTAATCAAATCCTGTTGCTGTTATTCTCTTTCTCTTTGTTGAAATACAAATTTGTTGGTTGCATTTGCATTTTTTGTTGACATTGATTTCGAAATAAGAAAGGGACAAGAAAAGGCTTCCTTCTCTAAACTTAATGTATGCAACCCGTCATTACATTACGAATCCGAAAATTGTTCGTGGAGCGAAAAATCCTGAACATGTCCAGGATAAGTTTACGTTGACGCCTGCGCCTTGGAAACTAATCCCGAACTTACTCTGAATACATTCGGGTTGTACAGCGCGAATACTGCTATTGCCAACACCACATCTATATACAGTTATACAGAACATTGCTTGCGCAGGACTTCTGCAACTCTCTTTGCGAATGCAGGAATGCAAGGAAAATTTAAAAAGACATGGAGGGTGGAGGAGTGACATCATCGCAGAAACTTATGTTGAAGAATCTGTACATAATAAAACTAAAATTGCAAAAACAATTTTAGGGGAATTTAATAATGGAAATAATAATACCCATATAAACGTTAATGTTGATAAAACGTTTTCAATAAAAGCACATTCCACTTCAAGAATTAATTTTCACATGTCAAATTGTTCATTAATATTTAATATAACCCCAAAAAACAGAATTAGGTATTGTATTACTATTCATTTTGTTAAGTTTGTACAATAAAAAGATTAAACAAAATAATATGACTATTTGTTAATGTCTTTTATGGTTGGCGATAAAATTTTGTATGCATCACGTCAGTAAAGACTCTTTATGGAACTCTTCTACTCGCCTCGCTCGCTCTGCTCGTAATATCAGACTCGTTTGATAAAGAGTCACTTTACTGACTTGGTACATAAATAACTATGGTCGGAATAATTGGGTTTTTAATATTTTGCACACATGCACACACCTTATCTGGTGACTAGACTTTAGTGATTTGTGATAGAAGACCGAAATAACCGTTATATAAAATTAGGTAAACAATCCAAGATAACCAAATATTTTGTTTTATTTATAAATCTAAACAATAACAAGTCGTTATTTTTAAACTCAGTTTCCAAGTGTTTTTAAAATTTAAATCAATAACACGATTACTGATAACTACAAATTTTCTTAAATTCTTATCAGATATTTTACGCCAAGGGATTTTAAATTGTCCTGGATCAATCTTCAGATTTAAATAACTAGTGCCAATTTTAGATGGTCGTTTGCAGTCACATTTATTGTTATCGACGTATGATCACTGACCATGACCACCATTAACTAATACAATGTCACGTCACATCATACGCTATGCCAAAGGAGATGGTGTTAATATGACTAACATAGAAAACTCTTGAAAATGACCAAAACTATAAAGGAAGCAACGTCAAAAAACATACCAAGAAAAAGAAGATTTTAAAAAACACTGGTTCGATGAAGAATGTAAAATCTGCGATCACAAAAACAAAGCGACCTAGAAAATTATGCGGAACAACGAAGGAAAGTAAAGAAAATTCTAAGAGCACGGAAAAGAAAGTATATGGATGATAAAGTATAACGTATTGAAGACAAATACAAGAAAAATGATATAAAAAATTTCTACAAAGAGGTAAAATACATTAAAACTCGGCACCAGGGAAGAACGATGAGTGTAAATGATAAGGAAGGAAACCTGGTGGTGGACGAATACCAAATATGTGAAAGATGGAAAGAATATTCCTAGAAGCTGCTAAATGACGGAGTTACTACTGAAGAAAATTATACTGTTCTTGAATCCCAGATAGTAGGAGAGGAAATCCCAAATTCGACAAAAGAAGAAATTGAAGAAATAATAAAAGATATGAAAAATCACAAAAGCCCCGGTGAGAGTGGCATTGTGGCTTAAAATAAGGAGGAGAGGCCTTACGAAACAAAATTAGTGAGTTAATAGTAGAAGTATGGGACGCTGAAGAAATGCTCCAAGATTGGAACAAGTCCATTATATTGCCTATACACATAAAAGCAGATAGAACTGAATGCGCAAACTATAGATGAATATCCTTGTTATAGGTAATACAAGTACAAGGTGCTCTCAATATTAATCAAAAAACGACTAGAAAAATATGTGGAGAAGAGTCTACGAGAATACTGGGGACGATTTCGTAAGGGAAAATCAACAACCGATCAAATTTTTATGTTGAAACAATTACGATGTCAGTTGGACCAGTATAAAAACAAAATTCGACACCGATTGTCGGCACCGTTTGTAAAACATAGGCGGCGCAATAGAAATTAATGAGTAAACTTTTATTTTTAAATTATTGTTCAATATTTGTTAAACAGTAATAATGTTGTTAATTGTTCACATTTCTTTATGAAATTGACACCAAAAATAATTAAAAATACATAATACAAATGAAATTTAACGTGCTTATTAATTTGAGAACTAAAGAAATAAGACTACACTTTGAATATACACATAAAATACATGAAAACGAACAATTCCTCTTCCAGTCGAATTGTCTAATTCATGACTAATGAAGAGATCACTTTTACTACTGTATAGTATTTTTACTACAAAAGCGATATTACGTAGGTCAAAATTTTTGACGTAAGAGAACTGTCAAAACATTAGAATGTGACTCTTCATTATATCCATGTTTATAATAAACATGGCAATAATGAAAATTCACATTCTAATGTTTTGACAGTTCTCTTACGTCAAAAATTTTGACCTACGTAATATCGCTTTTGTAGTAAAAATACTATACATAGGACATATTTTTGACAAGTTGAAATATATCACTATCCGTGTGTTCAGAACTTGATTCGACACTTGTCGTGTTTATAACTACCACACCAATATTGAAAAAGAAGTGAAAGGCGCAATTTACACAACAGTTATCAGACCAATAATGACATAAATACGCGGCAGAAACACGACTTGATACAGAAAGGACAGAAAGAATTCTAGAAACAGCAGAGATGAAAATACTTTGAAAAATCAATGGGATATGGGAAGAGGTAGAAGTGCAGATATACGACAGATATGCAAGGTGGACAACATCAATAACTGGGTAAAAAGCAGAAGAGTATAATGGAACAACTACATGAGCCAAATGACAAAAAACAAAGTAGTAAGGACGGCGAGAGACGGTTCCCCAATAGGAAGACGATCAGTTAGGTCTGTATCCCGCGTATGAAAAAAAAAGTTGATTAATAGTAAGCTGAAAATTTGTTAATAGCTTAAACGGTGTCTAGTCGGATAAACTGTGATATATGAGAACACTGTAACAGGGGCAGTTTTAATTGTGGTTAAAAATTTGGAACGGTCAGACTTAAACTCTCCGAACAGAGATTAAACTCTCATGCAAAAATCAGACTGCTATTTATCAGCTGTCATAATTCCTGTCATTTGACATATTCTACATGTTCCACTCATTAAAACGCCCATTTGGTGATAAATAGTAGGCTGATTTTTGCATGAGAGTTTAATCTCTGTTCGGAGAGTTTAAGTCTGTTCTGTCGGACAAAATACATGTGCCGTTTTCGTGGTCTGGCCGTTCCAAATTTTTAACCTGTTCCACAATTAAAACTTCCCCTATTCCAGTGTTCCCATATATCAAAGTTTCTCCAACTACACACCCTTAAGCTATTAAAAAATTTTCAGCTTGCTATTAATCAACTTTTTTTTCATACGCGGGATCCAAAACTAAGTGGGAAGATCACGAAAACGATGGAATGACAACTTACTGGAGCCACATTGAAAAACAGACAGTCATGTCTACACAAGAAGAAGAAGGAAAAGAAGAAGAAGACATTAATATTGGTGACAAAGCAAGATAATATTTTTATTTTACTTGAACATGAGCTACACAATTTTTCCAAATGTCACTTTTGACTTGTAAGTATTGTTATGATCTGCTTCTTACTAATTTTATATTAATTGTTATTTATTTGATTAATTATTTAATTGTCGCAAATCATACATAAAAATTGAATAAAAAATCTCAGGGTGCCTTTTTTATACTATTAAAAAAAATCCAAATTATCTCACGTTATACTTATCTTCTCTCGTGGGTTCAGTATCTCTGAGTTGATCCTAATCGGGATACAATAGGGAAAAGAAATAAAGCAAAACATTAAAATAAAAATACAGAATTGTCTTTTATTTATCAAATTAATACTCTGAAATCTATCGAATCTAAAAACCTGTGGACACAGATGTCCGACTACCAAAGGTATCCGCATATCAGCAAAAAATATGCGTTCACTACTTTATATCAAGAAATTTACTACCAACGTCTCTGTCACTCAATATATCACCAATTACAGAGTCACATACTTAAAACTCATCAAATCAGCTAAAAAAGCCTACTATCAAAATCGTCTGGGAAGCTCCAAAAGTGTTGCAAAAGAAACTTGGTCCATAATAAACGATCTTCGAAACAAAACCCACGCAGCTCAAACATTTGCCCTTCCAAACCCTGAAAATCTAAACGAATACTTCATTAACGTGAGTAAAAATATAACATCCACTATTCAGTCTCAACAAGATCCCATTTCCTATCTCCCTAATTCAGAAATTGTCTCGAATTCATTCTTTATAAGACCAATCTATAAATCTGAATTGATCCAAACGATCAATAGTATCAAAAGCAAATCATCTTGTAGTACTGATGGACTATCTATAAAAATCTTCTCAAATCTCACAGATAATGTGTTAGAACTCCTCGTGTCACTAATTAATGATTCCTTTGAAAACGGTAAATTTCCAGAGTGCCTAAAGACAGCCATTATTATTCCTCTTCATAAAGGTGGCGAAAAATCTAATGCCTGCAACTATAGACCTATTGCCCTACTACCGGTACTCTCCAAAATTATTGAGAGGCTCATAAAAACCCGACTTATGTCCTTTCTCTTTGATAAACAATGTTCACAAAATCAGTTCGGCTTCTTAACTAATAAATGTACAACTGATGCCATGTTTTCTGTACTTCACGAGGTTTACCAAGCACTAAACAATAATCTTTATACTGCCACTGTTTTCTGTGACTATTCCAAAGCTTTCGATTGTGTAAATCACAACATTTTGATTAAAAAACTTAATTACTATGGAATTCGAGGTATTTCTTTGAATTGGTTTAAATCTTACTTAGATAATAGGAAACAATTGGTTAGAGCAAATGATACTGACTCTAGTCTCAAAAACATTATATGTGGAGTACCACAAGGTTCAGTATTGGGTCCTCTACTTTTCCTGATCTTTATAAATGACATCACTAATTTAAAAATCGATGGAAAAATTTTTCTTTTTGCTGATGATACCAGTATCACTTGGAGCAACTCAACTATTGCAACTCTTCATGCAACTATAACTTCTGATCTTCTTACGATAAAAACCTGGTCTGACTCTAATTTACTCTCCTTTAACGTGGATAAAACGGTAGCATTATCATATAAAGGTGCTCTTCAACCCCTGCTTGTGAATAGCAGCCAGATCTCTACCGTTGATTCTGTAAAATTTCTTGGTATTCTTTTAGACAGCAACCTCAAATGGTCCCTTCATATCGATTTGTTAAGTAAGAAACTCGCCTCGGCCTGCTATGCCATAAGATCTGTTTCGAAGGAACTCAATTTAGCATCTTCTAAAATAACATATTTTTCTTTATTCGAGTCTCATCTTCGATATGGTCTTCCTTTTTGGGGGTCTAGTACAGCTGCCCAATTTGATGTTATTTTCAAATTACAAAAAAGAGCAATAAGATATCTGTTTGGCCTCAGAAGAACAACCCATTGCAGAAGTTACTTTAAAGATCACGAAATTTTAACCCTTCCATCTTTGTATATTTTAGAAACTGTTTGCTTAATTCGTAAACACATGCATGTCTTTCAAGCAAGGCCTCATCATGACTACTCCACCAGAAATTCAACTTTTGATGTCTATTTACCGATCCCGTCTTCTGAGTTAGTAAAGAAATCTATACTATATTCCGCAAAAAAACTATACAACCATCTCCCTTTACAACTTAAATCTGCAACATCCTTTCTCAAGTTCCGTAAAATGGCAAAAGCTCATTTATCTAAAAGACCATATTATTCAGTAGAAGAGTTTCTTAATGTCTAACTAAGAAATCACAGTAATGTACAAGTAACTAAAGTGTATTTATCTATATTTGGGTGTCACATACAGCAGCTTAAACTTATTAGTTCCTTTGTTTGTGTTTTATTATATTATGTTGTAGGTTCAATTTTGCAATTTATAGTAATTTTGCAATATATTGGTTTTTGTTTTTTTACTTCACTTTTTTTTAACTTGTTTATATATTTTTTTTTATTGACGATTTATCTAATTTTATAAAATTGTATTTGTTATTGTTATTGTTATGTATATCTTTTTCGTGAATCTATGTTAAGCTTTGTCCATAAAATTGTATAATTTTCAGTGACAATAAAGCATATTTCTATTCTATTCTAATGAAATTTATACCACTTAAATTTATTATAGTAAAAAAAACAATTTATCGGTTTGTTCCCGATGACTTTGGTAAAACAAACTAAACCAAATAAATTTATGTCTTCGCAAGATTACCTATATTTACTATTTATATTTTGAAATATTGGAATTTTAATTCATATGCTTTTTACTCAAAAATTTAGTTCCCGAACATAAAAATCTCTTTCACATAAATTGACTGACCTTTTGCTTCACTCACTCGGATGTCTTCTCGTGACCCCAAACAGCTCTCCCTCGTTGACTATGTTAAAGGCTACTCATCAAAGCCTCTCTCCGTTGTCCAGCTTCAAAACTATCAGCATACCAGCACCAATTCTCCAACAAGCCGGGTCTCTTTTGACACGTACTCGATTCAAACAAAACTCCAAAAATTCTCTGCTCTCCTTCACACAATAATACAGAATCAAAGAGGTATTTCGTCTCAATTTGATCTGTCTCTCGTTCCACTTTTCAACACTATTCTCCACTATCAAAACAGCCACTGGTATCTGCTAACTATCTATCCACTTAACACGTCGCACCGCTCCTTAGCGATGCCAAAAACATAATGCCTTCCTTTTCAACCTCTCTCAATCATTCTAACTACTTTTCCCCTTCCACATTGCCAATAATCAGAAACATCGACTTTTCCATTCGAACAAACAAAACAGTCACCCTCAAAATTATTCCGATCATCCTAATTACTTTCTGAGAACTATACAATATTTACTCGTGTTGAAACAAAGATACTAAAATTCCAAACTTTCTCCATAAAACCACTTTTCTAGAAATTGATAATTACCTCTAAACTAAACAATCTTTTTCCATTTTAAATCTAAATACATCGTTATTTTCACTTTAATTATTCACAAAAGTCTTTAATGGTTCATGGGAAAGCTCATTAAAAGAGAAATCTACTTACATCCAAACTACATTCTAAGAAATATCTACAGCTCAATATACAGGGTGTATCAAATTTATGTGCCCGCGTTATTTAAAAAAAAAATTTAATTTAATTTTCATTTTGCTTTTGATTGATAAATTGAAAACACAATAGTATATATATTGTATTAAAATAGAAAATAGTGAAGAATTACCAAGAATGATGGAAGCACTAGATAGTGAATCGACAAAGATGGGACTGAACATCGCTTACAGTAAAACAAAAGCCATGACCAATCAACAAGGAGAACCAATAATTACAGTGGCACAAACAAGAATAAAGCAAGTAAAAGAGATATTCTAGGACAAATCACTAAATTAAATAAAAAAAATCAGACCGAAGAAATAAAAAAAAAATAATAAGATTGGCCTGGGCATCACTCGGAAAACTGTCTTTTATTCTAAAGAAAAAAAATACCCCCAATACCTAAAATCAAGAGTCTTCAATCAATGTACACTCCCTCTCCTCATATATGGCTCTTAGACATGGACACATACAAAGGAAAATATGGAAAAAATAAAAATATGAAACATGAAAAATTCCATTAATTACATTATCCAATCAGCGGACTGAGCAAATTGACGTCATTAAATCTCGCATAATATATGGGACATCCTGTATAAACAATACAGTTTCAGTATAATACAATACAATAAAATTTAAAATTGATCATTAAAAGTATATAATACTTACAAATGCAATTTAATGTGCTTATTCATTTTTTAAGTACTAAAGAAATGAGACAAAAAATGTATTATAAAAATAAAATAATTGTAAGTTATGACGACGACACTGTTTATTTAGTGTTTATATTGCTTGCCGCCTTTGAAACATGAGAAGGTATTTAACCAGATAACGATATGATTTGAGCCTAAGCACTTCCGAACAATTTGACCAATTACTCTTCAGTATTGCCCAATAAGATACGTTAGAAAGTAGTAAGCCACACCCGCGTCCATGTGGACTAATACAAGGAGTGATCAATTTTGAAGCAAGCAAATATGTTTATATGGTTTATCTTTATTTCTATGCTCTTCGTAGAATTATTGACCGGACCCCAAAAATGCTTCTGGTCCAACTGACATCGTAAGAACAGTATAGTACCCTCGGAGATCCGTGGAAAAAATTTACACCCAAAATAACAAAATTCAGTTTGGCAACACTGTGCGAATGTTGATACTAACATATCCTTTTTAAGATAAGCACAACGTTAATTTAGTCCAAACAAATTAATATATTTTTTTTGCCAACAAAAATGAGATTTTTCAACCAAATGATGTTTCAAATATGATGTGCAAAATAATTTTTAATTGGGTTCTGCTAATGGGCTTGCTTTTTTTGTCATTAAAATAAAAAAAAACTAAATTTTACTCATTAAATCAATGTTGTCCGGTTATCGTCTTAATTATTTTAACTGTACTAATATCCGTTGAGTAATTATGAATGATTAATAGGTCGTTAAAACATTTTATCTATAGCGGCTTCTGGAATATCTTAAAAATATCGAATTTCATTGATAAAATGCGCATATTCCACCGATCTTCGCTTCGACAAAATACTTACCTATAAAAATAATACGATTAGTAAAAACGACACTTAAAAAAACCATTTGTGCCGTGAAATGCAATGTTACAGTATCAGAAGAATTCGAAGAGAAAAAGGGGTTCGACAGGGAGAACTATTGTCCACTTTGTTATTCAATATAGCTCTGGAAAGAATTGTTAGGGATAATTGTGATAAATAGGTACGGAATTCTTTTCTACAAGGACCACCAATGCTTGGCGTATAATTACCATGTGGTTCTCATTGCAAGCTCTGGAGAAAATTTGGGAAGTACGACAAAAAGACTGTTTCGGGCTAGCGCTAAGATTGGACTGAAAGTAAATACATATAAATAAATCCAAGTACATGGAAATTGCCAGGAAAAAAGAATGAAACAGCATGGGACACTTTCAGTTAGAGGTGGAAGATGGATTAGAGATTAGAGGTGGTATTTGGGTACACTTATCGATCAGACATGTAAGAAAGAAGCAGAAATTCAGTTAAGACTGACCAAGAGTAATAGATGCGCTGGGGCTATGAACAAAATAATTAAGGCTAAAGAAATATCGCGTAATATAAAAATAATAGAATACAAAACGGTAATTATAGAATGCTATACGGGGCCGAGATATGGACTATGAATAAAACCATGCAGAATAGATTTTAAGACTGGGAAAGAAAGATACTTCGCAGAATATTTGGCGAAAAAGTAGTAGAGGGAAAATGGAGAAGACGAACGAACGAAGAAGTGTACCAACTGTATGCTAACCCGCCGATATTAAAAATAGTGAGAAACGGAGACTAGAATGGCTCGATCATCTAGAAAGAATGCAAGAGGGCAGACAAGTTAAGAATATTGGTTGGAGAGCACCTGGCGGAAAAAAAAATTTGCCTTCTGAAATCTCATTTAAAATGGTTTTCCACGTATGATCACTGACCAAGACCAGCATTAACTAATGCAATGTTGTCACGTCACATCATGTTATGCAAAATACCTTAAAACATTTTTATTGTAAATTTTTTTAATTGTGTTTGTAATATGCATAATGACAATATACTCCGGTCAACTTACACATCCGAAGGTACAAAAATTACCATCAAGCTGAAAATTGGCAGGATTGTTTAAAATACCATCGTAAATGAAATCTAAAAAGTCCTCGTAAATCCGACCCGAGCTAAAAAATTTACGCGGGGTCAAAGGTCACCAAATATAGTTTTTAGCGATTTTCAGCGAAACGGCAAGTTTTATCATAAAATTAGTTCTAACAAAAAATGTAGATTAGATAATTATCTATAAAAAATGTCTTATTACTTTTTTTCCTAAGAGCCACCGTTTTTGAGATACAACGATTCAAAAAGTTGTAATCGTCATAATATGCGCACACGTTTCCCCACCACCTTTGAGGTAGTGCACTTAGCGCGTCTTTTAACGTGATTTCCCCAGTAGGCCTATTCCACGGATCTGTTGATTCTGTTTAATTTGAAGCTATTGAATAATTGCTATAGGGTTAAAAATGATAAAAGTTATAAAAAGCGGTATAAATTAAAAAAAAAGGGAAATTCATCCAACTGGTTCATAATTTTCTAATACTTCTGCTTCTTCTTCTCATTGTTCTTTTTCTTCTTCTTCACCTTGTAGTTCTTCTTTTTCTTCTTGTTCTTGTTCTTCTTGTTCGTCTTCTTATTGTTCTTATTCTTCTTGTTCTTCTTCTTCTTCTTCTTCTTCTTGTTTATCCTGGGTTCAAGTAAATTGCCCCAATAATGACACATCGCATGGCTCCTCGATAGAATCAAATGAATCCTCAATTCATGTTGATTCAACATTGGAGCACGACCGGCTTTGACAATTAGTGCATGCTACCGAACAAAACAGTCCAACTTTTTTGCAACCACATTTAGCGCTACATCTCTTTTTACAGTTGCAAAAAATTGTGTTCAGGAGTTTTTCCGGTACAGGTGGGAGTAAAGTTTGAATTGGTTCTAATGAGTTGTCGACTAATTTCCATCCCCAGTCTTTTGGATCTAGCTGATAACCAAGCCACACTTGAACTTGGTAATATACTCGAAAAAGATGTTAATGAGCAGCCGCTGAGGTTGGAGGAACACAAGATAATTGCTCTTGTTTTTTATTTCGAGTATTTTTAAAAAAACATGCATATCGAAACTTATCTAAGCACGTAGTTTTTTAGGCGCTCCATACATAGAGAGAAGAAAGCCAATTCCGTTGGAAATAACTTCTTGTGGAGTTGAATTAGTTTTTTTAAAAACTTCAGCACATTTAAGTAAAATTAGGTTTAACACGTATATTCACTCCGGAGTAGTACTTAAGACTAATTAATACCTCGAGGCTGTCATCAACCTGAAGGATTTCCAGGAAGATAACGGTGTAATTTGCATAATAGTAAACAAACTAAATGTGCATAAAGTTTATTGTATATTGAAATGTTTATTAGTACTTAGCAATAAACATTTTGCCTAGAAAGTTGGCTTTTATTATTAGGTTCAAACCCTTCTGAGAAAAGAATAGGTAGGGTCATTAGATAAGCCGACGTACCTATATAACGTGTTTATTCCGACAAAACCCATCTATACAAATTGAATAAGACGCGTCAGTAAGAAGAATTATTATAAATTAATACTTTGTCATATCAATTTACTATTTTTGTTGGGAATAAGCCATATAATTATTGAAATAATGATTCTTATTATTTTTGCGTTATATTCACTTTGTAAAGATTTTTTTGTTGGCACTGTAATATAATACAGCTTATACATTGCATCCCTCGGTAGACTGCAAGCTGTATAGTAGAAACATTATCTTATAATATCTTACATGTATTATTATGTGTAATATAAGTTAAGTTGACCGATAGAATATTATGTTTACTTGTATTACAGCTTCAGTGATGTATATACGTGGTTTATGATACTAATACATAAATATGACGATTGAAATCTTTCAACTCTTTGAATCGTTGTATCTCAAAAACAGTGGCTCTTACGAAAAAAAGTATTAAGATATTTTTTATAGGTAATTATCTAATCTACAGTTTTTGTTAGAACTAATTTTATGATGAAACTTACCGTTTCGCTGAAAATCCCTAAAAACCATATTTGGTGACCTTTGACCCCGCGTAAATTTTTTAGCTCGGGTCGGATTTATGAGGACTTTTTAAATTTCATTTATGGTGTTATTTTGAACAATCCTGCCAATTTTCAGCTTGATGGTAATTATTGTAACCTCACTCCTATTTTTTAGTCTAACTATACCAGTCTAATAACAACAAAAATGACAAAATCTCGAGTCTATTCCCATTGGTTTTGAGGTTTTAACTCCAAATTATGAAGACAATTATTTTAACTTTTTAAATAACAATTATTTTAACACTAAAACACAGTGCTAGCTGCTACTTAGAACCTTTTCTAACCATCAAGTAGAGTTAGAATATCGATTAAAGTAAGTTTAAATTCATAAATTATATTTGTACACGAGGGGTTTTCTTGTAACGTGCAAAACCATAAAATATTTCTACATACACAACTTCTGCATACAAACTATGGAATGAATAATTAAGCTTTAAACCTTGTTTGATCACATCTCCAGCTGTAGTAAATTTGTGGAAGAAATCTTCTGCTTCATGTAGCATGTCCTTTCAGAAGGTTGGTTACCATCATAGGTATCTTAATTTTATTCATTGCCACCCTAAATTGCATGCTTGTATCAATACCATACCAATCTTGCAAGTTGTTCTACCATGAAGTTTTTCTTGGTCCTGGACTGCGTTTGGCTGCTATTTTCCCTTGCATTTTGTACCTATATTTGGGACCTCTCATTACATGTCCGGATGTCCGAAATACTCCAGCTTTCTCTGCTTGATGCTTTTTATAATCTTAGTAGTCTTGATGAGACGTTATAGTATTGGGGAGTTTCGAATCTTCTCCGCTTAAACTTCTGAAACTCTTCTTTAGCATCACATTTTGAAAGCCTCAATGCAATTTAGATCACTTTTATTCACAGTCCAAGACTAGGAACCATAAAGTTAGACCGAGAACACATAATACCTTGGACATTGGACACAACCTGATGTTGTTTAACTTTTTACGCGAACGTCTCTGCCATCCAAGCCAATGTCTCTTAGAACTTCGATCAAGATAGAGTGTTAACACGATCAAATGCCTTTTGGAAGTCAATAAAAAAATAGCACTTGTCTACAGATATATCACGACATCTTTGAACAAGTAGGTTTATAACAAACAATGTCTCTCTTTCCAAACCCGTTACGGAAACCAAACTGTGTGTCACTTTGGTATTCCTTGCATTTATTATAGATACGGCTATGTATTTCCTTGAGAAAAATTTTATACGCAATTTATCCTATAGTATATAAATTACTAATATCTCGCCGTAGCGATGATGCTCGCGAGTTCAATGCTTTTTCCCTATCCAAAAAAGAAGTTCTATATCTATATTATATACGACTTAAAGGTTTAAACTCACTAAGGTACTTTTTAAAAAGACCCTTTATTAACTTTTACAAATATACTTCACTTTTTATTGATCGAAAATAACTGAAATTAATTACAATGATATTACTTTTATATAAAATCAAAATGCTGAATATAAAAGGTAAAACTGCTGATTGGGATCGCTGATCTCTGGGGTTATTGCACCATAATTTACGCGTTGCGTGTGTCCTATACTATTTATATATACATAAACATAATATACACGCACAGAGTTTATTTCGGCGGCGATGACGGTCGCGAAGTCAATGCTTTTTCCCCATCCAAAAAGTGCACTACGTCGCTAAAGAAGTTTTTACTTCAAAAATTAAACCTAACGCGTATTTTCGCCAATGTATCAAATTGTTCAACAACAAAAACTACATTAAAATGATTTTTGCGCAAAATTGGTCGTGGTTGAGGTCGTTGGTACGGTTTAACAGTGACGTTAATTCCATTTGTATTTTTTAGAAAGTGACTTTAGACTTTACAATTTATTGTATGAAAGCAATGGACTCCATTTTGAATATCTAATTAATTAATTATGACTAATGAGTAAACTGTTTGTGGATTATAATTTCAATTGAGTTCATTTTATTGTTTTCTGTTGTAAAATTAATTTATTTTTACAAGTACAATTTTAATGCAGTTTTTGATGTGATGGAAAATATTTGACATTAATGAATCATCGTATTAATGTGATAGCTACTAATATAAATCCTTTTATTAGAGAATTAAAAGAATTCATACATTCAAAAAAGTCAATACGAATTAAAAATCAATTGGGAAAAAGCTCATATCGGACTTCGTGGCAATGAAGTTTCAGATTCCGTAGCCAAAGAAAGCATTACAACTTTACAACTGGAGAGTATATCAAGAACAATTTAGGAGCAAGAATATTTAATGATATCTAAGAGTAACTCTAAGCGAAAATGGGAATTGCATTGGAAAAAAAATTGCTGTAATAGACCCACACGATACACACTGTTACATACAAGCATTCCGACACACACATACACCAAAAAGTAAATATCAGCTCCAGGGGACATGAGATTCCCGGAGTAAGGTGTTTTCATGTCCTAAGATCAAAGAGGTCACGCCTCAAGGAGACGGTACCTCTCTGACTCCCAAGCTACCACTGCACCTTTTCCAATCACAGAAATAACGTTGGGGAGACTTTACTTGTTTTTTTTTATCTTGGATGCCCTGGGAAATGGAGTATCCGAGAGGCCTTTCTGCGGTGATGCCGCTTACGTAGGGGTAGCGTTATGCGCTTTTCTTCCTTTTGTAACCTTAACTATTATATTATATTACATTATTTACTATGGTATCTAAATATTTATATTTAATTAAAAAGTTGTTTTAAATAAAAAATAATACATCATGGATAATTTTATTTATTTATCAATATTATTCATTTGTTTCTGGCCACTGTCGTTATTGACCGGTTATCGATGAAAACTCTAATTTTAAGTTATTTTTTTACAACATTGGCCAATATCTAATGTTATTGTCGTTAAAGGACGGGCATTGTCGTTAATAACCAGGGAAAATGGACATTCACAATGCCCGGTCTTTAACGTCAATGTCCAATTTACACACCAGTATTGTCCGTAACGTAACATAGCATATTATATCACCTGTCATTTCATCCATGCTACGAACTGCTTTAAAGCGGCAAAATTTAAAAATAATTTTTGGATACTTTTTTTTAGATATACTATAAAAGTATTTTGAGAAAGTTTACTAATGAAAAATTCATATTCAGCGACCTCCAAAACCCCCGAGTAATGGTTATTGACTGATTTTGATTAACATAAACCTTCAGGCGACGAGTAGCACGACGAGTAGTATGTCGAGTAAGTTCGACATACAGGGTGGGGCATTAGTGTGACAAAGTCCAATTACTCGTTTGTCGTAAGAGATACGAAAAAAAGTTATTTAGGTAAAAGTTGGGGCACACATAGTATGTACCGTAATTTAAAAATATTTTCAAATATACAGGGTCGTCCGTATTGACAGGGTGACACAAACTGATGTTTTTTTAATGGAACACCCTGTATATTTTTACATTTTTGGATTCTCCTCGATGTTTCCTTTCATAAAATATATGGTTTTGTAATATTATACGAGGTAGTTTTAAAGTTAATTACGTTTTTTTGTTAATTTCGTAGCAAAATCTACACCCTGTAGAATTTTAGTGATTTGACATCAAATTTTTATTTTATGTTCAAACGATTTTTAATATAGTCTACTACTGTTAATCATTAATAGTATAGCGAAATGTTTAATTTTAGTATACAGGGTGGGTCGAAACTCGGAATGAGTATTTTCTGAGTTTTCTTAAATGGAACACCTTGTATTTTAGTATTGTAATGAAATTATATTTTATGGTACTTTTTTATTTCTTAAGCATTCCCTATACCTAAGTGCTTTAATTTGTAAGTTATTCGTCATTCTTTAAGCAAACATTAATTGCAACAAAAATTACGTAAAATTTCATTAGGTAGCCGTGAAAATATCCAATCAAAAGTAATTTTTCGAAAAAAAAAAATACATAATAATCTAGCCTCATCCTTAATTTATTAATATTGGATGAGATCTCCAAATACATTCGTAGTTAAGGTTGTTGGTGCTTAAAATATGAATCAAACATACAAAATTCTGCCTAGTTGGCTATGACACAAAATTTGCTTAAACATTTGACATTATACTATTTATATAGTTTCAGTTGATTTGATACCATTACTAATATTAATTTTTCTAATAAGGAACGGATTAAAATGGCTTTGTGCTAGGAGAGTATAACAAAAATGAGCTACTAGCAATAGAAATTTATCATCAGCAGTTCCCTGATAGACGACAACCAAAAAGAGAAACTTTTGGAAGTATACTAAAACGGTTTCAACAGACTAGATACTTAGATTGTAAGAACGATTGTACTAATATGCAGATCCTCAATGACACTAAGGATTACATATAATTGCTGTTTTCTTCACTTACAATAGTTTTTATTCGAGCAGATTTATCATAATCTAAGTGATCAGTCCGTTGAAACCGTTCTAGTATATTTTTAAACGTTTCTCTTCTTAGTTGTCGTCTATTAGGGAATTTTTTAATGAAAAATTCTTATTGCTAGTAGCACATTTTTGTTATATTCCACTAGCACCAAAATCTTATTAGTCAGTTTCTCATAAGAAAAATACATATTAGTAATGGTAACTGGATCTATAAAAATAGTATAATGTCAAATTTTTAAGGAAATTTAGTGTCATAGCCGACGAGGTAGAATATTGTGTGTTTTTATTAATATTTTGCGCACCAACAAACTTAACCACGAATTTATTTGGATATTTCATCCAATAGTAATAAATTAAGGATCAGACTAGATTATGATGTATTTTCTTTTCCAAAAATTATTTCTGATTAAATATTTTCACAGCCACCTAATAAAATTTCACGTAATTTTTCTTACAATTAATGTTTGGCTTAAAGAATCACGAATAACTTACAAATTAAAGCACTTAGGTATAGGGAATGCTTAAGAAATAAAAAAGTACCATAAAATATCATTTCATTACAATGCTTAAATACAGGGTGTTCCATTTAAGAAAACTCAGAAAATACTCATTCCGAGTTTCGACCCACCCTGTATACTAAAATTAAACATTTCGCTATACTGTTAATGTTTAACAATAGTAGACTATATTAAAAATCGTTTGAACATAAAATAAAAATTTGATGTCAAATCACTAAAATTCTACAGGGTGTAGATTTTGCTACGAAATTAACAAAAAAACGTAATTAACTTTTAAACTACCTCGTATAATATTACAAAACCATATATTTTAAGACAGGAAACATCGAGGAGAATCCAAAAATGTAAAAATATACAGGGTGTTCCATTAAAAAAAAACATCAGTTTGTGTCACCCTGTCAATACGGACGACCCTGTATATTTGAAAATATTTTTAAATTATGGTACATACTATGTTTGCCCAAACTTTTACCTAAATAACTTATTTTCGTATCTCTTACGACAAACGAGTAATTGGACTTTGTCACACTAATGCGCCACCCTGTATAAACAAGAAATAAAAAAATGAATGAATCGAAGAAATTGGGAGCAGCGAGATTTGGTCTTCTTAAAATCCATTGTCTATAGTCTAAAGACGCTTATCTCCTCATAATATCCGTCAATTCTTGTATAAGTCGCATAAGCCGTTTGATATACATATGTTAGCTTTACGATCCATAAGTACACTACTGCTTGCTTTTGTGAATCGAAACTGAACTGACTCGCCTCCAAATTAAAAAATTGCCAAATACATACGTATAAACCATCTCTCGCCCTCACCACTGTCTCGGCCTAGTAACAGTTTGCTGTCTCGCCACTGTACTCGTTACGTGTAATCAAGCCAATAGGTCCCGTTTCCTACTATGCTACTACCTTTTCATGTTTTACTCTTCGGGTTGATACCCTACTAGTAGTTGGTGTCTGGGTCTTCTGTGCCTCATCGATCTGTTTTCGTCGTAGTTCGTCAAGTTCCTTAGTTTTTCATTTACATGATTTTTTATTTGGTTGATTTTTCATTCATTTTATCTAGGATCCTTACCTCTTTGATCTCTCTTTATAGGAACCTTTCGGACACGTATGTGGGAATATTTACAGCCTCTCTTATCCTCTGTATAGCGTTGTGGCACCAAGATTACGATTTTATGAGAAATGATATTGTGACCATTTATAGACTGAAATTCGGACATGTAAGCTTCCTTCAACACTTATATAAAATCGATGTAGTCAACACCGAAGTTTGTGAAAGCTGCAATGTGGTTTGCGATTTAGATCACATTTTTATGCTAGTAGTAAATTTGAAATACAAAGACAGATTAATACTTTATTATTGCAAAACTTATACCCCTTTCAATCTTCTTCATTTGCTATCATTAAATATATATATTGGCGCGTCCGCATTGGTAAATTTTTCGTGCCGCAAATATTTGCGTGCTCGAAGTAAATTGTGCTAGTGTGGACGTGTTTTCGACGCACACAACGCACACGCTGCATCGGTTATCGTTTTCGAGCGAAGATCAAATGATCTGAGCACCGCGTTTTCACTGGTAAAAATTTGCGACGCAAGTTCTTGCGACGAACCATTAGTTCAATACGTACGAAAATGTTACCAATACGGACGCGCCATAAGGTGTATAAAATTATTCTTAACTTTTTTAATATATCGTAACGATCTAGTTGTTTCTATTTATCGTGGTGTGTAAACGGTACATTGCAGCGGTTAATCGTTGCGATCTACCGTAATAAAAAAATGCCGGTAACGATAAATCGTAATCGTAAGGATAAATCTCTCGCATTTATCGCAGCGTCTAATCTAAGGGCTTGTTTATATGCAGGCGGTTTGCCAACGTCGACGTCGCGGTTTACCTGTTTCCCCCCTGTTTTTCTTGGTGACTTCAAAGGCGGCATTAGGGTGAGATCAAGTAAAATAGGGGGAAAACAGGTAAATCGCGGCGTCGATGTTGGCAAACCGCTCTTATATGAACAAAGCCTACGATACAAACGTCGGCGTCGGCTAACCGCGGCGTCAACCGCCTGCATATGTACGAGCGCTTAAGCTCGTTACGTCTGTTGAATCGCCAAATATTTTATCTTTTTACCTATACGCCTATACTTTACGTGGTCTACCCTTTCTGTCTGCGAGTCGCCTTGAATGACCCCTAGGTGCCAAAAATTATCCTAGTTCCCCTCCGATCGTAGTGTTTCTTGTAATTTCCAGAATAGTAGTGTAGTTAGTTTAGTTAGAATAGGTTAACTTAGGCGAACGTTATTAGTTTATTACACATTTGCTGCTGGCTGGGTAGGCACTTGCCCGATTGCCAAAAAAACGAATCATCGGCGTGACGTGTTAGATGTTTCAATCTATTACCGCTTTTTATAAAAATGAAATTTGAAAAGAAAAGTCATGAATACTAAAATATCTATTGCAATGCTCTGTAGCATCTGGAGCGGCTCACAAATAATGTAAAAATTTGTGAAATTCTGTTTTTAACAGAATATTTCGATATAATCTGAATGAAATATTTTAGTTATTAGTCAGATGAGATTCAAGGTGACAGAGATGCATGTAGTGTTTTAAAAATAACAAAATAAACATGCTCATTGTCGGAGACACTTGTTTTTTAAGCCCAGCTGTTGCTTTTTGGGTTTTTGAAAGTGTAAAGTGTGATGTAGATTAGAAAACTTGATTATTTATTTCCAAATTCTCATACATATTTTTAATTCCAATGTGGAATCTTTAAGTACTTAACTGTTACAGCTAGAAGTGTATTATATGTATGTGTGTACATATATTACAGCTCATTATTCTTAAAGTTCGTTATTCATGCAGAAGTTTATCATCAGTTCTCCATTTTCGTTTCACGTTACGTTTGGCTTAATTCAGGTTATTACTTGGTTACAGTAAGTCTTTCCTCTGACTTAGTCTATTACTTGTAATTCTTCATAAAATTTTTCCCTTATATTTTCCAGTTGTCATCTAAACTCTGCCATGTAAGGTCCTACCAATATTCCAACCAATATGGTTGATGTCATGGAATGCCAGGAGTGATGTCATGGAAATATTTTTTCCACCTACCTCTACCGAAAGTATACTCTTCCGGACCTGATTGTAGGGAACAAAGTTGTACTTTTCCTCCCTAGGGAGGTAAAAGTGACGTCATGGTATTTCATTCATGAAATATAACTTATTGACGCCCTGTACAATATCTATTTTCTATTACATAAGTTTCTATACATTTTAACGTTTATTTATAAAACACCCTGTGTTTTGCAGAATGGTAAAAAACAGTAAATTGTTATTTTGATTTAACAATGTTTACATTAATAATTTGACTTATATTTGACAGTTGACAGTTATATTGTACCTACTTGTTAGTTTTAGTTCTAATAAATTTTGTTGGTTAGTTACATAAATAAATTAAGTAAAAATGAAAAAATGACTTGTTATTTGAGGAAGGTGGAAAAACCATATGTATAACATGGGAGTAAAGTGCATTTTCCTCCCTTGAATGATTACTGCCCTCCGCTACGCGTCGGGCAGTAAACTTCATTCTCGGGAGGAAAAGTAGCACTTTTCTCCCTTGTTATACAAATAGCTATTGTTGCTAAGCTACGCGACTTAGTAAAGACGGAGGCTTGTATTGTATACAATCCACAATTTGTCGTAAAAGAAAGTTGCCACAAACAGATTCTATAACAATATTTACTTTTTTTTAAACATTTTTCTGTTATGTTTGATAATTAACTTTTTTTAAACTTTTAAACTATTGATCAGGCATGTCAAATATAATATTCGGTTGATTATATGTTAGAGATTTCTGTATTAATTTCTTGCAGACATATTACAAATTGAGTTTACTGAGTTCCTTTATTTAGTTGGTTTATGAGTACAGGTGAAAAAAAATATAGGTTACACCTACGAAAATTGAAAAAATGCGTATAGATTGCTGGCACTGTTAGCAGGTTAAACACGTGTGTAAAAGGTCACACTCAGTCTATATTAAGAGCATTTTCCTTAATAGATTCAGCAACAATCATTAATATAGTGTAATTTTTAATGTTGTTTTTTGTATCAACATAAGCCTATTCGCAATATTTTTCTTTACATAAACGTTTAATATGCGTCGATGCAATTAGTTTGAAGTTGGCTGAATATCGCCTTCAACTTTACATAAATATAACCGCCAGAAAATTGAACATGGTAATTTCCCTAAAAAAGACAAAATGCATGGCTGCAACAGCAATTCTACTAAGATGTAAAAGTTGCGGAAGTCGTCAGAACGGTTAAAAATCGCAAATTTGAATATTTCGGCCATGCTATGCGACATCATCATCATCATTCTCTTTGCCTTATCCCTATGCGGGGTCGGCTTCCCTAATTGCATTTCTCCACACAATTCTATCTTGGGTCATATCAATGTTAATCCCCTTTACCAACATGTCCTGCCTTATCGTCTCCCCCCCAGGTCTCCTTTGGTCTTCCTCTCCTACTCCTTCCAGGAATCTGCACTTCAGCTATTCTTCGTATTGGGTGATTAACGTCTCGACGTTGAACATGACCAAACCATCTTAACCTATGCTCTCTCATTTTGGCATCAATTGGTGCCACACCTAGACTTCCCCTAATATACTCATTTCTAATTTTATCCTTCTTTGTCACTCCACTCATCCATCTAATCATTCTCATTTCCGCCACATGCATTCGTTGTTCCTCTTTCTTCTTCAGTGCCCAACATTCAGTTCCGTACATCATAGCCGGTCTTATGGTTGTTTTATAGAATTTTCCCTTCAGCTTCATTGGAATTTTTCTGTCACACAACACACCACTCGCTTCTTTCCACTTCATCCATCCAGCCCTAATTCTACTGCATGCATCTCCATCTATTTCTCCATTACTCTGTAATACCGATCTTAGGTACTTAAAACTATTGCTTTTTACAATCAGTTCACCATCCAAAGATACCGTTTTATTTGTAGTAACTCCATCTTTGTTCCAGTTTTTGTTCTAAGTCTCTTTCACTATTTCCTACTAACACGACATCATCAGCATACATTAAGCACCATGGAATGTTACCCTGTAGTTTCGCTGTTATCTGGTCCAAAACTAATGAGAATAAATACGGACTAAGCACAGAGCCTTGGTGCAATCCTACTTTCACATGAAATTTATCAGTCTCTCCCACACCTGTCCTAACACTAGTCGTTACTCCCTCATAAATATTCCTCACAATCTTTACATATTCACCAGGGACTCCTTTCTTATTGAGTGCCCACCACAGAATCTCTCGAGGAACTCTATTATATGCTTTCTCAAGATCAATGAATACCATATGAGCGTTTGTTTCTTTACTCCTGTATTTTTCCATCAACTGCCTTATAATGAAAATCGCATCTGTTGTTGATATACCCTGCATAAAGCCAAATTGATTCTCGGATATTTCGGTCTCTTCACGTATCCGTCTATCAATTACTCTTTCCCATATTTTCATGGTGTGGCTAAGCAGTTTTATAGCCCTGTAGTTTGTACATTGTATATCTCCCTTGTTTTTGTAAACAGGTACCAGTATACTGCTTCTCCATTCGTCTGGCATTTGTCCAACTTCCAAAATTCTATTAAATAGACCTGCTAGCCAACTTATTCCTGTCTCTCCCAATGCTCTCCATACTTCCCCCATCTGGTCCTACCGCTTTTCCTTTCTTTATTTTTTGAAGCGCTTGAGCCACTTCCTCGTTTGTTATTTTGGTGACCATTGTCAACGGTAACCTACTGTCTTCGTTGACTCCGTTGGCTGTCTGTCAAATTCTTCATTTAATAAGCTGTCAAAGTACTCTCTCCATCTCTTTTTGACATCCCTTTCGTGAACTAGTATTTTATTATTTTCATCTCGGATACATATAATCTGATTAAAATCTTTTGCTTTCTTGCAAAAAGAAGACATTTAATCTATCTTTATTAGAATCTATGGAAATTGATAAATTAAAAAATACAGATATAATTCTGAATGACCAACTCGAGACAAACAGCTCCCCACTCCTTAACCTCTTCAGTTAGAGACTTAAAAAGGCAAACACATTGTAAATTATATCACTTGAGAAAGGCACTCTGCCGAAACAGCTGAAGTGACATGAGTTAGTAATAAATTTGTGGAAGTATTGAAAACAAAAGTTTTCGATGGTTTATTGTTAGGCAAACTTTTTAACTGTCTAAAATAACAAACGAATAAATAAAAGCAACTTATATTTTGATTAATGAATTTAATTTATTAGACAGAGCAATTTAACAAAACTAAAAGGAGAAAAGAGAATTTCACGTGTCCGGATACTTTTGCGGGTCAGTGTATTATACGTTATGTATAATAAAAAGTAGGACTGAAACATAGGACGAAAAACGGAATTAGAACTGACGTACACGCGACAATATTTAAAGGACGTCGTTGGTGCTATTTTTACTATATTTTGTTTAACCAATATTTGCGGAAGCTATAAAATTATTGAAACAACTCCAACAGTCACGTGAACGATATTTTTTGGTTGTCAAACGCTTTTTAAGAACAGTATTCCTAGATATTTGACTAATACTCCAGGGAAATAAGGTAAAAATATACCATGTTCGGGACACTTGAGCAGCCAGGTTGTAAATAGGGTTTTTGGGTACCATATACCTAATACATTATAAATACAAAATGCCCGTCACAGTTCGGACGAGAATTTTAGTTATTAACAAATAAGTGTAAAGAATGGCAGTTTTTTCGTTTAAATCGCCAGAGGTAAAAATAGGGTAATTAAATATCTTATTTATAGTATCCTTCTTTTAGAAAATGAGCAAAAGTTTAAAATGGCAATTTTTGAATTTTAGTCCGATCATTGTTGCTTCAGAAATTTCAAAATAAAACTAAAATTTCGAAAATAAAAAATTTGCTATAACTTTTGGCGAAAATGACCTTAAGACTTTCATATTCCACGAAAAGTTGAGTCAAACAGTCCATATAATGCACAAAAAATTTTAAGACGATTCGTCAATTAGTTTAAATTTTATTCAATTTGTATTTGTTTATCCCAAAGAGCTTTTTTTGCAATGTTATTGTACAGAAAATAATAATGATATGGCAATTCTGTTGAAACTGCGTGAAAGAAAAATGGTTATGTTTACAAAGTATATAAAAAAAATTATTAAAAAGTCATTATTATCATTCCGAAAACATTTTACTAAAGTAGAGTCATTTTTGGCTTATAAACAATTTGAATAACTTTGTTAATATTGACTTTAGACTAGAACTACTTTGGGATTTGAAAAGCTGGTATATTTACACAAATTTTCAAAAAAAACTTTTTGCCTAGGTTAATTACAGTCAAAGTTAGCCACTTTTTTTATTTAATTCACAGCTACTTTGTTTATAACAATAAAGCAACCTTACTAGCGCCACTTTGAAGTTCAAGGTATATAATTTATGTGTAAAAGTTTGAGAAAACTTTGAACTTCAACAGAGTGGTTAATAAAGCTTTAAAAATGACGTCCTAACGGCGTCGATTCGTGGTCGGTGGAGGGGAATTATTAAAATCCGTGCACTCAAAAAATAAAATTGATTCTTCAAACATATGCTGCGATTAATATCTCCGGAGCTTGCTGATGGATTTTGATCATAATTTTTTTAATTTGTATGTACTCGTAGTCTTGTAGAGTACGTTATATACACATATCCCCACCTAACATTATAAAATGTTATGGGGAATCCCCCTTATCACTCAGTGATATGAAAAATAGAGTACGACCGATTCTAAGGCCTACCGAATATACATATATAATTTAATAAAAATCGATCAAGCGGTCTCGGAGGAGTACTGCAACTAACATTGTGATAGGAAAATTTTATAGATGTAGATGGCTATTAAAAAATAGGGGTTGGTGATGGAAGAGTCAAAATTAAGGGTTGTATGTATGTTTTAATTCTACACCATACAAAATTAAGGTAGATAATTTTGCCCAAAAAAATAAAAAAATAAATGTCAGGGGGGCAACCCCCTTATAATTTATGGGTATGAAAAATAGATTAAAACCTATTCTCAGTCCTATAGTATATACGTGTAAAATATCATAAAAATCGGTAAAGCCGTTTCGGAGGAGTGTGGTAACTAATACTGTTATATGAGAATTATATCGCACACCTAGTTCAATAGTGCCACAAGTGCAAAACACAATATTCTCGAGAAATGAGCAAAACGTTCTGTAGCAAACGCGTTATGCCCTGTAAATAATTTATTTTGAGAATGACTGGCTTCGAAATTAAAATTTAGGTAGCATATTATATATACAGTTATTCGCTGGATCTTATTACAATTTATTAAAAATAAAACGTTATTATGATTTTGATAATTATCGCGATATTGCATTGTGAAGAAAGTCATTTATAAAACGATACCAGGAGATACGGCGGCAATATAATGAAAAAAGCAATTGATTTTTGCAGTTGTGGCTGTACTGAATTACATCGGTTATATTGTGGCAGTGTATATTATCGCCACATCTCTCTTGATTTTTGCAGTTGTGGCCATATTGAACGTATTGAATTACATCGGTTGTATTGTGGCAGTGTATATTATCGCCACATCTCCCAGTTATGGCCATATTGCATTTTCAAAACCTCCAAAAACCCTACAGTGAAATACCGAAGTAACTTATTTTATACTTATCCAAAACAATATTTTAGTTCGGCTGTATTGAATTAGATGGGCCATTATATAGGCAATATTTTACAGCCTTAACCCAAAATTCGAATTTTTTGCAGTTGTGGCACAATTGAACTAGGTGTGCGATATGTATATAGAAGTAACTGTGAATTAAATAACAAAGACGGATAACTTTGACCGCAATTAACCTAGGCAAAAAGTTTTTTTTTTTAAAATTCGTGTAAAAATACCAACTTTTGATATCCCAAAGTAGATTTACTCTATAGTCAATATTACCAAATCTATTCAAATTGTTTTAAGCTAAAAATGGCTTTACTTTAGTAAAATGTTTTCGGGATGATAAAAATGACTTTTGTTAATTTTTTTTTAAAATGATTTGAGAATAGAAGTGTTCTTCTTTCATGTGGTTTCCACAGAATTGCTGTATCATTATTATTTTCTAAACAATAATATTGCAAAAAAAAGCTCTTTGGGATAAACAAATTGAAAAAATTTAAACTAATTGACGAATCATCTTAACATTTTTTGTACATGACATGATACGTACTGGTTGTCTCAACTTTTCATGCAATATCAAAGTCTTAAGTTCAATTTCGCAAAAGTTACAGCAAATTTTTTATTTTCAAAATTTTAGTTTTATTTTGCAATTAGCGAAGCAACAAATGATCATACCAAAATTCGAAAGCTGCCATTTTGAACCTTTGCTCATCTACTAAAATATGAATACTCTAAATAATATATTTAATTACCCTATTCTTACCTGTAGCGATTTAAACGAAAAAACTGCCATTTTTGACACTTATTTGTTAATAACTAAAATTCTCGTCCGAACTGTGACGGGCATTTTTATATTTATAATGTATTAGGTATACAGTACCCAAAAAACTAATTTGCAACCTGGCTGCTCAAGTGTCCCGACAAAAACCTTATTTCTCTGGACTATAAAAGCTGCAGCTAGCTTTCTAGCTAAATAAAGGCTATAGCGGGATAAGACGGTCAAAACTGCCCCCGCACCGATCAGCCCCGCGATTTTTGTGCTTTCGATAAAGAATATATCTTTTTATATTTATAATTATAATTTCTGGTGTCCAAGATGCCATCTTGAATCGGGAAAAGAAGATTTTTTCGATTTTATTTTTTTTTCGAGTGCAATTTTGCTTCAAAAATCTGAAAAAATTCAATAAGATGTATCTTTTGAATACAAAACAGCCTGATTTTTTTCAGATTTTTATATTGATTATTGGGCATAGGAAACATTTTTGAAATTTTCAATAATTTTTAGGTTATGATAATATGATTTGGCCAACTTTTAAATAGTATTTTTTTGTGTATTTGTTTTCGTTCTTTTGAATGACAGAGGCAGAATTTTTAATTTTTGAGCGGAAAGAACAAAAAATCGAAAAACCGTTTTTTGGCTGTCCTGAGATGCATCAATTTTATGATTTATGATCATAACTACGAAAACTGAAAAAAAACTAAAAGTGCGAATTTTGTTATAATATTTGGTATGTGGGGGCACAGTATAAAGAGGGACAGTAAAACCTCTTCCATGCCGGCACTTTGATCTCAAGAAGTAATACCGACAGTACGCAATTGGCAATTCACCAGTGGTGGATGCGGGTTTTCCCTGTTAAAATCCGTACAGTTCACCAAGAATAGCTGAAAGTCTGAAATTCTAACTGCCTGCGCGAACAATGAAGTGAGAACGCACTCGGAAGGAAAAAGATAGCCTGTACGCGCGGGTGAACTTTAAAATATAGGTACAATCGGAGACACAAATATAGAAACGTAAAGTTTGAATAGTTTCTAATAGGTCCCGTACACAAATATTATTACTGTCATTACTTTTCTTCAGTATATTTGTAGTATTTTTTTTACAAAGTGAGATGTAATAAAATAGATCCAACAAAAACCGCTTGTGTTGCTATAAATTATGGCATTATAAACCAAAAATTATATTTTTATATTGACTATTTATACTTTATATTAGCATTATACCTATTGACCAAAAGGTTTCGGAGAAAAAGGGCGTAAGCAGTAGGGTAATAAAGTAGTAATAAAATCGTCTATTGCAATACTAAATAGAAATTAGATGTTCGGTCCCGGTAAAGCATAAATATGGTGTCTTTGTACCAGTACCTTTTGTTAAAAGAGATATTTATAACCTTTCTCGTATCCATTTCCATAACATTTGCCGTCATCGTTTTATTCAGTCCACACAAACTTTTCACTAATTTAAAATTAAAACTGACATTTTTTTCAGCGACACATTGCTTCATAGAAGCCCATACTAACTCTATAGGATTCAAATCCGGATAATATCTTGGGTAACCGTAAAACTGAATGTCCTTTATCCTCGAGTATTTTGTCAATTTCATAGGTTTTAAACAGAGGTTTGTGTAATTTTATAATGTCGTATAATTCAAATTTCAACATGTCATCTGTAAAGGAAATATTTCGCGTTGTCAGCCACTGCTGCATTTCTGCTTTCCTGGAAGACATAGTTGGACATTTCTCAGTTTGTACGTTGTGATACGGTGCATTATCAATCACTAAAACGCTGTTCGGGGGCAAATTTGGTATCAGTTTATCCTGAAGCCACTTTTTGTAATTGTCGTAGTTCATTGTATCATGATAATCTCCTGTTTTTATAGTAGGTTTGTAGCGCAGATAAGCGTTTTTAACAAAACCACTTTCACCTCCAGCATGCACTATCACAAGCATCTGTCCTTTAGATACTGGTTTTTGTATGCCCTTGTTTGAACTATCAGACCAGCTCTTTTGGTAGGTATGAGATGAATGGACGTATGTTTCATCCATGTATATAATTGGTCGATTTGCGTTCCTGTAACGTTTCATACTACGTAAGAAATTCAGTCTAAGATGTTAAATATTGGGCTTTTCCATTAATAATTTTCTATTAGTTCTGGTTTTTCGCCAACGAAATCCCATCTTTCTAATTACTGTTCGTAGGCTTTCTATGGAACCTGAGTAGTTGTACTCCTCTGCAAATGTTCTGTGTATGCGTTTCACAGTTGGGACTTGTTTTTGTATTATACAAAAATCCATTATATATCGTCGAAGACGCCCTATATCAAAATCGTCCAAGCACGTTTTTGAAGCGCTTTTTTTTTCTCTTTTTGTTTGGAGTTACAAATGAGGAATATTCGCAATCTTCAATTAATTGCATTTCCCGAGCAATTTTTTGAACGCTGCTTAAACTAACACATGTTGCCAATACCACACGTTCCTGCACTTTTTTCAAATCTCTACACGGTTCATTGTTTTTCGCTTCATTTATCATAAAATGAATCACGTTTGCTATCACTTCCCGTGCCTGATTATTTAAAACTTTTTCCTTCAGATTCGATTTAAACAAAATTTGCAAATTTTAAATTGATTCTCCTTTGCGGTTCGTACTTACAAAAAATGTTTCGCAGTCTGTACCGACTTGTTCACGTTACAAACGGTAGATATTAAGTGAACGCTAGAACGCTCAGTGCGAGATCCGTCGGATGACGAATGCGCATCATGGGCGTGGTTATTTTCAGACTTTCAGCTATTCTTGGTGAACTGTAGGTTTCTATGCGACTAGCAATGCGAGAGTGGGGCAAAAGCGACTGGTAACATTGCGCGACTAAAGATTTTACTTCTAATTTTTCGGAGAGTGGTTCTACTGTCCCTCGTTATCCTGTGGTGGGGGTATAATAATATTTAAAACAACTTTTCCAAATAATTTTTTTCCATATCTGTAACTCGAAGCAAAATATCGAAAATTCACCCTGTTTGTGGATTCGCAGTAGGCCGCTTTTAAAATTTAAATTTCAGTTGACTATCTTAAAAAACGTGAACCGTCAATATGTATGACTGCAAAATTTCAAATCTGTATATTATATTTTGATAGCCGAAATATAGGGGTGTCTTCATGTTAAATGCGACACACTGTATATTATCAATTTGATAATTTATTGTAACTAATATAGTCGGACTCGGCCACTCTCGGAAGACTCGTTGCCTAACGTTAGGCTCTACCATTAGATTTATTTGTTTGAATTTGTTTGAATCTATTAAAAATACGACTACTCGTATATTAGTTGCAATAAATTATCAAATTCAGAATATATAATTGTTTGAAAATAATATTAATGTAAGTTGATCATTATTTAAACTAGACAAATAAATGTTGTTAAATAATACCTAAAACATAAATCAATATTGTCTTTTCACATGTAGTTTAGTTGCAACATAGGGGGTCATGTGGGAAATTCTAGCTCGCCATGATTTGATGGTGATATCATAGGTTTTTTGGGTCGCTGAATCCAATGGAAGTAGTCTGGAAGCCCAAATATGGTGCGTTTAATTGTTATTAACAAATTATGGTAAAATTAGATATTTTTCAGGAATTATTAGAACCTTGTAAATAAATTGATAGTGTTATGGTCTTCTCTGGTGTATTTTTGGTAGCTGAATCGAATGCGACTAGTCGCGATTACTCAAAATATGTTTTTATTTTGTTAATAACAAAATAATTGTTTATTCGCCGAAAAGCTCGAAATAATGCGCTATCTACAGCAATTTTGTAGTCTTTTTCATAGTATTTTTATACGCTAAATCTATTGCCACTAGTTGTGATAGCTTAAACCACGTTCCGACTTTGTTATTAATAAATTATTGCAAAAATAACGGTTTATAGTACGTTTACTCACGGTTTTTGCTCTAAATTTTAAAAAACCACTTGGATTGACATGAAATTTGGCATACGCGTAGCTAACATGTCAAACAAAACAAGTGATATTGTGCTGATGTGTGCTTTTATCCTGGGGGTGAGTTTCACCCCTTTTCGGGGGTGAAAAAAGAAACCTTCCAAATAAGTCCGGAAGTGGATAAACTGATTAATTCTAAGGAACTTTTGTTCCATACAGTTTATGACTTTTGACAAAAGTCAATACTTTTCGAGTTATTTGCGAGTAAATATATTCATTTTTCAATAAAAACCTCACGTTTTTAGACGGTTTTTCATACCCATAAATTATAAGGGGGTTGCCCCCCTGACATTTATTTTTTTTATTTTTTTGGGCAAATTATTTTTACTATTTTTTAATAGCCATCTATATATTTACATCTATAAAATTTTCCTATCACAATGTTAGTTGCAGTACTCCTCCGAGACCGCTTGACCGATTTTTATGAAATTATATATGTATATTCGGTAGGCCTTAGAATCGGTCGTAATCTATTTTTCATATCACTGAGTGATAAGGGGGTTCCCCATAACATTTTATAATGTTAGGTGGGGATATGTGTACATAACGTACTCTACAAGACTACGAGTACATACAAATTAAAAAAATTATGATCAAAATCCATCAGCAAGCTCCGGAGATATTAATCGCAGCATATGTTTGAAGAATCAATCTTATTTTTTGAGTGCACGGATTTTAATAATTCCCCTCCACCGACCACGAATCGATTCCGTTAGGACGTCATTTTTAAAGCTTTATTAACCACTTTGTTGAAGTTCAAAGTTTTCTCAAACTTTTACACATAAATTATATACCTTGAACTTCAAAGTGGCGCTAGTAAGGTTGCTTTATTATTATAAACAATATATTCATTTTTCAACAAAAACCTCACGTTTTTAGACGGTTTTTCGCAAATAACTCAAAAAGTAAGTATTTTTTCAAAAAAATTCTCTTAACCAAAATATAAACTATAAAAAAGTGAAAAAAAAATGGTGTATGTGTGAGGTTCGTAGACCCAATAGAAGCGGAGTTGTAGCTAATGAACAACTCGTTCATATTCGTCAAATTTCAAATCGAATATTTCAACATAAAATAACCAAAAAATGAAGCACTTTTTGAGGAAAACTCATTATAACTTTTTTAAAACTTAAAAAAAAACTTTATTCTCGTTTTTTGAAAAAGTATCTAGTATCAAAAATAAGCAAGTTACGCTCAAAATAGGGTTGGTCCCTTTTTTTTTGGTAAAAAACGGGAAAATCACCCCCTAATTAGCATCTCAAATGAAATTAATCCTTACCGCTTCACAAGTTGCTTTACTTATGTTGTATTTACATGATCTGTAAGGTTCATCAGTTCGAAAGTGCTTATAAAACCACCAAAAACGTGGTTTTTTTGTTGAAAAATGAATTATTCACTCGCAAATAACTCGAAAAGTATTGACTTAGTGAAAAGACTGTATAGAACAAAAGTTGCTTAGAATTAGTTTATCCACTTTCAGACTTTAAAGGTTTCGTCTTTCACCCCCGAAAAGGGGTGAAACTCACCCCCAGGGTAAAAGCACACATCGGCACAATGTCACTTGTTTTGTTTGACATGTTAGTTACGTGTATGCCAAATTTCATATCAATCCAAGTTGTTTTTTAAAATTTAAAGCAAAAGCCGTGAGTAAACGTACTATAAACCGTTATTTTTGCAATTAATAACTAAGTCGGAACGTGGTTTAAGCTATCACGAATGGTGGCAATCGATTTAGCGTATAAAAATACTACAAACTTGCTGTAGATAGCGCATTATTTCGGGCTTTTCGGCAATTAAACAATTATTTTCGATTCACATTCGATTCAGCGACCAAAAATACGCCAGAGAAGACCTTAACACTACCAATTTCTTTACAGGGCTTCTAATAATACCTGAAAAATACCTAATTTTACCATAATTTGTTAATAACGATTAAACGCACCATATTTGGGCTTCCAGACCACTTCCATTGGATTCAGCTACCCAAAAAACCTATAATACCACCATCAAATCACGGCGAGCTAGATTTTCCCACAGGACTCCCTATGTTGCGACTAGACTAATGTTAACAAAAGAATTTGAATGCGTGAAGTAAAAATATTTAATAAAAAACGATTTTTTCGCATTTTGAGGACGGGCGATAAAAATCGACCGTCCAAAATCGATGTGTGTGTAATTGCCGTAAAACAGATCGGTGCAGGTCGTCCTTATATCGGATCTTACACTATAAATATCAATAATGTTTTATTCTTACTCTTGCTAGTAATTTCATTGATTTTCAATTATTTACAACTAAACATTTGTGGGAGGTAAGTATTTAAACTTCAGTTTCAATTGGCAATTAAACTCGGCTTTTTATGGCTGCAACCTTCAGTAAAATTGATTTTTTTAAGACAAAATGTTACCTACCATCATAATTCGGAAGAACCTTGAAAAATAATACATACAAACGGGATATCAAACGGGATATTTTAATAAAATCTCAAACGCCAGACCTAAACAGTACAAAATAAAAATTCTAAATATTAGTCAAAAGTCTAATAAGTCAGGAAATAAATATTAGGTTTGTTCCAACACAACTAGAAACCGTCCATGTAACAATCACCGTCCTGCGCAATACCATGGAACGCATTATTTCGTTCCCATGGAACCCATGGAACGTTAATTATCTAGTAACGTGATCGTCACATGACGGTTCTTCGTCGTGTTGTAACAAACCTATTATATTATACAGGGTGTTTCATTAATAATTGTCCATATAGTAACTGGAGAAACCTTAGCACAAAATATGAAGATTTAACCTAAAACACTTAAATAAAATGTGGTTCCTTACTGAGTTACAGGGTGTTTTATCTAAAAATTTAAAAACTATTTTTGCTCAGAATTTTAAAACTATATGACGTATCCTTTTCATACTTGGCAGGAAGTATAGGTACTGTACACACTACTAAATTATGTTAAACAAACGTTTCTGGCTATTACCAGAGGCGTACGACGGGGGAAAGTGAATGGTTGACCCTTTCCAAATTCTACGCCACTGGCGGAATTGCTATTTTAGTTCAATTTTTGGATTCTCCAAGACTTTCTATAAAAATAATGTACCCTTCATTCGTAACGATAAAGTCATTAATTTTCGAGATATTTGAAGTTAAAAATGAAACGACACGGTTATTTTGATTAATGTATTGTGTCGCTTCATTTTTAATTTCAAATATCTCGAAAACTAATCATTTTATCGTTACGAATTAAGAGTATATTATTTACATAAAAAGTATTGGAAAATCAAAAAATTACACTAAAATAGCAATTTCGTCAGTGGCGTAGAATTTGGGAAGGGTCAACCAGCCACTATCCCCTGTCGTACGCCTCTGGTAGTAGCTAGAAACGTTTATAGTAGGGTGTACAGTACCTACACTTTCTGCCAAGTATGATGAGGATACGCCAAATAGTTTTAAAGTAGTGGGTACAAATAATTTTTAAATTTTAATCATATGAATCATATCGCAAATTAATCAAAATAACTGTGCCGTTTCATATTTAACTTCAAATATCTCGAAAACTAATGATTTTATCGTTACCAATGAAGAGTATATTATGTACGTAGAAAGTATTGGAGAATCTAAAAATGGCACTAAAGTAGTAATTCCTCCAGTGGCGTAGAATTTGAGAAGTGTCAACCCTTCACTATCCCCTGTAGTACGCCTCTGGTAGTAGCTATAAACCTTTGTTTATCATAATTTAGTAGGGTGTATAGTAGTCGCACTTTCTGCCAAGTATGAAAAGGATACGTTAAATAGTTTTAAAATGCTAAGCAAAAATAATTTTTAAATTTTTAGACAAAACACCCTGTAACTCAGTAAGTAACCACATTTTATTTAAGCGTTTTAGGTTAAATCTTCGTATTTTGTGCCAAGGTTTCTCCAGTTACTATATAATTATTAATGAAACACCCTGTATACGCAAAAACGCCCAATACGCATCACTAAAATTTGAAAATAATACGCCCCTTTCACAGACTAAAAATATATTGACAAAATAAGTCAACCTTTTCGTTTTATTCTCTAGAGTTATGGAATTTACCCCGTCTTTTCAAAATCATGGAATAAATTCATTTTTTCTAGAATGGGCGATTTTGGAGATGAATCCCGAAACAGGTCGATTTTTATTTCTAAATTATGATTTGTTGGCATATTGTTAACGCACGTGATGGATTTATTTTGTGGACTGTAATTTAGGTCTGCTATTGGTACTTCCATGCACTAACATCAAAATTTGATATCGATAGATAAAAAGATAAAATGACGTTCAGCCAAACACACAACTGATATAATAAATTGGGTACTAACCTTTAGCGCCGTTGTTTTCTTCTAATGTGGGGCACCAGGGCTGCACTCTTAAAGGCACCAAACCAGCAACTTTAGATTCGTGTATCACGCCGATGATTGATTTTAGACGAGAAATTTTGTTACACGCGGACGGTCCTTAGATGTTGATTCTTCGCCGGTTTTCGAATGTCTCTCTGGTCGTACCTCTAGCGCTTATGCGCAGCAATGGTACCCTGCGTAGAACCAGCTGTGTGTTTTTTGAAGCTTTTAAATTTAAATATTTAGCGGCAAAGTGTTGCGCTAACACATATAATCATACTAATGATGTTATCCATCTGGGCGTGCTAGCTCATTTGAAAGTTTATTTAATTCTCTATTCAGTAATATATCATTAATATAATTATTTATACAGGGTGGCCAAAAAATAATTTTTGAATTAAATTAATTGACATAACATACATTTTACTAGTATCAGAAAGCAAAAAATATTTATTTGACGAATAAACATTGCTTTTAGTATAAATTAAATGTTCAAACTGCTACACACCTGCTTCTTAGGGTAAGAACAGAACAAGTGGGTCGAGGTGGAGATGTAGGTCGCGGTCGATGTCGACAGCACATAGCAAGGAGGTCACCTGCGCTGTCAGTCGAGCTAGAATCATTATCAAGTGAAGTAGTTTAATGAAATTTGAATGACAAAAATTTTGTGCTTTTGCGATGTTGTGTCAGTCAAGTGATGATAGTGATGAAATGTCAGCTGTAACCAAATGGTGGATGATAGATAATATATCCAACAGACGGTTTTCAGTGCATCCAATAAATTTGAAAAAAAGCCGTTTAGGGGAATATCATCTTTTTCACGAACTGAAAAATGATCCGGAACGATTTTATTTGTATATGAGGATGACGCCTGAGACATTCTCGTACTTATTGGAAACAACTACTCCCTATTTGGATAGATCTGTATCTCACCACAACTTTGATTTTTTTTTAAACAGAAATAAAGCTTTTTTTAACACTTTAAAAAAGTTGTAATGTGTTATCCCCAAGAATGCTTCATTATTTGGATATTTCACATTGAATTATTCTATTTGGAATTTTTCGAATATGAAGCTATTTTTCATTAGCTATAACTCTGCTTTTGCTAGGTATAGAGACCAAGTATATACACCGTTTTTTTCACTTTTTTTATAGGCTATAGTTTTGCTAAAAATATTTTTTTGATAAAATGCTTACGTTTTGAGTTATTTGCGAAAAACCGTATAAAAACGTGGTTATTTTGTTGGAAAATGAACATATTCACTTGCAAATAACTCGAAAAGTATTGATTTGGTGAAAAAACTCTATAAAACAAAAGTTGTCTAAAATTAGTCAGTTTATCCATTTCGGGACTTATATTGGACATATATTTTTTCACCCCCGAGATCGGGTGAAACCTATCCCCAGGACAAAAGCACACATCGGCACCATATCACTTTTTTTCTTTGACATGTTAGCTATCCTTATGCCAAATTTAATGTCAATCCAAACGGTTCTTTAAAATTTACAGCAAAAACCCTGAAAGAATGTACTATATTCTCATTTTTATCAATTACCTGTCATTCCAATACAAGTTGAGTTACTATCTCCTTTCACTCCTTCGCAAGAACATGCCGGTTACGATGTTGTCTGTGGGTCTTGTCCCACAATACGGAAGTTAGCTGCACAATCAGATCCTCCTTCATATTTAGCACTTCAAAAACTTACTGAATTTATATACTTTAGAAATTCAAAAATAAACTGAATACGCAAAAATAATTATATAAAAAGTAGCAACTCAGGTAGCGCAGGTAATGACAACTTGGCCTCGAACGACATGTACCTAAAACAAAGTGATTTTCAAAAGCATCGAAGCATCGATGTAAACCTCCTGGATGGCATCGCGCTAAACCTCCATCGCGACTTACCTGCTCTGTTCGCTTCCATTCATTACAATGTGTTTGTTTTACATGGATGTCGACATCGACCGCGACCGACACATACATCTCCACCGCGACTTACTTGTTCTGTGCTTACCCTTAGGCAGTGTTGAAACGATGACGACGATCTTCTTGAATTTTGTAGATAATTTTTTCATTATTTTTGGAATTATATTACGAATTTCCAATCTAAATTATATTTTTTAAATCTTTTAAATTTCGTGGTCAATCAGTGATCCAGGTCATTTTCTTAAAATTCATTGAAATAAATGGGAAGCAATATTTGTCCCTACTTTTGTCTAGTATTCAAATATTTGAAGAAGTTTATTAAGAAATCTTTATCACTGTTTCTCTTTATACTAGTATAAAAAGACAACAATTAATTCCCATATTAGTCACCTTCTTCTTAAAGTGTCGTCTTCTCAATGGAGGTTGGCTACTACAATTGCAAACTCTTCTAGGTCTTCAGCTTTTCATATTAGCTATTCAAAATTTAGCCCTGTCCATTGTCGGATGTTTCTGAGTCACGATAGTTTTTTCCTTCTTAGTCCTCTCTTTTCCTCGATCTTTCCTTTTACAATTAGTTGAGCATATTGGTACTTATTATTTCTCAGTATCTGGCCTAGGTATGATGTTTTTCTAACTTTTACTGTGTTGAAAAGTTCTCTTGCCTCGCATATTCTATGCAGCACTTCTTCGTTTGAGGTATGTGATGTCCATGAAATTTTGAGGATTCTCCGGTAGATCCACATTTCAAAGGCCTCCAATTTATTTACGGTTGATGTTTTAAGGGTCCATGTCTCCACTGCATAGAAAAGAGTCGACCAGACGTAGCATTTTAATAAACGTAGTCGAATTTCGAGTTTTATTCGAGAATCACACAGCAGTTTTTTGATTTTTTCGAAAGATTTTCTGGCCTGTTCTATTCTCGATCTTATTTCTAGATCAGGATTTAGGCTGCTATCGATCCAACATCCCAGGTACTTAAATCTATCGACCTGTTCTAAAATGTGCACATTTATTGTGTAAGGTTGAGGTACGTTTTGGTTTTTCCGGATTGACATCACTTTGGTTTTTTAATGTTTATTTGATGGATTCGACCGTTACTTGATGGAAGTTCATTTTATCTAACAATAATGTTTATTTTCATACCAAATTGCTCACAGGTCGAGTTGGTCTTGTCGATGAGTCGTTGTAGACCCAAGTCGGAATCAGCAATCAACACCATATCATAGGCGTATCTGACGCTGTTGATATTTACGCCATTCACCTTGACTTCTTTCTTGTAGTGCTCCAGTGCCTCTTTAAATAGAAACTCAGAGTAAAGATTAAACAGCAGGGGCGACAGAACACATCCTTGTCTAACTTCCCTCCTAATTTTTACTTCTGCGGATGTGGAATCTTCGATCTTTACTCTGGCGTTTTGGTTCCAGTACAAGTTTTTTTAGTAATTTGATGTCTTTTCCATCCAAACCGACTTCTTGCAAACGTTCTAATAGTAGGTCTTGTCTCCGATGATTGTTTCGCACTTTCTATAGATTCGATTATGTACGACTTTTAATAGGACTTTTACTGCATGACTCATAAGGCTTATCGGACGGAACTCATTGCAGTTTTGTGGGTTTGTCCTTCGTTGTTATTTTTCAATATTCTTGGATCTTCTCGTATGCCGTTAAAAGGAATTTTGATATGGTTTTCCCATTCTTTCAGTTTATCTTCCGTTGATTTTAGCAGTTTGCCATCCGTATTCAGCATAGTGTGAAAAAGTTCTTCTCTTTGTAGTCGATGTAAAGTCTTACCTTTTTATGTAAATTAAAAAAATCGTGCCTTTGTTGCAGTTCTTCTATTTCGACGCTGTTTTCAGCCATTTCTCTTTTGCTTCGGTTATTTTTTTTCAATTTATTCTATTTAGTCCTTTGTATTCTCCGTCCTTATCATCTTTTCCTTTAGATTCTCTTCGTTTGTCCATTAATTGTAAAATCTCTTCTGTTATCCATTCCTTTTTGTTATTTCTGGCTGATACTTTTAGGTGTTTTTCTATTACATTGTTCATTTGTTCTTTAATATTTTTCCGCAGGACGTTTATGTCATCGGACTCGCTAATTCTGTAGTGGTCAATATTTCCTAAATTTTTATTCAATTCTTTATTTACTGAGTGTTGTATAGTGTAGTTTTTCAATAATCGGATGTCTAGAATGTGTTGAGGTATTTGTTTCTTTATTAGTTTCCATCTTGCACGCACTTTTACAAAAACAGGAAACAAAAACTTTCTGTGTTCATATATTTTAACTTTGAGAATGAAAATTTATTATTTTTAAACATATGCAATTGTTTAAACAATATTTCACAACAATTATTATCAAATTAAGTTGATTTTTGTGGAATTAAAATATTAAAATACAACAAAATGTAGAGTAAGAAAATAATATATTAAATAAAGATTGGAAGAAATTTTGGTGAAAATCAACTTGTGTGAATCGAACAACGCTGTCCTGCGCGTAGCACCAAAAATTAATGTTTATTAAAAAAAAATCCTGACGCCGTTGTAGTTAAGCGATTTTAATTTTGCAAATATAGGTACAGTATCCTTCTATATGTAAAAAAAATTTCAACTTGCTACCCGCTCTATTTTCAGTCCTGCAAAATTTTGAAAAAATGAATTTTTTTTGCAAAACCTGGATTGCAAAATTTATTTTGCAAAATTTGTTGAACCCATCTTAACGAAAATTACAGTATTGTTTTATTATATCACAAAGTTTTTCTGGGTAAAATATGAAGTACCTAAGTGTAGCACAAATGGTTGAAAAACGTAAAATGCGAATACTTGTTTTTTTTTATGGTTTTTTCGCAATTATTGCTAGTTTGCAACAAGGGTGAAGGGTGACAATTTTTAAAAATGTTAACCAATCCTATGTTGTAGGAAATTTAATTACGCAACTTTTATGCCAGTGCAACTTTTCTCAGACGCGAATATTTTTAAAGTTATAATAAAAAAACCAAGAAAAAAATCGAATTTTTCCTTCATTTTTTTGACATTTTGATTATTTAAACAATGTTCCGGACCATTTTGAGTGGGAGAATAACTCAATTATTATTATATGAATTAATTCCAAGCAATTTCTGCAAAAAAACATGAGTCATCTCTCAACGTCCATCTCAAAACAGATGTGCCCTGGACTATCATTAAATAGTTGTTGGATGTAATTCATCTAGTGACACAATCTCTCCTTCACATTAGTAATAATATCCCCTTTATCATTTTTAAGGGTATTCGTTCTTGTGCTTTTTCTAGAACCTGTCATTTTTTTGATTTTTTTGTGTAAATTAAAGCTATCATACTTTTTATCCAGATCTATTTCTTTGCATCTGTGGGAGAGCCATCTCTCTTTTGCCTCTCGAATTTTCTTTCAGGTCTTTCTCTGAATATATATATATATATATATATATATATATAGTATATATATATATATATATATATATATATATGTTACACTTGAAGTTTCCGCGGGAGCTATATGTGCTTTCTGTTGTTTTCCGGGTTTGACTCCGCGTTGAATAATTTTGGTTTTGATAAAAACCATTATTTTGACGACGTTTCGGCAAGATCTCACTTGCCATTGTCAAGTCAGGTAGTTCCGCTTCTCGCTGCTGCTTGAAGTAAACTTTACTTAGTTTACTTCAAGCAGCAGCGAGAAGCGGAACTACCTGACTTGACAATGGCAAGTGAGATCTTGCCGAATCGTCGTCAAAATAATGGTTTTTATCAAAACCAAAATTATTCAACGCGGAGTCAAACCCGGAAAACAACAGAAAGCATATATATATATATATATATATATATATATATATATATATATATATAAATTGTTGAATAATATTGATAAATATAATAATTCATTGTTATGTACCAAGTAGAAAACAATCGACCGATTAAATCGTACACACAATAGGAGGTCCAAAATGATATCAACGCACGCTTTTCATTAAAATTAATTATGTAAAATTGATACAGTAAACAACATTGCGAAAGATGCTTTCACAACCATATAAAAATCAGTGGAAACAATAAAACTTAATAAAATTATTTATTTTAATTTTTTTTATTAGATGTTGACAATACTAGAAGACTGAAACAAGGAGTTATCTGTAATTTTTATATCGTTGCAAAGGAAACAATAAATTATTAATGTAATTTTTAATCACTTTACAAAATTTAAAGGTTTGGCAATAAACTACAAAATTATATGGCGAAACGCACTGGGCGGCAGTACAGGCGCAAACCTCAAAAAAGCAAACCTTCAATTAAAGCCACCTTTACAAAAATGTGTACAATACATAGTTTAAACTTATTTGACAATAATCAAGAACAAATAATCAATTGGCCTATATTTGTCCACTGCTGAACGTAGGCCTCCCGTAAAAGGACACCGCACACATCTTATGGAAAATATGGAAAATATTGTTACACTCTTGAAAATACTTTTATTCAACTCCAACAGAAATAATTACAATACAACTCTTTAACACAATCTGACAACATTTAGCTTCAAATACTCAATTACAACTGAACCATAAAATGTCAAACACATATGTTTATATAGATTTCTGACGTTCTAGACGTCACCAGACATTTCTGGGTTATTCCATAACATTTAGTACATTCTCGTACGTGACTACTTCTTCTTTCACGTTGAGGGACTTTTTCTATGTAGGATCAATCTCCTCCTCCTCTGTCCTTTATCCTTCGTAAGGATGTGGTGACGTTATGGTATTTGACGAATGGTTGCTATCCATTCTTCTCTCTCCTGGGCGCGGTGTGCTGCCTCAGACAGAGAGTAACCGGTGGCGCATTTTATTTGGTCTGACCATCGGAGTGGCGATCTTCCTCGAGTTCTTTTACCTTCTACCTTGCCTTCAACCACTAACCTCTCCATGCCTTCTCTTCGTCTGGTAATGTGTCCAAAGTACCTTAATATATTTTGGTTGATGATGGTGGTAAGCCTAGTGTTGATGTCGAGTTCTGATAATATTGACATATTTGTGCGATGTGCTGTCCAGGGTATGCGCATAATTCTACGATATACCCACATTTCAAAGGCCATTATACGTCGTGAGTCGGACTTTTTAATGGTCCAAGTTTCTGAAGCATAGGTAGCGATAGGAAAGATAAGCGTCCGTACCAGGCGCAGTTTCGTGTTCCTGGTTATGGCCGTATCTTTCCATATTTTAGTGAGTTTGACCGTTGCTGATCTGGCCATTGTAAGGCGTCGGCGTATTTCTTCTTCGCATCCACCATTGTTTGTGATAACAGAACCTAAGTAATTGAAACGGCTTACCACTTCAAACACCGCTACGTTTCGTATTTCCGGCTGGTTATTTCTAATTCGATCGATTATCATTACCTTGGTCTTCTGTGCATTAATTTTAAGTCCATATTCACGACTAATAGTATCTAGTCTGTACATGATGTATTCAAGTTCATTTGTTGATGATGCTAGTACTAAAGTGTCGTCAGCATAGCGGAGATTGCTGATTTTTCGGCCTCCGACTGATATTCCTCCTAGCCATCCGTCGAATACAATGCGCATGATGTGTTCGCTATATATATTGAATAACGTGGGAGAGATAATACATCCTTGACGAACACCGGCTTTTAGTTTAAAATTATCGGAGTATGTGTTGTTGAGTCTTACGTTTGCTGTGTTGTTGATATACATTTGTTTCAGCAGGTATATTAGATGTTCGGAGGTACCCATGTCTCTCAGTATTCCCCACATTTTATGCCACTTTACATTATCGAACGCTTTCGAGTAGTCGACGAAGCACAAATATGTTTCTAGATTAAATTCTTTAGATTTTTCTATGATTTGTCTGAGATTAAGAATTTGTTCTCGTGTGCCTCTTCCAGGGACAAATCCACATTGTTCTTGTGGGATCTGTGGTAAAAGTATTGATTTTAATCTCTCGTTAATTATAGTTAGAAGGACTTTACTTGCGTGGGAGATCAGGGTTATAGTGCGGTAATTATTACAATCAGTTGGTGAGCCTTTTTTATAAATGGGTATGAAAGTAAGCTTACACCAATCATCTGGCCATTTTCCTGTGTTCCAGATTTCATTACACAGTTTGAACATCACTTCAACTCCTACGTCTCCCATTTCTTTAAGTGCTTCTGTCTTCTCCTTGAGATTTTTTGAGGATCAATCTACAGAACTGTCGTAACAATATAATGTCAAATGAAATAAAATTTACATGAATAGATTGGTCTCGAAATTTCAATAGTTTAATATCAGTGCGCCAACTCTGAATTTTGAATAATAACGGCGTAAATTGATGTAAATAAATCTAAAATCAAATGGGATTGTATGTGTGTCAAAGAGAGAAAAAGATTTTGTATTCGGTACTCCATAAATCATTCTAAGACATTAAGGCGGCAAAGGCTTACTCTTATCTTATATCTAGGTATATATGAATAATGCACGGAGTAGGTAACTTTAGAAAACTTAACAACGACTTACCTCAAGGCTCTGTGCTAGCTCCTTTATTATTTAACCTTTATACGGCAGATATACCTGAAACAAAATCGAGAAAATTCGCTTATGCTGACGACCTGAACGTTGGCTTCCAAGATAATAGTAAAAAAGCAGGAAAACGAGCTCTAAACGAAGACCTAACTACACTCAAGTACCTACTTGAAGAATTGGCGCTTACGCTCTAGCACAAGCAAAACTGAAACCTCTTGAATCAACTTGCGGGAGATACTCTCAATGTAACTGTAAATGATACAGCTATCAAAAATAACAACAACCTTAAATATCTAGGCGTCATACTTGATAGAACACTAACCTTCAAAAGTCATCGTACAAACGCAGCCGGCAAACTGAGAACAAGAAACAATATAATAACAAAACTTGCTGGAACAACTTGGGGTGCTTCTGCAGATACACTTCGGACCTCTGCTTTAGCTTTGGTTTTTTCAATGACAGAATATTGTGCACCAGTATAGTGCACATACAAACAAAGTCGATGTCCAACTTAATCAAACCATGCGAATAATCACTGGAACAATAAAATCAACCCCAGTGAGATTCTACTTTGAACAATATTGCTCCGCCAGATCTACTCCGTACAAGAGAATTAGTGAGAGAGTACCAGATAATTGTAGCCAAAGTGCAATTACCAACCCATCAAGATATACCACATATACAAAAGAGCACCAGCGATTGAGATTTAGAAATCCTCCAATCAGATCTGACGTTGTGAGATACATTATGATATACATACATACAAACCTGCCCCGATCCACCTGGGTGAGGCTTAATGGTTTGAAATCAACATCTCAACCACATTTTTTTGAATTTTGTTTGAAACTATGGTAGAATTATTTTATTTTTAAATTAAATAAAGATATTCAGTACAATTCAACGAAGAATATTCAAGACTAAATATTGAAAAATAAGCCAACATTTTTACAGACACCTCTACAAAAGATGGATTTTGCAGTAGACATCCGAACTCGTATGGCAGCAAGTGACTTGCTGCCATACCTTCACCATGTGAACAAGTCAAACCACAGCTCAGATGTTACCTGGGGCATATTAGTAAAATATTTTAAACATCCTTGCTTAAGCATTTTCAACCAATGTTTCCTTGACGAATTACTTTTACAGGGCTTTGACCCACATATTTTTGTAAAATTATATCTTGGTGGTTAGCATGTAAATTTCACGTAAGCACTGATGATGATTGGTAAACCAATCGAAAACTAGTTATGTGATTGGGATGTAGCCCTTTTTAGGGATTTTAAATATATACCTTTTATAAAGGATTTTACTGTATTTTGTATTACATGGTATACAGCCAACTACAGGAAAACTTTTTCCTTGTGGATTTTTATCAGAAATCGGTAATAATAAAAATATAAGCCAACTATTGCCATTTAGGGATAGTTTTATATTAGTAGTACAAAATATGACTAACAAAATATACCTCAAGTTACCTAGAACTCACCTAGGACCTAAAATGAAAATGTTACAAATTTGTTACATTGCAGAAGAGGGTTAACTGGTATTCGCTAGTAATATTCCAGTAAAAACTAGTTTGAACTAGTATAAACTACCCTAAATGAAATTAGTCCGGGATTTCTGGTTTTAACTGAATTTAGCAGTCAAATGTAGTTTTGACTAGTTAAAACTAGAATTGTCTAAGCGCTTAGTTAAAACTAGTTTTTACTATTAAATTCGGGTTTTAACTGAAATCGGGTTTTAATGGTGACAGGTATAAATGACCAGTTATAAAAACAACCTACTAGAATTATTTGTTGACTAGGTACTTCCCTTAAAATATAATAACTTTCCTACTAAATGTAATATTAAATTCAGGGACATGTTTGTTATCCACTGTGAGTGGCATATCTAAATTAAGTATAAGTGTGATGTTAAATACACTTACAAATACTACTAATCACTCTAACAAAAATAAAATATACAAATAGTACAATTTTAACTATTAATAGATATCAATAGTTCACGATTTTATTGACTAACCAGAGCCGAATCCTACCGTGGCCGAATCCATCAATACCTTTTATTTCAACGAATCTCGGAATAGACCTGTAAATTGTCTTGTTTTTGTCGTCATGAAAATTATTGTTCAAACTATAACATCAATCATATAACATCCGCAATAATAAGTTAATTTTGGTTAATTTTATTGCGTGGTCCGTTTTATGTTGTGGTCCCTATTAGTACTTACTTTGTATTTTTAATTTTAATTTAGATTTTTATTTAAATTCCAGATAAAACCTTTATTAACAACGTGTGCTATTATTCTCACCTGGAAAGTTAATTAAGTAAATTGTAATAAAATGGGCCGGATAGCCCAGACGGACGGATGTCTGACTTCCACGTAGAACATCTAGACATATGACATTATAGTGCTAAATGAAAGATGGTTGACTAGTGACATTAACAATTCTGAACTACAAATGTTTGACTACAACATCCACCGAAAGGTTAGATCTTTATCAACAAGCATTTTTCTTGTGGAGGTGGGGTGCTTATAGCTGTCCGTAAAACAATATCTAGCACAGTTTTGTTAGCAACTAACAGTGTTGAACATTTGTTTGTTAAAATTGAAGTTGGAAGCAATAAGATCATCATTGCTACTGCTTATTTTCCACCTCGAAGTGAACCAGAGAAATATTGGGAGTTTACGGAGAATGTGGAGAAACTATCGGATGAAAATCCAGATCACAAGCTTTGTATCCTGGGGGACTTTAACCTTCCTTACTGTAACTGGTCCAATGATGGAATGTCTTCAGTGAGTACCCCTTTGGCAGGAGCTTCACCTCGTGAAGTTGAATCCATACAGATTCTTTCAGCTTCATGCTCATACCATAACCTATAACAAGTTAACTCCGTTAAAAATGCATACAACAATTTGCTGGATCTAATTTTCATGGACGATGGCGAAGCTAAGATATCAACAGCAGAGATAGTCCTACTTCCTTTGGATATTCATCATCCACCTATATCTTTTGAATTTAAGTGTGAATCATGTGTAAACAACCCTAGACTGACTGGTGACGCTTTTTATAGAGACTTCCATGCGATGAACGTCCTAGATGTTACAAGTTTTCTTTCTCAATTTAATTGGGATAATTTGTTTAAAAATAAGTCTCTTGATGACATGGTCAGTATTTTTTACGATATTATATACTTAACAATTGATCTTTATGTTCCTGTTAAAAAGTATTCAGCAAAGAAATTTCCGGTGTGGTTTTCTCCAGATCTCAAAGTTACAACTATTTAGAAAAAGAAAGTTCACAAAGAATATCTGAAAACTAAATCCCCCACTCTCTTTAATGAGTTTTCTGCAATAAGGGCTCAATGTAAACGCTTAAAACAACAATGTTATCGTGATTACATTGCATTAACTGAATCATCTCTCAGGGATAATATTAGAAATTTTTGGAAATTTGTTAGTAATAAAAATAGCAAACCTAATATACCATCAGTTGTACACTATAATAATATCACTGGTTCTAGTGGTACAGAAATTGTTAATTTGTTTGCTGAATACTTTTCTAAAACTTACAAGTGATAGATATTGTGTTTTGCAGGATAATATTTTAGATTCTGGTGACATCAACTTATCACAATAATTTACTATGTAGGTATATCTCAATTTGGCATTTCTATTTCGTCTTATATGAAAAACTTTCCATTTTGGATAGCAACAAGGGGCCAGGTCCAGATGGTCTTCCACCTTCTTTTCTTAAACACTTAGGCTTTTTATTTTCTAGACCTCTTTTTCACATTTTTAACCTGTCATTAAAGACCAGGATGTTCCCAGCCTGCTGGAAAACTAGCTTTAATACCCCAATACTAAAATCTGGAGATAAGTCTCAAGTGAAAAATTATCGTCCCATTAGCATTCTGAGTTGTATTCCCAAAGTCTTCTTTGTGATATTTGTCAGCAAGTTTAAAATGCTGTTATATTGACCAGCAATTTGGATTTCTCTCTGGCCGCTCCACTGAACTTAATTTATTGACATTTACCGACTTCCTTGTGGAATCTCTTGAAGGTGGCTTCCAGGTTCATGCTGTATACACAGACTTTACAAAGGCGTTTGACCGGGTAAATCGCAAAATTTAGTCAATAAGTTGAGAGGTCTGGGTATCCAGCGTGAACTTTTAGAATGGTTGTTATCCTACCTATCTGAAAGAATACAAATAGTACGTGTTCAGGGTTTTCAATCGTTTGAAATTAGGTACCTTCAGGAGTGCCACGAGCGTCACATCTTGGACCCCTTCTATTCAATATCTATGTTAATGATATTGCCTCCTGTTTCCACTTTGCTTTTTTCCTAATGTTGGCTGACGATTTAAATTAATTTGAAAATCGAGAATGATGGTGACTATCAAAAATTACAATCTGACTTATATCGGTTGAGCTATTGGTGTGATAGCAACGGAATGGAACTTAATGTTAAAAAGTGTCACTTAATGGTTTTTGGTCGAGATAGAACTCCTACAAATCATATCTATACTATTAAGGATTGTCCTTTAGACTCTTATCTCAGATAAAAGACCTAGGTGTTGTGTTCGATTCCAGCTTATCCCACATCCCCCATATCTCATCTATTGTCTCAAAATCACTGAAACTTTTAGGGTTTATCAAACGTTGTGCAAAAGACTTTCTAAATATCCCATCCATAAAATTATTGTATTGTTCACTTGTGAGACCTCACCTAGATTACTGTTCATGTGTTTGGTCTCCACACTATAACACCCATATTCTAGCTATTGAGAGAGTTCAGCACAAGTTCTTAAGATTTGTTGCATTTAAACAAAGCCAGAGGTTTGATGAAATTAACTATTCTAATATAGAAAAGTCTCTCAACATAACCTCTCTCCAAATCCGACGCATGCATAAGGATCTCACAATGTTCTATAATATACTACACTCCAATAATTTTGGTCCTCAACTATTCGAGAAAATTAGCCTCCATGTTCCCAGTAGACAAACGAAGCTAAATCAACCTTTTTACATTAGACCCCATCGCACTAACTACGGACACAACTCCTTCATGTCCAGAATACCTAGGTTTGCTAACCAATATTCGGGGGGTTTAGATTGTTATAGTTTTCCAAATGAATTTAAAACTCGGCTTAAAAACTGTGTGTGATAACTTAATGTCCTTGTGTTCTGTACATTTTTTGTTAATGTTTGTTATTTAATGTTCCTAGTTTGTATGATTAAAATTTTTAAATTTACTTTAGGTTAGGTTATAAATCTCCTGTGATCAATGTTTACACTGTATTTTAATTGGGTAATTGCCCGTTGATAAATAAAATAAAATAAATAAATTTCTAAAATATCTACAGGCTCCAAGTCCACCCAGCCCAAATACAATGAGTATCTTGGGTAAAACTAGTGGCAATGATAGGCGGTTAAAGCGTAGCACTGGCCCTGTTACCTTCCTTGCATACCATAGTCCCTAGAGATATCCGACTACCTTGCTATAATTCCAAAGGTGTATTAGCTTTATAAAAGGGAGACTATTATTATTAGTCATATTAAACACTTGATTCATCTAATGGGTGTTCCGTTTTATACCTCCTCTTATTGCTCTGCCCACTGTTCTGAAGCTGTAATATTATTTTTGCGTAGTGAAAGCAAGATTGCTTACTTTTGGCCTGAAATACTTTCCCAGCAAGCTACACTGTTCATTTTCCTTTTTTTTTTTGGCATTTTCCACTATGCGGCTTATTCGTATACCTGCTCTGGCTCGATAAATAGAGTGGTAACTCCCTCTTTAGTAGTACTACATATCAGCAATCTCATTGACAACAATTTCTTTATGCTCTGCCACCCATAACAAAGTTAATTTGTTTTGCTTTGCCAGTTGTTTAAGGGATCGTGTGCAGTTCCAAGCTGCCACCACCAACTCACAAGTTGTAGACGTCGGAGTCTTCAGTGCAGCTTAGTTGTATGTGGCAATAAATATTTTGGCCGAATTGAGACGTTTTTTCAAGCACTCTTGAGCACAATAATCGATTGTAGGTCTGCTTGAAATTGAATGAGTATTTCCGAGAACTATTGATAGTATGATGTTAGGACCATTAACCTCTATTCCTATCCCTTCTGTGTTTTGACCTATCAGTTTAATATATGAGGTATGTATATAGAGAATGAAGTTCTAACATTACTTTTATAGCTTCAGTAAGGCACAATCCCATTACACGCGTGATTCCTACACAAACGAGGCTTAACAGTTTTAAGTTCCGTCTTCTTCTTAACGTTCTCTATTAAGTCCCCTTGACGTTGGCGATTAACATGGCGAAACTGTCTCTGTCTCGAGCTATTCTAAATAGGTGTTCTGCTTTCTTTATTCCTGTCCACTCCCGGATATTCTTCAACCAAGAGGCCTGCTTTCTACCAATTCCTCTGCGTCCTTCGATTTTACCCATCATAATAAGTTGAAGAATATTATACCGGTCTCCCCTTACTACGTGTCCAAAATAGGCCATCTTTCTATATTTGATGTTATCAAGCAGCTCGCGGGTAGCATTTGCTCTCTTAAGGACTGCCACATTTGTCAGCATAGCCGTCCATGGTATTTTCAGAATACGTCTGTGCAGCCACATTTCAAATGCCTCCAAACGGTTAATGGTGGATATTTTTAATGTCCATGCTTCGACACCATACAAGAGGACTGACCAAATGGAGCATTTAATCATGCGCTTTCGAAGTTGAAGTTGCACGGTATCATTACAGAAGAATGACCTCATTTTTAAAAATGTCCTTTATCTGGATCTAGTTGTTCAGTAATATGACCTTTATCTGGATCTAGTTGTTCAGTAATATGGCAACCAAGATATTTAAAACTGGGCACTCTTTGAATTATATGACCATCAACATATAACCGTGAATCTTGATGGGCCAAACGGCTAAATACCATGTATTTTGTTTTTGAACAGTTTATATTTAGGCCAAACTCTCTTCCCACTCTGTCAATGGTATTTAAAAGGTATTGTAATCCATTCATATCATCACTTAAAATAACTGTATCGTCTGCGTATCTGATTGTATTTATCAGAATTCCATTAACCTTCACACCCCATTCCAAATTATGCAGCGCTTCCTTAAATATTCTATCTGAATACAAATTGAACAACAATGGGGACAGTATACAACCCTGTCTGACGCCTCTTTGTATTTTGCATATTTCTGTTGATTTTCCATTTATGCAAGATGTCGCTGTATAAAGCCAGTATAATTTTTCTATGATTCGTACATCTTGACTATCAACTCCTTTATCCTTTAGTATTTTAATTAATTTGTGATGTTGTACTCAATCAAAGGCCTTCTCATAGTCAATAAATACAGCAAAGACGTCTTTCCTTTGATCTCGGCATTTCTGCAATAACACATTTAGTGCAAAGAGTGCGTCCCGGGTTCCCAGTCCATTTCTGAAGTCAAATTGTGTTTCATCCTGGTCTTCTTTACATTTATCTCTGATTCTACTGTGGATGATACGTAGAAAGATTTTCAAGGTGTGGCTCATAAGGCTTATCATTCTATAGTCGCTACAGTTCTTCGGACGTTGTTTTTTTGGTAGGGTTATGAATTCGGACTTTAACCAATCTTCAGGGATATCACCAGTCGAATAAACATCATTGAAAAGTTTGACTAGTATTCCAATGTTTTCCTCATTTATGAGCTTTAACATTTCTGTAGGTATGTTGTCGGGACCAACGGCTTTCTTGTTTTTTGCCAATTTTATAGCATGTTGTATTTCTGATTTTAGTATTTCTGGTCCTTCACCTTCATCTAAAGTGTCCAGTTCTTCGGGTCTATCATCATTATACAGTTCATTTATATAATTATACCAGGTAGTTCGAATTTCGTGTTCGTCTATTATCATTTTCCCGACGAATCGGTTATAGTATGTGGAGTTTTCTTATAATAAAGACCAGCTACTTCTCTAATCATGTTTTTCATTCAACTTTTCTAATTCCTTGCATTTATCCTCCATCCATTTTTCTTTAGCTACCTTTATTTTTTGTTTAATTAGTTTCTGTTTTTCTTTGTATTCTGTTTTGTTATCTTTCAGTTTTCTTCTCTGCTCCATCAATTCCAGGATTTCATTAGTCATCCATTGTTGTTTTTTGTGCCTCTGCATCGTTGTTGTATATAGTAGTAGTAGTTTTAAGTTCCACAATAGTATATTAAGCTTATATTTTATTGAATGAAGTAAACAACAGACGTACTCGAAATCGTTTATTGTTTATCTTCCGACGACCGGTTTCGCCCTCTACAATATGCAGAGCATCATAAAGTCAACGGTTACAATTAAACTAAATTATGCCGTTGCAAGGAGTTATTTCTATAATCTTCAATAACATGATTTATTGCTCAAATTAGGCTAATGGGGATTTGATTGGATAGACGGACAATGCTACTTAGGTTAACAAGTATATGGGCAAGTTCTTGAGGGTAGAGAGAAAAGTGGCGAGAGACAGTCAACCGAGCGAGAGACAGTTTGCTGCTTTTCGCCACTTTTCTCTCTATTCTTAAGAACTTGCCCATATACTTGCTGTCATAAATTGAATCACATATTCTGGGACCAAAAATAGTTGGATCGAACCTGACTTACTTTACTAAAGTTACAGTCCTTTGAAGTTACAAAATGAAAATCGATTTTTTCCAATACGTATATCCAAAAATTGTTAGAGATTATATATTAAAAATGGACATGTGGCTTACTTATGGTATGAACATCTTTAAAAAAATAACAGTGAAATTGTTGTTGATCTGCCCTGCATAAAGCCAAATGGATTCCCGTCTATCAATTACTCTTTCCCATATTTTCATGGTGTGGCTAAGCAGTTTTATAGCCCTGTAGTTTGTACATTGTTGTATATCTCCATTGTTTTTGTAAACAGGTACCAGTATACTGCTTCTCCATTCGTCTGGCATTTGTCCAACTTCCATAATTCTATTAAATAGACCTGCTAGCCACCTTGTTCCTGTCTCTCAAAATGCTTTCCAGACTTCCCCAGGAATATCATCTGGTCCTACCGCTTTTCCTTTCTTTATTTTTTGAAGCGCTTGAGCCACTTCCTCGTTTGTTATTTTGGTGACCATTGCTGCTACTGTCTCTGTTGACTCTACAGGCTGTCTGTCAAATTCTTCATTTAATAAGCTGTCAAAGTACTTTCTCCATCTCTTTTTGACATCCCTTTCGTGAACTAGTATTTTATTATTTTCATCTCGGATACATCTAATCTGATTAAAATCTTTTGCTTTCTTTGCTCTCTGTTTGGCTATTTTATAGTATCTTCGTTTCGCCTTCCCTGGTATCATGTTAATCGTATAGGTTTGAATACGCTTCTGCTTTGGCTTTTGCTACTGCTACTGCTACTTTCGCTTCCTTTTTCGCCACCATATAGTTTTGAAGATCTGTGTCGTATCTGGTTTCTTGCCACTTTTTATATAATTTTCTCTTCTCTTTTATTTTTCCTTGTACTTCGTTTGACCACCACCAAGTCTCTTTATCCTCAAACAAACTTTTTTCCTGACGTTTTCCCAAGTATTTCAATAGCAGTCTCTCTAATACTACTGGCCATTTTTCTCCAAATTGAATTAGGGCTTCCTTTCATGTTCCAACATATTTTTTCTACTATTCTTCTCCTGAATAGACCTTCTTTCTCATCTTTTAGCAGCCACCACTTGATCTTTTGTGGGGTTCTCCGATATTTTTGTTTAGTTTCGCTTTTTACTTCGACGTCCAGAATAAGCAGCTTATGTTGTTGGCTTACTGTCTCACTAACTATTACCTGGCATTCACGTATGTCTTCTTTCCTTATCATGAAGTAGTCTATTTGGGATTGATGTTGTCCACTTTTGTAGGTAATAAGTTGAGTTTCTCTCTTTTTACAGAATGTGTTAACAATCGCCATATCCAATGCTGTTGCTAATTCAAGCATGTCATCTCCAGCTTTATTTTTAGTTCCAAAGCCTAATCCCCCATGAATTGCTTCGTATCCTGCCTTGGCTTGGCCCACATGTGCATTGAAATCACCTCCTATTATAACTTTCTCCTCTGCTGGAATATCACTCAGTACGTCTCCTAATTGGTCATAGAAAGTTCTTCTTTCATTCTCACCCAGACCTGTTTGAGGAGCATACACACACACAACATTCAATACCTTCTTTATCAATTACAGATTTCACTGACATCATTCTATCACTCGTTCTTACAACTTCCATTACGTTATCTTTCATTTCACTATCAGCAATTATACCAACTCCATTTCTAGTGTTAGTACTCCCTGCATACCACAATTTGTAACCTTCACCTAGTTCTTTCGCCCTTTGACCTTTCCACCTAGTTTCTTGAATGCAAGCAATTTGAACTCTCCTTCGTTTAAGCGCATCCACTAACTCCAGACTCTTACCTGTAAGACTACCAAGATTCCACGACCCTATCCGGATTTTTCTAACCTGCAATGGTGTTCCCCTGAGATAGATAGATATCATAGTAATATGCTATTCGTAATCTACGTAAAAAACACATTGAATTGATATATCATTAAGTCGAAAATTCTAAATGAAAATTTTTCGACTTTGAGGTCTGTTATCTCGAAGACGGTTCGAGATATCGAAATGCCTTTTTCAGATTTGGAATCAGGAGACATAATACATACGAATCCATCGGTAGATCGGCTTTAAGTATTGCAGGGGCGGCGACGCACAAACGAATGAACAAACGGACGTTGCGAATTTATACACAAACACAAAGTTTTCGTTGAAAATTATTTTGTGAATATGTTATTTTCTTTTATGTCATCATTATTTACTTCTATTTAAATTCGTATTTTTGTTTTTAGAATATGCATTCAACATCTTCAGTAATTGATTTTGCAAAAATATTTGTGTTTTAATTTCGTAGCAGAAATATGTTTATATAATTTGTTTATGTAATATTAAACGAAACAGAATATTTTATTGCAGTATTGGTAAAGCCAGCCCTGCCGCCTAAGCAAAAAATTGCAATATTCTGTCTGACGTTATTTGCTAAACAATTAATGTAATGTGGGAAAGTGTTTTTCCATTTTATGTATTTTATTTTTAACACTGTAACAAGTGTACACCCGTACACATTAACGTGCCGATATGAATGAGTTTGACAGCTGTATATTTACACTGTTTGTTGAACATCAAATTAAGTGTATATTTTGACTACAGTGTGCTTTTCGGAAGTATAAGTTTATTGTCCAGATTTGTATAACTACGGTTCGTCGAAGTAGTGCCTCTAGTCTAGAGTTTCGTACTGTTTATCCAAAATACAGAAACTTCGTTAGTCAAGTAAGTAAACAGTTTAATGAGCGGGGCAATTCAATATCCAACGGTCTTCTTTTGATTAAAATGCAACAGTGTTCAGATTGCTTACCGTTTATGTTTTGCTTTTTCATGAAACACCGTATTAACAAAATAGCCCAGGGAACTAAGGATTTTCTCAGGACACTGTATTATCCAGGTATCTGACAATTTTTTTAGTTATTGCAAACCTGTAGGAAAAAAACCTACCTGTTTCCTGCTAGACTTCGAGGCCGTTTTTATAATTAATAACAATTTAGTGCAAATAACGTGATTTTTTCTATTTTTTGCACTTCATCTGTTTTATTGTGAATATCTGGTCAATATTAGAGCGGCCCGGTCTAAATCCGCATTGATAATCTCCAACGATTTCTTCTGTGTATTTTTTGGTTTTTTCCCGGTAGTTAATACATTGCTTTTTGTTTCCTTTTTTGTGTATTGGTACAATAACTCCTTCTTTCCATTCATCTGGCATTGTTTCTTCTCACCAAATGTCTTGAATTAGCTTGTAAATAGAACTGTACAACGCTTCTTTTCCATGTTTTAAGCACTCTGCGGGTATACCATCGCTACCTGGTGTCTTATTATTTTTAAGTTTTTTAATTGCCTGTATTACTTCTTCGTAATTTTTTTTTACCCAAAAAATTACAGTGTGGAGACCAAGAGAAGACAGAAGAAGTAGAGGTAGACCACCTACACGATGGACAGACGACGTCAAAAGGATTGCTGGGAATTGGTTGCAGAAAGCCCATGACCGACAAAATTGGAAGAAATTAGGGGAGGCCTATGTTCAACTTTGGATGCAGAAGGCTGGATGATGATTACTTCTTCGGATGTCGGGTATTGGTCTTCTATTTCAGCTGTATGTACTTCTGTGTTTGATGTATTTCTGCTAGATTGGTCGTTTAATAGTTGATAGAAGTATTCCTTCCAGGTTTTTAGGATATCCTTGTCGTCAGTGATAAGCTGCCCGCTGTCGTTTTGAAGGAAGTTTCCTGTTCTTGCTTAGTACCCGGTCTTGATATCTGAAACTCCTTTGAAGAACTGTCTCGCTTGTTTGTTCCTTCTTTTTTCTTCTACATCTCTGATTATTTGTTCCTGATACTCCCTCTTCTTCGTTTCATTAGTTTTCTTGTCTCTGTTCTTCTTTGTTTATACATTTCATTGTTGTTTTGCGAGGGGTTTTGTAACATGTTCCTTCTAGCCATATTTCTTCCTGTTATGGATTTCAGGCAATCATCATCGAACCATTTTTTTTTTGTTGTTCTCTTTTTGTGTCCTAGTATTTCATCTGATACGCTTGTCAGAGCTAATTTTATATTTTTCCAAGCTGAGTCTATGTTGTTATAGTCCTCTGTCTGTGTTAGAGCTATTTTTATAACCTTTTGAAATTTCTGTCTGTCTCATTATCACGTAGAACTTCGGTATTCCATAACTGTGTTGGCATATTCTTGTGTGTTTTTTGGGACGCTATTCTTGTCTTTATCTTCGTTTTTACCAGAAACTGACAGCTGTCAGTCTACCTCTCAAGAAATACTTTAACGTCGGAATTAACAGATCTACAACAAGTATAAGAAGAAGAAGAATTTATGAAGGTAATTACCTCAACAAAAGCCGTCCCTTGATAAATTTTTAAGTTCCACTTACATAAATCAAAAACTAGAGCACACCTTTTTATAACTGTACTATTTTATCATCACTTTTATTACATATTCGTACATACCTTAGACCTTGAATAGTAAGAGTCATAAACATGGATTTCCGTGTTTACAATGTAGTCTAAGTAGAGTAATTAATATTTTTTATTTCTGCCTGAAGTTCATTCTGTCTTCGCACTAACACATATTCTCCATAAACTTGATGGACTCCAAATTCGCAATGAAGAAACTTCAATAGAGAGAAGGGTCTCTTAAAGTAATATTTCACATAGAAAATGCGAAGGAATGGAGATATTTTCGGATAAAACAGAGTTTAACTATACCAGTACAAAGAAGAGATGCGGCCAATAAGTCACTAATTTTTGAAGTTATACTTCTTTAGGCGCGATTGGGAGGGTATTTTTTTATGCCACGCGCATGCGCACACAGACAGTATGGAGTTAGTTGCTAAATCTTTCAAGTTATGTATGTATCAGTGCAAAAAAGGTCTGAAAAGAATATATTAGTGTTTTTAGTGAATACATTTATTATAATATTTGTGTCTTTAGATTTGTCTTCCTCGGGAGTAAGATAATAAGTATTATTAAAACATTTTTATATTTATACTTCACTTCGTCTATTTGTTACCGTGATGTGTCATTATTTCCGAGAAATCATGTAAATAGAGTGATTGTGACTCATTCGTAGAGCATTCGACTACAGATCAAGAGGTTCCTGGTTCATATCCGGACGATTACTATTCTATTTTTATTTTTGGTATTGTTTTAATAAAAAATTTTGGAAAGTGGTAAGTATTAAAATTAGTTTAACATTTAAATAAAATAAAAATAATCTGTTTAAAGTATATTTATTTCGTTGAAATCCTATAATAGAAGTATAAATTCTTACGTACAAAGTACACACACATTCTTTTTTATATCTGATTTCAAGTTCTTTCTTTTTTAATATGTCTTGTCCAGTGAAACTTCGTAGGTGTTTTGCTGCATTTTTACTTTATTTCCAGTAATTGACTTTTCTTGTAATATCTTATTGTTAAAGGTGATCTTCTTCTTTTTCTTCGGTTTTTCCCATTATCAGTCCGCTGTTTTAGGCCTCACCATTATTCTCTCAATCACCTTTTCTGAGGTCTCCACCTATCATAGCATTTCCTATGTACGTTTTCCATCTCATACCAGGTTTTCCTTTCCGTCTTCTTCCTGGCGATCCCAGTCCAATATTTCCATCCAATATTTTCATCCAATATTTCCAATATATCATTCTTTGTACATGCCCCTACCACTGTAGGGCTCTGTTTTCCAACTTTTTTGTAATTAAGCCTTCTACTTCCATTCTCTTCCATATTTCCCCTGTTCTAATTCCATCCTCTTTTGTGATTTATAGACATCTTCTCATAAACTCCAATTCAATTGTTCTTATTTTATTTCATATTTTGGTTGTCTCTGCTCTGAAAGACCCTTTTTTATCTCGAGTCCCCATAGTTCACACTCTTCCTTTAATATCCTCATCATATATTCCATATCTGCCCTGTCTTGTGCAAAAATGACATGGTCATCGGCGAAAACTAGTGAATGTAATTTATTCTCTTGTACTGGTATGCCTACCACATTTTCTATACTATCTTATCAACGCCTGATCTATATATATATATATATATATGTTACCGGTCAAACCCGATTTCAGGACTGTTTGGCCTAGGCCAAACTAGTTTATCCTGATATTAATACGGACACTGCAGGACCCACTACTAGTAGCTACGGTCTAGTATAAACATTATAGTGTACCTGCAAAGCCAAAATGAATAGATAAACTGAATAAAATATTCTGTAATTGGAAAAATCATCATTTTTATTAAAACGATAATGATTCGTCATTAAAACTAATGAAAAATTGGTAATACAAACAATCATATTATAAAAAACTAACTGACCCGGCGAACTTCGTACTGCCTTAGAAATAAATCAAAGTTCAATAAATAAAAATTACCAGAACATTAAAAAATACTTAAAAAATATTACATATTACCCAACATAAAATATTTTTATTAAAATTTTATTAAATTGTAGTTGTTATTTGTTGTTGATATTATTTTTCTTTTGACTGTATGTAAGCTTTGTCCATAAAATTGTAAAAATTTTCAGTGACAATAAAGCATATATTTCTATTCTATTCTAAAAATATCAATTTAATTCATTCTGATAAGCAATATTTTTTGCCGTGCGTAAATATAAAACAATGGCGGTTTTTCAATGCACGATTAATTTTTGTTGCCCGAAATATGGACACTCAAAGTTTATTCAGCAAACTCCCAAAAATTTGCAATTAAAAACGTCACTACTACGCTCATTACATACATACACAAAATATTGCTGTTTACTGAGTAAGAAGTGACACCGGTAAACGCCTGGCGGGAATAAACGGTCTAGTCATAATTGGTCAATTATCGAACACGGTTAAAAATTATTAAATTACCAATATGGCTATTAAGAAATAGGGATAGGTGATAAAAGCGAGAAAATTAAGTATTGTACATTAATAATTCTTCTTCTTTTTACAGCATAACCGTTGATGGTTCTTTGTCTGTCTTGCTATGCCTGTGAGGGGCATTTTTGTATTTATAATTAGGTATATAGTACCCAAAAAACCCATTTGCAACCTGGCTGGTCAAGTGTCCTGACAAAATTCTTATTTCTCTAGACTACTTTGTTGTGCTCATTCGTCGTATAATACAGGGGTCACCAATAAGCGGATCGCGGTCCGCATCCGGACCGTGAGCTAGTTTTGTGCGGACCGCGATTAAATTCAGAATATAGTGTTTTGCAATTTTGAAAATGTTTGGCCATGAAATTGTGTACTATGTTTGTCAACTTATATGTGCGTAGCCGCTTTTTCAAGAATGAACTTTATTAAAAATCGGTACAGATCTGAGCTTACAGATGAATCTCAACTCCCTACCTAATGAAAATTAGTTGAACTAAACTCATTCCAGACATCAGAAAGGTGTAACATTTTTTTACATACAAAAACAATTTTTTTAAATAAATTCAAAATTATCTTTTTGCCCAAAAATGTATTTTTAGGTTTTTTGGGCGATTTTAAACAAAAAAGGTTTCTTGTCATTTTTCTTAAAAGTTGATAGTTTTAGAGTTTTTCGAGCGATTTAAAATGTGAAAAATGCGAAAATACGCACATACATTTTCGAGGCTTAAAAACTCATGTGTAAATTATTAGTTTTCCGGTTGACTAGTGCTTAAATTGAAGCTTATACATTCAATTTCAAGATTCTTACGAGTAATCGGGGCTTATTTCAATATAGATCGTTGTTTTTTAATTGTTAATCGCCGGTCGTCGCACTTTATGATGCGTCTCTGTCGCATGTATACATATTATACGTACTTATGCCAAAAATTCCCAACAAATACTGGACATTTATTAAAATTTTATAATATATTATTAACATAGTTTTTTTAGATAATTTATTTATTTATTCAAATAATTATTGCCAATGTGCTAATTAAATACGCCAATCATATAGTGCGCTACGCACCACATAGTACGACTTGCCGCCGCGGCGGATTAAGTGTCGAGAGGACGCGTATAATTAACAATTAAAAACAACGGTTTAAATTAAAATATGTCCGATTACTTATAAGAAACTTGAAATTGAATGTTTAAACTTCAATTTAGGCACTTGACAACCTCAAAAATAATTATTTACACATTAGTTTTAAAGTATATTTTCGCATTTTTTAGATTTTAAATCGCGTAAAACTCCTAATCTATCAACTTTTGCGTAAAAGATCTTTTTTGTTTAAGATGACCCAAAAATGATAAAAACATTTTCGTGGAAAAAAAACGTGATGTTTTGAATTTGTTAAAAAAAAGTGTTTCAACAATTTCTGCCTAAAAATTTCGTCCGGTACCCTTCTGATTTGTTGTTATGATGGATATATTTTTACCAAGTATCCACAAAGAAACCGAATCAGAACAACCGGATATAGGTAGCATTAGGTCCGGACCCCGGATGTGTTACAGGTTTTCGAAACGGACCGCCAGGGAAACTAACTGGTGACCCCTGGTATAATACATGGTAAAAATATATTTTGAGAAAATTGAAGGTTGCCGATTTGTTAGAAATGAGCCCATCAGAATTAAAACCTGCTAAATCCTAAATTTTTCATTTCCCGTTTTTTTACACAATTTCAAAGTTTAAAGTATCTATTAATCTACAGGCATAATGTTTCGGCTCAAAACCTTTTAAATCCGCTTCAAAATCCCACTAAAATGTTAACGTAGAATCAAACCCTGCTATGTCCATAGTTTCATCAACAATAAAATACTTCTTCTTGTATATTTTGTATGTTTTTCTATCAAAATGGTTCAATACCTACTTTTAGTGCATTAATTGCGCCTAAAAGCAGTTGAAAATGAGCTTAGCAATCATGTGGGCTAAGAATCAAAATCTGCTAAATTCAAACTAAAAGTACAAATTTCTGAAGATGTAAGGGGCACGCAGAAAAATGACTATACCAAATTAGTGTGCCATTTTATGACATTTATTGATGCCACTTCGGTTAACAAATACCGAATACTTTTTGGGAAATTTACATTTTTAATGTTTTCATAGTCTCCTTAAAAAATTTTAAAAAATGGATCTAGCAGGTTTTGATTCTATAGACCAGGGGTGGCCAAACTGCGGCTCGCGAGCCACATGCGGCTCTTTGAAGAATTACTTGTGGCTCTCGATAAATGTACCCGAGATCCTTTTCAATTGTGTGTTATTATTTAAAAAAATTATTATCGTTTCATATGTGTTAGAATAGAATAGAATAGAAATATGCTTTATTGTCACTGAAAATTTTTACAATTTTATGGACAAAGCTTACATACAGTCAAAAGAAAAACATAATATAAATAACAAATAACAACTACAATTTACTAAAATTAGATAAATCGTCAATAATGTGCAGTATAAGATATTCAGGATGTCCTTTAAATTACTGACAACAAATATGAAAGGCCAAATGCAACTTTGTAACAAATTACATTTCCATCCAAGCTAAGAGTGATATGACAAATCGAAAACTGCCCGAAAGAATATTAAGAGAGTGGTGCGACATAAAAGTCAGTAATCAACCCACTCCAGACCGATTTGTATATTTAGTCATTTTACTCGACTTAAAAAGATTTGTTACAATATTAAGCTAGAAAAACTTATCGAAGTACATACTCTAACTCTAAATTAAAAAAGGATGCTTGTCGAATTATTTCCACATTAGAAACAACGTACTTGTATGGACCATTTAATTCCATTTTAAAATTCGTGAAATCCTAACACATATCAGTATTAACTAACCAGCATCTGAAAGGATTACTGAGAAGTGCTACCACAAATTATTCACCAAATTTTAAAGAATTACAAAAAGAAGGAAAACAAATGTTGGACAGGAAAAGGAACGAAAACATTAGACACATGCTAAGACAGGGACCAATAGAGAAAAAAGTTGAAAAAAGAAACCTGAATTGGTTTGGACATATAACTAGAATGAACGAGAACAGACTAGTAAAAAAGGGTGACAGATGTAAAGAGACAGGGGAAAAGAAGAAGGAGCAGACCTAGAAAGGGGTGGATGGAACAAATCCAGGAAATCGGAACCAAGAGACGGAAAACAGCGCAACAGGTGAAGGAAATGGGAAGAAGACCGGAAGGCGTGGAAGAAATGGGTAAAAGATGGATAGGTGATAGCAAAGTTCGACTCTCTTATTGGACATAAGGACAACGAGAAGAAGAATAAGGAAAACAAATGTAATTAAGTTTCAATATTTCGTAATTTTATTTTTGTTTTCAATAAATAAAAGTTCTGTTAAAAAACATTGTACATACCTTCTTTACATACTTTTTGAATACGTTTTTAATTGCGGCTCGCGAACAATTTTAACTTGTGAAAAGTGGCTCTTATTATAAAGGAGCTTGGCCACCCCTGCTATAGACCTTAAATAATTTTAACTCTATAACCTGCTGTAGACACTGAAATGGATACCACACTGGGTCATCGAGGTCAACTACACTGCACGTCAGAGAAAACGGACACCCCACAAAATGGGCCATTTTTAATGTCTAGAATTTCCTAAACCTTTTGCCCGATTTAAATTTTTTTACTATGTGATAGCCTTATTCTTTAACGATATCGCTGTAATAATATTTTTGCTAGACAGGTAAATTATTATTGTATACCGGGTGTATCAATCAAACTGTTTTTTCTCAAAGTTCGCGTCACCCTGTGGAATATTCTACCATTTATTCTTCTTCTTTAGGTGCCGTCTCCGCTACGGAGGTTGGTAATCATCATAGCTATTTTAATTTTTGAGGCAGTAGCTCTAAATAGTTGTTTTGAGCTGCATCCAAACCATTCTCTCAGGTTCTTCAGCCATGAAATTTTTCTTCTGTCGATGCTTCTTCTGCCATCTATCTTCCCTTGCATTATGAGTCGCAGGATGCCATACTTCTCGCCCCGCATCACATGTCCGAGATACTGTAGTTTTCTTTCTTTAATTGTAAGTTCAACTTCCTTCTCTTTACCTATTCTTCTCAGTACTTCGTTGTTCGTAATTCTATCTACCCAGGAAACCCTCATAATTCTTCTATAGGTCCACATTTCAAAGCCCCTTTGCCCCTTTTCAAGGTCCCTTTGAAATGTGGACCTAGCATTTTTATAAAATACTGCAATTAAAACCCAACTATAGCCTCAGGTTTTCTTAGCATTCTGTTTTTTATTCATTCGCTTATGTTGGATAATAAAAAGTTAGGTACTTTAACAACTAGCCATGTTCTTCATCAATTCAGATTGTTTCTAAATAAAAGGTATATTTGTTAAAATCCCTATACAGGGCTACATCATAAAACAAACAGAACTAGTTTTCAATCGGTTGACCGATCATCATCACTGTTTTCCTAAAATGTGTATAACCTGATAAAATGATGTAAAGTATTTAAAATTTTGACTATGATTTTAAAAGTTATAGGTTATACCCACTTGAATCAAACATGCTAACCACCAAAGTAAAAATATTTGGGTAAAAACCCTTTAAAATTAATCCGTCATAGGAACATATAAAAATGATGTGACTTTACACCTGGATGTATAAAATATCCAATGTTTCACGCTCGAGGTACCATTGAGCTAAATTTGACTTGTTCACATCATGGCTGTGTGGAAGCAAGTGACTTTGATAGCGGAAATCCTGAATGGTGACATGACAGAAATGACACTTCCACAGGAAGTTAAAATTTCCCTGCTGGTTTTGTGACATTTATTGTAAAGTTTGTTAAATTATTAACAATAAAAACAGTCGCTCCCACTATGGTAAATAATCTGTTAAAATGAAAATGAACTTGATGTAAAAGTTAGAATATTTGTAATGAAAGATATAGGCAAACCAACCACATTACACGTTAGAACGAAAACTTAATAAACGTTATCAAGCCCTCTTATGTGGACATCTAGGGCTTAGAAAAGCAATTTTATGGTGATATCAAGTTATCGATTTTATTCGAATAGTTGGAAGTTGCTGTAGTATGTGGAAGTACCATAAAAGATTACAATGGGGGAGACACAGATGTAGAAATGTCTCAAAATCAGGGAGGGATGTATAAGACAAGCTCAGATTCATGCGACCATTTCCCAAGGTCCCTGCAGGCTACCCAATCAGAACTCTAAGGGTTCGACAAAACAGACCGTCATATGATATAGTCAACATAGGAGAGAGGGTTGAGTGTTAGAGGTTTATGAGATTATAATGGAAATGTGACATGAACGGGACCCAGAAAGAGTAGTGAGACTATTAAATTTGGTTATAATGTGAATAGATGAGGTGAAGATAGTCATAGAAAATTATGGATGAAAGTTTAGAGATGGAGATGTATGTGGGTGATGATAGAAGATGTTAGTTTGTATGTGTATCATTGGATAGATGATAATGGTTAATGGGTAGAGATGAATAAGAAAGAATATCATTATGGATTGTGCCAAATCAACTGTAGATGTAACTGTAGGAAAGTGATAGAAGTAATAAAGAGGTGGAAGTGATATTGTAATTAAGAAGAAGTTAAGAAAAGAGTTGTCGATGAAGTGGATGGAATTCCCGGTTGAACGAAACGTGGCGGTTGACACAATTTGGACTTTTTTGTTTTTCTTTAACTATTTCTAGGTCCTCGTACAAGTCCAACTTTAAGAAGTCTCTGTGGGATGTTGTGTAGAAGAGAGACGTCATCTGTAATAAATGGTATACAGCCAACTACAAGAAATTTTTTCCTCGTGGAATTTTTTTTTGTTTTTAAATAAGTGCGACAAACTTTAAGGAGAAAAAATAATGACCGTTTGCTTTATAAACATATATCCGCAAATGCTTCGCTTCCGATATACGGGATGTTGAATTTTTTCTTACAAACTGACGACTTATTTATTGCTCTAAAACCGGTTAACATATGCAAATGAACTTTGGTAGGGTCTAAGAGGTAGTTATTGCTCATTTTTTGACATAAAACTAAAAATTTCATATCCACCATTGGCGTGCATTCGGGTAATATGACCGGGCAATATGACCCGTATTCACGCCAATGGTAAATATAAAATTTTTAATTGTATGTCAAAATGCGCAATAACTACCTCTTAAAATCTACCAAATTTCATTTGCATATCTCAACCAGTTTTAGAGCAATAAATAAAAGGTTAGTTTGTAAGAAAAAATTCAACATCCTGTATCTCGGAAACGAAGCATTTGCAGACATTGTTTATAAAGCAAACATTCATTATTTTTCATGCAGAATTACTCTTTAAAGTTTGTTGCACTTATTTAGAAACACCCTGTATTTATGAAGAACATAGCTAGTTGTTTAAAGTACCTTACTTTTTTATTATCCAACATTAGCGAATGAATCAAAAAACAGAATGTTAAGAAAATCTGAGGCTCTAGTTGGGTGTAGTATTTTATAAATGCTAGAATATTCCGCAGGGTGTGGTAAACTTTGAGAAAAAACCCAGTTTGATTGGTCCACCCGGTATACAATGAAAATTTACCTGTTTAGCAACAATATTATTACGGCGATATTGTTAAAGAATAAGGTTATAACATATTAAAAATATCGCTTAAATCGGACGACAGGTTTAGGAAATTTGAGACATCAAAAATGACCCATTTTGTGGGGTGTCCGTTTTCTCTGACGCGTAGTGTATTTCCCTCTAGTTATTCGCTTTATATTGAATGTTAAAATTTGACTATAACTACAAAAATATATTCACGATAATTTCTCTTTAGAATTTATTACGTCACCATTGTTTACGAAGTAATTGCATCTTTCAATCTACATTCGATATTAATTGTTTTGTTTACCAAATGCGTTATTAATACATATATCAAGATTGATTCTAAATTTCCATTATCATTAGAAAACTGCTACAATAATAAATGTTGGATGTACACGAGGCAGATTCTAATTTATTATAATTTACTGTTATACGTTGTTGACTACTTCTTCCATAAAACAACTTTTTCGTAATATATTATAAAGGCTTTTCCAGAAATTGTTTGCAGAAAAGATGTTGCAAGGATAAATAAGTCCTTATTCAATACTACGCTTTTTAAATTTTTTGAACATAAAAATTAAAAAAATATTTTAAATGAAAAGTCCTTTATGAAAGGTATGAGCACTACGATGGGCAAATATTCACCCTGATCTAGATTTCTTTGCACCGAAGTCCGAATTCAATTCAGGCCTCAGGCCTATGTTTGTTTGAGTAGTTGTGGAATAGGTAGTCATTATTGTGATATGTAAATCTGTTTGTGATATTTACTATTTTATTGTATTTTAATTGTTTACACACGTATTATGTATATTGGAATATATTTTATAAACCGACGATATTATAAACTTGTAATCTTATTGGGCTGCAGCCCGTTGAAAATAAATAAATAAATATTATCTAAATGGTTTTCACCCACATTATATCTTGGTACCTCGAGCACGTCCTTTAAGCTCTAAAAAAGCACTGATGATGGAATTGTTATTCCGAAAACGTCCTGTGATGTGCCCTTTTTAGAGATTTTAATAAAATTTACTTTTTACAAAGGATTTTAGTAATTTTGTTTACAACTTAGCGCAAGTCTACAACTTACAACTTAGCGAATCGTCTATGTACTTTATGTATAGATACCTCCTTCCCTTCACCACTAACTTGTGTGTAATGTGACGTCATATCGATATCGACAATGTTAATTTTTCCTTTATAACACTATATTTTCCTTTATTAATAATATGTTTTTCGTTTCAGATATGTATTACATGGATGCCTACTGTTTGGTGAGTTGTTTTGCATTGTTTGGCACTGAGTAAAGTCTTATTATAAATTTCCATTTAAAATTAATTCAGTAACATATTTCACTGTTTATTGTCGTTGCAATATAATCAATGGCAATGGAATGGTTAGCCCTTCAGTTTCGATCAGATTTTAACTACAAGGTTGTTTATCTATCAACGTGTATTACTTTGTACGCAATTTGCGATAACCTACTCCTTTTTATTGTTTAATAAATAAGGTAATTAACTGTATATATGTTGATATTTTGAAGTATCGTATATATTTTTTTAGCAACTGCTACCTTTTTATGCTGATAAAGATCTAGATAAAATGCAAATATTATTTAGATGCTACAAATTGCGTATTAATAGCTAGATATTTCCAAATTGTAGGAAAGTGAAATGTATTTATGCAGTTTAGCAATGTAAACGAACAAGGCTCACCACAATAAACAGATGAGTTATTAATAATTTACTATACGCTGAGAATACTACTAAACATACTTAGAATAGGATACTATTAAAAATAGTGTATGAGTTTAGCCACATTGTAGCTTTGTCACAGATTCGATATAATTATCTGGTGTTCACATTTTGCTCATGTATCGCTCCAATATTTTTTTAAACTGCTTGATATTCAAGAGACCAAAAGGAAAAGAAAATCTCAGTTGTAGTTTCTATCTTCTCACGTGCCCTATCAAGCCCCTTGACCTTGGCGATTAACATGGCGAAACTGTCTCTGTCTCGAGCTATTCTAAATAGGTGTTCTGCTATCTTTATTCCTGTCCACTCCCGGATATTCTTCAACCAAGAGGCCTGCTTTCTACCAATTCCTCTGCGTCCTTAGATTTTACCGATCATATTAAGTTGAAGAATATTATACCGGTCTCCCCTTACTACGTGTCCAAAATAGGCCATCTTTCTATATTTGATGTTATCAAACAGCTCGCGGACAGCATTTGCTCTCGTTCTCGGCCGTTCCTCGCGATTATGGGCATATCTAAATTTCAATGTAAAAGTTTAAATAAAATAACACAAAAACTATGGCATATATTGAGATAATTCTTTTTTTATATGAAAGGAAATAAAAAGTTCTAGTGCTCTATCTGTTTTTAAATTATTAAATTGTTTAAACAATATGTTTTTTTAATTTTTTTTGTTTAAAATTAACGTAAAAAAATTTAAATGCACATACGTCACTAGAGAATTTTTCCCACTTTCCGAATCTGTTTTTGTTTTTAACATAAAGTGTAACACAAAGCACCTATATTTTTTAAACTTTTAAAAAATCTCAGAGTTCTGCTAAAATTAATCTCGTTCGGTGGTCAGAGGCTGTCCTTGTTGTCGATATCGAGCAGTCAGCAGTCAACAGGTACAGAAACCCTCTCGGCAGGGAGTATCTTGTAAATAGACAAAGCTAATTTAGACTTTTGATAAAATTGCAAGACTTTTATTATAATTTTTATTTGAAAACACCTTCTACAGAAACATTACACATAATTCTGTTATATAATTGTATTTTATCGATCGTACTGATCGTGATTATTAGCTAAATAAACCACATTATTAGAAATTACCGAAACAGGTCGATTTTTGATTTTAATTTTCTATTTTTTCAAATTATAATCTAATATACAGGGTGAACCACCTTCGTATGATGACGTCATCACCTTTTTTAAACGAAACCCACATTTTTTTTTCAATTTACAGATTTCGTTTGCTGGGCTGATTCAAAAAATGTATTACACGTTGCTTCAAATTGGTTCAGAGTGGCAAAAATGAGTGAGTCCATAAAGTAACTAATGAGCTCATTATTAGCTAAATAAACAACATTATTAGAAATTACCGTAATAGGTCGATTTTCGATTTTAATTTATTATTTTTTCAAATTATAATGTAATATACAGAGTGAACCACCTTCGTATGACGACGTTATCACCATTTTCTTTAAATGGAATCCCCATTTTTTTCAATTTATAGATTTCGCTTGCTGGTATACATTTATACATATTATATATTAACAATTTTTGTAATCAGTCGAACTAGTTTTTCGGTGCTACATATAAAGAGTTCGGCGTCTATACTTTCAGGATAAGTGTTTTTAACGTATTGTTAAAATTTGGTAGACTTCCAGCAGCAGCGAGAAGCGGAACTACCTGACTTGACAATGGCAAGTGAGATCTTGCCGAAACGTCGTCAAAATAATGGTTTTTCTCAAAACCAAAATTATTCAACGCGGAGTCAAACCCGGAAAACAACAGAAAGCATATATATATATATATATATATATATATATATATATATATATATATATATATATATATATATATATATATATAGTTTTTCTAAGTTTCTTGAACCATACTATATTTAATTAAATTTTGTATTTCTTGGGTTTAGGTTCAGTGAATAATGTTAAAAAAAATTTGGAATTAGATTTTATTTTTCCATTTAAATCTACGTTTCGGTGGATATCTCTCACCTTTGTCAAGATTCTACACGTAAATCGACACACTCACAATAATGGACATATACAGAATCATTCTGTATATGTCCATTATTGTGAGTGTGTCGATTTACGTGTAGAATCTTGACAAAGGTGAGAGATATCCACCGAAACGTCGATTTAAATGGAAAAATAAATCTAATTCCAAATTTTTTTTAACATTATTCACTGAACCTAAACCCAAGAAATACAAAATTTAATTATATATATATATATATATATATATATATATATATATATATATAATACTAGTTACGTCATCCATCTGGGCGTGATAACGTAATCGAAGATTTTTTTAAATGAGAGTAGGGGTTGTGTGGTAGCTCATTTGAAAGGTTATTTAATTCTCTAATCAGTAATATAAACATTAACATGATTATTTATGCAGGGTAAACAAAAAAAAAATTAAATTAATTTACACAAAAAGAAAAAACATTTTTTGCACACCCTGTATAAATAATTATGTTAATGTTAATATTACTGAATAGAGAATTAAATAACCTTTCAAATGAGCTATCACATGACCCCTACTCTCATTCAAAAAAAATCATCGATTACGTCATCACGCCCAGATGGATGACGTCACTAGTATTATATGTATGTCAAAAAGTCCTAATTTAAAAATAAAAATCGACCTGTCTGAGGATTTCTCTTTAAATTTGCCCATTATCGAGGTAATTAATTTATGCAAACTCAAACGTCCTCACTTGTACTACAGTGTCACGCCCGCTTGATTAGCAATTAAAAAACAAAGGGGTTTTCGATATTGTATTGCAAAAAACTCTTCGGGATTTCATCAATCGATGTTTAAAGAATATCTACCTACCTTGGCAACATTGAAATTTTCAGTTAAATGTCCGATTCAGGGTTAAAAATGGCCGATTTCGCAGTTTTGAAATTTTTAATCGCTTATATGTCAAAAACTCTTAACCTAAGAGAAAAGTCACTAAAGACCTTTTCTGTTTGGAATGATTCAAAAAACCTAAAAAAAACTTTGTTCGATGCAAAAAAAATAATTTTAGGAAAAACCCTAATCTTTCCCCTCGCCTGGCAAGGTCTTATGCTGTTCAGAATCGCCTGTGATTGTACACATTTCTTCTAAATGACTTACTTACTCAACATACTTAAAACATACTTAAAGGACATCGCACACATCTTATGGAAAATATAATATCACTCAAATTCAATAAAATTTATACGAATAGATTCGTTTTAAATTAACGGTCAATTCTTATCATTGCACCAACTCTTAATTATGATTAATTACGGCGCAAATTGCAATTAAAGTTTATGGAAATCACATTTTTCGAGTCTATAAACGTGTCAGTTATAATCACTATTGCTCTGGGTGCTATTCAAAACAGCTTAAACCCCGCTGGGCCTAAGCGGATTAGTGAAACTATTATAATAAGATGCTTAATAGCCCGAAAAGATTTATAAAGTACCTATAATTTGGGTATTTTAAAATAGTTTTTCTCTCTCTAACTTATGTACCTACCCATTTGATTTCAGATTGATTTATATCAATTTCTGCTCTTATTATTGAAAATTAAGAGTTGTCGCAATGATAAGAATTGACCGTTAAATTGAAACGAATATATTCATATAAATTTTATTGAATTTGAGTGACATTATATTTTCCATATGATGTGTGCGATGTCCTTTAAACTTTACAGGAGAAAGTTTATTTTACCCCCTAAATTTGCACTATTCGATTCACCTGGTAGATACAGGTGCAGGGCTGATGCCTGCCAGGTCATGGTTTTTAGCCTTGGTGTGCTATGAATTATCACTATACAAATTTCTAGCCTTACAGGAAGACCGTTAGTCGGAGGGTTCACTAGCTCTTAGACTATAAGCACCTACTTATTACTTTGTTTCACTACAGACATAATCCATGTGTTTCTACTTCAATTACTTTTGCTTTTTCATAACCCACCATAAACTGTTTAATGTCTTTTTCGGTAAATTTAAACTGGTTTACGGCGGTCTTTCTTTGTAGTAAATTCTTACGAGTATAATATAACTCTATCTTAACATATTATAATGACATTTTCTGGCTATTTATAAAGAACAAAATAATGTTTTTTATTGTAATGCCACGTTTCTCCAATTTGTTAAGATATAAAGGCGGATTTTTAATATGATATAAATGACATTTGGAAAGATGCCAGAGCGCATGATGTAAACAAGTCAGTATTCAATACTGAATCAACATTCCTGCCCATGACACCCAGCATGAACAAAAACGCCAATCGACATACAGGGTAACTACTAAAATATCCTTTTTATACTTTGTTTGATATTCTTCTTCTTTACGTGCCATCTCCGCGACGAAGGTTGGCAATCATCATTGCTATTCTTATTTTCGACACTACAGCCCGAAAGAGTTCAGTTGAGCTGCATCCAAACCATTATCTGAGATTTCTCAGCCAGGACATTTTTCTCCTACCTATGCTGCGCCTTCCTTGAATCTTTCCCTGCATAATTAATTTTAGGAGTTCATATTTGTTTGATATTGAGAGACAATTATAGACGCCAAATATGTAGGAAAAATGCTTACAAAGTGGACACTACAACACTACATATTTAGAGTGTGTAATAATGGTATCTCTTGAACGGTTATAAATAAACTGCGCGTCATAGAAAACGGGCACCCTAATAAATGGGTCATTTTTGATGTCGCGTATCTCCTAAACCTGTTGTCCGATTTAAATGATTTTTTTAATATGTTATAGCCCTATTCTTTGTCAATATCTTTGTAATAATATTTTTGCTAAACAGTTAAAATTTCATTGTATACCGGGTGTACGAATCAAACTGTGTTTTTTTCTCAAAGTTCGCAACACCCTGTGGAATATTCTAGCATTTGTAAAATACTGAAATTAAAACCCAACTATAGCCTCAGGTTTTCTTAACATTCTGTTTTTTGATTCATTCGCTTATGTTGGATAATACAAAAGTTATGTACTTTAACAACTAGCCATGTTCTTTATCAGTATACAGGGTGTTATAAGTCTAACGGATTTTAGGGACTAAATAATTTCGACAAACTTTAAGGGGTAATTCTGCATTAAAAATAATGACAGTTTGCTTTATAATCATATATCCGCAAAAGCTTCGTTTCCGAGATACGGGATGTTAAATTTTTTCTTACAAACTGATGATTTATTTATTGCTTTAAAACCGGTTGATATATGCAAATGAAATTTGGTAGGTTTTAAAAGATGGTTATTGCGCATTTTTTGACATTCAACTAAGAATTTTATATTCACTATTGGAGCGCATACGGGTAATTTTACCGATCATATTATTCGTATGCACGCCAATGGTGAATAAAAAATTCTTAATTCTATGTCAAAAAATGTTCAAAAATTACGTCTTAAAACCCACCAAATTTCATTTGCATATCTCAACCGGTTTTAGGGCAATAAATAAATCATCAGTTTGTAAGAAAGAATTCAACATCCTGTATGTCGGAAACGTAGCATTTGCGGACATATGTTTATAAAGCAACCGGTCATTATGTTTTCATGCAGAATTACCCCTTAAAGTTTGTCGTACTTCTTTAGAAACACCCTGTACTGATAAAGAGCACGCCTAGTTGTTAGGCCGCACATTAAAGAAACATGAAACGTAAATCACGTTTCATTGAAATAAAACACTGCTAAATAAATAGACGTCCGGCCGTTTATGAAACTCTCGGAAAATAAAAATGTTTTATGAGCATGAATCACACTCGTTTCATTGGTAGGCGGACTTCAATATTTGTTTACCTGTGTTTTATTTTCATGAAACGTGTTTTACGTTTCATGTTTCATGTTTTACGTTTCATGTTTCTTTGGTGTGCGGCTTGCCTTAAAGTACATAACTTTTGTATTATCCAACATAAGCGAATGAATCAAAAAAAAAGAATGTTAAGAAAACCTGAGGCTATAGTTGGATTTTAATTTCAGTATTTTATAAATGCTAGAATATTCCACAGGGTGTTGCGAACTTTGAGAAAAAAACACAGTTTGATTCGTGCACCCGGTATACAATGAAAATTTACCTGTTTTGCAAAAATATTATTACAGGGATATTGACAAAGAATAGGGCTATAACATGTTCAAAAAATCACTTAAATCGGACAACAGGTTTAGGAGATACGCGATATCAAAAATGACCCATTTTTTAGGGTGCCCGTTTTCTATGACGCGCAGTGTATGTACCTACTTGTAATAGTGAAATTTGGAGGGAGGAAATACGCAGACGAAGGCGTATAATCATGAAATAATCCCTTAAAAAATTGTAATTATCCTCTATTCAGATGTTTATCTTAACCACATTAAATAAAAATAGTCTTTTCAGAGAACTCGAACCCTGTCTTCTGTTTCGATTAAATGTGTTCTGCTTTTCGATTAAATTCCATGTTCAAGCCAGCTCCCCCAACCATCTGCCTCCTGGAAGTTTGAACATTTAATTTAAGCGAAAATCAATATTTATTTGTGATATAAACATTTTTATCTGATTTCTGAAAGCAGTAAAATGTATTTTGAATTAAATAAATTACATACATTCTACTTTTTTTTTGTCAAATAATGAATTTAAAAAAATGTTTATATTACTGAATAGAGAATTAAATATCCTTTCAAATGAGCTAGCACAAGACCCATATTCTTATTTAAAAAATCATCAATTACATCATCATGCCCAGATGAATGACGTCACTAGTATGACGTATATACCAAAATATCGTAATTTAGAAATAAAAATCGACCGATTTCAGGATTTTTCCTTACCGTCGCGCGTCGCCGGTTTACAAAAAGCGAATTTATTCCTTTCATTTTCACCATTATGTATGTCTGAATTGCCGATATGAATGAGTCAGATTAAATTAAATTATTAGAAGAATTTTTTACTAAGCAACAACATTTTTGTTTAATTTATTAATATTTTGTATTTTGACAACGACGTCCGAAGTGGAAGTCGAAACGTTAATAAAATAATTTTTTTAAGTTGCCCAATTAGAATAGTAATTTAAAATAAATGGAAAAAGGTAAAACTTTTTATTGGGGGTGTTTTCGCCGAGGCTGTTTTAGCCGGGGCTGTTTGACCGGGGCTATTTTGTGTGCGATCTATTTTGTCGGGGCTATTTTGTTTACGAGCTATTTTGTCGAGGCTATTTTGTATCCGGGCTATTTTGACGGGGCTTTTTTGACGGGGCTGTTTTGACCGGGCCATTTTGACGGGTCACGGTTTCAGAGGCACTGTGACCGATAATTTTAAATGGGATGTTATGGCAAGTAATATCTCATTTAAAAGGTATTATTGAGTCTTACTAATTTTGTTTGGGTTTAAGCTGATTTTGATGAATAAATTGCAGTTTCGCATTTATAATTAATAAATATTTGAGAATCAGTTCTTATATCAAGTGTTCAAAATGTGCTCCATCTACTTCCTGACAGTAATGTATCCTATTACTAAACTCCTGTCGTACTTGTTCGTATGTGTCGGGGGAAATTGCCCTACATTCTTCAACAATTCGTTGTTTCAAAATGTCTATACTGTCGGGTACTGTAGTGTAAACCTTAGATTTCAAGTACCTCCACAGAAAAAATCTAATGGTGTGAGGTCCGATGACTGAGCTGGCCATTCTTTCGAAACTCATTGTCCAATCCATCTACCACGATATTCCTCTTCTAAGTAACGTCTTACTGCGCCATAATGTGTTTTGTAACATCTCCAGATACACTTCACCCTTTAAGTTAGCATTGAGAAAAACAGGCCCAACTATGCGGTTTATCAAAAAACTTGCCCAAACATTTACTTTTTCTGGAAAATGGGTATGTTTTTCACGATAGGCATGAGGATTTTGTGTCTAATGCCTCACATTGTGTATTTCCATTGAGGGAAAAAGTACTTTCGTCAGTAAAACAAGTTGTTTTTATGTAATCTGGCTGTTAGTTAATTTAATTGGACTTATTTTCACAGAATTCTAGTCTTCGGTCGGGGTCATCGTCTGAATGTCGGTGCACAATTTTTAATTTGTATGGATGAAATTTGTTTTTAGCCAACACTGGGTATACTTAATTATTTATATGGGAAATAAGCCACAATTAAAATGAAAAAAATAATTTTATTAACGTTTCGACGCCCAAATCGGGTGCCGTTGTCAAAATACAAAATATTACTAAAATAAACTAAAGTGTTGTTGCTAAGCAAAAAAATTCTTCTAATAATTTATTTAATCTCACTCATTTATATTGGCAATTCAGACATATATTATACATTTTAAAGTAGAAGACTTTAAAATGATATTGCCAATATTTATGAGTTGCGTTCCTGGGACGACTTACTGAAAGATAGTTCATTCGATTACATGAAATTAACCCCAACTCAAGAATATCCGTCATAAAAAATTATAGCATGTGATATGTCTTTAAAAAGACAACCAAATGCAACGACAGTAAAATTCTCGCGTTAGAGACTTCATAGTAAATCACAAGGGAAAACCAGGAAAAACCCTGTGATACTATCCCGACATCGTAAGTATTTGGCCTTACATTAATTTACTCTCAAAAAATAATACCAAATTCTGACTTGTAACATGTTTAAATTATAAATAATATTAATAATACTAGATATATAAGTAATACTAAAATATAAAATATGTACTAGCTCGATATTATTGACTTACTAATCTTGGTATTTTCTTTCTATTGACTTCCTCTTTCAGTATGGGTAACCACATCCTACTGCATTCTACCGAGGAATTTGCGACACAATTGGTTTCATTTAGCATAATTAGAGCCGCTTCTTTGATTTTTCTCTTTTTACTATCTGATTCTTTCAGGACTATACTTGAATCTCTCCACTGAACTCTATGTTCATTATCCCATGCGTGTTGACATATTTGAGATCTCTCAAATTCTCTATTTTTAATATAAGATTGATGTTCACTTATTCTAACGTCTAATGGTCTTGATGTCTCACCTAAATAAAATTGTTCGCATTCACAAGGTATTTTATAAATGCAATTCTTTGTTCTTTCTTGATCATTGTTAGGTTTAGTTTTAGATAGAATAGATCTCAATGTGTTTGTTGTTTTGAATGTTGTTGAAATGTTGAATTTATTTCCTATTGTTTTAAGTTTCTCGGATAGTCCTTTTATATATGGTATTGATATTTTCCTCGTATTATTTCTGGTGAATGTTGTAGGATCCCGTTCTAAGTTGTTCTGTTCAATTCGATCCAATCTTGACAATTCAGTGGAGAGATTCAAGTATAGTCCTGAAAGAATCAGATAGTAAAAAGAGAAAAATCAAAGAAGCGGCTCTAATTATGCTAAATGAAACCAATTGTGTCGCAAATTCCTCGGTAGAATGCAGTAGGATGTGGTTACCCATACTGAAAGAGGAAGTCAATAGAAAGAAAATACCAAGATTAGTAAGTCAATAATATCGAGCTAGTACATATTTTATATTTTAGTATTACTTATATATCTAGTATTATTAATATTATTTATAATTTAAACATGTTACAAGTCAGAATTTGGTATTATTTTTTGAGAGTAAATTAATGTAAGGCCAAATACTTACGATGTCGGGATAGTATCACAGGGTTTTTCCTGGTTTTCCCTTGTGATTTACTATGAAGTCTCTAACGCGAGAATTTTACTGTCGTTGCATTTGGTTGTCTTTTTAAAGACATATCACATGCTATAATTTTTTATGACGGATATTCTTGAGTTGGGGTTAATTTCATGTAATCGAATGAACTATCTTTCAGTAAGTCGTCCCAGGAACGCAACTCATAAATATTGGCAATATCATTTTAAAGTCTTCTACTTTAAAATGTATAATATATGTCTGAATTGCCAATATAAATGAGTGAGATTAAATAAATTATTAGAAGAATTTTTTTGCTTAGCAACAACACTTTAGTTTATTTTAGTAATATTTTGTATTTTGACAACGGCACCCGATTTGGGCGTCGAAACGTTAATAAAATTATTTTTTTCATTTTAATTGTGGCTTATTTCCCATATAAATAATTAATCATAAAAATGCCACAAGGAAATAGCTTCAGAACAACTGGGTATACTGTCCTTTGACTGATTCCACAGATAGACGCAACTTGGGGTAGAAGCAGTAGGGTTCACTACCGTTTCTGTAATTACTTATCGATTTTTTTGTCACCACTAATAATTGTTGGCCGACCAGATCGTTCGGCATCTCGAACACTATCTGTTTCTTCAAACTTTCGAAGAAGCTCCCTCAAATAAGTTAGTCCTTGATATAAGGTGATCTTAAAAAGACGTTGCTGCATGGAAATCGTTTCTACTTTCACCAATTATTAAGACAGCTGCTACTTTGTCAGCTACAGTATGTACAGGGTTTGTCATTATATTTTGATCCCCACTTATTTTCCTTAATTTCCGTAATACAAAAAAAAGTTTCAAATAAAAGTTGTATTATTTTATCTGTACCGACCAACAGTGTAGCAACAGACCAAATTTTGTATACAGGGAGTGCCCAATAAAATGCATCTTCAATATTTAAAATGAGACACCCTGTATTTTTTTTATAGTTTTGAGTAGCCCTGCATTTCCTGATTACAAATATGTATATAACATAGTGTAGCATTAGTTTTGTTCTATAATGGCGTATGGTACTACAAAAGGGTAACCATAGGCTATGCAACTGATATTTCAAAATGAAACGATTATTAATTTATTATAAACTGTCAGTCCTCACACCGAAATGGGTTATACTGCAGATGAAAAAGTAGATATATTCTCAATTTATGTAAAAAATAATAAAAACAAGCAAGCGACAAGAAGAGAATATAGGCTGATTTATCCAGATCGACAGACTCCTTCTGCAAATACATTTTTATATAATTATCGTCATGTCATAAATGAAAAAATGTTTGAACGGAAGAAACGTACTATCGTAGGAAATGATGATGAAGATCTTAATACTTTGCTTTACTTTGAAGGTAAAAATTAAATACTTAAATAATAGATTAAATCCATAATAACATTTTTATTTTAGAAAATTCCGAAACTAGTCTAAACAATGCTACTAATGCATTAGAGAAAAGCCGTGCGACGATACATAGAGTTTTAAAAAAGCACAACTATAAGCCGTACAAAATATTACCGGTACAAGAACTTACCGATGTTCATAAGAGAAAGCGTTTAGAGTTCTGTCAAGACATGCTTACAAATTTGAACAATGATCCTAATTATTTTTATAACATTTTATGGACAGATGAATCAAATTTTTCAACTTCAGGCATTTTTAATAGAAGAAATAGTTATTCGTGGGAACAGAAAAATAATAGAAAAAGAAAAATTAAGCAAATAAAAAAAGTCAGGAAGAAAATCAATAAATGTGTGGTGCGGAATATTTCAAAACAAAATAGTTGGACCATTGTTTTATGATTATAAATTAACTGGGGAATTATATTTCGACACAGTCATTACAGAAGTGGATGAGTTATTAAATCAAAATTATATACAAAATCAATTAAATAGTATGATATGGCAACAAGATGGAGCACCGCCACATAATGTCGTAGCCGTTCAAGAACATTGAAATAATCAATTTAATGTGTGGATCGGCAATAAGGGTACCATTACATGGCCACCAAATAGTCCCGACGTAACACCATGTGATATCTTTTTATGGGGGTTTTTAAAAGAAAAAGTGTATTTTGATTCAAATACAAATATTAACACTATCACGGCAAAAGTTCGCGCGGAAACTGAAAATTTAAATGGTCTTAATAACACAATATCTGACGCATTAGAAAATTTGAGACGAAGATATTACTTGTGCATTGATAATAATGGAGGGCGCTTTGAGCATCTATTGTAATCTTAAATGTAGTATTGTATCTTAAATGTATTTTAAATGTAGTATTGTAAGTCATTAATTTTGTTGACTTTCTAAATATATTTTTTTCTTTTAGTATAGAATAGTAGTACCATACGCCATTATAGAACAAAACTAATGCTACACTATGTTATATACATATTTGTAATCAGGAAATGCAGGGCTACTCAAAACTATAAAAAAATACAGGGTGTCCCATTTGAAATATTGAAGATGCATTTTATTGGACACTCCCTGTATACAAAATTTGGTCTGTTGCTACACTGTTGGTCGGTACAGATAAAATAATACAACTTTTATTTGAAACTTTTTTTTGTATTCCCGAAATTAAGGAAAATAAGTGGGGGTCAAAATATAATGAGAAACCCTGTACCATTATGTCTACGTAAACATTTAAACGTCTCGTTAAATAATAATTATACCAAATACTCAAGGTATAATAAATAAAAGTGAAAGTTTTCAACCTAATAAAATATTTAAAATTATTTAAAATAATATCAAATTTAAAACTTATTCGGTCCTTTTCCTGGTAACACCTCCACGGCTTCTAAAAATTGATACCAGATGATACCCAAATATACATAGCTAAAAATACTACTTGTACATAAGGGTACCTGTTGTAATTTCTTAGTTATTCATTAAGAAACTCTTATACTAAATAATATCGACCCATGCAACGAAGAATATTGTAACTCACTTTTGGTTGAACTGAGATAATCGCGGTTGAAAATTTTTCGCAAAGAGATCGCTCTAAGAAATGACCGATATCTTTGGAAGAAATACGCCTTACAACCTGAAATTTCTGGTATATTGTATGTAGGGGTTTTAAAGGGTTTCACAGTTCAAACGTAACAAAAAACACATTTTTTTTTGCTAAATTTTGTAGATTTACTATAGTTTTCGTCGAAGCAATTAAGGAAAAAAACATACTTACTCTATACTTAAGCGCTGGTTTCCTCGAAAGCGGCACCGACAACCTGCGACCGTAGCACTGCGATGAATTACGTCAGATTACGGTGAAAAATTCAAGGTTCTTCACTGCGGCAATGGAATGTGCAAACTCAGCAAGCGGTGGCTTCCAACGCATCCTTGGAAACCACCGCTATTATTTTGCATGGTACAGTTTTTTATGACGTCATTCATCGCAGTGTTACGGTCTCAGTTTGTCGGCACCGCTTTCGAGGAAACCAGCGCTTTAGTAACAGTAAATGATGTTATCTTTGGAAGAAATACGTGTTACGAATTTAAATTTCTGTTATATTATATATTAAAGGGTTTTAAGGGATTTCACAGATCAAACACAACAAAAAATAGGTTTTTGCTAAATTTTGTAGACTTACTATAGTTTTTGTCGAAACAGTTAACGAAAAAATACTTATTCTAGACTATTAGACTTACTAGTAACAGATTTATTGAACCAAAGCAGTACTATTTAAAAAATTATAATAAAACACAGTTCTATAGTTAATCGGAATAACTAAAATTAGAGTCTTACTAGAGAAAACTATAGTAAGTCAAACAGTTTGGATATAAAATCTGCAATACCTTCCGCTGTTTCTTGCAACGAAGACTACAGTAACTCAACTTACTATGGTTTTCGCCTGCAGGAGTGTGAAAGTAAACTTACTATAAAATATACATGCAAATGCTTTACTGGTTGCCTTAAAATTCATACCTGATTTACCATACTTTTCTACCAAATAAAGCTTAAAAAGAAAAATAATACCGTAATAGTAAGTCAAATGTAACGTTTTTTGAGTTACTATAGTCTTCGTTGCATGGGTCGATATGGTCTTTTAGATAGATAGGCTTTTGTCATTTTACGGAACTTAAGGTAAATGTTGCAGATTTAAGTTGTAAAGGGTTGTATAATTTTTTTGCAGAATAGAATATACATAAAATAGATTTCTTTACTAATTCAACGGACGGGATCGGTGGACATCAAATGTTGAATTTCTGGTGGAGTAGTCATGATTAGGTGTGCCTGCAAAGACATGTAGGTGTTTACGAATTAAGCAAACAGTTTCTAAAATATAGAAAAAGGTAGTGTTAAAATCCCGTGATCTTTGAAGTAACTTCTGTAATGTAGTGTTCTTCTGAGACAAACAAAAACCTTATTGCTCTTTTTTTGTAGTTTAAAAAATAACATCGGATTGGGCAGCTGTACTAGAACACCATAAAAGAAGACCATGTCGAAGATGAGACTCGAACAAAGAAAAAATGTTATTTTGGAAGATGTTAAATTGATTTCCTCCGAAAGGCTGGTTTCTTACTTAACAAATCGATATGAAGGGACCATTGAAGGTTGCTTTCTAAAAAAATACCAAGGAATTTTACAGAATCAGCGGTACTGATCTGGCTGTTATTAAGAGGCAAAGGTTGAAGAGCTTCTTTATAGGATAATGCTACTGTTTTATTTACGTTAAAAGAGAGTAAATTAGAGTCAGACCAGGTCTTTATCGTCAGTAGATCCGAAGTTATAGTTTCATGAAGAGATGCAATAGTTTAGTTGCTCCAAGTGATACTGGTATCATCAGCAAAAAGAAAAATGTTTCCATTGATTTTTAAATTAGCAATGTCCTTAATAAACATAAGGAAAAGTAGAGGATTCATTACTAAACCTCGTGGTGCCCCACATCCCACACACAATGTAAGCTTTGGCATAGTCACAAAAAACAGTGGCAGTGTAAAAATTATTGTTCAGTGCTTGGTAAACCTCATGTAGTACAGAAAACATGGCATCAATGGTAGATTTATGATTTAAAAGGCGGAACTGATTTTGTGATAAAGTATATTGTTTACAACGAGAAAGGACATAAATCGGACTTTTATACGTCTCTCAATAATGGTAAATTTTATTAGTTAAGAAGCCGAACTGATTTGGTGATAAAATGTTTTTTTTAAACGAAAGGACAAAGTCGGGATTTTATGAGTCACTCAATAATTTTGGAGAGTACCGGTAATATAAGGTCATAGGAGGTATATAATTGCAGGCATTAGATTTTTCACCACCCTTATGAAGAGGAATAATAATTGTTGTCTTTAGGCACTCTGGAAATTTCGTTAGAAACACTTCTAGAAATTCGGTTGTTTCATAGATGAAAATATTAACAATATGTGTTGAGTATCGGTTTAGACTCAGTGTTGAGTATCGGAATAAAGAGAACAAGCACCATTGAAAAAAAATGTATATGTGGATAATAAGTAAATAAGTATAGTCTAGGCGCCAAATAGAGGTCACCGTGTCATTTTCAATTCTGATCGACAAACTCAACGGTTTCTTATGACTTTTTGGCTGCTGATTACGAATTTCGAGGGTGGATTTCGATCCGAGTGGTCAAAAAATTGTTATAAATAATTTAATTGTTTATAAATTGTTTATAAGACTCTGGCTCATAAACTAAAAGGGATATAAAACAATGTTTCAAATAAAATTTATTCGTTAATAAAAAACGAAGAAAAAAACGTTTACTAAACTTAAATCTAACAATTAGAACTCAAGATATTGTAAAATTAGTGCACAATGCAAATGGCAAATTGCAAAATAAGCATTTTTCAAAGCTTTATCGATCGTAACTCGGCTTCTACGCATGCAAATGAGCCTTATTAGAAGGTCTCATTTTAAAGCCTCATTAATAGGCTTCCAAATAAAGTTTGTTAAATTACTTGGTCTGCATCTGTTTTAAAGTTATACCCATTTGAAGTAATAATTTTCTTAAAAAAATTGTACATTAATTTGTTTATAAGGGTTTCAAATTTAAGCTATAAACATTTATACTTTAATTAACAATAATGATAGAAAAACTCAAAAGGAACATTTTGAGCTTACGAAAATGTTTGTAAGTTTATTTTTGGCCAAAATATCGATATTTTAATAGTGCGCTTTGAGGCGCAAGATCGGCTCACCGCGTAAAGGTTCACGCGTTAACTTCTAGATTCTAGATGCAAATTATAATTTCTGTGTATATATACGTTATCTTCATTTTTCATTTTTGAAGATCCTAATAAAATTTTATCATATAATTCTTATAATTAAATCATCATACTGTACCTCGTATCACCTTTCATTCTATTTACTTTGTCTTCTATTTTTTGTACTAAATGAGAAAAAAAACATTAAAAATTAATATTTCAGAAATAGAACTAAAAAGTAAGTTGATATTATTTATTAATACTATTTTTACAAACTTTTTGTTTCATGCATCTGAATCGAGATATACAGGGAATCTCAGCTTTTTTACATCTGCATAAGTTCTTAGAGCAATTTTTACAGTTACATGGTGGTACTAAGTCTGTTCTTGTAGGTAGCAAAAGTAAAACTTTCTGGGGCTTCAGAGTCTAATTATCTATATGATATAGATATAATCTATATCCTAAAGATATCCAGTAGATAGTATCCATATAAAGTGGATTAGTTCTTTTGCATCATCATCAAGGCACGTCAATATTGTGTATGCCGGCACAACATAAATGCTCGTATTATATGAAATGATGATGCTGCAAAATAACTCGATCCATTTTTATATGGATATCACATATTGGCTCATTTGCATGCGTAGAAGCCGAGTTACGATCGATAAAGCGTCGAAAAATACTTGACTGTGAGCCGATGTTGCGCCTCATAGCGCGCCAATAAAATATCGATATTTAGACCAAAAATAAACTTACGAACATTTTCTTAAACTCAAATTATTCCTTTTGAGTTCTTCTATCATTATTGTTAATTAAAGTATAAATGTTTACAGCTCAAATTTACTTGAAACCCTTATAAACAAATTAATGTACAATTTTTTTAAGAAAATTATAACTTCAAACGGGTATAACTTTAAAACAAATGAAGATAAAGTAATTTAACAAACTTTGTTTGGAAGCCTATTAATGAAGCTTTAAAATGAGACCTTCTAAGGCTCATTTTCAAGCGTAGAAGCCGAGTTACGATCAATAAAGCTTCGAAAAATACTTATTTTGCAATTTGCAAGTTGCATTGTGCACTAATTTTACAATATCTTGATTTCTAATTGTTGGATTTAAGTTTAGTAAACGTTTTTTTCTTCGTTTTTTATTAACGAACAAATTATATTTGAAACATTCTTTTTATCTCTTTTAGTTTATGAGCCAGAGCCTTATAAACAATTTATAAACAATGAAATTGTTTATAACAATTTTTTGACCACTTGGATCGAAATCCACCCTCGAAATTCGTAATCAGCAGCCAAAAATCCATAAGAAACCGTTGAGTTTGTCCATCAGAATTGAAAAGGACACGGTGACCCCTCTGGCGCCTAGATTAGTACAAGTGATATTTTGATTTCGAACTAAAAAAACGAAATTATTCCTACATATAATAATCATTAAAAGTTCTGTAAACAAACTAGATTACGCACATAATAAACTCAAGCATGAATTGGCCTTTCCAACAATAATTAGCAGTGATTTTAGTGTGTAAACAACTAGAATAGTAACAGTATTAAGCTTTATAAAACACCTATTTATAAACAAAATAACACAACTAGTAACTAACGGCTTTGAAAGAACCAAAAGCTGAATATACACGTAATTAGGAGGCGCCTGTCTCGCATAGGGTATGATCTTTCTTGTTAATTATAACAAGTCAATTTATATACATTATATAGACCAGTAAACAACAGCCCAGGAAACAAACAAAGATGCTTGAGAAAGGCACTCCGCCGAAACAGCTGTAGTCACTTAGATATAATAAATTTTGTGGAAGTATAGAAAACAAACGTTTTCAGTTTTTTATTGTTAAACAAAGATGCTCCGAGATCTTGAACACAAAGCAAACCGAAAATAGTCTGAGTGAATCGTTACTAAGCAAAGCTAGACAGTAGTTGTCAATAGGTGAAACAGCTATAAACAGCTCGCCACTCGATTTGAAACAGCTTCTACAAAGTATTTAATCAATAATATTCATGAAACCTATGATATCCCTGCTCAACACAAGTAGAAACTATGGATAATACATCAACGAAAAAGAAACAAAAGATCTAATAATCGAGGTGAAGATGGCGCTGCTGTAAGTGTAGATTGTGCTAGGTTGGTTCCTGCCTATATTTGTGAAAAATGCTGAAAATTGTTTGATCTTCTTCTTCCTCTTTATAAGCAATTCTGCTTGTTCATTTATTGGATTGATACCTCTACGGAAGGTTGTCACTCCATCTTTTGGGCCGATACTTCTTCTACCGATTAGTGATTTATCTCTTGCTATTTTGAACACACGTGTCTCCCTCGTTCTGCTTTTGTGGTTATTCCATTCTTTTTTCTCTTTAGTGTCCACTCGTTTATACACTGTACGTTACATTGTCTTCTAATGTATTCACTCCTCTTTCGACCTCTCAGCGTATTTCTTGTAATTCTTCTCAGTACTCTCATCTCTGCCGTTTCCAGTAGTCTTTATGTTGTGGTTGTATCGGGTCCTGCTTCTGATGCATTAATGCATATGTCATTATTGATCTTACACTGGCTTTATAAATTCTTAACTTCATCTAAAGGTCGAATCATATTATGCGTTCGGGCACGTAGCGTTTCGTTTCCGAAAAATATAAAAACCTGATTTAACAAAGAGTTGTCTGATACTATACGCTCCGTATAGTATGAATGGTTCATATTTAAAACCATAAAAACAATATTTTTCGGAAACGAAACACTACGTGCCCGAACGCATAATATGATTCGACCTTTAGTGTTAATATGTCGGTTTCGCCATCCTGCCACTCTAGCTGCTTTTTGTAGTTGATTTCTCACTTCTTTGTCCAGGTCTCCATAGCTGGACAGTGTACTTCCAAGGAATTTTAATTCCATTACTTGGTCAATACTGATGCCATCAATTTCTATTTTACATCTGATTGGTTCTTTACTGATTACAATTTTAGTTTCCTGAGATGAAATTGTTATATTGAATTATTTTGTCTTATGTTAAATATGTGGAATAATATTTGCAGACTTTCTTCATCCTGAGCTATCAATATTGCGTCGTCTGCGTGTCAGATTATTTTTACTTCTTTGTTTCCCATTCTGTATCCTCTTCCTTTGTTGATACTTTTGATGATTTCATCCATGATTAAATTGATGAGCATAGGTCTCAATGAGTCCACCTGCCTTATTCCGTTGCCATGTCTATGGGTGCTATAAGTTGTCCATCTATCCTGTCTCCATTTTGTTGTTTTGGTAGATGTTTTCAATAGTCTTTATGCTCATTATCTAGGGGAACTTCTCTGTTATACAGAAGAGGCATTACATATTTGAGTCTTCTTGCTGGTCTATTATACTCAGTATAAGTAATTTTTCAGTAATTTGCTTATGACGAATATTGCATCTGCATATGATCTTTCCAGAACGAAAACCCTGTTGTTCTTCTGCTAAACTTATCCTATGATTCATTAGTTCTTGTAAAGTTTTAGTTGTAAGTTTTAGGGTATTATTTAACAAATTGATACCTACCTAATTTTCTTTCTCTTTTTTAGCTCCTTTTCTTCCGGTATTTTATTGTGTTTTACAATTTTGTGAATTAATGTTGTTAATAATTATTGTTCTGTCATTGCTGCTCCACAATACTTCAGTAATTCTTTGGTATTCCGTCTTTATCTGCAGCTTTTCTGCTCTTCAGCTTTTCAAGTGTTTTCCTTCCTCTGCATAGACTTTTTTAAATAGTCAATCCGTGGATCCTTTTCTATGTATTTTCGTTCTATTAGTTCCTTTACCTCCGTTATTTGATCTCTTATAAAGCGGCATATTTCCTTTTGTGGACTATAAAAATCATGTTCCATTTCTTTCAAAAAACGCTCCCAGTGATCCTTCTTCTTACGAGTAAATGTGTTTCTTATTGTCTTATAATTATCGTATGCCTCTTCTGTTTTGGTTGACATGTGTTTTAGGTAAGCTTTTTTCTTTTCTTTACATTTTTTCTTCACTTTGTTTGTATAAAGTTCGTATAAAATTTGTATAAAGTAGCTAAAATTCATAGTCATAAGTTGTAGACATATAATTTCTAACATATATTTCTACACATATATTTCGTCTTCTTTTTATTAATCTTCAGCCCTACTTCACCTGTTGCTCCTACCACCGTGTTGAAAATGTATTTTATGGATAGGATGGAGTCTCCAACGAGATCAATGTCATCTGCATATGTTAGTAATAGCTTGGGACCTTGAACCGATAGCAATTCTGTTTTTATTTCGGCCGACCTCGTGGCTTTCTCTAATACAAGGATAAAAAGTTGTGGAGATAACGCATTACCCTGTTTCCACCCTCCATGTAGATATTCCACCCTCCCACAGACTTTGGTCATCTGAATGAGCTTCTTTGGTATTGAGAACTCCGCCATGACATTCCATATATATAACGGATTGATTACGGCTGTCGCCGCTTCTCCTCCCCCAATTTCCATCTTTTTCTGTCATATGCAGTTGCCTAAGTCTCTTGCCGCCATTGCTTCATCAATATCGTTGCGCCAACTTCTCCGCGGTCGTCCTCTCTTTCTTCTTTCAGGAGGGATCCATTCCAGTACTCTTCTAGGTCATCTGTACTCTGGCATTCTTTTAACATGTCCGAACCAGATTAATTGTTTTCTCTCTATGTCATCATTGATATTTCGCTCCATTTTCATTTCGTGGCATTTCATACTTGGCTTCTTTCTACGCTATCATATGCCTGTCGGAAACTCTATGAGGAGATTGTGTATGGATCAGCGTGAATAGTTGATCTATTATTGATGTTTGATGTTTGCCATAAAACCGGCTTGATATTCTACTAGGACATTTTCAGCATAAGGGGTTAGACTACTAAGAATGATGTTTGACGGTGATTGTATATGTCGTGTCTAGGAGTGAAATTCGCGCATTTTGATTTGTCCCCTTTTTTGTGGATGGCCATTATGATGTTTTCCTTATATCTTGCTGGTATCCTTTCTTCTAACCATATATGCATTATTTTAAAATCTACCGAATGACATCAAACACGACCCTCCAGTACGTTCATGTCTGGTTTTGGTTATTTCTTTTTTTTTTTTTGATTATTTTTAGTTTATTTTTAAATTTGGCTACAAGCAAGGTGTGGTCGGTAGGAACATCTGCATCGGGGAAGCCATGCAAAAAACATTATAAATACTATTTCGGTATCTTTGATTAATCATTATGTAGTCTATCTGATTTCTGATGCAATTTTCTTTTTTGTGTTGTGGCAATTGCCCCGTGTATAATCTGCCAGTTGTTAGTTTGAAGACAGCTAGCAGTCGCAAAGTGTTCTTTATCTTTATTAAATAACTTAATTTAAAGAATTTTAATTAAACCATTCAACCATTATATTAAAATCAATATAGGTAATATTTTTGTTGTTGACTGGACTAAGCGGCTTTTGTTAAGTACGTAGAGCTGTAGGTTCGCCTTCGTAACCTACGACCTCATCATACACAAATTTCCAATTGATTTCCATTAGCAACTAATTAAATACGTTCTACATTCCAGACGATTTAACTGCAGTAATGCCATCCCTGGATTATTTGCCTTCGCTCAATTGTGCCTCGTTTTCTTATTTGTAGTTACTGCGCTTGTTATCACAGTTCACAGACTATAGACTGTAGACTATCAGTAATTATTTTTGAATTAATCTGTTATGATCTGTTTTTCTGCTGTGAGATGAAGTTCATCTGCATTCAGAATTTGGCTGTTATTTATCTGTCTAATTCTAGATAAATATGTTGTTACCTCCGACGCCACGACTTGATGCTTCCTTCTGCGAAGCCAGACAGTTCTTCCATTCTTGTCTGTCGCGTATGTTTTTTAACCAAATTCTGTTCAACCTCTCTGCGACCTTCCATCTTTCTTAGCGTGATGAGTCAAAATAAGTTTTATTTTTAATGGAACACCCTGTATATTTTTATATTTTTAAAAACTGCATAATAACCTGATCTCAACGAACTATATCCTGTAGTTATGTAGAAACCCCTTATGAAATAAAATTGTTTGTAGAAAATCCTGTAAAAACCCCTTATGGATACCCCTTTTACCTGAGGAAAGAAATGCTAGGTAGCTGTAACTTCCTCCGTGGATGTGCTAGTTGTTGCTATCGAATCCTGAGGGTTTTCTAACATTATAGCCACAAATTGGTTGCATTGCTCCTGTAGTGATCTTTCCCAAGTTAACATACACCTATTCTAACTTGGCTATAACATACTGATGACGACTAATAAGTCAGAAACGCGTGTCTATGGTTGCCTTCCATATTATGCATATTTTGTTTTTTTTTATCCTTGTGGCGAGCCATGCCGATATCTACTTTTACCTTGAATATACTATTAACTCGCGTTAACCTCTCCTTGTTGTTTGATTGTTTGAAACGTTATATATTATGGCGCGTCCGCATTGGTAAATTTTCGTGCGTATTGAACTAATGGTTCGTCGCAAGAATTTGCGTCGAAACAATTTGTGTCGCAAATTTTTACCAGTGAGGACGCGGTGCTCAAATCATTTGATCTTCGCTCGAAAACGATAACCGATGGAGCGTGTGCGTTGTGTGCGTCGAAAATTCTTGCGTCCGATTTATGCGACGAACACGTCGACACTAGCACAATTTACTTCGAGCACGCAAATATTTTTGACGAACAGCTGGTACGCAAGAAAAATTTACCGATGCGGACGCGGCATTATATAAACTAGACACGATCACAGCTGATTAATAATTAAAAAAGCACTTCTACGGAATCCTATATTTCGTCAGCAGTCGTTTACATCGTCAGGGATGTAGTTTGAGAATGTCGTCATATAGATGTTAAAAAATATAATCATATGTAGTACAGTGGAACCTCGTTATCTCGGATTAATCGGGACTGCGGCCGATCCGGGTTATCGAAAATCCGGGTTATCGAAAATCCGGGTTTACCTATATTACCTATATTTGACATCTTTTGGTATTATTCCGGTAACACAAAAATTTTGCTTGCATGGCATTATACAGGGGTGAATGGAAGCGTTGTATTTTCTCCTAACTTTAAAACATTCTGTGGGAAAATTGAAGAGCTGATTTTGTTTCATAGTCCTGTCATATTATCCCGGAGGCATCACTAAAATTTTGTTTTTTGAATTATTCGAATACCGCTTTTCTTATAAGAGCTGTACCATTTTTTGTAAATAAAAACACTGATTTACTCATAAAATATAGGTTGGATTGATAAGATTAGAATGGCCCGCATGCTGCCCAGATCTGAATCATATTGAGTATTTATGAGATGAATTAAAAAATGCTATTCGTCGACGTCCTAGGCCTCCAGAAAATTTGGTGCAGTTATGGCCCTGGTAGTGGAATATCGGGCTATTCCCCGGGCAAGGATAACACATTCTTATTCGATGCCAAACAGATTGCGAGCAGTCGTTGCTGCAAGAGGTGAACATACCCGCTATTGAATTGTTAATTTCAGTGCGTTTGATGTTTTTAATTAAATAAACCTTCAAAGCAGTGTTTTTACTTACAACTCTTACAAGAAAAGAGATATTCGGATAATTCAAAAAACAAAACCTTAGTGATACTTCCAGGATAATACAAAAGGAGTATGAAATAAAATCATCCCTCCAATTTTTCCACAGAATGTTTTAAAGTTAGGAGAAAATACAACGCTTTCATTCATCCCCGTATAATGACATCTAAGCAAAAAATTTTTGTTATCGGAATAATGAAAAACACCACCAATACACGTACCTACAAACTGATGCAAGAATTTTGAAAATCGGAGTACAAATAATAAAGTTACAGATTTTCAAACTTAATCAAAAATTTTGAGTGGCGGAATTTTGTGCCGGTGAGTGTATATATATATATATATATATATATATATATATATATATATATATATATATATATATATATGTTAAGGAGAGGTTAGCGCGAGTTAATAAATATCGGCATGGCTCGCAATAAGTATGAAAAACAAAATATGCTCAAGGTGGAATGCAACCATAGACACGTGTTTCTGACTTATTAGTCGTCATCAGTATGATATAGCTAAACAGGAGCAATGCAACCAATTTGTGGCTATAATGTTAGAAGACCCTCAGGATTCAAGAGCAACAACTAACAAATCCACGGAGGAAGCTACAGCTACCTGAGATATATATATTTATTATTATATTTTTATATATTTTATATATTTTATATATATATATTATATTTTATATATATATATATATATATATATATATATATATATATATATATATTATGTGTGTATGTAATCAAATACATAAGTGTTACTTTTAGTACGAGCCAACATATTTATGTACATTTAATAGACACTACAGTGGACTGATTATTTTACGTGACTTAACTTTATTTGTCTAGACATTGTCCAAAAATGTATGATCAAAAATGCTATTAGGGATTTCCCTGACGGGTGCCTTATTTGTAATTTATAACGAGAACATAACAATAATTACTTGTTATTGATGTCTAGTCTAGATATTCCTTTGACAAAAATTTTAATAAGTTCACTTTTAAATTGCTAGTTTTGGTAACACTTAAAAGTGGTTATAAAGCTTGTTAGGCTTTAGTGTTAAAGTTAGTGTCACGTTATTTAGATAGGGAAAACAGTGTGTTTTCAGTGAACTTAATAACTTTACAGGTATTATAATTATTTATATTTTTTAGGATTACAGAAATATACATCTTTTCAGGTTGACACATTGTTTTCGGGGTCATACGCCATGGGCTGGAATTATTTCTTACTGTCATTACGTCTGCAACTGCATTATCCATTATTAACATTGTATTTTTCTTTTTAATCAAATATTTAATTAAATTTTTCCTACTCGGAAGAGATCTTGAAAAAGCTCTTGAGGGTGAAACAGCTGGAATAAAAGTAAATAGAGTTTCCATTAACAATATTAGATATGCGGATTACACTGCCATCTTAGCCTAAAATATTGGGGATCTTCAGAGGCTGGTGACCAGAATAGCGGAGTTTGGACAAGAATACGGTGTAACAATGAACGTCAAAAAGACACAGTTTATAAGAATATCGAAAGCTTAAAGAAATAAGGAGAATCTCTTCATAAACGGATCCAATGTCGAACTAGTCGACCAATATGCATACCTTGGAACAAAATCATTATTATGGGATCCTCAACAAAGGACCATTTAAAAAAACAACTTAAAGCCGATATCTGAAGGGAAATAGAAGCTGAAATAAAAAATATACATGCGGACCAATGTAAAAAAGGTCATTTCATTGATTTCTTCTTATCGGCGTGAGAAATACAAAATTAGATTTACTATTTTATTTGGGCATAAGCCACAATTCGAGTTTGAAATCAAGCTTACTTGACGTTTCGACTTTCACTTTGGAAATCGTTATTTTGGAAATCGGAACAAGCAGATATATTATAATTGTGTCACCGGAAAGCGAAAAAGGTAGTCCCTAAAATTTTCAGGACTGAAACAATCCCTTAAAATTCGAGACTTTTTACGATTTTGACAAGGTAAACATTTGGTCTTAGGCCGCACCTACATTGGATCCGTTATTCTCCGATCCGATCCGATCCGATAGGCGGCACCTACATAGGGATTTTCATTCACAGTCATTTTTTTCGAGCTTCTGTCATATGTCGTATAATCCGTGTATATTAATATTATACACAGATTATACAACATATGACAGAAGCTCGACACAAATGACAATCGATTAAAAGCCCTATTGGATCCGTATTTCTCCGATCAGATCAGATCCGATATAGACCGATTTTCCGGCGAGGGTGCCTACATAAGATCCGTTAACTTCCTACCACCGACAATGAGTTCCGATGAAGATGTGTTAAGGAGATGATGACATTGAATATATTTAAACATGTTAGTAAACATGTTCGTAAGTTTCCTCTGGATTGCGGAAGGTTCGTCAAAATGAAAAATTTTAACGAACATTAAGCGCGCCACGAACGCGCGGCGTTCACACGGCGCGGAATTCGCGGCGCGGATATCTATCTCCGCCTTAACATTATAACTTAACCAACTCTCTAAAGTAGGTAAATAAAAATGCACCATTTTCCATCTATCAAGAATTTACACATAATATTAGCTTTTGTGAATTTCCGTCTCTGAATATTTCATGAACTCGTCCTTGAATTGGTTTGATTAAAAAAAATCATTAATCGTTTCATTGACCTCTCTACGGCTACACGTATTGTGTATTTACAAATTTCGTGATATATTAGTAGTAACCATGTGATACACGATAAAATGTGCACGGTAATTACTCTAACTTCTCGTATTAATATTTGTTGTAACATTAATATGCTCATTCACATAAAGGTACATAGATCCAAAAAAGTTTTCATTGTATTAGTTGTTCCTCCAAGACTGCCTCTAAAATAAAATTAAATTGAAGCGAATTGGCCATTCGGAATTTGAGTTCGGAAAGTAATAAATTTTGCAACTGCTTCATCCTAGTAAGCTCATTTTCTACTCGAAGATATCAGTTAGCTTACTAATCTTGTATTCCTAATCGTTTTATGTATATCATGGTTCGAAACCTGTCGGGACGTAGTACTTATAGAGATTCCCTTTCTTTCTTTTTTGAACGTACGTTGGTCCTCATCTCGTGGCTATGGCAGCTTTCCTCTTAGATTCTGACTCTGGGAGTCAGATGAGTTAAGTGGGCTGAAAACTTTCTCTGCCAACTAAAGGTGATAAACTGCATCTTCTTGCTCTGTATTTTTATCTTATATCTCTCTGCATCATTAGCTATCAGGTCTAATTGTCGTTGGGTTATTTTCCGGTTGTCTTTGTCTTTAGTGACGACGACTGTGTCGTCTAGATCGGTCCGTCTATACCCCGGAAGGTTTTTTATAGAGAGGCTGTTGTTATTCCGCTCATTGGTGATGTTCCTCGAATATCTGAGCTCTATCTATCTAGACTCCTTGTGCCCTCCGGCTTCTGTCGGTTGATCTGACTCGGTATCGGAACTTCAATGTATCTGAAGAAGAGGAAATCTAGCGTTGAGATTGGAAATCACATCGTGTTTAAATGAAAACTTTCTTGACGTCTAAAATTGATCGGTTATTTTTATACATATATCTGTAGCCTCCCGGAACACACGTAAATTAGTCCAGGGCAATGAGGATTTTCTCGGGACACTCAAAGATCCAGGTAGCTATTACCTTTAATAGTTATTGTACACCTATAGAAAGAAAACCTACCTGTTTCCTGCTTAGAGTTCGCGTCCGTTTTTTAATTATTAACAATTTAGTGCAAAAAACGCGATTTTCTCGATTTTTTGCACCCCATTCAAAAGCTAAATAGATAACATAAAACTACAAAATTTAATTTTTCAGAACATATAAAAACCTTCAAAATGTCGATTATTTAAAGTTAATTTGTTGCTACTCAAACTGAAAAATAAGTGAAAATCGTTATTTATTAATAACTTTTACTAAAACTACCTTAGACCTTTAGTGTTTCATCCAATGTTGGGTACTGGGGTACTTAACAAACCCTCAAAATTTGAGGCCGATGCATTAATTCGCTTAAGAGTTATTCTATTTGTTTACCCCAGAGACCTTTATTTTGTAATAACATAAGACAGAAAATAATGAAGATAGGACAATTTAGAGTACGTCAAATGAAAGTAGAAGAGTGGTAGTATCAAAATTTATTAAAAAAAGATAAAAAAAAATTAATTATCATAGTCAAAAATCCTAATGCCAAATTTTTGAAATTTTGTAGTTTATAAACATTTAGAATAACTTTAAAAATGTTGTCCGTATAAACAATCTTTTTATACATTCGAAAAGCTAGTATTTTAACACGAATTTTCAAAGAAAAAAATTTAGCCTGGGCTCACTTGGGACAAAGTTAGCCATGTTTTTTTTTAATTCACAGCTAATTTGTTTATATAGGGATCCAATTAATGCCATTTTAAAGAATGGGATTTGTCTTTTTTCTTAAAAAATTTGCACAAACATTGTACTTTCACAGCACCCTCTACGATTTTTAAAAAATGTAGTTCAAACGATTACTAGGGGGAACCTACAAATCCACCGAGTTAAAATACCAAAAAAGCAATTTCAAACTATTACAATCTTCTGTATCTCCGGATCAACTCAATGGATTTTAATCTTTCTTTTTTTAGTTTGTATGTAATTTCTACGTACATTACAAATATGCAATTTGTTTATAAATTTATTAATTAATAAACAGTCTAATTTGTTTAAAATATCTTGAAAAAATATTTTTTTACAAAAATCTATTTTTTTAAACATAATATCATTAATGATCGTAGAAAAAGTTCACTTTAATAATAATAATAATAATAACTCCTGTGGGAGTTTTTTGTCAGTTCTTCTATCAGGCGCGGCCCCCTGCGAATGGGGGATGCTTTCTGGGTATTCGTAGCGCCAATACCCAGAGAGTAGCAGGAGTACTTGCCGTGGAACAAAAACTGACACCTGGCAGTAGGTATAAAATGCACACCCATGAGAATGGAGAATAATAATTTGTGTTTAGGATCGCTGCCTGGGGATCGCCAGGGCACGTCTGGAGCCGGCGCTGGACGTGACAGCATGCGGGACGTCGGTGGCAGGGTGTTGAGGAGGCGGGCCCCTGTCATACAATCAGCTACAGCCCAACCACAACCACAAGCGAGCCAAATAACAACAAGAGCTCCACCCGCCGAAGGTGCTGCGCTGGATCATCAGCCGGCGCTCACTCAAGCGGGACGACCGAGGCAGCGCATGAAATGGACTGTGTCCATCAACGAAAGCATTTTGCGCTTCTATTATAAGGTGACAAACCTCGGTCAAGAAACAATCGGCTACAGACAACAGCTGTATGCCGAATTTTGCAGGGAGTACCCAGATATTCAAGTATCGGAGCAAAGAGTATCAGATCAATACCGGGTAATCATAAGAAATAATCTTATCCCAGAGACTAGACGCGATGCCATCAAAAGCGAAGTCGAACGGGAGATTAATAACCAAGAGCTAGTTTTAGATCAAGTCCCTAACGAAATCCTTGAGGAGCAGATTCCTGAGATTCCCATACCAGAAACTCAACCTGACAATACACAGCAGGAAAACAACGAGTTGCGCCATAGTCTAGAAAACGAAATGGCTCGTGCCGTACAAGAGTTTAATGGAACAAATCCACTTAGCAGACCACCGCTACCACGAATAAACTCTTGTAAGAAACTAGGTGCGCTGTTACAAATTGCGAACACTGAAGTCCTACCCAATTATGTCGTAGAGGCCCACACATTGGAATATCTGCATATGCTAATCTACTGTGCAGCAACAGCAATTGCCAATGTAATGGGCGTTAAGATCAGAACACGACGGGGGTACTAATAACGGAAGGACTGGTAACAGAATTGCACCATGGGAAAAGAGACTTCTCGGAAAAATTGAATTACTGCGTAGGGATATTGGTCAAGTCACAGAATATATAAGAGGTGTAACAAGTAGAAAAGTCATTAAGAGAGCTGAAGAAATAATGCAGAGCACTGCAAGACACTCGAGATACGATCCAGAAAATGACACAGCCCAACAGTGTCTGGATACATTAAAACAAAAACTCTCCGTCTATTCAGGACGATTAAGAAGGTATAAAGTTAGTAACAACCGAAAATGTGACAATGCACTTTTTGAGAACTCTGAGAAGGCGTTTTACCGAAAACTCAATTCCACCGTGGAAAGTGTCGACAAGTCTTACCCAAGCCAAGAAGAAATTCATGAGTTTTGGGGAAATCAACTTTCCACGCCAGCTGCTTTTAACAACAATGCTGGCTGGATAGAAGATACGACGCACAACTGTCACCACTACGTCACTGCTAACTACGAACCATTCTCGACTGAAGAAGTCTCAAATGTCGTCAAAGAGCTTCATAACTGGAAATCTCCTGGACCAGACGGAGTTCAGAACTTCTGGCTTAAAAAGTTTTGGAGTATTCATGAGTGCTTATCAAAATTAATTAATCATGTTATTTCTAATCCGCAGGAATTACCATCATTTCTAACTCAGGGAACTACTTATTTAATACCCAAGGATCAAAATAACACCCAAGATCCATCCAAGTACCGCCCAATTACTTGTCTTCCAACTTTGTATAAATTGGTCACATCCTGTGTCACCCGGCGTATCTACCAACACTGTGCTCTAAACGATATCATAGAGCCTCAACAAAAAGGATGCGCTAAGGGTTCCATGGGTTGCAAAGAACAGCTTATCATCGACTCAGTCATTTCTAACCAGGCATTAACAAAAAAAAGGAACCTTTTTACTGCTTTTATTGACTATAAAAAGGCCTTTGATTCAGTACCGCATGAATGGCTAATAGATATTTTGAAAATATACAAAGTTGATGATAACATAGTGACCTTTTTAAGGCATATAATGAGAGATTGGAAGACTAAAATTCACCTCCAAATACCTGGTGAAAAAAATATTGAAACCGAAAATATCGCAATCAACCGGGGCCTGTTTCAAGGAGACTCGTTGAGTCCACTGTGGTTCTGTTTAGCTTTGAACCCCCTTTCCCAGCTATTAAACTCCACTGACTCAGGTTTTAGCATTAAAAGCAATAATACTGTAGTAGCGAAGCTCAATCATCTGTTGTATATGGATGATTTGAAATTAATGGCTTCCACTCGAGAACATCTAGAAGAGATGCTAAAAACTGTAGAAACATTCTCTAATGATATTAGTATGCAGTTCGGTCTAGACAAGTGCCGTGTTTTGAATATAGTCAGAGGAAAGGTACAGCCCGGTGGATTCGATATGCAAAATGGCCAGAACATCGAGGCCATGGGCGATAACGATATGTACAAATATCTTGGAGTAAAGCAGGCGCGGAAAATTGACCATAAGCAAATGAAAACTGAGATAACTACTGAGTTTATAAGAAGGGTAAAACAGCTGCTTCGTTCACAGCTTAACAGTAAAAATTTGTTTAAGGCACTGAACACCTACGCTTGTTCCGCGCTTAGCTATTCATTTGGTATTGTTAAGTGGACAAAAACGGATGTAGAAAATCTTCAGCGAAAAGTACGAACACACCTCACAAAGGCACAAAAACACCACCCTAAAAGTGCAGTAGAACGAACGACATTACCCCGGTATTTAGGAGGAAGAGGACTTATGGATATAGGTGAGCAATTAGATAAACAGATTGCTAATTTAAGAACTTATTTTCAGATGCAGGCTGAGACATCTACTCTACACCGCGCAATTTGCGCAGTAGATGACACAACACCGATCAAACTGAGGGAACCAGAAATGCGCATAAACCACCTTACTAAGGACGAAAAACTTCGCACCTGGATGGGTAAACCTCTGCACGGGCGACATCCCAATAGTGATGTTGAAAAAGTAACTATTCGTTACAAAGTACTCGTTACTTGCGAATACCGAAAGTAACGATTACTATTCAGAGAAACAAATCGTTACTTTGATTACTCTGATTACTTCGTACCAATCGTTGATTACTTTGATTACTCTGATTACTTTGATTACTCTGATTACTTTGATTACTCTGATTACTTTGATTACTTTGATTACTCTGATTACTTTGATTACTCTGATTATTTCGATTACCCTGATTACTTTGATTACTCTGATTACTTTGATTACTCTAATTACTTTGATTACTCTGATTACTTTGATTACTCTGATTACTCTGATTACTTTGATTACTCTGATTACTTTGATTACTCTGATTACTTCGTTACTTCGTACCAATCGTTGAATACTTTGAATACTGTGATTACTCTGATTACTCCGTTTACTTTGATTACTCTGATTACTTCGTTACTTCATACCAATCGTATCAGATCGAGTATCGACAGAGCGAGTATCTACTTTGATTACTCTGATTACTTCGTTACTTCGTACCAATCGTATCAGAAGAGTGAGTAACGATTATTGTATCTACAACCATTACACTTGATTACTTTCATACTTTCTAGACTGACCGTAAAAATGTGGAAATGATAATGTTTTTACAGTATGTTCAATGATCAACAACTTTAATTTTGTATGCGTTGCATTGGTTTTATTAGAATTAGACCAGGGCATTTATCACTAAAAGCACCAGAATAAATTGATTTTTAAATAGAGCACCTAGAGACTTGCGACTTTTTGCGTTGTGTTCAGCATGAACTCAAGAAAAAGGTTACAATAGGAAAATGGGTAGGAATTAGAAATGCATAAGTGCATTTGAAAATGTATAAAATGCATCCAAAAGTGCATAAACATGTCAAAATCAGTATACGGTCAGATTTTGTTATTCGGGGGGTTTTTGGGGTCACTGAACATGGAATATGCAATCAGAACTGACCTCCGAAGTACCTCTGGTATCCAGGGTTATTCAAAGGTACGTCATCTAGAGTTTATAGGGTTTTTGTCACTTAATTGATGCAAACAGATTACTCGAGGGTTTTTACGATCTTCTTTAAATGCCACCATCTCCGCTGCGGAGGTCGGCAATCATCATAGCTATTCGTATTTTAGAGACGGTTGCTCTGAAAAGTTCATTTGATGTACATCCTTACCACTCTCTCAGGTTGCGCAGCCATGATATTCTGCGTCTCCCTATGCTTCTCTTTCCTTGAATATTTCCCTCCATAAACAATTTAAGCAAGCTGTATCTCTCTCCACGTGACATATGTCCGAGATATTCCAATTTTCTTATTTTGATGGTATTTAGGATTTCCATCCCTTTATTCATCTTTCTCAGAACCTCTTTGTTTGTGACGTGTTCTGTCCACGATATTTTCAGAATTCTTCTGTACACCAACAGCTCGAATGATTCTAGTTTTTTCATTGATGCAGCATTCAAGGTCCAAGCTTCCATTCCATAAAGCAAAGTCGAGAAAACGTAGCACCTAGCCAAAGTAACTCTTAGCTCCAACTTCAAATCTCTTGTGCAGAGCACTTTTCGCATTTTGTTAAAATTTGCTCTAGCCTTTTCTATTCTGATTTTGATTTCCTGTAAGTAATCTCCTGTGGAGTTGATCATTGTTCCAAGGTATGCATATTGGTCGACTCGTTCGATATTGGATCCGTTTATGAAGAGATTTTCGTTATTTCTTTGAGTTTTCGATATTCTCATAAACTTTATCTTCTTGACATTTATTGTTAACCCGTATTCTTGTCCAAACTCCGATATTCTGGTCACTAGCCTCTGAAAATCCCCAATATTTTCAGCTAAGATGACAGTGTCATTCGCATATCTAATGTTGTTAATGGGAACACTGTTTACCTTTATTCCAGCTGTTGCACCCTCAAGAGCTTACTTCAAGATCTCTTCCGAGTAGGCATTAAAAAGAATTGGCGACAACATGCATCCCTGTCTCACTCCACTTCTGATTTCAATTTCCTCTGACAGCTGATCGTTAACACGTACTTTTGCTCAATGCTTATAGTATAAATTCGATATAATCCTGAGGTCATTTGTGGTCTATGTTCTTTGATTCCAGGACATGCATTAATTGTTAATGTCGTACTTTGTCAAATAATTTATTATAGTCAATAAAACACGCATATATATCTTGATTGACGTCCAGGCACCTTTGTATAAGTATGTTAAGTGAAAAAAGAGCTTCACGAGTTCCCAGGCCTTTGCGAAACCCAAATTGCGTATCATTAATGTATGTATATGTCCAGTTTATGATATATTTATAAACAGAAACATATATTCATAAACATATAAACAAGTGTACATGTACAACTATACGCTTTCAGTCGAAAGTACTACGGACCATAACAAATGCATCTTCTTGGTTTATATCAAACAGGGAAGTCCGAGACGATCCCAAGTAGGCACAGTTAAGGAAATAGTAAGTGAATACAGCAGCCGCTATTTGGTGAAATTGAAAAACCACCCAAACAATCTTGCACTAATCCTGATAGATAATAGTGAGCACTGAATAGAATAGAATATAATAGAATAGAAATATGCTTTATTGTCTTGAAAAAATTTAACAATTTTATAGACAAAGCTTACAAGAATCATAAATAAAAACAATAACAAATACAATAACAAATACAATTTACTAAAATTATACAAATCGTCAATATAAATACAACATAATAAAGTCAAATAAAAATCAGTAACAATCTATTGCAAAATTAAAAAAAAATTGCAAATTGCGTAATCTACCTTAAGAAATTTAATAAGAAATTTAATAAGTTATTTAATAAGTTATGCTGCTGCATATGACACTCAAATATAGATTAAGATTCTACTTATACATAACAATACTGTAATTTCTTAGTTATTGGTTAAGAAACTCTGCTATTGAATAATATGGTCTTTCAGATAAATAGGCTTTAGTCATTTTACGGAACTTGGGGAAAGATGTTGCAGATTTAAGTTGTAGAGGGAGATGCTTGTATAGTTTTTTTGCAGAATATAATATAGATTTCTTTATTAACTCACTGGACGGGATCGGTAAATAGATGTCAAAAGTAGAATTTCTGGTGGAATAGTCATGTCTAGGTCTTTCTGGAAAAACATGTAGATGTTTACGAATTAAGCAAACAGTTTCTAAAATATATAAAGAAGGTAATGTTAGAATTCTGTGATCTTTGAAGTAGCTTCTGCAATGTGTTGTTCTTCTGAGGCCAAACAGATATCTGATTGCTCTTTTTTGCAATTTAAAAATAACATCGGATTGGGCAGCTGTACCAAAACCCCAAAAAGGCAGACCATATCGAAGATGGGACTCGAACAATGAAAAGTATGTTATTTTGGAAGAGGCTAAATCCATTTCCTTAGAGACAGATCTTATTGCAAAGCAAGCTGAGGATAGTTTCTTGCTTAACACATCGATATGAAGGGACCATTTAAGGTTGCTATCTAAAAAAATACCAAGAAACTTTACAGAATCAACGATACTGATCTGGCTGTTATGAAGAGGTAAGGGTTGAAGAGTTCCTTTATAGGGTAATGCTACTGTTTTATCTACGTTAAAAGAGAGTAAATTAGAATCTGACCAGGATTTTATTGTGAGTAGATCAGAAGTTATAGTAGCATGAAGAGTTGCGATATTTGAGTTGCTCCAAGTGATACTGGTATCGTCAGCAAAAAGAAAAACTTTTCCATCGATTTTTAAACTAGTGATGTCATTAATAAAGATAAGGAAAAGTAGAGGACCCAATACTGAACCTTGCGGTACCCCACATACAACATTTTTGAGACTAGAGTCTGTATCATTTGCTCTAACCAGTTGTTTCCTATTTTCCAAGTAAGATTGAAACCAGTTCAAAGAAATACCTCGAATTCCATAGAAATCTAGTTTTTTTATCAAAATGTCGTGATTTACACAATCAAAAGCTTTGGCATAATCACAAAAAACAGTGGCAGTGTGGAGATTATTGTTTAATGCTTGATAAACCTCATGTGGTACAGAAAACATGGCATCGGTGGCAACAGACTCGGAAACTGAAGAGCCACAAACCATTGGAGCTACCATATAGGTTCTTAGGTTCTAAGCGAAGTACTTAGTGTTAAAGGCACATTTCAATAATCTAAGAGACTATTGGAGTTATTGTTATCACTGGATAACAAATCCAAATTTATAGATAGATACATCCTTTTGTACAAACAAAAAAACATGTTTATAATTTTTATGTATGGATTCACTCACCATAGATAAAACCCTTATTCACCACCAACCCTTCTTCTATACCTCTATGTACGTTTAATTTAAAAATATTTACCTTATTCTGACTTCTCCAAAAATTAATAAATAAACGTCTATGAGGCAGTTAACGTGTTAAAATAGTTTAGTACCGAGAAATTGCGAGTCGTAAAGTTCCACGAACTTCCTTGACACGTTCTTGTGTTGAGTTAAATATCTACTTTTATTTATGGTTACGCATTAACAAAAGTGGTTTTTGAAAATTCAAAAGCCCCTCATAAATTTCTATTACAACATATGGACTTACAACTGAGCGACAGGTCTAGTTGTGCCCGTTACAAAGGAAGTTGAAGTACTTTTTTGAATTAGTGTAGTGTGTGTGATAAAGTTATTTGTCTTGTCTTGTCAATTGTGTATTATTCCGAATTTCGAGAAAAGTTGTAACGAATGAGCCATATGTCCCATATTATGGGAACCATATGTGTGCTTTTTGACCATCGAAATACAATGGACAAAAGGATAAAGGATTATTTTTTAATTTTCCACACTTGAGATAGTAGATTGAAAAAATCTACTAATTTAATAGTTGTAAAAATATATTTTTACTTCTTGTATTTCGATGGAGACTTTCTAATGTAACAAGTTCTTCTGTTACACAATTTTTTTAATTCAAAAACAATCAACAATTGAGCAGTGTTAGTTATATTGTTACTTTAATTAAGTAAGTGCCAATGAAAAGTACTTAAATTGTGAACAATTTTCTTTTAATTTAAGAAACATTGTTGTTGTAATAAACATTGATATAATTTCAATACATTGAACTGCTCTGCGTACAGACAATTTAAAATCTTCAAATTTTTAAAATTGTTTTGGTCAAATTGCGTTAAGGGGATGGGTACGAACTTTCGGTTTCAATGCTATTTAAATGGGATTCATTTTTTTCGAATCCTGAGAAAACTAATAAGTATTTTTGAAAAATTAAAACGCAGAATGAAATATTACGTTATTACCGAAGGCGAAGGTCCCTGTAAACTTCTATAATGTTTATTTTAATAAGTTACAGGGGCGAAAAAAAAAGGAGAAAATTTGGTGTGATTTTTAATTTCAAATATCTCACCCAAAAGAAACTTTATATTCATTCTAAGGGACTTTCGGCTCTCGGCAATAAAGTAATCTTTCATTCTGCGTTTAAATTTTTCAAAAATAGGTACTTATTAGTTTTCTCAAGATTCGAAAAAAATTATTATATTTAAAATACATTGAAAATTTTGGCAGGCGTCAAAATTTTGCATTTTGTTCCTTTCCCCTTGATAGATTTTTTAATGAACTACCCTTCCGTAAATGGTTTGTTATGTTAAGCAATCTATTTTGAAATATTAAGGACTTTTTGATTACTTAATGCTGAATTGTGTTCTTTACATTTTTTAAAAGCGCTTTGTTGTCCGTCTAATGAGTTTTGTAAAGAGCCAATTTTATTTTGTCTGAATTGAGATTCAAATTTATCACATTCAATTTTGTGTTTCATGTAGTGGTGAGGCAAACGTAATTTCTTTGAATAGGTACTCTTATAGATTCTTTGCAAATTAAGCATAGTGCTTTAATAAAATTATATAAAGAAATATTTTTTTAAAAATGAATAACCATTTTCAATTAAATATTTTTTTCTTTATTAATTAACTTTTCATTAAATTCACACTTTTTCTCATTAATTTTTTTTTCTGTGGCATTTTATTTATTTTTTCTATGATAAGACCTGAATTATTTTACCAAATTAAAAATAACTTGTATTACGTATCTACTCATTAAGTATCTACTGTCGTTGTAGTGAAATACACCTTCCCATTATTCTGTTAGCCCGCATTGTTGCCATCGGCCACATTTCGGCATGACACTAAGTTTTTTGATTTTTTCTAAAATTATATTGGTGCTTTGGCGGGCCTTCAAAAAGGCGCAAAGGGCCGCATGCGGCCCGCGGGCCAAAGTTGCCGACCCCTGCATACTGTATCGTATTGTATTATTCTTATTATTGTATGTTATTGTATTATATTGAATTGTATTATTGTATTTTATTGTATTGTATTATATGTATTATTTTATTTTATTGTTTTTATTTTTGTATTATAAATAGCTTAAATAAAAATAAAAAACTTAAAATATGTTTACATTTGTTAGAAAACCTAATTTAATTTAAAACTTGTTTATCTACAATTATTTGATATAGAATTTATTCTGTTAAAAATTATAAAAAGCAAAATGTGCCCGATATAATTTTGTACAGACATTAATTAATTAATAATCAAAAATGACGTTTTTTAATACATTCTACTAAAATTTTTTCGGCCCGGTAAGATATTATTGTATATTTTCTGGATCATTTGAAACAAAAAAGGTATTTTGTAATTTTTCTTTTAAATTGATCGTTTTCGAGCTATAAACAATTTAAAACTGAAAAAAAAACCACAAATGACGATTTTCAAGACCCAAAAACACAAGTAAAATATATTATTGTTGTAATCATCAAGTATCTAAATTCAAATTACTTAAACTTTTTTCTATCGGGTCTCAATTTTTGGCAAGATTTATTCTAAAATATTTTTTTAATTGTTACGAACCTGCAAAACTGCATTAATAACTAAAAAACAAAGTTTTTAAATGAAATAAGCCCAAAATCCTTTCGAGAACTGATAGAAGAAGGTTTGAATTCAATTTAGGTACTTCGTAATTTCAAAAATGTTATTTTTTAACTATGTTTTTAGCCTTAAAAATTGCCATTTTCCTTTTTTTTGGTTTTAATTTGTGTTTAACTCGAAAATTATCAACAAGAGAAAAATTACAAAACACCTTTTTTGTTTCGAATGATTCAAAAATCTAAAATTCTAATAAATACCTACACGGGCCGAAAAAATTTAATAAGAATTTATAAACAAAGTCATTTTTTAATTATTAGATAACTAAGTAGTCTGGTCAAAATTATATCAGGCGCCCCTATTGTTATTTGTAATTTTTAAAATCATAAATTACATATCAAATTTATGAAAATAAAAGGCAAATATCGAGCAACTAGGTGATATCTGCCTTTTATTTCCATAAATTTCATTTATTCGAGCATTCAATCATCTCCTATTTTACATATAATCATTTTATCCATTAAACAGATCGGTGAAGGTCATTGTTATATCTGAATACCTATACAAAATACCTACCTACTGAGAAATACGATTCTCGATATGATTACCGGTACTCAAATACAAAAGTAACAAAAGTAATCATAGTAATCAAATCATTTTTATCCCTTAAACAGATCGGTGAAGGTCGTTGTTATATCGGAATACCTATAAAACATACCTACATACCGAGAAATACGATTCTCGATATGATTACCAGTACTCAAATACAAAAGTAATCAAAGTAACGAATAGTGTAAATGATTACTTGTTATATGGGAATACCTATACAAAATACCTACCTACTGAGAAATACGATTCTCGATATGATTACCGGTACTCAAATACAAAAGTAACGAAAGTAATCATAGTAATCAAAGTAACGAATACTGTAAATGATTACTTGTTATATCCGAATACCTGTACAAAATACCTACCTACCTACCTACCTCCTCAGAAATACGATTCTCGATATGATTACCGGTACTCAAATACAAAAGTAATCATAGTAATCAAAGTAACGAATACTGTAAATGATTACTTATTACATCCGAATACCTATAAAAAATACCTATCTACCGAGAAATACGCTTCTCGGTACGATTACCGGTACTCAAATACAAAAGTAACGAAAGTAATCATAGTAATCAAAGTAACGAATACTGTAAATGATTACTTGTTATATCCGAATATCTACACAAAATATCTATCTACCGAAAAATACTCAATACAAAAGTAATCAAAGTAATCAAAGTAACGAATACTTGAAATGATTACTTTATTCAAAAGTAACGATTTGTATTGATTACTCGAAAGTAACTATAATCAACATCACTACATCCCAATGAAGTTAGCCAAGACTATGTCGACAATACAGCGTCGAACTATTGGTTGACATCAGGAAAGATGTTCCCTGAAACGGAGGGTTCATTACTGGCCATTCAGGATCAGGTTATACCAACCAGAAATTACCTGAAATATATCGTCAAAGACCCTCAGGTTCAAAACGACAGATGCCGATATGGATGTCAAGCCCAAGAAACCATCCAACATATTACAGGGGGCTGCCAGGCATTTGCTGCAACTGAATACAAGGAACGGCATGACGCAGTGGGAAAAATCCTTCATCAAGAGATAGCTAACAAGCTGGGACTTCTCCAAACGGACCATCTCCCATATTATCAATACGTTCCTGAGAGTATGCTTGAGGATGGCAACTACAAGCTATACTGGGACCGCAGTGTGCTCACAGACCAAACAGTGGCACATAATAGACCAGATCTCGTACTAGTTAATAAATTAACAAGACAAACAACACTAATTGATGTGGCGATACCTAACAACAATAATCTACGTAGTAAATTTACTGAAAAGATCGCCAAGTATAGAGATCTGGAAATTCAAATACGGAGACAATGGAGAATGCAAAGTACCCAGACGATACCTATTGTTATGTCGACTACTGGAGTCATTCCGAAGACCCTCCTCGAAAGCATAAAAAAGCTGGGTCTCAATGAACATATTTATAAGACCATGCAGAAAGCTGTACTACTTGCGACGGCCAGAAGTGTAAGAAAATTTTTGGGAGATACACCTGCATTCCAAGTCACCTAGGGCTCGATAACACGGAAAGAGTCCCACCAGAGCTCAATCCTTTTGATACCGTAGGTATCTGGGATGAGTCAATTTTCCCCTCAGAGGGAGTGTGAGCCGTATGGCTAAATCTGGATAATAATAATAATGACTTTATTGCTTTTTTTTCAAATTATTTTTATTACATAATTATTTATAGAAGATAGTTTTTTTATTAAAGTATACCTTAACTTTTTCTGTGATTAAAATGATAGTATGATTAAAATCATGGATTTTTGGGAAACAAATTTTTTTTCAAAAATTGTTTAAACAAATTTGTTTAAATAAAACTGTTTATTAATTAATAAATGTCTAGACAAATTGCATATTTGTAATTTACAGAAAAATTACATGCAAATTAAAAAAAGAACGGTCAAAATATATTCAGTAGATCACGAGATATAGAAAATAATAGTAGTTTTAAGTTGCCTTTTTTAGTTTTTGAACTCGTGCATTTGTCGGCTCCCAGCTCTCCCTTTACTTACTACGAGTAGTCATCAATTGAACTACATTTTTGCAAATTCGTGTAAAATACCAGGTGTTCTAATATGTAAAAGGATTTTTTCTACGGACAATATTTTTAAAGTCATTCTAAATGTTTATAAACTACAAAATTTAAAAAAATTGGCATTCAGATTTTTAACTATACTAGATAAATTTTTTTAATCTTTTTTAGTACATTTTGATAGCATAAGTTTTCTACATCCATTTGACATACGCAGAATTGTCATATCTTCATTATTTTCTGTCTTATGTTATTGCAAAATAAAGGTATCTGGGATAAACAAATAGAATAACTCTTAAACTAATTAATGGATTGGTCTCAAATTTTGAGGGTTTGCTAAGTACCCCAATGCCCAACTTTGGGTAAAACACTAAAGTTCTCAGTTAGTTTTAGTAAAAGTTATTAACAAATAACGATTTTCACTTATTTTGCAATTTGCTTAGCAACAAATTAACTTTTTAACTTTCAAAAAACTTTTTAACTTTCAAAAAATTTCAAAGAAGGAATCATTTCTGGAACTTAGTTTTTTGGCAACATGGTAGATTTTCATCAAGAATGAAACGGTAACATTGGCAAGACTTTTTATTGACATGTAATCAAAAAAAAATTAATTATGTGTTTGGCGACCCCCTAGCTGAAAACACTCCTGTATACGTCTAAGCATTGGCCAAATGAGATGATGGATATCTGCTTGAGGCACCTCGTTCCAAGCAACTTGAATTTTATGGATTAACTGTGCCAGAGTCTGTGGAGGATGGTGCAAAGTGGACAGTTTCCTCCCCATCATATCCCACACATGTTCGATAGGATTTAAACCCAGTGAACGGGAGAAAGTCCATAGTTCGACGAGCAATATGGGAACGCGTGTTGTTTTCCTGAAAAAGGGCGTTTTGACGGCCGTCTGGATAAGGTAGTTAAGTAATTTGTAAGATGTCATCAACATAACGCGCATCTGTCATACTGCCTCGAATAAACAAAAGTGGTGATCCGCTACCAAAGGCAATAACCCCCCAAACCATTACTCCAACTGTCCTATGTAGATCCCTCTCAACAGCAAACCCGATATCTCGTCGCTCTCCACGGCGGCGTCTTATCATGTTATGACCATCAGGCATACCTAAACAAAATCGCAATTCATCGCTGAATGCTGCATTATGCCATTCTGTGACCCAATGCTGCCGTACTCTGCACCAATTCCAACGTTGATGACAGTGGTCCGCAGAAGGAAGCACTCGTCGTGGGAGGAATGAAAAAACAGTCCATATGCTCGAATGCTACGGTATAGGGTACGTATAGTAACAAGTCTACCTTCTACTCCAAACCATTGGTCAGCAATTTGACGCGTAGTAGCAAAACGGTCTCGCAGAGCCAGGAGTATAAAGCACCCATCTTAACGCCCTGTGGTACACCTCGGTTGACCAGTTGGTCTTCTTCGTGTTCCCTACCTTCGTTTGTCCACATACGACACACTCGCATAACTGCCATTGCGGTACGATTAACACGACGGCCCATATAATTTCGTGATACGACAAACCCATATCGCTATAGGCAATAATTCTACCCCTGCCAAAATCGCTAAAATGGTAATAATTTTGATGTCTTCAAACTCGAGGCATATTCTTGCACTGAATACAATTAGACTGAGGAATAATAACTAAAATTTTCTGTACCAACCGGTCTTCATAAATGGGTCTTTTCTCAAAAAAATTTAAAATTTTTACAAAAACTATAAAAGATAAAACATTGATATCATAGCATGCTTTAAATATAGTCATTGTGCTGCCAAAAAATTAAGTTCCGCAGAAATGATTCCTTCTGGGTGTAACACTTCTAATGTCACTGAGTATTAGTATATTTTTATAGCGGTAATATTTTCCATGCCTCACTTTCGCATCTGTGCAAGTCTAGTGTTTTTCCGTGTAGTGGATCCAGATTAATTAAGTGTATGGACTTGCACACTGGACTGGACTTGCACACTGGCTATGGATTAAGCAATATTATGTTCCTAACTCCGTCTTTTTTTCTTCTTTCTCTGTATAAGCAATTCTGCTTGTTCATTGCCGAATTGGAAGGTTAGTCACTCCATCTTTTGCGTGGTCGTCAGATGTTTCTTCTGTCTGTGGGTATATCTTTTGCTATTTTGACCTCACGGATCTCCCATTCTACTTAAGTGGTTATTCCATTCTTTTTTTCTATTTGGTGTCCATTCGTTTATGCACTGTTACATTTTTTTCTAATATCTTCACTTCTTTTTCCATCTCAGCGTATTTCCTATAATTCTTCTCAGTACTCTTATCTCCAGTTTCTAGACTAAGAGCCGCTATAGGTGAAAATTCTTAATCATTTTAGGCACGACGGGACCCTATAACTTAAATAGTAGAACCTAAAAGAAAACGTTTGAGCACTGTGCCGTCACTTTTCAGTGGTACATGCGTCTACAGTGGCGCATCAAACTTTCCACTTATGGACGGGATACATAAATTAAAAAATACCCTCCCTCATTACCAGAATTTAATTTTTTTCATTTTTTTAAGTTCTATGTGATTAAGACATAAGATTCATCGTAACTTTATCCCACCACCCCCTTCTCCCTGTCCCCACGATCAAAAACTTTATTTTTCGACTTTATTTTTTTTTGGTGGGACGTAATCAATTTTAAAATTTCAAAAAATTCACACGCATAGTTAAGGCTTTTATAAAATACGTCTATTTTTTATAGACCTGTAAGTTGAGTGTACATAACCTCAAAAAATTTTAAAAATTTTTTTTTGGAAAAACGTATATAACTTTTTTTTGGGGATAGCTGCAGATCTAATTTTTTCTTAGTCTTGTGTATTTTATCAAACACTATATTTTTATTTTTTTTTTCAGATTTTTCTGTAACGCTGGTCACCTTCAAAAATCCAAAAAACTGTTTTTTAAGGGGGTTTTGGGGGTTTGAACGTGTTTTTCTGATTTTTAAATATTCTAAAGGACTCAGTTACTTCAAGTTACTTATAACCTATAAAAACAAAATTGATTTGATATATTATGAAGTCTATAAAATAGGGAAAATCCCCCAAAACCCCTCAAAAAACAGTTTTTCGGATTTTTGAAGGTGGAAAATTCCTTACGGAAAAATCTGAAAAAAATTAAAAATATAGTGTTTGATAAAGCACACAAGATTAAGAAAAAATTAGACCTGCAGCTATTCCTCAAAAAAAGTTATACGCTTTTTTGGAAAAAAAAGTCTTTTAATTTTTTGAGGTTATGTACACTCTACCTATGGGTCTATAAAAAATAGGCATGTTTTATAAAAGCCTCAGCTATGCGTGTGAATTTTTTGAAATTTTAAAATTGATTGCATCCCAGCAAAAAAAATAAAAACGAAAAATGAACTTTTTGATGGTGGGGGCAGGGGGAAGGGGGTGGTTGGTTAAAATTACGCTGAATCCTATGTGTTAATCACATAGAACTTAGAAAAATAAAAAAAAAATGTAATTCCGTTAGTAAGGGAGGGTAACTTTTAATTTATTTATCCCGTCCATAAGTGGAAAGTTTGATGCGCCACTGTCGACGCATGTGCCACTGAAAAGTGACGGCACAGTGTTCAAACGTTTTCTTTTAGGTTCTACTATTTAAGTTATAGGGTCCCATCGTGCCTAAAATGATTAAGAAATTTCACCTATAGCGGCTCTTAGTCTATTCCAGTAGTTTTTGTGTTGTGGATGTGTCCGGTCTTGTTTCTGATGTTGTCATTATTGATCTGTTGTTAACTTAAAGTTAATATTTTTGTAGTTCCTGTAGTGGTTATTTTTATTGGTGATGGCTTATCTAATCCTCTTTTGAAGTGGAAATAATGTTATGCAAATATGTTATTCTTTTGAAATCTCTGGTGTAGAATTTTGGAGCTTTGAATTTATTGAGAGTAACTTAGCGCTTAAATTATTGTTCCGACTCCTGTCAACGCATCATCTCTTGTCGAATAATAGAAGATTTATATTTGTTGTTTCAATATAACCCTCTTCTTACCATTTTACCTTGCTCATTCCAAGGATGCACTATTTCATTTTCTTCATCTCAATTTCAGCATTTCCAAGTTTACCGAATTTGTAGAAAGTTTTAGCGTTTCTGGTAGCGATTTTTACTGTACCCCCGTGAATTCTGAAAACTAAGGGCCAAATTTTGTTTTTGCCTATTGACTTGCAATATCAATTTTCTTAGCAAATATTAATTAATATAATAATATTAAATAATATGAATGCAATGGTTTCCCACATACCATTCGCATGCTATGCCATTGACGATCATATTTCGTTCATCTGCCTTTGGGGATGATTTCACCTACCCAAGACAACTGGTTAGAATCAATATTTGTAACTATTCCCAAGAAAGGGAATGCCAGACAGTGTATCCTATCGACTTATCAGTTTAATGAGTCACACATTCAAAATTTTTATGAAAATATTGCATTCTCGCATATAATATGATCTTGAGGTTCTTGAGGGTAATCTGTGAGGGGATAACTGGTGATGAACAGTTTGGTTTCCGAAACGGTATGGGTACTCGGGAAGCTCTTTTTTGCATGCGAATACACAAAAGAGCATTGAGTTTAGAAAAAATATTTACGTATGCTTTATAAATTTCGAAAAAACCTTTAATAGAGTACACATATGTACATTACTATTTCAATGCTTGGACTTTTTGGTCTGGACACGTACGACATTAGATTGCTCAAAAATCTTTACGACAATCAGATCGCATGTATTAAATTGGATCAAGAAGTTTCAGCTAAAGTTTCTATTAAGCGTGGTGTCAGACAGGGATGTGTTATGTCACCGACATTATTCAAGGCCTACATCGAACCAATTTTTGAGGAAGCTTTAAATAATCGTCGCGAAGGTGTTAAAATCGGTGGTGAAATTATTAATAACATCAGATACGCAGATGACATCGCCATAATGGCAGAGAGTCTAGAAGACCTTCAAAGCCTGTTGAACGTTGTAAACAACGAATGTACCTACTGCAAAGGGCTTAACAATCAACGCAAAGAAAACAAAATGGATGGTGGTCGGAAAAATTAATATCGAAGACTCAGTACTACAATTAGGTAACAAAATCCTGGAAGGGATGGAACAATTTTGATATCTGGGTAGCTGGTTGAAAGTGATGAGGAAATTTCGAGCAGAATAGAAATTGCACGAAAAAGCTTTATTAGCTGGCGTTCTGTATTGTGCAGTAGAAGTCTGTCATTGACCACGCGTCTAAGGGTATTGAAGTGCTACGTCTGGTCCGTTTTGTTCTATGGATGTGAAACCTGGACAACAAAAATAAAGAATCTTAATAAATTAGAAGCGTTCGAGTTGTGGTGTTACCGTCGCATGCTCAGAATCCCGTGGATAGCACATATTCAACGAACATGTGCTGGAGACCATGCACAGAGAGCGAGAATTGATCAACATCATAAAAATGAGAAAGGTTCAATACTTCGGTCATATAATGAGAGGATCTAAATATCGCTTACTCTGGTTGAGCATTCAGGGCAAAATCGAAGGAAAACGCTGGGTTGGAAGAAAACAACTGTCCTGGCTGCATAACATTAGACAATGAACAGGTCGAACGGTCGAGGAATTGTTTCATATAGCTGCCGACCGAGAAACATTTTATCAGCTTGTTAATACGACGATAGCCAACGCTTGAAAACAAGCACTGCACACAAAGAAGAGAAGAAGACAATAGAATGCCCTTGGCTCACTCGCAAAGTGACTAGATGTTTATATCGGCATTTACTCGGTCCCCACCTGCGTTCGCCACTAAAGATATCTACTTATGTGTTGTTAGTCTTCTACCATGGAGCACAAAAAGTAACTTTGTTATCACTGCCAGATAGTCCAGGGTAATAAGGTTTTTTCCATGACACTTGAACAGCCAGGGTACTGAAGCGTTTTTCGACAGGTAATACCTATAAGAACAAATTGTAACTATTTCCTGCGTAGGATCTGGCGGCCATTTTTATTTATAAACAATTTACTGTCAAAAACGGTCTATTTTCCTTTTTTGCAAATTAATGAAAAAAAAAACAGTGAGACTTATGGTTTTCTGGAGGAAAAAAGGTCGAAATTTAAAAAAGAAATTAATTTCGCAATAACTATTGTAAAAATAAGTATAAAGCTTTAAAATTTTTGTCAAATGAGGGTTCTTTGGTGCTTAATATGTGACAAAAATTTAAAAGGATTCATTCAGTTGTTTAAATTTTATTCAAATTGTTTATCTCAGAGAGCTTTTTTTGCAATAACATAAGTCAGAAAAAAATAATGTTAGAACCATTGTCTAGGTGTCAAATGAAAGAGCATGAGCTAAACTTTCAAATTGGTTTAAAAGTGAATAAAAAATTTATTAGTAATAAATAATTATGCAAAAGTATGTTCAATTTTTCCTTATAAACTTTTTATTTTTTTAAATAATAAATTATATATATTTATTACAATTTTTCATCAATTATCATATAAATAACATTACTTGATAGTTATGTACCTAAAGAACGGTAAAAAATAGATTTTTTTGAAAAAAGTTATTCCAAAATTTAAAGGATTCAAAAAAATACAAATTGACGATACTTTTGCGTAATTATTTATTACTAATAAATGCATTTTGATTCACTTTTTTTAAACCAGTTTTAAAGTTTAGTTCATGCTCTTTCATTTGACACCTTTAGAATGGTTCTAACATTATGTTTTTCTGACTTACGTTATTGCAAAAAAAGCTCTCTGGGATAAACAATTTGAAAAAAATTTAAACAATTGAATGAATCGCTTTGAAATTTTTGTCACATATTAAGCACCAAAGAACCCTCATTTGTCAAAAATTTCAAAGCTTTATACTTATTTTTACAATAGTTATTGCGAATTTATTTTTTTTTGAAATTTTGACCTTTTTTCGCAATTATATTAACAATAAATGAGTGTATTCAACTTTGTAATACGCCATTTTAAAGCTTTTTCCATTCTCTCGAAGATGTCTGTACTAAAAAAACCATAATTCTTACTGTTTTTCCATTAATATGAAAAAAACAGGGAAAAAGGCCGTTTTTTGACACTAAATTGTTTATAAATAAAAATGGCCGCCAGATCCTACGCAGGAAATAGTTACAATTTGTTCTTATAAGTATTACCTGTCGAAAAAACGCTTCAATACCCTGGCTGTTGAAGTGTCACGAACAGGGTATATTTTTGTCTTATTACCCTGGCCTAAGAGCATAAAGTAATTGCTAGTAACGAGATTGTACACATTATGGTATAGTATACACCAGGGGTCACCAATTAGCGGACCGCGGTCCGCATCCGGACCGTGGGCTAGTTTTGTTCAGACCGTCAATAAATTCAGAATATACCTAGTGTTTGGCAATTTTGAAAATGTTTGGCCATGAAATTGTGTACTATGTTTGGCTCAACTGATGTGTGCGAAGCCGCTTTGGCTTTATCAAGAATGAACTTTATTAAAAATCGGTAGAGATCTCACTTAACAGATGAATATAACTCCCTAATGAGACTCAGTTGCACTAAACTCACTCCAAAGACAGATTGTACATAAAAAATGTCATTTTTGATAGTTTTTAGTCATCGTTGATAATTTTCAAGTTATAAGCGATTTAAAATATGAAAAATGCAAAAATATGCATTTGCGATGCTGGAAAACTCTTAAGTTGTAATAAAGTGACAGATATTTTTTGTTTAAGATGACCCAAAAATGCTAAAAACATATTTTCGGGGGCAAGAAAGGTGATGTTTTGAATTTGTAAAAAAAAATGTTAAACAAATTCTGCCCAAAAATTTCGCCCACACCTTTCTGATTTGTTTATAGGGGATATTTTTTAACAAGATTCCTCAAAGAAACCGAATCAGAACAGCCAGACACAGGCAACATAAATCCGGACCCCGGAAGTGTCATAGGTTTTCGAAACGGACCCCCATGGAAACTAATTGGTGACCTCTGGTATACACTATACACAATACACAGGGCCGCCGAGAGAAATGAGCGAGCCCCGGTAAGAAGTGAAAAGCGGACCCCCTGGAAGAAGTAAAGAGCGAAAATAATTGTTTAATTTTTATAGAAATAAAATTATCAATAATAATAAGAAACATTTCAAATATAGATTTTATTAAGTTTTTATTATATTTATAATAGTAAAAATATTTATAATACAAATGTTTTTGGAGTTTTCTAATTAGCAAAGATGTCTCTAATTTTTGAAACTGGCATGATTTTACCAAGTCATTCTCAATGCCCAAGTTGCTAGGCCAGACCGATCCTGTTATTGTAGATCTCATAGCATTTTTTATGCGAGAAAGACAAGAAAATCATCTTTTTGCTTCTGCGACTGTCACGGGTAATGTACAAAATATTTTTTTAAGGCAATAACAACATCGACGCTTAGGAAATAAAGAAATCCAATTTGAGATGTTCAATTTTATTAAGTAAATCTATTGGGGAAATTTGAGATTCACCAATATTATCCTTGTATATCGCTCTCAAATGAAAAATTTCATCTATCAATTGTTCACTGATCTCTTCTTTATAAAACTCGCGCAGTATATCAATTTTTTTCTTAATATTGTCGTCATCTTCATCTCGGAATGCCCATAAAATCTTACTTACTTACTTAGTCCTAAGCCTTTCTACCTTTAAGTGTAAGGCTGATAATAAAATCTTAAATAGCGAATAAGTTTCATCGCTGCATTTAATCTTCTGGTAAAATTTCTTATTATACAATTAATGACAATGTCAAATATTTCACAGCCAACTATTAATTGCGTCAAGCTCAAAATTATCAGTCACTACTAGGCCCAAGCAAATCATCAAAAAATCTCGAAGGCTTCTTGTACATTCTGGATTTATTCCATAAATGCTGGCAACTTATTTAGATTGTTCAACAATGGAAGTCCATGAATTTCTGATTTTACAAAAAAATTACGTCTTTGGTCTGGTCGACGCCGGGCCCCTTACATCGCCGTGTCCCGGTAAAATGTACCGGCTGTACCGCCCTCTCGGCGGGACTGGGTATACACAAAAGATCTTTTAAGTTCCAATCTACAATAGGGAACTTGCATAATTTTTTAAATATTAAATAATATTAAAAAACATAAGGTAACATGATCTTAAAACGCTTGCATGTAAAAAAACAAATATTTTTAACCCATACGCTTATTACGAGGCTTTGAAAATGCTATAAAATTCAAATTTCTTAGAAGGCGCTTATACGTCCTTCTATTGGTCTGACGTCACGGACCACAACCGGGCTACGAGTCGAACCCGGTTAAACGCGATCAGAGTATTACGGGAATTGTATATAACATCTTAATCGTATTTAATTGGAAATTACCAGATATTATTTGTATTCTTGCATAGTTTTACAATCAGTTTATTTAGTTTCAAAGTGAAATTTATAAATCTTTAGAAATTGGTACTTACCTTCTAAAGTGCTTAAAATGCATAAGTAGATACTATTACTCAGAATGCTAAGGGTAAGTTTAATTTAACTGGACCAACTTGGGGATTAAAAATACAAGATCTTAAATATTTACTAATTAATGTAACAGATTTTGCAAATATTCTCGAAGCATTGCTTTCGCTTATGACGAAATAATCTCCAAGAGACATAAATGTGTGTCCTGTTCTTTTTAGAGTGAAAAATAGATGCATTGTTTGTGATTTACAATATATTTCTATTAATTGAAACGTATACAATGTAGGTCTGTATTGTAACTTCATCACTGTACACTTCAGAGACAACATTTTAAATTGTTTTGCTTCCTCTTCTTTCGCATCTTCATCACAAGAAGAATCACTTTCATTTTACCAATAGCCATCACTACCATTATATTCACTATTATCTTCAAATACAGAACGTCCTGATTCACTTTTTGTATCTTCAAATATTGTTTGCAAGTCTTTTATAGGTGAAGTTCATGCATCCTTATTATGTATTTTCAATGGCGACAACCCGACTGTAACACTTCTTTGAAATTTACACTGAATACCTTTACTTCTGATTTTGATGTAAGTCTGTGTTTATGCATTATTCAGTTTTTGAGGTAAAGCTGGTTGGTTTAATTCAGGTCCTGGTTGAACTAAGTTTGTGAAACTAGGATCACACTGTCTCTTATCAATCATCATTGTCCTCTAGAACAGAGTTAGATGTGGAAGCGGTATCTTCAAGAAGCTGACGTTTAACCCTTTTAAGGGCTGCTTCCCTCATGGGCGTTCGTTTTCTGTCTGGTTAACAATCAAATATGTGCGGGACAACACCTGACTTAACAATTTTGGGACCACCCATAATCTTGAATTTATATAGTTATTCATGTCTTGTTCCAACTGCAACAAATAAACAAGTTTAAGTAGGCACATTTCATGAAACGATAACTACCTAATATTTTTTCTTGAAATAGAAACTGTCTTATTAGTATTAGGTACCTAATTAGATAAATACTCACATCGAAATGATCCTCACAGACATAAAGACCTTTGCTACTTTGTGAAATATCCTTTTCATCTCGTCTGCATGCCTTTAGCCATTTCAAACGACGTTTTTGGTTCTACTGGTAGAGTAAAAAAATATTTGTTGGATGTTCTGCTGGTTGTGCTTTGGCATTCCATCACTATACAGGGTGTTTCATTAATAATTGTCCATATAGTAACTGGAGAAACCTTAGCACAAAATACGAAGACTTAACCTAAAACATCTAAATAAAATGTGGTTCCTTACTGAGTTACAGGGTGTTTTATCTGAAAATTAAAAAACTATTTTTGCTCAGCATTTTAAAACTATTCGACGTATCCTTTTCATACTTGGCAGGAAGTATAGGTACTGTACACACTACTAAATCATGTTAAACAAACGTTTCTGGCTATTACCAGAGGCGTACGATGGGGGAAAGTGAATGGTTGACCTTTTTCAATTTCTACGCCACTGGCGAAATTGCTATTTTAGTTCAATTTTTGGATTCTCCAATACTTTCTATGAAAATAATATACTCTTCATTCGTAACGATAAAGTCATTAGTTTTCGAGATCTTTGAAGTTAAAAATGAAATGACACGGTTATTTTGATTAATGTATTGTGTCGCTTCATTTTTAATTTCAAATATCTCGAAAACTAACCATTTTATCGTTACGAATGAACAGTATATTATTTACATAAAAAGTATTGCAAAATCAAAAATGTACACTAAAATAGCAAATTCGTCAGTGGCGTAGAATTTGGGAAGGGTCAACCAGCCACTATCCCCTGTCGTACGCTTCTGGTAGTAGCTAGAAAAGTTTATTTATCTTAATTTAGTAGGGTTTACAGTACCTAAATTTTCTGCCAAGTATGATAAGGATACGCCAAATAGTTTTAAAGTACTGGGTACAAATAATTTTTAAATTTTAATCATAATATGAATCATATCATAAATTAATCAAAATAACTGTGACGTTTCATATTTAACTTCAAATATCTCGAAAACTAATGACTTTATCGTTACCAATGAAGACTTTATTATTTACGTAGAAAGTATTGGAGAATCTAAAAATGGCACTAAAACAGTAATTCCTCCAGTGGCGTAGAATTTGAGAAGGCTCAACCATCCACCATCCCCTGTCGTACGCCTCTGGTAGTAGCTAGAAACGTTTGTTTATCGTAATTTAGTAGGGTGTCTAGTAGTCGCACTTTTTGCCAGGTATGAAAAGGATGCATCGAATAGTTTTAAAATGCTGAGCAAAAATAGTTTTTAAATTTTTAGATAAAACACCCTGTAACTCAGTAAGCAACCACATTTTATTTAAGTAATTCAGGTTAAATCTTCGTATTTTGTGCTAAGGTTTCTCCAGTTACTATATGGACAATTATTAATGAAACACCCTGTATAGATATTATATTGCGCAGATTTGTTTTCCATTTCGATATAAGTATATTATACACTAAATACAATAATATAAACACCGACCAAACAAGACAGTTATTCGACACGAACAACTAGCAATGGCAAAATGCATTCAATGCAAGAGCTCACCGAACGGGCGAACGACAACACTGTGGTTGGTGACGTCAGACCCCAACTCGCGCTTTTGAAGTTGTTTGAAACGGAAATTTTGGGCGCGGAACTATTATCAGTTATTGTACGTACACTACATTGTTAAGATGTAATATTTTGAATATAACATTTTTAAACATTAATTAACAATTTTATGCAAAAATATTTTTATGTGCAAGTTCCCTATTCTTCCAATCTCATCAGTACTACCTCATCCCTAAAGAAAAATCGAAAATTAGAATTTAGCATAGAATTTTTCGTTTCATATATTTCCTACTATATGATATGCCATTACATAGTACGTTCTTTAAAGGTAAAATATTGCAAAACCTCTAAATTTTAAAGAACTGCTTGGATTGACATGAAATTTGGCATACGCATAGCTAACATGTCAAAGAAAAAAAGTGATATGGTGCCGATGTGTGCTTTTGCCCTGGGGGGTGACTTTCACCCCATCTCGGGGGTGAAAAAAATATATGTCCAAAGATAAGTCCCGAAATGGATAAACTGACTAATTTTAAGCAACTTCTGTTTTATACAGTTTTTTCACCAAATCAATACTTTTCGAGTTATTTGCAAGTGAATATGTTAATTTTTCTACAAAATAACCACATTTTCAGACGGTTTTTCGCAAATAACTCAAAAAGTATTTGGTCGAAAAAAAATTCTTATCAAAAATATAGCATGTAAAAAAGTAAAAACATGGTGTATATAATACTATACCTAGTAGAAGCAGAGTTATAGCTAATGAAATATAGGTTCATATTCGTCAAATTCCAAATCGAATACATATTTTAACGTGCCATAACCAAAAAACGAAGCACTTTTTTGGGAAAAACTCTTAACTTTTTTAAAGTGTTTAAAAAATGCTTATTTTTGTTTTTTAAAAAATTGTTTAGCATCAAAAGTAAACAAGTTACGCTCAAAATAAAGTTGATCCCTTTTTTGGGTAAGAAATCGGGAAAATCGCCCCCAATTAGCATTTCAAATGAACTTAATTGTTACCACTTTACAAGTTTTTTACTCGCGTATGTATTGATCATATGATCTGTAAGTTTCATCGGTTCAAAGTCCTTATTTTTGAAAGAGCTGTAGTTAAAAGGGCTTGAACGAGTCACTTATCACGAGTGTATGCAAATTTAGAAACACCGAATCTTAACCAATTTTTGTCTTACAGAAATACAAAAAAAATACAAAATATTAAGAAAAGTAAAGCCGACTTTTTTTATTGTTTAAGATTTTTGATATCTCTAACAATTTTTAAGTTATTTTGAAAAAAAGCATTTTTTTCAAAATTAAAATTTTTAAAAATTTTACTTTAAAACCAATTTTTTTTAAAATAAGCACTTTGAATCGACGAAACTTACAGTTCATATAAACACAACATAAGTAAAGTAACTTGTGAAGCGGTAACGATTAATTTCATTTAAGTTGCTAATTGGGGGGTGATCTTCCTGATTTTTTTTGCCAAAACAAAAGGGACCAACTGAGCAACTTTATTTTGAGCGTAACTTGCTTACATTTTTTGATGCTAGAAATTTTTTTTATAAAAACAAATTTTTTTAAACACTTTAAAAAAGTTGTAATGTGTTTTCCCCAAGAATGCTTCATTATTTGGATATTTCACATTGAATTATTCTACATATTTGGAATTTTTCGAATATGAACCTATTTTTCATTAGCTATAACTCTGCTTTTGCTAGGTATAGAGACCTAATATATACACCGTTTTTTTCACTTTTTTATAGGCTATAATTTTGCTAAGAGTATTTTTTTCGACAAAATGCTTACGTTTTGAGTTATTTGCGAAAAACCGTCTAAATACGTGGTTATTTTGTTGAAAAATGAACATATTCACTTGCAAATAACTCGAAAAGTATTGATTTGGTGAAAAAACTCTATAAAACAAAAGTTGCTTAAAATTAGTCAGTTTATCCATTTCGGGACTTATCTTGACCTATATGTTTTCACCTCCGAGACGGGGAGAAAGTCACCCCCAGGGCAAAAGCACACATCGGCACCATATCACTTTTTTTGACATGTTAGCTATGCGTATGCCAAATTTCATGTCAATACAAGCGGTTCTTTAAAATATACATCAAAAACCGTGAAAGAATGTACTATTCAGTATAATTCTATTTTTGAGTATCATTGACTATCTGTGATACACTATTACGTCTACTATTATTTACAGATAGTTTTTGTTTTTTGCGCACTAAATAATATCGTTTTAACCTATCAGGTTGAGTGATCTAGTAAAGAATTGAACGTCAATATTATTTAATAAAGGTGGCATTGATTATGTTAAGTGCTATATTATACTCCAGTAGATCTCTTAATATATTTTATTGCTTGTTGAGGTGAACAGTGTTTCGGATATTGCATCTTTTATTGGTAAGACTTTGCTTGTATGTATATACATAATTATTGCTCTGGTAGAATAATTTTACATTTTAAATAACACAATTTTAAGTATTATTTGACGATTCAACAATTATTCTTCTTCTTCTTGTAGTGCCTATCCGTTTCGGATGTTGGCGACCATCATGGCAATCTGTACTTTGCACACTGCTGCTCTAAAAAGATTTGTAGTGGTTGTGTTGAACCACATACGTAGATTTTTCAGCCAGGAAATCCTTCGCCTTCCTGGTCCTCGCTTTCCTTCTACTTTTCCCTGCAAGATTAGTTGCAGCAGTTTTTATTTTGATTAACAGCTCTTTTTCTTTTTTCATTCTCAGCAGATTCTCACCTTTGCAGATTAGTAATGTGATCGATCCTCAGGATTCGACGATTCAACAATTATTTTTCAAAATACAACGTGTAGGTCCATACATGTCATAAAATTTCTATCTATCTATTAGCCTTGCGACATACAATATTGGACATAGGCCTCCCCTTCGCTCCTCCATCTTTCACTATCCTGAGCCATGTGCATCCATTTTGAGCCTGCTTGGTGTTTTAGGTCATCTACCCGTCTCATCTGCGGTCTTCCTCTTTTTCGTTTATATGTCCATGGTCTCCACTCTGTAATAATTTTATTCCATCTTTCGTCTTTTTGTCTAATCGTATGACCGGCGAATTTGCATTTTAGTTTAGCTGTTTGACGAGTAGCATCATTAACTTTTGTGATATTTCTTACCCAGGAATTCCTTTTTCTATCTGACAGTCTTACGTTGATCATTTGTCTTTCCATTGCTCTTTGTGTTTTCGCAATTCTGTCCATATTCGCTTTTGTGAACGTCCATGTTTGACATCCATATGTAAGGACCGGAAGAATACATTATGACCAATGTCATAAAATTTATGAACAAAAAATAAGAAGTACTGGATTTATATTTCCTTTCATAGTTGTGAAATTGAAACTTTATCGAATGCTTTTGCAGATCTATTAAAGCTACCGGCAGTATTTCTTTATTTAATTGAACTTTTTTTAGGGCCATTTTTAGCGCGAAACTATTGTAAATAATAGATCTTCAAGCTAGAATCCTGCTTGTTCTTCGGGTTATTAGGTTCCTTATCCCTCTGGAATGTTCGATATGACTGCTATTCATCTGTAATGTTTCGTATCAGTTTTCGTGCATTTTTATGTACTGGACATTTTTTTCAATTTAGTGAATTTATTTGCTTTTTCTAATTGTTCTATTCGTGATAAACATATGACTTCCAATTGTTTGTTTGTTGGAAGATATTTATCTCTTCTCTCTAACAATGAATTCTCATAATACTCTATCCACGTGTTCTCCGAAATGCTCTGTATTTATCTTTGGAATAGTACTTTTTTCTAGGTTGTATTGTTCTTATTAACTACCTCTTGTTTTACTTTTGTATGTACATTTTTATATTGCATTGTTCTTTGTTCCTCTCCATTTCGTAATCCTTTTTAATGTAACACTTTTTATTTTGTTTTAAGTATTTTGTTTTCGATACCTATGTCCTTATTTGTCTTGGAATTAATAGAGCCTAAACACATCGAAAAGGGTGCATGGATTGAGTATCTAAAGAAGTTATATACAGAGGAACAACAAATTACGTTAGAACCACCAACACCAGAAATTACCATAAACGAAGTTCACGTAAGCAAGCATGAAGTACGAACAACATTTAGAAACCTAGAAGAACAGAAAAGCTGCCGGTAAAGATGGCATGCCAAATGGACAGTTAAAATATGGTGGAGCTACAATGACGAATCAAATGACAACATCAATTAACAAGATTTTAAGACACAATAAAATACCAAGCGAGTTAATCTTATTTCAAAAAGGGCGAAAATAAACAACCAGAAAACTACAGAGGCATCAATTTGCTAGATGGTACTACCCTGAAATTTACAACTGAAATTTGGCAAGAACGAATAAATGATTTCATAAACATATGCATAGGTATGCAACAAGGTTTCCGTACGGGAAGGTCGTGTACAGATGCAATATTGGTTATAACAGATTACAGAGGCTCGATGCACATTTGCGTGTTTTCAAGCTGCGGGCGTTTGGCTTGTTTGCAAGCCAAGTTTCCCGTCAATACACATTTGAGCGGTTTCTCAGGGTCAATCATCATCAACATCATCAGTGGCGTTACAGCTCTTTATGAGCCAAAGCCTTCTTCAGAACAATCCTCCATTCGCCCTGTCTCTGGCAACTCTTCTCCATGCTCTAATTCCAATAGATTTCAAATCATTTTCTAGGTTTTCTTGGTACCTAAGTCTCGGTCTTCCTCTTGTTCATTGTCCTATCGGTCCTCTTCGGTCAAAAACTTTTCTGACTATGGCATCTTCCTCTCGTCTGATTACATGACCTAGCCATCTAAGGCGTGCTACCTTAATGAATTTTGTACCTACTCCTGACCAGAAGTGTATCTACATAATATTTCAATGCATAAAATGTCGTTAGAAAATAGCTTTCATAAGAATAAAAATAATTTTGAAATATTGAATTTGGACATATATGTTCGGTTTATCTTGTCCTAGCTAGGAAAACATGAGCTTAGTGCATTGTCAGTTTTGATCCTCCACTTGCATTAAAATCGGTTTAATCGAAAATTAAACTTCCCACTGTATGAAATTCAATATTTATTTCTCCTATTACGTATGTAGTAGTAAACAGACAGTCCATGCTTGTGAAAATTTATCAGAGCTTGTACGGATTAATGGAGGAATATTTAGTATTTGTGTGTTGTGACACCGATATTAACACGATGTTATCGATGAAAAAACTTTCGAAGGTTTTAATGAATAAAATGACGTGGTTTAAGGATATATAATAAAAATATAATTTATTTTTATTAAACATACTCGTGAATAAGCAATTTTTCAAAAAAGATATATCTTCTATATTCTATACAACCATTTTTAAACTGTCAATTATTAATCCATATCAAGCCAGGCACTATAAATACTAAATAGAAGTTACGTACATAAAATAGGAGAGGAAAATTTTTCTTTTCGGAAAACAATAGAGAGGAAATCCCTATTTGTAGATACACAACGTTCGAAAAAAGGCCTATACCGCAAGAAACGAAGTATTTAAAAATCAAAAAATTACTCTTCTTCTTCATGTGCCGTGCTCGATTATCGAGCGTTGGCTATCAAATTGGCTATAGTAATTTTGTTCACGGCAGCTCGGAAAAGGGATGCAGGGGATCTGTTAAACCATTCTCTCAGGTTTTTAAGCCAGGACGTTCTTCTTCGACCTGGCCCTCTTCTTCAATGTTGTTTCCACATAAAAGTTTCTTTATTTTAAAGAATGCAGCTCTGGCCTTCTCTATGTATTCTAATTTCTTTGCTCATGTCCCAGTTCTCATTTAGATTACAACCAAGGTAGGTGATACTGTTAGTTCTCTCTAATTCTTCACCATAAGCTGTTACTACTTCCGGTTGTATTGGCGTCTTACTGACAACCATCACCTTGGCCGCTATTTTTAAAACTTTTTGATATACTTCACTTGTTCTTTGTCCGTCTCTTTGTCATTGTGTCCGGGAAATCTTGTAATCGATTTTAAACATACTTTTCGACTAGCTAGACATCTGAAATCTTCAGAATAGCTCAGAACTAGATGATAATGCAATATTCAACAGTTTTTACATGGATATATTGAGTTTTATTGTGAATTTAGCTCAGTGGTAGAGCATTCGAGTGCAGATCGAGAGGTCACCGGTTCAAACCCTGGTGTTCAATATTTTTTTAACCTTTTTTTAGGTTACTTTAATTATATAGCATATTAATATTTCATATTGTATTAAGTTAATATAATATTAGCTATATAATATAATAGTCAGGTAGTCCCGCTTCTCGCTGTTGCTAGCCGTGAGATCTTACCGAAACGTCGTCAAAATAATGGTTTTTCTCAAAACCAAAATTATTCAACGCGGAGTCAAACCCGGAAAACCACAGAAAGCACATATAGCTCCCGCGGAATGTGGTCTCCAGATTAGAATTGTTCTGTGCCATTTGTTTAGATCGCTTCTCAGGCCCGAACTGGCCCGCGGTGCTCCTTTTACATTTGTTACTATATATCCATTAAAAAAATTAAACGCTGAAAAAAAATTTTTTTTTTGAACTGTTACACAAATATGATGCAGCTACCATTCCCCTAAAAAATGTTTCTACTTGCTTCTGATTTCGCCGTTTGGCACCAGAAACCTACATAATGAAGCCAGTGGGTACAACAGAATATCAGATATCAGATAATCAAATAACATAGGCTATTCGGGCACCTTTCGTGGGTATCAATGTCCGCTGTTTCTGTTAATAAGTAATAAATTGCTTAGATACGACGCACGGCGTCCTCAAAGACCATTTTTACCATTCGGGCGCCTTTGTGGGTATCAATATCTGCTCCGAGGACGCGCGGCACCCTTGAAGACAATTTTTACGATTCGGGCGCCTTTCGTGGGTATCAATATCCGCTGTTTCTGTTATAATAAATTGCTTAGATGCGACGCACGGCGCCCTCGAAGACCATTTTTACGATTCGGACGCCTTTCGTAGTTATCAATATCCACGGTTTCTGTTATAATAAATAAAAAAAGCACCTCATTCTACCAGTATGGTTGTTTTCTTTCATACCTCCCATTTGACCTAACACAAGCCAACTCCGGTGCCCCACTCAGATCCTCGATCAACTCACTCACATCCTCGCGTCTCAGACCAATCAAGCTAAAAGTATCAACAAAGACTTCTGCGGCCAGTAATTTTTCGATTTTTCAAGTGTTTTCCGGCTTCGTTTCGTGGGGTATTTATAAATAATGAGAACTATCTGAAACGGAGCCGGGAAATAAGCACATAATGATTGTTTCATACTGTCTAAATTCAGTTTTTCCGAATATCTGCTTCTGCTTTCTTCTAGAACCCAACTAGTTAGTTTTTATACTTTACATTTACGTATATTGTGAATGCTGCGATGTTACTAAACTTATTTTTGTTTCAGGCTTGAAGGAATTCCATAAAGGGTAAGTTATGAGTTCATATTTGTATATTTGTAAGACATGTCATTAATACGTTTTCAAAAATCTTAAAACCTGTTTTTAAAGTTTCAAAGCTTCTCACAACATTTATTTTCGTTGATTGTCAATTTTTTTAAGCGATTTGTGAACATGGTTACTCTTATTTTTGTATAGGGAAAACAAGAAGTAAATTATATTTAAATTGCTGCATTTTGTATTAAACATGCAAAAATGGTATCTTTTTCTTCAAGCAGGAAACCCATTATGAACGCCCGGCACGGCACAGGACAGTCCAAATTCATTTGTATAGTTTTAAATACAACGTAACCCATTATGAGCGGCCGGCTCGGCCCGGCACAGGCCAGCACGCAAACGGAACGGCCAAAATTCTCCGAGGAGAATAAAATCCGTTGAAGTCGAACGGCCTGAACGGCCAGTCGGCGCCAGTGCGTCATAATTGTTGGTAATAAGTAGATATATTGTTGATTTTTTAATTGAAAACGCGTTGTTTCTTTTGAAATATGGAATTATAAAATAAAAAATTTGATTTGAGACATTCGAAAATATTTGGGAAATTTTGGATCATCTTTATGCGGGAAAAGATGATGAAAATCGCCATATTCTCTTCTTTTTTTTAATATTTCGTGAAATTTCACTTACTATTATAACCTCTTCTTCTGACGAGGTCTCCATGGCAAATGATCATTTTTCCGGTGCCGTGCCGTGAGCCGTTACAAATGGGTTTTTGGACGTGCAGGCCTGTGCTGTGCCGTGCCGGGCGTTCATAATGGGTTTCCTGCTCGTTAACCTGATGCCGGTACGTGATATCATGAAGGTATTAGTTGATTTATACAATGTTACTCCATTTATCTCAACTAAAATTCTAGCACATTCTAACAATGGAGCGCCAATATTAGCAACACTATGGTCCGTGTATCGTGTAGGAAATCTACCTCGACTCCTTTTGTCTTCTATTTAGCCTATTATTAGTTCTGATATTTGTGTTCCTAGAGCATTTTCTCTATGTTTAGCTGGATCAGTATCGATTCATTTGTTCTTCAGGTCACCCATGGTATTCTTAGTATTAGTCTCCAGCAGTACATCTCAAATACATCTACACACACCCAAACTTATATGGAATCACCATGTATTTCAAAGTAATATTTATTTATTTTGAATTATCCAGGCAGCACAAGATTGATCTCCTAAATTGGTGTCTTCACCATCAAAACTGGAACATTGGGAATTGACTATATGTTCTAGTTTCAAAAAAAGTTAGGATTTGTGTAAAATCAGATGACCCACGAAATCGTATACTTAGAGGTCGAGGAAGACAAGCAAGAACGAAAACTGTCAGATCTGTTCACAAATATACAAGGGGAAGTTTAATGTTCTATAGAGGAATTGTGATCCGTAAAAAACTCCTTTAATTTTCATCCAATCAACTTTAACTGCTCACAGGTATGTTGATAACCTGTAGTCAGGCTCTGGAGAGGTGTAACAGGAGAAAATTTAATTTTATTGCATGATAATGGACCTCTACATACCATTAGAGTGACTACAGACATCATTGAAGCAGAAGGTATCCCTTGTTTGGAGTGGCCTGCTTGCTCACCCGAGCTTAATCCTATATAGAATATTTGTGGGATATGCTTAAAAGAAAAATTAGAGCTCGCCGGGATAATCCACAAAACACTGCACGGCTAGTACAAGCTGCTCTTAAAGGATGGAGCAACCTACCACAACAAAATGTTGATAATTTGATTAGGAGCGTGCCCACGCAAACTGGAGCTTGCATAAGGACTAGAGGTGATAACACTGACTACTACAAAATACAAAAAAAAATAAATAAAAACAATTTAAACATTATTCGTTTTACATTGAAATTTTGTATACTAGTGACTTTAAAACAACTACCTTCAATTTGTTTGTTAAATACTTTTTTGTTTTATTTAATTGTTATGTATTTGTTATTAAATTGCTTTAAAATAAATATTGTTTGACTTCGTGTATTAGTTTTTTTAAATTCGCACGAAATAGTAAGAAATATCAGATGATTCCATATAAGCTTGGGTGTGTGTACATACCTTTTTAACAATGAAAGTTGGAAAAACTAGACTTCTTACCAGTCTCATTTTTTTATCGGTAGGCTTCTCCAAATTTTTGTTAATGTTGCCATAGAGCTTTTTGCAATTGCTGACCGGCGCTTTATTTCTTCAGTACATCCCCCTTGAGTTATTAAAGAGCTCAGATTCACTTTATCTCCAACGAACAGCGACATTATTTATTATCATCGTTAGATGATTTTGATTGTTGTTAGTCTGCCAATTGGGTATCATGATTCTCGTTTTGTCTCTGTTTATTTAAGACCGATCGTTAAGCTTACTTCTTCAATCCGTTGTAGCAGATGAATCAGTTCAACATATCAAGTTAAACATTTTCTTCCTCTTCAGAAAAGTGTATAAGTATTATACATGTATCTGTTTCGGAGTTGCGTTTGTTATCCCTAATGAAGTTCTAAAATGACCTATTCCAAGTATTTATGGCTTTGGTGAACAATTACCGTACAGTTGCAGACAATAACTTTGACCGTTTGGTCTGTATTTTCGCAGAATCTGCATACGCTCTATCAGTTGGCTTAGTTGGCTGGTATCTTCCGTTGGACTGTAATATCCTTTTTCAAGCTTAAAGTAAAAACCTCTAACATCGACCTCGTGCCACAACTTTTGTAAAATTTTCTCAAGAAAAGATTTTCAATATGTAATCTAAGGCCGCTTACAGACGAACCACTTTTTGAAGTCGAAGTCGGCACCAAAAAGTCGAGCGTTTCTGGTTGTCTGTCGCTACTTGAAGTCGTCATTTAACAACAATGCAAAACGCATTTCTTTTTACATACACGGTCGTTTTCTCGACTGCACTGTGTCGTCGGTTGTCGCTTCTCCCGTCGGCTGACTTCTCAATAATTGTAGCAATAATTCTCTTTTCACAGCCAAAACCACTTTGAAACGCCCGTAGCAGCGACCAAAAGTATAAGCGTGGTTGTTGATGTTGAAAGCAGTGTTGACAAAAATGGAGCCGTTCGACACTTTCAGTGCTGCAGTTCAGGCTGAACCTGCGATTTGGGATTACAAAAGTTATTCATGTAGCAACAGAAATGCAGACAAAAGCTTTACTGTCCAAACTTTGAACGGTCTTTGAAAATGGGATGCACCCAAAATTTACGTCGTTTCCTTGTTTTTCTGCGCTTTCCAAGGAGCAACAAAAGCAATGTTTCTTCGTTGGAATTCATAATTAATCTGCTTGTACAGACTACATTTTTGTTGCCGCTGTCGTCGCTAAAACTTCAAAAAGAAGTCGATCAGAACCATAGCAAACGCCGATACTAGCGACAGCCAGCTCCTTTTTGCTGGCGACTTCGACTTCAAAAAGTAGTTCGTCTGTAAGCGGCCGTACACGGGCAGCATGAGCAGTTTAAATCGATTGCTTGAAACAGCGACCGCGCGGTGAACTACATATAAGGCCGCTTACAGACGAACCACTTTTTGAAATCGAAGTCGGCAGTAAAAAGCCGCTGCCTTGTCGCTAATATCGGCGTTTGCTGTGGTTCTGATTGACTTCTTTTTGTAGTTAACAGCAGCGACAAAATGTAGTCTGTACAAGTAGATTAATTATAAATTCGAACGAAGAAACATTGCCTTTGTTGCTCCTTCGAAAGTGCAGAAATGGAAGGAAACGACGTAAATTTTGGGTACATCCCATTTTCAAAGACCATTCAAAGTTTGAATAGTAAAGCTTTTGCCTTTGCATTTCTGTTGCTATATGAATGAATCACTTTTGTAATCCTAAATCGCAGGTTCACCCTGAACTGCAGCACTGAAAGTGTCGAACGGCTCTATTTTTGTCAACACTGCTTTCAAATAGAACAAACACGCTTATACTTTTTGTCGCTGCTACGGGCGTTTCATAGTGGTTTCGTGTACAAAGAGAATCGCTACAATTTTGAGAAGTCAATCGACGGGAGGGGCGACAACTGACGCAGAAGTTGTATACTCCGGTCAACTTACGCATCCGAGGCTACAAAAATTACCATCAAGCTGAAAATTGGCAGGATTGTTCAAAATACCATCATGAATGAAATTTAAAAAGTCCTCATAAATCCGACCCGGGCTAAAAATTTTACGCGGGGTCAAAGGTCACCAAATATGGTTTTTAGCGATTTTTAGCGAAACAGTAAGTTTTATCGTAAAATTAGTACTAACAAAAAATGTAGATTAGATAATTATCTATAAAAAATGCCTTATTACTTTTTTTCCTGAGAGCCACCGTTTTTGAGATATAACGATTCAAAAAGTGGTAATCGTCATAATATGCGCATACGTTTCCACACCACCTTTGAGGTAGTGTACTTAGCGCGTTTTTTTAACGTGGTTTCCCCAGTAGGCCTATTCCACGGATCTGTTATGATTCTGTTTAATTTAAAGCTATTTAATAATTGATATTGGCAAGGGTTAAAAATGATAAAAGTTTTATAAAGCGGTATAAATTAAAAAAAAAGGGAAATTTATCAAACTGGTTCATAATTTTCTAATACTTCTGCTTCCCTTGGTCTTCTTCTCATTGTTCTTCTTCCTCTTCTTCATCTTCTAGTTCTTCTTCTTCTTGTTCTTCTTCTTCTTCTTGTTCATCCTGGGTGCAAGTAAATTGTCCCAATAATGACACATCGCATGGCTCCTCGATAGAATCAAATGAATCCTCAATTGTTGGTAATTCAACATTGGAGCACGACCGGTTTTGACAATTAGTGCATGCTACCGAACAAAACAGTCCAACTTTTTTGCAACCACATTTAGCGCTACATCCCTTTTTACAGTTGCAAAAAATTGTGTTCAGGAGTTTTTCCGGCTCAGGGGGGAGTAAAGTTTGAATTGGTTCTAATGAACTGTCGACTAATTTCCATCCCCAGTCTTTTGGATCTAGCTGATAACCAAGCCACACTTGAACTTGGTAATATACCCGAAAAAGATGTTGATGAGCAGCCGCTGAGGTTGAAAGAAGACAAGATAACTGCACTTGTTTTTTGTTTCGAGTACTTGAAAAAAAAACATGCATATCGAAACTTATCTAAGCACGTAGTTTTCTTAGGCGCTCCATACATAGAGAGAAGAAAGCTAATTCCGTTGGAAATAACTTCTTCTGGAGTTGAATTAGTTTTTTTTTAAAACTTCAGCACATTTAAGTAAATCTTGACATTTTAAAAACAGTCGTTTTACCCCTCTTGAAAAATGCAGATGTCGTATCACAGCCATTTATTGCGTGTAAAAATAGTATATGATTTTGACATTTTGCAAAAGTAGATAAACTTTTCGATGAATATATTTCCGATTGGTGTTGAGCTTTTCCAGGTTTAAAAAAAAAGATAGTTTTTTCGATAGGAGTTTACCAGTGAGTAATACGAGCAAGTCTACATCTTCACCTACAACAATAGTTGTATTTGTTAAATTGAATTGCTCTATGGCTGTTTCAATTATCATTACGTCAGCATCATTATTAGCTTGTTTTACCGATATATTTTCAGCAATAAACTTATCTTTCAGCATTGAAATGAACCGATATTTATTTGAGTATTTGCAAAAAATTTCAGTTGAGTGGTAGATACTGTCATAGATTGATCAAATAAAATATTAGAAGATGAAGATGTTGCTGAAGTTCTACGACGTTGTTCTGCAGCTTTAATATTTCTCGTCAAATCATTATAGCCATAAAATAAAGTTGTCTTTCATTATTATGTTCAAACCCTTCTGAGAAAAGAATAGGTAGGGTGATTAGATTAGCCTACGAACGTGTTTATTCCGACAAAACCCTTCTTTACTAATTGAACTAAGGGGCATAAATAAAAAGAATTATTATAAGTTAATACTTTGTCATATCAATTTACTATTTTTATTGGGATTAAGCCGTAAAATTATAATTCTTATTATTTTCGCGTTACATTCACTTTGTAAAGATTTTTTTGTTGGCACTGTAATGTAATACAGCTTATACATTGCATCCCTCGGTAGATCGCAAGCTGTATAGTAGAAACATTATCATATTTATAATCTTATAGTATTATGTGTAATATAAGTTAAGTTGACCGATAGAATATTATGTTTACTTGTATTACAGCTTCAGTGATGTATATACCTGGTGTATTAATACATATATTTAGACGATTAGAAGTCATTCAACTCTTTGAATCGTTGTATCTCAAAAACAGTGGCTCTTAAGAAAAAAACTATTAAAATATTTTTTATAGATGATTATCTAACCTACATTTTTTGTTAGAGCTAATTTTACGATAAAACTTACCGTTTCGCTGAAAATCGCTAAAAACCTTATTTGGTGAACTTTGACCCCGCGTAAATTTTTTAGCTCGGGTCGAATTTATGAGGACTTTTTAGATTTCATTAATGATGGTATTTTGAACAATCCTGCCAATTTTCAGCTTGATGGTAATTATTGTAGCCTCACTCCTATTTTTGAGTCTAACTAGACCGGTCTAGTAGTGTAGTCGAGAAAACACCCCTGTGAAAAGGAAATGCGTTTAAAGTCGCAACAAAGGGGGTCATGTGGGAAATTCTAGCTCGCCGTGATTTGATGGTGGTATTATACGTTTTTTGGGTCGCTGAATCTAATGGAAGGGGTCTGGAAGCCCAAATATGGTGCGTTTAATTGTTATTAACAAATTATGGTAAAATTGGTCATTTTTCAGGAATTATTAGCAGCCCTGTAAATAAACTGATAGTGTTAAGATCTTCTCTGGTGTATTTTTGGTCGCTGAATCGAATGCGACTAGTCGCGACTATTCAAATTATGTTCTTATTTTGTTAATAACAAAATAATTGTTTATTCGCCCAAAAGCTCGAAATAATGCGCTATCCACAGCAAGTTTGTAGGCTTTTTCATAGTATTTTTATACGCTAAATCGATAGTCACTGATAGTCGTGATAGCTTAAACCACGTTCCGACTTTGTTATTAATAAATTATTGCAAAAATAACGGTTTATAGTACGTCTACTTACGGTTTTTACTCTATTTTTAAAAAAACCACTTGGATTCACATGAAATTTATCATACACGTAGCTAACATGTTAAACAAAACAAGTGATATTGTGCCGATGTGTGAGTTTACCCTGGGGGTGACTTTCACCCCTTTTCGGGGGTGAAAAAATATACCTTTAAAATAAGTCCGGAAGTGGATAAACTAATTAATTCTAAGCAACTTTTGTTCTATAGTTTTTTCATAAGTCAATACTATTCGAGTTACTTGCGAGTGAATATGTTCATTTTTCAACAAAAAACCACGTGTTCAGTGGTTTTATAAGCAGTTTCGAACGAATGAAACTTACAGATAATTTAAATACAACATAAGTAAAGCAACTTGTGAAGCGGTAACGATTAATTTTATTTGAGATGCTAATTAGGGGGTGATTTTATCGATTTTTTTTACCAAAAAAAAAGGGACTAACTTTATTTTGAGCTTAACTTGCTTATTTTTGATACCAGATACATTTTCAAAAAACAAGAATAAAGATTTTTTTGAAACGCTTGTAACCTCGGAAACCTCTTTTTGGATGGTGTTAGAAAGGTCACCAATGGAGACACTGCGACGGCAGCCAGATGGTAGGTGGAAAGCGAGTCGTGGGTTCGAAACTAGCTTTTGGAACGTGGAAGGGAGTCAATAGAAGAAATAGGTAAAGATAAGACAAGAGAAGGTAGATTAGAGAAGAGAGATAAACAGATAAAAAGATAGATAGGTAAAATTACCTAAGATAAGAGAAGAGATACAGGGCGCCACTTAACTTTTTGGGGTTGCAAGGGGAAAATTAAGAAACCTTAGAAATGAAAACAGGTAGGTAAGGAAAGATAATGAGGTTCTGAGACCAAATACAAGAAAGGATGTAGACAGTTAATTAGTAGATATTTCGAGGTAATCTCTTATCAGGGAACTTATTAGGAGTAGATAAATAAAACACGTGAAATAAACAAAAAACAATATATTGTACAAATGGTTCACCAGAGGGGTGAGTCCCAAAAAACACAAGAAATAAAGAGAAAACAATATACACCAATCAAAACTGCACCAACAATTAATGTGTTGTGGTGTACAGTTAGAAATAAACAATGATTATGATAGAATAAATACAAGTATCACATTATAACAAAAACATGCACAATTAAAAACACAGTAAAGAGAGCCTGGTAATGAATTAAAAAAAAATCAAATCAAGCATCTATCATGAAAAATCTCTCTTTACTGTTTTAGGGCTTATCTCGAGATAACTGATATGGTAAATTTAATGATGGATAGAAAATATAAAGTACAAAGATAATAAAATTAAATGCAGAGCATACAAGGCTGCATATTTGCCATTTTAAGTAACAAACTTCCTATAGTTTAAAACTTTGTTGTTAAACGTGTCATAAATATACTGGAGTTGCTTTTTTTTACTTTCGGTAGTACCATTTAAGTATCTGTTTTTGTGGCGCTAAATTTTATTACAAATATACATGGGTTTTAACTTTTTACGATGTTGTAAAGGGATTTATGGTTTCCGGGCCATTTAGCATAGATATAATTGCATTATTCAGGACTGACTTGTTTTTCATAGTCCTTTTTTATCTCACCCGAGGCTCAAAGAATTTTTTATCATCACGAGATTTGGAAAATGCATTATTAAAGTGTTTTTATTGACAACTTACATTTATAGAACAGGTACTAAATTACATTCGTATACATTTGATCATCAAGTTCTTATCCTCATGCGGGATCGGCTTCCGTAATTACATTTCTCCAAAAGTTTCTATCTTGGTGGGCTTGGGACATACGAATAACGATCCACGTCACAGACATCTCATGCCTAAGCATCTACTACAGGTGTTCTTTGGTCTTCTATTCCTATTCATTCTAGGAATTTGTAGTTATAAATCCGAATTTAGGTCGACCTTCACCCATCTGCTCTCCGGATTAGAGAATTAACATATCGGAAAGAAACGGGAAAAATTGGGAAAAAACAGGTTTTTTCCGTTTTTTCCAGACCATTGGAAAAAATGGAAAAAATGGGAAAATTTTAAAATATTTTTTAATTGAGACTTAAGTGTACTTAAACTAAGAGACTTTAATTGTCAATTGTTTAAGTGTCAAAACCGAAACTTCAAAGATAGAAAGCATATTATTTAACCAAATTGCTCAGTGGTATATTTTTATCTGAGTTTAAATCTGAATCTTCAGACCAAGCATCTGATTCAGACTCGATCTCCGCTTTACCATTCTGAACGAATAACACAAACAACATGATTTTTGTCAGTCTCTTTTAAAAGTGGATCTGGTCTAGTATCGTAAATAAATATCTGTTTTTCGTTTATAACCAAATTTAAATGAATAGCAACAACTTATAAATTTTATCCTGTGATAACATATTTTTTTTGCTTGTATATATGAGGCCGTGTAAAGACCAGTTTCTTTCTGAAGAGGCGGAATATGGAGGTCCATTTAAAATTCGGGAGGCAATTGGCATAAGTGGCTGCGATGTACATAAACCTTGCTACCATATAACGGGATTAGTACTACATATTTGCACTATCCCATAAAGAATTTCGACTAAAAAATCCAGTTTTTGTTCTAAATTGGGCTAGATTTGCCACCACCTTCCCTACATCTAGGTTTAGGCCCAGTCTTTTCACCTCCGAATAAATAGTTATCGGGAAGTTTATCCGGCAGATTACATGTAAATCTGTCAAATAAACTTCCCGATAACTAGTTATTCGGAAGTGAAAAGACCGAGCCATAGTGAACAAGCCATTTCAGAAATGAAGTCTATGGCTTCCATTATTCTTCAGTCTTCATTCAATTATTCTTCTTTAAAGCGAGCATCAAGAGGCTGCAAAGTGAATCAGCTTAGAACAAAATTCGTAGCGTTTTTCAACATACATATATTTTAGCAAGCTTTCGATAAGAGAACTAGTCTGGTTAACTTGTTGGGGAATATTTTTGAAGTGAAAACTTCTTTAGGGACGTTGTGCGATTTTTGGATAGGGGAAAAAGCATTGAATTCGCGACCGTCATCGCTTATGCTATATATTATTTGTATGTATATATAAATTGTATAGAAGTATTTAAATTTAAAATAAATGTAAAACCTATTTTAGGATGGGAAAAAAAGAGTTATTTCGCGATCGTCATAGCGACCGTCATCTCTTCGACGAAATAAATTTTGTACGTATCTATATTATGTGTATCTATACATAAATTGTATAGAAGTATTTAAATTTAAAATAAATGTAAAACCTATTTTTCGATAGGGAAAAAGGATTTATTTCGCGACCGTCATCTCTTTGGCGAAATAAATTTTGTACGTATATGTATTGAAGTGAAAACTTCTTTAGGGAGAAGTATAGGTCAATTTTTCTTCTTCGCCTTGTTCCGGGTTCATTATTGTTTCTCTTTCTTCTTCTATATCCGTTTCTTGATACATTTCTTCGAAATACTTCTGCCATGTTTCTGCTTCTAGGGCTACATTAGCTGTCCGTTTTCTACTACCTAGCTTTAAGTATTGGTACAGTGGTTTTGAATTGTGTCTCTTATTTTCTGTTTCGATCTCGTTCATAATTTCGTCTACTTTTGTATTTTTCTTTGATTTAAACAATTTCTTTGTCTTTTTTCTTTGATCTTGGTATTTTTCTCGTTCCTCTTCTTTGCCTGTGCTTAGCCATTTCAATCTTGTTTTATTCTTTTCGTCCACTGCTAGTTTGCACTCTTCGTCAAACCAATTGCGTGTCTTGATGGTTTCCAATATTTCCATTGTTTTGTTGACTGGTCTCATGACTTCGTTGTTTGTTACATGCTCGGTCCATGATATCTTCAGGATTCTTCTATACACCACTTTTTCGTATGCTTCGAATGCTTCCAACTTTTTAGTAGTCGACGCGTTAAGTGCCCATGCTTCTATCCCGTAAAGCAGAGTCGAGAAAATATAACACCTTGCCAGCCATTGTATTTATCCGACACAGTAAGAACAGAGAGGAGACATTGATGAACGGATAAAAAAACGACGGGTAGAATGTAATGACCATATAGATATTATGTACTTATTAAGGACAAAGTACTAAAATCATCGACATTCTAAAGTGGGAAGGATAATTGGACCAACCACGAAAACTGTGGAGTGATATACAAACAAGCATATTATTATACAATCAAGCGGCACGCTTAGAACGTAACTAACAAACAAAAAGGATAAAAATAACTTTCTGACATAAATGATCAGTTTACAACTTGTTCATTCTGTGTTATTATAGCCGAATGCGTATACAGAATAATTAAACTTCATATTTACGTGTAGATCTTGCATCTTTAATACATAATGATGAAGATTTTATAATATTTTGTTATAATGTTTTATTATTATACAATGTTATATGTTTTGTTATTATACAATGTTGCAAGCTGCAGAAATTTGCATTATTTATTTATGTAAACGTTTTGACCGTTTAAAGATAGATGGGATAGTGATATAGAGATATTTGATTACGTGGTTAAAAATTAACGACCTTTCCAATGACCAACTGTGTTTATGTGCGTAAATTTATTATTCCAAGGTTTTTAGCAAATACCTGGTGTCGTGAGAATTTTTAATGACTAAAGGTCTAAAATTCAGTTTTAAATATTAACGGTTATTTTATGGAAGTATATAACTTTTATATGAGCACTAACAAGGACAAGATTATTCAGTAAACGGAACCAATTTATGCAAGTTTTACTATTCTATTACATATGAATTATGAAGGCTAACAAAAGCCAAAAGCGTAAATTATAACTATTAAAACGATTATGGTGGTATTTTGTTGTCGTACTTGGGTAGCCGTAACCGTAACACGTAATAACAATGTATTTTGCAACTTCACCATCTTTCTCTAAGAATTATTTAGTAATTTAGTCGATATTGAACTGACATTTACTTTACACGTGAAGAATACAGTTAATAAGACAAAGCTTATACAGAATAAGTTAGCCGGACTAAAAGGAAAGAGCTCATGCCAGGGATCACACTAAGACTAAGCGAAATCCAGGAAGCGATGAAGAAGATCAAAAACAACAAAGCACCAGGAGAAGATGTAGTCGTAATAGAAGCTATAAAGATGGGCGGACGTGCCCTTCTCAACCAAATAAATAATTTGTTTAACTAATAATTGATGTATTCGACCGTTACTTGATGGAAGTTCATTTTATCTAACAATAAAACACTGAAAACGTTTGTTTTCTATACTTCCACAAAATTTATTACAACTATGTTAGTACAGCAGTACAGCAGAGTGCCTTTCTCAGTAATACAAATAGAATAGCAGTAAACAATGGCTATAAGAACAAACAATTAATAAAATTTTAAACCAAAAACTCCATAAGAAAGCCCTGAAATTAGTCTATCCACCACTACAGAAAGAACCCAGTATCTTCTGCTCTATCACATATACTGGCAAGATAACAACAAAAATAGCCAGATATATAAAAAAGAAAGGAATAACACTAGCTTTTAGAACTAAAAGCAACTTAAGCAAATATATTAAGAACAATAAGAGCCGAAGAGAACACAACTACAGAGTGGTGTTTACAAACTAACTTGTGGTGACTGTCCGAAAACTTAAATCGGTCAAACTGGCAGAACCTTTGACAAACGGATAGCAGAACACAAAAGGGCTTTCAACAATAGAAAAACAAGACACTTCAACATACGCACTTCACCGTCTAGATTCTAGATCATAATCATTCTTTTAATGAAGAGTTTCAAATTCTGGATATTCAAAATAAAGGCCTTAAATTATCTTTATTAGAATCTATGGAAATTAATAAATTGAAAAATACCTTTTCGCTTTCTCATTCTGTATTTCGCAAATAATTTCTTTTTACTCACTAATTACCTACATACTTCGCCCAGCATAATCATTTGATTCTTCACTTGTTCATATCCATTTTTCCTTTCCAACTTATTCATTAGCTTTAATTTTTCATTTTAATTTTTGCCACCCACTGCTGCTATTACTTATCTAACATTGCGCCTGTCCTCATTTTTCTAATATTCTAACTTTCGTTGGCTGGAAAATATTATCTGGACCAGAGAGTATTTGATTATAAGTAGATTAGTTTCATATTCATCATCATTTCAATATTTTCTTCATTTATCTGTTTTCCTACCTTATATATTTCAGTATTTTTTCAAAGCAGAATAACAATTAAACAAGTTCAGTGTAGCTCAAGTCCAAGAACCTAGAAATAGGTATGGATTAATTATATCCAGTGCTCCAAAATTATTGTCATCATAGTGGGCTCTGAAGGAGAGAGATAGCTATATAGCGCATGTCTATCATTAATTCAGATATACTTGCCAGTTTACTTCAACTTTGACTATGTTCAGATATACTTGTCAGTGTACGTCAACTTTGACTTTTCAAGTTTTAGTAAACAAAATTATTATTAAAAACGGTTTTCACGGATGAACAAAAGCGATCTATGCTCGAAATATATTTTAGAAAGGCCAAAGAATTAACGGAGAATGGGTTTACTCCAACCGAGATGCTTTTGAAGATTTTGTTGGAGAATTTCCAATGTTGCAGTTCATTATGACATCTTTTGCAGAACTATTCGTCGCGTTGTGAATGTTTATAGAGAAATTGGAAGCGTAAGTCACGTCAGGGGCAGGCAGGTCTAATGAAGTGCGAACTGAAGAAAACATGGAACTGGTCAGAACAGTTATTGTAGATCAACCACATGCATTAATTCGGCATTTACATCAACAGATAGATCTTTCATATGGAACTTGCCAGCGTATGCTTAAGCAAGATACACATTTTCATCCGTATCGTTTACAAGCCTTAAATGACATCACCCTAAACGACTATCCCCAAACGCTAGCCTTCTGTAATTGGTTTCTGAACAATCTCAATAATAATGATGATGTATTAAACAAATACATGATAATAACTAAGAAAACAAAAATACAAACAAGCATAAATTTGGGAAATGTACCGATAGAAAGGGTTGATGAATATAAATACCGAGGAACCTGGATTTCAGAGAAAAATGATCAAACAACAAAAATAAGGACTAGGATAGAAATAGCAAGAAATGCGTTTATAAAAATGAAAACAGTTCTCTGCAACAAAGACCTTAGCTTAGAACTGAGAGTGCTACGTGTTCTCGATACTACAATATAGACTTGAAAGCTGGACATTAAAGCAAGAACACATAAATAAGCTACAGTCATTTGAAATGTGGTGTTACAGAAGGATGCTTAGAATAGCATGGACACAGAAGAAGTATTGAGAGAAATGGATCTTCTTCTTTTAGTGCCTATTCGTTTCGAATATTGGCGATCATTCTGGCTATAATTATTTTATTAACTGATGCTTTAAATAGATTAGTTGTTGTTGTGGAGAACCATTTCCTCAGGTTCTTTAACCATGATATTCTGGGTAAAGAATTCGAAATAATAAACACAATAAAAGATAAGAGGCGGAAGGAGTATAGGAAGAAGGAGAGTGTCATGGTTGAAGAATTTAAGGGACTGGTTTAAATGCAGTTCTATAGAACTCTTTAGAGCAGCGGTAAATAGAGTATAGATAGTGATGATGATATCTAACCTCCGATTAGGAGACGGCACTTGAAGAAGAAGAATTAAACAAAACCTTTTTTACTGGCGAAGGTTGGTTTCATCTTTCTGGATACACAAATTCTCAGAATATGAGGATGTGGAGTGCAGATAACTCGCATTATTTTATTGAAACACCTTTCTATCCGCATAAACTTGGAGTTTGGGCTGCTATAAGCAAGCGACGTATTGTAGAACCCATATTTTTGAAGAGATTCTATTCTGTCAAGAAATTTTAACTCGAAGTTTTTAAGACGGAGCTCGAATTCATACAACGGTACACAATTTGAATTTTATTATGGACTTTTTCGACAATAGGGTCATAAGTTTAAATACTCCTTATATATTCCCCCATCGATCCTTTGATTTGACTCCATGCGATTTCTTTCTGTGGCCACATTTAAAAAATTCGATTTTTAAAACTCCTGTAGCGGATTTGGAAGATCTTACAAAGAATAGCGAATCGTATTGAAGAATTAAATAATATTCCGTGGGTCCTAAACAATAAACAGAATTGGGGAGACACGTGTGGTCAAAGTAGCAAGAGATAAATCACCAATCTGTAGAAGAACTATGGGCCGACCGCGCAAAAGATGGAGTGACAACCTTCCATAGAGGTATCTATCCGCCAATGAACAAGCAGAATTGCTTATAAAGAAGAAGAATAATGGCCAAAGAAGTACCGCAATCAAAATTGTTTTACGTAAATAAAAACGCAAATGTATATTATATATATATACAGGTATATAATATTTGCTGAACAGTTAGGAAACAAGGTTGAAATATTGGGGTAGCAGCAATCTCAAAGAAAACTCTTTATAATAGTTCCAAGCTTTCGAAAATGTTTATTTTCATCATCAGGGAAACTACAATCATAAATAGACAGTATTCAACAAATAGGCTAACTGAAATCAATAATAATTGCTATCTTTGTGTTACCAAAAATCCAGAACACCATAGTTTCCTCTCACTAAACCAGGTGTCGAGGATCCCCAAAAACACAAAAACAACAAAAAATTGTTCTGAGAAATGCAGAGTCAATACTTTCACTAAAAACACTGCACATCACAAAACAATCTTACTAAAGAGTTACTTATATGTTTGTACTTACATTATTTGATGTTGAGCCTAGTTGTTAAACACTGACATATAAAACGAAATTTTGTCCTGGTACAAATCGTAAATAAAAATTAAAATTAAAAACTATAAATAAAAAATTGTTCTAAAAATCGAGTATAAATTGAAAAATGGTAAAATATTTAAAAAAAATGATGTATGTCAAATGGCATTTTTGAAAATGTCTAACAAATGTTATATCGATTTTTATTAAATTTTGTTTGAATTCATACGGAAACGTCACCACCACTGAACCAATTATAATTATTTAATAAATGTTTTATAAATTTTGAAATAGGAAAATTCCGAAATGAGAATAAAACAGTTTTAATCAATGCAAAGTTTTTTTAATAGTAGATGTCTTTTTTATTATGTGATTTATATTGAAAAAATCTATAAATTATATATTAAATGAAAGAAGAATTTGAATTAATAAATTTAAATTGGTTATTTTTATCTAAAGGGAGTAAATAAGAATAAATTTCACTGAGATGTCTTACATCTGATTTTTTTTTATTGAATTTCCTTCTTGAAAGATAAAAGCCATTTCCAAAAAGAGTCTTTTGTTATATGAGTTCTCAGAAGCTAGTACTTTAGTATATTGATAATCCATTGTATGACAAATATAAATATAAACACGTTTCCAAAGAGGGTCATACAATGGATTATGAATATACTAAAGTACTAGCTTCTGAGAATTAATTCAAACAAAATTTAATAAAAATCGATATAACATTTGTTAGACATTTTCAAAAATGCCATTTGACATTCTTTATTTTTTCTATTTAGTGTTCATTTATTCCATTCTTTTTTTCTATTTAGTGTCTATTCGTTTATACACTGTACGTTACATTGTCTTCTAATGTCTTCACTCCTTTTTTGGTGTCTCAGTTTATTTCCTGTAATTCTTCTCAGTACTCTCCTCTCTGCCGTTTAGAACAGTCTTTGTGTTGTGGCTGTATCGGGCCTTGTTTCAGATGCATATGTCATTATTGGTCTTACACTGGCTTTATAAATTCTTGACTTCGTCCCATTGTTAATATGTCGGTATCGCCATATAGTGTTTATTGAGACATCCTGCCAGTCTATTTGCTTTTTGTACTTGATTTCTCACTTCTTTGTCCAGGTCTCCGTAGTTTGACAATGTAATTCCAAGGTATTTTATTTTCATTACTTATATGATACCATCAATTGATACCATTGATACCATCAATTTCTATTTTACATATGATTGGTTCGTTACTGATTACTATTGTTTTAGTTTTCTGAGATGAAATTGCCATATTGAATTCTTTTGGGCAATTATATGCAGAAGAAATTAGAGGTAATCTAGGCTTAGAACTAGATCAAAACAGTTGTTGTCGAGCAGCGTATATCGTTCAATTTAAAAATGTATTATTTTGTCTAATTGCATCATTAACGTATATTTTTTTGCTTATTTGACGCGCAATTAAAACTCATGAATAAATATTATAACCAATATCAAGAGGAGGACTCAGTACTTAAAAAAATGTTTCCCATGGTCTAAATCAAATTTCCAGTTCATTGGCTGATGTATAATTGAGACAGGTCGATTAATTGATCTCCAACGGCAATAAAGGTTAAAAACAATTTGATCTTATATCTACAATTACACCTGTCACGTTACAGGGTGCCTGTCCAATTGCAGGGATATATATTGTCTTTTCAAAAATTAAGGTGTCAAGGTCTTTTTACTTGTAGGCTTTGTAGTAGGATTATTAATAAATTGCAACACATTTTAATACTTAATGAAGCATTTAATTCCTATATAATTACGAATTTTTAAAAATCCACGAGGAAAAAGTTTTCCTGTAGTTGGCTGTATACCACATATTACAAAAACAAATAAAATCCTTTATAAAAGGTATATTTGTTATAATCCCTAAAAAGGAGTACATCACAGAACTAGTTTTCGATCGGAAGACCGATCATCATCAGTGATTACTGACGTGATTTTAACATGCTAACCACCAAAATACAAAAATATGTGGGTAAAAACCCTTTACAATATTGATCCGCATGGTAACATAGATGAATTATGTGAACTTCATGGATGTTGTTCTGAAGCTATTTTCTTGTGGCATTTTTGCAATTAACTATTTTTTTAGGGAAATATGCCACAATTTTACAAAGAAAATGATTTTATTAACGTTTCGACGTCCAAAACGGATACCGTTGTCAAAATACAAAAAATTTAAAGACTTTAAAGTGATATTTCCAATATTTATGAGTTGCGTTCCTGGGACGACTTTACTGAAAGATAGTTCATTCGATTACATGAAATCAACCCCAACTCTAGAATATCCGCCACAAAAAAATCATAGCATGTGATCTGTCTTTAAAAAGACAACAACATGCAACGGTGACAGTAAAATTCTCGCGTTAGAGATTCCAAAGTAAATCACCAGGGAAAACCAGGAAAAAACCTCGTGATACTATCCCGACATCGTAAGTATTAGCTCTTACTTTAGTTTACTCTCAAAACTAATACCAAATTCTGATCTTAATATGTACATTTGTTATTTAAATTATAAATAATATTAATAATACATAGATATATAAATAATACTAAAATATAAGATATGTACTGACTCGATATGTTATTGACATACTAATCGTGGTATTTTCTTTCTATTGACTTCCTCTTTTAGTATGGGTAACCACATCCTACTGCATTCTACCGAGGAATTTGCGACACAATTTGTTTCATTTAGCATAATTAGAGTCGTTTCTTTGATTTTTCTCTTTTTACTATCTGTTTCTTTCAGAACTATACTTGAATCTCTACTTACGATGTCGGGATAGTATCACGAGGTTTTTTCCTGGTTTTCCCTCGTGATTTACTATGTAATATCTAACGCGAGAATTTTACTTCATCGTTGCATTTGGTTGTCTTTGTAAAGACAGATCACATGCTATGATATTTTTTTGTGGCGGATATTCTTGAGTTGGGATTGATTTCATGTAATCGAATGAACAATCTTTTAGTAAAGTCGTCCCAGGAACGCAACTCATAAATATTGGCAATATCATTTTAAAGTCTTCTACTTTAATGTATAATATATGTCTGAATTGCCGATATAAATGAGTCGGATTAAATAAATTAGAAGAATTTTTTACTAAGCAGCAACATTTTTGTTTAATTAATTAATATTTTTTGTATTTTGACAACAGCATCCGCTTTGGACGTCGAAACGTTAGTAAAATCATTTTTTTAGTAAAATTGTGGCTTAACTCCCATTAAAAATAGTTAATTAAACATGGGATGTATAAGATATCCAATGTATTATGCTCTAGGTACCATTGAGCTCGAAATTGACTTGTTCACATGTTGACTATATGGTAGCAAGTGTTATATGTTACATGGTAGCATATAGCAGATTTGTTATATGAACAGATCTGTAAGTTTTCGTTTTTGCTGGCCCCTCTAAGTATTTTACACAAAACGAAGACACCAATTTAGGCCATTAATCTTATGCTGCCTGAATAACTCGGGAACTTGTAACTGTCTCCTGTTGTATAGTCCTTGGCACGACTTCTTTTTCTTATGGTTGGTTTCAACTGAAACACACCTGCAGCTTCTAAAAGTTGTCTTTGGAGCTGCAGCTGCAGGTAAGAAATTGTTGGTCCCTTCCAGCCGCTTGGATATTGAAAAGATCGTGGCGAGCCGTTATTACTTTTTGGCGACTTTATCTTAGTTTATTCTTCAGCTTTCCTAATTCCTGATACCTAGCATAGGTTTTTTGACGCAACGCTCTATATTACGCTTACCCTGAGACCTTATATGTTCCTCTGAGACATTCCTTGCTCCACAAGACAAATAATCTTACCCATTTGCACGTCCGTTAATCCCAAATAAGGCATAAGTTGTTGAACACAAAAGTTAGTTTATTTATTTTCGTTCAATTTACAACTACAGCAAATAATTTATAACGTACCGAACTGTCTTTCTGATTGTTTTATCGGTTTGTATATTTTCAATAAAAACCTTTATTTTTCGCAACAATAACAAGTTTTTTCAAAAGAAATAAATTATATTAGTTTGAAATACATGGTGATTCCATACAAGTTTGGTTTGTATACATATGCGCCCATACCCACGGGCAGGGGGGGGGGGGGCGTGGCCCCCCTAGCTTTTCGGGTGTTTTAAACTAAATATTGTTCTCCATATTGTACAAAATCTAATGTGCAAAATCTTCACGTCTGGCCCCCCTGCAATTTTTTATATGGGTGCCCATGGTTGTATATATTTTCTGTATTAGGACACATTTAAATGGCAACCGCTTAACGCGCGATTACAACACTGTTAAACGTGCGTTAGCATGTGAACGGTCTGAAAGTAGTGATGTTGATTATAATTACTTTCGAGTATTCGTTACAAATCGTTACTTTTGTATAAAGTAATCATTTACAGTATTCGTTACTTTGATTACTATGATTACTTTTGTATTTGAGTACCGGTAATCATATCGAGAATCGTATTCCTCAGTAGGTCGGTACTTTGTATAGGTATTCCGATATAATAACGGACTTCACGAAGTACGAAGTAATCAGAGTAATCAAAGTAATCAAAGTAGATACAATAGTCGTTACTCGCTCTGATACGATTGGTACGAAGTCATCATCATTCTCTTTGCCTTAGCCCTATGCGGGGTCGGCTTCCCTAATTGCATTTCTCCACACAACTCTATCTTGGGTAATAGCAATGTTAATCCCCTTTACCAACATGTCCTGCCTTATCGTCTCCCCCCAGGTCTTCTTTGGTCTTCCTCTCCTACTCCTTCCAGGAATCTGCACTTCAGCTATTCTTCGTATTGGGTGATTAACGTCTCGACGTTGAACATGACCAAACCATCTTAACCTATGCTCTCTCATTTTGGCATCAATTGGTGCCACACCTAGACTTCCCCTAATATACTCATTTCTTATTTTATCCTTCTTTGTCACTCCACTCATCCATCTAAGCATTCTCATTTCCGCCACATGCATTCGTTGTTCCTCTTTCTTTTTCACTGCCCAACATTCAGTTCCGTGCATCATAGCCGGTCTTATGGCTGTTTTATAGAATTTTCCCTTCAGCTTCATTGGAATTTTTCTGTCACACAACACACCACTCGCTTCTTTCCACTTCATCCATCCAGCCCTATTTCTACTGCATGCATCTCCATCTATTTCTCCATTACTCTGTAATACCGATCCTAGGTACTTAAAACTATTGCTTTTCACAATCATTTCACCATCCAAAGATACCATTTTGTTTGTAGTAACTCCATCTTTAAATGAACATTCCAAATACTCTGTTTTTGTCCTACTAAGTTTTAAACCTTTTTCCTCCAGAGCTTGTCTCCACTGTTCCAGTTTTTGTTCTAAGTCTCTTTTACTATTTCCTATTAACACTACATCATCAGCATACATTAGGCACCATGGAATACTACCCTGTAGTTTCGCTGTTATCTGGTCCAAAACTAATGAGAATAAATAAGCACTAAGCACCGAGCCTTGGTGCAATCCTACTTTCACCTGAAATTTATCAGTCTCTCCCACACCTGTCCTAACACTAGTCGTTACTCCCTCATACATATCTGTCACAATCTTTACATATTCGCCAGGGACTCCTTTCTTATTGAGAGCCCACCACAGAATCTCTCGAGGAACTCTATCATATGCTTTCTCAAGATCAATGAATACCATATGAGCGTTGGTCTCTTTATTCCTGTATTTTTCCATCAGCTGCCTTACAATGAAAATTGCATCTGTTGTTGATCTGCCCTGCATAAAGCCAAATTGATTATCGGATATTTCGGTTTCTTCACGTATCCGTCTATCAATTACTCTCTCCCATATTTTCATGGTGTGGCTAAGTAGTTTTATAGCCCTGTAGTTTGTGCATTGTTGTATGTCTCCCTTGTTTTTGTAGACAGGTACTAATATACTGCTTCTCCATTCGTCTGGCATTTGTCCAACTTCCATAATTCTGTTAAATAGACCTGCTAGCCAACTTATTCCTGTCTCTCCCAATGCTCTCCATACTTCCCCAGGAATATCATCTGGTCCTACTGCTTTTCCTTTCTTTATTTTTTGAATCGCTTGAGCCACTTCTGCGTTTGTTATTCTGGTAACCATTGCTGTTACTGTCTCCGTTAACTCGACAGGCTGTCTGTCAAATTCTTCATTTAATAAACTGTCAAAATACTTTCTCCATCTCTTTTTGACATCCTTTTCGTGAATTAGTATTTTATTATTTTCATCTCGGATACATCTAATCTGATTAAAATCTCTTGCTTTCTTTGCTCTCTGTTTGGCTATTTTATATATCTTTGCTTCGCCTTCCCTGGTATCAAGTTGATCGTATAGGTTTGAATACGCTTCTGCTTTAGCTTTTGCTACTGCTACTTTCGCTTCCTTTTTGGCGACCATATAGTTTTGAAGATCTATATCCGATCTGGTTTCTTGCCACTTTTTATATAATTTTCCCTTCTCTTTTATTTTTCCTTGTACTTCATTTGACCACCACCAAGTCTCTTTATCCTCAAACTTCTTTCCTAACGTTTTCCCAAGTACATATTCCAATAGCCGCCTCTCTAATAATATTTGCCATTTTTCTCCAAATTGTGTTAGGGCTTCCTTTCGTGTTCCAACATATTTTTTCTACTATTCTTTTCCTGAATAGACCTTCCTTCTCATCTTTTAGCATCCACCACTTGATTTTTTGTGGTCCTCTCCGATATTTTTGTTTAGTTTCGTTTTTTACTTCGATGTCCAGAACAAGCAGCTTATGTTGTTGGCTTACTGCCTCACTAACTATTACCTTGCAGTCCTTGCATTCACGTATGTCTTCTTTCCTTATCATGAAGTAGTCTATTTGGGATTGATGTTGTCCACTTTTGTGGGTAATAAGTTGAGTTTCTCTCTTTTTAAAGAATGTGTTAACAATCGCCATATCCAATGCTGTTGCTAATTCTAGCATGTCATCTCCAGCTTCATTTCTAGTTCCAAAGCCTAATCCCCCATGTATTGTTTCATATCCTGTCTTGGCTTGGCTCACATGTGCATTGAAATCACCTCCTATAACTTTCTCCTCTGCTGGAATATCACTCAGTACGTCTCCTAATTGGTCATAGAAAGCTCTTCTTTCATTCTCACCCAGGCCTGTTTGAGGAGCATACACACACACAACATTCAATACCTCTTTATCAATTACAAATTTCACTGACATCATTCTATCACTCGTTCTTACAACTTCTACTACGTTATCTTTCATTTCACCATCAGCAATTATATCAACTCCATTTCTAGTGTTACTACTCCCTACATACCACAATTTATATCCATCACCTAGTTCTTTCGCCCTTTGTCCTTTCCACCTAGTTTCTTGAATACAAGCAATTTGAACTCTTCTTCGTTTGAGCGCATCCACTAACTCCAGACTCTTACCTGTAAGACTACCAAGATTCCAAGACCCTATCCTGATTTTTCTAACCTGTAATGGTGTTCCCCCTGAGATAGTCCTCACCCGGAGATCCGAACGGAGGCTCATTTTACTTCCGGAACATTTTACCTCAGGGAATGCCATCATTTCAGTATAAGTTTTTATTGCGTTTGGAGAAGGTCTTTTCATTATTATGGCCTGAAAAGATTTTTTGGATATTTGATGCTTGAATGCCTTTTCTATCAGCACTATACCCTGCCCTGCACGTTTAGCCAATACACCACCAATGCAACCAAAGTGCAGTATTACCCCACACCCGCCTGCATTTTTCTGTATAGGCCAGGATCCCTACTGTAAGGACTGCCCTATAAGCCAATGTATTGTTGCCCGTATCCCGCCACTAGGAGGCACGTACTTTATGCGAGATCCAACATAAGCGAATGAATCCAAAATCATGATGTTAAGAAAACCTGTGGCTATAGTTGGGTTTTAATTTCAGTATTTTATAAATGCTAAAATATTCCACAGGGTGTTGCGAACTTTGCGAAACACAGGGTGTTGCGAAAATTTACCTTTTTAGCAACAGTATAATTACAGCGATATTGTTAAAGAATAAGGCTATAACATTAAAAAATTACTTAAATCGGACAACAGGTTTAGGAGATATGGGACATCAAAAATAACTCATTTTTTGGGGTGCCCGTTTTCTCTGACGCGCAGTGTATTTATTTAAGGAAGTGTACATTATAATATTCTTATAATTTGATAACATTATAAACAAATTTGCAACGCCATTTTCGTCAAAAAATTAATGAGTGGCTCCTTGATTTTCTATACACCCAGTTACTCTATGGGACATTGATCGAATTAAGTGGTTTATATAATTGTGCAATACTCATTCAGATTCTTCTTATAGTATGTCACAAGTCTTCTAAGTTTGTTGGAAGACGTGACAATCGATTAGGTTTCGACCTACCAGAGATCCCACACATGTTCGATGGGTGACAAATTAGCTGATCTTGATGGCCACTCTCAAAGTCTGTATACCAGATACTTGTTTCACGGGCAATATGAGGTCTTGCGTTATCCTGTTAAAAGATCGCATTTGGAATGGTTTGTTGGTAGTCACGTAAAACCGTTTGCAGTACTTCACCAATATATCATCGATTTGTCAGAGTGCCGTTAATATAACTAGAGGTGATCTGCTTCCCAAACATATAGCACCCATACCATACTGCTTGGTGGTCTTACTGTATGACGTTCAACAGCCAAGTCTATATTTTCGTCTCTCACCTCGTAGACGTCTTACATTTATGCGCTCTTCAGAGGCACCCAAACAAAACCTAGATTCATAACTGAAGCAGACAAAATTCCATTGGTCATTCCAGTTTTTCTGAGTCCGTTTTTTAATTACTAACAATTTAGTGCAAAAATCGCGATTTTTTGCACCCCATTCAAAAGCTAAACAGTTGACATAAAACTACAAAATTTAATTTTTTAGAACATTCAAAAACCTTCAAAATGCCGATTTTTGAAAGTTAAAAAGTTAATTTGTTGCTTCGCAAATTGCAAATAATAAATTAAAATCGATATTTGTTAATAACTTTTACTAAATTTAACTTATAATAATTGTAGGGTTTCATCCAACGTTGGTATTTTGGTACTTAACAAACCCTCAAAATTTGAGACCGATCCATTAATTTGTTTAAGTTATTCTATTTGTTTATCGCAGAGACCTTTATTTTGCAATAACATAAGACAGTAAATAATAAACATTGGGCAATTCTGAGTATGCCAAATAAAAGTAGAAGACTGATAGTATCAAAATGTATTAAAAAAAGATAAAAAAATTAATTTATATAATCAAAAATCCTAATGCCAAATTTTTGAAATTTTGTAGTTTATAAACATTTCGAATAACTTTAAAAATATTGTCCGTAGGAACAATCTTTTTATATATTCGAAAAACTAGTATTTTAACACGAATTTTCCAATAAAAAAAATGAGTCTGGGTTCATTTGGAACAAAGTTAGCCATGTGTTTTTTTATTTCACAGCTAATTTGTTTATAATAATTAAGGAATTTCATTGATGCCATTTTAAAGAATGGGATTTGTGTTTTTTGTTAAAAAATTTGCACAAATATTGTATCTTCACAGCACCCTCTACAATTTTTCAGGAGTTGATGATTATTGTACTAAAACTCTTCTCACATTTAGTTCGTTTAACCGAAATGCTTAGTGTTACTTAGTGCTGTAACAGATTGTATTTTAAAACAAATAAAAAAAACAATTTTTCAAAAATGTACTTCAAACGGTTACTAGGGGGAACCTACGAATCCACCGAGTACCGAAAAAGCAATTTCAGACTAATACAATTTTCTGTATCTCCGGATCAAATCAATGGATTTTGATCTTTCTTTTTTTATTTTTATGTACTTTCTACGTACATTATAAATGTGCAATTTGTTTATAAATTGATAAATAATAATGAGTCTAATTTGTTTAAACAATTCTTGAAAAAATATTTTTTTACAAAAATCTATTTTTCTAATCATAGTATCACTAGTGATCATAGAAGTACACTTTAATAAATAAACTATTTTTATTAGATAATTATTTATCGAAGATAATTCCTTTTATTAAAGTATACCTTAACTTTTTCTATGATTAATAATGATAGTATGAGTAAAAACATAAATTTTTGGGAAAAAATTATTTTTTCAAAAATTGTTTAAACAAATTAGACTGTTGATTAATTAATAAATGTCAAATTGCAAATAGACAAATTGCATATTAGTGTAATGTACAGAATAATTATATACAAATTAAAAAAAGAAAGATTAAAATATACTCGGTAGATCCCGAGATATAGAAAATGATAGTAATTTTAAGGTGCCTTTTTTAGTTTTTGAACTCGTGCATTTGTCGGCTCCCAGCTCCCCCTTCACTTACCACGACTAGTCACCAATTGAACTACATTTTTAAAAATTCGGGTAAAATACCAAATTTTCGAATATGTAAAATGGTTTTTTCTACGGACAATATTTTTAAAGTTATTCTAAATGTTTATAAACTACAAAATTTCAAAAATTTGGCATTATAATTTTTGACTATATTAGATCTTAGATTAGAATTTTTTTATCTTTTTTAGTACATTTTGATATTATCACTTTTCTACTTTCATTTTACGTACGCAGAATTGCCATATCTTCAATATTTTCTGTTTTATGTTATTGCAAAATAAAGGTCTCTGGGATAAACAAATAGAATAACTTTTAAACTAATTAATGGATCGCTCTCAAATTTTGAGGGTTTGTTAAGTACCCCAATACCCAACTTTGGGTGAAACACTAAAGTTCTAAAGTACCTAGTTATAGTAAAAGTTATTAACAAATTAATAACGATTTTCACTTATTGTGCAGTTTGCGTATCAACAAATTAACTATTTAACTTTCAAAAACCGACATTTTGAAGGTTTTTCAATGTTCCAAAAAATTAAATTTTGTAGTTTTATGTCAACTGTTTAGCTTTTGAGTGGGGTGCAAAAAATAGAAAAAATCGCGATTTTTTCACTAAATTGTTAATAATTAAAAACGGGCGCGAACTCTAGGCAGGAAACAGGTAAGTTTTCTTCCTATAGGTTTACAATAACATGGTTTCCTAACATAACTTCCTATAGGTTTACATGGTATATTTCTAGCTTATTTCCCTGAAGTAAGGTACCACCAAAAACAGACGGTAAGCTTTCAGTCCCATTTCAAGTAATACTTGATTAACTGTTCCTCTTGAGACTACACTTTCTGCATCTGCAACTAAATCATCTATTTCTTTTTGTACAAACTCCGGACGACCGCGAACTCTTGACATTTAAAATTCTTTGAGTAATTCAAAAACAATTCAAAATGACTAAAAATTACAAATAAACCAAAGTTAAATACACAGAAAAAACCTTATCTTTTTTGTTTTTGCGAAAAAAACACGAGAAAAACTTCAGATAAAGAAAAGATAGCGAGGTAAAATTTTTATCACATAATAATATATAGGGTGAGGCAGATAACTGGCCTATTAGAAATATCTCGAGAAGTAAAGGCAACAGAATCATGAAAATTGGAATAAAGGGGTTTTGAAGGATGATCTATTAAATGAAAATATTTTCATGGCTTTGCAACTTCCGGTTATACCGGAAGTTGATTATAACTTCGTTTTTTTAAATGGGACACCCTGTATATTTTTACATTTTTGGATTCTCTTCGATGTCTTCTTTCTTAAAATATAAGGTTTTGTAATATTATACAGGGTATTTTAAAAGATAATTACGTTTTTTTTATTAATTTCGTAGCAACATTCACACCCTGTAGAATTGTAGTAGTTTGACATCTAAAACTCTACTTACGTTCAAATGATTTTTAATATACTCTACTATTGTTAAGAATGATTAGTATAGCTAAATTTTTAATTTTAGTATACAGGGTTGGTCGAAACTCGGAATGAGTATTTTCTGAGTTTTCTTAAATGGAACACCCTGTATTTTTGTATTGTAGTGAAATTATATTTTATAGTACTTTTTTATTTCTTAAGCAATCCCTATACCTAACCCAACCTAATCCCAATTGCTTTAATTTGTGAGTTATTGGTGATTCAAGCTAAACATTAATTGCAACAAAAAATACGTAAAATTTTATTAGGTTGGCCGTGAAAATACTCAATCCCAAATAATTTTTCCGAAATAAATACATATTAATCCAGACTGGTCCTTAAAATTACCAATAATGGTTTAGCTATCGAAATCCCTTCTTAGTTAAGATTGTTGGTGCGATTAACAATTAAGCACAAATTAAAGCAGTTAGGTATAGGGAATGCTTAAGAAATAAAAAAGTACCATAAAATATCATTTCATTACAATACTAAAATACAGGGTGTTCCATTTAAGAAAACTCAGAAAATACTCATTCCGAGTTTCGACCAACCCTGTATACTAAAATTAAAAATTTAGCTATACTAATGATTGTTAACAATAGTAGAGTATATTAAAAATCATTTGAACGTAAGTAGAGTTTTAGATGTCAAACTACTACAATTCTACAGGATGTGAATGTTGCTACGAAATTAATAAAAAAACGTAATTATCTTTTAAAATACCCTGTATAATATTACAAAACCTTATATTTTAAGAAAGAAGACATCGAAGAGAATCCAAAAATGTAAAAATATACAGGGTGTCCCATTTAAAAAAACGAAGTTATAAGCAACTTCCGGTATAACCAGAAGTTGCAAAGAGATGAAAATATTTTCATTTAATAAATCATCCTTCAAAACCCCCTTATTCCAATTTTCATGATTCTGTGTTGCCTTTAGTTCTCGAGATATTTCTAATAGGCCAGTTATCTGCCTCACCCTGTATATTTTTAGGTAAGACCAAATAAATAACCACATATTACAAAGTGCTGCTTTTTTTGGCCATGAGTGTATAATTCAACATACAGAAGCACAGAAAATACGGGTACCATAAAAATACCAAATAGACGGACAACATTCCAGAAGTACAAGAAAAAGTGAAATTATTAAAACACGGTACAACATACGTTATTAAAAAATTGAAAAATAGTTAGAGAAAGATAGCGGGTATCGGTATTCATTGGTTTTGATACCTGCGAAACGTCTGGTCGTAAAGATACAAAATTTAAAACACTGCGATGATTTTAATTTTGTGTATAACACCCTGAAGGTGTTCATTATTTATTTTCGTGAGGTCTATTTTTAATAATCGTATTTCTTTTGGGCGCGAATCGTATTTTGTTTAGAAATTTGCAAAAAAAAGAAGACCGTGATACAGGTATACAATTTAAAAAGAATTTTAATAGTAAGCCTTTAAGTAATTATTGATAATATAAAAATAACCGAATTCACGTTGCGTCAGCCGCGTCAATATACATTATACATATATAGACGCCTATTATAATCTTCTTCTTTAAGTGACATCTCCGCGGCGGATGTCGGCAATCATCATAGCTATTCGTATTTTAGAGACGGCTCCTCTGAAAAGTTCATTTGATGTACATCCGTACCACTCTCTCAGGTTGCGCAGCCACGATATTCTGCGTCTCCCTATGCTTCTCTTTCCTTGAATCTTTCCCTGCATAATCAATTGGAGCAAGCTGTATCTCTCTTCACGTGTAATATGTCCGAGATATTCCAGTTTTCTTGTTTTGATGGTATTTAGGATTTCCATTTCTTTATTCATCTTTCTCATAACCTCTTTGTTTGTGACGTGTTCTGTCCACGATATTTTCAGAATTCTTCTGTACACCCACAGCTCGAATGATTCTAGTTTTTTCATTGATGCAGCATTCAAGGTCCAAGCTTCCATTCCATAAAACAAAGTCGAGACAAAGTATATATTACTACTTATTCTGGATATATATATCCACTCTACTACTTATTCTGATATACAGTCGTTGCTCTTATGGAATTATGATATATACATATATGCATAACCAGTTACGGAGATGTTGAAGAGGAAGTACGACCACAGTGCTTAAAAGCAAGTAAAGCGGCGGGATCTCTTAATGACACAATCTGGAAGAACAAATACTTAAGACAAGACACAAAAGGAATAATCTATAAAGCAGCAATTATACCTATATTGACATATACGGCGGAGATAAGACCTGATACATTTAAAACGAGACGACTACTAGAAACAAGAGAGATGAAAATAAAAATTCACAAGGAAAAAGTTTTCCTGTGGTTGGCTGTATACCATGTAATACAAAAAAAACAGTAAAATCCTGTATAAAAGGTATATTTAAAAACCCTCAAAAGGGCCACATCAAAATCACATAACTAGTTTTCGACTGGTTTACCAGTCATCATCAGTGCTTACCTAAAATAAATATAATCATGACCTACTGTCATCATCCTATTACGATTTTGGTTTTTGGACCCTTAGGGATCCGGGCAGCCTGCGAAGCCTTTAAGAATTATTCGCCTAAGTTTGAGCTTGTGCTTTCTTAATTATACATCCCCCAGATTATTTAAGACATTTTTACACCTTAGTCACCCCTATTGTGATCTCTTACACACTTACCCACATAAATTCCAACAGCTACCAATAAGTTAAATAAATTCGATAACTTTAGTCAACACAAAATTGCTTTTTAAATCTTAGATCTCTCGATAATAAGGTTTTTTTTACTGAATTTAGTTATTGAACAGGAAACTTTTGTGTAATGTGGTTTGCCTAACTGCACTTACAGTTTACGTGAATACATTTTTAATTATAACAACTAGCTTAATGAATTCTAAATGATAATTTTCACAATGGAGTGTGTTGTTACATCATTTCTAATTTTAACATGCTGTACACCTTAGTCTTAAATATGACAGGTTAATTTTTAACTTCCTGTGGAACTGTAATTTCTGTCTTGTCATCGTTCAGGGGTCCTATCCATCTCATTGTCACTTGCCGTCATACATTCAACATGTAAACAAGCCAAATCCACATCTCGGATGTTACCTGGGGCAGATTAGCTAAATATTTTAAACATCCATACTTTATGTAGCTTTTTAAACCAATGCTTCCTTGGCGGACTTCTTTTACTGGACTTTGACCCTAATATTTTTGTTAAATACTATCTTGGTAGGTTAGCATGTACATTGCACGTGAATATAACTGATAATTTTTTAACCCTAGTCAAAATTTCAATATCTTTGTATTATTTTATCAGGTTAAATTCATTTTAGGTAAGCACTGATGATGACTGGTAAACCAGTCGAAAACTAGTTATGTGATTTAGATGAAAATACTTCGACGAATATCAGGGAAAGGTCTGTTGGATAGGGAGAGAAGCGAAAACATAAGAATATCATGCAATATAGAAGAGATAAATAGATGGGTGACAAAACGGAAACAGGAGTGGAACGAACACATTAGTAGAATGGCAGAGGATAGTATAGTAGGTACGAATAGCACGAGATAAGTCACCAAATTTACGAAGAAGTATTGGCAGACCAAGAAAAAGATGGTGCGATAATTTAAACAATTTAGAAGGCTAATATTGAAGAAGAAACATACTTTAAAGCCTGTTTCTTTTGTCCTTCTGTCCTTTAAAGAAGGAAGAAGAAGAACCATATTTGAAAGATATTGTCGTGTCGGGCCATTTGGCTTGGGCATGAAAAACAACACAGGGGAATGTCTCCTACAGTTGGTTAGTGAAAACAATGTAGTACTAACAAATACACTTGCTAAACACTATCCAAGAAGGCTATTAACGTGGACTAGTCCAAATAAAGAACACAAAAACCAAGTCGACTACATACTCGTGCGGAAAGATGGAAAACCTCAGTAATAATCATAGGGAGCATACTGTGGTTCAGATCGAAAACTGCTAAAAATTAACTGCCGGCTCAAACTACACCCAACTAAAAAAGTAAGTCAGACAAAACAGCCAAGGGTAAACAGCTAAGGCACAAATAAAACATAGTATGGAATAAAAAGGGATACATTCAGCGAAAAAAAGAAGAACTATGCTAAAACATACTACAAAAACGGAAAGAACGTGCGTGAAAGATAAAAACAACCATATAAATAAATCGTGTTTCAAGAACTGGAGCAACATGCAAATCGTCATTTTTAACCCTCTAGTGCCCCAGTCCGCCTCAAGGCGGACCGTAATAAATGTTTCCAGACTTTCCTACTTAAGTATTTTATAGCTGCGGCTGCGATACCCAAACCACCCTCTGAAATAGATCGGATAAGCACCCAGCTTTTAAAAATGTGGCCGATCAAACAAATTTTTACTCTGTAATTTTCAGTTTAGAGTGAAATTTGGTGGTGGTACCAAAAAAATTCGGGCACTAGAGGGTTAAGTCATGAATTATTTAAAAAAAATTAAACATTTGGCCCGAGAATCTAAGCCACAACGTCAAACCAATCAAGGCCATATTGGAGAAGTAAAAACCGACATCGAGAGCATTGTAGAAACCGGGAAAACTTACCTTTCATAATTATACAAAGAAACTTCAAAAGATGCATCAGTCTAAGAAATATGCAGTCAGCGAGGCAAAATCAATAATTTTACGAGCAAAAGTAGAACTAACTAAGAAACAAAAAACCCATGGATAGATGGCATACCAGCGAAGACTCTAAAAGGAATGAGCAAGATTGGTATATGTGTAATACGTACTGGATATGTGAAACATAATATGGATCACAGGTGAATGACCTGATGAGTGATGAGAATCAACCTTTATCCCTATCAATAACCCTCCTCAAAAACCCGACGTTTAGGTAGGATTTTCTTCCGTCCAGAATTTTCGTAAATTCCAAAATTTATGCTTAACTTCTGAGTGGCACTTTCATTCTATAGACGTGGACTATAATTTCAGTGTTTTTCTAGATAAGCTTCTCCGCATCTTCAATAAGGCATTTCCTTTAATTCCTATTAAGCCAAAACATCGGAAACCTTGTGTTACGAAAGGTATCCGCATATCAGCCAAGAATATGCGTTCACTACTATACATCAAGAAATTTACTACCAATGTTTCTGTCACTGAGTAGGTATATCACGAAGTACAGGATAACATTTTTAAAACTTGTCAAATCAGCTAAAAAAAACCTATTATCAAAATCTTGGTGCAATCCTACTTTCACATGAAATTTATCAATCTCTCCCACACCTGTCCTAACACTAGTCGTTACTCCCCCATACATATCCCTCACAATATTTACATATTCACCAGGGACTCCTTTTTTATTGAGTGCCCACCACAGAATCTCTCGAGGAACTCTATCATATGCTTTCTCAAGATCAGTGAATACCATATGAGCGTTTGTTTCTTTACTCCTGTATTTTTCCATCAACTGCCTTATAATGAAAATTGCATCTGTTGTTGATATACCCTGCATAAAGCCAAATTGATTCTCGGATATATCGGTTTCTTCACGTATCCGTCTATCAATTACTCTCTCCCATATTTTCATGGTGTGGCTAAGTAGTTTTATAGCCCTGTAGTTTGTGCATTGTTTTATGTCTCCCTTGTTTTTGTAGACAGGTACTAATATACTGCTTCTCCATTCGTCTGGCATTTGTCCAACTTCCATAATTCTATTAAATAGACCTGCTAGCCAACTTATTCCTGTCTCTCCCAATGCTCTTCATACTTTCCCAGGAATATCATCTGGTCCGACTGCTTTTCCTTTCTTTATTTTTTGAAGCGCTTGAGCCACTTCCTCGTTTGTTATTCTGGTAACCATTGCTGTTACTGTCTCCGTTAACTCCACAGGCTGTCTGTCAAATTCTTCATTTAATAAACTGTCTAAATACTTTCTCCATCTCTTGTTGACATCCTTTTCGTGAATTAGTATTTTATTATTTTCATCTAGGATACATCTAATCTGATTAAAATCTCTTGCTTTCTTTGCTGTCTGTTTGGCTATTTTATATATCTTTGCTTCGCCGTCCCTGGTATCAAGTTGATCGTATAGGTTTGAATACGCTTCTGCTTTAGCTTTTGCTACTGCTACTTTCGCTTCCTTTTTTCGACCATATAGTTTTGAAGATCTATGTCCGATCTGGTTTCTTGCCACTTTTTATATAATTTTCTCTTCTCTTTTATTTTTCCTTGTACTTCATTTGACCACCACCAAGTCCTGTTATCCTCAAACTTCTTTCCTGACGTTTTCCCAAGTATTTCTAGTAATTAATCAAGTAATAACCAAGTAATTAATCAATTCTACAAGTATTTCTAGATTTTTAAATTATGTTTGAAACTTTATTCTTTCCTGTATGTGATCCAATATCACAACGGAACCTAAACCTGAATTATTAATTTTAAAAATACAAAATCTTATCTGTAGCAAACCTAATAAAACATTTCATATTTGACGTCGCAGAGGTCATGAAAAAATTTGTTAATGAGAGAAAAATAATTACTGGAATTCACGTAAATACCATCATATTATACACATCTAAAAGACTAAAGATATTTTTATATATAGATTTATCTATTTCTGGAACTAATTTAGATAATTAATAATAAATTTATGGTACTTCAACGTATTTAACATACGTATATTATATTAATTATTATAAGTAAAGAAATAAAATAAAAAAACAATTGGTATTTAATTTGTTATGAAATTAACTGTAGTATAAAGTATGACCTCCACCGTGGTTTATTACAGTTGCACATTTATTTTTCATACTCCAAATAATAATGTTAATGTCTACCTGAGGTAAATTTGCTCATTCTTTTCAAGAAGCGAAATGCGTTGTGAATTTTGCCCATTTGTGTAGTAATTCGTTGTTGAAGCATAAATCCCGTATAATATGTTCAATAAGATTGAGGTCTGGAGATTATGATGGCCCTGGAAATACATCAATACCCTCGTTAGTCAATCCATTTTGGCATAATAATTATGTGCAAAATGTGGACGAGCGGTATCATGTATAAGGTGACAGTTTTCCCCAAGAGCACGTGCAAATAAACGAACGAACAATAGGTTGAAGGATCGTATCGAGGTACTGTTTGGAAATCGGGGCTGTCGTCCATAATTATTCCACCCAATACCCCATACAATTATTATTTCACTTCTGTATGTGTAGACTTCCTTGGATATATCAAACACATTTTTAGATCGTCTATATAGGTATTCTGATGCGACGCGAATCTGGATGAATTCCAAATGTGGATTCATCAGTAAATAAAACTATAGCCCATAGTCCAGAGAAATAAGGTTTGTGTCGGGACACTTAAGCAGCCAGGTTGCAAATGGATTTTTTGGGTACTATATAAACCTAATACATTATAAATACAAAAAAAGAATGTGTGTGTACTTTGTACGCACGTAAGAAGTTATACTTCTATTATTATGATTTAAACGAAATTAATATACTTAACAGGTTATTTGTATTTTATTTAAATATTAAACTAACTTTCTTTACCTACCACTTTTAAAAATTTTTTATTAAAACGATACCAAAAATATAAAAAAAAATATGAATCGTCCGGGATTTGAACCCGGGACCTCTTGATCTCCGGTCACACGCTCTACCACTGAGCTATATCCCTTTTGCTTTGACAGGTTACAAGATTTCTCATACATACTGACAAATTTAATACAAAATACTTTAAAAATACTTGAAGATAAATCCAAAGACACAAAAATTATAATAAATATATTTACTAAAAACACTAATATATTCTTTACACACCTTTTCTTGCGCTGATATAATTATACATAACTTGAAAGATTCAGCAACTCGACGCCATACTGTCTGTGTGCGCATGCGCGCAATATTATGAAATTTTACTCTCAATCGCGCCCAAAGAAGTATAACTTCAAAAATGCCCTTCACAGTTCGGACGAGAAACTTACTTATTAACAAATAAGGGTCAAAAATGGCAGTTTTTTCTTTTAAATCGCTACGGGTAAAAATAGGGTAATTAAATATCTTATTTATAATATTCTTCTTTTTGTAGATGAGCCAAGGTTTAAAATGGCACTTTTTGAATTTTGGTCCGATCCTTTTTTGTTTCGGAAAGTGCAAAATAAGACTAACATTTCAAAAATAAAAAATGTGCTATAACTTTTGCGAAAATGGCCTTAAGACTTTCATATTGCACGAAAAGTTGAGTCAAACATTCCATATAATGCACAAAAATTCGTCAATTAGTTTAAATTTTATTCAATTTGTTTATCGCAAAGAGCTTTTTTTTCGCAATGTTATTGTTCAGAAAATAATAATGACATAGCAATTCTGTGGAAACCACATGCAAGAAGAATAGGCATATTTTCAAAGTGTTGAAAAAAACCATTAAAAAGTCGTTTTTACACTCCGAAAAAAGTTTAGCAAAATAGAGTCATTTTTGGCTTATAAATAATTTGAATAGCTTTGTTAATATTGACTATAGAGTAAATCTACTTTAGGATTTCAAAAGCTGGTATTTTTACACGAATTTTCAGAAAAAAACTTTTTGCCTAGGTTAAATAGAATCAAAGTTAGCCACTTTTATTATTTATTCGACAGCTTCGAATTGATCCTATTGTTGAGATCATTACTTTGACGAACGGACCGTGTTACTGGACAGCCCAGCCCTTGCGAGGAAAACGCAGAACTGTTCTTCACCTCGATCTCTTCGAGTCTTCTGCTGCATGGCACGTCCACAACCATAGCTTTGATCGCGCAGGACATCCTGGGTATACCCAGAGGGAGAACGCCTGCGCATTATAAAATTGAGCGTTCGCGGAGGTCAAATCTTTCAGAAAAAATTACAGAAAAGAGATCCTGAACGTGTCCGGGATACGCTCTCGACGTTCGAGGATTTTGTATTGGATTTTAAGTTCGCACAGGCGCACAAAATATTTAGGAAGAACCTGGGCCTGGATTCCGTGCACTGTAGATATCTACATGTCGCTTTCTATCAATGTCAATTTTCTTAAAAATATTTGAATTTTTAGCTTTAATTGAATTATTTTCTAGTTTTGCTAGGTTATACTCTAATTGATGTTGAAGTGACACTTAGTAAAACAAGAAAATATTTGAATTAAAACTAAAAATTCAAATATATTGATATCGCGCATATCGCTTTCTATTAATGTCAATATATTTGAATTTTTAGTTTTAATTCAAATATTTTCTTGTTTTACTAAGTGTCACTTCAACATCAATTAGAGTATAACCTAGCAAAACTAGAAAATAATTCAATTAAAGCTAAAAATTCAAATATTTTTACGAAAATTGACATTGATAGAAAGCGACTTGTAGATATCTACAGTGCACGGAATCCGGGGGCTGTTCTTACTCCTTCCAATTCTTAACCTAAAATATTGTTTTGTTAAACATTTGTAGATGTAGATTCTGGTTTTTAAAGTTTTAAAATTATATAAAGTGTTGTATCATTTAAATATTCTTCAAACAAATTTTAATATTTTTTTATATTAAAGCTTTTTTAGTTGTGTTTGTCAATGTTTTCCATTAGTATGTTTATAAATAAGTAGGTACCTTTTCTAGTATTATTTTCATTCGATATTCGATAATTTATCTATTACGGTAGTATGTATTACAATAAATTGTACTCTGTTTTTACTTAATTTCTTCTATCTAGATGAGCTTCTAAGTACCTACATATTCTTGTGGTTTATTTTTCAGTTTAATTTATGAGTTAAATTAGTCTCTTATATTGAATATAATGAAACATAAACAACACATCAAACTTATTCTGAAACTATTTCTTATGTCTTGTTATACTTCATTATTTTTGTGGTGTAATAAACCACAACACAATGCCACAACCTATCAAATTCAATATATATAATATCAAAATTGGAAATGATTTCTTTACTAAATTATTCCTTCCTTCAGATAATGTTCAACCCCCAGGAAGTTAGAGGTAATTTTTATATCTAAATATCAAGCTGCCACTTCCAAGTATAACAATCTTTTACTCTCTACAAAAATGTAAGCCGGATTTCGGCGTGGAAATACCAAATTATCAAAATAATGTGGAAATAATAAAGAAAGACGCTAATCAAATTTCTAACTTCTAAGAAAGGCATTGATGAATAGAAAGTTAATCCTTTGCCTGTTGCTTTTATTCTCTTTGTTGACATACAAATTTGTTGCATTTGCATTTTTTTGACATTGATTTCGAAATAAGAAAGGGACAACAAAAGGCTTCCTTCTCTAACCTTAATGTATGCAACCCGTCATTACATTACGAATCCGAAAATTGTTCGCGGAGCGACAAATCCTGAGCGTGTCCAGGATAAGTTTACGTTGACGCCTGCGCATTGGAAACTAATCCCGAACTTACTCTGAATACGTTCGATTTGTACAGCGCGAACACTGCTCATAATCCGGTCAACTTAGACATCAAAATGCTTGGCAAATAACAAAAATTGCCGGAGAGCCAAATTTTGGTGGAGAGCTAGGGTATACCATAACAAATAAAGTGTAAAAAGTCCCCATCGATCCCATGTGTGCGTCAAAAATTATTCGGAGTCAAAGGTCAAAATTTGAGATTTTTTGGATTTCTTTCGAAAACGGTAAGTTTTAGCAAAAAAAACCTTAAACCAAAGTTGTAGATCTTAAAATTCTCTACAAAAATAGTCCTTACTATTTTTTTCCTAAGAGTTGCCATTCCTGAGATATCGCGATTCAAAAGTCACATTATACATGATATGCACACGTTTCCACAGCACCTGTGAGGTAGTGTACTCGGCGCGTTTTTTTACCGTGGTTTCCCCTGTAGGCCTACTCCACTAACTGTTTTGACAATTTTAGGATAATTTAAGGAAACAATACCGGTCAAGTTCTAGATATTACCTTATTATTGATATTGATTATTGATATTGCTATTGATTATTAGGTTAACTATTGTTTTGATTTCTTTAGATATTTTAATCAGATTCATATTCTTGAAAGTCTACTTCAACAGTCAAGTCTTCTTCGATTTCATCTTCTTCCTCTTCCTCTTGCTGGATGTTCAAAAATTGTTCAAATGTGACTGAGTCATTGGTCTCTTCATTAAAATCACAGGAGTCTTCCTCTGTTGTACTAAACTGGACATTTGAGCAAGACTGACCTTGGCAGTTGGTACACACTAGAGAACACAGCAACCCGACTTTTTTACATCCACATTTGGCACTACAACCTTTTTTGCAATTGCAAAAAATAGTGTTAAGGAGTTTTTCTGGAGCAGGTGGGAGTAAGATTTTAATCGGTTCCAGAGTATTATCTATTAATTTCCAACCCCAGTCTTCTGAATTCAGTTCATTGCCTAGCCATGTTTGAACTTGATAATATACTTGATACAAATGTTGAAAAGCAGATGCTGATGTTGGAGGAAGACATGATAGTTGTACTTGTTTCTTGTTTCGCGTATTTTTTAGAAAAGTTAAGTATCGGTATTTATCAAGACAAATAATTTTTTTGGAGCTCCATAAACCGCAAGAAGAAAGCGAATTCTGTACATTGCGGACGTAGTGTCGCAGCCGGTTATCGCATGTAAAAATAAAATGTACTTTTGGCATTTGGGATAAGCCGATAAACTATTCGAAGAATATATCTCTGTTCGCTGTTGATATTTACGGAAGGAATTCGCTTTCTTCTTGCGGTTTATGGAGCTTCAAAAAAATTATTTGTCTTGATAAATACCGATATTTAACTTTTGTAAAAAATACGCGAAACAAGAAACAAGTACAACTATCATGTCTTCCTGCTTTTCAACATTTGTATCGAGTATATTATCAAGTTCAAACATGGCTAGGCAATGAACTGAATCCAGAAGACTGGGGTTGGAAATTAATAGATAATACTCTGGAACCGATTAAAATCTTACTCCCACCTGCTCCAGAAAAACTCCTTAACACTATTTTTTGCAATTGAAAAAAGGTTGTAGTGCCAAATGTGGATGTAAAAAAGTCGGGTTGCTGTGTTCTCTAGTGTGTACCAACTGCCAAGGTCAGTCTTGCTCAAATGTCCAGTTTAGTACAACAGAGGAAGACTCCTGTGATTTTAATGAAGAGACCAATGACTCAGTCACATTTGAACAATTTTTGAACATCCAGCAAGAGGAAGAGGAAGAAGATGAAATCGAAGAAGACTTGACTGTTGAAGTAGACTTTCAAGAATATGAATCTGATTAAAATATCTAAAGAAATCAAAACAATAGTTAACCTAATAATCAATAGCAATATCAATAATGAATATCAATAATAAGGTAATATCTAGAACTTGACCGGTATTGTTTCCTTAAATTATCCTAAAATTGTCAAAACAGTTAGTGGAGAAGGCCTACAGGGGAAACCAGGGTAAAAAAACGCGCCGAGTACACTACCTCACAGGTGGTGTGGAAACGTGTGCATATCATGTATAATGTGACTCTTTGAATCACGATATCTCAGGAATGGCAACTCTTAGGAAAAAAATAGTAAGGACTATTTTTGTAGAGAATTTTAAGATCTACAACTTTGGTTTAAGGTTTTTTTTTGATAAAACTTACCGTTTTCGAAAAAAATCCAAAAAATCTCAAATTTTGACCTTTGACCCCGAATAACTTTTGACGCACACATGGGATCGATGGGGACTTTTTAAACTTTATTTGGTATGGTATACCCTAGCTCTCCACCAAAATTTGGCTCTCCGGCAATTTTTGTTATTTGAAATGTCTATATAGACCGGGTTATCATGGCAAAGTTGAGCATCATCTGCTTTGTCAAGAAGTCCGTGTTGTCGAAGATACGATACAGCCACTCTTCTGATAAAATCACGCTTCTGTATTGTATAAGTCTTTCAGTAACATTCTCGTTCCATATATTATGTTGTTGATAGTCAAGATTTAACCGTTGATTGATAATATTTCAATCAACGCTTTTTAACTAATTTTTGTAAATCTACCAGGCCATTTTATTTGAAAAGAAGGGTTGTTATTTGCTCACACCCTTCTGGGAAAAGATTATGGTGTTATTTATATAATAGTAAAGAAACAAGATTATTGTAATTCCTGAAAATGTGTATTATTACTTAATACTCGGACCGAAAATTGAAGACGGTGACTGGAGGGATTTCAAAGTGGAAAATTTGAGAAGTGTCAGTAGCGTACGCGTACTGTAGTCTGTAGTGCACAATGAGCGTTTAATTTTTTGTTACATTAAAGGCTGATTCACATTATAGCTCAGGTCACGGTTCGCTCACGCTCAGCTCAAGGTTCGGTCAACTATTCTTACACGCATCTTAATCATGCTGTCCGCACTAAACACGACGGTCAAGTTCCGGCCCTTTTTTTTTGACTGCGTGGTTTCTCCGAGAGAATATTTTGATCGTGGCTTGAGCTGACCGTGAGCGGAGCGTGACCTGAGCTATTATGTGAATCAGCCTTTAGTGAATAGTGGAAATTTTCCTCTGGAATGCGTAGTTATAGAACTCTATTATTATTGTTATGCAGGTATTTCGTTATTTTTAGGTGAGTATATTATACAGTTAGCTGTGAAATTTAGATTTATTGATTTAAAATACTTCTTGTCTTAAATTAAATCATGACATGACAAGTAAACACATTAAACGCATTGTAAAATTTAATACAAAAGGATTAAGAATTAGATTTCTAATAAAAAAATCAAGAATTAATTATTACATTGTAATAAAGCAAAACCATTAAGTAATACTTATTATTTTTAATCGAAAAAGTCAGTAATTATTATAAATGATTGTATTATCAATAATTCATATCAAATCGTGTAGAAAGTGTATGATGGGCTTAGAAAACACATCCTACAACGGAAGCTGTAGATTGCTGTTTGTTCTTAACAGGAGTGTCAGCCACCACAGTTGAAAGAATTGTGCGTGAATTAAAAAGCACAGAAACTTTTAAGTGCGCCAAAAACTCGCCAGCGTGAACGAAGATCTTTTCATTTAAGTGAATCGCAAATGAATATAATCCAGAGGACTGTACATACGTTCTTTTTAGAAAATAAGCTTCCAACTATCAAAAGTGTTAAGGTCAAGTTGCTGGAGAACGATATGATTCCTCAAATGGGCCGTGAAACGCTAAGATCAGTTTTGCATAAGTTAAATTTTCGTTACATGAAACGGTCTCGAAAATCAATCCTAGATAATAGATAAAGAAGAAATTGTATCATGGCGACGAAGATATCTGCGCTCTATTAGGAATTATCGTGTTTCCAAAAGAAATATATACTACCTTGATGAAACTTGGATTATTGCCAGGCATACGGTTTCAAAAATTTGGCACGATACATCTATAAGAACTCCTCGTCAAGCATTTATAGAAGGCTTATCTACAGGCTTACGAGCACCACCAGGCAAAGTTCAACGTCTTATTGCAGCTCACATCGGTAGCGATACAGGTTTTCTGGAAAATAGTGCTCTCGTTTTTATATCAAAGAAAACTGGCGACTATCACGAGGACATGGACGCCGTATGCTTTGAAAGATGGTTCGAAAACGTTCTTCAGCATCTCGAACCTAACTCAGTGGTAGTATTAGACAATGCATCCTACCATAGTCGACTTGTTGAACGAATTCCTACTATGAGTGACAAAAAAGCAGTTTTGCAACATTGGTTGAGGGAAGAATCCATTCCATACGGCGAGGATATGGTTAAAGGAGAGCTTATTGGTATTATTAGACAACATCGTGGTAAATATCGTCAGTATGCTGTAGATACAATGTCTAGACTTCATGGCATTACCATCTTACGACTACCGCCTTATCATTGTGAACTGAACCCAATAGAATTAATTTGGGCACAAATCACAAATGAAAGGATATGTGGCTCGGGAAAATGTCACATTTAAAATTAATCATGTCCAGCGCCTCTTGCAAGCCAGTTTGGACAGTATTAATTCTACTGACTGGAAGAATGCGATAAGCCATGTTATTAAAGTAGAAGACGATATATGTGGAGGTTGTACGACATGGTGGATAATGTTATTGAGCCTGTGTTAATACAATTAGGATCAAATGATTAAGACAGTTCAACAGACAGTTCTGCAGAATCAATGGAGTAAGATGATTTGCAAAATTATGAGGTACATATCTTATTCTTCTTCTTCTTTGTCTGTTTTTCGATATGCCTCCAGTAAGTTGTCATTCCATCTTTTTCGTGGTCTTCCCACTGATCATCTTCCTATTAGTGAACCGTCTCTCGCCGTCCTTACATTTGTTGTGATTCGGCTTATGTGGTCGTTCCATTTTACCTCTTTTTTTACTCAGTTGTTATTGTTATCCACCTTGCATCTCCGTCGTATATCTGCACTAATCCTCTCTAGCTCTTTTAGCTCTAACTCATAGTGTCTTACCATCAATTTTTCGAAGGGTTTTTATGTCTGCTGTTTCTAGCATTCTTTTTGTCCTGTCCGTATCAGGTCGTGTTTTATCCGCGTATGTAATTATTGGTCTGATGACTGTTTTGGAAATTTTGCCTTTATCATCCATACCGCTTAGAGCTTTCTATAGCTAGATAGATGTGATACATACAGTAGGAAAAATGAAAGAATACCCATGAACGAACATATAAAACACGCTGTATTTTCCTGTCACAGTGTCACACAAAAAATTGGACAGCGCAAGTACATGTAATAATTATTGTTACATGTACTTACGCTGGGCAATTTTCTTTGTGACACGGTGACAGGAAAATACAGCGTGTTGTATATGTTCGTTCATGGGTATTCTTTCATTTTTCCGACTGTATATGCTGTTAAAATTAGTTAAACTAGTCGCATTTACCAGTGTTGTAAAAAAACTTATTACTCTTATAGTAATACAATATCTTTTAGATTCATGACTCTGATTGAATATTACATTGTGGATTAGGCCTATTGGGGATACCACATACAAAAAAAGCACCAATAACTTTACTTCATGGGTGATGTGAAAACAAGTTAATTGGAGAGGTTTTTAACTCCACGTCTTGAGATTATTAAAAAGCTGGTTCAGTTGCGATTAAATGATTGTATAATAAGCGTATTTCTCTTATCATAAATTGATTAGTTCTAGAAACCTAAAGATTTTATTGAGTAAATTCATAAAACAAAATAAAATACCTGAAAGTTAAAACATCTTAAAGGCATAAGCGCAAAATCTCGCATGTCAAAATGTTCAATGTGTTTTAAATATATTCATTTTTGTCGATTCCTGAGAAAACTAATAAGTATTTTTGAAAAATTTTAAACGCAGAATGAAAGATTGCTTTATTACCGAGGGCTGAAAGTCTCTTAGAATAACCCAAAAGTTTCTTTTAAATGAGATATTGAAATGAGACTTTTGAAATTAAAAGTCACACTAAATTTTCTTTTTTTTTCACCCCTGTAACTTATTAATCAACATTATAGAAGTCTCAGGGACTTTCGGCCCTCGGTAATAACGTAATCTTTCATTATGTGTTTAAATTATTCAAAAATACTTATTAGTTTTCTCAGGATTCGAAAAAAAAATGAATACTTTTAAAACACATTGAATATTTTGATAGGCGATATTTTGCGCCTATACCCTTAAGGCTTTTATAATAAAAACAATCTCAAATTCGGTTGCCTCTAAGCTGGAGTCATTTTATCTTAAAGTAATTAGTTTATTACGTGTTTCAGTTGACTTTGGAAATAATATTTATAAAAATTAGTATTTTAAAAATTGCAACCGCGCTCTATAGGTAGTCAGTAGATCTAAATAAGATAAGTGACTATTGTTCTATGAAAGTGACAACTGTATTCTTTATTGACCACACAAATTCATTTTTTAAGAGTTACACAATATCTACAACATAATAAATTATTCTAAGGGTAGACATAGTAAATATGTCTATGCGGATACGCCACTGATTAAAGGGTGACGACTGAAATTTCAGGATTTACCTGAATTTTTGGGTTACCCCATATGCAACAAATTATTTACTTAAAAATAACACGCGTTCTGTAGTTGACACTACAGTTGGATAACTTTACCTTTGATAAGAGGAGCAATTAAAAGATATGCAAGCGGTTAAAGTCGGTTTTTAAGGGCCGGTACTTTCTGTCTCGATTAAACCCCGTTTAGCGAAATTTTGCATGACAAAATTTCTCTAACCAAGGTTTAATCGGGACAGAAACTACCGGCCCTAAGTCTTGTAAACCACAATATATAAACTTCACCTGGTATACTATTTGACGATTATTATCGAAGAGGAAGTGAAAATGAGTCTTCATTTTTCGGTCAGAGTATACCAATAAACATTTTGCCTGCAAACAGGTTGACGCCTTTCATTATTAGCCGTGTTCGCGCTGCATGCCCCGAGTATGCCCAGAGGGAGAACGCCTGCGCATTACAGAAATTGGACGTTCAATAAGGTCGAATATTGCCCTCCGAAAACGTAATGCGCAGGCGTTCTCCCTCTGGGCATACTCGGGGCATGCAGCACGAACACGGCTATTGTGTGCAAACCCTTCTGAGAAAAGCTTATGGTGTTGTCTAGCTGTACAGGTAGACCGTATCCCTCGGTGGACCGCAAGCTATACCAGAAACGAAACGGTAGACCGCATACTATAGACTATAGTGGCACCAACTATTTTTTATGCACTGTTGTGATCATATATCTCACAAAAGAATACTATTTGATATACACTATGGTGCAAATGTTTGGAATAAATTCGTTATTTCGCAAGCCAGCGATTTTAAGGAAAAATCGATTCTGAAACAGGTCGATTATGATTTTTAAATTATGATTTTTTGACATATACATCATACTAGTGACGTCATCCATCTGGACGTGATGACGTAATCGATGATTTTTTTAAATGAGAATAGGGGTTGTGTGCTAGCTCGTTTGAAAGGTTATTCAATTCTCTATTCAGTAATATAAACATTAACATAATTATTTATACATGATGTTCAACAATAATTTTTTTTTAATTAAATTAATTGACACAAAAAGAAGAATGTATGTAATTTATTTTTTCTACGACCGTTTAATAATATACTCATTATTCGCTATTTTTGAATAGATAATAACACCCATTACTTTACCCGTGAGTAATAATTCATTACTCACGAGCTGAAGTTACTCGCGGGTCATTACTCACGGGTTGAAGTTAGATTCAAGTGGTGCATGGTACTTTTAATATACCTATTAGCAAATAAAATTACTTAAACTTGTTTATTTAATAAAATAATCATTGTAATTTATATGAACAATTAAATCTGAAAAATGTTAAAAGTATTTTTAACTTTAACAATGGGTTAGTATATTTTTTACGTTTAAATTTCAACATTTGACATTTTAAGATTGACGTTATTAAAAGGTAAACAATAAACAATCGGTATTAATTTCGTAAAAGGACTTACGGATATGAAATTCATATCAATGAATTCTGTTTTACTTACTATTTATTCATTGTACAATAGATTTTAATTGAGAGCACACGTTCTTTTTCATGTAATTGCCTTAAAACATGTCTTATTTTTAAAAGCCACCGCCATTCCATGACATAATGACAACTGTTTGATTGTTTCATAAGCTCAACGAGCGTAATTCTAACAGTGTTGCCATAGTTATATAAAATATATTTTCTTATGAAAAATAAAATATTTCGTTTTAAAAATAATGTTAGTAGTTGATAATTATATTTTTCTACTAATCCAAATAAAAAAGGTCGTAGAAAAAGTATAGTATTCTACTTGCATGTATTGGCTATTACTCATTCTGATGAATTACGACACTCGCCAACGGTTCGTGTCGTAAACTTCATTATCGTGAGTAATAGCCATCATTACATGCTCGTTGAATTACATACTATAATTCAAAATACATTCTACTGCTATCATAAAACAGAAAAAAATGTTTTTTTTTATAAATAAACATTACTTTTCGCTTAATTTCAATGTTCAAGCTGCCACCCATCTGCCTCTTGGCAGTTAGAACATTATGCAAAAACAATGTTTATTTATCAAATAAACATTTTTTTCTGTTTTCTGACAGCAGTAGAATGTATTTTGAATTAAATAAATTACATACATACATTCTTCTTTTTGTGTCAATTAATTTAATTCAAAATAATTTTTCTTTCTGGGACACCCTATATGTTTATATTACTGAATAGAGAATTGAATAGCCTTTCAAATGAGTTAGCACATGCCCCCTATTCTCATTCAAAAAAATCATTGATTACGTCATCACGCTTAAATGGATGACGTCACTAGTATGCATGATATATATGTCAAAAAATCATAATTCAAAAATAAAAATCGACCTGTTTCAGGATTTTTCCTTAACGTGGCTGGCTTACGAAATAACGAATTTATTCCACACATTTGCACCATACTGTATAGTCCCACGTGTTTTTGACCATAAGTATTCCAAAATAATTTATTTTAGTTCATTTTGAATTGTTGGTAAGTACATACCTAATGCTTATAGTTCCGTAATAGTGAATATATTTAATTTTGTGCTAAATAGTTGCATTCCTACAAAATGCCAAAAATCTATAAGTTTTTTTCTTTTGGTTGATTATTTTCTTATTCATGAATCCAGCGACGCAGTACTATGTCCTTTCGTAAGATTTCTAGTACTATGCGCCAATAACTTCTTCTTCTTCAGGTGCCATCTCCGCTACGGAGGTTGGCAATCATCATAGCTATTTTAATTTTTGAGGCAGTAGCTCTAAATAGTTATTTTGAGCTGCATTCAAACAATTCTCTCAGGTTCTTCAGTCATGAAATTCGTTTTCTTCCGATGCTTCTTCTGCCATCTATCTTTCCTCGCACTATGCGTATCAGGATGCCATACTTCTCGACCCGCATCACATGTCCGAGATACTGTAGTTTTCTTTCTTTAATTGTAAGTTCAACTTCCTTCTTTTTACCTATTCTTCTCAGTACTTCATTGTTCGTAACTATCTACCAGGAAACCCTCATAATTCTTCTATAGGTCCACATTTCAAAGGTGTAAATAGTCTCATTGACTCTAGATTTAACGTCCATGATTTCACTCCATAGTATAGTACACTGTATACGTAACATTTTGTTAGGCGTACTTTAAGAGCTAATGTTAAATCTTTGCTACATAGGACCTTTTTTATTTTCATAAAATTAGAACGTGCTTTTTCGATTCTGACTTTGATTTCTGCAGTGTAGTCATTATTTTCTGTTATTACAAGTGTTCCTAGGTAAGTGTACTTTTGTACTCTTTCGATCTACTGGCCCTCTAGTATCAAGATTTAGTTAGTATTATGGTTGTTTTTACTAATTTTCATAAACTTCGTCTTTTTGATATTGAGAGAGAGTCCGTACTCCTTACTACACCTTACTATTTTACTCATAAGTATTTGCAGGTCTTGTAAATTATCGGCTATTATTACTGTATCATCTGCATATCTGATGTTGTTAACTAATACTCCATTTACTCTTATGCCGACTGTTTCATCTTCCAGAGTTTCTCGAATTACCTCTACAGAATAAGCGTTAAATAATAGAGGTGATAGTATGCAGCCTTGTCTGACTCCTCTCTTTAGTTCCATCTCTTCAGATGTTTCTTTTTCAATTCTTACTATTGCTCGCTGATTGTAATAGATATGTGTTATTAGCTTTAAATCTCTTTCATCTAGGTTTTTATTTTTTAGAATTTCCATGAGTCGATCATGATTTACTTTATCAAACGCTTTATTGTAGTCTATAAAACAGACGTTAAGAGGACGGTTAACATCCAAACATCTCTGTGTCAGCAGGTTGAAGGAGAATAATGCCTCTTTGGTACCCATACCATTGCGGAACCCATATTGAGTGTCACTAATATCCAGCTCCAGTTTAGAGTGTATTCTGGCGTGAATCATTTTCAACAGAATTTTCAAAGTATGTGGCATTAAACTTATGGTGACATTAACGCCAATAACACCATCTTTCAAATCCTCAACTGTATCAAGTGCCATATTTTTAACGTGTAAGTTTGTCTATAGTCCATTTGAGCAAAAGTAGAATTTTAAGCCGGCCACTCACGGTACTGCGGTGTTGTTTGACAATATCGTCGATGATATAAATATATTGAGGCCCATAGAATCAAAACCTGCTGCATACATCCATTTTATGAAATTTTTCAGGAGACTAAAAAAACATGTTTTCCCAAAAAGTATTCGGCATTTCTTAATCAAAGTGGCATCAATAAGTGTCATAAAATGGCGGCTTTACGGCTTTGAGCCGAAAACTTATGCCTGTGGATTAATAGATACTTGAACTTTGAAACTGTGGAAACTGATGTAGGATTTAGCAGGTTTTGATTCTGACGGGCTCAATTCTGCATTACTGCAGCAGATAGGCCAGTTTCTCTGTAGTCAAATTGTACGATTTTGTTGGAGATGCACGGTCACATACGATCAAAATTTTTGACAATTTAGTTGAATTCGACAAAATTTAATAAATATAATAAAATTTAATATCTGTGTGGTTCAGCTGCCCAAATTTTTATATTCTGAACTTATTTTTAGAGGAATTATCCTTCTTTTGCTCATAAAAAATTATTATTGCTCATATAAAATATTAAATGATTAATAATAAAAATCATATTAATACACCTAATTGTCGCCTTGCTATAACATAATATAATATTCGTTAATACCACTTGGGCCTATTTTCTCAACCCCGAGCTTGCGCATTTTTAATTCAGTGTAATTGTGTCTTCATGATTTGCTGTGCCTGTACTGTATACAGTTTGGTTTGATCGTTTATTCTTGGCCGAACCTCTTAACCAAGAAGTTGCATTGCATACGGGTGAATAGACGTGCCGGTATACGCGCCCGCTAAAAGTGAAATTTTGGGAACGACGATCTGTTGATCACTGTTTGCGCGACTTTTAAAACATTTTTGATTGAGCGACAGTGAGGGGTCTTTGCGATTTTTTTGAGGGGAATTATACCTCTTGTTGAAATGTTCTGGGTGGTTTCGAATACACTATTTTTAAAGTGAAGTGTGATGTTTATGTTTTAAGTTTTTAGTTCTGTGTGACTAATTATAATAGGAATATCGACGGTATGCTATAATATAGTTGTAAGTAGTCATTTTTTTTTAAATATGAAAAGTCCAGCTAGATCTAAAAATGCAACAAGTGACCAAATATCGCAGTAATACTCGGGTGCAAAATTAACCGGACACCTTAAAAATGGGTAATTTTTGATGTCTCGCAATTCCTAAACCTGTTGTCCGATTTAAGTGATTTTTTAATATGTTATAGCCTTATTCTTTAACAATACCGTTTTAATAATATTGTTGCTAAACAGGTAAATTTTCATTGTATACGAGGTGTACCAATGAAACTGTGTTTTTTTCTTAAACTTCGCATCACCCTGTGGAATATTCTAGCATCTACAAAATACTGAAATTGAAATCTAACTACAGCCTCATGTTTTCCAAACATTTTGCTTTTTGGTTCATTCGCGTACATTGGACCTTAAAAAAGTTAGGTACTTTAACAACTAGCCATGATTTTCATCAATACAGGGTCTTTTTAAATAAGTATGGCAACCTTTAAAGGGTAATTCTGCATGAAAAAATAATGACAGTTTGCTTTATAAACAGTATGTCCGCAGATGCTTCGTTTCTGAGATAGGGGGTGTTGAAATTTTTCTTACAAACTGATGATTTATTTATTGCTTTAAAACCGGTTGAGATATGCAAATGAAATTTGGTGGGTTTTAAGACATAAATTTTTGCACATTTTTTGACATACAACTAAGAATTTAATATTCACCATTGGCGCGCATACGGGTAATATGACAGCTCATATTACCCGTATGCGCGCCAATGGTGAATATTAAATTCTAACTTGTATGTCAAAAGTTGTATAATAACTACGTCTTAAAGCCCACCAAATTTCATTTGCATATCTCAACCGGTTTTAAAGCAATAAATAAATCGTCAGTTTGTAACAAAAATTTCAACACCCTCTATCTTAGAAATTAAGCACTTGCGGACATAGGTTTATAAAGCAAACTGTCATTATTTTTTCATGTAGAATAACTCCATAAAGTTTGCCATCCTTATTTAAAAACATACTGTTTTGATAAAAAACATGGCTAAATGTTAAAGTACCTAACTTTTTAACGGTCCAACATAAGCGAATGACTCAAAAAACAGAATGTTGAGAAAACATGAGGCTATATTTGGGTTTAAATTTGAGTATTTTGTAAATGTTAGAATACTCCACAAGGCGATGCGAAGTTTTAGAAAAAAACACAGCTTCATTATTACACCCGGTATACAATGAAAATTTACCTGTTTAGCAACAATATTATTGGAACGATATTGTTGAAGAATAAGGCTATAACATATTAAAAAATCACTCAAATCGGACAACAGGTTTATTAATTGCGAGATATCAAAAATTACCCATTTTTAAGGTGTCCGGTTAATTTTGCACCCGAGTGTATTTTCGTTGAGGTCAGGAAAGAAAAACATTTCATTGTTGAAATTGAAATCTAATTACTTCATTGTGCAATTTTATACGTTTTTACGTTAAATATTTGGTTTTTCCTTCTATATTTTTGCTGCTACAGTTTATTTCTTCTTTTTTGCCAATCTGTATTTTGTAAATTACCACATATCTTCTTCAACCTTCAACATCTTTGTAATGATAATTTTCGTCTGTATATTTTATTTTCTGTCATTTTACAGATTTGGACATTTCATTCATGATTGTCAAATGGGGTTCAGCAAAAAATGGAAATGTCACCAAACTATGTCAGTAATATGTATATTCCAGTAAAAATAAAAAAATTAAAGTGAAAAATAATTACCTACTTCATTGTCTTTCTACGTTTTGTTTTCTATGGCATATCTTACTTTTGTTTGTTAAGTAAATCTTACATGTTTTGTAAGTATATTGTTGCTGTGGGCTTCTAAAGCCTAAACCGTCTCCAGTATAAATCCGTATTTTCAGATTGCTCGTCAAGACTGTTTTATGTTCTGTACTGCTTTTTACTCTTGTGGGCATTTTATTAATGCTAGTCAACTGCCTCTTTCAGGATATTTAAATTTCTTTACCTTCTTTTATTTACCAATTTTTCATACGTTTCCAAAATTTTCCTTTTACGATCTGTTTTTTGTTTATTTATTATTTTTGTATTATCTCAGTCAGAGCCGTCTTAGGCCGATGTCACATTATGCGTTTTAACCGGAAGCGTTTCCGCCGCATCCGGTGAAAACGCATAGTGTGACAGATCGGTCCGGTTGCGTTGGAAACGGATGCGTTTTGAGTCATCGGTACGCGCTTACAAACTGCACCAGACTAAACGCATAGTGTGACAGGTCGGTCCGGTTGCGTTGGAAACGGATGCGTTTTCACCGCATCCGGTCAAAACGCATAATGTGGCATCGGCCTTAAGCATACACGGCGCCGGGGTGCAAGACTCATCTTTGTGCCCCCTTTTGTCAGAAGATTATACAGGGTAACGAGAAAGTATGGAAACACGGTAATTGTTCGGAAACCGCTAGAACGATTTTTATAGATTTTGGTGGGTCAGGGTCTTCTAATGCTACCGATATTATAGTGGTAATTACATTGTTGACGAATCTTCCATTTCTCTGAAAATCTAATGAACTTTCTTATTTTAAATAGAACACTCTATATATTTTTTGCGTTTTTAAGTCCCTAGAAATACTGATTATTTTTCATGTTATGTTCCCTATATATCTAAATGCCATAATTTTGGAGTTTTATGACACTTATTAAAAACAATTTTAAAGAAAATATAAAAATCAATTTTTTCGGCCCGATTTTGAAGTTATACTGCTTTAGGCGCGATTGAGATTGAGGGTGAATTTATATTGATCTGCGCGCATGCGCACACCGACAGTTTGGTATTAGTCTTTATACGGGCTCTGATTGGGTGTTGAAATGATCTGTCAATTGTTCAATATGGAGGTTATCGGTAAACAAAAATGTATAATAATATATTAGTTTTTATTGTTGTGAGGACAGAAATAAAATCAAATTTATAATTATAGTGACTTTTTAAATAGTTTTGAAAAGCCATAGGTACGTAATTCTAAATGTTTCAGTTGTATTGTAAAAATTATATTAAGTAGTATAACTCACGCCATTTACTTGGTGTCTGTTTCTGTGTTTGTTTTGTTTGTAGTTTTTTATTATTGCTTTTTATTGTATTTTTTTTATTTTGTATAAGCTTTGTCCACAAATTGGTAAAATTTTTTGACAATAAAGCATACCTTACTTACTTACTTACTTACTATTCCAATAAAAAATTATCTTCATACCTATTTGGAAAATGTAAAAAAAAAATAATGTACTTACCTAGTACTTGCTATGCTATACCCCTAGTAGGCAATGCGAATAATCTGCTATGCTATACCCCATAATCTGATTACGAACAAACTTTCTACAAATTTTCATCTAATGTATCGTTTTCTTACTCTATATATTGTTGTATTTTAATTCGACAAAAATCAAACTAATAAAAATTCATATAAACAAAATCTCGAAAAGTTGTTCAGTTTGTGTATATTCCACATGACGTATACGCGAAGGTGGTGCAGTTTGAAATCACTTCGACTCTCGTACGGGGGGATACATGGGAAGTAGGTTCAAGCCCAATGCAAGTTATATCATTTTTTTTATTTTTTTATAGATTTTATGATTGTAAGTATATTATTATATAATTTTTTTCAGAAAATACGTATTTAATTATAATTTTTGGCAACAATTATTGTTCAGAAATCATTTGTGGCATTATTTTTTTAATTTTTGGTATTGTTTTAATAAAAATGTTTGGAAAGTAGTAGAGAAACTGTTTAAAGTATATTGATTTCGTTGAAATCATATAATAAAAGTATAACTTCTTACGTGCGTACAAAGTACACACATTCTTTTTTTTTTAGGTTTTTTGGATCATTGGGAATAAAAAAGGTCTTTTATAATTTTTCTCTAAAGCTAATCGTTTCCGAGTTATAAACAATTTAAAACTGAAAAAAATCGAAAATACATGATTTTCTATGTTCAAAAACAAAAGTAAAAAATATTATTTTTGAAACTACAAAGTGCCCAAATTCAAACTCAAACCTTATTGTATCAGCTACCGATAAGTGATTTGGTGTTACATATTTCATTCTAAAATATTGTTTTTAGTTGTTAATGCCCGTTGATCGCCCGTCCTCTCATATGAGCTTCATTAATAATAAAAAAACAATGTTTTATAATAAAACGTGCCAACAATTCTTATAGGGAGCTGATAGAAGAGGGTTTGAGCTTGAATTTTGGTAGTTCGTAATTTTAAAAATGATTTTTTTACTTGTGTTTTTGAATCTTTAAAATCGTCATTTTTCAATTTTTTTCAGTTTTAAATTGTTTATAACTCGGAAACTATTAACTTTGGAGAACAATTAGAAAATACCTTTTTTTATTCCCAATCATCCAAAGAACCTAAAAAAATGTCTCAACAGGTCCGAAAAAATTGATTTCTATAATTTCTTTAAAATTTTTTTAATAAATGTCGCAATAACTCCAAAATTATGGCATTTAGGTATAAGGAATATAACATCAAAAATAATCAGTATTTCTTAAGGACTTCAAAACGCAAAAGATATATAGGGTGTTCCATTTAAAATAAGAAACTTCATTTGATTTCCAGAAAAAGGTAGATTTGACAACAATTCGTGTAATGTGTTCTGATAGCGTATTATCAAAATTGGAAATACATTCTATTAATTTTAAAAAGTTACCGCTATCCTATTCATGCAACCTTTGACTGGTTCCTCTTAATGGTAAATTTTGTCATGCTAAAAATGTTATTTCGATAATTCTTTCTAAAACCGCTGTCCACCTTTTTCTTTCGCGTTCAACTGCTGCTTGATTGAAAGATTCTACTGTATGACTTTCTAGTAGGTAAATCTTTTTTTAGATCTACATATTTTTTTACAGAAATTAGTTGGCTACCCTTCTCTCGTGTCTTTCTAAAAACGTAATAAACGTCTTTCTTGTCGCAAACGTAATAAACGTCTTTCTTGTCGCAAACGTAATGAAGAAAATTAGGTTTTTGAAAATCAGCATTTATATTTTCCTATTATAAAAGGCGTCTCCTATTATAAAATGGGTTTCATATTACATTTGCGAATAGTAGGTGTAGTAAGCATTAACAGCCTTTGTAAAAAATACGAAAGTGCACTTGTATGTTTTTGTTATTTGTAGGTTTTTTAAGGACAAAAAGCGCAATTATTTTGAGCTCAGCAAATGTTCGGCTTGCTCCCCTTGGACTTGGCGCCCGGGTGCCTCGCACCCCTTGCCCCCCCGGATTGAGACGGCCCTGATCTCAGTGCAATTTGTATTTCCCTTTTTGTTTCTTTTGAAACATTTTCGATTGAGCGACTGTGACGGGTCTTTGTGATTTCTTTTGAAGGGAGTCAAACCTGTACTATGTACATTTGTACATGCCTGTTATTGAAAAAATGTTCTGGGTGGTTTTAAATACACTATTTTTAAAGTGAAGTGTGATGTTTATGTATAAGTTTTAAGTTCGATTGTGATTAATTTTGAAGGATATCCTGTATGAAGTTGTAAGTAATTACAAGTACAAGTAAGTTAATTTTAATTTAAATATGAAAAGTCCAGCTATAATCCAGTAATATATTTTCGTTGTTGAAATTTAAATCTAATTATTTTATTATGCAATTTTATACGTTTGATTTTCTGTAGCACATCTTTAATTTTTTTGTTAAATATTTGATTTTTCCATCTAAATTTTTTCTGCGAAAGCTTATTTCTTCTTCGTTGTCAACTTTATTGTGTAAGTTCCCACATATTTGTTCAGCCATCAACATCTTTTTACGATAGTTTTCGTCTTAATATTTTATTTTCTGTGATTTTATGGATGTGGTCATTTTATTCATAATTGGCAACTGAAGCTGAGCAAAAAATGCAAATGTCACTAAAATATGCCAGTAATATATCCACGTGGAAATAAAGAAATGAAAGTGAATGATTATTTATAACTTTCTACCTTTTGTTTACGTGTGGCATATTTCCTTTTGCTTGTTAAATCTTTCGTGACTTTTGTTTCTTGTTGCTGGAGGCTGGTTAAGGTTCAACCCATCTTCAGTATCAATCTGTATTTTATAGATTGCTCGTCGGACTGTTTTATATTCTGCCAGTAAAACACTTTTATTTTCAATACTTCCACAAAAATATTGTTATTGTCACTGCAGCTGTTTCGGCAGCGTGCATTTCTCAAGTTCGAATCCATCAATTATTTTATGTTTTTGAAGACATTCTGACATCATGCATTAATTTTTTATTATCTCAGTGCAATTTGTACTTCCCCTTTTTTCCATCAGTTTGGAAGTAGGTACTTTTTCAAGTGTCATGTTCTCCTACAACGCTGACAACCAATTACATGATCTTCATTTTGTCTAGTACTGTTCGGAATAGTGATCTGGCTCTGAGGTTAACTCCGTATCGTTGACACGGATTCTTGCGCTATGAGGTCCTTTATGAGCAATGTTTAACATTCTTCTGTGTGCTCTCATGTCGAACGCTTCCAATCTTTTACACATGGAATCTCTCGATATCCACGCTACAATACCATATAAAATAATACTGAAAACATGGCATCGGAGAAATTTTATCTTGTCAATGTTGTTCAGAAAGTTGTTGTCTCATTGTTCATTTAAAAAGCTTCATTTAAAAAGCTTCCTGCTTTATTGATAGATTCATGCCTGTTTTACTTCGGTTTTTTAGCTTCAACTGATGTTGTTGGACCACCTTTTCCTTGGGCCTCCCTTTTTGGTTATAACATATTGGTTATTTTTCTATCAAAAATATAATATTTAACTTTAAAGGGACACACAGTACCTTCATATAAAAAAAAATATTTGTTTGTTTATGATCATATTACTGTAAAAACTATACATCAAAGTATGTAAAAAAGATTTTATTAAAAATCAATAAAGGACACTGCACACATCTTATGAAAAATATAATGTCACTCAAATTCAACAAAATTTACATGAATAGATTCGTCTTGAATCAACAGTTATTTCATATCATTGCGCCAACTCTGAATTTTCAATAATAAGAGCATAAATTGATATAAATAAATCTGAAATCAAAAGGATACGTACGTAAGTTAGAGAGAGAAATATTTTAAAATACCCAAATTATCGGTACTCCATAAATCTTCTCCGGCTATTAAGCCTCTTATTCTAACAGATTTACTAATCCGCTTAGGTCCCGCGGTGTTTAAGCTGTTTTGAATAGCACCCAGAGTAATAGTGATTGTAAGGCCGATGCCACATTATGCATTTTGACCGGATGCGTTTCCGCCGCATCCGGTGAAAACGCATAGTGTGACAGATCGGTCCGGTTGCGTTGGAAACGGATGCGTTTTGAGTCATCGGTACGCGCTTACAAACTGCACCAGACTAAACGCATAGTGTGACAGGTCGGTCCGGTTGCGTTGGAAACGGATGCGTTTTCAACGCATCCGGTCAAAACGCATACTGTGGCATCGGCCTAAATGACATTTTTATGAACTTCAAAAATGTGATTTCGATAAACTTTAATTTGCAATTTGCGCCGTAATTAATCATAAGTAAGGGTTGGCGAAATGATAGGAATTGGCCGTTAATTTGAGGCGAATCTATTCATGTAAATTTTATTTCATTTGAGTGACATTATATTTTCCATAAGATGTGTGCGGTTTCCAAATTTTTGAGTTAAACCACAGTAAGTACATAAAAACAAATGAAATAAACACAAAACGAAAAGCAAACACCGCTACAAATCAGCTGTTTAAAGCACAGAATATTATATATAAAAATGTTTGTATTTTGAAATTCCTACTGCGCATATTCGAATTCAAGTTCTCTTCAGATCCTAGAGATCGGTTGGATTGTTCCGAACTCACAGTTCGCTTACCGCGAACGACAAAATCCCGGACTAGGACTTCAGGGCCTAGATTCCGTGCACTGTAGATATCTACATGTCGCTTTCTATCGATATTTGAATATCAAAATATTTGAATTTTTAGCTTTAATTGAATTATTTTCTAGTTTTGCTAGGTTATACTCTAATTGATAAACTAGAGCAAAACTAGAAAATAATTCAATTAAAGCTCAAAAATCCATATATTTTGATATTCAAATATCGATAGAAGGCGACATGTAGATATCTACAGTGCACGGAATCCAGGGCCAGAACTCGATTACCTCGAACGCTCTTTTTTATAGTGCGCATGCGAAGTAATCCTGGATTAGTCCAGGATCGTTACCGCGAACGAAACCATTTGGTCTAAGAGATAGCAACGTTTTCGAGCAACTATTTTAAGACAGCTGATTCTTTAATATATTATTCCCTATGCTTCCTTGAACACTTTACCGGCCATCTGGCTACTGAGACAGGTTGCGTTCATTACTGCGCAGCGCACATGTACAGGTAAATATATCGAATTTAAAATTATTTTAAGACGAAAAATTTTTTTGCCATTACTTCTTAAACATTATTAGAAATATGAATTATAATTGCCAGGCATTTCTGTGGTTGCTAAATATGCGCCAGACGCTATTTTTTATAAATAATAATTGAAAAATTTAAATCATTTTAGTATGTCTGAAATTTTAATATTATATTATTTACACATAAATAAATGCAAAATTAATTTGCCAGGCATTAATTCGGTTGCATTCACCAGCCAGATGGATTTAAAATCATAAAAATAATGTGTGTTAAAATCACTGTTTTCCCGACGTTGCTAGCTCTTGGTCCAATTGTTTCCTGTGGTAAAGTCCACGACTCTTTCGTTCAGAATATTCTTGAGGACTTTAACCGAACGTTTAGACGAGATATCGGCCTGAGTTGAGATCAGTCCGAGATTTTCCGATGAGGCTACGGCCAGACACGCCGTAATTTACATCCCCTTCTGGCAATGCTTTTTACTGCAGCTACTGCCTCTTCATTTTACTGCTCTTACAGCGCTGTAAATTATCGCTTGTCTGGCCTTAGGCTAAGTCCAGACAAGCGATAATTTACAGCGCCTTAGCATTAGCTTGATAAAGTGTGACGCTCGGTGGAAAATGTTTCATGCAGTTCCTGGGAATTTTGTCAGGAACATCATTATTGGCCTTATTGTTGATTTATAATATCCTAGTTTTCGTTTCCGTTTTGAAGTATTTGTTTCGCCATATTGCGTTGTTTAGACATCCTGCTGTTCTGTTCGCCGTATTCAATTGTTTTAAAAAAATTAAAATAAAGAGGTTATACACCTGTTTGTTAAAATAAATTTAGTTAAATAAGTTGATTTAAATTTACATAAAAATTACTTTTAGGAATGTTAGGACAGAGGTGCTGTACAAATTTGCATTTTCAGTTTTAATTTATTAGATTATAATACACTGCGCGACATTTGAAGTGGATAATTGGAATTATTCAAAATATAAGGTATAAGCAACAATTTTATAAATCAAGGCTGGCACAAAAGACTTTGAGTTAAGCTGGCCCACATGAAATTCTAAATATAATATTCAATACTGTATCAGACACAAAAATAAAAATAATTACACTTTTATAAAAATAGAACTTTTTATAATAAGTACCACGTTTTTATTATTTATTAGACACAATTATTTTTCAAATCATAATGTCAATTTTAAAAACAAAAAGAGTTTCCGATGCCGGGAATCGAACCCGACCCTCCTGGGAAAGCCAGGTATCCTAGCCACTAGACTACTAGACCATATTATTATTATTGGATGTGAGGTATGGGTATGGAGATAAATTATTTCACATAATAGAGTTAAGTGCAATAATATTAAAACAATTACACTTTTATAACAAAGTACTTTTTATGAGACCCACGTTTTTGTTACCTTTATGTAGGACACAATATAAAATTATTAACTATATTGTTGTTCCAATCTCTATGACATGAAAGGATTTTGTAATCGATTTGAAACTCATATAAATCAAAGAAAATGTTTAAAATTGTAAAAAAAATAATGAAACATGTTTCTAAAGACTAATAATTGTGATTAAACGGCCTTAAGGCCGTTCCTCGCGATTCTGGGCATAGCTAAATTCCAATGTAAAAGTTTAAACAAAATGACGCAAAAACTATGGCACATATTGAGATCAATCTTTTTTTATATGAAATGTTCTAAAAAATTCTAGTGCACTATTTGTTTTTGAATTATAAAATTGTTTAAACAATATATTTTTTTTAAATGTTTTTTGTTTAAAATTAACGTAAAAAAATAGTAAAATAAATACGTCACTATAGAATTTTTCCCACTTTCCGAATCTGTTTTTATTTTTAACATAAAGTGTAACACAAAACAGCTATTTTGTTTAAACTTTTTAAAAAATCTCAAAGTTCTGGTAAAAGTAGGGTGGATATACACCCTCTCGTTTCGGGGTAGAGTCACAAATATTTTAAAAAGGCTTATTTAGACTTTTGACAAATCAGTGTGTATTATTTAAGTACCTATTATATAATATAATTTTTTGTTTGAATAGAAATATTTTTTCTCTTGATTTTTGACATTTTCCTTCTAAATTTTTATACTGTTTTTATAACAATACTATGGTTCGAATTTTTTTGTATTTCAATCAGAAATATTTTCTTTTCTTCTTTACAGGAGCTTAGAGCATGTATTTTGCAGTATTTGAATATGGAGTTTTATTGGAGATTATTATTTATATTTATTGAAAATTTATTTTGAACGTTTTGGTTCGTTCCGTTTACATACATATGAATTTTATTTCATTCACCACTTGATCGTCCAGTCATAGATTTGATGATGATGATTTTACCATCTTCATCAAGGCACCTTCGCTTTGACCCATCTTTATGTGTAAATTTAACTGCGTTAAACCCATATTTTAAGCATTCTACGATATGACCACATCTCTAAGGCTTCCAATTTGTTCATCATATTAACCTTCATGGTCCAGGTTTCACATACATATAGTAATACACGATACACATAACATTTTAGTAACTTGATCTTTAGTTGTAAATTCAATTGAGAATTGCTCAGTATAGATATGTTTTAATTTCTTCATCAGGATTTAGTGTCTCGTTTATCAAACATCCAAGGTATTTAATATGGTCTTTTGTAATCCGTTCATTTTTGACAATTAGTTGCATAAGGCCGACGTCTTGTTTACTAAGTCTTTGATGTATTTATGCCAAATACGTTATTAGAGCATTCTCTAGTGACTCGATCTATAAGGAATTGAAGATCTTCGATACTTTCAGCCATGATCGCTGTGATCTGCATATCGATGGCGGAAAGGCAGGACCTCGTAACTGAAAAATTTGTATAAAATGAGTTATGTACTTCGGTTTTCGCTTTAGAATAAGTGTATCGGCTTCCGGAAGGCTTCCAGAAGGCTTTCCCAGCTGTAACCGCTGTTTAATAGGTGCCGATACACTTATTCTAAAGCGAAAACCGAAGTACATAACTTATTTTATACAAATTTTTCAGTTACGAGGTACAGTACAACCTGCCATATCCGGTCCTGTCATATCTGGACCTCCCCATATCCGGACGGTTCTGCGCCGTCCGGATCTACCGAAATCTACCGAAAAAGGCAGTCCTGCTGTTGAACAACGCACTAAAAGAAGAAATAAAAGATGACGAAATAATGTATTATATAATCTATAAAACGTGTCTATCGACGAAAGTTATTGACGGCGTTGATTACTGGACTGGAATGTATGAAGGAGAAAACGTTTCAGAGACTGTAAAAGAAGTAGAGGTAGTAGTCTTGATATCCGGATCGGTCTGTCGCCACATTGATCCGGATATGGCAGGTTTTACTGTACTTCCTTTCTGTCGTCGATTTGATGTCAATAGTTTTTCCCCCAATTCAAACTCCACATGGCCCTTCCAAGGTTTCGTTAAATATTATTTCTGAGTAACCGTTAAACAAAGTTGGGGATAACATACAACTCTGTCTGACACCTCTTTGAATGCAAATGTCGGTTTCTTTGCCGTCTACCACAATAGAAGCTTCGTTATTCCAATATAGATGTTGCAAAAGTCTCAGATCTTTATCACCTATTCCAATCGTTTCTAATGTATTTAAACAGTCTATCGTGTTGAATCCTATCAAACTCTAAGTTCACACAAGCCGACAAAATGCGACAACTAGTGACTATGACTAGTTACAAGCTATAGGCAGCCGTCCCCACTTATGTTAACATTTGTCGCTGTTGCACAATGTGGCAAGATTTACTTTTATCTTTACCGCCGATGATGGAAACACCCACACCCAACATACTCCAACATACCGCAAAACAAATAGGCCTCCGAATAAATAAGGATAAAACAAAATATATTGCTACAATACGAACGGAACAGCGAGACAGAATAGGGCAAAACGTTACAATGGACCAGTATAACTTTAAAAGGGTTCATTAGTTTACACTTTTGGAAGCTACGATCACCTCTGTCAACAACATTAATCATAAGCGGAGATTAAAAACAAGATACAAAGTGCAAATCGTTTTTGGTTTGCGTTACAAAAAATAATGAAATCCAAAAATATATCCAGCTGTACGAAAATAAGAATCTACCATTCGGACCTATAATGACGTATGCCTGTGACACATGGACAATGACAAAACAATATGAGAACTGCTTAAAAATCGCAGAAAGAAGAATTATTAGAGAAATAATGGAGCAGTTAAGGATGGCACCAGAAAACTTGACAAAGTGAGAACCTACCAGCAATTGGAAGAATTATATAACTAACCAGATATAGGTAAAATAATAAAGTCACAAAGATGGGCCGGACATGTCAAGAGACAAGAGCATCGTATCGCCACATTCGCAACATTTTACAAAAATTTATTACATTTCCAAACTATAATCTACGTTAAAATTAAAACAGCAAATTTGTCCGTAAGAAAGTGACAAAAAAACAAAAAGAAAATATACGACATTATAAAAAAAAGGAATTCACTAATACCGTGACCTCAAAATATCTTACTATAACTACATTAGTTTGTTAATTTTGTTTTATTTAAAAATTTGAAATCTTCCAAGATGAGAATCCAAGTCTCATATTATTGTTAATCCTTTATTTTCAGTTCTTTCTATACTTGATTGCGAAAATCTGAGATTTATGTTATTATCGATTATTGTGGTAAACTCCCTTCTTCAGGTTCCTTCCCCTATCGGAGGTTGGAAATCATCATCGCTATTTTAACTTTATTAGCCGCACTTCTGAACAATTCTAATGAGCTGCAACCGAACCACTCTCTCAAATTTCTTAGCCAAGATATTTTGCGTCGTCCTGGGTTTCTCTTCCCTTGTATCTTCCCTTGCATAATTAATCTAAGTAATACGTACTTCTCGCCCCTCATTATATGACCCAGATATTGAATTTTTCTAATTTTAATAGTTTTTATGACTTCACATTCTTTCTTCATTCTTTGTAACACCTCTATATTAGTTACTTTTTCAGTCCACGATATTCTGTGGATTCTCCTGTAGCACCACATCTCAAAGGAGTTTAATTTTTTGATTTCAGACTGTTTTATTGTCCACGCTTCCATGCCGTATAATAAAGTAGAAAAACGTAATACAACGTAGCATTCTTGTGCGGATCTCTAGATTAAGGTTACGGTTGCAAAGTAAGTTCTTCAATTTTATGAACGTGTTTCTTGCCATTTCTATTCTAGATCTGATTTCTTTTGTTTGATCTTCATCTTCGGTTAGCCACGTTCCTAAATATTTATATGTTTTTACTCTTTCGATCGTTGTATTATTGATGATCAGGTTATCTACATTTTGTGGTTTTTTTGAGAATATCACAGATTTCGTTTTCTTGAGATTCATTTGCAGTCCGTACCTTTCACATGCATTGTATACATGTTGTATTATGTACTGTAGATCTTCCATGTCACTTGCAAATATGACCGTATCGTCCGCATATCTAATATTATTAATGCTATTTCCGTTGACCAAAATACCTTCCATAATATCCAATAAAGCTTCTTGAAATATCACTTCACTGTAGACGTTGAATAAGAGTGGTGAAAGTATGCACCCTTGTCGAACTCCTCTAAGTATACTTACTTCCTCTGTCAGTTCTCCTTCGACTCTTACTCTTGCTTTCTGATTTTGATACAGATTCGATATAATTTGTAGATCTCTACTATCTATGTTTTTGGTCTTAAGAATACTTAAAAGCTTTTCATGTTGAACTCTGTCAAAAGCTTTTTTAAAATCTATGAAGCAAGCATATATGTCCTGATTCATATCCAGACATCGTTGTGTCAGAACAATGACTCCGAATAATTCTTCTCTAGTTCCTAGACCCTTTCTAAAACCCATCTGTGAATCACTTATTTCTTGTTCTAATTTCACGTGGATTCTGTTATGTATGATTTTAAGGAAGGTTTTCAATGTGTGGCTCATTAATGCAATTGTCCGATAGTCATTGCAATCTTTAGCATTTGTGATTTTTGGAATCGTTACAAAAGTTGAGAGAAGCCATTCTTTGGGTATGTTATACTTTGGGTATATATCGGATAAACTCCCATGTTAACCTAAATTAATAATTGAGTATTCATGCGGGGTATAACAGTTCCGAGATTTTAGCTGAAATGAATGCATTGAGCAATTATGAAGTTTTTGATAATAAAATTTTAATTTGACGACATTTGTAATAAACTACAATAAATTGATTGATGTTTTACGTCAAAGCTGTGACGATGGAGATAATCAACTGTGCATATTTTGTGCTTCGATCAAACGAACATTCGTGGGTGACGATGTTTAACTGTAAATAAACGGTTATTACACATGAATCGCTGTTCAATAAGTAAAGTATACATACAGTATGTCCCTGTACGTTGGAACCACATAGAAAACTTTTTTATTATTAATTTTACGAAAAAAAGACATTCTTCATAAAAAGCTCTGCATGGTCTATAACCTAAGATTCAACCATCAGATATCAAATTTTATGAATATTATACGAGGTATGTCAAAAAATATTAATTTCACTCAAGAGTAAAGTAGCTTTATTTTTCACAATATTGAAATTTTTTTTTATTGCTAATTAGTGAAACATGGTTATTGTAATAATATTACAATTTTTTACTTCTTATTTACCTTCTCCTTACAGCTAATGTACATACTATGTTAATAAATATTATAAGTAGGAGTGGGATGTTCTGGTCTATAATTCTTTTAATTAGGTCATTGGTTAGGTGTTTATGCTTCTTGCATTCAAAAAATATGTGGTTCAAGTCACTTTTTTTAACCTCACATTCTTGACAAATATTGGAATCTAATATGTTTATTTTAAATAAATGTGCAGTATAACATACATGTCCAAATCTAATTCTACTGGTGGTGGATATGTATTTGCGAGGGAGGGTAAAATTCTTATACCAAGGGTTTTCCGGAAAATTGTTATTATGAAAAGTTATTTGGAATTAAGGACTATTCTAATATATGCAATTTCATCCTTGTAATTGAAAACAAAATTTTGAACATTTTTCTTTAAAATTGTGGATAACCAACATTATTTTCAGTTAGTTCAATTATGATAACTCTTTTATTATTAATTTTACTAAAAACAGTTATTGTTTATAAAATATTCTGCATGGTCTAAAACCTAAAATACAACCACCTTATATCAAATTTTGTCAATTTTATACGATGTATATCAAAAAATATGAATTCGCTCAAGAGTACCTACTTAAATAAAATACCGTTATTTTTCACAATATGTATTGAAAATTGTGATTATGTAAAGTTGTTTAGAACTAAAAACCATGTTCCAATATGTAATTACATCCTTCTTATTGAAACATTTTGAACTATAAAGGTACTTTATTCTTGATCGAAATTCATCTTTTTTGACATACCTCGTATAAAATTGATCAAATTTGATATAAGATGGCTTAATTTAAGGTTTTAGACCATGCAGAACTTTTTACAAAGAATAACTTTTTTCGTAAAATTAATAATAAAAGAGTTATCATAATTGAAGTAATTAGAAGGATGAAATTGCATATTAGAATATAGTTCTTAATTCCAAACAACTTTTCATAATAACTATTTTCAATATTGTGAAAAATAAAGAAAATTTACTCTTGAGTGAAATTCATATTTTTTGACATACCTCGTATAATATTCACAAATGTTGATATTTGATGGTTGAATCTTAGGTTCTAGACCAGGGGTGGGCAAAGTATGCGGCCCTTTAGACATTTTTTTGCGGCCCGCGAAAAAAGTGAATTATTTTCATTTAAAGATTTTTTAAATTATGCTAGTATTAATAAATAATTAAATATAGATAATACAGCTATTAACACTTTCGCAGCAGGTGATTTTTGCGCAAATTTTCAAAATAACACGGGCAATTATTTGGGTTTCCGGCACAGTTTTGTCGGCTTTCTCAATGAAATGCATGAAATTTCAAGAAAAGGAAACGATATTTTTGAAGTAAGAAACTGTTTGGAAATTTTTAAACTAACTCGTAACCACCTAGTACTTAAGTGTAACACCTGATGGAGCAAATATTGTAAACTTAAAGATTACGTTCATGAACAATCTCCAGAACATGATTTATTATTTTGTCACTGCATAATCCATCAGCAGTTATTGTGCAAAAATGTTTTGCAAGTAGACGTCGTCATTTCAATTATAGCTAATACTTTTGGTTTTATTCATTCAAGAGGAATAAATCATCGTACATTCATAGCGTTTTTGGAAGAGTTATAGAAACAGAATATACTGATGTCTTATACCACAATCATATTCGATGGGTTAAGTTTAGAAAAGATTCTTAAAATATGCTGTGAATTAGGGGAGGAAATTGCTTTATTTTTAGAAATGAAAAACTGCGGCAAATTTGCTAAATTTATAAGTTTTGAACGCAAAATGAAACTTTTAAAATGAAACTTAAACTATTCATTGAGCATACAAAAAAGCAAGAATTCGTTCAATTATTTCCCTCGTTAAAATCATTAAATAATGTACCATAAAATAAAATTAAAATTTATGAAGAAAAACTTTGTAATTTGCTGACGGAATTTGAAAATTGGTTCAAAGATTTTGAAGATATATTTTTCGTTACCACTTCTAAGAAATCATTTTTCAGTTCAAATTGATTCGGTATCAGTCTACATTAAACCAGAAAATAAACCACAATTTAAGTTTGAAGTTAAATTTATTTGACGTTTCGATTTCCACTTCGGAAATCGTTATAAAAATAAACACATACAAAACGATTCAAAAACATATTACGGTGTTCATCACTTTACGATTTGACAGATAAAAAAGAAATTGAAAATAAAAGTTGTTAAAACTTTAAACGCGTTTTTCTCAAAACTGCTTTTTTCAAAGGCGGTGGACAATGCAACTCAAAAGCTACTTAGTAGATCCACCTGAAATTTTGTATAGATTTTTTTAGACATTTTGTGAGGTAATGCTGTCGAGATATTTTTTCTTTAACAATAATAAATAAGTTTGTTTTGCACCACTTTTATAAAAAAAATTTCTTATTTTGACTTCTGAGTGATATCAAAAACTCAAAAATTATTAAAACTGAAAAAACTTGATAACGTTACCTCGATAAAATCATAAGCTAATAAAATATTTTTGAATTTTTTGTTGATGTCTACTGCAAAATCCTTTTTTTTTGAGTTGTCTTTAAAAGTTTGCCACCGTTAACTGTGTTATTTTTCAATATTTGGTCTTGAAATTTTTTTGAATATTCTTTGAATTGTACCGAATATGTTTATTTAATTTAAAACTAAAATAATTCTACCTTAGTTTCAAACAAAATTCACAAAAACACAAAAATATGCTTGAAATGTTGATTTCAAACCATATCCCCCACCCCACCCCCAAAAATTCGAACATGTTAAGGTATGACAAATTTTGCGGCCCTCGGTAATATATAGACCAAAAACATTTTGTGGCACTTAGTAAAAAAAGTTTGCCCACCCCTGTTCTAGACCATGCAGAGCTTTTTATGAAGAATAACTTTTTTTCGTAAAATTAAAGTTAAAGTTTCGTAAAAAGTTTTCCATATGGTTCCAACTTACAGGGACATACTGTATATGATCTGAATTATAAAACTAATTAACAAATGTTTTTTAATCAGCTTTTTACACCTTAACTGTAATTTTTCCAGACAGCTTCTGCTAAATAAATGACTCATCTTTAGATTTGCGTTTGAAGTGCATTGCAGTGTCATTAAATTGTGTCAATTTATTAGTAAAGTTTTAATGGAAAACCCCAATTTATTTTTGGTATTGATATGCAGGGTGTCCAGAAACTCTACCGACAAACGAAGACAGGAGATTCCTCAGATAATTTTAAGACAATTTAGCCCAATTCACCTAGTCCGAAAATGTTTCTTAAGGGAGCTAGAGCTCTTTGAAGATGGCGTCATGAAATTAGTTTTTCTTAAATACCTCCAGAACGCTTCTATTTAGAAAAACGAAAATTGGTATGCATATTTAATTTTCAGAGATGAATCGATTCCATCCATTGCAAATTTCTAGTACCAGTCATAGGCGTCCGTTTTGGGTAGAGCAACGGGTATTTTATCGCATAACTTTTTTGGCCTTAACTTTTATGCATTTTTGACAGCGGATTATTAAATTGTGAGGTGTTATAGTACTAAAAGGTACTCTTGCTTTAAGTCGGTAGGACACACCCTTTTCTAGAAAAATCAATTTGAAAGTTTTTCGTTTTTGGAATTTGAAAAAAAATTGAAATAACTTTTCAACAAAAAACGAAGTATTTTACCAACATAAAGTAAGAGTAACTTTTAGTACTCGAATACCTCAAAATTTAATAATCTAGTGTCAACAATGCTCAAAAATTCTAGACAAAAAAGTTATGCTATAAAATAACTGTTGACCTATCCAAAACGGACGCATATGACCAGTACTAGAAATTCGCAATTAATGAAATCGATTTATCTCTGGAATATAAATAAATGTACCAGTTTTCGTCTTTTTAAACAGTTTTTTTTTAATTTTCTTTTTAATTCAAAAAGCGAAAAATTTTCAAATCGATTTTTCTAGAAAACGGTGTGTCCTACCGATTTAAAACAAGAGTACCTTTTAGTACTAGAATACTTCACAATTTAATAATCTAGTATCAGAAATGCATAAAAGTTAAAGATAAAAAAGTTATGCGATAAAATAACCGTTGCCCTACCCAAAACGGACGCCTATGATCGGTACTAGAAATTTGCAATGGATGGATTAGATTTATGTCTTGAAGATAAATACGCGTACCAATTTTTGTTTTTCTAAATAGGAGCGTTTTGGAGGTATTTAAGAAAAATTAATTACAAGACGCCATCTTCAAAGAGCTCTAGCTCCCTTACGAAGCATTTTCGGACTAAGTGAATTGGGTTAAATTATCTTAAAATTATCTGAAGAATCTCCTGTCTACGTTTGTCGGTAGAGTTTCTGGACACCCTGTATACATCTAAGTTTGGTTGACAAAATAGTAAAATTAAATTGTTTCGTTCGTCGCCAAACTACCGCGTTCTAAATGCGATTAAAGAGGAAGAGAAAATGTGTAATTTACTTGTAAAATTTTTAGGATTATTCATTCTTCTTCTGGTTTCATGACCGTTATCGATCGTTGGATATCGTGTTGAATACCATACTCACTATCGTCATTTTATTGACAGCAGTTCTCTAAATAATGATGTTGTCGATTTTCCGTATCATTGCCTTAGATTTTTCAGCCATGATGTTCTTCTTCTACCAGGGCCACGTTTACCTTGGATCATTCCCTGAATGATCAAATGCAAAAGTTCTTATTTTTCAGGGTGATCATAATGTGACTGAAGTATTCCAGCTTACGTCTCTATTATATTGACTAGTTGTGCTGTTTGGTTCAGCCGTCTACGTACTTCCCCATTTCGAACTCTGTCGACCCAGCTTAATATTATTCATCATCACCAATCAGCCCTTTGCATCCACTGCTGGATATAGGCCTCCCCTATTTCCGTCCACTGTCTTGTGTCCTGTGCGCTTTGAATCCAATTTCTGGTCATTCTTTTTATATCGTCCGTCCATCGCGTGGGTAGACTTCCTCTACTTCTTTTGTCGGCCCTTGGTCTCCACTCGAGCAACCTCTTTGTCCATCTCCCATCTGTTAGACGGGCCACATGACCGGCCTAGTTTCATTTAAGTTTAGACACCTGACACAAAACATCTGTGACTCCTGTTCTCAATCGTAGTTCTTCGTTTGTTATATGGTCCCGCAATGACACACAATCATCGACCTTTCCATCTTACGTTGAGCAATTCTTAGCTTCTTAGCAGATGTGGTTGTTAGCACCATAGGTCATAACCGGCAAAACGCATTGGTTAAAGACTTTTTGTTTCAAGCAGATTGGAAGATCACTTTTGAACACGTTTCTGAGCTTACCATATCCGGCCCAGGAGAGGATAATTCTTCGTTTTAATTCTCATGTTTGTTTATCTCTCGTGATTCGTATTTCATGACACAAGATACGTGTACTTTTGCGCAAACTCCGTTTCGCAGTCGTTAATGACAATGACAATGTTTTTACTGGGGACCAGGTTTGTCATTAGTTTTGTCTTAGATATGTTAATTTTTAACCCAACCTGAACCTTCTGAACCCAACCTTCTTGAAGGTCTTGCCACATTAGTCTAATATCATTTAAATTGTCTGCCAGTAGAACTACATCGTCTGCGAAACGCAAGTTTGTTAGATTTTGTCCATCTATAATTAAACCTTTCTCCCTCCAATCAAGCATTTTAAAGGCGTATTCCAAAACGGCGATAAACAGCTTAGGTGACATAGTATCGCCCTGCCGTACTCCTCTGCCAATTCGTATGGGATTGGTATTCTCGTGCAGCTTCACTACCATTGTGGCGTTTTTGTAGATTATGTATATTAGCTAGATTAATATTATTAGTCGTCTATAAACACACATCTCAAAAGGTTTCCAAGCGTTTAAGCATCCTTACAATAGCTCTGGAAAGATACAGCAATAGGTCATTCGACGGCGAAGGTCAACACTAAGATCATGACTGCAAAGTACGTTCTTCATTTTTACAAATTTAGCTCGGACTCGTTCTATTGGGATTTTAATTTCTACCTAATTAAATGTCTTCATATCTATAATATTGTGCATAATTACACGATTTATAATAATAATTGCTGTTGTCCTTTTAACTTTTCCTTAAACATTTCATCTGAATGTTAGTTAAAGAGTAAAGGCATACAACCTAGTTTCACTGCTCTTTTTACATTTATTTCATCCAATAGTTTTGTTCAACTTTTATTCTTGCGACTTAATGCCAGGATATATTTATTATTTGTAAATCTTTGTCGTCCAGTCATCATCATCACGGTCCTACAGGCTTAAGGTTTAAAGGGTCTCGACTTTCTCAAGTTTTCTGTGCAATTCTACTCGGTCCCTTGCTTGAATTTCCAGTTGGCGTCATGATCTTCTCCGTGTGTTGCCCCGTCGATCTATCTAATGCTTTGCCCATCTTCTCATTATCCCGGTTGCGCTCTAAAATATTTTGAATCATGTTCGATTCCGGGGCCCGTGCTACATGTCCTGCTCACTGCGGATGGTATCGCTTGATTATAGTGGCAGTATCTTTTCCACCAAACGTATGCTTGTAGATATTCTGCAGCATATTTACTCCTCCATATTCTGTTTTCACAGACCACTCCAAATATCTTGCGTAGTACCTTTCTTTCAAAAATTTATAGAGATGATTCGTCTGTTTTGGTTAGGGTCCATGCCTCTGATCCCTATGTGAGAACGGGGACTATCAATGTTCTGTACAGTCTTTTTGAGATATACATTTGTTAACTAAGTACAGTTGCCATCGAGTTAATACAAAAAACCTTAATCTTAAGCTTATTTAAAAGTCGTTTGCACTTGAGTGGTGTGGTTAAGTTTTCAGCACAGGCAGAAAGTAATACAATGTTAATCTATTGTACATTTAATTTAATTATTATACCTGCTATTCAGTATGATTACCTCTTGAAAGTTAACGACACCACTCAAATACAAATGACTTTGTAATAGGATTAAGATTAAGGTTTCTGCAATAACTTGATGGCAACTGTACTTTGATAGACCATGATAACAACTGTTTGCATTTATAATTCGGCTTTATTTCCTGATGTGGTTGTATTTGTAACATGAGTATCCTGTTTGAGAATATGACGTTTTTTACAGATTTGTCTGTTTTCTTCGTTACAATTATTGTTACGCCATTTTCTGTTTTAAACTGTCTTCTCTTGAATACATTGTGATCATCTATATCTATAACTACCCTGGCCATCTAATTTCACTTATTCCAAGAAAACTTACGTTTCGCCGCTTCATTTCTCTTATGGTGTTTTGAGTCTTTCCTGGTTCGTGCATGCTTCTTACACTCCATGTACCTACTTTTTTATCTTTAGAAAATGTATTCATGCTTCTAGCTGATCGGGAAATAAAAAGTAAAAATATTTGGAAAGCGAGGTCCAGGAAGAAGAAGAACATCCTGGTTAAAGAACCTTAGAACCTGGATCAACACAACATAAACGTACAACTTTTACCCGCTGCTGCAGAAATAAAGATTGCCATGCTGAACGCCAAATTTGTCACGGATAGGCACATCAAGAAGAAGCTGATCGGGAGATTCGTAGCACCCCTACTCCATTTAAGCGCAAAGACAGACGAACCACTCTGTGGCACCACAAAGTAGCTTCCGATGATTAGCCGTAAATTCTCATGCAAATTAAACGTGCCATTCCAGACGAGCGATAGTAGCCAGCCACTGTCGCCGATCCTCGCTGCTGGTGGCAGTGGCGTCCATTACAAAATCATTGGCGCTACAAAATCGCCTATTTAAGCCACTTTGTGGCTCCACTCAGTAGCGCTGCAGCAGAGTGGCTCGTCTGCTTCTGGGGTAATAGACTAAGAGCCGCTATAGGTGAAATTTCTTAATCATTTTAGGCACGACAGGAGAATAACTTAAATAGTAGAACCTAAAAGAAAACGTTTGAGCACTGTGCCGTCACTTTTCAGTGGCACATGCGTCTACAGTGGCGCATCAAACTTTCCACTTATGGACGGGATACATAAATTAAAAAATACCCTCCCTCATTACCAGAATTTAATTTTTTTCATTTTTTAAGTTCTATGTGATTAAGACATAAGATTCATCGTAATTTTAACCCACCACCCCCTTCTCACTGCCCTCACCATCAAAAACTTCATTTTTCGTTTTTATTTTTTTTTTGGTGGGATGCAATAAATTTTAAAATTTCAAAAAATTTACACGCATAGCTTGTATAAAACACGTCTATTTTTTTATAGACCTGTAGGTTAAGTGTACATAACCTCAAAAAAATTTTCAATTTTTTTTTGGAAAAAGTATATAACTTTTTTTTGGAAATAGCTGCAGATCTAATTTTTTTTAGTCTTGCGTACTTTATCAAACACTATATTTCTAATTTTTTTCAGATTTTTCTGTAACGCTGGTCACTTTCAAAAATCCAAAAAACTGTTTTTTAAGGGGGTTTTGGGGGGTTTGAACGTGTTTTTCTGATTTTTAAATATTCTAAAGGACTCAGTTACTTCAAGTTACATATAACCTATAAAAACAAAATTGATTTGATATATTATGAAGTCTATAAAATAGGGAAAATCCCCCAAAACCCCCCAAAAAACAGTTTTTCGGATTTTTGAAGGTTTACGGAAAAATCTGAAAAAAATTAAAAATATAGTGTTTAATAAAACACACAAGATTAAAAAAAAATTAGACCTGCAGCTATTCCTCAAAAAAAGTTATACCCTTTTTTGAAAAAATAAATTTCTTTTAATTTTTTGAGGTTATGTACACTCTACCCATGGGTCTATAAAAAATAGGCATGTTTTATAAAAGCCTCAGCTATGCGTATGAATTTTTTGAAAATCTAAAATTGATTGCATCCCACCAAAAAAAAATAAAAACGAAAAATGAAGTTTTTGATGGTGGGGGCAGGAGGAAGGGGGTGGTGGGTTAAAATTACGCTGAATCCTATGTGTTAATCACATAGAACTTAAAAAAATAAAAAAAAATTAATTCTGTTAGTAAGGGAGGGTAACTTTTAATTTATTTATCCCGTCCATAAGTGGAAAGTTTGATGCGCCACTGTAGACGCATGTGCCACTGAAAAGTGACGGCACAGTGCTCAAACGTTTTCTTTTAGGTTCTACTATTAGTTATAGGGTCCCATCGTGCCTAAAATGATTAAGAAATTTCACCTATAGCGGCTCTTAGTCTATAAGGAGTGTCTGTACTCGAGGACATTATATTTATCGCCATTTGCTTGATTGTTCCTTTGCCAAGTTTGGCTCTGGGTGGTTTCCCGTTGCCTTCCTAGAGTCTGTATTAGAAGAAAACATAGTGATCCCTCTGACGTCTGATAGGTAAGATACATACATTCCACTCAAAAAAACACGAAAAAGAGTAAAATGTGAAGGCCCTTGTGATCCGCCAGGTGCGTTTGAGTATTGATACACTTTTTGTTCCCGCTCGTGCCCCGGGGTTTTAACTAAAGACTGTATGGTTCGTCCAGCATGCCATAGTATGGAGAATAGAGTTCACGCCATTTTTACAATGTAGCTACCCTAACTCCATAGCCTGACTCATCATCATCATTCTCTTTGCCTTATCCCTATGCGGGGTCGGCTTCTCTAATTGCATTTCTCCACACAACTCTATCTTGGGTCATAGTAATGTTAATCTCCTTTACCAACATGTCCTGCCTTATCGTCTCCCTCCAGGTCTTCTTTGGTCTTCCTCTCCTACTCCTTCCAGGAATCTGCACTTCAGCTATTCTTCGTATTGGGTGATTAACGTCTCGACGTTGAACATGACCAAACCATCTTAACCTATGCTCTCTCATTTTGGCATCAATTGGTGCCACACCTAGACTTCCCCTAAAATACTCATTTCTAATTTTATCCTTCTTTGTCACTCCACTCATCCATATAAGCATTCTCATTTCCGCCACATGCATTCGTTGTTCCTCTTTCTTTTTCACTGCCCAACATTCAGTTCCGCGCATCATAGCCGGTCTTATGGCTGTTTTATAGAATTTTCCCTTCAGCTTTATTGGAATTTTTCTGTCACTCAACACACCACTCGCTTCTTTCCACTTCATCCATCCAGCCCTAATTCTACTGCATGCATCTCCATCTATTTCTCCATTACTCTGTAATACCGATCCTAGGTACTTAAAACTATTGCTTTTCACAATCATTTCACTATCCAAAGATACCATTTTATTTGTAATAACTTCATCTTTAAATGAACATTCCAAATACTCTGTTTTTGTCCTACTAAGTTTTAAACCTTTTTCCTCCAGAGCTTGTCTCCACTGTTCGAGTTTTTGTTCTAGGTCTCTTTCACTATTTCCTATTAACACTACATCATCAGCATACATTAGGCACCATGGAATACTACCCTGTAGTTTCGCTGTTATCTGGTCCAAAACTAATGAGAATAAATAAGCACTAAGCACCGAGCCTTGGTGCAATCCTACTTTCACCTGAAATTTATCAGTCTCTCCCACACCTGTTCTAACACTAGTCGTTACTCCCTCATACATAATATCTCTCACAATCTTTACATATTCGCCAGGGACTCCTTTTTTATTGAGTGCCCACCACAGAATCTCTCGAGGAACTCTATCATATGCTTTCTCAAGATCAATGAATACCATATGAGCGTTGGTCTCTTTATTCCTATATCTTTCCATCAGTTGCCTCACAATGAAAATTGCATCTGTTGTTGATCTGCCCTGCATAAAGCCAAATTGATTATCGGATATTTCGGTTTCTTCACGTATCCGTCTATCAATTACTCTCTCCCATATTTTCATGGTGTGGCTAAGTAGTTTTATAGCCCTGTAGTTTGTGCATTGTTGTATGTCTCCCTGGTTTTTGTAGAAAGGTACTAATATACTGCTTCTCCATTCGTCTGGCATTTGTCCAACTTTCAAAATTCTATTAAATAGACCTGCTAGCCAACTTATTCCTGTCTCTCCCAATGCTCTCCATACTTCCCCAGGAATATCATCTGGTCCGACTGCTTTTCCTTTCTTTATTTTTTTTAAGCGCTTCTGGCGCTTTTTTGACAGAGTCTGTCAAATTCTTCATTTAATAAACTGTCAAAATACTTTCTTCATCTCTTTTTGACATCCTTTTCGTGAATTAGTATTTTATTATTTTCATCTCGGATACATCTACTCTGATTAAAATCTCTTGCTTTCTTTGCTCTCTGTTTGGCTATTTTATACAGGGTGTCCCGAAAAGATTGGTCATAAATTATACCACAGATTTTGGGGTCAAAAATAGGTTGATTGAACCTCACTTACCTATATACAATAGTGCACACAAAAAAAGTTACAGCCCTTTGAAGTTACAAAATGAAAATCGATTTTTTTTCATATATCGAAAACTCTTCGAAGATTTTTTATTGAAAATGGACATGTGCCATTTTTATGGCAGCAACATCTTAAAAAAAAATTAAAGTGAAATTTGTGCACCCCATAAAAATTTTATGGGTGTTTTGTTCCCTTAAACCCGCCCAAACTTTTGTGTACGTTCGAATTAAATTAATATTGTATTACCATTAGTTACAAATAACGTTTTTAAACCTTTTTTGCCTCTTAGTACTTTTTCGATAAGCTACTGTTTATCGAGATATTTTGAATATTTGTCGAAACCACCACATATTTGTATATGGTTAAGTACGATTATAGAGACCTGTTAATAATCTGAAAATTTATTTATAATTTACATTTTTATGTGTACATATTTTGAAAAAGAAGCCACATCTCGATAAAAGGTAACTTATCAAAAAAAGACTAAGAGACAAAAAAGTTTTAAAAACACTGTGTTTAACTAATGGTACCCCAATAATAGTTTAATTGGAACGTACACAAACATTTGGGGGGTTTAAAGGAGCAAAACCCACAGAAAATGTTTATGTAAATATATTAAAAAAGAAGCTGCATCTCGATAACAACGGGCTTATCGAAAAAATACTACGAGACAAAAAAGTTTTAAAAACGTTGTGTTTAACTAATGGTACAACAATAATGAATTAATTGGGACGTACACAAAAGTTTGGGGGGGTTTAAGGGAACAAAACCCCCATAAAATTTTTATGGGGTGGACAAATTTCACTATAATTTTGTTTTAAGATGTTTCTGACATAAGAATCATACATGTCCGCATTCAATAAAAAATCTCTAATAGTTTTCGATATACTGAAAAAAATCGATTTTCATTTTGTAACTTCAAAGGGCTGTAACTTTTTTTATGAGCACATTTGTACTAAGGTAAGTTCAACTATTTTTGACCCCAGAATGTGCAGGATAATTTATGACCAATCTTTTCGGGACACACTGTATATCTTTGCTTCGCCTTCCCTGGTATCAAGTTGATCGTATAGGTTTGAATACGCTTCTGATTTAGCTTTTGCTACTGCTACTTTTGCTTTCTTTTTGGCGACCATATAGTTTTGAAGATCTATGTCCGATCTGGTTTCTTGCCACTTTTTATATAATTTTCCCTTCTCTTCTATTTTTCCTTGTAGTTCATTTGACCACCACCAAGACTCCATAGCCTGACTATTTAGGGTTATTCCGTAAAATATATTTTTCATTTTGGATATGAGTGCTGTCAGGCATTAAGAAATGAAAATTAATAATTTAAGATTTATTGACAACAATAATTGTTTTCTGTCTTTTGTTGTCCTTAACAAAGGTGTAACCAGGATGGCCTAAGGGGTGGGGGTTACAACTACGTGATGGTCTCTGAGAGGTATGGAATAGTATGGATTCTAACCCCCAACCCCCCCCTGGTTACGCGTATGACCTTAATACTGAATTATCTAAAAATTTTCGCTCAGATCATTACGTCCTTTAATAATTTCTTTCAATATAGGATGTAACATGTTTAAATTTTCGCCCAAATGATTATGACACAAGTTTTTCATAATTTTATTGCTCTCTTTACATTCGTAATCCTTTATCGTTAGTCGAGAAGATTGGTATTTATTTATTGGTTATTTCAGTTTTATTTACCAACTGTTTTTAAGTACCAAGTGATGACGATTCGGAAATTTTCACCTGCTGTTTAATATTGATGACCATTGTAGAATTTATTAGAAAAAAAAAACAATAGGCACTTTCTGATTGAGTATTACAACTACGGATACAATAAATGCAGATTTCTGGGTAATCTATTCACGTTTTTGTTTGTCACGTTGTAAATAGCTTTTAGTGGTTTCCTCATTAATTGTACGCCTTGTGTTTGTGTGAAACAAGTTCCCTTTAAACGATTATACTCCAGGGAAATAAGCAAAAAATAAACCCTGTTCAGGACACTGAATTATCCAGGTAACTTTTTTAGTTATTGTAAACCTATAGGAAGAATTGAAGGAACCTGTTTCTTGCCTAGAGTTCGGGGCAGTTTTTAATTATTAACAATGTAGTGCAAAAACATGATTTTTTCGATTTTTTGCACCCCATTAAAAAGCTAAATAGTTGACCTAAAATTACAAAATTTTATTTTCAGAACATTGAAAAAGCTTCAAAATTCGGATTTTGAAAAATTAAAAAGTCAATTTGTTGCTTAGCAAACTGCAAAATAAGTGAAAATAGTTATTTGTTATTCATAATAACCTTTATTATATAACTAAGGTAGAACTTTGGTGTTTCACTCAAAATTTGTTGCGTATTGGGGTACTTAACAAATCCTCAAAATTTGAGACCATTCATTAATAATTAGTTTTAAAGTTATTCTATTTATTTATCTCAGAGACCTTTGTTTTGCAATAACATAAGACAGAAAATAATGAAGATCCGCGTAATTCCGCGTATGCCAAATGAAAGTAGAAGAGTGATACTATCAACATGTATTAAAAAAGATAAAAAAATTATTTATTTAAATTAATCCTAGTGCCAAATTTTTAAAAAATTTGTAGTTTATAAACATTTAGAATAACTAAAAATATTATCCGTAGAAAAAATCTTTTTACATATTCAAAAAGCTGGTATTTTAGACGAATTTTTAAAAATGTAGTTTAAATGTTGACTAGTCGAGGTAAGTGAAAGGGAAGCTGGAAGCTTACAAATCTACGAGTTCAAAAACTAAAAAAGTAACTTAAAACTACTATCATTTTCTATATCTCTGGATCTACTCAATGGATTTTGATCTTTCTTTTTTTAATTTGTATGTACAGGGTTATTCACTATATTTTGACACCCCTGTTAACTGCTTTATTTACAGAATTAGCAAAAATGTAAATAACAAAAGTTATTCGATTTTTAAATTATGATTTTTTGACATATATATCGTACTAGTGACGTCATCCATTTGGGCGTGATGACGTAATCGACTATTTTTTTAAATGGGAATAGGGGTCGAGTGCTAGCTCATTTGAAAGGTTATTCAATTTCCTATTCAGTAATATAAACATTTGAAATGTCAATGGATGAAACGCCAATGTTCTACGTTATTTTAATAAAAGTTATTATTAACAAATAACGATTTTCATTTATTTTCCAGTTGGCGAAACAACAAATTGACTTTTTAACTTTGAAAACTCAGCATTTTGAAGCTTCTTCAATGTTCTAAAAGTTTTGTAATTTTATGTCAACTATTTAGCTTTTTAATGGAATGCAAACGAAAAAGCGTGTTTTTGCACTTAATTGTTAATAATTAAAAAACGGCTTCGAACTCTAGGCAGAAAACATGTAGGTTTTCTTCCTACAGATTTACAATAACTAAAAAAGGTGTCAGATACCTGGATTGTTCAATGTCCTCAGGTAATCCTTATTTCCCTGGACTATTATTTTATATGAATTGCGATGCCAGTAATTTTATTTTAATTTATATTGTAGAATTCTATGTGTTTCTCTCTGTTCGGTTTTTATATTTTTCCTTTGTTTGCTTTATGCATTCCTGAATGTCTTTATTTATTTCCTCTTGCTCATTCAAAGAGCTTATAGTAATCAGAACTGTTCTTTGCCTGTATTTTTCTTTTTATTTCATTTCCGAATACTTTCTTATCACCTTTTTTCTTTTGTTGTTTTTATTTTATTTTTACCATATCTATGTCGGATTTTTATGAACATTTCTTTACCTTGTTGGTTTTTCTTGTTTTTATATTTTTCCAAGCAATTTATTTTCGTTCCACTTCTTCCTGAATTTCTTTGATCCACCATTTGGTTTTGTTCTGTGTTTATCACATACTTCTAGTGCGTAGTTGTATGAGTTATATCTTTATAAAATTTCCATTTCTTGTCTAATGATATTTCTTGCCCTCCATGTTTTTTTAATGGGTCATTTTTCTTTTTCCCGTGTTTTGTTTTGTTTAGTCCTATCTATTATTTTATGTTGCTTTTTCTCTAATCTAGTTTTTACAATGCCATCCAACTATGCTTTTGTTTGGTTCGGCTGTCTTCTTCTCGAATTCAATCTTTTTGTTAGTACTTTCCCTTACTAATTCTTGTTTTTCCCTCGCTATATAATATTTTCAATTCATAAATTATTATCCCCATTACTTTTTTGGATGATATTGTTCGGTAGATATCTTCATCAGATTTAGCCATACGGCTCACACTCCCTCTAAGGGGAAAATTGACTCATCCCAGATATCTACGGTAACAAAAGGATTGAGCTCTGGTGTGACTCTTTCTGTTCTATCGAGCTCTAGGTAACTTGGTATGCAGGTGTATCTCTGCATGGTCTTGTAAAGATGTTCATTTAGACCCAGCCTTTTTATGCTTTCGAGGAGGTTTTTCGGAATGACTCCAGTAGTAGACATAATATTAGGTATCATCTGGGTACTTTGCATTCTCCATTGTCTTCGTACTTGAATTTCCAGATCTCTGTACTTGGCGATCTTTTCAGTAAATTTACTACGTAGATTATTGTTGTTAGGTATCGCCACATTTATTATTGTTGCTTGTCTTGTTAATTTATTAACTAGTAAGAGATCTGGTCTATTATGTGCCACTGTTTGGTCTGTGAGCACAGTGCGGTCCCAGTATAGCTTGTAGTTGCCATCCTCAAGCATGTCAGGAACGTATTGATAATATGAGAGCTGGTCCGTTTGGAGAAGTCCCAGTTTGATAGCTATCTCTTGATGAAGGATCTTTGCAACTGAGTCATGCCGTTCCTTGTATTCAGTTGCAGCTAATGCCTGGCAGGCCCCGGTAATATGTTGGATGGTTTCTTGGGCTTGACATCCATATCTGTCGTTTGAACCTGAGGGTCTTTGACGATATATTTCAGGTAATTTCTGGTTCGTATAACCTGATCCTGAATGGCCAGTAATGATCCCTCCGTTTCAGGAAATATCCTACCTGATGTCAACCAATAGTTCGACGCTGTATTGTCGACATAATCTTGGCTGACCTAATTGGGATATCGCCCGTGTAGAGGTTTACCCATCCAGGTGAGCATTTTTTCGTCTTTAGTGAGGTGGTTTATGCGCATTTCTGGTTTCGTCAGTTTGATCGGTGTTGTGTCATCTACTGTTGTGTCATCTGAAAAAGGTGGTTTAAAAGGTTTTTTAAAATTTAATTTAAACTGTATTGCATTTTTAACACGTTTGTAGAAAAAAACTATTAAAATTTGTTACAATATACAAAAATAAAAGTAGATGTTATTCTGATTTACGTATTATTGACAGTATAGGCAGTTTTGATGTAATGTCAAGAAAAATATAAAAATGGAATGTCAGTCAAGTTCAAGTAAAAGTTTTTGTAGGTATTGTCCTGTAATTGAGAATGAATAAATTATAATTGTTGATATATAAGACGTTTGTAGAAAAAATATTGTATGATATAGGTACGTGTTAAAAAGTACATTTTTAAGGCACTCATGTGAATTGCAGAATGAGCGAAGCGAATCTTTCACACGAAACTTTCACATACGTGCCTTAAAACTTTTAACATTTATATCATAAATATCTATTATCATAATTTTTGTGTATTTGGACTTGTCTACCTCGGGAATAAGATAATAAGTAATATTTAAAGTATTTTATAATTCACTTCGTCTGTTTGTCACTATGTCTGAGAAATCTTGTAGCCCGGATAATCAAAAGGGTATAGCTCAGTGGTAGAGCGTTGGACTGGAGATCAAGAGGACCCCGGTTTGAATCTAGTGTTTTCCAACCTTTTTTTAATTTTTGGTATTGTTTTAATAAAAATGTTTGGAAAGTAGTTAAGTAAAAATTAATTTAATCTTTAAATAAAATACAAATAAACTGTCCGAAAGTATATTTATTTCATTGAAATCATATTTAGAAGTATGACTTCTTACGTGCGTACAAGGTACACACACATTGTTTTTTTATGTGCAGGACGAATCAAAGTTCTTTTTTAATTAAATATTTGGCAAACACAACGAATACACACACTAAACGCCCGTGCCCACTGAGCGTAAAGGCCGATTCACATTAGGCGCTCAGGTCACGCTCTGCTCAATCTCCGCTCACGATCAAGACTTTTGTACACTATTCATATTAGGCGTTCAGGTCGCAATCAGGTCACGTCCGCACAATCAAGAATTTTGTTTATTTATACTATTCAATTTGACGGAAAATAGAAATCAGAAAATAGACGCGGTTCTTTGCACATACATTTTTGTTTGAAAACATGTGTAAAGATTTTTCAAACAGTGATTTGGCTGTCATTGCTTTTTTGTTTGAATTAATAAGAGCATCATTCGATCAATAAACAGCTAAGAATGTGGGTGGACAATATTTAAAAAAAAAAACAAGGAAAACTGAAGGGGAGCTTTTTACTCTGTATAGTAATAGTAATAGTAATATGTAGTAATATTTATTAATCCTTTAAGACATTTTACAAATATATAGGACAGGGTCTCTGTGACGATGAAGGTAATTTTTTTAGTACTTTCGAATGACGAAATATAAATTATATTATAAATTTTAAATAAAATTTTGGCCGACTTGAGAAAACAAAATAAGTATCTCCTTTAGTGAGGCTATTACTCCAGTAGAGACGTTGGCTGTATACTTAAGGTTACATAGTTAAAATTGTACCATATACCTAAGTATGTGATTTTGTATTGAAATAATCCATTTAGCTGTGAAAATCGTACCTTCACCTGACCGTTACTAATTCATACTACCCTGCCGCTTCGCTCCACTGGGAACATCCATAAACTACGTCGTAAAAATTTCGGACTTTTTAATACCCTCCCCCCCTTCCGTCGTAAAGCGTCGTTTACAGTTGACCCCCCCCCCTCATACCGACGTCGCAATTGCAACTCATGACCCCCTTTTTAGTGTTTTTTTTTAATTCCATGATATTTCTGGATTTTTTAAAGTTAGCTATCAAAGTTTATTTACTTACTATGTAGCTCATTAATATCCGCGTACTTTTTTCCTCTCAATTCACTGTACAACTAATTAGCTTTATTGGGACAAAAGACAATACCTTTATCGGAGTTCCGATATGCTTTCTTAACTGCATCATATAATTCTTGATATTTATTTTGTTTTGATTTCAATACCATTTCTTTTATTAAGTATAAATACAATGTAGTAACTAAATAAAATATAATATTTTATTTCTATTCATTCTTGTAGAATTGTTTCACACAGCGTAATCAGTAAGCAATATTATTAAGGCTGTGAGTGATAAAAACGAAATGAAAAGTATGCGATGAAAGTAATATACCTACTAATTATTTTTAATTATAAAATAGGGTAATTTTTTATATTCGTCGATCGTGTGATCGCATTTTTTATACGACGTCGGATGTGCACTCATGCCCCCCCCCTATCGTATACCGTCGTAATAAGCAAATATCCCCCTCCCCTTTTCAATGACGTAGTTTATGGATGTTCCCCACTCAGGTCAAGTCACGATCAAACTATTCTCATACAGAATCACCGCGGTCGAAAGAGCGGGACGGAATGTGAGCGTTGCGTTTAGTGCGAATAGCATGATTTAATGCGTGTAAGAATACTTGATAAGATGCGTGTAAGATTACTTGACCGAACCTTGAGCTGAGCATGAGCGGAGCGTGACCTGAGCTATAATGTGAATTAGCCTTAAAGGAACAAATGCTCGCTTTTGATCTTTCCACCGTTACCGACACTCCTCCGAAAATGATCGACTCGTTTGGCTCGGCAGAATTTTGCTCGCTAACACGTACTGACTTGACTAGAGCAATTTGTTACAGCGTGCTCTGCTCTTTCAGTTCATTCGGAGAAAAATGCTTAAGTTAGTACGCACCTTAAGAAGCAAGTGTTTCATATTAAATATTCTACATAAGAAGTGAGAACTTTTACTTCCTAAATTACATTCACTAATCCGTGTAGAAAAATAATTATTATAAAATCACATGTATCACTAAGTTCGGCTCTGTTTGTTATGTTATGTACAAATCCTCTCCAAATAAAAGTGTGAGCACTTCATTGAGTAGTGAGCATAACACTTCCAAATAAAAGGAGTTTATGACCGTAGCATGGCAGTCAATCGATTTTTGGGCAAAGAATAAAAACGGATTGCGATATTTTTGGCAACGACTAAAAATATCACAAATTCAAGTTCACCGCCTTACGTTCTAGTAAATTCTCCGTGAATGATTTGAAAAACAAATACAGTTTATTGTTGGCAACATTTGTGTGATGTCAAAGGATTACACTAAAAATCATAAAAAGTGTGCACGTTTTTAAATATCAAAGTCACTTTAACCAAAATACATCTTCAACACGTGGCAATTTTTAATTTGTGAAATTGTAGTATGTATTTACATTTTACGAATTCCACATTACTTATAAATTATGAATTCTGTTTACATACTGATATTCTACATTAATAATTTGACGTTGACTCACACTGGGGCAGGGTGTATTGATATGCATATTGCTTTTTACGCTGACATAATTTTTTTCTTTATCTTTCTTCTTCTTCAGTGCGATATCAGAATTATCTGACGTTGGCGATTACCATTGCGAAGGCTTCCGATCTTCTCCAATATGGAATAATTGTCCTGCATTTGATATCTGAGTCCATTCACGAATATGTTTTAACCAAGATAATGAAAAGAAACTTGCTTTCTTCCTACACTACTACGGGCCTCTCTTTTACCTTTTAAGGATAAGTCGTTGTATTCTATCAATTTACCCTCACTATATGTCCCAGATAAGACATTTTACGGTGTTTAACAGTCTATAGCAGTTCTCTCTCTTTGTTGACCCTCCTAAATACTTCCTCATTAGTTTTTCTTGCTGTCCAAGGTATCTTCAGCATCCGTCTATGAATCTACTTTTCCAATGTTTCACTTCTATTCATGCTTAACACTTTTAGTGTCCACACTTCTTCACTATCCAAAAGTATAGAACAAACATAGCACTTAACCATTCTTACAACCATTCTACAACCGTTCTTACAATCTAAGTATCGAGTCTGTTGAGACCGTTTTAGTATACTTTCAAAGTTTCTCTTCTTGGTTGTCGTCTATCAGGGAATTGCTGATGATAAATTTTTATTGCAAGTAGCTCATTTTTGTTATACTCTCATAACACAAAGCCATTTCCTCAGTTCCAGTTCCTCATTAGAAAAATTAATAGTAGTGGTAACAAATCAACTGAAACTATATAAATAGTATAATGTCAAATGTTTAAGCAAATTTTGTGTCATAGCCAACTAGGGAGAATTTTGTATGTTTGATTAATATTTTAAGCACCAACAAACTTAACCACGAATGTATTTATGTAAATTAAAAAAAAAATCATAATTATCTTTTAAACTGCCTTGTATAATATTACAAAACCCTATATTTTAAGAAAGGAATCATTGAAGAGAATACAAAAATGTAAAAATATACAGGGTGTTCCATTTAAATAAACATAAGTTTGTGTCACCCTGTCAATACGGATTTTTAGATTATGGTACTATGTGTGCCCCAACTTTTACCTAAATAATTTTTTTTTCGTATCTCTTACGACAAACGAGTAATTGGACTTTGTCACACTAATGCCCCACCCTGTATACTTAACCTATTTCGTATATTAATGCATTACGGTACGGTGGTACAGTCACAACAAGGAAGATATTAAGATATTACAACATCACGGGAGGCGGTGCAATCATACCCAGGTATAGGGCTTTTCATTGATTGTCATTTGTCTCGAGCTTCTGTCATGTGTCACATAATATTAATATATCTACGTCATACGTCTTTGGTTTGTATCATTGGTATATACCAATAACGTACGACGTAGATATATTAATATTATGTGACACATGACAGAAGCTCCAAACAAATGACTGTGAATGAAAAGCCCTATTAAGGATCATCTGAATTAGTTCGGTGCAATCGTGCCCTCATCTGACCGTACCTCATGTAAAATCGGCGCAATCGTCCCATACCCGTGGTTCTTCTTCTTCTTCTTCTTAACTCAGGCGAGACTCGTTAGTCTCTGGCACTTGGTCATAAGACCTTTGTACCAAACCCTGTTCTTCTCCTTAAACTTTAATAAGTCCTGTGGCCTCAACGAAGGCCAACAGTTTTCTTATTGGTAGTTTTAAGATCTCTTCTGGTTCAAACCTCATTTGACCAGTGAAGTTCTGCCTTACATCACCTAGCACACTGCAATGGCATAGTATGTGTATGGCAGTTTCTTCTTCCATTTCGCACTTTCTGCACCATGGTTCATTCACCTTACCTAGTTTGTATAGGTGATTTCTTAAACGACAATGTCCAGTCACCTCACCCGTGGTTGTAGTGCTTTATATTATTTACTCTTTCTATTGCGATTTGGTTGACGTAGAGTTGACCTTCTGTTATCTTTTTATTGCTAATTACCATGAGCTTCGTCTTGTTTACGTTTATATTGAGCCATATTGCATATTGTTGACTGTGATGTGCCTGAATACAACTGCTTTTCCCCATAACACATTCATTGTTAACTATTTCTACATTTTGTAGACCTATTTGTTCAAAAATTTGTGTAAATTGTTTTTTACTAAGTAAACTTCTACATTTTGTTTGCAAGCCGTACCTACTAAAGCCACACTTTTAGCAAGATGAATATAATTCAACTCTGAAGCAAACTGATCTAATATTAAACCTCATTTATTCTCTTGTTGACCGATACTAAGTGTTTCACAAATATCTGAAGTGTGTATATGTTACGGGCAAAGTTAGGTAAATGGGTAATTCTAGAATTACCCGGGTAAAGTGCGAAGTACTCGCCAGGTTTTGGTAAAATAAATTCAAATGTACAGCTGCTGGAAATATTAACTCCAAATGCCACCGCAGCTTGTACTCTTTTAACAAATACATTATAATTTTTATTTCTGCAGTATTTATAGTTTTATTTTCCTTACTTTAATAAAATGTGTTTTTTCTTAAATTAAGATATCTTTCAAACAGTACGGCCCCGTCATTACTACATAGTATACATACACAATTAAGCATTTATACTCCGGTCAACTTACGCATCCGAGGCTACAAAAATTACCATCAAGCTGAAAATTGGCAGGATTGTTCAAAATAGCATCATAAATGAAATCTAAAAAGTCCTCATAAATCCGACCCCTGCTAAAAATTTTACGCGGGGTCAAAGGTCACCAAATATGGTTTTTAGCGATTTTCAGCGAAACGGTAAGTTTTATCGTAAAATTAGTTCCAACAAAAAATGTAGATTAGATAATTATCTATAAAAAATGTCTTATTACTTTTTTTCCTGAGGGCCACCGTTTTTGAGATATAACGATTCAAAAAGTGGTAATCGTCATAATTATGCGCTCACGTTTCCACACCACCTTTGAGGTAGTGTACTTAGCGCGTTTTGTAACGTGGTTTCCCCAGTAGGCCTATTATTCCACGGATCTGTTATGATTCTGTTTAATTTAAAGCTATTTAATAATTGATATTGGCAAGGGTTAAAAATGATAAAAGGTATATAAAGCGGTATAAATTAAAAAAAAAGGGAAATTTATCAAACTGGTTCATAATTTTCTAATATACTTCTGCTTCCCTTGTTCTTCTTCTCATTGTTCTTCTTCCTCTTCTTCATCTTCTAGTTCTTCTTCTTCTTGTTCCTCTTCTTCTTCTTCTTCTTCTTCTTCTTCTTCTTCTTGTTCATCCTGGGTGCAAGTAAATTGTCCCAATAGTGACACATCGCATGGCTCCTCGATAGAATCAAATGAATCCTCAATTGTTGGTGATTCACCATTGGAGCACGACCGGTTTTGAAAATTAGTGCATGCCACCGAACAAAACAGTCCAACTTTTTTGCAACCACAATTACAGTTGCAAAAAATTGTGTTCAGGTGTTTTTCCGGCGCAGGGGGGAGTAAAGTTTGAATTGGTTCTAATGAACTGTCGACTAATTTCCATCCCCAGTCTTTTGGATCTAGCTGATAACCAAGCCACACTTGAACTTGGTAATATACCCGAAAAAGATGTTGATGAGCAGCCGCTGAGGTTGGAGGAAGACAAGATAACTGCACTTGTTTTTTGTTTCGAATACTTTGAAAAAAACATGCATATCGAAACTTATCTAAGCACGTAGTTTTCTTAGGCGCTCCATACATAGAGAGAAGAAATCTATTTCCGTTGGAAATAACTTCTTGTGGAGTTGAATTAGTTTTTTTAAAAACTTCACACATTCAAGTAAATCTTGTTTTTCAAACATTTTAAAAACAGTTGTTTTATCCCTCCTGAAAAATGCAGATGTCGTATCACAGCCAGTTATTGCGTGTAGAAATAGTATATGATTTTGACATTTTGCAAAAATAGATAACCTTTTCGATGAATATATTTCCGATTGGTGTTGAGCTTTTCCAGGTTTAAAAAAAAAGGTAGTTTTTTCGATAGGAGTTCTACCAGTGAGTAATACTAGCAAGTCTACATCTTCACCTACAACAATAGTTTTATTTCTTAAATTGAATTGCTCTATGGCTGTTTCAATTATCATTACGTCAGCATCATTATTAGCTTGTTTTTCCGATATATTTTCACTAGTAATACCACTAGAGGTCAAATTTTTTCCGGAAATTTTTTTGAGATCATGAATATTTTGAAAATTTCCCGAGTCGCAGACGAGGGAAATTTTCTAAAAATATTCATGATCAAAAAAAAATTTCCGGATATTAATTTGACTTCGCGTGGTATTCGGTAAGAAAATTCCACACCAAATTTGCATTTGAAAATCCAAAGCTGCATGAACAGATTAATAGCGCGCCATAGTTTGTCAGCAATTATTTAGGCTTTCAAATTCGTAATTTCTACTCATTGTAGTTGCATGGGAATACCATTTCAAGATAGAAAATAGTATATTCTTCAATTTTACATAAGTTTTGAGTAACTACAAGTGATAGAAAATGAATCAAAACTAAATTATGTAAACAAATAAAAACCAGTCTGTCAAAAATGTTCTGTTATTGTAAACGTCAAAAAATTTCCACTATAATTCGCTGTTGGGTACCCCACGAGCAAAAAATTTCCGATAAAATACCTCCGTTGCCATGGTGATCTGTCAAAATAACGTATTTTGATTGGTTCAAAATTGCAGGTGTGGAATTTTCAGCAATAAACTTATCTTTCAGCATTGAAATGGACCGAGATTTATTGTAAATATTTGCAAGAAATTTCTGTTGAGTGGTAGATACTGTACCGCCGTACATATCAATTTACTATTTTTGTTGGGATTAAGCCGTAAAATTCAAATAATTCTTATTATTTTCGCGTTACATTAACTTTGTAAAGATTTTTTTGTTGGCACTGTAATATAATACAGCTTATACATTGCATCCCTCGGTAGACCGCAAGCTGTATAGTAGAAACATTATCATATTTATAATCTTATATTATTATGTGTAATATAAGTTAAGTTGACCGATAGAATATTATGTTTACTTGTATTACAGCTTCAGTCATGTATATACCTGGTGTACTAATACATATTGTATATTATGACGATTAGAAGTCTTTCAACTCTTTGAATCGTTGTATCTCAAAAACAGTGGCTCTTAGTAAAAAGTATTAAGATGTTCTTTATAGATAATTATCTAACTTACATTTTTTGTTAAAGCTAATTTTACGATAAAACTTACAGTTTCGCTGAAAATCGCTAAAAACCATATTTGGTGACCTTTGACCCCGCGTAAATTTTTTAGCACGGGTCGGATTTATGAGGACTTTTTAGATTCCATTAATGATGGTATTTTGAACAATCCTGCCAATTTTCAGCTTGATGGTAATTATTGTAGCCTCACTCCTATTTTTGAGTCTTAGACCGGTCTACTAACCAAGAGGCAGCAGGTAGAATGTGGTTTACTCGACTCGAGTAAGGCCCGAAACTTGGAACTATTTAAATTATATTTCGGACTTACTATCGGATATTACCGATACCTCGCGAGTACTTCGCACTTTACCCGGGTAATCCTAGAATTACCCGTTTACCTAACTTTGCCCCTAACATATACACTCTTTAGAATCCTTTACAATACTTTAAAATTGAAAATTCTAGTGGTGTCATTGGTGTGTAGGGTGAATGTTAATATGTAATACTTATTTAAGTATTTAACGTTTTGACCTCATGTAAACCAAATAAAGAATATGAAAATCATGTGCACAAAAGTTCACATAGTGCTCAAAATTTTAAAATAGTAAATATTTAGGCTACGGCTAGGCAAGCGACAATTTACGGCGCCGTAAGAGCAGTAAAATGAAGTGGGAAAATGGGTCCCACGGTGAGTGTAATGGATGGCCTGACTGAGCTGTAAAATATCGTGCAGCAACATCGAACGGGGCCATCTTCGGCGTCGTGTCGCAAACGAATGCACCTGGGTCCAAATTTGTACCTCATCTAGACACAACAACGACCAAAATACTGTATTTACATCTCGCGCCACACCGTAATTTACATCCCCGTCTGGCCATGCTTTTTACTGCAGCTACTGCCGCTTTATTTTACTGCGCTTACTGCTCTTACAGCGCCGTAAATTATCGCTCATCTGGCCGTAGCCTTAGGAGTAATACCTATATCAACATCCAAACAGGCAATGAAAAAATAACAATATTCACAGTGAATAACCTTTTATAATTTATATATTTGTGTTTTTGTATATGGATACGAAGTTTGAAAATATAAGTTCAGGGTTAGATCCAAATTAACACGTGATGCCGTATCATTTTAATCTTAGTATAGAACTGATTATATTAGTCCCTAATAACTGGAACAGCAATATCCCTCTGATGCTATAATATTATGTCCAGATGGCTGTTTATAATATTGTGATATGTGGTATATCCTAGAGATTATTTTATTATCAACAATTTATATTAATAAAGCTAGAGATTGTACATTTTTTAATTATATTCTTAATTTAGTTTAATGAAAGTAGTTGTGGAGATTACTCAAATAATAAAATATGAATTGATGTTCTAATTATAAGATAAAGCTATGAATTAAGGTTTTATATCCTGTGGCCTAATTATGATTGGTCATGAAACATACATAACAGGTTTGAATTGAATATAAAAACTTTTTTAAAGAGAGCTTATTATATTCAAATTTTACAAGGAAAAAGTAAACTATTGTCCAATATTGTTAAAAATTGGACAACGTTGTCCTTTCAATCTAAACACAAACCCTTCTGTTCACCACAATGAAACATTGTGTAAAATTTGTGGTAAGTTATTGATGTCTTCACTTTTCTATGTGATTTCAGTATTCTTGGTTATTATTCTGTCATCATAAGATATTGAATTGTTTCTCTGATTGTATGTGCGATGGAAATACCCATATTGTAATTCCTCACCATCTAGTTAATATGTTCGAAATGTAGTTAATAAAATTTTTTAGATCACTATCACCTTCTATTCTCTGAATAAATGTGTTCATATAAATCAATCCTCATGTTAGATACATTTTCTATACATTTCCACCACTGCTGAATTATTCCTACACACGACCCTTTTGAAGTTTTAAATTCATCTGCCACCCTAGAGGATGGCACTTACACTATGTAGTTTTTGGTTTTATCATAATTTTGTATACAGGGTGTTTCATTAACAGTTGTCCATATCGTAACTGGAGAAACCTTAGCAAGAAATACGAAGATTTAACCCAAAACACTTAAATAAAATATTCTTCCTTATCGAGATACAGAGTGTTTTATTACAAATGTGCTAAAATGATTTTAGCCCATCATTGTTAAAGCACCATTTAATATTTTTTGTTCAAACTTGACACACAGTTTACACATGTTAGGATACTTTAACAGATGTGATTTATTCATTTTAAGAGGTTGTTATACCCGATATCTGTGGCTTTTGCCCAGTATCTATGTATTTTATTGTGTCGTTTAGCAATTGCTCTTCTATGAAGTATTTATAAGAGGACGTAAGTTTTTCACTCATTTTTTATATAAAAAAATCTTATCTTAAATGTCCTTTTAGGAAGCTCTGATGATGGCACGTTATGTGTTGAAAGTACTTAGCTGATAATAAAATATTTTTTACACACTATCAAAAGTTTTTTGAGAACATACACCTGTTTGCCGTTTTGACTTTAACTAGTGGTAAAATATAGTTTTCCCCTGTTACCAGAGGCGTGCTGTAGGGATATATACTTATTTTCGCCCCCTTTCCCCCTCACAATCTACGGCACTGTCGTAATAAGCATTTCAGCATGTTTTTTTTTATTCTTCGTTAATTTTTACGTAAATATCATCCTTTTGTCTCAATGTGATAGACTGAGTAGTTTTCAAGTTATTTGCGTTTAAGGCAATATGTACAGATTCCACAAGCAGGAGATCCACAAGACTTCCTGCGGATAGGCTCTAATTACCTGTGCTGACACCATCCCCTAGAAACGTTGCGCATATCAAACGGCTCCTCCGCATGCAAAAAATCCATCTGCAGTTTGTTTCGCCTATTATTTCTTTTAGACAAATCGCCTTTTGTGGTTGTTTCTTAGTAAGTGGTGACGAATGCTCTGTTTATATCGTGCAATGTCGTTTCTGTAGAGCATTTTGCTCTGTGCGCATATTGCCCCTAATGTATCGAACTTCCAACCGATATACCATCCATAGCTTGACCATTGAGCAGTTTTTCTAGAGACTTCAGTATAAACCTCGATTTCTACTCATACTTGAATTTTATATTCCAGCAGGCCGATGCTGCATGCCATACGGCTAAAACGTCTAAAAATGGTTTGGAGACAATAACAAATAAGTCCTCTCATGGTCTTCGAACAGTCCGGACCTTAATGGTATGAGGAATTATGGCATAAGACGAAACATTAATTGAGTAATGATCCCCAGAGAACCGGTGAATAGAAGAGAAAATTAGATGAATTATGGGATAGTTTCGACCCTGACTTACGTCAATCCGTAGTAAGAACAATGCCAGACGGGATTGCCGCGCTTGTAATACTCCAGGGAAATAAGTAAAAAATAGACCATGTTCGGGACACTGAATTATCCAGGAGTCTGATAATTTGTTTAGTTATTATAGACCTATAGGAACAAAAGCTACCTGTTTCTTGCATGGAGTTTTGGGGCCGTTTTTTAATTATTAACAGTTTAGTGCAAAAAACGCGATTTTTCAGAACATTGAAAAAGCTTGAAAATGCTGATTTTTGACTAACGTAGAACTTTGGTGTTTCACCCAAAGTTGGACATTGGGGTAATTAACAAACCCTCTAATTTTGAGACCTATCGATTAATTAGTTTAAAAGTTATTCTATTTGTTTATCCTAGAGACTTTTTTTTCAATAACATAAGACAGAAAATAATGAACATTACATAATTCTGCGTATGCCAAATGAAAGTAGAAGAGTTATATTATCAAAATGTATTAAATAATGGTAAAAAAAATATTTATTAGGTATAGTCAAAAATTTTAATGCCAAATGTTTGAAATGTTGTTTTTTATAAACATTTAGAATAACTTTAAAAATACTGTCCGGAGAAAAAAATCTTTTTAAATATTCGAAATGCTGGTATTTTACACGAATTTTCAAAAATTTACTTGGATGCACGATACACGATCAACATTTTTGCCAATTAGTCGAATTCGACAAAATTGAACGACGCCGCAGTACCGTGAGTTGTCGGCTTTAATAATTACTTTCAGTCGGCTAGTAACGTAAAAATCTAATTCTGGTCACATTCACGACAAATAAAATCATCAATGTTTTGTATAAGTCCTACACATATCTCGTGGACATAATATCTGCGGCATAAAAAAATAGTCGCATGGTAATAATTTTTTTGATTGGCAAACGAAACAATACGTCCGGATTTTCTACAAAATTACTAGTATTGGAACTCTCGGAGTACGAAACATCATCGTCTTCACACTTGGTTTCAGGTTTCACTATCATCATTAATATTTTTATTCTTTTTCAGTTTTTCTTCTCTGGGCTTTTTGTTTTGAGCCTTATTTAGTTTTCAATTTTTCCTTTTGTTTTTCCTGGAACGTTATTTTTGCCATCATTTCGTTTTGGAGTTTGTTTAGTTTTTATTATTTTCTTCCCAATAGTGTCTTGTTGAATCTTCTTATTAGTTTTATTAGTTTCATTTTCTGATTCAGTGCCGCTATTAGGCGCTATTCTCAATAACTCTTTCTTATGTGTTCATCTTTCGTTTTCTTATTTCCTGATTATTCTCGATATTTGGTATCTTTTTGGTATTAAATTACAAATTTAGTCAAAAAGTTTCAAATTTCTCCGTGTATAAAACAAAACTCCAAATTTGCTCCTACAAACTATATAGAGGGAGGACATGAACCACTAAGCATATCTCCCGCACCCGCCATAGGTCAACTCTGCCACATACACTTTTTGGGCATTAAATTTTACTCACAGGAAAAAAATCAATCGTAGAAAAGAAACACTTAGCACACGTCAAACTGCAATAATCAGTCAATAGTCATAACACACAATACGTACCTCTATAAATACGGTCGCAATCTCAAAACTACAAAAACTGATAAGATTTACTCTGCCGTAACAAAACCACCTTTCTGACCCTTACAGCTTGTTTACATGGGCGGTTTGCCAACGTTTGACGCCGCGGTTTACCTGAAAAACCCAACCGCCGCGGTTCGTACACATGAGAGCGATTGACTGGCGGTCTCATTTCTCCCCTAGTAAACTTACAACCGCCGCGATTTGACGACGGAAAGGTTGCATGTGTACGATTTTGAGCGGTTGCATTTGTTTCTATGTTAAACTTGAACCGCGGCGGTTGGGTTTTTCAGGTAAACCGCGGCGTCAAACGTTGGCAAACCGCCCATGTAAACAAAGCGTTAGAATAAATAAAATAGGATATTGTAAAAAAGGACTGCATGCTTGTTATTGACATCCGCATCCCTCGTGCTACCAAAGACCGTTTTGACGTTTCGTTAGAGCGAAATTTAAATTAAATTTTAAAAGCTGATTCAACTCTGGAATCACTGGAATAAATACAGAAAGTTTAAGTCATGATGGCAAGACACTACTTATAACAGGTTAAAGACGAATAGAAGAAAGTGCATGAATGTCTTGGCAGGAGGACCCATAGTGCATCACTATTCGTATACAGGGTTGCCAGGTCAGTTTTTATTTTTTCAGTAGTTTTGCTTTCCAAAATCAGTAGAAATCAGTAGATTCTTTTTAGGCCATGTAAATACAATACAGTAAAACCTGTGTTATCGGTCACCTGTCAAAATCGGCCACCTGTACTAACGGCCAGTTTCAAAATTCTCCAAACCGCAATTATATGAAGATTTCCTTATTTAAATAATCGAATAATACCGGCTGAATTTACGGCCATATTACGGACGCGGCTAAATAATCTCGTATTTTTAAAGCCCGTTTCATAGAAATTTACCTGTTAATAACGGCCAATATTTGATAGATTTCAGTGTCAGTAATTCTAGTTAAAATCAGTAGGTCTACTGAAAATCAGTAGACCTGGTAACCCTGTTCCTATGCCACTGAATACCCATGTCTCTTGTCAGTCGGTTTAATTACATTGTAGTGAGTGTAGTCCAGCGCGCATCTGTTTTGAGATGGACGTTGAGAGGTGACTCAAATTTTTTTGCATAAATTGCTTGAAAATAACTCAAATAATAATATTTGAGTTATCCTCCCACTCAAAATGGTCCGGAACATTGTTTAAATAATCAAAATGTCAAAATATGAAGGAAAAATTCGATTTTTTTATTGGTTTTTTGAACTTTAAAACTATTCATTTCTGAGAAAAGTTGTACTAACATAAAAGTTGCGTAATTAAATTTCCTACAATACAGAATTGGTTATAAATTTAAAAAATAGTCACCCTTGTTGCAAAATAGCAATAATTGCGAAAAAAGCCATATAAAAACAAGTATGTATACGCATTTTACGTTTTTCAACCATTTACGCTACACTTAGGACGTTCATATTTTACCGAGAAAAATTTTATGATATAGTAAAACAACACTGTAAATTTCATTAAGATCGGTTTAATAGATTTTGCAATCCAGCTTTCGCAAAAAAAATCATTTTATTTAAATGTTGCAGGACTGAAAATAAAGCAGATAGCAAGTTGCATTTTTTTTGCTTATAGAAGTGTACTGTACCTGTCATTTGCAATTTGCAAAATTAAAATCGATTAATTACCACGGCGTCAGGAAATTTTTTAAATAAACATTAATTTTTGGTACTACGCGCAGGACAGCGGTGTTCGATTCACACAAGTTGATTTCCACCAAAAATTTTTCCAATCTTTATCTAATATATTATTTTCTTACTTCTTATCTTTGTTGTATTTTAATATTTTAATTCCACAAAAATCAAACTAATTTTATTATTGTTTGTGAAATAGTGTTTAGACAATTGCATATGTTTAAAAATAATAAACTTTTATTCTCTAAGTTAAAATATATGAACAAAGAAAGTTTTTGCTAAAAAAGTGTTATTTCAAAGGATAGAGTATGTGTTTTTATTTTGCAATAAACAAATTTATTTATTTATATCGAAATGTAATAAAAATTAAAATGTATCAATCATTATCAAAGGTCATAGGAATGCCCAATCAAAGCAAACTATCTGCTGTGCTGCGCGTAGCACCAATAATAATTAATGTTTATTTAAAAAAATTCCTGGCGCCGTGGTAGTTAATCGATTTTAATTTTGTAAATTGCAAATGAAAGGTACAGTACACTTCTATAAATTTAACTTGCTATCTGCTTTATTTTCAGTCCTGTAACATTTTGAAAAAATGAATTTTTTTTTGCGAAAGCTGGATTGCAAAATTTATTTTGCAAAATCTATTGAACCGATCTTAATAAAATTTACAGTACTGTTTTACTGTATCATAAAGTTTTTCTGGGTAAAATATGAAGGTCCTAAGTGTAGCATAAATGGTTGAAAAACGTAAAATGCGAATACTTGTTTTTGTATGGTTTTTTCGCAATTATTGCTATTTTGCAACAAGGGTTACTATTTTTTAAATGTTTAACCAATTCTACAGGGTGTCTGCGTAACTTTGCACCATATGGGAAACTTTTTTAATATCAATTTTACGAAAAAATCATTCTTTATAAAGTGCTCTGCATAGTCTAAAACCTAAGGTGCAATCATCAGATATCAAATTTTGTCAACAGTATACGAGGTATGTCAAAAAATATTAATTTCGCTCAAGAACAAACTACCTTTATATTTCAAAATATCAAAAAAATTTATTATGAAAAGATATTTGTAATTAAAAACCATATTCAAATATGCAATAACAGCCATCTACGAGAAAAAAAAATTTCTGAGATTTTCCTAAATTACTGATTCCGAACATCATTTTTATTTATTAGACCTGTAAAGATGCAACCATCAGTTATCCAAGTTTGTTAATTTTATACGAGGTGTATCAAATAATATGAATTTAGAAAGAATTCTTTCTATATTCTTTCTAAATTCATATTATTTGACACACCTCGTATAAAATTAACAAACTTGGAAAACTGATGGTTTTATCTTGAGGTTTAGACCATGCACAGATTTTTATGAAGAATAAGTTTTTTTCCTAAAATTATTAATAAAAGAGTTATTACATGTCTAATAAATAAAAATGATGTTCGGAATCGGTAATTTAGGAAAATCTCAGAAATTTTTTTCACGTAGAAGGCTGTTATTGCATATTTGAATATGGTTTTTAATTACAAATAACTTTTCATAATAAAATTTTTTGATATTTTGAAGTATAAAGGTAGTTTGCTCTTGAGCGAAATTAATATTTTTTGACATACCTCGTATACTGTTGACAAAATTTGATATCTGATGATTGCATCTTAGGTTTTAGACTATGCAGAGCACTTTATAAAGAATGACTTTTTTTCGTAAAATTGATATTAAAAAAGTTTCCCATATGGTGCAAAGTTACGCAGACACCCTGTATATTGTAGAAAATTTAATTACGCAACTTTTATGTCAGTACAACTTTTCTCGGAAATGAATACTTTCAAAGTTATAATCAAAAAACGAAGAAAAAAATCGAATTTTTCCTTCATTTTTTGACATTTTGATTATTTAAACAATGTTCCGGACCTTTTTGAAAGGGAGGATAACTCAAATATTATTATTTGTGTTATTTTCAAGCAATTTCTGCAAAAAAATTTGAGTCACCTCTCAACGTCCAAATGTACCTACTAATATTTTTACAGATGCGCCCTGGTCGAAAACTATATCCAGTCATGGTTTAATTTAATTGCGGATCATGTTTAAACTTATTTATGGACCCGTGTTGAGCTGCCCCCCCCCCCACTTGCAAAAATTAAATAACTAATAGCCCTGATTTATGAGCTCTCATATTCCGCAAATTAAAAATTTTGAGCTCTTTCCATTGAGCAGGACTTTAATATTTCAGTGGGGGGGCTACCTCCACACTACTTAAAAATTGGAATATTGAATCGATTTTTGCGGCAGAATTACGAGCTATTTATGAGCTCTTGACATGATACAGTTTCGATTTTTGAGCTCATCCACTTCACCCCCAAACAACCCTTTCATTAATTTAACTTAAGAGAAAAATGCTGAGAAAACTTAAAATATATCGTATTGCGGATATAATTCCTATAGCTTATATATTCTAAGAATAAACTATTAAATCACGTGCATTTCGATTATTGAGTTACAACCCCTTCGCAAGAAAACTACCCCATCTTCCCGGCTTAAGAGAGAGTTTTACTTAAAATGCATTAAATTAATTATTTGGCGACTACATATCATTTAATAATTTATGAGCTCCCAAATTACGCGCATTTAGATCAGTAAATTACAATGCATTTTGTATAGTGCAGTCACTGAAGGTAAAAATCAACGATACCTTCAATTTCGGCGAACTTTCTTCGATTTTCACGAAAATTGGTCAGTGGTTACAGGATACCTTAAGAAACAAAGGTGACATGGTGCCACCCTGCGCCTTTACCCTGAGGGTGGATACCGTCCCTTCTCGGGGGTGAAAATTATTTTATAAAAAATAACTGCACAAATCAATAAAAGGACAAATTATAAGCAACATTTGTTATATAAAGTTATTAAAATAAGTCAATGCTTTTTAAGTTATTAAAGATCAAAAATTTTAATTATTCGTGAAAAAATGCATGTTTTGAAGCGGTTTTTCGTAAATCACTGTAAGTTTTTACAAAAAAGTTAATAGTAGTTTAATAATTCGTATAGCTTATATTCTAAGAATAAACTCTTAAATCACGCGCATTTCGACTATTGAGCTACAACCCCTTCGCAAGAAAACCATCCCATATTCCCGGCTTAAGAGATAGTTGTACTTAAAGTAAAGTAAAGTATTGTTGGAGTTATTATTTTAAATATGATTTAAAAAAATCAATTTTTTTTTAAATTTTCGTAAGTTATTTGCTTTTGATAATAACTCCAACAATACTCGATACACGTAAAAAATTATAGATAACGAAATTTGAGTTTTTTTTATTAGCAAAGATTTTACTTGTCTTTTGATTTCTGTATGAATCAAAATAACGAAGATAGAAACGTTTAAGCTTAAATTTTACTACAAGAACAATGTAACAGGAGCCCTTTACTATTATCCTAAAAAAAGTAAAGTATTTAAAAGATTAAATGTTAATACAGCTCTTGAAATAGCTCTTGAAATAGCTCTTGAAATTACCTTTCAAATAGTTGGATGTGCCTGATATCATAAAAATTAACAGTTATTTAAAAAAAATCATTTTTTTGGAAAAATTTTTGGAGTATAAATTTTGATGCTATCAACTTTTTCTGGAGCTCATTTGATAGGTATTTCTAAGTACTTTGACAAGTATTTAGTAAGTATTACATAAAATGCATCTCTTTCCCGTTATTTCGGCTTCGAAACGTTAATAAAATCATTTTTTTGGTAAAATTGTGGCTTATTTCCCATTAAAAATAGTTTATTAGAAAAATGCCACAAGGAAATAGCTTCAGAACAACATTTAAGCTTGAATCCTTAGATTTGAATAGTTGCAGAAAAAATATACATTTAATTACCTATAACTTACTTTAAATTAACATTATTTTTAAGTAAGCAATTTATAATATTTTTTATTAACTTCAATTTTAGCGATGACAACTTTTTTGTAAAAACTTACAACTTACATGCTTTAAAATCGCTTTAAAGCATGCATTTTCTTTCACAAAAATTAAAATATTTGATCTTTAATAACTCAAACAGTATTGATTTATTTTAATAACACTATATAACAAATTTTTGCTTAGAATTTGTCCCTCTCTCGATTTGTGGGGTTATTTTTAATAAAGTAATTTTAACCCCCCGAGAAGAGGTGACATATACCCTAGGCTAAAACCGCAAGTTGTTATTGTTAATTTTGTTTCTTGAGGTATCCTCTATCCCCTCACCAATTTTCGTGAAAATGAATGGAGATTTACCGAAATCGAAGGTCATAGTTGATTTTTAACTTTAGTGACTGCACTATAGAAAGAAAATTGCAATTCAATAATTAAGATGCGTATATTTTGCGAGCTCATAAATTATTAAACGATATGTAGTCGCCAGATAATTAATTTAAATTATTTTAACTACAATTCTCTCTTAAGCCGGGAATATGGGATGGTTTTCTTGCGAAGGGGTTGTAGCTCAATAGTCGAAATGCCCGTGATTTAAGAGTTTATTCTTAGAATATAAGCTATACGAATTAAACTACTAATACCTTTTTTATAAAAAACAGTTTTTCAGTGATTTGCGAAAAACCGCTTCAAAACATGCATTTTTTTCACGAATAATTAAAATCTTTAATAACTTAAAAAGCATTGACTTATTTTAATAACTTTATATAATAAATGTTGCTTATAATTTGTCCTTTTATTGATTGTGCAGTTATTTTTTATAAAATAATTTTCACCCCCGAGAAGGGGCGGTATCCACCCTCAGGGTAAAGGCGCAAGGTGGCACCATGTCACCTTTGTTTCTTGAGGTATCCTCTAACCACTGACCAATTTTCGTAACAATCGAAGAAGGTTCACCGAAATTGAAGGTAATCGTTGATTTTTACCTTCAGTGACTGCACTATACAAAATAAATTGCAATTTACTGATCTAAATGCGCGTAATTTGTGATCTCATAAAATATTAAATGATATGTAGTCGCCAAATAATTAATTTAATGCATTTTAAGTAAAACTCTCTCTTAAGCCGGGAAGATGGGGTAGTTTTCTTGCGAAGGGGTTGTAACTCAATAATCGAAATGCACGTGATTTAATAGTTTATTCTTAGAATATATAAGCTATAGGAATTATATCCGCAATACGATATATTTGAAGTTTTCTCAGCATTTTTCTCTTAAGTTAAATTAATGAAAGGGTTGTTTGGGGGTGAAGGGGATGAGCTCAAAAATCGAAACTGTATCATTTCAAGAGCTCATAAATAGCTCGTAATTCTGCCGCAAAAATCGATTCAATATTCCTATTTTTAAGTAGTGGGGGGGGGGGAATTAGCCACCCCACTAAAATATTAAATTCCTGCTCAAAATTTTTAATTTGCGGAATATGAGAGCTCATAAATAGCTCATAAATCAGGGCTAAATACAAGACAATATTAGTAGTTATAGTTTTTTAAACTACGGATACATATATTATCACATTATTATTTACGCTGATAAAAATTATTCAAGTTGGTTGTTTTGAATAACAAATAGTAAGTTTGGCACGCCGGAAATTCCACGCTTGAATTTGGAACGTGTACACTGTACAGGTCTCAAACGTCACCTTCATCATTACACACTTATTAGTTATCATTATCGTAAATATTCTAGTATGTGTCACAAAATTTTCAAGCATTTCCTTAATCTAATAACTTTTTATTCACTCAATAATTGATTCATCAACATCCTTCCTTCTAGAGTGATACCGATTTCCATTGTTTGTTTGTACATACTCTGCTTTAGTTTAGTTGTCAGTGCAGTAGCTACATGTCCTTGTTGTTTTGTGATGATGAGTATTTCGTCAAAATTTCCAGTATACATAATACTCCAGGGAAATAAGATTTTTGTCGGGACACTTGAGCAGCCAGGTTGCAAATATATTTTTTGGCTACTATATACCTAATACATTATAAATACAAAAATGCCCGTCACAGTTTGGACGAGAAACTTAGTTATTAACAAATAAGGGTTAAAAATGGCAGTTTTTTTCAATTAAATCGCTACAGGTAAAAATAGGGTAATTATATTTATATTATTTAGAGTAATCGTATTTTAGTAGATCAGCCAAGGTTTAAAATGGCACTTTTTGAATTTTGGTCCGATCCTTCTTTGTTTCGGAACGTGCAAAATAAGACTAAATTTTCAAAAATAAAAAATGTGCTACAACTTTTGCGAAAATGGCCTTAAGACTTTCATATTGCAATAAAAGTTGAGTCAAACATTCCATATAACGCACAAAAAATTTTAAGACGATTCGTCAATTAGTTTAAATTTTATTCAATTTGTTTATCGCAAAGAGCTTTTTTTTCGCAATGTTATTGTTCAGAAAATAATAATGACATAGCAGTTCTGTGGAAATCACATGCAAGAAGAATAGTTATGTTTTCAAAGTGTTGAAAAAATCATTAAAAAGTCGTTTTTATCACTCCGAAAAAAGTTTAGTAAAATAGAGTCATTTTTGGCTTATAAACAATTTGAATAGCTTTGTTAATATTGACTATAGAGTAAATATACTTTAGAATTTAAAAAGCTGGTATTTTTACACGAATTTTCAGAAAAAAACTTTTTGCCTGGGTTAATTCGGCTCAAAGTTAGCCACTTTTATTATTTAATTCGCAGTTACTTTTATACACATCAAGTTCTCCTGTAACAGTGTTAGTTACCATACTACTCCGAAACGACTTGGCCGATTTTTATGAAATTTTACACGTATATCCTATAGGAGGAAAAGAAGTTTTAATCTATTCTTTATACCCATAAGTTATAAGGGGGTTGCACCTCTAACATTTTTTTTATTTTTTTGGACACAATTATCTACCTTGATTTTATATGATGTAGAAATAAAAAATACATACAACCCTTAATTTTCACTCTTTTATTACCAACCCCTATTTGTTAACAGCCATCTATATATTTACATCTATAAAATTCTCCTGTCATAGTGTTGCTTTCCATACTCCTCCGAGACCGCTTGACTGATTTTTATGTAATTATATATGCATATTCGGTAGGTCTTAGAATCGGTCGTAATCTACTTTTCATATCCCTGAGTGATAAGGGGAGTTCCACCTAACATTTTGTAATATTAGGTGGGGATGTGTGTACATAATTTACTCTATAAGACTACGAGTACATACAAATTAAAAAAATTATGATCAAAATCCATCAACAAGCTCCGGCGATATAAATCGCAGCATATGTTTGCAGAATCAATTTCATTTTTTCAGTGCACGGATTTTAATAATTCCTCTCCACCGACCACGAATTAATTCCGTTCGGACGCCATTTTTAAAACTTTATTAACCACTCTGTTGTGGTTCAAAGTTTACTCAAACTTTTACACATAAACTATATATCTTCAACTTCAAAATAGCTCTAGTTAGGTTGCTTAACTGTTATAAACAAAGTAGCCGTCAATTAAATAAAAAAAAGTAGCTAACTTTGACCGTAATTAACCTAGGCGAAAAATTTTTATTTGAAAATATTTTAGTAAAATATTTTCTAAAATATTTTCCGAGTGATAAAAATGACTTTTTAGTGATTTTTTTTTAAATACGTTGAAAATATGACTATTTTACTTTCACGCTGTTTTCACAGAATTGCTATATCATTATTATTTTCTGAACAATAACATTGCGAAAAAAAGTCTCTGCGATAAACAAATTGAATAAAATTTAAAATAATTGACGAATCGTCCTAAAATTTTTTGTGCACTGTGTGGACTGTTTGACTCAACTTTTCATGCAATATGAAAGCCTTAAATTCATTTTCGAAAAGTTATAGCAAATTTTTTATTTTCGAAATTTTTTTTTGCAATATTCGAAGCAACCATTGATCGGACCAAAATTCAAAAAGCGCTATTTTAAACCTTGGCTCATCTACTAAAAGAAAAATATTATAAATAAGATATTTAAATACCATATTTTTACATGTAGCGATTTAAACGAAAAAACTTCCATTTTTGACCTTTATTTGTTAATATTTAAATTTCTCGTCCAAACTGTGACGGGCATTTTTATATTTATAATGTATTAGGTATATAGTACCCAAAAAACCCATTTGCAACCTGGCTTCTCAAGTGTCCCGAACATGGTATATTTTTGCCTTATTTCCCTGGTGTATAGATATAATTTGATTAACAGTATTAATCTTCAGATCATTGTGCATGTACCTATTCTTAACGCATCAAGGTAAGGTTTGTTCAGAATTATAACATCATAACTTTTTAATCTCAATTAATGATAAATAATATTTACTTATGAAAATTCTGTTGTTAAAATCTGTAACGGTTTTTCTTAAACCTGCTTTCAAAACAACAAATAAAAACAAGAAGAATAACTGGCCCTTTTGTCATTTCTAGAATTTACTGTCTTTTCTGTTTTTATTCGTTTTTGGTCGTTGTGTTTATTTTAAATTCTAGAATGTTAAATTTTCTCTATCAGTAGGTTTTCACATTTCTGGTTTATTCGATGGGCTGCGCCACACAACCTGATTCATTATAACTTTTAACACAATACACGTAACAATGGACGCATAATAAGTTTGGGTTTTATTTTTACAGCAAATCCCTACAAATCCGGATTAGGTTATTATCTTTACGAACAGACTTTAGACCAATAGGGGCGTCTTAGCCCCTATTGGTATGGTCAGGGAACGATTGCGCCGATAGTACCTTCTATAATCCGGTCTCAAGAGATCGGCGCAATCGTTCCCTGACCATACCAATAAGGGACTTTGCTGTGAGCACGATTGCGCCTGTGGAAGATTTAATCCCCCTCTATGGAAAGAAATCTTTATTACCAACATCCTAATAATTTCACTTTTTAATATAAAATCAAACACTCCAAACACAGTGTCAAACACTCCAACTAGTTGGAGTCAACTCTAACTGAAAATCAACTTTACATTGTAAAGTAACTGTAACATTAACATTGATTTGATTTTGTACTAAAACAGTGTTTGATTTTATATTAAAAAGTGAAATTATTAGGATGTTGGTAATAAAGATTTCTTTCCGTACAGGGGGATTAAATCTTCCAAAGGCGCAATCGTCCAACTGAAATGAGCAGTAAAAGTTGATTTTAAAAATTTAAATCAACTTTTACTAGTTGGAGTTGACTCTTCCTGGATCGATTCAGTAAATGTTGATTATACGAGAATCTCAAGTGCATTTTTGATGAGTGTGCGTTTCTTTGTTTTGACCGTTTCAACTACTTATTAGTATAGTCTGTAACGTCGCCCCCGTTAGGTAAATTATTCTGATTCGATTTTTTGCACAAACTTACTCAAAGAAATATGTACATCCGTATAACAATCCTTATAACAAATACACAGGGTGTCACGCGGTACCGCGGTCGAAAAATTGTTTAACCAATTTTAGTTAACCAAATTCACAAAAATAATTTTTATCTACTCTATCTCATATTATATAAAGCAGCGGTTCTCAATCTGTGGTACATATCATTATTTGCGGTGGTACACAAAACACACAAAAACTTAAAATAGTAGTACATAGTAAGTCTTGATTATACAATCTAAAAATATAGAAATATAATAAAAGAAACTTTAGATGGTACATGAAAAAGATTGAGAATCGCTGATGTAAAGGTTTTATTGTGTGAAAATTGTAAATATAGATAGCAGTGCATGAAGGGTTTAATTAAAGCATGGGTGGGCAAAAGCTGGCCGTTTATGCAATTTTTCTGAAATGAACAGTATTAGTGTTCGCAGAGTTCGTATAAATAATGAATATCTATCTTCTGCTTTTCTTAATAGCGTCTGTGTGTTTAACCCGGTCCAGTTGCGAATATTTTTGGTCAGGGTATTTGTCGTCTACCAGGACCCCTTTTTCTTCGATTTTACCCTTCATAATCAGCTGCTGCAACAACTTACGTTATCATTTCTATGCATGTGTCCTTTCTCATTGCTGTCTTTCTCCTTTTAATGATGGTCAAAAGTTCTCTTTTCCTTTTCCATTCTGTGCAATACCATTTCGTTCGTAATATGATCGATCCATGGTATTTTTAAAATTCCCCTAAAAAGTCACATCTCAAGAGCTTGCAGCTTTTTCATTATGTCAGCATTAACAATCCAATAAAGAAGAATAGAGTGGACATAACATTTTTATTATTATCCCGCATTTTTATAGTGTTCTCCGCCTTCCGGTTGCCAGTTTCCAGCTTCGTCCATCGCATTCGTCAGGGTGAAGATTCCTTTCCGACATTGACTTCTGAATGCCGTCTAACCAGGATTGTTTCAGCGTTCCTTCTTTTCCTTGGCGTCTATTTTAAAATTTGTTTTGGCAGCCTGTCGTCGTCTATTGACGTCGTACATGACAATACCAGATCAGTTGTCTCCTTTGAATTTCGTCTATGATGGTTGACTTGACATAAAATTTTACCATCTGATATCGGATTTGCAAATTGAATATTTGGTTACTCAAAAATTTCCTGATCTTCAAAAAGGCTGCTCTTGATTACTCTATTCTCGATCGAATTTCTAAAGTTCATTTTTTATCTGGATCCTTGTTATGGCTTAATATAATGGACCATATTAAAAATTTCGTAATTTTACTGGGAACAAATTGTTCGCATGTACACACCAGAAAGACAATTTATTATTATTAACAGTCAACTGTCTTTCTCCAAATGTTTTAAAATGATACTTATAGTATTTTTGTCAAAAAACTTTCTTGGGCAGAGAAAAACCTCCACCAAAAACATTAGCGTACATACTGGGTATAGTCCTCCGGCCCGGGAGACATTTTAAAAATTTCATTTTGGCCCGCGCTTAAAAGTATTTGCCCATCCCTGGTTTAAAGTGTCTACAGTAACAATGTATTTTAAATGGGTTTTACTTTTTCGCACTGTTTTTTAGCACACTTTCATATAATTAAACATCCTTAACTTTCGCCTTCGGGAGGAAATCAGACACTCCCTTGCAACGGCAACTGAAATGCTCACAAAACAGCGACCACGGAAGCAAAGATGGATGACAGTGGAAATATTGGATTTAATGGATGAACGCACCCTTTAGGGTGCGTTCACTACGGAGACCAAAGGATGGTATCCTAGTAGCCCTAGAGCATGGTATCGTACTCTTCATCTCGCATTTAAAATAATGCATTTATTTTACATAGCGATCGATAATATAGTTTCGATCACCAGGTAAAATAAATACATTATTTTAAATGCGAAAATTCACGAATATGAAGAGTACGATACCATGCTCCTGGCTAGGATACCATCCTTTGGTCTTCGTAGTGAACGCACCCTATTCCCGAGTAACTGTATCCAACACCAGGTCCCGGATTACGAACACTCGATACGCATCGTATCCGCCATGTTTTACCGTAGGGAGTGATTACGAAACCTCTTTCCCTACGTTTTCGATGCGAGTCAACTCGAAGTCGAAGGCACTGCCCGATGCCGACGACCCTATCGAGTTGCCAACTCGAACTATCTATCTCTCTCTGATAGATCTCTGATCTCCTATAATACTTTCTCTCTTGCCGGTCAAGGTATAAAAATTAAGAAAAGCGAATACTTAAGGCAAGCGTCCACAGACCCGCATCGTACTCATCGGACGCATCGTACGCAACGGATTTTAGTTTGCCTTGTACAAAAACTTATGTACCTGCGTCCACTGACCCGCATCGTACGGATCGCACCATCAGGAATGCCGAAGGGTTGCTCCGAGAGGCAACTTTTGCGATGCGTGCCGATGAATCATTCGGAATGCCGATCAGTGGACGCGCCCCACGGAATTTCGCTTGGGCCAGTGGGAGCTAATCTACGGCTATTTGCATTTTGACGATCGTCTTGTCCGTAATGAAACAAGTAAACTCAGTTTTAACTGTTATTTTATATATAGGTATATTCAGAAAGAAATATTACAACCCATGATAAGTTGATTATGGGGATTAAAATGTCATAAATATTACTCACTTTTCATGTTTATTAGTCTTTTTCAAGATATCTTGAGTATCTAACTATGAAAATTATTCTCGTTAAAAAAAACAACACATTTTTCTATCACAGCAATGAGCAATGAACTTTTAAAAAAATATTATGACTTGTTAATGATGTTTCTGAGAGAAGTGTAAAATTGATGCGAGACATTTTATTGTCCCTCACAAAACATGAAAAAGCAACCAAAGTGTGTTACAAGTACCTAGTTAAAAACCAAAAAAAGTATTTAATTAATCTTTAAAGAAAGAAACTTTTTTACTGATGTACATAGTTACTATTTTCCATTTAAATCAAATTGTATAACAGCTTTGTGTATTCCTTTATATTCAAATGTATAATTACTTAGAAAAATGGGTGCTATTATGCGGTCTACCATCGTGTTTCTGCTATAGCTTGCGGTCTACCGAGAGAATTGGTGTGTAAGCTGTAATATTACTATGCCGATAAAAAAATGTTTACAAATAATTTTTGAATCTATTTTTTAAAAGCATGTAGAGTTTGTGTAAGGTTTTATAGGTCCAAAGTTAATATTTCGAAATATTTAAAATGACATATGAGAGTTTTATCAGTATAGTGTAATTTTTAAATAATTTTTTGCACGACTGATCATTTTTGACTGTTCACCGTGACAGATTTTACGTCAGTAGGTGACATTTACTAGCAACTCGACGGTAAGTAATCCAACTCGACGGTAAGTACTCCAACTCGACGGTAAGTAATTCACTTACCGTCGAGTTAAAAAATCTCTTAATTTTAATTTATTTTTTTAAAGAATAAAGAAAACTAACGAATTATTTATTAATATTGAAACTTCTTAGGCCTATAGCCAACATTTTTTCTCTTCAAATACGCGATCAAAGTTGAAAACTTGGAAATATCAATGCCATCATAAAGAAAAGCGGTGGATTTAATCATTGAATATTCTGCCCAGAGGCTTCCAGGAGCTTTCAACTGCATTATGTCTTTGAACGAAATATGCCAATAGAGTATTTTCTACGATTCTTAAATTCTTGCCTTCGCACCATTTTTTAAAACTTTGGTAGGTATTTTGATAACGGATTTTGGATTTTTCGGGAATAATTGCGGAACACCCTTCTTCCCAAGCCCGTTCAATTTCTTCAAATTCACTATCGCTCATATTTTAATTTATAATAATCAAAATTGTACTTAAAATTATTGACAACTAAATAAAAACTCAATTCTCCATTGTTGTTATGCACCCTAGTTACTACCTAACAACCAAAGTATCTATCTTGATAAAATGAATGAAACTAGTCAATATGACGAAAATGTTTAATTTTATAATTTATAATGGTATCAATCGTGCAAAAAACGTTATAAGCATGTCGAACGTTAAGGGTAACCGATCTCGGACAATAATTGGAGTCGTCGCCCCGCTCTTCCTCCAAACAATTGTCTTCGATCGGTATAAAACCCTTACCGTTCTCCATACTTAATATACTATATTATCTTTGACATAGGCATATGGTATATCAATATAAAATACAATGTGATCACTTTTTGCAAATACATTTTTTTCATTTTTTTAAATGGTACACCCTGTACATTGTACATTAGTATTGCATTTTGTAGTAAATATTACAGGCTTTCTTTTAATATCAGGTTGTATGTACCTAGCATCTTTCGTTTTGTAGATATTTAAAAAAGAACTATACATTTTACGTTTTTGTGGATTTTTTATTACTAAACAGATACATTAAAATATCATACTAATAAATATAGTTAATATGCATAAATTAATTATTAAATTAAATAAACAACCAATTAATAAACAACCAATAAATAAATAAACAACAAATTTTAAAGTCTACCTTAGTAATTTTTCTACCCTAGCAGGTAGTGGCATCGGTAATCCGATGCGTACGATGCGTCCGATGCGTACGATGCGGACCTGTGGACGCTTGCCTTTATAACGAACGAACGACATAACCTACTTCCTTCATACTTTGATGACTTTGATTTCTTCAATTTAAAAATAATGTAAATCGTTGATCAAACGATATTTAGATTATACGATTTTGATAAGGATTCTCATGTTTTGAACATTCAAAAAATATATTGTTTCAAAAAATATATAGTGAGGTGTTATTACACTCATTACACTGACAGGAGTTCTCTAATACTTATTCCTATTTTAAAAAGATGTGAAGGAAAACGTCCATTGTCCATGGTTATTTTTTATCCTTGTAATATTTGCAGAGTAGGATTTAATGGCAAAAAGGTAAGATAAGGAATGCTCTGAGGCAGAATTCGATGAAGGAAATAAGTAGGAGCAGTGACTATTACGAACTTTAGTAATATTTTTATATAACTTCTCCCATCTTTCCCTGGCCATTTAATCTTTAATAACGGTAAAAAATCATAATTATTCTCAAATTCTACTCAAGTTCGAAAATCATATATATATTTATATACCTATCTAGGTATGTATACGTTGAGGTTAATCGGTTAATGAGAGAAATTCCTTGGCATATAACGTGCAAATCATTCCATTTGTTCGAAATATTATCCCGCAGGTTCAAAAATACGATGATCGCCGATCATTTTCTGACAGTCTACTCGAACCCAGTTCGTAATCACTTTTTGGCTTCGATACGTATTTTCGCATCGAGTTTGCCTACGGTTCGTTTTACGATTTCGCATCGAGTGTTTCTTAATTCGGGGCAGATTGAACAGCGTTTTTAATTTAATAGCGCATCTTCATTTTATTGTGTCAATACGTGAAACTATTTCAACATTTTACCTTATTTTCTTTGGGGAATATTTTAAACGAATCTAGAAATGTACTTGAATACATTTTTTTGTAAACCACCTTTAAGAAGTCCGCGGAAACTACTATTGTACATAGAGATTTACATAAAATGTGCATGGTAAATAAACCTTCTGTATGCACCAAGACGCAGTAGATAAGTATAAAGTTCAACTAACGTAATGTTGAAATAATTTCAAACTTACGTGACAAAAATAATTTTAATAAAAAAATACGCAAATTGATAGGACGGAATGAAACTAAATTATGCTATTTTAAGTACAATTAAGTTTATCAAATTGCAAAGATGGCAAATTCTATCAAATGATTTATAACGTAGACAACATCCACAGTAATAGTCATCGCAGTGGCTCTTCAAAATAACAAATTATCAAAAATAGACAAATAAGGTATTAACTAACGTAATTACAAATCTTAATCACTAGTACTATCAGATTCACTGTTGTCGCTGTTAGACCAGGCATTTAGCGCTAAAAACACCGTAATAAATCGATTTTTAAATACAGCAACTGGAAACTTTTTGCATTGTGTTCAGGATGACGTCACTAAAAAAGTATACTATGCAAAAATGGGTGGAAATGCATAATTGCACTTTAAAGTACATAAAATGCATTCAAATAGACCGGGCTGTATCGTCGCCCCCGCTAGCAAAATTATTCCGATTTGATTTTTTTGCACAAACTTACTCAAAAAGAGTTTCTTATAACAGATCCACAGGGTGCCGGGCGGTGCCGTGGTCGAAAAATTGAAAACAATTTTTTTAAAACAAATTCGCAAAAATATTTTTTTCATTTCGAACAATTTTTTTTAGATAATTTGGGTCATTCTGAGCAAAAAAGGTCTCTTGTCATTTTTTTTTCTAAAATTGATTGTTGTTGAGTTATATGCAATTTAAAATTTGAATAAACAGGTTTATATTCGTCAAATTCCGTGTATAAACAGGTTTATATTCGTCAAATTCCAAATCGAATATTTCAACATAAAATAACCAAAAAATTAAGCATATTTTGAGGAAAACTCATTACAACTTTTTTAAAGTTAAAAAAAAAACTTTATTGTTGTGTTTTAAAAAAGTATCTCGTGTCAAAAATAAACAAATTACGCTGAAAATAAAGTTGTTTTTGGTAAAAAAAAATCGGGAAACTCACCCCCTAATTTAGCATCTCGAATAAAATTAATCGTTACCGCTTCACAAGCTGATTTAAGGTTGTATTTATATGATCTGTTTCGTTTCAAGTTTCGTCGGTTCAAAGTGCTTATTTTTGAAAGGGCTGTAGTTGACAGGGCTTGAACGAGTCACTAGTCACGATTGTATGCAAATTTAGAAACACCAAATATTTACCAATTTTTGTCTTACACAATAAACAAAAAATCTATAATATTCAGAAAATCAAAGCCTACATTTTTTTACTCTTTAAAATTTTTGGTATCACTAACAATTTTTAAGTAATTTTGAAAAAAAGCTTTTTTTCAAAATTAAAATTTAAAAAAATTTTATCCAATTTTTTTCAAAAATAAGCACTTTTGAACCGATGAAAGTTACAGATCAATTATAAATACAACTAAAGTAAAGCAACTTCGAAAGCGGTAACGATTATGTCATTTGAGATGCTAATTAGGGGGTGACCCTTCGCGTTTTTGTTTTACCAAAAAAAAAGGTACCAACTTTATTTTGAGCGTAACTCGCTTATTTTTGATACTAGGTACTTTTTTAAAAACAAGAATAAAGTTTTTTTAAACTTTAAAAATGTTGTAATGAGTTTTCCTCAAAAAGTGCTTCATTTTTTGGTTATTTTATGTTGAAATATTAGATTTGGAATTTGACGAATATGAACCTGTTGTTCATTAGCTACAACTCCGCTTCTACTGGGTCTAGAGACCTCATACATACATAATTTTTTTTTACTTCCTATTTTTTTTGCAAAAATCTAACTTTTGGTAAGTCTAATGTTTTTTTTTGTTAAAAAATGAACATATTCACTCGCAAATAATTCGAAATGTATTGACTCAGTGAAAAAAATTTATCCACTTCCGGACTTATTTTAAAAGTATCTTTTTCACCCCCGAAAAGGGACGAAACTCACCCCCAGAGTAAAACACACATCGTCACAATATCACTTTTTTTGTTTGACATGTTAGCTACGTGTAGGTATGCCAAATTTCGTGTCAATCCAAGTGGTTTTTTTTAATTTAGAGCAAAAACCGTGAGTAAACATACCTACTATAAACAGTTATTTTTGCAATAATTTATTAATAACAAAGTCGGAATGTGGTTTAAGCTGTCACGACTAGCGGCAATCGATTTAGCGTTAAAAATACTACAAACTAGTTGTATATAGCAGATTATTTCGACCTTTTCTGCGAATAAACAATTATTTTGTTAATAACAAAATAAAAACATATTTTGAGCCATTGCGATTAGTCGCATTCTGTTCAGCTACCAAAAATACACCAGATAAGACCTTAACACTATCAATTTCTTTACAGGGCTTCTAATAATATGTACCTTGAAAATACCTAATTTTGCCATAATTTGTTAATAACAATTAAACGTGTTATATTTGGGCTTCCAGACCACGTCCATTGGAGTCAGCAACCCAAAAAAACCTATAAAATCACGGCTAGCTAGAATTTCCCACGGAACCCCTTATGTTGCGACTAGACTATAATGATAGACTTTAATGTATTGTTGATTTCGTTCTTTAATTAAATAAGCAAAGTTGCGAAGATAAACGTTTTCAATAAATTTTCGTTTGTCCGAACATTTAGTTGTTAGGGCTTGTATATAAATCAACAAATACTCACTCTGTATGTTATTTAGTTATTTATAGTTTGTTTTAATTTTGTAGGTGGAACAAGCTGGAAGACAATGTGATAATCAGCCGGTCCGACCAGTAAATATTTCAGACATTTGCCAGATAAAACTGTAAATAACATGTTGATGATTAAGAAGCGTAACACTTCGTTCGTCACAAGTTTGTCACATTGCTATTTACGTCCGACATTTTATAGAAGAGCTTGTCTAGATAATTTACCCATGCGTACGGGTCGTCACTGATGGCCGTCAACGGCTTAGCGTGTACAGCCCAGTTCCGCCGAGATTCCGGCTGGCGCATTTCTGGCTGTCGTTATGTCAAGACGTTACTACTGTACACCCTTCTGCTTAGCACAACTTTTCCCGGATTTCTCAGCCCTGCCAAAGCGGACTTTGAGCCCATTCCTCTATCAGATTCCATTAATGAAAATGACGCCAAGCGGAGTAAGTACCTTTTGACTTAAAAAAATAAGTAGTGTATACCTTTTTTATTGAAAAATATATAGTTCAGGAAAATAAGTAAAAAAGTACCCTATTTGTAATGCTGACCCCTCCATGCAAACTTCAGTTGTTTTGAGTAGTATGGATCTCTATAACAAGAACCATAAAGTTCTGTCGTGGACAATTAGTACACGACAAGGCATGCGCACTTTAAAATAATATAAATAATACCGTTGATAAATATAAATATACAAGGTATATTTACTATTAGTTAATATTATTAATTAATTAGTAACTATTAATATACTGGTATATTTATCAATCAACGATAATACATTGAATAAATATAATATGGAATTAAAGTGCGCATGCCTTGTCGTGGAGTAATTGTTCACGACAGTCTCTGCAAACGCACTTTATATATACAGTTTTTGTTATTAACTTTTATCGCTATCCATTACTATAACGGATCTACGGAGCTTTACCCCACTCATCAATCACCCTGTATAATAGCAGTTAAATATTGCATTGTTAGCTAGTTCTAAGCTATTCTGAAAATGTCAGATACTTAGGTAGCCTAGAACTATTTTTAAAATGGATTACAAAATTTACGGAGACCGTGACAACAACCAAGCGAAGTATATAAAAACGTTTTAAAATACTACTATTCTACATCAAAAAGTATTCGACCAAAAAAATTTTTAGACCCCACCCATAACCCTCCAAAAAATTAAAACGTGCTTTATCGTTTTTTGGTGATATCTTTGGTTTTGATCATCGTAGAAACTTATTTTTTCTTTCATGTTGCAGGATTTTTTATTGCTTATAGTATAATATTTTCGAAAATTTTTGGCGCGAAATTTAATTTTTTTGCTTTTGAAATGTTTAAACTTCGTTTAAAAAAATTAGGCCGATCAAAATACCGAAAAAAAAATATTATTTATTGGGTGTCAAATTATCTCCATGATTTCTTTTCAGATTTTTATAGGTGGGACATCATGGTTAAAATAATGAAAAATCATTTTTCGGTATTTTCTTTAATCGTTTTGACTTCTTGATTCAATTTTATAATCATTCTTTGCCTTATTTTCCTTCAAATACATCCCCCCAAAAAAGATTTAAAAAACCCCTAGAGCCCTAGATTTGTAAACCCCTAGACCTGAACATAACCTAATAAAAATCGAAACGTATTATTTCGTTTTTTGACGATATCTTCGGTTCTAATCATCGTAGACACTTTTTTTTATTTTAATTTGTAGGTTTGTTTAATTGCTACAACATGTTATTTTTTACAAAAATGTTGGCGCGAAATCCAAATTTTTTATCGCATTTGAAATTTTTATACAGGGTGTTTCTAAATAAGTTAAATACTTTAAGGGGTAATGTGTACATGAACAATAATGACAGTTTGCTTGATAAACGAATGCATATGCTTCGTTTTCGAGATACGGGGTGTTGAAATTTTTCTTACAAACTGACGATTTATTTATTGTTCTAAAACTAGTTGAGATATGCAAATTAAATTTGATGGGCTTTAAGAGGTAGTTATTGCGCATTTTTGACATACAATTAATTATTTTATATTTACCATTGGCGCGCATACGGGTAATGGTCTGAATTTTTTTTAAAGAAAAAAATGGTACGCCACTGAGATATTTCAATTTTTTTTTAAATTTTCGTAAGTTATTTGCTTTTGATAATAACTCCAACAATACTCAATACACGTAAAAAATACACTCGATACACGTAAAAGATAACGAAATTTGAGTTTTTTTTATGAGCAAAGATTTTACTTTTGATTTCTATATGAATCAAAATAACGAAGATAGAAACATTTAAGCCTACATTTTACTACGAGAACAATGTAACAGGAGCCCTTTACTATTATCCTAAAAAAATAAAGTATTTGAAAGATTAAATGTAATACAGTTTTATAGCTCTTGAAATTACCTTTCAAATAGTTGGATGTATCTTATATTAAAAATTAACAGAGTTATTTAAAAAAAATTCATTTTTTTGGAAAAATTTTTAGAGTATAAATTTTGATGCTATCAACTTTTTCTGGAGCTCATTTGATAGGTATTTCTAAGTACTTTGACAAGTATTTAGTAAGTTTTACATAAAATGCATCTCTTTCCGGTTATTTAAGCTTGAATCCATAGTTGATTTTTACCTTCAGTGACTGCACTATAGAAAGAAAATTGAAATTCAATAATTGAGATGCGTATATTTTGCGAGCTTATAAATTATTAAACGATATGTAGTCGCCAAATAATTTATTTAAATTATTTTAAGTACTACTCTCTCTTAAGCCGGGAATATGGAATGGTTTTCTTGCGAAGGCGTTGTAGCTCAATAGTCGAAATGCGCGTGATTTAAGAGTTTATTCTTAGAATATAAGCTATACGAATTAAACTACTATTAACTTTTTTGTAAAAACTTACAGTTTTTCAGTGATTTACGAAAAACCGCTTCAAAACATGCATTTTTTTCAGGAATAATTAAAATCTTTGATCTTTAATAACTTAAAAAGTATTGACTTATTTTAATAACTTTATATAACAAACGTTGCTTATAATTTGTCCTTTTATTGATTTGTGCAGTTATTTTTTATAAAATAATTTTCACCCCCGAGAAGGGGCGGTATCCACCCTCAGGGTAAAGGCGCAAGGTGGCACCATGTCACCTTTGTTTCTTGAGGTATCCTCTAACCACGGACCAATTTTCGTAAAAATCGATGAAGGTTCACCGAAATTTAAGGTAATCGTTAATTTTTACCTTCAGTATCTGCACTATACAAAATAAATTGCAATTTACTGACCTAAATGGGCGTAATTTGGGAACTCTTAAATTATTAAATGATATGTAGTCGCCCAATAAATAATTTAATGTATTTTAAGTAAGTACAACTCTCTCTTAAGCCGGGAAGATGGGGTAGTTCTCTTGCGAAGGGGTTGTAGCTCAATAATCGAAATGCACGTGATTTAATAGTTTATTCTCAGAATATATAAGCTATAGGAATTATATCCGCAATACGATATATTTTAAGTTTTCTAAGCATTTTTCTCTTAAGTTAAATCAATTAAAGGGTTGTTTGGGGGTGAAGGGGATGAGCTCAAAAATCGAAACTATATCATTTCAAGAGCTCATAAATAGCTCGTAATTCTGCCGCAAAAATCGATTTAATATTCCTATTTTTAAGTAGCGGGGGGGGGGGGCTGACTCAGCCCCCCAAGGCATAATTTTAATGGACTATCTCGAAAAAGGTAAAACTATAAATAGCCAATATTATTGTATTGTGCATTGTTGGACAAACTAAAGCAGGAACTGAGTGAGAAATGATAGATAGATAGATAGATAGATAGATAGATAGATAGATAGATAGATCTTTATTTAAATAGAAAAAAAACCTAATATACATACAATATAAAGAAAAGAAAGTACACTATACATCTTTGATATGTTGTTTAAGCAATTTTTTGAAATTATTGAGACTAGTACATTTTTTACAGCTGCAGGTAACTGATTAAACTTAAGGAAACTTTAAAAAAAGAGCGAATTCATCGTACTTTAATACATAGTTCTAGGTATATATGTCATCTAAACCTCTGGCATTATAAGAATGAATATTTTTGCTAAAAGAAATGAATTCTTGAAAATATTCAGGTGATAAGCCATTAACTATTTTGAAGACCAAAATCATGGTGAAATAAAACAATCTATTTTCAACAGAGAACCAGTTTAGAGTATCTAACATCGTCCTAATTTTGGTACGACGATTTGTTTTAAGAATTATTCTCATTCCACGGTTTTTTAATTTTTGTAGAATGTTAAGTTTATTAAGATTAAATAAATATAAGATTAATGATCAATAGTCAAAATGAGGTTGAATAATTATGTTATATACTGTAATTTTTGACTCCATTGACAAATTTTGAGATATTCTGCTCAAAAAATATAGTTTTTTTGATATTTTTTTATGAACATGAACAATTTTTTTATTATAAATATTTAAATTTGTTTTCAGAATCGAGCAAGCTATATTTATGTTTAGTAGTGAAAACCATTGCCTTTGTTTTTTTAACATTCGACTTAAGTTTATTAATTATCAAGTATTTGTTAACCATACCTAAAATAGTATTAATTTTTTGAATGGCTATATCAAAATTTTCATCACTACAACAGATTAGTGTATCATCGGCAAAAAGGTTAATAATCTCACAATTTACAAAAATATCGATATCGTTAATGTACAGAATAAATAAAAGAGGGCCTAATACACTGCCTTGAGGAATACCTGTATTACTATCAATTTCAGATGATAATTGGTCTTTAAAACGTACTTTCTGTTTGCGATGTTCTAAATAATTTTCTAACCACGCAATTACTGCACATCCTATACCATACTGTTTTGATATCAATATTGTCCTGTCGATGGTCTCAAAAGCTCTTTTTAAATCTAGAAATACACCGACTACGTACTTAATTTTTATCTAAATTACTCTTTATTTGACATAATGTATAACTTGTAATGCTGATTCACAAGAGAATTGTTTACGAAACTGATTGGTTATTAATTAAAATTTTATTTTTTGTTACATGTTTCAATAATTGTTCATAATCAGCAATGTCTAATAGTTTTTCTATAGGAGGTAAAGTATTGATTGGTCGAAATTCTTCAGCTTTTGTAGTATTGGGTATTTTTTGTATAGGAGTGATAGTACTTATTTTTAATACTTCAGGAATTTTACCCGTAGCAAGAGATGTATTAATTAAATTTTACATAACGTGCCCAATGGTTTTAAAAACTTCCTTTACCATTCTGCAATTTAACGTTTCGTGTAGTGAGAATTTATTATCCAAATTGCCAACAATTTTTCTCAAATTCTGTATTGAAAGCTCTTCAAATTTATCAAAATTTAAATATAGATTATTATTTACATTACACCATGTTTCAGAATTCTCAATACTTTGAACAACACTTTCAATACTTTCAACAAAATACTCAGTAAAACTATTTCTACGATTCTACGTTGTTTGTTAACACTTTTGGGCCTGTAGCAGTTTTAAAGATTACAGAGTTTGGCTTCTGTCGTCTATTATCATTGATTAATTTTTTTAAGGTTTTCCACATTTGTTTTGGACTGTTTCTATACCTGTCTATTTTGTTAAAAAAGAATCGCTCTTTTTTTAGCTTAACATATTTACTACCTCATTCCCATGTCTCTTAAAAACTTGCCATTTATGTTGCTTTTCAATGACGTCAACATATTTTTTAAAATCTGTATAAGCCCTGTCACGCTGTTTAATTTGTTTAAACACCAAACACCTCATAATCAAACCAAGGTAATTTAGATTGAAACTAACATGTTACAATTGGTGTTATGAAATTGATTACATTTTCACAATTTTGCAAAATTTCCTGGTAAATGATATTAACATCAACAGAATCCAAATTAAAGTGGCATATAATAAGACTAGTTTTGATTTTATCCAAGGTTTGATTACATAAATTTCTAAACTTGGATATACATATATGTATTACCATCAGATATATTATAACTATTATATTATTATTAGAGATATTTACTGAAATAACGGAAAGATTAGTAATTTTTGGACAGTCGTGAACACAAGCACTTATATTATTTTGATTAGAAAGCACATAATCTACCAAAGTTTTGCTAGTGTTCCCATATGCAGAAGAAAAAAGTGTTGTTTCTACGACTCACAAGAGCGTTATGACAATAGTAAAAATTCATGAGTTGGGCTTCGAGTTGCTTTTCACCACAACTTATTCTCCTTATTTGGTCCCCTTTCGATTATTATGTGTGTTCCCAAATGTGAAGAGATGGCTCGTAAATAAAAATTCAACTCGAACGAAGAGATAATTGAAGAAACAAACAGCCATTTTGCAGAGCTTCCAGAATCGTATTATTCGCACGGCATAAAAAATTGGAAAATCGTTGGAATCGTTGTATTTATGCTAAAAGGAGACTAAATCGAATAATATAAACGAATTTAAAAAAAAATGTTTTTAATTTCAAATGAGATTACTTGTCAGACCATCTAGTACTACTACAAGGAATGATATATGGACGGCGTTATGCATAACTCGACCAAGCGCCAAAACATAGTTTTGAGATAAATGGCTTCAAAGTTTTTCGTTTCTTGGTTGCTAATGGTCGCTTAATGGTAAGTGGATTAATGTCGCTTGGTTTAATTTTGTTTTTCTTAGTAACCGTTAACGTGACAATAACAGGGATTTTTTCCAAGATAGTTTTAGCTATGTGTCACCAGAATCCGCTGTTATCTCGATATTAGTGATGTAACGAATGTCATTTTTTGAACATTCGCGAATACGAATGCGAATATCTGCTACCGACATTCGCGAATGCGGATGCGAATGCGAATATTCAGTTTTTTTAAGTTGTTTCCATTTTTGTAATGTTTGCTAAATTTATAATGAAAAGTTAATTGATATTTAGAGTAAATCAATCTGAATCTTAAAGAGGCTGATAATGTGATTATACAAGGATAAATTCTATCTATCTATTACCCTTCATTTGTCCAAATTTGAACGTAGGCCTCCCTCTTATTTTTTCACTCTTCTCCTTCTCGGTTCAGTGGTAATGCTGTCGATATGGTCAATGCGTATCTTTTTATTTCATCCGACCATCTCGTCTGTGGCCTGCCCCTTAATCCTTTGTAGTCCCAAGGTCTCCAGTGAGTTATCGCTTCATTCCATCTTCCGTCTCTTTCTCTGCTGTTGTGTCCTGCATATTTCCATTTGAGAGTAGCTGCATGTTTGGGGTTAAGTTACCTTTTCTTAATAAAAAAATATGAGAAGTGAATATATTTGGATTTCATTAACCTAATATTATCTAAAAAATTTTTTCTGGTTTTCATATTCGCAAAACATTCGCACAAATTTCGCGAATGCGGATGCGAATGCGAATATGCAAAAACATGCGAATATTCGCGAATGCGAATGCGAATACGAATATTCGTTACAACACTACTCGATATTAAAGAAATGGCGCTTGGTCGAGTTATGCATAATATTATTATGTATAGATAGATTTTTGTTGGAATAAACACTGAACGGCAATAAAACGAAACGCAACAAAGTATAGAAAACTTTTACTGAGTGAGTACTTTTTATTTGAGTGAACAAGGACAACTGGCAACATTACTACTTGTACTGTTAATTGGGCTATTGACAATCGTATCATTATTTAATTGGTTTCAAATCTTACTCCGTAATTTATATTTAATTACACAGCGAAACTTTTCCGTGATTATATTTTTAGAAGTATAGGTTACATAGCAGGGATATTCCATATATGGTATTTATTATATGCGGTCTAATTGCTATTTTTTAATACTTATTATAAATATGATCATTACAATGTATTGGTTTGTTTCATTTAGAATTTAGAATAATTATTATACCAGGATATTTAGAACAAAAAAAAACACCGGAATAAATCAATTTTTAAATACAGCACCTAGAGACTTGCAGCTTTTTGCATTGTGTTCAGGATAACGTCAGGAAAAAGTCTTCAATAGAAAAATGGGTGGAAATGCTTAATGTATCTACAGTGCATAAAATCGGCTCTCATTTTCCGATTCGGTTTCTTCTTTAAAAATGTCCCCTTTAAACAAATCAGAAAGGGCCCAAGTAAAGAAAATTTTTTTTTAAACAAATTCAAAATTATCTTTTTGGACCGAAAAATTTATTTCTAGTATTTTTAGGTACTTTTAAACAAAAAAGGTCTCTTGTCATTTTTCTCAAAAGTTTTCGAATTCTAAGCGATTTAAAATCTGAAAAATGCGAAAATACGCATTTCTCGAGGCTTGAAAACTCATTATGTAAGTTATTAGATTTCAGGTTGCCACGTACTTAAATTGAAGTTTATACATTTAATTTCAAGATTCTTATGCGCAGTCGGGGCTTATTTCAATATAGACCGTTGTTTTTTAATTGTTAATTTTATTATGTATCCATTCGACTTTAAAGCCGCCGCGCGTCGCACGTTGTGGTGCGTCTCTGTCGCACTTTATCGTGCGTCTCTGTCGCTTTTATACATATTATACGTAGTTATGCGAAAAATTACCAACAAATACTTGACATTTATTAAAATTTTATACAGTGTGTCCACGGATGGGGTGCCCAAGAGGTAAAACTTTTTTATTTTCAATTTTAGCGAAAAATATCATTCTTGATAAAAAGTTTTGCTTGTTCTAAAACCCCATAAAATGAAATAAAATTCAAGTTTTTCGAATCCTGCTTAATTTTATAGCCAATTTTATCTAAATCCCTATAAATTTTTGCACTAAGTTCGAAATTGTAACAACAATAACTTGGGAGAACAACCCTTATTCGCTTTTCTGGATTATGGAGCCAGACTTTGTCGTTTTTAAATTATTCGATTATTTATTAATTAAATAATTATTAATCCAATAATTTTAGTAATGAAATGTATCACAAGATAAATTCTTTATTGAACGCCTAACATTCTCGAAAAAAATGACAATTCGCAAATTATTTATCGGAGTTGACAGTTACTAAGCTACATTGTGGCTTGGCAACACTAGATTATTGTTATGATTTCGAACTTAGTGCAAAAATTTATAGAAACTTACATTGGCTACAGATTGGCTACAAAATAAAGCAGGATTTGAAAAACTTGAATTTTATTTCGTTTTATGGGGTTTTATAACAAGCAAAACTTTTTATCAAGAATGACATTTTTCGCTAAAATTGAAAATAAAAAAGTTTTTCCTCTTGGGCACCCCAACCGTGGACACACTGTATTTATTATTAACATAGATTTTTTAATCATTATTTATTTATTAATTTACTTATTTTCAATGTGTCAATTAAATAAGCCAATAAAAACAATGGTCTAAATTGAAATAAGGCCCCGATTACTCATCAGAATCTTGAAATTGAATGTTTAAACTTAATTTTAGGCACTTGACAACCGCAAAAATAATAATTTACACATGAGTGTTCAAGCTTCAAAAAAGCTAATTTTCTCATTTTTCAGATTTTAAATTGGTTAAAACTCGAAATCTATCAAGTTTTGAGAAAAATGAGAAGATCTTTTTGTTTAGGATAACCCAAAAATGCTAAGAACATATTTTCGTGTGCAAAAAAGATGAGGTTTTGGTTTTGTTACAAAAAATTGTTAAAACATTTTTGCCCAAAAATTTTGCAAGGCACCGTTCTGATTTGTTTATAGGGGATACTTTTTAACAAGAATCCGCAAATAAATTGAATTAGAACAACAAGACACAGGTAGCGTTGAATCCGGACCGCGGAAGTGCCATAGGTTTTCGAAACGGACCCTCAGGGAATCTAATTGGTGACCCCTGGTTTAGGGTCTGGTAGCAAGAAAAGATGTGAGTGTATCGAGCTGCTACGCATAAACTAGGTTGACGGAGTGACAAATGAAGAGGTACATACTACAAAGTCTAAAAAAGCAAAGCGAAGTAGTTAATCGTCAAAATACGAAAATTGAAGTAAGTTACCCATATCATACGACACCCAGAACGATATGAAGTCCTCCATCTTATTATTGAGGTCAAAATATGTGGAAAGAGGGGTTCCGGTCGAAGAAGAACATCATAGCTTCGTAACGTACGTGAGTTTAGTCAGTCTTTGTCGCCACTCTTTAGAACTATGGTGAACAAAATTATGATAGCCAACGGTCAGTAATGGACATGGTACGGAGAAAAGAAGAAGACCAAGAAAATAAAACTGACTTCATAAAAGCTTCTTAAAAATGTTTGTTACAACGATATTTTTAAACTATGAAGTTATGCAATGTGTATCTATGTGTTAGCAATTCTTATAAAATGTGCAGATTACATCCAAACAAACTATGAAAACTATAATAATTATGCAATGTGCAAGTGTTAGCAATTCTAAAAAATGTGCAAATTATATCAAAACACAAGATTATTTTATTGATATTTTAGCAAAGCAAACTAATTCCAGTTCCTAATAAAAAAACTAAAAATAGTTTTTGCCATCTTTGGCAATGTACAATCAATAATCAAATTCCATTGTTGTATTTCCACAGAATATATGGATTTTCGAAATCTTCGTCTCAGGATTGTTCTCTGAGTCGCTGTTGTCGTCTTCTTAATTAATTTTTTTAAGGCAAGCGTCCACAGACCCGCATCGGACGCATCGTACGCAACGGATTTTAGTTTGCCTTGTACAAAAACTTATGTACCTGCGTCCACTGACCCGCATCGTACGGATCGCACCATCGGGAAATCCGAAGGGTTGCTCCGAGAGGCAACTTTTGCGATGCGTGCCGATGAATCAATCATTCGGAATGCCGATCAGTGGACGCACCCCACGGAATTTCGCTTGGGCTAGTGGGACTTAATATACGGCTATTTGCAATTTGACGATCGTCTTGTCCGTAATGAAACAAGTAAACTCAGTTTTAACTGTTATTTTATAATATAGGTATATTCAGAAAAAAATATTACAGGCCGTGATAAGTTGATTATGGGGATTAAAATATCATAAATTACTCACTTTTCATGTTTATTAGTCTTTTTCAAGATATCTTGAGTATCTAACTATGAAAATTATTCTCGTTAAAAAAAACAACACATTTTTCTATCACAACCATGAACTTTTTAAAAAATATTAGACTTGCTAATGATGTTTCTGAGAGAAGTGTAAAATTGATGCGAGACATTTTATTGTCCCTCACAAAACATGAAAAAGCAACCAAAGTGTGTTACAAGTAGTTGAAAACCAAAAAATGTATTTAAGAGTACACAGTAGCGATCAACAGGTAGCAACAAACGCGGTCCAAGATTGCGAAATTTCTGCGAACTTTCAAAAGTGAGGCAACAGTGCGTCGGTAATTCGACACTGACAGTGACGTTTATACTATCAAAAATAATAATTTTTATACACATAGGCGCGAAATGTTGCCAAGTCAGTGACGTTCGATTTCTTGTTATAACAAAATTGATTTTTAGTAGTTCCAATGTGACCCAAAATCTAGGCACGGGATAAAAAAGTTTATTGACGGTACAGGCTCCTTTTTTCAATATTCTATTTAGTTATAGAGTAATTTCCACATACTAACATATTTCTGAAATTGGGCTCTGTACCGCCATTCTTTATTATACATAGTTACTATTTTCCATTTAAATCAAATTGTAACAGCTTTGTGTATTCCTTTATATTCACATGTATAATTACTTGGAAAAATGGGTGCTATTATGCGGTCTACCATCGTGTTTCTGCTATAGCTTGCGGTCTACCGAGAGAATTGGTGTGTAAGCTGTAATATTACTATGCCGATAAAAAAATGTTTACAAATAATTTTTGAATCTATTTTTTAAAAACATGTAGAGTTTGTGTAAGGTTTTATAGGTCCAAAGTTAATAATTTTCGAAATATTTAAAATGGCATACGAGAGTTTTATCAGTATAGTGTCATTTTTAAATAATTAAATATCTTTGACATAGGTATATAGTATATCAATATAAAATACAATGTGATCACTATTTGCAAATACATTTTTTTTTTCATTTTTAAGTGGTACACCCTGTATATTGTATATTAGTAATGCATTTTGTAGTAAATATTACAGGCTTTCTTTTAATATCAGGTTGTATGTACCTAGCATGTTTCGTTTTGTAGATATTTAAAGAAGAACTATACATTTTACGTTTTTGTAGATTTTTTATTACTAAACAGATACATTAAAATATCATACTAATAAATGTAGTTAATATGCATAAATTAATTATTAAATTAAATAAACAACCAATAAATAAATAAACAACAAATTTTAAAGTCTACCTTAGTAATTTTTCTACCCTAGCAAGTAGTGGCATCGGCAATCCGATCGCTGCCGATACAGTGGACGCAGTATGAAAAATTAATCCGATACGTACGATGCGTCCGATGCGGACCTGTGGACGCTTGCCTTTAATCTCACCTTTTTCATCGGTAAAGTTCACTATGTACCTACTTACTCGATATCTTATTTCATCATGTAGTGTAGTCTTTGTGTTCTGCTAAAATTAGTTGTCGTTCATTTTCACTTGCATCTGTCCATATTTCTTATTAAGTTTTTTAGTGTTTCATCTATATAAAGTTTCATTCAGGCAGCATCCTTGTAGAAGTTCTTTATCGACTTTAACCGGTCCTGAGTAGTTGTGTCCGACTTTATCTCTACATTCATTGTCTTCGTAAAGTGATTTGACTGCATTTATGTACGCCTTACATTACCTACTCTGTGAATGTCCATTGCTTTCCACAGGTTGTTAACTAACATTGTGCCACTACCACTATCATAGGCCTTTCGGATCTCCACGAATACAGTGTAGCTATTGTTTTTACTATGAGCTGTTTTATAGAAAATATAGTATCAGTTTTAACTATTTATAATGGGAAATAAGCCACAATATTATTAAAAAATGATTTTTATTAACGTTTCGACGCCCAAATCGGGTGCCGTTGTCAAAATACAAAATACTACTATAGTATCAGTATTTCAGAAGTATCATTTGTTAAATATTTGTATTAATTCTTGTATTACGGCCAAAGGGGCGTTTTTTAGCAGTTCTGTAGGTATGTCTGCAAATTTTGAGTTGCTTAATATATTTTTACACTTTTGTATTTTTAAAATTAATAATTTTAGCAGTGAGACAAATTATTAGTCATCTTTGATTTATTATTTATTTTCCCAGGAATTTAATTTGGACTGTCGCCGCGTTTTAGTAATTTAATTAAATTATTATATTGCCTATTATCACTGTCGGTTCAGTGGAACCACGCACGGTTTGTTAAATTAGTATAACCCACATTATTCGCACCAGTATTACATTGCTTATAATTTTTTGATTTTAAATTTTATTATCGAGTACTAAACGATGCGACGCTAACTTGTCGTCAGATAGGATGCAGATTGAAATGTATTGTTTTATCGTCTGTATATTATTATTTTATCGTCTGCATACCGTGCAGATCGCCCACCAATATTGACTCCTCAGATAAAATTCGTATATGTTTGCATGCTGTTTTATACTAATTTAAATACATTCCACCGGATAAGTAGCCAAATAACCACATTTTTCTTCTAAATTTTGAGAATGGCAGTATTTAATTAACGCTTGATTTGCCATGTATCCAAATCTACCTCGTCACTGTAGCCGTTGTATATCCAATACCATCATCGTAATGTGTTTTGCATATGCCCCAAATCAAATAATAAAACAATACTTGCTGGCAATTCCTTTACTACAATCACAATAAACAAACCAAGACGCGTTGAATGTTAAAAGGCGCACACGCAAATCATAATTTACAATATATACAGGGTGTCCAGAAACTACCGACAAACGACGACAGGAGATATTTACCTCAGATAATTTTAGGACAATTTAACCAAATTCACCTAGTCCGAAAATGCTTCTTAAGGGAGCTAGAGCTCTTTGAAGATGGCGTCTTTTAACTAGTTTTTCTTAAATATCTCCAGAACGCTTCTAGTTAGAAAAACTGGTTTAGAGATAACTGGCTTTAAGAAAAGATATATCCAAATCAGGGTGTAAAAAACTGCATAAACTGAAAACAAATCTTTAGATGTTTGTGCCCTGTTAAAAGACGATCCACACTCGAGTACCAGACAAATATCTAGGGAACGTATGATTTCGCAAATATCCGTAAGGAAAATTTGACGTGAAAATAATTTCCATCTATACAAAATAATATTAGTTCAAGAGTTGTCAGATCATGATTTATGATTTCAATAGTCATGAAGAGTTTGCAGTAATAATGATGCAAAAATGTTACAACCAAAACGATCCAATTTTTTTAAGTAATATTATGCTTTGCTACCAGGGCCGCCCAGAGCCAGGCCGGGCCCCCCCCCCAAACCCAGTTGTACGAAAATTCCCAAAAATCTGATAACTCATAAACTGGGATAATACAAGATTAGAACTAGGAGGCCCATTATAACTACATATAGTTTTAAAGTTTTAGTTGTGAAAACATACCTTATTTTGTTATTCTCAATATCATCACATATAATCTTCAGAATCTTCTTAATTAATCACATAACAGCTACTAAAAACTGAAAGTAAACAACAGAATAACACCAAAGCTGTGTTCAACGTCCTATTTAAATTCGAAGTGCCGAAAATTGCAATTGAAACCTGTGACGAAGGGGGTATATGGGAATGGTAGTGAGTCAGGACGTAAACTCGTAAACAAACAGACGTCGCGCCAAGGTCAGCGCTTCTGCGAATCGTATGGCAGTGGCCGATAGAGCGAGCTTCCGATCAGGGGCTCCCACGCGCAATGTATTCCCGATATATTTTTATTAATTGTAACTTATGCAAAGAAATAATTTCTTGCATATTGCCTTTTCCAAATGCATAATATTCCTTATAATAATTTCATAATTAAAACCGCAAGCAAATTCAATCTGTTGTAAAATATTTTAATAAAAGGAATTTTTTTAAATTTGCTAACGGCCGGGCCGGAGCCGCCTTGGGCCCCGGGCCCCGGGGATTTTGCCCCCCCCCTGCCCCCCCTCTGGTAGGGCCTGTTTGCGACTAGGCCACTTTTTTATTTAATGGAAACGTTTAAATTGGCACAAATAAAGTTTAAACTTTTTACTAATTTGTTGACAGTAGACCTTGTAGTAGAGTAGACATTCTGGTAGTGATCCTGTCTCAAGTTAATTTTCTTATTTTTACTTTACCACACCACACTGCATTTTTTATGCCGTTTTTTCTTTTTTGCTTATTACGAGCTATAGGATGATTCCTTGATTTTGTGTTAAGTATATAATATATTATAGATTCCACTTAGGAAATTGCAAACAAGAGGTAACGATTTATTTTGGGACGATCACAAATGGATGTTTGACCTTTACCCATAATTTGTTTCCGTTTATAGAGTTGATAAGTGCGGAAGTTTTCAAGTTGCACTGGTAAGAAAAGTCTCATGTTCATTTTGTCAATTAATATTTATGTTTGTATAATGTGTAGGACTACAAATTGGATGATTTGCCAAAGTAACATTTTGATTATCTGTCACCCGAGAAGGAGAGGAAGTAAAAATGCAATGATGCCTTAACAATGGTGACTTCGGTTGCGAAAGACAGGAATAGCTAAATAATGAAACGTAAAATACGCTTAGCATTAAAATGCCTGTAATAACAGCATACTTTTTTACTTTATACAGTATTGAGTATACGATTTTTATATACCTATCGCACATCCCGTTCTAAACATGTCTCTTAAGCTACAGTAACCATTTCATAAGGGAGGTGGTATAAGACTTACTCCTTATTTTTTGCTATTGTACCCCATATACCCCATATTTCAGTAATTAATTAGCAATAAAATATGCCTCCAGAAGCGACCCTTTATCTACTTCGCTTCCTGAAATATGAGTGTAGGGTACTGTAGCGTAAGTATTAAACCGCAGTACTAATTGTTTCTCGTTAGAGGATGAAGAAAAAAAATCATTTTTGGTGAAGACCTGCAGCAATTAATTAGCAAAAAATACCCACTTGGTTTTCGGTCCTTAAACTGGGTATTTTCACTTTTTGTGAAATCCAGGAAACGATGATAACGGTAAGGGTTGGAGGGTGTATGATTTTTAATTCTTGTATTAATTACTTAATTAACTAATTAATTAATTATTTAGCTTAAGTATTAAACCGCAGTAGCCATTGTCGCTCGTTAGGGTATGAAGCAAAAAATTCATTTTTGGCGTAGACCTGAGGCAATTAATTTGCAAAAAATACCCACTTGGTTTTAGATCTTTAAATTGGTTATTTTCACTCTTTGTGAAATCCAGCGGATCAAAAAATAACGGTAGGTGTTGGAGGGGGTCAGTTTGTAAATTCTTGTATACCCCATCTTTCAGCAATTAATTAGCAATAAAATATACCGCCGGAAGCGACCCTCTATCTACCTTTGTTCCTGAAATATGAGTGTTGGGTAGCTTAAGTATTAAACCGCAGTGGTCATTATAAAAACTTTCTTTGTTCATATATTTTAACTTAGAGAATAAAAGTTTATTATTTGTACACATATGCAATTGTTTAAACAATATTTCACAAAATAATCAAATTAGTTTCATATTTGTGGAATTAAAATATTAAAATACAACAAAATATAGAGTAAGAAAATAATATACATATTAGATAAATATTGGAAGACATTTTGGTGAAAATCAACTTGTGTGAATAGAACACCGCTGTCCTGCGCGTGGCACCAAAAATGTTTATTTAAAAAAATCCCTGACGCCGCACGCCGTGATAGTTAATCGATTTTAATTTTGCAAATTCCAAATGAAAGGTACAGTATTCTTCTATATGTAAAAAAATCAAGTTGCTATCTGCTTTATTTTCAGTTCTGCAACATTTTGAAAAAATGAATGCATTTTTTTTGCGAATGCTGGATTGCAAAATTTATTTTGTAAAATCTATTGAACCGATCTTAATGAAATTTACAGTATTGTTTTACTGTATCATAAAGTTTTTCTGGGTAAAATATGACGGTCCCAAGTGTAAAATAAATAGTTGAAAAACGTAAAATGCGAATATGTACTTGTTTTTTATGTTTTTTTCGTAATTATTGCTATTTTGCAACGAGGGTGACAATTTTTAAAATTTTTAATGAAATCAATATTGTAGGAAATTTCATTACGCAACTTTTATGTTAGTGCAACTTTAATCGGAAGTGAACACTTTTAAAGTTATAATCAAAAAACGAAGAAAAAAATCGAATTTTTCCTTCATTTTTTGACATTTTGATTATTTAAACAATGTTTCGGACCTTTTTGAGTAGGAGAACTCAATTAATTATTATTATATGAGTTAATTACAAGCAATTTCTGCAAAAAAATATGAGTCACCTCTCAACGTCCATCTCAAAGCAGATGCGCCTGGGCTAAGTTGTAACATCCATAATTTAATTTCTATTCGAAAATTAAGTAAAATAACTGTCTTACAGGTTATAGATTTGTCTAAACTTTAACCACAAATGTAAAAGAATATATAAAGGTACGTATCCATACAAGAGTGAACCCCGCTCCGTGTAGAAGCTCCACATAGTGGGTGGATACCAAGCTTTTAATACCATGAATTCTTTTTTTAATCCGACGTCGGCCGACGTCGGATCGGAGAAATACGGATCCAATGTAGGTGCAGCCTAATTCTGAAATGCGCACTGGTTTGTAAAAGAACTTTGTAAAGTTATCACAAATACGTGTTAAATTGTCACGAGTTTTTTTATTCTATTTGAACTGTTTATCACAAATAGCTCCTATCTGCAGAATAACAAATTATCATTCGTTGGATATGTGTAAACAAAACAATTTTGTTACCAAAGTTTCCTTCTTTTTGAAGTTATACTTCTTTAGGCGCGATTGAGATTGAGGGTGAATTTATATTGATCTGCGCGCATGCGCACACCGACAGTTTGGTATTAGTCTTTATACGGGCTCTGATTGGGTGTTGAAATGATCTGTCAATAATTGTTCAATATGAAGGTTATCGGTAAACAAAAATGTTGTATAATATATTAGTTTTTATTGTTGTGAGGACAGAAATAAAATCAAATTTATAATTATAGTGACTTTTTAAATAGTTTTGAAAAGCCACAGGTACGTAATTCTAAATGTTTCAGTTGTATTCCAATAAAAAATTATCTTCATACCTATTTGGAAAATGTAAAAAAAATAATGTACTTACCTAGTACCTATGCTATACCCCTAGTAGGCAATGCTTTAATTTACATAATCTGATTACGAACAAACTTTCTACAAATTTTCATCTAATGTATCGTTTTCTTACTCTATATATTGTTGTATTTTAATTCGACAAAAATCAAACTAATAAAAATTCGTATAAACAAAATATCAAAAAGTTGTTATATTCCCACATGACGTATACGCGAAGATGGTGCAGTTTGAAATCGCTTCGACTCTCGTACGGCGGGATACACGGGAAGTAGGTTCAAGCCCAATGCAAGTTATATCATTTTTTAATTTTTTTTTATAGATTTTATGATTGTAAGTATATTATTATATAATTTTTTTCAGAAAATACGTATTTAATTAAAATTTTTGGCAACAATTATTGTTCAGAAATCATTTGTGGCATTTTTCAATGTGTTTGTGTGTGTTTTATTCTTTTATTTTTTTAATTTTTGGTATTGTTTTAATAAAAATTGTTGGAAAGTAGTAGAGAAACTGTTTAAAGTATATTGATTTCGTTGAAATCATATAATAGAAGTATAACTTCTTACGTGCGTACAAAGTACACACATTCTTTTTTTTTTTCTTTATAAATTTTCAAAAAACTCAAAGTAGTACCAAAATAGCCTGTCTCAAAGTCAACTATTATGATGCATATACCTATATCAGCAATTTTTTTCTCTTTTGTCAAATGTTTTTCAGCATTTATAATTTTTACCCCACAGTTTGTTGCAATTTTCTCTAGACGATCTGCCTGTTATATATTCAAGTTTTTCATTTGGAAATAAATCTACATATAAAATCTATATAGAAGTCTATTGATTGTTCTTTTTGCATGTATGTCCAGCAATGAACTAGGCACTGATGGAGACAAAAAAGAACAATCAGTAGACTTTTCTTTGTTCTATATAATTTTTCCAGATATTTTTACAGATATACATAAACTGTAGATTTATTTCCAAAGAAAAACTTATAACAGGTAGATCGTTTAAAGAAAATTGAAACAAACTGTGGGATAAAAATTGTAAATGCTGAAAAGCATTTGCAAGAGAGAAAAAAATTGCTGATATATATGCATCATAATAGTTGACTTTGAGACAGGATATTTTGGTACTACTTTGAGTTTTTTGAAAATTTATAAAGAAAAATGAAGGAAACTTTGGTAACAAAATTGTTTTGTTTCCACATATCCAACGAATGATAATTTGTTATTCTGCAGATAGAAGCCATTTGTGATAAACAGTTCAAATAGAATAAAAAAACTCGTGACAATTTAACACGTATTTGTGATAACTTTACAAAGTTCTTTTACAAACCAGTGCGCATTTCAAAATTAGGCTGCACCTACATTGGATCCGTATTTCTCCGATCCGATCCGATATCGGCCGACGTGGAACTGAGTAGTTTCTCCTATCAATCGCCCGATATCGGATCGGGCTTCCCACTGCAGTGTAGCCACTACACCAGACTTCGCTTTAATACCTTCAGTTTGTTTTCAACCGAAGTCAGATCGGATCGGAGAAATACGGATCCAATGTAGGTGCAGCCTTAAACGTCTTGAAATGCACACGTGTTTGAAAGCAAATATGCTCCGCCGTTTCCGTGCCTATTTCAAAACTACCCTGTCTTGAAATGAACACGGAAACGTAAATACGCGTCGCGGTTTACTTTCTTTACACCCTGCCACATAACCAGTTTAATTGATAGTGTACTCTCATATAGGTACTCATTTCCGGGCCGAATTGTGAGCACATGTGAAATGTAAACACTTCCGATTTTATTTAAAAAATTGACACTAGTAAAAATTCCTTAATCCACTATTTACAAAATATTTATTCTTATTGTTATCTCCGAGTTGTCTAAAGTTCATTGATATTTAAAGTGGAAAGCATATATCATTTGTGTGTATGTTTCACATCAGCTAATGTTATTAAAATACACACTTTATGGCGGTAATTAAAAGAGTGGGTGCCACTAAAGTTAGTAAAATTTTAAAGATTTATGAATCACAACCCATTCATTCAAGATTCAACAATAACAAACATTCATTAAACACGTTCTAAGGTGACTGAACGAAAAACGTTACTAAATTGTTAGCTATATATCATGCAAAGTAAAAAGCACGTTTCTCTCTTCTGCATTTTCCTCTCCTCATATCTATTCTAACTTCTTGCAATAGTTTCCCGTTTATTGTCTTATTTTCTTTTTATTTGATTTTATCCATCTTCTATATTATTTCTCTTGTTCACATTTTATGGTTCCCATCTTTTCATTTTGTTTTCTCTTCTTCACCCTTCTATCGTTCATGTTACTTTAAGCATTAGGATGTAAGAGCTCTTTCGATTTGTTTTGTTCGACTTTTTGTCTATCTCTTGCTAATATTTTCATTTTTCCTTTACATATTTCTTCTTATTTTCTTATGTCCTTTTTATTTTGGTCAGTCATCGTTTGTAATATTCCTCTTCTTTATATTTGCATTGCTTTCCAGTTATTTCTACATCACTCTTTTCCTCCTCTCTCATGCTAATACCATTTCAAGCATTTGAGTCGTTTAACATATCGCCCATCTGTTTCGACAAATTAATTCTTCCAACTTTTCTTTATATTCTTTATTCTTTACTCTATTCTTTACAAGTATATTCTTTATCTGGTCTACCCACATATTCTAAAATTACTCTCGTTTTCATTAGTATTGCTTTATTTAGTAGTTCCCAGAATAGATATAGGATAGGTTGATGTCATACATTTTCATTAAAACAGACAAATACCGTAAACTTATTAAGACCATAGAACATATAATTTACTTTTTTTTACTGGGAATTAATCATAATTTTAGTATAAAATATTATAATAAAATATTATAATATATGTTTATTTTGGCGTTTCAATTTACACTTCGGAAGTTGTTCTCAAAAAACTAACAAATTTTGTTTTTTGTTACTTGGCGATTCTTCTAATAATTTACTACTGTAAAATTCGTATAATAATAACTTATTTTTATCTGAATTATCCATATTGACAATTCAGATACATTATACATTTACAATATATACTATACATTTCAACCCTTTTACCCTTTTGTGCAGTATGGTTTCGACAGTCATAGAGAACACACGTTCGAATTCGAATATTAACTTCGGTTTGGGTTAAAAGTGAGAGCTTTTGTGTTATTTTGTAAATTTATTTATGGAAGAAGTTGCTGTGGGCACACATGAACCGCCCGATGAGATCTTTCGAACACTTTCTTTTTCTTAAAGTGCCCTCTCCTCAATGGAGCCAGGCTACTACAATTGCACACTCTTCTCTGTCTTTAGCTGTTCTTATTAGTTGTTCAAAATTTATCACTGTCCATTGTCGGATGTTTCTTAGCCACGATAGTCTTTTCTTTCCTATTCCCCTCTTTCCCTCGATCCTTCCTTCAACTATTAGTTGAGCATATTGGTACTTATTATTTGTCAGCATGTGGCCTAGGTATGATGTTTTTCTAACTTTTACTGTGTTAAAAAGTTGTCTTTCCTTGCCTAGTCTATGCAGCAGTTCTTCGTTTGAGGTGCGATGTCCATGAAATTTTGAGGATTGTCCGGTAGATCCACATTTCAAAGGCCTCCAATTTATTTACGGTTGAACGTAGTCGAATGTTATTTAGGGATCACAAAGCAGTTTTTTTATTGTTTCGAAGTATTTTTTGGCCTGTTCTATTCTCGATCTAATTTCTGGATCAGGATTTAGGCTGCTATCGATCCAACATCCCAGGTACTTAAATCTATTGACCTATCGTAACACTATTCATTCAAAAAGAACCTTCTTTCATTTCCATCCTCTTTCATACATTTTCCCAACCCACATAGTTACATTGCCATAGCTCGTGTCTCGGATTTTTTCGGGTCCCCATGCATTTCTTGATCTGGTTGTTCTTCTACTATTTTTTAACACTATTCACTAATTTCCCTCAACAATATATCAACCTGTTTATTCCATTACCAACTATAAAGTTTGAAATTTTCAGTTAACCCACTCAATGAATTAGTTCATCAAGATCTTTGATTCATATTTACAATAACCCCAACTTTTAACCTGTAGTATATAATTATCATTCCAATGGACACTCACACCCTAACTAATTCCTATGGTTGCCTCTTATGACATAACTCATTACCTTCATCTCTTCAGTTTCAAAATAACAATTGTTCGACACATAATTTACTTTACATTTCTAATTATCATTCAGGTTTTCCCTCTTTGACTGGATTCGTTTAAATCATAATCTAAACTTTCTGACAACATCTTTTAAGTCATTATCATTAAACAACTAATATTCTTTCAGTATTTTTAATTAAAATTATAATTTCAACCTATCATATCAGGCAACCACCATCACTCGTTCTCAACTTGATTTTGCTAAACAATCTTCTCTCCTATATGGAAAGCTTTACAATAATATACATTACTTTCACATCAGTCTGTTTACTCCATTACCTTCTCTAGATTTCAAATTGTTAGTTCACTAATTCAGACAACCAATTAAATTAAAATATTTTCAATTTGTCAATATCCATTACAACCACAAGAATAGGCAACCAACATTACTCTTGATATTTTATAACATTAGTATACATCTTATCTTGGTAGCTATATAAGTTGTGCACATAGAATTAATTTTCTTCTCTTTTATTTCAAACTAAATCAAATTTTCGTCTTCTTTCTCAAAATTGTCACCAATGACGTCATTGACTTTACTATGACTAGTATTTTATCAACCTAACGCTAACAACAGTTTTTTCTGTAACAGAGAGTAGAGAGTTGCCTTTTAGACTTTTACAATAAAATCTAATTTATTACAATTCAAATTTCACTTTTATACAGTTACTAATATATAATCCAAATTTCAAACAACACTCATAATTTGAAATTCATAACCAAAAATTGACTACCTATCTTGTCATGTCACTTCGGTCTGATAATTAGATTGTCACCTCCTTCACTTTTGTTGGTCTGTGTCCATTGAACTGGCAAGAACCACAAGTTCTTATCGAGCAGGGAACCATGGTGCCCTTTGAGCACTCCTAGCACATTTAAACTTGTAACATCGACTTGGAGTCGCTATAAATACCATATAATTATTATGTAAACCATAATACTCGATGTAACTTATTTCAAAAAGTTGCTAGTTTCTTGTACTAAGCAGAACGTAAGTATTACCACATTTTTCTTTAACCTAGTCACAATTCCAACCTTTTGCATTCATTCTAACGTGGAAATACTTCGTTCTAGGCACTGAGGATGATCTGATCCACATTGAAAACGTTTTGCAAATCCCTTTGGATGACTTTTAATGTTTTTTAATAAAACTTTTTTATACCATTATACAAAGGAAGTTTTACTTCTGTATGGTTTTTTATATAATATGTATTGAATGGGTTGCATGTGAGAGTTCATTTTAAATGAAGTAAAAGACAGACGTACTCTCAATCATTTATTGTAATTCCGACGACCGGTTTCGCTCTCTAAAATATGCAAAGCATCTTCAGGTCAACGGTTAAAAGTCTCTAAATGATTCGGATACAAGGAGCTACTACCTCAGTATTCATTAACATAATATTTCTGCCTAAGTTATGCTAACAGGATATGGTGGAATAGACGGACAATGTTGCAAAGGTAAACAAGTTTATGGGATTTGGGAATTCTTGAGGGTGAAGAGTTAGTTGGTGAAAGACAACCAGCAAATCTGTGCCTGTTATTTTGTTTGTGAAGTAAACTACAGTGAATGTCATAAATATATACAATTTTTTAAAATGTGATGGTTTTAAAGATTTTTATTTCTATTTATTAAAAGATTTTTTTATTTATATTTATTAATATACTTCTATTTATTAGTGTATGTGTTAGTGTAAGATTGACAACGTTTGGATCAAAACGGGTAGATAGTCGATATTTAATATGTATGTTAGATGTGGATGTGCAGTTGTAACCTAAATTGTTAAGGTCAGTACTCCTTGATGTTTTAATGAGAGGAGTGGTGGTAGTATAAGGGATGCCAGACAAATGGGAAAGCTTAAAAATTTAAAAATTGTTGCTAAAAGATTAAATTAGCAGTCATATAATAAAAACAGTAATAAATGTGAATTGATAGACAACAATGTAGGTACATGAAACTGAGATATAAATTAAAGGGTGGAGATTTAGAGTAGAAAAGAAAAGAAAGGAATTAAAATTCAGTTGAAAGTAATTGATTGTAAATTGAGACTATGTTTTAATGATATATGCAGTGAAAAAATATTAATAAACTATTGAATCAGATAAAAGAAAGGAAAATAAAATATATTTTGGGGGTATACCTACATTGTGTTTTAAAATTCGTCAATAAATAAATAAGTAAATTAACATCAAAATTAAAATAAAATAAAACACACAGGACACAAGACGATACAACAAATAATGTGGGAATTTAAGATACAAACCGGTCGTAGGAAGTTATAATAAATGATGGAGAGTACGTCTGTTTTTTACTTCATTTATATAATATGTATGTATATAGACTTTAAACAAGCTTTTGATAGTGTGACCTGCTGGAAAACCTTCGTAATCTAGGTATACTAAAAAAATATATCGGCCTCATAAAAATGACGTTGCAGGGTTCAAACGCCGTAGTTAAAGTAAATGTAGAACTGACTCCACTGTTTGACAGCAACATGGGAGTGAGACAGGGAGACTCACTTTCAACCATGCTGTTCAACCTAGTTCTTGATGCAGTCATCAGAAAAACCAATGTAACCGGCCATATAAATACCAAAACAGTACAAATACTGCATATGCAGACGATAGTAGCAGTAAGCCATGACTAACGGAAGCGTTCAAGGAAATTGATTCAGGGAAATTGACTTGAAAAACTAAGTACATGGCCATCAAAAGAACACCTGAGAATGAAAATAATTTAATAATAGACAACTATACTATTGAACGTGTGGATGCCTTCACATATCTGGGCACAGAAATCAATCAGAGGAATTCCGTAACTAGCAAAATTAATGCACGTATTTCCAGTGGGAATCGTACATACTATTCTAATAGAAGATTGATGACATCGAAATTATTATACAAAATGACTATCTACAGATCATTGATTAGACCCGTAGTAACCTATGGTTGTGAAACCTGGGTAATGACGAAAAAAGATGAAGCCCAACTCAGGACATTCGAAAAAAAAGATACTGAGAAAAGTATATGGCCCGGTGCAAGAGGAAAACGGCACATGAAGAATCAGGAGAAACGACGAGGTTAATGAACTGAATAGAGGTTATGATATTTTAAGATTTGTGAAAAGCCAAAGACTGTCATGGCTGGAACATGTCCAGAGACAAGAAGATACAAAAAAAAAACCAAGAAAATATTACAATGGAAGCCGGTAGGAAGGCGAAAAAAAGGAATGGTTGGATGCCGTGGAAGACGACCTGAAAATCATGAATATACAATGGAGGAGAATGGTACAGGAGAGATTTGAATGCATAAGCATAATTATTTTTTCATTAGTAGATAAGGCACATTTAGTCACACGTTAAGTGGAGTGAATATCAAAAAGGAACACAGAACTGGAAAATAGAAAACTTCCATCTGACTGCTACAAACTATCGTCACAATTTCTTTCTCTTTCTAGTTTTGTTTTGTATCCTACTTACTTACTTAAGCCGTCCTCTTATTACGGTGTCGAGGTAAGTGGAGAAATCAGTATGTATGCTTTGTATCCTTTCTAGTTTTATTAATTTTCTTGTGCAAGATCACCTTTGGTGTTTGCCAATCCAGAGATGTAGTGAGCTCGTATAAGTACAAATTTAATAAACAAGCATAAAACACTTTAACGATGAGTATAAATATTTATATATAGGTAAGTCATGAATTATTTCATACTATTAAATTTAAATAGTCATTAATCAAATCAGTGTATAATTATATGGAGAAGTATAATGAATATTAATTAATATTAGCTAAGCAATACTTACAGAGTTTTATTAATTTTAAATTTTATTATTTTTATTTTAAATGAAAATCTCTTTGTATGTATTTGTGTAATAGTAAATATTTACAGAAATGCTACAACAAGAATAAAAGTGCACGAATATACAAAGCCTATAGCGATAAAAAGAGGAATAAGACAGGGTGACACCATATCACCAAAGCTATCCAATCAGGTATTAGAAGACGTATGCAATAAATGACAATGGGAAAATAAAGGAATTAAAATAAATAGGCAATACTTGAGTCACCTTAGTCTATGACCAATTAGGAGACGTCCTGAGTGATATTCCGTCAGAGGAGAAAGTTACAATAGGAGGTGATTTCAATGCACATGCGGGCCAAGCCAAGGCAGGATACGAGGCAATACAGGGGGGATAGGCTTTGGAACTAGAAATGAAGCTGGAATGACATGCTAGAATTAGCATCAAAAGTGGACAACATCAATCCCAAATAGACTACTTCATGATAAGGAAAGAAGACATACGTGAATGCCAGGACTGCAAGGTAATAGTTAGTGAGACAGTAAGCCAACAACATCAGCTGCTTGTTCTGGACATCGAAGTAAAAAAGCGAAACTAAACAAAAATGTCGGAGAGGACCACAAAAAATCAAGTGGTGGATGCTAAAAGATGAGAAAGAAGGTCTATTCAGGAGAAGAATAGTAGAAAAAATATGTTGGAACATGAAAGGAATGCGAAACGAAGATATATAAAATAGCCAAACAGAGAGCAAAGAAAACAAAAGATTTTAATCAGATTAGATGTATCCGAGATAAAAATAATAAAATACTAGTTCACGAAAGGGATGTCAAAAAGAGATGGAGAAAGTACTTTGACAGCTTATTAAATGAAGAATTTGACAGACAGCCTGTAGAGTGAACGGAGACAGTAGCAGCAATGGTCACCAAAATAACAAACGAGGAAGTGGCTCAAGCGCTTCAAAAAATAAAGAAAGGAAAAGTGGTAGGACCAGATGATATTCCTGGGGAAGTATGGAGAGCATTGGGAGAGACAGGAACAAGGTGGCTAGCAGGCCTATTTAATAGAATTATGGAAGTTGGACAAATGCCAGACGAATGGAGAAGCAGTATACTGGTACCTGTTTACAAAAACAAGGGAGATATACAACAATGTACAAACTACAGGGCTATAAAACTGCTTAGCCACACCATGAAAATATGGGAAAGAGTAATTGATAGACGGATACGTGAAGATACCGAAATATCCGAGAATCAATTTGGCCTTATGCAGGGCAGATCAACAACAGATGCAATTTTTATTATAAGGCAGTTGATGGAAAAATACAGGAGTAAAGAAACAAACGCTCATATGGTATTCGTTGATCTTGAGAAAGCATATGATAGAGTTCCTCGAGAGATTCTGTGGTGGGCACTCAATAAGAAAGGAGTCCCTGGTGAATATGTAAAGATTGTGAGGGATATTTATGAGGGAGTAACGACTAGTGTTAGGACAGGTGTGGGAGAGACTGATAAATTTCATGTGAAAGTAGGATTACACCAAGGCTCTGTGCTTAGTCCGTATTTATTCTCATTAGTTTTGGACCAGATAACAGCGAAACTACAGGGTAAAATTCCATGGTGCTTAATGTATGCTGATGATGTCGTGTTAGTAGGAAATAGTGAAAAAGACTTTGAACAAAAACTGCAACAGTTGAGGCAAGCTCTGGAGGAAAAATGGTTTAAAACTTAGTAGGACAAAAACACAGTATTTGGAATGTTCATTTAAAGATGGAGTTACTACGAATAAAATGGTATCTTTGGATGGTGAACTGATTGTAAAAAGCAATAGTTTTAAGTACCTAAGATCGGTATTACAAAGTAATGGAGAAATAGATGGAGATGCATGCAGTAGAATTAGGGCTGGATGGATGAAGTGGAAAGAAGCGAGTGGTGTGTTGTGTGACAGAAAAATTCCAATGAAGCTGAAGGAAAAATTCTATAAAACAGCCATAAGACCGGCTATGATGTACGGAACTGAATGTTGGGCAGTGAAAAAGAAAGAGGAACAACGAATGCATGTGGCGGAAATGAGAATGCTTAGATGGATGAGTGGAGTGACAAAGAAGGATACAATTAGAAATGAGTATATTAGGGGAAGTCTAGGGGAATTGATGCCAAAATGAGAAAGCATAGGTTAAGATGGTTTAGTCATGTTCAACGTCGAGACGTTAATCACCCAATACGAAGAATAGCTGAAGTGCAGATTCCTGGAAGGAGTAGGAGAGGAAGACCAAAGAAGACCTGGGGGAGACGATAAGGCAGAACATGTTGGTAAAGGGGATTAACATTGATATGACCCAAGATAGAATTGTGTGGAGAAATGCAATTAGGGAAGCCGACCCCGCATAGGGATAAGGCAAAGAGAATGATGATTGTGACTTGAGTCACCTTAGATACGCCGATGTTATCGTCCTGATAGCCAACAGTAAAGGAGAACTGAAAGATATGCTTGAAGAAATAGAACACCAGGCAGAAACAGTAGGTTTAAGAATGAATCTATGCAAAACAAAGACGATGACAAACACGTAACAAGATACTGCTATCACAATCAAAAGACGTATAAGATTGGCATGGGCGGCATTTGGCAAATTGAGCTACATCCTGAAGAATAAGAAATTTGCACAACATCTTAAGTCAACCAGTGTGTGTTACCAGTAATCACGTATGGAGCGCAAACTTAAACACTAACCAAGAATAATATGGATAAACTTATAAAAACAAGACAGAAATGAAAATACAGACGTTGGAAATACACTCCAAGGACACAAAAATGAAACGAGTGGATTCGAAATATTACAAAGTTAAAGGATGTAAGAGAAAAAGTATCCGAATCTAAATGGAAATTTGCGGGGCACAACATCAGACACAGAGACGATAGGTGGAATAAGGAAATACTACACTGGAGACCATACGAATACAAAAGAGGTAGAGGAGGACCACAGATGAGATGGGTTGATGACTTAAAGAGGCAAGCCGGTAACAATAGATGAACTTAGCTCAGGACCAGGACAGACAGAAATGGAGACAACAAAGGGAGGCCTACTTCCTAAAATGGATAACATGGGCTACATAGATAGATGGATAGAAATATTTAAATAGGAATATTTTATCAAAGTACAAAAAACTCAAAGAAGTACCACAAAATTTTATATTTAGTTTAGGGAAATACGGGAATATTTTATATTTAGTTTAGGGAAATACGGGTTTTCTCGTGACACTGACCCTCCAGGCAAACGATAGTTGTTTTGAGTAGCATGGACCTCTATAACTAGAAGCTATCTGTTTCCTGCAATTGATTTCATGGACTTAATTAGTTATTAACAAATTAAGTCAAAAAATTGTCAATTTTCGCCTTTTTCGACTATATGGAAAATTTAAGCACTTGGACAATTGGACACCGCACACATCTTATGAAAAATATATTGTCACTCAAATGAAATAAAATTTGCATGAATAGATTGGTCCCGTAATTTAAAGAATTTCATATCATTGCGCCAATTCTGAATTATCATTATTAACGGAGTTAATTTTAATTAAAGTTTAACCAAATCACATTTTTGAAGTTCATAAAACTGTCATTCATAAATAATATTAGTCTAGTGGCTATTCACAAGGGTTTACTCAGCATGACATAATCATGAGAATTAGAGGAAGTACGACTGACCAAATTATACCTACTTTATTATCAATAACAATAAGATAAGATAAAAGTAAGCCTCTGCCTTAATCCCTCAGAATGATTTATGGAGTACCGCATTAGAATATATATTTTCTCTCTTTGGCACACATACATTTCCATTATTTTAGATTTATTTATATCAATCTATGCTCTTATTATTCAAAATACAGAGTTGGCGGAATTATATGAAATTAGTGTAATTTCAAGACCAATCTATTCATGTAAATTTTATTTGATTTGAGTGACATTATATTTTTGATAAGATGTGTGCAGTGTCCAATTTGAGAGTCAGAAACTTACGTCATTCAAAATGTCTTCACCCCCATTCATCGACAATTATTTCCATAATTCCACATTTAGATTCACCTTCACATTGACTTTCATTCCTGTACATTCCATATACCACTACTAACCTAAATAAAAAATCCAAATAATATAATTAATCAATTTTTTTAGTATCTTTCTCTCCTATGCTTCTGACAATACTCTACCTGCTACCTCATTCATCTCATTCTTTCAGTTATTTTCACTCAATATGATTCTATTCCTCACTACATTTTTTAGTTCACAACTTTGAACAATTGATCTTTTCAGATATGACTTATTCCAATCTTTTAACCAATTTTGTTGATTATCCTACACTTATTCACCTACTCATTCTGTTTTTCTCTATTAATATTAAAAAATAAATTCTCAGTGATCAATAATTAATTTTTCTTCTAGTATTTCCACATTAATCACAAAAGTATTAAAATTTCAATTTTGAATAGTTCAATATAATGTGATAAACGTTTTACATTCAGGCCTTTACACTCAGCTTTCTCTGGTTAAGAAATTTTCATTTTCTTTGTACTCCACTTTCCTCATTTAATATCAGTTCTTATTCCAATCAAATTTCTTACACAATTTATAGAATTTAATAGTATTTTCTAGCAACTTATATCTTCACCATAATGTCTATAAACTTTAAGTTACATAATATTATTATTTATTAGAGTTCTTAAACATATGCAACCAACCATACCTCATCAAAAATTATCTTCAAACATTTTTAGACAATTTCAACAATCTAACAATAAAACACTGAAAACGTTTGTTTTCTATACTTCCACAAAATTTATTATAACTAAGTGACTAAGCTGTTTCGGCAGAGTGCCTTTCTCAAGTGATATAGTTTACAATGTGTTTGCCTTTTTAAGTCTTCAACTGAAGAGGTTGAGGAGTGGGGAGCTGTTTGTCTCGAGTTGGTCATTCAGAATTATATCTGTATTTTTCAGTTTATTAATTTCCATTGAATTTAAAAAAAAGAATAGCTTAAGGCCTTTATTTTGAATATGCAGAATTTGAAACTCTTCATTGAAAGAATGATTATGATCTAGAAGGTGAAGTGCGTATGTAGAAGTGTCTGTTTTTCTATTGTTGAATGCCCTTTTGTGTTCTGCTATCCGTTTGCCAAAAGTTCTGCCAGTTTGACCGATGTACGTTTTCGGACAGTCACCACAAGTTAGTTTGTACACACCACTCTGTAGTTGCTTTCTCTTTCGGCTTTTATTGTTCTTAATATATTTGCTTAAGTTGTTGTTAGTTCTGAAAGCTGGTGTTATTCCTTTCTTTTTTATGTATCTGGCTATTTTTGTTGTTATCTTGCCAGTATATGTGAGAGAGCAGAAGGTACTGGGTTCTTTCTGTGGTGGTGGATACACTAATTTCAGGGCTTTCTTATGGAATTTTTGGTTTAAATTTTTGTTAACTGTTTGTTCGTTATAGCCGTTGTTTACTGCTATTTGTTTAATGATGTTTAGTTCTATCTTGAAGTTATTTTTTGTCATGGGAATTTCTGTCAGTCTATGTATCAGAAATTCCCATGACAAAAAATAACTTCGAGACAAAACTAAACATCATTAAACAAATAGCAGTAAACAACGGCTATAACGAACAAACAGTTAACAAAATTTTAAACCAAAAACTCCATAAGAAAGCCCTGAAATTAGTGTATCCACCACCACAGAAAGAACCCAGTACCTTCTGCTCTCTCACATATACTGGCAAGATAACCACAAAAATAGCCAGATACATAAAAAAGAAAGGAATAACACCAGCTTTCAGAACTAATAACAACTTAAGCAAATATATTAAGAACAATAAAAGCCGAAAGAGAAAGAAACTACAGAGTGGTGTGTACAAACTAACTTGTGGTGACTGTCCGAAAACTTACATCGGTCAAACTCGCAGAACTTTTGACAAACGGATAGCAGAACACAAAAGGGCATTCAACAATAGAAAAACAGACACTTCTACATACGCACTTCACCTTCTAGATCATAATCATTCTTTCAATGAAGATCTAGATCATAATCATTCTTTCAATGAAGAGTTTCAAATTCTGCATATTCAAAATAAAGGCCTTAAGCTATCTTTTTTAGAATCTATGGAAATTAATAAACTGAAAAATACAGATATAATTCTGAATGACCAACTCGAGACAAACAGCTCCCCACTCCTCAACCTCTTCAGTTGAAGACTTAAAAAGGCAAACACATTGTAAACTATATCACTTGAAAAAGGCACTCTGCCGAAACAGCTGTAGTCACTTAGTTATAATAAATTTTGTGGAAGTATAGAAAACAAACGTTTTCAGTGTTTTATTGTTAGATAAAATGAACTTCCATCAAGTAACGGTCGAATCCATTAATTAATTTCAACAATATTCATTTAGACCAGGGCGCATCTGTAAAAATATTAGTACATTTGGACGTTGAGAGGTGACTCAATTTTTTTTTCAGAAATTTGAAAATAAATCAAATAATAATATTTGAGTTATCCTCCCTCTCAAAAAGGTCCGAAACATTGTTTAAATAATCAAAATGTCAAAAAATTAAGGAAAAATTCGATTTTTTTCTTGGTTTTTTGATTATAACTTTAAAAGTATTCATTTCCGAGAAAAGTTGTACTGACATAAAAGTTGCGTAATTAAATTTCCTACAATATAGTATTGGTTAAAAATTTAAAAAATAGTCACCCTTGTTGCAAAATAGCAATAATTGTGAAAAAAAAAAACATACAAAAACAAGTATTCGTATTTTACGTTTTTCAACCTTTTAGGCTACACTTAGGACCTTCATATTTAACCCTGACAAACTTTATGATACGGTAAAACAATACTGTACATTTCATTAAGATCGGTTCAATAGATTTTGCAAAATAAATTTTGCAATCCAGCTTTCGTAAAAAATATTCATTTTTTCAAAATGTTACAGGACTGAAAATAAAGCAGATAGCAAGTTGAAAATTTTTTGCGTATAGAAGTGTACTGTACCTTTCATTTGCAATTTTGCAAAATTAAAATCGATTAACACCACGGCGTCAGGATTTTTTTTTAAATAAACATTAATTATTGGTGCTACGCGCAGGACAGCGGATAGTTTGCTCTGATTGGGCATTCCAATGACCTTTGATAATGATTGATACATTTTAATTTTTATTACATTTCGATATAAATAAATAAATTTGTTTATTGCAAAATAAAAACACATTCTATCCTTTGAAATAACACTTTTATTAGCAAAAACTTTCTTTGTTCATATATTTTAACTTAAATAATAAAAGTTTATTATTTAAACAATATTTCACAAACAATAATAAAATTAGTTTGATTTTTGTGGAATTAAAATATTAAAATACAACAAAATATAGAGTAAGAAAATAATATATTAGATAAAGATTGGAAGAAATTTTGGTGGAAATCAACTTGTGTGAATCGAACACCGCTGTCCTGCGCGTAGCACTAAAAATTATTGTTTATTTCAAAAATTTTCTGACGCCGTGGTAATTAATCGATTTTAATTTTGAAAATTGCAAATGAAAGGTACAGTACACTTCTATAAGCAAAAAAAATTAACTTACTATCTGCTTTATTTTCAGTCCTGTAACATTTTGAAAAAATGAATTTTTTGCGAAAGCTGGATTGCAAAATTTATTTTGCAAAATCTATTGAACCGATCTTAAGAAATTTACAGTATTGTTTTACTGTATCATAAAGTTTTTCTGGGTGAAATATGAAGGTCCTAAGTGTAGCATAAATGGTTGAAAAACGTAAAATGCGAATACTTGTTTTTGTATGGTTTTTTCGCAATTATTGCTATTTTTCAACTAGGGTGACTATTTCTTAAATTTTTAACCAATTTTATATTGTAGGAAATTTAAATACGCAACTTTTATGTCAGTACAACTTTTCTCGGAAATGAATACTTTTAAAGTTATAATCAAAAGACGAAGAAAAAAATCGAATTTTTCCTTCAATTTTTGACATTTTGATTATTTAAACAATGTTCCGGACCTTTTTGAGAGGGAGGATAACTCAAATATTATTATTTGATTTATTTTCAAGCAATTTCTGCAAAAAAATTTGAGTCACCTCTCAACGTCCATCTCAAAACAGATCCGCCTTGGACTAATTCATTACAATTATCACAACTTTACTGTAACCAAAATTTAATTATTTTTCATTCAGTTAATTTTCGAAAAACAGTTTATAACGGCAGACAGTATGAGGGCAGAATTTTTGCTATTAAATTTCAGTTTTAACCAATGAATATTTTACAGCTCATTAACGTTTATTTACATATTGGAATTCATAATATATTATCAATACTTTCATATTTTCAATATATCAATTAAATAAAATAGTAATTTTCTTTATTAAATTTTCGGATGACAGACGAAAAACCATCTACTTGTGACATCTTCATACATTTCTGGCACCCAACAGTCTATCAATCAGTTGGTCGTTAACCTCTCACTTGTGCACAACCTTGTGCAATTTTCGAGCAAGGATTAAAATTGCTCATCCACATGTTTAAAAATCTTAAGACATCGACTTAATGTCGACTACTTTTTAACGTCTAATGTAGCAGTAATGTAAGTTAGAGGTTTTTACACCTATTGAAGTGGCTAGTTTCAATTACTTGTACACTGGACGTAAGTAACCACATTTTCTATTTTTTCAACTGTCAAAATTTCACCCTTTTGCTTTTAATTTAAGTGGTTTACTTATCTCCAGGCTCACACTGATGATGGTCAGTTTGACCGAAAACGTTTTGTACAATTTCCACTTCCTCGTGGATAAATTTTAAGAATTTTAATAAATTCATATACCAAAATACAACAGAAGTGTAAACTTCATTCCACGTTGATAATTTTATTATTATCCCGGTGTCTTTATAGCGTTCTTCGCCTTCCGGTTCCCAGTGTTCTGCTTCGTCGGTCGCTCCATTCGCCAGGGTGAATATTCCTTTCCGACATTGCCTTCTGAATGCCGCGCCACCTAGCCAGGATTGTTTCGGCCATCCTCTCTTCCTTCTTTCCCTTGGCTTCCATTTTAGAATATGTTTTGGCAGTCTGTCGTTGTCCATTCTTTCTACATGACCATACAGATCAGTTGTTGAATTTCGTCTATGATGGTTGACTTGACTCCCATTATATTTTTGATTTGATCATTTTGTATTCTTTCAAGCCTTGATTTTCTAGCCGATCTTCTCCAGAAGTCCATTTCCAATGCAAGTAGGCGTCGTTCCAGGGATTTAGTAAGTTGCCATGTTTCGCATTCATTAGAGCACTATACGTTTAAAGATGGAGTTAAAGATGAGATGTTTTCATTATTTATTATTAATTATTTTATTTCCAGATTTAGCCATACGGCTCACACTCCCTCTAAGGGGAAAATTGACTCATCCCAGATACCTACGGTATCAAAAGGATTGAGCTCTGGTGGGACTCTTTCCGTGTTATCGAGCCCTAGGTGACTTGGTATGCTGGAGTTTCTCCCAGAAATTTTCGTACACATCTGGCCGTCGCCAGTAGTACAGCTTTCTGAATGGTCTTATAAAGGTGTTCATTTAGACCCAGCTTTTTTATGTTTTCGATGAGGTTCTTCGGAATGACTCCAGTAGTAGACATAATAATATCGCCTGGGTACTTTGCATTCTCCATTGTCTTCGAATTTGAATTTCCAGATCTCTGTATTTGGCGATCTTTTCATTAAATTTAGTTCGCAAATTATTGTTGTGAGGTATCGCCACATCAATTTGTTGTTTGTCTTGTTAATTTATTAACTAGTACGAGATCTGGTCTATTATGTGCCACTGTTTGATCTGTGAGTACAGTGCGGTCCCAGTATAGCTTATAGTTGTCATTCTCAAGCATACTCTGAGGGACTTATTGATAATATGGGAGATGGTCCGTTTGAAAAAGTCCCAGCTTAATAGCTATCTCCTGATGAAGGATCTTTCCTACTAAGTCATGCCGTTCCTTGTATTCAGTTACAGCAAATGCCTGACAGCCCCCTGTAAGGTTTTGGATGTTTTCTTGGGTTCGACATCCATATGGGCGTCTCTCGTTCTGGATCTGAGGGTCTTTGACGGTATATTTCAGATAATTTTTAGTTGGTATAACCTGATCCTGAATGGTCAATTATGAACCTTCCGTTTTAGGGAACGTCTTTCCTGATGTCAACCAATAGTTCGACGCCGTATTGTCGACATAGTCTTGGCTGACCTCATTGGGATGTCGCCCGTGCAGAGGTTTGCCCATCCAGGTACGCATTTTTTCGTCCTTAGTAAGGTGGTTTATGCGCATTTCTGGTTCCCTCAGTTTGATCGGTGTTGTGTCATCTACTGCGCAAATAGCGCGATGTGGAGTATATGTCTCAGCCTGCATCTGAAAATAAGTTCTTAAATTAGCAATCTGCTTATCTAATTGCTCACCTATATCCATAAGTCCTCTTCTTCTTCTTCTTCTTCTTTTTATATAGACATTACTCTGTCTGTTTTTCAATGTGCCTCCAGTAAGTTGTCATTCTATCTTTTTCGTGGTCTTCCAACTGATCGTCTTCCTATTGGGGAACCGTCTCTCGCCGTCCTTACTACTCTATTTGTTGTCATTCGGCTTATGTGGTCGTTCCATTCTACTCTTCTGCTTTTCACCCTGTTAGGCTTTTCACCCTGTTAGTAATGTTGTCCACCTTGGATCTCCTTCGTATATCTGCACTTCTAGCTCTATCCCACAGCGTCTTACCATCGATTTTTCGCAATGTTTTCATCTCTGCTGTTTCTAGCATTCTTTTTGTCCTGTCTGTATCAGGTCGTATTTCTGCCGCGTATGTCATTATTGGTCTGATGACTGTTTTGTAAATTCTGCCTTTCACTTCTTTTCCGATGTTTTTATTTCTCCATATTGTTTCATTCAGGCAACCTGCGGCTCTGTTTGCTTTATTCACCTGATCTTCCACTTCTGTTTCGAGCTTTCCGTAGCTGCATAGTGTGATGTCTAGATATTTACTCCATGACTTGTTCTATTATTTCACCCTCCAGCTCTAATTTACACCTTATTAGATCTGCTGTTATAACCATGCATTTAGTCTTTTTTGGGGAAATTAACATGTTAAATTTTATAGCGGTTATATTAAATTCGTGCAGCATACGTTGTAAATCATCTTCACTTTGAGAGATAAGTATTGCGTCGTCTGCATAGCAGATTATTTTAAGTTGTTTTTCTCCCATTTGGTATCCTTTTTTTGTTCTTATTTTTTTTATTATTTCGTCCATGATCAGGTTGCATAACAGAGGACTCAGGGAATCTCCCTGTCTTATCCCATTGCCAGCTTCAATTGGGTCAGTTAGTTCTTCATCTACGTTTACTTTTATTGTGTTGTTCTGGTAGATATTTTCGGTCGTTTTAATTATTCCTAGAGGTACCTCTCTTGCGTACAATAAATGGATAACTTCCTTTAATTTGACCCTGTCAAATGCCTTCTTAAGGTCCACGAAACATAAGTATGCCAGTTTGTTGTATTCTAACGATTTTTCCTGAATCTGCCTCATTATAAATATAGCGTCGGTGCATGATCTTTCCGACCTAAAACCTTGTTGTTCTTCTTCTAATGTTATAATTTTATTCAGTTTGTTTGTTATCACTATGGTCGTTAATTTTAGTGTTGTGTTTAATAAATTAATTTCTCTGTAATTCTCCGGGTCCGATTTTTATCCCTTTTTGAAGAAAGGTATTAGGATACTTGATCTCCATTCTTGTGGTATTCTGTTTTGTTCTATTATTTTTTGGATTAGTTTTAATAATTGTTTGGTCAGGTCTTGTCCTCCATACTTTAGGAGTTCATTCGATATTCTGTCCTCTCCTGGTGATTTTCTATTTTTTAATTTCCTTAATGCTTCCGTTACCTCTGCTTCTTCAATATTTATTTCTTCGTTAGTTGTCACTTCAGGTGTTGGTGGTTCGTTATCGTTATCTTTAGCAGAGATCGAAAATAGTCTGCCGAAGTTTCCTTCTGAATGTGTTTCGTTTTTATTAGTTCGTTCATCTCTTTTCTTTGTCCTCCGATCATTCTCCATATTTCCTTTTGTGTTCCGTAGAAGTCGTGTTCCATCTGTTTTGAGAAACTCTCCCAGTGTTCTCTTTTTATTTGTCTGACTGAAGTGTTTGTTTCGTTTCTAATTCTTTTATAGTGGTTGTATGCCTGTTGTGTTTGTTGTGTTCTGTATTGTAAAAAGGCTTTCTTCTTTTCTTCACATTTTATCTTGACTTTCTCTCGAAACCATAGGGTTTTCTTTTTTGATATATTGGTATTCGTTACTTTCCTCTCTCCAAGTGATTCTGTTGCTGCGTTAATTATGTTACTTTTGAGTTTTTCCCAGCTTTCCTCGATGTTATCGTTTTCTAGTATTTCATTATCAGCAATCTTCTTTGATATTCTTTTTCTATATAAGTACTCCGTGGATTCCGTACTTAGTCCTCCGACTTTGATTTTTGTTTGTGTTGGTGCCACCCTCTTAGGTGTGAAGCATTTCATGGTGATTCTAATTTTACAAAATGCTAGGCTGTGGTCACTACCTACATCTGCTGAGTTGAGGCATCTTACGTCAATTATTTTTGATGGATGTATATCTCTGTTAGTTACAAAATAATCTATCATAGATCTTTGTCCACTGGTATTATTGAATGTATATTTGTGTTGGTCTTTGTGGTCAAAAAAGGTGTTGTTTATTCGAAGTTCGTTATTCGTGCAGAAGTTTATCATCAGTTCTCCATTTTCGTTTTTGATATTCTCATTATGTTTTTGTTTAATTCCAGGGCCTAGATTCCGTGCACTGTAGATATCTACATGTCGCTTTCTATCGATATTTGAATATCAAAATATTTGAATTTTTAGCTTTAATTGAATTATTTTCTAGTTTTGCTAGGTTATACTCTAATTGATAAACTAGAGCAAAACTAGAAAATAATTCAATTAAAGCTAAAAATTCATATATTTTGATATTCAAATATCGATAGAAAGCGACATGTAGATATCTACAGTGCACGGAATGTAGGCCCTGGTATTACTTGGTTGCCTATTCGAGCGTTAAAATCCCCCAGTATTATCAACTTTCCTCTAACTTGATCTACTACTTGTTGCAATTGATCAAAGAATATTTCCCTTGTTGTTTGGGACTTATTTTCTGGGCCGTATACTCCGATGATGTTCAGGTCTTCCTTCTCCATTCTAATTTTTGCTGCGACAATCCTTTCTGATACATATTGACACTCTTTGATGTTATTTTGGTATCTTTGGTGTATTAGTAAGGCTACACCCTCTGGCCCTGTTTTCTTTTGCTACTCCACTGTAGATTAGTATATATTCGCCTAATTTTGACTGGCCTTTTCCTTTCTTTTTGGTCTCCTGTAGTCCTCTTCCTCCTAAATACCGTGGTAATGTCGTTTTATTTATTTATTTTATTTATTATTAATATCATTTAAAAAGATCAAAATTCACCCATTAGAACCGGAGATACAGAAAGTTACAGTATTTTGAAATTCTGTTTCATTTTTTGAACGCTTGAACTTTAAGTTTCCCCCTCTATACGGTCCGACTAATTTTCATTTCAGCCTCATTTTTAACACTTACACAATGCAATTTAAGTTTAATAACTTTTAAAATTTGTATAATGAAGGTTTAAGCTTTATCTTTAAAATATGTAGTACTAATTAAGTTTCATAATTATTACAAACAAATTAGTTGCGAATTGAAAAAATGTCCCTAGTTTTTACGTAATCGTCCTAGAATAACTTTTTTTTTCAAATTCCTGTAAAATTGTCCCTTTGGTTTTTCCAGTATGAAAAAATATTTTGACTACGAGTACTAGTTTACAAGTTAATCTAATTGTTTATAAGTTAATAATAACAGTAAATGTGCGATATTTGGTTATACAAATGTTTTTTTTAATTTATTGCTGCAACTTAAAAGTAAAAGTCTGTAGCTTTCATACGGTACCAGTAGAATTAACACATCTTCATTAGTTTAGGACTGTTCAAGTATTACGTACTCACTATAATAGGGTGGTGAGGGTCTTTGCTTTGCTTATTTTTTATGACATGACGGCATGGTACTATATGCTGTCTATGTAAATGAACCCAGACATTGTCTATGCGAGAGGCCACACGGGCGATAATTTACGGCGCCGTAAGAGCAGTAAACCTGACAAGGGATTGATTGACTAACTCCTATTTCATATACAATTGGTGGAGGAGTTAGGGAGCTCGCAAACCAAAGCACAAACCAAAGCAATATCCCTACATCGCATAACATACATTGCGGAAAGATACGCACTGAGTGTCACATCTGGTTTTCGGTGAACGAAATTCCACCGAAAGTCACCGAAGAATCACCGAAAGTCAAATGTGACACTCAGTGCGTATCTCTTTGCAATGCATGCCACATGCGATGTAGGATATTTCTTCGGTATGCGAGCTCGCTTAGTCAACCAATGGGTTTACTGCTCTTACGGCGCCGTAAATTATCGCCCTTGTGGCCTTTCGCTATGTTTAAAAACAAACCACATTTTTTTGGGATTCACGCAAAAATAATATATTTTTGTTTAGTAGGTAAAATCGATTAGAACCAAGTAGGGGAATTACCGCGCGCTATCCACCTCATTGAGCAACCTAATACATACATATCATCGGAATCTTAAAAAGAAATCCCACGGAAACGTTGGAGCGCGAGCGGCAGGCCGAGTGAAATAGAAAAATGTAACAGAAAAAGATAAGAACTGAAGACGGGATTTAACGCAACGTGAAATAGCGATATTTCTCTCTAAATTTGTTATTTATGATCCCTAAGATAATACCAAACCCTAATTTATTGCCTCGTTACCCTATTTTGACTGTACTAAGGAGCGTGGATCATTTTCCGATGAATTGTCGATAAAATGACATAGTCCAAAGAGATTTAACATACAGGTGCTAAAACGTCCCCCTTTCGACTAAGCTCGGGATCTGATACGATCAGTGCCGTGGTAATTTTACTATGTAGTGGTCTAACTACGTTGTGTTAAGTTTTTTATCATTGTATGAATTAACCACTGTAATAAAATTTCTACCGCCCACACTGGCGGGGTGGGGACGTATTTTTGGGGACATGATGGTCCGACCTTGCACTATTAAATATTTTCTATCTCTCTTTGCCGACGTTTAAATTGGTAAACCGCTTCAACACGTTCTTCAACGCGCCGTTGGTACGAATCTTAACAGAAAAAGATAAGACCTGAAGACGGGATTTAACGCAACGTGAAATAGATTCAACACAACCTGAAATAGCGAAATTTTTCTCGAAATTTGTTATTATTTATGATCCTTAACCTAATACAAACCCCTAATTTATTGCCTCTTTACCCTATTTTTATTGTCCTGAGGAGCGTGGATCATTTTCCGATGAATTGTCGGTAAAATGAACAATTCAAAGAGATTGAACATACTGGTGCTAAAACGTCCCCTTTTCGACCAAGCTAGGGATTTTATACGATCAGTGCCGCGGTAATTTTACTATATAGTGGTACTAACTACGTTGTGTTAAGATTTTTATCATTGTACTAGCTGACCCGGTGAACTTCGTTGCATAATGTGTCATAATTAGATAATGTGTCATAATTTTAATTCTAGATCAATCGGTCGAACGCAATTGCTAGAGATCAATAACTCAAAATCAACTGCTCGAAAATGAATAAAAAAGAAAATTATATTATGTCCAAATATTTATTCACAATAATGCAAAATTTGTAGGTATATAAGAGAGGTACATTTAATAGGACCAATTATGTGATATTTCACGTATATAATCACAGATATTAATTTGTGGTTCATAATATGTAATTGTTTATTAAACGCAATAACCTATCAACACTATCTCTATATCTTCTATGACCATTTTGAGGTTTTTTGCCACTTATGGATACTCGTTCTCAGAGGCATCTTTCAGTGCATCACAGTTTTTCGATTTCTTTCTAACGCATTAAGTTGGAAGTGACAGAAAAAAGTACGTCCATGATCACAGTTTGTTATAACATTTATTCTAATTGTTGATAGATGGCGCTATAATCGAACAAAAAATGATTTAACGAATTATATATACGACTATAATCTGTACAATTTATAAGACTATACAAATCAAAGAAAATACCATTTTATAAATGCAATAAACACAATTGATTTGTTTTTATACCAAATTGCAAATTGAAGGGTTAAACTGCAATACCCTTTTCATATTTGGCTGATTACGATTCTGCCAACTGTCACAATTAACTTAAATGTCAGATTATAATAAATGTTATAAATGTGTATTATCACGGACTTACCTTTTTTGCGGTCATTTGTGACATACTGTAAAATGCCTCTGAGAAGGACCACACTGTTCAATTTTTAGTTCATTTAAACTTTGTTCTTGTTCTAGAGCGGAAATAAATTTCTGCCGTTATTTTTTTTATATTTCCAAAGCTCAAACATATTTAAGATTTATAATAAAGATGTTTTCAGCATAAATTAATAGACGATTATATACGTGGAATATCATATAATTTGTTCTATTATACTATCTTTCTTATGTCTATATTTTGTACTATTGTGAATAAATATTTTAGATATACAATTTTCTTTTTTATTCGAGCAATTGACTTCGAGTAAATGTGGCCTTTCGGCCATAGGCGTAACCAGGATGATCCTAAGGGGGGGGTTATAACTACCTGAAAGGGGGGGGTTACAACTACTGGAAGGTCTCTGAGGGCTATGGTGTTAAGCGTATAGAGCTCAAAGTACATCCCAATGGGGGGTTACAACCCCCAAAACCCCCCCTGGTTACGCCTATGCTTTCGGCAGTTGCTATTCTCTGTAATAATTGCATAAACTCTAAAAAACGTAGGTGTTCTACAAAATATTTTATAGAAAAATTTTTTGATCAACAATAGCCTTTGATTTTATGCTTCTGTATTTTGGTAAAATTTTAAAAGCATTAAAAAGAGTAAACTAACGGACGGACCTATTGAGACAGAGATCGAAGTGTTCTTGCGCCAGTTTTTTGGGGAAAAAATTATTATTGTAGCAGAGATACACGCCTTCGCCAAAATTTTGATTATTATACCAGAGATGCGCCTCCACCAAAAGCATCCGCCAAAATTTTGATTATACCAGATATGCGCCTCCGTCAAAATTTTGATTATTATACCAGGGACATGCTCCTTCGGCAAAATTTTGAAATATTTTTTGTACATTAAAAATAGTAATCGAAAAATTAAAAACTTCATAATTTCACGGATGTTAGTACAATTTTCGCTCGTTCTTCTCGTGTGCTTAATGTCGTCTCTCGTGCTCTCGTGTTGTCCTACGGGCTCGTTTTGTTATCTCGGAAACTAATTGAGCTAGAGAGACGATTTATATACCGTTGGATAGGATAGCAGGGAGTCTAACTGCCAAATTTCATAAAAATCGGTCAAGTAGTTTCGGAGGAGTATGGCAACAAACACTGACAAAGAGAATTTTATATATATATATATATATATATATATATATATATATATAGATGTTAAATATTTAAATGGCTATTAAAAAATAACGGTTGAAGATAACAAAGTGAAAATTTAGGAATGTATGTAAATATATTTTGGTTCTACATCGTATAAAATTAAGAAAAAAAAATTTGGCCAAAAAAATTTTAAAAAATTTCGGGGGGCAAGCCCTCTTTTCACTTAGGTAGACCGTACCACTTCAGAAACCATCCCGGGTTCATGCACAACAACTTTGATTAAGGTGATCATACGATCAAATGCATAGTTTGCGAGTCTATGAGGAACATACATACATACATACATACAAACATTCATTTTTATTTATATAGATGAATTAACCAATGTAATAAAATTTCTACCGCCCACCCTGGCGGGGGGACATATTCTTGGGGACATGATAGTCCGACTTTGCACTATTAAATATTTTCTATCTCTCTTTGCCGACGTTTAAATTGGTAAACTGCTTTAACACGTTCTTCAACGTGTCGTTGGTCCGAATTTTTAGAATCATGGATTCGGGTGTCATGTCAAGTCTCAAGTTTAAATAAAGCTAATTATTTTAGAAGTTTACAGTTCGGAATTATATTTTCTTTCAGTTCGGGAGCAAGGGGGGATAAACAAGTGTAATAAATCTGCTTACACGATACTTGAACGGCCCCTTTATGTCTAATGTTATTACAAAAAATTATCTGTTGGGATAAATAATTTAAATAACTTTCAAACCTAATTAAGCTGAGATTTTGAGGTTTTCTGAAGCAGTACAATACCCCCCACCCCCATTAAGAGTAATAACAAAAGTGTAAGTTAATTTTTACCAAACATATAAACAATTAACGATGTGGTTTTATTTTGCTGTTTTTAAAGCAATAAATAGATTTTAAAAAATTGTAGAATACGCCATTTTGAAGGTTTTTCTATCTCCGAAAAGATAAAATGTTTTTATTTACGTATCAAATTATTTAAGTATACAGTTTTTAAAGGTAAGTGAAAATTCGACAAAATCGCATTTTTCTTACGAAATCGTTAATAATTAAAAAACTACGCCGAAATTTCTGCAGAAATTTCCTTTGGCAGGTTTGCTTACTTCTTCTTTTTGTGTAGACATGACTCTGTCTGTTTTTTCAATGTGCCTCCAGTAAGTTGTCATTCCATCTTTTTCGTGGTCTTCCCACTGATCGTCTTCCTATTGGGGAACCGTCTGTCGCCGTCTTTACTACTCGATTTGTTGTCATTCGGCTTATGTTGTCATTTCATTCTACTCTTCTGTTTCTTGCCCAGTTATTATTGTTGTTCACCTTGCACCTCCTTCGTATACCTATCTGTACTATTAGCTCTGTCCCATAATATCTTACCATCGATTTTTCGAAGGGTTTTCATCTCTGCTGGTTCTAGCATTCTATTTGTTCTCTCTATGTCAGGTCACATTTCTGCCGCGTATATCATTATTGGTCTGATGACTGTTTTGTAAATTCTGCCTTTCATTTCTTCTCCGATATTTTTACTTCTCCATGTTGTTTCATTCAGGCAACCTGTGGCTATGTTTGCTCTATTCACTTCATCTTCCACTTATAGAGCTTTCCTTAGCTAAATAGTGTGAAATAGCCTGAGACTCTAGTCGTTGTGCACAAAAATATAACTCGTATCATCTTTAATGATTTTGTATTTCTTCTTCTTCTACGGCACTACAACACAAATTGAGCCTTAACCTCCTTTATTTTTTACCTCCACCCTTGCTTGTCTGTGGCTGTTCTTCTCCATACACGGACTCCTAAAAGAGCTTGTGCGTCGCTGTTTACTGTGTCTTCCCAGCGCTTTCTTGGCTTTCCAACCGGTCTCTTTCCCTGCATTCTAGCATTCAGTGCTCTTTTTGGTAGCCTATCCTCTCCCATTCTTATCACATGTCCGGCCCATTGCAATCTTTGTATTCTAATGAAGTCTGACAGGGGTGTGTCCTTATAAAGTTGATAAAGCTCGTTGTTGTATCAAGTTCTGAAGATTCAGTTTTCCCTCACAGGTCCTAGTATTCTCCTCAGTACTTTCCTTTCGAATGTGTCGAGGTTGTTTTTGGATGTTTCTTTCAGACCCATGCTTCAATGCCATAGCCACGCTATTGGTCGAATTACGGTTTTATAGATTCTCATCTTTGTATTTCGGTGGACATTTTTAGACCGAAATATATGGGAGAGGGCAAAATAAGCTCTGTTTGCCTGCGTTATTCTCTTTCGTATTTCTCCATCTTCTGATCCGTCGGCATATAGTTCTACTCCCAGGTATGTAAACTTTCCAACCGTTTTAATGTCATGTTGATGTATAATGTTTTGTGGGACAATATTTCTTCTGGTCTGTATCATTATTTTTGTTTTTTTTTGTGTTAACTTCCAGACCTAGCCTTTTTGTTTGCGTTTTTAACTCTGCGTATGTTTCCTGTGCTCCTATTGATGTTCTACTCATAATATTAATATATCATCGACATAAGCGGCCAGTTGAACCGTTCGTTTGGTCAGCAGGTTTCCTCGTCCAGTTTGCATTTGCCTAACCGCATACTCCAATGCCAGGTTAAACAAAGTTGGGGCCAGCCGATCTCCCTGCTTTAGTCCCTGCGAAATTTTGAAAAGTCTGTCCGGTGGTTTTGTATTCGTAGATTTTGTATTTAAGCTTGCGATATTAATATTTTGATTTCTATCAACAATCCGTAGAATTATGGTTAATTAAGGATTTTTCTTTAGTAGTTTTTAATTATATTTTTCAGTTTTTTACCTAGTGTAATTACTTTACCGTAAGTATTTGTCATACTTATGTTTTAGTTAATAATTGCACTAACCGATACGCAAAACAGTCACCACTATAATTTGTGATAAAAATTCCGTAATTGTTTAATTTGTTTTTCATTTTTCTAATAAAATTTGTCAAACTATGAAAACGAATTAGTCGATAACGCTTGCTCAATAAATAATGTCTTCTAAATTGAAGATACGTGGGTGCTCTGATAATTACTTAGCCTCTCCGCTCGATGACGCCACTGTCGCAAGAAAAATCTACTATCGGGTAGAGATGTTGAAAAAATATCTATTCGTTACAAGTACTCGTTACTTACGAATACCGAAAGTAACGATTACTATACAAAGAGGCAAATCGTTACTTTGATTACTTTGATTACTTCGTTACTTCGTATTCGTTACTTCGTACCAATCGTATCAGAGCGAGTAACGACTATTGTATCTACAACCAGTACACTTGATACTTTCTACCGATCGTATCCCAGCGAGTAAAAACAGATCGGTGAAGATCGTTGTTATATCGGAATACCTAAAAGTAACAAAAGTAATCATAGTAATCAAAGTAACGAATACTGTAAATGATTACTTTATACAAAAGTAACGATTTGTAACGAATACTCGAAAGTAACTATAATCAACATCACTACTATCGGGTAATCGGGTAATACATTCTTGCAGACGGCCTATGTCAAAATCTCGGCCGAATCGGACCCGTCTGTAGTTTTGTTTTGACAGCGTGTGTAAGCGGGCGCATCTGGGGATTTTAGAAAAATGAAAAAGAGCAATATCGGTCGGTGATTTGACTCTTGTTTTTTGAAGGGAAATTCCGTGGCGAAATCAAAAAGCGCTTGAATGCTGTGTACGGTGACTCTTCTCCTTCGATGGCAACCCTCAAGAATTGGTTTAACGGGTTTAAACGTGGTCGCAAGTCAATTTTTGATAAGTCACCCCGAGGCAGTGTTGCCAAAAGCATTTCTCTAGATTATCCGATGATCGCTCGAAAAAGATCCGATTTGTCACGAAAAGATACGCTCATCGCTATCTTTTGTAGCCAATACCTAAATCCCTAATTGTAGATGTATTTAAGAGGTTTGTTTTATCTGTTTTTATATTGAATACATTACTGAAAACTCTTTCTACACTAGCCAGTGTCGTAACCAGGGAGGTTTTGGGGGTTGTAACCCCCCCATTAAGATGTACTTTGAGCTCTATACGCTTAACACCATTACTATTCCCCTAGCAAGAGACCCTCCAGTATGTAGTTGTAACCCCCTTAGGATCTTCCTGGTTGACATTAGCGTTTGAAAATGGTAGAACGAATAGCAATGAAAATACTTTTTTAAAATTAGGAAACAAATATATATTAGCTTCATTTTTTAATTTCACCATTTATCCATTATAAAAAAGTATTTTCACAAACCAAAACTTATTTCAACAGATGTTTACTTAAGCACTGCACTACATAAAATAGAAATAAAACTAAATGGTGCAGTAACTATCATATACGCCAGTCAATGGGAGCAAGAATAGGATACTAACTCCTAATTGTATCCTACTGCATGGATTTTAATGAAATTTTGGGCCTTGCCTCTACTTATCTCCTAATTCAAAGTCTACCCTATGCCGATGTGTGCTTTTATCTTGGGGGTGGTTCCCACCCCTTCTTAGGGTTGGAAAAGTTTTTGGTTAAAATTACCACGGAATTCGCTAGAGAACCTAATTCTAAGCAAAAACTGTTCTATAATTTTTTTTTAAAACTCAATTCTTTTTGAGATATTCGTGGTTGAAAATTGGCTATTTTCATTGAAACATTATACCTTTTCGAACGATTCTTTGCGAATACCTACCTTAAAAACTATGCATCTAACTAAAAAAACTATATTTAACATTTTTGTAGGTTATAAAAAAAACAAAGAGACACTTGCCTTCATAAATCTTCTAGTTATAATACAAAAAGAGATATGGTAGGTGAAAATAGTTTGTTTTTTGGTACATTCTCAAAGTGGTGTATTCAACTTGAAATAACAGAGAAACGGTCGATTTTAGGTGTATAATGCTACTTATACCTTTTGTAGTGCTTGAAAAGACCTTTAAAATGAGCTATATTAGAGGTCCACTACATTTAAACTAAGCGAGATATGCTGCAAACAAAATTGATAACTAATGTATTTTAAGAAAAAATGAGAAGTAATTTTAACCACCATCCACCAAAATGTAAATGCATCGTTTTCCTTACACAATACCTTTTACTATAGTGTTATTTCTATGTTCAAAAAGTTGTACGGGTTTAAAATGAATGGTTTTTGAAAAAAAAGATCAAATTATAGAGCGCATTTTTAAATTTTCTTAAAAATCTTCCTTTTTCTCCATGTAACTTGAAACTGATAAGAGATTCAGTAATGAAAAATAAAAAGGACATTTTTATCAGAAAAAGCCCTACATTTTTGTGTGGTATCTTTTTTTCGTGTCGCTTATCTTTTTCGAGTTACATGGAGGAAAAGGAAAATTTTTAAGAAAATTTAAAAATGCGCTCTATAATTTGATCTTATTTTTTTCAAAACCCATTCATTTCTATCCAGTTCAACTTTTTGAACATAGAAATAACACTACAATAAAAAGTATTGCAGAAGGAAAACGATTTATTTAAATTCTGATGGATGAGGGGTTAAATATACTTCTCATTTCTTCTTAAAATACATTAATCATCAACTTTTTTGCAGAATATCTCGCTTAGTTTGAATGTAATCGACATTTAGTATTGCTCATTTTAAAGGTCTTTTCAAGCACTACAAAAGTTATTAGTATCATTATACACCTAAACTCGACAGTTTCTCTGTTATTTCAAGTTGAATACACCGATTTGAGCATGCAGCAAACTCTTCTCACTTACCATATCCCCTCTTTGTATTTTAACTAGAAGATTTATGAAGGAACGAATCTCTTTATTTTTTTATAACCTACAGAAATAATTATATAGTTTTTTTGTTAGATGCATAGTTTTTAAGGTATTCGCAAAAATCCGTCCGAAAAGGTGTCATTTTTCAATGAAAATGGCCAATTTTCAACCACGAATAACTCAAAAAGTATCGAGTTTTCAAAAAATAATTATAGAACAGTTTTTGCTTAAAATAAGGTCCTCTGGCCTCTTCCGTGGCTATGTTAACCAACACAGTTTTCACCCCCGAGAAGGGGTGGCAACCACCCCAAGATAAAAGCGCACATCGGCATAGGGAAGACTTTGTTTCTTGAGCTATTCCCTACTTACTGTGAACATATTAAGTATATCGATGTAGTAGGATGGAATTCGGAGCCAAATACCCTCATTGACTGCCCTAATAAGTTTAAAGACTAAAAACCCATAAATAAAATCGGACGGCAGAATCTCTGTTTTTGAAATTTGAATTGAAACATTTGTGCATTCAAATTCTAATCAAAGCAATTCGCACAGGTCGTTTTGTCCCTTCTTAGCTGTCCCTACTTAGATAATTACCATGAAAAGTATCGGATATCGCTAACGTTCATCCAATATATAGGTTATTTATAGAAATTTGGGTGGAACCAAAGAAAATTAATGTGTTGTTGGGAATATAATATGACTGAGAACCGGATTTTTTTAAGTTTATTTTTGTTATTACATTCTGTTGTAGTAGATTGGTAGATACACTGAAAAATATACGCAAATATCCGATTTATTTAAAGATTCGAAGAAGATACGACAACTCTCAAAAAGATACGCAAATCGGATAATTATCCGCCGATTGGCAACACTGCTCCGAGGTGCCTCGAAAACGGCTACCGCGGAGGATAACGTGAAAGAAATCAGCGATCTCGTATTGACAGATCGCCGACTGAAGGTGTGCGAGATAGCTGACACAATAGGTATCTGAAAAATCTAGTTAGTCATATTCTACATGAAATTTTGAACATTAGAAAGCTGTTGACTCGATAGGAGCCGCGTTTTCTCACTCCGGACAATAAGCGCAACCATGAGATCACCCCAGAGCAGTGGTCCTTAATCCAGGCCACACCAACCAAACTCAGCTTGGCTCTAAAAATAATGGAGCAGTCTTTACTAGGACTGACTCTCAGAGATAAGGTTAGAAACGAGAAAATAAGGACAGGAGCCACACGTGTCATAGACTGCATAGCATGTCTAAAGTGGAACTGGCCGGGCCATGAGATCACAATAAATGACGGGCGGTGGACGCAAAATATAACGGTGGAGACCACCAGCAGATAGAAACAGAAGTATACCACCTACACGATGGTCAGACTATGTCAAAAGAACCTTGGTAATTGGCTGCATGAAGCTCAAAATCAACAGAATTGGAAACAATTAAGGGGAGGCTTATATTCAACTTTGGACGCAGAAGGCTGGATGATGATGATGATGATGATGATGACCCTTATCACATCAAACAAGTCCAACGATTGCAACTTCTTCTGGTAGTGCGTATCCGTTTCGGATGTTGGCGACCATCATGGCAATCTGTAATTTACACATTGGTGCTCTGAAAAGATTTAGACGAGGGCATTTAGCACAAAATAAATAATTTTTTAAATAGAGCACCTAGAGACTTGCAGTTTTTTGCATTATGTTCAGGATGACGTCAGAAAAAAGTCTACTATTCAAAAATGGGTGGAAATGCATAATGTCACTGTAAAGTGCATAATATGCATCAAAAATTGCATAAATATAAAAATAAAGTCAAAATCAGTATACTTAGGAACAAAATTTATTGTTTGGGGGGTTTTGGGGTCACTGAATACGATTACATAATCAGAACAGACCCCCGGATCACCTGGTGCCCAAGGTCAGTGCAAGAGACATCATCTTCTGGAGTTTCGATGGTTTTCGGCATTAAATCGATGCAAACGGATTACTCACAGGTTATAGGGATCACTAAGTACTAATATGCCATCAGAATTGACCTCCGGAGTACCTGGTGCCCAGGGTTGCTACTTAGGCACGTCATCTTCTGGAGTTTCGAGGTATTTCGGCTCTAAATTGATGCAACACGGGTTTCTGGGGTCGCTAAACACGAATATTCCATCAGAATATTGAATTGATTCCAGAGTACCTGGTGCCCAGGATCGCTACTAAGACACTTAATCTTCTGGAGTTTCGAATGCTTTCGGCATTAAATTGATGTAAACGTATTACTCACAGGTTATAGGGATCACTAAGTACTAATATGCCATCAGAATTGACCTCCGGAGTACCTGGTGCCCAGGGTCGCTACTTAGGCACGTCATCTTCTGGAGTTTCGAGGTATTTCGGCTCTAAATTGATGCAACACGGGTTTCTGGGGTGGCTAAACACGAATATTCCATCAGAATATTGAATTAATTCCAGAGTAACTGGTGCCCAGGATCGCTACTAAGGCACTTAATCTTCTGGAATTTCGAATGCTTTCGGCATTAAATTGATGTAAACGGATTACTCACGGGTTTTTTGGGGTCGGTAAACACGAATATGATATCAGAACTGAACTCCGGAGTACCTGGTGCCCAGCGTCGCTACTAGAGCACGTCATCTTCTGGGGTTTCGAGGGTTTTCGGCATTTAATTGATGCAAATGGATTAATGGAGGTTCTTTGGGGTCTCTAGACACGAAAATGCCATCAGAAGTGACCTCCGGAGTACCTGATGCCCAGGGTCGCTACTAGGGCACGTCATATTCTAGGGTTTCGAGGGTTTTGGCATTTAATAGATGCAAATGGATTACTGGAGGAATTTTGAGGTCGCCTCAATTTAATGCCGAGATTTCTTGAAGCTCCAGATGGCGTCCCTTGCAGTCACTCTGGGCACCAGGTGCTCCGTGGTCTGTTCTAATGGCATATTCGTGTTTAGCGATTTTAAAAACCCCACGAGTAATCCATTTGCATCCATTTTATGCTGAAAACACTCGAAACTCCAGAAGATGAAGTGCCCTAGTAGCGATTCTGGTCACCACATACTTCGGAGTTCAATTCTGATATCATATTCGTGTTTAGCTACCTCAAAAACCCGTAAGTAATACATTTGCATTAATTTGATACCGAAAGCCCTGGAAACTCCAGAAGATGACGTCCTTTACAGTGGCCTTGGCTACCAGGTTATCCTAAGGTCTGTCCTGATGCCATCTTCGTGTTTAACCACCTCAAAAACCCCCTGTAGTCCAGTTACATCAATATTACAGTCCCTTACAGTGGCCTTGGGCACCAGGTTTTCCTAAGGTCTGTTCTGATGGCATCTTCGTGTTTAACCACCTCAAAAACCCCCAGTAGTCCAGTTACATCAATATAGTGCCGAAATTCCTCGAAACTTCAGAAGATGACGTGCCTTAGTAGCTACCCTGGGCACCAAGTACTCCGTAGGTCAATTCTGAAATTATATTCGTATTTAGCGACCCCTAAAACTCATGAGTAATCCGTTTCCATCGATTTAATGCCGAAAACCATAGAAACTCCAGAAGATGACGTCTCTTGCACTGACCTTGGGCACCAGGTGATCCGGGGATCAATTCTGATGGCGTAATCATATTCAGTGACCCCAAAAACCCCCCAAATAATAAATTTTTTCCTTAGTATACTAATTTTGACTTTATTTTTATATTTATGCAATTTTGGATGCATATTATGCACTTTACAGGGCAATTATCCATTTCCACCCATTTTTGAATAGTAGACTTTTTCCTGACGTCATCCTGAACATAATGCAAAAAACTGCAAGTCTAGGTGCTGTATTTAAAAATTTATTTATTCGGGTGTTTTTAGTGCTAAATGCCCTGGTCTAATTTGTGGTTGTTGTGATGAACCATGTACGTATATCTCGAGAAATCTCGAAACAGGTCAATTTTATTTTTAAATTACGACTTTTTGGCATATATCATACTAGTGACGTCACCCATCTGGGCAAGATGACGCCATGAATGATTTTTTTAAATGAGAATAGGGGTCGTGTGATAGCTCATTTGAAAGGTAATTAAATTCTCTATTCAGTAATATAAACATTAACATAATCAAAAATGAATAACCATAATTGTTTTACAGGGTGTCAAAAAAAATTATTGAATTAAATTTATTGACATAAAAACAAGAATGTATGTAATTTATTTAATTTAAAATACATTTTACTGCTCTCAGAAAACAGAAAAAAATGTTGATTTGAAAAATAATCATTGCTTCTCGCTTAAATTAAATGTTCAATCTGTCAAGAGGCAGGTTGGTGGCAGCTTTAATATTGAATTTAAGCAAAAAACAATATTTATTTGCCAATAAAGCATTTTTTCCTGTTTTCTAATAGCAGTAAAATGTATTTTGAATTAAATAAATTACACACATACTTGATTTTGTGTCAATTTATTAAATTAAAAAAATTGTTTTTGGACACCCTGTATAAATAAATATGTTAACGTTTATATTACTTAATAGATACTTGAATAACTTTTTAAATGAGCTATCACACGACCCATATTCTCATTTAAAAAATCATCGATTACGTCATCACGCCCAGATGGATGACGTCACTGGTATGATATATATGCCAAAAAATTATAATTTAAAAATGAAAATCGACCTGTTTCGGGATTTATTTATATTATGATATACTACCGATTACTTGTCAATGAACATCTTTATTATTGTGAGGTATATTAGACGGAGAGCTAGAGTAGAGCCGAAATATCATCGTCATAAGTAATATGGAGTTTTTCCTGTGAAATGTGTCCATTGTATATTGAAAATTCTGACCCCTTTCAGGCTGACACCTCAGTGGATACAGGAAGTAGCAATAAGGGATGAAAGGGGAAAGTTAGTGCAGTCATTAAAGGTTTTCACATCCTATTTTGTTAAACCTCCATCGATTTACATGAAAATTGGTGACTAGTTAGATCATACCTCAAGAAATAAAACTGATTTGGTGCCAACTTGCACTTTTACCCTGGTGGTGAATACCACCCCTTCCCGCGGGTGAAAACAATTTTATTAAAAATAACTCCACAAATCGATAGAGGGACAAATTTTAAGTAAAATTTGTTATATCATGTTATTAAAATAAATCAATACTTTTTGAGTTATTAAAGATCAACGATTTGTCTATTTAAGAGCATATGCGTGAAGTTACGGATGATAAAAAGAACATATTAATTAATTGTATGTTAGTGAAATATTATTTTTATATTATTTCGATATTTAATTGAATTTTTTCTATCAATATAAACTGAATATGTCCAGAAACTGGGGGTGTCCAATAATGGGTACATTTGACATATTCGAATACACTTTTGCTAAATTTATAATATCGAAATATGTAATATAACAATAATATTTTAGTAACATACAACTAATTAATAATGTTCTTTTTATCATCCGTAACTTCACGCATGTGCTCTTAAACAGACAAATCTTTGATCTTTAATAACTCAAAAAGTATTGTTTTATTTTAATAACATGATATAACAAATTTTACTTATAATTTGTCCCTCTATCGATTTGTGGGGTTATTTTTAATAAAATAGTTTTCACCCAAGAGAAGGGGTGGTATCCACCCCCAGGGTAAAAGTGCAAATTGGCACCAAATCATTTTTATTTCTTGGGGTATGCTCTAACTAGTCACCAATTTTCATGCAAATCGATGGAGGTTTAACAAAATAGGAGGTGAAAACCTTTAAAGACTACACTAACTTTCCCCTTTCATCCCTTATTGCTACTTCCTGTATCCACTGAGGTGTCAGCCTGAAAGGAGTCATAATTATCAATATACAATAGACACATTTCACATGCCAAACTCCAATATTACTTATGACGATGATTTTTCGGCTCTAGCTCTTAGACTATATGGATTTGCAATTTGTGAAGGTCGTTTTTGTAGACATTTTGTAAATACAAGTTTAATTGTAATTGGTTCATTGGCAGTGATGGCATCTCAGCAGAGTTATTTAAGCACGGTGGAGAGCAGATCACCAAGGTGATGCGAGAAATTGTTGCGAGTTGTGTAAAATTTGGTCTGAGGAGCAAATGCCTGAAGAATGGGGCTTAGGCTTAATATGCCCGTTACACAAAAAGGGAAACGAACTGGAATGCAATAATTACTGCGGAATAACTCTCCTAAATACAGCATCCAAGATATTGTCAAACATTTTGCATAAGAGATTGAAGCCTTATACCGAAACGTTTCTAGGAGAATATCAGGCAGGATTCAGGCGTGGACGTTCAACCATTAACCAGATCTTTACACTACGACAGATCCTCTAAAAAGCGCAAGAGTTTAACATAGATGTGTCTTAAGACCAAGTCTTTACAACGCTATGAATGAGTTAGGAATTCCAAAAAAACTCATATGTATGATAAAAGTGACAATGGTGAAGATGCTATCAGCAGTAAAAATTAAAAACGAGTCAACCCCATTTGAAATACATAGGGGGTTAAGGCAGGGAGATGCGCTGGCGTGTCAGCTTTTTAATGTAGCCTTAGAAAAAGTCGTACGAGACGCTAATTTAGATAGCAGGGAAACAATATTTAATAGATCAGTCCAAATTCTAGCATATGCTGACGACGTGGACATTATAACAAGACGAGAACTTCGAAAATCCTAACCGAGCTAATAGCCCAGCAGAACGAATGGGGTGACATATAAATCAAAATAAAACCAAATTCATGGCGACTAACACAAACACAAGAGCTGGAAATGTTGACGCAAATCTAATCATTAATGACCAAAACTTCGAAGCGGTCAAAGAGTTCATATTTCCAGAGACATCGGTTAACCCCAATAATACATCAGGTAATAACACATCAGGTGAAATAAAAAGACGAATAATAATAATTGCAAACAGGTGTTATCATGGTCTATCCAAGCACTTAATAGCTAACAAACGTCTGTCTCAAAAAACTCGTAGTCCCCGTTCTCACACATGGATCAGAGGCATGGACGCTAACTAAAACAGATGCTACGCAAGATATTCGGAGCAGTCTGTGAGAACGGAATAATATGGAGGCGTAGATATGTAACTTTGAACTGCAGACTATCTAAAAGCATACGTTTGGTGGAAAAGATATTATCACTAACTATAATTAAGGGAAACCGCCTGCAGTGGGCAGGAAATGTAGCCCGGGCCCCTTAATCGAACATGATAAAAAATATTGAACAGCGCAACCCGTGGGAATGAGAAGACGGTGTAGACTGTAGACCAAAGCTGAGGTGGATAGACGGGGTAACACAAGATGCTGAGAAGATCGGAGTCGGCAACTGGAAAATACAAGCAAGAGACAGAACAGAATGGCGTAGAAAGCTTGAGAAGGTCGAGGCCCTCTAAGGGCTGTAGCACCAAGATGATGATGATGAAGATGATCATTACAGCCTTTTGGGGATTTTTATTTAAGGATTCTTGAAATGGGATAATATTTATAATTTTCTTTGTTTGGTATTTATTTTTCATACGTTTCACAGCACTCTTATTTCTATTTTGGATTCTTTTACAGATGCCATTCTCATTCTTCAAACTAGTCTCATCATTTTTGAGTGCAAATTTTTCAGAGATAGGTTTTCACTATACAATAATATATTTTATACTGCGAAAACATCTTGGGTGACAGTGAAGTTCTCACAGAATACCTGCGCGCAGGACCGTTCGATCTGTGGTTCGATTCAGGTCGAAGAAGAATTTGACCGAGACAAGAATGTCTGTCCCCTTTCTCCTGTATCTGTAAAGTCATCGGTTGGTTGTAGCGCACTTTTTGATTATATTCGCAATAACCTGAATTTCACTGAACACATATTTTCATTCAGACTGTTCTGTTATTTAAGAGCGGTGTCAGGGTCGGCGCGTATTTTGTTGGAGTGGGATCATTTGAGGTTAGACAACATATTAAAACATTTAGTAGTATGAAAGATTGCCTTAAATTAGGATGATCAAACGTCCCGTAAAAAGGGGATTGTTCCGTTTTTAACAATTTGTCCCGGGGTTCCGAAAAAGTCTCGCGGGACGCCTAAATGTCCCGTATTTGCATTGGGTTGATTTTATGTATCTGACTATATTTTTTCTTCAATTTCGTCATTTGTTTTCATTCTTATTTCTCCCTCTCTTGTTACATTGTGGCCCAATATTGTTCTCATTATTTTCTTTCAAATTTTAGAAGACTATCTTCCTCTTTCTTGTTAATCGTCGTTGTTTCCATCTCATATTATGTAACAACATGTCTTATTAAGGTCGTATATAGGTTCATATTATACTTAGAGTCTTGCGTCTCAGCAGATTTCTATTGATTCCATATGTTTTTCTGCCTTTCAGAATTCCTCTCTTTTCCGGTTTTCCCTATTGTTACTCCGAAGTAACTAACGGTGGATACAGTTTCAAATTTATGGTTCTGTGTTATTAGGTTTTGTGTCATCCTTACCTTTCGTCATGTATTTTGTTTTGTGCTGGTTTAGTTCTAGGCCTATTCTCTTCGCTTCCTTATCTGATTTTCCAACTGCTTTTATAACTGTCATCTTCGTCTTCGCTATGGTGACTAGATCATCTGCATATGCTACTAGTTGAAGTAGATCTGCAATAATGTTTTTTTTGCAAAGTTTGTTCTCTTTATGATTACTTTCAATATCAGATTAAATAGTGTCGGGGAGATAGAGTCACCTTGTTTCACGCCTTTGATTACATTGATCTCCTTAGAAGTTGTTCCGTTGAAACTGATCCTTGCTCTGGTGTTATTTAAGCTCACTGTTAGCATATGCCTTAATTTTTCTGTTATTCCAACATTCTCTAGCTCCTCCATCATTTTCATCCGATTAATTGTATCAAAAGCGTTTTTATAAATATTAGGTGCATTTCTCTGTTGTATTCTCTCGATTTTTGAATTATTTGTTCCACTGTATGTATGGTATTAATCATCGACCTCCCCGGTCTGAACCCATTCTGGTATTCTCGTAATATTCGTTCAGCGCATCATTTGTCTCATGTTTAGTATATTTGCTAGAATGTTATATGTGGTCTTTAATAGAGTTATTGCTCTGCAATTCTCGCACTCTTCCCGATCTCCCTTTTTATATAATAGGTACCATAATACCTGTGTTCCAATTGTCTGGTAGTCTGTTTTGTCCATATTTGTTGTATTAGCTGGTTTATTTCTTTATTTAATTCTCTTCCTCCGTATTTTATTAATTCCACTGCTATTTCATCTTCTGCTGCTTTTCCGTTTCCTATGTTTTTAATATTTGTTTTTAAATTCTTCTTCTGTGAACATTTCTACTTCCTCGTTATCTTGTACGGGCTTATTTCTTCATCGCAGTGTGTTTCCTTCATAGTGAATAGCATTTTTTCGTAATATTCTGCCCATATTCTGCTGATCTGTTTGTTTTCAAATAGGGTTTCTCCTTTTTTGTTTTTAGTACTCTTGTTTTAATGTTGGGCGTATTTTTTGTTGCTCTGACTTTTTTGTAAAATTGTTTTATTTTATGGTTTTCTCTGTCTTTTTCAATATCCTCCAGCGAAACCAGTCATTTTTTATTTTTTTTTTATTTGTTCAGTTGGCTTTGTTTCTCGCTATTTTGTATTCTTCCCTGTTTTGTCCTGTCGAGTTGTTGATTCATGTCATTCTGGCAAAGTTTTTTAGTGTTCTGTCTGTTTCGCAGTCTTGATCGTATGTAAATTACATAATCAAAGGTAAATTGAAAAGGATTTATAGGTCCCAAATTAGCTAAAAGACCATGTTTCAATCGCCCCTACCTGTTTGGGTATCGCCCCAAACCCTCCTGTGCAGTGGCGCACCCAGGGGGTTTTAGGGTTAAACCCCCTTTCCCCCAGGGCGTATGAAAAATATATAAAATAATATGAAAATGTAACTTGTCTTTAACAAACAATACAAAAAAATTTGGGTGCCCACATCCTCCCCCCACCCTCCTGCCTGTGCATAACGCATGCATGCTTTGTGGCAAATACAACAAACCACACCTGAAGAAGTAATCTCAACTGTTGAACAATTGTCTCTCTCTCTTAGTGATGACGGACGGTCCAGTGGCTTTGTCAGTATGGTGATCCTTCGTTTTTCCTAATATTTAAGTACTCTTACAGTTGACGATAACGGTGCAGGTATTCGCATTTAATATCTTAGAGCTAAAATAAAATTTGTGTTTGACGTTTGACTGAAAAGTTAGGAACTTCTAGGTTTGACCAAAAACACTCAGTCAAAGGTCGAAAATGGAAATTATTTCGGGGCTTAAAGGCTTTGGTCAAACTTAGGATAAACTAGTCATACCGGGAAGACACTGCGACCTTTGACTATAACCTATAATGCGGTAAGCACCTCGGTCCAAAAGTACAAGCTACAAGTCGGTGACCTTTTTGATCAATTTTTGTTTTATTTGTGAGCTTATAAATTGGAGTTGGACTCTGAGTTTTTGAATGCAGTCTAATCAGAATATTTACCTCAGCTAATACGTTCATTTTTCAATTTCTAATTTAACTAAGCCGCTATCGTGCTTCGGAGGACACGTAAGGTCATCGATACGGGCTGCGTAAATAGTCGTTAAAAACACCAAAACCTGAGCCAGGTTAGACGAATGGAAGATGTACAATAAGCCAATTGGTTGCAATACGGCAGATTATTAATATAAACCACAAAAGGCGTCCTAAAAAAATAAAAACTGCTGGCTATAGAGTCAGTTACATTAGCTGAATACTTGTATGTAAATGCTAGCTTGAATGATTGTACAGTCCGTCTAGTTTACTTACCGTTGCACGTCATTATCTACGTTAGAGATCTAAGTTGACATTGTTGCCCAATTACAAAAAATTCTTGAATTCATTTTAAATCAAATTCGTCACACAATTTTTGCGGAAGTGGATTATATAGCAAAACAAATTAATATTCAATGTAAATAAATAAAAACTTTAGAAATAGAAAACAAGAATTAAGTTATAATCTTACATTAAAGTACATAATAAAAACAGTAAATATAATGAAACAAATACTTATAGTAAAGAATATAAACAAATATGAAGTGTCATCACCGCAACTGTCAAATAAATGTTACCAATTTATGCCAAAATATCACCTTCGTTCGATTATAGTTACAGTGTATTTCGAACAAATGTGCTTCATACAAACGCTTTATAATCTATTTATACAAATTAAATGAAACATATTATTGTGTATTTCCCTAAGTTAACATTAATAGAAATCTTTAAATATTATTTCTACGCGTATATAATAAAATATGTCCAGTGGCTGTAATGCCAGTGTACTCGGCAAAGTGATTCTAAAATAGAACACACCTACCGCTTAAATATTTCGTGTTGGTATCATGTGACGTCACGGGCTATGACGTGGATGACGTGCAACGGTAAGTAAATTAGATGCGAGTATATTATGTAAATAAGACGATGGAGTTCTTAGAGCTACACAAGCTCTTGTTTAACTGTCTTCTTAATTCAATCATTACTTTGCTCTGGATTGTTAAGTTATTCACCGCATTTACAGGGAATTAACAGAAGAATCAAACAAACGAAAAAAAAAATAAGGTCAGCTGAAAAATAAATGTCACAACGTTGTTTTTTAACAGATCTATTTAATTTAGGCCACATATAGGAGGCAAAATAAACATTTTTTATAAAAACCTCTTTTCCAATATTTCTGTGTACTGGACATGATTTCTTGTTGCTGGTATAATTATATTCGTATCTCTCGTTTTGCGAATTAAAATATTTTGTAAGGTATTTACGTAATTAACTTCAATTTTAAGATAATATACTGTATAGTTGATTCTTCAAAAAATCATTGTACATTGTCAGAAGAATTGTACAATGATTTTTCTTTTCTATGTTTATAGTTGTACTCGCTTACTTAACATCCTTTATTGTATAAGGTTTTGGCTTTTCTTTCCTCAGGTAGCTTTACCTCCGTGACTGTGTTGGTCGTCGCCCTGAAAGGCAGGGTCTTCTGACATTGTTGTCACAAATGGTAATATTGCTCCTGTAGTGATCTTTTTCCAAGTTAAACTATTATTCTTCTAACTTGGCTATACTGTACTGATGACGACTAATGAGTCAGAAACACGTGTCTGCAGTTGCATTCCATCTTTTTATATTGTTAATTTTGTATTCACATTCACATTGTGAGTTATTTGCCAATGATTTTTCTTTTCTATATATACATATTATATTCAAAAAAATACAAATTTTATTCATATATATATATATATATATATATATATATATATATATATATATATATATATATATATATATATATATATATATTCAAAGTGATTATTTCGACCAAAAACAATAAATAAATCTGTAGGAAATATCAGGTATGTGGTCTATAATAAAAAATCTTTATTTTTTCTAAAAACTCAATATTTCGCACATTTTTTTGATGGCTTCTTCAGGAGTATACTGTAACAACAATTTTAACAACTTACAAAGACGTACAAACTAGATTTTAAAATACTTACAGAAAGTTAAAAGATTTCACAAATAAATAACATTGACATTAAAATAAAAATTGTTACTGTCATATATTAAAATGCATCTTAAAATTAATATAAGGAAAGGTCTGAAGCACGTTCGTTACAGTAATAAGACAAAACACATAAAATGACTCAAACGCAAAAAATAACAACAAACGAACAATTAGAGGAATACTATTACTTTAATTATTAAGGTTAGTTGTTTATTAAGGCGAGTGTTAACTTAATGATTACTGTAAATTTTATTCAATATATTACAATATATGTTACTTAACTGTCCAGTGTCTGTTTTGTAATTTAAAGTTTTTTTTTTTTATTTTTGTTAATGTGATACATCTCCAGAAATAATCTACTTTTATAGTTATCAGACTGTGCCAAAATACGAGTATTATTATAGTCCAGCATATGACCGGTGTTTTCATAATGCTCAACTACTGCACACGTATTTTTTTTCTTTTCAAAATTGCTTGCTGATACATTAAATGATGCCTTTGAATATCACAATAATTATAATTCTAAAGACACATTTACTTTTGTCAATGCTGTTAGGGGAATGCAGTTACCAAAGGATTATGTGTTGATTTCTTTGGATGTGGTGTCATTATTTACAAACATTCCACTAAATATGGTCACGGACATCATAGAATCAAATTGGAACCTTATAAAAGACCACACGACATTATCGAAAGATAATTTTTTAAAAATTCTTAGATTTATTTTTAATAACACTTACTTCAGTTTTAATGGAAAATTTTACTCCCAAATTTTTGGAACACCGATGGGTTCCCCCATTAGTCCAATCCTTGCGACTATTGTAACTGATCATCTCTTAGACAATGTGATTACACAGTTACCGTTTGAGTTACCGTTTTTATATAAATATGTCGATGACATCATATGTGCAGTTCCATCGTATCACATCAACACTACATTAAATATTTTTAATTCATTTAATAAACATCTTCAGTTTACAATAGAAACTGAGACAGATCTTGGTGTACCATTTTTAGATACAAGGGTAATAAGAACTGAGAATAATATTTTAATATTGGATTGGTACCAAAAGCCGACAGCATCAGGCAGGTATATTAATTATTTTTCAAATCATACCACTCGCCAAAAATACAATACCGTATTAGGCATGAAAAACAGAATAACGTCCATTGTTGATGACACTTTTTTACAAAAAAATCTAGACATATTATACAAAATCTTTCGCAACAATGGATATCCTAAACATATTTTAAAAAAACTTATTTACAGCAGTAATTTCTACGATGGTCCCGTCCATGATTCCAACAATAAGTCAATTATATATAAAAAACTCCCCTTTATTAATGGTCTAACACATTCAGTCATATCCATATTTAAAGATGTTCCCAATATCAATATAGCCAAATACAATACTATGAACAGCAAACAATTATTCTCAAAAATTAAAGACCCAGTACCAACCTTGTATAGAAGTAATGTTGTTTATGAAATACCATGTCTAGGATGTCAGAATAGTTACATTGGCCAGACATCACAATGGTTAAAGCAAAGAATCACACAACATAAAAGTGATTGCCGCTTAAGAAAAAATACGTGTGCAGTAGTTGAGCATTATGAAAACACCGGTCATATGCTGGACTATAATAATACTCGTATTTTGGCACAGTCTGATAACTATAAAAGTAGATTAATTCTGGAGATGTATCACATTAACAAAAATAAAAAAACTTTAAATTACAAAACAGACACTGGACAGTTAAGTAACATATATTGTAATATATTGAATAAAATTTACAGTAATCATTAAGTTAACACTCGCCTTAATAAACAACTAACCTTAATAATTAAAGTAATAGTATTCCTCTAATTGTTCGTTTGTTGTTATTTTTTGCGTTTGAGTCATTTTATGTGTTTTGTCTTATTACTGTAACGAACGTGCTTCAGACCTTTCCTTATATTAATTTTAAGATGCATTTTAATATATGACAGTAACAATTTTTATTTTAATGTCAATGTTATTTATTTGTGAAATCTTTTAACTTTCTGTAAGTATTTTAAAATCTAGTTTGTACGTCTTTGTAAGTTGTTAAAATTGTTGTTACAGTATACTCCTGAAGAAGCCATCAAAAAAATGTGCGAAATATTGAGTTTTTAGAAAAAATAAAGATTTTTTATTATAGACCACATACCTGATATTTCCTACAGATTTATTTATTGTTTTTGGTCGAAATAATCACTTTGAATATTTAATGATGGGTTTTTATCAAGATATCAGCCGAATATATGGAACAAACACTACAATTTTAATGAAACAATGGGCGAAGTTAAACATAAAGATAGCAAGATTGAACAACAGAAAAATATTTTTATTGCGGTGTAGAACATCTAATGTTTTGCCTGAGCACGTTCGAAACAGTCTTTTTAATCTACGCAGTTTATTAGACACAGGTAATGACAATGTTTTAAATATTAAAGTAGATAAATTCATTAATGAGATCCATAAAAAAACATTGAATTTAGAAATAAAAATAACTTGTGTGAATGTTTCAAATGCGAATAATAATATTAATAAAATTAAGTGTGAGTTGCAACATATTGTTCCTACTAACATATTAATTGAATATGAACTAAGGTTAAAAAATAGTTTTTCAAATGTTTTCAATAGAGTGAAACTTACTAACATAAATAAATTTGAACAGCTAACTAATAATTTATTTTCCAACCACTTATTTTTAAACAATGACAAATGGTTCAAAAACTTGTCTAACGTTGACTTTCCAAAAGAAGTGTCTGATTTTCTCTCTCTTGGTCCAAAATTCAGTGTTGAGTGTACACCTCCAGATTTTAAGTTAGATATGTTTTTAGCAGATGTAGAGAATATCATCGATGAAGTGACAGTTGAATCTAAAGATCTAGTTAGGGCACAAGTAACAAATGTAGTAACTAATTACCTGCATAATTCAACCTCTAAACACCCCACAACAATAAACAAAATGTTCAAAGATGCAAAAAAATATTTGAAGTTACATTCCGACGTATATATTTTACAATCTGACAAAGGTGGATGTACGGTAGCTATGAATAAACAGGATTATATCGAAAAAACATTAACGTTGTTAAACAACAAATCTACATATATTAGTTTAGACAAAGATCCTACTACAGTAATACAGAAGAACTATAATGACCTAATAAAAACCTTAAAAAACCAACATCAACTTACTGAACAGGTTGCAAAAAAACTGTCAATTTATGATTCATATTCTCCTAAACTTTATTGTCTGCCTAAAATCCATAAATTGGATGTTCCTCTAAGGCCTATTGTAAGTTCTTTAAAGTCCACTACCTACAACATTTCAAAATTGCTTGCTGATACATTAAATGATGCCTTTGAATATCACAATAATTATAATTCTAAAGACACATTTACTTTTGTCAATGCTGTTAGGGGAATGCAGTTACCAAAGGATTATGTGTTGATTTCTTTGGATGTGGTGTCATTATTTACAAACATTCCACTAAATATGGTCACGGACATCATAGAATCAAATTGGAACCTTATAAAAGACCACACGACATTATCGAAAGATAATTTTTTAAAAATTCTTAGATTTATTTTTAATAACACTTACTTCAGTTTTAATGGAAAATTTTACTCCCAAATTTTTGGAACACCGATGGGTTCCCCCATTAGTCCAATCCTTGCGACTATTGTAACTGATCATCTCTTAGACAATGTGATTACACAGTTACCGTTTGAGTTACCGTTTTTATATAAATATGTCGATGACATCATATGTGCAGTTCCATCGTATCACATCAACACTACATTAAATATTTTTAATTCATTTAATAAACATCTTCAGTTTACAATAGAAACTGAGACAGATCTTGGTGTACCATTTTTAGATACAAGGGTAATAAGAACTGAGAATAATATTTTAATATTGGATTGGTACCAAAAGCCGACAGCATCAGGCAGGTATATTAATTATTTTTCAAATCATACCACTCGCCAAAAATACAATACCGTATTAGGCATGAAAAACAGAATAACGTCCATTGTTGATGACACTTTTTTACATAAAAATCTAGACATATTATACAAAATCTTTCGCAACAATGGATATCCTAAACATATTTTAAAAAAACTTATTTACAGCAGTAATTTCTACGATGGTCCCGTCCATGATTCCAACAATAAGTCAATTATATATAAAAAACTCCCCTTTATTAATGGTCTAACACATTCAGTCATATCCATATTTAAAGATGTTCCCAATATCAATATAGCCAAATACAATACTATGAACAGCAAACAATTATTCTCAAAAATTAAAGACCCAGTACCAACCTTGTATAGAAGTAATGTTGTTTATGAAATACCATGTCTAGGATGTCAGAATAGTTACATTGGCCAGACATCACAATGGTTAAAGCAAAGAATCACACAACATAAAAGTGATTGCCGCTTAAGAAAAAATACGTGTGCAGTAGTTGAGCATTATGAAAACACCGGTCATATGCTGGACTATAATAATACTCGTATTTTGGCACAGTCTGATAACTATAAAAGTAGATTATTTCTGGAGATGTATCACATTAACAAAAATAAAAAAAAACTTTAAATTACAAAACAGACACTGGACAGTTAAGTAACATATATTGTAATATATTGAATAAAATTTACAGTAATCATTAAGTTAACACTCGCCTTAATAAACAACTAACCTTAATAATTAAAGTAATAGTATTCCTCTAATTGTTCGTTTGTTGTTATTTTTTGCGTTTGAGTCATTTTATGTGTTTTGTCTTATTACTGTAACGAACGTGCTTCAGACCTTTCCTTATATTAATTTTAAGATGCATTTTAATATATGACAGTAACAATTTTTATTTTAATGTCAATGTTATTTATTTGTGAAATCTTTTAACTTTCTGTAAGTATTTTAAAATCTAGTTTGTACGTCTTTGTAAGTTGTTAAAATTGTTGTTACAGTATACTCCTGAAGAAGCCATCAAAAAAATGTGCGAAATATTGAGTTTTTAGAAAAAATAAAGATTTTTTATTATAGACCACATACCTGATATTTCCTACAGATTTATATATATATATATATATATATATATATATATATATATATATATATATATATATATATATATATATATATATATATATATATATATATCAAACAAATCAAATAGAGAATGTGGAAAAATCCCCTTACGAATAATTCACACATCCACCATTTCGGTATTTTTATTTATATATTTCCATATATATATATATATATATATTAGAGCGGAGTAATTTTTTTTGTCATCGGGTCACAATCAGTTTCTGATTCTAGAATGAATTCTGTGAAAAAAAAACTTTACATCATAGGTATCTGATGAATTTCGAGGCGCCACATTTTTCATTTTAGTTTTGAGGTACATCAGAACTCGTCATTTTACGACTTCTGATGTACATTGAGGTTGATTATGGACAAAATTTTAACTTTTTTTATTACGGAAAAGTGTATTTTTGTAGCTTTTGAGACGAGGAATCTATTTTTGATATCTATTTGTACCAAAAACACTCACCAGGGGGCGCTACAATGCAATTTTTGTCATTTTACGACTACTTTTTTGGATAAAACAGTGTTAATATTATTTTTTCAACGTTTTTATTTAATAGGCCCTGATTTTATGTTACAAAAAATAGGTAATATTAATTAGTTTATTATAAACTTTACTAAAGACTATTTTGCTTAATTAAATTTATTTGAAATATAATAAATTAGATGTTTTTGAGTAACCAAACCACTCAATTTTGGATCAAAAAAAATTTGGATCTTCGATTTTTCTAAAACTTGATGTATAGCTTCTGAGGAACGTAAAAATAAGCTCAAGCTGAAACATTTAAGCCCGAACAGTCTTCTTCTTTTTTCTCAATTTGTATATTTTATCATAAAGTATCAATGGAAAAATATAAGGTATTAATACGAGGGACTCAAAAATGTCATTATAAGGCATTATAACAAATTATTATGATTCAAAACGAGGTTTTGGTCAAATTTTGGTGTAGAAAACGTTAGAATGCCGTTTCTTACATTTTCCTCCATTCCCAAAATATTGTATACTTCGATTTTGCTGATCATCTTGGCAATATTTTGCCAAGCATAATTCCTGTCCTTTGACATGTTCTACGTATCGGACTTATGACTTATTAAAATGTCCAGTTGGTGATAAATAGTAGTCTGATTTTCGCAAATGTGTGAGTGTTTAATGAAAGGGTAACAAATCAATTGGAAGTTCTGTCTGACAAAATATATGGGACGTTTTCGTAGTCTGACGTTCCAAACCTTAACCTGTTTCACAAAAACTTCCCTTGTTCCAGTGTTCCCAAAGATCAAAGTTTGTCCGACTAGACACCGTTAAGCTATTAACAAATTTTCAGCTTGGTATTAATCAACTATTTTTTTGTACGCGCGATCCAGGCCTGTATACTTTTAGAGCGCTCACTTCCGCCTTTATCTTAATTGTAAGAATTTGATACATTTTTTGTCTTGGAGTTACATGACTGCGGGCTCTTAAATCTCCTTCGCTGATTTTTGTAACTCATAATTATACACAATAATTGTTTAAAACGATTTTAGACAATATTTGTTACATTGCAAACCGCTACAAGTAATATTACAATTGGTTGAAGTTTTTATCAATTTCCGCGCCCAAATCATAAAAATCTCACAAACACATCACTGGGGATTACGGCTTTTAGATATGACATTGGTGAAGCAAGTTGTAAACCTTTAGAGATGTTTCTATGTAATCTCGTGAAATATTGATGGGCAAACGTTGGAAATTATAAGTATTTTAGCGTGGGTTACTAGTCTTCTTACTAGTACTTCAACAGTAGTTTTGTAATCGTAGGATATTCAGTTATAATTTGTTCCGCAAGTTCAGAGTTTATTAGGTAGATGCATATTCTGTTATTGGAGATTCTTGAGGCTAAGCAAATGTTTGTGGGACTAACAATGTTACCTATGTACTTGACATATTCGAGTAGTAGTAAATTTAGTTCTGCATTGATTAGTACCTATGGTTTGCTCTTTTTGGATAGGTATTTAGGTTTCGGCTTTGACATAGTAACAGTTGCATGTGAACTAGAAATATTACTGGTAGAGTTGAGTTCAGACATGTTGTTGCTATCTGTTACTTATATAGTCAAAAGTACTGGACTAATTTGTAGCGTTAATGTTTTTGTACCATTGAATGTAGCCATTCAATGGCTACATCACTGTACGGCAAAACATCACTGTAACACTATAACATAGAATATTATTAGGTAAACATCTATTACTGATCGAGGTTACAATTTTCTCTTGATGATTAACACTTTACACAACAGTTGATACTTACTATCTGATGAGTAAATAGTATTATAAACTAGTATTTAAGGTAATAATAGCAAAAATCGACACTAATTTTCAGATCGGTACGTAAACGATCTGACGCTTATTTGACAGTCAAATTAAAATTTGAATTGGTTAATTGAACTAAAGCTAATACCAAACCCTTCTTTCTGTGCATCATAGTTTGTCGAATTCTCTCGATCGTGATTATTATAAATAGAAGTTAGAAAATTATGTATTCATTGAAGAATAGTTACATACTTTCACAATGTCAAAAGGAGAAATTACAATTGTCATTCTAGGTTAGTTACAATTGTCATATTTCGACATTTTATCGTTGACGCACTGAAAGAAGGGTTTGGAATGAACTGTATGTATTTTTAGTATGTAATACGTTCGTATTAGTAGGGGAGACAGGTGTGCTAAATTTGCACTTACTCGAGTGTTATGGAGACCTATTGGATTGTGAAAATTAAGTCCGAAAACCAAAAAATCTTAAGTCAAGTTTTCCATTTTACTGGAGACTTTCCATTTTTTAGTTTAAATTCCAAAAATCATTTTTTCCGATTACAGTGCCATCTATCCATAATTCGAAAAAATGTCTCGAATAAAAGTTACTTATTTTTACCTAAGAAATCCAAATCTGCAATAAAAAAATGGGGAATCCTATTTTAAGGTTTTAAAGTAACCCCCCACCCCACCACCGTGGGTGGTCGTGTTTGATGTCATTTGATACATCTTTAAAAAATATTGAACACATATTCTTTAGTTTTTTGATCTCATATTCATTTCGCGAATTATCGCGGGGTTCCTATTTAAAATTTTAAAGTTACCTACACTCCACCTCTGTCCGTGGGGTGTCGTGTTTGGTATCATTTGATAGATTTGTGAAACATATTGAACACGTAGTTTTCAGTTTTTCGATCTGACGTTAATTTCCGACGATCAAAGTTGTAAAACTTTGTGACTCATCCATTTCCTTACGGATCTGCTCAAATCGCAAGATTTTTTTAAATATACTGCATGTACTTAACTTACCTTATCTTAATCTGATGATTTCGAGATTTTCTAAGGATAAATTCTTTCGGACCCCCCTTAACGAAATCCCCTGTAGTTACAGTCCATATAATATATATTATGGTAGGGGTACATTTACAGGGTACAATGTTTCTCCCCATGTGATATTCTGATGTGCTCGAGTAACTGCAGAAATCCCCGCTTGGGCTCCCCTATCTAATATAAAAGTAATTGCTTAAGGTCTAGTTAATTATTATATTTTAATTAATTTCATTAACAGAATTATTAATTTTTTAAAATTTTATAATTATCAAGTTAATGTTAAATATTTTTAATAACACAAAATTAATATCTACCAAATAAAAATAAAAGAAAAAATAATAATATTAACATTGTTTTACTCACAAAATGACGCAAATTGCGCTGTAGCTCCCCCTGGTGAGTATTTTTGGTACAAATAGATAAAAAAAATGAATTCCTGGTCTCAAAAACTACTAAAATACACTTTTTCGTAAAAAAATGTTTAAAATTTGTACACAATCACCCGCAATCTACATCAGTAATCAGAAAATGACAACTTCTGATGTTCATAAAATTGCATTGTAGCGCCCCCTGGTGAGTGTTTTTGGTAGAAATACATATCAAAAATGGATTAATCGTCTCAAAAACTACTAAAATACACTTTTTCGTAAAAAAATGTTTAAAATTTGTACACAATCACCCGCAATCTACATCAGTAGTCATAAAATGACAACTTCTGATGCTCATAAAATTGCATTGTAGCGCCCCCTGGTGAGTGTTTTTGGTAGAAATACATATCAAAAATGGATTGCTCGTCTCAAAAACTACTAAAATACACTTTTGCGTAAAAAATGTTTAAAATTTGTCCACAATCAAACGCCATGTACATCAGAAGTCATAAAATGACAACTTCTGATAATTATAAAATTGCAATGTAGCGCCCCCTGGTGGGTGGTTTTGGTGCAAATAGATAACAAAAATGGATTCCTCGTCTCAAAAGCTACTAATATACACTTTTCCGTAAAAAAAAGTTTAAAGTTTGTCCACAATCAACTGCAATGTAGATCAGAAGTCATAAAATGACAATTTCTAATATTTATATAATTGTATTGTAGCGCCCCCTATTGAGTGTTTTTGGTAGAAAAACATATTAAATTTAAATTTCTCGTCTCAAGAAATACTAAAATTCTCTTTTCCGTAAACAAAGTTTAAAACTTGTCCACAATTAACCGCAATGAACATCAGTAGTCATAAAATGACAACTTCTGACGTTCACAAAATTGCATTGTAGCGCCCCCTGGTGAGTAATTTTGGTAAAAATAGATATTAAAAATGGATTCCTCGTCTCAAAATCTACTAAAATAAACTTTTCCCTAATAAAAAAAGTTGAAATTTTGTCCACAATCAACCTCAATGTACATTAGGGGCCGGTTGTTCGAACGCTAATCAACAATGATCATTATTAAATATTTAATTACTGTCACCAAAACTGTCAATGTCAACTTTGTTTGGGTTGCTGAAAACATAATTAATTACAATTATGAGATTTATTATTAATTATGTTAATAATTATTGTTATATTAATTGATTATAGTTTCAGAATTGTAATTAATTATGTTTTAACAATTGACATTGACAGTAATTAATTATTTGATAATGATCATTATTGATTAGCGTTCGAACAACCGGCCCTAGAAGTCGTAAAATGACGAGTTCTGATGTACCTCAAAACTAAAATGAAAAATGTGGCGCCTCGAAATTCATCAGATACCTATGGTGTAAAGTTTTTTTTTCACAGAATTCATTGTAGAATCAGAAACTGATTGTGACCCGATGACTTTTTTTTTGTCATATAAATTACTCCGCTCTAATATATATATATATATATATATATATATATATATATATATATATATATATATATATATATATATATATAGTTAACAGGTATATAATATTTGCTGAACAGTTAGGAAACAAGGCTGAAATATTGGGGTAGCAGCAATCTCAAAGAAAACTCTTTATAATAGTTCCAAGCTTTCGAAAATGTTTATTTTCATCATCAGGGAAACTACAATCATAAATAGACAGTATTTAACAAATAGGCTAACTGAAATCAATAATAATTGCTATCCTTGTGTTACCAAAAATCCAGAACACCATAGTTTCCTCTCACTAAACCAGGTGTCGAGGATCCCCAAAAACACAAAAACAACAAAAAATTGTTTTGAGAAATGCAGAGTCAATACTTTCACTAAAAACACTGCACATCACAAAACAATCTTACTAAAGAGTTACTTATATGTTTGTACTTACATTATTTGAGGATGTTGAGCCTAGTTGTTAAACACTGACATATAAAACGAAATTTTGTCCTGGTACAAATCGTATATAAAAATTAAAATTAAAAACTATATATAAAAAATTGTTCTAAAAATCGAGTATAAATTGAAAAATGGTAAAATATTTTAAAAAATGATGTATGTCAAATGGCATTTTTGAAAATGTCTAACAAATGTTATATCGATTTTTATTAAATTTTGTTTGAATTCATACGGAAACGTCACTACCACTGAACCAATTATAATTATTTAATAAATGTTTTTTAAATTTTGAAATAGGAAAATTCCGAAATGAGAATAAAACAGTTTTAATCAATGCAAAGTTTTTTTAAAAGTAGATGTCTTTTTTATTATGTGATTTATATTGAAAAAATCTATAAATTATATATTAAATGAAAGAAGAATTTGAATTATTAAATTTAAATTGGTTATTTTTATCTAAGGTGAGTAAATAAGAATAAATTTCACTGAGATGTCTTACATCTGATTTTTTGTTTATTGAATTTTCTTCTTGAAAGATAAAAGCCATTTCCAAAAAGAGTCTTTTGTTATATGAGTTCTCAGAAGCTAGTACTTTAGTATATTGATAATCCATTGTATGACCCTCTTTGGAAACGTGTTCTGCTAAAGCACAACGTTCAGGATGTAGTCTAGAATCACTTTTATGTGATATTATTCGAGATGATAAAGTTCTCGAGGTGATACCTATATAGTTCATATTACAACTATGACAAGGTATACTATAAACTACATTGGAACAAGATAATGCAGGAGTTTTATCTTTCAGTCTAGTAAAAATTGAGTTTATAGATAATGTGATACTATTAGCTATTTTTATGCCACTAATTTGATTAAAGATTCTGCATAGCTTTGGTGTGATGTTTTTAATGTAAGGGACAACTTATGTTATGATCCTTACATTCAATTTACCTTAGAAAGAGAAGATGAAAATGGTACTCTACCCTTCTTAGATACTAAATTTATTCGTAATACTACTACAAACACCTTAATGATTGACTGGTACCAAAAACCAATAAGCTCAGGTAGGTATATGAATTATTGGTCATACCATAAATTTTCTCAAAAAGTTAATTTAATAAAACAAATGAAATCAAGGGTTTTAAAAATATCAGACAGCTCATTTCATAATACAAATCTAAAAATATTATTTAATATATTCACTGACAATTCCTATCCAAAAACCCTTATAAAGAAATTACTTTTTAACACATCTGACATCTCATACACAAATAATAATAGTATTAACAACCAAAATTTAAATAATCTTCCTAATGTTACAGAAAACCAGGAACCCATTAACTTTAAATATTTTTCACTCCCTTACATTAAAAACATCACACCAAAGCTATGCAGAATCTTTAATCAAATTAGTGGCATAAAAATAGCTAATAGTATCACATTATCTATAAACTCAATTTTTACTAGACTGAAAGATAAAACTCCTGCATTATCTTGTTCCAATGTAGTTTATAGTATACCTTGTCATAGTTGTAATATGAACTATATAGGTATCACCTCGAGAACTTTATCATCTCGAATAATATCACATAAAAGTGATTCTAGACTACATCCTGAACGTTGTGCTTTAGCAGAACACGTTTCCAAAGAGGGTCATACAATGGATTATCAATATACTAAAGTACTAGCTTCTGAGAACTCATATAACAAAAGACTCTTTTTGGAAATGGCTTTTATCTTTCAAGAAGAAAATTCAATAAACAAAAAATCAGATGTAAGACATCTCAGTGAAATTTATTCTTATTTACTCACCTTAGATAAAAATAACCAATTTAAATTTAATAATTCAAATTCTTCTTTCATTTAATATATAATTTATAGATTTTTTCAATATAAATCACATAATAAAAAAGACATCTACTTTTAAAAAAACTTTGCATTGATTAAAACTGTTTTATTCTCATTTCGGAATTTTCCTATTTCAAAATTTAAAAAACATTTATTAAACAATTATAATTGGTTCAGTGGTAGTGACGTTTCCGTATGAATTCAAACAAAATTTAATAAAAATCGATATAACATTTGTTAGACATTTTCAAAAATGCCATTTGACATACATCATTTTTTAAAATATTTTACCATTTTTCAATTTATACTCGATTTTTAGAACAATTTTTTATATATAGTTTTTAATTTTAATTTTTATATACGATTTGTACCAGGACAAAATTTCGTTTTATATGTCAGTGTTTAACAACTAGGCTCAACATCCTCAAATAATGTAAGTACAAACATATAAGTAACTCTTTAGTAAGATTGTTTTGTGATATGCAGTGTTTTTAGTGAAAGTATTGACTCTGCATTTCTCAAAACAATTTTTTGTTGTTTTTGTGTTTTTGGGGATCCTCGACACCTGGTTTAGTGAGAGGAAACTATGGTGTTCTGGATTTTTGGTAACACAAGGATAGCAATTATTATTGATTTCAGTTAGCCTATTTGTTAAATACTGTCTATTTATGATTGTAGTTTCCCTGATGATGAAAATAAACATTTTCGAAAGCTTGGAACTATTATCAAGAGTTTTCTTTGAGATTGCTGCTACCCCAATATTTCAGCCTTGTTTTATATATATATATATATATATTAGAGCGGAGTAATTTTTTTGTCATCGGGTCACAATCAGTTTCTGATTCTACAATGAATTCTGTGAAAAAAAAACATTACACCATAGGTATCTGATGAATTTCGAGGCGCCACATTTTTCATTTTAGTTTTGAGGTACATCAGAACTCGTCATTTTACGACTTCTAATGTACATTGAGGTTGATTGTGGACAAAATTTCAACTTTTTTATTACGGAAAAGTGTATTTTTGTAGCTTTTGAGACGAGGAATCCATTTTTGATATCTATTTTTACCTAAAACACTCACCAGGGGGCGCTACAATGCAATTTTATGAACATCAGAATTTGTCATTTTATGACTTCTGATATACATTGCGGTTCACTGGGAACATATTTAAACATTTTTTTACGGAAAAGTGTATTTTAGTAGCTTTTGAGACAAGGAATTTATTTTTGATATCTATTGGTCCCAAAAGTACTCACCAGGGGGCGCTACAGTGCCATTTTTGTCATTTTACGACTACTTTTTTGGATAAAACAGTGTTAATATTATTTTTTCAACGTTTTTATTTAATAGGCCCTGATTTTATGTTACAAAAAATAGGTAATATTAATTAGTTTATTATAAACTTTACTAAACAATATTTTGCTTAATTAAATTTATTTGAAATATAATAAATTAGATGTTTTTGAGTAACCAAACCACTCAATTTTGGATCAAAAAAATTTTGGATCTTCGATTTTTCTAAAACTTGATGTATAGCTTCTGAGGAACGTAAAAATAAGCTCGAGCTGAAACATTTAAGCCCGAACAGTCTTCTTCTTTTTTTCTCAATTTGTATATTTTATCATAAAGTATCAATGGAAAAATAAGGTATTAATACGAGGGACTCAAAAATGTCATTATAAGGCATTATAACAAATTAATATGATTCAAAACGAGGTTTTGGTCAAGTTTTGGTTTAGAAAACGTTAGAATGCCGTTTCTTACATTTTCCTCCATTCCCAAAATATTGTATATTTCGATTTTGCTGATCATCTTGGCAATATTTTGCTAAGCATAATTCCTGTCATTTGACATGTTCTACGTGTCGGACTTATGACTTATTAAAATGTCCAGTTGGTGATAAATAGCAGTCGGATTTTCGCAAATGTGTGTGTGTTTAATGAAAGGGTAACAAAGCAATTGGAAGTTCTGCCTGAAAAAATATATGGGACGTTTTCGTAGTCTGACGTTCCAAATTTTTAACCTGTTCCCCAATTTAAACCTTCCCCTCTTCCAGTGTTCCCATATATCAAAGTTTGTCCGACTAGACACCCTTAAGCTATTAACAAATTTTCAGCTTGCTATTAATCAACTTTTTTTTGTACGCGGGATCCAGGCCTATCTTAATTGTAGGATTTTTATACCTTTTTGTCTTGGAGTTATATGACTCTACCAGATGTAATACGTTCGTATTAGTAGGGGAGGCAGGTGTGCTAAATTTGCAGTTACTCGAGCGTTATGGTGACCTATTGGATTGTGAAAATTAAGTCCGAAAACCAAAAAAACTTAAGTCAAGTTTTCCATTTTACTGGAGACTTTCCATTTTTTTATTTTAAATTCCAGAAATCATTTTTTCCGAATACAGTGCCATCTATCAATAATTCGAAAAAATGTCTCGAATAAAAGTTACTTATGTTTACCTAAGAAATCCAAATCTGCAATAAAAAAATGGAGAATCCTATTTTAATATCTTAAAGTAACCCCCACCTCACCACCGTGGGTGGTCGTGTTTGATGTCATTTGATAGATTTTTAAAAAATATTGAACACGTAGTTTTCAGTTTTTCGATCTGACGTTCATTTCCGACGATGAAAGTTGTGAAACTTTGTGACTCATCCATTTCCTTACGGATCCGCTCAAATCGCAAGATTTTTTAAATATACTGCATGTACTACTTATCTTATCTTAATCTGATGCAGTGGCGTACTGATAGATCAGCGGGCCCTGGTTCCAGTTGGGATGCGGGCCCCCGCCCAAAACATTCAATATAAATAAAATATTTTATAAAAACTCAAACTAATTCATAGTCCATTTCCTCACGGTTTTTGCTGTCAATTTTAAAGAACTGCTCGGATTGAGATGCAATTTGGCATACAGAAAGCTAACATGTCAAGTGACCCCTGGCTTATATGATCTGTAAGTTTTACCGCTTCAAAGTGCTCAATTTTAAAAACAATTTGGCTTTAAATTAACAAAAAATTAATACTTTAAAAAACAATTGTTTTTTCAAAATAACTCAACTTCAAAAATCTCAACTACCTAGTATAAAAAAATATAGGTTTTGCTATTGTGAATATTTTGGACTTTTTGTTTTCCTGACGACAAAAATTGGTTATAAGATATGTCTGTTCAAATTTTGCGTACACTTGTGATTAGTGACTCGTTGAAGCCATTTTGACTACAGCCTTTTCAAAAATAAGCACTTTGAACCAACAAATCTTACATATCTTATAAACAATAAAGTAAAGTAATTTGTGAAGCGGTAACGATTAATATCATTTCGGATGCTAATTAGAAGGTGATTTTGACGACTTTCTTTACCAACCAAAAAAAAAGATACTAACATTATTTTGATCGAAATTTACTTACTTTTGATGTTAGAAACTTAAAAAAACAACAATAGGCTATTAAAACAGTAAATTAATATTAATCCTATCGTTCTTCATACTCGCATGATTCGTCACTTTACGCCAGCCGTTTTTATAAATAATGAAACTCAAAAACTTTCTACATCCAAAATTACAGTCATAATTAAAAACATTAATACCGGAAAACTAACACAGCATTTAAAAAATGAACATTGGAATAGAATTTATATGAACAAAATAGATTCTCAAATTGCATAATATGATACATTTATAAATAAGTTAAATAATTTCATACAAACCTCTATTCGCGGTGTGCAAGTACTTGGAAAGGGAAACGAGAAACGACCGTGCGCGAGTCGCGGAGAAATATTGCAACTATCTTAAATAATTCAAATGGTCAATTGAAATTGTCAAATTGACGTATATTTCATACCTTCTGTCATTGACGCAGAAAAATTATATATTGCTCCACAATATTGATATGATATGCAATTATTATATAAAGGTAAATTTAATTAATTGTATTTTGCTTGCAGTACTGCATTTTAATAACTGATTTTATTTACTACATACAATTGTTTACGTTTGCTAAACATAACCTGCATCTTATTTTTTCTTCTCATTATTTTTTTGGACTATGGTCTTGACAATTATCCAGCAACCAGGACTAATATAATTGGCCAATATAATTAAAAGTGCGAATAAAAGTACAGAGCGTAGAAATAGAGGTCGCTTTGCCGAACTTGCACGGTCCCAATAGGGAGATAAAACGGTTAAATAAAAAAACCTTGGATAACGGTAGGGCTGATATATTTTATCAAACGACGAGAATTTCTTAAAAAGAAATTAGTGTCTAGTTATCCTTACCACTATTGTCTATATTTAGAATTTAATTTAAATTTTTAAGAATCACCTACCTATATAAAAGTACAGGCTGAATGATAACGTTTCTATAAGCACCAGTATCGACCCTATTGTATTGGGATTATTGCAATAAAACTTGCAATGCATATTTACAACTTTGTAGTATACGGACATCTTATTCATGAATCGTGCTATAATAATATACAAGTGTTTGAGTTATCACGTGTAGGCAGGCCCTGGCGGTTAGTCTTTATCAGTTGAAACATGTTTGGAAAGCAGGTAAATAAAATGTGTAGGGAACCTTACAACAGCATTCCCTGTATTTCAATAAAAAATTTTGTTTTCAAAATTTTTGAGGAATAATTATTCTTGTTTTTACCTACACAAGTACCTACACAAAAATGAAAACCTGTTAAGCAGTTACATTTCTTATCTGTGTACTTGTGTAGTTCAAAATGTCCCTATCAAATTAGAAACAAAAGAAGCAAAAAGCGCATTAAAGCGGGCCCCCACGGCCCTGGTCCCGCGGAACCATGCTCAGTACGCCACTGATCTGATGATTTCGAGATTTTCTAATAACAAATTCTTTCGGACCCTCCTTAACGAAATCCCCTGTAGTTAGAGTCCATATATGGTAGGGGTACATTTACAGGGTACAATGTTTCTCCCCATGTGATATTCTGACGTGCTCGAAAAACTGCAGAAATCCCCGCTTGGGCCCCCTACCTAATATAAAAGTAATCGCTTAAGTTTTAGTTAATTATTATATTTTAATTAATTTCATTAACAGTATTATTAATTTTTTTAAATTTTATAATTATCAAGTTAATGTTAAATATTTTTAATAACACAGAATTAATATCTACTAAATAAAACTAAAAGAAAAAATAATAATATTAACATTTTTTTACTCACAAAATGACGCAAATTGCACTGTAGCTCCCCCTGGTGAGTATGTTTGGTACAAATAGATAAAAAAATGAATTCCTCGTCTCAAAATCTACTAAAATACACTTTTTCGTAAAAAAAATGTTTAAAATTTGTACACAATCCCCCGCAATCTACATCAGTAGTCATAAAATGACAACTTCTGATGTTCATAAAATTGCATTGTAGCGCCCCCTGGTGAGTGTTTTTGGTAGAAATACATATCAAAAATGGATTGCTCGTCTCAAAAACTACTAAAATACACTTTTGCGTAAAAAATGTTTAAAAGTCCACAATCAAACGATATGTACATCAGAAGTCATAAAATGACAACTTCTGATAATCATAAAATTGCAATGTAGCGCCCCCTGGTGGGTGTTTTTGGTACAAATAGATATCAAAAATGGATTCCTCGTCTTAAAAGCTACTAAAATACACTTTTCCGTAAAAAAAAGTTTAAAATATGTCCACAATCAACTGCAATGTAGATCAGAAGTCATAAAATAACAATTTCTAATATTCATATAATTGTATTGTAGCGCCCCCTAGTGAGTGTTTTTGGTAGAAAAACATATTAAATTTAAATTTCTCGTCTCAAGAAATACAAAAATTCACTTTTCCGTAAACAAAGTTTAAAACTTGTCCACAATTAACCGCAATGAACATCAGTAGTCATAAAATGACAACTCCTGACGTTCACAAAATTGCATTGTAGCGCCCCTGGTGAGTAATTTTGGTAAAAATAGATATCAAAAATGGATTCCTCGTCTAAAAAGCTACTAAAATAAACTTTTCCGTAATAAAAAAAGTTGAAATTTTGTCCACAATCGACCTCAATGTACATCAGAAGTCGTAAAATGACGAGTTCTGATGTACCTCAAAACTAAAATGAAAAATGTGGCGCCTCGAAATTCATCAGATACCTATGGTGTAATGTTTTTTTTTCACAGAATTCATTGTAGAATCAGAAACTGATTGTGACCCGATGACTTTTTTTTTGTCATATAAATTACTCCGCTCTAATATATATATATATATATATATATATATATATATATATATATATATATATATATATATATATATATATATATGTACGTACAAAATTTATTTCGCCGAAGCGATGACAATCGTCGACAATGACGGTCGCGAATTCAATGATTTTTTCCCATCCAAAAAGTGCACAACGCCGCTAAAGAAGTTTTCACTTCAAAAAATGTTATATGAATGCAGAAAAATGTCTCGGAAGTTAAAATGCATCTTTTAAAAGACGGCATCTTTTAGAAGCCTTCTGCAGTCGTGAAAAACAACTAAAACAAGCCAAAAATAACTTTTTTGTATACCCCGAATTTTTCTTATGTGTAAAAAAATTGTAACCACGAATATATTAGTTTTTCCTTTAAAAATATGTAAAAATTGTCTTTTTTACCATTTTCGAAAGTAATAAATGTAATTTTATATACCTACCTACTATTATCTATTTCATTTAATAACTGTTGAGATTCAAGATACTGACATTTATTTTTTGTTTCAGTTTGTGCAAGCATGGATATTAAAAATTCACTGGAATCATTCAAGAAGCTAAAAGATTGTGAAGTGATTGAAGGTTTTCTTTCAATCCTTCTATTCGATAATGTGAACGAGACTGAACTGTCGAAGATGAGTTTCCCGCGTTTAACTGAAATAACAGACTATTTATTATTGTATAGGGTAATTGGTCTTCGTAGTGTAGGACAACTATTCCCGAACTTAGCCGTAATCCGCGGCCAGCAGACATTTTTCGATCGTGCATTTGTGATATTTGAAATACCCACTTTACAAGAAATTGGATTACACTCCCTTACCGATATTTCCCGCGGTCAAGTGCATATCGACAAGAATCCATCTTTGTGCTTCGTTCATACAATAGATTGGGATAGGATAATCAAAGACAAAAACAAAGACAATTCCTCAAAGATACTTTTAAATAGTTTAAAGCCCGATAACGAGTGTCCCGTGTGTCCGGTGAGTGTCGGAACCGGGAATGATACAGTGAAGTGTCCGGTAATGATCGATAATGAAGGCAAAGAGAAGCACTTGTGCTGGAACAAGAACCACTGCCAAAAAATTTGTCCAGACAAATGCAAACACTGCAACAACAAGCTTGAATGCTGCGACGAATCGTGCTTTGCCTGCCGAAACGACAACCCAAAAATTTGTACGGTTTGTCCCGATTACACTTATGGACATGGCTTACAGAAGACTTGCAGACAGGACTGTCCGCATGGATTGTATAAGGTAAGATATTATATAGTCGAATAAAGCCATATGTATTCCATCGAAAGGTAATCAAATCGAAATACTCCAATTCGAAAGTCTAAGTACCCTTTCAGACTAAGACACTGGTGTCGTGACACCGGCATCCGCCACCGGCAGCAAAGCATTGTTTTAAATGAAAGACAACAGACGAGCCACTTTGAGTGTCTGGCTGATTTTAGTGCTTTGCTGCAATTGAACACCAGTGGCGGACACCGGTGTCAGACACCAGTGTCTTAGTCTGAAAGGGTACTTAATAAGCACGAAGCGTGTTAGTCCAGGGAAGTAAGATTTTTCTCAGGACTTCGAATAATCCAGGTATCGTGAGATTTTTTATAGTTATTGTAGATTTATAGAAAAACTTACTTAGAAATAAAACTTACCTATCTCCAGGCAAGAGTTCGAAGCGGTTTTATTATTAACAATTTATTGCAAAAACGCGATTTGTTCGATTTTTTGCATCCCATTACAAAGCTAAATGCACATAGTGGCAAAATTAAGGGAACTCCTTAAAAATGGGACATGTTAGATGTATCGAATTTCGTCAACCTGTTATCCGATTTAAGTGTTTTTTTTAGTATGTTATAGCCTTATCATTAAGAAAATCCATGTAATAATATTGTTACTAGACAGGTAAATGTCATTTTATACTGGGTGTAACAATCATACTGTGTTTTTTCCTTAAAGTTCGGAATATCTTGTGGAATATTCTAGCAATAATATAAAATATTGAAATTAAAACTTAGTTGTATTTTTGTTTGTTATTAACATTTTGTTTTTTTATTTATTTGCTTATGTTCGATAATATAAAAGTTAGGTACGTTAACAACTAGTCATGTTTTTCATTAATAAATCCTCATTTTCTGCTTAGTTTAATAGACAAACCTAAAAGTAAGCTATGAGAAATACCAATTTAATAGATGTCAAATTGTTAATAGTCAAAAAGTGACCCGTGTTGAGCTGCCCCCCCCCCCCACTTGTAAAAATTAAAAAACAAATAGCGCTGATTTATGAGCTCTTTATGAGCTTTCATATTCCGCAAATTAAAAATTTTCAACTCGTTCCACTGAGCAGGAATTTAAAAGTCGCCCCCCACCCCTCCGCTACTTAAACATTGAATCGATTTTTGATATTGAATCGATTTTTGCGGCAGAATTACGAGCGATTTATGAGCTCTTAAAATGATATAGTTATCATTTATTAATTACGCTCAAATTACGCGCATTTAGATCAGTAAATTGCAATTTATTTTGTATAGTGCAGTCACTGAAGGTAAAAATCAACGATTACCTTCAATTTCTGTGAACCTTCATCAATTTTCATGAAAATTGGTCAGTGGCTAGAGGATACCTCAAGAAACAAAGGTGACATGGTGCCACCTTAACCTTGCGCCTTTACCCTGAGGGTGGATACCGCCCCTTCTCGGGGGTAAAAATTATTTTATAAAAAATAACTGCACAAATCAATAAATGGACAAATTATAAGCAACATTTGTTATATAAAGTTATTAAAATAAGTCAATACTTTTTAAGTTATTAAAGATTAAAGATTTTAATTATTCGTGAAAAAAATGCATTTTTTAAAGCGGTTTTTCGTAAATCACTGAAAAACTGTAAGTTTTTACAAAAAAGTTAATAGTAGTTTAATTCGTATGGCTTATATTCTAAGAATAAACTCTTAAATCACGCGCATTTCGATTATTGAGCTACAACCCCTTCGCAAGAAAACCACCCATATTCCCGGCTTAAGAGTTTTACTTAAAATGATTTAAATTAATTATTTGGCGACTACATATCGTTTAATAATTTATGAGCTCGCAAAATATACGCATCTCAATTATTGAATTGCAATTTTCTTTCTATAGTGCAGTCACTGAAGGTAAAAATCAACTATGACCTTTGATTTCGGTAAACCTCCATTCATTTTCACGAAAATTGGTGAGCGGATAGAGGATACCTCAAGAAACAAAATAAACAATAACAACTTGCAGTTTTAACCTTATGTATATATCACCCCTTCTCGGGGGGAAAATTACTTTATTAAAAATAACCCCACAAATCGAGAGAGGGACAAATTATAAGCAAAATTTGTTATATAATGTTAATAAAATAAATCAATACTTTTTGAGTTATTAAAAATCAAATATTTTAATATTTGTGAAAGAAAATGCATGATTTAAAGCGATTTTTCATAAATAACTTAAAAACTGTTTTACAAAAAAGTTTTCATCACTAAAATTGAATCTAATAAAAAATATAATAAATGGCTTACTTGAAAAACCCTGTAATGTTAATTTAAAGTAAGTTATAGGTAATTAAATGTATATTTTTTTCTGCGACTATTCAAATCTAAGGATTCAAGCTTAAATAACGGGAAAGAGATGCATTTTATAACACTTACTAAATACTTGTCAAAGTACTTAGAAATACCTATCAAATGAGCTCCAGAAAAAGTTGATAGCATCGAAATTTATACTCCAAAAAGTTTTCCAAAAAAATTATTTTTTTTTTAATAACTTTGATAATTTTTATGATATCAGGCACATCCAACTATTTGAAAGGTAATTTCAAGAGCTATAAAACTGTATTACATTTAATCTTTCAAATACTTTATTTTTTTAGGATAATATATTAAAGGGCTCCAGTTACATTGTTCTCGTAGTAAAATTTAGGCTTAAACGTTTCTATCTTTGTTATTTGATTCATACAGAAATCAAAAGACAAGTAAAATCTGTGCTAATAAAAAAAAAACTAAAATTTCGTTATCTATTATTTTTTACGTGTATTGAGTATTGTTGGAGTTATTATCAAAAGCAAATAATAATTGACGAAAATTTGAAAAATTTTGATTTTTTTAAATCATTTAAAATAATAACCTATTATCCTAAAAAAATAAAGTATTCGAAAGATTAAATGTAATATAGTTTTATAACTCTTGACCTTTCAAATAGTTGGATGTGCCTGATATCATAAAAATTAACAGTTATTCAAAAAAAATAATATTTTTTTGGAAAAATTTTTGGAGTATAAATTTTGATGCTATCAACTTTTTCTGAAGCTCATTTGATAGGTATTTCTAAATACTTTGACAAGTAAAAAAAAATCTAATAGCACATAAAACAACATCCAAAAATGTCATTCTACATCCTACCAGACTGAAAACAATGGGAACCTTCTCTGGTAACACCTCCGAGGCTTCTACAATTTGCAAGCCATAACGGATGCTGAGACTAAGGAAGATGAGGGAATTTTACAATTTATAATTCACGTCCCATCTGCTCAGCGCGGTAAAGTTCCAACGAGAATGGTTCCCTTCGTACTCCAATGGGAGTAAACAAGCATTTTTTACTTTGACAAGTATTTAGTAAGTTTTACAAAATGCATCTCTTTCCCGTTATTTAAGCTTGCATCCTTAGATTTGAATAGTCGCAGAAAAAAATATACATTTAATTACCTATAACTTACTTTAAATTAACATAAAGGGTTTTTCAAGTAAACAATTTATTACATTTTTTATTAGCTTCAATTTTAGCGATAAAAACTTTTTTGTAAAAACTTACAGTTTTTGAGTTTTTATGAAAAATCGCTTTAAATCATGCATTTTCTTTCACAACAATTAAAATATTTTTTGATCTTTAATAACTCAAAAAGTATTGATTTATTTTAATAACATTATATAACAAATTTTGCTTAGAATTTGTCCCTCTCTCGATTTGTGTGGTTAGTTTTGATATAGTAATTTTCACCCCCGAGAAGGGGTGACGTATACCCCAGGCTAAAACCGCAAGTTGTTATTGTTAATTTTGTTTCTTGAGGTATCCTCTATCCGCTCACCAATTTTCGTGAAAATGAATGGAGGTTTACCGAAATCGAAGGTCATAGTTGATTTTTTACCTTCAGTGACTACACAAAGAAAATTGCAATTCAATAATTGAGATGCGTATATTTTGCAAGCTCATAAATTATTAAACGATATGTAGTCGCCAAATAATTAATTTAAATTATTTTAAGTAGAACTCTCTCTTAAGCCGAGATTATGGGATGGTTTTCTTGCGGAGGGGTTGTAGCTCAATAATCGTAATGCGCGTGATTTAAGAGTTTATTCTTAGAATATAAGTTATACGAATTAAACTACTATTAACTTTTTTGTAAAAACTTAGTTTTTCAGCGATTTACGAAAAACTGCTTAAAAAAATGCATTTTTTTCACGAATAATTAAAATGTTTGATCTTTAATAAATTAAAAAGTATTGACTTATTTTAATATCTTTATATAACAAATGTTGCTTATAATTTGTCCTTTTATTGATTTGTGCAATTATTTGTTATAAAATAATTTTCACCCCCGAGAAGGGGCGGTATCCACCCTCGGGGTAAAGGCGCAAGGTGGCACCATGTCACCTTTTTTTCACCGAAAATTTAAGGTAGTCGTTGATTTTTACCTTCAGTGTTTTTGTTGACAGACTTCGAAATAAGAAAGGGACAAGAAAAGGCTTCCTTCTCTAACCTTAATGTATGCAACCCGTCATTACATTACGAATCCGAAAATTGTTCGCGAAGCAAAAAATTCTGAACATGTCCAGTAAAAGTTTACATTGACGCCTGCGTATTGGAAACTAATCCCGAACTTACTCTGAATACGTTCGGGTTGTACAGCACGGACACTGATATTTATGAGCTTTCGAAGTGATATAGTTTCGATTTTTGAGCTCATCCCTCATCCCCTTCACCACCAAACAACCCTTCAATTGATTCAACTTAAGAGAAAAATGCTGAGAAAAATTAAAATATATCATATCGCGGATATAATTCGTATAACGTATACACTCTAAGAATAAACTCTTAAATCACGCGCATTTCGGTTATTGAGCTACAACCTCTTCGCAAGAACACCACCCAAATTTCCCGGCTTAAGAGATAATTGTACTTTAAATGAATTAAATTAATTATTTGGCGACTACATATCGTTTAATACATAATTATTTATGAGCTCGCAAAATACGCTCATTTAGATCATTGAATTGCAATTTCTTTTGTATATAGTGCAGTCACTGAAGATAAAAATCAACTATTACCTTCAATTTCGGCGAGCCTCCATCGATTTTCACAAAAAATTGGTGAGTGGTTAGAGGATACCTCAAGAAACAAAAGTAACATGGTGCCGCCTTGCGCTTTTACCCTGAGCACCCCTTCTCGGTGGTGAAAATTATTTTATTAAAAATAACTTAACTCCACAAATTGATAGAGGGACAAATTCTAAACAAAATTACAGCATCACTCAATTTCAAAAATAAAGGTGTACAAAAACGTAAGTAATTTATAAACTGTCAAAAAGAGAAACAGTATTTTAGTTAATTTTAAAATAAAAGTGAAATACAAGTGTTCATTCGAGTTATGATATGAAACGTAATATTTATACAAAATATTGTACTATATTGGAACTCCAAATTACAAACACCCTGTACAATAATTTCATGTTGTAATTATTCCAATTCATAGAAACAATAATTATAAGTGAACAGGCAAAAACATATTGATAGAAAATTTTGTAATAAGGTGTAATTAATTAAATTCAAGGACACTGCATTTGTGGTAAAACGCAAATATGTACATTTAAAAATAATAAAGTTAGGTATAGGGAATGTTTAACGAAGTTGTATTGTTTTTTCTTGTAGATTCTAAACTTAAATTAAAATATAGGGTTTTCCTTTAAAAAATATATAACTTTATATTATTATCTTTGCGATACTAGTTCAGTATAATTAATATAAGTCTTAACAAATGTAGCAAAAAGATAAGCGCTATTAATCCAGAGAAAAAAAAATTTCAAGACACTTGACCAGCAAGGTTGCAAATGGGTTTTTTGGATACTATAAATAAATAAATAAATAATAGCTTTATTACCCAACAGTTTCCCATTTCTAGGGTAAAAAATTGAAATACATTTTTTTTAGTTAGTATACAATCAGTATGTTCAAAATAAAGAGTGAGAACAATTTAACTAAACAAATAACTATGTAAATAAGAAATAAAAAAAATAAATAAGAAAAACTTAACAATTTAAGGTATTCCATAAACCAATGCAGTATCAACTAGATGATTAATTGAGCATGAAAAAATATCACAATGGTTGCATATTTTGTTATAGTTATCGCACATAACATTAATCGGTGACTTTAGTAACATGTTTGTTCTCGCGCGTGGACAAGTCAACACGATAGTTGACCTGGAAGTTATTCGTGGCACATTAAATCTAATTTGGTCTAATATATCGCTGCAGTCAATACAGTTGTGTAATAACTTAAATAAAAATGAAACCGAAAATATAACTCTTCTTAACTCTAAACTTACAATATCAAACCTGTCACATAACAAATCGTAATCATAACCATGGGCAGGATATACTCCATCAACCTTAAATGCTAAACATTTATAAATTGGATACCAAATTAAGCTACAATATTCTAGTTTTGTTCGCACTAACGATAGATACAGCAGTTTAATCGGTCTTATATCGCTAAAATTTCTACAGTTTCTGATGATAAAACCGTACATTCTCATAGCATCAGATACTTTCTGCTCAATATGGTAATTAAAGGTTAATTTTGAATCAAATATAACTCCTAAATCTTTAATGCTATTACATTTTTCCAGTTCTGACCCCTGAATTACATAATTAAAATCAACCTTATTTTCCTTTCTAGAATATCTCACTACTTTACATTTATTGACATTAAGAAAAAGTTTGTTTTTTATACACCAAGTATCTATATAATTTAGATCGTTCTGCAAATCTATACAGTTAGCAATTGTTTTAATTTCACAGTATATTTTAAGATCATCCGCAAAACATAATTTTCTGTTATTGATATCTAAAAATAAATCGTTGATATATAATAGGAACAACAATGGACCTAAATTTGATCCCTGTGGAACGCCGGATGTAGTAAAGATTAATTCTGATGTGAAACCATTATTTGATACAAATTGGCTCCTACCTATTAAATAGCTTTCAAGTAACTTCAAAGTGTTTCCAGAAAATCCTAAATTTGATAATTTAAAGAGAAGGTATTTGTGATCAACCTTGTCAAACGCCTTAGAAAAATCAGTATATATAACATCTACTTGACCTTGTACATCCAAAACATCTGAAATATATTGAGTTAATACAGCTAAGTTTGATACAGTAGAGCGTTTATCTATAAAGCCATGTTGATAAGGTGATATCCATCCCCTAACAGAAGGGTATATACGATTATATACAGTTACTTCGAAAACCTTTGAAAAATTGGATAACAAAGATACCGGTCTGTAATTGGATACATCAGATTTCGTTCCGTTTTTGAATACAGGGCATACTTTTGCATTTTTCCACAGTTCGGGATAAGTTCCAGTTTTTATTGATAAGTTAAACATTTTTTGAAGTGGCTTTACAAATACCCGAGAACAATCTTTGATTAAAAATGCTGGAATATTATCCGGTCCGGACGTCGTTTTATTTTTAATTTTTTGAAATGCTACCAAAATTTCTTTTTTTGAAATTCGCTAAAATTAATAGTGGGTAAATAGATATCTCTACATTCTTGATTATCAAATGCATTGTTTTCGACAGGCATATAAACTTTTTCAAAAAACATCTTAAAAGCATGGATTATATCGTGAGGATTATTAAATGTATCGCCGTTGTAACACATTTCACCTGGGATTCTAGAAGTTTTATTCTTTGCGTGAACATAAATATGCCCAGAAATTATTAGATTCGTTAGAAATACTATTCTGAATTTTTTCAAGATAAACGTTATATTCAGTTTTAATCATTTGTTATCCCTACACCTCAGGGTAGAAGGGATAAATATTATATATATATATATATATATATATATATATATATATATATATATATATATGTTTTATTATTTTTCGCAACCTTTTAAATTCATGCATATAAAGTATATTCCCTGTTTTCTTATAATTTTTGATATTTTTTGATTTCAACATTATCATTCTAATTATTTCCGCATTATACCATATAGGATATTGACGTTTATAATTTCTGTATATTGGTACACACATATCAAATAATTCATATATCTTAGCATAAAATAATTCTAGTACTGTATTTACATCATCAGACATGTCTAAAAAATTCCAGTTGCAATTAAGAAATTCTGAGTACAGTAAAGGAAAATTTGCTTTTTTAAAATTATATTTTTTAGATTTAGAATGAGACACAAAACTGGTTTCCTTTTTCTGAAAATCATTAATATTTATCATTAATGCTGGATGATGTAAATCTTCTTGAACAAGTGGTGTATTATCACGACTTACATGACACAGATCTGATGATATAACTAAGTCTAACAATCGATCTAAATTATTTCCCACCTGATTATACTGATCTAAATTAAACAAACACATGAAGTCTAACACTGCCGATGTCTTCACATCAGACCTATTTTGATCGATATACTTTGGAATGTTAGGCAAGCCGCACACCAAAGAAACATGAAACGTAAAACACGTTTCATGAAAATAAAACAGGTAAACAAATCTTGAAGTCCGCCTACCAATGAAACGAGTGTGATTCATGCTCATAAAACATTTTTATTTTCGGAGAGTTTCATAAATGGCCGGACGTCTATTTGTTTAGCAGTGTTTTATTTTCATGAAACGTGATTTACGTTTCATGTTTCTTTGATGTGCGGCTTGCCTAAAAGTCACCCAGGAGAATAACAGTTTCATTAAATAATTAAAGTTGCTCTAACATTTCAAAAAAAATATTCAAAAACATTTAGCTTTAATTTGTCTGGAATATGTAATACTGCAACATAAAACTTGCGACATTTTACAATTAACAAATCAACTAGTGGAAAATGAAAATCAAACGTTGAAACATCAACAACACACTCGAAGTTTGACTTAAGTGCCAACAGTACACCTTCACCAGTTGATTTATTAACTACATCGAACTTTCGATCTTTCCTGAAGACCTCATAGGCATCGTTAAACAATTCCGAACTAATAACATCGGAGTTGAGCCAAGTTTCCGTTAAAGCAATGATATCAAATTCACATTCACTAACACTAGAGTAAAAATCAAATACCTTAGAATTCAAGCCTCGCACATTCTGATAGTAAACCTGAAGATCTTGGCTGGAGGAACTGTTGGGACCTATCTGTTTAAAGGAACAATTTTTGGGATGCCGTCCAAGTATTTAATTATATTAATTAATAATATATACCTAATACAATGCTATCGAATCAAATACTGAAAAGCCAAAGCAGGTTATAAATAAACAAAACAAAATCAACTACAGAAACTGCTACAAAATATTTTTATAGTATTGTGCTAGTAGTACACAACACAACTCAATATAGTTCCCTCTTTGTTTCTTCTTGAATAATTTCATAACCCATAGATCGTGAACTTGAACGCGAATCATATTACGAGTATATCAATAAAGCGGTTTACCGTTATTTTTTATTACAAGCATTAATTATTACTATGTCTAATGACTAGCTAAGCTTCACAGATTACCTAACGATAATAATTATTACTTCCTTTCGTACATATTTTTGCAAGAATAACTTAATTATTACAATTATTATTACTTATATATTACATCATGTCACTGTCATAAAAAATATCAAAGTATCCTAGATATTTAATGGGAGGCAGCTAATTTAGGCCAGGGTAATAAGACAAAAATATACCCTCTTCGTGACACTTCAACAGCCAGGGGTCCGAAGCGGGTCCCGGTGAATTCGTAACTATTTTAATCCCCCATCCTAATTACATGTCAATTGGTAACTCTGACCCTCAGGTAATTTTTCGGTAACCGATCAACTACCGGTGAATTCGTAACTAAATAAAGGTATAATCTTTTAGACTTGAATCTTTACTTCTTGATAAAAACCAAGCTCGTGTAGAGCTATACTTGATAGAAATAATACTTATAACACGTGTTAATGAAACACTATAATATTGTTTCAATTATTTTATTAAGATATTTCAATTTTTGCTATTTTTTATAGGTACATATAATACAAATATAATGTTTTTAAACAAACCAAGAAACATTCGGTTTAGATTTAAGGTATTAGATTTAATCTTTCGAGTTGGCCGGTCAGGTAATAGAAAAGTTACGAATTGGCCGGTGTACATTTTGATTTGAAAATTTTTGTCATTAAAAGTTACGAGTTGGCGCGTGTCCACTGAAGCGTTTTTTCGACAGGTAATACCTATAAGAACAACTTGTAACTATTTCCCTCGTAGGATCTGGCGGCCATTTTTATTTATAAACAATTTAGTGTCAAAAAACCGCCTTTTTTTCTTTTTTTTTTCCAATTAATGGAAAACAGTAACACTTACGGTTTTCTTACTACAGACAACTTCGAGAGAATGGAAAAAGCTTTAAAATGGCGTATTACAAAGTTTTATACACTCATTTATTGTTAATATAATTGCGAAAACCCGTGTTGAGCTGCCCCACCCCCACTTGCAAAAATTAAAAAACAAATAGCGCTGATTTATGAGCTATTTATGAGCTCTCATATTCCGCAAATTAAAAATTTTGAGCTCGTTACCCTGGGCAGGAATTTAATATTTTAGTGGGCGGGCCTGAGTCACTCCCCCCCCCCCACTACTTATTTGCGGCAGAATTACGAGCTATTTATGAGCTCTCGAAGTGACATAGTTTCGATTTTTGAGCTCATCCCCTTCACCCCCAAACAACCCTTTAATTTATTTAACTTAAGAGAAAGATGCTGAGAAAAATAAAAATGCATGGTATCGCGTATATAATTCGTATAGCTTATATATTCTAACAATAAACTTTTAAATCACGCGCATTTCGATTATTGAACTACAACCCCTTCGCAAGAAAACCACCCCATCTTCCCGGCTTAAGAGACTACTTAAAATGATTTAAATTCATTATTTGGCGACTACATATCGTTTAATAATTTATGAGCATCCAAAATACGCGCATTTAAATCATTAAATTGTAATTTCTTTTGTATAGTGCAGTCACTGAAGGTAAAAATCAACTATTACCTTCAATTTCGGTGAACCTTCATCAATTTTCACGAAAATTGGTGAGTGGTTACAGGATACCTCAAGAAATAAAGGTGACATGGTGCCACCTTGCGCTTTTACCCTGAGAGTGGATACCACCCCTTCTCGGGGGTGAAAATTATTTTATTAAAAATAACTTCACAAATCGATCGAAAGGCAAATTATAAGCAAAATTTGTTATATAAAGTTATTAAAATAAATCAATACTTTTTGAGTTATTAAAGATCAAAGATTTTAATTTTTCGTAAAAAAATGCCTGTTTTAAAGCGATTTTTCGTAAATCACTCAAAAACTGTAAGATTTTTACGAAAAAGTAATCATTACGAAAATTGAAGCTAACAAAACATTGAATAAACTCCTTACTTGAAAAACCTTTTAATATTAATAATTCAAAGTGAGTTACATATTATAGGCAATTAAATGTATATTTTTTTATGTAAGCGAGTACTCAAATCTCAGTAGGTATTCAAGCTCAAATAACAGGGAAACCAATATACAGTGAGCACGTAAAGGTTGGAATAAATTCATTTTCTCAAGAAGGGACGATCTTGGGAAAAAATCCCGAAACAGGTCGATTTTTATTTTTAAATTACAACTTTTTGGCATATATATCATACTAGTGACGTCATCCATCTGGGCATGATGACGTCATCGATGATTTTTTAAATACGAATAGGGGTCGTGTGATAGCTCATTTGAAAGGTAATTCAATTCTCTATTCAGTAATATAACCATTAACATAATTATTTATACAGGGTGTCCAAAAAAATTTTTTTGGATTAAAAGACCAGGCAACACTCCTTATGGAAAAGTGGTCCCGGTCAAATTTGATGAAAGTTTGGTCAATGATACTTCTTGATGTGTAGATTAAAAAATCCATGGCGCCTGGGTCTGAATAACTACTATTCTCGAGTTACAGCCTTCTGAAGTTATTGGATTCGGGCGCTAGGTTTACGTTAAGTGCACTAATTTACGGTCAAGTGAACGAAAATATTTATTATTAGAAGAAGAGAAACTCATGTTCTTCATACATACTTGCGTGTTGTATATGAATTTGTGGTCAAAAATAGTTGGATCGTATTTTACTCTTCAGAAAACCTCCGAAAAGTCTTCAAAAAACTAAAGAAGTGCGGTATAAAATGTGCTGCTAGATCGATATAAGCATTATCATGTTTTCATGAATGCTTCTCAGTTATGCAATACCAGCAAAACTGCAGTTCGGCTTTATCTTTAGAAAACTACTGAACAGTGGTGGATCTAGGGGGGATAGGGGTAATTCCACCGGTAACATGTTCCAGAATTAATGGAATAACTTTATTTAACGAAAATAAACGAAATGGAGCCATCAAAACACATTTATAACCAAACAGCGGATAGTGTGACGAAAAGACTTAAGCCCAGAGCACGGGCGCCCATATAAATATTTTTAGGGGGTGGCAAACGTGAAGGTGTTGCACATTATATTTTGTATACTTTGAATAACCATATATAATTCAAAGCACCCGAAAAGCCAGGGGGGTCACGGCCCCCCCTGCCCATGGGTATGGGCGCCCATGGCCCAGAGTACGATTTAAGGACCAGAGAAGATGAGTTACGGGTGTTAACGAGTACGAAATTGCAAAACCAAGGCGGAGGATAGAATGGAATGGAAGCTGATTCTCGAACAGACCGAGGTCCACCAGGGGTTCTACAGCCAATGATGATGAGCTTTTTAATACAAAATATTATGGAGAATAATTTTGTAGGATTATTTTTATAACTACTATAATATTCATACTTAGGTATAATCATATAGAAGAAATGGTCAATGGAGAAGGCTTCATAATCATGATTTTGCTAACTTTCCTGTTTTCGACTTAGACTACCCAAAAGACCTTACGATTGGGATATATCAAAGTAAACTGGCACCATCTTACATACAAGATAAAATAATAAGAAAAATGACGAAGAGTTTCAAATTGATGAAAATATGGATGAACCGGGATTCATAAGAGTTCGAATATTTTCTATTCGAACTAACACCAAGTATTCATTTCCTATACGGTTGATGAAGGTAATGATGAAGATGATCCTGTAGAAGAACCGATTAACGGGTACTACTGTACGTGTCAATCTGGTGCGAGAACTGTGCTCATATCACCAGTGTGTTATGGTTTTTAGGCTTTGAAAGACATCAACCCAATGTTAAGTATCCTGATAGGTCGTTAGTTAACACGACGTATGATGCATCTAACCGAAATCAGCAAAATGTTAACATACGAATAGTCGAAGATGATTTAAGCCCGATTTTTCCATAGACAATTGTAATTAATATTTAGCATTTACAAACTATCCTTTACTTTGTTTTTTTTTGTATTGAAATCAAGTCCATGTTCTCTACCTGTCTTATATCTGATATGCGGCACAAGTTTCATGTCAATTAATGTATTTTTTTATGTTTCAACAATTTTTTCTTTAATTATTCTGGAACATGTTACGAGTGGAATTACCCCATCCCCCCTAGATCCAGCCACTGTTCAGTAGTTTTCTAAAGATAAGGCGGAACTGTAGTTTTGCTGGTATTCCATAACTGAGAAGCATTCATGAAAACATGATAATGCTTATATCGATCCAGCAGCACCTTCTATACCGCACTTCTTTAGTTTTCTGAAGACTTTTCGGAGGTTTTCTGAAGAGTAAAATACGATCCAACTATTTTTGACCTCGAATTCATATACAACACGCAAGTATGTATGAAGAACATGAGTTTCTCTTCTTCTAATAATACATATTTTCGTTCACTTGACCGTAAATTAGTGCACTTAACGTAAACCGAGCACTCGAATCCAATAACTTCAGAAGGCTGTAACTCGAGAATAGTAGTTATTCAGACCCAGGTGCCATGGACTTTTTTAATCTACACATCAAGAAGTATCATTGACCAAACTTTCATCAAATTTGACCGGGACCACTTTTCCATAAGGAGTGTTGTCTGGTCCTTTACTGACAGTAGAAGAAGAATGCAAGTAATTTATTTAATCAAAAATACATTGTACTACTCTCAGAAAACATAAAAAAATGTTTGTTTGAAAAATAATCATTGCTTTTCGCTTAAATTAAATGTTCAAACTGGCAAGAGGAATGTGGGTGGCTGCTTTAATACTGAATTTAAGAAAAAGACAATATTTATTTGTCAAATTTCATGTTTTCTGATAGGAGTAAAATGTATTTTGAGTTAAATAAATTACACACATTCTTCTTTTTATGTCAATAAATTTAATTAAAAATATTTTGATTGGTCACCCTGTATAAGTAATTATGTTAATGTTTATATTACTGAATAGAGAATTGAATTACCTTTCAAATGAGCTATCACACGACCCCTTTTCTCATTTAAAAAAATCGTAGATGACGTCATCATGCCCAGATGGGTGAAGTCACTAGTACGATATATATGACAAAAAGTCGCAATTTAAAAGTAAAAACTGACCTGTTTCGGGATTTTTTTCTAAAGTCGTCCGTTCTCGAGAAAATGAATTTATTCCAACCTTTACGTGCTCACTGTATAAAATATGTAAAATGTACTTAATATACCTACATTTGTCAAAGTACTCAGAAATACCTAAAAAATAAGCTCCGAAAGAAGTTAACAGCATCAAAATTAAGTACAAAATAATAGGACCCTTTCGAATTTTTTAGGAAAAAGTAAAAATAAAACGTACGCCATTTCCACAAACAATAAAATCTTTAGTAATCCCTATAGAGACTTTCTTTACTTTAGCATAAGTAATGACCTTAAACATTTTGACCGATTAAGAATGCATATTTTTAAAAGATGTCTTCCTAGGTCTTCCTCTTTTCCGCCGTCCTTATGGTGCCCATCGTAGCACTTGTTTGGGTAATCTGTCGTCTTCCATACGTTGTACGCGGCCAAACCATCTTAGCTGCTGTGTTTTTATATCGTCCATTATTGTATTAGGGATGGGCAAAACCTACCGGTTTTAACCTAAAACCGGTTTTTTTACTTCGCAATAACCGGTTTTATTGGTTGTTTTTTGTCCCGGTTATAACCGGTTTTTTCTTTTTAAAGTAAAAACCGGTTATTAGGTTTTTACGGTGATTAGGATTAGGTTAGGTATTATTTTGGATCCCAATCATAATTATTATTCTCAAGTAATTCATCATCATCAACCCGTACGCGTCCACTGCTGGACATAGGTCTCCCTCAGCTCTTTCCATCTTTCTCTGTTGAGTAAGTAACTCTCAAGTAATTACTCCAAACAAAACCATAATTCAAATTTTACTTTATAAATACAGAAGCAAACTGAAAGTGCAAACTCACATCAGCCAGAAACAATTAAGTTTTATTATAATATTTCGTTGAAAAGGTATTTGTAATCATAATATTTACATAAGAAGTGATCTGGTTGAAGTAGACGCAAACATCATCTATTTTTCACACTTGACTCTTGACATTGAAAGTGGGTGAATAACTTTTTCTGATTACCAAAAATAATGTTCTGACTATGAATATCGAATTACCGATTACGAATACGAATCTCCAAGGATTTCCCTACGTTTTCAAAACGATACACCCATACAGGAAGTATATGAGTTAAAATGTACCTATTATACAAATATACTTACAAACGTGTTAAAAGATATACATGATAATTTTTTTTGATGGGAGTAAAAATAAAAGATAAATTGCATTATCCAATTTATTTTTAAGTAAAATATTTATGTTGATATTATGTTTTTAAATCCCATTTGAAAGAGTCTGGGAAATTTTTGTTGAAATGCTTGGGTTAAATTGTATATTATTGCAATATGTATATCTTAATCTTACGCTATATTATATTTAATAATAATCAATAAATATATAATAATAATAAAATAATAAATAAATATAATAATTAATAGAATAAAATGGTTTTATTAAAAATTGTGTTTTATTTATATTGATATTCATGTTCTTTCGATAGTACTAATTTTGATCATATTGATATCGAGTATCGAGTCGAGTTTAGTATCGCAAACTAACTTGCATTGTAAATGTAACATTGTAACCTATTGCATTAAAAAAACCGAAAACCGGTTTTTGCAAAAACCGGTTTTTTGGTCGGTTATAAGCTATAACCGCCAGGTTAAACCGTAGGCAAAAAAACCGGTATAACCGAAAACCGGTGTTTTGTCAAAAACCGCCATCCCTACGCAACGCACTAATGGGGCTCGTCCCGATGCGTTGTTCCGTTGCGACGTATCAACGCAACGCACTAATGGGGCCTCGCTCTAACTCTCTCAATGCTAGTCAATTATTAAACATTTCGCTACTAAATCACGCTTTTTATTTTTCCACACCTAGTGCTACCAAAATAAAACAAATTAATTGTTTTTATATGAATGTAAAAAAAATCGTGTCAACATCAACATTCTCGACCCTCTTTTTTATAAGAATATCTTCTATATTTTCTCAAATGGCTGTGTTTTTATTTGCATTTTGTTAAATATCATGTAATGACCGTAACAACGATATGTTTATTATTTATATACATAATATTATGTAGAGATACTTAGAGAGTGATTATATAATGGTATAAAAATAAACATATCTGTAGGAAGGGATCTACTTCAAACTAAAGGATGCTACAAATGAGATTCGAAATAATAATACATAAATAAATAATACCCAATACAATAACACACTATAAATACCCAATACATAAATGATTTTATTAGTAAAGCATTTATTTTTATTCTTAGTATCTACAATTTCCATACCTTAAGTGGTAGAAGAAGCTTAACAATGTAAATAAATTGAATATACACACAGTTTCAAAAGTTATGCATCACCTAAAAGTATGCTCATTTTCATAGTTCATTTTTTCGTGAACAGATTAAGGGATTCCGCTAATTTTTTTATTATTTTAGATTTTTTCTTTGGTATTTACACAGTTGGGAAATGTTTACTCAAACTTCTTTTTTGAACTTGTACCGGGTGGAATAAAATATTGTTGAAATGTCATTGATATCTTTGGACCCACCCACCCCCTTGGCGATACATGGTGAGGTTTAAGGATAACCCCCCCCCCATATCACGTGTATTTTTTAGTATCTACAAAAAATCTATTTTTAGGTATTTATAAAATACACGTATCTATGTTATGGCGAGCACGCCACTGCAGCACTGTGTGCCTTTTTATTCCCATATCTAGACCAGAGCGGAGATAAGAAACACCCACGCTGATGATTTCGAGGTTTCAATGATATGTGCCAGGAGTGTGAGAGGTTTTAAGAAATTTTGTATTTATTAATTTGGAATTTAGTATCGTTTTGTACTCTGAGCTGTTAACATCTAAACAAAACTTGTGCATTTGCTTCAGTAGTTTCGTTACTATAATTCTCCAACGAACACACATCATATTATAAAGAATAAAACTTCTATAAGTATCATCTAATTTTATTATACAAAATTAAAACTGACCTAGCAATCCTGTTTACCCATGTATTCAGTGCCAAAACAACAGAATAACTGACAAGACCACCAATTCATCAGATAATAGGTATAATACATCATGTGTAGACTAAAACCCAGTCACTGCTAAAACCTCATAAATAAAATGGGGGACGACGACAGGGTCAGTATTCCTAGTGGAAGTGGAAACACATGGTAAGAAACAAAACACTTCGCAAGTGTCTCTTCTTATCTTAAGAATTTAAGATTATTTACCATGCAGAGTAGGCATCCCATGTGGCTTTTAACATTAACATCCAATATTAATAAAACTATTTATAGAAATTTGGGTGGAAGGAAAGAAAATTAATGTGTTGTTGTATTGTAGAATATTATGAATAAAATGCCGCTTTCGATTTTTGAACACGTGTGACTAAAAATTAAATACACGTGATGTATTACTACTACACCCCGTCCCCCTTGTGATGTTTCGTGATTTTGGACCCCCCCCCCCTTTCGAGCCTTACGTGATTAATGGACAGCCCCTTTAGAAATAAAGAAAATAGACGGTTTTATTCTTTAACATGACGTGTTTTAATTGAAACAAAACTAAATTAACAATAAAAAATAACAGTCAACAAACCTTTAAAAACAGAAAGGCACATAACGTTAGCAATTCTGGTCGACACCTTAAGAGGTATTTGTCGACCAAGTGAGCGGTATGCACAGCACAACGTAACAGAGACGAGATTGTTTAATGGAGGCTCTGTGATGTTTTGGGGTGGAATTTCATTGAGAGTAAGTACAAATTTGGTGATTACGTAGAGGCTCCTTGAATAGCGAGAGGTACATTTCACAGATTTTCTTTCTTTGAACACTTTATTCCTTTCGCAGTATGCTTACTTACTTTAGTCCTCTTGATTCCATTTGGAACATAGGGCCTCTACAGTCCCCCTCCATTCATATCTGTTTCTGGCCAGGGCTTTCACCTCTTTCCATGTTAACCCTTTGTTTTCTAGCTCTCTGTTAATATTTCTTTTCCAGGATGTCATTGGTCTGCCTTTTTTTCCAGTTGGTTGGTAACCCAGGGCTTGTTTGGTTATCTTAATTTTTCCTTAATGTGTGTCCAATAAACTTCTATTTGCGTCTTTTTATCGTTTTGGCTATCGGCTCTTGATTACTTTTTCTCCAAAGTTCCTTGTTACTTATCCGATTTTGCCAATATATTTGCATCTATTTACAAATCTATTTACAAATGTTTGAACCTTTTGTATAATCTTTTTCTCTAATTTCCAAGTTTCTGCTGCATATAGCAAAATGCTCTTAACATTTGTATTAAATATCCTAATTTTGGTTTTGGTTATCTGGGTTATCATTCTGGGCTTTAGTTATCCTTCCATTAATGTCTTCTTCTATTCCACCGCTAGCGTAAATTATGCTTCCCAGATAGTAAAATTTCTGTAGATTTTCTACTTCTTCTCCTTCAATGAATATCCCCATTTTTCTTTTCGTATTTATCTTTGAAAGTATGGTTTTTCTTGTGTTAATCTCTAATCCTGTTTTTCTTGCTTCTTTTGCCACCTTTTCTGTTTTTTTCTGCATATTATGTTGTCTTTTTTCGGATACCAGACATATATCATCCGCAAAGTCTAGATCTTCAAGCTGACCGAAAGGATTCCATCTAATTCCTGTTTTTTTTTTCGTTGCTTTCTTCATGACCCAGTCGATTAAGATCAAAAATATTGTTGGAGATAAAATACACCCTTGTCCGACTCCGCTGTCTAATGTTGATTGGTTCTGTGAGTTTCCCATTGTGCATGATTTGTGCGGTATAATTTTCATAGAACATTTTGATGATTCTTATCTATTTTAATGGAATCCTATGTTTCATTAGTTTCTAAGTTTTATTATATAATTCTCTTAACTTGGTCTTATATTTTTCAGTACTTTCACTTCCATCTTTGAGCCACTGAACGTTATATCTTTCTCGTTGTTCCATTGGCATTTTCTTACTTCTGGCTAGTTTGAGTTTGATTTTGGCTCTAACCAGCATGTGGTCGGACCCTATGTCTGCTCCTCTCATTGCTCTAACATCTAACAGTGAGTGCCTCCATTATCTATGGTTATGTGGTCAATCTGATTGTGTGTTTGTCCATCTAGGGATATCAATGTTACTTTATGTATGCGTTTGGGTTGAAATATACTTCCACCTATCACTAAACTGTTCTGGATGCAGAAATCACGATGCAGTATTATTCTTCATATTTTGACATTCATATCTCTTATTATCATCACAATATCTTTTTTTATATTTATTTTGTATTTTATCGTATGCTGTCTGTTGCTTTTGGTAAAACTCATATGTCCTGTTCTGTTTCATTAGTTGGTGCATATACATTAACATCTCGCATTTATATTTATATCTCGCTTTGAATCTAGCCATTATTATTCTATCGGAGATGGCTTCCCATTCTATTAGGGCATTTGTTGCTTCTTTTGAAATCATAAATGCAACACCACGCTCATGTCGATCTTTTTCGCCACATTTTCCCGAGTATATAACCGTCTTGTCGTGTTTTAATTCTTGTTTTTCCACATCCCTTCCATCTAATTTCAGATACTTACTTACTTTCCGTGTCCGGAACACCAACAACTTTAAATTCTGTATTTCCAATGGTTGGCCACATAGATGGCCCTGTCATTTGCTATAATTAAGTCTTGTTCTGTGCAGGTCTCTCTCATCTCTGTGCATGATAGTAGATGCCGGCTGGTCTGAACCGCGCCACAGTCGCAGGTATCGTCCTCCTGGTATCCCCATTTTTTCAGGTTACTAGCACAACGTGAAACGCCGGTTCTTAGTCTGTTTAGCGCTTTCCAAGTCGGATACGGTAAATTGTGTCCAGCAGCCATTTCCTCCGAGGGAGGAAAATGTGTCGCAGTAGTTGACGCTTGCCATAGGTGTATTCGGCGCGTCTCTGGCGCTTCGGGGATGGATCTTGATGTTTTCAGGAAGCTTTTCCGAGATCTTAGTCTGCTTGGCTGAGTTTGGTGGTCATATAAGGGGTGTCTTCGGTCCGTCTCCTGCTTTTTCCGTTCTACCTCTGACGTGACCTTTCTCCTGATTGGTGGTGGAGCAATTCCAGCAATGGGGTATACCTCTTCGATAGGTGTCGGTTTCAGGCAACCCGATATTATACGGACCGTTTCATTTAGAGCCACGTCGACGTTCTTTGCGTGAGCAGAGTTTGCCCATACTGGTGCTCCAAACTCCGCGGCCGAAAAACATAATGCCAAGGCAGAAGTGCGGAGAGTGTGTGGTTGTGCTCCCCATTTTGTATTAGTTAGCTTGCGGATGATATTATTTCTGGCACTTACTTTCTTCTTAACATCTTGACAGTGGTATCGGTAAGACAGAGTTCTATCCAGACGGACGCCAAGGTATTTTGGCGTCTTGTTGTGTTCCAGCATCTGACCACGCCATTCCACCTCCAGCGACCTTCGGGCATGCTTGTTTCTCAGGTGGAAAGCACATACCTGGGTTTTTGTGGGATTGGGTTTCAGATGGTTTTTATCATAGTATAGAGCTAAGTCTCCCAGGGCATCTGTCAGCTTCACTTCGACTTCATTGAAGGTTCTTCCCTGAGCTGCCACCGCTGTATCATCAGCGTAAATAAATTGCCTTGTTTGTTGGTGTATTGGTTGGTCGTTTAATTTCAGATAATCCTAATATACGAATGTTATTTTTATTAATTTCTTTTCCCGCTTGATGTGTTTTACTTATGTCAAATATTGTTCGGACATTCCAGCATCGCTTTATCCGTCTTATTTCCGAGGCTTGTAGAGGTTTCTTTATCAATAGTATGTTTTATGCGGAATGGGACGTTTCGGCGTCGCCGTTTCGGCGTGGCCATTTCGGCGTGGCCGTTTGGGCGTAGAGCCGTTTCGGCGTAGGCCGTTTCGGCGTAGGCCGTTTCGGCGTCGGCCATTTCGGCGTCAGAAATTTTATTTTAGTTGACTAAATACCTACATTGAGGTTTATTGGTCAGGCAATTTTTTGGAAAAAAATCTTTTAATATAGTTATTTAAATACATTGGAGTTCATTGGTCACACAATTTTAACATTAATGGTCAAGTAGAAAAATAAACTAAATATATTTCTTTTATAAACATTTTGTTATATTTTATTCTGCAAATACCTATATTGGATTTTTTATTAATGCATATTAATAATAATTGCTGTTCTCTTAATTGTCCCAGAGCTAATTAGATGATAACTGACATTTTTCAACTTTAATTAGACATACATTATATGGTATATAGACGGAGAATTTTAATATTGTTAAAATATCTTTTTTAAGCAAAAATATTTGCAGAATGTATATTTTTAAAAAAAATTAAATTATACAATATTTTCTTGAAAGGAATCTGCTTTTAAAATATTTACCATTAGTTAGTATAATAATAGTTATCCCTATATTTATTGCAGTTTCTTCGAAAATTTAAATACAAAATTCTATAAATCACATAATAATGTTATTAACATTTCCTCGAAAACTAAATTACCTGTTAATTCCAAATGACATTATCATGTATCAATTAGTTGTTGATTTCAAAAATTACATTATAATGTCATTAACGAGAGATGCAAGTTATTTGTTGATTTTAAATATTCGAAAACTAAATTAGTTGTTGATTTCAAAAATTACATTATAATGTCATTAACGAGAGATGCAAGTAATTTGTTGATTTTTAATCTTAAGGGAAATTTTAAGTAGGTACCTACCTATTATTGATTTGATTGGTTGGATTATTGAGGGTACAGCTATATAAACAGAGATCAGTTTAAGAGTTTATGTAGTGTCTTATAATATTTCATAGTAGTATTTATACGATATACAGACGAAGAATTTTTAAGCTATGGAACGAAAAATTTTATCGACCAGAGGAAGAGAGAAATTTACCACTGATGGTTTCATGTATGTTTTTGACGCTGTTAGTAAAAGCGATGAATCCCTAAAATTTTGGAGGTGTGAGAGGAAACAAACGTGCAAAGCAAGAATACATACAAGAGATGGTGAAGTCATCAAGAAAGTAAATGTTCACACTCACGACTCCTCGGCGATGGACGTGGAAGTAGCACAAGTTGTTACAAAAATGAAAAAGCGTGCTACAGAAACAAACGAAGGGACAATAGTGGTAATCAATGAGTGCCTGAGAAATACAAGTCAAGCTTGTCATGGTCGGCTCCCAAACACTGGCGCGATGAGAAAATTCATCAGACGAAAACGTAACGAAGTTCATGCAGCCCCATCAAATCCGACAACTGTTGAAGAGTTAGTAATTCCCGAGTCTTATCGTGTTTACACGTTACAAGATGGTGTAGAAGAAAATTTTTTATTAGCAGATGATGGAGAAGGATTGCAAAGAATTTTGATTTTCGGGAGAGAATCGTGGCTGCAACATCTACAGACCTCAGATGTGTGGTATGGTGACGGTACATTTGCTATAGCACCATCTCTATTTTTACAAGTATACACAGTTATGGCCACAAAATATAATGGAGTCCATCCAATATTTTATGCCATGCTGCCGAATAAAACAAGATCCACATATACCCGTATGTTTGAATTGATCAGACAAATTGTACCAAATTTGCAACCCAGAGCAATCCATTGCGATTTCGAACAGGCGGCATTTAAGGCAATGGAAGATTGTTTTCCAGGCGTCGACATCAATGGATGTTTTTTCCATTTGGCACAAAATATGAAGAAACAAGTGGCTGCTATGGGATATACGAGAGAGTATAATGCTGATCCACAATTCGCTTTAAATTTCAGAATGTTGACAGCATTAGCATTTGTTCCTATCGAACATTTAGATGATGCCTTTGCCGTTCTAGCGGAAGCTCTACCTGCTGAACACCAACCACTTGTAGACTGGTTTGAAGACTACTATATTGGACGTATGAACAGAAGAGGAAATGGCAGAAGACCAAGTTTATTTCCCCAAAGGATGTGGAACCTCTACCAGAGAACTCTGGATGGAGAAGACCGGACAAATAATCACGCTGAGGCCGCCCATAGAAGACTCAAGATGGAATTGGGAGCAGATCATCCAACCATATGGAAATTTATAGATGGCCTGCGTCAGGTGCAGAAAGGTCGAGATGTCTATTTCGAGCAACTTGTGGCAGGTAATCTCCCACCATTGAAATTAAGAAAATACAGAGACGCAGATGATCGCATTTCACGGCTTGTGGGAAATTTTGATGCAAACGGGGATGTTTTAGAATTTTTAAGAGGACTAGCACATAATTATAATATGTAAGTAGGTACTTTATTTTAATTAATATTTCGTGAATAAGTTTTGTAGGTTAAATATAAATGTCTTGTATGTAAGTATAAATGTTTCAGAATTTTTAATTGGACTAGCACATATCTAATTATAACATGTAAATACTTTATTTTAATTAATATTTCGTGAATAAGTTTTGTAGGTTAAATATAAATGTTTTGTATGTAAATATAAATGTTTCAGGATTTTTAATTGGACTAGCACATATCTAATTATAACATGTAAATAATAACTAAAATAAAATATTCATTTTTCCAAAATCTTGTTTATTCATTTATTTATATATAATATCTACAGCTAGAAGCCAATTACAGATATTACATTAACTATGAGCTAAATAACAAGCACACACACATAAGTATAAAATTGACATATACAAATCTACCATTAATATTAAAATTTTGTGATCAATGGACTCCAATGTATCTATTTAAATAACTATATTAAAAGATTTTTTTCAAAATAATGTCTTACTAATAGACTCCAATGTAGGTATTTAGTCAACTAAAATAAAATCTCTGACGCCGAAATGGCCGACGCCGAAACGGCCTACGCCGAAACGGCTCTACGCCCAAACGGCCACGCCGAAATGGCCACGCCGAAACGGCGACGCCGAAATGTCCTAGACCCTGTTTTATGTGTTGAGGTTGCTAACCTCACGCACAACCCTCCTCCTTTTTCATCCTGGACTTGGGACCAGGCAATGGATTTCATCTTGGTGTATGAAGACATAACCTCCTCACTTATCACATGTCATCAGTTAAAACACATATTAAAGAGTAAAACCGTCTAGTTTCTTTGTTATCAAAGATATCCGAGAAACTAGATTCAGAAAATATGAGACTACAACATAATTTCGATGTATAGCCACCTTCGTACGTTTTCCTTCCTAAAGGGCGTCTCAAACTTTTGTTTCTGTTAAAACACATGTTAAATAGGGAAACCGTCTATTTTCTTTGTTTCTAAAGATATCAAGGACATTCAGAAAACAAAATGTTCACAAAACTTAAGACTACGATACGATTTTCATGCATACTCACCTTGTCCTCCCTACAGATTACCTCAAACTTAACATAAAGAAAACATTTCTTTTCTTCCACCCAGTTTAAGTACAAAAAAGAAGTTTGAGTAAACCTTTTCTCAACTGTGTCAAAGAAAAATCTAAAATAATAAAAAAAAAAATAATAGCGGAATCCGTTAATCTGTTCACGAAAAAATCAACTATGAAAATGAGCATAGAGTTAGGTGATGCATAACTTTTGATATTATGTTTATATTAGTATCCTACGGTATACAAGGAAGGTAACAGGGCCAGTGCTACGCTTCAACCGTCTATTTTTACCACTGGTTTTACCCAAGGGACTCATTGTATTCAGGCTGGGTCGACATGGGGCCTATAGACATTTTTAAAAATGTCTAGTTGTTCTTGCCGGAGCTAGGATTTGAACCCCGGCCTACCAGCACTCGAGCTAAGCATACTACCGCCTGAGCTACGCCGGCCCTACGATTTTTTTGTATTGTTTGTAAAAGACAAGTTGTTACATTTTCCTACTATTCTTTATATATTTTTTTATATGCCCTGGGGGGCGGCTTAACCGCCAAAAACTCCCATCCCTGAGTGCGCCACTGCATTTGTGACTCGGTCAGTTCCCGGAATTTTAAGTATTTCCCGGTATAGCCACATCTCAAATGCTTCCAATTTTCTGCAGAGATCTTCGTTCAAGATCCACCACGATTCAACACCACAAAAAAGGACAGAGAAGACGTAGCATCGCAGCACTCTTGTTTTTGTACCAAGAGAGGCGTAGCTCTTGAAAAAAGTCCCCATCCTGTTAAAGGTGGATCTAGATTTTCCGATACGTGCTCTTATCTCTAAAGTTGTGCTCACAACGAGGCGCCGACCCTCGCTCCCTGGTATCTATCTATCCCTCGTACTGCTCATACCATATTATCGATCGCCAGATGCATTATTTTAAATGCGAGCGTTCACCAAAATGAAGAGTAGGATACTAAGCTCTAGGCTAGATACGATGCGATGGTCTCCGTAGTGAACTCACCCTCAGTTGTTGGTACATTCTTCATTTATTATGGTGCAGAGATACTGCGCCATTCTTTCTACATGGTTTGGTTGACGTAAAGTTGACCTTCTGTTATCTTTTTCTTGCTAATGATGATTAGCTTTGTCTTCTTACATTATTTATATTGAGTCCATATTGTTGACTGTAATACGTGATTATGTCCATAAGGCCTTGCGGTCTTTTAGGTTATCCGCAAATACCATGGTGTCATCTGCATATCTAATGTTGTTTAGCCGGTACCCGTATAGTAGAATACCTTTTTCAGTTCCGTACAAAAAGCTTCGATAAATATATATTCTTTTAGAGTAGATGTTAAAGAGTAGAGGATGCAGCCTTGCCTCACCCCACGCATAATTTTCACATATTTGGTGTGTTCACTTCCAACTCTTGAGATTTGCGGCATGCTTTCAGTAAAGGCTTCTATTATTTTCAGATATTGGTTGTTAATTCCTGCTTATTTTAGTATTTGCATCATCTTGGCGTGCTGTAATCGATTAAAGGCTTTCTCGTAATCAACCAGACATGCGTATACGTCATAATAATTGATGTCTCTGCATCTCTGGAATAAGACTTTTATTGAGAATAAAGCCTCTCCGTACCAACAGCATTTATTAACCAGAACTGGTTGGGGGAAATTTGACTTTCGTACTGTTTGTAGATTCTCTTATGGATTATCTTTAGGAACAATTTTAGGAGATGACTTATGAGGTTTATGCTAAGGTATTATTCACATTTTTTGGCTCGCGGTTTGTTTGGAAGTGCAATAAAGTCGGACTTCAGCCATTCTGTTCTCCAGTGTTGTACATGTTGTTGAATATCTCTGTGATTATTTTTATTGATTCTTTGTCCATTAGTTTGAGTAGTTCTGCTTGTATATTATTGGGGCCTGCTGCTTTGCCATCCTTTAGCTGTGTTTTTGCAGAATAAACTTCCTACTGTAATATTCTTGGTCCATCATTTACCTCTTCTTCTATCTCAAAGAATCTTTTGTCTATTTTGTCTTCAAATAGTTCCTCTAGCTATTTTATAGATATTAGTGTAGCCAGAAAAGATTTTAGAATTAAAGATATTACAAATTTATACCAAGGAATAAAAAACGAAAAAAGAGATAAAACATTATCCGAAGATTGTATTCTTAAGAAATTATGCAACTGCCCATGGTCCTGAAAGGTGGCCACAGGTAACGAAGACAACAATATAAAAAGAAATACCTGCAAATCGACAAAATCCCTCTAACAAAAGTAAGATATGAAAAGGAAACTTACTTACTTAACCCTTATCCGGGCAAGGTGGGTTCAACGGGCCCGAGACGCCAATTTTTTTATTATAAACTGATAAAAAAATTTATTGAATTTTATGCATCACTGAATTTGTTTAGAAGTATGTTTCCTTCAACATAGTCATGAGCTATTCAAAATATTCATTATCATTTTTGAAATTATTGTATCGAAAGAATTTTGTCACGTAAAGGGGCAACACGGGCCCGTCGGGCCCCATTTGTATTTATACCTAAAGTCTAAATCTTTGTTACATAAGTTACTCTGGCAGTCAGGTAATGTTTTTGTGGATTATCTAAACGACTTTTATGATTCCGGAAATCCAATAATAAAGTCTAAACGTGTAACAAACAATGTAAACATCTTTTTGATGTGAACATCAAAGAGATGCTTACAATAGGTGTTATATCTATTCTAAATGAATTTTTAAAACTGATAATCATTGTTGGAATGCAATAATATTGTTAGGTACGTACCTATACATGTTTTGAAATAAATAATGCGTCTGCTATCAGTTGTTTGATATCGATGTTATTGTCGACAACTAAGCTCCTAAAATTATATTGAATTACAGTGAAAGTAGATAGTGCGAATAAAATGTTCCGAAAACCATTATCAGCTGCAGAACTGCAAGATATTGCTAATAATTTATGGGATTCCGATGATGAAGAATCTCCTGAAGTAGGTGGCATTGAAAGTGACTTTGAAATTGAAGATCATCTTTCGGAAGCAAGTGACGAGGATGATCAGCAAGTAGTATTGAGTGATAATGAAGAAGAATGTGTAGCTACAAGTTCCCAGATTTCAGAGTGTGTAATTTTTGAAACTAAGGATGGAATTAACTGGAAGAGTCAACCACAACCGACAGGACGTATGCGATCCTGCGACATAATACAAAGCAAAGTGCACAAAGTATTGTTAGCCCCTAGTCAAAGTGTAGATGATCCTGTTGATTCCTTTTGTTTGTTGTTTGTGGACGAAAAAATTGTGAACGAAATAGTGAATAAGCTAATCTTTTGGCTTGGTCCCAACTAAAATAGTAAATTGATATGACAAAGTATTAATTTGTAAAAGTAAAATAATAATAATAATATTCTTCTGACTTATGTGTTTATTCATTTTGTAAAGATTGTTTTTGTCGGTATTTTATACATGAGCTGCTAATTACCATAATCTTTTCTCAGAAGGGTTTTCACACAATAATAAAAGGCAACCCTAATTATTTTCCAGGGTATGCGTAAGCATCAACCCCTCTTTTCAAATAAAATGGCCTGGTAGATTTACAAAAGTTTTTATTTATTAATTAATTAAGTCTTTATTTGGCTCCAAATGTTTATTACTTATGAATAAATATTTTTTCTGCAAAAGTTTTCTTGCATTTCATTATTTTGTGCAAATCCTTCACTAAGATCGCACCCTCGAGGTAGACCGCATACTATAGACGCACTTTTTTTTAATATGGACAATTTAAATTTAACTTTAATAAAAAAATCCAAAAATAATATTAGAAATATATGGGTAAATATGAATAGTACATTTAAGAACAGTGGTGGGCCCAAAGGACCCGAGTTGCCCGGTTACGTAAGTAAAATATGTTGCCCGAATAAGGGTTAATCAGTAGACCCATTGATACCTTTCGGTGTTGGGCCATTCATTCAATCTTAATTAGGTGTCAAGAGTTGCGTCTAGCTCTTAATAAACTTTCTCCATTCTTTCCTATTGGTTGCCATTTGTGGTGCTTCTTGCCAAGTTTTCCCCTTACTTTGTAGTATCTGGAAGATGTCACTATTCCATTCTTTAATGGGTCGTCCTCTTCTGTTCTTCCCTATTGGTTTTGATTCCCACACTCTTTTCACTTGTCTGTTATTGTCCATCCGGGTTAGATGTCCGAACCATGCCAATCTTTTCTCCTTTATTGTGTCGAGTATCGGTTTGATCTTGAGACTTTCTCTTATTTCCTCATTTCTTACACTATCTGTTTTTCTTACTCCGATCGTTCTTCTAAGGTATTTCATCTCTGCTGCCTGAATTCTGCTCTGATGCCTTTTGTTTAGGATCCAGTTTTCTGCTCCGTATGTCACCGTAGGTCTATATAATATATTATTGTTTTGTATATTGTCATCTTGGTCTTTGTTGATATTTCTTTATTATTAAGTAATCCTCTATTTAGTGCTTGGAATAGTTTTCCTGTGTTTTCCATTCTGTTGTTAAGATCGTCCTCGATGTCTCCTTTGTTGTTGATTACTGTTCCCAAGTATTTGTATGAATTTGTCTGTATTATTTTTTGTTGATCTACCATTACTTCTATTTGATCTTCCGTCCCTTGGTTCCTTGTTATTTTCATTACCTGAGTCTTCTCTTTGTTTACATTTAAGTTGTATTTGTTTGCTTCTATGTTCCATCTCTCTAAGTTATATTTCATTTTTTCTGCTGTTTCCGCAATTAGATGTCGTCTACAAATATACAAATCTCAGCATTTATCATTTGCATTCTGTTCCAACCGATGCAGTATTTTTTGAGAGTTTTCTTACATTCTTTCACTATCTCATCTATTACATTTATGAATAGCACTGGGCTGAGACTTCCCCTTGTTTAATTTCTTGGGTTGTTTCAAATGGTTCTGACTGTATATTTAACATTCTTATTGTATTTGTTGTTTTCATGTATATACTTTTTGTTGCTTCTAACAGTTCTTCATTTACTTGTTTGTTCTTTAGGCTTTTTCCATGTCTATAAAGCTCAGATATATTTCTCTGTTTTTCTTTAAGGCTTTTTCTATTACTTTTTGCATGGTGTGAGTGAAAACTCGTCGTTTATACCCCGTTTAGGCTTAAGCCTCTTCAGGGTGAAGGATCCTCCTTTTCAGGAGTGTGGGAGATTGCGTCGAAAGTATGTGGAGAAGCAGAATTGCTAGTGGATTGGGTTAAGAAGGTGGTTTTAGCGCAGAAGCTGTAGAAGCGAAAGATAGAAATTGCCATGCTCAGCAAGCGACCAGTCAGTGAGGGGGTTCCAAATCTGTCACCTTAGAGGAACGGCTCTTAGATCAGCTTGTGGGGATGCAGTTGTTTATCTGCGATACATTAAGGGAGTTTGTTCAAGTATTTCGTAGTACTCATCGGGAAGTTCGTTTCTGGCCAATTGTAGAAGATTGGCCGGAGGGAATGGAACTTTGTTTTTGGGAGTCCCGGTGAGTATATGCCCTCGCCGATTGCAAGGGGTAATTAGGACATTTTTAGCCCTTTGGTTGTTACCATTAATCGTTCGTATGCCATATTTGTTGCTGAGAGAACGGATTCTCTCATTTATGGGGGGTAGTTTAGCGAGTGGATGTACCAATACCGACGGATATCTCCAGTGTTTCCTGAGGCACTTTCTGAGAATTCTACGCTCGCATCCGAGGATTTTATTAGTATATTGTTGATTTAGCGAAGCATAAAGGAGCGCTCTGTAGTCGATAATGGGCCTTATGAAGGTTTTATAGGTGTGCAGGAGAGTCTTGCTAGATGTGCCTCCAAACGTTCCAGATAACGCCCCAAGGAGTTTAGCTCTGTTTCTTACCCTGTTGAGGGTGTGTTGGATGTCGATGTTCCAATTGAGTGTCCTTCTGAAGTGGACTCCCAAGTAGACCACCGACGGACGATATTCAAGAGTTTCTCCTTGAAGGGTTATTCTGGTTGTTTCGTACCTAGCACTACGAGGGTGTCTGAAGGCAATCATTTGTGTTTTGGCTGGGTTGAGGGTGACTCTCCATTTATTGCACCACCTCACTACCTTGTCTAATAGAGTTTGGGCCCTATCGAAGGCAGAGGGCCGTCCTAGCGTGCCTCGCGCAGTGCCTGCAGTGAGCAGTGCAGTATCGTCGGCGTAAAGTAGGATTGACTCGGTTCGATTAATGGGATGGGGAATGTCACTGTTGTACGCTGTGTATAGTATGCTGTAGTATGCTATATGCTATGCTGTATGTATAGTATGCTATAGTTGTACGCTGTGCATGGTGAATATATTTATGATCTTGTGCGTTATGTCCTTTCCTGAATCCACTTTGTACGTCCCCTAATTTGTGTTCTATTTCTTTTCTGATTTTCCATTCTATTATGGTTTCGTATACTTTTACTACTACACATAATCGTGATATACCTCTATAGTTCTTACAGTCTCTTGTGTTTCCTTTCTTGTGTATAGGTATAATTACTGAATTTGTCCACTCTCCGGGTATTATTTTTCTCTTCCGTATTAGGTTATATATGTATAATAATTTTTCTTTTGCTTTTACTCCTATATATTTCATCATTTCTGGTGCTACTTCATCGCTTCCTGGTGCTTTTCCCATCTTTATCTTTCTTATTGCTTCTTCCAGTTCTTCTTTTTCTATGGTTTCTTGACTTTCCGTGTTTCTCATGGATCCTCTATTGATGTGGCTTTCTTTTTCCATTGTATTCCCTTTCTTTCCATTCAATATCAGCTCGAAATGTTCCCTCCATCTTTCCATTATTTTCTTATCGTCGTTTATTATTGTTCCTTCCTTGTTCATTATTTGTTTCAGGTTTGTTTCTTTGTTGCTTCTTAGGTTTTTCAGTGTTCTATAAAATAATTTTACGTTTTTTGTGCTGCCTTCTTCCATTTTTTCTCCGAATTTTTCCCAACTTTACTTTTTCTCCTTCTTAACTGTCTCTTTAACTTTTGTTCTTTGTCTCTTATAATTTTTATATTTTGTTGTGTTTTGTCTTGTATGTACTCTTTCCATAATTTCTTATTTTCTTTTATTTCTCTTTTCACTTCATCGTTCCACCAAGATGTTCGTTTCCCCCTGTTGTTGTTTCTTGTAGTTCCACATATTGATTTAGCTGTTTTTATCATCGTATTTTTAAATCTTTCCCATTCTTCTTCTATTGTTTCTGTTGTTTCATGTTCACTGTCCGTCTCTTTCTCTAGCTCCTCTGTATATCTTATTTTCATTGATTCTTTCGTTAGTTTATAATTTTTTATTATTTCTTTGTGTTTGCTGTTTATGTTCTCTTTCCTTTATATTTCTTTTACTTTTGAATGTGGTTTCTAGTAGATAATGGTCACTGCCAATTTCGTAACTCCTTTTCACCCTTACGCCTTTATCCAGTTTTTCTCTGTTTTTTGCACTGTAGTATAGTCAATAATTGATTGTTCTCCTCTTGATTTGACTTCTCTTGTGATCTTGTGGTATCCCTTTATGTTGGAAGTGGAAGTGTGTGTTCATAATCACCAGGTTATTGTCTAGACAGAATTCGAGTAGTAATTTTCCATTTTTGTTTATTTTTTCCTCTCAAAGTCCAATGACGTTGTTCCATTTTTCTGCTTCTTTTTCCACTCTACTGTTCGTGTCTCCTGTGATCACAATTTTCTCTGTACAATCATTTATCGCTTCTTGTAATTTATCCCAAAACTCATTCTTTTCGTTTTTTGTTGCGTCTTCATCTGGTCCATAGCATATGATTAGGTTTGTATTGGTTTCCTCTGTATCCATATCTATGTCTACTCTTAGTATACGTTCATTGTAATATATCCAATTTTTTACTTTGTTGATACTGCCCTTCTTTATTATACACGCTACTCCTGCCTGAGCTCTCTTCGTTTCTTCCACTCCACTATATATTAATAACATTTCGTTTTCTAATATTATTAATTCTCTTCCTTGTTTCTTTGTCTCTGTTATAGCTACTATTTCAATATTTTTATCTCTAATTTCTTCTCCCAGTTCTATTTCCTTCCCATTTATACCTCTTACATTCAATGATGCCAGTTTCAGAATTGTTTTGTTCTTTTCTGTGCTTAAGTTGTACTTCAATTTGTTTTTCCTTCCGTTTGTGTTATCTTTAAATCTGCTTATGTCCCTGTCCTGTGCCTGTTTTGTTTCTCGGTTCATTCTTATGGTTTCTTCAGCTAGTTTTTTTTAACTAGTTGGTTCTGTATTGCTTGTTACTTTTTCTATCCTGCATGTAGCCAATTTTGTCCTTTTTCCATTAGTCTTTTTATCTTCTGCTATCTTCCTAAGGTTTCTTTGTGTTTCTATCTCTTTTAGTGTTAGGTCACATTCTATATTATATACTGGGTGTTGCTTGTAGATCATTAGTTTACCCTTGGCTTTCAGAATTTTCTATTTTATCCTCAAATTTTTTATATTCGATAACACACATTGTTTCATTTATCTTTTGTACTCTATTTCTGATTCTACACCCATTTCTTTTTGTATGAAGTTCTCTACTCCGAATTTTAGTTGCTCTTCTTCCGTTGTGTCTATTGGCAATCCTTTCATTATTAGGTTATTTTTCTTCTTTTCTTTATGACATGCCTCAAAAGGTTATTTCTATTTTGTCTATTTTTTGTTTCATTGTAGCCATTTCTTTCTTTAGATTATCATTTTCCATTATTATTTATTTCATTTGTAATTTGTATTCACTATTCTCCTTCCTTATTTCTTTTAGTTTCTCAATCATATTTCTCATTGTATTTTTTATGTCTTCCAGGTCCTTGTTTTTCTTTTTATTATCGCTTGCTAATTGTCTCATCAGTTCCATCATTTTATTCTGGCTGCTTGTTTCATTCGTTGATGGTTTCGACCTGTCTGGTGTTCGGTTCACTTTTCTGTTCCTGCTAAATATGTCTAACTCCTGTCTGCGTTCCACCATCTTCCTTCTTATTTAGATTACATTAAAATATTTATAAATGTTTGTAACGGTTAAGGATCGCGAAAAGCGCCGCACCCATCTCAACAGTCAGAAAACAGTCAGAAGGGGAACCTACAAATTCACCGAGTTTAAATACCAAAAAAGCAATTTGAAACTAATAAAATTCTCTATATCTACGGATTTTGATGTTTTTTTAATTCATATGTAATTTCTACGTACCTACATTACAAATATGCAATTTGTTTATAAATTTATTAATTAATAAACAGTCTAATTTATTTAAACAATTCTTGAAAAAATAATTTTCTTCCAAAAATCTATTATCATTAATAATAATATCATACTATCATTAATAATCATAGAAAAAGTTAAAGTACACTTTAGGAAATAAATTATGTTTAATAAATAATTATTTATTGAAGATAATTTATTTATTAATGTATACTTTAAGTTTTTCTATGATTAATAATGATAATATATTATAACAGCCTTAGATGCCCTTGACTCTTGATTAATAATGATAGTATAATTAAAAAAAAAAGATTTTTGGGAAAAAGTATTTTTCCAAAAATTGTTTAAATAAATTAGACTGTTTATTAATTAATAAATCTATAGAAAAATTTCATATTTGTAATGTACACAAAAAGTACATACAGATGAAAAAAAGAAAGATCAAAATCCATTGAGTAGATCCCGAGATATAGAAAATGATAGTAGTTTTAAGTTGCTTTTTTAGTTTTTGATCTCGTGCATTTCTCGGCTCCCAGCTCCCCCTTCACTCTACGACTAGTCACCATTTGAACTACATTTTTAAAAATTCGTGGAAAATACCAGTTTTTCGAATATGTAAAAATATTTTTTCTACGGATAATATTTCTAATGTTAATACAGAAGTAAAAACTTCAAGTTGTATATTGGTATAAAAACCAAGTGGTTTATTTAAAAATTTCATAAAATGTCATCCAAATGGATTGCAAAACGTTTTCGTTCTAAATTAGAAAATCTTCAGTGCCTAGAATGAAGTATTTCCTCGTCAGATTAAAGCAAAAAGTTAAAATTGTGACTGTTAATAAGAAAAATATGTGGAGAATACTTACATTCTGCTGAGTAATTGGAACTAGCACACTATTTAAAATGGTAACCTCATAATATATGGTTAAGATCGTATTGAATAATAAAATATGGTGACTACAAGTCGATGTTAAAAGATTTAATTATACAGGGTGTTTCATTGGGAAACGGAAATACTTTAATGGTGAATAGAGGTCACCGAGCCGGTTCTAGATATAGTACATTTTTTGCCCTACCGACTTTTATAACCGAGTTACAGGGTGTTTTATGGATTTTGCCCATTTCTTTCCTAAGCCATAACTTTAGAACCACCCTGGATAATTTTTTGATATTTGGTACACATATGTCTCATTCAAAACCCAAACGACCGACATACTAACCATAAGAAAAATCCAGGTTCGGATTAACAAAAAATTATAAAGTAATTGTGACCTTAAAACAACACCGTGTATATTGAAATTTTGAAAATCTGTTTGCATATTTGAAAAGGGCACAAAAAAGTAAGTTTAATGGTTCGCTTAATTTGTTCGGCCAGACAATTTTATGACTTTAATTTTGAAATTATATTGAATTTTTTAAGAACTTTGACATTAAAAAGCAGATATTATTAACTTTTAGTTATAAATTATTAAAGTTAATGAACAAATACTCATTTTAAAAATAATCAATACTTATTTACCACATTGGAACGACCCAATTACTAATGACAAGAAAAATCCAGGTCCGGATTAACAAAAACACATAAAATAATTGTGACCTTGAAACAACACCCTGTATATTGATATTTTGAAAATTTGTTTGTGTATTTTAAAAGAGCATTTTTGCGCAGATAACTAATTACGGCAATTTTGAAATCATATTGATTAATTCTGTCAAGGTATGACACGAAGCTGCCAGAAAAATGAAGAACAATCCCAATGTACTTAGAAAATTGATTCGAAATATTTTAAAACGAGCAAGGAAATACATCGAACAAAATGGCGGACATTTTGAGCAACTCTTATAGTTCAAATATTTTTAATTTATGTTAAATTGTTGAATTGTAACGAATTTTTGTTTTATTAGATATAGCAGTTTTTTTAATTCTTTACTAAATCATTAAAATATCCCAATTCTCGCAATTCTAATTTTTAATGATGTGCATATAGCTACAAATCCAGAGAATCTATGAAGCCAGCGTATAAATAAGTATTAAGTATTTTTAAAATAAGTATTGATTCATTAACATTAAATTATTATTAAAAGTTAACAATACCTGGTTTTTAATCTCAAAGTTCTTTAAAATTTCAATATAATTTCAAGCTTGATGTAATTAAATCAAGGCGAAAAAATTAAAATAAGCCTTTAATCACAGTTTTTCATGCTCTTTTAAAATGCGCAGACAAATTTTTAAAATTTCAATATACAGGGTGTTGGTTCAAGGTCACAATTACTTTGTATTTTTTCTTAATCCGGACCTGGATTTTTCTTGTCATTAGTAGTTGGTCGTTCCAATGTGGTAAATAAGTATTGATTATTTTTAAAATGAGTATTCATTCATTAACTTTAATAATTTATAACTAAAAGTTAATAATATCTGCTTTTTAATGTCAAAGTTCTTAAAAAATTCAATATAATTTCAAAATTAAAGTCATAAAATTGTCTGGCCGGAAAATTGAAGTGAACCATTAAACTTACTTTTTTGTGCTCTTTTCAAATATGCAAACAGATTTTCAAAAAATTTAAATATACAGGGTGTTGTTTTAAGGCCGCAATTACTTTATAATTTTTTGTTAATCCGGACCTGAATTTTCCTTATTGTTAGTATGTCGGTCGTTTGGGTTTTGAATGAGACATATGTGTACCAAATATCAAAAAAATATACAGGGTGGTTCTAAAGTTATGGCTTAGGAAAGAAATGGGCAAAATCGATAAAACACCCTGTAACACGGTTATAAAAGTTGGTAGGGCAAAAAATGTACTATATCTAGAACCGGCTCGGTGACCTCTATTCACCATTAAAGTATTTCCGTTTCCCAATGAAACACCCTGTATACATGCTCAAAGGCTCAAATATTTCACTTGGTTCAGTTTGTTTACTCCATTACCACCTATATAATTCAAACTCATAGTTCGCTATTTCAGATACTCAGTCAATTTAGATTCTCCGCTACATATTGACATTAACCCACAATTTTTGACCTATATTAGTTAGCTCTCATTATATTGTTCATTCACACACTAACCACTTCGTCTGGTAGCCTACATGGTATATCTCCTCGAATTCTTTCAGTCCATTCAAAACAACATAAAGTTGAATTAGATTTGGCTGTCACATATTTTATTCCCTTTTCTATTATTAAATTAATTACATACTTTTATCCATTCTATTATATTTTATTTAAAATTATATCTTTAACATTAACATTTACTTTCCGATCTGTATTCATCTTTTAGTTACTTTAATTTCCACAATTCCTCTCCCATTTTACCAGATATAATTAATCAGTACAAGAATATGCTGCTAAATTTAAACATACAACAATAGTTGCATTTTGCTTATACATACTGTTTTCCTCACATTAATTGAACTTTTACCATCATGTTAGGCTACCAACAGTACATTTTTAAAAAACTTTTAAAATTGGAATTTTTGCTTTATTTAGCTTTCAATTCTTCCACGTCAGTTCATTAATTGTTTACTATGTAGTATATTTCATTTTATTAAACTAAATTAAACTTTCATCTTATCATTTTACATTCGATGACGTCACACATTCAACCATGAAATATACCCACCTTAAATCCAACAATCCATAAGTTTTTCTGGAATAGAGAGTTGCTAATTTAGAATTTATAATAGATTCTAATACTTCAATAATTTAAATTGCATTTTCAGACACTTATTAACAACCATTACAGTTTAACTAAAATGGAAGATTAAAACTACACTTTTTGAAGTTCTTAACCAAAAATTGGCTTTATCCTGTCTTGTCATGTCACTTTTGTCATAACGAATGCCTATTTCCTACTTTATCAGTTGGTCTGTGCCCATTGAACTTACTTACTTTCCGTGTCCGGAACACCAACAACTTTAAATTCTGTATTTCCAATGGTTGGCCACATAGATGGCCCTGTCATTTGCTATAATTAAGTCTTGTTCTGTGCAGGTCTCTCTCATCTCTGTGCATGATAGTAGATGCCGGCTGGTCTGAACCGCGCCACAGTCGCAGGTATCGTCCTCCTGGTATCCCCATTTTTTCAGGTTACTAGCACAACGTGAAACGCCGGTTCTTAGTCTGTTTAGCGCTTTCCAAGTCGGATACGGTAAATTGTGTCCAGCAGCCATTTCCTCCGAGGGAGGAAAATGTGTCGCAGTAGTTGACGCTTGCCATAGGTGTATTCGGCGCGTCTCTGGCGCTTCGGGGATGGATCTTGATGTTTTCAGGAAGCTTTTCCGAGATCTTAGTCTGCTTGGCTGAGTTTGGTGGTCATATAAGGGGTGTCTTCGGTCCGTCTCCTGCTTTTTCCGTTCTACCTCTGACGTGACCTTTCTCCTGATTGGTGGTGGAGCAATTCCAGCAATGGGGTATACCTCTTCGATAGGTGTCGGTTTCAGGCAACCCGATATTATACGGACCGTTTCATTTAGAGCCACGTCGACGTTCTTTGCGTGAGCAGAGTTTGCCCATACTGGTGCTCCAAACTCCGCGGCCGAAAAACATAATGCCAAGGCAGAAGTGCGGAGAGTGTGTGGTTGTGCTCCCCATTTTGTATTAGTTAGCTTGCGGATGATATTATTTCTGGCACTTACTTTCTTCTTAACATCTTGACAGTGGTATCGGTAAGACAGAGTTCTATCCAGACGGACGCCAAGGTATTTTGGCGTCTTGTTGTGTTCCAGCATCTGACCACGCCATTCCACCTCCAGCGACCTTCGGGCATGCTTGTTTCTCAGGTGGAAAGCACATACCTGGGTTTTTGTGGGATTGGGTTTCAGATGGTTTTTATCATAGTATAGAGCTAAGTCTCCCAGGGCATCTGTCAGCTTCACTTCGACTTCATTGAAGGTTCTTCCCTGAGCTGCCACCGCTGTATCATCAGCGTAAATAAATTGCCTTGTTTGTTGGTGTATGGGTTGGTCGTTGGTGTATATGTTGTATAGAAACGGCGCGAGGACACTTCCCTGTGGTAGCCCATTTTTTTGGTCCCTCCACCGACTGTTCTTGGACTGGAGCGTTACGTAGAAGCGTCTATTCTGGAGGAGACATTTCACTAACCTTGTTAGTCGGAAGTCCTTTGTAGTTTCGTAGAGTTTTGCGAGTAGCCGTTGATGGTTAACTGTATCATAGGCGGCAGTTAGGTCTATGAACGCTACTCCTGTTATTTCCTTCCGTTCAAAACCATCTTCAATATGTTGGGTGAGATTAAGAATTTGACTGCAGCAGCACTTTCCGGGTCTGAATCCTGCTTGTTCTGGAATAATTTTAGTCTCCACATATTCTGCGATCCGGTTCAGTATCATTCTTTCAAAGGCCTTGAAAAGGTGGCACAAGAGAGATACAGGTCTAAAACTCTTTGTATCCGCCGGATCCTTCCCTGGTTTTAAGAGGGCTACCACTCTAGCTTTTCTCCATATCTTGGGGATTTGTAATGTACGGATGCAGCAATTCATCATTTTTACGAGCCACTCTACGGTTTTTAGTCCAAAGTTCTTTATTTGCTCTGTTCGTATGTCGTCCAGGCCAGCCGCTTTATTATCTTTCATTTGATGGATCGCGCCTCTCATCTCCTCTAGACAAAAAGAGGTACCTAGAACATCTCTTTCTTCGTCGATATTCCGTTGAGCTCTCACCTTGTTCTTTCTTGATGTCGTCTTACCGTTCATTAGAAGATGATGGGCTATCTGATCGGGTGTGACTTCTGTCATGTTGACTGCCGGAGCAGCGGGATCGTTGCCAAGATTCCGAATCAGCTTCCAGGCACGTCTGCTGTTTTGTTTCATGTCCAGACTCGTGACCAGCTTGCACCACCTTTCCGTTCTGTTGGCGGATATCGCATGTAACATTTCCTCCCCAGCCTGTATTGTCGCTTCCGAGAAAGGGTCTTCTTCATATAGCTGTTCGTATCTTTTAAGTAGGGGTTTAGATTCTTCATTGAGCCCCGCTATGTACTCAGTTCGACAACCTCTAGGGATAAATTTCCGTGATACTTGCTTTACGATTTCTACAAATTTATCGTATGAATCAGGGCAAGGTTCTAGCTGGGAAACTTCTTGATCCAATGTTTCAGAGAATTTTTCCCATTTTGCTTTAGTAAAGTTGAACCTTCTCTTGAAAGGAACAATTTCGTATCTGATTGCCGCGTTGGAAAGACAAATTATTGGTCTGTGCTGTGTCTTTGGGAGAGCGCTTCCAACGATTTTTGTCACCTGGTCTCCAATTCTGTCGCTGACAAATATATTGTCTGGGTTGTAACCTCTGCGCCATCTTCCGCTGTTGAACGACGCAGGCTGCTTTGGATCGTGAATAAGTTTTAGGTTCATGCTTTCAGCCCATTTTTCTAGTTCTTCGCCATTGGAATCTGTTTCGTTGTAACCCCACGCGACACTGTGACAGTTGAAGTCACCCAGTACGAATTTGATTTGCTGTGATTGAAAGTTATTCGGTTCCTCAAAAGCAAAGTCAGCGTTTGGTGGTTTGTACATTGACGTTACTGTACAGGAGTTTATCTCCACTGTGAGGATCTCGATGTCATTTTGATCCCCATTGAACTGACAAGTAGGTACCTAGCATTTTTTCGAGCAGGGAAACATGTTGCCCATTGGGCATGTATATAATTAAATCTTTTAACGTCGACTTGTAGTCACCATATTTTATTAATCAATACGATGTAAACCATATATCAGGGGTGGCCAAACTGTGGCTCGCGAGCCACATGTGGCTCTTTGAAGAATTATTTGTGGCTCTCAATAAATGGACCTGATTTACTTTTAATTTTTGTTTTTCAAAATGTCTTAAATTACTGACAACAAATATAAAAGACTAAGTGTAACATCAGGACTTGGACAAGGACACCCTTTATCACTGTTGCTATTCAATTTGGCCTTAGAATATGTAATAAGTAAAATATCATCTGAGCTGACAGGAGAATTTGCGAATCGAGGATCAAAACTAGTGTTATCATTTGCTGATGATATAGGTGCAGTCACTCAATCTACACAAGAGACATGAGAGAGTTGTTTTCACAACTCGAGGAGAAAACAGGTAGTCTGGGTCTTCAAATAAATGAAGAGAAGACGAAATACATGCTAATAACCAAACATCGAAGACAAAGGAGTTAGGCAGAACAAAACTATTAATGGCCACAATTTGGAATTGGTAAAAAAAGAGTTTAAATATGTGGCGGTAATCACACATGACAACTACATCTGAGGCCTATAGAATCAAAACCTGCTAAATCCATGTGTTGAAATTTTGTCAGGAGGCTAAAAGAACATTGAAAATGTAAAGTTTCCAAAAGGTATCCGGTATTTTTCAATCAAAGGGGCATCAATAAATATCATAAAATGGCACACTAATTTGTACTTTTTATGCACGTCCCTTACATCTTCAGAAATTTGCACTTTAGTTTGGATTTAGCAGAACGAAAAATTTAGGTTTTGATTCTGATGAGCTCATCTAAAAAGAGGTCTCAGCAAGGATATTTGCGTGGAATAGAACATTATACTCCCTGCCATCATTATTAAGATCTAAGCAGCTAAAAAGACAATCTAAATTAAGACTGTACAGCTAATTATTCGCTAATATAAGATGGGCAGTTGATGTGGTAAATCAGAGGAAGACAGAGTGTTAAAGACGGTGTTTTTTGAAAGACGATAGAAGATAAGTAGGCAGTCCCAGAAAAAGATGGAAGGATGATGAAGAATCGAAGTATCCTGAATTAGCAAAGGCTGCTTGTAGAATTATTTGAATATTTGAAACAACGATGTTAACCATTTTATTTCACTTTTAAATTCGTGAAATCCAGTGGGAGAAAAATTTAATACCTTCTGTACACTTTTTAGATGATTGTTTAATTGCGGCTCTCGAAACATTTCAAATTTTGAAAAATGGCTCGGACTATTAACGAGCTTAGCCACCTCTGCCATATATTATGAGGTTACCACTTTAAATAGTGTGCTAGTTCCAATTACTCAGCAGAATGTAAGTATTCTCCACATGAAGATGTTCTAATTTAGAACGAAAACGTTTTGCAATTCATTTGGATGACATTTTATGAAGTTTTTTAATAAACGATTTTATACCAATAGGTATACAACTTTTTTTACAAGTTTTTTACTTCTGTATGAGTTGTTAAACTATGGTATACAGCCAGCTCCAGGAGAAAAACTAATCAAGAGCCGATAGCCAAAACGATAAATAGACGCAAATGGAAGTTATTGGACACACATTAAGGAAAAATGAAGATGATATAACCAAACAAGCCCTGGATTACCAACCAACTGGAAAAAGAAAACAAGGCAGACCAATGACATCCTGGAAAAGAAATATTACCAGAGAGCTAGAAGACAATGGGTTAACATGGAAAGAAGTGAAAGCCCTGGCCAGAAACAGAGATGAATGGAGGTGGACTGTAGAGGCCCTATGTTCCAAATGGAATCAAGAGGAGTAAAGTAAAGTAATACAGCCAGCTACTGGGATTTTCACATTGATTTTTAAAGTTATTCTAAATGTTTATAAACTACAAAATTTTAAAAATTTGGCCTTAGGATTTTTGACTATGGTAATTATTTTTTTATCTTTTTTTAATACATTTTGATACTATCAGTCTTCTAATTTCATTTGGCATACGTAGAATTGCCCTATCTTCATTATTCTCTGTCTTATAGAATAACTTCTAACTAATTAATGAATCAGTATCCAATTTTGAGGGTTTGTTAAGTACCCTAATACCCAAGTTTGGGTAAAACACTAAAGTTCTAAGTTAGTTTTAGTAGAAGTTATTAACAAATAACGATTTTCACTTATTTTGCAGTTGGCGAACCAACCAATTGACTTTTTAACTTTCAAAAATCGGCAGTTTGAAGGTTTTTCAATGTTCTAAAAAATTTAATTTTGTAATTTTATTTCAACTGTTTAGCTCTTTAATGAAGTGCAAAAAATCGAAAAAATCTCGTTTTTTGCACTAAATTGTTAATTAAAAAACGGCTCCGAACTCTAGGCTGGAAACAGGTAGGTTTTTATATACAGGTCAACAGTAACTAAAAAGTTGTGAGCTACCTGAATATTTCAGTGTCCCGAACATGGTCTATTTCTTGCTTATTTTCCTGGAGTAAACAGCCGAAACTAACATAACAACTGAGCACGAAAAGCTTGAATAAAGAAATTTGCCCACATAGGGAGAGATGGGGGAAGTGTAGAAAAAGGACAGCTACGGCATATGCTATACAACCGTTTCTTATAATATAAAGTTTTTGACATTACTATTTATTTTGAAATATTTATCGGGGGTAACGAACATCTTTCATTGTCAAGAACAGTCGTATGCACAATAATAACAATTTCTTTTAACATTCTAATAATAGACCGTCGGACTTCAATTCCAAGTTCAACCACGATTTTATCCCTTATGTCTTTTGTGTAGTGAAAATGTCATATTATTATGAGATAAGCATAAATAAAAGGAAATTTAGAGTTGAACCGGGTTCGTTTTTCTAAAAATCGATTTTTCCTTATTTTACGCAACTTTTCCAAGGTAAAAGTTATCGTTTTCACGACCTGCGTATTAACATGCTATGTTTAATTAACTATTTTTAATGGAATAAGCCACAATTTTACAAAAAAAAAATGATTTTATTAATGTTTTGACGTTAATGAAATAAAGAAACAGATAGTAAAAAGAGAAAAAACACAGAAGCGGCTCTAATTATGCTAAATGAAACCAATTGTGTCGCAAATTCCTCGGTAGAATGTAGTAGGATGTGGTTACCCATACTAAAAGAGGAAGTCAATAGAAAGAAAATACCACGATTAGCAAGTCAATAACATATCGAGTACATATTTTATATTTTAGTATTATTTATATATCTATGTATTATTAATATTATTTATAAAATAACATATTGTACATTTTAAGCTCAGAATTTGGTATTAGTTTTGAGAGTTAACTAAAGTAAGACCTAATACTTACGATGTCGGGATAGTATCACGAGGTTTTTTCCTGGTTTTCCCTCGTGATTTACTATGGACTCTCTAACGCGAGAATTTTACTGCATGTGGTTGTCTTTTTAAAGACAGATCACATGCTATGATTTTTTTGTGACGGATATTCTTGAGTTGGGGTTGATTTCATGTAACCGAATGAACTATCTTTCAGTAAAGTCGTCCCAGGAACGCAACTCATAAATATTGGCAATATCATTTTAAAGTCTTCTACTTTAAAATGTATAATAAGTATATGTTTGAATTGCCGATATAAATGAGTCAGATTAAATAATTTATTAGATAAATTTTTTACTAAGCAACATTTTTGTTCAATTCATTAATATTTTTTGTATTTTGACAACGGCATCCGATTTGGACGTCGAAACGTTAATAAAATAATTTTTTTAGTAAAACTGTGGCTTATTTCTCATTAAAAATAGTTAATTACAAAAGTGCCACAAGAAAATAGCTTCAGAACAACATATGTTTAGGTCATAATTCACACGTTTAGGGTACCATAACCCTTATGCCAAAAAAATTTATAAATAGAAGCATTACGATTGGGATTTTCGTGGTTAAAATTTGTTAACTTATACAGGGATTTTGTGCTACATGTTCAACTCCCCCCACGTCATTTGTAGATATTATTTTAATTTTTTATTTAAATCGAAATACATAAAATCCTACCCTTTAGTTAAGGAGGGAATAGCCTAGGTACTAACACTTGTTTATGATAATTAAGCTAGTTCATTAATCGATATAGTTTTTTTAGGTTACGTTGCCCACATAACTTCCTGTGTTACACCATACACATAATAATTATTTTAGTATCTAATTAATACATAGTATTAGTTAACTTACATTTTAAATGCAAGTGAGTACGATGTTGCCGTTTGAGATTATTTAGAATATCCTACAAGGATTCAATCCCATCATTCTGAATTTGCAACAGTAGCATCTGATAAGCTTTAAATTATCCGTAGCTAATGTCAGCAAGAATACTCTAAACAACGTCCACAGATATACAGGGTTTTCTTGCTCTAAAGTTAAATAGTTAGGTATGTTCCTTTGTTTTCTAGTGTAACACTTGAAAGTGTAGTTGAGTGTAGTAGGCTACACTAGCTGGTGGCAAACGAAAATCATGGGTTTACCACTAAACAAAGGAACGTTCTAGTGTAGTTAATCTTTGAGTTACTTGGTTACGTTAGAAATAAGAAAATAAAATTAAATTAAATTAAAGTTTGTAGGTAATTTAGTTCTTAAAATTATTAAAAGCTTTTTAAAGTTTTTAGATTTAAATTAAACTAAAAAGAAAAAGGTGTTTTGTGGCAAACAAACACATCTGACAGCTAAGCATTTGTCAAACTCGGTTGGATGATACTGCGCAAGACTAGTGTAGTTAGCCATCTTCTCAGAATTAGGTTTAGATTTAACTACACTACACACTCGACTTTTGTGTCGCACCTTCGACAGTTCCAACTTAATTTAAAAACAGCCTTTTGGTATATAAAGTAGTTCTTAAAGTAATATGGACCTGCGTATACTACTTTTTGGTACATCCTAAAATTCTAATACATATAGAGAAACTGGAACATATTCAGCCGAAGGTACTACATTCTATAATAAATGTACATTATTCATCAAACAGTGACACCGGCGATAATAGTAAGTAAGTAATAATAGTAGTAATAAGTAAGTAAATTCATATGATGAAGAGGCACACTAATTGAAGCGTTCAAGAAAATGGATCCTGAAGCACGAAAAAGACGGCCTAAAATGAGATAAACAAAAACGAAGTACATGGTCGACAAAAGAACACTTGACAATGAAAATAATATCGCAATAGACAACTATACCATAGAACGTGTGGATACCTTCACATATCTGGGCATATAAATCAATCAAAAGAATTCTGTAAGTAGGGAAATGAATGCACTTATTTCCAGTTGGGAAACGTACATACTCTGCTAAGCGTACGGCTCCACGGGCGAGAAATTGACGCTAGCAGTAGCCGTAAAACAAACTTAAGTTTCCACAGAACGGAATAGGAATAGCCGAACTGAACCGACTACGCACAAGTCCTGTAGTCGGTACAGTTCGGCTATTCCTATTCCGTTCCGCTGAACCATAAGTTCGTTTTACGGCTACTGCTAGCGTCAATTTCTCGCCCGTGGAGCCGTACGCTAATAAAAGATTATTATCGAAATTATTAGACACAACAATCAAAATGGCTATATACAAAACATTAACTAGACTGGTTGTGAAATATTAATACCCTATGGTTGTGAAACCTGGGTAATCACAAAAAAAGACGAAGCCCCACTCAAGAATTCGATAGATAGAAACCGAGAAAGGTATACGAGACGGTGCAAGAGGAGGACGACACAATACATGGAGAATCAGGAGCAGCGACGAAATGAATGAATTAAACGTACGATATTGTAAGATTTGTAAAAAGTCAAAGATTGTCATGGCTGGGACATGTCCAGAGAAAGAAAATACAAAAACAACAAAGAAAATATTACAATGGAAGCCACTAGGAAGACGAAGAAAAGAAATGCCCAGATCGAGATGGTTGGATGACGTGTAAGACGACCTGAAAACTATGAATGTAAGACAATGGAGGAGAATGGCACAAAAAAGATATTGTGAGCATCCACAACCCCCCAGCTACATACGCCTATGACTGTAGAATTGACGAAATCAAATTCTGTATTACTATACTACTACAAAGAAATTATAAAAGCGGCATCACTGCACAACTGTTTACGGTTCTATTGATAATATAGTTTTTTATCGATTTATCAATGTAAACATTTCCGAAAGGAACAACCATTAAGAAAATGAGTGATTATATTTTTAGTCCAGGACGGTTTTTGCCGGGACAGTGATCCAGCCAGGTTGCAAATGGGTTTTTTGGGTATACATACATTATAAATACAAACCTGTCCGTCACATGTTGGAGTTTGGAAGTCTACAGTCAGCATGATTTGAGTTTCCACTAGACTTGTGTTATGGACGGATTTTACGGGCTGTGATTGGTCGTATTCAAATCAAGGACATTGTTGATTGTTGCAGTTTTAAGGTTATACATATACATCAATATTTACATTTTAAATTTGTAAAGTTATAGTTCTTCTACAATAAATATTATAATACATAATATGAATATATTTATAAATGTAAAGTTAATATTTTTCAGAGTATTTACGTACTTTGTTTGCTGTTTTTTATTAAGTACTTATAGTTTTCTCCCATCTACATTCAGCAAAAATTATATAACTAGGGGGTAGTAATGTTATAAGAAAATTAAATACTATAATTTATACCTATAAAAGAGATAATATTATATTTATTTGTGCCTTAAAAATGTATGATTAACTTTCAGACTTATTTGATCTGATGTACTAAATTGGCTGGGAGACTGTAACAAAGTATTAACATATAAAAGTTTAAGGGTTGTAAGAACTTCAGAAGGAAATTTTAATACGAGAGTGGCTATTCCCCTGTCTAAACTGCAATACATATTTAATTTAATTAAATGAATTGCCATAAAATAAACAGTCGTACTAACTTTTATGATGGAATTAATGGTAGATATAGAGAGAAAAAAACAAATAGAACGTGTTTTAAATTGTTTATTAGTGAGCTGTTCTTTAGATCATACATAAGGTCGATCATAGACTATGCCAGCATCTTATATGCATCTGCTAGCACCAATTTATCAAAGAAAATACATTTAACGAACAATTGCTGAATTCAATTGATTGTTTGTCTAGGTGCCATGAGATCCACTCCTGTAGAAGCGTTATTTGGAGAAGCCATTGAATTACCACCACAAGTTTAGAAGAACCTATCTGAGTGACAAATTCTTAATAAAAATTCTTCTTTCTCGAAACTCCTTATTCCCCTCAGGGGTATCGGAGGTCTTTTCATCCTCTATCCATCTCTTTCATTTCTTGCAGTCCTTTGCTAAATCTTTCATTTGTTTATGTGTTTTTCCTGCCCAATTTCTATAATCTGATCGGTCCACCTTTTTCTTGGCCTCCCTTTCCTTCTTTTACCATACATTTTTGATTCCATCACCTGCTTTGGTAGTCTTCCCTGGTCCATTCGGTTAATGTGTCCATACCAATTTAATTTCTTTTTTGGATCTTCGTTATTATCGATTGCTGTTTTAGCCTTTGTCTAATATCCTCATTTCTTATTCTGTCCAATTTTGTTTTTCCTGCTATTTTTCTCAACTGCTTCATCTCCGCTGCGCTTATTGTACTGTCTATTTTTGCATTGTTTACCCATGTTTCACTTGCATAATATTTAAGTTGGTACGTATATTGCATTGTATACCTTTAGTTTTATTTCTTTCTCTATTTCTTCCTTTCCAAATATTGTTTTATTTAGTGCATAGTAGATCTTATTTGCTTTTTTCACCCTGTATGAGATTTCTTTGTCTACCTTTCCATCCTCTGATATTATTACTCCCAGGTATTCAAACGTGGAGATTATTTCCATTATTTCATTTTTGCGACTAAATAACGTTTGGTTTATTTCTTCCCTTTTCTTTTGGGTTACTATCACGGTCTTCGTTTTCTTTACATTTACCTCCATTTTCAAATTTTCTATTTCTTCCACCCATATATTCATTAATTTTTGCATTTTTTCTTTATCGTCTGCTATTATTTCTAGGTCTTCTGCATATAGTATTCCTTCCATTTTCACTGGTACTAAATTCCTATACCCTATTGTTGACTGTTTGCCTTGACCTTCTTTTAGCACTCTTCATTACTCGAATCATTACTAATATGAATGAAACTGGGCCGAGACTGTCGCCTTGTTTTATTCCTCTTCTTAGGTTTATTATTGGCGATCTGTTTCCGTTTATTTGTACTTTAGCCAGTACATTTCTATATACTTTTATATGTATTTTTTGCCACGCTTATTATCTTTTGTAGGCTTTGCAGGTCTTCCATTACTGACCATATTATTTCTCTATTTATAGAATCAAAAGCAGCTTTAATATCTATAATCGTAATATATAAGTGTTGTCTTCACAATACAAAAATTCCTACCCAACACTATTAACTGCTCAAATCAACTTAATCTTTCACTAAAGAAAAATAATTGTTGGAAATAATGGGAGTGTATACTAAACTCATAAAATTTTGTGGAATTTATTTCTATAAAATATTTTTATTTTGTACAATAAATACTTTTCTCATCTGTTATCAATACATTATAAAAGTGTAAATAAATAATTATTGATTGGTGTATGTTATGTTATTTATGCCTGTTTACTGTTAATAATAATATTGGTTACGAGTAATTATGTTTGGTTGTGTAGTCTTTTCCAGTTACGTCTAGCAACCTAACTTCTCAAAAAAAATTACCAACGTCACTAGACAGTAGTTGTGTCTCAGATTAGCAAATAGACTTTACCTTTTCACTGTAATTCTTAAAAATGCCTGACAGTTAACATGTTTAGATGACGGATTTTTTGTCTTTGATGAAGGCAAATTAGCCTGAGTATTGTGATGGCATCAATAGTCTTTCTGTAATAAAAAAATCTATTTAATATCTTACAATATATGAATGTATGTTATGAACTTTAAATCAAAATGAACACAAAATTTGTTGCTTAGCAAAATACTTAAAAATTCTCTCCAATGTTAATTATTCATCCCTACAAAATAAAAAACCCATAAAGTTAGAAAGTGAATATATTAACATCAATATTTACCTTGAAAACAAGCTTCATAGAATCATTTGGATAAGTTCTTAGAACTCTCAAATTTACTTTATCAACATTTTCATATTCTTTTTGACAATTTTGAGCATCTTCTTGTGTCGTTGTATTAGCTCAAATTACTGCATTAAATGCGCCATCCTTTCCATTTATTTCGGAAAAATTAACCACCTTATACTCAAATGAGTCTGGGAGGAAGCTTTAAAAATTTACAAAATATAGTTTTACAGAAAGTTATTTACAGAAAGTAATTTGTTTTTTTTATAAATATTACTATCTGTAAACGTTCCATAACTTTTGCTGGAAATAATATGGCTGTTTAAAAATTAATACAATAAACAAGTATAAACGTATAAAATAGTCTCAAAATCCAAGATTAATAACTAAAATATCAATATTTTTCTTTTGTATAACATAAACACACTGCATAAACAAAAACAAACGAGAAAACAGGGTACAGGGTTACGGTTGTTGACGTATTTCTTTTAAATGTCATCAAATATGTCATTGATTTGAATACGACCAATCATAGTCCGTAAAATCCGTCCATAACACAAGTCTAATGGAAACTCAAATCATGCCTACAGTCAATATTAACAAGGTTATTCAAATTATTTATAAGCCAAAAATGACTGTATTGTAGTCAAATTTTTTGCAATGGGAAAAATGACATTTATTGATTTTTTTAAATATTTTGAAAATATGAGTCTTCTTCTTTCATGTGGTACCCGCAGAATTGCTGTATCATTATTATTTTCTGAGCAATAACATTGTAAAAATGTGGGATAAACAAATTGAGTAATTTAAACTGATTGATGAATCATCTTGAATTTTTTTGTGCATTATAAGGACTACTAGACTCAACTTTCCATGAAATATCAAAAGTGCAAAATTCAGTTTTGCAAAAACTTATAGCAAATTTTTGATTTTCGAAATTTTAGCCTTATATTGCAACATTTATTTCTGAAGCAACAAATAATCGGACCAAAATTCAAAAACTGCTATTTTAAACCATTGTCCTTCTACTAAAAGATGAATACTCTAAAAATAATATATTAAATTACCCCATTTTTATCTGTAGCGATTTCCACAAAAAACTTGCCATTTTTGACCCTTATTTTATGCCAATAATTGGACTATTAATAATATAGGTATATAATACCCAAAAAAACCCATTTGCATCCTGGCTGAATGAGTGTCCCGAACATGGTATTTTTTGCCTTATTTCCCTGGAGTATTTGTGTTTATAAAACAATACAACTATATAGGATCAATCTAAGCGCTGTCGTATTGAAGAAAGAATGTTTTGTTTGTTTTGTTGGTATAAAATATCAATTGTGCGGCATCAATCATTTATTACCACAATTAGATCAAATATAAAAAATTTTAAAGGTACAGAAATTGATTCTTTGATTTTCAGAGTAAACGGGATTAAAAAAAAAAGACAAAAACATTTTTTTGAAAAAAAACTAATATATTTTTAAAAATATTACTGTTTGAAATTTTTATTCGCGGTGTGAAAGTACTTGGAGGGGATACGAGAAACGATCGTGCGCAAATATCGGAGAAATCTTGAAACTTTCTTAAATAATTCATATTGTCAATTGAAATTGTCAGATTGTCGTATATTTCATACCTACTGTCATTGAACAAGAAAAATTATATGTTGCTCCACAATATTGATATGATATGCAAATATTAGATAGAATTAAATTTAATTAATTGTAAACTTACGTGCATAGAAATCGGCCCACCTAAAAATTTGGTCATATTTGAAGTCTCGTATTTCCTAAACCTGTTGGCCGATTTAAGTGATTTTTTTAATATGTTATAGCCTTGTTCTTCAACAATATCGCTGTAATAATATTATTGCTAACCAGGTAAGTGTTATTTTATACCGGGTGTAACAATGATAGTGTGTTTTTTCCTTAAAGTTCGGAACACCCTGTGGAATATTCTGGCGTATATAAAATATTGAAATTAAAACTCAACTGTAGCCTTAGGCTTTCTTAACATTTTGCTTTTTGATTCATTCGCTTACGTTGGATAATAAAAAAGTTAGGTATTTTAACAACTAGCAACGTTCTTCATCAATACAGGGTGTTTCTAAATAAGTGCGACAAACTTTAAGGGAAAATTCTGCATGAAAAATAATGACCGTTTCATTTATAAACATATGTCCGCAAATGCTTCGTTTTCGAGATACGGGATGTTGAATTTTTTTTTTACAAAGTGACGATTTATTTACTTCTCTAAAACCGGTTGAGATATGCAAATGAAATTTGGTGGGTTTTAAGAGGTAGTTATTGCGCATATGTGACATACAATTAAGAATTTTATATTCACCATTGGCGTGCATACGGGTCATATTACCCGGTCATATTTCCCGTATGCGCGCCAATGGTGAATATAAAATTCTTAACTGTATGCCAAAAAAATGCGCAATAATTACCTCTTCAATAAATAAATCGTCAGATTGTACGAACAGATTCAACATCCCGTATTTCTGAAACGAAGCATTTGCGAACATATGATTATAAACCTAACGGTCATTATTTTTTCATGCAGAATTTCCCCTTAAAGTTGGTCGCACTTATTTAGAAACACCCTGTATTGATGAAGAACGTTGCTAGTTGTTAAAATACCTAACTTTTTTATTATCCAACATAAGCGAATGAATCAAAAAGCAAAATGTTAAGAACGCCTAAGGCTACAGTTGAGTTTTAATTTCAATATTTTATATACACTAGAATATTCCACAGGGTGTTCCGAACTTTGAGAAAAAAACACACTATCATTGTTACACCCGGTATAAAATAGCACTTACCTGTTTAGCAATTATTACAGCGATATTGCTGAAGAATAAGGCTATAACATATTAAAAAAATCACTTAAATCGGCCAACAGTTTTAGGAAATACGAGACTTAAAAAATGACCAAATTTTTAGGTGGGCCGATTTCTATGCACGTAAGTTTATTTTGCTTGCAGTACTGCATTTTAATAATTATTTATTTTATTTACTACATACAATTGTTTACCTTTTAATAACATAACCTCAGTCTTACTTTTTCTTCTTATAATTTTTTTGGGCTGTAGCCTTGACAATTATCCAGAACCAGGACTAATATAATTGGCCAATACAATTAAAAGTGCCAAAAATATTGCCGAGCTATGAAACCAGGTGTCGCTTTTCCGAACTTGCTAGTGATGTTGAAAAAATAACTATTCGTTACAAAGTACTCGTTACTTACGAATACCGAAAGTAACGATTACTACACAGAGAGGCAAATCGTTACTTTGATTACTTTGATTACTCTGATTACTTCGTACCAATCGTATCAGAGCGAGTAACGACTATTGTATCTACAACCAGTACACTTGATTACTTTCTATAAAAAAATGCCAATCGTATCCCAGCGAGCAACCGACGGGACCGGTATTTTACGAGTGTTATCGAATATCGTTATCGGTTTGAAGCGTTTTAAGGGTGTGACGGAATACCTATACAAAATACTTACCTACTGAGAAATACGATTCTCGATATGATTACCGGTACTCAAATACAAAAGTAATCATAGTAATCAAAGTAACGAATACTGTAAATGATTACTTTATACAAAAGTAACGAATACTCGAAAGTAACTATAATCAACACCACTAGAACTTGCACAGTTCCAATAATAGACTATTGTAGGCAGTGGTTCCCAACCTTTTATGTCTGGCGACCCACCTTCTGATGTTTTTTCATATTCGCGACCCATTCCTCGACCTGTCGTTGTCAGATCGAGTATGGTCAGCTACTGTAAGAGCCACGTCGCGACCCACCTAAAATCCGCCCGCGACTTACTAGTGGTTTGCGACCCACCGGTTGGGAAACGCTAGACTAGGGCATTTAGCACTAAAAATACCGGAATAAATCAATTTTGAAATACAGCACCTAGAGACTTGCAACTTTTTGCATTGGATTCAGGATGATGTGAGGAAAAAAGTCTACTATAGAAAAATTGATCGAAATGCATAATTGCATTTTAAGTGCATAAAATGAATCCAAAACTGCATAAACATGTCAAAATAAGCATATTAAGGGAACTCGGTTGTTTTTGAGGTCGCTGAATATGACTACGCCATCAGAACCGACCTCCGGTGTACCTGGTGCTCACGGTCACTGCTATGGCACGTCATCTAGAATCTAGAGGTTTGAGGGTAATCGGCACTAACTTGACAGTGTAATGCACGTATAAGGTATTGGAAAAAATTACAAGAAATATAATAAAAACCTACGAAACACTAATAATAGAATTCAAGGCTGGTTTCAGACGGGGAGGAACAACTGATCAAATTTTTATGCTTATTATGATCAAATTATTACAAAACAATAGTTATGAACAAAATCTATGCGTACGTAGAATCTGTTTTTCTATTATTGAAAGCCCTTTTGTGTTCTGCTATGCGTTTGTCAAAGGTTCTGCCAGTTTGACCGATGTAAGTTTTTAGACAGTCACCACGTGTCAGTTTATACAGTGCGTCCATAAAGTAACGCATAAATTCATTATTTCGTAAACCGGCGACTTCAAGGAAAAATGCCGAAATAGGTCGATTTTATTTTTAAATTACAATTTTTTGTCATATATATGATACTAGTGACGTCATCCATCTGGGCTTGATGACGTAATCGATGATTTTAAATGAGAATAGGGGTCATGTGATAGTTCATTTGAAAGGGTATTCAATTCTCTATTCACTAATATAAACATTAACATAATTGTTTATACAGGGTGTTCAAAAAAAAATTTTTAATTCACTTAATTGAGACAAAAAAAAGAATGTCTGTAATTTATTTAATTCAAAATACGTTTTACTGTTGTCAGAAAACAGGAAAAACATGTTTATTTGACAAATAAATATTACTTCTCGCTTAAATTCAATCTTCAAGCTGCCACCCACTTGCCTCTTGGCAAGTGGGTGGCGACATTTCGTTTAAGCGAAAATCATTGTTTAATTTTTAAATATAACATTTTTATGTTTTTTAACAGCAGTAAAATATATTTAGAATTAAACAAATTACATACATTTATCTTTTTGTATCAATAAATTTAATTAAAAAATAAAAATTTTTTGGACACCCTGTATAAATAAATATGTTAATGTTTATTCCAGTGAATAGAGAACTAAATACCCTTTCAAATGAGCTATCACATGACCCCTTTTCTCATTTAAAAAAATCATCGATTACGTCATCACAAGAAAAATATTTCTTTTCTTCCACCCGGTATAAGTTCAAAAAAAGTTTGAGTAAACCTTTGCCCAACTGTGTAAATACCAAAGAAAAATCTAAAATACTAAAAAAAGTAGCGGAATCCGTTAATCTGTTCACGAAAAAATCAACTATGAAAATGAGCATAATTTTCTGTATCCCTAACTTTTGACGAGCAGTTTATATAAAATCTTTGCAGTACGATTCTGGTGCACCTAATTTGAAGATAGTTCATTTGATTACCTAGAATGGACTTTAACATAAAATAATTATATCTTTTTTCATATTTTTTATCTGTGTATTTTTTTTAATGTATGAATCTATTTAATTGTTACATTTAATGTTTTTCAGTATTTCAAGCGGCGCTGCATAGATAAAAACCAATGTCTAACCATGCATAAACCCATAGAATTGCAGACTACAAATTATTATCCAGAACCTTATAAAATATATGAAAAATCTTGCATTTTGGAGTGTCCTCCAGACCATACTGAGCACAACAGGACATGTGTACCGTGTGGAGGTAATTTATTAATGATATTTTTGTTTTATATATGTATATATATATATATATGTATATATATATATATATATATATATATATATATATATATATATATATATATATGTTATATCAGTATTTGGGATTAAAAGTGAACCAAGAAGAAATGAAAATAATGAGATTTGATAAAAACTTTGAAAACAAAAATTTTGCGTAGAAGACATTTTTGAAGAAGTCGAAAATTTTAAGTATTTGGGAATATTAATAACAGGCAATGGAGGAAGAGAAACAGAAGTCAAAGAAAGGATAATTACAGCAAATAAGATCTCCCATGGAAATAAAAAATTGCTAAAAAATAAATGACTGAGCACGAAATCGAAAATGAAGGTGTATATATATATATATAAAATAAATAAACGCAAGATTATAGATAATAATATTATAAAAATAATATTCTATAATCTTACTTAACCATTTAAAAATATGTGTTGGATTTTACAAATGTTCAAAATATCTCAATACAAACTGGATTATCGAAAATGTACCAAGAGGCAAAAAAGTTTTTAAAGACATTGTATTTAACTAAAGGTACCACAATAATAATTTAATTGGAACATACACAAATATTTGGGGGGGGGGAGGGGGTTTAAGGAAACAAAACCTCCATACAAGTTTTATGGGGTGCACAAATTAATAATAGTTTTCGATATACTGGAAAACATCGGTTTTCATTTTGGAACTTCAAAGGGCTGTTTTTTATGTGCACATTTGTACTAAGGTAAGTTAGGTTCAATCGAACTATTTTTGGTCCCAGAATATGTGATTTAATTGATGACCTGCCTTTTTGTTACACCCTGTATATTTCATCAACATTATCACACTACCTTACCTTACCTTACCTTAAGCCGTCCTCTTGTACCTTACGGTGTCGAGGTAATTATCACACTAATTCACATATTTTTGCTTCAGGACGTTGTAAGAAATCTTGCCCTGGTTTGGTTGTAGATAGTATAGCAACGTCGAGCCAACTTAGAGGATGTACTCATATTGATGGTTCACTATTCATACAAATAAGAGGAGGAGGTACGTACATTCAATAATTTAAAAGGTTTCTCTAAAAACTAACCATAACAGCTAAAAAACACATTATGTCATTCATACTCTACAAATAGCTTTTAGGTAAGACCTGTAAATATCAAAGGAGTATTTTTCTGTGATCTCGTATACCTTCCACACTACAACTTAAAAGATATTTTGTGTATAACATACATCAATGTTTTCTTCTTCTTCTTAAATCAGACGACACTCGTTAATCTCTGGCACTTCGTCGTAAGGCCTTTGTGCCATACCTTGTTTTTTTTCTTAAACTCTAATAAGTTCTGTGGACTTAACGAAAGCCAACAGTTTTCTTATTGGTAGTCAAAACTTAATTCTTCTTCTTCCTGCTTCCTTAATAGGCTCGCGCCTGTTCCATCTTCTGATGCCTCTTCATCAGATATCCAGGTTGGCACTACATCTCTTCCTTGGCCTTCCTATACTCCTTCGGTCGTTTGGTGATCTATCTCGTGCTATCTTTACCAGTCTTCCTTCTCCCATTCTGCTTATATGGCTATTGGCTATACCATTCTTTTTTTCTTTTCAGTGTCCAGTCATTTATATTCTCTATATTACAGCTTTGCCTGAGGTCTGTGCTGCGTTGTCTATCCCATAATGATTTTCAATAGAATTTAATAGAATAGAAATATGCTTTATTGTCACTGAAAATTATACAAATTTTATGGACAGAGCTTAACATAAAGTCAGAAAAAAAAAATAACAATAACAAATACAATTTTCTGAAATTTAAAAAATCGTCAATATAAAAAAAAATACAAGTTAATAAAGTAAAGAAAATAAAACAAAACCGATATATTGCAAAGATTAATAGAAACTGCAAAGTGAACATACAACAAAGTAAAATACAGACGTAGGAACTAATAAGTTTAAGCTGCTGCATGTGACACCCAAATATAGATAAGTTTGGTTACTTGTACATTTTTGTAATTTCTTAGTTAGTCATTAAGAAAGTCTTCTACTGAATAATATGGTCTTTTAGATAGACGAGCTTTTGTCATTTTACGGAACTTGGGGAAAGATGTCGCAGATTTGAGTTATAAAGGGATATGATAATATAGATTTCTTTACTAACTCCGAGGACGGGATCGGTAGACATCAAAAGTTGAATTTTTGATGGAGTAGTCATGATGAGGCCTTGCTGGAAAGACATGCATGTATTGAATTAAGCAAACAGTTTCTAAAATATATAAAGAATAAATGGTTAAAATTCCGTGATCTTTAAAAAAACTTCTGCAATGTGTTGTTCTTCTGAGGCCAAACAGATACCTTATTGCTCTTTTTTGTAATTTAAAAATAACATCTAATTGGGCAACTCTACTAAAACCCCAAAAAGGAAGACCATATCGAAGATCAGACTCGACCAACTCGCCAAACAGGAGCAATGCAACCAAGTTGTATATAAATATATATATATATATACAGGGTGAGGCAGATAAAGGGCCTATTAGAAATATCTCGAGAACTAAAGCTAACAGAATAATGAAAATTGGTATACAAGGGTTTTGAGGTATAAACTAATTAATGAAAATATTTTGGTCTCTTTGCTACTTCCGGTTATACCGGAAGTTGATTGTAGCTTCGTATTTTTAAATAGGACACCCTATATATTTTTACATTTTTGGATTCTCCTCGATTTTTTCTTTCTTAAAATATAAGTTTTTGTAATATTATACAGGGTAGGTTAAAAGATAATTACGTTTTCTTATTATGTTGTTCTGAAGCTATTTTCTTGTGGCATTTTTACAATTTTAACTATGTATAATGGGAAATAAGCCACAATATTATTATTAACGTTTCGACGCCCAAATTGGGTGCCGTTGTCAAAATACAAAATACTACTAACATCAACAAAAATGTTGTTGCTTAGTAAAAAAATTCTTCTAATAATTTATTTAATTTGACTCATTTATATCGGCAATTCAGATACATATGATACATTTTAAAGTAGAAGACTTTAAAATGGTATTGCCAATATTTATGAGTTGCGTTCCTGGGACGACTTTACTGAAAGATAGTTCATTCGATTACATGAAATCAACCCCAACTCAAGAATATCCGTCACAAAAAAATCATAGCATGTGATCTGTCTTTAAAAAGACAACCACATGCAACGGTGACATTAAAATTCTCGCGTTAGAGATCTCATAGTAAATCACAAGGGAAAACCAGGAAAAAGCTCGTGATACTATCCCGACATCGCATCGTAAGTATTTGGTCTTACATTTAATTTACTCTCAAAATTAATACCAAATTCTGACTTTACTATAATTTTGTTTAAAGTATAAATAATATCAATAATACATGGATATATAAGTAATACTAAAATATAAAATAAGTACTAACTCTACTATTGACTTACTAATTGTGGTATTTTCTTTCTATTGACTTCCTCTTTCAGTATGGGTATCCACATCCTACTGCATTTCACTGAGGAATTTGCGACACAATTGGTTTCGTTTAGCATAATTAGAGCCGCTTCTTTGATTTTTCTCTTTTTAATATCTGTTTCTTTCAGGACTATACTTGAATCTCTCCACTGAACTCTATGTTCATTATCCCATGCGTGTTGACATATTTGAGATCTATCAAATTCTCTATTTTTAATATAAGATTGATGTTCACTTATTCTAACGTTTAATGGCCTTGATGTTTCACCTATATAAAACTGTTCGCATTCACAAGGTATTTTATAAATACAATTCTTTGTCCTTTCTTGTTCATTGTTAGGTTTAGTTTTAGATAGAATAGATCTCAATGTGTTGGTTGTTTTGAATGTTGTTGAAATGTTGAATTTATTTCCTATTGTTTTAAGTTTCTCGGATAGTCCTTTTATGTATGGTATTGATATTTTCCTCGTATTATTTCTTGTGAATGTTGTAGGATCCCGTTCTATGTTGTTCTGTTCCATTCGATCCAATCTTGACAATTCCTTATTTATAAACGATAAAGGATAATCATTTTTTAATAAAACAGATGTTAAGAATTGTTTTTTTTCTAAAAATGAATTTTCGTTAGAACAAGTAATTTTGGCTCTATCATATAAGGATTTCATGATTCCCTTTTTAACGTTGATGTTGTGATTTGATTTGTAATTGAGATATGGGCGTCGAAACGTTAATAAAAATAATTTTTTAATAATATTGTGGCTTATTTCCCATTATAAATAGTTAAAAGTTTTCTTATTAATTTCGTAGCAACATTCACATCCTGTAGGATTGTAGTAGTTTGACATAATAAACTCTATTAATGTTCAAATGGTTTTTAATATAGTCTACTATTGTTAAGAGTTATTAGTATAGTTAAATTTTTCATTTTAGTATACAGGGTTGGCCGAAACTCGGAATGAGTATTTTCTGAGTTTTCTTAAATGGAACACCCTGTATTTTAGTATTGTAATGAAATGTTATTTTATGGTACTTTTTAATTTATTAAGCATTCCCTATACCTAACTGCTTTAATTCGTGAGTTATTGGTGATTCAAGTCAACCATTAATTGCAACACAAAATAGGTGACATTGTATTAGGTTGGCCGTGCAAATATTCAATAACAAATAATTTTTTGGAAATAAATACATATTAATCTAGACTTATACTTAAAATTGTCAATAATGGTTGAACTATCAAAATACCATCGAAGTTAAGATTGTTGGTGCGATTAACAATTAAGCACAAATTAAAGCAGTTAGGTATAGGGAATGCTTAAGAAGTAAAAAAGTACCATGGAATATCATTTTATTACAATACTAAAATATAGGGTGTTCCATTTAAGAAAACTCAGAAAATACTCATTCCGAGTTTCGACCCACCCTGTATACTAAAATTAAAAATTTAGCTACACTAATAATTTTTAACAAAAGTAGAATATATTAAAAATCTTTTGAACATAAATAGAGTTTATTATGTCAAACTACTACAATCCTGCAGTGTGTGAATATTGCTACGAAATTAATAAGAAAACGTAATTATCTTTTAATCTACCCTGTATAATGTTATAAAACCTTATATTTTAAGAAAGAAGAAATCGAGGAAAATCCAAAAATGTAAAAATATAGAGGGTGTCCCATTAAAAAAAACGAAGTTATAAGCAACTTCCGGTATAACCGGAAGTACCAAATCGATACAAATATTTTCATTAAATAGATCAGGCTTCAAAACCCCTTTATTCCAATTTTCATAATTCAGTTGCCTTTAGTTCTCGAGATATTTCTAATAGGCCCTTTATCTGCCTCACCCTATATATATATATATATATATATATATATATATATATATATATATATATATATATATATATATATATACAGGGTGTCCCAGACTAATTTACCCACGCTATATCTCTTAAACGAATAGAGATTTTCGAATAGGACAAAAGGTGATATATTCTACTTGTAATACACTTTAATATGGCGTACAAAATAATCATCCCCTAGTTGCAACCCCCAACTTTAATTTTTTTAATAGCACCCAGTATATTTTTTTATAGTTTTGGATGTGGTATTTTATCGTCTATTCAACACATTTTTTGAAAATAAAATCGGTTCGTAAATAACCTAGAAACTATCAGTTTATTTTTGTTAAATTGTGTATCCCAGACTAATTTATCCAGGCTATATTTCTTAAACGAATAGAGATTTTCGAATGGCACAAAAACTGATCTATTCCATTTGTAATACACTTTCATATGGCGTAGAAAAAATTCATCCCCTAAATATTCATCCCTAACTTACAGGGTGCTATTTAAAAAAAAATAAAGTTAGGGGTTGTAACTAAGGGATGAATATTTAGGGGATATTTTTTTCTACACCATATTAAAGTGTATTACAAATGTAATAGATCAGTTTTTGTCCCATTCGAAAATCTCTATTATAGCCTTGATAAATTAGTCTGGGACACATAATAATTAACAAAACTAAACTGCTATTTTCTTGGTTATTTACGAACCGATTTTATTCTCAAAAAATGTGTTGAATAGACGATAGAAGACCAAATCCAAAACTTTAAAAAAATATATACAGGGTGCTATTAAAAAAATTAAAGTTACGGGTTGTAACTAAGGGATGATTATTTAGGGGATGATTTTTTGTACGCCATATTAAAGTGTATTACAAGTAGAAAATATGTCACCTGTTGTCTCATTCGGAAATCTCTATTCGTTTAAGAGATATAGCGTGGGTAAATTAGTCTGGGACACCCTGTATATACACTAAGCACCAAAATTAACGCACCACCTTAAAAATGGGACATTTTTGATGTCTTGTGTTTCCTAAAACTGTTGTCGGATTTTAGTGATTTTTTTTAATGTTATAACTTTATTCTTAAAGAATATCGATGTAATAATATTGTTGCTAACCAGATAAGTGCCATTGTATACCGGGTGTAACAATGATAGTGTGTTTTTTCCTCAAAGTTTGGAACACCCTGTGGAATATTCTGGCGTATATAAAATATTGAAATTAAAACTCAACTGTAGCCTTAGGCTTTTTTAACATTTTGCTTTTTGGTTCATTTGATTATGTTGGATAATAAAAAAGTTAGGTACTTTAACAACTAGTAACGTTCTTCATCAATACAGGATGTTTTTAAATAAGTGCGACAAACTTCAAGGAGTAATTCTGCATGAAAAAATAATGACCGTTTGCTTTATAAACATATGTCCGCAAATGCTTCGTTTCCGAGATACGGGATGTTGAATTTTTTCTTACAAACTGACGATTTATTTATTGCTCTAAAACCGGTTGCGATATGCAAATGAAATTTTGTAGGTTTTAAGAGGTAGTTATTGCGCATTTTTGGCATACAATTAAGAATTTTATATTCACTATTGGCGTGCATACGGGTAATATGACCGAGTAATATGACCCGTATGCACGCCAATGGTGAATATAAAATTCTTAATTGTATGCCAAACAATGTATTTAGAAACACCCTGTATTGATGAAGAACATGGCTAGTTGTTAAAGTACCTAACTTTTTTATTATCCAATATAAGCTAATAAATCAAAAAGCATAATGTAAAGAGAGCATAAGGCTACAGTTGAGTTTTAATTTCAATATTTTATATACGCCAGAATATTCCACAGGGTGTTCCAAACTTTGAGGAAAAAACACACTATCATTGTTACACCCGGTATACAATGATACTTATCTGTTTAGCAACAATATTATTACATCGATATTCTTTAAGAATAAAGTTATAACATATTAAAAAAATCACTAAAATCGGACAACAGGTTTAGGAAATACAAGACATCACAAATGTCCCATTTTTAAGGTGGTGCGTTAATTTTCGTGCTTAGTGTATATATATATATATATATATATATATACAGGGTGTCCCGAAAAGAATGGTCATAAATTATACCACAGATTCTGGGGTCAAAAATAGGTTGATTGAACCTCACTTACTTATATACAATAGTGCACACAAAAAAAGTTACAAAATGAAAATCGATTTTTTTTCATATGTCGAAAACTCTCAGAGATTTTTTATTGAAAATGCACACGTGGCACATTTATGGCTGCAACATCTTAAAAAAAAATTTAAGTGAAATTTGTGCACCCCATAAAAATTTTATGGGGTTTTGTTCCCTTAAACCCCCCCAAACTTTTGTGTACGTTTCAATTAAATTATTATTGTGGCACCGTTAGTTAAACACAATGTTTTTAAAACTTTTTTGCCTCTTAGTACTTTTTCGATAAGCCAGTGTTTATCGAGATATTTTAAATATTTGTCGAATCCACCACATATTTGCATATGGTTAAGTACAGTTATAAAGACCTGGTAATAGTCTGAAAATTTGTTTATAATTTACATTTCAGGTATATTTTGAAAAAGAAGCTACATCTCGATAAAAGACTAAGAAGCAAAAGTTTTAAAAACACTGTGTTTAACTAATGGTACCACAATAATAGTTTAATTGAAACGTACACAAACATTTGGGGGGTTTAAAGGAACACAACCCCCATAAAATTTTTACGTAAATATATTGAAAAAGAAGCCGCATCTCGATAAAAACTAGCTAATCGAAAAAATACTAAGAGGCAAAAAAGTTTTAAAAACGTTGTGTTTAACTAATGGTACCACAATAATGAATTAATTGGAACGTACACAAAAGTTTGGGGGGGTCTAAGGGAACAAAATCCCCATAAATTTTTTATGGGGTGGACAAATTTCACTATAATTTTGTTTTAAGATGTTCCTGCCATAAGAATGATACATGTTCATTTTCAATAAAAAATCTCTAATAGTTTTCGATATATTGAAAAAAATTGATTTTCATTTTGTAACTTCAAAGGGCTGTAATTTTTTTATGAGCACATTTGTACTAAGGTAAGTTAGGTTCAGTCGAACTATTTTTGACCCAAGAATGTGTGATATAATTTATGACCAATCTTTTCGAGACACCCTGTATATATGCTTTCTGTTGTTTTCCGGGTTTGACTCCGCGTTGAATATTAATTTTAATTTGCAACGTATTAATTTATGTTTATATTTTGTAGCAAATATTACGGAGTTAGAAGCAAACTTAAAAACTATTGAAGAAATTAGTGGCTATTTGAAAGTAGTCAGATCATTTTCACTGCTCTCGCTAAGTTTTCTGAAAAGTCTTAAATTAATAAAGGGAGAAGAACTGGATAACGGGAAATATGTGTTCAGCGTGTTTGATAATCAGAATCTGCAAGATCTGTGGGATTGGAATACGCGTCCTCCTCTGAAGATTAAAAGTGGAAAACTGTTTTTCCACTTCAATCCAAAGTTGTGTTACGAAAAAATTCTCACGTTGCAAGAAAAAGCAGGTTTGGGCAACTTTACGGATTTGGAAGTAGCTAAAAATTCTAACGGCGACAAAACTGCATGTGAGTACCTCTTATTGGTGATTTAGTATTTATTTTCCTATGTACTAATTAATGGTTCCATGATATCTCGTAACGCGACAGTTCGTAACGGAACAAATGGTAACGGACAATTCGTAATGGCGTCAGTTCGTAACGGCAACACTTCGTGACAACGATAGTTCGTAACTATACATATTATATTAACGGTACAATTCATAACCTCAACTTTGAATTTTTTTTAGCAGATTAGTCTTATTGAATCTATACAAAAATGCATTTTGCATACATTCCTATATACCCACTAAAAGTAATAGTACTTTTTTAAGACAACTTCTTTTTAGGTAAATATATTTTACACATATTTTTGCATATATTATGTTCTTGTTAATATGACAACTAAATATATTTTTTTAATTTCTTATCTTGAATGATCGTTTTAAAGTGGTAAAACTATGTAAATGTGAAAAATAATGAAACAAATAAAAACAGTTTAATAATAATGTATTTACTATATTAATTAATAATTTTAACAAAGTGCTATACACAAGAGATCTAAAATTAGAGCTAAGAGTAAGGTTGGCTAGGTGCTACGTTTTCTCGACTCTGTTTTATGGAATGGAAGCTTGGCTCTTGAATGTGGCATCAATGAAAAAACTGGAATCGTTCGAGTTGTGGGTATCTAGAAGAATCCTAAAAATATCATGGACAGAGCACGTTACAAACAAAGAGGTTCTGAGAAAGACGAATAAAGAAATGGAAGTCTTAAATACAATCAACACCAGAAAATTGGAATATCTCGGACATATTACACGTGGAGAGAGATACAACTTGCTCCAACTCATTATGCAGCGAAAGATTCAAGGAAAAAGGAGCATAGGGAAACGCAGAATATCGTGGTTGCGCAACCTGAGAGAATGGTACGGATGTAGATCAAATGAACTTTTCAGAGCAGCCGTCGCCAAACTCCGAATAGCTATGATGATTGTTGACCTCCGTCGCGGAGGTGGCACTTGAAGAAGAATATATTAAGTAATACAATTTACATTACTAGATTATATTTATTTCAAGACATAATTCTAAAAATATATTTCTCCACGAAATATGAAATGTGTCAAAAAGAATTGTCAAATCAAAAAGATTCTGGTTCGTTAATTTGATAAAAGTAATTTCAATAATTGTAACCCTAATAAAAGTTAGCTTCCACGTTAACAAAAATAAACAGAATAATTCAATTTTCTCGTTACGAATTGTACCGTTACGAATATGTATAGTTACCAACAACTGTTACCGTTACGAATTGTCCGTTATCATTTGTGGGGTTACGAACTGTTGCGTTACGAGATGTCTTGTCACGCTAATTAATATTGTTCTTATTTGGCTGATGTAGGTAATATAACGCCGCTGGATGTTAAAGTTACCAATATAGAATCAAATTCGTCTACATTAGAATGGAAAGCTTTTTTTTTGGATGACCCACGCAAGCTTCTGGCTTATATTATTTCATACACAGAAGCCCCATTTAAAAACATTTCCCAATATGATAGCAAAGACGCATGTGGCCAAGACAAGTAAGTATAATAGTCAATCAGCCGTATTCTACAACTTTTAACAAATCGGATAGAAATGATTAATTTGAATCGTAATTACCCGAAGTCGAAATGTTGGATATAATGTATATCACGTCATTTTCGTGTTTGGATTGACTTTCTGTAATTCACATCGTAATCAGTGTAAATCGAAAACGCCAAGTTCTATTTGACGCGCTCAGAAGGTAGTGGCAGTCCCGCACTGAAAGATTTTTTTAACATCCCATTTATTTACAATCTGTAATAATGATTACAATAAGTAAATTGTTTAAAAATTACAAGAGACTTGCAGTGTCCAGTGACAATAACCTATGAAATCATAATTTTAGTAACAAAGTTATTTGTGACTAATAAATAAAACCCTATATCGTCGCCTCAAAGCAATACTAGGATTTGTAAAAAAATGACTTTTGTGATATCCATGTCAAATGATTCGATATAAACCCTTCTGTTGAGTGTAACACTAAGATAAATAATAATAAAAAGTGTAATACTTTTTTCTTCATAATATTACATATCCTTGTGTAGCTTAATTCCTTTTAGCCCAAATTCTATAATGCAACACTAGGACAACATACATATCATACCATTATATTTTGTCGTTTACCCATTTTGGTCATCAATATTAATGCAACACTATATTATCTTACGCACATATCCTACTGTTGCTATGTAGTTATTGCTGAGTTGCGATTATGTCTGTGTTTATATTAGTCTAAGAGCTAGTGAACCCTCCGACTAACGGTCTTCCTGTAAGGCTAGAAATTTGTATAGTGATAATTCATAGCACACCAAGGCTAAAAACCATGACCTGGCAGGCATCAGCCCTGCACATGTATCTACCAGGTGAATCGAATAGTGCAAATTTAGGGGGTAAAATAAACTTTCTCCTGTAAAGTTTAAATTTAAGTATATGTTTGAGTAAGTCATTTAGAAGAAATGTGTACACTGACGTGTGTTCTGAAGAGCATAAGACCTTGCCAGGCGAGGGGAAAGATTAGGGGTTTTTCCTAAAATTATTATTTTTTGCATCGAACAAAGTTTTTTTTAGGTTTTTTGAATCATTCCAAACAGAAAAGGTCTTTAGTGACTTTTCTCTTAGGTTAATAGTTTTTTCCACCTACCTCTACCGAAAGTATACTTTTGCGGACCTGATTGTAGGGAGCAAAGTTGTACTTTTCCTCCCTAGGGACGTCATGGTATTTCATTCATGAAATATAACTTATTGACGCCCTGTACAATATCTATTTTCTATTACGTAAGTATCTATACATTTTAACGTTTATTTATAAAACACCCTGTATTTTGCAGAATGGTAAAAAACAGTAAATTGTTATTTTGATTTAACAATGTTTACATTAATAATTTGACTTATATTTGACAGTTGACAGTTATATTGTACCTACTTGTTAGTTTTAGTTCTAATAAATTTTGTTGGTTAGTTACATAAATAAATTAAGTGAAAAAATGACCTGTTATTTGAGGAAGGTGGAAAAACCATATGTATAGCATGGGAGTAAAGTGCCTTTTCCTCTCTTAAATGATTACTGCCCTCCGCTACACGTCGGGCAGTAAACTTCATTCTCGGGAGGAAAAGTAGCACTTTCCTCCCTTGTTATACAAATAGCTATTGTTATTTATAAGCGATTAAAATTTTTGAAAATTGCGAAATCGGCCATTTTTAACCTTAAATCGAACATTTAACTAAAAATTTCATTGTTGCCAAGGTAGGTAGATATTCTTTAAACATTGATGAAATCCCGAAAAGTTTTTTGCAATACAATATCGAAAACCCCTTTGTTTTTTAATTGCTAATCAAGCGGGCGCGACACTAGTATAAATGAGGACGTTTGAGTTTGCATAAATTCATTATCTCGAGAATGAGCACATTTTAAGATAAATCCTCAAACAGGTCGATTTTTATTTTTAAATTAGGCCTTTTTGGCATATATATAATACTAGTGACGTCATCCATCTGGGCGTGATGACGTAATCGATGATTTTTTGAAATGAGAGTAGGGGTTGGGTGATAGCTCATTTGAAAGGTTATTTAATTCTCTATTCAGTAATATAAACCTTAATATAATTATTTATACAGGGTGTACAAACAATTTTTTTCTTCTTTTTGTCTAAATTAATTAAATAAAAAATTTTTTTTTGTACACCCTGTATAAATAATTATGTTAATGTTCATTAGTTCTTCTTTGACAGTCTTCATTTGAAGATCACGATTGATGTATTCATTGGGCATGTACCACGGTGCATTTGTGATAATGCGGAAGGTCTTCGATTGGAATCTCTCCAGGATGTCGATATTGGATCTCGACGCAGATCCCCACAGTTGGATACCATAGCTCCATATTGGCTTAATCACTGATTTGTATACTAAAATTTTGTTGTATATACTCAGTTGTGACGTTTTTCCTATCAGCCAGTCAGTACATTTTATTGAGTTTCAGACCCAACTGTTTTCTTTTCGTGAATATGTGTTTCTTCCACGTTAATCTGCGGTCCAAGTGCATACCTAGATATTTTACATCATCCCTTTGTTGTAGTACTTGATTATTTAATGAGACGGTTGGGCACGTATCTTTTCGATTAGTTAACGTTATACAGTGTGTCAATTTTAAAACTTACAATCCATTTGTTCGGATAATTAGTATCTAACCAGTGCCTAACTGGAGCTGCATAGTGACATAGTGAGGAGGTGCTCCATCTTGTTGGAAGTGCAGCAAATCTTCGTCTAGAGCTAGGTTGCCTTGGTCGTCCGTTTGGTTCTCTAATTCATGCACAATTAAAGGTTCGATGGTGTTTTCCAGCATATCGAGATAAATGTCGCCACTTAAATTGCCTGGTATGAACAAGGGGCCAATTATAGCATCGCCTAATATTCCTGCCCAAACATTCAGGATATTGAGTGTGACCTTCTCTGAATCGATGCAGGTTCGCATCACTCCAGTACCGACAGTTTTGTTTATTTACATTACCATTCAGCATAAAAGTACATTCATCAGTGAAACAAATATTTTTTAACAATCTCGGTTCAAAGCAAATTCTTTCATTCATGAGTTCACAAAACTCAATTCGTCGGTCTGGATCATCGTCGCCTAGTTCTTGAAGAATTTGTGTTTTGTACGGGTGAAACTTATGTAATTTCAACACCTTTCTAACCGACTCATGTGAAAGTCCTGTCATTGCAGATACTTGACATGTTGATGCAGTAGTCTCTATTGCAAAATTTCCAAGGACCTCAATTTGGGATGCTTCATTCAGTAATCTTGGGGCATCCCTTTTTTTTATTTTGCACTGATCCCGTTTCTCTAAACTTTTCACCTAAATCGCGGACGTACACGTGACTTAAATTTTTGTCCGGGTGCCTTTCATTAAATATTTGAGCTATTCGTAAATAACACTGGTTCTGGGACGCAAATATGAAAATTATCTCCACGCGTTCAGGTATACTGTAAACCATATTGACAACTACAGCTTAATGACAGTACCGATCGTACAAATGATGAAAACGAATGACATTTAAAGGTCTCAAATAAACCAAAAATATTGTATGACAGAAACTAAAAAAACAGATGTTTTTAACTTGTTTTGCAAAAACGGCAAATTAAGTTTTTATACAAAAAAATGTACCGACGGACATTTATCATTCACAATAATAGTCCGGGAGATAGCATTACAAATATAAAAGTCATAGTAAGCCGGCTGATATCAACACCCTGTATAATTATTATTTATACCATTGGATAGCATTTTTTATAGTCTTTTAAATGATGTATCACAAGTAGGGGTTTGTAATTTAAAATTTTTTGGTTGTGGTGGGTGGGGCCTAGGGGGTTGATGGGGGTGAGTTCTCTTTCATGTCATTTTAGTTCCCCCGTATTTTCCTAGAAACGGTTTCAAGCATTTTTCGATATTAGCTTTTGTTCGTGAGATATAGCCCATTGTAAGTTTTAAAATTGACACACTGTATGTACTGACTTGCTTTCGTTTAGGTACTTTAATTCGCCATGTTTGTAACCAGATCTTTATTTTATCGAGTTTGTCTGGAGCAGTTGCGAGGCGATGTACGGGTTTGAGTGAGCTGCAATGATTGCTGTGTCATCTGCATATGTGGCTGTGATGATGTTCTGACTTGTAGGAAGATCTGCTGTGTAGAGTAGGTAGAGAACTGGTCCAAGGACACAACCCCGAGGTACTCCAGCTTTGATTGGATATAAGTTAGTGCACTGATCTTTTACTTTTACAAGCAACTGGCGGTCGGCGAAATAGGACTTGAGGATTAGAAAGTAGTTGAAAGGAAGGACTTTTTTTATTTTTTATAGCAGGCCAGTGCATGGGCGCCCATATAAAAATTTCTAGGGGGGGGCAGACGTGAAGAATGTTGCACATTACATTTTGTATACTTTGGATGACAATATATAGTTTAAAGCACCCGAAAAGCTAGGGGGCACGGTCCCCCCCTGCCCATGGTTATGGGCGCCCATGGGCCAGTGTGCTAGACTTTATCAAAAGCCTGCGAGACATCCAAAAAGGCTGCAGAGCAGTACTGCTTCTCTTCTAAGGCTTTGTTTATGGAATTGCAGTTTCGGTGAATTTGCTCGGTGGTAGCATATTGTTGTCTAGATCCAAACTGGTGGTTGGGTATTAGCTGCTTTTCCACAATGATTGGCTGTAATCTGTCTAGTAAGAGTTTTTCAAAAATCTTTGACATCACTGAAAGTAGACTGATGGGTCTATAGGACTTAACTTCTTCTACAGACTTGCCTGGTTTGGGTATTAAGATGATTTGTGCCACTTTCCACAAAAGGGTATAGTAACCAGTTCTTAAGATTGCGTTAAAAATCTGTGTCAAATATTGCACTCCTTTCTTGTGAAGTTCTTTTAGAATTCTTGCAGTGATTAAGTCGAACCTTGGGGACTTTTTCGGATTCAGATCTGTTTGGATTTTGTTGAAAACTTGTTTGGCTGTGAATTTCTCCAACAGTCCTTCTAGTTGGTATAGATATTCTAAATACAATTGAATATTATCTTCTGCATCAGGGTTGTTGTTTTGGGCACGTGGTTGGAGCACTTCCTCCAGGTATTTGGCAAAGACTGTGGCTTTTTCGTTGGTACTTTTAGCCCATCGTCCGTTACTGGCTCGGATAGGCAGATTAGAGAGTTGTGGTCTGTTAATCTTGCGTGTTGCCTTCCACAGAAAGTATTCGGAGGTTTCTGTGGCAGATAGATTTTGTAGATATCGTTTTATGTCGTTGTTTTCGTCGTTGTTTAACAAAGTTTTTAGTCGTGCTGTAGCTTGGTTTAATCTATTTTTATTCTGGGGTGCGCGGGTTCTTTGCCATACTTTCCTTAGTCTTCTTTTTTCTTTTATTTCGTTGGGTAAGTCTTTGTGTATGATTGCTTTTGGTTGTGTAGGTGTTGACTGCCAGCCAGCTTCCTGAATTATCCTATTTAATTGATCTACTGCTTCGTCAATTTCGCTATCAGATTTTAGTGGGATCTTTAGATCCAGTCTCTCATCAAGAATAGCCCGGAATTTAATCAAATTGATATATTTACTACTTAGATATGGTGGAGGTTCTGTTTCGAGGATATTCGTGGATATCATGACTAAGACAGGAGAGTCGGATGAAAGATCGAAACAAGATTGTGCTGTCTGGGATTCCTTTCGTCACACAGAAATCGACCAAATCTGGAATTTTGTTTGTGTCTGTGGGCCAATATGTGGGTTCGCCAGTAGATATGTATTTAAGTTTGTTGGTTTCCATTGCCATATATAATTGCCTACCTTTCGAGGTTATTAGCACTGAAAAGTGAGATAATTGTTTTGTGACGTTAAGTTACTGAAAAATCTAGTGCGGTGCGAAGAATTCATCAAAAAAAGAAGTATTTAATTATATTTCAAGCTTGTTGTCAAGATGTTTGTTTTGGTTTGTTTGAGGTAAACCTTTAAAAAGTTCATCAGGAATTTCAAACGGCTTACTTGTATCCCTAATAAGTCGTTTTTCTAAGTTAAAAAGTCTAAAAAATGAAAACAATTATTCTACCTATATTATGAATATCTCTCTCTAGTTCCATCCCTCTTTGTGGAGTATGGGGTGCTTATGAGTTTCTTGGCCAAAAGTGTAAGATTGCTGTCTGGCCGGGACAGCGCATCTTCTTTTGTTTTTATTTTTTGGAGAAACTGTGTACTAGTTCCCTCCATTCTCTTCTATTTTTTCCTCTCTTTTTGACTTCACCCTACCTTAGTAGGGTCCAAAAGTAGTAAGTAGTCCAATTTTTTGTGTTCTGTCGTTGTTCTTTTCTAGCTGTTGTCTGGTCTTCCTCTAAGCACTACTGTGGCCAATCCATTTCCATTTTTTCCTTGACTGTAGTAGATATGTTAGTTTGCTTTGTTCTTCCCCATAGTTCTGTATTAGTTATTCTGTTGGGCCAGTATATTTTCAGGATTTTTCTTAGAGATTTGTTTACAAAAGTTTGCAGTTTTTAATTGTATTTTCGTCCTGTTTCCATGCTTCTGCTCCGTAGAGTAGTATATTTTTAATGCAACTATTAAAGATTTTAATTTTTGTTGGGTCCGATACGTTGTTTCTTTTTCAAACTATATTTAAAGCGTTGAATGCGTATTGAGTCTTTATTATTCTCGTCTGTATATCCTTTTTACACCCCCCGCTCCTTTCCATGACTGATCCCAGATATGTGAACTTGTCTATCTCTTCTACTTCTTTACCGTTTATCATTATTTTATTATTTGGATGCTTATTGTTTTTTAAAAGTTTGGTTTTCTCTGTGTTTATTCGGAGTCCGATCGTGTCGGAGTACTGTGCCAATTTGTCAATTTTTGTTTGCATATGATTTCGGTGTTCAGTTATCAGGCAGATGTCATCTGCAAATTCGAGATCTTTTAACTATTTGAATAGGTTCCACCTGATGCCTGTTCAATCGTCAATTACTTTTCTAATTACCCAATCTATAGTAATAAGGAATAGGGTAGGGGATAGTACACAACCCTGTTTGACTCCACTTTCTATGGATATTTCTTCTGTTACTTCACTTGAATGTTCCAGTTTGGCTTTGTATCCTTCGTAGAAGAGTTTAACCCATTTTAGCCCAGCTTTGCCATATGGCAACGCGAATTGGGTATCTATAAAAATATTCCTAGTGTATAAAATTTGATTTTTGTAACACAAATGGTGCTGTAGGTCACTTCAGTAAGATTGTCGGAACACTTGTTTTCTAATCTAGTTGTTTATTGTGCATTTACACGTTGGCAAGAGATGTTTGTAAACAGTGAATTTTTGTGGTTACGTTCAAAATGGACATTCAATTCGAGTAAGTAATATTATTTGGCTAAGTTATAATTTTTTCGCGTAATTTCATAATAAATATCAAGCAAACAGATGAAACTTTAATAATAATGTTGTAAAATACATAAAATTATTATTTGAGGTGCTTCTATAGTGACTGTGATCTCAGTGTTGCCATACGGCAACGCTAGGTCAATACATTACTATTTAATTATTTCTATATTTATTTTTGTCAGACGGGGTTTCACTTTAGAGGAAGCATATTTAGAATAGCATATGAAAATGATTTAGATGCGGATCAGATATTCATTGAAACTCTTCTTTTATATAAGCAAAGCAGTACTGGCTGTTTTTCTTCAACGGTGCCTTTCATTCTGCCGCTAATTTGTCATTCCATCTTTTCCTTGGACGTCCTATACTTCTTCTGCCTAACGGTGACTGGTCCCTGGCTATTCTTACTATCCTCGATTCAGACATCCTGCTTATGTGTTGATTCAACTCTTCTTTTCTGTTCTTTACCCAGGTATTTCATTGAAACTCCTGAGACTATTTCCTTCGATTGAAAGAAATAATGGTATTATATTCATAAGGTAGTTGGACAATAATGCAGTGACAATTGCTTCGAATGCCTATGGTGTGATGCATTTATTTTTTCTGAAACTAAAATATATTCCAAAGCCGAACACAACCATATGCAAGTACCAAGACCTTTTAGACCGGTCTAGTTAGACTCAAAAATAGGACTGAGGCTACAATAATTACCATCAAGCTGAAAATTGGCAGGATTGTTCAAAATACGATCATAAATGAAATCTAAAAAGTCCTCATAAATCCGACCCGTGCTAAAAAATTTACGCGGGGGCAGAGGTCACCAAATATGGTTTTTAGCGATTTTCAGAGAAACGGTAAGTTTTATTGTAAAATTAGCTTTAACAAAAAATGTAGGCTAGATGATTATCTATAAAAAATATCTTAATAGTTTTTTTCCTAAGAGCCACTGTTTTTGAGATAAAACGATTCAAAGAGTTGAAAGACTTCTAATCGTCATAATATATGTATTAGTACACCAGGTATATACATCACTGAAGCTGTAATACAAGTAAACATAATATTCTATCGGTCAACTTAACTTATTACACATAATAATATAAGATTATAAATATTACAGGGCCCCCGTAAGGGCTGCTGGCGCCTGTAAGCAAAAAAGGAATTTGGCGCCCCTTAGGCATTTTGCTTCATGTTTATTTATTGATTTCTTAGAAGGTAGGTCGATAGGTAGGTTCTTGAAATAAAGCAAAAAACTGAAGTTTAGAAGTCACGTTGAAGTTTTAATGAGTTTTCCTTGAAAAGTGCTTCATTTTTTTGGTTATTACACGTTGAAATATTCGACTTTGAATTTGACGAATAAGAAAGTTTTTCTCATGAGCTCCAATTTTGCTTTTACTTCGATAAAATACTTAGTTTTTGAATTATGTACGAAAAACCGTCTAAAAACGTATTTTTTTTTTGTTTGTAAAATAAACATTTTCACTCGCAAATGACTTAAAAATATTGATTCAGTTACAAAACTCTATAGAACAAAAGTTGATTCCATTTATAGACTTATTTTACCTATATATTTTACCTATATTTTTTCACCACCGAGAAGGGGTGCACCCCCTAAGCAAAAGCAACCAACGACACAAATCCAACTTTGAAGTGGAGGGTAAGGGTAGAACCTACATCCAAACTTTCGTGTAATTCGTTGGTCACCCTGAAAATTACACGGTATCGCCGTATTGCACGTCCATTTACTGGGCGGTACAATGGAAATGGTGGTACAATGGAAAAATAAAAAATAGCTGTTGTAGTAGCGATATTTTCTGAGACTTTGCTGTTGCAAATTCATCAATTACATTTATACCATCAAAAATTTCTTGTTCAATTGCCAATATTGCTAGACTAGACAATCGTTCTTGAAGCATTGTCCAAATGATTTTTAACTTTGAAAAAGATCGGTCGCCAGCAGCTAAAGATACAGGTAATGTTAAAAGAATTCTTAGTGAAATGCTTACGTTTGGATGGTTGAAGATTAAATTGTTTTCAAATATATATTGTAAAATACTTAAGGGGTCAGTATCATCAGGTAATGAAAATAACTTTTTAATTTCATTAAACAAATCATTGGAGTCTATACCTATCCTTATTATCCTGATGTGTCAGTCATTATTCAAGAACAAAATAACGTTTTAAAAGATCGCTGTCACTTAATTTAAATATGTTTCGTGTGTATTTATTATTTATACCTAATCCTATTTAATTTCTTAACTTTTGTTTTAAAATAAATTTTTACTTTTTTTGCAAATTATTTTTAAATTTTTGACGCCTTGGTTTTGGCGTCCCTAAAGGATGACGCCCGTGTGCATTGCACACTTTGCACATATGGTAGCGGGGCCCTGATAAATATGATAATGTTTCTACTATACAGCTTGCGGTCTACCTAGGGATGCAATGTATAAGCTGTATTATATTACAGTGCCAACAAAAAAATCTTTACAAAGTGAATGTAACGAGAAAATAATAAGAATTATTTGAATTTTACGGCTTTATCCCAACAAACATAGTAAATTGATATGACAAAGTATTAACTTATAATAATTCTTTTTATTTATGCGCCTTAGTTCAATTTGTAAAGATGGGTTTTGTCGTAATAAACACGTTCGTCGGCTTGAACAATGTCTCTGTATTATTGTTTCAACGAATGAGTATTACTGCGGCATTTCAAGATGAAATTGAAGAATATATTGGCTCCATACCCTTTATCATTGTTTGACGACATTGGAATGCGTAAAACACAAAAGTCTGCCATTTACGATTGTTTTCAGAAGGTAAATATTAATATTAACAACATAAAAGCGACATAGATCATTGATGGAGGATATCTATTACATCGCATTGTGTGGGATAGCGAAGAAACATTCAACGTTATCTTAGATAAATACGTTCAGTATGCACGGCGTCATTTTGGTCCCAGAGTTACTGTCGTATTTGATGGCTATAATGATTTTACGAGAAATATGAAAGCTGCAGAACAACGTCGTAGAACTTCAGCAACATCTTTATCTTAGATTAGAATCTTCTAATATTTTATTTGATCAATCTATGACAGTATCTACCACTCAACAGAAATTTCTTGCAAATACTCACAACAAATCTCGGTTCATTTCAATACTGAAAGATAAGTTTATTGCTGAAAATATATCGATAAAACAAGCTAATAATAATGCTGACGTAATGATAATTGAAACAGCCATAGAGCAATTCAATTTAACAAATACAACTATTGTTGTAGATGAAGATGTAGACTTGCTCGTATTACTTACTCACTGGTAGAACTCTAATCGAAAAAACTATCTTTTTTTTAAAACCTGGAAAAGTTCAACACCAATTTGAAATATATTCATCGAAAAGTTTATCTACTTCAAAATCATATACTATTTTTACACGCAATAACTGGCTGTGATACGACATCTGCATTTTTCAGGAGGGGTAAAACGACTGTTTTTAAAATGTTTGAAAAACAAGATTTACTTGAATGTGTGAAGTTTAAAAAAAAACTAATTCAACTCCACAAAAAGTTATTTCCAACGGAATTAGCTTTCTTCTCTCTATGTATGGAGCGCATAAGAAAACTACGTGCTTAGATAAGTTTCGATATGCATGTTTTTTTAAAAGTACTCGAAACAAAAAACAAGTGCAGTTATCTTGTCTTCCTCCAACCTCAGCGGCTGCTCATCAACATCTTTTTCGGGTATATTACCAAGTTCAAGTGTGGCTTGGTTATCAGCTAGATCCAAAAGACTGGGGATGGAAATTAGTCGACAGTTCATTAGAACCAATTCAAACTTTACTCCCCCCTGCGCCGGAAAAACTCCTGAACACAATTTTTTGCAAATGTAAAAAGGGATGTAGCGCTAAATGTGGTTGCAAAAAAGTTGGACTGTTTTGTTCGGTAGCATGCACTAATTGTCAAAACTGTCGTGCTCCAATGTTGAATCACCAACAATTGAGGATTCATTTGATTCTATCGAGGAGACATGCGATGTGTCATTATTGGGACAATTTACTTGCACCCAGGATGAACAAGAAGAAGAAGAAGAACAAGAATAAGAATAAGAAGAAGAACTAGAAGATGAAGAAGAGGAAGAAGAACAATGAGAAGAAGAACAAGGGAAGCAAAAGTATTAGAAAATTATGAACCAGTTTGATAAATTTCCCATTTTTTTAATTTATACCGCTTTATATAACTTTTATCATTTTTAACCCTTGCCAATATCAATTATTAAATAGCTTTAAATTAAACAGATTTATGAGGACTTTTTAGATTTCATTTATGATGGTATTTTCAACAATCCTGCCAATTTTCAGCTTGATGGTCATTTTTGTAGCCTCGGATGCGTAAGTTGACCGGAGTATTTTGCTATTAGTCAGTATAATAGTGGAATGAGTGGAACTGGCCTAATGGACGGAGACGTTAGTCGATATAGGATTGCAATAGGTTCGAAAAAATGGTGGTTGGTGATATTTAAATTGTTGGTTGATGTATCGATTGTAAATGCTTGGATTATTCATCGATCATCTGTGTGTACAAAAATGTCACAACTATACTTCAGGCATGAAATTGACTAAGCACAGAGCCTTGGTGCAATCCTACTTTCACATGGAATTTATCAGTCTCTCCCACACCTGTCCTAACACTAGTCGTTACTCCCTCATACATATCCCTCACAATCTTTACATATTCACCAAGGACTCCTTTCTTATTGAGTGCCCACCACAGAATCTCTCGAGGAACTCTATCATATGCTTTCTCAAGATCAATGAATACCATATGAGCGTTTGTTTCTTTACTCCTGTATTTTTCAATCAACTGCCTTATAATGAAAATTGCATCTGTTGTTGATACCTATACCCTGCATAAAGCCAAATTGATTCTCGGATATTTCGGTCTCTTCACGTATCCGTCTATCAATTACTCTTTCCCATATTTTCATGGTGTGGCTAAGCAGTTTTATAGCCCTGTAATTTGTACATTGTTGTATATCTCCCCTGTTTTTGTAAACAGGTACCAGTATACTGCTTCTCCATTCGTCTGGCATTTGTCCAACTTCCATAATTCTATTAAATAGACCTGCTAGCCACCTTGTTCCTGTCTCTCCCAATGCTCTCCATACTTCCCTAGGAATATCATCTGGTCCTACCGCTTTTCCTTTCTTTATTTTTTGAAGCGCTTGAGCCACTTTCTCGTTTGTTATATTGGTGACCATTGCTGCTACTGTCTCCGTTGACTCTACAGGCTGTCTGTCAAATTCTTCATTTAATAAGCTGTCAAAGTACTTTCTCCATCTCTTTTTGACATCCTTTTGTGAACTAGTATTTTATTATTTTCGTCTCGGATACATCTAATCTGATTAAAATCTTTTGCTTTCTTTGCTCTCTGTTTGGCTATTTTATATATATCTTCGTTTCGCCTTCCCTGGTATCAAGTTGATCGTATAGGTTTGAATACGCTTCTGCTTTGGCTTTTGCTACTGCTACTTTCGCTTCCTTTTTCGCCACCATATAGTTTTGAAGATCTGTGTCGGATCTGGTTTCTTGCCACTTTTTATATAATTTTCTCTTCTTTTATTTTTCCTTGTACTTCGTTTGACCACCACCAAGTCTCTTTATCCTCAAACTTTTTTCCTGACGTTTTCCCAAGTATTTCAATAGCAGTCTCTCTTAATACTACTGGCCATTTTTCTCCAAATTGTATTAGGGCTTCCTTTCATGTTCCAACATATTTTTTCTACTATTCTTCTCCTGAATAGACCTTCTTTCTCATCTTTCAGCAGCCACCACTTAATTTTTTGTGGTCGTCTCCGATATTTTGGTTTAGTTTCACTTTTTACTTCGATATCCAGAACAAGCAGCTTATGTTGTTGGCTTACTGTCTCACTAACTATTACCTTGCAGTCCTGGCATTCACGTATGTCTTCTTTCCTTATCATGAAGTAGTCTATTTGGGATTGATGTTGTCCACTTTTGTAGGTAATAAGTTGAGTTTCTCTATTTTTAAAGAATGTGTTAACAATCGCCATATCCAATGCTGTTGCTAATTCAAGCATGTCATCTCCAGCTTCATTTCTAGTTCCAAAGCCTAATCCCCCATGTATTGTTTCATATCCTGTCTTGGTTTGGCCCACATGTGCATTGAAATCACCTCCTATTATAACTTTCTCCTCTGCTGGAATATCACTCAGTACGTCTCCTAATTGATTATATAAAGCTATTCTTTCATTCTCACCCAGATCTGTTTGGGGAGCATACACACACACACACACAACATTCAATACCTCTTTATCAATTACAAATTTCACTGACATCATTCTATCACTCGTTCTTACAACTTCTACTACGTTATCTTTCATTTCACTATCAGCAATTATACCAACTCCATTTCTAGTGTTACTACTCCCTACATACCACAATTTGTATTCTTCACCTAGTTCTTTCGCCCTTTGTCTTTTCCACTTAGTTTCTTGAATACAAGCAATGTGAACTCTTCTTCTTTTGAGCGCATCCACTAACTCCAGACTCTTACCTGTAAGACTGCCAAGATTCCATGACCCTATCCTGATTTTTCTAACCTGCAATGGTGTTACCCCTGAGATAGTCCTCACCCGGAAATCCGAACGGAGGCTAATTTTACTTCCGGCACATTTTACCTCAGGAGATGCCATCATTTCAGTATAAGTTTTTTATATCATTGGAGAAGGTCTTTTCATTATTATGGCTTGAAAAGATTTTGTTTGGATATTTGATGCCTGAATGCCTTTTCTATCAGCACCATACCCTGCCCTGCACGTTTAGTCAATACACCACCAATGCAAGCAAAGTGCAGTATTACCCCACACCCGCCTTAATTTTTCTGTATAAGCCAGGATCCCTACTGTAAGGACTGCCCTATAAGCCAATGTATTGTTGCCCGTATCCCGCCACTAGGAGGCACGTACTTTATTCGGGATACTTTATCGAACCTGTAACATTCTAACTAATTTTGTAATGTGAAGCTCAAAGTTGGCTACAATTTTTATTATTAATTGTTATCGCTATCTGATACTACAGTATAGCGGATCTACTGAGCTTCTATCAAATTAATCAGTCACCCTGTATTTGAATTTAAAATTATTTTAAGACGAAGAATTGTTTTGTCAGTACCTTTTAAACCACAGAAATGTCTGGCAATTATAATTCATATTTCTAATAATGTTTAAAAAGTAATGACAACAAAATTGTTCATCTTAAAGTGATTTTAAATTCGATATATTTACCTGTACAAGTGTGCTGCGCAGTAATGAACGCAACTTGTATCAGTAGCCAGATGGCCGGTTCGGTGTTCGAGAAAGCATAGGGAATAATATATTAAAGAACCAGTTGTCTTAAAATACTTTTTTTTCCGACGTTCTCTTGGTCCATAAGAAATAAAGTACAAATGTATAGCGTTTGCCAGCTAGAAATAATCAGCGCAGATTTTCATATTCGCACTGATTCAATTCGAATGGTGCTGATACCGATACGCGAAAGCTGCGCGAGTAGGGTTTCATACGGGACAGGTTCTTGCCCCATTCCGTGTCCGCGGGAGGCTCCACTGTCTCGCGAGGCTAACTTGAATTATGTTATCTAAATAAATAAATATCTCTATGGCGCTACGGCGCAAGTCAGGCCCTGGCCTCCCCCAGCATCGCCTCCAAGTATCTCTGTCTCTGGCTGCTCTCCTCGAGTTATCCACCCTCACTATCTCTAGCATCGATTCTCACTTCATCTATCCACCTCTTTCTTGGTCTTCCTACAGGTCGACGTCCCTCCATAGTTACGCCACAGTATAAAGAGGGACAGTAGAACCACTCTCCGAAAAATTGGAAGTAAAATCTGTAGTCGCGCATGGCGACCGCGCAATGTTGGCAGTCGCTTTTGCCCCACTCTCGCATTGCTAGTCGCATAGAAACGTACGGATTTTAACCGGAAAACCCGCATCCACCACTGGTGAATTACCAATCGCGTACTGCCGGTATTACTTCTTGAGATCAAAACACCGACAGAGGAGTGATTTTACTGTGGAACCTCTATATACTGTGGTTACGCTAAGCGTTCTACTAGGTGTTCTGTCATTATCAATTCTTATAAGATGACCTACAGGATCATTCACGCAACAATTCAATTAGAAGTTTTCAATGTTTTATTGTCCTATATTCCTGAAAATTTAGGCCAGGAAGGGGAATTAAACGATGATCCACCTTCTAATTTAATATTTTTTTATTCATTAATACTTTTGGTTGAACTGAAAATCGCTGTTATCTTTTCCTATTTACAATTTGTCTATACATCGATATTTAATCTAGGATGCACTGACAAACCAATTAATTTTTGACAGTCAACGTCTAATCACTAATTATAATTTATAGTAGAAAAAAAGACACCTCTATCAAGGCCCATCCTTTAAAATCGTAACGGTAAATTTCAGTTGGTTATATCTATTTCAAAAAAAATTTTCTACACGAAAGCAAAATCTATTCATGAAGTATTTACCTGCTGACTAGATAGCGACGATAAGGACAGCCTGTGTTGACCAAGAGAGATAATTATTAGCAGAGCTTCGATTTTCTTAAAAAAGTTTAAACAAAATAGCTGCTTTTTGTTACACTTTATGTTAAAAATAAAAACAGATCCGGAAAGTGGGAAAAATTCAATAGTTACGAAACTTTTTATTTTTTTACGTTCATTTTAACCAAAAATATTTGAAAAAAATATTGTTTAAACAATTTATTAATTTATAAAGAGTTAGTGCACTAGAACTTTTTAAAACCTTTCATATACAGTATGTCCCTGTAAGTTGTATCCATATGGAAAACTTTTTTATTATTAAGTTTACGAAAAAAAGTTATTCTTCATAAAAAGCTCTGCATGGTCTAAAACCTAAAATACAACTATATTATGTCAATTTTTATCAATTTTATACGAGGTATGACAAAAAATATTAATTCCGCTCAAGAGTAAAATACCTTTATTTTTCATAATATCGAAAATTGTTATTCTAAAAAGTTATTTAGAATTAAAAACTATATTTCAGTATGCAATTACATTCTTCTGATTGAAATATTCTGATTTGAAATATTCTGAACTATAAAGGTACTTTACTTTGGATCTATATTTATCTTTTTTGAAAAATAAACGTATTTTACTCTTGAGCGAAATTCATATTTTTTGACATACCTCGTATAAAATTGATAAAATTTGTTATAAGGTGGTGGTTGTATTTTAGGTTTTAGACCATGCAGAACTTTTTATTAAGAATAACTTTTTTCGTAAAATTAATATTAAAAGAGTTATCAGAATTGAAATAACAGAAATTAAGGTTATGTTATCCATAATTTTTCAATTTTTTTTTTCAATTACAAGGATGGAATTGCATATTAGAATATAGTTTTTAGTTCCAAACAACTTTTCATAATAGCAATTTTCAATATTGTGAAAAATAAAGCTACTTTATTCTTGAGTGAAATTCAAACTTTTGACATATCTCGTATAATATTCATAAAATTTAGTATCTGTTATGCACAGCTTTTTATGAAGAATAACTTTTTTTCGTAAAATTAATAATAAAAAAGTTTTCATATGGATACAACTTACAGGGACATACTGTAAAACAAGAAAAGAATTATCTCAATATCTGCCATAGTTATTGCGTTATTTTATTTAAACTTTTACATTGGAATTTAGCTATGCCCAGAATCTCGAGGAACAGCCTAAATACACAATTCAAGCTGTTTATCGTAATAGTTTTTCTTTAATGTATATACAAATGCGGTTTGTATGGATGGATGATGGTAGTTTTTTTCCGAGAATATGCATACAGGGCGGACAAAAAATTGGTCAATAAACCAATGTTATAGTAGGTGGCGCCACCTGATGTCAATGGTAAAACTAATAACATTTTCTTATTAAGCATACTAAACTATAGAATAAATTGAACTTAAATCGGTTAAATAGTTTTCAATATATCCCTAAAAAGAATAGAAAAACATATTAATGAATCACCCTGTAGAACGAAAACTAGTAATATTGTGCTAAAGCAATTTGAGCTCAAACGCTTTATTTGGATGTCATATATTACCCATTAGTTAATGTCCAATTAATTGTGTGTGATCAGATATTAATTTTTTCAGTCGTATATGCAGTTGGCGTCAGAGACGTTACTGTTAGTATGTCACATTTCAATATTGTTTATTTCTACCTTTGATTTCTATTCGTTTTTGTTTTAGTTGGAAGGTTGTTGACACACCTAACAAAGAGGAAGAAGACGTTATTACGTACAAAATTAAAAACTTAGAATCATATACTCAATATGCATTTTATGTAAAAACCTACACAATAGCTAGCGAAAGAAACGGTGCACAAAGCGAAATACAGTATTTTAGGACGCTACCTTCCAGTAAGTTATATTTTAGTTAAATATACCTGTGCTAGTTTTGTTTATTTTATCATGTTACTTTTTAAGTTTAACCCAGTTCTTAATATGATTCTGAAACTATTTTATAGATTCCATAGGAACACAATTTTAATTGAAAGTACGTTTATTTTGACGCCAAAATATCGTGGCCATGTTTAATATTTGACGTATTATGCTTTATTTAGCGTAGATTAGTTTGATCCGATCCATTTATTAGCACACAAAATGTTATTAATTGGATAGAACCCAATATACATTGATGTATTTTAATCTTATTTTATATTGTAGTGCCCCTGCCTCCAAGTAACCTTAATGTTATCAGCAATGCTAGTGACTCTCTGTACATTACGTGGGGTCCTCCATCAAGACCCAATGGCCCCATAACGCACTATGAGATTAGAAAAAAAATACGCGATGACCAGAGCTACAATCAAGAACATGATTATTGCAGTGATCACAGTAAGTGTTTTAACATATTTATAGTAAATGCGGTGATATTTTTTATATTCAATTTTCTCCTTGTAGCCCCTAAAGAAGAAGCTCATTCTACCACAAAACCACCACCTTTGCATAATTGTCAATGTGAAAGTTCTACTCAAAGTACGACACAATTTGATGAAGGCGCTGAAGAAAGAATACAATTTGAAGACAATCTACTCAATCAGGTCTATCTTAAGAGGTAATTATTTTTTAGGTTGCGTTGTGTAACACGTAAATACCAACAAAAATATTCATCATAACTAAAAATTCATCAAACTAGTCATCGGAAACACTTGGTTCCGATGTTTTACCATAGCAACACATGTGTAAAGGTATTTGTCACGCTCGCCAATATTTAGTTGTTTGTAGTGGTTTTAATTCATATATATATATATACAGGGTGTAACAAAAATACAGGTCATAAATTAAATCACATATTCTGGGACCAAAAATAGTTCGAATGAACCTAACTTACTTTAGTACAAATATGCACATAAAAAAAGTTACAGCCCTTTGAAGTTACAAAATGAAAATCGATTTTTTCGAATATATCGAAAACTATTGAAGATTTTTTATTGAAAATGGACATGTGGCATTCTTATGGCCGGAACATCTTAAAGAAAAATTATAGTGAAATTTGTGCACCCCATAAAAATTGTATGGGGATTTTGTTCCCTTAAACCCCCCCAAACTTTTGTGTACGTCTCAATCAAATTATTATTGTGGTACCATTAGTTAAATTCAATATTATTAAAACTTTTTTGCCTCTTAGTATTTTTTCGATAAGGCAGTTTTTATCGAGTTGTGGCTTATTTTTCAATATGTTTACGTAACAATTTTATGGGGGTTTTGTTCTTTTAAACCCCCCAAATGTTTGTGTACGTTCCAATTAAAATATTACTGCCGTACCATTAGTTAAACACAGTGTTTTTAAAACTTTTTTGCCTCTTTGTATTTTTTCGAAAAGGCACCTTTTATCGAGATGTGACTTCTTTTTTGGAATGGTTCAAAATATCCCTAAAAATGTAAGTCATAAATAAATGTTCATATTATTACCAAGTCTCCATAATCGTACTTAACCATATACAAATATGTATGTGGTGGATTTGACAAATATTCGAAATATCTCGATAAATACTGACTTCTCGAAAAAATACTAAGAGGCAAAAAAGTTTTAAAAACATTGTGTTTAACTAATGGTACTACAATAATAATTTAATTGGAACGTATACAAAAGTTTGGGGGGGCTTAAAGGAACAAACCCCCCATAAAATTTTTATGGGGTGTCCAAATTTCACTATAATTTTTTCTTAAGATGCTACGGCAATAAGAATGCCACATGTCCATTTTCAATAAAAAATCTCCAATAGTTTTCGATACATTCGAAAAAATCGATTTTCATTTTGTAACTTGAAAGGGCTGTAACTTTTTTTATGTGCACATCTCTACTAAGGTAAGTTAGGTTCAATCGAATTATTTTTGGTCCCAGAATATGTGATTAAATTTATGACCTGTATTTTTGTTACACCCTGTATATATATACAGGGTGTAACAAAAATACAGGTCATAAATTAAACCACATATTCTGGGACCAAAAATAGTTCGAATGAACCTAACTTACCTTAGTACAAATATGCACACAAAAGAAGTTACAGCCCTTTGAAGTTACAAAATGAAAATCGATTTTTTTGAATATATCGAAAACTATTAGAGATTTTTTGTTGAAAATGGACACGTGGCATTCTTATGGAAAGAACATCTTAAAGAAAAATTATAGTGAAATCTGTGCACCGCATAAAAATTTTATGGGGGTTTTGTTCCCTTAAACCCCCCAAACTTTTGTGTACGTTCCAAATATATTATTATTGTGGTGCCATTAGTTAAATTCAATATTTCTAAAACTTTTTTGCCTCTTAGTATTTTTTCGGTAAGGCAGTTTTTATCGAGTTGCGGCTTCTTTTTTAATATGTTTACATAAAAATTTTATGAGGGTTTTGTTCCTTTAAACCCCCCAAATGTTTGTGTACGTTCCAATTAAACTATTACTGCGGTACCATTAGTTAAACACAGTGTTTTTAAAACTTTTTTGCCTCTTTGTATTTTTTTGATAAAGCATCTTTTATCGAGATGTGGCTTCTTTTTTAATATGGTTCAAAATATACTTAAAAATGTAAATCATAAATAAATTTTCATATTATTACCAAGTCTCCATAATCGTACTTTACCATATACAAATATGTGGTGGATTTGACAAATATTGAACTATCTCGATAAAAACTGACTTTTGGAAAAAGTACTAAGAGACAAAAAAGTTTTTAAAAATTTGTGTTTAACTAATGGCACTACAATAATATTTAAATTGGAACGTACACAAAAGTTTGGGGGGGGGGGGTTTAAAGGAACCAAACCCCCATAAAATTTTTATGGGGTGTTCAAATTTCATTATAATTTTTTCGTAAAATACTACTGCCATACGAATACCACATGTCCATTTTCAATAAAAAATCTCTAATAGTTTTCTATACTGTGAGCACGTAAAGGATGGAATAAATTCATTTTGTAGACATGATTTCCCTGCTGTGGATCATGCTGGTTTTAACTAATATTAGTAATAATTATTTTTAATTCAAAGTTTAAAATTAGTGGTGTAGGTAATCGTGCGCGACGCCGTTCTTGCCCACGATCTTTCACTAAAAGGGGCCCCGTCAGATATCATGGGGTGGTTTTGACTTAACTACATTCAGTTTGGTGCCCCACCTATTTGGAAAGAGAGGACCAAGTAGAAGACGAACATACTTTTTAAAGAACCTCAGAACCTTCTTCAGTACAACAAATATGTGCAGTTTTTCCGCGCTGCTGCAGATAAGATAAAGATTGCCATGATGATTGCTAACATTCGTCACGGATATGCACATAAAGAAGAAGAATATTCAAATACCTTCAAATTGACGAAATACGTTAAATAGTCAGAAAGATAATATGATCACAATAATGAAAAATATGTTTTTAATAGGGCCAAGTTAATGTCTTGAACCAGTGTATTCTTCCTATCATGACATATCGATGTCTAACTTGGACCCTAACTTGGGCAAATATGAAAAAACCAACTACAACAAAAAGGGCAATGTTAACCTGGGATCCGATGGAATGTGGCCTGGCACGCTAAGGAAAATGGAAAATATGTACTAGAAAAAGGTAGATACTAAAGACGGGAATCAACGCAATGTGAAATAGCGTTATTTTCCTCAAAATTTGTGATTTACGATCCTTGAGCTAGGACCGAACCCTCTATTTATGGCCGGCGCGAAGTCTGTTTTCGTTTGTCGGTAAATGAACACGGTTCAAAGGAAGTCGGAAGCTGATACAGACTAGGAACCTATGTTATGGAACCAGTGCTATGGAATTTTAATATGGAATGGTCTAACGAAGTTGTATTGGAATTTTTATCATTGGATAATTATCCGGCATAGCCGGAAGTAGCAAATAGATGCAAATATTTTCATTAAACAGTTCACTCTTCACAACCCCTTAATTCAAATTTTCAGGAGTCAGTTACCTTTAGTTCTTGAGATCAATTACTTTTAATGGGAAATAAGCCACAATTTTACCAAAAAAAATGATTTTATTAACGTTTCGAATCCCAAATCGGGTTTCGTTGTCAAAATACAAAATACTACTAAAATAAACAAAAATGTTGTTGCTAAGTAAAAATATTCTTCTAATAATTTATTTAATCTGACTCATTTATATTGGCAATTCGGACGTATATTATACATTTTAAAGTAGAAGTCTTTAAAATTATATCGCCAATATTTATGAGTTGCGTTCCTAGGACGACTTTACTAAAAGATAGTTCATTCGATTACATGAAATCAATCCCAACTCAAGAATATCCGTCACAAAAAAAATCATAGCATGTGATCTGTCTTTAAAAAGACAACCAAATGCAACGATGGCAGTAAAATTCTCGCGTTAGAGATTCCATAGTAAATCACGAGGGAAAACCAGGAAAAAACCTCGTGATACTATCCCGACATCGTAAGTATTTGGTCTTACATTTAATTTACTTTCAAAAAACTAATACCAAATTCTGACTTTAATATGTTTAAATTATAAATAATATTATTAATACATAGATATGCAATAAGTAATACTACTTGTATTAACTCGATATGTTATTAACTTACTAATCGTGGTATTTTCTTTCTATTGGCTTCCTCTTTCAGTATGGGTAACCACATCTTACTGCATTCTACCGAGGAATTTGCGACACAATTGGTTTCATTTAGCATAATTAGAGCCGCTTCTTTGATTTATCTCTTTTTACTATCTGATTCTTTCAGGACTATACTTGCATCTCTCCACTGAACTCTATGTTCGTTATCCCATGCATGTTGACATATTTGAGATCTATCAAATTCTCTATTTTTAATATAAGACTGATGTTCACTTATTCTAACGTTTAATGGTCTTGATGTTTCACCTAAATAAAATTGTTCGCATTCATAAGGTATTTTATAAATACAATTCTTTGTTCTTTCTTATTCACTGTTAGGTTTAGTTTTAGATAGAATAGATCTCGATGTGTTTGTTGTTTTGAATGTTGTTGAAATGTTGAATTTATTTCCTATTGTTTTAAGTTTCTCGGATAGTCCTTTTATATATGGTATTGATATTTTCCTCGTATTATTTCTTGTGGATGTTATAGGATCCCGTTCTACTATGGAATCTCTAACGCGAGAATTTTACTGTCATCGTTGCATTTGGTTGTCTTTTTAAAGACAGATCACATGCTATGATTTTTTCTGTGACGGATATTCTTGAGTTGGGATTGATTTGATGTAATCGAATGAACTATCTTTTAGTAAAGTCGTCCCAGGAACGCAACTCATAAATATTGGCGATATAATTTTAAAGTCTTCTACTTTAAAATGTATAATATACGTCTGAATTGCCAATATAAATGAGTCAGATTAAATAAATTACTAGAAGAATTTTTTTACTTAGCAACAACATTTTTGTTTATTTTAGTAGTATTTTGTATTTTGACAACGAAACCCGATTTGGGCTTCGAAACGTTAATAAAATCATTTTTTTGGTAAAATTGTGGCTTATTTCCCATTAAAAGTAATTGATTATCAAAATGCCACAAGAAAACAGCTTCACAACAACATTAAGTTCTTGAGATATTTCTAATTGGCCCTTTATCTACCTCACCCTGTACAAGAACTGCTCTGCTACAATAGATGGTCTTGTGTGTGATGAACTCCATCAAGAGACTCATTTAATCAAATGTTGGGTATTTCTGTTTGAGTGATATATTGAAACTATAAAATAATTTGTATATACCCAGTTGTTTTTTCTACTTTCTTATTATTTAGAGTTGTATTTGTCCAAGTAGGTATTTAAAGTTGTAAAATAATTAAAAGTAAGAAAACGTGGAGTAAGGACATAACATACTTACATAAAATTCACATTTTATACAGTGTGGATGGCAGTTATGAAATAAAATTATTTGTCTTGTTTCTAAAAATAATAACAAACGCTGAGACCTATCGATTTTTATATAAATGTGCACTTTTTAAACATAAATTTAAATGTACAGGGCGATTCATGCAAGCCTAGCAGAATCCATAAGCTTCATTTTTAATGGAGCACCCTGTATATTTTTATATTTTAAAAGCTGTTTAACAACCTGATTTCGACGAATTATATCATCTAGGGCTAGGGTGTATTATGAATAATACAGGGTAAAATTTTGAAATTATAAAATATGGAAACCATTTATGGAATAAAATTGTTTTTATGCTTATTTTACAAAATTATAAAAATACTGGGACACGTCAACTTTTAAATTCAAAGGGGCAATTTATAAACATGGATTTAAATATAAAGGGTTATTCACGCAAGTATAGCATAGTCCATTACCTTTAGTTTTAATGAATCACCCTGTATATATTTTTGTTCTTGAAAGCTACTAAACAACCTCATCTCAAAAAAGTGTATTATGTAGGGCGTGGGAGTGGGGTCTAATATGAATAATACAAAGGAAAATTTTGTAATTATTTATAAAATTATAAATTTCGTCAAGACAATAAATACAAAACCCAATATATTGATACTTAGTTTAGAACATTTATGTCTTTATTTAGTCAATTTACAAAATAATAACATTATTTAAAGTATGAAAAACTATTAATTTCAAAATTTTATGTATTTTTATTATTCGACGAAAATTACACATAATTTTAAAATTTCACCTTATATTATTCATAATAGACCCTACATAATATACTTTTTTTAGATGAGCAGTTTACAATAATACTTTTGTTTAGCAGTTTTTAAAAACATAAAAGTATACATTCTTTCATTAAACTTAAAGATCATGGACTATGCTACTAGACACGTTAATCCCTGTATATTTAAATTTATGTTTAAAAAGTGCTTATTTGAATTTAACAGTTGACGTATCCTAGCGTCTTTTTTATAATTTTCTAAAATAAGGACACAAACAATTTTATTCCAGAAGTATTTTACATACGTATAATTTCAAAATTTCATTATGTATTATTCATAATACAACTTACATGATATAGTTCGGTGAAATCAGGTTCTTAAGCAGCTTTTAAAAATACAAAAATATACAGGGTGCTCCATTGAAAATAAAGCTTATGGACTATACTAGACTTTCGTGAATTACCCTATACATTTAAATTTATATCTAAAAAACGTACATTTATTAAAACCACAAATCGACGGGTCTCGGCGTTTTTTCTAACTTTATAAAACAAGGACAGAAATAATTTTATTCCATAAGTGCGTTTCCACCCTAATACACACATCAAAATAATCTAGGGGACAAAAACAAATTTCGAGATTGCAGAAGGATTTCAAATAATTTATTTCAAATATTTAAAAAAAAATTATAAACAAGTGTCCCGAATATAAAATAAACATTTTTTCTTAGAATTATCGCCTTAGCTCTTAAGAACATTAAAAGAGAACTCCATTAGTCAAAATGGTAACAAAAAAAAATGAAAAACTAATTTATTGCCCCTCAACTCCCTACAAAGTAGTCTTGAGGTTAAATTAGTATAGTGTATGACCTCCACGGTTGTTGATGATTGTCCTACATCTGTTAGGCAAACTCATTATCAGATAATCAATGTCTTGCTGCGGTATTTTGTTCCACTCCACTGAAAGGCTCTTGAACAGTTGCTGTCTTGTATTGAACGCAATATTTTTTGTAAAATGCGTCTTCCCAATATGTCCCATACATGCCCAATTCGGTTTGAATCTGGCAATTCTGCAGGCCATTGTAAAACCTGAATTTCATTATCTTCCGAGGGATGTTCGCACGATGCGGGCAGTATACGGACTCGTATTGTCGTGCATTAATTGAAATTGGGGCCCAGCTTGTAGTGCTGCAAAGGGTACAACAATAGGTTCGAGAATAACATCACCGTAGTCTGTTACATTTAGAAACCGTTCCGGACAAACGACATTGGTTTTTCCACCAAGAGTGATGCTACCCATACCATTATGCTGCTGCCTTGTTGTCTATGAATCTCCTGCACGGTGGCCAATCATTCAGCATTGCCAGATCGTCTCCAAATTCTTGTCCGTCTTGTATCTGGTGCAAATCCAAATCGGGATTCATCTGTGAACAAAGTAGAGGACCAGTCACGTCTAAACCAATTTGCGTGTTCTTGTGCCCACTGTAGTCGATGAGCGCGATTTGCTCTGGATAACACAAGCACTCTCACAGGTCTTCGAGCAATTAACCCTACTTCATGCAATCTATTTCTAATGGTTTGGCCACAAACTCCTGATGGATCTCTTGCAGCCTCATTTATAATTGTGATGCAGTTACAGTGCGATCTCGCAAAGCCTGCAACTTAATAAAACGGCCTTCAATCTGGTTGGTTATCCTTATACGGCCTGTATGACGCAACATCACCAGTGTCTTGAAACCTTAAACACAAACGATTAATGACATTTCTGTTCGTGTAGGGGACCTCAGCCACGTCTCTTTTGTTTTCTTAAATTTTTTATTTAACTAGCATTATTTTTTATTTAATCAGCATTACCATCCAAGTTGGTACATTAATGGACAAAACACCAAAAAATATTAAAAACATAAATTTATTTTTGTATTTGCAGCTAACATTGATTTAAAGCTATTAATATAGGTGTCCCCTAGATTAATTTGATGTGTGTATGTTTTTATGTAAAAACATCCTTGGCCAGTGTTATTTTAAAATTGTGTTTGTAAATTTTATGTATGCGATGTCCTTACTTTCAACTATTTTACAACTATAAATACCTATACTGACAAATACGACTAAAATAATGTGGAAGTAGAGAAAAATATCATGAGTATATACAAATTATTTTATAGTTTTTTCAATGTATCACTCGAACAGAAATACCCCAACACTTGATTAAATGGGTGTATTGATCGTGTTGGTAACACACAAGATTATCTATTGTAGCAGATCAGTTCTTGTAACTGATATCTCGTCGTTTTATTATACGAAGACTTTTGTACTGGGGGGGGCCTATGATGAGGCAAATATTGTAAACCTCGAAACCGGTAGCCCAAATCTGTTACCAACAATAAAAACTACTTAAGATTTTGAGTATTTTTATAAACACTAGTAAGAATTTTTATGTTTCCATTCTAATTTAAATAACACTTATTTTTAGGCCAGGCAAAAGAGAAAAAAGAGAAGCAGTCCTTTATACAAATAGCTCCCTCCAAGAATCTACAGATAATCCAGCAAAATATTTAAAAAATGACACCGAGCATGTGTATAAAACAAAGAATACAAATTATTATTTAAAAAACTTACATCACTATACTATGTATGATGTTCATGTTTGGGCCTGCCGTGATGACGAATGTAGTGTTGCAGCAATGAGATCATTTAGGACCAAAGAAAAGGGTAAGTTCAGTTATTTATTTTAACTATAATAATTTAAATATAACCAGTTACGCCTAAGCTTAACACACGCACGTCATTTGAACGACGAAGTCGGCGACAAATTATCGACGGCTCTACATGTATATGACTAAGGGAGTATGTTCACGCCGCAGTTAAAATGGGTGGCATTCAAATAAACTAACGTTTAACAATTCTTTGAGTAGATGGCAGCACATACATCATATCCTAATATTCTAATTTTTCAGACATTTCATTCTCTGAACCCCGACATTGATGCCAAGTACTGGAACTTACGATCGGTACAGTTCGCTCTCAGTTGGCAGTCTTCTTGGTACTTCAACAAAAGAGGTTTTTTGATAATATACAGTTCGTCAAAGATAGCTCTGTCTTTCTTAGAAAGAAAAGAAAAGAAAAAGAAAACTTAGTTTCCAAGCATCGAAAATGCGTATTTTCGCATTTTTCAAATTTTAAATCGCTTATAACTCGAAAACTATCAACTTTTCAGAAATATAACAAGAGACATTTTTTCTTTAAAATCACCCAAGAAACCAAAAAATACATTTTTCGAGGCAAAAAGGTAATTTTGAATTTGTTTAAAAAAATTTTTCGCCAGGCATCTTTCTGATTTGTTTAAAGGGGACATTGAATACGCAAATCCGAAAGTGAACAGGAATCCGCAAAGAAATCGAGAAAGTGGCCTATGGTAACAAGACTTGCTACCATACAGTTATGACGTGAACAAGTCAGATTCGAGCTCAATAGTACCTAGAGCATGAAACATTGGATATTTTAAACATTATGTTTAATTTGACATCTTATTTCTATGTTCCTATGACGGATTAATTGTAAAGGGTTTTTACCCAAATATTTTTTACTTTGGTGGTTAGCATGTTAGATTCACGTTAACACTGATGATGATCGGTCAACCGATTGAAAACTAGTTCTGTTCTGTGATGTAGCCCTGTATAGGGATTTTAACAAATATATCTTTTATAAAGGATTTTATGTTTTTTTGTAATAAATGGTATACAGCCAACTACAGGAAAATTTTTTCCTCGTGGATTTTTTAAATTTACAATTGTTTGAAATACTAATCTATCTAATACCTAATGATCAAAAAATGGATTATATTAATTCTCAAGAGAATGAAGCTTGAGTTACTATTTATTTATAAGAACAGTATTTCTAACAATTCTAAAATGTGTAAGTCAGTTGAAAAACAGTGTCACTACAACAATATTTTTTTCATATTGAATGTCAGGAAGTTTTTTCATCAAAAATTTTAACACTTTATATAAAATAAATCTCCACTACACTTTAAAAATCATTTTTAATAATTAAATGTAATTTTCGTTTAAAATAATTTGTATTTTAATAAGACTTTCGTTAGTCAATGACTGTGAAATAATTTCTTAATTGTTATAAAAATAAAGTCACTACGATTTAAAAAAACAAAAACAATTATCTCGGCTTGTTGGTCGTAGAAAATTTTTATTTTGTTTTTAATCTTTATTTTATTTTCAGCAACAATAATCTGCAAGTTAGAAACTCATAGGATGTATAGGGGCGGCTTCAGTTCTAAATGGTTATAACGAAATTTGCCCCCTTATTTTCAAACCCTAAATAAGAGGTTGAAAAATGTTTTACGCATTTATTTACATCAGAATATGAAAATATAAGTCTTTAGAAGGAGAGTAGATCTTGGATTAACTCTCTATGATTTTTTTAAGTTATAGCCTTCGTCATTTGACCCCCTTGATAAACAAGATAATATCTAAGCAACAAGTTCACCAATCGAGCTCTAAAAATTTGTTTATGTTTGGTATTGAAAGATCTTCATTTTAAAGCCTTAAAAAAATAAATAAAAGGTATTTTTACAATAAATAATGCAATTGCAAAAAACGGCCATTTTGGATCTTTCGCAGGCTGTTTTTCAATAACGTGTTAACGAAGTTAAACTTTCCATAGCTCAAATTGTAGCTTTTTTAATTTACTACAATTTTCTATTCAAAGTTTTTCTCTAAAATGAATATCCTAAGCTGCAAAATTAAAAATCTTTAAAAATTGCAAATTTAACAAATGAAAAACGTCATAAATAAAAAACCGCACAAAATTTTTGGTTACATTTTAGTAGAAGTAATTCCTGGCATCGTCTTTTACAACACCTGATAGGTTTAAAAAATTCCTGAATTATATCACGTTTTTTCACCCACAGCCTGGGGTAATATATTATTATGGTTAGACATAGACGAGTGTCTCTTTATCGTCCATTTCAGCGACGGTTAAATTTTCCTCAACTCTTTTTCCTTCTCAATATCAACCAGAACAATGTTTTTTGTTACGCCAATAAAGTCTGAAATCACGACTAGCAGTCGTGTTATTCAGCGACAACCAGCCGCCCGTATGTGTTAAAAGAGTTTGTCGCTCAAAAGACGCCAGTGCGTTTTTGCTCTTATACGTCTAAAGTAGGTGAAACACCCAAACGTGTAACGTCGGGTGCACATATGCGAACCGAACTGTATGCGAACACTATATTCGTATAATTTGGACGGGGCAGGACGAACCACTTACGAGATGTTCATTCGCCACTAACCACGGCCTGTCGGTTTTTGGGCGAACACAAAGGATTTTCGCAGTTCAATTTGGACCGCATACGCAGCGATATTGTCTGTTATTTTCTGCGATATTGTCTGCGATATTTCCGTGATGAGTTGGCGATGAGTTCGCTGTAAATATATTTTCAACGAACTGAATGCGAGCAGTTCGCAAACAGTTCGGGTCGCATATGTGGACCCGACTTGAACGATTCACCTCAAACTAGAAAGAATCACAAACTATTTTGCGTTTCTAAAAAGAACGTCTACACCAAAAAATGTGAAGTTTGCAGAAATCAGGTAACAATTTTCTCTTCAATACTTATTTTTCTGAAAGATGAAGTAGTTTTCAATCCTAATAGCAATATTATAATATTTAAAAATATTAAAACATTACTAAAAGATTTTTAAATTGAAAACTTATTGGTCCATTTCCTTGGTAACACCTCCATGGATTCTAAAATTTGCAAGCCAGATGGATGCTGGAGCGAAGAAGACAAGAGGGAATTAAAAAAACTTACAATTCACTGCCCCGTCTGTTCAGCTGGTAAATTCCAACAGAAAATGGACCTAGTTACTCAAAGAAGTAACGACCAATATAAAAATTTCATTTTTATTCAGTTGCAATGCGAAGGCAGATCAATCTTATTTTTCACTTAAAATACGGAGCGCAGTCCAGCCCTCTGAATCGACGATTTTCGACTCTTATTGGAGTCTCATCGGAGAGAACGTAGGCCTGCTACTCCATACTTCGAGTATTTTTCTGTTTACATGCAAAATTTTTGAGAATTTTTGCAAAATTTTCGTTTTCAATGATTTATTCAATAATTTATTAATTTTAATAATTTATTAAAAATTATTTATGTGGAATTATCAGATGATCAGAGGGGAACAATTATAGGTTTAGTGGAGCAGAGAATCTGACAAAGGAAAATGTATAGATGGCAGGAATAACTTGAAGATTGTTTCAAAAACAAATGTAAGATTTGTGGAACTTCAGGGCCGCTTTTAGCTCAAATAGTAAGAAGTAATTTCACAGTATTTCAACCAGAGTTCCAAATTTAACTTTTAGGAGCTACAGGTGTTACTCGTTAAGTCGAAACTATCAAGTATAGACTTCATGCTCCAGAGCTATTCAGCAACAAAACAATTTCACGAGCTATCAAAGTAACATAAAATCGACCGACTAAATTGGTGTTTAGAGAGCATCAAAATTGGACAATGGAAGATTGACATATGTAATGCCTTATTTTCGGATGAACGAAATGTCATTGATGATCAAAAAGTCGTCCACCTCCTTCTGGCAATACAGAATAAGCAGATTTACAAGAATGGGAAAATATGCCCCAGGAAAAAACTAATAACTTGATTGAAAGTATACGATATCGAATTCTTTATTGTATTGAAGCTAAAGGTGTTGCAAGGGGGTGCAATTGCACACCTCTTTGCGAAAAGTTCATTCACCCCCCTGAAAATAATCCTGCCATCGCCCATGGTCACAAGAAAGACGTTTTAATAAATTATTAGGATTAACAAGTTTACTTCGCACGACTGAATATCGCTTGTGATGCAGTACTAATTATTGTTTTAACGATTTAGATCTGTGTTGCGAGTCAACTAGCGAGAAAACTTACCGTGAGTGTTTTTATTTAAATCAGTCTTCAAGAATACCGTTTAAAAATATCATTAGTGAAAGATTGAAGACTAATATAAAAATATTGTTATTAGAAAAAGACTGAACTAAGAATTTTTCATCCCCATGACTGGATGCAGTTGGTCCACTCTAGCAGCTAATACTTAACCGTATATGAAATGAACAAAGAAGACTTTCAGTTTCTCTTCTTTATTAAAAGGACCTTTGGTTTTTTAGAATACTGAAGGAAATCCTTTTAAATTGTTGGAAACTAGGTGGTTACGTTACACAAATGAATTTGGTATTAGGTATATGTACACTTTAAGAAAACACTATCCAATGAAGTACCATTTTACATAATACAGTTAAATAGACGAGTTGGTCAACTTCCAGCCGGTATACCAATAATATCCAATCAAACATTGCCTTTTTCAAGAGAAAAAAAAAGATGATCTGGTGTGACTCCTTCCACTCATCCCAACTGTTTTTCAAATTTTTATACAAACCTAAAAACATCTGTTTCAGTCATTTGTATATATAGTTTTAGTTCATTAATAATAATTTTTTTGTTTTTGATACAAACAAATGATTAGGTATGGAAGTTAAAAATACATTTTTATTTCTCACCTTTCGTTTGATCATAAGCATATAAGACAAACATATTGTGTATAACCATATAAGTCAATACCAAAAGTACTCTAATAATGCGATTAATAGTATATTATTCAACGAGCATGTAATGATGGCTATTACTCACAATGATGAAGTTTGCGACACGAGCCGTAGGCGAGTGTCGTAATTCATCAGAGTGAGTAATAGCCATTACATGTGAGTAGAATACTATACTTTTTCTACGACCATTTTTGAAGTGAAAACTTCTTTAGGGACGTTGTGCGATTTTTGGATAGGGGAAAAAGCATTGAATTCGCGACCGTCATTGCGACCGTCATCGCTTATGCTATTATATTATTTGTATGTATATATAAATTGTATAGAAGTATTTAAATTTAAAATAAATGTAAAACCTATTTTAGGATGGGGAAAAAGATTTATTTCGCGACCGTCATGTCATAGCGACCGTCATCTCTTCGACGAAATAAATTTTGTACGTATCTATATTATGTGTATCTATACATAGATTTTGTGCACTTTTTCGATGGAAAAAAGCATTAAATTAGCGACCGTCATCGCTTCGATAAAATCAATTTTTGAAGTGAAAACTTCTTGAGGGACGTTGTGCACTTTTTGGATGGAGAAAAATATAAATTTGCGACCTTTATTGCTTCGACAAAATAAATTTTTAAAGTGAAAACTTTAAAATGTGAAAACTAAAAATTATTAAATTAGCGACCGTCATCGCTTCGACGAAATACATTTTTGAAGTGAAAACTTCTTTAGGAACGTTGTGCACTTTTGGATGGGGGAAAAGTATTGAATTAGGGACCGTCATCGCTTCGACGAAATAAATATTTGCAGTGAAAACTTCTTGAGGGACGTTGTGCACTTTTTGGACGGGGAAAAAGTAGTAAATTAGCGACCGTTATCAATTCGACGAAATAATTTTTTAAATGAAAATTTGTTTAGGGACGTTGAGCACTTCTTGGATGGTGAAAAATATTGAATTTGCGACCGTCATCACTTCGCTGAAATAAATTTTGTACATATATAAATTATGTGTATGTATACACAAATAGTATAGGGCATATACGCATCGCGTATATCGTATATATGGTATAGATATAGCACTTCTTTTAGGATGGGTTAAAAGCATTAAGCTCGTAATTTATATACTATAAAAAGTTTTCACTTCTGTCGGCACTCCCACGAGTGCCTGTAATTTTTTTATTTTAATTAGTAAAAAATATAATTATCAACTACTCGAGATTTAAATTATAATAATTTACAAAAATAGCTAAATACTATTTACCCCTAGTACGTGGCTGAATAATTGGTTGCCTACTATTACTAAATTCCTATTTATTGTAAAAATACAACTAGAAATAGTCAATATAAGTTCAATTCGTTCCGAAAAATTATAAGCGTAAATTTGTACCTACTGTCAGTGAATCTAATAAATAGGAAATGGCTGTTGTCGGTGGACGTATTTCATAATATGTATATAGTTATAATGTATATTTACATTTAACTATAAATAATATAATAATATAACTACATATACATAATATGTTATAATATATTTAACACAATATAACTTGAAAACCAAACACAATATTAGTTATAAATTTCAATTAACATAAACAAAGTGCCCTAATGTCACTGTCACTAAATTAAATGATAAACGTCAAAATTTTTGTAAACAAGAAAACGTAACAAATATACCGATATACAGTTAAAATTCCTTTAAAAATTTTTCGAAGTTAATTATTGGTATAAATTACAATAATTATTGTATTAAATAAACAAGTTTAAGTAATTTTATTTGAAGTTTATATACGATTAATATTAAAAGTGGCATGCGCCACTTGAATCTAACTTCAGCCCGTGAGTAATGACCCGTGAGTAACTTAGCCCGTGAGTATTGAATTATTACTCACGGGTACAGTAATTGGTGCTATTATCTATGAAAAAGCGAATAATGAGCATGTTATTAAACGGTCGTAGAAAAAATTATTTGTACAATGTTTTTGGTATAATTAACAAATAGAGCCAACTATCATGAAAAAATAACATTTATTTACTGTTCAAATCATTTTTTACCTCTCCTGTAATAAGCACATTTTTGACTTATTTGCTTTTGTCCACTGACTAATGCATTCTGAATCGTTTTCATATATGTATATGTTTTTTAACTGACGAATGTTTTAAATAGTGCATACAAATAATATTTTCCCGTCCTCGTGCTATACCCGAACTGTTTTCTCAAATGTAGCAGATACTGTAAACAAATAAATTTTACTCCAAGACAAAGTATGTCGCTGTGAGAACCTTTGATGTTTTTATGTACCTGGGTGTTCACGAAGAGGCCTCTACATGACTTATTTATTTGTTTTTAAACTTATAACACATTCCGTGGTATTTAACCTATTTATAAAACATTTCATATCGCGGCAAAACAGAGCACATTTGTACGTTTCTCTCTTCTCCCTCTCTCTCTCTCTCTCTCTCTTCGGTTTAATAATTAAAATAAGTTTTTATTTTTCATATTTTTTATACATTCCGCCGCAAAATGAACGCATATTTCTTCTTCTTCTTTTTTGTATAGACATGACTACGTTTGTTTTTTCAATGTGCCTCTAGTAAGTTGTCGTTCCATCGTTTTCGTGGTCTTCCCACTGATCGTCTTCCTATTGGGGAACTGTCTCTCCATTGTTCCATTCTACTCTTCTTTTACTCAGTTATTAATGTTGTCCACCTTGCATCTCTGTTGTATATTATTTGTACTTCTAGCTCTGTCTCATAGTATATTAGCATCGATTTTCGATGGGTTTTCTTCTCTGCTGTTTCTAGCATTATTGGTCTGATGACTCTTGTAATGTCTGCCTTTCATTTCTGATATATTTATTTCCCCATTATTTTTTAATTCAGGCAACCTGTGACTCTGTATGCTCTAGTGCTAGTGAGTCCAGTGTGATGCTTATATATTTATTTAATCTCCATCACTTGTTCTATTGTCTGACCTTCGGGCTCTAATTTTCATCTTAGTAGATTTGCTGTTATAACCATGCATTTTATCTTTTTTCGGGAAACTAACATGTGCAATTTTTTGGTGGTTATATTAAGTTGGTTACATCATGGGATGTAAATTATCTTCACTTTGATAGATTAGCATTGCATCGTCTGCATAGCAGATTATTTTAAGTTGTTTTTCTCCCATTTGGTATCCTTTTTACTATTTTTATTATTTGAACAAAAGATGACTCAGGGAATCCCCCTGTCTTAGCCATTGCTAGCCTTGAGTCAGTTAGTTCTTCTACTTTTATTTTTATTGTGTTGTTCTGGTAGATTGTTTCGATCGTTTTAATTCTTCTTAGAGGTACTTCACTTGAGTACAATAAATGAATAACGTTCTTTAATTTGACCCAGTCAAATGCCTTCGTAGGGTCTACGAATAATAAATATGCCGATTTGTTGTGTTATAATGATTTCTGTTAAACGTGCCTCATTAAATATAGCATCACACAGTAGTTCCAAATGCTGAAAACGTGGTCGTGAAGTAAAATGAAAAGTCCCTATTTAGGGATCTTCATGGTTACAGTTGTTTTCTCTATCGTTCTCATCGTTCTCTGATACTATCGTAGAGTCGTAATACGCAGGTATACGGATAAGATCAGATCTATTCTTATTCATAACTCCGGGACAAGTGAGCCATGTACGACCGTATTTTGGTAGGCTATGAAAGTCAAAAAGAACGCGTACCTATATTGAAAACGCTGTAAAACGTTTTGTTATGTATCAACTTTATTACTGTAAAGCAGATTCTTCCTTCTCAAGTATGTATTAATGTAAAATAAAAGTTGACTAAAGATTTGATTTTGATTTGAATTTGACAAATTTCCAAAAAATATGCGTTTAAAATAAAATTTTCGAATTTATTTCGTCGATATTGAATCAGCCATTTTGTTTAAAAAAAATGTTAGATTTGTAATCAGCGACCTTAAACTACCAAATTTGACAAACAATTTTGCGTTTTGATTGATATTTTCAATTTTTTTCCGCCATGTTGGATCCGTCATTTTGTTTAAAAAAAAAACAATGTCAGATTCGTAATCAGCGATGCCAAAAACCCCTAAGTACGAAAGTAATTTCGAACTGTATGAACAATATACCTACACTTTTAAAGATTCATGACCACCTTTTCGGCATTTGGAACCACAGTGGCATCGGTGCATAATCTTCCCGACCTAAAACCTTGTTGCTCTTCTGCTAATGTTGTAATTTCATTCAGTTTGTTTGTTATAACTTTGGTTGTTAATTTTAATGTTGTTTTTAATAAATTAATTCCTCTGTAATTCTCCGGGTCCAATTTGTCTCCTTTTTTGAAAAGTGATATTAAGCTGCTTAATATCTCTTCAGATCTTGTCCTCTCATCAGCTTCGTCAGATCTTGTTCTTCCTACTGTAGGAGTTTATTCGATATTCTGTCCTCTCCTGGTGATTGTCTATTTTTTAATTTCCTTAATGCTTCCTTTACCTATTCCTTCTCATATATTTCTATCGCATATTTCTTCAATTCCAAAAATATCATTAAATAAAAAATAAGGGACTTTTATGTTTGGGAGCATTTCTAAAGGGATTTCAAGATTAATTTTTTATATATTGTTGTTAAAGTTAACATTGGCGATCTGTAGCTACTGCTAAGGACATGAGGAGATGAAAAGATTATACAACATTGCTAAAGCAAGGGACAAGTCATCAAATGACTTTACTCACGTCTGGTAGATTAAGAGTGCGGATAGAAGAGTGTTAAGAATCGATGTTGAAATAAAGCAAAGATGGCATGAGTACTTTCGAAAGTTGGTAAAAAAAGAACGCCAGAGGATGCGGGATCCCAAATTGAGAATGTGCTACCGGGGATATCGAGAGATGAGGTTGTTAAGGCGTTAAATAGGATGAAGAATGGCAAGGCAGTAGGACCTGATGGAATAACTGTGCAGGTTTGAAAGGCTCTAGGAGAGGAAGAGTTTGTTGTTTTAAGAATGTGATAGTATCATTGTATACAGATAAAGGAGACATTCAGGATTGTACGAACTATAGAGGGATGAAGTTAATGTCGCACACAATAAAAATTTGTGGGGGAACTGTAGGATGAAGGTTTAGGAGAGAGACATCTATAGAAGAACAGTTTGGGCTTATACCAAGAAGGATAACAACATATGTCTTATTTGCTGTGACATTGTTGATAGAAAAATACGGCGAGAGGTAAAGAGAAGTACATTTGGTATTTATAGATCTTGAGAAGGCGTACGATACAGTTTCTAGATAAAAGATACGGGGATGTATGAGAGAGAAATGGGTTCCTGAGAAGTACGTAAGGCTCGTTAATGTTCTAATTCCTTGACCATCGTTGATCTCTGTTGCTCAAGAATTTAATGCTCCAGTTCACTATTCGAATAATATTCCTTATACGTTTTCTCTTTTTTGTTTTGTCATTTGTAGCCTTATCAAGGCAATTTTCATTTATGCTGACAAGACATACCGTGGTGTAAAAAGTGACTCCTAAGCGTCTCAATCGATTTGTCAGCACCTTAATCATTGAGGGAATTAAATAGTAATACTGTTAATAAACATCTAGTTATATTTTTGTTTTTATATTTCAGTTGGAGCTGACGTTATAAGTAACCTTACTTTAGTACATAAGACTCAAGACAGCGTTACAATTTCATGGCATCAACCAAAAGACCCCAATGGAAATATATATGCCTACATAATAGAGTCCAAGAAGATTGATTTAGATAATGTAAGTAAAATATACAGTAACAACATACAGTAATGAATATAGTGGTGTATTAATCATTGCTAAAATAGGCACGAATGTCAGACAAAAAATTAGAATAAATTCTCTTACAGACAAGTTATTAATTATAACTAACGACTTCTAATTTCAGGCAAAAGCTGTTCCAGAATGCATAAACGTCACAAGTAGAAACGTAACTTTATACTACACAGTGTCAAAATTAATTCCAGGCAATTACAGTTTGTGCATTTTTGCTAAGTCCTCTCCCAATAGAAAAGAACAGTCTAACTATATTTACTTTTATATCGATGAGCCTTCTTCAAACACAGCACTAGTAGTATCAATTCTTATGTTCATTTTGATCATGGTAAGTAAAATTTTAGTAGTCCTATAAATTATTTGTATTATATTCATATATTGTAACAAACAATAACCATCTACATGTTCTTTTTCTTCTTTAAGTGCCGTCTCCCAATCGGAGGTTGGAAATCATCATCACTATCTTTACTCTATCTACCGCTGCTCTAAAGAGTTCTATGGAACTGCATTTAAACCAGTCCCTTAAATGCTTGACACTCTCCTTCTTATAATAATAATAATAATATCGTATGGCATTTTTGCCGGGGAGATCCTTTCGGATAGTTCCAGCGCCAATTACATCTTTAACCCTGTTTCAAGTAACTAGTGTCGATGTACACTAGCCCAGGGGGACCGACGGCTTAACGTACTCTCCGAGGCACGGTGAGACGGCTCGTGTCATTATTGGAAATGAAAATGGTTTGTCTTTGGCAGGGATCGAACCCACGTCTACTGGCGTATGAGGCCAGCGTTTATGCCGTTACCCACGGCCGCTCACTCCTTCTTATTATCTTATCTTTCTCTGTATTATCAGTCTTAGCATTTCATATCGTTGCCCCCTCATTACGTGTCCCAGATATTGTAACTTTCTTATTTTTATTGTGTTTATTATTTCGTATTCTTTGCCCATTTCTGGAAATATTTCTGTCTTCGTTTTCTTCTGTGCCCATGCTATTCTAGGCATCCTTCTGTAACACCACATTTCAAATGACTGTAGCTTATTTATGTGTTCTTGATTCAATGTCCAGCTTTCAAGTCCATATTGCAGTATCTAAAACACGTAGCATCTCAAAGCTCTTACCCTCAGTTCTAATCTAAGGGTAAGAACAGAACAAGTGGGTCAAGGTGGAGGTGTAGGTCGCGGTGTATGCTACTAGTTAAGTCGCGGTCGATGTCGACAGCACATAGCAAGGAGGTCACCTGCGCTGTCAGTCAAGCTAGAACCACTATCAAGTAAAGTAGTTTAATGGAATTTGAATGACAAAAAGACTGTGCTTTTGCGCTGTTGTGTCAGTCAAATGATGATAGTGATGAAATGTCGGCTGTAAATAATCAGATCCTCCTTATCATATAAAACATATCAACTCAGATAGCGCAGGTAATGATAACTTGGCTTCAAGCGGACCAATCACAGGGAAGCATCCTTGTAGGCCGCGCAGTAGACATCCATGTAAAACAAACTCATTTTATTTTCAAAAGCATCGATGTAAACCTCCTAGATGACATCGCGCTAAACCTCCACCGCGACTTAGCTGCTCTGTTCTCTTACATTCACTACAATGTGTTTGTTTTACATGGATATCGACATCGACCGCGACCTCCACCTCCACCGCGACCCACTTGTTCTGTTCTTACCCTAAGGTCTTTGTTGCAGAGAATTGTTTTCATTTATTTTCGAATTCATTCGAGCATATTTCGCATACGAAATTAGAATAAATTCACTCGAAATCCAGTTTCTTGTATTTTCGAATACTTCGTGTACGAATTTTTTCGTATAATACGACTCGAATGGGTGCGAACCATTCGAATTTCAAAGCTCGTGTACTAATTAAAGTAATAATAGCCATTTCAGTTGTCACTTGGCCCGTGTAAGTAGGATAAGATATCAGCTGATAGTTTTTAATCTTTGTTGTATATAATAATTTTTTTTAGTCCGGACCTGGATTGTTCTTGTGATTAGTAGTTGAATGGTTTGGGTTGTAAATGGGACATATGTGTACCCAATATAAAAAATATATACAGGGTGTTTCTAAAGTTATACGTCCAGAAAGAAATGGGCAAAATCGATAAAACACCCTGTAGCTCGGTGACAAAAATCAATGAGGCAATAAATTGTAGTATATTTAGAACCGCCTCAGTGACCTCTATTCACTATTCAAGTATTTGAGTTTCCCAATGAAGCACCCTGTATAGATTAAATAGTAATGGAGACATAATACATGCCTGTGTAATACAACACCTATTCTCATTTTAATTTTTGAACTGGGTTCGTTATCTATTACAATTTGTGCTTTTTGTTTGCAGTAAAGGTTTGTTATTATTCGTAAATCCTTTTTGTCTATGTTTTTGTCTATAATTTGGACTAATTTTTCTTTGGTCTTACTTTGACAAATGCCTTTTCAAAATCAACGCAACAAACATGCACATCCACATTCATATCCATGCATCTTTGAGCTATCAATAATTTAACTTACTATCGTCTATTCCTTCTTCCAGTTTTTTATTTATAAGACTATGTATTATTTTCAAGAATAATTTGAGAACATGACTTATTAATGATATTGTTCTGTACTCGCTGCAACCAAACTTTTACTAAAATAAAACATTTCAGCGAAAATCGCATATTTCTATCTTGAGCCGTTTAGAAGTTATAGGCAGTTAAAATGGGGGAAAATATAAGTGGACACCCGGTATATCAGTTATTCTCCTATTTGGTGTTCTAATCGTTAATGTTTCGGAGATTGATCGTAGTACTTTTGAGATTGGACTTACCTGGTAGGTCCATATTAACACGTCGTCGAATTTCCTGTCCTAAGATTCCTTGGTTATTGATTGCACTACCCAGATCCATAGAATTATCGATCACATCATATCCGGCAATATTTTGAATGCTAATCCTATTGTTAGCTACATTGTTAATTATTACCTTTGCGTTGGTTATGATGATTCGTAGTCCATGTTCCTGTCTGTTTAATTTGTTACATGTCAACCTTACCTCATCTTCACTGTGGACGATAAACACTGTGTCGTTTACATATTAAAATGCCTCCACTCCATCCAATATTCCATTCATCGAAAACCCTGTCCTGTATTGTACCTTGTCTGAGTTTACACCTCGAGAAATATATGTTTCCTAATCTCACAATAAATTTGTTGCTGCTATAATTTTAGTTATTTAAAGTGGGAGTCTATTTAAAGCTCGGCGTCACAGTTGTTAACTTTGAATTAGTATCGCTTGGCCGTTATTATTAGTTATTATACAGGGTGTCCAGATACACTCCCGACAAATGAAGACAGGAGATTCTTCAGATAATTTTAAGACAATTTAACCCAATTCACTTAGTCCAAAGGGAAAATGCTTCTTAAGGGAGATAGAGCTTTTTGAAGATGGCGTCTTGGAATTAGTTTTTCTTAACTATCTCCAGAACGCTTCTATTTAGAAAAACTAAAACTGGTACATTTATTTATCTTCCAGAGATAAATCAATTACATCAATTACGAATTTCTAGTACCGGTCATAGACGCACGTTCTGGGTAGGGCAACGGTTATTTTATCGTATAAGTTTTTTTGTCTCAAACTTCTAAGCATTTTTTGTACTGGATTATTAAATTGTAAGATATTCTAGTACTGAAAGATTCTCTTGGTTTAAGTTGGTAGGATGCACCGTTTTATATAAAAATCGATTTGAAAATTTTTCGTTTGTTGAATTTGAAAAAAACATTAAAAAAAAAACTATTTAGAAAAACGAAAACGGGTACGTTTATTTATCTTTCGGAGATAAATCAATTTCCTTGGTTGCGAAATTCTGGTATCGGTCATATGCGTCCGTTTTGGGTAGGTTAACAGTTATTTTATCGCATACCTTTTTTGTCTTTTATTTTTACGCATTTTTGACACTTGACGATTAAATTATGAGGTATTCTAGTAATAAAAGTTACTTTTGGTTTAAGTCACTAAAATACGTCGTCTTTTTTTGAAAAAATTTTTTTTCAAACTCAATAAACAAAAACTTTTCAAATCGATTTTTCTAGAAAACGGTGCATCCTATCGCCTTAAAGCAAGAGTACCTTTTAGTACTATAATACCTCACCATTTAATAATACAGTATCAAAAATGCTTAGAAGTTAAAGACAAAAAAGTTATGTGATTAAATATCAGTTGCCCTACCCAAAACGGGCGCCTATGACCGGTACTAGAAATTCGTAATTGATGAAATCGATTATCTCTGGAAGAGAAATAAGCGTACCAGTTTTTGTTTTTATAAATAACAGTGTTCTGGAGATATTTAAGAAAAACTAATTCCAAGACGTCATCTTCAAAGAGCTCTAGCTTCCTCAGGAAGCATTTTCGGACTAGGTAAATTGGGTTAAATTGTCTTAAAATTATCTGATCTTGGTTTGTCGGGAGAGTTTCTGGACACCCTGTATATAGAATATTAGGGTCACCCAATAACTTAAGTTCTACCAGGAGTGTAACAAAAAAAGGTTATTATGTAAACATTATTTATTTGCTCGTTTCTTTTTACCATGTAAAATACGAAGAATTGGTTTCATAATATCTGAAGTTATTTTTCAAATATTTTTAGGGACTTATTTTCTTCGGTTGGCTCTATAAAAAAACTCAAAGGAAACCTGTACTATTTCCTGAAATTAACCCTGAATATGTTCCAAATCCATATGTAAAGGACGAATGGGAGGTCTCCAGAGACCAAATTCTATTAAACAAAGAATTAGGTCAAGGCAGCTTCGGTATGGTTTGGGAAGGCTTGGCACGAGACATAAGAGGAAAGTCCGAAGTGAGATGTGCTGTCAAAACTGTAAATGTACATGCCACAGACAGGTAAGGAAAAAGTGATATTTTCAGAGAATTGTGTATTTGAAATTTATGTTATTTGTTCAAAAACATAGTTCTACCAATATACAAAAAAGGACAACATAATGAATGCGAGAATTATAGAGCAATATGCTTGTCATCGGTCGGTTTCAAGGTATATATCAGAATTATAGAAAAGCGCCTAAGATCAGTAATAGGGACAGAAATGGGAGACGAACAGGCTGCATTCAGATCAAACCTTCAAACAAACGATAACATAATATATTATAAGGAATATAATAAAGAAACAATGCCGGAAAGGGGATGAACTATTTCTTGTTCGTTGATCTGAAGGCGGCATTTGATACAATAAACAGAAATAATGTGGAAAATACTGGAAAATTATAATATGTATATGTATACCCAAAAAGATGATAAAAAGTCATGAAAGATATATATAGAAGTAGAAGGCCAAGTACAAATAAATGGGGAAAGATCGAGATACATTTAAATGGGATAAGGGAATTAAACAAGGAGAGGGACTAAGTCCTGTACTATTTTTAAAGACGGGTTGACATTACTATAGTTTATTTTTTAACCAGGAGGAGTAAACTAAAAAGACAGATTCACACCCAAGAAAATCACTAGAATAATAATCAAATACATCTTCTTTTTTTGTTGATCTAGTCGGCCCTCAACGGTAATCCATAAATATTATATTAAATTAACACGTCGCTAAAGAGTTCCAAAAACAACTGCTTTCTATACAAAAGCAGACTAACAATCTAAAAATTAAAGGAATAACACAGAAAACACAAACATCGCCGATATAACTTAATTAACCTATGAAATGTCACTAGTGTCAAAATTTGATAAATGTCATTAGTGTCAAAATTTTATAACAGTGGAGTAAACTTGCCTGCGGTTGGACCAATTACAAACAAGCAATACAGCGCGGTAAATTTGAATCACTCCTCTTGGTTAAAAAACAAACCATAGTGAATAACGAACGTGGCTCACGCTTACGTATTTTGCCCGTGCTATTGTTAGATATTTTATTATCTATTTTCAAACTCGAGCAGTACATTTGTATCTATGCATTGCATAAATAGCCCGATCAGGGAACGCAAAATTTTACGAAAACCTCCAAAAAAATAAAGAAAGGATAACAATTTGGGAATAGGTAGTTAAAATTGTCTATTATTATATAAGAAAAAGTTTACAATTCTACATTTACTATTACAAAAATTGGAAAATACGTGGTGAAAAAATATACGTTCAAAATAAGTCCGGAATTGGATAAAATGACTAATTCTAAGTAACTTTTGTTCTATAGAGTTTTTTTTACTAAGTCATTACTTTTCGAGTTATTTGCGAGTGAATGTGTTCATTTTTTACCAAAAAAAAAACTGTTTTTGGACGGTTTTTCGGAGATAACTCAAAAAGTAAGTATTTTAGCGAAAAAAATATTCTTAGTAAAAATATAGCTTATAAAAAACTGAACAAAATGGTGTAGGTTTCATTTGTATATTTGTAGATTTCATTTCATTGTAGTTTCAAAAATGCGTGAGGTCTGCAGAGCCAGTAGAAGCAGAGTTGCAGCTAATGAAATGTAGGTTCTTCTTCGTCAAATTCCAAATCGAATATTTCAATGTGAAATAACCAAAAAATGGAGCACTTTTGGGGGAAAATTCATTTTTCATTCAACTTTCATTCAAATTTCATTCAACTTTTTTAAAGTGTTTAAAAAAAGGTTTATTTTTGTTTTTTAAAAAAAACTTCTAACAGAAGTAAGTAAGTTATGCTCAAAATGTTGTTGGTCCCTTATATTTTTTGGTAAAAAAATGGCGAAAATCACCCCTTAATTAGCTTCTCAAATAAAATTAATCGTTACCGCTTTACAAGTTACTTTACTTATGTATTTTTTATATTATCTATAAGTTTCATTGGTTCAAAGTGTTCAGTTTTAAAAAAATTGCGTTTAAAATAAAACATTTAACTTAAAAACAATTAGGAATACCAAAAATCTCAAAGAGTAATAAAATGTACCTTTTGCTTTTCTGAATATTTTTGATTTTTTGTTTTCTTATTAGACAAAAATTGGTTATGCTATTGCTGTTCAAAATTTGCCTAAACTGGTGATTAGTTACTCGTTCAAGCCATTTTAACTACATCTTTTTCAGAACGAAGCACTTTGAACCGATGAAACTTATAGATCATATAAATAATACATGACAAAGTAACTTGTGAAGTGGTAATGTTAAAATTTATACAGAGAGGTTCTAAATTATGGAATAAATTCATTTTCTCTAAAATGGACGACTATAGAGAAAAATCCTGAAACAGGTCGATTTTTGTTTTTAAATTACAACTTTTTGGCGTATATTTCATACTAGTGATGTCATCCATCTCAGCGTGATGACGTAATCGATGTTTTTTTTAAATGAGAATAGGGGTCGTGTGGCACCTCATTTGAAAGGGCGTTCAATTCTCTATTCAGTAATACAAACATTAATATCATTATTTATACAGGGTGACCAAAAAATTAATTTTTGAAATAAATTAATTGACGAAAAAAGAAGAATGTATGCAATTTATTTAACTCAAAATACATTCTATCGCTGTCACAAAATAGAAAAAAATGTTTATTTGGCAAATAAACCTTGCTTTTCGCTTAAATTAAATGTTCAAACTGCCAAGTGGTAGGTGGGAGGTTGTTTGTGATTTAATTTAAGCGAAAAGAAGTGTTTATTTGTCAAATAAATATTTTTTTTTATTTGCTGACAGCACTATAATGAGTTAAATAAATTATGCGTTATTTTGAGTTAAATAAATTGCATACATTCTTCTTTTTGCGTCAATTAATTTAATTCAAAAAATATTTTTTGGTCACCCTGTATAAATAATATTATTGTTTATATTGCTGAATAGAGAATTGAAAAACCCTTTCAAATGAGGTGCCACACAACCCCTATTCCCATTTAAAAAAATCATCGATTACGTCATCACGCTCAGATGGATGACATCACTAGTATGAAATATATGTCAAAAAGTTGTAATTTAAAAACAAAAATCGACCTGTTTAAGGATTTTTCTGTATAGTCGTCCATTTTAGAGAAAATGAATTTATTCCATAATTTAGGACCTCTCTGTATGTGATGCTAATTAGAGGGTGATTTTCGCGATTTTTTTAGCAAAAAATAAAAGCGAACAACAATATTTTGAGTGTAATTCACTTAATTTTAATATTACAAGTTTTTTTTAAAAACGAAAATGAACCTTTTTTAAACACTTTAAAAAAGTTAAAATAAATTTTCCCCTAAAAGTGTTCCGTTTTTGGGTTATTTCACATTGAAATATTCGATTTGGAATTTGACGAAGAAGAACCTACTTTTCATTAGCTGCCACTCTGCTTCTACTGTGTCTACAGACCTCATGTATACACCATTTTTTTCAATTTTTATGGGCTATATTTTTGCTAAGAATATTTTTTTCGCTAAAATACTTACTTTTTGAGTTATCTCCGAAAAACCCTCCAAAAATATGTTTTATTTTGTTAAACATGAACATATTCACTCGCAAATAACTCGAAAAGTATTGACTTAGTGAAAAAACTCTATAGAAGAAAAGTGGTTTAGAACTAGTCATTTTATCCAATTCCGGTCTTATGTTGAATGTATTTTTGAAGATATTCTTCTTTAGCGGCGAATCGATTGAGGGTAAAATTTGATTGATCCGCGCGCATGCGCACACCGACAGTATGGTATTAGTTGTTATACGGGCTCTGATTGGGTGTTGAAATTTTGAAATGATCTGTCAATAATTGTTCAATATGGAGGTTATCGGTAAACAAAAATATTGTATAATATTAGTTTTTATTGATGTGTGGACAGAAATAAAATCAAATTTATAATTATAGTGACTTTTTAAATAGTTTTGAAAAGCCGCAGGTACGTAATTCTAAATGTTTCAGTTGGAAATACCTAATAGTTTCAATACCTATCTATTTGGAAAATGTAAACAACATAATGTAGTTACCTATTAGTAGGCAATGCTTTAATTTACATAATCTGATTACGAACAAACTTTCTACAAATTTCATCTCATATATCGTTTTCTTACTCTATATTTTGTTGTATTTTATTTCGACAAAAATCAAACTAATAATTTTATTAAATTCATATAAATTTATGGTGTAAACGTTTAGTTTGTGTATATTCCCACATGACGTATACGAGAGTTTGGTGCAGTTTGAAATGGCGTCAACTTTCGTACGGCGCGGTAGACGTGAAGTGGGTTCAAGCCCCAAGCAAGTTATTATTTTTTTATTTTTTTTTTATAGATTTTATGATTGTAAGTATATTATTATATAATTTTTGAAGATATTCTTCTGTTTTGAAAGTGGTAGATAAGGAAGTTTGAAAGTTTTAAATAAAATAAGTACAAATAACCTTTTAAGTATATTTACTTCGTTTAAATTATCTATTATATAATAGAAGAATATCTTATTACGTGCGTACAAAGTACACACACATTCTTTTTTTTTCATCTTCGAGAGGGGGGTATTTCCCTCAATTTTTGTAAAATGGAGGGGATGTAGAATTGTAAACTTTTTCTTATATAATAATAGACAATTTCAACTACCTATTCCCAAATTTTCATCCTTCCTTTATTTTTTTTGGGGTCAGATTGTTCTTTGATCAGGCTAAAATACAAATGTACTGCTCGAGTTTGAAAATAGATAATAAAATATCTAACAATAGCACGGGGGAAAATACGTAAGCGCAAGCCACGTTCGTTATTCACTAGTAATGTCAACCCGCCTTAATAGTCATGGATACCTTAATAAAAATAAAAAAGATCAAACAAGAAACCTTCAGTATATAGTAGGATACAAAAACTTAAATGCAGTAACGATCAACTACCTTCTATACACTGATGATATAGCTTTAATCACAGACACAGTAGAAAAAATTCAAAAACTAATAGACATTTAGCAAAAAGAGATACAGTACTTAAAAATGGAAATGAATCTCAATATAACAAAACTTAGATAATAAATGAAGATGAGAAAAAAGAAAGGAATACCAACATAATAGTAAAGGAACAAGTAATAGAACAAGTATTTACTTTTGAATATTTGGGAAATATAATGATGGAAAAACAGACATATCAATAAGTAATAAACTGGAGAGAAGAAGGCTACTTCCGTGTATAATTCATGAAATAATACAATTTTTGGGAAATCAGAAATAGATAACAAAACTAAACTCAGATTATATAACAGCATACGGGGCGGAATCTTGGATTGTGCAAAAGAAACATAATAAACGCGACCGAGATGAAATACATGAGAAGAATAGCTGGAGTTACGAAATTTGAAATATTTAGAAATGAAGATAAAAGGACCGCTGGAGCAAGAACCGATAATGAGAAAGATCCAAAATAAACAATTGAACTAGTTTGGCCACATAGAGCGAATGGAGCAAAATATACTAACAAAGAAGGTACATGAATCCAAAATGGGAAACAAAAGAAGAAAGGGAAGACCGAAGAAGACATTGTTGGACCAAATCCATAATATAGGTGAAAAGAGAGACATGACTATAAGAGACATGAAGAACCTTACCACCAATAGAAGTGCATGGAAGAAATGGATAAGAGGCGGAACCCTACATTCGACGCTCTGAAGCGCACTAAGGATTTTGAGAAAGAAGATGAAAAAATTTGTGTAAGCATGCAATTTACTATTTTTGGCGAAAATAAGCACCAATTTTACTTTAAAATGATTTTACTTGAAGTTTTTGCCGTTTCGATTTCCACTTCGGAAATCGTTATCAAAATACAAAAAACATTAATAAATTAACCAAATTTTGTTTTTGTTACTTTGGTAAAAAATAACTTAATTTTTTCTGACTCATATTGACAATTCAGACATATATTACAGACCAGGGCGCATCTGTAAAAATATTAATACATTTGGACATTGAGAAGTGACTCAAATTTTTTTTGCAGAAATTGCTTGAAAATAACTCAAATAATAATATTTGAGTTATCCTCCCTCTCAAAAAGGTCCGGAACATTGTTTAAATAATCAAAATGTCAAAAAATGAAGGAAAAAATCGATTTTTTTCTTCGTTTTTTGATTATAACTTTAAAAGTATTCATTTCCGAGAAAAGTTGTACTGACATAAAAGTTGCGTAATTAAATTTCCTACAATATAGAATTGGTTAAAAATTTAAAAAATAGTCACCCTTGTTGCAAAATAGCAATAATTGCGAAAAAACCATACAAAAACAAGTATTCGCATTTTACGTTTTTCAACCATTTATGCTACACTTAGGACCTTCATATTTCACCCAGAAAAACTTTATGATACAGTAAAACAATACTGTAAATTTCATTAAGATCGGTTCAATAGATTTTGCAAAATAAATTTTGCAATCCAGCTTTCGCAAAAAAATTCGTTTTTTCAAAATGTTACAGGACTGAAAATTAAATTAAATTAAATTAATATTTATTGACGGAAAACTCCATTTTACAATTAAAATTAAAAGTCAAAATTAAACATTTAACACAAGTTAACTTACATTACTTACAATTAAACTAAGCTTAAACTAAATAAAATCAAATTAAAATAATTCACGTGAAATAGTCCTTTTAAAAGCATTTAGTGTGACTCCCATAAAGTCTATATTTGGAAACTCATTTACACTAGAAACAATTCTATTTAAAGGCATATTTTCTGCATGACGTGTATTGCACGATTTAGCGGATAGCAAGGGACATCTTCTCAAATTCCTAGCTGGAACATAAAAATCTATTCGACCCAGAATACTAGGTGAAACAATAATACCATTTAACACCTTAAATACGAAATTAAGGTCAAAGTATCGCCTGCGATCCTCTAGACGGTGCAAATGAAACATCTGCATGACCTGACTGGAATTCAATTGCATTCCTCTAGTACCTAATCTATACCGCAGATATCTAACGAATTTATTTTGCATCGATTCAATTCGATATTTGTGATTCTCATAACTTGGACTCCAAATCACTGAACAATACTCTAGTAATGAACGAACATAACTCAAAAACAATCTCACAATTACAAACAAATTATTAAAATCATATGACATTCTGATGACTAACCCTAATGTCCGATTAGCACGCGCAATAATGGCATCATAATGGTCCACGAAACTTAGCTTACTATCCAGTAACACACCTAAATCCTTAATTACCTGAACCCTAGATAGATCCACATCTCCTCTCTTGTATTTAAAATCACTGACTGGTGGTCTTATTACGTGAAAAAATAATATATGAGCATTTCGAAGCATTCAACCTAAGATTATTTTCCTGACACCAATGTACTAAAGAATCCAAGTCTCTCTGCAAACCCTCACAATCAGATTCTGACCTAATGCATTTAAATATCTTTAAGTCGTCTGCAAATATGTATCAGATATTCAGATTTAAAGTTCCTACCAATATCATTTACCAACAGAAAAAGCTTAGGACCCAAATGGGAACCCTGCGGAACCCCTGACACGGCTTCAAAACCATTAGAAACACATCCTGCTGATCTTACTTGCAATGTTCTTCCTTGCAAATACGAAGTAAACCAAGCTAATAAAGAACCAGTGATACCAAAGTTTCTCAGCTTTGTAATTAAGACAGTATGATCTAGTAGATCAAAGGCCGTACTGAAATCGGTGTATATAGAGTGCACCTCGTAACCCTCTTCCATTGCTGTACCTATACTAACGATATACAAAAAGAGGTTAGTGAGAGTAGAACGTCCGCCTACAAATTCATGTTGGTTGTTCGTAATAATGTTCCTAAAACAATTATCCAAACTTGGCAAAACCATTTTTTCAAATACTTTAGATAAGGCTGACTGAATACAAACTGGCCGATAATTTTTGATATCACTATGATCTCCTGCCTTGAAAATAGGACACACAAAGGAATGTTTCCATCTGTTCGGGAAAATTCCCGTCTGGAGAGATTTATTAAGAACATATACTAATGGTTCACACAAGGACACTGCACTTTCTCTTAGGAACAAATTCGGTATCAAATCAGGGCCAGTCCCTTTATTGACATTTAATGACAACAACACATTCAGTAAATTGTCAAAAGTGACTTCGAGGTTACTAATTTCCACCTCCAGCTGTTGTGAGAAAATTTCATTACTCTCCAGGTTATCCAGAGATTTACCATTAAAAGTGCTGTATACAGTACCAAAATGTTTCGCAAACAACTCTGTTATTTTTTGTTTGTCATTCTCACTTTCCTCACCTAGAAACATAGAGCCAGGGAGAGCACCATGTCCGTTGGTTTTATTTTTGATGAACTTCCAAAATTCACCAGCGTTCTCATTCATTCTCACTTCCATCTTTGAAACGTAAGCATTGTAAGACTGCCTAATGAGTGATGAGCATTCATCTCTCAATTTTTTAAATTCAATATAGTGGTGATACTTATTTGTAGTTTTATATTTTTTATGCGCAATCTTTTTGGCAATGACTTTACTCTTAAGTTCAGATGAGAACCAAACAGGAAAATTCGATCTTTTTACAAATATCTTTGGTACAAAAAGTTCAATTGCGTTCCAAATAATGGAATAAAAAGCATCTAAAATGTCATTTGATCTGAAGCAAATACTTATTCAAGGCACCATAATCCGCCTTGTGAAAGTAACAAATATTAGTTTCCAAACTGATATATTGATTATCAAATAATATTAATGCTTCAAGTGAGGGATGATACCTGTCACACGTCATTAAAGCTTCCCCTTTTTTTAGATTTAAATAAGTATCAGAGAAACACAGATCAAGAATTGAGTCATACTGGTTTTTAAAATAATTATATTTAAAATAATTATAATTATATTATATTATTAAAAATAAAACAGATAGCGTTACAGGACTGAAAATAAAGCAGATAGCAAGTTGAATTTTTTTTTCTTATAGAACTGTACTGTACCTTTCATTTACAATTCGCAAAATTAAAATCGATTAACTACCACGGCGTCAGGAATTTTTTTAAATAAACATTAATTATTGGTGCTACGCGCAGGACAGCGGATAGTTTGCTCTGATTGGGCATTCCAATGACCTTTGGTAATGATTGATACATTTTAATTTTTATTACATTTCGATATAAATAAATAAATTTGTTTATTGCAAAATAAAAACACATACTCTATCCTTTGAAATAACACTTTTTTTAGCAAAAACTTTCTTTGTTCATATATTTTTACTTACGAGTATAAAAGTTTATTATTTGTAACATATGCAATTGTTTAAACAATATTTCACAAACAATAATAAAATTAGTTTGATTTTTGTGGAATTAAAATATTAAAATACAGCAAAATATAGAGTAAGAAAATAATATATTAGATAAAGATCGGAAGAAATTTTAGTGGAAATCAACTTGTGTGAATCGAACACCTCTGTCCTGCGCGTAGCACCAAAAATTAATGTTTATTTAAAAAATTTCCTGACGCCGTGGTAATTAATCGTTTTTAATTTTGCAAATTGTAAATGAAAGGTACAGTACACTTCTATAAACAAAAAAAATTCAACTTGCTATCTGCTTTATTTTCAGTCCTGCAACATTTTAAAAAAATGAATTTTTTTTTGCGAAAGCTGGATTGCAAAATTTATTTTGCAAAATCTATTACACCAATCTTAATGAAATTTACAGTGTTGTTTTACTATATCATAAAGTTTTTCTGGGTAAAATATGAAGGTCCTAAGTGTAGCATAAATGGTTGAAAAACGTGAAATGCGAATACTTATTTTTGTATGCCTTTTTTCGCAATTATTCCTATTTTGCAACAAGGGTGACTATTTTTTAAATTTTTAACCAATTCTATATTGTCGGAAATTTAATTACGCAACTTTTATGTCAGTACAACTTTTCTCAGAAATGAACAGTTTTAAAATTATAATCAAAAAACCAATAAAAAAAAATGTGTGTGTACTTTGTACGGACGTAAGAAGTTATTCTTCTATTATATAATTTCAACGAAGTAAATATACTTAACAGGTTATTTGTATTTTATTTAAATATTAAACTAACTTTCTTATATACCACTTTCAAAAAATTTTTATTAAAACAACCAAAAATTAAAATATATGAATCGCCCAGGATTGGAACCCGCGACCGGTGCGACCTTCCAATCACTGACCCAATGCTCTACCAACTACGCCACCGAGCTTCTTTAAATGACACGTAAGTTTCGGATATAATTACACAACACGGTGACAAATAGACATATAAAAATGTTATACCTACATAATATTTTATTATCTTACTACAGAGAAAGACAAATCCAAAAATTATAATAAATAATACATTTACTAAAAACACTACTATATTCTTTTAATGACTTATTTGCGCTGATACAGATACATACATACCTATCTTGAAAGATTAGCAACGAACTATTACTGTCTGTGTGCGCATGCGCGCAGATTTATGAAATTTTACTCTCAATCGCATCGCGCCTAAAGAAGAATAACTTCAAAAATCGAATTTTTCTTTCATATTTTGACATTTTGATTATTTAAACCAGGGGTCTCCAAACTACGGCCCGAGGGCCACATCCGGCCCGCAGACAGATTTTGTCCGGCCCGCGGAGACATACTTGAAAACTCCTTAATATTTTTTATAGCAAATAAAATGTTTGTGATAAGTTGGATAAAGAAACACAGAATGGTAATGAGTAAAGACATGTATAATTTATGCAGTAAATTTAACTTCAGCATATAATAACTAACAAATTATTGAAATGAATCCAACTAACATTTTATACATTGTAAGTAATGAACAACACATACCTTATAACAAACATGACATATGAAATGCTAATGAGATGTATGTAATTGAGATTTTCCACCGACAATAGTTTGTAGTTGTGGACTAATTTTACTTGTACCAATTATTAAAAGAGATTTAAGATGCTCGTCAGTTAATTTAGATCTGTATACATTTTTTGTGTACTTCATTTTGGAGAAGGTTTTCTCACACAAATAAGTAGTACCAAAAACGGAAAACAGCCCACGAGCAAATTTATGCAAATTATCAAATTGTGTCAGTGGAAGACTCTTATAAAATTCCAACAAAGATGAGTTTTCATATTTGTTCTTAATTATATCACTGCACTGAAGATCAATCATTTCCATTTGAAGTTCCGGGGCTAGGGTTTCAATGTCAGCATCAAAAGGATTCTGAAAAATCTGATGAATGATACAATGTAAGACTAATGGTTTTGAGCCGCCGTCATTTTCTACAGCCTTTGACACAAGAGCGACCACTCCTTTATCTTTCCCACTCATGTTTTTGCCTCCATCAGTTGTAATACATTTCAAGTTTTTCCATCGAAGGTTCTTTTTATTAATGGCCATTTCAACTCCTTTAAAAATATCGATACCAGTAGTTGTGCCATGAATACTATACATATCAAGAAGTTCTTCGTGCACTTCATAGCTTTTATCTACTCCTCTAATATAAATCAACACCTGAGCAGTATCTGACACATCCGTTGACTCATCCAAGGCCAAAGAAAACCACTCAACATGTCCATTTTTGTCGAACAGTTGAGAGGATATATTTTCAGCGATGTTTTGTACCCTTCGAGCCACAGTGTTTGCTGACATACTGACAGTTTTTAATAAATTTACTTTTTCAGGGCACATTTCTTCGACTACTGCAATTATGCATTCCTTGATCATTTCTCCATCGGTGAATGGTTTTCCACGTTTTGCAATTTCAAGAGCCACACGAAAGCTGGCACGAGTTGCCGCCTCTTGTTCAGTTTTGACTTTTGTAAATAAAGATTGCTGCGATTTCAATCCGCACTTCAAAGCTTCGAATTTTTCTGTCCGCACAATTCCTGTATATTTTGAGTAATTTTGAGAATGTTTTGTTTCATAATGACGTTTCATGTTATATTCTTTGAGAACGGCTATGCTTTCATTGCAAATCAAACATAGCGCCTTGTTACTGGACTCAATTACGAAATACTGAATGTTCCACTGATCTTTGAATTTTCTGCATTCACTATCATTTTTTCGCTTCTTTTCCATTCTACTAAATCACACACAAAAGCAACAATTCAAATCAAATCAAAATACTGTTACACGCACAAACTTGTTTTAAGGAGGTACGCCCTATTTTATTTCACAACAGTTTCATAGGAACTGACTTGTAGTTACGCCACTATTGTCATCGCCAGCTAACTTGGCGGAGCGCACAAACCCAAAATTGCTTACTGGCTTAGGTGGGGTCTTTAGTCTCCTCCCAGTTATCAGGGGCGTAACACTTAAGTGATTTGCGGCTATTATTTTTCAGACTTCTTATTATTTCGGATAGTTAAGTGTGTTTGTGACAATTTCTAACGATGGCGTTGAAAAATAGTAGAAAGAATAATTATGTTATTAGTGGACAATCTCGGGAGAGATTGGAGATTTCCACTGGTGGAAATATTTTGTTTGTTTATGTCTACCTTGTATTAAATTAAAATATATCAAAAATAGGTGAATATTTGACATACTTAATAATGTTGACAGCTTACCACACTTACAAAAAATTAAATTATTCGTTATTTTACGGGAAAAAATTAAATACAGGAAAATTAATAATATGCAGTGTTGCCATCTTGGCCCTCGGAACTTACAGGAGTAATCAGTATGGCCCTAAGGCTGGAAAGTTTGGAGACCCCTGATTTAAACAATGTTCCGGACCATTTTGAGTGGGAGGATAAATCAAATATTATTATTTGAGTTATTTTCAAGCAATTTCTGCAAAACAATTTGAGTCACCTCTCAACGTCCATCTCAAAACAGATGCGCCCTGGACTATTATACATTTTAAAGCAGATGACTTTAAAATGATATTGCCTATATTTATGAATTGCTTTCCTGGGACGACTTTATCGGAAGATAGTTCATTCGATTAGACGAAATCAACTTTTAACTTAAGAATATCCGTCAGAAAAATCATAGAATGTGGTTTGTCTTTAAAAAGACAACCAAATGCAATTTTGACAGTAAAATTCATGAGGACAATCATGAGCCCAAGAAAACCCAAAAAAAAACCTCATGATACTATCCTGAGTATATAACAAGAGATATGGTAAGTATTTGGTCTTACATTTAGTTTATTCTCAAAATTAACACTTGCGTTGCAAGTTCCTCGACAAAATGCAGATGATCTGGTGTCCCATATTAAAAAAAGAAATCAATGGAAAGAAAATATCACTATTAGTAAACCAATAATATATCAAGGATACATCATTTGTGTTTTAAAATAACATACATATAAAATCAGAGTTTGGTTGTAATTTTGAGAGTAAACTAATTGTAAGACCAATGTCAGGATAGTATCACGAGGCTTTTTTCCTCATGGTATACTACATACTATAGGATCATTAACAGGAGAATTTTACTATATCCTTGCATGTGGTTGCCTTTTTAAAGTTGATTTTATGTAATCTTCCAATACAAGTCGTCCCAGGAACGCAAATCATAAATATTGGCAATATCATTTTAAAGTTGTTTACTTTAAAATGTATAATATAATATGTCTGAATTGTCAATGTGAATAAGTCAGATAAAATTAAATTATTAGAAGAATTTTTTACAAAGTAACAAAAACAAGATTTATTTGATTTATTAATGTTTTGTACTTCGAAAGCGATTTTGGATGTGGAAATCTAGACGTCAAAATAAACTTAGTTTTAAAGTAAAATTGTGGCTTATTCCCACCAAAAATTGTAAATTGCTATAAGATGCCACAAGAAAATAGTTTCAGAACAATATTGTGTAAAAAATGTTTTCACTAAAGTGTGCGATAAATGAAACACAAATAATTGTGTGTGTTTGATTGCTGCATATATTAAAATTTTGAATATATTAAATGTTTGAATTACTTTGAACTACTGCCTCTTTGGCTGTTAGTTTTTACTTCTGAGTAATATCTGTTTGTTAAGTTTTTTTATTTATTCTATTAAAATCTTATTTTTTTTAGGGAACGTTTAGAATTCCTTAATGAGGCATCTGTAATGAAAGCTTTTGATACAACTCATGTAGTTAGGTTACTGGGGGTTGTATCTGAAGGCCAACCTACTTTAGTCATTATGGAATTAATGGCTAATGGTGATCTAAAGTCCTATCTTCGATCCCACAGACCAGACATGGAAAATTACAACTCAGCTTTAATAAAACATCCACCATCCTTGAAACAGATTTTACAGATGGCTATAGAAATTGCTGATGGAATGGCTTATCTTTCAGCCAAAAAGTTTGTTCATAGGGACTTGGCAGCTAGAAACTGTATGGTTTCTGAAGATCTGGTCGTAAAAATAGGAGATTTTGGAATGACCAGAGATATATATGAGACTGATTACTATCGAAAAGGGACCAAAGGATTGCTACCAGTTAGATGGATGGCACCTGAAAGTCTTAAGGATGGTGTATTCACAAGTTACAGTGATGTTTGGAGTTACGGTGTTGTGTTATGGGAAATGGCTACGTTAGCATCACAGCCCTACCAAGGTCTTGCCAATGATCAAGTGTTACGTTATGTCATCGATGGAGGCGTAATGGAAAGGCCTGAAAATTGTCCAGACAAATTATATACCCTAATGAGGTATTGCTGGCAGCATAAACCATCCTCGAGACCTACTTTCTTGAAACTCTGTCAGCTTTTATTGGAAGACTCTTCTCCTGTATTCTCAGAGGTGTCTTTCTACCATAGCCCTGCTGGAGTTGAAGCCAGAGCATCCAGACATACACCATCACCTAGTCAGGATGATCAGACAACTCCCTTGAGACACGTAGCTGAGCGACTGAAAGGATATCTGCCTTCGAATTCTAATGATTCTGATGAACTTGATATAAATACACATCATCAGTTTCCAAGCATTTCGGAAAGTGAAGGAATCATGACTACTGCCAATGGTTACGTGAGTGGATGTCCCACAAATGGTGCAGCAACGACTCAATGCTAACCACATATCACTATTAAGGATCCACTGACACCTGCTAAACAGAATCCAATTTAATTCTTTTCACTGGGAAGATCGGCCACTCTTTAAATAACTAAACTAATAAAATTTATTTTATATATAGGTTTGTTCCAACTAGCGGTCAAATTATACAGAGTGTTGTTTCAAGGTCACAATAAATTTATTATTATACTCAGTACATCTGGATCCGCCTCAGTGACCTCTATTCACCATTCAAGTATTTCCGTTTCCTATTGAAACACCCTGTATATATAACTAGTAATAGTATATGAATCACCCTGTATATTTATAATTTTGTTCAAAGGACGTACAAATACGTTCAAAAATTGACATATTCTTGCGTTTATTATAATTTTTCTAAAATATGGCCACAAATAATTATATTTCCATACTACATAATATGTATATAAATATATAATAGGACTTATATGAAATTACTTTTTTAGTAATTTTAAAATTATTGTCATTTTTTTTAAATAAACATATTAAATTATTAATTTATTTGAATGGGTCTGTTGGACAAATTAAAATGATTATCAATATTTAAATAAATGTAATATTATTTGATTATTTCACAATTTTATCCTGTATTATTCGCACAGACCATAAATGTTGTTTGATGTCAGTTTATTAAGGAGCTGTTAAAAATTTAAAATTGTACGGGATGTCCCATAGGAAAAATGGTACAGGTAGCGCTAAACTCACGTGAATTACCCTGTACTCTGTATATTTCTACTTTTTGTTGAAGGACGTACAATTAAATTATAAAACTAATATGTCGGGACGTTTATTAAAATTTTCTAACAATGGCCAATACTATCAAAGAGTTTTCCATACTAGTTCAGGTGTAAATAAGGAATAATAAAAAATTAAATTAAAAATTAAACATTAAAACATTTGTAATTTTGAAGACTTTTTGCTAATAGCTTCCACTGTTTTACGCCATTCTTAAAAAAATTTATAAAAAAATAAGTAAAATCTGATTTAAAATAAAATCAGTGATTAAGTTTAGTCCTTACTTGTTTTTTTTGTGTAATTTTATTACTTTTGACTAGATTATTAACTTCTTTAAATAATTTACATCCTTTATCAGTTTAGTTATTTAAATATAGTTATTATCCTTCCCATAAAAAAATTGATTATGCGGAGTTATAAACGTCAACCCATGTAAAAGATTCTAATGTGACAATAAAAGACAGAAGTATATCAGACTTGAGATTATTGCGAATTATATATATATATATATTGTATATATATATATATATATATATATATATATATATATATATATATATATATATATATATATATATATATATATGTTCGGAAAGGTTTCCGCGGTTAATACAATGAAACTTAAAGCTAAAATCAATATCAACAAAAGAATTAATATTAAAATTAAACTCACCAGGCTTCCGGGTTGAACCGCGTCGTTGGTTTCTAGGCCGAGCTTTCGACGTCCTCTCTGACGTCATCTTCAGGGCTTCCGGGGTCTCAGTCTCCTGAGGCTCCAGACACTACACTCACTACTCACTACTTCACTACTCACTGCAATACTGTTGTTGCTGACGCTGGGGCGGTCATTTATACCGTGGACTGGTGTGACTGACGTGGCTGTCGATGACGTGGCGGAGTGGGAATTAGCGCGAAGACGATTTGGAGAGGCGCGAAGATTTTTGACGGCGGGAATTGTATTTGTAGATGGAGCGGACGATGTTTTCTTTAGGAGGGGTCTCCAAGTCGAAGGTAAACGGATGCCGTCATCTCTTTTATTGAGACAATTTGGCCGTTTTTCGATTTCTATGGCTTCTCGGATAATTCTTTGTTTATAGAAGCGGATGGGGGCTATGGTTCTGGAGTGTTCAAAGTCAATTTTGTGACCTGTATGAAGATGGTGTTGGCCTAGGGCTGAAACTGAATCGGAATTGCGAACAGATATCTGTTCGCAGATCTGTGTTCGCAGATCTGTTGCGAACAGATCTGTTCGCAATTCCGATTCAGTTTCAGCCCTAGGCCAACACCATCTTCATACAGGTCACAAAATTGACTTTGAACACTCCAGAACCATAGCCCCCATCCGCTTCTATAAACAAAGAATTATCCGAGAAGCCATAGAAATCGAAAAACGGCCAAATTGTCTCAATAAAAGAGATGACGGCATCCGTTTACCTTCGACTTGGAGACCCCTCCTAAAGAAAACATCGTCCGCTCCATCTACAAATACAATTCCCGCCGTCAAAAATCTTCGCGCCTCTCCAAATTGTCTTCGCGCTAATTCCCACTCCGCCACGTCATCGACAGCCACGTCAGTCACACCAGTCCACGGTATAAATGACCGCCCCAGCGTCAGCAACAACAGTATTGCAGTGAGTAGTGAAGTAGTGAGTAGTGAGTGTAGTGTCTGGAGCCTCAGGAGACTGAGACCCCGGAAGCCCTGAAGATGACGTCAGAGAGGACGTCGAAAGCTCGGCCTAGAAACCAACGACGCGGTTCAACCCGGAAGCCTGGTGAGTTTAATTTTAATATTAATTCTTTTGTTGATATTGATTTTAGCTTTAAGTTTCATATATATATATATATATATATATATATATATATATATATATATATATATATATATATATACAGGGTGAGTCACCACTAACGGGACGGAAGATTACAGCGAAATGGTAAAAGATTTGTAAAATTTTTTAAATTAATAGTTTGTAAGTTGATAAAAGTTACATTTTAAAATTATTTTGAAATATACAGGGTGTCCAAATAAATGGCGACGTATCAAAGTTATATTTTTTCTTATGGAACACCCTGTATTTTATTGCATTTTTTAATTGTCCTCAAAAAATAAGGTACAGTTTTATAAGGTTTCCCTATACCTACGTACAGAGCGTTCTGAGTTACGTTGACTTTTCTTAAAATTTAAAGTTTTAAAAGAAGGCTTATTCTCAAGTTATTTAAGAAATTATAAAAAAATTACTTTTACATTCACAGAGTGTTCAAAATTTACAGTTTTATTATTGGAGTATTCAATATGTCATATTATGCTTATTTTAAATCGAACACCATGTATATTAATAAATAATTATACTAAACAGATATATCTCTTTCGAATGGTGTATGGATGTCCTATACCGAGGTCTCATAGTTTTTGCGTAATTTGCAATTATTTAAATTCTTAATCTGTAAATCGATTTTAAAACAAAAGATGTAGTTAATTAATACATTGCCATTTTATGACAGTACGGTCTGGTAATTATCAAAAATATAAACATCCGTGTATGATACATTCAAATTTAATTATTCCTAAAAATGAACAATCACGTTATCTACGAAAGCCACCTAGGTCACCAGGATTGACAAAGATGGATTTTTTAAATGGGGTTATATTTAAAATATCGTAATGCTACACTTCCTACTACTCCAGATGATATGAAATTAAGAATTTCGAAAGCTTTTGCGTCTATAACACCACCTATGTTAAATAATGTAAGCAAATCATTTGAAAGTAAAATCGCTTGTATTGCACAAGAAAGCAAACATTTTCAACATCTATTACATAACTGATAATTTTTACTTATCGTAAGTTGTGGTTCATTTTGTATTATTTGTGTATTTGTTTTAATAAAATTCTTTGTTTCGTTACGTATTTAATTATTTTCAATAACAAAAAAATTATTTTTTTTTACAAATCGGCAACTAAAAGTATACATTTTTATTGACAACTACACTTGTTTATACCAACTATGCCAAGATGATGGGTTTAAAAATCGAGAGTGACTCTAAAATAAATATTTTTAAAATCGATTTACCGTTTTTAAGAAAATTGTAAATTACGCAAAAACTATGACTCCTAGTTATTGAACATCCATATACCATTCGAAAGACGAACGTGTGTTTAGTATAATAATTTATTAATATACGGTGTTCTATTTAAAATAAGCATCATATGACACATTGAATAATCCAATAATGAAACTGTAAATTTTGAACACCCTGTAAATAAATGGGAAATAATCAATCATGGAATACATTCAGCCAATATCCAACTATTTAGATGTAGAAGTAATTTTTTTATACTTTCTTAAATTACTTGAGAATAAGCCTTTTTTAAAACTTTACATTTTAAGAAAAGTCAACATAACTCGGAACACTCTGTACATAGGTATATGGAAGCCTTATGAAACTATACCTTATTTTTTGCGGAAAATTAAAAATGCCATAAAATATAGGGTGTTCCATAAGAAAAAATATAACTTTGATACGCTATCATTTATTGGGACACCTTGTATATTTCAATATAATTTTAAAATGTAACTTTGATCAACTTACAAACTGCTGATTTAAATTTTTTTTCAAATCTCTTACCATTTCGCTATAATCTTCCGTCCCGTTAGTGGTGACTCACCCTGTATATATATATAATAATAATCATTATATATATAATATATATATATATATATATATATATATATATAATATATATATTATATTATATATATAATATATATATATATATATATATATATATATATATATATATATATATATATATATATATATATATATATATATATATATATATATATATATATATATATATATATCCAAGTCTTGATCACAGTTGAACAATTGAATACACAAAGGAAAGGATCAATGGGAAAGCAGCTGAATAATGGTGCCAAGAGTACTCTTTTTTTTCAAATATCAAATATTTCTTATTTGATACCATCATCAGTGATAGCTAAAAGATTGTTTTGGTGAGCTACATTACAAAATGTAAATTGAAAATTTTGACTTACAAAATTGAGAATGTGGCTATGTTGTTAAAAAATATGTAGAAAAGCCTCCAGAGGGGAAACATGTTGTGATTTAAAAATTATTGTCAGTAAAACATAAAAAACATCTGAACAACAAAAAACTGTAACAATACACATTTGAATAAATTAATTAAAACCAATAAAATTTTTTGAATATTAAAATCTAAACATTGGAAAACAGACATTAAGTAGGTACAACTTGTACTTTTTTGTACATGAAAAAATTGAAATTCAACTAATCTGGCGGTAATATATTTCACGTTCCATGGTATAAAACAAGTGATAGCCGACAACGACAAACTTCAAGTCAAGTAAATATAACATTCCAAGTTTTGTATTTTATTTACCCTAACCTAACCCTACTTCTCACTGTAAATATAGATAAATTTCACATGTGGATATTTGAAAATATGAAATATAACATGAAATGGAACAAAACAACAAAACCAATAATAGCTTTCAGCAGTTTATTCATCAGAAAATGCAGTGTTATAATGTAGTTTTTTTGCATAGAACTCTTTATCTACGTGAAGCAAATGTGAGTAAATTTCACTTAAGTGGCTGATGTCTGATATTTTGTTGATAGTCTCCTCAGTCTCAGAAATAAAAGCCATCTCAAGAAACAACCTTTTAAAATAATTGTTTTCCACTGCTAGAACTTTGGATTCTGTGTAGTTCATTATATGATTGTTTTGATGGACATGCATGGACAAACTGCATCTGTCTGGGTATCTTTTAGAATCACTTATATGTGATGTGATCCGGTCCCTCAATCGTCTCGAAGAATGGCCTATATATTGCAAATTGCAATTTTTGCAAGGGATGCTATACACTATATTTGACATATTTTCTTTTAAGGTTTTATCCTTGAGTTTGGAGAAAACTGAATTATTGAAACTTATTGGTTTTAATTAATTTATTCAAATGTGTATTGTTACAGTTTTTTGTTGTTCAGATGTTTTTTATGTTTTATTGACAATAATTTTTAAATCACAACATGTTTCCCCTCTGGAGGCTTTTCTACATGTTTTTTAACAACATAGCCACATTCTCAATTTTGTACGTCAAAATTTTCAATTTATATTTTGTAATGTAGCTCACCAAAACAATCTTTTAGCTATCACTGATGATGGTATCAAATAAATACCGAAATATTTGATATTTGAAAAAAATAGTACTCTTGGCTCCATTATTCAGCTGCTTTCCCATTGATCCTTTCCTTTATATATATATATATATATATATATATATATATATATATATATATATATATATATATATATATATATATATCTGTATATGTACTGATATCATTCTGTCTTGGTAAATTCGAATAAAATGAGACACAAAAGGCCCCACTGACAGTATTTTGTAAATAAGTAGGATAGGAATACGAAAATGTAATTATATGTAGTGTATTTTTTCATTTAAATATAAGGGACAATGAGGCTTGTATGTATTTCGAAAAACCTTTTGGTTGGAAGTTTTGACTCCGCTAACACCGTATGAATAGGAATTTACTCCTTCAAAAAACTAAAAGCATTAAAGCATTATTTGTAAGAGTATGTTTTACAAAGAATTGGGTAAAGTAACATTTTCAATTTGGTATATTTATGTATGGTCGCGAAATCTTACACAATGTGGTAATATCTAGCGGCAGTTCATGGCTGAACAAGGAGAGGAATGAATAATTTAGAATTATATTAGCATAATTACATATATCAGTGCCAATACTTTGTTTTTAAAATCCTGCTTGATAATTGAATTATAATTTTACTCTTAAATCCATAGTACATATATTTATCTATAGCATGTCACGTTTTGCAATCATATATTAAATCACACTTAGGTATTACTGCATGAAAATAATTTAACCACTACTAAAAATCTATTTATTTTGTAAGTAATTCTTCAACTCTATTTATTGAATGCTTTATAGAGCTGTTATCTGTTTCACTGTTAATAATTTTTTCGTTCGTTATTGTAACTTTAAACTACAATAATTACAGCATGTGCCTAAAGCTTCCTAACTATTTTCTCAATCAAAAAGCTTTAAAAAATAATACATAGGTACTGCCTTATTTGAAAGTTATTATCATCATCATCTGCGTGCTACAGCCCTTAGAGGGCCTTGACCTTCTCAAGCTTTCTACGCCATTCTGTTCTGTCCCTTGCTTGCATTTTCCAGTTGCTGACTCCGATTTTCTCGGCATCTTGTGTTACCCCGTCCATCCACCTCAGCTTTGGTCTACCCCGTCTTCTCATTCCCACGGGTTGCCCTGTGAGGCTAAGGCTCCAACGGGCGACAAATTTACGCTAGCAGTAGCCGTAAAACGAACTTAAGGTTCCGCGGAACGGAATAAGAATAGCCGAACTGAACCGACTACAGGACTTGTGCGTAGTCGGTTCAGTTCGGCTATTCCTATTCCGTTCCGCGGAACCTTAAGTTCGTTTTACGGCTACTGCTAGCGTAAATTTGTCGCCCGTGGAGCCTTAGCCTTAGAATATTTTTTATCATGTTCGATTCAGGGGCCCGGGCTACATGTCCTGCCCACTGCAGGCGGTTTCGCTTAATTATAATGATATTATCTTTTCCACCAAACTTATGCTTGTAGATATTCTGCAGTTCAAAGTTATATCTACGCCTCCATATTCCGTTCTCACAGACCGCTCCGAATATCTTGCGTAGCACCTTTCTTTCAAAAATCGATAGAGCGGATTCATCTGTTTTAGTTAGCGTCAATGCCTCTGATCCATATTATGTGAGAACAGGGACTATCAATGTTCTATACAGCCTTATACGAGTTTTTGGAGACAGACTTAGTACTTTGATAAACCATGATAACTTTTTATTTCCCCTGATGTGTTATTATTGGGGTGAACAGTTGTCTCTAGATATATGAACTCTTTGACCGCTTCGAAGTTTTGGTCATTAATGATTAGATCTGCGTCAACATTTCAAGCGCTTGTGTTTGTGTTAGTCGCCATGAATTTGGTTTTATTTTGATTTATATTAAGTTACCCCATTCGTTCTGCTGCTGCTACTAGGTCGGTTAGGATTTCCGCAGTTCTCGCCCTGGTTCTTGTTATAATGTCCACGTCGTCTGCATGCTAGATTTTGGACTGATCTATTAAATTTTGTTTCGCTGCTATCTAAATTTTTTTTTATTTTAAATTTTCGACTTTTCTACATTAAAAAGCCAACGCCAGCGTATCTCCCTGCCTTAACCCACTATGCATTTCAAATGGTGTTGACGAGTCGTTTTGAATTTTTACTGCTGATAGCATCTTCATCCAAGTTATTATATCATCCATATGTTCTGGATTTTTGTCAAGAAACACACTTGTTCTAGAAACAGTCCAAAGCAATTACGGTCCTTGTTTTTCCTCTCCACTTTTCTCCATCTCTATATTTATTAATATTTTTGGTATTATTTCTTCCATTCCTTCTAAATGTCTCAACCTTCTTGATACTCGATCAAGAAAATTATCTTAAACTGACTCTAGTGAAATATTAACACTTTTGTTTCTAGCATTGCACTGATTAAGACAAAAGCTAAGGTTTCAAATGGAGTATCAGATGTATTTAACCTTTACATTTACATGGATTAAAAAAAACTATTTTGGGATTTCATTCCGTCGATGACCAGACTAAAGAGCTGCCGCTGCATATTCTTGTTTATTCGAGAATCTTCGTGAAAATCACATTAAGTAGCCTGGTAACATCAAAGTTATTTATTAGGTCTCGCTAAAAATACCGGCTATTTCTATAATAAAAGCACTGTATTCTACTGTCAAGTGCTATACAGTATTGTTAATTGTTAATTTAGGTAGTCGTTTATTGAATGATGAATCAGCAATTTAAAATCTTTTTCGTTCAAGCGTTCAAGATGAATGATTGTGTATAGTTGTCACAGTTAAGCTCATCTTATTCCTGTTTTGTGAGATATTTGAATCTTAGTGTTTTCTTTGCTTTTATAGAATGAGTAAACTTTTATATTAAAACCTTGGTATCAAATCAGAGTTATTAAATATTAATTACGTACAATATACTTAAATAAACTCTTTTTTAATACCACACTTTTAATACGTGTTTTGTTGATAACCTATCAGGAAAATTAAATATCGATTTGTAATCATTTTATACTCAGTACTGTATAAACTACAAAAACAAATGAATAAAGTATTCCGTTGAAATATTTTAGTAAATTGAACCTGGTATTTTTTGGCAATAAAGATCATATACTGCTGTGCTAGTCGATCCTAATCTTGTTTTTTATTAATGATAGTTATTAAAATGTATTCTTCTGACAAAGATCTGACATCGCTCAGTGAAAGACGTATTTCCCACATGACCTTATGTAGAATAGCTTTAAGTTGAAATTACCAAAGATAGTGATATTTATTTAAATGCATTTGTTGGAGGCCTACTTATTAAAAGTATAAAAAAAAACAAAAAATCAAAGTTCGTCATTAGAAAGTATTATACTTGAAATAGTTATGATATGGTAGAGTATAAAATTCGAAATAACTTTCATAGATAGAGCAATTGGGTACTTATGTGTTAACAATTTGACCTCTCTATATACGCAGTAAGTTTTACCCACGAGCTGTATCTCATAGTCACAAACTATTAAATATTCGAAGTGCCAGATATTTTATAAATTTCACAGAAACTGAGGTATAGTATATTTTGTCACATTATTTTATTTGAAGGGTTAAAAATCATATTATAATATAAAAATATGTAATTTTGCAGAAAAAGTCTAAGGTTGTGTTGGACGGCACACATGGTTTGTAACAAAAATCATTTATCAATCAACTGAATTCTATAATACTGCCTTTTTCGACATTCCTTTTCTTGTTTCTGCAGTTTAAATAATTTAATTTCATATTTGTGTAGCTTTCCTGGAATATATTGCCGAAATATTGACCGGCGGCAGCCTCTAGACGGTATAATTATTTCATCTTTATCAAAGAAGTGCAAATTAGAGATAAGTCCATCAAATTTAATTCTTGACATACCCACGTATTGTCCAACGACATTGATATATAGAAAATTTTTACTAAAGTAATCTGTCAATGTAACGGGCATATCACGCCTTGAGACCATTCACAGGACATTGTCTCATTTTGCCACACAAGAAGTAAACGTTTATGCAGTGTTTGAAGCAGAGCATCGCCAACCTTCTTGTAGAGCTCACTGCAAATTTGATCAGTTCTGGATGATTTATTATTTTTAAGCTTTTTACTGGCCTCAATGTTACTTGGTCTTTCGTTTGGGTTGAATAGATTCCAATCATTTTGATCTGCTAGGGTGTTGTCTGCTTTCTCGGTATGATGACCCATGCTATCTCGAAATTTAACCCATCTGTTTAAGATTGATCCCATATCATTTTGGATATTTCCCTCTCCATCCTTACAGCCCTATATCCTTGGCTCAAACTCTTTGTTCATTTTATTTAGATTTCTGCAGAACTTTCAGTAGTTTCGTTTTGATTTCTTAACCCATCTATGCTTTATAATTGCCTTTCCTCAAATTGTCTTTTTTTTCGTCTTTGCTCTTCTTTTGCATCCTGCTTGATTTGTCTTTAGGTATGGTCTACTTTTGTTATCTGTTGCTTCTTGCCACTCTTGTCTAACCATTCATTTTTTGTAACTAGTTTGGTTTGCCCCAACATTTCTGTTGCCGTCTCCATTCGTAAAATGTTTCTACACATTTTGTCCAGAATTGCTCCACATTTCTCCCGTCTCCCGGCTCTCCATTGCCTCATCCATTTTCTCCTATATTCTTTCGCAATACTTCCAGTTCACAGATTATCCACATTAATTGTGTCTTGTTTCATATTGTTATCCTTCTATAGGTTTTTTGCCATTTCCAGAAAGTGAATAGTGAAGCATGAAGAAATCGATAACTTATTGAAGTATCCAATCTGAAATGCACGTTTCTCTCTCCTATGGCGCTACAGCCCAATCGGACACTGGCCTCCCCAGCATCCGCCTCCAAATACCTCTGATCCTGGCTGCTCTCCTCCAATTATCGACCCTCAATATCTCATAGCATCGGTATCTCACTTCATCCACGTCCCACCATAGTTCCCCTAAGCGTTCTACCAGGTGTCCTTTTATTGTCTATCATTATATGGTGACCTGCCTAGCGCAATTTTTGTTATTTGCTTGTCTAAAATAAACGCCACTTCCAGCTCTTTACTGCCAATTGGTTTGCAACTTTGTATGTGTGTTCTTCTGTCTCTGATATCACTACCCAGCCATTTTGTTTCTTGAATTGCAGTAATTGTGATTTTGTATCTAGCTACTTCATTTAGTAGGGTTCTCTGCACACCAGGTTTATTCAAGGTTCTGACATTCCACTATCATATCTCGAATTCCATATTTCGTTGCCTAATTTGTCGCCGGTTAATCCGTCCTATACACCGATGTTCATCTGGTGGTTCCGTAACTAGATTATTCCAGAGATGAGTAGTTGGCCCATCGCCAAATTCCCTTTTCGGAGGACCTTCTACCTTCCTCGGCAGCCCTGACCGTACTTTCCACTGGGGTTGGTTACGCAATCTCCGGTAAGGTTGTTCAGGTTTGCGGGAGTCCACCCGTGTGATTAAGCCACACTTCTTGGAGGTGAGGATAGGAATTGAGTGAGTGGCTAGAGGTGTTATCAGGAAGCAAAATCTTGTATTGCGCATCACTACTCCTTTGAACTCCAAAATACACGTTTATTCTATCTTTAGGTCCAGTATTGATGCTTCTCCATTATTAATTTACCTATTGTAAGATATCTTGATTGCTTCTTCTTCCTCTTTTTAAACAATCCTGCTTATTCACTGGCGGATTGATACCTCTATGGAAGGTTGTTACTCCCATCTTTTGCGCGGTCGGCCCATCGACCAATCTACCGATTAGTGGTCTACACATAGTACACTAGTAGTATCTACACATTCTGTTTATGTGGTTATTCCATTCTTTTTTTCTATTTAGTGTCCATTCGTTTATACACTGCATGTTACATTGGCTTCTAATGTCTTCACTCCTCTTTCAATCTCTCTGCGTATTTCCTGTAATTCTTTTCAGTACTCTCATCTCTGACATTTCCAGTAGTCTTTGATGCATATCATTATTGGTATCTGATGATGTCTTGATTTAACACATAATATTTCAAATAATGTTTTTTAAATTACCTATTATTTTGATATATTCATTTTATTATATATTATTTTACAAAAAAAATACAAGATCCTTTGTAAAAGGTATATTTAAAAGACCCCAATAAGGGTTACATTACAAAACAAAACGTTTTCGGATCCATCATCAGTGTTAAGCCAATAGCATGCATGCGTGAGCTATTGGCTTAACACTGATGATGGATTAACTATTAATCCGAAAACGTTTTGTTTTGTGATGTAACCCTTATTGGGGTCTTTTAAATATAGCTTTTACAAAGGATCCTGTATTTTTTGTAATTTATGGTATACAGCCAGCTAGAGAAATTTTATTTTCCACCTACCTCTACCGAAAGTATACTTTTCCGGACCTGATTATAGGGAGCAAAGTTGTACTTTTCCTCCCTAGGGAGGAAAATATTTTTCCTCCCTAGGGAGGAAAAGTAAAAGTGACGTCATGGTATTTTATTCACGAAATATAACTTATTGACGCCCTGTACAATATATATTTTCTATTACGTAAGTATCTATACATTTTAACGTTTATTTAAAAACACCCTGTATTTTGCAGAATGGTAAAAAACAGTAAATTATTATTCTGATTTAACAATGTTTACATTAATAATTTGACTTATATTTGACAGTTGACAGTTATATTGTACCTACTTGTTAGTTTTAGTTATAATAAATTTTGTTGGTTAGTTACATAAATAAATTAAGTGAAAAAATGACCTGTTATTTGAGGAAGGTGGAAAAACCATATATGTATAACATGGGAGTAAAGTGCCTTTTCCTCCCTTGAATGATTACTGCCCTCCGCTACGCGTCGGGCAGTAAACTTCATTCTCGGGAAGAAAAGTAGCACTTTCCTCCCTTGTTATACAAATAGCTATTTCCTCGTGGAGTTTTATATATTATTTTGAATATTTTACAACCATGGAAGTCTTATAAAACGAAATTTAAATATATTTAATAAAAATATTTACTTTCTTTTGACGAGCTTTCGTTGTCGAATAGAATTAGTAATTTAGAGCAAGTACACCATTTTTGAGTCATAATTCTAATGCGATTTACAACATTAGCGTGTAAAAGCAAAATATTTTTGGAACGTTTGCCAATCTGTTATATTGGTTTGATTTTATCTTACACATAAATTTTAGTTTTTGACTTAAACTTTCATAATGAATTTTTGAAAAATTGTATTAGGAGTACTGCCTCAATATTTTCTGTGTACAATTTATCTATATAAAGACAAATCAATACAATCGCGTGTGTAGGGAAATACTACAAATGTTGATTAACCAGATTTGTCTTTTTGGGATAAAAATGAACTGCTCCCTCGAATCTTATATATTATAGTATGGATTTTCTAGTTAGAATACTTGTTAATAAATGATATTGTGTTAGTTGAATGATTGAATAAATGCCTTACTAAATAAAATAATTTGTACTGATATGTGTAGATTTCCTCAAAGACATTAAGTAAAAAATATCTAAGGGCCCTATTACACAAAATTGACATAGGCAAAAGTATACGTTTTATTTTTGTTATTTCCTGACTGTGAATTTTCAATATTACTTCATGTGAATTTCCTTGCTCTATCCTCTTCCTTCATGTGAATTTCTGTTACCACTTTATTTGTACTATATTATAATTTAAACTATATGTTATATTATTTAATATTAATAGTAAAATGTAACAAAGGCAAAAAAATAATATTCCTAAAGGAAAATACTGATGTGCACTTAAAGTCAGATCTGTACTAAGGGGTAATTTATTAAATTATAATAAATATACAGTGTGTCCACGGATATAATATACAGTGTGAAGTTACCTAAGAGAAGAAACTTTTTTACTTTTAGTGAAAAATTTCGTTTTTGATAAAAGTTTGGTTTGTTCTAAATCCGCAAAATAATTAAATACAGTTTTTCAAAACCTACTTCATTTTATAGTTAATTTTACATAAATCCGGTATACAAAATCAACCAGTCAATTTTATGTAAATCCTGTCAACTCTGGTAATAATTTTAAAATTGTTATTCTTTTTCAACAATTCTAACTGTTCAACAAAGAATATATCTCATAAAGTGCTATTGTATTGGGACTGTTTCATAGAGACATACATTTCAAATAATTCTTCTTCTTCAGCCTTTGTGTATCCACTCTTCTGTTTTGTGCTATTCGATGCCAGTTTCTCCCCGCTTTTGCTTTGATATCATCTAGCCACACCGTTTTGTGGTGCTTCTCTACTACAACTGTGTTCGCGTGGTCTCCAATGTACAATGTCTCTCTTCCGTCTTTCGTTGTCTTGTCGTGCCACGTATCCTACCCAGCTGCGCACGTCCTCATTTCGTATATGTTCTCTCACATAAACTCCTAATATAGCTCATTCGATGACCCTCTGTTGTTCTCAATCTATTGACTAACTCTTTAAGTGTCATGGTCTCCATTCCATAGGTCATAACTAAAGGGCGGATTATATGTATGAAAATATGTACATATATATGTAAAGATTTTTTAAAATATATGTAAGCATTCATCGAAAATATGTAATAAATAAATTAAAGCAATAATTATGTAAAAAAAGTCAAACACAAACAACATTAATACTCGGCAACTTTAGTGTTACATATTTTCTAGGGTAAAGGTTTGTCTTTTATCAGAAAACATGTTGTGTCTACATAAAGAGAAGCTTCGCTCCACATCTACTGAGGAATAGGGGAATATTTTACATTATTGCTTCAACCGGTTTCCATCAATACACGTTTCTATATCAAAATGGCCTCTAAAAATGTATGACACATTCTGAATAATTTTGAAGCCTTCATTCTTAAGCTTCCAAAAAAACTTTTTTACCAATGTTTTGGCAATGTTTTTACTTTTTGGCATTCCTTCTGAAAATGTTCAATTAGTTTCACAGAATCAACTAGAAGTTGCGACTTCTTTTCTAGTAACGTAATTGGTTCCGGGATAAAACTATAATTCGTTTTAATAAATATCAGACTTTTATGTACCTCCTTATTATCGAAAACTGCTTTTGATGATATTTTGACAGCCTGTGAAGAGTCTGATATGTCGTTTTTTACGTCCTTTATTCTATCATAATTTCCAGCGTAAAAAATAGCTGCACTTAGCCAAGCCCCCTATCGAGTTAATAAAGGTGGGGGGGGGGATATCGGTACGTCGCGAAGCCTCTCTTTGTATAATTGAACTCGCAAAGGAGCCTTAAGGAACACCTTCTTTGCATTGCTAATTAATTCGTTCACAACAGGAAATTGGGCTCTGATAATATGTGCAACTCTGTTAACTCCATGAGCTAAACAAGTAATATGAAAAAGATTCTGATAAAATATTTTTAAATTTGGCCCCACCTTAACCATAATGGAGCAGCGTCCGATAAGAAAATCACAAATCTATTTAATGGAATGGCATCTGGCAAAAATAAGTTTGTCAAAGTGTCTTAAATGCATCGTGTAATGGTCAAACTGTTGACTTTTTCAAGTTGTTTTGAAGATATTAAAAATGAGTTTCCTGGACCATGTTCCTCTAGTGCGCCAATTAGCAAATGAACAATGATATCTTCCACAGGCGTCTGTAGTTTTGTCCACAATAACATAAAAGTAATTATTACGTATGACTTCCCGTATTTGGATCATTGTTGATTTATATTTAGAGTCGACACTTGATTTCCTCAACGTGGAAGAATCCTCTTACGTGGATTCATCAGGGACATTAAACTTGCAATATTTTCCAAAAACGATCTTAGACGTTATTCAATTTTTTTAATGGAATGTTAGAAGCAACCATTGCTTGCACAGATCTTCACCGTTTGTCATCGGATAGGATCGGCTACGATTCGTTTCGGGAGCTGTAAGTCTATTCAAATTATAAATAAAAAATAAATAATAGTCCAGTTTATGATTATTTCTGGTTGATGCCAGGCCCCACTTCCAAGTCGGTCAACTCAGTTTGCGGAAATTAAGAATTGTTAAGAGCTCAGGTAAATAGTACATAGAAATAAACGGACAGGCCCTGCATAATTACATCTTAATAGTTTTCGGGTTTTCCATTAAAGAGTAAAGTTACGAAAATATGTAAATATATGTATTTACCACTAAAATATGCACTTTTTTCAAAAAATCTATAAATATGTAATATATATAAAAATATGTAACTTACATATAATCCGCGCCCTAGTCATAACTAATATATTTCACCTGTTAAATGCCCTTTTCTTTAGATTTAGTGGAATCCTTTTATTTTTGAACACAATACTGACTCTTCCTACTGCTGCACAAGCCATTCGGCACGAATAATGGTGGATATTTTTAACCATGCTTCGACACCATACAAGAGGACTGACCAAATGTAACATTTAATTATGCGCTTTCGAAGTTGAAGCTGCAAGTTATCATTACAGAAAAATGACCTCATTTTTAAAAATGTCGTGCGGACTATCTCGATTCTACATTTTATCTCTTTATCTGGATCTAGTTCTTCAGTAATATGGCAACCAAGATATTTAAAACTGGGTACTCTTTGAATTATATGGTCATCAATGTATAACCGAGAATCTTGATGGGCCAAACGGTTAAATACCATGTATTTTGTTTTTGAACAGTTTATGTTTAGGCCGAACTCTCTTCCCACTGTGTCAATGGCATTTAAAAGGTTTTGTAATCCATTCATATCATCACTTAAAATAACTGTATCGTCTGATTGTATTTATCAGAATTCCATTAACTTTCACACTCCATTCCAAATTATGCAGCACTTCCTTAAATATTCTATCTGAATATAAATTGAATAACAGTGGGGACAGTATACAACCCTGTCTGACACCTCTTTGTATCCTTACGTTATCTATTCCGACCCATAATTCTATGGAATCGAATACCTTATTGTAATCCACAAATGCCAAATGACGAGGTTCATTGTATTCGTTACATTTTTCGATAAGTGTCAGCATTGTCTGTAGGTGTTCTATGGTACCATGACCTTTGTAAGGCAATACCGTCCTAGCCATCTTTCAGGAAAGTATTCACTAGCCGTCCTTTTATTAGCAAAGTCGAATGTGACGAACAACCATCATGTTGCTAATACATTTGAAGCCTTTGTTCCAAGGGAAGATCATCTAGTTCTGGTATTAAACATTATAAATAATAACAAACAATAACATTATTCGCTAGAAAAAAAAAAATAAAAAAAGTTTCTCCTCGTGGATATCTCATGCGTGAACACGCTGTATATGGACAGGATATCTGTTCTATTGTTAGTGCAAGATCGGTGTTTTTATGCCTTTTGCTTGAATATTATTTGGCCTCCCTTCTGTACCGTTTGATTTTTAACGTTCAACATTATGTACCTTGTTAAAATTATAAATACTAAATGTAAAGTATTTATTTAAAATGCTATTTCGCCAAAGGTTTGAACAATATTGGAAGTGTTTTATTAATATCAGAACGATAAATCAAGGAAAATCTTATAAAGTAATATTAAGATATTAACCTAACAACCTCAAAAATGTCTCGATCATATTAAGTGTAAACGCAATTGATTGCAACCCTTACACGATGTAGCAGGGCACTTTTATCGCTGTATATTATTCTAGTAATGTTTCACCTTCACATTTCGTCGTTTTCATCTTGTCATCGGGCTCTATCTTTTAGTTATCACTACAATATCTACATTTCTTCTGTAGCAAGTTACTTGATGTTTCTCAGACTTTTTACGAAACCTTGTTACTATGTAACGATTCACATATAAAATAAATCTTTTATATGGTAGTTTAGGTTATATAGATGAATTTGAAGTTATGTAGATACATTATATACTGTTAAAATTATAATAATGTGTTTTGTGTTTAAGTCTCGAACACCATCATTTGATTTTGACATTAGTTAGTTGATACAGCCTCTTTTACCGATGACAAGTAATTCTACAGTGGTCTCTTGGTGTCTTCTTAAATTGTCTAAATATTTTTAACATGTATATATCACGATTTTGGAAATATTTTAAACCCAGTTGTTTGTGATATCCTATAATGTCTTCTATCCTTTCGATTTTCTTTCCTTTTCCGTTCGCCTACGGGATCCTCTTTATTATTTTACCTTCCAGAGTACTATTTTGGACATTTGTGCTTTAATTTGAGTCTCCATTCTAATACATTTGACAAATGCCAAATTCATTAAAATAAACACAATGAAATGTGACAGGAACTTCAATTGAGGCCATGAATGTGCGTATTGATTGAAGATGATCAATTGTACTGTATCCTGTACGGAATACAGCTTCTTAGGCTGTTAATCAACTATTTTCTTATAAACCAATATATTTGTATTATCTGTAACTTTAGATGATTGGTCTGAAACTAATTGTAATAAAATATAGTCACTCTTAAAAATTATTAATTAAGTTGTGAACAGGATTGTGAAATCAGACATCAATTTTCTGAAATCAGTGTATTGTTTACCTAATATGACAACCAGTGAATCTCTTCTTCTTTGCCCTTTAATTCGTCAAATTTTGAACATAGGCTTCCCCCAGTTTCCTCCATTCGCTTCTGTTTACAGTGCGTTCCTCCTATCTTTTTAATGTCATCTCCCCATCTCATCTGGGGTCGTCTTCATGTTCTCTTTCCTGTCCATGGTCTCCATTGTTGTATCGGGGTATTCCACATATTGTCCGTTTGTCTGGCGTGATGACCTGTGAAGCTCTATTTTAGCCTGGCTATATGTTGTCCTGCGTCTTTGACTTTTGTTTTATTTCTTACCCAGTTGTTTTGCTTTTTGTCTGTTAATTTTACTCCTAACATTGCTCTTTGTGTCTTCATTATTTTATCCATGTTTGCTTTGGCCAAGGTCCATGTTTGGCATGCGTATGGGAGAATTGGGAGTATGCACTGGTCGAACACCCTTGTTTTTAAGTATTGTTGTATTTTTTATTCTTTAAGAACCATTTTAATTTCCTAAATCCTGCCCAGGCTAATCTGACTCTTCTTTTTACCTGCGCTGTTTGGTTTTCTTTATTTATTTTTATTATCTGTCCCAAATATACAGGGTGTCCCGAAAATATTGGTCATAAATTATACCACACATTCTGGGGTCAAAAATAGTTCGATTGAACCTAACTTACCTTAGTACAAATGTGCTCATAAAAAAAGTTACAACTATTTAAAGTTACAAAATGAAAATCGATTTTTTTCAATATATCGAAAACTATTGGAGATTTTTTATTGCAAATGGACATGTATTATTCTTGTGGCAGGAGCATCTTAAAACAAAATTATAGCGAAGTTTGTCCACCCCATAAAAATTGTATGGGGGTTTTGTTCCCTTAAACCCCCCCAAACTTTTGTGTACGTTCCAATTAATTCATTATTGTGATACCATTAGTTAAACACAACGTTTTTAAAACTTTTTTGCCTCTTAGTATTTTTTCGATAATCCAGTTTTTATCGAGATGCGGCTTCTTTTTTAATATATTTACATAAAAATTTTATGGGGGTTTTGTTCCTTTAAAGCCCCCAAACGTTTGTGTACGTTCCAATTAAAACTATTATTGTGGTACCGTTAGTTAAACACAGTGTTTTTAAAACTTTTTTGCCTCTTAGTCTTTTTTTGACAAGTCACCTTTATCGAGATGTGGCTTCTTTTTCAAGATATACCTAAAAATTCAAATTATAAATAAATTTTCAGATTATTAACAGGTCTCTATAATGGTACTTAACCATATACAAATATGTGGTGGATTCAACAAATATTCAAAATATTTCGATAAACACTGGCTTATCGAAAAAGTACTAAGAGGCAAAAAAGTTTTAAAAACATTGTATTTAACTAATGGTCCCACAATAATGATTTAATTGGAACGTACACAAAAGTTTGGGGGGGTTTAAAGGAACAAAACCCCCATAAACTTTTTATGGGGTGCACAAATTTCACTTTAATTTTTTTTATAACATGTTGATGCTATAACATTGCCACATGTCCATTTTCAATAAAAAATCTCTAAGAGTTTTCGATATATGAAAAAAAATCGATTTTCATTTTGTAACTTCAAAGGGCTGTAACTTTTTTTGTGTGCACTATTGTATATAGGTAAGTGAGGTTGAATCAACTTATTTTTGACCCCAGAATCCGTGGTATAATTTATGACCAATCTTTTCGGGGCACCTTGTATACAGGGTGTCCCGAAAAGATTGGTCATAAATTATGCCACAGATTCTGGGGTCAAAAATAGGTTGATTGAACCTCACTTACCTATACACAATAGTGCACACAAAAAAAGTTACAGCCCTTTGAAGTTACAAAATGAAAATCGATTTTTTTTCATATATCGAAAACTCTCAGAGATTTTTTATTGAAAATTGACATGTGGCATTTTTACGACAGCAATATCTTAAAAAAAAAATTAAGTAAAATTTGTGCACCCCATACAAATTTTATGGGGGTTTTGTTCCCTTAAACCCCCCCAAACTTTTGTGTACGTTCCAATTAAATCATTATTGTGGGACCATTAGTTAAACACATTATTTTTAAAACTTTTTTTCCTCTTAGTACTTTTTCGATAAGCCAGTGTTTATCGAGATATTTTGAATATTTGTCGAATCCACCACATATTTGTATATGGTTAAGTACGGTTATAGAGACCTGTTAATAATCTGAAAATTTATTTATAATTTACATTTTTAGGTATATTTTGAAAAAGAAGCTACATCTCGATAAAAGGTGACTTATGAACAAAAGACTAAGAGACAAAAGTTTTAAAAACACTGTGTTTAACTAATGGTACCACAATAATAGTTAAATTGGAACGTACACAAACATTAGGGGGGTTTAAAGGAACAAAACCCCCATAAAATTTTTACGTAAATATATTGAAAAAGAAGCCGCATCTCAATAAAAACTGGCTTATCGAAAAAATACTAAGAGGCAAAAAAGTTTTAAAAACGTTGTGTTTAACTAATGGTACCACAATAATGAATTAATTGGAACGTACACAAAAGTTTGGGGGGGTTTAAGGGAACAAAATCCCCATAAATTTTTTATGGGGTGGACAAATTTCACTATAATTTTGTTTTAAGATGTTCCTGACATAAGAATTATACATGTCCATTTTCAATAAAAAATCTCTAATAGTTTTCGATATATTGAAAAAAATCGATTTTCATTTTGTAACTTCAAAGGGCTGTAACTTTTTTTGTGAGCACATTTGTACTAAGGTAAGTTAGGTTCAATCGAACTATTTTTGACCCCAGAATGTGTGGTATAATTTATGACCATTCTTTTCGGGACACCCTGTATAATCATTAAACGCTTCTATTGTGGTTTCGTTTAGTATTACGTTTCTATTATCTTGTGTGTTTGTCATTGTTTTTGTTTTGGCAAAATTCATTTTTAGACCTATTTGTTTGGATTCATTTGCTAGTTCGGTTAGCATGGTTTGTCGTTCTTCAAAGCTTGATAATATTATTACTACATCGTCTGCATATCTTAGGTGGTTTAGTTTCTTTCCATTTATGTTTATTCCCATGTTTGTCCATTCCATTGTTCTGAAAACATCTTCCAGTGCTTATGTAAATGGACCGCGTTATGTAATAACGGATTAACCGCCAAAAGTCCAAAATCGAGATAATAGTGCCATCTTGCAGCTAGGGTGCAAATCTATGTATAAAAATATGTTTTTTGTAAAAAAATTTAAAAAAAAGCTGTTTTTAAATGCAAGTATTAAGCGACATTTTTTATGTTATTAAAAAAATCTCAAACTAGGATTTGCAATATCGAACTAAACGCCAATGGTACATAATCCATTGTCATAAACAAAAATCCGCATCTTTGTAAGTGTAATATCGAATCAAGCGCCACGAATAGTTGGTTAATTCTTTATTACAAATCATAACATATTTACTAACGTTTAAGATATCGAATTTAAAGACATCGTTTGTCAGGTAACATCAGATTAAGCGCCAAATATGTCTTTTAATCCGGTGTTCGGATCTTAACTCATGCATATCTTAAAAAATCATTAACGAATTAAGCGACGTTTGATCGAATAACTTTTAAAATATAAATTATTTTTAAAAAATTTTAAACACATGTAACAGTCTATTTACATTGGCATTAATATATTAAATATGAAACATTTCAGTACTATATTTTAGAAATAGTACCAAAAACAAATTTAAAATCTTTAAACCGATTTATCTCAAAACTACATTTTGGCGCTTAATCCGCTATTACATAATGCGGTCCAAATAGTTTAGGAGAAATAACATCTCCCTGTCGCACTCCTCTGTTAATTGGTATAGGTTTTAACTTAACAACAGTGAATCTCTTATCAATCCGTATTTATGTATAAATTTGCTGGATTAGAGAGGTATGTTGGTGAATGTATGAAATTCTGAGATAACGAAGCTGATTATGTTAAACTATGTCTATTTTATGTAATATGTCACTATACCAGTCATCCAATACATCGCAGCCGGAGTCTCAGTTCCTTTAACCTACCATAGTTTGTAGATGTGTTAAAAACTATGTTATAATTAATCAATGTATCTATTACTCTTTATATTTTTAATTATATTTTGTACTCTGTGACATAATGTACATTTATCTATTATTTTATATAAAATAAAAATGAGTTCAAACAATTGTTTTTCTATTGACCTGTCAATAATCCATGCTCTCAATATTTTTTGTAGTGATTGGTAGTATTTAATATACAACAAAATTTGTTTAAATGTCAAAAATAAAGAGAATGCCTTTAAGTACAATAAAAAAGATGAAGTAGTTTTTTAATTTCAATATTATTAATTTTGCTATTAGGATTGAAAACTACTTCATCTTTCAATTGCCAGATGACGCTAGTCACCTAATACCTTCACTTCGGTTGCAATGAGTGGGAAAAGCTCTCGCTGTGGGAGGCTCCAATAAGAGCCGAAAATCGCGATTCAGAGGACTGGACTGCGCTCCGTATTCTAATTGAAAAATAAGATTGTTTTGCCTTCGCATTGCAACTGAATAAAAATGGTATACATTTTTATTTTATAGTCGTATTACTCCATAGAGTAAACAGGTGCATTTTCCGTTGCAACTTTACCAAGCTGCAGACGGGGAATGTGAATTGCATAGTGTAGAATTCCTTCCGTTTGTCTTCACTGCAGCATCCATGTGCTTGCATATCGCAGAAGCCTTGGAGGTGTCACCAGGAAAGTGTACCAATAAGTTTTCAATTTAAAAATCTTTTAGTAATGTTTTTAATATTTTCAATATTATTAATTTTGCTATTAGGATTGAAAACTACTTCATCTTTCAATTGCCAGATAACGCTAGTCACCTAATACCTTCACTTCGGTTGCAATGGGTGGGAAAAGCTCTCGGTGCTGGTCAATTAGGGTATGGAGAACAGTGCCTACGTTCTCTCCGATGAGGCTCCAATAAGAGCCGAAAATCGCGATTCAGAGGACTGGACTGCGCTCCGTATTCTAATTGAAAAGTAAGATTGTTTTGCCTTCGCATTGCAACTGAATAAAAATGGTATATTTTTATTTTACAATAAAAAAATTAGGTCATCACGAAATATGGTCATTTCAAATGTTATTTATATGGAGCACCAACATTTTTAGTAAAAACGGATCAAAAACCACTAACGAATTTATTTTCAATGAAGGAACCAACCTCAAAACTCACGAGGATCAGATTAGATTTAGAGGAATACGATTTCGAAATAGAGTATATAACGGGGAAAAATAACTACGCAGACAGCCTTTCAAGAATAACATTGCATCAACTAAAGAACTTATACATAGACAACACTCATATACTAGCTATAACACGAGCTCAAGCAAGAGAAAAGGAGAAAGAATCAAGGCAAACGAAGGCAGAAAGTGAACTCATACTACAGCCAGAAGCCCTCAAACAGACAGTAAGAAAGGTACTAAATAATTTAGAGGCGCATAGACTACCAATTTTGTCTTTTAGACCAGAACTGATCTCACCAAGACTGAGCATTAGGGTCAAAAACAAAATAAAATGCAGCAAGAGCATAGCCACAGTATTCAATCATTTCGATTTAAATCAAATGTTGGCACAGCTTGATAAGCTGGCGGTAAACGTGATACGTAAACGATATTATTTTTAAATTGTACACAATTAATGAATTTATTAAAGAAGGAAACAAAATATTGAAGAATGTAGAAATATACATATGTGAAGTACCAGAAACAATAGAAGATGCTAAAGAAAAGCATAGATTAATAGAGGAATATCATAAACACCCGATGTTTGGAGGACACTTAAGGAAAAATAGACTAATAAAGAAGCTAAAAGCAAGATTCAGATGGAAAAATTTGGAAAAAGACGTAAGAAAATACGTTAAACAATGCCATGAATGTCAAATTAACAAACCGAAAAGAACACATGTCAAAGAAGTAGTGATATCGGACACTTCTTCGGAACCATTGGACATAGTATACATAGATACGATAGGTCAATTCACTGGAAGTAATGAAAGCAATGAAGGCCAAAAATAGCGCCAAGAAAAGAATAAGTCAAAAGCGACACCACAACACTTCGAAATAGGAGACCTAGTCCTGGTAAAAAGAGAAGAGAAAGGTAAGTGTAATAGTCTTTATGTAGGCCCCTTCACAATAACAGAGGTAAATAACGTCAATTGTAAGATCAAAAGGACACTGGAAAAAGATCGATACAAGGAAAATAGAAGCATTCGAGATGTGGATGTACCGCAGGATACTGAGAATATCGTGGACAGAGAGAGAGTGACAAACATGGAAGTGTTGCGAAGGATGCAGAAAGAAAAAGAACTTGCGCTTACTATTAAAAAGCGCAAACTGCAATACTTGGGACATATAATGAGGGGACAAAAGTACCAGCTACTACAATTAATTATTCAGGGAAAAATAATAGGTAAAAGATCCATTGGCAGAAGAAAACATTCATGGTTGAAGAATTTAAGAGATTGGTACAAGTGCAGCAACTGCCAATTATTTAGATCTACGGTATCAAAAATACGCATAGCCTTGATGATAGCCAAACTTCGGAACGACGACGGCACCTGAAGAAGAAGAAGAAGTAAGATCAAAATGGAAAACAATAAAATCAAGGAAATACATAAGAATAGATTATATTCTTACAGTTCGAGGACACAGTGAGTGACAAGTGAATCGAGAACAATGTTGTTATCGAACATTTTTTTTTGTATTTACTTATTAGTTATAGGAAATAAATATTTAATTTTGTATTGATTAAAACACAGTAATCCGTTGGTGGCGCACACAAAAATTTTCTTCCTTGTCGGTAGTCAGAAAATTTTTTCCCGTAAGGGGATGGATGTATCAGGATTATCAGCATCCAAAGATAAGAGCAACACATAGTCATTTAATTTTTAAATGTCCTAGAAAAACAAACACCACGTTTTGTTTTCAATTAAGTAGGTGACACAGATTTCTCAACACAAGTACACTAATCGGCAATAACGTCATCAGCTAGTCAATGTTATGGTAATTCACGGCTACGCTGTATCAGCATTCTGAACATCAACACCTTACACTTTATTTATACATCCAGCTAAAGAGCGTGATTCATTCTAATTCGATCTGTTATCAATTATCATTCGTTCAGATGGTTATACCGTAAGCACACCAACTCTTTACTGTTATACTTAGAGTTGGTAAATAAATACGTATACAGCGAGTAGTGTTCACACTTCATCAACCTCTATCATAGGGGGTAACTACCCCCAACTAACTTAGGATGTTCCTGAGGGTGGAGTACCACCATAGTAGCGACCGTGGGCACCAGGTACTTCGAAGGTCAATTCTGATGGCATAATTATGTCTAGCGATCCCAAAAACCCATGAGTAATCCGTTTACATCAATTTAGTGCCAAAAATCCTCAAAACTCCAGAAGATGACGCCCTTGCAGTGACCGTGGGCACCAGGTTATTCGCGAACATATGCAAAAAACTGCAAGTCTCTAGGTGCTGTATTTAAAAATTGATTTATTTTGTGCTAAATGCCCTCGTCAATTATGTATATATAAAATTTATATAAAGTTTATTTATACCTGACAATGCTTTTCCTTTATTTATTTCCAAATCGATTTCCTATATTCTATTATGACAATGTTATTATGCGTTGGCGTTATTATTGATCATCGTAATCATTAGATATTCCAGAATCCTTCATCTAAGTCATACTCGTGTTCAATAACCCCAAAAACCCAAAAGTAATTTGTTTGCATAAATTTGGTACCAAAAACTAACGAAATTTCAGAAGATAACGTGCCTTAGGCACCAGGTGCTCCAGTGTGTGTTCTAACTGCGTATTCATATTCAGCAACCTGAGCAACCCCAAAAAGTCATGAGTAATTCGTTTGAATCAATTTAGTACCGAAAACTTTCGAAACTCCAGAAGATTCCGTGCCCTAGGCATCAGCTGGTCCGGTGTCTGTTCTGATGGCATATTCGTGTTCAGCAACACCAAAAACCTATAAGTAATCGGTTTTCCTCAATATAGTACCGAAAAACCTCGCCCCGAGGGTGAAGCCCCTTGCAGTGATCGCGGGCACCAGGTGCTACGATGGTCTGTTTTGATCGCATGTTCGTGTTTATAGACTTTAAAAACCCCCCGAGTAATCCATTTTCATCAATTTAATCCCGAAATCTCTCAAAACTTCAGAAGATGACGTCTTTTGCAGTGACCTTGGGCACCAGATGCACAGGGTGTCGGTTCTGATGGCATATTCGTGTTTAGCGACCTCAAAAACCCTCCAGTAATCTATTTGCATGAATTAAATGCCGAAAACCCTCGAAACCACAGAAGTTGACGTGCCTTAGTAGCGACCCTGGGCACCAGGTACTCCGGAGTTCACTTTTGATGGCATATTCGTGTTTACCGACCCTAAAAAACCCGTGAGTAATCCGTTTACATAAATTTAATGCTGAAAACACTCGAAACTCCAGAAGATTACGTGCCTTGCAGTGACCTTGGGCACCAGGTAATCCGGTGGTCTATTCTGATGGCATATTCGTGTTTGGCGACCTCAAAACCCCCGAGTAATCCGTTTGCACCAAATTAAGACCGAAAGTCCAGAAGATGACGTCCCTTGCAGTGACCTTGGCCACCAGGTGAACCAGAGGTCTGTTCTGATGGCATATTCGTGTTTAACCACCTCAAAAACCCCCTAATAGTCCAGTTGCATCAATTTAGTGCCGAAGTCCCTCGAAACTCCAGAAGATGACGTGCCTTAGTAGCGACCCTGGGCACCAGGTACTCCGGAGGTCAATTCTGATGGCATGTTAGTACTTAGTGACCCCTAAAACCCGTGAGTAATCCGTTTGCATCGATTTAATGCCGAAAACCATCGAAACTAAAAGATGACGTCTCTTGCAATGACCTTGGCCACCAGGTGATCCGGGGGTCAGTTCTGATGGCGTAATCGTATTCAGTGGCACCTAAAACCCCCAAATAATAAATTTTGTTCCTTAGTATACTGATTTTGACTTTATTTTTATATTTATGATTTTACAGTGCAATTATGCATTTCCACTCATTTTTGAATAGTAGACTTTTTTCCTGATGTCATCCTGAACATAATGCAAAAAACTGCAAGTCTCTAGGTGCTGTATTTAAAAATCTATTTATTTTGTGCTAAATGCCCTCGTCAAATCGAATCTTTTAATTTTACGTACCGTAGGTAATTCGACATTATTATTTAATCTAAGTAAATCCTCTTTGACTTATGGCTTTGAATTTTATTGAGAATTGCCGAATAATTCGATGTCCACTTCCTGAACTCAAAAAATCCGCTTACATAATGTTTGATAACGATTCTGCGCAATCTCCACCTGTCAGAAGGTCATTAACATAGAAATCTCGCTTGATAATTTTGGAAGCCGTAGGGTAAAGATCTTTTTTATTCTCAGCTGTGCCATATTTAACAGTATTGAGCTGATATGTACTAAGAATATCAGAAGGAGAAGAACTCCAGAAAATTTGCTGAAATGCTCGTTCAGGATCCACGAGCACCTGACGATACATTTTATTAATATCAGCAGACCCACCAAATGCATCTTGTCGAAAACGTAATAAAATTAGGAATAAATCATCCTGAATGGTAGGACCCGACATCTGAATAGGACCCGACATTATTTGTTGATATACCAGAGAAATATGGAAAAGAACCGTCGAACACCACACGAAGTTTTGTGGTGAGACTATCATCTTCTAGGACCCCATGATGTGGAAGATAATATGGAAAGTTCTGTTGACTATCATCAACCTTGGACATGTGACCAAGTTGTATGAATTCTTCCATGAACTCTATTTACACAATAAACAAACGAATAGCCGATTACAATAATGACAACCTTTCTGGTCGAGCGGTGGGACTGTAAGGGTAAGAACATAACAAGTAAGTCGAGGTGTAGGTGGATGTGGAGGTCGCGGTCGATGTCGACATCCATGTAAAACAAACACATTATACTGAATGAAAGAGAACAGAGCAAGTAAGTCGCGGTGGAGGTTTAGCGCGATGCCATCCAGGAGGTTTACATCGATGCTTTTGAAAATAAAATGAGTTTGTTTTACATGGATGTCTACTGCGCGGCCTACAAGGATGCTTTTCTGCGATTGGTCCGTTCGAAGCCAAGTTGTCATTAACTGCGCTATCTGAGTTGATACTTTTTATAATATAATCCCTTTTTTGTACTCAGATTATTTTTGAATTTCTAAAGTAATTAAATTCAGTAAATTTTTGAAATATGAAGGAGATCTGATTATTTACAGCTGATATTTCATCACTATCATCACTTGACTGACACAACATCGCAAAAGCACAGTCTATTTGTCATTCAAATTTCATTAAACTACTTCACTTGATAGTGGTTCTAGCTCGACTGACAGCGCAGGTGACCTCCTTGCTATGTGCTGTCGACATCGACCTCGACTTAACTAGTGGCATCTACCGCGACCTACACATCCACCTTGGCTTACTTGTTATGTTCTTACCCTTATGATAATGATTTTGCCGCGTGTACGAAGTAACGAAGTAATCAGAGTAATCAAAGTAGATACAAGAGCCGTTACTCGCTCTGATACGGTTGGTACGAAGTAATCAGAGTAATCAAAGTAACGATTTGCCTCTCTGTATAGTAATCGTTACTTTCGGTATTAGTAAGTAACGAGTACTTTGTAACGAATAGATACTTTTTCAACATCTCTACTCCATACGCTAACATTTGAATATGAATATGGCAAATGAGTATTCGTATGAATTAAAATAAATCTAAAACGGAACAGTTGGTTACTAACCTCTTGTAGTGTAGTTTGGTCAGGACGTGTGTAGAGCTGACTTCGACAAGGATGGTCGGGGATTTCTGTCCTGTCGGATGGTCAGATCGGGACGTGTGTAGGCCCTTTGAAATAGTTATTAGGAATAGTTTTTTCTCAACATTCTTTACGGGCAATATTCAATAAATTCATCACCACATACTAAGAAAAGTATATTATCGCCAGTTTTAAATAGTAGAATTATTCCTTAATTATGTCATATCATTGTTGTGAGGATGAATAAAAACAAAATAGATTTGTTAAATATTTTTTTTTATTCTTCGATGTATATTAAAATCTACAAAAAGTAATTAAACATATTGTAACTCGCCACATATATGTTTTCTGTCTTGAGACTTTCCAGTTTTTAAGTCACACAATATTTGAACTTTACATTCAGCATCACAGGATGGTCTAGTAGGACTGTGTCTGTAGTAGTGCCTAAAATTAAAGAAATACGCTTGGAGATCGAAAGAGGAGTGAAGACATTAGAAGAAAATGTAACGTACCGTGTATAAACGAATGGACACTAAATAGAAAAATGGGATGTGGCACTCCGGGAGCGACCGAGGAGGGGAATCATAGCTTTCTTATCGTCAGATCGGCTTCTATCCTAGGCTGTTCCAATGGCGCACCTAGAATTCTGCTCTGGGGAGAATTTTCCACCAAATTTTTTTTGTAATATTTGTGAAAGACAAGTTACATTTTCCTACTATTCTTTATATATTTTTTATATGCCCTGGGAGGGGTTTTAACCCCCATCCTCCCCCCCTGGGTGCGCCACTGGGCTGATCTCACCGACTCAGAGGATATCTTGCCTCTTTGTCTCTGAAACCTTCAACATTTCCCGAAATAAAAGATTTTGATTAATTCTTAAGATTCTAAAGGAAAATTAAGCCTGAATGTTAAGCCTCTTGGTGGATTTAGTAATAATACAATATATTATGTGTTCTGTCCATGATATCCGAAGCGTTCCCCTCCAGCACCATATCTCGAAAGCATCAATTTTTTTCCTATCGTCCGATTTATGTTTCGCATCCGTAACTAAATAGAAGAAGACCAGACACATTTTGGTGTTTTTTGACAAAGACCAATCTCTCCATAGTTTTGATAATCCACTTATAGCATTTTGGCCATTATTATTCTCATACGTATTTCGGTTTCACAAGAGGCTGCATTACTAATGTAGGCTCCTAGATAATTTGCTCTAGGTTTTCACTAGTTGTAAAATATTTAAAGTTTCTTCTTCGGATGCAGTTATTAGAGTTGTATCGACTGCATATGTAAGGTTTGAGATCTTTTTGCTTACGATAGAGATATAATTTAAATAGACTTAAAGACATAATACATCGTTGGCAGACTCCCCTATTTACTTTAAAAGGGTTGGACTCATGGTTTTCTTAATGTGCTTTCATTATTCCCTTATAGTCTTTTCACCAGCGTTGACCGATGGTCAGGAACTCCCATCTCATGTAAAACTGTCCACACTTTTTTTAATTATATAGTCAAATGCCTTCTGGTAATCCAGAAACCAGATGATCATCGGAATTCTGAATTCTCGAGCTTTTTCAGTGAGCTGTCGCATATTTAGAGTTTTCTCCCTTGTGCTCTTACCCTTTCTTGTAGTATTTGTCTATCCAGGTATGTATGCATGCAACATTAGATGATTCTCAATAAAAATTTAATTGGTTGTGAAAAATTTAATTAGTGAGGTGATTCAGTGGAAACTACGTTTTGTAGAGTTGCACTTTTCTTATGAATTGGAGTCAATAGCGCAGTACACCAATCACTGGGCCATTTGCTGATTCTCCATATTTTATTGCATAGTTTCAACATTAATTATTGTAGACCAAATTCACAAATGGTTGGCTTTGATATCACTGCAACCATGCGATTTATTTCTTTTAAGGCATTTTATGGCTTCATCAATTTCAGACATTTAGAAATTTGGTTATAGATTTGAAACAGTAGATAATATCTAGTGCTGTGATATAATTAATATTAGAAGTTTCTCCTTAATATAGTTCCGTGCAGCATTTTTCCAAGTCTCCAGAACCTCTATTTTTTGCCTTCTAGCATAAGGAAAACGACCGTGTATTTGAATTGTTTGCAGAAGTGTCTGAAGTAGTGCGAAGCAGTGCTGAATGATATCGTGAGCTGCTCTAAAATCTACGAAGGCAACTAAATTCTGTTTGTTAAAGGATGTGTTGTTTTTCGACATTCCTTTCTTTTTTGGTTATGATAAGTATAGTAAAGGAAGTGACAGAGCAGGGAAATGAGTTTGTACCTACTAGGATTCTCCGAATCATTCCTTGGTTTAATCAATAACATTACTTTCGATTTTCTCCAGAAATTTTTGATTATGCATATATTGTAAATAGTGTATAGTTTTAAAATCCCATTTTTGGTCCTTTACCCAAATTTCCTTATTTATTCAGTGTATAATCATCCACATCTGTAGTTTTCCATTGTTTTAACATGTTCACATCATAATCTTTGTTATGTTTATTTCTATATAATTTTTAGTTTTATTTATAGTTTCTTGTTGGTTTGAGCATTTTGTTCTTTTGAATTTTGTTTTGTTAAACCAGTTCCATTTCCTTTACCTAAGGTTTACCATTAATATATTATAACCATTTTTGGATCTTTTCATTTTTTTTGCCACTTCTTTATTTCCTTGTTTCTCTAAGGCTCGTTTGCAGTCATTCTTCTTCTTATTGTGCTGTCTTCTAACGAAGGTTGGCGATCACTTCTTTAAACGCTTCCCTATTTTTTGCAACGTAAAAATATCTGTTCAAAAGCCAACATTTCTTCTTTCTCCCCAAGCCTTTTCTTCCCTCTACTTTTCCTTGCATGATGACGTGTAGCAGAGACTATCTATCGTTCCGAAGTGTGTGGCCCAGATGCGATGTTTTTTCCTATTTTAATTGTGTTCATAAGCTTTCTGCCATGTCCAATTCGTCTTAGTAGTTCTTCGTTTGAGACTTTTGCAGGCCAAAGAATTTTCAGAATACGCTTATTTTCAATCCTGACATTTCTATATAATTTTTCCTTTTGCCTCCTTCTTACCATTCCACTCTACTGTTCTTTCTCTTCTTCATAGCTTCGTTCTTTTCTTTTATTATGGTTTTCTTTCCTCAATAATTAATTTTCTTATTGTACTTTTCTTATCTCTTGTCAAGTCTCTTGTTGTTCGTTCTTCAATTCTCAAGTTTCCGTGTTAAGTTCTTTAACCATTTCTATTAGTAGGTCCAGTTTCTCAACTTTTGTCCGAATTTTGTTTGGTAATCGCTCGTTTTTTTGCTTTTCGAGAATATGTTTTCCTCATTTGTTCGTTTTACTTTATAATCATCTGAGGTATCATCATTGTCTGTCATGGTTATTACGCATCTTCGAGAAAAGCTTCAGCCACTCAAACTTTTGTATTACTTTATCCCGTATTTGGTTGATTTCTCAATATTTCATGGCTTTTCTCACCATATGTATGCTTACCTATAAAATAAATCAAAAGTGTCATCTTCAGCTGCCATTTTATCTACAAGTTTATTCCATTCCTCTGGAGCAAGTGACTGCATGCTATAAGTGTCTCTCGCTGAGTAGGATTTGTACCAAACTGGTTCGTTATGACCTTTATTCGCTTGTTCTAAATCGCAGGTCCACGTTTCATGATCCACAACATCCTATAAAATAAACTTTTATTACTATGAGATACCTATAGGTAATAGCTCAGTAAAATTAAATAAAATCAAAATGTAATTCCGTGCAGGTTGAACGTTGAAACAAGTTTTATATCAAAGTTAAGACGATAACAAAAGATATTTTCAAGAAAGTACACACAACCAAACTTATATGGAATCGTCTGATATTTCTTATTATTTCGTGAGAATTTAAAAAAACGAACACACGAAGTCAAACAATATTTATTTTAAAGAACAAATACATAACAATTAAATAAAACAATAAAGTATTTAACAAACAAATTGAAACTAGTTGTTTTAAAGTCAATAGCATAAAAAATTTCAATGTAATACGAATAATGTTTAAATTGTTTTTATTTATCTTTTTTTTTTTGTTTTTTGGTAGTCAGTGTTATCACCTCTAGTCCTTCGGTTGTGTGGGCACGCTCCTAATCAAATTATCAACATTTTGTTGTAGTCTTCATTCTTCCATCAGTTCGTTCGTGATCATTGAATCGACCGGTCGATTTATCGAGTGCGAAGAAATTAATACCAGTGTCCAATTTCGAATAATTTTGTTAAAATTTCGAGTGTAGTAGATTTTATAAAAAACTTAATTAACAGTGAGTGTATAATATGATTGCCACCGAGGGGGTGGTGAAGCCCCCCAAATTGGAACTCAATCTCCAACCAGCGGTGACATGGATGTCCCAAATAATTGGGATATGGATGTCGAATCACAAGTACAAATAATATTTCTAACGTAAAACATACGGAAACAACAACAGATATACAACAGAAACCAGTACGTATTGCAACTTCTTATAATAATGTCGATATCTAGATATCTAGATTAAGAATTAAATTGAAAAACTATAAATCGGCAAATAATTTATTAGAATCGGTTAATTTAAAAAAATATAATTTGTTGGCATATATCCCTAAATTCATTACACATAAATTAGGTATAATAAGAAATATAGACTATGAGTTTGGTGAAGAGTATGTTAGAGGGAAAATAAATCCGTTTGATATGCATTGTAAATTTAGTGTTGAGGCAGTTAAACGAATGAATCGAAAAGTAGTTAAACAGGACGGTACTAAAGAATACGTGCCTACAAAAACCTTTTTTGTTACTTTTAAAGCATCTAGGTTACCACAATATATATGCATTAATCATGTAAGAATTCCGGTAGAACCCTACGAGCAAAAGGTCCTTTTATGCTTCAATTGTTATAGGTACGGACATTTAATTAAGCAGTGTAAAAGTAACGTACGCTGTTTAAAGTGTAAAGATGGACACGAGACAAAAGACTGTAGAAAAAATTTAGTAGAAAAAACATGTTTCTATTGCAGTGGAGAACATTATACAAATCAAATAAAAGAGTGTCCAGAATTCGATAGACAAAAATCAATTAAAAAATTAATGACTGAGCAAAATTTATCTTATGCAGAAGCTAACACAAAAACCCCTAAAGTTACTTATGCACAAGTGGTCGTTAAAAATCCAGGACCGACCGAAATTTTAAACAATAAATATATAGCCGACAGTAATCATAATTTAAACAATAATTCTCATGATTTTCAGTTACAATCTAATATATTTCCCTCTTCCCAAATGCAGCCGAGCGGGCAAAAGTCGAGTTCGGTGCACTCCCAGCATTCTGCGGTTTCTCACAAAAGACCTAGGTTGGCGAGGTCTCAAGAACAGGATAATACACTGAATTTACATAAAAAAATGATATCACCAATTCATTTACCGAGTTCATCGACAGCCGTTTTCGAAAATCAAAATTACAAATCAAACTTAACATTGAATCAGTCTCATCAAGAGACTTATGTCACTGTTACGGAGAATACTTTAGTAGGTTTAATTTTATCCATTATAGAAATCTTAAAACAACAAAATAAATTTGAAATTCAAGAATCAACTTTACTTAGTATTATTCAAGATAAATTTAATGCAATATCTGATGATGAGTTGTTTTAAGATTTGCCAGTGGAATTGTAGATCAGCTATATCTAATAAAGAAAATCTTCAAAATATGTTAATAAATGAAGATATAGATATTGCTATGCTTTCTGAGACGTGGTTTAAACCATCAAAATATGTAAATTTTGCAGGTTATAACGTTATTAGGGAAGACCGCCCTGACGGGTACGGCGGGGTGGCTTTTCTGGTAAAGTTAAAGTTAAAATATAATAAGATTATTGTAAGACACTCCAATAAATTGCAAGCAAACTGTATCCAACTACTATCAACCAACAAAATCAGTATTTTTTTTGTAAACATTTATGTTACTCCAAGAAGTTCCATAGGGACGGATGAGTGGGGCGAGTTTTTGGAATCTCTCCCGAAGCCATGTGTAATCGGGGGTGATTTCAATGCTCATCACACCACTTGGGGATGTTTAACAACCAATTCTCAGGGCAACAGGTTACAAGATGCCATAGACAATACGGATTTGGTACTATTAAAAGATGGCAGTCATACATTAGTGCCCACATTAAACAGTAACTCCTCAGCGATAGACTTAACACTCTGTTCATCAGGTATAGCACATCTTTTTGAGTGGCAAATTATGGACGATCCACATGGTTCTAACCACATTCCGATTTTAATTAAATTTAATTGTGAAATGAGCAGTAATGAAATGATGGTGTATAGTAGATGGATAACAAAAAAAGCCAATTGGAATAAATTTCAAAGCGAAATGGACGAACATTTTATAAATAATGATAATAATTATAATTACAGCCAATTTATTAATGCAATTAATAATGCAGCTGTAAAAGCAATACCACAGAGATATAAATATAAGCAAAAAAAAAAAAAACACTGGTGGAATGATGAATGTCAGGCAAAAGTTAATAACAGAAAACAATTATTTATAATATACAAAACCAATCCAAACCTGCAAAATTTAATAAATTATAAAAGAGCTGATGCAATAGCAAAAAGAACGATAAAAATAACTAAAAAGGAATCATGGAAAATATATTGTCAGTCCTTAAATAAAACCACTCCTATGAAACAAGTTTGGCAAAAAGTAAATAGTTATAAAAATAGAAAACAAAACAATACACATTACATAGAATCAAGTGCTGAATGGATAGAGGATTTTTAAAATAAATTATGTCCAAAAGTTTGCATTTCTAAACCATTGCAACCTTGTTTATATGATTCCTCTGGAAATTCAGATAATTATTTAACAACGCCTTTCAGCATGTATGAATTGAATAAAGCTATGAAAAAAAAAAGTAATACATCCCCTGGAAAGGATCAAATTCAGTATAACATGATATTTAATCTATCTTATTCCGGCAGAACTGCGTTATTGGATATATATGGTTTAATAAAATACCAATTCCCAATTATTGGCTTGATTATATTATGGTCCCTTTATTAAAGCCTGGGAAAAAATCTAATAATTCAGATTCTTATCGACCTATAGCTATGGCATCTTGTTTATTAAAAACTTTTGAACGAATGATTAAAAACAGACTAGAACATTTTTTAGAATTCAACAAATTATTACCCGAAAACCAATTCGGATTTAGAAAAAATCGTTCAACGTTAGATAATGTGAGTACTCTAGTTACTGACATACAAAGTGGATTCTCACACAATTTTTCAACAACCTGTTTATTAATAGATATAAAAGGAGCGTACGATAATATTCAATTAGACATTTTAATGGACAAGATGAAAAAGCTAAAACTACCGGAACTACTTATTTTTAATATTTATAAATTGTACAACGAGAGAAATATTTATATTCGTACAGTAGACAAGTTAATAGGTCCTCAAAAACCCGCTGTAGGCCTTCCTCAGGGCAGCATATTAAGTCCTATTTTGTACATTATATACGCATTTGACTTGGATACTATATTCCATAGGAATATAAAAACATTACAATATGCTGATGATATATGTATATATACGGCGGAACAAAATATAGAAAAATGTCATCAAAACTTAGAGGTAGCTTCAGATTCATTAGAAAAGTGGATAAAGAATAACGGATTTTCCATTTCAGAAAATAAGTCAGCAGCTGTTGCATTTACTAGGAAGAGGTTTCATCATCCGTCTTCCATAACACTAAAAAATTACACAGTCCCGTACCTAGCTTCATTTAAGTATCTAGGTATTACTCTAGATACGAAACTTAACTGGAAATCTCATATTCATTATATAACATCTAAGATTGAAAATGCTATAAACATCATAAAAGTTTTCAGCCATAGTAAGTGGGGGGCAGATCCGAATATTTGTCTTCTATTTTATAAATCTTTTATCCAGTCAATAATCGATTATGGGTGCGTATTATATGGATCGGCCTCTGAATGTCATCTTAAAAAGATTGATCAAATCCAAAATAAATGTCTACGAATCTGTAATGGGTATCTGAAATCCACACCCATAGTTGTTATGGAGGCGGAAAGTTGCATACCTCCACTTCTGTTAAGGAGACAATTCTTAAGTAATAAAAACTTATTGAAGATATACGCAAAAAATGACAATCTTACACACACAATTCATCAGTTAACTATCGAGGTTTTAACAAATCGTTATTGGAAATATAAAAAAACTCCTCTATTGATCGAAAGTTATTATAACTACCCAGAAATTAAGGACAATATATTGACTATTAACAACTTCACGTCATTTAAACACTACGATAATCGCCCTGTATTCCATTTAATCGATGACTACCCTAGACTCCCGGAAAAATTACTAAATAAATATTTTCTTAATAAAATTCATCATCAATGGGAAAATCATGATTACATCTTTACTGACGGTTCTGTAATTAACGGAAATACCGGTTTGGCTCTTTATCACGTTAATAAAAAGATAAAGCGACTGCATAAACTGCCTAAGGGATCGTCAATATTCACTGCAGAAATAATCGGAATTAAAAATGCACTAATCTATGCTCAATCCCTATCCGGCACTAATATAGTAATATTCTGTGACTGCAGAAGTGCATTAGAAAAGATAAAAAATATTAACATAACTGACCAGTATGACGATTTAATGAAAGATGTATATGAAGTACTTACAAAATTGAATAAACATGGAAAGATAATTAGATTATCCTGGGTGAAAAGTCATTGTGGGATAGAATATAAAACGATCACGTAAGCCAAATGAAAACAACTATGAAAACTAAATGGCAAGAAAAATACGAAAAAGCCAACTCTGGGAAAAAGTTTAAATTGTTGCTTCCAAAAATAAAAACAAAACCATGGTTTTTTAATGTACAGGATAGAAATTTTATAAAAACAATTTCACGAATCAGAAGTAACCATGCAATGTGTCTGGAATATAAACACCGTTTAGGTATCCAAAACGAAGATTACTGCCAATGCAGAAAACATGGTAGTTTAGAACATATTATATTAGAATGCCCGTCTATTCAACAAGAGATCTCTACACTACTTAATAATCTATATAAATTAAAAGTAGACACACCTTTTAACTTGTCGAGCTTACTTGCAACTGAGGATATACGAGTATATGAGGTTATTTATGAGCATGCGGTTAAATGTAAATTTAAATTATAAGCACACTAACATAAATCCTACTCTTTTGTATCCATTCCAGGGGTCCCTTCCCCCGTGTTACAATACCCCGCCGAGACGACCCTCCGGCAAATTAGCACTCCTTCTAAATCTCCTTTGTAATAACTAACAAATTTGTATGAATGGTAAAAAAAATAATTAAAAAGTAAAAGTTATAGTTAAAAGTATAGTTAAAAAAAAGTAATAAATTAATATAAAAAAATGATAAAAAACAAAATAAAAAAAATATTAAAAAAAATAAATATTAAAAAAATACGTACCTATATTAAAAAAAAATAATATTAAAAAAATACAGTTACATTATAAGGATAATCATTAATATAATATTGAGTATTATGTACAATAATATGTGTTGTTCATTAAATATAAGATAATATAAGATACACATTATGTGAAAATTAATACTTACCTGAAGCATTTTCCTTATAACTTTTACACACTTGTTCTGGCTAATTGGCTTAGTTCCAGTGCCATAAAACAAAACACACACACACACTCTCCATTCTTCAAGAGCAGCTTGTAATACTAGATGTGCGGTGTTTTGTGGATGATCTCGGCGAGCTCTAATTTTTCTTTTAAGCATATCACACAAATAATCTATAGGGTTAAGCTCGGGTGAGCAAGCAGACCACTCCAAACAAGGGATACATTCTGCTTCAATGATGTCTCTAGTCACTCTAATGGTATGTGGTGGTCCATTATCATGCACGAAAATTAAATTTTCTCCTGTTGCACCTCTCCAGAGCCTAACTACAGGTTATCAATATGCCTGTGAGCAGTTAAAGTTGATTGCATGAAAATTAAAGGAGTTTTTTTTTACAGATAATTCCTCTCCAGAACATTACACTTCCCCTTGTATATTTGTGAACAGATCTGACAGTTTTCGTTCTTGTTTGTCTTCCACGACCTCTAAGTACACGATTTCGTGGGTCATCTGATTTTACACAAATCCTGACTTTTTCTGAAAATAGCACATTTTGTCAATTCCCAATGTTCCAGTTTTGGTGGTGAAGACACCAATTTAGGCAATCAATCTTGTGCTGCCTGAGTAACTCGGGGACCCATAACTGTCTCCTGCTGTATACTTCTTGGTACGAACTCTTCTTCTTATCGTTTCATCTGAAACAATTACACCTGTAGCTTCCAAAAGCTGCCTTTGGAGCTGCAGGTGAAAAATAGTTAGGTGTCTTCCAGCTGATTGGACAATTAAACGATCGTGGCGAGCCGTTATTACTTTTTGGCGACTTTCCCTTGCTTTATTTTTGACCTTTTCTAGTTCCTGTTACCTAGCATAGGTTCTGGACAGATCGCCCTGTGCTACGTCTAGCTCTTCAGCTATGTCCCTTTGAGAACATTATTTGCTCCACAAGCAGGGCCGCGTTTAGGTCAGTTGACGCCCTAGGCAATTCTCTAGTAGCCACCCTTCAAACATGTACCATTTTTGGGAAAAAACCAGAATTTTTTTATTTAAATATGAATACACTAAAAATGGATTTAAACTACGATGTTTATATACATATAACAGAAAAAATGAAAAACATGTGTAGGTATAATTCTTGTAAAAAAATGAAAAAGGAAGTGAAGGTCTAAAAATTAAAGGAATAACGCAGAAAACACAAAAATCGCTGATATAACTTAATTAACCTATAAAGTGCCAGAAGTGTCAAAATTTCATAATGTCATTAGTGTCAAAATTACAAACAGTGGTGTAAACAGAGTAGACACGGCATACTCACCAAAAAAGCGTAACGCGGAAACAGCATGGAAACAGTCGATCGGTGGTCTATCTATCTCTTTTAACTAAGCGACCCCGCGCATGTGACCGACAAAGATGTATCATATTTTTGGGTGTAAATTTGCCTGGGGTTGGACCAATTACAAACAAATTCTGCTATGAGGACTAAGCAACTTAAAAAGTTACCGTTTTGAATTGATCCTATAACTGAATTATCTCCTCTAATGGCAAGTCCTCTTGTGGCCAGTGTGCCAGTGTAATTACTGTTGCAACAACACGTTGCAAAACGTTGCTCCAGTATTGTACCTACTTCGCTTCTGAATGTACTTGTTATGAAACAGTCTATTCTGTTTTTAATTTACCTCAATTGAATAAACTCAAGACATTTGTCGTGTGGTCCTTTGCATCTTCATATTGTTTTAATCTGACGCCAGCATTCTTCCAGTCATTGAAACCTGTAGTAAAAGAAGTCGGTTGCGGCTGAAATAGACGGCAAGGAATACAAAATACACTCTTTTTAGATGTAGAATAAAGTAGCCAATTCCTGAACTTCATTTCACCCTTCAACATTTTTCTGGAAAAATTATTCCTTGTTAGGGATCTGTTTATTTGTACATTTTGTATATTTGTTGTTACGGATGTTTTCTAGAAATTAATGCCCACTTCTATTCCATTGACGGATGTAGGTACTTAAATGTTATTCAATTTTAATATTTATATACAGGGTGTCCAGAAACTCTACCGACAAACGAAGACAGGAGATTCTTCAGATAATTTTAAGATAATTTAACCCAATTCACTTAGTCCGAAAATGCTTCCTAAGGGAGCTAGAGCTTTTTGAAGATGGCGTCTTGTAATTAGTTTTTCTTAAATACCTCCAGAACGCTTCTATTTAGAAAAACAAAAATTTGTACGCGTATTTATCTTCAAGATATAAATCCAATCCATCCATTGCAAATTTCTAGTACCGATCATAGGCGTCCGTTTTGGGTAGGGCAACGGTTATTTTATCGCATACTTTTTTATCTTTAACTTTTATGCATTCCTGATATTGGATTATTAAATTTTGAAGTATTCTAGTACTAAAAGGTACTCTTGTTTTAAATCGGTAGACACACTGTTTTCCAGAAAAATGGACTTAAAAATTTTTCGCTTTTTGAATTAAAAATTTTTTTTTCAAAAAAAATCTGTTTAGAAAGACGAAAACTGGTACATTTATTTATATTCCAGAGGTAAATCGATTTCATGAATTGCGAATTTCTAGTACTGGTCATAGGCGTCCGTTTTGGGTAGGTCAACAGTTATTTTATAGCATAACTTTTTTGTCTTGAATTTTTGAGCATTTTTGACACTAGATTATTAAATTATGAGGTATTCGAGTACTAAAAATTACTCTTACTTTATGTTGGTAAAATACTTCGTTTTTTGTTGAAAAGTTCTTTCAATTTTTTTTCAAATTCCAAAAACGAAAAACTTTCAAGATTTTTCTAGAAAACGGGGTTTCTTATCGACTTGAAGCAAGAGTACCTTTTAGTACTAGAATACCTCACAATTTAATAATCAGGTGTCAAAAATGCATAAAAGTTAAGGTCAAAAAAGTTATGCGATAAAATACCCGTTGCTCTACCCAAAATGGACGCCTATGACCGGTACTAGAAATTTGCAATAGATGAAATCGATTCACCTCTGAAAAGTAAATATTCATACCAATTTTCGTTTTTCTAAATAGAAGCGTTCTGGAGGTATTTAAGAAAAACTAATTTCATGACGCCATCTTCAAAGAGCTCTATCTCCCTTAAGAAGCATTTTCGGACTAGGTGAATTGGGTTAAATTGTCTTAAAATTATCTGAGGCATCTCCTGTCATCGTTTTTCGGTAGAGTTTCTGGACACCCTGTATAAGTATTTTTTTGTACATCATTTTTGTCGCCCTCTCATAATTTGCCGCCCTAGGCAACTGCCTATATTGCCTAATGAATAAAGCAGCCCTGTCCACAAGAGCGATAATCTTTCGCCGTTGTAAGTTCTATAACCCCACATCAGGCATATTTTCGTTTTTGGACGCAAAAGTTAGTTTATTTATTTTCGTTCAATTTGCAACTGAAGCAAATAACCTATACCGTACCGAGCTGTACTATCTGATTGTTTTATCAAATTGTTTATTTTCAATAAAAACTTTTATTCTTCGCAACAATAACAAGTTTTGTCAAAAGAAATAAATATTTCTTTGAAATACATGGTGATTCCACATTTTCCAAGGTTGGTTGTGTGTATATGATTCATATCAGGGGTTCATTGTTTAAATAATTAAAAATGGGTAATTATTGCATAAAATTTACATTTTCAACATCTGCGGTAATTCATGTTTTTATGGAGGTTTTTAGGATTGTTTTCTGCAAAGCTAAAAAAATTTTTTTCATATATTACTTACTAAATTAAATGCGACCCTTAATTTATTTAAATAATTGTAAATCAAGATTGAAACACAAATTTGCAAATAAATAATATTTGAATTATAAATAAGCACTATAAAACATTTTATTTTGCAGAAAAAATTGCACTGTGGTATCAGTATAAAGCAAAAAAAAATTGGTTGAAAAATATTCAGTAGTTTATGAGATAATTAATTTGTTTATTCAATATTACCATTGTTTTAACTGTAAAACGCGGTTGTTTTTTCTTTTATGTATATTTTCGATAAATGTATTGAGAAATCAACATTTCATTTAAACTCCCCTCCAACATGGCGTTTGAAAATTGTTGTAATTTGTTTAAAACGTGTTTTTTAATAACATCGCCGGGATTAAAACTTTTGAAATGCTGTTTCGATATTTGTGTTCCTGGTAATATTTGACACATTCACAAAAGAAAAAGTTTTACTAGGACCATTTTTGCCGAGATAGTTTTTCCAAATTTAAAAATGCATACGTATCGCTAAGTGTGTAAATATTAATTGTATTTTGCTCCTGCATTAAACCCGTTTTTCGCGAAATGCAGAGTAAATCAATTATAGCAAACGCATAAAGTGTGAAGTTAAGTGAGTAATCTTTGCGCAGAACGAAAAATAATAGACTAAATATTGAAATTGTGCTCCAAATTGGCAAAAATAAAAGGTAAGCGTAACACATAAGCAAACAAAACGTCATCGATATTACGATATTCGAAGTGGAACCTTGTTCGATTGGAAAGCGGTGTTGCCAAGTCGACAGGGAAGTCCTGTAACTAGGGAGGATCGAAATAGTATATACTGCTCAATATAATTTTATCAAAAAAATGAAAAAAAAGTAAGACGTTACACTGAGAAAGGTTAAGTTTCTGAGGAGATAGTCCGAACGAGACTTTATCGCAGTGAAATGAACCAGTTGTAATGAGCAGAGAAGATAAAAAATACGAAGAGCTATTTCGAATAGAAAGTGACGGTACTACGACCGACGAAAACGACAAGAAGAGAAAAGAGGAAGAATTGGAACGGGCTTTTAACAAAAGTCGAAAAATAAGCAGATCTCCCTCCTACAGAAAGGACAAAATGGAGGAGAATGTACAAAAAATTATGGAAATGATGGCAGGAGTAAGTTTAAAAATCGAGGAACGATCAAGAGAACTTAGTGAGATGCGTAGAGAGCAGAAAGAATATAGAGATGAAATAAGAGAGCTACGACAGGAAAATATAACATTAAGAGAAGAAAACACGAAACTAAAACAGGCAGTTTATCAAATAGAAGAACGGCTGGAAAGTTTTGAAAATCAAAAAAGGCGAAAAAATATAATTATACAGGGTTTGAACATAGATACAAATGGTCCAGATATACTAAAGCATGCAATGAAAAATTTTATGCAGAAAGAACTAGAAGTAGATGTACAAATAGAGAGGCTCTAAAGTTAGGAGAAAAAGTTTGTTTGGTTGAGCTTGAAAAGGAAGAAGATAAAAGAAAAATCATGCGAAACAAAACTAAATTGAGAAATCGAGAAGAAGGTCTAGTTTATATCAACGATGACCTATCAAAGAATGACAGAATTGTACAGAAACGTGTGAGACAAAAAGCGCAAGAACTAAGAAAGGAAGGGAGAAAACTGAACGTAGGGTATAAGATGCCGATCATGAAATATGGCGCTGGGATGGAAAGAACCAAACGATGGTGGTAGAGACCAAAGCAAAAAACTAAGCTACAGCAATGAAAGGAAACAAATGACGACGAAAAATGCAAGGAACAGGATTACGACCTATGGAAATAAAACAAATCAAGACAGCAATAAAAAAGAAAAGCCGAAAAATGACAAGATACAGTTTGCAACAGAGATAAATGAGACGGAAACGACGCAGGCAATGGACAAGGCAATAAGTAAAAATAACAAAAAGAAAACTAAAGTCAACTTGGGTACATGGAATGTAAGAGGCACATACGAAACAGGAAAACTCAAAGAATTAATTAGAGAAATTAAAAGATATAATGTAGAAATAATAGCTTTACAAGAGACAAAACAATTGGAAACAGAAATAGTAGAAATAGAAGACGTGGTCTTTTTTAAAATCGGGGGAGAAACAAGAAGGTTAGGAACAGGTTTTATAATACAGCGAAAATGGACGGAAAGAGTAATGGCATTCCAACCAATATCAGATAGATTATGCACAATAAGATTAAAAGGGGACAGACGAAACATAAGTATAATAAATGTACACGCACCGATTGAAGATGCCACAGAAGAAGAAAAAGATGAATTCTACGAACAATTGGAAAGAGAATATGATAAATTACCAGGGTTTGACATCAAAATAATAATGGGAGACTGCAACGCCAAAGTCGGAAGAGAGAATATATACGAGCAAATAATAGGGAAATATAGTAAGCATGAGGTGTCGAACGATAATGGCCAAAGAATAATAGGCTTTGCAACAGAAAGACGAATGGTGATAAGAAGCACACAATTACGACGAATAGATATGTATATAAAGGAACGTGGATTTCCCCTGATAAAAAGACAGTAAATCAGATAGACCATATTTTAATAGAGAAGAAACATGCAAACAATGTAATAAATGTAAAGAGCATGAGAGGAGAGGACTGTTACTCGGACAAATACTTGGTGAGAGCAGAATACAAAATCGAGCATAACATAAAGAAAAACAATAAAACAAAAGAAAAAATTGGAAAACAATTCAACATAGGACTACTAAAAGATAACAACACACAGAAGAAGTATGAACAGGGAATAACCAACAGACTAATCAGGGAACAAGAAACGTCAAACCCAGACAAACAATGGGAAAATATAAAAGAAGCAATCTTGAACACAAGTAAAGCAATCCTAGCGAAAACCAAAACACAAAACAAAAGATTGGTATGATGAAGAATGTCAAGAAGTAGCAGAAGCAATAAGAAAGGTAAGACTCAAAAATCTCACAAATGACGAAGAAAGCACTAGAGAAGAATACAGAGAATTGAGAAAAATCATGAAAAGAAAATGTAGAAGCAAAAAGAGAAAATACAACGAGAACAAACTGAAAGAAATAGAAGAACAATTTCAAAAAAAAGAAATAAAATCATTCTACCAGGAAGCAAAAAAAAATGGAAAGAGGATATCAAAAAAATAACCCATATATGACAGATGATAAAGGGATGTTGCTAAATGAGCCGGAAAAAATAATGCGAAACTGGCAAAACTATTTCACAGAACTGCTAAATAAAAGCGAAGTACAAAATGAAACAAACCATGAAACTGAAGATGATCAGATAGAAATAGAAATACCCACAGAACAAGAAATAAAGAACGAAATAAGGAGCTTGAAAAATAACAAAAGCCCAGGAATAACAAAAATATCGGCCGAAATGATAAAATCAGGAGGGAAAAGACTACAGAAAGAGATATATGACCTGATAAAAAGAATATGGAAAGTAGAAAAAATGCCAGAAGAGTGGACCATAGCAAGGATATGCCCTATACATAAAAAAGGTGATAGAATGCTATGCGAAAACTACAGAGGCATCGCACTATTAGAAATAGTTTACAAAATCTTGGCACAAAGTATAAGAAAAAGGCTAAGTCAATATTCGGAAAAAATACTGGGAGAATACCAGGCAGGTTTTAGAAACAACAGATCAACGACTGACCAAATATTTGCCTTAAAAGAAATACAGACTACCTGTTACGAACATAAAACAGTACTATATGCTTTGTTCATAGACTTTAAGCAGGCTTACGACACAGTAAATAGACAGCAGATGTACGAACTGATGAAAGAATTGGGGATACCGAGTAAAATTGTCAGGATGGTAAAGATGACGATGGAAAACACAACAAACGAAATAGCTTGGAAAGGGTATACATCCAAAAAGTTTGAAACCAAGGAAGGATTACGACAAGGAGACCCACTATCAACAACGGCATTCAATCTAACATTGGAAGGAATAATCAGGAAAAGCAGAATAAACATGCAAGAAACGATATTTAAAAACGGCCACCAATGCATAGCATTTGCAGATGATCTGACGCTATTAGCAACAAGCAAAAAAGAACTACAAAAGTTAATGAAAAACATAATAACAGAAGCCAAAAAATTCGGACTTAAAATAAATGAAGAGAAGTCAAAGTATATGATAATGGGAGAGATCCAAAAAGAAAAAGAGAATAACATCATAGTACAAATAGACGGAGAAAAAACATACTCGTTCAAAAGAGCCAAATAAATTATTTACCTGGGAGCCAAAATAGAAGAAAATGGTCATGAAGAAGGAGATGTAAAGGCAAGAATAGCCAAAGGAAATAAAAAATATGGAGCATTACGCACATTATTGAAATTAAAATACGTATCAAGAAAAACAAAAATAACAATTTATAAGACTTATCAGACCTACAGTAACATACGCATGCGAAACATGGGTGCTCAAAAAGTCAGAAACAGACCTTGTAGAAAGATGGGAAAGAAAAATGCAAAGAGCAATATATATGGAGGTGTGAAAATAGAAGGTCAGTGGAGAAAAAGAACCAATAAAGAATTGGAAGAACTATATCAAGAGCCAACGATCACGACAACGATCAAAGCACAGAGAATACGATACTTGGGGCACATCGAGAGAATGGGAAGTAAACGAATGCCAAAAATGGTACTCTCACGAAGACCAATACAAAAGAGGAGGAAAGGCAGGCCAAGGAAAAGATGGAAAGACAGTGTGTATGAAGACTTGAAGAAAAGTAACATTGAGAGATGGGAAGAACTAGCATTGGACAGAAGGAGATGGAGAGGTGGTGAAGGAGTGTATAAAAAGACTGAAGTGTAATTAAATAAAATTTATAAGTTTGATAAGTTATGTAAGTTATATTAAGTTATTTAGTATATTATTTATGTAATCAGAAATGTAAACATTTTAGCCCTAGGCCTACAAGGCCTGTTGCGCTTAATAAATAAATAAAAATGCATAATTTGTTTATTAATCGATATTAACATTTAAAAGTACGTGAATACATCTCTATTAACCCTACTAATTAACAATGACATTTACACATACAGTAAAAATTGTAGAATATTGTGAAAAATAATGAGCGACCTTATGTCAAATGAAAAATTTTTGCCTGAACATTGGTGGAGGAGTTGTTTGCAATATCTCCGTTAATAGTGGGCCAATTTCAATGTTTTTTCTTTAATTTGGAGTAGCATATAAAAATAATGACATCTGTATGGTGCAGAATCTAATATACAGGGTGCTCCATTTAAAAAAAAATGAGAAAATTTTGTATTTGCAAATATTGATCACACTGTATATTCAATGGCCATATGTTAAAGATATTCATTTATTTAAAAATAACACTATACTAGAAAAACGTTATTTAAATCTAGTACCTTAGAAACCTAATCCACAGCCCTTTAAGTATTACCTACCATTTTTCACAATAAAAGTGTAACGCTCGCGCTCGGTTCCACCAAGGTGATCTAAGTAAAATCTTACGTAAGTTTTGCTTAGTCAAAAAAATTTCTTAGTTAAAATTTGCGTTCCACCATACAAGTTTTTACTTAACTTAGCCAAGAAAAAACTTAAATTATCAGAGATACCAACTTTTCAAAACGGTCAAAAATTCTTAACCTATTGACACGTTTTTAATGCAGAAACACAAAAAAGAAGAAAATTCGACAGTTAGTAATGCGAAAACACCAAAAAAGAAGAAAAATTGCGTCATGTCATGCTGTCTTCTGTCTATAATCAATGTCATTTCAATATTTGTTATGATATTGTACTTTTGCTTGCTCCTTTGTCCTTTGTTGTTTCGAATTTAGTTTACTTGATAATTTAATATTAATGTTTATATAATAGTTTAGAGTTTATAGTCATTAATTAGTTTATTCTTATTTTAGTTGTGAGTTTAAATTTAAAATATAATAGTTTAGTGTTAATTAGTTGCTAGTGTAAATATTAGTTTTTAAAAGTTAGGTTCTAGTAACAGTATTAAAAGTATATTGATTATGGAGAGAACCAGCAAAAGGGTAAACTTCTCTGCCCAAGAAAAGGAAGAGCTAATCTTTTTAGTATCTAAGTATAGGGAAGTAATTGAAAGTAAAAAAACCAATGGTGTATCTCCAAAAGATAAAGAACATACATGGGAGCAAATTCATTTTGAATTTAATTCAAAAGGTTTAAACACCTTCAGAACAAAGGACCAATTAAAGAAGTATTGGGCCAATATCAAGCAACTAGAAAGGCAGGCGGCAGCGAGCCTAAAAATAAATAGATTGGGAACAGGAGGAGGGCCATTCCAGCCACAGAATGAGCCAGACGAAAATGTTCTCGATATAATCAATGCAAAAACTGTCAGTGGTTTAGACAATGAATTTGACGATGAAATTTTATTGGAGCAAAATCTTCCTATAATATTAGGTATGTTATCTTCAGTATTCCAAAATTCATGTTACTTAAAATTTTCTTCTTTTCAGAGACAGAAAATCAAAACACAGAATATACACAGATTAGTTCTGGATATGTTGCATCTGTAATAAAACCAAAAACAGATAATATTTTAAATTGCAAGGAGGTAACAGTGATTTGCAACGGTAAGTACCATTCTAAACATTATAGAACTGCAAATATTGCAATGTCAGGCCACTTAAGCCACTCTAATGAAATAAGGATTTATTAAACTAAAAATATGCTTAATATACACATTTGTCTTGCCATACAAAAAAATATTGTAAAAGTAGAGAGTTGCCTCTGTTATGAAAATCAATAAAATTACTAGTAGTGGTGGAGAACTATTGATAGTGGCCATACTCGATATTTATCAATAGTATAACGTCTAACTATCAATAGTTGTCAATAATTGAAAAAATCATTTATTTTTATTTATTTATTTAACCAAATATATTTTTTTATTAACTCCTTGAGAGATCTGCAATCTGCCCATTAGGCAATAAGCGTTTTTTCTGACCAAATATGAGTTACATGAATTTACAATAAATAATTCAATGTATTCTTTAATAAATACGTTATATATGCTCACACGTTCATTACGAAATAATTTGAACACTTTATAAACATACTCCATGCCACTATCTATACTAAATTTACATGATGCAGTAGAAATAAACAAACCAAGACCCGTTAAATGCTACTAGGAGCACTCCCAAATCATAATTTACAATGTATAAACATTGGAAATCATGATTTGGGATTAACAATGTTTATTAATTGTAAATGAATAATAAATTTGCTCCAAAAAAATATGTTACAAAAAAACTTTACGTACCTAAACTGTTATGACTGTCTGTAGATGGTCATCAATTATAATGGTAAAAATTATAGTAGCTTATTTAATTTTCGAAAATCAATAATACATTCAAAAAATAGAATTTATGGTATACCTACAGTAAACTTTTTAGGAAAATATAGACGTTATAAACCACTTTTCACTTATATGAAAATTCTCATCAAATTACAATAATTTATATGCCCACCTTGACGGTTGGCTCAAAGTAACTGCTTGTACTTGCTAAACGGGATGTCAACGAATGTTCAAACGCTTATCAATGTACACCTATAAGATCATTTTAACTTGTTCGCTGCTGTCTCGATCAATATGACTGAGAAATTAGCTTTCCCATAGGCCAGCTCGGTTAATATGACTGAGAAATTTTTTTTCATTTTCATGTAAGAGACACATTTCCACAAATTTCTTAATAAGGGTGACGTAAATTTCCTGAACGTAAAATCCATACAAAACACTCTGGCAGCGAACGAGTTAAAAACAAACAATGCCATTTAAGCTACAGGTATTGACAATTCTGAATTTAACTATAAAAAATTGGACACCGTCTACAGACGGTCATAATGATTAGAGGGTTTATTAAATATTTGTATCTTTTTCAGATTCACAACCAGGTACTTCCAGAAGCAACAATTCATCCGAGTACCAGCCTTTGTCAAAGCGACAAAAAATTAATTCACAAACTAAGGTTACGCCACCATATGTCGAACCCGCAGTTCCACCAAAACTAGATGAATTGAAGGCCCAGTTTCTGAGTAGCCAGATTGAGGAACTGAAGGAGAAGGTGGAAATGAGGAAACAAGAACGATTATTTCAAGGGCAACTCCAAGCTCTCCAGCTCAAGGAAAAACAAGCTGAAGTGGACATTTTGTTACAAAAAAAAAGAAAACTTGAGCTGGAGAATGACGCTCTAGAAAGGGAAATTAAAAAAAAATGTACATAGATATTAAAATAAAAAGTGATTATTAGATTATTATTTCTGTTATCTGCTGACACATTGTAGTTAAGATCATCTTGTTTATTTATTTATCCATCTTATGGCACTACAGACCAATTTGAGACCCGCCTCCATTAGCAAACCCCTCCATTCATTTTCTTTGTGTTTTCTCTAGTTTATTTCCATGTCCATTAATTGTTTGTTTAGGTTTTTCTCTTTTTTTGTCTACACAGCTTATCAGCTAATCTATTTTCAAAGATGTCAAAGCCTTAAAGTACATAAAAACTAATACAGTAAACAATAGGGTATTCCGAAAAAACCAAAATTTAAAAATGTTGATCTCCCTGGCTGTTTTCTGGTGATGGGTAGCCTATGAACCCTCAATTTCAAATTTCAGCCCAAAATGTTAGCCCTAACCCTTGTCTGTCCCAAGCCCCCAAAATTTTTTTTTTAGTTTTTCAGAGATTTTTTATTGTTTTTAATCTATATCTTTTTGTAAAAAAACAAACAAGTAAACTCAATTTTAAATTTTATTTTACTATGTTCAGAAAAAAATCATAGGCCATGATAAATAGTTTAATATGGAGATTAAAATATAATAAATATTAACAATTTTTCACGTTTATTGGTCGTTCTCAAGATAATTTGAGTACCTAACTAAAAATTATTCTTGTTAAAAAACAACACATTTTTCTAATAACTAATTATACATCTGACTATGAATGGACAAACTTGTTATAAAAAAATATCTACAAATTGATTCAAATGCAAAATAGTAGTTACATGAGTAAAAGTTTGTTTAAATATTAATCAAAAGTTGCCTTTCTGAAATCAAGATTTTCAACCAAGGTTTTTTTCCAAAAAATCCAGGTTTTTTGGTTTAAACTAGGTTTATTTGATACAAAGTATAATAATTCTAAATATTTTAAGAATTAATCAATTATTTTATAAAATATAATAAACAATGATTAAGACAACTTTTATATTTATTTACATACAACCAAAAAATTAATATAACAAAAAAACATCTTCAAACGTAATAGCATTCAAAGTAACTAAGTTTGAAAGTATGCGGGGCAGATCAACAAGAGATGCAATTTTCATTATAAGGCAATCGATGGAAAAATACAGGAATAAAGAAACAAACGCTAATATGGTATTCATTGATCTTGAGAAAGCATATATTTATATTAGTACGTCGAGAGATTCTGTGATGGGCACTCAATAACAAAGGAGTCCCTGGTGAATATGTAATAGCCCCACTTTACACGATGCAACTAATTGCACAATTTCTTTCAGCAATAGAAATTGTATCGTGTCATACGCGAATTGCACAGAAAAGCTGCAACTTAACCTAAAAATGGTATGTCAAAGTTTCTGTCCATTTCATGTCAGTTTATGCAATTACTTGCCCCGTGTAATCACTTTATTGCAGAAAGTAGTTGCAGCTTATTGCAGAAGTTCTTGCTGCAAGAACTTGTGCAATAAATTTCGCAATTACTTGCATCATGTAAAGTGGCTATAAAGATTGTGAGAGATATGTATGAGGGAGTAACAATTAGTGTTAGGACAGGTGTGGGAGAGATTGATACATGTCACGTGATAGTAGGATTGCACCAAGGCTCGGTGCTTAGTTCTTATTTATTCTCATTAGTTTTGGACCAGATAACAGCAAAACTACAGGGTAACATTCCATGATACTTAATGTATGCTGATGATGTTGTGTTAGTAGGAAATAGTGAAAGAGACTTAGAGCAAAAACTGGAACAGTGGAGACAAGCTCGAGAAAAAAGGTTTAAGAAAACTGCATGTAGGGATAAGCAAAGACAATGATGATGATTAAGGTGGAGCAAAATAGTTTTCAATAAAAAGTCGTCTAACATGATCATTATTACGGTTTCCTGCTGGAACAATGTAATTATTGTCATCCATCACAATATATTCACCAATATCATCATTAGCTGGAGGTTGTGGTTCGCCTTGCCTGACTGCTACATTATGCAGACAAGCTGTAGCAACAATAATAGGTAATACAGTTCTCATGCTTAATCGGCATCCATATGCCATAATAGGAAATCTCCGCTTCCAAACACCAAACAGTTGTTCCACTTTTACCCTTGTTCCTATATGAGCTTGATTATACCTCCTTTCTGCATCTGTTTGTGGATCTCTGAGAGGAGTTAATAAAAAGTTGGTGCATGTGTAACCACCATCCCCTAAAAATATTGTAATTTAATACTGATTATTAGTTACATGTAGGTGAGGAAAATGTGTGATTATTGAATTTATTACAGACAAACATCACTCAATATTAATTTCAGTGATCATTCACCAGTGGAATCCAATACAGATTGTAAGTATGTATAGTCCATCAGATATCAAATTGTATCTATATTACACAAGGTAGGTATGTCAAAAAATATGAATTTCACGAAAGAGTAAAGTATCTTTATTTATTTCACAATATTGAAATTTGTTATTATGAAATGTTGTTTGGAATAAAAAATTATGTTCTGATATATGCAATTACAATTATTACATCCTTCTAATGGAAAAAAATATTTGAAGATTTTTCTCAAATTATCGATACAGATACCAATATCATTTTCATTTATCTCTTTTATTTTTAATTTGATGAAGAAAAGTTATTCTTCATAAAAAGCTCTTCGTGGTCTAATAGGTATTTATGCTGCAACCATCATAATGTCGGCTTAGTGACACAGAAATGTAACTACATTTTGTCTCGTTTTGAGATATCTACACCACTGAACTTACCTTAATGATTTCTTTTGAGTGACACCTGTTTCTGAACACCTAAAACCCCAGTGAGGAGTTACGAAACTCACTAAAGTAAGTTCAATTTCGTAGATTGAACTTCAAAATGTGAAATGTAGTTAGATTTTTGTGTCTCTATGCCGACGATAATATCAAATTTTATTAATTTTATACGAGGTAAGTATATACCTTTATAGCTCACAACATTTAAATTAGAATGATATAATTGCACATTAAAACATAGTTTTTAATTCTAAACAACTTTTCATAATAACAATTTTCCATATTTAAATTTAAATACGTAAATAAACAAAGTTTTCATTATGATAATGCTCGCATTTTCAGCTTTTTTTTTGTAATATAAGATGCTCACCTAATAAAACTCCATTTGCAAAATCTCCTCTCATAAATCTTTGTTTCACAACTGAATTATTAAGAATTGTTTGGTCGTGGGCAGATCCAGGCCATCGTGCTGTTATACTTTGGAAAAGACCATCAGCTGAGCATACCGCTTGAATATTGATGCTGAAGTAGCCTTTTCTGTTTCTGTAAATCTCTGCATCATTGCCCCCTTTAACAAAATAGCAACATTATAGTTATATGCAGTAGTTAAGTGACTTTCCAAATACACAATCTTACCAGGTGATGTTATTTTTATTTGACTGCCATCAATGCATCCAATCACTCTTGGGAACCCTCTCATTTCGTACCATTTAGCCTGTTGCTCACGAACTTCCTCTATATTATTGGGCAAGTGGATGTAGCGAGGTCTCAGTGATGCTATTAAGGGGGTAACCCGTTGAACAATCCTACAAACAGATGACTTCGAAGGTCCAAAAATGTCACTTATGCTCAATAAGTGTCCTCCAGTGGCATATGCTCTTAGGCAAATTAAAAATTGATTCATTGGACTTAAACATTTATTTCTGAAACAAACAAAAATTTTATTTTAAAGCCTTAAAAGTTATTAAATTTTACATTTGCCTTACCTGGCACTAGTAAACTGCAAATGTTCTTCTATTTGAGACAATACTTCAAATGCACTGTTTTTCGATAATCGAAATCTTTCAAAAAAGTCTTTTTCAGTATATGTCTCAAAATAGCTTGTTCGCTTGAATTGTCTCGGGATTCTAACAACCATGTTATCCACTTCATCTACTTGATTCAATTGATTTTCCATTTCATTGTACTCATCAAATAAATCTTCAGCATCCACTTGATTCAACTGATTTTCCATCTGATTGTACTCATCAAATGCATCCAAACCGTCCAGATCCATTTTTAAAAAATCGCACACAATATTCTATTTATACACAAAAACCTATACCTAGCACTGCAGTTTACAACAAAAAAATATAAAAATACTAGGAACACAAAAACCTCTACTACATACACTATATTATACACTAAACTATTATACTATATGCACACTATATTATACACTATAAACTATTAACACTATTCTATACTACTACTTTATAATATTATAGACTACGGTAGAATTTACAAAAAATAATATAAAAATATATTGGATTGAAAAAATACGAGTTCGAACTTAGAACAGAACATCAACAACACGAAATTTAACCTCACTTTTTGTCAAAACATGACTCTCCCAAGTTAAAATTTTCGCTTAAGTCGTCGTAGTAGGGGACTTAAGTTTAAGCAAAAATATTTGGACTTAAGTAAATATTTTTAGTTGGTGGAACGAAATTCAACGGACTTAAGTAAAAATTATTTCTTAAGATCAAATTTTCACTTAAATCTCGTTGGTGGAACCGGGCGTAAATATTTCGAAAACTATTAACTTTAAACTTATAAAACCTAATTCCAATTCTTCATATTTTTTAAAATTTTAATATTCTTCATATTAATAAAATGGCCTAGGCCAAAACAACTAGTTTGGCCTAGGTCATACTAGTTTGTTCTGAAATCGGGTTTGGCCGGTAACATACACACTCATGGACATGGAAAAATATTGAATATTTTGAAATTCTCATGTTAAGGTACTAGTACACTTTAGAAGACCAAAAATAAGCATGTTTTCAAGATTTTTTTTCTCAGAACCTTTGTTAAGAATGAACATAAAACTTTTTAGATATTAATATCTAACTCTTAGAGAATACAAAATATATATCTTTTTTCATTTATGCCCGTAGGCACACTAATCCTTAGCCCTCCCAATTAGAAGATAGGAATATAATTTCTTTTCCGAATGCGATGTTTTCGATGCAGTCTCATATAAATGCTCGATCGATTTAAATCTAATATGGGCTATATTGTGGCCAATATAATTTTTAAATTGAATCTTATCAAGGTAAATATTTACTATTCTAGTTACATGAGGACGTGCGTTATCGTGCATCAGCACGAATCTGTTATATCCAATATGGCTGGTAAATGACAAAACATGATCTTCTAAAATCTTTTCAATGTACATGCAAGCTGTCATTCGCCCAATCACCTCTACAACTTCGGTATGTCCTTTTACTCCAGTCTAATAAGCTAGAAATGACCATGTTCGGGACACTCAAAGATCCAGGGGGCTGACTACTTTTTTAGTTATTGTAGACCTATAGGAAGAAAACCTACCTGTTTCCTGAGTTCGCGTCCGTTTTTAATTATTAACAATTTAGTGCAAAAATCGCGATTTTTTCGATTTTTTGCACTCCATTCAAAAGCTAAATAGTTGACATAAAATTACAAAATTCAGTTTTTTAGAACATTGAAAAACCTTCAAAATGCCGATTTTTGAAAGTTAAAAAGTTAATTTGTTGCTACGCAAACTGCAAAATAAGTGAAAATCGTTATTTGTTAATAACTTTTACTAAAACTACCTTAGAAATTTAGTGTTTCACCCAAAGTTGGGTATTAGGGTACTTAACAAACCCTTAAAATTTGAGACCGATCCATTAATTAGTTTAAGAGTTATCCTAATTGTTTATCCCAGAGAACTTTATTTTGCAATAACATAAGACAGAAAATAATGAAGACAGGGCAATTCTGCGTATGCCAAATGAAAGTAAAAAACTGATGCTATCAAAATGTACTAAAAAAAAGATAAAAAAATTATCTGATATAGTCAAAAATCCTAATGCCAAATTTGTGAAATTTTGTAGTTTATAAACATTTAGAATAACATTAAAAATATTTCTCGTAGAAAAAATCATTTTACATATTAGAAAAGCTGGTATTTTACACGAATTTTTAAAAATGTAGTTCAATTGCTGGCTAGTCGTGGTTAGTGAAGGGGGAGCTGGGAGCCGACAAATGCACAAGTTTAAAAACTAAAAAAGGCAACTTAAAACTACTATCATTTTCTATATCTCGGGATCTACTGAATATATTTTGATTGTTCTTTTTTTAATTTGTATGTAATTTTTCTGTACATTACAAAAATATGCAATTTGTCTAGACATTTATTAATTAATAAACAGTCTAATTTGTTTAAACAATTTTTGAAAAAATAACTTTTTTCCAAAAATCCATGATTTTAATCATACTATCGTTATTAATCATAGAAAAAGTTAAGGTATACTTTAAAAAATAAATTATCTTCAATAAATAATTATCTAATAAAAATCATTTATTTATTAAAGTGTAATTTAACTTTTTCTATGATCATTAATGATACTATGATTAAAAAAATAGATTTTTGTAAAAAAAAATATTTTTTCACGAATTGTTTAAACAAATTAGACTGTTTTTTTAATACATTTTGATACTATCACTCTTCATTTGGCATACTCAGAATTGCCCTATCTTCATTATTTTATGTCTTATCTTATTGCAAAATAAAGGTCTCTGGGATAAACAAATATAATAACTCTTAAACTAATTAATGGATCAGTCTCAAATTTGAAGGTTTGTTAAGTGCGCCAGTAACCAACTTTGGGTGAAACACTAAAGTTTAAGGTAGTTTTAGTAAAAGTTATTAACAAATAATGATTTTCACTTATTTTGCAGTTTGCGTAGGAACAAAGTAACTTTTTAACTTTCAAAAATCGGCATTTTGAAGGTTTTTCAATGTTCTAAAAAACTGAATTTTGTAATTTTATGTCAACTATTTAGCTTTTGAATGGAGTGCAAAAAATCGAAAAAATCGCGATTTTTGCAGTAAATTGTTAATAATTAAAAGAACGGATGCGAACTCTAGGCAGGAAACAGGTAGGTTTTCTTCCTATAGGTCTACAATAACTAAAAAAGTAGTCAGCTACCTGGATCTTTGAGTGTACCGAAAAAATCCTTATTACTTTGGACTATTTCCAAGCAATACCGCTCAATACCGTGCCAACTTTTATTTATCAAAATACTAGAGAAAAAAAATTTGAAAAAAATTGTTTATAACTAGTTAATGATTATTTATGGCAAAAAGGGTCATGCAGATGCTATTATTTTTATATGCTAGCCCAAATTAAAAGCAACCATTGAAATTGGCCCATTAACGGAGATATTGGAAACTACTCCTCCGCCAATTTTCAGACAAAAAGATTTCATAATTTAAGGTGCAACGAATATCATCATTTTTAAAAATATTCTACAATTTTTATTATGTGTATAAATGACGTTGTTAAGTATTAAGGTTAATAAATGTACTCACGTACTTTTAAATGTCAATATTGATAAATAAACAAATTATGAATTTTTAAACTGGGAAAAGCTATCTCGGTCAAAAAGGCTCCTAGAAAATTTTTATTCTTTTGTGGATATGTCAAAAATTACCAATAATACGAATAACGAAAAATAATTTCAAAATTTTTAATCCCGGCGATGATATTAAAAAAATAAGTTTTAAACAAATTACAACAATTTTCAGACGCCATTTTGGAGGGGTGTTTAATAGAAATTTTGAATTGTCAATACATTTATAGAAAATATGCATAAAAGCAAAACAAATGAGACCTTAAAAACTTGTATACTCTATCGGTAACAACCGCGTTTTTGCGATTGAAAAAATGGTAATTTTTTATAAACAAATTAAATATCTCATAAACTACTCAATATTTATCAACCAATTTCTTTTTCAATTTATAGTGATATCATAGCGCAACTTTTTCTGCAAAACAAAATATTTTATGATTAATTATTTATATGGGAAATAAGCCACAATTAAAATGAAAAAAATAATTTTATTAACGTTTCGACGCCCAAATCGGGTGCCGTTGTCAAAATACAAAATATTACTAAAATAAACTAAAGTGTTGTTGCTAAGCAAAAAAATTCTTCTAATAATTTATTTAATCTCACTCATTTATATTGGCAATTCAGACATATATTATAAATTTTAAAGTAGAAGACTTTAAAATGATATTGCCAATATTTATGAGTTGCGTTCCTGGGACGACTTACTGAAAGATAGTTCATTCGATTACATGAAATTAACCCCAACTCAAGAATATCCGTCATAAAAAATTATAGCATGTGATATGTCTTTAAAAAGACAACCAAATGCAACGACAGTAAAATTCTCGCGTTAGAGACTTCATAGTAAATCACAAGGGAAAACCAGGAAAAACCTGTGATACTATCCCGACATCGTAAGTATTTGGTCTTACATTAATTTACTCTCAAAAAATAATACCAAATTCTGACTTGTAACATGTTTAAATTATAAATAATATTAATAATACTAGATATATAAGTAATACTAAAATATAAAATATGTACTAGCTCGATATTATTGACTTACTAATCTTGGTATTTTCTTTCTATTGACTTCCTCTTTCAGTATGGGTAACCACATCCTACTGCATTCTACCGAGGAATTTGCGACACAATTGGTTTCATTTAGCATAATTAGAGCCGCTTCTTTGATTTTTCTCTTTTTACTATCTGATTCTTTCAGGACTATACTTGAATCTCTCCACTGAACTCTATGTTCATTATCCCATGCGTGTTGACATATTTGAGATCTCTCAAATTCTCTATTTTTAATATAAGATTGATGTTCATTTATTCTAACGTCTAATGGTCTTGATGTCTCACCTAAATAAAATTGTTCGCATTCACAAGGTATTTTATAAATGCAATTCTTTGTTCTTTCTTGATCATTGTTAGGTTTAGTTTTAGATAGAATAGATCTCAATGTGTTTGTTGTTTTGAATGTTGTTGAAATGTTGAATTTATTTCCTATTGTTTTAAGTTTCTCGGATAGTCCTTTTATATATGGTATTGATATTTTCCTCGTATTATTTCTGGTGAATGTTGTAGGATCCCGTTCTAAGTTGTTCTGTTCCATTCGATCCAATCTTGACAATTCCTTATTTATAAACGATAAAGGATAATCATTTTTTAATAAAACAGATGTTAACAATTGTTTTTCTGCTAAAAAGGAATTTTCGTTAGAACAAGTAATTTTGGCTCTATCATATAAGGATTTAATGATTCCCTTTTTAACGTTGATGTTGTGATTTGATTTGTAATTGAGATATCTGTTGGTGTGTGTTGGTTTTCTATACACTTGAGTCTCATATCCAATATCCTTCTTTGAGATCAAAACATCGAGGAAAGGTAGGCTGTTATTGTATTCCTTTTCCATTGTAAATTTTATTGTCTCTTCTTGATCGTTTATAATATTCAGGAACGTATCCAACAATTCTGATCTATGAGGCCATATTGAAAACACATCATCTACATATCTCCACCATACTGTGGGTTTTAAATTTTGTTTAAAAATAATATTAGTTTCGAAATCCTCCATAAATATATTAGCCAATAATGGAGATAAAGAAGAGCCCATTGCTAGACCAAAATTTTGTTTATAGAATTCATTGTTTAGTTGAAAATAGGTATTATGGGTACATAATGTCAATAACTCCATTATAGCTGATACATTTAGTCTTGTCCTAGTTGCCAATGTATTATCATTCTCTAATTTCGTTTTGATTATGTTTAAAGTTTTATCTAATGGTACATTTGTAAATAAACTGTTTATGTCAAAACTTACTAAAATATTATTTGGATTAAATTCAATAGTTGATAATTTGTTTAAAAAATGTTTTGTATTTTTTATAAAAGTGTCATCATTATTAGCAAATGGTTTTAGAATGTTTAATAAGAATTTTGATAGTTCACTACAAGGAGAATTGATGGTACTACAAATGGGTCTAAGTGGTATGTTCGCTTTATGAATTTTCGGCACTCCATAAAAATGTGGTGTCTTACTGTAGTGAGGTGTCATTAATTTTAATTAATTAAAAATTAATGACACCTCACTACAGTAAGACACCACATTTTTATGGAGTGCCGAAAATTCATAAAGCGAACATACCACTTAGACCCATTTGTAGTACCATCAATTCTCCTTGTAGTGAACTATCAAAATTCTTATTAAACATTCTAAAACCATTTGCTAATAATGATGACACTTTTATAAAAAATACAAAACATTTTTTAAACAAATTATCAACTATTGAATTTAATCCAAATAATATTTTAGTAAGTTTTGACATAAACAGTTTATTTACAAATGTACCATTAGATAAAACTTTAAACATAATCAAAACGAAATTAGAGAATGATAATACATTGGCAACTAGGACAAGACTAAATGTATCAGCTATAATGGAGTTATTGACATTATGTACCCATAATACCTATTTTCAACTAAACAATGAATTCTATAAACAAAATTTTGGTCTAGCAATGGGCTCTTCTTTATCTCCATTATTGGCTAATATATTTATGGAGGATTTCGAAACTAATATTATTTTTAAACAAAATTTAAAACCCACAGTATGGTGGAGATATGTAGATGATGTGTTTTCAATATGGCCTCATAGATCAGAATTGTTGGATACGTTCCTGAATATTATAAACGATCAAGAAGAGACAATAAAATTTACAATGGAAAAGGAATACAATAACAGCCTACCTTTCCTCGATGTTTTGATCTCAAAGAAGGATATTGGATATGAGACTCAAGTGTATAGAAAACCAACACACACCAACAGATATCTCAATTACAAGTCAAATCACAACATCAACGTTAAAAAGGGAATCATTAAATCCTTATATGATAGAGCCAAAATTACTTGTTCTAACGAAAATTCCTTTTTAGCAGAAAAACAATTGTTAACATCTGTTTTATTAAAAAATGATTATCCTTTATCGTTTATAAATAAGGAATTGTCAAGATTGGATCGAATGGAACAGAACAACTTAGAACGGGATCCTACAACATTCACCAGAAATAATACGAGGAAAATATCAATACCATATATAAAAGGACTATCCGAGAAACTTAAAACAATAGGAAATAAATTCAACATTTCAACAACATTCAAAACAACAAACACATTGAGATCTATTCTATCTAAAACTAAACCTAACAATGATCAAGAAAGAACAAAGAATTGCATTTATAAAATACCTTGTGAATGCGAACAATTTTATTTAGGTGAGACATCAAGACCATTAGACGTTAGAATAAATGAACATCAATCTTATATTAAAAATAGAGAATTTGAGAGATCTCAAATATGTCAACACGCATGGGATAATGAACATAGAGTTCAGTGGAGAGATTCAAGTATAGTCCTGAAAGAATCAGATAGTAAAAAGAGAAAAATCAAAGAAGCGGCTCTAATTATGCTAAATGAAACCAATTGTGTCGCAAATTCCTCGGTAGAATGCAGTAGGATGTGGTTACCCATACTGAAAGAGGAAGTCAATAGAAAGAAAATACCAAGATTAGTAAGTCAATAATATCGAGCTAGTACATATTTTATATTTTAGTATTACTTATATATCTAGTATTATTAATATTATTTATAATTTAAACATGTTACAAGTCAGAATTTGGTATTATTTTTTGAGAGTAAATTAATGTAAGACCAAATACTTACGATGTCGGGATAGTATCACAGGTTTTTCCTGGTTTTCCCTTGTGATTTACTATGAAGTCTCTAACGCGAGAATTTTACTGTCGTTGCATTTGGTTGTCTTTTTAAAGACATTCACATGCTATAATTTTTTATGACGGATATTCTTGAGTTGGGGTTAATTTCATGTAATCGAATGAACTATCTTTCAGTAAGTCGTCCCAGGAACGCAACTCATAAATATTGGCAATATCATTTTAAAGTCTTCTACTTTAAAATGTATAATATATGTCTGAATTGCCAATATAAATGAGTGAGATTAAATAAATTATTAGAAGAATTTTTTTTCTTAGCAACAACACTTTAGTTTATTTTAGTAATATTTTGTATTTTGACAACGGCACCCGATTTGGGCGTCGAAACGTTAATAAAATTATTTTTTTCATTTTAATTGTGGCTTATTTCCCATATAAATAATTAATCATAAAAATGCCACAAGGAAATAGCTTCAGAACAACATTAAAATATTTTATAGTGCCTATTTATATTGCAAATAACATTTTTTTGGAAATTTGTTTTTTAATTTTGATTTACAATTATTTAAATAAATTAAGGGTCAAATTTAATTTAGTAAGTCTGATATAAGAGACTGTTTCTTCATCTTTGCAGAAAAAAATTGCAAAATCCTTAATAAAAATAAGAATTACCGCAGCAGTTAAAAAAGTAAATTTTGTGCAAAAAATTACCCATTTTTTTATTTATTTAAACAATGATCCCCTCATATGAATCATATACTTTTTTAAAAATATCTTTTGTTTGGACCTAAACTTTGATAAAAAATTTATTCCAACCTGTACGGAGTTACATTTTGATTTACATGTATTGTAATTTTATTTGATCGGTCTATTCTCTTTTTGGCATTTTTGTGTCTGACGACTGGAATAATAGTAAAGTTGGACAATGGACTTGTAAATAGAAAAAATACTAATTTCCTTCGAAAATGTATTCAGGGAGATAAGTACTGCGTATTTCATTGACACCGAAGTAGAGTACAAGGTCAGTATGAAGACGCCAGAATTCATGGTAAAAGGACCTAAGAGCTGGTTTAAACACTCATGCAAAAATATTTCGTATTGTAGTTTCCACAACCACAATTGCCATTTGGACGGCCAATCTTCAAAAGGAGCTGGCCTAATAAGAAGAAGAACAGAAACAAAGAGTGTTGTTTCGAAAGGTTAACTAATTTTAATATTGGAGTGACGGTAACAAATACAACTGATAACAATAAATATAGAAAAGAACTGTAAATGAAGCAAAGGCATGGGAAAACTAAATAACATGTCGCCGTCTAAGTTAATATCTAGAGACACTAATTCAACTATCGCTAAGGAGGATAGTGACACCTGAGAAAACTGAAAGAATATACAGGGTGTAGCAAAAAGGAAGGTCATAAATTAAATCACATATTCTGGGACCAAAAATATTTCGATCGAACCTAACAGCTTAGTACAAACGTGCATACAAAAAAGTTACAGCCCTTCGAAATTACAAAATGAAAATCGATTTTTTCGAATATATCGGAAACTATTAGAGATTTTTTATTGAAAACAGAATGTGTGTGTACTTTGTACGCACGTAAGAAGTTATACTTCTATTAGATGATTTAAACCAAATTAATATACTTTTTATTTATATTTTATTTAAATATTAAACTAATTTATACTTACTACTTCTCAAACATTTTTATTAAAACAGTGCCAAAAATTAAAATAATAAAAGAATAAAACACACACAAATACATTAAAAATGCCACAAATGATTTCTGAACATTAATTGTCGGAAATTTTTTTAACTAAATACGTATTTTCTGAAAATAAAATTATATAATAAATATACTTACAATCATAAAATGTATAAAAAAAATAAAAAAATAAAAGTTTTTATTGGGATTCGAACCAGCTATCAGCGCAGTTGGTATATTGGGGTTCATTCGCCTTAAACGCTTCGCCACGGAGGCAATGTGTCATTATGTGCGAAGATCGACTAACTAAAGGGATTAAGCTTTTGACATTTTTGAATTAAATTAAATTATTTTGATTTTGAATTGAAATGATTTAGAATTGAAAAAATACAACAAAACATAGAGTAAGAAAACAATATATTAGGTGAAGATTGATAGAAATTTTGATGGTAATCAAATTATGTAAATAAAAGTATTACATACTATGTATTTTGGTAGGTTCAAATAGGTAGGTATCTATGATACATTTACAATTATTACGTACCTGTTGCTTTTAAAAACTATTTAAATGTCACTACAATTATAAACTTTTTTGTTTCTGTCCTCGCAACAATAAAACTAATATATTATACATTTGTTTACCTTCATATTGAACAATTATTTATTATTGACAGATCATTTCAACACCCAATCAGAGCTCGTATAACGACTAATACCATACTGTCGGTGTGCGCATGCGCGCAGATCAATATAAATTCACCCTCAATCTCAATCGCGCATAAAGAAGTATAACTTCAATAAACATGTGGCATTCTTATGGCAGGAACATTAAAAAAAATAAAAGTGTTTCCTTTATTCCTTTAAACCCCACCCTCCCAGAGCCTATTTTACTTCAAATTAGGCCCGAGGCACTACACAATTTTCGGGCCCGTAAAAAAATTTAATACCTAGTAATAATAATAATAACTTTTTTAAAATGTATTAATTATTTAATAGAAATATGGTTGCACCAAAAATTTAAATTTTTATTATCTAACAATAAATAAAATTTATATTTAAACAATTAAACATTGTTTAATTGCTTAAAGTGCAAAAACTACCGTGGAATTTCTCTACTATGTACAGCATAATAAAGTGCTCACGTAAGTATATTATAAACCAGCAGATCCAACCACTAGCAAAAAATACTATTGGATAGTTTCAGAAGGGGAAGATCGACAATGGATCAAATATTTACAGTCAAGCAGGTCTTGAGCAAATCATGGGAACATGACATTGATATTCACAACGTATTTGTAGACTTCAAACAGGCATACGACTCAGTCAAAAGGAATAGACTATACCTACAGTAGGAAAAATGAAAGAGTACCCATGAACGAACATATAAAACACGCTGTATTTTCCTGTCACCGTGTCATACAAAAAATTGGCCAGCGCAAGTACATGTAATAATTATTATTACATGTACTTGCTCTGGGCAATTTTCTTTGTGACACGGTGACAGGAAAATACAGCGTGTTTTATATGTTCGTTCATGGGTATTGTTTCATTTTTCCGATTGTACTATATATTGTAGTAGTAGGAGTAGTAGTCTAGACACTGTTGATTGAACACGTATAATAAACATAAAATACAAGGTACATGTAAGTACACCAAACGTTTATTTTTGTATGTGAATTCATCGTGATGTTGTTCTAATTTTTTTTAATGTTTAAAACTACAATGGAGCAAAAACTTGATAAACTAATTCAAACAATAGAAGAAATGAAATCTGATATCCATTCAATAAAAACTGGCATGGAACTAATGCGACAAGAAAACGATGAATTGAAATTAAAGGTCAGTCAACTTGAAAATAAAATAGTATATCTGGAAAATAATCAAAATAAAAACAATATAGTTGTATATGGACTGAAAGAAAATCTTTTTATAAACCAAGACGCAATTATAGAAGAGGTATTATCGTAGTTAATGAGAAAATGGAAGTCAAGTTGCAAGAACGTGATATACAGGATGTCTATAGGATTGGCTATAAAAAAGAACGCAGAGATCGACCGACAGTTATAAGATTTAATTCAATTCAAAAAAAATATCAAATTATGAGAAATGCTAGGAAATTAAAAGACACCAGTTATAGTGTATCAGAGCAGTTTAGTAAAAAAACGATAGAAGAAAGAAAACAACTGGTCCCTTACTTGAAGAAAATTAAAGATTCTGGTGCAACGGCTTTTATTCGACATAATTATATAATAGTGGACAACAAAAAAATGTTTTTGACAGAGATTAAGCAAAAATTCGACGATTCTGAAAAACCAATTTCATCACAGCAACAACAAAATTCATCATCGTCTTCAAAAAACTACAGTTTGAGAAGTGGAATACGGAGCTAAATCCGAATTCAACTGAACAATGTTCGCAAAAATTCTCATTAATGCATCTTAATGTTCATTCAATTCGCAATAAAGTTGATGACGTAAATATTTTTATTGACGATTATAGTTCAGAAAACTGTATTGACGTGATCTGTTTCACAGAGCATTGGATGCAAGAGGGAGAATTTGACTTTTACTCTTTAGAGGACTATCAATTAATAAAGAAATATTCTAGGAAAACGGATTCCCATGGTGGAGCGGCCGTTTTTTCTAATAAAAAGTTTGATTTTAGTCCAGTTGTTAATTTAGAAACTGTTTCAGTAGATAACAAAATTGAATTTACCGTTGTAAACAATCATAATTTAAAATTAGTAATTTCTTGTATTTATAGACCCCCTCGGGAGATTTGCAAATATTTTTTAATGTGTTGTGCGATTTGTTAAGTGAACTGTATTTAAAATACAGAAATTACAATTATATAATTTGCGGCGATTTTAATATAGACTTAGATTGTAAGAATAGGAATGTTTTTGATTTTGAAAACATATTGACAATGTATAATTTAATACCAACTATTTTAGAACCTACTAGAGTAACAATAACGCCTGCTACACGAATAGATAATATTTGTGTTAATTTGAATCCTAAACTATTATTTGAGGGGTCTACATTTGAAGTAGGAGTGTCTGATCACAAAGCTCAAATTTTAGCCATAAGTGTGGATAAAGCTGATGCTAATAATCAATATCATCTGATTAGATCCTTTTGTCAAACTAATAAATTAAAATTTCTTGAGTATCTTCGTCAGTGCGACTTTAATGATGTATATGAAATATCAGATGTGGAAGTAGCTTATAATGTTTTTAATGAAAAAATTGGTTCGGGCTTCGAATACGCGTTCCCGACTAAACGTAAAAAATACATAACAAAAGAAATTTTAAAGGTTGGTTAACTCCCGGAATAAAAGTATCGTCAAAAAACAAAAGATTCTTATTACAACTAAAAAAATATACAAATAATATTACCATAAAAAACTACATTAAAACGTATTGTCGATGGTTACAACAAATAATTAAAGAGGCAAAAAATAAGTACTTCCACGGTATAATCAACTCCTCAAATAATAAATCTAAAGCGACATGGGATTTAATTTCACATTTTAACAAAAGAAACACAACAGCTAAGAAAGATATATCTATTAAAAAAGATGATATTGATATCACAAATCCAACTGAAGTTACAGAAGAATTTAAATCTTATTTTCAGCACATTGCATCAAGTATTATTCCTAATATCAAAAGTAAAAAATCTAGTGATAACTATTTGCAGAGTTTACCGGCAAATAATGTAAGTTCATTGTTTTTTGGACCTTTAATAGAAACTGATGTCAGGGAGTACATTTTGTCACAAAAACCAAAGAAATCCGCGGGGCTTGACAAAATTCCAATTACCCTTGTAACAAAAAATATTGATACCCTTTGTAGGCCTGTAGTTTTTCTTTTTAATTTGTCTCTTGAAAACGGAATATTTCCTAAATGTTTTAAAAAATCGGTAGTTATTCCTGTACATAAAAAAGGTGATAGGTGTAATATGGAGAACTATCGCGGAGTGTCTCTATTACCGTCCCTTTCAAAACTATTAGAATGGTGCGTAAATAAACAATTACTTCTTTTTTTAAATAAACATAAAATTCTAACAACTTCTCAATATGGCTTTAGATCTGATATGAGTACTACAGACGCAGCATTTTCTCTAATCGAAAATGTGCATAAAATCTTGGAAGCAAAACACCATCTTCTTGGTATTTTCTGTGATTTATCGAAAGCATTCGATTGCGTAGACCATCAAATACTACTGGACAAGATCTACTACTACCGCATTAGAGGTACACCACATAAATGGTTTCAGACATACCTATCACCTATCACACAGAAAAATGTGTGTTAGAATAAATAATTCTGATAGTAGCTGGGAAGCATCCTATTCAAATTTCGCAGAAGTTCAGTGTGGAGTTCCACAAGGGTCTGTTTTAGGTCCAACACTGTTTCTTATCTATATCAATAACTTTGTAGCTAGTTTCCCGAATACCACATTTTCACTTTTTGCAGATGATACGAGTATAGTAATTAAAGGCGATAGTTCTGATACATTAACATCCTGTGCCGCTACTACAGTTGAAGAGATATCAGACTGGTTTCTCGCCAATAAATTGGTTCTAAATATTAGTAAAACACAAAGTATCCGTTTTAATTTGTATCAAAATGTGGAAGATGTTGTTATTAAAGTAGATCAAGAAAGCATTACTTCTTGTCATACAATTAAATTTTTAGGCATAAACATAGACAGCAAACTTGATTGGAGTTACCACATAACTGAACTTAATAAAACCCTCAGCAGAGCTACATATGCCATGAGAGCAATTAGACAAAATACAAATTTTAGTGTGGCAAAAATAGTCTATTTTGCTCAATTTCAAAGTATTATGCAATATGGTGTGGAATTTTGGGGCGTGGCTAGCACAGCAGAATCCACATTTGTGGCTCAAAAACGAGCAATTCGAGCACTATTCAACTTAGCAAATAGAACTTCATGTAGACCTCTCTTCAAAGATCATGGAATAATGACGCTCATTAATATTTATATTTATAAGATGTCTCTACTTATACATAGAAAACGACATGAATTGTTAAAACCTTCTGATATACGCAATCACAATACACGCAGGCAAGATATAATTCTTCCCAATTATAATTATAGACGTACTCGAAATGGTCCATTGTACTCCGGTATTAAAGTATACAACCATTTGCCCACTGGGATTAAAGTACTTTCAATATGTAAGTTTAAAAAAAAATTAAAAAATTGTTAGGTCAATATGTTTTTTATAGTCTGGATGAATTCTTTTTAATAAATTTTAATGATCTAGACGGTTCCAACGCTTAGGCTAAAATCACATATTGTTCTTGTACAAATATTTTTGTTAAAATTATATTTATTGTAAATTTGTGATTTTTTAGAATAAAGATAACTAACTAACAAAAATTGGCTGAATTGGTATTGTCAATAAAACGCAAGCTAATTAGACTCATTAAAGCCAAAATGGATGAAATTCAGGCAGGTGTATTTTATCCATTGTGGCTTTGAGTACACAACTACCGGACAGACTTTCTCAAAATCTCGCAGGGATTGAAGCAGGGAGATGGGTTGGCCCCAAAATTGCTTAACCTGGACCTGGAGTATCTGGTTAGGCAAATACAAACTGGACGAGAAAACCTACTGAACAGAACCGTTCAACTGGCCGATTGTGCCGATGGTATTCATATTATGAGTAGAACTGGAGCACAGGAAACATACGCAGAGTTAAAAACGCAAACGAAAAGGCTAGGTCTGGAAATTAACACAGAAAAAACAAAAATAATGATACAGACGAGAAGAAATATAGTCCCACAAAACAATATACATGAAGATGACATTGAAACGGTTGGAAAGTTTATATACTTGGGAGTAGAAATATATGCCGACTGATTAGAAGATGGAGAAATAAGGAAGAGAATAACGCAAACAAATAAAGCTTATTTTGTCCCCTCTCATCGGTCTAAAAGTGTCTACCGAAATACAAAGATGAAAATCTATAAAACCTTAATTCGACCAATATCATGCTATGCCAGTAAAGCATGGGTCCTGAAAGTAACATCCAAAAACAAACTCGACACATTCGAAAGGAAAGTACTGAGAAAAATACCAGGACCTGTGAGGGAAAACGAAATCTTCAGAATTTGATACAACAACGAGCTTTATAAACTTTATAAGGAAACACCCCTGTCAGACTTAATGGAAATACAAAGATTGCAATGTGCCGGACATGTGATCAGAATTGGAGAGGATAGGCTATAAAAGGAGCACTGAACACTAGGATGCAGGGAAAGAAACCGGTTGGAAAGCCAAGAATGCGCTGTTAAGACACAGTGAGCAGCGATGCAACTATTTTTGGAGTCCGTGTATGGAGAAGAGCAGCCACAGACAAACAAGGGTGGAGGCAAAAATAAAGGACGCCAAGGCTCAATTTGGGCTGTAGTGCCGTAGAAGAAGAAGAAGAAGAACAGGATGGGAGGACGAACTTCGTTTTTGCGCACTATTATGGGGTGTAAAATATGATGATATTGCATCTTTTTATACCAGCCGTTTCTGTTCTCTTAATTTTTGCTTTTTTCAGTTTTCACTGCTACTAAACGTTTGCAACTCTTGATAATAACCAAACGATTACTTAGTTAAGAAAAATAAAATAAGTGTAAAGAAATTTAATAAAACTACTAATGATTAATGTTTAATGTTCTAATGATTAGCTGAACTAACTTAAAAAACACGGGACTGAAAACTAATACAAGCAAACAATACCTTATCTTTGCAAAAAACGGCATCAAACATCAAAATAAATATTCAATTTAAAAATGCATTTTGAATCAATATTATGACAATACCTCTTGTTAATCCTTCGGAGTGGTGTATAAATTTTACTTATTGTTATTGATGCCGACAAGGCAATCTACCTACTCTTATTGCAGTTTTATGATAAGAACGGTTTATGGTTTATGAATATAACTCTTATGGTTATCATTTATCATTTCGTTACCTGTTCGTAAAATGAAATAATTTTGAAAATTTATTTTGTTTTTGCAATAATTTTCTTTTGGTGATCTTTTTGGGCCCCATTAAAATGCGGGCCCGAGGCAGCGGCCTCATTGGCCTAGTGATAAAATAGGCCCTGCCCCCTCCCAAATGTTTGTGTACGTCTCAATTAAATTATTATTTTGGTACCATTAGTTAAACAAAATGATTTTAAAACTTTTTTGTCTCTTAGTACTTTTTCGATAAGCCAGTTTTTATCCAGATACGCATTATTTTATCGAGAAATATCGAGAAAACCCACCACATATTTGTAAATGGTTAATTAAGATTCTAGAGACATGGTAATAATATGAAAATTTATTTATGATTTATACTTTGTTAGACACTCAAATTTTTGAAACATTAAAAAATAAGCCATATCTCGATAAAAACTGGCTTATCGAAAAAGTAATAATAATTTAACAATAATAATTTAATTCGAATGTACACAAATATTTGGGGGGTTTAAGGGAACCAAACTCACATAAAATTTTTATGGGGTGCACAAATTTCACTGTTATTTTTTTAAAGATGATCCTGCCATAAGAATGCCACATGTTCATTTTCAATATAAAATCTCTAACAGTTTTCGATATATTGAAAAAAATTGATTTTCATTTTGTAACTTCAAAGGGCTGTAACTTTTTTTGCATGCACATTTGTACTAAGTTAAGTAAGGTTCAATCGAACTATTTTTGGTTTCAGAATATGTGATTTAATTTATAGACTACCTTTTTGTTATAAAGATGTATAAAGATGGGAAAATGGAATAGAAAAAGTTTATCCAGGATATGGGGTGGAACCAAAAATAATGATGATACATGAACAAGAACGAATAGAGAAGTTATCTAGTAATATAATCAGCCAAGCAGGTTTGAAAATGCGACTCTAGAGGATGTCTAGGTTGGTGCATCTTTACTGAAAATACTTTCATAGACATAAATAGAAAATTGTGGTGGGAGAAGAAGATAGATCCAAAAAGAAATGGTTAGAAGATATAAAAGCTACAATTAGGTTATTAGAAATACTGGACTGGAAAGAGAAAATTGAAAAAATGAAGAAATTTGTGAAGAAAATAGCAGTTATGAATGATTCATTAAATATAAAAACTATTATTATATCACGTACCCTGTTAGAATGACTAAAATCTCCTTCAATATAGTAAATCCTATAACCTGGGTTATGATTTTCGTATGTTGTTATCGATGGACCTAAGTAGGCTACGTTAATTGGTTTACCTGTAAATTAAAGCATTTTTATTAAACATATAACCATTTATTTTAATAACTTACTGTAATTTTCTGTTTCATAAAACAATTCGAACTCATCAGCGTGGCTATGACCATAGAATTGAGCTCTAATGATATCTTTAAAACGATCTACAATAGAGTAGAAGTTTGTTGACCACGCTTTTAAGCAATCTGAACTACCAGGTGGGATGTGCCCTACAATAAAAATTTAATTGTTAAAAATGATACATACAATATTTTTTTTATTTTGCTTTAACCACTAGGGTTATCAGCATAACAAAGTATAGAAAAAAAATTACAAAAAGTGAGAAAGTGCTAAAGAAAAACATAACATAATAAACAGATACAAAATATTAATTTCATCATACAGTATACATTTTAATAATATTATTGATGTAGGTATTATCCTACACCTACACCTAACACAAGACACAAAAGCAAGAATCTATAAAGCAGCAATTAGACCTATATTGACATACACGGCGGAGACAAGACCTGACACATCTAAAACGAGACGACTACTAGAAACAACAGAGATGAAAATACTCCGACGAATATCAGGGAAAAGTCTGTTGGATAGGGAGAGAAGCGAAAACATAAGAAGATCATGCAATGTCGATGACATAAATGGAGGGGTGACAAAACGGAAACAGGAGTGGAACGAACACATTAGTAAAATGGCAGAGGATAGGATAGTACGAATAGCACGAGATAAGTCACCAAATGGACGAAGAAGTATTGGCAGACCAAGAAAAAGATGGTGCGATAACTTAAACAATTTAGGAGGCTAATATTGAAGAAGAAACAGGCTTTAAAGCCTACATACAAGAAAGAAGAAGAAGAAGATGAAGAAGATAGACAGCCCAAAACCTAGGAATTTTGTGCAGTAAGATGAATCGTCATGCAACTTTTTGCATTCGATTCAGGAGAGTGTTAGGAAAGTTTGTTAACTAAATTGATCTTCGCCAGATGAAAATTTCGATAAGAAAAATGCATTCAAAGTGCATCTCGAAGAGATGGAAAATGAAAAATGTATCTCAAGAAATACTAACGGAAATGAGATCAATTTTTATACGCGAGGGTTTTTGAGGTCGTTGAACACGAATTTCATCTCGGCGATGAACTCCAAGATACCTGGTGCCCAGGGGTGGACTCGCCTGGAGTTTAATGTTATAATCATTCAAAATCTGCCAATAATCATTACTCGGTGGGTTTTCGTGGTTGTTGAGCACTAATTTCATGACGGCGATGGTCTTCCAGGTACCTGATGTCCAGTGAGGAACTCGTCGCCTGGAATTTTATGTTATAATCATTCAAAATCAGTCAATAACCATTACTCGGGGGGTTTTGCTGGTCGTTGAGCACGAATTTCATGACGACGATGGTCTCTGAGGTACATGGTTTACTAATGAAAAATTCATATTCAGCGACCCCCAAAACACCCGAGAAATGGTTATTGACTGATTTTGAATGATTATAACATAAAGCTCCAGGCGACGAATTCCACAACGGACACCAGGTAATTTGAAAACCATCGCAGACATGAAATTCGTGCTCAGCGACCCCCAAAAGCACCAGAGTAATGGATATTGACTAATTTTGAATGATTATTATAGAAAACTCCAGGCGACGAGTTCCACCATGGGCACCAGGTATCTCGGTGGCCATCGCCGTCATGGAATTCGTTCTCAGCGACCACCAAAACCCCACGAGCAATGGTTATTGACTGATTTTGAATGATTATAACATAAAACTCCAGGCGACGAGTTCCACTTTGTGCACCAGGAACCACGGAGACCATTGCCGTCATGAAATCCGTGCTCAGCGACAGCGACCACAAAAACCCCCCGAGTAATGGTTATTGATTGATTTTGATTATAACATAAAACTCCAGGCGACGATTTCCACCCTGGGTACCATGTACCTTGGAGTCCATGAGATGAAATTCGTGTTCAACGACCTCCAAAACCCCCGAGTATAAAAGTTGAACTCATGTCCGTCAGTATTTCCTCAGTTATAAATTTTTCATTTTCCATCTCTTCGAGATGCACTTTGAAGGCATTTTTCTTATTGAAATTTACATCTGCCGGAGATCAATTTAGTTCACAAACTTTCCTCTCCCTCTCCTGAATCGAATGCAAAAAGTTACATGACGATTCATCTTACTGCACAAAATTCCTAGGCGTAATGCTTCTTTTCCTCGCCTAATTATACAAATAGATTTAAAGATTTAAATTAAAATATCATTATTAAATTATCAATTAAAATTATTAAAGATTTGAGAAATACCAAATTCGCTGCTTAGGTTCTCCTAATAGTTGTTTTAATGTTTTTGGAAGATGATAATATTATTGTTATAAAACTGACTTTTTACGCGGTTGACTTAACTATTTTATTATTTATGTTTTTTTAGGCACTAAGTTTAATTTTAGTTGACTTTATTTATTTTTAGTAGCTTACAACTAAACAAATGAAAAACAATGAATTTGCACCTTTAATTTGACAAACTACGATAAACACTTAACATTAATTAATTTGTTAGAAAATACTACACTAATTTTATACGTTACAAAATAACCACGGCTTTATTATAATTTATTTACAATTTATTTCGCGACGGCTACAAATTTATGACTAAACTCTAATTCCAAAAATGTCTCTTTATATAGTTATAAAATTAATCTACTGATTTCCAGAAAAATCGAAAGGTAAGTATTATTTACAGAGCAATAAAAGAGGTGTATTCGATGGCCTTCTAGATGGTAAACAAGTTTCCTCTCGCCCTCAGACAGTTCGTCGCCAGAAAGTTCTGGCGTTGACAGGGCCGGCCTGGGACCGTGACATTGCCCCCTCCTCAAAAGATGGTTCCTCCTGGAACCTTGTCGGGACTCGAACTGGATGCTGGTATCTGCAACTGGACCCTCTTTTACAACTCCCAGTTGTATAAAAGTGGCAGGGGACGGTCTTCGCTCCGCACCAGTAACTATGCGGATTGCAACAGACTAACACCTGGACCTCGGCGTCTTTAAAAATTTCTTCTACCATATTTCGGATAACTCTCCAGTTTAATTGGCGGCATTCTAACTTTGGCATGGGTAACTTTTGCACGTCGGACTCAAACACGTGCTCTCTCAATTGAAATAATGCATCCCATACATCTTGGTAGGTAGGTTGGTCATGGACAGTGTCTTTTGTTACCAGATAGAATAGGTAACGTGATGCATCTTGGAGTTTCAATGCTTTGCCAGGAGCTGGCAGTTGGCATTGAAGTTCTGCAACTCGACCAAGCTTCCTTCGAAAGGCAGATGCCAACCCTCGTGCGTCTTTGATACTGGCCGGGATGGTATGGGCCAGTGAATAGTCATCGGGAAGTGCGGGCAGATCTCGCTTTTCTTCAGTGGTAACACCATGTCTCGCTTTACCGGTACCTTCATAGACCCCCATGAACTCCTCAAACGTGAGGTTAGGTATTTCTCGAACTTGGTTTACTTCCACTTCTTCATCTACGTCGTGGTCTCCCTCGTACGGCGCCAACCGATTGGTGATTTATCTCTTGCTATTTTGGCCACTCGTGTCTCTCCCATTCTGCTTATGTGGTTATTCCATTTTTTTTCTATTTAGTATCCATTCGTTGATACACTGTACGTTACATTTTCTCCTAATGTCTTCACTCCTCTTTCGGTCTCTCGGCGTATTTCTGTAATTCTTCTCAGTACTCTCATTTCTGCCGTTTCTAGTAGTCTTTATGTTGTGGCTGTATCAGGTCTAGTTTCTGATGCCTATGTCATTATTGGTCTTACACTGGCTTTATAAATTCCTGACTTCATCTCAGTGTTAATATTTCGGTTTCGCCATATAGTGTTATTAAGGCATCTTGCCAGTCTATTTGCTTTTTGTACTTGATTTCTCACTTTTTTATCCAGGTCTCCGTAGCTTGACAGTGTAATTCCAAGGTATTTTATTTACATTACTTGTTCAATACTGATGCCATTAATTTCTATTTTACATCTGATTGGTTCTCTACTGGTTACTATTGTTTTAGTTTTCCGAGATGAAATTGTTATATTGAATTCTTTTGCTCTTATGTTAAAACTGTAGACTAATCTTTGCAGACTATCTTAATCTTGGGCTGTCAGTATTGCGTCGTCTGCGTAACAGAGTATTTTTACTTCTTTGTTTCCCATTCTGTATCCTATTCCTTTGCTGACGCTTTTGATGATGTCATCTATGATTAAATTGAAGAGCATAGTGTTCAACGAGTCCCTCTGTCGTATTCCGCTACCTATGTTTATAGATTCTATAAGATGTCGATCTATTCTGACTTCCATTTTGTTATTTTGGTAGATTTTTCAATAGTTTTTATGATATCTAGCGGAACTTCTCTATTATACAGAAGATGGATTACATCTTTGAGTCTCACTCTGTTAAATAAGTTCTGTAAGTTAATCAGACATAGAAATGCTGGTCAATTATACTCTAGTGATTTCTCAGTAATTTGCTTTATGGCGAATATTGCATCTGTACACGATCTTTCAGTACGAAAACCCTGTTGTTCATATGCTAAACTTATCCTCTGATAATAGGGTAGACTTACTTCAGGTAGGTAGCGTCCCTGCCTACGCGATCTTCTGGTCTTTCCTCCAATCCCTAATTAGAGGAAACCAGGCCTAAACCCCAGTATTATCCTACCCAAACCACAAATTCTTTCCTTATATCTCCCTCACACTTGCCAACCAGTTTTGCCAGCGTGGCGAGTTATGGCCAACTCACCATAAATGAGATTTAAAGTTACAGGATCTAGTCCCCAAGTGGGTGCTCAATCCCACACCTTTAAGGAGGTCATGGAATCTGGGGGAGGCAAAACTCATTAAAACACCGAAAGCAACATATTTATACCATGCCAGAAACCAGAAAGGTACAGCATCCAAATAGTTCAAGTATACGCTCCCGGCTCCCACTGACCAATGAACAGATGAATAAATAGAGAAATTCTATGTAGATATTTCCAGAGCAATGAAAGAAAGAGCTGATTTCAAAATACATAATCATGGGAGATTTTAACGCCAAAGTAAGGGAGGTAAAAATAGAAGGTGGACCTGGATAACCCCAGGCGGGAAAACAAAAAACGGAATCTATTATATATTAAAAATATCACAAGGAAAAAATTCCTGTACTGGCTGTATACCATAAATCACAAAAAATAAAAACCTTATTTTGTAAAAGGTATATTTAAAATCCCTAAAAAGGGCTGTATCACAACAAAACGTTTTCGGAATCAATATTCTATCATCAGTGTTATCACAGGTTTACATGCTTTAAGCCACCAAAATGTACGGGTAAAAACCCTTAAATTGATTTTAAACAGTTAGGGTTACATTATATAATCTGATTTTAAAAGATGTTAAAAATATTTCCAGATTAACCCCTGGCATCACATGACATCAACCATATTGGTTGGGAAATTTTAGGTAGAACCTTACATGGCAAAGTTTAGGTGACAACTATTAGTCAACCAGAAATATATAGTTAAAGATGTATCAGCACGCAATAGATTCAGTCTCGGAAGTGACCATAGATTAATAAGAGCAAAAATAGTAATTAATAAAAAATTAGATGGAAACAAATTGATCTTGCAAAAAAGAACCCTAACAACTAAATAACTTATGCAAAACAGTACCAATTATCAGAAAAATCTTGAGTCTAATCTAAAGTCAATAGAACAATTAACAGAAAAAGACGTTAATGATTTGGATGAAACGATAAGAACGAGTATAATCAATGTGATCGAAAAACTCATACGACGCCGAAACCGAAAAATAATAATACATTAAAGACAGAAACCCAACAGATGATGAAGGACAGAAGCTGCATGGATTCACTCGAAATTCACTAGAGACAAGGTAATAAGAACAAGAATAAGACCACAAAATAATGACTAGACAAATCAAAGCAAAAATGGGGTAAAACTGACACCGAATAGCACAAAACAGAGAAGAATGGAGAACTCATTAGGAGGACTTTGTCCAGGAGTTGATGCAAACAGGGCGAAGAAGAAGAAGCAAATGCCTAATAATTTTGGCTACATATTTTTATTATGGTTTTTTAAATTTATTTGTTACTTTTAGTTTTATTAAGTTCCATTCAATTTTATTGATGTGTTATTTTTTAATATTTTTATTTGTTGTTTGATTTTGTTTATTTATTTTACATCTAAGCGACCACGATCGCGATCGCGTCCACGATCGCGATGGCGATCTCGGTTTCTGTAGAAAGGGAACACATCGGAGCGATAGCGACCTGCGATTTCATTTGTATAAATAAATAATACAGTTGGAAATATTGCGAAGAAATAAAATGTGCGATTTACAAGAAGAAGAAGCACTGCTTGTTACAGTATTGTTGGGCGAAAAAGGAAGTTAAATCTAATTTGAAGACATATAACCTTCATTATTCGAAATTAATTCGGATAAAGAAAGAAATTTAATAAAAGGTATGCGTGGGCATTCTATTTTTCCATTTACAAATGAAGACATTTTTCAGAAAAAGAAGAGATGCTTGGGTAGGTATATGACATTGCCCTGAGGTACAAGCAGTAAGGAGAATTTCATAAATTGTTCCCAGAACTTCGCAGAGATGTACAGACGGTTTCTATACATATTTTAGAATGAATTTAAAAAGTTTTGATGAAACATTTATTTCTAATACGTATGTTCTTATAATCTGGGTGGGACTGGTCGAAAAATATATCATATTATTTTACAATTTCAATACATTTTTAGATATTTGCATTGTCGCGACCAACGATAAAGCGCAAAACACACCGGAGCGATAACGACGCGATGACGTTCATGATGGCGATCGCGATTCAACTCGTCTGAAGCAATCAAGTGAATCAGCATGACATACTTGTCGCAATCTGTTGGCGATAAAAGGAATTCGTGCAGTGTTCTGACTGCGATCGCGGCTATATAAAGCGGAGAACACATCTAAGCGACCACGATCGCGATCGCGTCCACGATCGCGATGGCGATCTCGGTTTCTGTAGACAGCGAACACATGCATCGGTGGCATAGCGACCCGCGATTTCATTAGTATAAAATTATTCAATAATACAGTTGGAAATATATTATAGTACATACAATGTGAGATTTACAAGAAAAAGAAGCATTGCTTGTTGCAGTATTGTTGGATGAAGAAAGGCAATTCAATCAAATTCGAAGGTATGTAACATTATCAATTCCGAAAAAGAAAGAAATTTAATAAAAAGTATAGGGCTTTTCAACAATTCTCATTTGTTTCGAGCTTCTGTCATATGTCGTATATTAATATTATACACGGATTATACGTCATTTGACAGAAGCTCGAAACAAATGAGAATCGTTGAAAAGTCCTATCCGAGGGCGTTCTATTTTTTTCCATTTAAATAGGCAGTTATTTAGGTAGTTTATTTTGCAGAAAAAGAAGAGATGTTTGGGTACATATTAACCTGAAGCGGAAGCAACAAGGAGAATTTCATAAATTGTACCCGGAACTTCGCAGAGATGAGAACCGTTTCAATACATATTACAGAGTGAATTTTGAAAGTTTTGATGAAATTTTAGATTTGATAAAAAATGACATCACCAAACAACAAAAAATTTTAGGGAACCAGTTGATGCCACAGAACGACTAGCTGTTACTTTAAGGTACTACAAAATTCTGCATGCTTTTTCGTTGCAAATCAATGTATATAGTGTCAATGATTAATAATATGTAGATAGTAAGCATATTTTTTATTTATTCATACAAAATACGTTAAACAAATTATTCGAATATATCAAATCGAGAAGGAGAGAAAATCATTTTTACAAGAAAACTTATATAAAAATAAAGATATTTATATTTTTGTAATTCTGCGAGCAAAATTCTCATACCATTGTGCAGAAGAATGGCTGTTACTAGAATCTCTTGTCTTTCATTGTAAACATTTTGTTCGTCGTTTGGTGAATGAAGAGGTAAATTGGAGGATAAAGGAGATGAGCTGAAGGAATTACTTGTTCCTGGTCGCATTTCTGCTTGCTGAGATAACTCCTCTTCTATTATTAATTTAGCTATCTGATATTTGATGAGCGTCTGACGTTGTGATGATAGTTTTTTAATGCTCGCTGCGTAACCCCGAAATACTAGATCTATTTCGTCAGCACTTTCCTCACAATTACTGTGCCGTTTATTTAAAAAATATATAACTTTATCAACTGAAGAGTATTTAATGTCTTGCGAAAGTTTTCTTTTGGTACGTAACTTTTCTATTTTTTGTCTTGCTCATGGATCATCTCAATCGATAAGTTTTCTTCCGTTAGAGAAGCCTCGTTCTGCGTAGTGACTTCTTCTTCATTAAGTAGTTCCAGTGATTCTGAAAGCCCGGGATCTGAGACATTGGACTCTGAGCAAACTGCAGGAAGGGTCGGAAAGCTTCCATATGTTGTGCCCAAGACCAGGATTTGTAGAGGCTAGTAGTCTTCGCCTGTTGTCCAGTTCTAGACTTTTCAGAACGGAGGTATTTTGCATAGCAGTCTCTAAAATTCTTCCAGCGTTTCTTCAGATCTTCACCTGTAAAAAATTAAAATAGGTGATTAATTAAAAATATCCTTCGGTAGTAAATTTAAAAAAATTTTGATAAACAAAACGTGATAGAATTAAAAAAAAAATTTTGCTTTAGATTTTTAACTACCGGTGATTCATACAAAACGATTGGGCACAGCTTTCGGTTAGGATTTTCAACCGTTGCAACTATTGTGGTTTTAAACATCTGGCGCTATATGAAACCGGTTACAACCGATTTATATGCCAGAGCCAACAGAAGAAATATGGGAAAAATTAATCCAAGGCTTGTTCCCCAATTGTTTAGGAAGCATAGATGGCAAACACGTGACCATCAGATGACGCAGAAGAGTGGATCAAATTACTTTTCCTATTTAAAATTTTTTTCCATAGTTCTTATGCAATTGTTGACCCAGAATATAAATTTATTTGTATAGATGTAGGTGGTTATGGTAAAAATAGTGACGGTGGTATTTTTGAGACATCGGCTATGAGCAGAAAATTTGCAAATGAAACCATGAATATACCACCTAACAGACCATTAGCTGATGAAAATGATGAGATTCCATGTGTATTAATTGGCGATGAAGCTTTTACACTAAGCCCTTACTTAATGAGGCCATTTCCTTATAGACAGGCACGAAATGACAACAGCAAGGAGGGATTTAATTATCATATATGCAGAGCCCGACGCGTAGTGGAAAATGCCTTTGGAATATTGGCACATAAATGGCGTCTATTTTTTAGACCATTAGAAGATAAAGCTCAAACAGCTACAAAACTTGTGAAGGCAGCATGCGTATTGCACAATTTGCAGAAACACTGACGAGAAATTTTTGCATTTACAAGAAAACTCTAATATTCCTTTACCAGTAGTTGATAATCTGGCGGTTGACGGTTGTTACTTATTTTAGTAATTTATAATTCCAAACAAATAAAAAACAGTACTTACCTTTTATATTTAATTCATTTCCAATCTGATCCCAAATTTTATTTTTAATACGCACGTTCTTATAATCTGGGTGGGACATGTCGAACAATATATATTATGTTTTTTTACAATTTCAATAAGTTTTTCGATATCCATTTTATTTGAAACGTTGTACCACTGCTGAGTTCTGAACGCTAACTAATTATATCGCCGCGATCGCCGTCAGATCGCTGCACAAATTCCTTTGATCACCAACAGATCGCCACAAGTATGTGCGGATCCACTTGATTGTTTGAGACGAGTCGTATCGAGTGAACGCCATCGCGTCGAGATCGCGTTGGTATGTTTTCCGCTTAAATATAACCTGCTGCGTTCTGAACGCTAAACTAATTATATCGCTGCGATCGCCGTCAGAACGCTGCACACATTCCTTTGATCGCCAGCAGGTCGCGACAAGTATGTGCTGATCCACTTGTTTGATTGAAACGAGTCGGATCGCCATCGAACAGCCTCACGCTATCCTGCATAGTTCGGAGGTTCCTGCATACAGATCATGCGAGAGTTTTTGTACCCAGGGCTTCCACATGACAAGCATTCTGCTGATTTGAAGCCTCTATAGCGCTTCATTGTGTTATCGGGGTAGGAATCAAATGGGATAGGATTTTTTTAATAAAAAAATTGCTAATATAGATTCTCCATTTTTGACTAACAAAGAGTATCGTAGTGTACTCTGAATATTCGAATAACCATTTTATTATGTCCTAATATAGACCTTTTATTGCACAATATTTGAAAAAGAAATTGGTTAAAATAGGTAACCAACTTCAAATTTTATAGATATGTTTTCGAGCTAAATGGGTCACACTGTATTTAATCTCAAATATTCATCATTCATATCCGATATTAAACAGTATATATTAATCACCCCGTATATCACATGAACGCAATTGTTATTATATTGCAAACATGTGCGGGCTATTTAATTAGTTTAATTATTGCAAATCATAAACAATATTTTTGGCAATGGACGTTAATTTTGCTGACTAAATAAAAACCTTTGTTTGAAAGTCGTGTGGGCTATGACCCAATTTATCCTGCAGCTAAGAAATAGCATACATTAGATTCATTCGCTAGAGTCAACTCAACGAGGCAAGATGTGCCTTTAAATATATTCCTTCGATTCACCTCATACATTCAGCATGTAGCATCATCATAGAAGTCTCAGTTTAAATTTCATACGAAGAGTATCATTCCCGGGGGAAACCTAGCGTCAGTTTGCATAAATAAATTATCTACTTGGATTTGGTATTTAACTAAAAGGCGATAGATCTCCAGCTGAGCCCGAAGATTATACACACTGTATATGAATATATACGCAGTATACATTGTTATTAGTTTGGTTTTACTTACCAATTATATGTACTTTTTCATTATTTGCTTCAGAATTTTGCAGTTCGTAAATTAGCCACTGTAACTCTTGAGCCGGATCAGTACTGTTTACTACAAGCCACCTAAAGAGACAAAGATTAAACTTAATATCGATATGCAATAATGTTACCAAAAAATACAAAATAAAAAAAGTTATAAAAACTCCGGAAATACCCAGAAGATAGACTTGAATTAGATGATACAGATAATAGATGATATATTTTACTGTAATAAAGATAAACCAATAAAAGTATTGGTTTATATCGAAAGAAACTTTCATGGTTGCGTAATATTAGACAACGGTGTGGTTGCACGGTAGATAAGAAGAATAATTATTTCGCGCAGCAGCCGATAAGAGAGAAATTTCAGGAACTTGTAAACATGATGACTGACGGTCAACGTCTGAATACGGCCACGGCATCTGAAGAAGAAAAATTTAAGTATTGTTGAGAAAAGATCTATAAAAGACAATAAATATGAAGGAAATAGAATTAAAAGTGAGACAGATTCACCAGATTCACAGATTCAGAACCAACGGCGTTTAACACAAGAATACAGAAAAATAGAAAGATTTATTTATTACGACTTTGGAAACAGAAAACAAGATCAAAGTACTGCAAGCTGAATTAACGAAGATAATATACGTAACAGACCAAAATATATCGCACCTCCACTCAAAAAGTATCATAAGTCAAAAAAACAGTGGAACAAAGTACAGTGGAACCTCGATAAGTCGGCCCCCGATAACCCGGAAGTCCGGCTAACCCGGACCGATTTTCATCAGACAAACATTTCAACAATAAAAATGTATGTATTTATTATGTTAAAACATTTTATCTGTAGCCGCTTCTGGAATGTCTTAAAAATATCGAGTTTCATTGATAAAACTTCCCTTCTACCATAATATAATATTTGAGAGATAATGGGTATTTGTGTAATTTGAACTATACTATAGTAAAAATGACTCATGGCACGCGGCAAAGCGACGTGTATTATCTCCGGCCATCAAAAACAACAGGTACCTGTTATTCCTTTATTTATTTTCAACTGTCTTTTAAAAATTGTTTTTTAAACAATGGTCTTTTAAACAATGAAAGAGTCACTGTTCTTAAATTACATAACATCGTTCCGATGGCAGACCAGACAAAATTGACACAACCGAAACTGACTGAGTTTTTTTTACCTAGAAATGAACAATACTCTATATTGTCTATACTAAACTCTATACAACTATATAGGTAAGTTAGATGTGTACTGTGCATATATATTTCATGTTATTTTAATTATAACGGACTTTATCTATAAGTATACCGTATTTTATTAATTTTTACCTTGCTCTCCGGCTAACCCGGATTTTCGATAACCCGGATCGGCCGCGGTCCCTATTAATCCGAGTTATCGAGGTTCCACTGTATCGAGAAAACGACGTTTAAAATTTGTGCTAGAACTTTTCCGGGTTTAATTTAAAGACTGTTAAAATTAGTATAATTATTTTAGTTACAAAAATTTTTGAAGCTCTACAAAATAGTGTATTAATTCTGCTAAAAATATTTTAAAAAATATTTTTTTTTTTAGTTGTGACACTATACAGATAAAACAAGGAAAAAAGAATATGTGTGTACTTATGTACGCACGTAAGAAGTTATACATACTTCTATTATATAATTTCAACGAAATAAATATACTTAACAGTTACAATACAAAAAATTAACAATAATTACCAAAAATTAACCAAAACTTAACAATGCCAAAAATTAAAAAAAAATATGAATCGTCCGGGATTTGAACCCGCTATCTCGCGATCTCTCGATCCCTGGTCCAATGCTCTACCAATCAGGCTATCAAGGCACGTGTTATTGACGTTTCGGATATACATAATTACACATAACGGTGACAAGTGAAATATAAAATAGATATATTATTATTTTACGCCCAAGGAAGACAAATTCAAAGACACAAAAATTATAATAAATAATACATTTACTAAAAAACACTAAGTAATACATTATTTTAATGGCTTATTTGCGCTGATACATAATTTGAAAGATTAGCAACTAAACGTCATACTGTCTGTGTGCGCACGCGTGCAGATTTATGAAAAATTTTACTCTCAATCGCGCCTAAAGAAGTATAACTTCAAAAATTTACGAAATATTATTTATCAAAAGTGGCTCTTGTAGTATTGAATATCATATCATTATTATTATCTGGTTAACAGACTTATACTTTTTAATAATGTAACTTTAAATACAAGTATTAACAATAAACAAAAAATTCTACAAAAAGAAAGAAAAATATGATACATGTGTAAAAATCCACGAGGAAAAAGTTTTCCTGTAGTTGGCTGTATACCATATATTATAAAAAACAAGTAAAATCCTTTATAAAAGGTATATTTATTAAAATTCCCTAAAAAGGGCTACATCACAGAACTAGATTTTGACCGGATGGCCGATCATACGTGCTGACCTAAAATACGTATAACCTGATAAGTTTATGCAAGGTTTTTGAAATTTTCGATTTTAAAAAAGTTGTAGGTTGTACTCACACGATGCTGACATGCTAACCACCAAAATACAAAAATATACGGGTAGAAACCATCCTTTAAAATTGATCATTCATGGAAACATAGATTATATTCGTGAACTTGAACATGGAAGTACAAAATATCCCATATATTCTGCTCGAGGTACCATTTGAGCCCAAATTGACTTGTTCACATGTTGATATATCAATTACAATTATATAACAATTACAACATATGTTGATATCAATAGATGATGGCAAGTGTCGAATGATAACGGAAATCCTGAATAATGACGTGACAGAAATGACAGTTCCACAGGAAGTTGAAATATTTACTTGCTAGTTATGTAGCCTCTGGTCTAAAGCTTGTTAAAATTGAAAACAGTAACGACAATCACTTCACTGTTATAAATAATTGATTAAAGTAAAATTAAACTGGATGTTATAGTTATGTGTTTAGAGTAGCTGTATTAAAATGCAGTCAGGTATGTTTGTCAATGATGGAGGTAGATGTAATCTGGTTTGCCTACCTCCATAATTGACAAACATACCTGACTGCATTTTAATACAGCTACTCTAAACACATAACTATAACATAATATTTTAAGTTTAACTTTACTTTAATTGATTATTTATTTTCTTCTTCAAGTGCCATCTCCGCGACGGAGGTCGGCAATCATCATAGCTATTCGGACCTTAGAGACGGCTGCTCTGAAAAGTTCGTTTGATCTACATCTGTAATCTGTACCATTCTCTCAGGTTGCGCAGCCACGATATTCTGCGTCTCCCTATGCTTCTTTTTCCTTGAATCTTTCCCTGCATAATGAGTTGGAGCAAGTTGTATCTCTCTCCACGTGTAATATGTCCCAGATATTCCAATTTTATCATTATTATTTTTATTATTTATATTTTGATTATTTATCACAGTGTAGTGATCCTATAACTTTTTTAAAACCGTAGTCAAACTTTCAAAAACTTTGCAATAACTTATCAGGTTATACGTATTTTAGGTTAGCACTGATGATGATCGGTCATCCGATCAAAACTAGTTCTGTGATGTAGCCCTTTTGTGGAATTTTAATAAATATACCTTTTATAAAGGATTTTACTTGTTTTTTGATAAATGTGTCACTTTATTTGAGCACATACGCAGATTTTTTTCAATAAAGTAGTCACCTATACTGTCTTAACTCGACAAACGACGCTTTATACACATCTTAGATGGACAAATGCCTTGCACAAGTCGATATGTGACACTGTTTATGTTCGGTGCACCCTTGACTTTGGTTCAACATATAATGACTCTAGTGTCATCTAACGACAAATACGTGAACTATAAACGTAACACTTTTTGAGATAAGATTTTGTAGTTTTATTAAACTGTTGGTGCAATAAAACCGTTTTTATTTTTTTTTTGAGTTGTGAAACTATTTGAGCGGAGGTGGCAAAAACTTATTAGCAGCACCAAAAGGAAAAATCAAAGACATGTAACCAAACATATAGGAAGATAATCTTCAAAAAACTCCTCCATAAACATAAAGAAGGATGTTTATCCTTCTATCTTTATCTTCCTATTACTTAAAAGAAAAAGATGACCTCTTTTTCGAAAGAATACGTTAACAATCGCTATATTATCTACCTAGTGTTAGTACTAGTTTCAAAATTTCATCTTCAGCATCATTTAGTTCCAATATCTAGTCTCAAATGTACCTCTCCATATCTTCTGTTGGATTAACTCATATTGTAACATTTTTTGAAGTTAGGAGCGATTGAGAGTAAATTTTTATTATTCTGGGCACATGCGCACACAGACAGTATATATGTAGTTCGTTGTTAATCTTTCAAGTTATGTATGTATCAGCGCAAATAAGTCATTAAAAGAATATATTAGTCAAACTGGAACATGAAGTAAAAACCACTTCTATGTAAAAGGTATATTTACTAAAAATTTTTAGAATCCCAATGGATTCAATAAAATGAGTTCATCAGAACGTTTTCAAACCTATCGGTCCATCATCAGTGAATCTAAAATCAAATAAGTAATCCCACTATTAAAATTGAAAAGATGGTTGAAATTGTGAAAGTTAAAAAATGTGGTTATGATTACTTACTTGAATACTTGCAAAATAGCCCCAGAACCAAACAATGGTTGTGATTATAAATAAATCTACATTATGTTGAAATAAATTTAAAATGGCTAAACGCCGATGTTCAGGGATTAAACCTCTGGGAACATGGTGAAACTCTACCCGAGGACCCAATCAACCATCTTCGGTCAACGATGACTACTAAGTGTCAAAGCTATGTAAGGAAACGCTTGATGTGACATTGACAGTTGAGGAAGAAGGTAGTCGATTTTCAAGGAAATTTAAAAACAAAGTCATGATCCAAGACGAAGATATGGTAAAGATTTTAATATCTGAAAATGTCTGTTAATTAAATCTATTGTTTTTTAAAATTAAAAGAAAATGTGTTTTACAAAATAAAAATTATTTTAACTGTAGGTAACTACAAATTGACTGTATCAAATAAAATAAACCTGATCAAAAAATTTCAATATGATAAAGTGAGCTGATTAGTAGTAATGACAGAAATAAAATTAAATAAGTGGTGATATAGAAGAAGTTTTAAATTTTGAAAAGGGATATTATTATATCAAGAAATTTATATGTCCACAGTATGTGTATTGATGGTTGTATAGGTAGAAGGGAAATTATTATTTGGATGTAGGTGAAAATTAAAAAACTTAAATAGATTAGAGTTAAGATATAGTCAATCTGATAGTAGAAAGTATGATTCAGGAATGCAATTATTATGGAACAATTTTTATGAAATTGAGAAAATTCTTGTGACAAACTGGTGAATATGTAAAATTGATAATAAATAATTGTAGGATAATAGGTTGCCCAGTTGATACAAACTAAAATTTAATTAGTATAGAAAACAATAGGTGTAATGAATAAAATAGAATTAATAAAACAAAATTAAGAGAATGAATATTGTTATAATTTGATTAAAGAATGACTGAGTTTAACTGTGATAACTGAAATAAAGTGATGAAATGTTAGATGTGGAGATAAAATATATTTGGAAAAGGTCAAAGACAAAAAGCAAAGGAGTGTGATGTAGGGTCAAAGCATAGGTGAAATGAGTGAAAGAGAAAGATTGGAGAAGTTGGGTATGAGGGTTGAACTGAATGAAGAAAAGAAATGAAAGAAGTGAGAAAAGGGGTATGGTAAATTAATTAGGTTTTGATTAAGAAGGGTTCATGTGGTTAGTAATGATTAGTATGTGTAAAGGAGTTTGGAGCCAGTAAGGGAACGAAGAAGATAGTTGACAGTGGGTAAATAGGATGAAGAAGATAGCAGATAGGATAGGAAAAGGGAAGGTATAACAAAGTAATAGGAATTATGAAAATAATTGACGGTGAATGGGGACAAAATTGCGGTTAAGGGATGTTTGTCGGTTAACACAATTGGGACTTTTCTTTAGGTCTTTGACAATTTCCAAATCCTCGTATAAGTCTAAACGGAGTGTATTTTTTTGTTGAATGTTGTGTAACAACTGGACCCCATCAGGAATCTTAAGTTCGTGTTTATTGACTTTTAAATGGTGTGAAAAAGCTGAAGTGGTATCTCTCTTACTGTGTTCTGCCGATCGGGTAGAAAGAGATCTATAAGTTCTACCAATGTAGGTAGCATCGCAGTCTGAACAAGAGAGTCTGTATACCCCACTACGGCTCATGTAATGGATATGGTCTTTGGTGTTAGTTAAGCTTTTATTGAGGGTGTTATTGACTTTAAATGAGATTTTGATGTTATCACAAGAATTAGAAATGATTTGTTTGACTCTTTCAGATAATTTGGAGTTATTAAACGGTAAGGAGGCATAAATTGGAGTAGTTGTGGAAGATGATGAGAAAGCGGATTGTTGAAGTAACTTAAGTTCTCTTTTCTGTTGAAGTTTATGGATGGTGTCTGGGTCATAACCATTGTTAACTGCAATTTGTTTGATGATGTTCAGTTCTTTGTTAAATTCAGTTGTAGATAGAGGAATAGAGTTTAATCTATGTATAAAACTACGAAATGCAGAAAGTTTATGTGAAATAGGATGGTTAGAAGTGGAATGGATAACGTGATCAGTCTGTGTAGGTTTACGGTAGATACCAAAGTTGAAGTGGTCATATAGTCTGGTAATAGATATGTCCAGGAAGTTAATGGAGTTAGAAGATTCTAGTTCCATGGTAAAAGTGATTTTAGGATGGATTTGATTGATTTTATGAAGTAAGTTGTGAGCTGAGTCGGAGTTACCAGATATGAGGACTAAAATGTCATCTATATAACGAAACCAATGTAATATCTCTGGATTTTTTGTGATATGATTGGATTCTAAATGATCCATAAAGACATCAGCTAAGAAAGGGGATAAGCAACTTCCCATTGCTAAACCATCTGGTTGTTGATAAAAGTTGTTGTTGAAGACAAAGTAATCTTGAGATAGGCAGATTTTGAGAATGTTTATAATAGACGAAGTGGTAGTGGAGGTCACTGAATTATTTAAAAGAAGCGAGTTGACCAGACTAATCGATTCATTTTTTGGGACTGAAGTGAATAAATTGCTAACATCAAAAGAAAGCATGACGATATTCGGATTAAGATTGACAAGTTGAAGTTTTTCAACTAATTGGCGAGAATTCAAAACACTAAACTGTGGGGTGAAGTTAATAAAATTTTTAATAATGTTAAGAATGAATTTAGATAAAATAGAGACTGGAGTATTGATGAAACTGACAACGGGACGAATGGGAATGTCAACCTTGTGTATCTTTGGTAAACCGTATAACCTGGGAGTGAGTGGATTAGACGGAATTTTGGTGTAAGGTGCTTCATATTCAGAGAAGAAATCAGTAAACTGTTTAAGATTGTTTTTCATTTTTGACACAAAAGATTTTGAAGGATCAACAGGGAGAAGATTAAAATTATTGTTATTTAGGAAAGATGTGACTTTGTCGATGTATAGTTGCTGGTCTAAAATAACAAGGCAGTTACCCTTATCTGCTTTACTAAAAATGAGGTGTTGGTTTTTGATCTTATTTTTAATAGATTTGAGTGTGGATAGAAGGGATTTAGACTTGTTAAATGAAAAATTGGGAAAAGATGAAGATGACGTGGAAGTAGAAGAGGAATTGATGTTGGAAAGAGAAGAATTGTTATTAGAGAGAAGTTTAGTTTTGAATTTGTTGATAGTTTGGATGCAAGAGTTTCTGATTGATGTTTTTTGTGTAAGTGAAATGGAAAGATTTTGAATAACAGTGTCGGTCTCTATGGAAAGACTCTCAAGATCTCTAATAGATAGATTGGTGGGAATGGAGTGTTTAAGACCGAGGTTTAAGAGTTTTAATTCGTCATCTGAAAATTGGACATTTGAGAGATTTTTGATTCTTGGATGGAATCGAAAATTGGAAAAACTTTTGTTATGGGAAGCTTTTTGTTGATCAAGTCTAATCTTATTGTTGACTAAATGTTGTAATTTATTATTGACTCGGTTGAATTTAACTGAATGTGAACGATCTACCTTATCCTGAACGTCTGACAAGAGAGTATTAAGATTAATATAATGTAAAGTTTCGAGTAGAGAAACTATTAGTGCTTCTAGTAAATATATTCTTTATTATAATTTTTGTGTCTTTGGATTTGTCTTCCTCAGGAGTAAGATAATAAAATATCTATTATAACATTTTTATACTTCACTTGATCTATTTGTCACCGTAATTTGTAATTATGTCAGAGATGTTACATACACAGAGCGATTATAGCTTAGTTGGTAGAGCATTGGACCAGAGATCGAGAGGTCCCGGCTTTAAATCCCGGACGATTCATATATTTTTTTAATTTTTGGTATTGTTTTAATAAAAAATTTTTGAAAGTGGTAGGTAAGTATTAAAGTTAGTTTAATATTTAAATAAAATACAAATAAACTGTTTAGTATATTTATTTCGTTGAAATGAACTAGTTTTGATGGGAAATAAGCCACAATTTTACTAAAAAAAAAAAATGATTTTATTAACGTTTCGACGTCCAAATCGAATGCCGTGGTCAAAATACAAAAAAAAATATTAATGAATTAAACAAAAATGTTGTTGCTTAGTAAAAAATTCTTCTAATAATTTATTTAATCTGACTCATTTATATCGGCAATTCATTAATATTTTATAATATTATTTTAAAATTTTTGTTTAATTCATTAATATTTTTTGTATTTTGACAACGGCATCCGATTTGGACGTCGAAACGTTAATAAAATCATTTTTTTAGTAAAATTGTGGCTTATTTCCCATCAAAACTAGTTAATTACAAAAATGCTACAAGAAAATAGCTTCAGAACAATATTTCGTTGAAATTATATAATAGAAGTATAACTTCTTACGTGCGTACAAAGTACACACAAATTCTTTTTTTAATTTTAATTTTAGCTTTTTATTTTTTATACAAATATAATTCCTACAACGTACTAATGATACGCTACTAAGTATGCGTTTTCAATTTTTAAACTGCTTGTCGCAGTTGCATCTTAGGGTCGATGCATGCTTAAATTGCGTGTACGCTGCTAGCAAGCTGCTTGTTTTCAAGCCAAGTTTCCCGTTAATACACATTTGAGCGGTTTTTAACAGCCTAAATAAACAGCTCTGTACCTACGTTGAAATCCATCGCACGGTCAACGCGTACTCACTGATTACTTTTTTTTTGGACTGAGGTGGAACGCTCTTAGCTTACTAGGGAAGATGTCCCTAGTACTGTTGGACTCGGACAGAAGAGGAGAACACGCCAGGGCACAGAGACCAGAGTATGGTCCATGTGTCCCGCGTGCCCCCCATAACCAGCTGCCTACCAACTAAAACCACCCCCTCTTCCGACCCGAAATATCCCTGAACGTGTTCAGTGGATGAACGAAACATGGGGATATTCCGTGCAGTCTAAAAATGATGTCTGAAGATATCTTACGTGTTAAAAAAATCCTATTATGCTTGCCTAGAAGCGGCAGGCACATAGCAGGAAGTCTGTATCTGAAGTTTGAATAACTGAACCCAAAGCACCTGCCTAAAAGCGGCAAACGCTTGTGGAATAGGTCCTGGCTCAACAGTTTCACCAGAGCAGCGGAGAAACGTAGCTAGAAGTGTTATCGTATCTATGGTCCTGGATCAGGGATTCCTCTCAAGAGGGAGAAAAATTATCTTTAGAAAAGAGAATTAAGGTGTTGGAAATCTGTATTGGACCAGCATAATAATTTTTTTAAATATATATTTTTTTATATATATTTCATATACACATATATACATACAGGGTGCGCCATACCTGTGGTCTTCTTTGATTACGGCTAAACTATGAGATATACAAAAAAATGTTTATAACAAAACTAATGTGTATCAAAGAGGTCTATAATTTAAAATTATTTTCAATTATACAGGGTGAGTCAGAACGACGGTATGAACCAAAGTTTTATTTTTTTAAATGGAACACCCTGTATATTAAATCATTTTTGAATATATTATTTAAAAATATGAAAAATTTGTATAAGGTCTTATAGGTTTAAAGTTAATAGTTTTCGAAATATTTACATTTTTATTGAGAAAAATGGTAATATTTATAGGGTTGTGGATTATGTTTCCAAGGAAATAAAAATTTGGGTGATAGGTCAAAGTTTTTAAAATATAGTGTTATTTGTAAACAATTTAATATTTTGATCACTATTTGCAAATACAAAATTTTCTCATTTTTTTTAAATGGGACACCCTGTATATTACTTTTGCGTTTTGTAGTAAATATTACAACCTTTCTTTTGGTATAAGGTTGTATGTACCTAGCATGTTTCGTTTTGTAGATATTTAAAAAAAACTATAGATTTTACGTGTTTGCGGATTTTTTATTTAAAAATTTTTTTGCAAAAAAAATAATTATAATCTGGTTTTAGAAACATACACTAAAATATAAAATATGAAGATAAAAACGTAATTAAAGATAAAAATAAATCGTATGCTAGTACAATTCAATTGAATTTAATAACTTTAAATTATTTTACAAAAAATATTTTACCATATTAATGAATGCATAAATTAGTTACTAAATTAAATAAACAACCAAATTTTAAATCAACCGTAGTAATTTTTCTACTACAGCAACTTTCCTCTACCAAATTAATTGTTAATTAAATTGTATTTAGTTAAACTTTTAATTTACCTTTTAAATTTACTTACATACATCTTGAGAATATAAAAAATATTATAAAGTATGCTTTGAAACAAATGAATGTTAAATGTATCATCCAAATTATTTATTAATATAAATAGTATTTACTGGTGTCACAAAAACTGGGAATACTTTTGTAGTTGAAATTTTTGTAACAATTTTTTTTATTTTAAATTTTAATTTTTTAACCGAAACATTTTTGGATATAACATTTGTTTTGGGCGAAACCATTAGAAATTATTACCAGATTTTGTGATACGAGTAGGTACATAGATACTATTTACTTCTTAATATACTTCCATAACGTTCATTTGTTTCAAAGCATACTTTATACGTTCTCAAGATGTAGGTAAATTAAAAAGTTATTAACTGATCTTACTCGTAAATACAATATAACTAACAATTAATTTGGTATAGGAAAGTTGCTGCGGTAGAAGAATTACTACGATTGATTTAAAATTTGGTTGTTTATTTAATTTAGTAACTAATTTATGTATTCATTAATATGGTAAAATATTTTTTGTAAAATAATTTAAAGTTATTAAATTCAATTGAATTGTACTAGCATACGATTTATTTTAATCTTTAATTACGTTTTTATTTTCATATTTTATATTTTAGTGTATGTTTCTAAAACCAGATTATAATTATTTTTTTGCAAAAAAATTTTTAAATAAAAAATCCGCAAAAACGTAAAATCTATAGTTTTTTTAAAATATCTACAAAACGAAACATGCTAGGTACATACAACCTTATACCAAAAGAAAGGTTGTAATATTTACTACCAAACGCAAAACCAATATACAGGGTGTCCCATTTAAAAAAAATGAGAAAATTTTGTATTTGCAAATAGTGATCACACTGTATATTTTATGGCTAAAAGTAAAAAATATTAAATTATTTAAAAATAACACTATATTTTAAAAACTTTGACCTATCACCTAAATTTTTATTTCCTTGGAAACATAATCCACAACCCTATAAATATTACCATTTTTCTCAATAAAAATGTAAATATTTCGAAAATTATTAAATTTAGGCCTATAGGACCTTATACAAATTTTTCATATTTTTAAATAATATATTCAAAAATGATTTAATATACAGGGTGTTCCATTTAAAAAAACACAACTTTGGTTCATACCGTCATTCTGACTCACCCTGTATAATTGAAAATAATTTTAAATTATAGATCTCTTTGATACACATTAGTTTTGTTATAAACATTTTTTTGTATATCTCATAGTTTAGCCGTAATCAAAGAAGACCAGAGGTTTGGCGCACCCTGTATATAGGGTGTCCCAAAAGTAGTGGAACGGTCGAATATTTCGCGAATTAAACATCGGATCGAAAAACTGAAAAATACGTGTACAATCATTTTCAAAAATCTATCCAATGACACCAAACACCAACCCCCTCTACACCCCCCGGAGGTGGAGTGGGGGGTAACTTTAAAATCTTAAATGGAAACCCCAGTTTTTCTTGCAGATTTTAATTCGTTACGTCAAAGTAAGCAACTTTTATTCAAGACATTTTTTCGAACTGTGGATAGATGGCGCTATAATTGGGAAAAACAATTTATCCTGATACCATAGGTAAATTATAGAAACGGTCTAATATCTCACGAAATAAACTTCCAAATGAGAAACCAAAAAACAGATTTTTAATCTTTTTCGAAAACCTATTGAATAACACCAAACATGACCCTCCAACCCACCCCCTGGAGATGGGGTGGGGGTAACTTTAAAATCTTAAATATCAACCCCCACTTTTTATTGCAGATTCGGATTCGCCATAAAAAATTAAGCAACATTATTTATTCGAAACATTTTTTAAAATTTCTGATAGATGGCGCTAATAAATCGTATTTTTCCAATTAAAGCGCCATCTATTAACCATTCTAAAAAATGTTTCGAATAAATGTTGCTTAATTTTTCGTGACGGATCCGAATCTGTAATAAAAAGTGGGGGTTGCTATTTAAGATTTTAAAGTTACCCCCCACCCCTCCCCCAGAGGGTGGGTTGGTGGGTCACGTTTGGTGTTATTCGAAAGGCTTTCGAAAAAGATTAAAAATCTGTTTTTTAGTTTCTCATTTGAAAGTGTATTTTGGGAGATATTAGACCGTTTCTATAATTTACCTATGGTATCAGGATAAATCGTTTTTCCCAATTATAGCGCCATCTATCCACAGTTCGAAAAAGTGTCTTGAATACAAGTTGCTTACTTTTACGTAACGAATTAAAATCTGCAAGAAAAACTGGGGGTTTCTATTTAAGATTTTAAAGTTACCCCCACCCCACCTCCGGGGGGGTGTAGAGGGGGTTGGTGTTTAGTGTCATTGGATAGATTTTTGAAAATGATTGAACAGGTATTTTTCAGTTTTTCGATCCGATGTTTAGTTCGCGAAATATTCGACCGTTCCACTACTTTTGGGACACCTTGTATATACACATACATTAATACACACATATACATACATATATATATATATTTTTATATTTTTACATTTTTATACCTTTTGTAATGGCCCACCTCAGCCCTTTTGCTCCAGCCTTTCCATTAGGGACTTACGATTCATTATTTTTGTTATAATATCAATAATGGTTTCAAAGTTGCTATTACTGCTAGTCGCTATTCGCAGAAAATTATCAGGTCCAATGTCGCCTAGCCTATTTCGCAGGGTGCCCTGCTCACGGGCAAAAACATTGCATCTAAAAATACAATGTTCCGCATCCTCCCTCACGTGGCAGGTTTGACACGTGTAATCGTTTGATTTCCCGATTGCGAAAGTGAATGATCTAAAGGATCCATGTCCTGTTAGAAATTGTGTAAAATAATAATTGACACGCTTAAACTTGCAGTCGTACCACGTCTCAACATCTGGGATCAGTCTCTTAGTCCACTGGAGTTTTATGTGGTCTGCCTCCCATTCCCTTTGCCAATCTTCTCCTTTGCCTTACTTCCGGTACGTGACCATTGCCGTTTTCGTATAATAATTGGCGTTCCTTGGCTAATAGGTGAATGGGGACGCGCCCGCTATCACCTGCAGGGTCTTGGTAGAAGTAGTTTTATATGCAATAGTGACTTTCAACAGAGGTTTACTCTGCGCTCTTGTTATCATATCCCTGTACTTTTAGTACATCTACCCAAATGGGGGTTCCATATAGGAGGATCGATTGTACCACTTGTAGGTGCATTCGTCGTTTTGGCTGCTTGGGCCTCCTATATTCGGCATGATCCTTTGTAGGGCTGTCGTCCTTGCTTCTGCCCTCTGGACTACATTTGTTAGGTGTTTCGTGAACCGTAGACTTGTGTCGATGTATATGCCTAGGTATTTTGCACAGTTTGTAGGTCTTATTGTTGCAGTACCAATCTGAAAACTCAACTCAGGTCTTTGTCGAGGTCCTTTCCAGATGACCACTTCCGTTTTGTTTCCGGCTAGTTCCAGATCGTTTGTAGCCATCCAGCTATTGACCATTCTGCCGCATCTGTTTACTTTGTCTTCGATTTCCCGGTTCATGTCAGTCATCACTAATATCGCCAAATCATTTGCGTAGGCAATAGCTAGAGTATCTCTGCCATAGTCAATTTCTAACACCCTGTTATATAATATGTTCCAGAGTGTTGGACCTAATACGGAACCTTGCGGTAAACCGGCTGTCAGCTTTTGTTCTGTGTTTTTTGCCACTGTGACGTATCTATTTGTAAGATACCTTTTAATGGGATTATAATGAGATTAGGAAGCGGTTCTAGATATACTACATTTATTGCCTCACCGATTTTTATAATAGAGTTACAGGGTGTTTTATGGATTTTGCCCATTTCTTTCTAGACTCATAACTTTAGAACCACCTTCTATATTTTTTTAATATTTGGTACACATATGTCTCATTTAGAACCCGAACCACCTGTACAGTAAGGGAAAAAACCCTTACATATTATAATATAATATGTATACAAAATATGTATATAATAGAGATGTTGAAAAACTATCTATTCGTTACACAGTACTCGTTACTTACGTATACCGAAAGTAACGATTATTATACAGAGAGGCAAATCGTTACTTTGATTACTCTGATTACTTCGTACCAATCGTATCAGAGCGAGTAACGACTATTGTATCTACAACCAGTACACTTGACTACTTTCTACCAATAATATCCCAGCGAATAAAATCAGATCGGCGAAGGTCGTTGTTATATCGGAATATATATCTATGGTTTGAGGTAGATCAGTCCTCATGTTCGTTATTTAATTTTCTTGGTTATTTTTCTCCACTCTTTCCTGTCTCTGGTTTTGTCTTTCCAATGTCGTATGCCCGCCTTGTTGAGATCACTTACTACTTCTTGTAACCATGTAGATCTTGGTCTTCCACGTCTTCTTTTGCCAGCTGGTGTCCATTCCAATATTGAGAATATCGTCGTAGTTGATCCGGATCTCCATATGTGTCCTAGCCATTTTGCTCTTTGCTGTTTTATTTTACACACTATATCCTCCTTAAGTTCTTCCAGTAGCTCAAGGTTCGTTCTTTGTCTAAATTCATTGTCACTTATTTTTATTGGTCCTAGTATTGCTCTTAGTATTTTTCTTTCTTGTATTCTAAGGTTTTCCTCTTGTTTTTTTGTCATGCTAAGAGTTTCGGCTGCATACATTATCGTCGGTCGAATTATTGTTTTGTATACTTTCATTTTTGATTTCTTACTCAATAACTTATTTTTAAGTAATTTTTTATTTGCATGGAAGCTCTTTTTTGCTGTAAGAATCCTTTCTTTGATTTCGGTTTCTCTTTCTCCATTGTTTGTTATTAGTATTCCTAAATACTTAAATTTTTCGACTTCTTCAAAAGTGTATTCTCCTACTCTAACCTTTCTCTTTTCAAAGTTTTTGTCAAATCTCATTATTTTGGTTTTTTGTTGGTTTATTTTTAATCCCATTACTTTTCCTTCTATTACCATTTCGTTTAACATTCGTTCCATTGTTTTTATATTTTTTGTTATTAGCACAATATCATCAGCGTATGCTATTATTTGTCCTTCTCTCTTTCAGAGGGTGCCTTTGTTGATCTTCCTGACGATGTATTCTAGGGCAAGATTAAACAGAGTTGCTGATAATGAATCTCCTTGTCTCACGCCTTTATTGATGACAAATTCTTTTGTGTCGCCTACTTGAGTTTTTATACTAACTACAGTTCTACTCATTGTCATTTGTATTAATCTTCTTAATTTATTTTGTATTCCCATTTCTTTCAGAGCTACCATTAATTTTGATCTTTTTATTGTATCAAATGCTTGCTGAAAATATATAGAAAGCAGTTCAATTTCTATTTTATATCCATAAGCTTTTTCCATAATTTGTTTAACCGTATGTATGTCATCTGTTGTAGACTTTCTCTTAACAAATCCGCATTGATAGTGTCCGCATGATATTCGTGGTAGCTTCGGTCAGTCTTCGTTGTATTAAGGCGGACATGATTTTATATGATGTGTTTAATAGCGTCAGTCCTCTGTAGTTATTACACATCTGTTGATCTCCTTTTTTATGAATCGTGATAATTTGTCCTTTGTACCATTCTTCCGACATTTTTTCTTCGTTCCATATGTCTTTTATTAAATTGTATAATTTACCTTTTAATTCTTCACCACCATATTTTATAAGCTCCATATTGATACAGTCCGATCCCGAGGCTTTACCATTACGGCTGCTATTAATAATTTCCTCAACTTCCTCTTTTGTTGGTATTTCTAGCTGGTTTCCTAACATCATTGTCTCCTCTTCTATGTTTTCATTTAGTTCTTGATCTTCTTGTTCTGTTAATAATTCTTTGAAATAGTTAGTCCAAATTTCTTTATACTCTTCATCGTTTTCTGATACTTTTCCATTTTTATGCCTTTTATCTTTCCTTTAAAGGTTTTGTTCTGCTCACTAATTTTCTTATATAATTCTTTTGTGTTTCTGTTCTTACTTTCTTTTTCTATTTCTTTTATCTTATCATCCAACCAGTCACGTCTAAGTTTCCTTATTTTTTTCTTACATTCATGTCTTATTCTATTGTATTCTTCCCTATAATCCTGTCTATTTGTTCTTATCCACTTTTGTCTCATTTTTACCTTCTTTTTTAGCATGTTATGGCATTCTTCGTTATACCATTCTTGTCTTTTTTGGTTTCTTATAACTTTTTGTCTTACCTTTGCAAAATGGTCTGTGTCTGCATGTGCACCTCTGTAGGTTCTCACGTCTGTTAGCGATGTTTGCTTCCTTCTTGTAATCAGTATATGGTCTATTTGTGACATTGTTTTTTGGTCTGGGGAAATCCACGTCACTTTCTGGCATTTAGGATGTTCGAATTTTGTACTAGCGATAGCCATATTGGTACTAGCTGCTAGGTTACATAATCGTTGACCATTCTCATTAGTTTTTTCGTGTATTGTGTGCTTACCTGCTACTTGGTTAATGTAGTCTTCCTTACCTATTTGGGCATTCAAATCTCCCATTACCAGTATTGTGTCTTCTCTAGGTAAATTCTCTATTTATCGTTCGAGTTCCTCATACAATTTGTCTTTTTCCTCCGCAGCAGCACTTTCAGTTGGGACATATACGTTTATGATTGATATATTAAATGGTTTGGCATCAATTCTTAGTTAAGCCATATGTTCATTTATTGGTTTAAATTGCATAATGTTATTTTTTATTTTTCCCATAATTATGAATGCAATACTCGGAATACCTATACAAAATACCTACCTACTGAGAAATACGATTCTCGATATGATTAACGGTACTCAAATACAAAAGTAATCATAGTAATCAAAGTAACGAATACTGTAAGTAAATGATTACTTTATACAAAAGTAACGATTTGTAACGAATACTCGAAAGTAACTATAATCAACATCACTAGTATATAATTTAAACATAATTAGGTCGATACAGAAGATGTTGTTTCTATAATTACAAACAAAGCGAAGGTTGATTGATGGAGTTTGTTTAGGTAACCTCGCTAGTAAGTAACGATACTCACGTACCGTTTAATTTCAAAGTCCAAAATAAAGATTGATATAAAAACCCGAAGAGGGGTAAAAGAGAGGGATTAATTTTTCATTATTAAGAGTACTATTAGCATTTGTGCGAGATGGGTGTCTGAATCACTACCCCGCGAAGCAACAGCTTCCTAACCTTACGATTATGGATGTTGTAAACCTTGAAATAAAAGTATAGTTTAGAGTCAGTGTTTCCCTAGTTCCGATAGTTAGCTCCCTTTCCGTCCCTTAACGACCCAACACGATACACCCAACCACTAACTACAAGAAAAATTCAGGTCAGGACTAAAACAATTATAAATTCATTGTGACCTTGAAACAACACCCTGTATATTGAAATTTTCAAAATCCTTTTGCATATTTGAAAAGAGCACAACAAACTAAGTTTAATGGTTCGCTTCAACTTTTTGGCCAGACAATTTAATGACTTTAATTTGAAATATTTAAATATTTAAGTTTTATATTATATTTAAATTTTTAAGAACTCTGAGAATAAAAAGCAAGTGTTATTAACTTTTAATAATAAGTTATTAAAGTTATTTAACAAAAATATCTCATTTTAAAAATAATCAGTTGTTATTTACTACATTGGAACTACTCGTTTAGTAATCACAAGGAAAATTCAGGTCCGGATTAACAAAAATAAACATAACATAGTTGTGACCTTGAAACAGCACCCTGTATATTGAAATTTTCAAAATTCGTTTGCACATTTGAAAAGAGCATAAAAATAAAATCTAAGTTAAAAAACTAAGTTTACTTCCAATTTTTAAGCAGACAAGTTAATGACATTAATTTTAAAATTATATCGAAATATTTAAGAACTGAGAACTCTAACAAAAATTTCGATATAATTTCAAAATTAATGTCATTAAGTTGTCTGCGCAAAAATATTGAAGCAAGCCATTAAACTTAGATTTTTAGCCATTTCAAATGTGCAAACGGATTTTGAAAATTTCAATATTAGTCCAGGGTAATAAGGTTTTCCCATGACACTCGAGCAGCCAGGGTACTGAAGCGTTTTTTCGACAGGTAATACCTATAACAGCAAATTGTAACTATTTCCTGCGTAGGATCTGGCGGCCATTTTTATTTATAAACAATTAAGTGTCAAAAAATGGCATTTTTCCCTTTTTCTTCAAATTAATGGAAAAGAGTGAAACTTATGTTTTTTTTAGTACAAATATCTTTGAGATTATGGAAAAAGCTTTAAAATGACATATTACAAAGTTTGATATTGTTAATATAATTGCGAAAAAAGGTCGGAATTGAAAAAAAATTAATTTCGCAATATCTATTATAAAAATTAGTGTACAGCTTTGAAATTTTTGTCATATAAGGGTTATTTGATGCTTAATATGTGATAAAAATTTCAAAGCGATTCATTCAATTGTTTAAATTTTATTCAAATCGTTTATCCCAGAGAGCATTTTTTTGCAATAACATAAGTCAGAAAAACATGACGTTAGAACCATTCCACAGGTGTCAAATGAAAGAGCATGAGCTATGTTTAAGAAAAGCGAATAAAAAATGCATTTATTAGTAATAAATAATTATGCAAAAGTATCGTAAATCTTTCCTTATAAACTTTTTATTTTGTTATATAAGAAATTATATATATTTATTACAATTTTTTATCAATTATGATATAAATAACATTACTTAGTAGTTGTGTACTTAAAACAGGATAAAAAAGTTAATTTTTTTGGAAAAAGTTATCCAAACAGTTTATAAGGAAAAATTTACGATACTTTTGTATAATTATTTATTACTAATAAATGCATTTTTTATTCGCTTTTTTTAAATCAAGTTGAAAATATAGCTCATGCTCTTTCATTTGACACCTGTGGAATGGTTCTAACGTCATGTTTTTCTGACTTATGTTATTGCAAAAAAATGCTCTCTAGGATAAACAATTTGAATAAAATTTAAACAATTGAATGAATCGCTTTGAAATTTTTATCACATATTAAGCACCAAAGAACCCTCATTTAACAAAAATTTCAAACCTGTACACTCATTTTTACAACAGTTATTGCGAAAATATTTTTTTTTGCAATTCCGACCTTTTTTTGCAATTATATTAATAATATCAAACTTTGTAATACGTCATTTTAAAGCTTTTTCCATAATCTCAAAGATGTTTGTACTAAAAAAATCATGTTTCACTGTTTTCCATTTATTTGAAAAAAAAGGGAAAAATGCCATTTTTTGACAGTTAATTGTTTATAAATAAAAATGACCGCCAGATCCTACGCAGGAAATAGTTATAATTTGTTCCTATAGGTATTACTTGTCGAAAAAACGCTTCAGTACCCTGGTTGCTGAAGTGTCACGAACGGGGTATATTTTTGTCTTATTACCCTGGCCTATATACAGACCGTTGTTTTAAGGTCACAGTTACTTTATATTTTTTTGTTAATCCGGACCAGGATTTTGTTGCAATTAGTAAGTGGGTCGTTCCAATGTAGTAAATAATTATTGATTATTTTTAAAATGAGTGTTTATTCATTAACTTTAAATAATCTACTATTAAAAGTGCTTTAAAAACTTGCTTCTTAATTTTAGAGTTCTTAAACATTTCAATATAATTAATTTCAAAATTAATCTAGGTACGCAAAAAATTAAAGCTAACCTATAAATTCAGTTTTTTGTGCTCTTTTCAAATGTGCAAACGGAGTTTGAAAATTTTAATATACACTATACTAAATTTACAGTCAAGATGCAGTAGAAATAAATAAACCAAGACACGTTAAATGCTACTAGGAGCACTCCCAAATCATAATTTACAATGTATATACATTGTAAATCCCAAATCATGATTTCCAAAGTTTATACATTCTAAATTATGGTTCGACAGTGCTCCTAGTAGCATTTAACGTGTCTTGGTTTGTTTATTTCTACTGCATCTTGATTGTAAATTTAGTAAATATGTTTTTTCAAGGTCACAAGTACTTTACGTTTTTTTGTTAATCCGGACCTGGACTTTTCTTGTGACTACTAAATAGGTCGTTCCAATATAGTAAATAGGTACTGATTATTTTTAAAATGAGTATTTGTTGATTACCTTTAATAATTTATTATTAAAAGTTAATAACACGTGCTTTTTAAGTTCAGAGTTCTTAAAAATTTCAATATAATTTCAAAATTAAAGCCATTTAATTGTCTGGCCAAAAAGTTGAAGTGAACGTTTAAACTTAGTTTTATGCTCTTTTCAAATATGCAAACGGATTTTGAAAATTTCAATATACAGGGTGTTGTTTCAAGGTCACAATGAATTTATATTTTTTTTTAGTCCGGACATGGATTTTATCTTGTGGTTAGTGGTTGGCTGGTTTGGGTTCTAAATGAGATATATGTGTACCAAATATCCAAAAATATACAAGTTATGGGGTCAGAAAGAAATGGGAAAAATCGATAAAACAACAATCAGGCAATAAATGTATTATATCTAGAACTGCCTCAGTGACTTCTATTCACCATTCATGTATTTCCGTCCCCCAATGAAACACCCTGTATAGCCATATATAAATTTTCCAAATATTTTGAATAATATTGTAAAAAACACCTAATTAAATGTAATTAATTATATTGTATAGACTCACCAGTTTAGTGAATGACAATAATTGGTATTTAGAGATATAAGCCTAAAGCCCGGTCGAAGCAATACAGAGTAAAAAGCTCCATGCAACAAAGTATTGCCAGCAGTTGAAGGTAACCATCTTCTCCAATGTTCTGCTAATGGTGTGTATAGCCAATTTATAGTATGACTATCATTTTTCATCCAAGGTGGGGCAAAACTGAAATGTCAAAATGGAGTATAATAGATTTGTAATACCTCTGTTGAGCTGCCCCCCACTTGCAAAAATTAAAAAACAAATAGGGCTGATTTATGAGCTTTCATATTCCGCAAATTCAAAATTTTGAGCTCGTTACACTGGGCAGGAATTTGATATTTTAGTGGGGGGATTCAGCTCCCCACTACTTAAAAATAGGGATATTGAATCGATCTTTGTGGCAGAATTACGAGCAATTTATAAGCTTTCGAAGTGATATAGTTTCGATTTTTGAGCTCATACCCTTCACCCTCAAACAACCTTTTGATTGATTAAACTTAAGAGTAAAATGCTGAGAAAAATTAAAATATATCGTATCGCGGATATAAGTCATATAGCGTATACACTCTAAGAATAATCCCTTAAATCACGCTCATTTCGATTATTTAGGTACAACCTCTTCGCAAGAAAACCACCCCATCTTCCCGGCTTAAGAGAGAGTTGTACTTAAAATGAAATAAATTAATTATTTGGCGACTAAATATCGTGTAATAATTTATGAGCTCGCAAAATGCGCGCAATTAGATCATTAAATTGCAATTTCTTTTGTATAGTGCAGACACTGAAGGTAAAAATCAACTATTACCTTCGATTTCGGTGAACTTTTATCGCTTTTCACGAAAATTGGTGAGTGGTTAGAGGATACCTCAAAAAACAAAGGTAAAGGTAACATGGTGCCATCTTGCGCTTTTACCCTGAGGGTGAATACCACCCCTTCTCGTTGGTGAAAATTATTTTATTAAAAATAACTTCACAAATCGATATAGGGACAAATTATAAGCAAAATTTGTTATAAGTATAAAGGTATTGAAATAAATCAATACTGTTTGAGTTAGTAAAGATTAAAGATTTTAATTTTTCCTGAAAAAAATGCATGTTTTAAAGCACTTTTTCGTAAATCACTAAAAAACTGTAAATTTTAACAAAAAAATGATCATTTCCAAAATTAAAGTTTTGATAAATCTTTTAATATTGATTCAAAGTGAGTTATAGATAATTGAATGTATTTCTTTTTCGGTGAGTACTCAAATCTAATTATTCAAACCTAACGAAAACACGATGCATTGTATAAAATTTTTTTAATATCTTCTTTAAGTACCGTGCCCAAATTTAGGCGTAGGTAGCTTCCATAACAATTTGCCGATATCGTTCTCGATCTTGTGCGGCATGTAACAATTGATCTGCTGATAAGCCAGTCCATTGACGAAGGTTTCGGAGCCATGAATATTTCTTTCGACCAAGTCCACTTTTTCCGTTGATCCTTCCATTGAGTATTAACTGCTTTACGCTTTAATAACTTTTTAATATACGCTTGTCAAATTACTCAGGAATACTTAACAAGTGAGCTACGGGCGAAGTTGATATCATCACAATTAAGCAAGTTACAATGAAAATAAGACGACCCTTTCGAATTTTTTAGGAAATGGTGATAAATAAAACATACGTCATTTCCACAAAAATTACAAATTTTTAGTAATCCATATGAGACTTTCTTTACTTTGGCATAAGTAACTAATAATAGTCTCCCGTTTTATACCGCACGCGGCTTTGGGAGTATAGCAGGGTAGTCTGCTATATCTAGGGCCAACGGTATACAAGGAAGGTAACAGGGCCAGTGCTACGCTTCAACCGCCTATTATTACCACTGGTTTTACCCAAGGTACTCATTTTATTCAGGCTGAGTCGACCTGGGGCCTATAGACATTTTAAAAATGTCTAGTTGTTCTTGCCGGCGGTAGGATTTGAACTCCGGACCACCGGTATGCGAGGCAAGCACACTACCACCTGCGCTACGCCGGCCCGCAGTAAACCTAAGTCGCATAAGTAACTAACGATCTCAAACATTTTGACCGTTTTGTAATGCATATTTTTGAAGAAATATACAATTTAAAAAAATCAGAACTTTTCAAATTTTCGTAAATTACATTTTTTTTTGATAATAACTCCAAAAATACTCGATACACGTTATAAATGATAGACAACGAAATTAGAGCTTTTTTGTTAACAACTATTTTACTTGTTTTTTTATTTTTGTAGTATACAGTATACAATATAACCGAGATATAAACGTTTAAATCCTAAATTTTACTGCCAGAACCATGTAACCATTTAACCTTTACCCTTTAACCTTTTATCTTAAAAATAAGTGATTTAAAAGATTAAATTTAATATAATTTAATAGCTCTTGAAAATACCTTTAAAATGGATTTTGGATTAACCTGATATCATAAAAATTACCGGAGTTATTCTAAAAAAAAACAATAATATTTTCTTGGAAATTTTTTTGAAGCATTATCGATGTTATTAGCTTTTTCCGGAGCTCATTTGATAGGTATTTCTGAGTACTTTGACAAGTATTTAGTAGTGTAGTAGTGTCAAGTGAGTATATGTTATAGAAGGCATCGTTTTCCCGTTATTTAAGCTTGAATACTTAGATATAAACACTAGCCGAAAAATATATGCATTATAAAGGATAATTAGGTAATTAAACTCAGGTTTTAGGGTTGATTACAATGAAAATAACGATAAACGATCGAATGTTGTATTTAAGTCTTTTCTATACAAAGTCTTAAAGGTAACTGACTAAGAACAAAACTCAGAATAGTGTCTTTTTGTCCTTACATCTGCAAAATATCAAAAACATAAACTACGGTCAGAGTAGACCACACACAGGAGACACACGATATATTACGTAGGTCATTTCACAAAGTACCTACAGGGCCCTTGAAAACCCATATGTTGGGTCTCGACGACCGAAATATTAAATGCGCCCTCTAGGGGCGCAGCGTAAGGAGTTAGTTTGTTACAGTCTCCCCTTGGCCTCGAACTCGTTAGAGGAGGGGCCAACAGAAGATGCAGTTTTCTTCCTGGGGCGTCCTCGTCTTCGCCTTGGCACTACAGGCGTGGGAGCTTCCTTCACGATTATCGGAGGTAACCGTTCCGATATCACTGCAGTTTTTCCCGGATCAACTTCCACGACTTTCACTTGCTGATACTCCGATCGCAAGTCATATAACGGATACGAGCCACTAGTTACGGCGTTTAAACATTGATAGTCTACGCAAAGTCTTGTACCGCCATCCTTTTTCGGCACTAATACAACCGGCGCGGCCAAAGAACTTCCGTATTCTTCGACGATACCTTCCCCCAAGGGTCTATCCAACTCGGTCCCACGCACTTCTCTCTTGGCAGTCAAGGTAAAGTGGTAGTCAATTTGGTGCGTTATTTTCCGTATTAGCATAGCCGGCAGGCTCTCCTCCCATTCTGAAGGTGGGATCCCCTCTCGATCTTCTTTCGTTGGGTCGAGCTCGTTCATAACCTAGAGCTACATATATCTATGGAAGAGAAATCTATCGCGGATGCTTCCATATGATTACACTCTGGGCAGTTAGCCCTAATAAATCCCGGTTTACCACAACCGTAACAAGTTAACGGGGTGTTTAGGCTATTGCACGGCGAATTCGAAGTAATTGCTCCGACAGTAGGACTGTCCGTACGCGAAGAACTCGCAATTTATTTCGAAGTCGTATGTCAATCGGTGGATTGTCGATCACGTAATTTTCGACACTCATCCTCAGAATGACCGGTAGCACCACAATAGCTACATCGCGGCCGTTTTTCGTACGAATCTCGATTGTAAGTGGCTTCGTTCTTGTTAGAACAAGGTCTCTCAAATACATCTTCAACTTTTCGTGCTGCTGTAAAAGTGGAAACGGAATCTCTAGAAATCTTTTCTCTAATGCCTTTATGTAGTAACCCGTAAACCATATCTAACTGGATCTTTTCTGTAAGGCTGCCTGGTTCCAGTTGCGCAAGAACAGCCCTACAACGGCAAACAAAGACGTCCACTGTCGTTTTCTCGTCTTGATCCTCGGCCAATAACTCGCGGTATACACGATATGCAGGTTTTTTCGGACCGAACGTAACTCTTAGCAAACCAACTAGTTCCTTCCATGTCTAATAGTATCTTTGACGCCTTGGTACCATTTTGCCGCGAAATCATCAAAAAGCATAGCGATTAGTCAGACACCACTGCGCAATCTTTATAGATTTCTACAGCGCTAATGAAGGCATTAACGTCGGTGTCCTTGTGTCCATCAAAGCGCGAATGGCATTTCGACAAGTTGCCACTTTGGACCGACGGCGACGGCGAAACGGGAGCACTTTGTACCGACAATCTCGACAAAAGCTCTTGAAATTGTTCGTTGGTTAACACCACGTTTTGAGTCATGTCTAATGTTTATTGCCACAGATCTATTTGAAAAAACAGAGTCAGCCTTAGAACTAATTTTTATCGCACTCAAATGTTCAAGGTTTTGCGTGGAACGCAAATTGTACAAATAATTGGTCATGCAAAAATTGGAAAGTACTTGCCAGTAAATAGCTGCGTCCACGCTTGAATAAAGAATACCTCCAGCACCTCTCTGCACACCACCTGTACGATCCTTGGAACAACTAGCACTAAATCACTTTCGAGTTTGACAAAAACAAAAGGTTTTTACACGTAACCGAAGCAGTCAATTGTCTAATAAATAATAAAAATAGACAAAAGCATCCGAATAACTGAAGCACTTTGAACAATATGTCGACTAATTATATACCGAAGTGAATGTCCAATACTATAATTACCGACTTTGTTGCTTGTTACCAAACAATAGGTCCACTAGTTTTTTATACCGAAACGAATTATTGTCCGAATATAAAAAAGTAATTAGCGAAGCACTTAATTGTTTTTAACTTTTGAGTTAGCGATCTTCTTTTGAACACCGTTGCGAAAAGGGTCCACACTGAATAATTTAACAATTATTATCGCTGAATTGCACTTTTCTAATTTTCATCCCGTAATTTTCAAGTAAACGCCACTACGTTGTGCGCCATTATAAAGGATAATTAGGTAATTAAACTCAGGTTTTAGGGTTGATTACAATGAAAATAACGATAAGCGATCGAATGGTATTTTCGTATTTTCTTTGCAAAGTCTGAAAGCTAACTGACTAAGAACAAAACTCAGAATAGTGTCTTTGTGTTCTTACATCTGCAAAATATCAAAAACATAAACTACGGTCAGAGTAGACCGCACACGGTAGACACACGATATATTACGTAGGTAATTTCACAAAGTACCTACCTACAGGGCCCTTGAAAACCCATAATATGTTGAGTCTCGACGACCAAAATATTAAATGCGCCCTCCAGGGGCGCAGCGTAAGGAGTTAGTTTGTTACAGTATTCAATTAACTCACTTTAAATTAATATTAGAATGTTCTTTAAGTAAGTTTATTTTATTTTTTATTAGCTTCAATTTTGGTAATGAAAACTTTTTTGTAAAGACTTATAGTTGAGTTATTTATGAAAAACCCCTTTAACATGCTCTTTTTTCACGAAAATTAAAATCTTTTATCTTTAATAACTCAAAAAGTATTGATTTATTTTAATAACTTTATATAACAAATTTTGCTTAGAATTTGTCGCTCTATCGATTTGTGGAGTTATTTTTAATAAAATAATTTTCACCCCAGAGAAGGGGTGGTATCCACCCTAACGGTAAAAGCGCAAGGTGGCACCATGATATTCTTATTACTTAAGGTATCCTCTAACCACTCACAAATTTTCGTGAAAATCGATGGAGGTTCACCGAAATCGAAGGTAATAGAAGGTTTTTACCTTCAGTGGCAGCGCTATACAAAAGAAATTACAATTTAATGATCTAAATGCGCGTATTTTGCGAGCTCATGAATTATTACACGATATTTAGTCGCCAAATAATTAATTTAATTCATTTTAGGTACAGCTCTTAAGCCGGGAAGATGGGGCGGTTTTCTTGCGAAGGGGTTGCAGCTCAATAATCGAAATGCGCGTGATTTAAGAGTTTATTCTTAGAGTGTATACGCTATACGACTTATATATCCGCGATACGATATATTTTAATTTTTCTCAGCATTTTTCTCTTAAGTTTAATCAATTAAAGGGTTGTTTGGGGGTGAAGGGGATGATCTCAAAAATCGAAACTAGATTACTTCGAAATCTCATAAATAGCTCGTAATTCTGCCGCAAAGATCGATTCCATATCCTTATTTTTAAGATTATAAGACTCAGCCCCCCCCCCCACTAAAATATTAAATTCCTGCCCAGTGTAGCGAGCTCAAAATTTTTAATTTGCGTAATATGAAAGCTTATAAATAGCTCATAAATCATCGCTATTTGTTTTTTAATTGTTGCAAGTGGGGGGCAGCTCAACAGGGGTATTTGTAATTTGTATCAAAATGTATATTTTAATAGATAGAAGTGTGAACTTTTGTAATAGGTATAATTTAGACTTAGAGGGTTAAATGCATTGGAAAATGTTTAATGTTAAAGAGTATTAATGGTTTTCTACTTACTTAAAAAATGAGTAATCTCAGTTACATGAGTTACATGAGTAATCTCAAAAATCAGAACATGATCAGTGTCATTTAAATTTAATAGTGCAAATCATTGAAGGGAACTATATGTCAGTGGCGAAGCGTCCATGTAACCACTGTTACCATTGGTAACAGTTACAAATCTTGCAAATAAATATTTTATGACTACTACGAAATAATTCCATTTATATTTTTTACCAACAGAAATACTTGTTAATAGTACCTAATTCAGTAAATACCCAACTAGACGCACGAAAATATTGGCGAGATATGTGAATCCATGACACGTTATCATATTTTATACCGTTACCAATACTGGAACTGGTAATGGTAACGCAGGAGAAACCTCGCCATCGCTCGGGACGTTGCTCGGGACTAGCTCTGAAAATTTGGAGGACCGACGCCCACGGGTCTAGAGACGGCGCGCGGGCACGCGGTGCATATCAGTATTGTTACCATTTTAAAGATTGGTAAAACATTGGTTTAGTATGTTTAGTACCTATTACAGATTACAGTGTGCATGCATTTATACATGGAAGAGTGTTGCTACGTATTGCGTAATTGATCAACTACTTGAAAAGTCATTCTACTTGTATGTTTTTTTATATATTATTTTAAAGAAATAAATGATATTGAAAATGGAAGAATTAAAATATAAACAATAGTTTTCAACATCTGTTCTTTTTCCTACTTGTTCATTTTTTATGTTAATTTTATGGTAGAATAATATGTTTAGTTTGTTTATTATTTATTGTTATACCTGTTACATATACATAATTAGTTACATATAATTTGGGAATAGTGATTTGTTTAATTTTATCCCACAGGATTGAAAACAAAAACTTATACTTGGGAGGTTCAAAAAATTTTTTTAAATAGGATTTTTTTTACATCTGGTTTTGGTAACACTTTATAGAAAAAGTCACGCGTCGCCACTGCTATATGTCCTTAAATTGAAGAACTTCCCTATAGGATATCATATTTTTGTTGTGTTGGTGTCTATTCTCATTTTCAATTTGCTTTTTTGTTTCCCGATATCATTTTCATTTCTGTGTAGTTCATCCCTCTGGCGTTACCTGCTTTTATAATTTTCTTTATCCAAATTTTTCTTGGTCGTCCTCTCTTTCGTTTCTTTACCTTTTAATTCCCATTATTCTCTCTGATCATGTTTCGTCTCCAGAGCCTATTTTACTTTAAATCAGGCCCGAGGCACTACACAATTTTCGGGCCCCTAAATATAGTTTAATAATAAATTTTTTAAATGTATTAATTATTTAATAGAAATATAGTTGCACCAGAAATTTAAATTTTTATTAACAATAAATAAAATTTATATTTAAACAATTAAACATTGTTTAATATGTTATTTTGTAAATAACTTGGTTCTTGAACCATAATAAGGATAGATCGTTCTTGAACAATAATTTCATGTTTGCTATTATTCATTGAAGAACGTTTCTCCAATATTCCTTTTCTTCTAAATAACTTTTTTGCATTAATGTTAAAATTTGTCCTGCTGTATTGACTAACTCTTGACTAACCTATTAATTATTAATTGATGAAAAATGTTCAGAAGATTGCTCATGTTGAATAACTGTCCTATTGATATTTTTCCAGTCATTATATCTATTTATTGTAAGAACCACTCGCGAATAATTTTTTTCCCATTAGCTTTCGTTTTATAAAAAATCGTACTTTGGAAATGTCTGGTTTTATTTATCCAATTGTCTAACACTCTCACTAATTTTATCAATATTTTGATTCTGTCGATTATTTATCAAATCCATGATACTCCAGATTTAAATGTTTTGGCAAATAAAAAAAAATCGCTAGGAAAAGAGTTATTGACATTGTCGGTTTCTATAGTAGATGACAGAGATGTAGGTACTTGTGAGAGGCGAAGTCGCTTGAAAATCAACAGTAAAGTCATCATTTATCAATTAATAATCGTAAAATGAAAGAATTTTGAAAAATTATTTTGTTATCGCAATAAAACATTTTTTGTGATCTTTCCGGGCCCCAATAAAATATGGGCCCGAGGCAGATGCCTCACGGGCCTAGTGGTAAAATAGGCCCTGTTCGTCTCCCATTCTCTGTACCTGCCCAAATCATTCTAATTTTTTTTTGATTATTTTACTTATTATGTATTCTTGCTTCAGTTGTTTTCTTATTCGATCATTTCTCATTCTATCTCTCCTGGTATTGTGTGCTATTTTCCTCAATACTTTCATTTCAATAGCATTTAATTTACTTTCATGTTTCATGAAAGTAAAGTTAGTGTTACAACACCAACCATTCAGTTGCATGTCACTATTGGTATGTTAATCATATATTGTTTTATTTAGCGTATAGTGTATAGTAGATTTTTTGGCTTTATTTTGTTTTATCAAATATCTCCAAACCGAATTTTCCATCATTTGAAAAGATACTTCCTAGGTATTCAAATGTTGAAACCTCCTCTGTTATTGTCGTTACATTTTTGCCATTAAAACTCATTACGTTGCTTTTCTTGATATTTGCTTTCATCTTTAACTTCTCTATCTCTGCTATCCATTTGTTTAATAATTTTTGCATCTTGTTGCGATTGTCCGTTATAAAGCCGCGTCCTCACTGGTAAATTTTTTGTGCGTATTGAACTAATGGTTCGTCGCAAGAATTTGTGTCGCAAGAATTTGCGTCGCAAATTTTTACCAGTGAGGACGCGGTGCTCGACCAGCGAAAACTTATTTATCGTTCGTTGTGCGTACCTGCTCAGGTTATGTGGGGTAAATCACAAATCATTTGATCTTCGCTCGAAAACCGACAACCGATGGGGCGTGTGCGTTGTGTGCGTCGAAAATTCTTGCGTCCAATTTATGCGACGAACACATCCACATTAGCACAATTTACCTTGAGCATGATGCAAATATTTATGCGACGAGCACGTCCACATTAGCACAATTTACCTCGAGAACGCAAATATTTGCGACGAACAGCTGGTTCGACGCAAATTTTTACCAGTGAGGAAGCGGCATTAGACTATGCCATCTGGGTATTTCAATTTGTGTAAGTCGATTGTATCCAAGTGTTATTTGGTGGGTCCTCGTTCTAGATTTCGTATTTTTATTTACTAATCTATCGATGATTATTGTAAATGGTAGGCCGCTTAGGACACCTTTTAGTTTTACTCCTCGGTCCTGGCGAAAATCTTCTGACCTTCCTCTCCTCATTTGTATTTTCGCTCTAGTATGTTCATGTATTGGGTCAAATGCCGATTTCAAGTCTAAGAATTCTAGTACGGTATGTGGCAAAATAAACAGTACTGAAATTCGTATGACTCAAATTTGTATCTGGCAGGCGTCGAAACGTACTGAGTGGTTTCCGAACGTCGCGTCGTTATAATGTATATGAATGTCGTGATAATGTTAGGTGCTACAGAATGGTTCTCAGTTTTGCAGAAAAATTTTTTATGGTGGAGTATACGGAAAAGGTGACGAGAACAGTACAAGCTTAAAATCAACAATGGTTTCAGTAGGACGGGAGAACCTGTCACACTGTCAGGAAGTCTCTTCGAATATCACGCGATCATTTTGGGAGTTGCTCACTAGAACTAACGCCACCAGATGCGTACATAAGGGGAATGCTGAAGGAGTCAGACAGATCCACCGTTTGCCATTTCGGAATTGTGGAGTAGAATTAAAGGTTTTTTCGTGCCAGATGCAGTGGCGGGTCTAGAAATTTGCCTTCGGAGGGGAAATTTTCCCTAGAGGGAACTTCCAATGAAAAACCAACCAAAAGACATAAAAAAGATAAACTCAAATTACATACATACATACATACATACATACATACATAATCGAAAACCTCTTATACCCGTAGGTGTCTAGGTGTACAAGCTCTCTTAAATTTTATCTACAAATTTACGTCACTCTTTTCTGTCTCTAGCTAGTTCCTTTGCTTCACTCCATGTCTTCCCTCTTTCTTCGAGAATCTCGTTTATGTCTTTGTTCCATGTTTATTTTTTGGTCGTCCTCTACGGTTTTCCCTATTTTTCTCGCTTCCCATATCTTCTTCACCTGTCTAGTTTCGTTCATTCTGATCATGTGTCCCCACCATTTCAGTTTCTTTTCTTCTGCTTTAACCTTTAGTAATTTTGTTCCTAGTTCTTGTCTAATGTCTTCGTTTCTTCTTCTGTCTGTTCTTCTAACACCCAGCACTTTCCTCAAGTATTTAATTTCACTTGCTTGCAGTTGCTTTGTTTGTCCTTCGCCAATAACCCAGTTTTCTGCCCCATAGGTTAATACAGGTTGGTACACTGTTTGGTATACGATCATTTTAGTTTTTGTTGTTATTTCGTTTCTGTTCAAGAAGTTTTTGTATCGTGCGTGATATATTCTAATTGCTGAGTTTATTCTGGCACCAATCTCGTCTTCTTGTGTCCCTTTATTATTCAAACTTATCCCTTAGTACTTGAATACTTCTATCTATTCGATTATATTTCCTTTAATGTTAATGTTTATTTTTGTGTTGTTTTTTCTTACCACCATCACTTTAGTTTTCTCGGTGTTTACTCTTAAGTTGTATGATTTTAATTCTTCTGTCCACATTGTCGTGTTCTTTTGAAGGTCCTTTTCTGTTTTTGCTATAAGCACTATTTCATCTGCAAATACGCATGCTTCTAATTTGACTACTTGCATGTTTCTGTATCCTGCAATATATTTTTTTGTTTTTGGCCAGCAAGCTTTTATTACTTCGTCCATAACGCTTATAGACAATAATGGGCTCAATACACCACACTGTCTGACTCCTTCGTTATTTTTGAAGATTTTTGAAGTTCTGTTTCTTGTTCTTACTTGGCTATTAGTATTTTCATACAGACTGCATACCACCTTCAATAGTTCTTCATCTATATTCTTGTTCTCTAGGCTCTGCCAGATTCCTGTCCTGTCCACCGTGTCAAACGCTTTTTTCATATCTAAGAATGCTAAATAGATTTCTTCATTTTTGTCTATAGCTTTTTCAATTATTTGTTGCAAAGTAAAATTGTACACTGTGCGCTGGTCTAAATCAACTTTGTGTATCTGCTAGTCTTGGTTCTATCATCTTACGTAATTTACTTTCTATTATTATTCCGTATATTTTTAGTCCTGCGCATATAATTTTCGCAAACCCTAGTATCTCCTTTCTTATGTATTGGCAAGATTGTTGCGATGTTCCACTCCGATGGAATCTTTTTAGTTTTCCAGGCCATATTTAGTATTTCCGGCAATTCTTTCTTTCCATTTGGTCCTAGAAATTTTAATAATTCTGCATCTAGCTGATCATATCCTGGTGCTTTACCTACTTTAATTTTACTCAAAGCTTCCTCTAGTTCTTCCATATGTATTCCAGTTTCATTTGATTCGGTTATGTTGTCGGCCCCATTTTTTTCCTTTATCAATATTTTGTTTGCACTATTTAGTAGCCCTGTAAAATATTCTTGCCATCGCTCGATAATTTTTTCTTCGTCTGTTATGATATTGTCCTGTTGATCTTTTATTTGATTAAGATTTTCTCTTTTTGGTTTTTTCATGTTTCTCAGTGTTCTCTAAAATAACTTCTTGTTTCCATCACTATTTTCCTGCATTTTTCTTCCGAACTCTTCCCAGCTATCTTTTTTTACCTCTTTGATCATTTTAACTTTATTTCTTTTTTTTTTGTATATGTAATAATGTTTGTTGACTTCCACCATGTAAATAATTTTTCCAAAATCTTTTCTTTTCTTTAACGTCTTTCTTGATATTTCCGCTCCACCAGCTTGTTTGTTTCTTTGTATTACTACTTCTACTATATCCACATATTTGTCTTGCCACTTTTAATATTGAATCTTTGAATTCTTTCCATTTATCCTCTAAATTCATCCTTTGTTCCTCGCTGTTACAGTTTTGTATTTGCTTTTCCGTTTCTTCCACATATCTTATCCTGATTTGTGGATCTCGCAGCTTATAGCTCTTTATTCGTTCTGTTGTGCACTTCCTCTATCTCCACCCTTGTTTTTTAGGATTAAATTAATTCTAATTCTAGTTTCTACTAGGTAATGGTCAGTGCCTGCTTCAAAACTTTTTTTGACTCCTAGGTACATCTCTAATTTGTTTTTTACAATACCTAGGTGTTATTATATAGTCTATTATTGAGCGTTCGTTTCGTGTGGATACTTCTCTTGTTATTTTGTAGATCCACTTGTGCTCGAAAAATGTATTGTTTATAGTCAAATCGTTATCGATGCAGAACTGTAGTAGTTTCTTTCCATTGGTGTTTATTGCGTTTTCCCCATGTATACCTATTGGTCCCTGCCATTTTTATGATCATTTTCCACTCTGGCGTTATAATCTCCCAGTATTATCAACATTCCTTCATAATCGTCAATTGTTTCTTGTAGTTGTGTCCAAAATTGATTCTTTACTTCGGCTTTATCATCTTCTCCTGGTGCATATATTATTACAAGCGTAGCTGCATTTTCTGTACTTATATCTATTGTTACTTTTAGAATTCTGTCGTTTATACATTCCGAGTTTTTCAACTTCTTTACGTCGTTTTTGGGAATCAAGCATGTTACTCCTGATTATGCCCTTTTATTTTCATCTACTCCTGCATATATTAACAAATTTCCGTCTCCTATCCATTGCATACACAGGACTTTTTTCTTCGTCTCCGTAATAGCTACTGCTGTAAAATTTTGGTTTGTACATTATTCTAAAATCTCCATTTCCTTGCCGTTTATTCCTCTGACATTCCAGGTAGCCACCTTCCATTCTGCATTCCGTTTTTTGGGGTTTGTATTTTATTCATTTTTGATACTTCGTCTTCATTATCATTATCCATTGCCGGGTCGTTATACTGAGTATCCGCCCTTTGTTCTTCTTTTCAGTTTTTTGGATTTGTGTTTTTCACTCTATTGTCATTTCCAATTTCTAGCATTCTTTTCTTATTGTTCCATGTCCTTATTATATTATCTACTATAAGCTTCTTACATTTCACTATAGGTGTGTTATGGTTTGTTCGACAGTAAATGGTTTGAGTTCAATTAGTGCGGTCGTAAATATTATTAAATTTATCTGACCTGGCCCATTGTTAAGACCCACCCGGAGCGATAAGCCACCGAGGTAGACAGAGTTGGTCTTTTGCAATTAACACTGACTAGACGGTACTCCCATAATAAATCCTAAAATAAATTTTACCTGAAACCGGGCCTTTTATACTATTATCGGTTAATCAGGGCTGTTTATAGTGGTAACTAATTGAATTTAACCATTTACTGTTTAACATACCATACCTTTTGTTCTTTCTTCTTTTGCTTTTTGTCTGTTCTGTCGTTGTATGTTACTTTCGTTCGAAGTAAAATCTTCATCGATATAAATAAGCTTCCCTTATTCTTCTAAGTTTATTTTTATTTGCTAGTATTTTTTGTTTCTCTTGGGTATTGTCTAGCTGTACTCTGCAAACTTCATTGTTTATTTTGGATACTGTTGTTATTTTACTATCGATGTTCAGGTACTTGTTTATGTAGCCTTCGATCTCCTTGTTTATATGTTCTGGTTCAGTTTCTTTAATATGTATTTCCTTTATTATTATATTATTTTTCTTTTCCTTGTTCTCAATTTTCTCTATTTTGTCCTGTAACACAGTTATTTGTTTCTTCATTTCCATATTTTCCTCTTTCAATTCCAGAATAATTTTCTGGTACTCCCTTTGTTCATTCCTCATATCTTTAACCCGGCATTGGTCGGTATGGGTCTACCCCAAAATCCCGACAGCCACAATCCCGACGGCCAAAATTCCGACACGCCAGAATCCCGACAGGCCAAAATCCCGACAGGCCAGAATCCCGACAGGTTTGATAAGTTTATTTTTAACATATAATTACATTTATTTCTTGTTTTTTGTTTATGGCCATCTGTTTTTTATTTTTTGTTACTAAACAAAAGTATTTTGTATTAAAAGTATTAAACAAAAGTCGGAATTTTTACTTATGCGAGAATTGTTGCATGTCGGGATTTTGGCCTGTCGAGATTCTGGCGTGTCGGGATTCTGGCGTATCGGTGTTTTGGCTGTCGGGATTTTGGCTGTTGGGATTTTGGGCGGCACCGGGTCGCTTTATGAGATTTTCTCTAACGGTTTCAATATTGCACACAACTTTTTCCCTGGTAAACTACACACGCTGTAGTTCCTTCTAGTCTCCTAATTATCCTTCCTCTACAATCGAATAGACTCGTCTGCTAAGATGATGGTACAGTTGACTTAGTATGGCCCGATTGTTAAGTCAGTGCGCTTGGGTATTAGTACAAATTTGAAATTTATATTGAAATATTAAAATTATTATTATTTCTACATCTTTAGATTAGAGTAAAATGTACAAGCGCATCAACAGACACATTGTGTAAAGCTAATAATAACTTTATTATCTAAATTTAAAATATATTTTGAAAATTTTATTTCGCAAAAAAGGCAAAATTTGGATGTGTGAGACAAAATCTCACGCGCGACCACTCGCGTAATAGTCAACCTAGCGACCAATGCCGGGTTACGCTCGTTTAAAATTTCGTTTTTAAATTCTTTTATAAACTCTTTAAATTCCTCCATGTTCATGTGCCGTTACTGTGTGTTTTTAACACATAATCAGAATTTAATTACCAGCGCCTACGTACCTACTGCAAATCAGATAAAAATATACTGTTCAAGTTCAATATCGGATATGAATAATGAATGTTTAATATTGGACATCCACTCTTTGAAATTTCCAGTACGGAATGATCGTCTACTCCTATACCTACCGCCATACCGGTCTAGTTAGGCTTAAAAATAGGAGTGACACTACAATACAATAATTACCATCAAGCTGAAAATTGGCAGGATTGTTCTAAATACCATCATAAATAAAATCTAAAAAGTCCTCACAAATCCGACCCGTGCTAAAAGATTTACGCGGGGTCAAAGGTCACCAAATATGGTTTTTAGCGATTTTCAGCGAAACGGAAAGTTTTATCGTAAAATTAGCTCTAACAAAAAATGTAGGTTAGATAATTATCTATAAAATATATCTTAATACTTTTTTCCTAAGAGGCACCGTTTTTGAGGCAACGATTCAAAGAGTTGAAAGACTTCTAATCGTCATAATATAAAATATGTATTAGTACACCAGGTATACATCACTGAAGCTGTAATACAAGTAAACATAATAATTATTCTATCGGTCAACTTAACTTATATATATTATAGTTTCTGTCCTTGTGAGATCGGTACTCACCGGAGGGACCGCAGACGTTCGGATACAATTAGCGTCCCTTTGCAAAGACAATGACGTCGACTTTGCAAAGTAACAAGACACTTACTCAGCATACACACTACACATAACACTAATACTCATGTTGTGACTGGCCGAATGACATAAAGTCCATGTCAATATAAACAAAAAAAAAACTTAACTCATATTACACATAATAATATAAGATTATAAATATGATAATGTTTGATATATTTATTATTCAATATATTGCGGTCTACCGAGGGATGCAATGTATAAGCTGTATTATATTACAGTGCCAACAAAAAAATCTTTACAATGTGAATGTAACGCTAAAATAATAAGAATTATTTGAATTTTACGGCTTAATCTCAACAAAAATAGTAAATTGATATGACAAAGTATTAACTTATAATAATTCTTTTTATTTATGCGCCTTAATTCAATTTGTAAAGATGGGTTTTGTCGGAATAAACACGTTCGTCGGCTAATCCAATCATCCTACCTATTCTTTTCTGAGAAGGGTTTGAATATAATAATAAAAGGCAACTTTGTAGGCAAAATGTTTATTGCTAAATACTAATAAATATTTCACTATACAATAAACTTTATGCAAGTTTAGTTTGTTTACTATTATGCAAATTACACCGTAATCTTCCTTCTAGCGGTCTTCCTATTCAATAGATTGCGGTCTACCGAGGAATGCAATGTATAAGCTGTATTATATTACAGTGCCAACAAAAAAATCTTTACAAAGTGAACGTAACGCTAAAATAATAAGAATTATTTGAATTTTACGGCTTAATCCCAACAAAAATAGTAAATTGATATGACAAAGTATTAACTTATAACAATTCTTTTTATTTATGCGCCTTAATTGAATTTGTAAAGATGGGTTTTGTCGGAATAAACACGTTCGTCGGCTAATCTAATCATCCTACCTATTCTTTTCTCAGAAGGGTTTGAATATAATAATAAAAGGCAACTTTGTAGGCAAAATGTTTATTGCTAAATACTAATAAATATTTCACTATACAATAAACTTTATGCAAGTTTAGTTTGTTTACTATTATGCAAATTACACCGTAATCTTCCTTCTAGCCACTCAACAGAAATTTCTTGCAAATACTCACAACAAATCTCGGTTCATTTCAATGCTGAAATAAAAGTTTATTGCTGAAAATATATCGGTAAAACAAGCAAATAATGATGCTGACGTAATGATAATTGAAACAGCCATAGAGCAATTCAATTTAACAAATACAACTATTGTTGTAGGTGAAGATGTAGACTTGCTCGTATTACTCACTGGTAGAACTCCAATCGAAAATACTATCTTTTTTTTAAAACCTGGAAAAGCTCAACACCAATCGGAAATATATTTATCGAAAAGTTTATCTACTTTTGCAATGTGTCAAAATCATACACTATTTTTACACGCAATAACTGGTTATTATACGACATCTGAATTTTTCAGGAGGGGTAAAACGACTGTTTTTAAAATGTTTGAAAAACAAGATTAACTTGAATGTGCTAAAGTTTAAAAAAAAACTAATTCAACTTTACAAGAAGTTATTTCCAACGGAATTAGCTTTCTTCTCTCTATGTATGGAACGCCTAAGAAAACTACGTGCTTAGATAAGTTTCGATATGCATGTTTCTTTAAAAGTACTCGGAACAAAAAAACAAGTGCAGTTATCTTGCCTTCCTCCAACCTCAGCGGCTGCTCATCAACATCTTTTTCGGGTGTATGTATTACCAAGTTCAAGTGTGGCTTGGTTATCAGCTAGATCCAAAAGACTGGGGATGGAAATTAGTCGACAGTTCATTAGAACCAATTCAAACTTTACTCCCACCTGATGCGCCGGAAAAACTCCTAAACACAATTTTTTGCAACTGTAAAAAGGGATGTAGTGCTAAATGTGGTTGCAAAAAAGTTGGACTGATTTGTTCGGTAGCATGCACTAATTGTCAAAACCGGTCGTGCTCCAATGTTGAATCACCAACAATTGAGGATTCATTTGATTCTATCGAGAAGCCATGCGATATGTCATTATTGGGGCAATTTACTTGCACCCAGGATGAACAAGAAGAAGAAGAAGAAGAAGAAGAAGAACTAGAAGGTGAAGAAGAGGAAGAAGAACAAGGAGAAGAAGAACAAGGGAAGCAGAAGTATTAGAAAATTATGAACCAGTTTGATAAATTTTCCCTTTTTTTTTTAATTTATAGCGCTTTTTATAGCTTTTATCATTTTTAACCCTTGCCAATATCAATTATTCAATAGCTTCAAATTAAACAGAATCATAACAGATCCGTGAAATAGGCCTACTGGCGAAACGACGTTAAAAAACCTAAAAACGACGTTAAAAAGCGCTAAGTACCTACACTACCACAAAGGTGGTGTGGAAACGTGTGCGCATATTATGACGATTACAATTTTTTGAATCGTTATATCTTAAAAACGGTGCTATCAGGAAAAAAAGTAATAAGGCATTTTTTATAGATGATTATCTAATCTACATTTTTTGTTAGAACTAATTTTATGATAAAACTTACCGGATTTATGAGGACTTTTTAGATTTCATTTTTCATTTTGAACAATCCTGCCAATTTTCAGCTTGATGGTAATTTTTGTAGCCTCGGATGTGTAAGTTGACCGGAGTATTAGTTTTACTTACAGTTCTTAAATATTTAATCACTGCACTTTAGCAGTCGCATTTACTACTTGCTATATTATACTTTTATAAAATTATCAACTTAATATTTCCCAGTAAATAAGGTTAAATATTGGAGCGTTAATTTAACACGATTTACTTGCCTTAATGGCGCACCACTTCTTCAGATTACATAAAAGATATAAATAATAACTTACAGGCATTAAGTTCCCTTAATTTTCATAACTAGCGTGTTTATTGGATTAAATTTGTCTTTTTGTGGTTTCGGTTTCATGTGAGCTAATATATTTTATTTATATTTGAACAATTTTTTTCTTTAATTTTGGACCTTGTTAGGGAGGAAATTTCGTCATTTTCCCTCTCCGTAGATCCGCCACTGGCCAGAGGGCATCTTTAACATCTGTTTGATCGGGAATGTGCGTCGTGAATAATGTTTGCAAGGCTATATCATGTATACTAGATATATAGTGAGGACGTTTAAGTTGGAATAAATTCATTTACTCGAGACTGGGTGATTTTGGAGATAAATCCTGAAAAAAGCCGAGTTTAATTTTTAAATTACGATTTTTTGGCATATATATCATACTAGTAACGTCACCCATCTCAGCGTGATGATGTAGTCGATGATTTTTAAATGAAAATAGGGGTTGTGTGATAGCTTACTTGAAATGTGATTTGATTCTCTATTCAGTAATATAAACATTAACATATTTATTTATACAGGGTGTCCAAAATTTTTGAAGTTATACTTCTTTACCGGCGATAGAGGGTGATTTTTTTATATGTTAAAACCTATCAGCCCGGCGCATGCGCATTATAACTTTGTTCTGATTGGATGTTCAAATGACATGTCAAAAATTATCCGATATGGCAGCTGTGGTTTGGAGGTAAAGGTAAAGGTAAACAAATGTATAATATATTAGTTTTATTGTTGTGAGGACAGAAACAAAAAAGTTTATAATATTGTAGTGACTTTTAAATAGTTTTTAAAAGCAACAGGTACGTAATAATTGTTAATGTATCATGGGTATAAACCTACCTATTTGATCTGCCAAAATACATAGTATGTAATACTTTTATTTATATAATTTGATTACCATCAAAATTTCTATCAATATTCACCTAATATATTGTTTTTTTACTCTATGTTTTGTTGTATTTTTTCAATTCTAAATCATTTCAATTCAAAATTAAAATAATTTGATCAATTTTCAAAATATCAAAATATCACAAGTTTAATCCGTTTAGTTAGTCGATCTTCGTAAATAATGACACATAGTGTCCGTGGCTAAGCGGAGAAGGCGAATGAATTCCAATACCAACCGCTCTTATCAGCGATGGTTCGAGTCCCAATAGAAACTTTCTTTTTTGTTTTTTTTTAATACATTTTATGATTGTAAGTATATTTATTATATAATTGTATTTTCAGAAAATACGTATTTAGTTAAAAAATTTTTCGACAATTAATGTTCAGACATCATTTGTGGCTTGTTTAATGTGTTTGTGTGTGTTTTATTCTTTTATTATTTTAATTTTTGGCACTGTTCTAATAAAAATGTTTGAGAAGTAGTAAGTATAAATTAGTTTAATATTTAAACAAAATATAAATAAAAAGTATATTAATTTCGTTTAAATCATATAATAGAAGTATAACTTCTTACGTGCGTACAAAGTACACACACATTCTTTTTTTTTAATTAAATTAATTGATACGAAAAGAAGAATGTATGTAATTTATTAATTTCAAAATACATTTTACTGCTGTCAGAAAACAGAAAAAAATGATTATTTGACAAATATACAGGGTGAGTTTTTAGTGCGGGATCGGTCGATAACTCCAATATGGTACAAAATATCGAGAAAAGTTATTTAAAAAAAATGTAGGCAATGATATTCTCCACGTTTGGAAAATATGTCCATTTCTACAGGGTGATCAGTAACTGCGTGGTATATCAAACATATAATTTTTTAAATGGGACACCCTATATATTTTTTCATATTTATATTCCCCTCATAAATCTTGTTCATATAATATATGGTTTTGCATTACTATATAGAGTATTTAACAAGTTATGACTATTTTTATTTCGAAATCACTATGAGATTAACACCCTGTATATACAGAAGTAATTCGTAGACAATAATTTGTTTTATGTAATAAGATAAACAATATACTGTGGTTTTTAAATTAAGTCCAATTCACATCATTGACGAATATTTGTATACAGGGTGAACTACAAAACCAAATTACGATTTTCTCTATTTTTTTAAATAGATCACCCTATATTTTATTTTTCAACATTCTTGTATTTAATATACTCTTTCATTTTTATATAGCATTCCATATATCTAAACTGATTATTTTCCGAGATATTTCTAGTTTTCTTCAAATTTCAGGAATACATTCAATTTTTCTAGTAGAAATAAGTTAGTATTGAGTGATAATTAAACAAAATTATTTTTATTAGATAAATAACTAACACAAAATATAAACCATAGCAATATGCAGTGAATATACCAATAAATGTGATATTAAGAAATTATCATATTTCCCTAATATACAAGAATCGTAAAATTCCTACAAAAAAAACTTTGTATTGTATATAATAATATAACAAGATTATTTTTATTCAATAAATAACTTACATAAAACATAAATCAAAACAATATACTACTGATGTAACAGTTTTTAGATTGGTATATCAACAGCATTCTAAGCCAAGAATTTTTTAGTAGAACATTCATTTTTATAAGCACTTTTAAACTACAAAACAAAATTACGATTTTCTCAATTTTTTTTTAATAGATCACCCTATATTTTATTTTTTTTCAAATATTGTATTTATGATACTTTTTCATTTTTATGTAGCATCTCCTATACCTAAACTTATTAGTTTCTGAGATATTTTTAGTTTTCTTCATTTGCCGGGAATAAATTCAATAATTGTTATAAATATAAATAACTTAACAAATAAGTATTAAGTATGTAATAATATAACAAATATTTATATATATATATATATATATATATATATATATATATATATATATATATATATATATATATATATATATATATATATATATATATATATATATCGGTTTTAAAACGTTCTCCTACGTCTTCCGATGCCTAGTCGCCATTCACTTCGGTCCATCCAAAGGGCTTCATCCAATCCACAGACCAACAGAAACCACAGAAAAACTCCGTATTGGTGGGACGAAGAAATAGAACAAGAGATTAAAAATAAAAGAGAGAAGTATAAAAAATTTCTGAACACAAGGACCGACGCCGATAAGGTAGAATACAAGAGGGTCCAAGCTAAAGTGCGAAAAATGATATGCCAAAAGAAGAATGAGGCTTGGGAGCAAAAGTGTAACATGATTAACACACATTTAGGAGGACGGAGAAGTACAGAAAGTTGGAAAGTATTAAAATCGCTACGACAGGAAAAGAAAAGAGATATAATATCAGCAATCACACCGGATCAATGGGATGAATATTTTGAAAAACTCCTAAATGAGGACAGAGCGGAATTTTTAAATAACAGTGATACCAGCAATGTAAATATCTTAGCCTCACCATTACGAGTAACAACAAAAGAAGTAGAAGAAGTATGTAAGTCTTTAAAAAATAACAAAGCACCAGGACCAGGGAACATACCAGCTGAACTAATAAAATATGGCACAACAAAATTATATGAAAACCTGGCTAAACTCTTTCAAAGATGCATCAACGGAGCGGAACTCCCAGAAGAATGGAAGACATCATGGATATCCACCATACATAAAAAAGGCAGACGGGATCAATGTGACAACTACAGAGGCATCGCTGTAACGAACTCGATCAGCCGAATATACGGAAAACTGATTAAAAATAAAATCGAAAACGAATATAAAGATATAGAAGCTGAAGAACAGGCAGGATTCAGGGCAGGGAGATCAACGGTTGACCATCTGTTTTGTATTACACAGATTATTGAGAAGAAACTGGCCGTCAACCAGGAGGTGCATCTATTATATGTGGACTTAAGAAAAGCGTATGATAGCATCCCACAAAACAAACTATGGGAAGCATTAGAGAAAACCAATATAAGCGCAAATTTAATAACAGCGACGAAACAGTTGTATACCAAAACTGCAGCAAGGGTGAAAGTTGGAAGCAGGCTATCGAGAGGATTCCAAATTAGCAAAGGCCTAAAACAAGGGTGCTGCCTTTCACCGACATTATTTAAGATCTACCTCGAGCAAACTCTAAAACTTTGGAAACGCAAATGCAAAACATGGGATTACCGATCAACAACAATACAATATACACTTTGTCATTTGCAGACGACCAACTTGTACTAGCGCAAGACTACGATGATATAGAATATATGACAAGGAAATTAATAGAGGAGTACAAAAAAGGCGGTTTGGAAATAAACATAAAGAAGACCGAATATATGTGTATCGGTGGGACACAGCAGGACCTTACACTGGGGAATGGCGAAATTATTAAACATTGCGACGCATATAAATACCTGGGTATGACCATCACACAAGAAGGAAACGTAGACCGGACGATAGAAGAAAGAAACAACCAGGGAAGAAAAGCAATTACTCTTCTCAATAGCATCCTGTGGGACCAGTCAATATCAAACAACAACAAACATAGAATATACAATACAATTGTTAAGAGTATAATCACTTACAGCAGTGAAGTATGGCAAATAAAAGAAAGATACAAGAGAAAACTTGAAGCAACAGAAATGGATTTCTGGAGGCGCTCAGCAGGAAAATCAAGATTAGAAAGGGTAACCAACAACAGAATTAGGGAAATAATGAATGTGAAACACACAATAGTAGATGACATTAGTACCAAACAGCTTAGATGGTATGGACACGTACAAAGAATGTCCGAAGAACGACTCCCGAAACAAATCCTAACGTGGACCCCTCATGGTAGACGAAAAAGAGGAAGACCCCGCCTTAGTTGGAGAGAAGGCATAAATCGAGAAATGAGAGAAAGAGAAAATAACAAATATTTTCATTCAATAAATAACCAACAAAAAAATAATAAACCATAACAAAATTTAATGAATGTACCAATTAATGTGATGTTAAGGATATAAGTTTAGAGTAAATGTTACCTATATTTTTTTTGTAGGAATTGTATGATTCTTGTATATTAGGGAAATATGATAATTCCTTAATATCACATTTATTGATACATTCATTGCATATTGCTATGGTTTATATTTTGTGTTAGTTATTTATTGAATAAAAATAATTTTGTTTAATTATCATTCAATGCCAACTTATTTCTACTAGACAAATCGAATGTATTCCCGAAAGTTGAAGAAAACTAAAAATATCTCCGAAAGTAATAAGTTTAGATATAGGGAATGCTATATAAAAATGAAAGAGTATAATAAATACAATATTTCTGAAAAATAAAATATAGGATGACCCATTTAAAAAAATAGAGAAAATCGTAATTTGGTTTTGTAGTTCACCTTGTATACAAACATTCGTCAATGATTTCAATTGGACTTAATTTAAAAACTACAGTATATTGTTTATCTTACTACATAAAACAAATTATTGTCTATGAATTACTTCTTTATATACAGGGTGTTAATCTCATAGGGATTTCGAAATAAAAATGGTCATAACTTGTTAAATACTCTGTATAGTAATGCAAAACACTATATTATATGAACAAGAATTATGAGGGGAATCTAAATATGAAAAAATATATAGGGTGTCCCATTTAAAAAATTATATGTTTGATATACCACGCTGTTATTGATCACCCTGTAGAAATGGACGTATTATCCAAGCGTGGAGAATATCATTGCCTACATTTTTTCTGAATAACTTTTTTCGATATTCTATACCGTAATGGAATTATCGACCGATCCCGCACTAAAAACTCACCCTGTATATTGTTTTTCGCTTAAACTCAAGTTGAAGGTGCCACCCACCTGCCTATTGGCAGTTGAACATTTAATTTAAGCGAAAAGCAATGTTTATTTTTCAAATGAACATTTTTTTTTGTTTTCTGACAGCAGTAAAATATATTTTGCATTAAATAAAATTACATACATTCTTCTTTTTGTCTCAATTAATTTAATTCAAAAAAAAATTGGGCACCCTGTATAAATCATTATGTTAATGTTTATATTAGTGAATAGAGAATTGAATAACCTTTAGAATGAGTTAACATACGACCCCTCATATTTTCATTTAAAAAAATGGTCGATTACGTCATCACACTTAGATGGATGACGTCACTAGTATCGTATATATGCCAAAAAATCCTAACTTAAAAATAAAAATCGACCTGTTTCGGGATTTATCTCCAAAATCACCCATTCTCGATAAAACGAATTTATTCCAACTCAAACGTCCTCCACTGTATAAATAATAATCATAAACATTTCAATATTCATTTCAGTACTTTTTATTTTGCCGCATACTGTACTAGTTCCCCCCTACTAGAACTCTCCATTTTTCTTTCTATTATGTTTCTTAGTATATATATACATATATATATATATATATATATATATATATATATATATATATATATATATATATATATATATATATATATATATATATAATAGATTTTCTACGGCTGTCGCCGCCTCTCCATACCCAGCTTCCAATTTTTTCTATCGTAACATATATCTTCATCTAATTGCCTCGAATCCATTGTCTCCTGAATATTGTCCCTCCAGCTTCTCCGTGGTCGTCCTCTTCTTCTTCTCTCCGGTGGGACCCACTCTAATACTTTTCTCGGCCAGCGAGTCTCATTCATTCTTTTAACGTGACCGAACCACGTCAGCTGTCTCTTTTCAATATCGTCTATTATAGTTTTTTTCACCTTCATACGTTCTCTAATTGTTTCATTTCTTACATGTTCTAATCTCGAAACCTGACAAATTCTCCTCAAAAAGTCCATTTCTGTACTAAGTAGCTTCTTTTTATTTCTTGCACTTATGTCCCAAACTTCTGCACCGTAGATTGTAGCGCTCTTCATTATACTTTCATATATTCTTCTCTTTGTTTCCTTCCTGATATCTTTGTCCCATAAAATTGAATTGAGGGATCTAGTGATGCTTCTACCTTTATTGATCCTGTATTGTATTTAATCTTCACGATTTCCTCGTTTGTTAAATATAGCTCCCAAATATTTGCATTGTTTCACACCAACAATATGTCCTTGTTCCAATGGTAGGTTTTCAATGTCTTCGTTTCCCACTATGAAGTATTCTGACTTATCCATATTTATTACTAATCCTGCCTGTTGATAATGCTCATTTACTTCCGTATCATATAGCTTAAGTCATATTGATCTTGGGCTATAACAACTTGGTCGTCCGCAAAGTATAATGTAAATAGGGAGTCGTCTCCCACTTTCAGTCCCATCGGTTTTACTGCTTTTGTCCATCTCTGTAAGGATTGGTCAATGTATATTTTAAAGAGAGTGGGAGATAGACAACATCCTTGTCGGAGGCCTTTTGAAGTATTAAATGCCTCAGTGAAATTTTTGCCGTTTTTGATTCTGGTGTTAGTGGTCTCATACAACATTCTAGTTGCTTTGATGAGTTTTCCATCGATACCGATGTCTTTCATTGAATTCCATAGTTCTATTATGGGGACACTATCATAGGCTTTTCTAGGTCGATAAGAGCGATGTGGGTTTCCTGATTTCTTTGTATTCTTTTTTCTAGTGCTATTTTTAAAGTGAAGAGATTGTCTACTGTTGAACGTCCCGCACGAAAGCCAGCTTGTTCTTCAGCTGGCCTTCCTTGAATTTCTTGTTCTATCTCATTTCTTAATAGCCTGGAGTATAATCTTCCAATGGTGCTGATGACTGCGATTCCCCTATAGTTTTTGGGGTTATTTTAGGTCCCTTCTTATGTATGGGAGTAATATGTGATGTCAGCCATTTATCTGGTACTTTTTCTCCATTCAGGCAATGTTCGAAAAGATTTTTAAGCATATCCCATAGTTTGGGTGGTCCATATTTCATTAATTCAGGATTAATTCCTCCAGCTCCGGGTGCTTTCCGGGATTTTATAGTTTTAATAGCTTCTTCCACTTTGGTTTCATCTAGTTCTATTTCGTGTTCACTCTGTATATCATTCTCTTTTTCTTGTATTCTTGTTATGTATTGTGGTCGTTTTTCTACCAATAATTTCTTAAAATGTTGTTCCCACTCGGCATTAGATATACTCCTCATTGTGTGCCCACCTTTATGTGATGTTCTGACATTCTTTATCATCTTCCATGCTTCTTAACTCCTAGTTCCTCCTAATTGTTGATCTATGTATTCACATTTTTTGATCCAGGTTGCGTTTTTTCTTTTAATCACTTCTCTTTTTACTTCTCTATTTAGGTCCCTGTATTGTTGTTGAATCTCAACGTTTTCCTGATTTTGTAGACGTTGTAGGTGAAGTTGTTTTTTCTTCTCTATTTTCTTCTCGATATCTTTATCCCACCATTCTGGTTTCTTTCCTAGTACTTCTAAGTTTCTAAGTTTCCTAGTGCTTCTTGTGCTGCTTGTTTTATGCATGTTTTTATGTGATTATATTCTTCTTCGGTTGTTCTTTGTTCTTGACTTAGTTTCTGTTCAAGTCTGTTACGGTACAGATATTGTGTACTTTCATGTTGTAAGCTGTTAATATTATATTTTTCTATTTCTGGATCATATGAATCTCTTTTGTGTTCTTTTTCTTCGGAGTTATTTTGTTTTGGTATAAATGGAACATAAATTTTACCGATTACTAAGCAGTGGTCTTCCTCTGAAAGCTCTAACATCCTGGATGCTAAATTTTGCATTTTGTCCCGAGATTAGATAGTCAATGATTGACTTAAGTCCACGTGTATGTTGGTACCAAGTAAATTTATGGATATCCTTATGTTCAAATAATTTGTTGTATATTTTAAGTTCATACTCCTCGCATAGATTGATCAACCTTATCCCATTGTCGTTAATTCTTTCTTCTCCATATTTTCCCACTACATTTCTGTGGTCTTTTTTGCCTACTCTGGCATTTAAATCTCCTGCTATAATCAATTCGTGCGTATTCAGAACCTGTTCTATTTGATCTTTTAATATTTCTTCAAAATTGTCTTTTACTGCTATCTGGGCATCGTCATTGAGAGTATATAAGCCTAGGATTGTAATAGTTCTTCCTCTAATTGAGAGGGTCAGTTTTAATATTCTTTCGTTTATAGCTTCCCATGATTGTATTTGATTTTTCCATCGTTTGTTAATCATTACTGATATCTAGAGCTCGAGAAATATGCACTTAAAAAACCCCTTAAATATGCATGCAAATATGCACAAAAAACAGTTGAAATATGCACTTAAATATGCTTTTATGCATTTAATGCATATAAATAAACAACACGGTAATCCTTGTTTTGAAGGTATTTAATTATTTATTTGATGCCAATGGACTGTCGAGGCATTTAAGCTAAATAAAAAAAAAATATTTATTTTATGCTAAAGTCATAAAAAATATTTATTGAAATTTCTATAACCTACATCATTATATTCATTTATTCTTTATATTTATCATCATTCTTTATTATTTATTATTACAATTATTATTAAAACTGTACATTATTAAACGTTTTCTAAATTTTCTACAGAAAAACAGCCGTACGTATATCTGATTGTAATTGTTTAAGCATACACGGAAAAAATTCTTTCTACTTCACATGAAGTTAAAGAAGATTACTTAAAATATTGTTTAATTGAGGGTTCTACCTATAAAATTAAATTATCTTCACATTTCCCCATCATAATAATATTTTTTTTTTAATTATTTTGTGATATTCCTCATTTTTCTTTAACGCCGTGCAGAATTTTTGATACATTTCGTTGGTTTCACCAAGGTGTTTAATTATTTCATTTAATGAATTGATAATTTCAATACTTTGGTCTAAAGAAATGTTTCGCTTTTCTAATTTAGTAATTGGCTAAGCAATATTTACAAAATTGGTTTGGATTGGATAGGTATGTGTCAAATTACTTTTTAATAACAGTTTTTTTAAAACATCCACACATTTTTCATAGCACCTGAGTTACGTCTACATCGAAATTTCAAATTGACGTCTCTAATTCCTTCAAAATATCGGTTATGAAATTTACAGAATTTAACCATGTTCTCCATCTAGTTATCACAGGTTCAGGTGGTAAAGGCACATTAGGTAAACGATCTTTATACACCTATACTCGCAGAAGGGCTTTCAAAATTATGTTTTTATTTTTGATAGAAGGGTATTAATCATTGGAAATTCCACCCTTACAGTTTGTAGCCTCCTGCTACTCTATTTGTAGCAGAAGCGTGCTCTAGACAAGTAATAAATTTGAAAAAATATTTTTAAATATTGTCCACTTTTGGTCATATGGCGCAGCATCACCTAACAATAACAAAATGTTTTCACTAACAAAATGCGACTGCATTGCATATTGTAGAGTCTGCTTCGTCTCCTTTATTCGTCGCCTTAAAAATTGTAAAAGGCAGAGAAAGGATGTTACCAGAAAGTGGTTCCACGAGAATTTTCAGATTTATTGTTTAGATCTGGGACTTCTCATTTCTCTTTAAAATGCATCTATGCAAAAAATGCAAAAAAGTCTAAAAATATGCAATTTTAATAAATGCATATGCACTTACAATATCTATCCAAAATATGCAAATATGCACTTAATATGCATTTTGCATATTTCCCGAGCTCTACTGATATCCCATCGCTCTTTCACTTTTTAATACTCTCGTGTAGCAGTGTATATAATTCTTAAGATCTTCACAGGCGTTTCCCTTCTTCTTTGTTTCCGAGAGGATAATCAGGTCCAAGTTTCTTTTTTCTACTTCCATAAGAATTTCTCTTTGTTTATTTATAATTCCTTGTATATTCCAAAAACCAATATTCAATGTCCATTTTCGTTGCCGTGTTCGTCTTTGATTAAAACTGTCCCGTTTCCGAGGCCAATTTCTGGGTGTTTTAGCTTTTGTTTATTTTTTTACGGGTGTAGGGTTGCTGGCCCTACGACCTAACCCTCCTCCTTTTTCCGGGCTTGGGACCGGCAAGAATGACCGTCAAGCTACTCAATCCACCCAACAGTCATTCCAGACGGAGTTATGTTTCTTAGTACAAGAATATTATCTGTTGCATGCCTTTGTTTTCTGAAGGCCGCTTGTTCTACTTCTGGGTTTTTTTTTTAATTTCGGCTCTTAATTTATTCTTTATTATTTTAGTATATACTTTGAATGCCACTTGTGCTAGACATATCGCTCTATAGTTCTTCCAGTTAGTTCTGTCTCATTTCTTATAAATTGGCAGTTCTTTCAATACTGTCATAGGCTGCTTTGAAGTCGACGAAGAGACAGTGTGTATCTATATTATATTCTAGTGACTTTTCTAAAATTTTCCTATGTGTGTATATTCGGAATGGGACGTTTCATCGCCGCCGGTTCATCGCTGCCTTTTCGATGCCGCCGATTCATCGCCAGTCCATTTCATCGCCGTCCGTTTAATCTCCAGTTAGTCAGTTCATTTTGTATTATGGGAAATGACACGACACGACGTTAAATTCGGTTCAAAATTTATGATAATTAAATAGATAAAAAATATTATTATATTTACTGTTCTATTTCTACTTGTCCTAAATTTTACACTAAATAGTACTAAATTTGTAGTGTTAAATGGCCTTTGTAGAAATACATATGTTCAAATTTATGTAGTATTAGGTTATGTTGGGTTAGGTCATTTCCTAGAATTCCTAATTAATATTAAAAATAAATAATAAATGTAACTGTCAAAAATTGGTCGGAAATTCGGAAATAAAAAATAGCGATTAACTGACTGGCGATGAATCGGCTGGCGATGAATTGGCGGCATCAAAAGGGCCGCGATGAACTGGCGGCGATGAAGCGTCCTAGACCCGTGTATATTTGGTGTATAGTTGATTTCCGGCAGTGAATCCGCATTGGTAATATACAACGATATCCTTTTTAGACTTTAGAGAATCTCAAGAGGAGATTTTATTTGAATGAAAAAAGGAGAAAAACTGTACTTACCTACCGGCAGGAACAGATTCGTGATTTCCAACAGCAGGAAATATTGGTGTCGTTGGGAAAAACATAAACATTTGATCAACACATTCTTGTATAATCTGCAGATTGCTATCCTTAGTTTGATTCCAAATATCGTGCGGAGGTAAATCTCCAGTCCAAATAATATAATCTATATCCTACAGAAATTAAAACTACGTTAAAAAATATGAAAAAAAAAAGATTTTTAAGAAACGCTTTTCCTTAGTTACGAGTGACTAAAATGAAAAATATTATAAAAAAATCAACTAAAAAGCAAAAAATCAAAAAAATTCAAACTCGAAGGATTATTCGAAAAAAACTGTTAGACAGATTAAATATACAAAAATCTCACACATTCGTTAAAAAATTGAAAAAATCTAACACATTCGTTAAAGAAAAGCGTGGGGCGCGAAAAGTAAAAAAGTATCTAGGTCACAGAAACACACTTGTTTATAAATGACCGTTGAATATGTTTAAAGGTTCGTAACAAACTTTGAATTAATACGCCAAAACGAATTCTAATGTTAATTGTAGCACGAAACGTTTCTACCGGTGGTTTTCTAAGACTACGTTAAAAACATGAATTTTTTGAATTCGAGTTTTGGTTGAAGTCTTGTTTCGTATCGTATTGAAATTTGACATGAATAAGCGTCGATGTTTATATAAACAAACATATGAGCGTTCAAAATCGTCGCCGCTTAGGATGTTTATAAACATGATGTACCTACAAACATGAAAAGTAGTCGGAATCGGCAAAAAATTGAAACTTTATTGTTTATTTATGAAGCATAACTTAACAATTAACATAAAAAGTGAAATTATGTGTAGTTCATATAATAAATATATGGTCGTATAAAGTTTTAAGTTTCTACATTGTAAAAAACAAGAGAATTTAAGCATTTTCCATTAAAATCGTTTTTTTATTTAAACAATTAATAAACATAAAAAATGTTTTTATTGACTATTCACGTATTGTTCCCGCGAATGTATAGACAGCAAATTTTCATTAATTTGCATTCAAGAAAAGGCATTCAAATTAACGTCTAAAGATTTGACCCAAATACCCAAACGATTGAACTAAAGAAAAGCGTTTAAAAACGTAACAAGACGTTAAAGTTAGAGAAAAATATTGTTATAAGCATTGTAAGATTGTTTCTCCTCCTCCTCATTCTTTGAGCCCTAGTTAGGGCATGGTGCCACTCTAAATGGTTATAAAGAAATTTATCTCATTTTTAGTATCCCTATCAGTACAGTGATAGACGTGCTAGCTGCCAGACGTATTTCTATCAACAAATTGTGATAATTACCGGTATCGGATATTAATTATTTAATTTCTACTTTGTAAACTAGTTTAAATTATTTTTGTGATATAGTGTACGGAGTGTAAATAGCTCCCCCTAAATGGGGGAAGCTGTAAAAAGAAAGACGCCGTTAGGTGTAACTATTAACCAGACAATGAGTGCAAATAACACTAAAAGTGATGCGGAGTCAGAAAATTATTCATTGGTCCTCGTACATAGCATGGATACCACTTCTAGTTCTGAAGCAACAGCTGAAACCAGTCGTCAGCTCATTAGTGATAACGAAAAGGATATTTATAAACAAAATAAAACACCTAAACCGTTGACTGATAAATATACTGGAAGATACGAAACTAAATGAGCGTTTATGTACGACACCAGTGGTTTTAGAAATAGATGGCGTTAGCAGCTTTCTAGGTGCGAGATTGAATTTACCTGAGACAACGATGAGACGTATTCAGGTAGCTTTGGTTATCGGAATTTGGGGTCGGTCGGGTCGATCGGATTATAATAAAAATTATTTAATTCTTTTGATGCATTTAAATTTGAGTTCTCATTCAACGATAACAATGGCAATCTTTAAAATAATTATTGGAGTGTAATACTGTTGTATTACCTACCTTAAACAAGATTATAAAAAAGAAGAGTTCCTTTTGACTATTGACTTTTATAAGATGTTATTACGGTTGGGAATGACGGATAAGTTTGTAACAATACATTTGTATTTTAATTAAAATAAAACTATTAAAATTAGTCTTAACTTCTATAAAGAGTTAATCCAGAGAACGAATAAAACATGGTGGCAGCTGATTTGTAAAAATACGGATGAGAAAACTCGAAAAATTTAGAGGTTGGTTAGTACAAAAATACAAAGTACGAAAACAGCACAGTTAAGCATCATTTGGGAAAAAAATGCCTGATAACGCTCCAGTTCAAGAATCACCGTCGATAAACCTCACTTTATCACCTCCCGAATCATTTAATTTCCATCCAAGTGATTGGGCACAATGGAAAAACCGCTTTCAACGATTTAGACGAGGGTGTGGCCTTGATAAAGCATCTGATGGAAAACAAATTGATGTGTTAATTTATAATATGGGGGTAAGAGCTGAAGAAATATTCTCATCATTTTCACCAGTTCCAACTACATATGATGAGACATTAAAACAATTTGAAGATTATTTTATACCCCGTAGAAATATTATCTATGAAAGGGCCAAATTCCTAAATCATAAGCAAGGGAGTGATACTGCAGAGAAATTTATTACTGACTATACTGACTTACATAGTCTATCAAAAACATGTGATTGGGGGACTTTAAACAATGATATGGTTTTATTAGTGTTGATTATCGGAATGAGAGATACAAGCATAAGTGACAAACTGCAACTTGATGCTGCACTTACTCTCGAAAAAGCTGTAACCTGTCTAAGACAACATGAAGAGCTGATCCGTCAAAAACAAAACCTAAATGAACCAAATGTTTCTGCTATAAGAAATCAATCAACTTACAAAAAATCACAGAAGCCCCAAAATTGCCAACAGTCAAGTAAAGGTGAGAAAACGAAAAAATGCCCTAGATGTGGATATGATTGGCATGATAAATTAGCAAACTGTCCTGCAAAAAATGCTAAATGTGGTACATGCAAAAATGAAGGACACTACAGCAAGATGTGTTACAAAAATAAAAAGTCCAAAAACAAAAATGTACATGCCATTCAGCAAGATTCAGAGCCTGATAGTGACGAAAACTCTTATGTACATGAAATTAAAGCGAGTGATGACAGGAATGTGTGGACACAAAAACTACAAGTAAGCTGCAAAGAGAGAATGCTTGAACCTATCACATTCAAACTGGATACTGCTGCTGATGTAACAATGGTACCTGTCCAAGTGCTGAGTAATGTAATAAATGAACTACCTCTAAATGAATCTTCGAATAAAGTATTTAGTGCAAAAAAGCAAGAAAGATTCAAAATACTAGGTACAGTAAAATTAAAACTAAAATATAAAAATAGGGAAATTACAGAAAATGTATTTATCTCTGAAGAGATTGATGTCCCATTGTTGAGTAGGAAAGCATGCCAAGGCTTATATTTAGTAAAAAGAATTTATTCTATAAGCACTGAGACAAATTGGGTCGCAGAATACTCCTCATTATTCCAAGGACTAGGCAATATGGAGGGGGAATACAAAATTGAAATAAAGGAAAATGCTGAACCATATGCTATTTCTGTACCAAGAACTGTTCCAGTTCCATTGAGAGACGAAGTAAAGGAAGCTTTGGAAGAAATGCAGAGAAATGGTGTCATTGTTCCTGTAGATCATGCGACCGAATGGTGTGCCCCAATGGTAGTAAACATAAAGAAAGAAGGAAAAGGGGTCCGTATCTGTGTCGATCTGTCAAGATTAAATAAAAGTGTCAAACGTCAGTTTCACCCAATTCCCGTAGTAGAGCTACAACTTGCAGAGATTAGAGGGGCTAAATACTTTAGCAAACTTGATGCAAATCATGGATTCTGGCAACTTAATTTAGCCGAAGAATCAAGAGACTACACAACCTTTTTAACCCCATTTGGAAGATTTAAATTCCAGAAATTACCTTTCGGCATTACATCGGCACCAGAGGAATTCCAGAAAAGAATGTCACGAGTCCTTGAAGGAGCAAAAAATACTTTAGTCCATATGGATGATGTGCTGGTTTGGGGAAACACAAAAGAGGAACACGATGACCGCCTAAGAGAAGTGCTCGAGAGAATCAAAAAAGCACTTATAACCTTGAATAAGGGCAAAACTGAATTCTGTAATCAGAAAATCGATTTCTTGGGATTTGTGTTGTCGAAGGATGGGGTAGAACCAGATCCAGGCAAGGTGAAAGCAATTGTAGACATGGAAGCACCAAAAAATGTCAAGGAAGTTCAACGCCTTATGGGTACTGTAACATTCCTAGCGAAATTTATCCCTAATAGGAGTGAGATTATGCAACCAATTACAAGTTTAGTTAGTCCAAGCAATGTATTTCTATGGGGCCCAGCACAAAAAGAGGCGTTCCAGAAAATAAAAGAATTGCTTATATAAGCACCTTGTTTAACAATGTATGATGCAAATAAACCTACAATCCTATCCAGTGACGCTTCTACCAAATGACTGGGAGCTGTATTAATTCAAGTTGAAAGTGGCCAGCGTGCAATTTTTCCAACATCATTGCCCTGAGCTCACATGGAATGATCATACGGTTTCCTCTAAGAAGGATACCATCCACAACTGATAGTTCATGACGTACTGGGTAGTATGGTTTAACATCACCTGATAATGCAGACTTGTGAGGCCAGTCTCCCATTATGTAGTTCTTCAGTTGACTACAGGTTTGATCATTGCTTTGTGAGTTAGCAACTCGTGTTACATTCTCGTCAGATGTGTGAATACCTGCAAGAGTGACTCCATGAATGAAGGCATCGATTTCTTCTTATAATTCTTTGTCATCTTCTGAAGGTATGGGTTTACGAGATAAAGTATCAGCAATATATAAAGTTTTCCCTGGGGTATATATAATATTGTAGTCATAACGCATCATGCGCATTCTAAACCTTTGAAGTCTTGGGGACAGATCATCGAGATGCTTAGTTTTAAATATTTGTATAAGTGGCTTGTGATCGGTCTCTATGGTATATTGTTTGGTCCACCATCGCTTGCCACCAGGGCAAGCGATCGACTAAAGAGTTTTCTGATAGGAAAACATTATTAACTTGAAAAATCATTAAATATTCTAAGGTTTATTTAATAATTTTATATAATATATATATATATATATATATATATATATATATATATATATATATATATATATATATATGAAATAAACGAAAGGATTTCTCTGGTGTACAGAAGAAATCCTTTCCGTAGCGGCCGTGACCATGTGAATTCAAAGACTTGATAAAAGACTATGAAACGACAAAAGATACCTCTTTGTATCACAGATTTGTTTACAAAGCCACGTTATTCGCTACGCATTCCTCAATAACGGAGAAACCGTGATAATATGAAAGAACGGCGATTGCATTTTATTACACTTCGACCACCACCGGTATTCTACACGACGTGTTTCGCAGCTTATGTCAACCGCTCGTCAGGAACACCTAGGTGAAGTGGTCGAAGAGGAATAAAATGCATGGGGCCTTCCTGGTAATAATAAAATACCAGACTCCAGTACACTAGGTACAACATCTATATGAAATAAACGAAAGGATTTCTCTGGTGTACAGAAGAAATCCTTTCCGTAGCGGCCGTGACCATGTGAATTCAAAGTCTTGATAAAAGACTATGAAACGACAAAAGATACCTCTTTGTATCACAGATTTGTCTACAAAGCCACGTTATTCGCTACGCATTCCTCAATAACGGAGAAACCGTGATAATATGAAAGAACGGCGATTGCATTTTATTACACTTCGACCACCACTGGTATTCTACACGACGTGTTTCGCAGGTTATGTCAACCGCTCGTCAGGAACACCTAGGTGAAGTGGTCGAAGAGGAATAAAATGCATGGGGCCTTCCTGGTAATAATAAAATACCAGACTTCAGTACACTAGGTAAAATAAATGGTTGTTAAAATCCCTGACATAAACATGTCTTTCTGAATATAATCCGATAATAGCATATACTATTGCATTGGGAATTTTAAAATCAATAATCATTTTTTTACTCAAAATATTTAAGCTTAAGGTGTCATATGCTTTCTCAATATCAATAAAAATTGTTGGAAGATAGTTATTTCTAGAGAAATTATTTTGAATATTTGTTACTAAGGTTGTAAGTGCATCTAGCGTACCCACTCCTCTTTTGTATGCAAATTGACAGGGCGTAAGCAGGTCTTTTTTATGTAGCCACCATTCCAGCCTATGTTTTATCATACGTTCGAAAGTTTTTTGCACACATGATAGCAGAGAAATCCATCCATCCAATGGCACTACAGCCCAAATCGAGCCTTGGCCTCCTTCAATAAGCTTCTCCAATCATTTCGATTTACCGCTGTTCTTTTCCATGAACGCGTTCCCAGAAAGTTCCTGGCCAGAAAGTTCCTAGCAGAGAAATCGGTCTATACGAATTGGCCAAATTAGGGTCTTTACCTTGTTTAGGAATCGGTGTGATTATAATTTTTCTAAAGTCTTCAATGCATTCACCTGCAAGCATCTCATCAAAAATTTGTAGAAGCAACGTTTTTGCTATAATTGGTAGGTTCTCTAACATTGGATACTTTATTTGATCAAAACCCGGGGCAGTACATTTTTTATTTCTTAAAGCATAATTTAGTTCATTAATGTGAAAATTATTTGCCAAAAAATGATTTTTATCTAAGAACGTTTGTTCGATATTTACAGTGGAAGGAACAGTCTGGGGAGCTACATGATTAAAAAACTCATCTATTAAATCATCATTATGTGGCTTACCCAGGTTTATTGTTTTACGATTAATTTTTTTTGCTTGTTTCCATATCATGCTCGCTGGAGTATTTTTGGAGTATTTGATTAAGAATGCATATTATTCTTTGGTGGTTGGATATTCTGCATCAGTAGAATTATAAAAATAGTCTTCCACAATCTCTTTATATTGCTCCCAATTAGGTCCTTTTAGGTTCCATCTATATCGCGGAATTGTGATATCCTGCGGAATTTGTTGCATTGCAAGAGTTATTTTTATCATAAAATGATTCGATCCTAGTGTGTCAGAGTAAACTGCCCAATCTATATCACTAGCTGCATCCGAGGAGCAAAAGGTAACATCTATCATAGAATCATTGCAACCTGGCCGGGTAATACACGTAGGTTCGCCCGTATTCATACCTACAAAATCACAATTATTGCTTGCTTCAATGAGTTGTTTACCAATAGAATCGTTTTTATGAGATCCCCAGGTGGCATGATGTGCGTTAAAATCCCCACCAATAATACATGGAGTTGAAAACTGCAAAAAAATATTTACCCAATCAGTCGTGTTGGTTTTAATGTCCGGTGCCCTATAAACGGAAATTATACTTAAAGTTTTATTGTTGAATTTAATATTAATACCACAAACAAGAAGGTCGACATTAAAATTGGAAACTATGCTTAATTCTAGGTGTGAAATCGATTTTTTGACCAAAATGCAAACTCCAGAAAAACCATCTTGTCTATCTTTACGAATTACATTATAACTCACAAAACTATATACTTTGTTGGGTTTAAACCATGTTTCACTTATTATTGCCACATCAATATTATTATTTACAAGATAATGCTTTAAACTATTTTTATTGGAAACAGCATAACGTGCGTTCCACTGATAAATATTTAATGTCTTTAGTAATGGAGTGAAGGTTACTTTTTACATGTGTCCTCCAACACTTTATTTATTCCTGTTTGAATTAAATCATTATTTAAATTTTTTATATCTTCAATAGTATGAATACTTTTTAAAAACTCAACTATAAAATCTGCAATTGACTTTACAATGTTTTTATTATTTAAATTTTGATAAGTTGGTGCATTATTATTTCGAGGCAGTGGTTGATTAGGGCCAAACTGAAAAGGGAACATCGGTTATGGAGGAGGAGTGTCATTAGAAGTTTGACGTTTTTTATTGCTATTACCGGTAGGACTACGTGTAGGATGTGTGGGCAAAACGTAATTGCCATTTTTCTTAAAATTTGAGTGTAAAAAGGAGTTAGAATTTCCAGACTTGGATTCAACTGCTGGTAAAGGCGGAAAATTTTCGTTGGACAAAATAGAAAAACCATTGTTAACAGATATTCCCGAATAAGACATTTCATATTTTTCTCTTGCTTCAATAAAGGAAATATTCTCCTCAACCATAATATTCTTAATTTTACGTTGTTTCTCATAATGTGGACATTTTCTTGAAATGGAAACATGGTCATTAGTTTTGCAATATATACAGTGAATTTCTGAATCGTTACAAACGTGATTTTCACCTTTTACGTTACTACATTTAATGCACAATTCCTCAACATTTTTACAGTTCCCAGAAACGTGTCCAAAGCGCAGGCACCGGTAACATTGCGTAATTCTGCTGAAAAACCGCTCTACCGAAAAATAAAGACTATTTATTGAAATATAATTAGGTAAAGTATTCCCTTCAAAGGTTACAATAATGGTTTTTTTTGGGGACATACAGTATATCACCATTCTTTTCAATTCTACGATGTGTACGTTTAACATCAACTACTGTTGAGGGAGATGTTATGTTATCCAAAAAAACGCTACAAGATCATTTTCTGATAAAAGAGGATTGTTTACTAAAGCATTGGCATCAGAAAATGTTTTTAGACAAACTTTTATTCTATTTTTGCCAACGTTTCGAATTTGAATAATATTCTTAACGGTCAATTTCTTATGTAAGAGATCTCCCACAAATAAAGGATGTAAACAACCTGCATTTTGAATATTTTTTCGTTCGATATAAACACAAATATTATTCAAATTATACTTATCTCCATTCCTTAGGTTAAAAAGTTTAGGTGTTTTGTTTATAAATATCCTTTTCATTATCACTAATGAGCTGACGATTGGTTCCAGCTGTTGCTTCAGAACTAGAAGTGGTGTCCATATCTTGTACGGGGACCGATAAATAATTTTCTGATTTCCCATCACTTTTAGAGTTATTTACATTCACTGTCTGGTTAATCGTTACACCTAACGGCGTCTTTATTTTTACAGCTTCCCCCATTTAGGGGGAGCTATTTACACTCCGTACACTATATCACAAAAAGAATTTAAACTAGTTTACAAAGTAAAAATTAAATAATTAATAACCGATACCGGTAATTATCACTGGTTTTGTTGATAGAAATATGTCTAATACCTAGCAAGTCTATCACGATACTGAAGGCAAAGTGTTATTGTATTCCTTTTCCATTGTAAATTTTATTGTCTCTTCTTGATCGTTTATAATATTCAGGAATGTATCCAACAATTCTGATCTATGAGGCCATATTGAAAACACATCATCTACATATCTCCACCATACTGTGGGTTTTAAATTTTGTTTAGAAATGATATTAGTTTCGAAATTCTCCATAAATATATTAGTCAATAATGGAGATAAAGGAGAGCCCATTGCTAGACCAAAATTTTGTTTATAGAATTCATTATTTGGTTGAAAATAGGTATTATTAGTACATAATGTCAATAACTCCATTATAGCTGATACATTTAGTTTTGTCCTAGTTGTCAATGTATTATCATTTTCTAACTTCGTTTTAATTATGTTTAAAGTTTTATCTAATGGCACATTTGTAAATAAACTGTTTATGTCAAAACTTACTAAAATATTATTTGGATTAAATTCAATATTTGTTAATTTGTTTAAAAAATGTTGTGTATTTTTTATAAATGTGTCATTATTATTTGCAAATGGTTTTATAATATTTAATAAAAATTTTGATAGCTCACTACAAGGAGAATTGATGGTACTACAAATGGGTCTAAGTGGAATATTCGCTTTATGAATTTTCGGTACTCCATAAAAATGTGGTGTCTTACTGTAATGAGGTGTTATTAATTTTCTTTGATAGTACGTTAGATCATTTTTAAATTTGAATAAAGTTCTATAGATTTTGTTTTCCAGTGTCTTCGTTGGATCCTTCGTTAATTTGCTCTAATTATGCTAAATGAAACCAATTGTGTCGCAAATTCCTCGGTAGAATGCAGTAGGATGTGGTTACCCATACTGAAAGAGGAAGTCAATAGAAAGAAAATACCACGATTAGTAAGTCAATAACATATCGAGTTAGTACAAATTTTATATTTTAGTATTAATTATTGTATATCTATGTATTATTAATATTATTTATAATGTAAACATATTAAAGTCAGAATTTGGTATTATTTTTTGAAGGTAAATTAAATGTAAGACCAAATACTTACGATGTCGCGATAGTATCACGAGGTTTTTTCCTGGTTTTCCCTCGTGATTTACTATGGAATCTCTAACGCGAGAATTTTACTGTCATCGTTGCATTTGGTTGTCTTTTTAAAGACAGATCACATGCTATGATTTTTTTGCGACGGATATTCTTGAGTTGGGATTGATTTCATGTAATCGAATGACCTATCTTTTAGTAAAGTCGTCCCAGGAACGCAACTCATAAATATTGGCGATATCATTTGAAAGTCTTCTACTTTAAAATGTATAATATACGTCTGAATTGCCAATATAAATGAGTCAGATTAAATAAATTATTAGAAGAATTTTTTTACTTAGCAACAACATTTTTGTTTATTTTAATAGTATTTTGTATTTTGACAACGAAACCCGATTTGGGCTTCGAAACGTTAATAAATTCATTTTTAATAAAATTGTGGCTTATTTCCCATAGAAAATACTTAAGTATTTAAAAATATTTCGACCAAAATTTTGCGCCTACTCTCTCAAATAGGAGTAAAGTATTATACATTTTTGAAATCAGTATTTTGAGAGCTTTTAAATGAGGTGCCACATGAAGTACTTTCCCATTTAAAAAAATCAAAGTTATGGCTGTCATCTGAAGAGGGATCGCCTAAAGTTCGAAACGTTGATGCTATAATATACTATGGTTAGTTTAAAAATCGACTTATCTGAGCGTTTTGCTTATATTCTTAAAATAAACAAGTTAACAGGGTTGGTTACACTTATTCCACCGCACTGTATAATCTACTATAAAAAATCTTTAGGTCATCGATTTATTTAATTATTGGTTTAACTTTGTGCAGAACTAAATTACGGTGAATTTTTATTTTAGTGTTTTTGGTTTAAAGAAAAAATCTTAGGAGTTACAGAGCACCAATTGAAAAAAAAAAGAAGATTTATGAGTGCTAATTTATTTATAAATAAAATAACACACTTTCTGCGAACTTGTCATACCCCATATTACTAATATATGGAATCTTAAGATTCGACTTTAGCAATAAAATAGCTGCTAAATAACTTTTCCCAAAAATGGCATTTTTTTGATAATTTTTTCAGACTATCAACAAATTCTGAGCAGTGTCAACATGATAACTTTAATATCCCCAGTTGTAACTAATATCGAAATAAATAAGAATCGCTATAAATTGCGACCATCATGGCGGACTCGAAATTAAATTGCGACGTCGAAATGAATTAGAATCAGGCGCCAGACATGAGATGAAAATGAAGAACCTGTATAGAATAGCTACGTGGATGTAACAAGTCGGTAAGTTACTCTCTGAAATGGACAAAACTAAATATTACTAGCATGGGGGTAAGGGAAACAGGATGGACAAATATAGAGAATTTTATAACAAACGGATTATTTCTCTGGAAACCAAGACCATACCATATACATCGAAACAGAGTATCAATCAACAATCATGAAACAGCATATTAGTAAGTATGTCACTAACTTTGTCCCAATGTCAGACAGAGTAATAATTTTAATATAGATGAATGCCAAAGCTGTAAATATAAATAGAATCCAACTTTATGCTTCCACTGCTGCCGCAGATGAGCATAAAATTGAAGAACTCTACCATCAAATAAAAGAAGTGCTAAAAATAATAAAGAAACTCGAAACAATAATAGATATGGTAGACTTTAACGCTAAAGTTGGACAGAAGATTACGCAAAATATCACCGGAAACTTTGGCTTGGGAGAGAGCAATCAAAGAGGTGAGCCTCTAATTTTTCCAAGAAAAATGACTTATTCTTCTTCCTCGTTATAAGCAATTCTGCTTCTTAATTGGCCGATAGATACCTCTATGGAAAATTGTCACTCCATCTTTTGCGTGGCCGACCGATACTTCTTCTACCGATTGGTGACTTAGTCATTACAAATGCAGTTGAACCCGCTTCTTGGAATAGTTTTCGTGTCAAGCAAAATATTCCTATAACCGGGATATTCTAATAACCGATCACTGGTGACTAATACTAGAAATAACTGTACCAAATATACGTATTTAATAATAGTACATAATGTACTTTGTACATACTATGTATGTACATACATACGTATATTATGGTTTTATTTCTTTTTGTGTTAATAATAGAGTGGTGTTATTTTGCAATAAATAAGTAATATAAATGTATGCAATATGTAGATAATAAATATACATATTTTCTTATTTAAATACATACAACAGAATTACTTATTTTTTCTGGAAAGATAATCAGTAATCTTAGACGAATTTGTTTTACATAAAAGATTATTCACTTTTTGCTCTAAATTATAATGATTAAAAAATTGACATTGGATTGGCCTTAAAGAAAACGTCTTATATTACAAGCGATTATGACTTCCAAAAACTGTTTCTTAAAATCTATTAACTGGCAACACAATGGGTTAGCAATAAAAATTTTTACAAAAATGAAAAAGTACCTACTTTATGATCTGTGAATATTTTTGTCAGATGGTAGAATTATTGGTGCCAATAACGAAGTAATAAAGTATTACCTGACAGATTCTATAAACCAGACACCATTTAAATTTGTAGGAATTTGTACATAAAAAGTTTTTAGTTTATCTGAAAAATATTCTATTAAGCGGTATTGTTTTACTAAAACGTATTCCTATAAGCGGTTACATTTAGTAAGGAGTAAATGGAAACATTTAGGGACCTCAAATTTCTAGTCCTTAAACCGGGATATTCCTATAACAGGGATTCTAATAAGCGGATTCTACTGTACCTGGTTTCAACTTCCAGAAAGGCGTCTGTACACGTGGCAATTCCCTCAAGATGGACAACAAAGTAGGATAGTACGGAATTAAATAGATTACATCTTAATAAATTACCCATTTTGACACAATATTAAAGATGTAAACATTTCCCTCGACACTGATATAAACTCGAATCATAATTTACTCTGCTCCAAAATACAAATGAAAATAAAGAAATTAACAAAGCCAACTAAGCCTAATAAGATAAGTATGTATATCTTGACCCACTTAGAAAACCGCAAACACGTAAACACATATCACAGCAGACAAATAGAAAAATATACAATACATGATATAACGATACACGATACAATACACGATATACAATACATGATAAACAGAACCATCAACGAATGTTGGTACGAAAGTAAGAGAGTCTTTGAAAACAACTACAATATTCGCATAAAATGAGTGGATGACACAGGAACTCCTAGACCTGATGGAAGTTAGGCGGAGACATAAAAATAGAAATACATATTTAACAAATACCGTGAAATCAACAAACTCGCAAAAAGAAAAATTAAGAAAGCCAAATAATCCTGGCTCGAGAACTCATGTAAAGAAATAGAAGACTCTCAAAAACACGCATTAGTGACCTTTTTGACGATGCATCTCGAGACAACGCTACACATACACATACTACCTGTGACAACCAGTTAGATAGAGGTCCCAGCGTACTGAAATCATAAGTCAAAAAAGCAATACAGCAAGCCAAAAATAATAAAGCACCTGGACCAGATTAAATCCCTGCTGAGCTACTTAAATTGTTAAACGAGAAAACATTATCTACTTAACCACTTTCTTTAACAAAATTGACAATGAAGGAAAAATACCAGATGATTGGTTGGAGTCATTGTTTATAACATTACCAAAGAAAGGCAGGCCCACCACATGCAGTGACTTTAGTTTAGACTAATCAGTTTGATAACCCACACACTTAAGAAAGACACTATTACAAATTATACAAAACCGAGTATTCCTTCTATGTGAAATTATAATAGATAATAAGCAATTTACATTTAGAAATGGTCTAACAGCTAGAGCCTAGAGTAGAGAGCCACTATTTTGTATGCGTGTTCTCACGAATAAACCTTGTATGTTCCGAAAGAACGTTTATATTTGTTTCATCGACTTCGTGGAGGCATTCGACCGAATACAACACTTACACAATACGATGATGGTCGTCTGATCGTACTTAAAAATAGTAGTAACTACATATTACTACTAATAGTAGTAAGTTAGAGATAGTAACCATAAACGAAATATCACGTAGGCTTAAAGCCTAAGGCTTTTATGACCTGGAAACCAGTTTAATGTAACAGGAACCTGTTAATGCATATTCGCAAGAAAGTTCTGAAATAATGTGTGGTCTATACTATTATTTGTTGAGTGAATCGCTAAAAACCACCTATTTATAGTAGTTCCATTTGTGCCATACATTTAATTGTTGGTTACAAAAAGGTCAATGTTAGATTATATTAAAAAAGATGAAAGATGAATGTATTTTTAATGTAAAAGTTTTATTAAATAAATAACTATTTTAAACAGGAAAAAATATTATTTTCTACAAAACGCATCCACGGAAAAATACAATAAATATCAAAAGGTTATGCGCTCAGAACGTTAATGACAAAAATAAAAGAAAGGTTACAAATTTTGAGGTTCTCCATCCTCCAGAAACATGGCAATAAACAGTCAATCATATAATATTAAAATATTATCAAACGATGATAATTATCTCAATTGGAAGTTCCGAATGGAGATGATATTAGCAGAAGCTGGAGTGACTGATTGTATTGAAAAATGTTTAGATGCAGAAGATATAGCAATCCTGACAGAACCTCAGAAGAGAGCATACAAAGCCATGATAACAAAGCAAAGTCTATAATAGTTCAGTGTGTTCCTGATGTACATTTAGAAGTATTGCGAGAACAGAAGATGACATATGATATGTGGAATGTTTTAAAACGTAAGTTTGAAAAGAATGGGCTGCATTGGCAATTATATCTAAAAAGGAAATTACGTACCATGAAATTAAAATAAGGCGAATCTCTGCAACTGTTTTTTACCCAATTTGAAGATATTTTAAGACAGCTGAAATCATCCGGAGTGAAGATTGAAGAAAAAGACTTAATACCTATGTAATCTACTAATGGTACTCCCGACGTTGCAGAAGAAGTCGCACGAAGGTAAGGTTATGACATGATTCACTTTCAGGAGCCCAATGTAAAGTTGGTTTCTCGACAGGGAATCATTAAAGATAGGAGATCTGACGTGGCCGTATACGTGGTGAACCGAGGAGTTGGCATCACCAAACACTCTGTTAAGCTTGGCTATGTTAAGGTATCTTAATCTTTTGCTTCTCTCCCTATCCAACAGACTTTTCCCTGATATTCGTCGAAGTATTTTCATCTGTTGTTTCTAGTAGTCGTCTCGTTTTAGACGTATCAGGTCTTGTCTCCCCCGTGTACATATGCCAATATAATTGCTGCTTTATAGATTCTTGCTTTTGTGTTTTGTCTTAGGTGTCTGTTCTTCCAGATTGTATCATTAAGAGAACCCGCCGCTTTACTTGCTTTTAAGCTTTGTTGTCGTACTTCTTCTTCAACATCTCCGTAACTAGTTATATCTATTCCCAGATATCTAAACCTTGCTTCCTACTTTATTATTTTCCCATCAATTTGGAAAATATGTATGTTGTATTGAAAATGTGCGTTAATCTCTGGATACTCTGCCTGGGAGTTATGAGAGCGAAGACTGGGTGGATTAAGTAGCTCAGAAGCCGCGTTCACGCTCACAGCCAGTCCCAAGCCCGGATAAAAGAGGAGGGTTGATGGGGCAGGTTAGCCCCATCTACCCTCCATCTAGGTTAGGTCCTACTCATTGTAAAAGAAAACAAGGGCTCAAATAAACGATATTAAGCCTCGGAACCCGACGGAACCTAAGTTGTAGTGCTGTGACAGGGCATTTGGTTAAAGAAAATGATGATGGATTTTGTAATTCATTTTGACAAGATAACTTACTTAGAAGATAATCAGGGATGCATTGCTCTGATTAAAAATCCAGAGAACAATCGTAGGGTTTGTAGGCACATCGATTTAAAGTATCGTGTTGTAAGTGAACAGTTCAAGAAAAATGAGATAGACTTAAAATATGTTTATACAAAATATCAGGAAGCCGATATTCTAACTAAGGGCTTATTATATACCTCATTCTCAAATTTTAAGTTGAATTTAGGTCTTAGAGATTTTTAGCGGCGGAGGGTGTTGCATGAATAGCTAAAAACCACCTAATTAGTTCCATTCTTGGTTACAAAAAGGTCAATGTCAGATTTTGTATTAAAAAGATGAAAGATGAATGTATTTTTAATGTAAAAGTTTTATTAAATAAGTAACTATTTTAAACAGGAAGAAATTATTATTTGCTACATAACGAATCCACGGAAAAATGCAATAAATATCAAGATTATTTAGTTGTGACGTTGTGAGACATGCACATTAAAAACACAATGCTTAACAAATTAGAAGCATCCGAATTGTGGTGCTGTCGACAACTCCTACAAATATCGTGGGTTTCGCTCATTTCCAATAAAGCTATTCTTAAAATGAAGATTTCAGAATGTCTGCTCATAAACATCACAAAGAGGAGAAAAACAAAATACTTGGGCCATATAATTAGGGGACCTAATTATCATCTACTTCGCCTTATATTTTCATATGCATTTTCAGTATATTTGATTTTAATGTCTTTTATCTACGCAAAGAGTGCTAAAGATAGTGCTTTCAGGGGTAAACTGTAGATGCATTGTCGGAATAAAAGGTTATTCCTTATATGAAATTTTTAAGCAACTTACCGGATGTTCTAAGGCTATATGATTGAGCATATGTGCTATTAATATTTTCGGAGAATCACATTTGTTATACGACCCCCACCTAAAATAAAAAATATAATTTAAAGCAATGATTACAACAATATTTTTACACAATTACAAAATTATCTATGTACCTATATTTTATATATATATATATATATATATATATATATATAAATCTGTAGGAAATATATATATATATATATATATATATATATATATATATATATATATATATATATACAGGGTGTCCCGAAAAGAATGGTCATAAATTATACCACAGATTCTGGGGTCCAAAATATGTTGATTAAACCTCACTTACCTATATACAATAGTGCACACAAAAAAAGTTACAACCCTTTGAAGTTACAAAATGAAAATCGATTTTTTTTCATATATCGAAAACCCTTCGAGATTTTTCATTGAAAATGGACATGTGGCATTCTTATGGCAGCAACATCTTCAAAAAAAATTAAAGTGAAATTTGTGCACCCCATAAAAATTTTAAGGGGATTTTGTTCCTTTAAACCCCCCCAAACTTTTGTGTACGTTCCAATTAAATTAATATTGTGACAACATTAGTTAAACAAAATGTTTTTAAAACTTTTTTGCCACTTAGTAATTTTTTGATAAGCCAGTGTTTATAGACCTATTTTGAATATTTGTCGAATCCACCACATATTTGTGTATGGTTAAGTACGATTATAGAGACCTGTTAATAATCTGAAAATGTATTTATAATTTACATTTTTAGGTATATTTTGAACAAGAAGCCATATCTCGATAAAAGGTGATTTGTCAAAAAAAGATTAAGAGGCAAAAAAGTTTCAAAAACACTGTGTTTACCTAATGGTACCACAATAATAGTGTAATTGGAACGTACACAAACATTTGGGGGATTTAAAGGAACAAAACCCCCATAAAATTTTTATGTAAATATATTAAAAAAGAAATCGTATCTCGATAAAAACTGGCTTATTCAAAAAATAATAAGAGTCAAAAAAGTTTTAAAAACGTTGTGTTTAACTAATGATACCACAATAATGAGTTAATTGGAACGTATAAAAAAGTATGGGGGGGTTTAAGGGAACAAAACCCCCATAAAATTTTTATGGGGTGGACAAACTTCACTATAATTTTATTTTAAGATGTTACTGCCATAAAAATGATACATGTCAATTTTCAATAAAAAATCTCTAATAGTTTTCGATATATTGAAAAAAATCGATTTTCATTTTGTAACTTCAAAGGGCTGTAACTTTTTTTATGAGCACATTTGTACTAAGGTAAGTTAGGTTCAATCGAACTATTTTGGACCGCAGAATGTGTGGTGCAATTTATGACCAATCTTTTCGGGACACCCTGTATATATATAAATAAATAAGCAAAATCATTGGCTAATACTCGTAAAGTGAATGTGAATTTAGTTGGAAATATATAAAATGATGAAGGGTCATCATTCCATACATTTCTGTGCAACTATATACACCGGTGTTTCGGCCTATTTGGGCCTCGTCAGTATAGTGTAGAAAGTTAAAAAAGTATTTTGTTAACTTGTAAAAGGATTACTACAGGAGCAAGGTTACCATTTTTGGTCAGATTGTTAGAAGACCCGCAGTCGCAAGGCTACAACTAACATTGCCAAGGAGGTAAGGCTACCTGAGGAAATGAAAAGCCATAACATTATTAAATAAATAGATGTTGGGTAATCGTAGATAATAATAAAATAATGTAGCCTTGCGACTGCGGGTCTTCTAACAATCTGACCAAAAATGGTAACCTTGCTCCTGTAGTAATCCTTTTACAAGTTAACAAAATACTTTTTTAACTTTCTACACTATACTGACGAGGCCCAAATAGGCCGAAACACCGGTGTATATAGTTGCACAGAAATGTATGGAATGATAACCCTTCATCATTTTATTTCCAACTAAATTCACATTCACTTTACGAGTATTAGCCAATGATTTTGCTTATTTATTTTTATATTTGTACTCGATTATCCAACATCATTATATATATATATATATATATATATATATATATATATATATATGTTACATGCTATATCATACTGATGACGACTAATAAGTCAGAAACACGTGTCTATGGTTGCATTCCATCTTGTGCATATTTTGTTTTATATATATAGTTTTTCTAAGTTTCTTGAACCATACTATATTTAATTAAATTTCCGGACTTATTAAAACGTATGTTTTTCATACCCGAGAAGGGATGACTTTCACTCCCGATGTAAAAGAAACAACGGCACAAGTCCAACTTTAAGTGGAGGGTTAGTAGAACCTAAATCCAAATTATCAGGCAAATCCGTCGCGACGCTGATAAGTACACTCCAAAACCGTCATTTACTGGGCTATTAGTGTATTCATGCACTGTTTATGACAACTTACCATTTTCATCTTTATTGGTATAGAACAAATTAGAACAAAAATTAATAAATTATTACATTATTACATAGTAACTTTATTTTCAATACTACACTGCTTAAAAAACGTTGCGTATGTATGGTAGAATAATATATAACAATAACATATTTTTACATATAGGATAGGGTCGTGGAATATTAAAATATTTACATATAGGATAGGGTCGTGGAATCTTGGTAGTCTTACAGGTAAGAGTCTGGAGTTAGTGGATGCGCTCAAACGAAGGAGAGTTCAAATTGCTTGCATTCAAGAAACTAGGTGGAAAGCCCAAAGGGCGAAGTAAATGAAAGATAACGTAGTGGAAGTTGTAAGAACGAGTGATAGAATGATGTCAGTGAAATTTGTAATTGATAAAGAGGTATTGAATGTTGTGTGTGTATGCTCCTCAAACAGGTCTGGGTGAGAATGAAAGAAGAGCTTTCTATGACCAATTAGGAGACGTCCTGAGTGATATTCCGTCAGACGAGAAAGTTATAATAGGAGGTGATTTCAATGCACATGTGGGCCAAGCCAAGGCAGGATACGAAGCAATACATGGGGGATTAGGCTTTGGAACTAGAAATGAAGCTGGAGATGACATGCTTGAATTAGCAACAGCATTGGATATGGCGATTGTTAACACATTCTTTAAAAAGAGAGAAACTCAACTTATTACCTACAAAACTGGACAAAATCAATCCCAAATAGACTACTTCATGATAAGGAATGTTCTGGACATCGAAGTAAAAAGTGAAACTAAACCAAAATATCGGAGGGGACCATAAAAAATCAAGTGGTGGATGCTAAAAGATGAGAAAGAAGGTCTATTCAGGGAAAGAATAGTAGAGAAAATATGTTGGAACATGAAAGGAAGCCCTACTACAATTTGGACAAAAATGACCAGTAGTATTAGAGAAACTGCTATTGAAATACTGGGGAAAACGCCAGAAAAAAAGTTTGAGGATAAAGAGACTTGGTGGTGGTCAAACGAAGTTCAAGGAAAAATAAAAGAGAAGGGAAAATTATATAAAAAGTGGCAAGAAACCAGATCCAACACAGATCTTCAAAACTACATATATGGTCGCGAAAAAGGAAGCGAAAGTAGCAGTAGCAAAAGCTAAAGCAGAAGCTTATCAAACCTATACGATCAACTTGATAGCAGGGAAGGCGAAACGAAGATATATAAAATAGCCAAACAGAGAGCAAAGAAAGCAAAAGATTTTAATCAGATTAGATGTATCCGAGATAAAAATAATAAAATACTAGTTCACGAAAGGGATGTCAAAAAGAGATGGAGAAAGTACTTTGACAGCCTATTAAATAAAGAATTTGACAGATAACCTGTAGAGTCAACGGAGACACTAGCAGCAATGGTCACCAAAATAACAAACGAGGAAGTGGCTCAAGCGCTTCAAAAAATAAAGAAAGGAAAAGCGGTAGGACCAGATGATATTCCTGGGGAAGTATGGAGAGCATTGGGAGAGACAGGAACAAGGTGGATAGCAGGTCTATTTAATAGAATTTTGGAAGTTAGACAAATGCCAGACGAATGGAGAAGCAGTATACTGGTACCTGTTTACAAAAACAAGGGAGATATACAACAATGTACAAACTACAGGGCTATAAAACTGCTTAGCCACACAATGAAAATATGGGAAAGAGTAATTGATAGACGGATACTTGAAGAGACCGAAATATCCGAGAATCAATTTGGCTTTATGCAGGGCAGATCAACAACATGTGCAATTTTCATTATAAGGCAGTTGATGGAAAAATACAGGAGTAAAGAAACAAACGCTCATATGGTATTCATTGATCTTGAGAAAGCATATGATAGAGTAAAGATTGTGAGGGATATGTATGAGGGAGTAACGACTAGTGTTAGGACAGGTGTGGGAGATACTGATCAATTTCATGTGAAAGTAGGATTGCACCAAGGCTCTGTGCTTAGTCCGTATTTATTCTCATTAGTTTTGGACCAGATAACAGCGAAACGACAGGGTAACAATCCATGGTGCTTAATGTATGCTGATGATGTCGTGTTAGTAGGAAATAGTGAAAGAGACTTAGAACAAAAACTGGAACAGTGGAGGCAAGCTCTGGAGGAAAAAGGTTTAAAACTTAGTAGGACAAAAACAGAGTATTTGGAATGTTCATTTAAAGATGGAGTTACTACCAATAAAATAGTAACTTTGGATGGTGAACTGATTGTAAAAAGCAATAGTTTTAAGTACCTTGGATCGGTATTACAGAGTAATGGAGAAATAGATGGAGATGCATGCAGTAGAATTAGGGCTGGATGGATGAAGTGGAAAGAAGCGAGTGGTGTGTTGTGTGACAGAAAATTCCAATGAAGCTGAAGGGAAAATTCAATAAAACAGCCATAAGACCGGCTATGATGTACGGAACTGAATGTTGGGCAGTGAAGAAGAAAGAGGAACAACGAATGCATGTGACGGAAATGAGAATGCTTAGATGAATGAGTGGCGTGACAAAGAAGGATAAAATTAGAAATGAGTATATTAGGGGAGGTCTAGGTGTGGCACCAATTGATGCCAAAATGAGATAGCATAGGTTAAGATGGTTTGGTCATGTTCAACGTCGAGACGTTAATCACCCAATACGAAGAATAGCTGAAGTGCAGATTCCTGGAAGGAGTAGGAGAGGAAGACCAAAAAAGAGCTGGGGGGAGACGATAAGGCAGGACATGTTGGTAAAGGGGATTGACATTGATATGACCCAAGATAAAATTGTGAAAAAATGCAATTAGGGAGGCCGACCCCGCATAGGGATAAGGCAAAGAGAATGATGATATTTTTACATATCAGATAGACAGACAAGATGGGGCCCCCCGCAAGCTTCATGCTGCGGGGGCCTCTGTTACGCCTCTGGTGATGGCGTATTCTTTTTTAGCAACCCCAAAAATACCCCGAGTTATCTGTTTGCATTAATTTAGTGCCAAAAACGCTAGAAACTCCAGATGACGTGACTTAATATTCAACCTAATATTGAAACCAGGTGCTCCGGTGATCAGTTCTGGCCCCTGATTCTAATTCAAATTTCGACTCAAAACAAGTCGCAATCGACTTGGGGCAATGGCCGAAAGCGAGGTTAGGTTTAGTTTAAGAGATGTGTTTTGTTTGTTTCTTGGAAGGAAAACTAAAGCAAAAGGTATTAATATGGCTGGGCTTTATGGAAATTTGCTGGTTTTGGAGGAATTAGATAGAATATTATTAAATTAGAAATATAATAATTGAGAATGTTCACAACGTGAATTATTAATTCAATGAAAGATGTAAGGTAATAATCTGGGAAAATTGGTATAAAACAAGGAAAATTATGTACCAGCTATTTTATTGCTGGACATGCTGGAATCAAATCTTAACATTTCATATATTAGTAATATAGCTATGCAAAGTCCGCAGAAAGTGTGCTATTTGGTGTATAAACAAATTAGCGCTCCGAAATCTTTGTTTCAATTGTTGCTCTGTAACTCAGAAGATTTAACGTTAAACCAAAAACACTCACATAAAAATTCACTGAATTTAATTCTGCACATAGATATTTTTTTTTTCGATTTCCTTCGGCGGAAATTTTCCTCGGACTCTTCGGGTTTTCCAAAAAAGATCTTTAATTTTCAACTAAAATGTTAAGGAAGTAATTATTTATCAATAATTAAATAACTTGGTGACATAAATCTTTTTTGTTATGAGTGTCTTGAAGATATGAAAATTTGTATGTACAAAGAGGACCGGAATAAAAAGGTAATGGTTCAAAGATAGAAATCCTGTTGTTTACAACTCTGTCGCAAATGCCGGTCAAATTTGACCGGTTATACCTGGAACCACTCAATTCGATTTTTTTTTCTTCGAAGAAGAAGCTGTGCCGTTTTCAACAGCGTTAACTTATTTTAATTTAATCTGATATTTTCTGAGGGGTTCTATTTGTTTATAAGCCAAAAAATTGTTTCTTTATAACATTCCTGAGACCGCTCAAATAGTCCAATTTCAATTGTGTAAAGTACGTTGAATAGGTATAGAGCTTGTTTATACGAAAATTATAGTTATTCTGATGTATCATAATCTTTCTGGTTATTATTTCGACCGAAATTTTTTAATTAACATTTTAATTATTGCTAAACTATTGGTTAGATTGTCGCCGGCCTCCTGATGTCCTGATATATAATCTACTAGGTATAAAAAATCTTTCATGTCACCAATTTATTAAATTTTTGATAAATAATTACTTTCCTAAGATTTTAATTGAAAATTGCAGATTTTTTTTGGAAAACTCGGATTTTCCGAGTAAAATTTTTGTTGAAGGAAATCGGAAAAAAAAAATAACTTTGTGCAGAACTAAATTGCGGGGAATTTTTATTTGAATGTTTTTAGTTTAAAGGAAAAATCTTAGGAGTTACAGAGCACTAATTAAAAAAAAAAAGAAGATTTGGGTTGCTAATTTGTTTATAAATAAAATAACACACTTTCTGTGGACTTGTCATACCCCATATTACTAATATATCATATATATTATATATGCAATCTTAAGATTCGATTTTAGCAATAAAATAGCTGGTAAATAACTTTTCCCAAAATGACATTTTTTCGATAATTTGCCCAGACTATCAACAGACGTTGCGGTGGTTGCATAGCTAATAAATCCAATAAACAGGAGGACCAACCCAAATTCTAAGCAGTGTCAAAATGATAACGTTAATATCCCCAGTTGGATTGGAACCAGTATTGGAACTAATATCGAAATGAATAAGAATCGCTATAAATTGCATCTGTCATGGCGGAGTCGAAATTAAATTGTGACATCAAAATGAATTACAATCAGGCCCCTAATAGCGTATTCGTCTTCAGCAACCCCTAAAACCCCCGATTAACAAAATGTTGCCCTTAATACACCTCTTTTGAAATGTTTATGCAATTTTGGATGCATTTTATTCACTTTAAAATGCAACTTTTTCTATAGTAGACTTTTTCCTTGACATCATCCTGAACATAATGCAAAAAGTTGCAAGTTTCTAGGTACTGTATTTAAAAATCAATTTATTTTGTGCTAAATGCCCTGATCTTCTAAACATCTATTAACAAACTTTTTCAAGTGTTTTAATGATAATAGACAAAATTAGACTAATTTACTATTTACCGTTTTAATAATAGACAAAATTGGACAAATTTACTTCCCATTTTCTTCAATACATTTTAAGAAATCAATGAGGATGATATCTGGATCGCCGATTGACCACAAAATTTACAAGATTGAAAAAATAGATTTAGATTGGAAATTCATAATACAACCCTAGAAATGATCATCCACAATATTCAAGAATATTGTCGTCATCGTTTCAATCAGTGCCACGACGAAGGTGGATGGCAGTTTGAACATTTAATTTAAGCGCAAAGCTATGTTTATTTATCAAATAAACATTTTTTTTCTGACAGCAATAAAATTCATTTTGAATTAAATAAATTATATACATACTTCTTGTTTTGTCAATTATTTTATTCAAAAATTATATTTTTTAAACGCTTTTATTTAGTTCAATAGATTGCGTCAAATCTTTGGATGTTAATTTGACTACCTTTTCTTCCATGCAAATGAATGAAAATTTGCAGACATATGCATTCGTGGGAACAATACACGAATAGACAACAAAAAATGTTTGTTTATGTTTATTAATTGTTTAAATAAAAAAAACGATTTTAATGGAAAAAGGCTTAAATTCTCTTGTTTTTTACAATGTAGAAACTTGAAACTTTTACGGATTGTAGGTAATGATATAACCTACACATAATTTCACTTTTTACGTTAATTGTTTACGTTATGCGTCATAAATATACAATTAAGTTTTAAATTTTGAACACTCATATATTTGTTTGCACAACCAGAGATTGCACCACGACCTACAGTTACCAACAGTTAGCTAAGCAATATCTGCTGTAAATTCTAGATACAAGACCAGACTATCCTGCCATCCAAATCCACTCGCCACGGACCTGCTCAACATTTCTCATGAAAGACGATTAAAAAGACCTGACCCTTTGGACCTCTAGTACATCTGGACATCAGAGCAACAACAGAGTGCAGTGTCATAGTGCAGTGAAATAATCATGTTTTAGTTTTAGTGTTTTTTTAAACTTCTTTCGTATTTTTATTCATGTTCCTTAGACTTTTAATAATCATATTTTTATTGTCTGAACTGTCCACTATACTAAATTTTATCTATGTATTAGGTTCCAAGTAATTGTTGTCTTATTTTAAAATTATAATGTTATACGTCTTACTGGGTGCTCGCCACTGGGCGGCTTCCATCTGTTATTGAAGTTATACCTTCCATTTTACGAAAAATAGTTGTTCTACATAAAAGGTTCTGCAATATCTAGAATCTCTGATTCAACCATCAGATAGTAAATTTTTATGGGTATTACACAGGGTATGTCAAAAAATATGAATTTCACTCGAGAGAAAAGTAGCTTTATTTTTACAATATTGAACATTGTTATTATGAACAGTTAATTGGAATTAGAACTATATCCTAATATGCAATTACATCCTTCTAATTGAAAAAGAAATTAAAAATTTTTCTCGGCATATATCATCAACATTATTTTCTGTTATTTCAATTATGATAACTTTTGTTATTAATTTTACGAAAGAAAAGTTATAGAATGTTCTGCATGATCTAAAACCTAAAATATAACCATCTTATATCAAATATTATCGATTTTGTATGAGGTATATAAAAAACTGTTTTTTATTACGACAAAGAAGTATAACTTCTTACGTGCGTACACAAGTACACACACTCTTTTTTTTTTCAATAATTATATATGTATTGCTTATTGTTTGTGATCAGACAGATTGCAATAAACGTTGGATGTTAAAAAAAATATATATTTGTTTATACAGTACGATGCAAATGAAAGGAATAAATTCGTTATTTCATAAAAAGGCGACTTTATGGAAAAATCCCGAAAGAGGTCGATTTTTATTTTTAAATTACGATATTTTGGCATATATGTCATACTAGTGACGTCATCCATCTGGGCGCGATGACGTAATGGATGATTTTTTAAATGAGAATAGGGGACATGCGACAGCTCATTTGAAAGGTCATTCAATTCTTTATTCAGTAATGTAAAAATTTATATAAGTATTTGTACAGGGTGTCCAAAAATTATTTTTTAATTAAATTATTTGACAAAAAAGAAGAATGTATGTAATTTATTTAACCCAAAATACATTTTACAGTTGCCCGTAAACCGAAAAAAATGTGTATTTCAGAAATAAACATTGCTTTTCGATTAAATTAAATATTCAAGCCAGCTTCCGCCAACCACCTGCGTCATGGAAGTTTTGACATTCAATTTAAGCGAAAAGCAATGATTATTTGTGATACAAACATTTTTGTCTGGTTTCTGACAGCAGTAAAATGTATTTTAATTTAAATTTAATAAGTTACACACATTCTTCTTTTTTTTTAAACGCTTTTCTTTAGTTCAATAGTTTGTGTCAAATCTTTAGACGTTAATTTGACTGCCTTTTCTTCAATGCAAATGAATGAAAATTTGCAGACATATGCATTCGCGGGAACAATACACGAATAGTCAATAAAAATTATTTTTTTTATGTTTATTAATTGTTTAAATAAAAATAAACGATTTTAATGGAAAATGCTTAAATTCTCTTGTTTTTTACAATGCAGAAACTTAAAACTTTTACGGATTGTAGCTAATGATATGAACTATACATAATTTCACTTTTTACGTTAATTGTTTACGTTGTACTTCATAAATCTATATAAATAAAAATGAATGTTTGTATGTATGTATGTATATTCCGTATAGACTCGCAAACTATGCATTTGATCGTATGATGACCTTAATCAAAGTTGTTGTGCATGAACCCGGGATGGTTTCTGAAGTGGTACGGTCTACCTAAGTGAAAAGGGGGCTTGTCCCCCAAAATTTTTTTAAATTTTTTTTGCCAAATTTTTTTTTCTTAATTTTATACGATGTAGAACCAAAATATACATATAATCCTAAATTTTCACTTTTTTTATCTCCAACCGTTAGTTTTTAATAGCCATCTAAATATTACCTCTTCTATATAAATAAAAATGAATGTTTGTATGTATGTATACCTCGTCCAATTTACTTACCGTTGCACGTCATCCGCGCTATAGCCTGTGACACGATACCAACACGAAATATCTAGGCGGTAGGTGTGTTCCCGTTTAGAATCATTTTGATTCTAAAAAAGAACACACCCACCGCCTAAATATTTCGTGTTGGTATCGTGTCACAGGCTATGGCGCGGATGACGTGCAACGGTAAGTAAATTGGACGAGGTATATGTTCCGTATAGACTCGCAAACTATGCATTTGATCGTATGATGACCTTAATCAAAGTTGTTGTGCATAAACCCGGGATGATTTCTGAAGTGGTACGGTCTACCTAAGTGAAAACGGGGCTTGCCCCCCGAAATTTTTTAAAATTTTTTTGGCCAAATTTTTTTTTCTTAATTTTATACGATGTAGAACCAAAATATACATATAATCCTAAATTTTCACTTTTTTATCTCCAACCGTTAATTTTTAATAGCCATCTAAATATTACCTCTTCTATATAAATAAAAATGAATGTTTGTATGTATGTATGTTCCGTATAGACTCGCAAACTATGCATTTGATCGTATGATGACCTTAATCAAAGTTGTTGTGCATAAACCTGGGATGGTTTCTGAAGTGATACGGTCTACCTAAGTGAAAATGGGGCTTGCCCCCCGAAATTTTTTAAAATTTTTTTGGCCAAATTTTTTTTTCTTAATTTTATACGATGTAGAACCAAAATATACATACAATCCTAAATTTTCACTTTTTTATCTTCAACCGTTATTTTTTAATAGCCATTTAAATATTTAACATCTATATATAAAAAATTCTCTTTCTCAGTATTTGTTGCCATACTCCTCCGAAACTACTTGACCGATTTTTATGAAATTTGACAGTTAGACTCCCTGCAAAATTTTGCCGAAGGACCATGTCTCTGGTATAATAATCAAAATTTTGGCAGATGCTTTTGATGGAGGCGCATCTCTGGTATAACAATCAAAATTTTGGCGAAGGCGTGTATCTCTGCTACAATAATAATTTTTTCCCCAAAAAACTAGCGCAAGAACACTTCGCTCTCTGTCTCAAAAGGTCCGTCCTTCAGTTTACTCCTTTTAATGCTTTTAAAATTTTACCAAAATACAGAAGCATAAAATCAAAGGCTATTGTTAATCAAAAAATTTTTCTATAAAATATTTTGTAGAACACCTACGTTTTTTAGAGTTTATACAATTATTACAGAGAAAAGCAACTGCCGAAAGACCACATTTACTCAAAGTCAATTGCTCGAATAAAAAAGAAAATTGTATATCTAAAATATTTATTCACAATAGTACAAAATATAGACATAAGAAAGATAGTATAATAGAACAAATTATATGATATTCCACGTATATAATCGTATATTAATTTATGCTGAAAACATCTTTATTATAAATCTTAAATATGTTTGAGCTTTGGAAATATAAGAAAAATAACGGCAGAAATTTATTTCCGCTCTAGAACAAGAACAAAGTTTAAATGAACTAAAAATTGAACAGTGTGGTCCTTCTCAGAGGCATTTTTCAGTATGTCACAAGTAACCGCAAAAAAGGTAAGTCCGTGGTAATACACATTTATAACATTTATTAGAATCTGACATTTAAGTTAATTGTGACAGTTGTCAGAATCGTAATCAGCCAAATATGAAAAGGGTATTGCAGTTTAACCCTTTAATTTGCAATTTGGTATAAAAACAAATCAATTGTGTTTATTGCATTTATAAAATGGTATTTTCTTTGATTTGTATAGTCTTATAAATTGTACAGATTATAGTCGTATATATAATTCCTAAATCATTTTTTGTTCGATTATGGCGCCATCTATCAACAATTAGAATAAATGTTATAACAAACTGTGATCACGGACGTACCATTTTTTCTGTCACTTCCAACTTAATGCGTTAGAAAGAAATCGAAAAACTGTGATGCACTGAAAGATGCCTCTGAGAACGAGTATCCATAAGTGGCAAACAACCTCAAAATGGTCATAGAAGATATAGAGATAGTGTTGATAGGTTATTGCATTTAATAAACAATTACATATTATGAACCACAAATTAATATCTGTGATTATATACGTGGAATATCACATAATTTGTCCTATTAAATGTACCTCTCTTATATACCTACAAATTTTGCATTATTGTGAATAAATATTTGGACATATAATTTTCTTTTTTATTCGAGCAATTTGTATTTCGATCAATTTTTATATCGAGCAATTCATTTTCGAGCAGTTGATTTTGAGTTATTGATCTCTAGCAATGGCGTTCGACCAATTGATCTAGAATTAAAATTATGACACATTATCTAATTATGACACGCTAATATAAATATAAATTTTGAACGCTTATAACGAAATATTGAACGAAAATATATTTGTTTATATAAAAATCGGCGGTTATTCGTGTCAAATTTCAATACAATACGAAACAGAACCTCACCCAAAACTCGAATTCAAAAAATTCGTGTTTTTATCGTAGTCTTAGAAAAACCACCGGTAGAGACGTTTTGTGCTACAATTAACATTAGAATTCGTTTTGGCGTATTAATTAAACGCTTTTCTTTAGTTCAATCGTTTGGGTCAAATCTTTGGACGTTAATTTTACTGCCTTTTCTTCAATGCAAATGACTAAAAATTTGCAGACATATGCATTCGCTGGAACAATACACGAATAGTCAATAATTTTTTATGTTTGTTAATTGTTTAAATATAAAAACGATTTAACCAGAAAATGCTTAAATTCTCTTGTTTTTTACAATGAAGAAACTTGAAACTTTTACAGATTGTAGCTAATTATATGAACTATACATAATTTCACTTTTTACGTTAATTGTTTACGTTATGTTTCATAAATAAACAATAGTTTCAAATTTTTTGCCGATCCCGACTACCTTTCATGTTTGTACATCATATGTTTTATACATATTTTAATAAAATGACGATATATTTTAATGTTTGAAAAGTGTAAGACTAAAAAGGAAAAAATAAAAAAATATGAAAAAAAAATTTTTAGGAAACGCTTTTCTTTAGTTCCGAGTGACTAAAATTAACAATATTAACCCATTCATGCCCGGTGGCAACTACAGTTGCCGCGCCTATGAATGTCTTCCCCGCCCCTCTCCCAATGTGTAATTCGCAAAGTGCACTTAAGTTAGGTGGAGGGGGTTATCGGCTAACAAATTCAGCAAAGCCACAGTTTGTATGTATCATTCAACCAGTTTGTATCGATAGTTTTCTTAGTGGTGTTATATGTGTTTAGTTATATTCATGGCAGCCGACAGTTCAATGTAAGTATACAAATATGTATATATATTTTTTCAAACCAAAGATTTATTTTCTTCAATAGCAAGCTTTTGTCGCAATTTTTAACTATAATTGTTATTCGTGAGGGATTTACTTTTTTCAATATACATATATAAAAGTACATGGCAACTTGAGTTGCCACTGGGAATATGGATTATCGTTTGTTATTTTCAGGTATGTACGAGGAAGAGATGGCAAGGGGTTAATTTTTCACGAACTTCTGGAGGCTCTCGAAGAAGAAAATGAAATGCCTGAATATATATCGATTTTTCCTCCCGAAGAACCTCCAGATGCAGATACAGATAAGGATTCTGATTTCTCGGATGAAGAAGTGGCCGGCGATACCAATCATCTTCCAGGTCGTATCCTGCGCTCTCAAGTAAGTGTGAAGTACAGTCATGAAATTAAAGCTGCAGATGATACTAACAACGTTTCCCAACCAAGTACCTCTCGACAGAATAATATTTCTCAACCATGTAACTCCAAATGCCCGAAATCTGCCAAACGACCACGTCTAAATCCAACTACATGGAAATCAAATATTTTTGAATTTTCTTCGAAGGTTCCTGAACCCGACAACGAATACCGGCCAAATGTAGAGGATCTTTTGAAAGAAACAGTTAAAAGCCCGAATGACGCATTTAGGTGTTACTTTACACAAGATATAATAGAGCACATTGTTCGCGAAACAAACTCTTATGCTGGGCAAAAATTAGTTCATAATCTGAACGCCACTTCGGCAGAAATTTTAACGTTTGTTGCGGTTTTGCTCTTATCGGGATATCATCCACTGCCTTGCAGACGGCTTTACTGGACTGTAGATGAAGACGTTCATACACCAATAGTCTCAAATACAATGAGACGAAATCGTTTTGACGAACTCATGAGTTTCATTCATCTCGCCGATAATCAGTCCAATGACGGTACTGATCGAATGTACAAATTTCGCCCTTTGTTAGATATGCTAAATTCTGCATTCAAGCAAATTACTCCTGGTCCCACTGTTAGCGTCGATGAGAGTATGATTCCGTATTACGGGAGACATGGAAGTAAGCAATTTATAAGGGGTAAACCCACTAGATTTGGGTACAAACTGTGGGTAGCTGCCTATCCTTCGGGTTACATCCATCATGTTGAACCGTATTGTGGCTCTTCCACTCGCCTTCCTCAAACTGGTCTAGGACAAGGTGGTGATGTTGTTATAGGTCTAATTCTTCTTCAGGTGCCATCTCCGCTACGGAGGTTGGCAATCATCATAGCTATTTTAATTTTTGAGGCAGTAGCTCTAAATAGTTGTTTTGAGCTGCATCCAAACCATTCTCTCAGGTTCTTCAGCCATGAAATTCGTCTTCTGCCGATGCTTCTTCTGCCATCTATCTTTCCCTGCATTATGAGTCGCAGGATGCCATACTTCTCGCCCCGCATCACATGTCCGAGGTACTGTAGTTTTCTTTCTTTAATTGTCAGTTCAACTTCCTTCTCTTTACCTATTCTTCTCAGTACTTCATTGTTCGTAACTCTATCTACCCAGGAAACCCTCATAATTCTTCTATACGTCCACATTTCAAAGGCGTTAAGTCGTCTCATTGTCTCTACATTTAACGTCCATGATTCCAGTCCATAGTATAGTACACTATATACGTAGCATTTTGTTAGGCGTACTTTAAGAGCTAATGTTAAATCTTTACTACATAGGACCTTTTTCATTTTCATAAAATTAGAACGTGCTTTCTCGATTCTGACTTTGATTTCTGCAGTGTAGTCATTATTTTCGGTTATAAGTGTCCCTAGGTAAGTGTACTTTTTTACTCTTTCGATCTGCTGGCCCTCTACTATCAAGATTTCGTTAGTATTATGGTTGTTTTTACTAATTTTCATAAACTTTGTCTTTTTGATATTGAGAGAGAGTCCGTACTCCCTACTACACCTTACTATTTTACTCATGAGTATTTGCAGGTCTTGTAAATTATCGGCTATTATTACTGTATCATCTGCATATCTGATGTTGTTAACTAAGACTCCATTTACTCTTATGCCGACTGTTTCATCTTCCAGAGTTTCTCGCATTACCTCTTCAGAATAAGCGTTAAATAATAGAGGTGATAGTATGCAGCCTTGCCTGACTCCTCTTTTTATTTCCATTTCTTCAGATGTTTCTGTTTCAATTCTTACTATTGCTCGCTGATTGTAATAGAGATGTGTTATTAGTCTTAAATCTCTTTCATCTAGGTTTTTAGTTTTTAGAATTTCCATGAGTCGGTCATGTTTTATTTTATCAAATGCTTTATTGTAGTCTATAAAACAGACGTAAAGAGAACGGTTAACATCCAAACATCTCTGTGTCAGCACGTTGAAGGAGAATAATGCCTCTCTGGTGCCCATTCCATTGCGGAACCCATATTGAGTGTCACTAATATCCAGCTCCAGTTTAGAGTGTACTCTGGCGTGGATAATTTTCAGCAGAATTTTCAAGGTATGTGACATTAAGCTTATGGTTCGGTAGTCACTGCATTCTTTGGCATTCACTTTTTTTGGCAAACACACAAATGCTGATGTCAACATTTCTCTAGGGATGATTCCCGTAGTATAGATAGCGTTGAACAGTTCTACTATTATGTCCAGGTTTTTCTCGTTGACCAACTTTATCAGCTCGCTAGGTAATTCATCTGGACCAGCAGATTTATTGGTTTTCATAGAGTTTATTGCCTGACTAACCTCTGATTTGGATATCTCTGGGCCTACATCTCCGGTTTGGCTATCTACGGATGTACTAGCTTCTCTCTGGTCATGAAATAGTTCCTCGATGTACTCTTTCCATTGTCGTAGTTTTCGTTCTGTCTCTATTATAGTATTTCCGTTTTTGTCGAGCAATATATTTGAGGTTCTTCTATTTCCTATTCCGGCTAGTTCTTTGACTTTTTTATGTAGGTTGAAGTTGTCATATATGTTTTGAAGTTCTTCTATTTCTTTACATTTTTCAGAGAAGTAGGTTTCTTTAGCCTCCCTAATTTTTCTTCTTATTTGGTTTTGAAGCTGTTTATAGCGAGGCTTATTAATTGTTTTGTTTTTTCTTCTTTCATTCATCAACTCTAGAATTTCCTCCGTCATCCATTCTTCTTTCTTACATTTGGTTGTTGTAAGTACTTTCTTACTTGGATCTAATATAGAGGTTTTGAAGAATTGCCACTGTTGTTCTACGTTGCAATTATTTCTTGGGTTTCTATCTAGATTTGTGTTGATTTCATGTTTCAAATTTTCTTTTGTTTCTTCTGACTTAAGTTTCTGTATGTTAAGTTTATTGTTGTTGCGGCTTTTTTTGCTTAGGTCTAATTGATCACATGCAATTGAAAAAAGGACACAGACTTTATTTTGACAATCTTTTTACGTCGGTTGCATTGTTGCAAGAATTAAGTTCCAGAGAAATTGGAGGCACAGGAACATTGCGTAAAAATCGCTGTAATGCCTCAATGAAACTGCCAGAAAAAAGTGCGTGGAAAAAAAAAGAAAGGTGACGTGCCTACTTCATCGTCTGGAGATCTTTTGCTCGTTCGCTGGAATGATAATAACGTTGTCACAATGCTTACCAATTGTGACAAAGTATATCCTATGAAAAAAGCAAGCAGATATTCTCGTGCAGAAAAAAAAAGATTACAATCGATATTCCAGGTCCCGTTGAACAGTACAACAGCAACATGGGAGGCGTTGATATAATGGATCAATTCGTGGCTTCTTACCGTTGCCGAATTAGATCAAAAAAATGGTGGTGGCCTTTTTTTTCATGGGCTGTAGATGCCGCATGTGTACAAGGTTGGCTCTTATATCGTCGACTTGGTTATGATATACCATTGTTGAACTTTAGGCGCCAATGCACAGTTTATCTTTTGAAATCGTTTGGAACCCTTCCAAAAATACCTGGTGTCAGAACGTCTTTGAATTTTTCACCTGTACTTCAAGAACTCCGAAAAGACCACACTGATCATATTATTCAGAAAGGTGCGTCCAAGTATCGCCGTTGTAAGGTCTGTGGCAATCGGACATCCTATCTTTGTATTAAATGTGACATTGCATTACACCTTGACAACTGTTTTAAAGTGTTTCACACATAGAATTTTTGTTGTTAGATGTTATTAACTGAATTTAATAAATATATACTAATTTTTTCGTTTATTTTTATATTTACACCGCTTAATCCCAGTGGCAACTAGAGTTGCCGGGCTGCCATTTTGGCAGTTAGATGCTGATAAGGTTTCAATTACCATTTTTACATTTAAGGTACCATAGAAGTTCCGTGACTAAAATATTACACAAAAAAAATCACTAGGGAATTCTGGGCATGAATGGGTTAAAAAATCAACTAAAAAGCAAAAAATAAAAAAAAAATTGAAAAAATCCAACACATTCGTCAAAGAAAAGCGTGGGGCGAAAACCGTTTATTCGGTGAAGACGCGCCACGCTTTTCTTTGACGAATGTGTTGGATTTTTTCATTTTTTTTTTATTTTTTGCTTTTTAGTTGATTTTTTAATATTTTTAATTTTAGTCACTCGGAACTAAAGAAAAGCGTTTCCTAAAAATTTTTTTTTCATATTTTTTTATTTCAAAAATATTTCAAGGATGAGCAATGCTTAATATTAAATTTTTCTATATAGATAATATTATACATACATAGATAAAATTTAATTATCTATATTTACAAAATTATAAAGTACCTACTTACCTTCCAGCCGGAACTAAAGGTTCGGTACTAGAGGGGGTACTGTAATTTCTGCAGCACAACGGTTCGTCACAGTTTGCGGGTGACCCTGCTAAATAGTCTAGATCTAAGTGGGTATCAGATATATGTAGTACTTTTAAAACCGGTATTTCCACCTACAACAAAAAAAACTCATTTAAGTGCGTTTATGTCCACGAATGCTTTGGACCATTTTTAGGCGATATATTGCTTGTTTATAACTGTAACTATTATTATAGTACTATTTAACATATACTCTGAAGTCTGAAATCAACTTTAGAAAATCGCTGGATGAATCAGCAGATGATATTACAATATACATTTCACACAATAGCAGGGGCGTAACAGAGGCCTCCGCAGCATTAAGCTTGCGGGGGGCCCCAATCGATCAGGGGCCCCATTTTGTCGTCTGATATTATGTAAAAATCTGTTATATATTATTTTACGTGTGTATATATCCTTTCCGGTCTCTCGAACTTTTATGGTGACGAAAAACTATAATGCTTTGTACGTGACTATTGAAAGATTTGAGAATTGCAATTTGCCGAATTTTAGAACAATATTTCTAAATCTAGAAATGGGTTTCCTCTTTAATCTCTACCCACGTTTAGTATTTCGATACATACAATTATTCAGAGGCGTATCAGAGGCCCCCGCAGCATGAAACTTACGGGGGGCCCCAATATGTCAGGGGCCCCATCTTTCGTCTAATATATTTAAAAATGTGTTGTTATATTATCCGCATACATACGTTTTTTAAGCAGTGCAGTATTGAAAATGAAGTTGCCCATCCGAATTAATAAAATTGTAGAACTCGCTGATAGTAGTGCACGAAGAAAGTTGTTCTTCTCATAGAATAATACTATGTACTAATGTAATTATTTAGTAATTTTTGTTGTATTTTATTCTATACCAATAAAGATGAAAAATGTAAATCGTCATAAACAATGCATGAATACACCAATAGTTCAGTAAATCACAGTTTTGGAGTGAAATTATCAGCGTCACGACGGATGTATTTGTTTGACAATTTGGATTTAGGTTCTAGTTACACTCCACTTCAAAGTTAGTCTTATGTCGTTGGTTGCTTTTACTACTTCGACGGTGACAGCACTTCTTGGGGCCAAAAATATACGTTTAAAATAAGTCCGGAAATGCATAAATTGACTAATTATAATCAACTTTTGTTCTTACTTACTTAGTCCTAAGCCTTACCTTTAGGTGTAAGGCTACTACTTTTGTTCTATCGAGTTTCATTATCTATGTTAATACTTTTCAAGTCATTTACGAGTGAAAATGTTTATTTGTCAACAAAAAAAATCACGTTTTCAGACGGGTTTTTCGCAAATAACTCAAAAATAAGTATTTAATCGAATTAAATATTAGATATCGAAAAATATTTGTACCAAAAGTGTAGCATTTAAGATACAAAAAAAATGGTGTACTTATTTATGAAGTCCATCGACACAGTAAAAGCACAGTTGAAGCTCATGAAAAATTATTCTTATTCGTCCAATTCCAAATCGAATATTTCAACGTGAAATAACCAAAAAATGAAGCACTTTTCGGGAAAAACTCATTAAAACTTTTTTAAATGTTACAAAAAAAGCTTTATTATTATTTTTTATAAAGTTTCTAGCACCAAAACTATACGAGTTATGCTCAAAATAAAGTTAGTCCCTTTTTTTTATATGATCTGTACGTTTGACCGTTTCAAAGTTCTTATTTTTGAAAAAAAAAAAATGATTTTATAGTAAAAAAAGTTTTTTTATTTTGGAAAAATGCCTTTTTTCAGAATGAATTAAAAAGAATTAGTGATACGAAAAATCTCAAAGAGTAAAGAAATGTAGGTTTTGCTTTTATAAATATGTTGGCTTTATTCTTTAAGACAAAAATTGGTTAATATATGGCTGTTTAAAATTTGCATATACTCGTGATTAGTGACTCATTCAAGCCCTTTCAACTAGATCCCTTTCAAAAATAAACACTTTGAACCTGTGAAACTTACAGATCATATAAAAAAAGTTAAGTAATTTGTAAAGCGATAATGATTAGATTCATTTGGGGTGCTAGATAGGGGGAGATTTTCACAATTCCTTTACCAAAAAATGGGATTAACAGTGTTTTGAGGGAAACTGGCTTAGGTTTGATGCTAGAAACTTTTGTAAAAAATAAAAATAAAGTTTTTTTTAAACACTTTAAAAAAGTTCTGAGTTTTCCACGAAAAGTATTTCATTTTTTTGTTATTTCATGTTAAAATATTCGATTTGGAATTTGACGTATAAAAAAAACTTTTCATTAGCTACAACTTTTCTTTTACTGGGTCGATAAACTTAATTTTTGTTTCATTCTTTTATAAGCTACATTTTTGCTAACAATATTCTTTTCGATCAAATACTTACTCGAAATTACAAATTTGCGAAAAATCGTCTAGAAACGTGTTTTGTTTGTTGAACAATAAACTTTTTACTCATAAATAACTCGAAAAGTCTTGAGTTGACCACTTCGGTGGTGACACTGAAAAATTACACGGTATTGCTATATTTTACGTTCATTTACTGGGCTGTAACGACATATTATACGTAGTTATTTGTAACACATGTCGCATTTAGTAATTTTTTAAAGGGGCCCCATTTCCAATTCTGCAGGGGGGCCCCGACGGAGTTTGTTACGTCTCTGCACAATAGTAATACATTTCTTTAAAAAAATGGCTTCTCCACGTACACGATCGAGGAAAAGAAGAAAAACCAATTTAAGAAACTGTCTTTCCCTATATAAAGGGTACCACAGATAAAATCAGCAGATTTATAAGGAAAAACAAAATAGAGACCCTACTTTACACCGACAGGAAAATCTCAAGCATATTATCATCCGCAAAAACAAAAATCCCTTGTCCCAAAAGGTATACAAAATCAAAATCCCTTGTAAGGACTGCGAAAAATCGCAGGTATATCGGACAGACCAATCGAAGAATACAGCTTAGACGTGACGAACATCTAGGGTTCGACAAGACTAGAATTCTTGTCTTGACAACAACTTCTTGTCTTGTCTTGAAAAAAAATCAAGAAATTTAAAAAAAATCTTGTCTTGACATTTTATATCTTGTCTTGACTCAAGAAATTTCAAGATTTTGAAATTTCTTGATTACCCGGTCCGGTGATTTCCCGGCGACCTTTTTATTGCGTTGCGTGCTAACACGGCCACTGGGGGGAGTCCCGATCGCAAATCTAAATACATGCAAAATATTAGATAAAGAATGGGTTCTGATCAGTAAATTTTGTCAGTATCTGAGAAGCTTTAAAACACTTTCTTCAATACTCCAAGGCTCGAAGGGGAAAATATTGCACACTCCCATTGGTGGTAATTGGAGTAAACTTTCTTTTAGACAAACTGGAAATATTGGGCCCATTTATTTGATAATTAAATTGATAGAGACACTACCGACGAGTAATAATTTACTTCATTCAAGCTGCGAGAGATAAAATACTAAAACATTGTAACAAAACTAATTGGATATATGGGATAGTTCTTATTTTGGATCCTCGGCATAAAGTAGAGGCATTTTCCTCTTCATCTTGGAAAAAGCTTCTACAATCAGAGGCAGTACAAAAATTTGAAGAAATATTTAACGCTTACTATTTTAATAAATCCCAGAATGATCTACAGAATCCACTACCAGAGCCAGCACTTAGTCTGAAAAAAGAAGATAACGAATTTGATTTAGATATTACTTATTATTTAAGAACGCAAACAATGATACCTTATAAATAAGCCTAGGTCAGAATATACTGGTCTGAGAATATACTTGATTGGTGGAGAAGACACGAAAATATCTACCCGTCATTATCGAAAATGGCCAAGGATTTTCTCGGAACCCCAGCAACATATTATGTACCTGCGGATCGCATGTAAATGATTTTAGCAAAAAAAGTGTTTATTAAATTAAAATATGTTATGTTAAAATAATCTTATTTTTTTCACAAAGAAATACGTTTGAGATTTTTCATTATTAGTCAAGATATTTCAAGATTTCTTGTTTTCTTGACAAGAAATCTTGGTATTGATATACAATTTCTTGTCTTGTCTTGAAATCTAAAATTATTTCCTGTCTTGAAATTTTCAAGAAGTTGGCGACCCCTACGAGCATCGTAATGCCATTGAAAGAAAAGAGAAGACGTCATTCTTAGCACAACATGTCATAATTACAGGACATAGAATAGAATAGAATATAATTTATTTGGTCAATAGGTATACAAAATTTGTTTTTGACAGGTCAAAAGAATAGTGATACAATTTTATAATTATTTATAATAGATATAACATTTTAGTAAAATTTAAATTTAAATATTATAACAAATTGATATTTAAAACTAACAATTTAAGAAATGACAAACAAAGATAAAACGTAAAAAATTTGAAATAACCCAAAAACATGAAATATTGTCATAATCTGCAAAAACTCTTATCAAACTAGCACTATTGTATAAAAGCTGTACTTAGGTACTCTGTCTTTAAAAATAAAAATAATGTTTTAAAAATTGTGATTTTATTTTAACCTTAAACGATTGTAAGTGAAGACTTTTTACTTCATCTGGCAAAAAGTTCTATAAACCAACATCAGTCGAATTTTTTATACTTTTGTCAACCTAAAACGTTGTGTTTTAATAGTATCTCTAGATCTTATATTATGATCATGGAAGTTGGAGTTTATGTTAAGGTACGTATAGATATGTGCACCGAACCCTTCGCGCCGTGTGTGCGGTACGCGTTCGTGGCGGGTTCGTTAGATTAGTACGCGTTAGTACGTGTTTTCAAGTGGCACACAAGCGGTGCGCATACGATCCAACTTCTGTCGGCGCCAAGATCGCACGGCGTACACACGGCGCGCATATCTATACACTATACATACCTTTAAAGGCGGCGCCAGATATGCGGTATTTGGCAATTACTGAACAAGTGCTTGCTAAATATCAAATATTTGAGTGCTCATGAAAGTGTTCGTTAAACGGCAAGCACCTTGCACCACATATTCGACATTTGTTCGAGATTCACCACGGCGAATATTTGTTTACTTTGAAGTGTTGAAAAGACCGACAACGTACGGTAACACGACAAATATTCGACAAGCACTAAAATTGGTAAATGCCAAATAGCAAGCAACCCCTCCACACTAATAGGCAAATAGCGAGCACTTGTTCAGTATTTGCCAAATACCGCATGTCTGGCGCCGCCTTAAGCTTACTTTTGTTGGAATAAATTTCAATGAGCGTCTCATATACATCGGGTGAAGGTAGTGGCATAATACCTAACTCCTGAAATAAAGATTTACAGTGTTCCCTATACTCTTCTTCTGCAAGTATCCTCACTAGTCTCTTTTGTAGTTTAAAAATTCTGCCTGTCTCGTAACACTTTTTCGATAAGCCAGTTCTTATCGAGATAATTGACCTTTTATAAAATCCAATACGGATTTGTAAATGGTTAAGTAAGATTATAAGTGAATAAGATTATACAGATTATACAAAGATAAATGGAGAATGATTAAATGTAGACTAGAAATATGGTTAGAAAAAATTCTAAAAATTCTAAAACCTGCAACACAATTTGGCTTTAGAAAATCATGTTCTACGATGAACAATTTAATGCACTTAATACTGGATATATATAAGTCATTTTCCGCCAACAAGGCGGTATTTGCTACATTCATAGACATAGAAAATTCATATGACAATCTAATAATAAAACACTGAAAACGTTAGTTTTCTATACTTCCACAAAATTTATTACAACTAAGTGACTACAGCTGTTTCGGCAGAGTGCCTTTCTCAAGTGATATAGTTTACAATGTGTTTGCCTTTTTAAGTCTTTAACTGAAGAGGTTGAGGAGTGGGGAGCTGTTTGTCTCGAGTTGGTCATTCAGAATTATATCCGTATTTTTCAATTTATTAATTTCCATAGATTCTAAAAAAGATAGCTTAAGGCCTTTATTTTGAATATGCAGAATTTTAAACTCTTATTTTTTGACAATGAGAAACTCTATTTTGACAATGTTAACCTACACCTTCTATATCACAAAATGAAGGAAATAGGACTGCCAGAAACACTGTGCTGGAAACTTCATGAACTTTACATCAATAGAACTCTTTATCTTTAAATTAATAACAAACTAATAGGACCCAGTGTTTCAAACATCGGGTTACCTTAGAGGAGCATTTTAAGTCCAATATTATACACTATCTATACAGCACATATAGGTCAAAGCATAATTAATAGCAAACAAGGTAAAATGTTACAATTCGCAGATGATATATGCATATATGTAGATCAACTGGAAATAGAACAAGGCAGTAGAAAAATAAATAAAATATTTAAACGTCTACAAGAAAACCTAGATCAAATAGCATTAAACATATCAACCAAAAAAACACAAGCTTGCATATTCTCCCGAAAACGAAACATTCCAGAAATAGTGGAGTTGCAAAATGCCTCGTTTAAAGTTCAACCTAAACTTAAATATTTGGGTATTATACTTGATAGGAAAATGATTTGGAAAGATCATAATATTGAGTACATCGTAGCAAGAGCTGATAAAGGTTACAATGCGTTACGAGCAGTAAGTTATACAAATTGGGGAGCAGATACCAACATAGCATTACTAATTTATAGATCGTATATAACATATAAGATCAATATTAGATTACGGATGTTATTTTTACAATCAAGCCGCCAAAACTCATCTTAAAAAAATAGACATAATTTCAAGTAAGTTCCTCAGGTTATGTATAGGAGCTTTGTTGAGTACTAAAATATCAAACCTAAACCTAGAATGTAATGAACCACCACCATGGTTAAGAAGGAAAAGTATGTGTGAAAAATTTATAACTAAAATGATTGCTAAAGAGAGCATAATATGTAACAATTGCCACAAACTTTGTATAAATGACCACTGAATACTGGAGGAGAAAGCCAACATTACTACTTGCTGAAAGTTACAATAGATTAAGACAATTTAAAAATAAACTACACACATCAACGCTGCCACCCATGTTTCAGATAAATCTAAACAATATACCAAACATGTAACCAACTTACATGAGAGATTATTCGAAATTTCCAGTTTACTTAAGGAATGCAATGTTTAATTTGGATATAGAATCTTTATTTCCGGAACATTACCAAATTTATACCGATGCCTCAAAAATGAATTCGAGGGTGATCGCTGCTGTGTGGGACCACACAAGGTATAAAGAGAGTATATGACTTAATTAAAATATGACCACATTTTCAGCTGAACTTATTACAATACTGAGAGCAATGCAGTATATAAGCAGTATAAACAATAACAAAGAGAAATTTCTAATCCTTACAAACAGCAAAACTGCGTTACTTAAACTGGAAAGTTTGAAGGACATATCAAACTACATATAAGTATATTGAAACTATTAAAGCATATATCGCACTTAAGTCTAAGGGCAAACAAATATCATTTTGTTGGACAAAAGCCCACTCTAATCTTAAACACAATGAAATAGTAGAGACTTTAGCCAAGAAGCCTACCGAACAAGAAATTGAAAGTGAATATAAATTAACATTAAATGCTGTTTACGCTAACATTACCGGAGAAATAAAACCAAGACCTGGTAACAATGGTATAACAACTCAACAAAAGGGCTATTCTACAAAAACGTACAATTAAATATTCCAGCTAAATCCTGGTTTAATCACTATCACGAGTATCACGGCGAAAAAATCGTTGTTTGTTACATATATGCAGACTTAGATTTGGACACTGCCTAATTCCAGAACACTTTAAAATAGGTCTTAGTGATAGTAATCTTTGTGAATGTGGTGAGTTAGGATCTGCAGAACACATGATACTAAACTGTAGACTAAGGATAATAGAAATAAATCAATTCATGAATCAAGTATATAGAGAAACCAATATTACAAGACCTTTTAATCTAATAACAATATTATCTAGTTTAGACAAAAGTGTATATGAGATCCTAATTAAATACATATACTTAGTATAAAATTAAAATTGTGAATAAATAATACCTGTGTTTATCCCATTTGTCTACCTTTTTTTCCGTGGTCTAGTCTTGTGTGTGTACATTGCTCTGAAAGACCCCTGAGCAGAGAAGTACTCCTTGTTGACATTCCTTATATAATAATAAAAAAATAAAACAAAATAAAAATAAAAAATAAAAAAAATGAAAAAATAATAAAAAATCATACGACAAAGAATAATGTTGAATAATACTAGAATATATTATATGATATATACACACCCAAACTTATATGGAATCGTCTGATATTATTTCTTACTATTTCGTGCGAATTTAAAAAAACAAACACACGAAGTCAAACAATTTTTATTTTAAAGCAATTTAATAACAAATACATAACAATTAAATAAAACAATAAAGTATTTAACAAACAAATTGAAAGTAGTTGTTTTAAAGTTTTCTACACCAACGAGCACTTCTTTTCAAGACGATCCAATTGCAACAGTTTCAGATGTTTTAGAAGGTAGGTTTATTTGACTGTTTTAGTTACTTTTTTAATAAAATAAAATTTGCAGCAGGATCTTCATCACGTCGAGAAGATTCATCCACAGCAAATTCAGATCCACTTTGTGATATCGAGTTACATCCTGAAAAGAGTTCTCCTAAACGTCAAATTCTAGTCGAAAGTGGTGTTAATCGAGTTGATTTACCAGATCCAAAATTCTGGCCAAGAAATTGTGTAGATGAAGTGCTGAAAGAATTCAAAACACAGGATCTTAATTCTTTAGACTTTGAATCTTCAAAAAGAAGAATAGGAAAACAAAACAGGTACTGCACTAAATCACTATTCTATAAATTTTAAAGAATGGTGAAAAAATCCGGCGTGACTGGTTAGTTTATTCCAAAAGCACAGGCTCTTTATTTTGCTTATATTGTCGACTCTTTTCAAGCGAAAACTACACTTTTTCCTCTTTTACTGGATTTGACAACTGGAAAAAGACTAAAGAAAAATGTGACAGTCATGAAAGGTCAGTCGTTGATTTAGAACATCTTAAAAATTTTATTTCAAGAAATTCACAGAGTATGAGAAAGATCGATGATTCTCTGCGGCAACAGATTGAACATGAGACCACATATTGGCGAAACATATTACAAAGTAAAGACAAACAGTCGTTAGTGTCATAAAATTCTTAGCTAGTAGGAGACTACCTTTTAGAGGAACCAACGAAAAATTTATTTCTACTAGCAATGGCAACTACCTTGGATTACTAGAGTTGTTGGCGGAATATGATCCTGTTTTAAAAGAACATATTGAAAAATATGCTTCAAATGGCTGTGGTTCAGTATCTTATTTTTCAAAAACGATTTGTTTTGAATTTTTACAAGTGCTTTCGGACCACATATTAGAAGAAATTGTAAAACAAATTCATTGTGGCAAATATTATTCAATCAATGTTGACTCTACGCCTGATATAACAAGTACATATATCAACTGACATTCATTATTAGATATTGCTCGGACACCGGAACACCTGTCGAGAGGTTCATACAGTTTTTAGACAACACTGGCTACAAAGCCGAAGATATGGAAGCCAGCATTGTAAAAATTTTGTCCAACCTGAATATAAATGTCGATGACTGCAGGGGACAATCGTATGACAATGCGAATAACATGTCTGTCTGGCGTTTAGACGCGGCGCAAATTGAACCTAAGCGAGTCACAACCTGCGCCGGCGGGACGGGTGACCCGTGCATTTATTTTTCTAGCGTGCTGCATATTGAACACAACCCAACCCAACCGTTGGCCATCGACGTGGCGAATAGAGACGGGCAAAATCAGTGCGGACATGTAACGGTTACTTTTGATACCGGTTCTAAGTGGTACTGATTATAAAATACTGATGTAGTATCTGTTCCTTCTACTGAATTGAGTAGGCAACCTGAAATCCGTAGTTTCGTACTTGTAACTAGTAACGTTTTAAAAATATCTTACACGTCCCTAGTAGTCGTAGGGGTATGACTTTCGAAAACATCTATTTTGATCATAAGGGGGTGCATAAAAAGATATCTTACACTGAGTATTTTATTTCTACATACCTTCATAATAACAAGCATAAGTTAAACACTGCATTGATTGTGGTTCCAAAAACGGTTCGCATGTTGTAAATAAGATTTTTGCTTATTACAGAAGGAAAAATGAAATAATACCCATGAACGAACATATAAAACACGCTGTATTTTCCTGTCACCGTGTCACACAAAAAATTGGCCAGCGCAAATACATGTAATAATTATTGTTACATGTACTTGCACTGGACAATTTTCTTTGTGACACGGTGACAGGAAAATACAGCTTGTTTTATATGTTCGTTCATGGGTATTCTTTCATTTTTCCGACTGTATGCATTTTGCTAAAATATTAAATAACACAAAAAATACAATTCACAACCATCATTTAATTTTTAACGATAAACAAAAGTCTAATATGATGACAAGTTTGAAATTGATCCACTTTGTCGATAACAGTGTCATTAACAGATATTTTTAAATACCATGAATCATTTTCCAATGATTGTGTGGATTTAAGAAATACATACTAAACAATTTTTTTACCTGTATAAAGGAGATAATAGTTATGACACATTATGGTACTCCATATTTTTCAAATAATATGCTCTTGTAAACGCATAACTTTGATTTATTGGCTAAACCTACATTAGATACGTCACAAGAAATTAAAAATAATTAACATGTAATAAATTCACTGTTTTAATCAGATATATTATATTCCCTACTATTGCAATAAAATATTAAAACGAATAAAGGAAAATTGTTGAGTAGTGCTGATTGATACAACAGAGCAATAAAATGTTATTCATAAAGATAGTGTAAAATATATCGCCGTTTATCATAAATACCATCCGTACTCATTTCAGATACTTCCATCTCGCAAACAAAAACACGTAAAAATAAACATCTAACGGTGAGTCACGCGTCCCAAGGTCCAAGAAAACTGTACGTCGATGACAAACGTTCGCATGCTAGACCTGGCACTGTATATTCACTAATATTAGGATGCGCAGAACTCTCTACGCAACTTGCCGCGCCGGTGCCAGGTTGTGTCTCGCTTAGGATCAATTTGCGCCGGGGCTTATAGCGGTCTCCAAGCCGAATAAAATCTAGGAATACTTTGGCAAAATATGTACTATGTGCAGCCCATTCCGTAAATTTGATTGTGCAACATGCAGCAGAATGCACTATGGAAAGTACTTCTCTTTTTAGTTGCTGAAGAAATTTTAATAAGAAATAAATAATTATGTTAATTTACTTTATATAAGTTGTGAGTTTGTGTCTTTGTGGCTTTTTTGTATATTTGTAATAAATTACCTAATAATATTAAAATAGTTTTAATGAATTGTTAACCTAAGACGCATCTATACCTACTGGAGAGTGGCAGTATAGTATGACGTAGCCCCCGGCGGTCCATGAACTAAATTCGGCACTGGTTGCTGCATCCTTTAAGAGCAGTTTGTACTAGCCTTGCGGTGTTTTGTGGATTATCCCGGCAAGCTCTAATTTTTATTTTAAGCGTATCCCACAAATACTCTATAGGATTAAGCTCGGGTGAGCAAGCAGGCCACTCCAAACAAGGGAGCCACTCCACTCTTCTGCTTCAATGATGTCTGTAGCCACTCTAATGGTATGTAGAGGTCCATTATCATGCAATAAAATTAAATTTTCTCCTGTTGCACCTCTCCAGAACCTGACTACAGGTTATCAGCATACCTATGAGCAGTTAAAGTTGATTAGATGAAAATTAAAGAAAGGAGTTTTTTACGGATCACAATTCCTCTACAGAACATTACACTTCCTCTTGTATATTTGTGAACAGATATGACAGTTTTCGTTCTTGCTTGTCTTCCTCGACCTCTAAGTACACGATTTCATGGGTCATCTGATTTTACACAAATCCTGGAATAACTCTGGAACCCATAACTGTCTCCTGCTGTATACTTCTTGGTACGAACTCTTCTTCTTATCGTTTCAACTGAAACAGTTACACCTGTAGCTTCCAAAAGCTGCCTTTGGAGCTGCAGGTGAGAAATGGTTGGGTGTCTTCCAGCTGATTGGACAATTAAACGATCTTGGAGAGCCGTTATTACTTTTGGCGGCTTTCCCCCTTGCTTTATTTTTGAGCTTTCCTAGTTCCTGTTATCTAGCATAGGTTTTGGACAGAACGCCCTGTATTACGCCTAGCTCTACAGCTATGTTCCTCTGAGAACATTACTTTCTCTACAAGGCCAATAATCTTTCCTCATTGTAAGTTCTATAACCCCACATCAGGCGTATTTTCGTTTTTGGACGCAAAAGTTAGTTTATTTATTTTCGTTCAATTTGCAACTCAAGCAAATAACCTATACCGTACCGAGCTGTACTATCCGATTGACTTATATATTTGTTTATTTTCAATAAAAACCTTTATTCTTCGCAACAATAACAAGTTTTTTCAAAAGAAATAAATATTACTTTGAAATACAAGGTGATTCCATATAAGTTTGGGTGTGTGTAGATATGTGTACATAGATGTGTGATATTGTATCGTAGTAGATAAAGACTAGAGTATCCATTTATTGTTATGGAATCTAGGTACTCTTCTTCTTCTTATACTTGTTGTAGATCTGTTGATCTGTTAATTCCGACGTTGAAGTATTTCTTGAGAGGTAGACTGCCAGCTATCTCTCCATCTTTTTGGTGGTCTCCCCGGTGGACGCTTGCCTGCTGGTTTTCCTTCTAGAGCAATTCTTGGTAGTCTGTGCTCCTCGATTATTTTTACATGACTGAACTATTCTCTTCGTCTTTGTCTGCCCCATCTGAATACATCTTGCACGCCACATTGTTCCCTGATGATGTTGTTTCGTATTCTATCTCTTCTTGCCTTCCCTGCTATTGCTCTTAGTGTCTTCATTTTGGCTGTTCGTAGCATGCTTTTGGTTTTATTTGTGTCTTCTCTTGATTCAATGCCATAGGTCATAACAGGTCTGATGCAAGTTTTATAAATTCTAACTTTGCTGTCCATTCTCATATATGGGTTGTTCCAGACCACATCTCTCAAAAATCCGGACAAGACAGCGGCCTTGTTAATTTGTCCTCTTACGTCTCTGGCTGGGCCATGATAACTTGATAACTCTACACCTAGATATTTGAACTGGTTTAGCTGTTCTATGGGTTCCCCTCTACCACTAGCTTGCATCTAATTGGGTCTTTCGCAATGGTAATGCATTTTGTTTTCTGCGTGGATATGTTCATGTTGAGTCGTCGACATGCTTCTAGGTATATCTTTATATCTAGGTATATCTTTAAAATACAAAATCTTATTTTAATCACAATAGAAAATAAGTTCGGCCAATGGATTAACCCCTGTTGAGCTGCCACCCCACTTGCAAAAATTAAAAAACAAATAGCGCTGATTTATGAGCTTTCATATTCCGTAAATTAAAAATTTTGAGTTCGTCGCACTGGGCAGGGACTTTACATTCATATTCCGTAAATTAAAAATTTTGAGTTCGTCGCACTGGGCAGGGACTTAGTGTGTGGGGGGGGGGGCTACGATACGATATATTTTAATTTTTCTCTTAAGTTAAATCAATTAAAGGGTTGTTTGGGGGTGAAGGGGATGAGCTCAAAAATTGAAACTATATAACTTCGAGAGCTCATAAATAGCTCGTAATTCTGCCGCAAAGATCGATTCATTATCCCTATTTTTAAGTAGTGTGGGGGGGAGGGGTGTAAAATATTAAATTCCTGCTCAGTGTAACCAGCTCAAAATTTTTTAATTTGCGGAATATGAAAGCTCATAAACGGCTCATAAACCAGCGCTATTTGTTTTTTAATTTTTGCGAGTGGGGGGGGGGGCAGCTCAACACGGGTAATCGATTAAGTCCACAGTCAGGAAATTAGATAACACACACACATATATTTTTATTTATAATTTAAAATTTTCAGGTATATTTTGAAACATATTAAAAAAAGAAGCCACATCTCAATAAAAACTGTTTTAAAAACATTGTGTTTAACTAATGGTACCACAATCATAATGTAATTGGAACGTACTCAAACATTTGTAGGGTTTAAGGGAACAAAACCCCCATAAAAATTGTATGTAAATATATTAAAAAATAAGCTGAGATAAAAACTGGCTTATCGAAAGAACACTAAGAGGCAAAAGAAGTTTTAAAAACAATCTGTTTAACTATTATATTTTTTTTAAGATTCGATATATTGGAAAAAATCGATTTTCATTTTATAACTTCAAAGAACTGTAATTTTTTTATGTGCGCATTTGTACTAAGGTAAGTTAAGTTCAATCGAACTATATTTGGTATCAGAATATGTGGTTCATTTTATGACCTGTATTTTTGTTACACCCTGTATATTAACGGAATAACTCTTCAAATACCTGGCTATTGTGATATCCCGAGAAAAACTTATTTCCTGAACTATAAAATATGGCAAACAGATTAGAGTGGGAATAGTAGGAGACTAAATGAGAAAAAAAGATGAAACACAAAAAGGTAGTCAGTTGATATAAATGGTTGCTAAGATGATAATAAAAGTATAAAAATCTTTAAAAGAACTAGGAAGAATAAGAAAAACGGTTAACTTTATAATAATTCTTATAAATAGAGAAAAATAATTTTATTAAATTAATTTTATTTAATTAATTATAATCCATAGTTAATCGATATTTGTCATAATTGGGTTAAATTTTGTCAACAACGTATATTAGTAAGTCAATGATTAAATACAAAGTATATTAACTGACCATGCAAAATTACAAAATATATATTTATAACAATAACAAATGTACACAAATATAATTGCTGTAATGTTTGGTTCACATTTTATACTTTGACAATATGCGTGACACAAGAAATTACGTGGTACATTAATTTATTTATTATTATAGTTATATACTCACATTGCGACGTTTTGTTTTTGATTCTTCAACATTTAGTTCGTTATTTGGTATATCTATTGACCACTCATGTAGTTCATTGGAAACCGAAGGACAACTTTCGCCAAATACCATCATACATGTTTGGGAAGAATCTGTAAACAACAAAAATTACAATAGCGCATTTAATTAATAATGCATACATTTTTTGGAGTCGTACAACATACAATGCCATATATTTCTGGGAGACAATTGGCTATACTTGACCAGTTAACTCAATTTATCGTCTAAAAGGTTTTTCACTCATTAAAGAGACATATAATATATTTCAACTATCACTTCAATAAATTTCCTAAGTTACGCAACTGCAATATTCTACTTCGTGTAACTTATTCTTTAAGTCCATTAGCGATAATCATACCCCATTTTACTTTGCAGTAGTTCTGAATAGTTCCATTTTGTTTTTCGATTTCGCACTGCTTTAAATTTTCAAATAGGACGTACGTCACCCACGGTCCTCTTTTTCCTTCCACTTTCCCTTGTATAACCAATTGCATCATCTCATATTTTTCATTTATTGGTATGTGACCAAAGTAACTCATTTTTCTTCATCGTACTGTTGAGTATTTATTTTTTTTATTTCCATCCGTCTTAATGTTTTCGTTTGTTACGTGTTGTGTCCATGATATGTTCCACCTTCTTTGATACCACGACATTTCAAAGCTGGCAAGTCTTTTTTCAGTTGCATTCGTAATTATCCAAGCTTCAACTTTATACAGGGTGAGTCATGAGGAACTGTACATACTCCTACCTCGTATAGAGGCTCCTATGGGGAATAACAAATGACCATTAAAAAGTGTCTGCTCCCATTGTTTAATAATATACAGGGCGAGTTTCGCATTTTGACAGAAATTTATATTCGTCATAATTTTTGAACGGTCAGATCGATGTGTCTCTTATTTTGGCAAATCGTTACACTATTACCACCTAATCAACTAATTTATTCAAACTAGAAAAAAATCAGGTCCGGCTTTAAAAAAATTAATTCGTTTGGGTCTTAGAACAAATTTCACCCCGTATATGCTTTTTGAAAACTGTAATATGAATTTTACAAATTAGACAAATAGGCAATTAAAATCGCATATTTATTTTTTTCCGCACACGATTACTTAATTTTTTATAAAAAAATCAAATTTCACAATGAATTAAAAGTTTGGTAAAGTGAACCATAGATTTAAAAAAAAATAACTTTTATTACAAAAATTAATTTTTTTTGCACAGATAAGTAATTTACGTTAGGTACCATCTAATCAACTGATTTATTCAAACTAGAGAAAAATCAGGTCCGGATTTAAAAAATTATTTCGTTTTGGCCTTAGAAAAAATTTCACCCTGTATACGCTTTTTGAAAACTCTAATATGAATTTTACAAATAAGACAAATAGGCAATTAAAATGGCATATTTATTTTTTTCCCCACACGATTACTTAATTTTTTATTATAAAATCAAATTTGTCAAAATCGGAATTTAAAATTCAGAAATTCGCTTCAAAACAACTTTCAAACTCCAGACAACCCAAACTTTGATCGCTTATTTAAACTCCACACAGAATACATAGTAAATGTTACTCTCAACTACCACGTTCCAGTCTATGATCCCATCATGGACCCCCTCACAAACAGGGAAACGGAGAGCTTTTGCCAAATAGGTAAAAACAGCGCTCCCGGACCTGATGGCATCAACCGTAGGTGCCTCAAGAAACTTCCTGAGAGTATCATCCCTCTTCTAACTAAAATATTCAATGCATGTCTCAAAAACAGCCACTTCCCTACTTCTTGGAAAGTGGCCAATACCATCATGCTTTTGAAAAAAGGCAAACCCCCGAACCGACGTGGAATCCTACAGACCAATCTCACTAATAAACACTCTGGGTCAAGTTCTTGAGCTAATCCTAAAAGAAAGGCTCAATAACTTTCTCGAAACACACAACATCATCCCAAAATTTCAATATGGATTCCAGTCTGGTAAATCTACTAAACATGCATTAATAGATTTCACAACTTAAGTTACTCAAACCATCAACGATGGTTCATTCGCCATAGCCACATTCCTGGATGTGCAGAAAGCTTTCGATCAGGTCTGGCACGACGGACTTGTTCGGAAGCCTCTGGACATCGGGCTACCATTACAATTTACCAAAATTGTACACTCATACCTCCACAACCGAACTGTCCGAGTGAAAGTAAGCGATCAAAAGTCTACCCCCTTCACTCCACAAGCTGGAGTTCCCCAGGGTTCAGTCCTAGCACCACTGCTGTACATTATCTACAACAGTGACATCACAAACCAAAATATCCCAGGCACTCGGCTGTTTCTCTATGCACACGACACGGCTCTACTCACGACAACTTCTCGATACAACCCATTACTCATCCACAGAAGAGCCCAGGCTCTGTTGGATGCGGTTGGGGATTGGTGTTGTAAGTGGAGAGTCACGCTGAACGCGAACAAAACAACAACAATTGTGTTTCGCGCCCCTTCTGTGTCAGCTAAAATCATTAGAAATGATGACGACCAATACCCACTGAGATTGATGGGAGAAAGGCTTGTTCTCAGCCCGACTGCGACCTACTTGGGAGTACTGTTTACCAGGACTCTTAACTGGGACGCAGACCTAAAGGCAATTTTAGAACAAGAATCTACAGGTCGAGCAAGTCTCGTAAATTTCACGATTGCGAGCCACGCTTCACGCAACCGTGTTTGCGTACTTGTGTTTCGAGTTGCGTGGTCGTACGGAGTTATATTTACCAATTCGCGCAATCGTACTTGAGACGCTGTGTCAGGTGAGGTGTTTGAAAATTTGTGTAACTTGATTCTTGATTCTGTGGTGTGAAGGTGGTTAAACTTTTGGTTTATTTTTTTTTCGCAGAAAATTTTTAGATGAAGTAATTGTATGATGAAGATAACACAGAAAATACAAGAGGGCAGCATACTTTGCAAAACAACTGTTACAATTTGAAATCAACAAGTTGTTGTCTTGCAGGTAAAAAAAGTGACTTTTAAAAAAAATTATATCTTGGAAACTAAAAATTATTTTTATTTATAATTGAAACATGTAAAAGTATAGTACTCTCAAAAAAATTTCAGCCAAAAATATTCATTTTTGTAGAGTTGACTGCAATTTTTCGACAACAGCCCTTTTTTGCGGTGAGCAGCCTAAAAGTCCAGTCTCATCTGAAATCAAAGTTTCTTGTAGTTTATACCTCTGGCTAGTGAATGAACAAAGGATTTTTAATTAGATGAGGTCATTTTTGTTTTATAAAAAAAAACTACTTTAAAAATGAGAAAAATTGGGGTCAAAAATGTGTTTAAACTTATGTAAAATATTCAAATTTCATTTTTTTTAATTCCTTCGTTCATATTCTAGCCAGAGGTATAAACTACAAGAAACTTTTTGATTTCAGATGAGACTGGACTTAGTTATGCTGCCAACGCAAAAAAAAACTTAAACTCTACAAAAATGAATATTTTTGGCTGAAACTTTTTTTGAGACTACCTTAAGTACTATACTTTTACATGTTCCAATTATAAATAAACATAAATTTTAGTTTTCGAGATATAATTTTTTTAAAAAGTCACTTTTTTTACCCACAAGACCTATGTAACCCCTTAAAAAAATGTTTCGAAGAATATGTTTGATGGCCAAGATGCATACATATATTTAGAAGGAAAGTTCCTGATTTCTGTAGTATAATACATAATACCAAAGAGGAAGTAGCCCTAAGCGCCGGACTCCACTTGCGATTTGTAGTTGTGAAGATTGAACACATTCTTTCAAATAGAAGTCAGTCCATGATTATTTAGTCACAAATGGATTGACTTGTATTTGAAACAATGTGTTCAATCTTCCTGATTACAAATCGCAAGTGGAGTGCGGCGGTAATAACACCAAAATATTCCATATAGGTCCATAGAAGGTACACAGACATTGAAAAATTCCTGGAATATCCCCGAAAACATGTTCCCTGAACATCCCAGGAAAATCCTGTGTCAGCATTTTAAACATTACCTGAATGTCTTATTGGAACATTCCATGAATGTCCACGAATGTTCTCTGGACATTCAAAATATATTTTGTAGACATTCCCTGGATATACCAGAAATACAGTGATGAGCGCTCTAATAACCGGCAAAATAGCACAAAAGATGTATTAAGTAGTGAGATAAAAAGACATGAAACTAGTCGAGCTGGGAAATTTAGCGATATTAACTTATATATTTAGATTGTATTGATTGTGTACCACCTTCAGACGTATCAGATGAGTTTGGAAACTACCACTGTCACAGTGACAATTTTAGTTGACATACTCCTCCGATATGTGTAAAGGTGGGATCAATATAACGTAAATTTAAAGGTTAATTTCGCTAAATTTCCCAGCTCGACTAGTTTCATTTCTTTTTATCTCACAACTAAATATGTTGCCCATATTTTGCCGGTTATTAGGGCACTCATCACTGTACATCCTTGCTGATGTGACAATACCTCCTATCTGTTTTTTCATGAGTTTTGTATGAGAGATGGAAAAACATGTTTTAAGGTCACCTCCTGTGTTCATATGTAAGTTTTGACTTGTTTTGTAGTTCATAGATAGTTTAATTTACTACAAAACAAGTCAAAAAATATCATATGAAAACAGGAGGTGACCCTAAGACAAGTTTTTAGTCTCTCTCACAAAACTCATGAAAAAAAAACAGATAGGATGTATTATTACATCACTGACGATATGTGGCCATACCAAATAATACATCCTTGATAAATATAAACATTTTTATTGAACAAAATCTTTTCATACATTTTTTTAATGCAATTTACTGATATTCCTAAATATTTCAGAAAAATGTGTCACATTTGCTTTGTAAACCTTTCTTTTGCCTTTCGTAGCCATATTCCGTTTCCTTCCTGGTTTTTTGTAGACCACTTCTCTCAGCTGATTCTAAAAAAAAATAAAATAAATGGTAATTTTTCTATCCTTTACAATTAACAATCAGAAGAAATATTATTTACAGATAATGATATGCATAATAATAATAGGTTTGTTCTAGCATCAGTTTCAAACAGTTTGAAACCATCAGCGAATAGTGGACCAGCGCGAGTAGAGGGGATCGCACTGGTGACTGTATTATGTTCTTTTACTGACCAACTGTTTGCTGACGGTTTTTGACTAGTTTAACTGTTTGCTAGAATAAACCTAATAATAATGAATATTTTGTATTTTGACAATGACATCTGATGTGGAAGTCAAAACATTAATAAAATTATTTTTTCAAGTTAACTTTCACATGCGCGTCTTAAAATTGTGCTTTTAATACTTATATCATAAATAACTATTAAAACTATCTTAAGAGGAAACAGTATCGATCAACAGGTAGCGAAAATGTGTTCCAAGATTGTGGCTGTAATTTTGAATATTTTTTCGAGATATTTGGCACACATATTCTTAATATAATAAAGAATGGCGGTACAGAGCCCAATTTGAAAAATATATTAATATGTGGAAATTACTCTGTAATTAAATACAATATAAAAAAAACGAGCTTGTACCGCCATTAAGAAGAACAAAAAAATACACTTTCTTCAAATACAACTTTTTTATCCGATTTTGTGTTATTTTGGAACTACTAAAATGTTTTATTTCATTAGTAGTTCCAAAATTACACAAAATCTAGGCATCGGATAAAAAAGTTTATTTGAAGAAAGTGTATTTTTTTGTTCTTCTTAATGGCGGTACAGGCTCGTTTTTTAAATATTGTATAATTACAGAGTAATTTCCACATATTAATATATTTTTCAAATTGGGCTCTGTACCGCCATTCTTTATTATTTTACGAATACGTGTGCCAAATACCTCGAAAAAATATTCAAAATTACAGTGGCAATCTTGGAACACGTTTTGGCTACCTGTTGATCACTACTGTATTAACTTAAAACATTGTAATTTGCTAAACCAGTATATTTTACTCTAGTACTACTCTACTAACTACCTCATTTTCCAGTTTCCAAAGACTTGTTTACATGGGTAGAGTTTTGAGGAGAGTAGAGTAGCGGTAGTACTCAACCAAAAATGGCTTGATACCATTCACATGAGGAGAGTACAAGTATAGTACTGATGCTAGTATAGTGAAACCGATTTTTGTATTTTTAAACACTCTTGATTATAAGTGCACCTTAAATTCTTAATTTTTTGCTTAAGCTCGTTTACTCCAAAGCCCCCTTTGCCATTCTTTCGACGATTTCATCCTCCGCAGCTTGCTGCAAACTTTTATTTCTGTAGTATACACTACCTAAATTCCATAAACACTGGTATTCGCCGTATTATAGCTCTACAAGTTTTTAAGTTTCATCTTCGGTGAACTTCATTTTCACTATTTACACAAAACACAATTCCAGCCAGAATGACAGCGCCCCCATGTACTCTCCTACCTACTCTATTCTGCCATAATTGAGCGTGTTCCATGGGTAGAGTGTGCAGCCGAGTAGACATTTTGGCAGTAGTGGTGGTCATAGAGTAGTTACTTTGCCATAGGTTGCTAGTCACTCTACTTTAACTCCAACTATACACTCTACCAGCTATTCTACTGTGCTGAGCATTTTTACAGGTAGAGTTACTCTACTCTATCAAGTACTTGCATCATTACTCTACCCGTGTAAACAAGTCTTAAATCTACTGAATGAAAATCTACTTAATCTTAATCTACTCTTAATGAAAAATGTCTAAAATCATTTACCCACCTAGTATTATTGTAGAATTTAAGACAGTCCAGTGCCTTATAAATAATTTCAATATGAATATTTTTTCCTTTAATTCTCCTTTGATACCACTCCATTTTAGATTTTGGGGAACTTATTTCATTGTGTTTATAGCCCATATTTATTGAAGGAATCTGGAGATTGTTATTATCGATTAAGTCGGCTGGTTTTCCTATTTTCCTATAAGATTAAAATGTTAACATCTTCAAAAATCGTTACTGTTGTAATTGTAACTTACCAGATATAAAATGATTACAGCAGACAGGACAGGAAAATTTTCATTTCGCTAGTAAAACCTGTACATTGTATTGCATTTAACCATTGTTGTCTCTCAGATACCTTATTTAGTTCAGTTTAAAAGTGAACTTTATCTTGACTTTACAATTACTTTGCATTTCACACTTCAAAACACAACACCAATGAAGCATATTATCTTTCTAAATTAATACTTCCAGAGAAGATGTTAAATTAATCTTTGTACAACACAAAATTACAAAGAAATACAACTAAAATTATCTAAAACTCATGAAGAACAGATAGAATAAGATTTATCTTTTACACCCAGTAGCCATATTGAGAATAGTATACCTTCATATTATTATGAATCAGTAGAAACGATTATATTTAAATTTGGTAAATATAACTCCGCACGACCACGCAACTCGAAACACAAGTACGCAAACACGGTTGCGTGAAGCGTGGCTCGCAATCGTGAAATTTACGAGAATTGCTCGACCTGTAGATTCTTGTAATTTTAGATAGGGTAAGGAACAGAGCCAGACTTCTCAACCCACTCTCAGGACGTATTGGCAAGACACACAAGAAGACTCTCTTACACACTTACAAGACCTATATTCGACCCGTCATTGAGTACAAATCATGCCTCTACTCTCTATGCACTAGAGCAAAGAAAGAGAGGTTGTTGCGAGTGGAACGGAGAATCTTGCGTAGATGCAACTACGAGCACTGGAGATATCCCTCAAACGAAATCCATAACCTCTCAAACATACCCACAATTATCGAGAGAATAAACTCTCTGAACAGGAACTTCACAACCAAAGTAATCAACGATCCCCCCTCCGACACACAAGAATCTCTTAAATGTTCCTGTTCATCTTCTGGCCACGTATTCTACCACGCAAAGCCCAAGCGAAAAAAGATTCACCCACCGTCTGCTCTAATGCAAACATGCATTGACGAACTCCCAGTAGAATACGAAAACATCCTCGAGGCTACCCCGTTAGCCTACCGCACCCACCTATAACATATCCTCTTCCCTACCCCGAACAGGGAGAAGTTGGTTTTTTGCGGTTTCCCAACTTCATTGCACAATTATACCTGTTCGTCCCAAGAAAATGGCCGCAACTATTTTCACCACTCTAACTCACACTGTCCACGCTGCGCTCAAAAGCCACCTCCTGACCGCCGACGAGGGACGCAGGCCTACCTGTTGTTGTACAATGGTTTCTAGGGAGAATGGTCGAGAGCAAAGCACGGACAGTACACGTAAATGTCTATGGAACCAACAACAACTCCATCAAGCTTTCTTCTCTGTTGTCTTGTAGCCTTCTGGACACCACCGTCCGGCATAACCCAGGAACACCAGGAACACCACACTTGCCCCAGTGCGTTTTTCGGACTGTTTGCTTTTGCGATCCACACAATACATTCATCACAAACCCTGAAGAGGACAAAATCCTAAACGGGGACACTCATTGATAGCATTTCCACAAAGCATTTTATCTTTACACGCAAATCAATACAATGAGATGATACCGAAGCTCTCTCTGACTCTCTAGTCTCGACGAGCACCGTACGTGCCTCTAGTGGGCCTCGGCCTACGCCGTGGCGGCCATGTGGCCTTTCTTTACGGACACCCTTGTCCTAACTTAGAATTCTGTGCTGCAGTTCTCTATTTTTATACTTCAAATATTGTGTTATTACTAACTACTTCCCTACAAATGATGTAAGAAACAAGAGATGAAATCTCAAACCTGAGAAACGCCAAGAAATGGCATTTAAAACTTAGAAAATGGAATAAAGATGTCAATAACGACTTAGCAGAAAACACAAGTCACAACCCTATCTAACTCAGATAGGTAATCGTCTAATCGGAGGATGGTCTAAGGGGCTACTTTCCAGACCAAGCTGACATTCCGACTTGTTAAATTCCCCCGAAAGATGATACAACATCTCGGCTCGGAGAACAGTATGGACTTTCAAGATTATACAATAGGTAACAGTTTTGAAAAGTCATGGATACCGTAATACCGTCCCTACATAAACTACATAAATCCACCGAACAATTCCCTGGGGATTAATATCGACGTTTAGAATTCTGTCAAAATGGAAATGGAACATCAAGATTAACATTTTTTTGAGAATGGCTTGTTCCCAAGCATAATAGGGAATCATGTCATTGGTCCATTTTTCGATCCAGTGTGACTTTTCCCAATCGACTGATTAGTGGCCACGGAGATATTTTCTGGATGATTGTGATTTTTTATGTGGGGATAATCTGAATAATTTCAAAATTTAATATTTAATTATTGTAACAAAGAAAACACATGTGGGATTTGAATCCTCGCCGTCCGCGTGAAAGTATGGTACTCTTACTAACTTACTCACCTAAAGTAGAAGCATTGAATGCGGGAACAAGTTCGGGCCCAAAAACATCAAAGAATCCCGCACATACTTTTTCAGTTTCAATTTTTAGCGTTACACATAATTTGATAACCTTATTTCTAATTTCTTCCATAGAGTCTCCACTATCGAGATGGTTTCTTAATAGTCCTATACCTACAATAGTACATTTAAAGTAGTACCAACGATCTAAGAGACTCATAGCTCAGTGGGATTGCTATTTTTGGAGGTGTGGAATTCTATAAACAAGGGATCACCTGTTTTATTAAATGATTCCTTGTTATTCACACATCCCATGTAATTTCCAATTTCCATGTAATTTCACACCTCCAACAATAGCAGTCCGCTGAGCTGAATATTAATGAGTCTCTTAAGGTTCGAATCAACGACTCATGTTGAGGCGTGCTTCACCAATTTACCAATTTAAATGTTGACAAAGAGAGTTAGAAAATATGTATAATATAATAGTGCAAAGGAAAGAGAACACGGTTAAAATCCCATATTACTGTGCGATTAATAAATACAGGGTGTTTCATTAATAATTGTCCATATAATAACTGGAGAAACCTTGACACAAAATACGAAGATTTAACCTAAAACACTTAAATAAAATGTGGTTCCTTACTGAGTTACAGGGTGTTTTATCTAAAAATTTAAAAACTATTTTTGTATAGCATTTTAAAACTATTCGACGTATCCTTTTCATACTTGGTAGGTAGTATAGGTACTTTACAAACTACTAAATTATGTTAAACAAAGGTTTCTGGCTATTACCAGAGGCGTACGACGAGGGAAAGTGAATGGTTGACCCTTTCCAAATTCTACGCCACTGGCGAAATTGCTATTTTGGTTAAATTTTTTGATTCTCCAATACTTTCTATGAAAATAATATACTCTTCATTTATAACGATAAAGTTATTAGTTTTCGAGATGTTTGCAGTTAAAAATGAAACGACACGGTTATTTTGATTAATGTATTGTGCCGCTTCATTTTTAATTTCAAATATCTCGAAAACTAATCATTTTATCGTTACGAATAAAGAGTATAATATTTACATAAAAAATATTGCAAAATCAAAATATTACACTAAAATAGCAATTTCGTCAGTGGCGTAGAATTTGGGAAGGGTCAACCAGCCACTATCCCCTGTCGTACGCCTCTGTTAGTAGCTAGAAACGTTAATTTATCTTAATTTAGTAGGGTGTACAGGACCTACACTTTCTGCCAAGTATGATAAGGATACGCCAAATAGTTTTAAAGTACTGGGTACAAATAATTTTTAAATTTTAATCATATTTGAATCATATAAATTAATCAAAATAACTGTGCCGTTTCATATTTAACTTCAAATATCTCGAAAACTAATGACTTTATCGTTACCAAGGAAGAGTATATTATTTACGTAGAAAGTATTGGAGAATTTTAAAATGGCATTAAAATAGTAATTCCTCCAGTGGCGTAGAATTTGAGAAGGGTCAACCATTCACCATCCCCTGTCGTACGCCTCTGGTGGTAGCTAGAAACGTTTGTTTAACAGAATTTAGTAGTTTGTATAGTACCTATACTTTCTGCCAAGTATGAAAATGATACGTCGAATAGTTTTAAAATGTTGAGCAACAATAATTTTTAAATGTTTAGATAAAACACCCTGTAACTCAGTAAGGAACCACATTTTATTTAAGTGTTTTAGGTTAAATCTTCGTATATTGCGCTAAGGTTTCTCCAGTTACTATATGGACAATTATTAATGAAACACTCTGTATATTTGTTTTGATAAAATCGGTCGGGCCCAGAGTAGGGACGGTACACCACCAGTGCGGGCCGTAGACATTTTATTAAGTTAGTTAGTTCATATACTGATAAAAATCTTAACACAACGTGGTTAGACCAATACATAGTAAATTTACTACGGCATTGATCGTAGTTCCGTCGGAATGGTGGACTTTTTAGTAACTTTATGTTAAATTACTTTGTACCGTGTCATTTTAACGACAATTCACGGGGAAAACGCACCGCTTCATAGGGGCCATAAATTAGGGTTCGGTATTAGCTGAAGGTTCATAAGTAACAAATTTTGAGAAAAATTTCGCTATTTCACGTTGCGTTAATTTCCGTCTTCAGTTTTTATCTCTTTCTATGAAAACGAAATCCGACCAACCGTTTTGGTGCGCACTTTGCGAAATAGAAAAATGTAACTGAAGACGGGAGTTAACATAACGTGAAATAGCGAAATTTCTCTCAAAATGTGTTATTTATCATCCTTAGGCTAATGCTGAACCCTATTTTTATTGCCTGTGGCGCGTTTATTCCCGTTAATTGTCGGTATAATGACACGTTTCAAAGGAATTTAACACACATGTTCTAAAGCGTCGACCCTTCCGACGGAGCTACGATCATGCAGTGCCGTGGTAATTTTACTATGTAGTGGAACCACCACGTTGTGTTAAGATGTTTATCATTGTATGAAAATTAATCAACTTAATAAAATTTCTACTGCCCACGCTGGTGGCGTACTGTGCTTACTCTGGGTACGACAGATTTCATCAAAAAGTAAATATTTATTAATTGCACAGTAACAAGGGGTGCTAACTGTGTTTTCTTTCCTTTGCACTATTATATGTTTTCTATATCTCTTTACCGACGTTAAAATTGGTTAAATGGTGAAGCGCGACTCAACACGCGTCGTTGGTTCGAACCTTTACATTTTTTTCCGTTAGAATTATTTTTTAGATACCTGGTACATGTATACAGGGTGAGGCAGATAAACGACCTATTAGAAATATCTCGAGAACTAAAGGCAACAGAATCATGAAAATTTGAATGAAGAGGGTTTGAAGAGTGCTCTATTTAATGAAAATATTTTCATATATTTGCTACTTCCGGTTACACCGGAAGTTGCTAATAACTTCGTTTTTTTAAATGGGACACTCTGTATATTTTTACATTTTTGGTTTCTTCTCGATATCTTCTTTCTTAAAATATGAGGTTTTGTAATGTTATACAGGGTAGTTTAAAAGATAATTATTTTATTTACCTCTTTTTTCTTAATTTCATAGCAGCATTCACACTCTGTAGAGTTGTAGTAGTTTGACATTAAAAACTCTGTTTATGTTCTAATGATTTTTGATATAGTCTACTATAGTCTACTAAGAATTGTTAGCATAGCTAATTTTTTAATTTTAGTATACAGGGTTGGTCGAAACTCGGAATGAGTATTTTTTGAGTTTTCTTAAGTAGAACATCCTGTATTTTAGTATTGTAATGAAATTTTATTTTATGGTATTATTTTATTTTATAAGTATTCCCTATGCCTAACTGCTTTAATTTGTAAGTCATTGGTGATTCGGGCCAAACATTAATTGCAACAAAAATACGAGAAAATTTTATTAGGTTGGCCGTGAAAATATTAAATCACAAATAATTTTTCGGAAATAAATACGACATATTAATCTAGACTGATCCTTAAAATTACCAATAATGTTTGAGCTATCAAAATACCTACGTGGTTCAGATTGTTGGTGCGATAACAATTTAAGCACAAATTAAAGCAGTTAGGTATAGGGAATGCTTAAGAAACAAAAAAGACCATAAAATACCATTTCATTACAATACTAAAATACAGGGTACAGGTAAGAAAACTCAGAAAATACTCATTCCGAGTTTCGACCAACCCTCTATACTAAAATTCAACATTTAGCTATACTAATAATTTTTAACCATAGTAGACTATATTAAAAATCATTTAAACATAAATAGAGTTTTTGACGTCAAATTGCTAAATTCACAGATTAGTAAAAAAACGTAATTATCAATCTTTGAAACTACGCTGTATAATATTACAAAACCTATAGCGAAGTTATAAGCAACTTCCGGTATAACTGGAAGTAGCAAATATATGAAAATATTTTCATTAAATAGATCACTCTTCAAAACCCCTTCATTCCAATTTTCATGATTGTGTTTGTCTTTAGTTCTCGAGATATTTCTAATAGGCCGTTCCTGCTTCGTCCTATATACAGGGTGTTTGGTAAAGAATGGGCCATAGCCTGACCTTAGATTTCTGATGTTAAAATAGGTCGATTTAAGCTAACTGACCTTAGTACGAAAGTTGATAATAACCGAAATACGGGGTCTCCAAGTTGAACTTTTATTTTATTTATTTTTGAATATTTCCTGATAGGTATGGGATAACAACACAAAATTTGGTAAGTGCGGGTTTTTTGGGACGAAAAATCTAAATTCCATACCAAAAATTATATATTACCCAAAGGGCGCCACATACATCTTTCAGCGCTCATTTAATACGTTCAATATTTTTATCCCCCAGCTCTACATAATTTTGAGATCAAAATGTTTATTCCCCCATTATTTTTTACATAAAAAATGTATACTACATTCATCTCAATAAACTCAACCGTTTTCGAGATAAACGCATTTTAAATCCACGATGCAAAATTGAATTTTTTGCATTTCATTGAAGTTACTAAAAACCATTTGATGTATCCTTGTCATAGATACTTGGCAGCAAGTGTAGATACTGTACACCCTAATAAAGTATGTTAAACAAACGTTTCTGGTCACTACCAGAGGCGTACGACGGGAGAAAGTGACTGGTTTACCCTTCCCAAATTCTACGTCACTGACGCAATTGCTATTTTATTCCAATTTTTCGATTCGCCAATACTTTCTATGTAAAAAATATAGTCTTCATTCGTAACGATAAAGTTATTAGTTTTCGAGATATTTAAAGTTAAAAACGAAGGGGCATAATACAAAACAAAATAACTGTACCGTTTTACTTTTAACTTCGGATATCTCGAAAACTAATGACATTATCGTTACGAGTGAAGAGTACATTATTTACATATAAAGTATTGGAGAATCTGAAAATTATGCTAAAATAGCAGTTCCGTCAGTGGCATAGAATTTGGGAAGGGTCAACCATTAACTTCCTCCTGTCGTACGCCTCTGGTAGTAGACAGAAACGATTATTTAACATAATTTAGTAGGGTCTCTAGCACCTACACTTTCTACCAAGTATGACACGGATATGTCAAAAAGTTTTATTTTTTTTTAATAATTTATTCTTTATTTAAAATATTCGGAACTATTATTTGTACCCGGTGCTTTAAAATTATTTGACATATTATACTTATCACACTTAGCAGAAAGTGTAGGTAAATACTGTACACCCTATTAAATTATGTTAAATAATGTACAGTGCTTCGGAGCAGTTTGGCTCTAGGATATATTCCAAAGGCATGGAGAATGATCAGAGTAACTTTTTTACCAAAACCTGGAAAAACTGGACAGGATGGGGCAAAGTCTTTGAGACCAATAAGTCTTATGTCTGTTCTGCTTAAGACGCTAGAAAAACTGCTAGATAGGCATATACGGGATGGCGTATTGGAAAACAGACCCATACATAAGAACCAGTATGCATATAGAGCAGGAATGTCAACAGAGACAGCATTACATGAGCTTGTAGAAAAAGCTGAATATGCTCTCAAGCACAAGGAGGTACTATTAGCGACCTTTTTGGACATAGAAGGAGCGTTCAATAACATATCCTTAGAAACAATCTCAAGAGCATCGAGGAGAAAAGGGATCGATGAAATTTGTTGCAAGTGGATAGACCACATGCTACAACAGAGACTCGTATATACGTCCATTCTGGGGAGAGCATTATCGCCCAGGTCCGACGAGGGTGTCCGCAGGGAGGTGTTCTGTCCCCGCTAATATGGAACCTTGTCATGGACGATTTGCTTGAGTCCCTGGAATTGAACGGCCATGAAACCCTGGGCTATGCAGACGACTTGGTAGTCCTTGTCCAGGGAAAATTCCAAAACATAGTAAGGGAACGCATGCAGCAGGCCCTTAATATTGTCACCAAATGGACTGAGGAAGAAGGGCTGAGAGTCAGTCCTTCCAAAACAGTCACAATTGCGTTCACCAGAAGAAGGAAGCTGGAGGACTTAGGGCCTCTGATCCTTAATGGTGAACAATTGGAGCTGTCTAAAGAGGTAAAGTATCTAGGGGTTATACTGGACCCAGAACTTACCTGGAACCGACAGCTTGACAGAGTGATTAAAAGAGCGGAGGCGACATTATTGCTGACCAGACGCACACATGGAAAAACATGGGGACTCTGTCCGAAAATGGCGTACTGGACATATACGACGATAGTGAGACCCATGATAACATATGCATCCTTGGTATGGTGGACAAAGATGCAGCAAAGAACCGCTATAAACAAGATAAGCAGGATACAAAGACTTGCATGCTTGGGAATAACGGGAGCAATAAAAACAACACCGACGGCCGCACTGGAAACCCTGTTAGACCTACCCCCTCTTGATATATTTATCAAAGGGGAAGCGAGGCTGGGAGCATACAGGCTGCAAGGAAAACCAAGGGATAAATACGAGAACCTTGGGCATAATCAGATTTGGAACCAAGGTGGGGTAAGTATATCTGATACATACACTGACCACATGGTACCAAAATACACATTTAATAGGAACTTCGGAATAGAAATCAATGACCGAAGGAAGTGGAACAGCATCCGTAGCAAAATCAGGGGAACGATCTGGTATACGGACGGATCAAAAACCGATGAAGGCACTGGAGCCGGTATTTTTAGTGAAACAGAGAATGTAGGACTCAGTTTCTCACTAGGAACATACACAACTGTGTTTCAAGCGGAAATGTACGCAATTCTGCAGTGTGTCACAATGAACAACTTGAGGGCCTATGAAAATAGATGGATCAATATACTCACAGACAGCCAAGCATCACTGAAGGCACTAATGAGCCCGAAAGTGACGTCAAGGCTGGTATGGGAATGCCGACAAGAACTGGAAGAACTGGCCGAAAGAAAGAGTGTAACTTTATTCTGGGTGCCAGGACACACCGGGATAGACGGTAATGAGAAAGCAGATGAGCTGGCAAGGAACGGTTCATCAACTTCACATTTTGGCCCAGAACCTGCTCTAGGAGTACCTAAAACAATAATTAGGGGACAAGTCAGGGAATGGGTCAAAAACAAACACAAAGAATACTGGGGGAACGTACCTGGCCAGCGACATGGGAGGCCCCTAATAAGGGAACCCTCAAAACGGAGAGCTGAGGAACTAATAAAATTACATAGGAGTCAGCTCCGCATAATTACAGGTCTTCTAACGGATTCACTGTGCCCTGAAAGGACACCTGAATATAATTGGGCTGTACGAAGGGAACCTTAACTGCAGACTGTGCAATAGGGGAACTGAAACAGCATATCATGTACTGTACGATTGTGAGGCTTTGGATCACAAGAGGCAGGCTATTTATGGACAACCAAAATTAAGTCCAGCAGAATATACCACCCAACCCATGCTAGGGATGTACAATTTGGTACGTGGAACCAAGCTTGTGGATTGGGTGACATAAAAGGTAGGATGGTTGGCACCATAAGCCCATGAGGCTGCAGTGCCATCGGAGACATATGTCAGACGACCTCCAAAAAAAAAATGTTAAATAATCGTTTTTGACCACTACCAAAGGCGTACAAGAGGGGAAAGTGAACGGCCTTCCCAAATTCTACGCCACTGACGGGACTGCTATTTTAGCATAATTTCTAGATTCACCAATACTTTGTATGACATACATTGTATATAATGTACTCTTCATTCGTAACGAGAAAGTCATTAGTTTTCGAGATATTTGAAGTTAAAAATGAAACGGCAGTTATTTTGAATAATGTATTATGCCACTTCGTTTTTAATTTGAAATATCTTGAAAACTAATGACTATCGTTACGAATAAAAAGTATATTATTGGATAGAAAGTATTGGAGAATCCAAAAATTGCACTTAAATAGCAATTCCGCCAGTGGCGTAGAATTTGGGAAGGGTCAACCATTCACTTTCCCTCGCCGTATCGTACGCCACTGGTAGTAACCAGAAACGTCTGTTTAACATAATTATTTAGTAGGGTGTAGAATACCTACACTTGCTGCCAAGTATGACAAGGATATGTCAAATGGTTTTTAGTAACTACAATGAAATACAAAAAATTGAATTTTGCATCGTTGATTTAAAATGCGTTTATCTCAAAAACGGTTGAGTTTATCGAGACAAAAAATGTAGTATACCTTATTTGAGTAAAAATAATACATAGTCGAATAAAAGTTTTGACTTCAAAATTATGTAGAGTGGGGGATAAAAAAAATTGAACGTATTAAATGAGCGCTGAAAGACGTATGTGGCGCCCTCTGGGTAATATATGTATAGGGTGTTTCATTAATAATTCTCGATATAGTAACTGGAGAAATCTTAGTACAAAATACGAAGATTTAACCTAAATTACTTAAATAAAATGTGGTTCCTTAATGAGTTACAAGGTGTTTTATCTAACAATTTAAAAAATATTTTTGCTCAGCATTTTAAAACTATTCGACGTATCATTTTCATACTTGGCAGAAAGTATAGGTACTATACAAACTACTAAATTCTGTTAAACAAACGTTTCTGTCTATTACCAGAGGCGTACGACGGGGGAAAGTGAATGGTTGATCCTTTCCAAATTCTACGCCACTGGCGGAATTTTTATTTTAGTTCAATTTTTGGATTCTCCAATACTTTCTATGAAAATAATATACTCTTCACTCGCAATGATAAAGTCATTCGTTTTCGAGATCTTTAAAGTTAAAAATGAAACGACACAGTTATTTTGATTAATGTTTTGTGTCGCTTCATTTTTAATTTCAAATATCTCGAAAACTAATCATTTTATCGTTACGAATGAAGAGTATATTATTTACAGAAGAAGCATTGAAAAATCAAAAAATTGCACTAAAATAGCAATTTCGTCAGTGGCGTAGAATTTGGGAAGGGTCAACCAGCCACTATCCCCCGTCGTACGCCTCTGGTAGTAGCTGGAAACGTTTATTTATCTTAATTTAGTAGGGTGAACAGTACCTACACTTTCTGCCAAGTATGATAAGGATGCGCCAAACAGTTTTAAAGTACTGGGTACAAATAATTTTTAAATTTTAATCATATGAATCATAGCATAAATTATTAATCAAAATAACTGTGCCGTTTCATATTTAACTTCAAATATCTCGAAAACTAATGACTTTATCGTTACCAATGAGGAGTATATTGTTTACGTAGAAAGTATTGGAGAATCTAAAAATGGCACTAAAATGATAATTCCTTCAGTGGCGTAGAATTTGAGAAGGGCCAACCATTCACTATCCCCTGTCGTACGCCTCTGATAGTAGCTAGAAACGTTTGTTTATCATAATTTAGTAGAGTGTATAGTAGTCACACTTTCTGCCAAGTATGAAAAGGATAAGTCGAATAGTTTTAAAATTCTGAGCAAAAATAGTTTTTAAATTTTTAATTAAAACACCCTATAACTCAGTAAGAAACCACATTTTATTTAAGTGTTTTAGGTTAAATCTTGATATTTTGTGCTAAGGTTTGTCCACTTACTATATGGACAATTATTAATGAAACACCCTGTATAATTTTTGGTATGGAATTAAGATTTCTCGTCCCAAAAAACCCCCACGTACCAAATTTCGTGTTGTTATCCAATGCGTGTCAGGAAATATTCAAGAATAAATAAAATAAAAGTTGAACTTGGAGACCCAGTATTTCGATTATCAACTTTCGTACTAAGGTAAGTTAGCTTAAATCGACCTATTTTAACCTCAGAAATCTAAGGTTAAGCTATGGCCGATTCTTTACCAAACACCCTGTACATATACGTTTTCACAAAACTAGGCTTATAAATACCTAATTTACACATTTCACATGGAATTTTGTTTCTGATTACATCGTGTATTTTTTTCGGCAATCTATTATTTGATATTTCTTCTTCATCATTAAGGGAAGATACTGCTAGATCCTAAAACAAAATGTCTATTGTTAGACAAAATACATTGATGTAAAAAATATTTTAAAATTTTTATAATATCTGTACTTCTTCATATTGGTAGATTGCTGAAACCAAATAGTTTTGTCTTGAGCTTTTTAAAAGAGGTAGATTGTGTGGTGTTAGTTTGTAATCCCAATATTCGTCAAAATCAAAGTTTTCGTTTTCATCAATAGGAACCAAGTCTGAAACAAAAAATGTCTAATTTTATTATAAATAATTGGTGAATAATAAACGTGTTTCAAAAATGTCGTAAATCCCAAAAGAGGCTCATTATTGAGTAAAGAGGTAACAATGGCACAGGGTAGGCAACAAAAATTTTCAAACTTAGATAGCCATAACGATCATCGCAACATCGCATTACAATTAATTATATCTTCTGTACTATCTACTATTAATCAAGTAGTCTATATAAATACACATAGTTTCAAAAGTTATGCATCATCTAAATTATGTTCATTTTCATAGTTGATTTTTTCATGAACAGATTAACGGATTCCGCAAATTTTTTTTATTCTAGATTTTTCTTTGATATTTACACACTTGTGTAAATGTTTACTTAAACTTCTTTTTGTGGAAAGAAGAATGGGTGGAAGAAAAGAAACGTTTTTCTTATGTTAAGTTTGAGACACCCTGTAGGGAGGACATGGTACAAGTGTGAGGATACATCAATATCGTGTTGTAGTCTTATGTTTTGTGAACATTTTGTTTTTTGAATGTCCCTGATATATTTAGAAATAAAGAAAATAAACGGATTTATTCTTTAACATGTGTTTTAACTGAAACAAAACTAAATTAACAATAAAAAATAACAGTTAACAAAACTTCAAAAAAAGAAAGGCACATAACGTAAACAATTCTGATTGACACCTATAAGAGTTATTTGTCGACCATGTGAGCGATATGCACACAGCGCAGCATAAGATAGACGAGACTGTTTAGTTTAATGAAGGCTCTATGATGTTTTGGGGTAGAACTTCCTTGAGAGTAAATACGGATTTGGTGTCGTTAGGTCAGGGGCGTCATTTGACAGGGTCAGGTGACTCAAATTTACAAAAAATACATCAATTTTATTACTATAGTATAATGTATTGTATATTGCGCCTCCCAATAAAAATTTAAAATGACGCCCCTGCTTTAGGTTCTTTTGCTTTAGTCTTTTTGCTTTTAGTCTTTAATTAGCGAGAGGTATATTACACATAGTTTCTTTCTTTGAACACTTTGTTCCTGTCGTACTATACATATATAGGGTGTTCCATTGGGAAAGTAACATAGGTACGTTAACTGTAGAAAGAGGATACTTAGGCGGTCTCAAAAATACCATAATTAATGGGTCTTACTTCATTAACAAAAAGATACTGGGTGTTTTATCTATTTTGCCATTTTCTTATTTGATTCATAACTTTTCAACCACACGTACTTATATTTATTTTATATTTGGCACCCAAATATTATTTAAGGTGTACAATGAATAATTTTTTTAAAATTGTAAAAAATCCACGTCCGGACTAAAGGAAAACTGTTCCGACCCAAAAACAACACCCTGTACATTAATTTTTTTAAATTGATTTTGCATTTGCATAGAAGATGAAAAACTAAATTTAGTGGTATACTTTGAATTTTCGGTAAAATGATTTTTCTGGTCAAATTTTGAATTTGAATTCTGAAATTATATGAACTGTGAAAGCTCGAAGCAGAAAAAAATTGAAATATGACTTACAACTTGTTAACCACACTTTCTATTTATTTTTTATTTAACAATGAATATTCCTTAAGGTGTCCAATCATTTAATTTATTTACAATAATTGTAAATATAATTACTATAAAAAAATCCAGGGCCGGATTAAAAAATATTTAAAAAAGAATGTGTGTGTACTTTGTACGCACGTAAGAAGTTATACTTCTATTATATGATTATATGATTATAAACGAAATTAATATACTTTTTATTTATATTTTATTTAAATATTAAATTAATTTATACTTACTACTTCTCAAACATTTTTATTAAAACAGTGCCAAAAATTAAAATAATAAAAAAATAAAACACACACAAACACACTAAAAATGCCACAAATGATTTCTGAACATTAATTGTCGGAAAAATTTTTAACTAAATACGTATTTTCTGAAAATAAAATTATATAATAAATATACTTACAATCATAAAATGTATAAAAAAAAATAAAAAAATAAAAGTTTCTATTGGGATTCGAACCAACTTACCACGCGGCTGGTATTTGCGTTGTATTGGGATTCTCTCGCATTAAAACTGCGCCACAGAGACAGCTTGTCATTATGTGCGAAGATCGTCTAACTAAACAGATTAACCTTTTGACATTTAACTTATGTAAATTAAATTATTTTGATTTTGAATTGAAATGATTTAGAATTGAAAAAATACAACAAAACATAGAGTAAGAAGACAATATATTATGTAAATATAAATATAAATTATGTAAATAAAAGTATTACATACTACTTATATATTTTGGTAGGTTCAAGGTAGGTATCGGAGCCCGTATAACGACTAATAAATTTCGCAATCGGGGAACCCCGATAAGTCGGCCCCCGATAACCCGGAAGTCCGGCTAACCCGGACCGATTTTCATCAGACAAAAATTTAACAAATAAACAATTTAACAATTTTATCAAATAAAAATGTATGTAGGCAAAATAATATTTGAGAGATAATGTGTATTTGTGTAATTTGAACTACATATACAATAGTAAAAATGATTCATGCACACGGCGGCAGGCAGAGCGACCGTCTCGGCTTATAGGAAAGAACAGGCACCTGTCTGTATTCCTTTTCCTTTATTTATGTCAAACTGTCTTAGCATTGTTTAAAATAGAGGTGACTATTTAAAAATTCTTTTTTAAAACAATGGTCTTAGTCTGTTCTTAAATAACAACATTGTCCCTTGTGACCGTATTGTGTGTAGTACAGTCGTATTAATCAATCACTTCCGTTCTGTAATCGTGCTTCAGATTGTGTTTGCGTGATTTTTGTCTACGTAATGGTAACAAAACGTAAAAATGTTGTACTGACAATGGAAAAGAAACTAGAAACATTAGGTAGGATTGATAGAGGCGAATCATTAAAATAAATTTATTGCAGCATCATAATATGATATTATGATACCATATTATGGTGTCGGTACATCTCTACAGTATGACTGCGTTTTTTACCAAGAAATGAACAAAACTCTACACTCTATACAACTATACGTAATTTAGATGTGTACTGTGCATATGTGTTTCATGTTTTTGTAATTATAATGGAGGTTATTTATTAATTTTTACCATATTCTCCGGCTAACCCGGATTTTCGATAACCCGGATCGGCCGCGGTCCCGATTAATCCGAGTTATCGAGGTTCCACTGTAAATTAATTGATTGGGCACTTTCAATAATATTCGGTGTTAAATATAAAATAAATATACAGTTTATGTAACAAGTTGTAAGTGGTATTTAAATTTTTTCTAAGTACTTCGAGCTCTCGCAATTCGCATAATTTCAGAATTCAAATTCCAAATTTGACCAGAAAAATCATTTTGCCGAAAATTCAAAGTATACCACTAACATTTGTTTTTCATTCTCTTTTCAAATGCAATCTCCATTTTAACAAAATTTAATGTACAGGGTGTTGTTTTTGGGTCGGAATATTTTTCCAATATTTTTAATCCCGACCTGGATTTTTTACAATAATTGTAAATAAATTAATTGATTGTACACCTGAAAGAATATTTGTGTGCCCAATATAAAATAAATATACAGTGTGGTTAAAAAATTATGAACCAAATAAGAAAATGGCAAAATAGATAAGACACTAAGTATCTGTGTCATTGATAAAGTAAGACCCATTAAGTATAGTATCTTTGAGACCACCTAAGTGTCCTATTTCTACAGTTAACGTACAGTAGGAAAAATGAAAGAATACCCATGAACGAACATATAAAACAGGCTGTATTTTCCTGTCACCGTGTCATACAAAAAATTGGCCAGCGCAAGTACATGTAATAATTAATATTACATGTACTTGCGCTGGGAAATTTTCTTTGTGACACGGCGACAGGAAAACACAGCGTGTTTTATATGTTCTTTCATGGGTATTCTTTCATTTTTCCGACTGTATGTTACTTTCCCAATGAAACACCCTGTATAGGAACTAAGTTCATCTTAGTGTATAATAAGACATGGCCTCCTCGCGTATCGCATGTGGTTATTTTATATTTAAGTGAAGTAAATATTCAGATATTGAATTGGCCTTCTCACAGTCTCGACATGACTCCTATTGATCACTTATGGGATATTGTGGGTACACAATTCAGACTTCTTCAGCCCTTTCCTGTTTCCCTGCAATATATAGAAACTATGGTTAGTACTATCTGAAACTCCATAGACCAAAATCAAATTGCCTGCTTAATATATAGCATACCTAGGCGATGTTAAGCTGCTATTAGAATAGGAACAACAACATGCGATATTAGTTTACGTTATGTTTCTTTCTGTTTTTCGAGTTTTGTTGTTAGTTATTATTGTTAGTTTAGTAATGTTTTAGTTAAAACACATGTTAAAGAGTAAAACCGTATATTTTCTTTGAGTCTGAAGATATCAGATAAATTAAAAAAATTAAATGTTCAAAAAATATGAGACTACAACATAATTTCCAAGGATACGCACCTTTGTACCTTTTCCTTCCTACAGGGTGTCTCAAACTTAAAACAAAAAAATTATTCCTTTTCTTCCACCCGGTATAACTAAAAAATGAAGTTTGAGTAAACCTTTGCCCAACTGTGTAATATCAAAAAAAATCTAAAATAATTTGCGGAATCCGTTAATCTGTTCATGAAAAAATCAACTATGAAATTTAGCATTATTTAGGTGATGCATTAGTTTTGAAACTATGTGTACCTATATTAACTATAGAAATAAATTAAATTTTCTAATCAAAAAAGTTATAGAGAAATAACTATGGACTATCGAAATTAATTAAATTTTCTAATAAAAAAAGCTAAAATATAATTTCATTTATGAAAATATTACGAGATAAAATATTACGAAAACATGTAAAAATGTTTATTAGATAAATAAATATTGTTTTTCGCTTAAATTCAATATTAAAGCTGCCACCCACCTGCCTCTTAGCAGTTTGAACATTTAATTTCAGCGAAAAACAATGTTTATTTTTCAAATAAACATTTTTTTTCTGTTTTCTGACAGCAGTAAAATGTATTTCGAATTAAATAAATTATATACATTCTATATATAAATTATATACATTATATACACTCTCAGGGCCGGATTTAAGGGAGGGCAGGCTGGGCAGCTGCCCGGGGCCCCCACATTCCGGGGGCCCCCACAAAATTCCAAACATAAAAAAGTCAGCACATTATTCACATAAAATAATTTTTGTTTTATGCAAACATAATTTATTATGTATATCAAAAATAATTTCTTATTTATCTTGACTTGGCACTACGCCACTGAGTATAATAACATTGATCAAAACATTGCTTACTCCACATTTACAAAGTTTGAACTTAAAGACTTTTTTGTTGAGTCATAATTTGATTACGAGTTTGACCTTAAATTATCCCGTTGACAAAAATTGTGGCATAAGCAAATCTGAAAATCTGGCACTAAACCACTCATTTGTTTTGTGACTTTGTTGCTACTTGCAGAAAGAATAATAATTGTCAGCTGTAATACAATTTACGATAATCTAAATAGTAAAACAGCACCCCATCCAGTGCAGACGTCTGATCTTTGTGGATGTTATGACGTCGGGTTCGTTGTATGCTGCGCAGGGCCGCGTTTAGGTCAATTGCCGCCCTAGGCAATTCTCTAGTAGCCGCCCTTCAAACATGTACCATTTTTGCGAAAAAAAAAAAAATGCAAGCAGAATTTTTTATTTAGGGAGCGTTCAAGTATTATGTAACGCGATTTTTGAAGATTTTTGACCCGCTCCCCCCTACGTAACGCAATTTTTGAAGATTTTTGACCCCCCTAACCTGCGTTACGTAATACTTGAACGATTCCTTAAATAAGAAATGTATTGTTTGGAAATGTATTAAAATGAGGAACATAAAATTTTTAAAAAATAATATTTTACACAAATGAGAAGAACAAAAATCACACTGATCACAGTATGGTATGAATTCACTTTTGACCGGTGAAAATAAACACAGAATGTTTTATATAAAAATGAAAAATTATGATTATGTATAATTTGCAATTTGCACTAGTATAAGATAGGAATGTGTTGCGACAGCAGTAGCCGCTATATTTTAACTGTTATTTCACTGAAGCTATTTCACAATGTTACATCATTTTCATAATAACTGAAATATTCCGGTAGCTGACTACTTTTTTAATTATTGTAGACCTATAGCAATAAAACCTACCCGTGTCCTGTCTAGAGTTCACGTCCGTTTTTTTAATTATTAACAATTTAATTTGTATGTAATTTCTACATACATTACATATATGCAGTTTTATTATAAATGTATTAATTAATAAAGGGTCTAATTTGTTTAAACATTTCTTGAAAAAATTATTTTTTTCCAAATTTTTTAAGAAAACCTATTTTCTTAAATCATATCATTATAGTATGGTATAACTAGATCCAAACCCAGACATCCAAAGTGAAAGTTATCCTCCAACACCAAATTGTTCTATATGGTCTACATAATATTCAGAAAAAAGTCACACCATTTTGAGCGTCGGGTTTAGGGGGGAGAGGGGTGAGAAATCGGTAAATTCGTAGTTTTTTAAGTTTTTCGTCAATACTTCTAAAACTATGCGGTTTAGCATGGACAACCTTCTATACAAAAATGTTCTACATTAAATTTGAAACAAAAAAGGTCCTCTGCATAATCCGTCTAAAATGAACGGTTCCAAAGTTATGGAGGTAGTATAGTATAATTGGTCCAAAAAAGGCCTAACCCAGACATTAAAAGTAAAAGTTTTCCTCCAACACCAAATTGTTCTATATGGTCCAGATATTATTTAGTAAAAAGTTACACCATTTTGAGCGTCCGGTTTGGGGGGCAAATAGGGGAGAAATCGGTAAATTAGTAGTTTTTTATGTTTTTCGTCAACATTTCTAAAAATATGCTTTAATGTTCTATACAAAAATGTTCTACATTAAATTTAAAACAAAAAAGGTCCTATACATAATTGTTATAAAATCAACGATTCCATAGTTACGGAGGGTGAAAGTGGAGGTTTTCGATACTTTTTATATTTTTTGAGCAATTTATAATATTTTTACTGATTGAAAGAAATTTTCTTTAACAGGATTTGTTATTTAAGTGGCCGATGGTATGTTAGTGATAAGCCCTTGAAGAAACGTCAACCTCACCACCCAAAATCATCTTCAATTGCCCAAGAAATATAAAAAGTATCGAAAACCTCCACATTTCACCCTCCGTAACTCTGGAACCGTTGATTTTATAACAATTAAGGATAGGACCATTTTTGTTTTAAATTTTATGTAGAACGTTTTTGTATATAACATTGTTTACGCTTAAACATAGTTTTAGATATATTGACGAAAAATGTAAAGAAATATGTAACTAATTTACCGACTTCTCCCCCATCTCCCCCCCAAACTGGACGCTCAAAATGGTGTAACTTTTTACTGAACAATATGTGGATCATATAGAACAATTTGGTGTTGGAGGAAAACTTTTACTTTGGATGTCTAGGTTAGGCCTTTTTTTGGACCAATTATACTATACTACCTCCGTAACTTTGGAATCGTTCATTTTAGAAGGATTATGTATAGGGGCATTTTTTATTTCAAATTTATTGTAGAACATTTTTGTATAAAAGGTTGTTCATGCTAAACCTCATAGTTTTAGAAATATTGACGAAAAACGTAAAAAACTGCGAATTTCCGATTCTCCCCCCCCCCCAAACCCGACGCTCAAAAAGGTGTGACTTTTTTCTGAACATTATATGGACGATATAGAACAATTTGGTGTTGGAGGATAACTTTCACTTTGGATGTCTGGGTTATGTCATTTTTTAAATCAATTCTATCATACTATTAATGATCATAGAAAAAGTTAAAGTACCTATATTTTAATAAATAAATTATTTTTATTAAATAATAATTTATTGAACATAATTTATTCATTAAAATATACCTTAACTTTTTCTATGATTAATAATGATAGTATCATTACAAACAATGGATTTTTGAGAAAATATTATTTTTTCAAAAATTGTATAAAAAATTAGACTGTTTATTAATTAATAAATGTCTAGACAAATTGCATATTTGTAATTTACACAAAAGTACATACAAATTAAAAGAAGAAATATCAAAATTCATTGAGTAGATAACAAGATATAGATAATGGTAGTAGTTTTAAGTTGCTTTTTTAGTTTTTGAACTCGTGCATTTTTCGGCTCCCGCCAGGTAGCTGACAACTATTTTAATTATTGACCTATAAGATGAAAACCTACATGTTTCCTGCCTAGAGTTCGCGTTCGTTTTTTAGTTATTAACAATTTAGTGCAATCAACGCAGAAGCTCCCCCTTCACCTACTATGACTAATCATCATTTGAACTACATTTTTAAAAATTCGACTAAAATATCATCTTTCCGAATACCTATGTAAGAATATGCTTTGTAAATGTTTATAAACTAGTATTTTTTACTATATTAGATAATTTTTTATCTTTTCTTAATACATTTTGATAGGATCACTTTTCTACTTTCATTTGGCATACGCAGAAATCCTATCTTCATTATTTTCTGTCATTTGTTATTGCAAAACAAAGGTCTCTGGGATAAACAAATAGAATACCTAACTTTTAAACTAATTAATGGATCGGTCTCAAATTTTGGGAGTTTGTTATGTACCCCAATACCCAACTTTGAGTAAAGCGAAACACTACAGTTCTAAGTTAGTTTTAGGAAAAGTTATTAATAAATAACGATTTTCAGTTATTTTGCAGTTTACGAAGCAACAAATTAACTTTTTGACTTTCAAATTCGTGATTGTGAAGGTTTTTCAATGTTAAAAAAAAATAAATTTTAAACTATTTAGCTTTTTCATTGAGTGCAAAAAATGGAAAAAATCGCATTGATTGCACCAAATTGTTAATAATTAAAAAACACGATCTCTAGGCAGGAAATATGAAGGTTTTCATCCTATAAGTCAAGTCCACAGTAACTAAAAAAGTAGTCAGCTACCTTGATATTAATTTCATTGTCCCGAACATGGTCTATTTCTTGCTTATTTCCCTGGCTGGAGTATTATATCAGTGCGACGACACGAATGTTATCTCCTTGTAATAATACAGTTTGAAAATCCCAACTATAACTCGATTTCCTACTGGTAATCTTTAGTTTCTGCAATATGTGCAATATTGATGTTTTCAGTCAATTCACCGTGTTTGCGGAGCTTCTGGCGGCCCAATAATCACTAAATTTATGACTTCCGTTTTTTTGGATGAATAGTGTTAGGTTTAAGATAACAAAATGCTATGTTTGTTTTATTTTTGTTATGAATGCAATTTCTTTTATTTAGAAACGAACGCCCACTTCTATTTCATTGATGGATGAATGATGAATATACATATTCTATGTTTAATTAGTCCATTATATGTTTTATTAGTAATATGTTTTCTTCTCTTAACTTCTTCACTGACATTGTTATATGCGGTAACTAGCGAACCTAGATATGTAAAATTTTTAACGCTTTCGATATTATTGTCTCCTATTGTCAGATTCTGTTGGTTTCTTTGGCCTGTCGATTTGCTGGCCTTTATGTATTTGGTTTTTATTTCATTAATGTTTCTGTTTTGTGCCGCTCTGTCTATCGCATTCAATGCTTCTATCATCCCTTTTTCGCTTCTAGCTATGATATCAGCATCACTTGCAAATGCCAATATTTGTACACTTTTTGTTACTAGTGTTCCTCTGGTGTTAACTTTTGACTCTCTAATTATTTTCTTTAATGTGATGTTGAATAGAATACAGGATATGGCCTATCGTAGGCCCGTTCAAACATGAATTGTATCTGTTAGTGCGTTTTGAATTCGAATTTGGATTTGTACTTTAACCCGGCACCTGCCACGTGGGGTGCTACCAGCACCCCGTAACACATTTTTATCAAATATTTGGTATTTCAAGTTTGGTAACCGAGCTGTGCGTCATAGTAGCTTTCTATAATATTATATAGCATATAATATGTGTTAGTGTTTGAAGTGGTTATTTAGTGTCATTCTGAACTTATAGCTCTAAAGTCGAATTGGGGTGTCATCATCTGGCACTTTAAGTTTTAAATTTTTTTTATTTTTGATAAACAGGTCAAATTTACATTTTTTATTGAAATAACTGATTTAAATTATTAATATAGACTCTATACTCACTAAATCTTAATTTTTTTTTGATATTTTACTTGACTTCATTTATTATGGCTTGGTACTTGCTAATTTGCTTATAACACCTTTTTCATTTTATTTTCCCACTTTTATAACATATTAGTGGCTAGTAAGTTAATACAACATGTTTATTTATATTCTTGTGTTACCAAACACATTATTTTGTCTTTTAAACAAGTAGATCACAGAGAATTTTTAAGGGGTGATGTGAGCACCCCACGTGGCAGTTGGCGCCTTGAAAAGCCACGTGGCAGGTGCCGGGTTAAGTGTTTTTTTTACTGTATCAATGGAGAGATGATGTGTGTCTATATTAAATTCACTATCCTTTTCCAAGATTTGCCTCAAGGCTCAATACGAAGATCTGATCTATTATGGACTTCTGCCTGCAGAAACCACATTGATATCTCTCAACTCTCAACTATTTGTTCCGCATATGGTGTCAATCGCTTATATACAATATTTGACGGTATTTTGACAGGATTTTTATTGCTCATATTGCGACAGTCAGTAGCGTTATTGCCCGGTAGTTTTTACATTGAAGCTGATCTCCCTTTTTATGTAGTGGAATAGTTATTCCGGTATTCCAGGATTGTGTCAGTGGTTTATTATTCCATATTTATGTTCACTATTAGTTTGTGTATCGCTTTCAATAGGGAGTATCCGCCTTCTTTTATTAATTCTGCGCTAATATTGTCTAATCCAGGTGATTTGTAGTTTTTCAGTCTGGTAACTGCTTCTTGCATTTCAGCTTCAGCTATTGAAGGGGGTTGTTTCTCTGGTATCCGTTTGATGCAGTATAATTCCATCATATAGTGGATCTCCGTCTCCGTTTTTTTTAACTTTTCTTTGAAGAAGTCTGTTATTATTTCAGTTATTTCCAGTAAATTTGTGAGTAAATATGTTCATTTTTCAACAAAAAAAAACACGTTTTTAGATGGTTTTTTGCAAATGACTAAAACAGTCAGTATTTTATCGAAAAAACATTCTTATCAAAAATGTAAGTGTAGCTTATGAATAAGTGAAAAAAATGGTGTAGGTATGTATAAATTCTAGAGAGCAAGTCCAGCCTTGCTGTCTCTAACTACAGTGGAAAGTGATCATTCTCAAAACTAAAGTTAATTAAAAATCGCCTTTGGTCTATGATGGGCCAAGAGCGTTTCATCTCTCTATAATGAGCATTAAACACGATATCTTAAAGGAACTAAATAGATATGTCAGACATAATTAAGGAATTTTCAATTCAAAAATCTAAAAAATACCCAGACTTTAACCATACATTTTACAATATTTAATTTTAATATTTTACGGTAGCAAGTTACACTTCTTGTATTTTTTATTATTTAAAAATATATTAAAATTTATAAATGTAGATCAACATTTTTTTTATTTTTTAAAAGGGAAAACTCTATACTTGGCTGTATACCGGCCATAGTTATAACAACAATTTTTTAATCGTAGGAGGTAGGGTCCCACACCAATTCTGCCCAGGGGCCCCCACTGTCTTAAATCCGGCTCTGTACACCCTGTATAAATAATTATGTTAATGTTTATATTATTGAATAGAGAATTGTATAACCTTTCAAATGAGCTATCACACGACCCCTATTCTTATTAAAAAAAATCATCAATTGCGTCATAACGCTCAGATGGATGACGTCACTAGTATGATATATACGCCAAAAAATTATAATTTAAAAATAAAAATCGACCTGATTCGTAATTTATCTCCAGAGTCGCCCATTCTAGAGAAAATGAATTTATTCCAACCCAAACTTCCTCACTGTACCTATAACTTCAGAGGCTTATATCTTAAAACTATGATTTTTTGGAGCTACGCGCCCAGTGAGTCTTTTGTTCTACACATCAAGGACTACCAGAACCCAAAGTTTCAGAGCATTTGACAGAGAGCCATTTCCCATAAGGTTTCTGCGGGGTCTTTTATCTGCTTATCGGAATACGTTTAGTAAAATAGTACCGCTTATAATGTTTTTCAGGTAAACCAAAAACTTTTTGTGTACAATCTCCTACAAATTTAAATGATGTCTGGTTTATAGTGTCTGTCAGGTATAAATACTTCATTAGGTACTTTGTTATGGACACGAATTCTAACCTCCGCCCAGGGGCGTAACAGAGGGCCCCGCAGCATGAATCTTGCGGGGGGCCTCAATCGCTTAAGGGCCCCATCTTGTCATCTGATATTATGTAAAAATCTGTATTTGCCAAGTGAATCATCTCATAATATCTAGAAACTTAATCCCTTCCGGCCTACCGAAATTTTATGGCAGCGACAATAAACTATATAATGCTCTGTATGTGACTATTGAAAGATATTAGAATTGCAATTTGCCGAATTTAAGAACAATATTTTTAAATCTATAAATGGGTTTTCTTTCTCTCTGTTCTTTACCTACTTTTAGTATTTCGATACAATATTATCGCCAGTAATTTCATATTGGTTGTTTGCATTGAATGTTATTTATATTTGTGTTGTTTTATAGTTGCATCAGTTTGGTACGCATTTATTTAACAATTATTGACGACTTTTCTTCTGTAATCATTGGTCAATCTCTCAACAGATAAACGGTAAGATAAGGAAATTATAACACTTACGCTTTAGGGAAGTCAATGTAGAAAAATTTGCATTATTTCGGTTTCGGAAAAAATCAAACAAGCTTATATTTTTCTAAAACATTTTTTGTTAATTTATATGTCTTATCTTAAAGTGAAAAGTTCTACTCACAGATGCCTCTAATTGTTTATTAATTCTTTAAACAATAAAACTGTTTTATATTAAATAATTTTAATAGATATCGGTGAATTCATTATTTTACTTTGTTCAAAAATGTTTCTATTTGCTTTTTGATTATGCTGAATTCGAATATGTCATTAAATCAGGGCCATAAGTACGATGTTGGAGGCTCCGGGGCAAACGTGATCTGGGGGCCCCCTACCGGGGGTCTGGGGTTAATCACCAAGCAGAAGGAGTCCGGGAAAATGTATATTATTTAACCACTTGAAAACGCATTTTATTGTACTCCATGACTAAAGTCTTCTGTACCTACCTACATATTGCTATTTTAGTTGACCAACACAAAAAAAATTTGAAATCACATTACTTTAAGCTAAATATTTACCATCAATATAACATCTTTTCTGTTTTCATAAAAAATATATTACATATAATGTTACTTACATTCTTTGGCTATAATGTAGGTTTTTAATCGCGTTATATTGCCTATAGGCAGTATAACGCGATTACAATCGCGGGGCCCCCTTCGCCGGGGGCCCCGAGGCACTGCCTCGGTTGCCCCAATGGTAGTTACGGCCCTGTCAGACATTACAATTTGAAAATTCAAAATAAATTTTTTTGAGCACTTATACAGTATGCCTGCGTGGCTTCGAACCATATGGGAAACATTTTTATTATCGATTTTACGAAAAAAGTTACTCTTCATGAAAAGCTCTGAATGGTCTTAATTAAATCTGAGATATAAAATAAGCCAGATAAACCATCAGATATCAAAGCTTATCAATTTTATACGAGGTAAGTAAAAAAATAGGAATTTAACTCAAGGATAATGTACTTTTATATTTAACAATATACGATTTTAATTTTAATATAATTACATCCTTGTAAATAAAAAATTAATTTTTCCAAATATTTCTCAAATTACCGATAACCAACATCATTTTATTACAATTATAATAACTATTTTATTATTAATTTTTTAATTTTACGAAAAAATTCTTTATAAAATTCTTATCAGATTTTTTATAAAAAGCCCTGCATTATCTCAAAACGAAGATTCAATCGTAATATATCACATTTTACCAACTTCATACGAGGTATGTCGAAAAATATGAATTTCTCTCTAAGAGTTACGTACCTTTATAGTCCACAATATTTCAACTGGAATGATATAATTGCATATTTAAACATAGTTTTTAATTGCGAACAACTTTTTATAATAAAATTTGTCAATATTGTAAAATATAAAGGTGGTATAGGTACTATTGAGCGAAATTAATATTTTTTGATAAACCTCGTATAAAATCAATAAAATTTAATATCTGATTATTGCAACATAAGTTTTATACCGTGCAGAGCATTTTATGAAGAATAACTTTTTTTTCGTAATATAGATATGCAATAAAAAAGTTTCCCATATGTTCCAAGCTACGGAAACACACTGTATAAGAAATCAAGAAAGAATTGTTTTAACATTTACTATTTTTAAAGCTGGTTATTAAATGCACTGTAGGTAAGTTGTACAGAAAACAACAAAAGAAGTTGTTTATTTGGAATGGGTCTGTATACCAATAAAGATGAGAAATGAAAGTTGTTATGAACAGTGAATGATAACGCTAACACAAAAAAGTTTTTGTTAAATAAGCCGTATTTAGTAATTGTTTAACGCGCGGGAGCAGTCGCGCTCACTTCCGTCACGTAAGCAGTCGCGCGTAGAACAAAATCTAACAATACGAATTTAAAACAAAGTTCACTTTTATAATATTTTTGTTTGCTTGTTATGTTAAAAATATCTATTTCTAACAATTTTAAAACTAATTGGTTCCCACCAAAGCCATAAATTCCACAAAAAAAATAAAAATGAAATTAAAAAAAAATCCTACGCATTACTACAATCTTCTTCGAGGCACTTACAAGTGGAAAGTTATGTTGCAAAATTTTTCATTAAGTTATCACGGAAAATGATAAAAAGTTGGATTTTTTCTAACCAGGCAACCAAATAACGTTTAAAAAACGTTGAAAAAACGTCATTATTATCACCAAACGACGTCAGTTTATCACGTTTTTTCGACGTCGAAGATCACGTGAATATGTCCCACCATAAATCACGTCATTTTTATCACGTTTTAAATACGTGATATGAAAAACGTAGTTTTTACGTCGATTTTGCGTCGTTTTTTTAGATTTAATTTTTATTTTATGGTTTTAGAAATACACAATAATTGAATGGGTCCACCACATGGTTTGTTTTTGAGAAGTCAAAGAAAAAGTTTTATATTGTGATAATGGTGAGTTTATACATTTTAAAGGTGAGTAATACAGTTTGTATTTTGTATTTAAAAACTGTATTACTAACCCTTAAAATGTATAAACTCACCATCATCACAATATTAAAACTCTTTCTTTGACTTCTCAAAAACAAACCATGTGGCACTTACAAAGTTATTCGGCAGGCCCATTCAATTATTCGTATGGGCATTGTTAGTATTGCAATTTTTCCATTTAAGTAAAACCAAATGGAAGGTTTGTTAAAATGCATAGAATTATAATATCCTCAATGCAACATATATAACATACATAGAATTTTCACTTTTTATATTATAAGTATTTACTGTGTCAAAAGTGAAACAACATATAAACTAATAAATCATTTATTAACAAATTAAACATTTAAGTCACAATGTAATAACAAACTTAAGTTTAAACCATTTAAGTTATATAATATATATATATATATATATATATATATATATATATAATTATTATAATTATACCACACACTTTAAAGGTACGATTCCGACAACGACTGCAGATGGCAGTTACAGTTGTCACCATGACAGACGTCATTATTTTGCACTAATAATTTGCATAATTATTAGCAACTGACGTTCTGCCAGACAGCAGTTGCAGTCAGATGTCGGAATAAGTCTCATACAGATAAATAGTGCAAAGTAGTAACGTCCATAACGCCGAGAACTGCAACTGATGTTTGCAGTTGCTGTCTGCAGTCGTTATCGGAATCGTACCTTTAGTCAAAAATGAATACATACAAATAAGACCCAATATATTGAATTTCAATGAAAACTATCTGCTTTATATTTATAAATTTTAAGAAGACTATTGAATGATAAAAAATAGGACAAAACTATAATAGTATGTGTTCTCACATATATTTCCATACTCTAATAATCCTCAAAATGATTTCAAATAATTATTACAAATTTTTGCATACAAAAAGATCCACAGACACCTGAAAAATATATTTTTTGATTAAGGGACTGTAATGACCAAATTAACATGATAAAAACAATTTACATGTGATATCTGATAATACACACTTAAAAGACTAAGAGGGCTTTTTATCGACTGTCATTTGTTTCGAGCATCTGTCATGTGTCACATAATATTAATATATCTATGCCATATGTCTTTGGTGTGTATCATTGATATATACCAATAACGTATGACGTAGATATAATATTAATATTATGTGACACATGACAGAAGCTCGAAACAAATGACTGTGAATGAAAAGCCCTATACATAAATACTCATGATGAAGAAGTACATTATAATTAAAAATGACTAACCATTTTCATATCACTGCAACATGAAGCCAAAGCCGTCTTATATATCAGTTCGTTTAGAGAGCACAACAAGCACTCTGACCGAACAGTTTGAAAACTCATTAGTTTTTCACCAGAGAATGTACATAGCTGTAACATCTGTACATGCATTGGGTTCTTCTTCTTCTGTCTTGCTGTGGGCATACTCAGCTGCAAATAAGATTGCTGCAATATGGCTGCAAATTTCACTATTACTGGCCATACACATACAATGTGCATTTGCTATGCCATTGGAACTGGCTATTCACCGAAGCATCTAGCGGTTTAGCATTAGCTTTTTGGGAATTTTTCACCTAAAAAAATATTTTATCTTTGTGGGAATGCTTCAAGTACAAAAATTTATTTTCATTCGAGTATTTGCGTTCTTTACAATGATTGAGAATATTTTAAAATCAGACATTCATATAATATAATTTTAGAACAAACGATCATGACTGTTTATTATTCTCTTTTCTATCATAGCAATTACATGTCGTCGACCTAATCTGTAAACTGTGTAACTCCATTTATCCAAATTTTACAGAGGCACAAAAAATTATTTCTCTAAATATGACTAATGCGAATACTATGTATCTCCCATTTTAAAAGATAGAATGCTAAAATGGAATATTTTATAGATAGGTACTAACATTTGCACCTATATTGTTTAATGAGTGTATTAATATTATTTACCACCAACTCTTTCTTGAAAATATCACTTTCTAAACAGTGAGGTCAATCGTGTGGTATGACAAACTGGGGAGATACATATTTTTCGTACTAAATTTGCTGCAAGGGAGATACAGTGTATACGAAGATGTCACTATTTACTCTTCTGGTAAAAATATGCATGTGCATCCTTTTTTAAACGAGTAGGGATTTTTTCAAATAAATGGCAGTAATAACTCATTTTCAGAGAAATATGGAGAAAAACACAGTTTACAAATTAGGACAATATGTCTGGTTTCATACAGATATATAAACGTAAATAAATCTAATATTTAAAACCCATTTATCCGAAAGACACTAATACTGTTATCCATATATTTCTTAATGGTGAATAAATAAAATAAAGACTTACCTTTCCAACAATAATATAGAAATCATCAAAACATCAATGTTTCAAAACAAATCCAGTTGTGAAGGCTTTTATGTGCCTGAAGGCTTTTGTATGCTTTCATCTGCTGCTTAAAGCAGTAACTGTGAGACTCTAGCAGTCTATCTATAATAGCATTATAACAGTAATTGAAGGAATGCACTGTAAAATCCAATTCTGATGACTGAATTGTATATGGATCTAAATCTCCAATTATTTTCAGCTTCAATGAATATCTAAAACAAGAAAAGAAATAATGTTATTGCTTGCAAAATTCATCATTATTGATAAATATCAGGGAAAAATGAATAGTAAATAAAAAATTGTTTGGCCTACCTTTCTAAAACATCTGCGGAGTTTCCATTAATAATTTCCTTAAATAATCACTTTGCATTGTGGTAAATTTATAAAATTTACAAATGACAAACAGAAGTTTTAAAAAATACACACAAAACAGCCAACAAAATCCAAATGAATCCAAAAAAGGCAAAATACTAGGACAAACAAACAATGAAATGAAACGACAAACGACAACGATTACAAACATAACCCTAGTTTTGTAACTTTTAAGCTCCAAGCTCCTCCCAATTTCGTGACGTCAGACTTAGGCTGGCTGAAATGAAAACGTCTTTTAAACGTATTTTAACGTCATTAATCTTACGTATTTAAAATCACCTACAAAAGACGTCGATATGACGTAATGTTCAACTACGTGTATATATTCCACCAAATACTGACGTTTCCTCGACGTTGTTGACGTCACTTGGTTGCCTGGGAGCGCGCGCACGACTGCTCCCGGGTTAAAAGGGGTCCCATTTCAAATTCTGCGGGGGGGGGGGGGCCCGACGGAGTTTGTTACGCCACTGCCTCCGCCAAACATTCACAGATCATAAAGTACTTTTTCATTTTTTGTAAAAAAAATTATTTCTCGCTCACTTCGTTGCCTACTAAAAGATTTTTTAGAAACAGTTAATTTAGAAATCCTAGCCGCTTGTACTTGTAATGTTATCAAGTATATACAACCAATCCAATGTCAATTTTTTAAAGTATTATAATTTAGAACAACAATAAGTGACTAATATTTTATTGTAACAAAAAAATTAGTCTAAGAATACCGATTATTTTTCCAGAAAAAAATAAGGAATTCTGTTGTATGTATTTTAATAATAAAATATTGCATACATTTCATATTTATTAGTGTATGCATGCACAGATAATGTAATTTGGTTTTTTAATAATTAAAACAACATCTACCAGAACAACACAATAAAAGTAAAAGTAGAAGATGAACTAACTGACCCAATTGAATCTGGAAATGGGATAAGACAGGGGAGGGGGATTCATTGAGTCTTTTATTGTCCAACCTGAACATGGACGAAATAATAAGAAAAAGTAAGAACTAAAAAAGGATACCAAATGGGAGAAAAACAACTTAATATAATCTGCTGTGCAGACAATGCCATACTAATCTCTCAAATGAAGATGATTTACAACGTATGCTGCATCAATTTAACATAACCGCCAGAAAATTTAACATGTTAATTTCCCCAAAAAAGACAAAATGCATTGTTATAACAGCAAATCCAATAAGATGTAAATTGGAGCTGAAGGGTCAGATAATACAACAAGTGATGGAGTTTAAATATCTAGGCATCACACTATCTAGCTACGGAAGGCTCGAAACAGAAGTGGAAGATCAAGTGAATAGAGCAAACAGAGCCGCAGGTTGCCTGAATGACACAATATGGAGAAATAAAAATATCGGAAAAGAAATGAAAGGCAGAATTTACAAAACTATGACTCTACGGAACAGAGCTAGAAGTACAGATATACGACGAAGATGCAAGGTGGACAACATTAATAACTGGGTAAGAAACAGAAGCATAGAATGGAATGGCCACATAAGCCGAATGACAACAAATGGAGTAGTAAGGACAGCGAGAGACGGTTCCCCAATAGGAAGACGAACAGTGGGAAGACCACGAAACCGATGGAACGACAACTTACTAGAGGCACATTGAAAAACAGACAGAGTCATGTCGATATAAAAAGAAGAATAAGAAGAGGTTTTTTAATTAAATAAGTAATAGTTACACTACTGTAATATTGACATAAATAGAAGTAAAACCCTATACATATACGTATGTATGAAATAGTATGTACCTACCTATATACTGTTATGATCTGCTTTCTCTTACTTTTATATTAATTAGTATTTATTTAATTAATTATTCAATTGTCGCAAATCATACAAAAAATTAAGAAAAAATCTCAGGGTGCCTTTTTATCATACAAAAAAATAACTAAATTATCTTAGGTTATACTTATCCTTTCTCGTGGCTTCAGTATCTCTTAGTTGATCCTTATCGGGATAAAATAGGAAAAGGAAATAAATAGAAATACCATAAATAAGCAAATACAAATATCTTTTATTATCAAAAGCAATACTCTGAAAATTTATCAATCAAATCCTGTGGGCATAACTGTCCCAATGAAACTTTCACCACATAAATTAATTTTAATTCAACAGATATTTATCGGTTCGTTCTTGATAACATTGATAAAACAAACTAAACAAACAAATTTAGGTATTCGCAAAACTACTTATACTTCCTATTAAATTTTTGAAATATTGGAATTTTAGTTCATATGCTTTTACTCAAAAAAATTAACTTCTGAACATAAAGAAAATCTATCACATAAGTTATTGACTGACCTTTTGATTCACACACAATGATGTCTCCTCTTGACCCAAACAGCTCTTCCTTGTTGATTATGTTAGGCTACCCATCAAAGCCCTCTCCGGTCTCAGCATCAATCCAGCAGCATACCAGCAACTAATTCTCCAAAACACGAGCCAGGCCTCTTTTAACCAGTACTCGTTAAAAAAAAACTCCAAAATTCTCTCCTCTCTTTCTCACAATCATATTCTCTCTCTTGGACTTTACAGAATCAAAGAGGTATTTCTTCTCAATTTGATCTGTCTCTCGTTCCACTTTTCAGCTACACTCTTCACTAACAAACAACCACTGATACTTGCTTCTGAACTATTCACGAAAACTTTGACTGCTCTTCTCGGATGCCGGTCACATAATAATCTCCTTTTCCAAACTATCTGAACATTCAACCTTCTCTCCTCCCCATTCCAAATTTTTTCATTCGAAAAACCCATGCATCCTTCCAAACAAATACTTCTACTCATGATAATTACTTTTTGGGAATTCTACAAATTTACTTGGGGCTTAAACAAAGAGACTTAAAATTCCAACTTTCTCTACATTACTTTTCTAAATATAATAATTACCTGTGGCTTTTGGCCTTGCCCGTAACAAAGCAACCGTTTTAAAATTATAATCCCGAAACAAATTGTCTATTCACATCACTTTATTTACTAATGTCTTTAATTCTTCAGGGGAAAACTCGTTAAGTCAACACTGCTTAAAAACTAACTTATAATAAATAGTTACAAATCAATATACATGGTGTATCAAATTTATGTGCCCGCGTTATATTAAAAAAAAATAAAGTTTTTATTCTATCTTTGATTGACAAAATGATACACAATAATACTTTATATCAATAATCATATATTGATTTTATATTACATACAGTCGGAAAAATGAAAGAATACCCATGAACAAACATATAAAACACGCTGTATTTTCCTGTCACCGTGTCACACAAAAAATTGGCCAGCGCAAGTACATGTAATAATTATTATCACATGTACTTGCACAATTTTCTTTGTGACACGGTGACAGGAAAATACAGCGTGTTTTATATGTTCGTTCATGGGTATTCTTTCATTTTCCGACTGTATTTGGTATTAGATTTTAAGAAAAAAACAGTTTCTAAACTTTCATTCAAAGTCTTAATTCGATTCGAGATGAATTTTATAAGATATTAGTTTTATATTATATTTATAAAACCCTTATGCTTATGCTTAACATCACAGTTTAGGATGTTATTAATTTATATTGTTCAATTATACGGTTCTACAAACATATACTTACTTTCATTAGTCAACATGGTTATTAGAAATTAAAATAACTTTGTTTATTGTTTGTCCTTGTGCAAATGATATGGTTTATTATATATTTTATTCCATAACATGCGTTAAAAAATGTAAGGTTTTCCAATAAAATTAGTAAAATCTATGAATACTATTAGTCCTTTAGTGATTAGTAGTAAACCGATAAGGCAGCGATTCCTTTTTAAAAACTATAAACTTTTCAAAAGCTTGATATATACCCAAAACAGTTACTCAAAACAGTCAAAACCTTGTTTTAACAGATTCTTGTTTTTATGTTGACAGAAAGATGACATATGTTAACAGAAAGTCTATATTATGAAACAAGCTGAGAATGCGAGCATTATAACAACGAAAATTTTGTTTAGGGTTAGCAAAAATCATTTTTATATTACCTACTATACAGGGTGATTGATTAGTAGGGTTAAGCTCAATAGATCTGCTATAGTAATAGATAGCAATAAAAGTTAATAACAAAAATTATAGTAAACTTTGAGCTTCAGATTTCAAAATTAATTAGTGTTATAGGGTGTTCAGTAAAATAGTGGCAGACCAAACTTATGTTTTTTTTTAATGGAACACCCTATATTTGATTTTATATTCGAAATCTTCTTAACTTTCCCATCACAAAATATTATGTTATACAGGGTATTTACAAAGTTATAACCAATTTTATATGAAAATCGTAACAAGTTCAACTCCCTGTATAAATAAAAATAAGCACAACGGCAATGATTTATTGATGCCATATTTTTTTATTTATTATCAAATTTTTTAAAAATGATTGATATTGCTAATTTTCTTTATATCCAATACAGGGTGAGTCAAAACGCAAGTACATTTTTTTCTCAGTAATTTTAAATACAGTATTTTATATCACTATTGAAAAGTACCATTACCGTACTTTAATTTGTATACAACATTCCCTATGTCTAAATTTATTAGTTTTCGAGATATTTTCATTTTTCAATGGACCAGTAGCGTGGCCACGGCCACCCAGATCACCATAATTTAATAAACTGGACTGATTTTTTGGGGTTACGTTAAGAATGAAGGTTATAAAATGCCTCCAACAACAAGGGAAGAGATAAAAAATAGAATTCAAAATTTATTTCAGTGGTAATTTACAAATGCTTCGTAGTGTAAATAACCCATTTATTGACCGTTTTTAGGCACGCGTAAATGTGGTAGGTCATTTTGAACACCTTATGTAATTAAATATTTAAAATATTTTATTTTATTAAAAGTAGCTTTCAATTTTTTAAAAAATATTTAATTTTGTGTTCATGTTTTTTTTGTAAAATTTTTTACTGATAAACTATTTTTTGTTATTTATTTGTTACATTGTTACATTTACATACATACAAAATTAGTTTTTAATTGTTTTCACAAAATGTTGTATTTTATGTTTGTGTGTGTGTGTTTTTTTTTAATTTTTAACTAATAAATTATTTTTTTTCTTTATTTGCTACATTGTTACATTGATTACCGGATTGATAATCAGTAATCGTAAATTGTCAGTTTTAGACAATTCAGTAATGGCTTACTTAAAACACGTTGACGGACAGAACGTCTATAGATATCTAATTTCCATTGATGTAATGTGGCATAACGTCTATAGACGACATTTTTAAAATAACGAGTTGTGACACAAAATCGATAGATCTACAGATGCATATGAAATGTGACACGACGTCCATGGTCGTCGTACACATGTTAAAAACAAATGTTAAAAACCTCCTTATTTCCATAAACTATAAGCGCTAAAAGAAACTCACCAATTTCCTTATTCAACATTGCAAAATAGTGTCACAACACTTGATCATACATTTGACGAACTGTCCGTCAACGTGTTAAAATTTGGAAAGATTTAGACCCCTAATTAATAATTTGCTCTGCAAAATGAAAATATCTCGAAAATAAATTTAGACATAGGGAATGGTATATAAAAATTAGAGTACGGCAATGGTACTTTTCGAAAGTGATATAATATAAAGGGTGTTCCATTTAAAATTACCCATTTCTGTTGTGCTTATTTTTATTTATACGTGATGTTGAACTTCTTACGATTTTCATATAAAATTAGTTATAACTTTGTACATGCCCTGTATAACATAACGAACCTTTATATTTTTGTGATGGGACAGTTAAGGATATTTAGAATATAAAATAATATACAGGGTGTTCCATTTAAAAAAAAAACATAAGTTTGGTCTGTCACCAATAAACCATTTGTGTTGTGCTTATTTTTATTTATACAGGATGTTGAACTTGTTATGATTTTCATATAAAATTGGTTATAACTTTGTACATACCCTGTATAATATAACAAACCTTTATATTTTTGTGATGGGATAGTTAAGGAGATTTCGAATATAAAATAAAATATAGGGTGTTTCATTAAAAAAAAACATAAGTTTGGTCTGTCACTAGGTTATCGAACACCCTGTAACATTCTAACTAATTTTGTAATGTGAAGCTCAAAATTGGCTACAATTTTTGTTATTAACTTAACTTTGTTATTAACGTGATAGCTCATTCGAAAGATTATTCAATTCTCTATTCACTAATACAGGTTGTCCACGGATGGGGTGCCCCAGAGGAAACACCTTTTTTTTTTCAATTTTAGCGAAAAGTGTCATTCTTGATAAAAAGTTTTGCTTGTTCTAAAACCCCATAAAACGAAATAAAATTCAAGTTTTTCAAAACGTGCTTAATATTGTAGCCAATTTTATGTAAATCCCTATAAATGTTTGCACTAAGTTCGAAATCGTAACAATAATAGTGCTGCTAAGCTACAATGTAGCTTAGTAACTGTCAACTCCGATAAATAATTTGCTAATTGTCATTTTTTTTTTCGACAAAGTAAACGGCATAGGCGCAAAATGTCGCCTGTCAAAATGTTCAATATGTTTTAAATGTATTCATTTTTTTTCGAATTCTGAGAAAACTAATAATATTTTTCAAAAATTTAAACGCAGAATGAAACGCATTATTATCGAGGACAGAAAGTCCTTGAAAACTCTTATAATTTTTATTTTAATAAGTTACAGGGGTGAAAATAAAGAGAAAATTTAGTGTGATTTTTAATTTCAAATATCTCATTCAAAACAAAATTTTTGGTTATTCTAAAGAAATTTTGACCTTCGGCAATAATATAATCCTTAATTCTGCGCTTAAATTTTTCAAAAATACTTATTAGTTTTCTTAGAGTTCGAAAAAAATTAATACATTTAAAACAAATTGAACATTTTGACAGCCGACATTTTGCGCCTATGCCCTTAACATTGTCTAAAAAAATGACAATAAGCAAATTATTTATCGGAGTTAACAGTTACTAAGCTACATTGTAGCTTAGCAACACTAGATTATTGTTACGATTTCGAACTTAGTGCAAAAATTTATAGGGATATACATATAATTGGCTACAATCTTCAGCAGGTTTTGAAAACCTTGAATTTTATTTCGTTTTATGGGGTTTTAGAACAAGCAAAAGTTTTTATCAAGAATGACATTTTTCGCTAAAATTAAAAATAAAAAAGTTTTTTCTCTTGGGCACCCCATCTGTGGACACACTGTATAAACACTAACATAATTTTTTATACAGTGTGCCTAAAATTTTTTTTTCAAAATACTTTTCAAATTGCTTTTCGCTTAAATTAAATGTTCAAACTGCTAAGAGGCAGGTAGGTGGTAGTTTTAATATTGAATTTCGGCGAAAAACAATATTTATTTATCAAATAAACATTTTTTACTGTTTTCGGACAACAGTAAAATGTGTTTCGAATTAAATAAATTATATACATTCTTCTTTTTGTCTCAATTAATTTAATTCAAAAACATTTTTTTGGCACCCTGTATAAATAATTATTTTAATCTTTTTATTAGTGAACAGAGAATTGAATAACCTTTCGATTAAGCTACCACATGACCCATAGTCTCATTTAAAAAAATCATCAATTACGTCATCACGCCCAGATGGATGACGTCACTAGGATGAGATATATGCCAAAAAATTATAATTTAAAAATAATAAAAAAATATGAAAAATTTTTTTAAGAAACGCTTTTCTTTAGTTACGAGTGACTAAAATTAAAAATAAAAGGCAAAAAATAAAAAATATTGAAAAAATCTAACACATTCGTCAAAGAAAAGCGTGGCGCGTCTTCATCGAATAAACGGTTTTCGCCCCACGCTTTTCTTTAACGAATGTGTTAGATTTTTTCAATTTTTTTTTATTTTTTGCCTTTTAGTTGATTTTTTATAATATTTTTAATTTTAGTCACTCGTAACTAAAGAAAAGCGTTTCTTAAAAAAATTTTTTCATATTTTTTTATTTTTTACTTTTTAGTCTTACACTTTTCAAACATTAAAATATATCGTCATGTTTATTAAAATACTTATGTATAAAGCATATTATGATGTACTAACATGAAAAGTAGTCGGAGTCGGCAAAAAATTTGAAACTTTATTGTTTATTTATAAAGCATAACGTAAACAATTAACGTAAAAAGTGCAATTATGTATAGTTCATATCACTAGCTACAATCCGCAAAACTTTCAAGTTTTTACATTGTAAAAAACAGGAGAATTTAAGCATTTTCCATTAAAATCGTTTTTTTTTTATTTAAACAATTAAAAAGCATAAAAACATTTTTTTTATTGATTATTCGTGTATTGTTCCCGCGAATGCATATGTCTGCAAATTTTCATTCATTTGCATTGGAGAAAAGGCAGTCAAATTAACGTCTAAAGATTTGACGCAAACTATTGAACTAAATAAAAGCGTTTAAAAATCCACCTGTTTCGAGATTTATCTCCAGAGTCGCCCATTCTCGAGAAAATGAATTTATTCCAACTAAAACGTCCTCACTGTATATTATCATGTATTATATGCCTTAACTCGAAAATTCGATTTTTCGACTTTGAGGTCGGTTATCTCGTAGATGGTTAGAGATATCGAAATGTCGTTTTCAAATTTGGATTGAGGAGACAATACTACACAGTAATCTATTGGTAGATCGGCTCCAAGTACTGCAGGGGCGGCAACCCACAAAGGAACGAACGAACAGACTTTATAAACTAAAACAAAGTTTCCGTTGACAATGAAAATCTAGAGTTACAGAATTAGTGATTTAGTACCCTTTCAGACTAGGACACTGGTGTCTGACACCGGTATCCGCTACTGGTGTTCAATTGCAGCAAAGTATTGTTGAGCCACCAGAATCAGCCAGACACTCAAAGTGGTTCGTCTGTTGTCTTTCATTTAAAACAATGCTTTGCTGCCGTTGGCGGACACCGGTGTCAGACACCAGTGTCTTAGTCTGAAAGGGTACTTATTGTTAACACTTATATTTAAATAAAAACACTTAGTTTATATTCTTTTAATTGCACACACTTATCATTTAATATTTACAATAATATTTTATTTTACACTAACAACATATTTAAAAACTAACACATACCTAATAATTACAATTAATTTTACATTTCAAATACTGCGGCCCGTATATTCAAAACCAAACTCACGACAGTAACGATTGAAATCCGTTTCATTCGAATCCTCTTTATGTCAGTACGGCTCTGATCTGGAGTCTTCGATTTGATAGCACCATCCTGTCTGTAGAATAAATCGAACATTTCGATTTATCGAGATGCAGGTTTTTACCTGCTACGGGTCCCTTTCACCATAGGCGTAACCAGGTTTTGGGGGTTATAACTGCCCACCCCCATTTGGATGTACTTTCAGCTCTCTATACGCTTAACACCGTTACTATTCCATACCACCAGAGACTATGAAGTAGTTGAAACCCCCCCCCCCCCCCCGCCCCCCGGTTAGGATCATCCTGGTTACAACCTCTGCCTTTCACGGCTGTAAATTTACTTCTACAGCGTATTTCAAACATGCGATGCAGTGTAAAAGGATAGCCCCATATCTACTAAATGGGAATCAGCTTGACAACGTTGTCACTCTTCACAGCAGCGGCCGTGAAAGGTAGTATTAGGCAGATACTTGTAGAGGATTATCGCTGTTAACTGCTGTGGAATACTAAATGAGGACTTATTTATGATAATTCACTGAATGGCAAACCCGCTTGCACTATACAACCATACTGATTCTAACGTTTGAAACAGAGTGTAGATTGATGTGACGCCCAGTGGACACGTTTAGTCGTAAACATGTCTCGAGGCCGGATCATTACAGGTGGTTTTGTAACACTAGTATTTTTGTTAGAATTTTTTAAATAACAGGGGTGGGGGGCGATACCCGGATCACAATAAAACTCTGATGTTTTTAGGTTGTAGGTACTGTATCCTAATTTTGTTTAGTGGGGGAGGGGGGGCTATTTAACTTAAATATAAGGATTTTGAATCGATATTTGCGGCAGAATTACGAGCTATTTATGAGCTTTCGAAGTGATATAGTTTCGATTTTTGAGCTCATCACCTTCACCCCCCAAACAACCCTTTAATTGATTCAACTTAAGGTACAAATGCTGAGAAAAATTAAAATATATCGTATCGTGGATATAATTCATATAGCGTATACACTCTAAGAATAAACTCTTAAATCACGCGCATTTCGATTATTGAGCTACAATCCTTTCGCAAGAAAACCACCCCTTCTTCCCGGCTTAAGAGAGAATCGTACTTAAAATGAATTACGTTAATTATTTGGCGACTAAATATCGTTTAATAATTTATGAGTTCGCAAAATACTAGCATTTAGATCATTGAATTGTAATTTCTTTTATATAGTGCAGTCACTGAAGGTAAAAATCAACTATTACCTTCGATTTCGGTGAACTTCTATCGACTTTCACGGAAATTTGTGAGTGGCTACAGAATTCCTCAAGAAAAAAGGTGACATGGTGCCACCTTGCGCTTTTATCCTGGGGGTGAATACCAGCCCTTCTCGGGGGTGAAAATTATTTTATTTTAAAAAACTCCACAAATCGATAGAGGGACAAATTCTAAGCAAAATTTGTTATATAAAGTAATTAAAATAAGTCAATATTTTTTGAGTTATTCAAGGTCAAAAATTGTAATTTTTCGTGAAACAAATGCAGGTTTTAAAGCGGTTTTTCATAAATAACTCAAAAACTCTTTGCAAAAAAAAGTTTTTTACAAAAAAGTAATCATTACCAAAATTTAAGGTTTGAAAAACCTTTTAATATTATCCACAAGGAAAAGAAAAAAAAAATCCTGTAGTTGGCTCTATACCATCAATCACAAAAATTGGAAAAAAATAATTTGTAAAAGGTATAAAATCATTGAGTTATTATAAATTGAGTTAATTATATTTTATACCTTTTACAAAGGATTTTTTTTCAATTTTTTTAATATTAATTCAGAGTGAGTTATAGATACATAATTGAATAGATACCTACATATTCTTTTTTTTTTCGGCGAGTACTGAAATTTAAGTATTTAAGCTTAAATAACGGGAAACGATGCTTTTTATAAAATATATTTAATATGTATACGCTTGTCGAAGTACACAGGAATAGGTACTAATAAGTGAGCTACGGACGAAGTTGATTGACGAAGTTGAGCATCAAAATTAAGCAAGTTTCAATGAAAATAAGCCGATCTCTTCGATTTTTTAAGGAAATAGAGAAAATAAAACATAAGTTATTTCCACAAAAATCAAAAATTTTTAGTAATCGCTATGAGATGCCAGTGAGATACGAATAGCTGTGATGATAGCCAACCTCCGATAGGAGAAGGAACTACAAGAAGAAGATGAGACATTCTTTACTTTGGCATAAGTATCTAATGATCTCAAATATTTTGATCGTTTTAGAATGAATATTTTTGAAAAAATATTTATAATATGATTTAAAAAAGTCAGAATTTTTCAAATTTTTGTAAATTACATTATCTTTTGATAATATGTAACTGTAAAAATACTCGATATACGTAAAAAATGGTAGACAATGAAATTAGAGCTTTTTTGTTAACAAATAGTTTACTTGTTTTTTTATTTTTGTAGGATACAATATGACTGAGATAGAAACGTTTAAAGCCTAAATTTTACTGCCAGAACCATGTAAAAGAAGACCTTGAACCTTTTATCTTAAAAAATAAGTGATTTAGAAGATTAAATTTAATACAATTTTAGAGCTCTGGAAATTACCTTTTAATGATTTTTGGATGAACCTGATATCATAAAAATTAACGGGGTTATTATTAAAAACAACAATAACATTTTCTTCAAAAATTTTTGAGGCATTTTTGATGTTATCAACGTCTTTTTGAACTCATTTGATAGGTATTTCTAACTACTTTGACAAGTATTTAGTAGTATAGTAGTGTCAAGTACGTATAGTCCAGGGCGCATCTGTTTTGAGATGGACGTTGAGAGGTGACTAAAATTTTTTTGCAGAAATTGCTTGAAAATAAATCAAATAATAATATTTGAGTTATCCTCCCTCTCAAAAAGGTCCGGAACATTGTTTAAATAATCAAAATGTCAAAAATTGAAGGAAATATTCGATTTTTCTCTTGGTTTTTTTATTATAACTGTTACGCTTGAAATGCTACAATTGCTATTGTTGTATTGTTAATTATTGAAAATTCATGTAAATACAATATTCACTCACAGAATAGTAATTGCTCAAATATATTATGTAGTAGTATATAATTGATTTTGTTTTCCAATAGTAAATAATAGAAATATAAAGTTAAAAATGATTTTATTTGCTTATATATTAACAGCTTAATAATGTTATATTTTATAGATCTTGATAAAGTTTTTCAGGTGAGGATGTAGTTTATCTGGTTGCCAGTATGTAGAAAGCGATTACTTTGGTAGTAAAAGCTGAAATAAATAAAATATCATACCTTAGAGTGTTCCTTTAAGATTTGAATAGAACTACTGACCTTTCTGTTGGTTCGGTTAGATCTGTTCTGGTTATTATAGCCTTTGGAGGTAGGAAGCCTCTTTGGTTTAAAGAATCTAAAAAAAATAATTGTAGTAAATAAATGTATACAGACAATGTTTACATGATTGGTAAACATAGGTTAAGGTCACATCCTTGTCTTGTCAAGTCATTGTGTCAAAGGTTACAGTAGTACCAGAAGTAAATTAGTACACAAAGTACCCTAAAATTTAGTAAACAATTAGGTGAACCTAGCTTTAATGCAGATTTCAAAACATGAGTTGGTAATTATATTTTTCCTAGTGTCAGATTTGACTGACATTGGCACATTTCCTTCCTTCAGATGGAATTTGACTGGTGATATGATAGGAGGTCCTACTTCTCTTAGTTAGAGGATTTACACCCCAAATTTTATCGGAAGTAATTTTAGGAAGTATGAACTTATTTTTCAAATCGGTTTGAAAATAAGGAACCAGGAAGACCGGGATTTATAGCTTCCTAGATATTTTACAGAGTTTCGAAGTGAAACCTACAATTTTGGCCACATTCCATCACAAGGTGAGGAGGAATATATTATCAATTCATATTAAAGTGGTAGAATTATTTTAGTGAATTAAGCTAGCTTAGTAGAACACATTTTACATTCATTTTTAGCAGAATTCACTAATTTATTCGCTAGAAGTAAAAATAATACTTAACTTTAACACTGTAACCATTGTCATAATGCTTGGTTTGTTTTAGGCCTTGTTAGCTTGTTAGCTTTGTTAGCTTGTTTGGTTAATTTTCCGCTTGGTTGGTTTTCGCTGTGTCCGATTTCAAGTTTTGGCATTAGTCTCCAATTTGTACTGGACTGGAATGGGTTTTGACATATAGTAGCAGCTTATCGTTGGTTCCGAACACATGAAAACCTGAATCTGTGGTCTTGGTTGGTACATTTGCACTCAGTAGAAGCCCCAGATACCACCAATAGAGTACCGCACTTCAAATCAATTAAACTTGGTGGCTACGGACTACGAGCTTAGTGGTAGTACTAATTCTACACAGTAATCCACTAATCAAGGTAGGCTCTATCCTTATAATTTGATTGTATGAACATGGCCTAGTCAGCTTAAGGCCCTTCCAGTGTCACATTTCCTAAAAAGAGACATTCCGTCAGAATATGAACTTAATGTACAGAGTTGTGAAGGTTGATTAAATAAATGCACAATTAAGTGTATAATAATTAGAGATAACTTATAGTAGAGTTTTGTCTAAAGAACTAGGTTAACAGGTAGTAAAATAAATGTAACATACCTAAATAGAAATTGCAGCAGTCTTGATATCAACATAATATAACAACCATTTTCACTTGTAATCTTGCAGAACGTTCTAAAAGTACTAAATTTGGTTGATTCTATACGTAGTTATATAAAGTAAATTCGGATAAACTTTATTTCCACATTCTGTAGATAAATATACTTGCAAATTGCAATTGTTTGTTGCATCATTTCATTTTTCATTATTTTTATTTTACAAAACTTTAAACTAACCAAACTTTTCATGTTAGTGTTTTATGTAGAATGTCAGTGTTCAGGGTAAGTTAGGCAATTTCATTACTTATGCAAGGCGTTCCGTTGCAATTCCAGTGGCGTAACTAGAGGCTCTGGGTTTCATAGTAAATATAACGAAATAAAGGAAATTATCAAATCACAAAATCTTTTATTTTTATTTTTAATTTACTTTATGAATTTTTACATATAAAAATTTTCCCGAAAATTATTTAAAAAGGTAGTAATAATTATTCAACAAAAATTGTGAAATAATTAAGCAACATAACTTTAAAAGTATTCATTTCCGACAAAAGTTGTACTGACATAAAAGTTGCGTAATTAAATTTCCTACAATATAGAATTGGTTAAAAATTTAAAAAATAGTCACCCTAGTTGCAAAATAGCAATAATTGTGAAAAAACCATACAAAAACAAGTATTTGCATTTTACGTTTTTCAACCATTTACGCTACACTTAGGACCTTCATATTTCACCCAGAAAAACTTTATGATACAGTAAAACAATACTGTAAATTTCATTAAGGTCGGTTCAATAGATTTTGCAAAATAAATTTTGCAATCCAGCTTTCGCAAAAAAAATTCATTTTTTCAAAATGTTACAGGACTGAAAATAAAGCAGATAGCAAGTTGAATTTTTTTTTGCTTATAGAAGTGTACTCTACCTTTCATTTGCAATTTCCAAAATTAAAATCGATTAATTACCACGACGTCAGAAAATTTTTGAAATAAACAATAATTTTTGGTGCTACGCGCAGGACAGCGGTGTTCGATTCACACAAGTTGATTTTCACCAAAATTTCTTCCAATCTTTATCTAATACAGGGGTGGCCAAGCTCCTTAATAGTCCGAGCCACTTTTCACAAGTTAAAGTTTTTCGCGAGCCGCAATCAAATAAGTTTTCAAAAAGTATGTAAAGAAGGTATTTACAATTTTTTTAACAGAACTTTTACTTACTGAAAACCGAAATAAAGTTACGAAATATTAAAACTTATTTACATTTTTGATTTCCTTCTTTTGATAATTCTTTACAATTTGCTGATTAATATGTGGCAGTACTTCTCAGTAATTCCTTGAGATGCTGGTTAGTTAATGTTAATACTGATAGTTGTTAGGATTTCACGAATTATAAAATGGAATAAAATGGTCCACACAAGTACGTTGTTCCTAATATGGAAATAATTCGACAAGCATCCTTTTTTAGGGTACCTACTTGGATTCTGGTACAAATTTCCAAAATTTGGTATTCGGTGTCGACTTATAGTTTTATTTACGAGCTTGGTCTTCTTGCGTCTCTATTAATTTTAAATCTCCAGATGTTGTTTGGGTCATATATTGGTAATAATAAAAAATTCACCTTATGGACTATGTTCATTTCAAATGAATTCAGAAAAAAATGAAGAGACGATTTAACATATTTTAAGTCTTCAAATCTATTTTGGGGTCCGGTCAATATTCATTCCGGCCTTTTTATATACCTACTCTTTAAGTTTTTCTAGTTTAATATTGTAAAAAAAAATTTTTAAGTCGAATAAAAAAACTAAAATGTAAAATGTGTACCTAATCCAAATTACAAATTATATCCGTAGCAAGAGTTATACAAAAATCGGTCTGGATTCGGTTGATTACTGACTTTTGCATTGCGCTACGCTTGTGTAATGTTCGTTAGTGCAGTTTTCGATGTGTCATAAATCATTCTTAACTTGTATGGAAATGGAATTTGTCACAAAGTCTTTCATGTTTGTTGTCAGTAATTTAAAAGACATTTTGAAACACAGATAGAACGATAATAATTTTTTTTAGATCATGTCTAATAAAAAATTGAAAAAACAACTCGGGTACAATCGAGAGCCATAAGTAATCCTTCAAAGAACCGCATGTGGCTCGCGAGCCGCAGTTTGGCCACCCCTGATCTAATATATTATTTTCTTACACTATATTTTGTTGGATTTTAATATTTTAATTCCACAAAAATCAAACTAATTTTATTATTGTTTGTGAAATATTGTTTAAACAATTGCATATGTTTAAAAATAATAAACTTTTATTATTTAAGTTAAAATATATTAACAAAGAAAGTTTTTGCTAATAAAAGTGTTATTTCAAAGGATAGAGTATGTGTTTTTATTTTGCAATAAACAATTTATTTATTTATATCGAAATGTAATAAAAATTAAAATGTATCAATCATTATCAAAGGTCATTGGAATGCCCAATCAAAACTAACTCTCCACTGTCCTGCGCGTAGCACCAATAATTAATGTTTATTTAAAAAAATTCCTGACGCCGTGGTGTTAATCGATTTTAATTTTGCAAAATTGCAAATGAAAGGTACAGTACACTTCTATATGCAAAAAAATTTTCAACTTGCTATCTGCTTTATTTTCAGTCCTGTAACATTTTGAAAAAATGATTTTTTTTTACGAAAGCTGTATTGCAAAATTTATTTTGCAAAATCTATTGAACCGATCTTAATGAAATATATAGTATTATTGTACTGTATCCTATAGTTTTTCAGGGTGCAATATGAAGGTCCTAAGTGTAGCATAAATGGTTGAAAAACGTATAATGCGAATACTTATTTTTGTATGTTTTTTTCACAATTATTGCTATTTTGCAACAAGGGTGACTATTTTTTAAATATTTTTCCAATTCTATATTGTAGGAAATTTAATTACGCAACTTTTATGTTAGTACAACTTTTCTCGAAAATGAATACTTTTAAAGTTATAATCAAAAAACCAAGAAAAAAATCGAATTTTTCCTTAATTTTTTGACATTTTGATTATTTAAACAATGTTCCGGACCTTTTTGAGAGGGAGGATAACTCAAACATTATTATTATATTTATTTTCAAGCAATTTCTGCTAAAAAAATTTGAGTCACCTCTCAACGTCCAAATGTACTAATATTTTTACAGATGCGCCCTGGTCTAGTATTCGTTATATAATGCATCGTTTTCCCATTATTTAAACTTGAATACATAGATGTGAGTACTAGCCGATAAATATTAAAAGGTTTTTCATGTACGGAGTTTATTCTATTTTTATTAGCTTCAATTTTGATAATGAAAACTTTTTTGTAAAGAAGTGAAATTTAATAAAAAATTTTCTTCTTGGTAAATGGTATATTAGTTTAAAAAGCCCTAAAGGGCTACAAACATATGAACAAAACGTTTTCGCTCTGTAACAAGAGCATCATCAGTGTTACAAGAACATGGTGAGCCAACCAAAAAAATACAAAGGTCAAAGCCTTTCAAAAAACAGACAAAAGTCTTATATAAATGAAAACATCGAAAAATCCAAAGGATGGATAAAATTCCTAAGGATACGGCCCTAGGGCAACATATGACTCCCACACGCCGTATCCTTAGGAATATTATCCATCCTTTGGATTTTTTGATGTTTTCATTTATATAAGACTTTTGTCAGTTTTTTGAAAGGCTTTGACCTTTGTATTTTTTTGGTTGGCTCACCATGTTCTTGTAACACTGATCATGCTCTTGTTACAGAGCGAAAACGTTTTGTTCATATGTTTGTAGCCCTTTAGGGCTTTTTAAACTAATATACCTTTTATCAAGAAGAAATTTTTTTATTAAATTTCACTTGTAATTGATGGTATAATACAGCCAACTACAGGAAGTTCTTCCTTGTGGATTTTTTGTAAAGACTTATAGTTGAGTTATTTATGAGAAACACCTTTAACATGCACTTTTTTCACGAAAATTACAATTTTTTATCTTGAATAACTCAAAAAGTATTGATTTATTTTAATAACTTAAATTTTGCTCAGAATTTGTTCCTCAATCGATTTGTGGAGTTACTTTTTATAAAATGATTTCACCCCCGAGCAGGAGTGGTATCTACCCACAAGGTAAAAGCGCAAGGTGACATCATGTCACTTTTGTTTCTTGAGGTATCCTCTGACCACTCACCAATTTTCGTGAAAATCGATGGAGGTTCACCAAAACCGAAGGTAATAGTTGATTTTTACCTTCAGTGACTGCACTATACAAAATAAACAAAATAAATAATTATTAAACGATATGTAGTAGCCAAATAATTAGTTTAATTCATTTTAAGTAGAATTCTCTCTTAAGCCGGGAAGATGGGGTGGTTTTTTTGCGAAGAGGTTGTAGCTCAATAATCGAAATTGCGTGATTTAAGAGTTTATTCTTGGATTGTATACGCTACATGAATTACAGTGTGGATATTAAGTCTTACCCCCCCCTAGTAAACTCCGTTATTTAAGACAAATATGAAAAATGCTCGGACCCGTCAATTTTTATTTTAATAGAGGTATTTTATAACGTAAAAAAATTGTCACCCCTTTCATCCCTTCACTTGACAGCTACCCCCTCAGATTTTTTAAATAGCAATGGGGGTCGTGCGATAGTTCGTTGGAAAGGGTTTAAAAAGAAGAATTCAAAAATGTATCACACTTTACTTTAACCTCAAGAATCTGTTTGTTAATAACGATTTATTGTTTGGAGATACACTTTGCGATACAACAATACAAAAGCAGGTACACTGGTTTTGCTTTAATATGGGACATTCGGTATAACAAAATTTATTTAATTTTTATTCTAGAACGTTTATACCGAATTATTTTTTTGCAGAATAAATACTTTTGTGTCGTTTAAAGATATCGTGGTTAGAACAATTTTTTAAATAATCTAGTTGGCGTGTCTAGTTTTTGACAACTGTCATAAAAACCAAGCAATTAGCACTGTTAATTGTAAAGAATATTGACAAGAACTTGAGATTTGGTGAGCTTTAGTGATAACCTGTAAATTTTTAGTATTCAAAAGTCAAAACAATGAAAATGGCACCACCTCGTATATTAGTAGACAAATGTGAAGCAATTTTAATATTTAGTGAGCCGTAACTACCATGAAGCTGTGAGAATATTTAATGAACGTTTTCCGGATCGTCCAAATCGACATTACTATAGACTGCTTGCCACCAAATTTTTTGAAACTTGTTCTGTCGAAAACAAGGATCGGGATGGTAGAAAAAAGATTTCTGAGGAAAAGCAAGTAGATATTTTGTCTCAATTTGTAGTAAATCCATCCAGTGCAACTAGAAATGTTGCTCGCGAATGGGAAGTAAGTCACAAGACCGTTTTAAACATTTTAAAAAAGCAAAAATTTCGTCCCTATAAGATGAAAATGGTGCACGAATTGACAGAGGATGATCCAGATCGACGACTGCAATAATGTAAAACTATGGATAATAATATTTCACAAGATCCAAATCATTTAAGACATATTTGTTTTTCCGATGAAGCTACATTCTATTTAAATGGTCATGTATATCGATAAAAAGTAAGATATTGGTCTGACGAAAACCCTCTATTGTTTCGAGAGTGTCATACTCAATTTCCAACTAAATTAAATGTTTGGGCAGGTATAGGTACTAGGGGATCACATTATAGGCCCTTTTTTTTTATCGAAGGCAATTTAACGGGGGAAAGCTATCTTAATCTGTTGGAGACACAAATAATTCCTGCAATTAATGATATGCTTGGAAACAATCCAGGCGAATTCACCCAAGATATTGTTTTCCAGCAAGATGGAGTTCCGCCTCATTACGCTACTCGCGTTCGAAATTTTTTAGATAATTATTTGTATCCGAGAAGATGGATTGGACGTTGTGGATTCATTGAATGGCCACCAAGATCACCAGATCTTACTCCTCTAGATTTTTACCTATGGGGTTACCTTAAATCCAAACTGTATGGGAGCCAGTTGACGACACTTGATGAACTCCGTCAAAGAATAATCGAAGAATGTAATAGGATTGATATGCAGACCCAACAAAGGGTTAGGGAGGCAACGGAACCAAGAATCTACTTCTGCCAGGAAGCAAATGGAGAACGTTTTGAGCATCTCCTATAGTAATTTAAATTTTCTTTAGGATAATTTGGCAGTTCCTTTAATTTTAAAGATGTAATTTAATACAGTATTTTTTGTAACAATTTTAAATAAAACCATACAAAATTTCAAACTTATACATTTTTGAATTCTTCTTTTCAAATCCTTTCCAACGAACTATCGCACGACCCCCATTGCTATTTAAAAAATCTGATGGGGTAGCTGTCAAGTGAAGGGGATGAAAGGGGTGACAATTTTTTTATGTTATAAAATACCTCTATTAAAATAAAAATTGACAGGTCCGAGCATTTTTCATATTTGTCTTAAATAACGGAGTTTATTAGGGGGGGGGGGGGTAAGACTTAATATCCACACTGTATACTCGCGATACGATATATTTTAATTTTTCTTAGCATTTTTCTCTTAAGTTAAATCAATTAAAGGGTGGTTTGGGGGTGAAGGGGATGAGCTCAAAAATAGAAATTATGTCACTTCGGAAGCTCATAAATAGTTTGTGATTCTGCCCCAAAGATCAATTCAATATCCTTATTTTTAAGTAGTGAGGGGGGGCTGACTCAACCCCTCCACTAAAATATTAAATTCCTGCCTAGTGTAACAAGCTCAAAATTTTTAATTTGCGGAATATGAAAGCTCATAAATCAGTGCTATTTGTTTTTTTAGTTTTTGCAAGTGGGGGGCAGCTCAACACGGGTTTGTTTTTCAATACTTTACACGTGTAAAAAAATAGTAGTAACAATAGTTTATTTAAAAAATTTAAAAACATTTATGAACAAAAATATGTAAATAAAACCGAAAATTTCATAAAGTTTCATACATAGGTACATACATAGGTACTCGATTGCCTCTTATACCCAGAGGTGTCGAGGTTAAATTTCGTTTCAACTAATCGAAAAGTTATATATTAGGACGCATTAAGATAAATATCCAAAATTTCCAAAACCACAATTATAATGAGAATTACATTTTACATTTATTTTGACGTTTACATTTACAATCTAGAAATCGTTTTCAAAAAAATTTATAAATTAATTGGTAAAATTAACTAAAACCAAAAGAAAAATTATAAAACCTGACAAAAAGTATGTCTCTAATTCTGTGGAGGACTGTATGTAAATTATTTGTAATTTCTACTTAACCAATTTTTAATTTTGATATCATGAATCATTGTTGTAGTTGTAGGTTTGTTTTCAATAACAGGTATTTAACAGGAGCTCGTTTTATGTAAACAAGTATATGTTACAAGTACAACGTGTAATTTATTTACAAGGTATGTAGTAGAATTATGTAGACTCATCTTTTAGTTCAAGAATATACTAATAATGCAATACTGTATGCAGTGACTTTACGAGTACATAATCATTTGAACAAATCTGATGTAAATGTGATATTTTTTATACATTATAATATTGTGTGGCACAAATAGATCTTTTAAATAGAGTCATTTTTTAAAATAACTCACAGCTATAATTACAAAAAGTAACGTAACAAAGGAATGCAAATCAATTTTGTTTATTTATTTATAAAAAAACAATACAATACGTTAGTATTAAAGAACGCAAATAAAAATACACTACAGTTCGAGTAATAGACCAGGGCATTTAGCACAAAATAAATCGATTTTAAATACAGCACATAGAGACTTGCAACTTTTTGCATTATATTCAGGATGATGTCAAGAAAAAAGTCTACTATAGAAAAATGGGTGGAAATACATAGTTACCTTTTTAAGTGCATAAACATGTCAAAAGAGTTGTATTAAGGGCCAGATTTTGTTACTTGTAGGTTTTTGGGGTCGGTGAAGATGAATACGCCATCAAAACCGACCATCTGAGCACCTGGTGCCCAGGTTCACTGCTAAAGCGCGTCTTCTAGAGTTTCGATGGTTTTAGCTAGGTACTAAATTGATGCAAACAGATCACTAGAGGGATTTTTGGGGTTGCTGAACAAGAATACGCCATCAGAACCGACCCCCCGGTGCACCTGGTGCCAAAAAACCCTCTAAATACCAGAAGATAGTAGTGACCTTGGGTACCAGGTTGTCGGTGGGTCAGTTCTGATGGCGTATTTGTATTCAGCGACCCCAGAAACCTCCTAGTAATCTATTGGCATGCATTCAGTGCCAAAAACCGTCTAAACTCCAGAAGATGACGTCCTTAGCAGTGATTGTGGGCACCAGGCGATTCGGGAGTCGGTTCGGATGGTGTATTCGTGTTAAGCAACCTCAAGAACCTCCCTAATAAGATGTTTTCCTCAGTTTAGTGCCGAAATCACTCGAAATTTAAGATGACGTAACCCTAGATACCAGATGCTCCGGGAGTTGTTATGATGTCATATTCGTTTTCAGCAAACTCCAAAAATCCCCGATAAATCTGTTTGCAACAATTTAATGCCGAAAATCCTCGAAACTCCAGAAGTTCACGTGCCTTAGTAGTGACACTGGATAACGCTGTTTCTATACCTAACCTCGACTCTCCACGTGTCTTGATATCTTAATTTTGAATATTTTATTTTATCTATCATTATGCATTTAGTAATCAAATGATTTAACTAGTCCCCGTCAGTATTTATTTTATTCCTTTGCCAATTGCCACTTTTTACGATTATGTGGCAAAGGCTCGTTTCGGTTTTTACTTCTTGATGTTTGATATATGTTATCTTCTAGTTTTTTGATAAAATCTACCTTTCTTCTTTCGGGAGCATAAAGCCCCATCGCAGGCGATGCACTACAAGGCTGATAGTCCAGGGCGCATCTGTTTTGAGATGGACGTTGAGAGGTGACTCAAATTTTTTTGCAGAAATTGCTTGAAAATAGATCAAATAATAATATTTGAGTTATCCTCCCTCTCAAAAAGGTCCGAAACATTGTTTAAATAATCAAAATGTCAAAAAGTGAAGGAAAAATTCAATTTTTTTCTTCGTTTTTTGATTATAACTTTAAAACTATTCATTTCAGAGAAAAGTTGTACTAACATAAAAGTTGCATAATTAAATTTCCTACAACGTAATATTGGTTAAAATTTTTTAAAAATAGTCACCCTAGTTGAAAAATAGCAATAATTGAGAAAAAACCATACAAAAACAAGTATTTGCATTTTACGTTTTTCAACCATTTATGCTACACTTAGACCTTCATATTTTACCCAGAAAAACTTTATGATACAGTAAAACAATACTGTAAATTTCATTAAGATCGGTGTAATAGATTATGCAAAATAAATTTTGCAATCCAGCTTTCGCAAAAAAAATTCATTTTTTTTAAATGTTACAGGACTGAAAATAAAGTAGGTAGCAGGTTGAATTTTTTTTGCTTATAGAAGAGTACTGTACCTTTCATTTGCAATTTAAAAAATTAACATCGATTAATTACCACGGCGTCAGGAAATTATTTAAATATACATTAATTTTTGGTGCTACGCGCAGGACAGCGGTGTTCGATTCACACAAGTTGATTTTCACCAAAATTTCTTCCAATCTTTATCTAATATATTATTTTCTTACTCTATATTTTGTTTTATTTTAATATCTTAATTCCACAAAAATCAAACTAATTTTATTATTCTTTTTGAAATATTGTTTAAACAATTGCTTATGTTTAAAAATAATAAACTTTTATTCTCTAAGTTAAAATATATGAACAAAGAAAGTTTTTGCTAATAAAAGTGTTATTTCAAAGGATAGAGTATGTGTTTTTATTTTGCAATAAACAAATTTACTTATTTATATCGAAATGTAATAAAAATTAAAATGTATCAATCATTATCAAAGGTCATTGGAATGCCCAATCAGAGCAAACATTCCGCAGTCCTGCGCCTAGCACCAATAATTAATGTTTATTTAAAAAAATTTCTGACGCCGTGGTGTTAATCGATATTAATTTTGAAAAATTGCAAATGAAAGGTACATTACACTTCTATACGCAAAAAACATGTCAACTTGCTATCTGCTTTATTTTCAGTCCTGTAACATCTTGAAAAAATGATTTTTTTTTGCGAAAGCTAGATTGCAAAATTTATTTTGCAAAATCTATTGAACCGATCTTAATGAAATTATTAGTGTTGTTTTAGTGTATCATAAAGTTTTTCTGGGTGAAATATGAAGGTCTTAAGTGTAGTATAAATGGTTGAAAATGCAAATACTTGTTTTTGTATGATTTTTTCGCAATTATTGCTATTTTGCAACAAGGGTGACTATTTTTTTAAATTTTTAACTAATTCTATATTATAGGAAATTTAATTACGCAACTTTTATGTTAGTACAACTTTTCTCGGAAATAAATACTTTAAGGGCCGGTTGTTCGAATGCTAATCAACATTGATCACTATCAAATATTTAATTACTGTCACAACTGTCAATGTCAACTTTGGTTGGGTTGCTGAAAACATAGTTAATTATAATTATGAGATTAGTTAGTCAATTAACATAACAATTATTAACATAACTGATTAACTTATTTCATAATTGTCATCAATAAAATAGTCACCCTAGTTGAAAAATAGCAATAATTGAGAAAAAACCATACAAAAACAAGTATTTGCATTTTACGTTTTTCAACCATTTATGCTACACTTAGACCTTCATATTTTACCCAGAAAAACTTTATGATACAGTAAAACAATACTGTAAATTTCATTAAGATCGGTGTAATAGATTATGCAAAATAAATTTTGCAATCCAGCTTTCGCAAAAAAAATTCATTTTTTTTAAATGTTACAGGACTGAAAATAAAGTAGGTAGCAGGTTGAATTTTTTTTGCTTATAGAAGAGTACTGTACCTTTCATTTGCAATTTAAAAAATTAACATCGATTAATTACCACGGCGTCAGGAAATTTTTTAAATATACATTAATTTTTGGTGCTACGCGCAGGACAGCGGTGTTCGATTCACACAAGTTGATTTTCACCAAAATTTCTTCCAATCTTTATCTAATATATTATTTTCTTACTCTATATTTTGTTTTATTTTAATATCTTAATTCCACAAAAATCAAACTAATTTTATTATTCTTTTTGAAATATTGTTTAAACAATTGCTTATGTTTAAAAATAATAAACTTTTATTCTCTAAGTTAAAATATATGAACAAAGAAAGTTTTTGCTAATAAAAGTGTTATTTCAAAGGATAGAGTATGTGTTTTTATTTTGCAATAAACAAATTTACTTATTTATATCGAAATGTAATAAAAATTAAAATGTATCAATCATTATCAAAGGTCATTGGAATGCCCAATCAGAGCAAACATTCCGCAGTCCTGCGCCTAGCACCAATAATTAATGTTTATTTAAAAAAATTTCTGACGCCGTGGTGTTAATCGATATTAATTTTGAAAAATTGCAAATGAAAGGTACATTACACTTCTATACGCAAAAAACATGTCAACTTGCTATCTGCTTTATTTTCAGTCCTGTAACATCTTGAAAAAATGATTTTTTTTTGCGAAAGCTAGATTGCAAAATTTATTTTGCAAAATCTATTGAACCGATCTTAATGAAATTATTAGTGTTGTTTTAGTGTATCATAAAGTTTTTCTGGGTGAAATATGAAGGTCTTAAGTGTAGTATAAATGGTTGAAAATGCGAATACTTGTTTTTGTATGATTTTTTCGCAATTATTGCTATTTTGCAACAAGGGTGACTATTTTTTTAAATTTTTAACTAATTCTATATTATAGGAAATTTAATTACGCAACTTTTATGTTAGTACAACTTTTCTCGGAAATAAATACTTTAAGGGCCGGTTGTTCGAATGCTAATCAACATTGATCACTATCAAATATTTAATTACTGTCACAACTGTCAATGTCAACTTTGGTTGGGTTGCTGAAAACATAGTTAATTATAATTATGAGATTAGTTAGTCAATTAACATAACAATTATTAACATAACTGATTAACTTATTTCATAATTGTCATCAATAATTATGTTTTCGACAACCCAACCAAAGTTGACATTGACAGTTGTGACAGTAATTAAGTATTTGATAGTGATCAATGTTGATTAGCGTTCGAACAACCGGCCCTTAAAGTTATAATCAAAAAACGAAGAAAAAATCTAATTTTTCCTTAATTTTTTAACATATTGATTTTTTAAACAATGTTCCGGACCTTTTTGAGAGGGAGGATAACTCAAATATTATTATTTGATTTATTTTCAAGAAATTTCTGCAAAAAAATTTGAGTCACCTCTCAACGTCCAAATATACTAATATTTTTACAGATGGGCCCTGGTCTATGACAACTACAACCAAGATGCATATCTAATAGACAGCAGCACCCAACATCTACAACACCACCAAGACCGTAGCTGCAGGGACCTAGGGCCACAACATCTGCCCAGGTCTACAACAAGTCGAGAGCTGTACCATTCAACACCAAGAAGTTACCATCGAACCAGTACCAAAAGCCATAAGTATAATCCAGAAATTGTTAGTTTTTGGCAAAAAGTTGAATATATTTGTTAATGCATTTAACAAGTCATATTTTTATTATATCTTTATTGAACAATAAACATGATTAGTTAGAATATTGTTTTGTTTGCTTCCATTCTGAATTTTCATAGTTCATATTTAAGCTTAGGACAAGACGAACACACACCTTGGGAGACTGAGCTAGGCCAGGGTGAGCGATAGCTATCATGGATGATTGAGGTATTATTATCCAATATTATTTCGATTATCTGGGGTAGTTTATCGTAATCGTTTCACTGGCCATTGTAACAATCTGGCAGACTTCTGTTAAGGTGATGAAAAGAAGAAGAGATAAGTGGAAAATAAACTGCAAAAAGAAGTAGGAAAAGAATCCCTAAAGTTTTTAATGTTTAGCTAAAGTAACAAAAATGAAAACAGCTTCTTAGCTTCTCGTTGGAGCAGCTGATGTAACAAAATACTACTTTTGCAGTAGATAGTATTTGTATAGGAAAATGAATAAATGAAGAGAGTGGGATGAACTGATAACAGAAACAGAAGTAGAGATAGACTGATGAGGAACTGAATGCAGTTCAACTAACAGATATGCCTGAAAATGACCACTTGACACTCAAGGATGGATTCGGCCTTTTTGCACGCCTGTCAAAGACAGCAAATTAAAGAAAATAACGATGATGGCTAGGAAAGGAAATATTAAAATAAGAATAGGTGCTCAGAAAATAGATAAAATAAATATAATATATATTAAAAATATAATGAATATAGTAAATAATAACCTTTACTGGAATCAGACTGCAAACCTCAGAGTTGACGGTGAACTCACCGAATATGTCAAAATCATGCGTGGAGTGAGGCAAGGCTGCATTTTGTCCCCCTAATTTTCAATCTTTACTCTGAAAGAATATTTATCGAAGCTTTGCACGAAACTGAAAAAGGAATTCTGCTAAACGGGTACCGGCTAAATAATATCAGGTATGCAGATGACACCATAGTATTTGCGGACAACCCAGAAGACCTACAAGTCCTCATGGACAAAATCACGTATTACAGTCAGCAATATGGACTCAATATAAACGTAAAGAAAACAAAGCTTATGATCCTCAGCAAGAAAAAGATAACAGAAGGTCAACTCTATATCAACCAAACTCCTGTAGAAAGAGTGAGGCACTACAACTACCTCGGCACCATAATAAATGAAGAGTGGACCAATAACCAAGAAATAAGAGCGCGCATCGGAAAAGCTAGATCAATCTTCAACCGTATGGGGGCATTTTTCAAGAGCAACAACCTTTCTCTTGGTATAAAAGTAAGAATGCTGAGATGTTACGTCTTCTCTGTCCTTTTTTATGGTGTTGAATCATGGACCTTGAACGAGGATATGTGCCGAAAATTGGAAGCATTTGAGATGTGGCTATATCGGAGAATTCTTAAAATCCCATGGACTGATCGGGTCACAAATGAGGAGGTTCTTAGAAGAATGGGGAAGAACCGAGAAGTACTAACCACCATCAAATCTCGAAAGTTGGAATACTTTGGACACATTATGCGAAATGAATCCAGATATGCCCTCCTACAAGCCATCCTGCAAGGAAAAATATTTGGAAAGCGAGGTCCAGGAAGAAGAACATACTGGTTAAAGAACCTCAGAACCTGGTTCAACACAACATCTGTGCAGCTTTTCCGCGTTGCTGCAGATAAGGTGAAGATTGCCATGATGATCGCCAACATTCGTCACGGATAGGCACATCAAGAAGAAGAACCCTCGAAGCTCCAAATAACGTGCCTTAGCAGTGACCCTGGACACCACGTGCTCCGGGGGTCGGTTCTGATGACGTAGCCGTGTTCAGCGGCCCCAAAACCCCCGGGTAAAAAAAAGATTGCCCTTAATATGCTTATTTTTGAAAGTTTATGCACTTTTGTGCAAAGAAAAACAAAAATTTGTTTATGCAATGTTGTAAGTCTCTAGGTGCTGTATTTCAAAAAACCGATTTATTCGGGTGATTTTAGTGCTAAATGCCCTAGTCCTAGTCTATAAGCACTATCTGTGCCTTCTATTTGATATTCTAATAAAATATTATTAACAAACTAGTTGTTGTGTCTGTTCCGTTCCGATGTATATATAAATTCTGCGAAGAACTGATTAATGGACAATACCTAATAATAGATAATACATATTATCTAAATAGACTTTTGTTTATTTTGTTTGATTTTTTTGTTTCTTGAATTTATTGACACATTTATGTGACATAGGTACTCATACCATATTAAAATTAATGTAGGTATTTTATAAGTGCCCATGTATACCTAACTATTTAAATTTGAAGGGTGTCGGGAGAAAATCATGGATGTCACCAAGAAATGATTTTGAGAAAAACGAATTTTAAAGTTAAAAGACTATTTACGACAAAAAAAAATGTGTTGGGAGGTATTAAAGATAAACGTAATGATAGAAAAATGTATTGATAATATAAAATAATGTAAACAAAGCATAAGAGTTAAATTGTTTTTAAGAAAATAAAAAATTAGTCGCGTAATGTCCACTTTTTAAAGAAGAAAACAATGGATGTCACCAAGTACAGGCGTTTAGTCACAGGATTATTCCTGTTTTGTTTTTGCTTTTTGTTCTCTGCTTTTCATCTAAAACAAAATAAAACATCTTAGTTAAAAAATCGTATTTTTTAATTATTTTCTTCATAACCTCGTACACCCTTCCCTTTTTTTTTTCTTTTTTCCATCACTCTTTTCACTATTAACCATTATGAGATAATATTATATTGAACTCACACTAAACAATACTGTACAGTTTTCGCAGTTATAAAACAATCTGCTGCTCTGTTGTTATAATTTGTAAACAAACTAACGACTAGTCTATCTAAACACGTGTGTATTACAAATCAACCGAAAATAGTATATTGTGCAACAAGTGCAGAAAGGTACTAATTTCTCACGAGTTTGAAAAGTTGCGGTACGAGCGCAAGCGAGTGCCGCAATTCAAACGAGTGAGAAATTACCTTTCTGCACGTGTTTCACACTATACTTTTTCTACAAGCACAGTTTTTCCTAAAAATAAAAATCACAATTTCCAAACGACGATTAATTATAATAGGTACCTATGTGATAAATTTTAAACTGTATTTAATTAATACCTACTAATCAATTTAAATTCCTTATACCTAAATAAATTGCACAGAAATCAGTTAAAAAATTAATGCACTGCCTTAATTTGTTTAAATTTAAACAATTATTACACATTATTGACATTTTATTTATGCAGTCACGGATTTACACAAAACCTACTTCATTCGACGTCTCTTGCACAGGTTGCTAAATCCTTATTGGTTATTTGATAATTATAAAATGTTTAATAAGAATAAAATTGTAAAATAAAATAGTTGTAACATCCATAATTTAGTTTCTATGCTATAGTTAAATATAATAATTGTCTTATAGGTTATATATTTGTCTAAAGTTTAACCACGGATATAAACAGAATATAACGTTACTCAGAATGCGGTAGTCCACGGATGTAAACAGAATATAACGTTACTCAGAATGAGGTAGTCAACTGTGCAGAAAAGAACTTTGCGGCACAGAAACGTCACTTTGCGGCACAGAAACGTCACTTTTCTGCACACTAATGTCAAATATCTTATACTGTGAGAAAATATCAAGTTTGCTAACATAAAACCGTGCAGAAAAGTGCACTTTGAATAGTGGTTGTAGAAAAATATACATTTTACTACGCAGCGTGCCGACGTGGCAAGTGATATTGCTTGGGTGACAATCATTGTTTTCACCCAATTACGCGTGGACAAATATCGTTTTCTCATGACATGGTCAATTTAAAAGGCTTAAAATCTCTGAACATTCGATGTTTTCTACCTATTTGAAGGAATGATGTGATAGTATTCGTTAAAATCTAGAGAATGACGTATTTAGCTAAATATCACCCAATTGGTGACATCCATGATTTTTTCCCGACACCCTTCATTTATACATTTGTTTGTGTATATATTTTTAAGTTTGTTTGTATATATATTTGTTAAGTCTCACGCACAATATTATATATTTTATACTAGTAGTATACAGTATGTCCCTGTAAGTTGTATCCATATGGAAAACTTTTCAACGAAAACTTTTCGTTTATAAATTTGCAAAAGTGTGTGTGTTATTGCGTTGCCGCTCCTGCAATACTTAGAGCAGGTGTATCGATGGATTCTTATGTAGTTTTGCCTTCTGAATCCAAATCTGAAAACGGCATTGCGATATATCTAACCTTCTTCGAGATAATCGACCTCAAAGTCTAAAATGTGACGTCACAATCCGGTTATCTCCTACAGACGCACTAAACGTCAGCTCAAATGGTTGATTAGGAAGTAGGCTACTTTTTTTAAATCTCGATTTGCCAAGCATAGGTTATTTACATTTGAGTTTGACACTTCGTGAATGTCAAACTAAATTTTAAATTAAGTATTAATAAACCATCAATGACATTTGATAGTGAATTTAATTATTATATAAAATAAATAAGATGTTCAAAAATACAATTTGAGTATAAATATTTTAAAAGCAATAATTTATTAACAGTTTTAAAAAGGTTTATACCAGTATAAATACGGCCTCCCCTTTATGATAAATGGACTGTTTCATTTGCTATAAAATTAAAATATTATGTATACCTAGTCGTTCCCTAAACTCGACACAACTGGCTAGTGATTGTAGAAGGTAATTTTTTTGTTTTTTGAGAATTTTGCCGAAATTGGCAAAATTACAAATTATTTAGTAATAATTATTAACTATTTAGAAATTATTTTTTTGTCGAATTGGCAAAATTATTGACTAAAATCACTAGCCAGTATTGTGTCTGTGTACATCCTTCTAATGGAAAAAAATATTTGAAGATTTTTCTCAAATTATGGATACTAAGAACATTTTCATTTATAACTCTTTTATTTTTAATTTGACAAATAAAAGTTATTCTTCATAAAAAGCTCTTTATGTTCTAAGATTTATGATGCAACCATCATATATAGGGTGTCCCAAAAGTAGGGGAACGGTCGAATATTTCGCGAACTAAACATCGGATGGAAAAACTGAAAAATACGTGTTCAATCATTTTCAAAAATCTATCCAATGACACCAAACACTAACTCCCACTACACCCCCTGGAGGTGGGGTGGAAAAGTAAGCAACTTTTATCCAAGACATTTTTTCGATCTGTGGATAGATGGCGCTATAATTGGGAAAAACGATTTATCCTGATACCATAGGTAAATTATAGAAACGGTCTAATATCTCGAGAAATACACTTCCAAATAAGAAACCAAAAAACGGTTTTTAATATTTTTCGAAAACCTATCGATAAACACTAAGCATGACCCTCCAACCCACCCCTCTAATATCTCGAGAAATACACTTCCAAATAAGAAACCAAAAAACGGTTTTTAATATTTTTCGAAAACCTATCGATAAACACTAAGCATGACCCTCCAACCCACCCCCTGGAGGTGAGGTGGGGGGTAACTTTAAAATCCTAAATAGCAACCCCCACTTTTTATTGCAGTTTCGAATTCGTCATGAAAATAAGCAACATTTATTCGAAACATTTTTTAAAAATGCTGATAGATGGCGCTAATAAATCGTATTTTTCCAATTAAAGCGCCATCTATCAACAATTCTAAAAAATCTTGCTTAGAATAAATGTTGCTTAGTTTTTCATGACAAATCCGAATCTGTAATAAAAAGTGGGGGTTGCTATTTAATATTTTAAAGTTATCCCCCACCTCACCTCCAGGGGGTGGGTTGGAGGGTTATGTTTAGTGTTATTCGATAGGTTTTCGAAAAGTATTAAAAAAATTTGTTTGGTTTCTCATTTGGAAGTGTATTTCTCGAGTTATTAGACCGTTTCTATAATTTACCCATGTTATCAGGATAAATCGTTTTTCCCAATTATAGCGCCATCTATCCACAGTTCGAAAAAATGTCTTGAATAAAAGTTGCTAACTTTTACGTAACGAATCCAAATCTGCAAGAAAATCTAGGGGTTTCCATTTGAGATTTTAAACTTACCCCCTACCCCACCTCCAAGGGGTGTAGTGAAAGTTGGTGTTTGGTGTCATTGGATAGATTTTTGAAAATGATTGAACACGTATTTTTCAGTTTTTCGATCCGATGTTTAGTTCGCGACATATTCGACCGTTCCACTACTTTTGGGACACCTTGTATAAAATTTTATTAATTTTATACGAGGTATATAAAAAATATTTCGATCAAGAGTAAACTACCTTTATAGTTCATAACATTTAAATTAGAATGATATAATTGCACAATAAAACATAATTATTAATTCTAAACTACTTTTCATAATAGAAATTTTCCATATTATGAATTAAAATACGTATACAAAGTTTTCGTTATGACAATGCTCGCATTTTCAGCTTGTTTATTATTAATTTTACAAAAAAAGTTATTCTTCATAAAAAGCTCTGCATGGTCAAAAACCTAAGATTTAACCATCAAATCAAATTTTTTTAATGTTATACGAGGTATGTCAAAAAGTTTGAATTTCACTCAAGAGTAAAGTAGCTTTATTTTTCACGATATTGAAAATTGCTATTATGAAAAGTTGTTTGGAATTAAAAACTATATTCTAGTATGCAATTACATCCTTCTAATTGAAATTTTTTTTTTTGAAAAATTATGGATAACTAACATTATTTTCAGTTATTTCAGTTCAGATAACTCTTTTATTATTAATTTTACGAAAAAAAGTGATTCCTAATAAAAAGTTCTGCATGGTCTAAAACCTAAAATACAACCATCTTATGTCAAATTTTATCAATTTTATACGAGGTATGTAAAAAAATATGAATTTCGCTCAGGAATAAAATACGTTTGGTTTTCACAATATCGAAAATTGCTATTATGAAAAGTTATTTAGAATTAAAAACTATGTTTCAGTATATAATTACATCCTTCTAATTGCAATATTCTGAACTATAAAGGTACTTTACTTTTGATCTAAATTTATCTTTTTTGACATACCTCGTATAAAATTGATCAAATTTGATATAAGATGGTTGTCTTTTGATGAGTCACCTGCTTAAAATATTTCTTAGAGTCATTCACAACCGAATCTATCAAAAACTAGACATCGATATTAACTATACACAGATGGGATTCAGAAAAGGATTAGGTACAAGGGATGCTCTCTTTGCCTTGAACGTTCTAACACAGAGATGCCTAGATGTTAACCAAGAGGTACACGCCTGCTTTATAGACTTTGAAAAGGCCTTTGACAAAGTACGCCACAGTAAACTCAAAGAAATCCTGGAGAGTAAGAACATTGACACCAGAGACATACAAATAATATTAAATCTGTACTGGAATCAGCGAGCTAATATAAAAATAGAAGAACAAACATCGGACGAAATAGAAATACGCAGAGGAGTACGACAGGGTTGTATATTGTCACCGCTCTTATTTAATATCTACAGCGAACAAATATGCCAAGAAGCTCTCTCATATGCAAACGAAGGGATAATAGTCAATGGAGAAGTTATCAATAACATTCGATATGCTGACGATACTGTGATAATGGCAAGAACAGCGGAAGATTTACAACATTTAGTTGAAACTATGAATGAGATATGTAATAACTACGGCATAAGGATGAACGTCAAAAAAACCAAATATATGACCTTCAGTAAGAATCCAATAAATGACACTAGTATCACAATAAACGGTACCCAACTTGAAAAAGTAAACGAATACAAATACTTGGGAACCCTTATCAATGAAACAGGTGACCAAAATCACGAGATTAAAAGATGTATTGAAATTGCCAGGTCTACTTTTATAAAAATGAAAAAATTATTTTGTAATCGTGATATTAGTATTCATCTACGAACTAGAATGTTAAAATGCTATGTATTCAGTACTTTGCTCTACGGTGTTGAGTCATGGACTCTTAAACAGAGGAATATTAAAAATCTTGAAAGCTTTGAGATGTGGTGCTACCGCCGTATACTACGAATAAGTTGGGTGGATAAAATTACAAATGAAGGAGTAATACGCAGAATAAATAACGAGCCAGAAGTTCTACGGAGTATAAAAAAGAGAAAACTTGAATACTTAGGCCACCTGATGAGAGGACAAAAGTACACATTCCTACAAAATATAATGCAAGGAAAAATCCAAGGACGAAGAAATCAAGGCCGTAGAAGAATGTCCTGGATGAGAAATTTGAGAGAGTGGTTTGGCTGTACCACTAACGAATTGTTCAAAACAGCAGTAAATAAAATTAGAATCGCCCTAATGATATCCAATCTCCGATAGGAGAGGCACTCAAAGAAGAAGAAGGTTGTCTTTTAGGTTTTAAACCATCCAAAACTATTTATTAAGAATCAGTTTTTTTCGTAAAATTAATAATGAAGAGTTATCAGAATTGAAATAACTGAAAATAATGTTAGTTATCCATAATTTTTCAAAAAATTTTTTTTTTCAATTAGAAGTATGTAATTGCATATTAGAATATATATTTTAATTCTAAACAACTTTTCTTAATAGAAGTTTTCAATATTGTGAAAAATAAAGCTACTTTACTCTTGAGTGAAATTCAAACTTTTTGACATACCTCGTATAATATTCAAAAAATTTGATATTTGATGGTTAAATCTTAGGTTTTGGACCATGCAGAGCTTTTTATGAAGAATAACTTTTCTTCGTAAAATTAATAATAAAAATTTTTCCATATGGATACAACTTACAGAGACATACTGTATACAGGGTGGTTCATCTTATTCGCCTCGGTCTCTGTACGGAAAACCACTTGATATTTTAAAAAAAATTCTTCACAGAAATATACAGGGCCTTTAATACTACAACCTAAAAATAATGTGAATTATACAGGGTGTTCCAAAAAAGAGTGGTACATCAAAGTTATATTTTTTCTTATGGAATGCCCTATATCTGATGACATTATTGAATTGACCTTAAAAAATAAGCTATACCTTCATAAGGGTTCCCTATACCTAAATACAGGGTGTTTTGATTTATTTCGATTTTTATAAAAATTTAAGGTGTTAGAAAAAAATAAATATTTACGAATCTAAGAAGCACTAACAAATTCTTTCTTCTATCTTAATAATAGACTATTTAGCATACTTAAACAGATGCTTATTGCAACAAAATTTCTTACAGGGTGGTCAAAATATGAGATTGTTCTATTAGCAAATTCAAGCTGTAATAACTTACTTATTTTAAATGGAATACCCTGTATCTTACTAGTCTATCGCGTAGAAAATTTACTTAGCTTTCAATTTGTACTAGAGTTTCCTATACCTATCTTTTTACAGGGTGGTCAAAATATTAGATTGTTATATTAACAAATTCAAGCTGTAATAACTTACTTATTTTAAATGGAACACCCTGTATCTTACTAGTCTATCGAGTAGAAAATTTACTTAGCTTTCAATTCTTATTAGAGTTTCCTATACCTATCTCCCTTCATTTTTTAAATATTTAAAGATTTCCTAATTTGTAAGCTGGCGTATCCGAGTGAAATTTATTGAAAAATAAATAATGAGTGAATATGTATTCGTAACAAATACACGAACTCATTAAACATCGTTATTATTCCAAGAAATTCTTGACGAAAACAAAGTGACAACAGATGAGACGAGGTAATAATATATTAGGAATCACGGAATCACGGAAACATAACCGCACATGGAAAAAACACAACTTTTATGGTCGGATGAGTTCAAACAATAAGTTTTTTGTTTTTAAAATTTTTAAATTGGTCAACATATACAATTTCTATGTTCTATGGATTTAAATTGCTTCATTATCGAAAAAGGAAAGAAAGACCTTTATGTAAATTTTGATTTATTGGTTAGACTAGAACAAACCTAGCACTAACTGCTACAGTTATGAAAAGATATATTGGGAACTGGGGCAATACAGGTTTACAGACATATTTTATGGTCTTACCTTTCTCCCGAGACGCTGTGGCAGAGGTTTTGGCTCCGAACTGTAATTCCAGCGGTCAGCTAACGTCTACCGTTGGAATCAGCCGGCTCTTGGACCTCTGATCATAGGACACATATAATGTAAAGGGCACTTTTGCTTTGGGATATAAATCTTGCATAATTCTGTACACATATTAAATAAACTTATTATTAAATAAATATGTCTAACAAAACAATCCAAATAAATCTTCACACAACTTGAGGTCAACGTCGCACGTTGACGGAGCGACTGGCGCCGCCCCTCACCAACCAGAGGGCACGGACCAGCTACAGTACTAATCATATCTTCTATAGTACTAATCATATCTTCTGTAGTACTAATCATATCTTCTATATTCTATAGTGTTCTGTGTTCTGTCGACACAGAAGCACGTTGATTATTTAATAGGTGTATTACTTGATATTATTTGCTTTCTTCCTAGGTAGAATAATTGATAACTTTTATTTCTGAATTTTTGAACATAATATTTTATTTTTCTTTCTTTATATTGATACCTAGGTCAGAATTTGCTATAATATTCTAACTATATTTGTGTTGAGGCAAACTCGCTCGAATTTATGCATATTTGATATTTATTCACATTTTAACCCATATATACATTAACTTGTGTTTGAATTTTTTTCTATTACTTATTTTGCTATAACTTTGACTCAAATTTATAATAAGATGATGAAGTTGAGGAAAGGGGAATTAAAAATTATATGTTAGTTTTAATAAAAGTTGTTAGCAACTAACGATTTTTACTTATTTTGCAGTTTGTGAAGCAACAAATTGACTTTTTAACTTTTCAAAATCAGCATTTTGATGCTTTTTCAATGTTCTGAAAAATAAAATTTTGCATTTTTATGTCAACTATTTATCTTTTGAATGGGGTGCAAAAATCGAAAAAATCGCGATTTTTGCACTAAATTGCTAATAATTAAAAAACGGCGCCGAACTTTAGGTAGGAAACAGGTTTTCTTCTTATCGGTTTACAATAACTAAAAAATTTGTCAGATACCTGGATAATTCAGTGTCCCGAACGAACATCATTTATTTTTTGCTTATTTACCTGGAGTAAATATGTTGCAATATATTAACGACATAAACACATTTAAAATACTGCAAAAAATGTAATTACGAAACTTAAATAGTCTTATAACAAAAATTTAAATATTAATAATTAAATGAGTACTTAATGTTTAATGTTGTTATGTGTTTTATACGTGACTTTTGTACTTTCGTACGTTAATGATAGTTTTTAAACAAGCCAACACAACTACATAAACAGCTTTTAATTATTATGTCTCAAAACAAATAAGGGAATTAGGAGAGTACCTAAATAATGTAAATCTCGATAAAAAATTAGTACAAAAAAATTTTATAATGAGAGGGGAAGAACAAAACGTGACCACAAAGATACGCGTGATAGTAAGTGAATCGAACAAAGTCAATTTGATTTAAAACGACTAAAATTAATCCAGTGGCGGATCCAGAGGGGGGACTTCTAATGGAACAAAAAGACATAAAAATACCCAAAAAACCACATAAAATACATTAAGTTCTATTAATTTTTCTAACCAGAGGGTTTATAGGCTGATTTTATATAGCTGAGTTTATATAGCTGAGTTTATCTGCTTGTTTGCCTACAGGGTGTTTCATTAATAATTGGAAATATTTTAACTATAGATTCCTGGGCTTAAAATATTGAGGTTTAACCCAAATCACCTAGTCCGAAAATGCTTCTTAAGGGAGCTAGAGCTTTTTGAAGACGGCGTGGCGTCTTGTAATTAGTTTTTTTTAAAGTACCTCTAGAACGCGTCTATTTAGAAAACGAAAGCTGGTGCGTCTATTTATCTTCTAGAGATAAATCGATTCCATCTATTGCGAATTTCTAGTACCGGTCACAGGCGTCTGTTTTGGGTAGGGCAACGGTTATTTATCTCATAACTTTTTTGTCTTTAACTTTTAAGCGTGTTTGACATTGGATTATTATATAATAAGATATTCTAGTACTAAAACGTAGTACTCTTGCTTTAAGTCGCAAGGATACACCGTTTTCGAGAAAAATCGATTTTAAAATTTTGCGTTTTTTAATTTGAAAAAAATTTTCAAAAAAAACTATTTGGAAAAACGAAAACTGGTACGTTTATTTATCTTTCAGAGATGATTCGATTTCAATAATTGCGAATTTCTAGTACCGGTCATATGCGCTTTAATTTCTAAGCATTTTTAACACTATATTATTAAATTATGAGTTATTTTACTAGCAAAAGTTACTCTTGCATTCTTCTTCTTCTTCTTTTACGGCACTACAGCCCAAATTGAGCCTTGGCCTCCTTTATTTTTTGCCTCGACCCTTGCTTGTCTGTGGCTGCTCTTCTCCATACACGGACTCCTAAAAGGGCTTGCGCGTCGCTGTTTACTGTGTCTTCCCAGCGCTTTTTTGGCCAAACTTTTTTCCAACCGGTCTCTTTCTCTGCATTTTAGCTTTCAGTGCTTTTTTTGGTAGCCTATCCTCTCCCATTCTTATCACATGTCCGGCCCATTGCAATCTTTGTATTCTAATGAAGTCTGACAGGGGTGTTTCCTTTAATGTGGATAAAGCTCGTTGTTGTATCGACTTCTGAAGATTCCGTTTTCCCTCGCAGGTCCTAGTATTCTCCTCAGTACTTTCCTTTCGAATGTGTCGAGTTTGTTTTTGGATGTTTCTTTCAGGACCCAGGCTTCACTGCCATAGCATGTTATTGGTCGAATTAAGGTTTTATATTCTCATCTTTGTATTTCGGTGGACACTTTTACACAGAAATATATGGGAGAGGGCAAAATACGCTCTGTTTGCCTGCGTTATTCTCTTCCGTATTTCTCCGTCTTCTGATCCGTCGGTATACATTTCTACTCCCAGGTATGTAAACTTTCCAACCATTTCAATGTCATCTTCATGTATAATGTTTTGTGGGACTATATTTCTTCTCGTCTGAGTCATTATTTTTGTTTTTTTTCTGTGTTAATTTCCAGACCTAGCATTTTTGTTTGTGTTTTTAACTCTGCGTATGTTTCCTGTGCTCCTATTGATGTTCTACTCATAATATTAATATCATCGGCATAAGCGGCCAGTTGAACCGTTCTGTTGGTCAGTAGGTTTTCTCGTCCAGTTTGCATTTGCCTAACCGCATACTCCAGTGCCAGGTTAAACAATGTTGGGGCCAGCTCACCTCCCTGCTTTAGTCCCTGCGAAATTTTGAAAAAGTCTGTCTGGTGGTTTTGTATTCGTACACATGCCTGAGTTTCATCCATTGTGGCTTTAATGAGTCTTATTAGCTTGTGTGGTATTGCCAATTCAGACAGACCAATAAAATGTATTATTTCGATTCAGTGGCGGATCTAGACATTTGCTTTGGGAGGGGAAATTTGCCTTAGGGTTGGGGGGGGGGAAAGATAAACCCAAACTACATAAAAGACATAAATAATAACTTATATCCATTAATCTCCCTTCATTTTCCTAACTAGCAGTTTTATTGGGTTGATTTTGTGTATCTGTGGTTTAAGTTTCATCTCAGCTAATGCATTTTTATGTATCAACAATTTTTTTTCTTTAATTTTGGACCATGTTAGGGGGGGGGGATATTCCCAGTCTCCCTCCCCGTAGATCCGCCACGAATTTCTTCCATTGACTAGTCACTATGCAATTTTCGTTAATAGAGCATAATCTTCAAAACCTATAACATGGTATTTCGCTTTTGAATTTTGGCAACAAATATGAGGAATTTGAAATAGATGTGCCCAAAAACGCTGAATTTAGAATTGCACCTTTAACGATCTAAAACGATCAAAAACTTTGAAAACTGCTTTTTTCGAGTGTACAAGTACATTTTTCAAAATTACACATCTTCAGCTACAAAAGAAGTGACATAATTTTAAATGTGATAGTTTAGATTCAGCGTTTTTGGTGGATATTTCAAATGCCTCATATTTGTTGCCAAAACTCAAAATCGAAATTTCATGTTATATTTTTTGAAAACCTAAAAATTGAAATTCCATAGCGACCGGTCAATATAAGTGATAAATTTTGTTAATCTCATAAGAATCGTAAAAAAAGAATGTGTGCGTACTTTGTACGCACGTAAGAAGTTATACTTCTATTATATGATTTTTTAAAAATAAATATACTTTAAACAGTTTGTTTCAATTTTTTTTAAACACCAAACTAATTTTGTGCTTACCGCTTTCAAAAAAATAAAAAAAAGTATAAGATTGCACTGGATTCGAACTCAAGACCTCTCGATCTCTGGCCGAATTAGTCGAGGCATTGAAGCACATAAAAAGCCTTACTGTCGATTTTTGGCGCAGTAAGACGGATTTTAATGCAGTTTGGTGCGTTGGATTCGTGAGAATGTCAGGAATTTTGTGAATTATTGTAATGAATAAGAAATCTGAAATTGCATTTGTGCAACAAAAGTGCATTTTGAAATAGGCTATTATTATAAATTTTCAACTCGGTAAATAGTTGGCCAACATCCCGATTCATTATTTTAATTATTTTTAATCATTTTTAAGTCCATATAATAATAGTCTAAGATGTCAATAACCATTAATAATAAACAAAAAAAATTTCCTTATGGGGAATCGAACCAAGTACTAACACGTCCGTAACTAGATACACATACCGCTAGCCTACGCAGACACTTGCTAGACAAGGGCGATATTAGGTATAAACAAAAACAAATAGGTAAGTAAAAATTGCAAAGAAAATTACTACATACTCAAATGTATTATAAAATTAATATATTCCTAAATTTTAGAAGAAACATTCGTAAATAGGTACCTTTATACAAAACATTCGAAAAATCGACACTTCATTACCTCGACCAAATGCTATACCAAATACGCTACGAGGACTGTGTCTGTATCGGTTCGGACCAGTGATGTGGGAGAAAGGGGATATGACGTAAGGGATGCTCTCGTGTTTTCTAAATGGGACCACTTGACTTGACACTTTTGGGAAAGGCAATATGGCGGCGGGCAGGTTTTTTATGTTATACGTGGAATATATGTCGTTAATTAATTATTAAAATTTTTAATTATATACAGGGTCATGAGGAACTGTACATACTCCTACCTCGTATAGAGGCCCCTATGGGGAATAACAAATGACCATTAAAAAATGTCTGCTCCCATTGTTTAATAATATACAGGGCGAGTTTCGCATTTTGACAGAAATTTGTATTCGTCATAATTTTTGAACGGTCAGATCGATGTGTCTCTTATTTTGGTCAATCGTTACACTATTGCCACCTAATCAACTGATTTATTCAAACTAGAAAAAAATCAGGTCCGGTTTTAAAAAAATTAGTTCGTTTGGGTCTTAGAAAAAATTTCACCCTGTATAAGCTTTTTGAAAACTCTAATATGAATTTTACAAATTAGACAAATAGGCAATTAAAATAACATATTTATTTTTTTCCGCACACGATTGCTTAATTTTTTATAAAAAAATCAAATTTGATTATGAATTAAAAGTTTGGTAAAGTGAACCATAGATTTAACAAAATTAACTTTTATTAACAAAATTAATTTTTTTCGAACAAATATTTAATTTATGTTTGATAAATTACCCATTTGATATCCCGTTTGATATGTTATGATAGTTACCCATAATTTCTCAAAAAAAATTTTTTCAATTAGAAGGATGTAATTGCATATTAGAATATAGTTTTTAATTCCAAACAACTTTTCATAATAGCAATTTCCAATATTACGAAAAATAAAGCTACTTTACTCTTGAGTGAAATTCAAACTTTTTGACATACCTCGTATAATATTCAAAAAATTTTATATTTGATGGTTAAATCTTAGGTTTTGGACCATGCAGAGCTTTTTATAAATAATAACTTTTTTTCGTAAAATTAATAATAAAAAAGTTTTCCATATGGATACAACTTACAGGGACATACTGTATATATATTTATATAATATAATACAATTTTATAATTATATACTTTATATAGAACAGAATATACTGCTAAAGAGTTCCGCCATATTGCCTTTCCCATTTAGCCCGTGAAAGCGATCCCATCTACTTCACCTCATGTCACATCCCCTCCCTCCCACATCACTGGTTCGGACGTACCTAATGACAATTCACTGTAACTAACAGACAAGATGAATAAATATACAATAAAATGTTTTATAGTCCATTCTTTCACGGTTTTTGCTCTAAATTTTAAAGAACCGCTTGGATTGACATGAAATTTCGCATACTTATAGCTTACATGTCAAAGAAAAAAAGTGATATTGTGCCCATGTGTGCTTTTGCCCTGGAGGTGAAAAAATATATGTCCAAAATAAATCCGGAAATGGATAAACTGACTAATTTTAAATAACTCTTGTTCTATAGAGCTTTTTCGCCAAGTCAACACTTTTCGAGTTACTTGCGAGTGAATATGTTCATTTTTCAACAAAATAACCTCATTTTTAGACGGTTTTTTGCAAATAACTTAAAAAGTAAGTATTTTGTCGAAAAAAATATTCTTAGCAAAAATATAGGCTATAAAAAAGTAAAAAAATGGTGTACTCGTTAGGTCTCTGGATCTCGTAGAACCAGAGTTATAGCCAATGAAAAATATATTCATATTTACCAAATCTCAAGTAGAATATTTCGACGTGAAATATCCAAAAAAGTAAGCATTTTTTGGGGAAAACTCATTATATCGTATTTAAAGTGTTTAAAAAAGCTTTATTTGTGTTTTTACAAAAAGTTTCTAGCATTAAATTTAAGCAAGTTACGCTCAAAATAAAGTGGGTCCCTTTTGTTTTTGCAAAAAAAAACCGGGAAGACCACCCCCTAATTAGCAACTTAAATGAAATTAATCGTTACCGCTCCACAAATTATTTTACTTATGTTGTGTTTATATGATCTGTAAGTTTCATCGATTCAAAGTGCTTATTTTTGAAAAAATTTGGTTTCAAAGTAAAATTTTTAAAAATTAAAATTTTGAAAAATATCCTTTTTTTCAAAATAACTTAAAAATTGTTAGAGATACCCAAAATCTCGAAAAACAAAAAAAGTCAGATTTGCTTTTCTGAATATCATGTATTTTTTTGATTTTCTGTTAGACAAAAATTGTTTAAGATTTGGTGTTTCTAAATTTGCATACATTCGTGATCAGTGACTCGTTCAACCCCTTTTAACTACAGCCCTTTCAATAATAAGGACTTTGAACCGATGAAACTTACAGATCATATAAACAATATATACACGAGTCAAGAAACTTGTGAAGTCGTAACGATTAAGTTCATTTAAGATACTAATTAGGGGGTGATTTTCTCGATTTTTACCAAAACCAAAAGGGATTTTGAGCGTAACTTGTTTAATTTTGATACAAGATTTTTTTTTATAAAACAAAAATGAAGCTTTTTTTAAACACTTTAAATAAAATGCGTTTTCCCCGAAATGTGCTTCATTTGTGGTTATTTCACGTTAAAGTATTCCATTTGGAATTTGACGAATATGAACCTATTTTTCATTAGCTATAACTCTACTTTTACTAGGTATAGAGACGAGATATATACACCATTTTTTTAAATTTTTTACAGGCTATATTTTTGCTAAGTATATTTTTTCGACAAAATTCTTACTATTTGAGTTATTTGCAAAAAACCGTATAAAAGCGTGGTTATTTTGTTGAAAAAATGAACATATTCACTGCCAAATAACTCGAAAAGTATTGACTTAGTGAAAAAACTCTATAGAACAAAAGTTACTTAAAATTAGTCAGTTTATCCATTTCCTGACTTTCTTTGGACGAATATTTTTTACCCCCAAAGGGGGTGAAAACCACCCCCAGAGCAAAAGCACATATCGGCACAATATCACTTTTTTTCTTTGACTTGTTAGCTATGTGTGTGTATGCCAAATTTCATGTCAATCCAAGCGGTTCTTTAAAATTGAGAGGTTTTGCAATATTTTACCGTTAAAGAATAGACTATTAATAATACTCATCTTATTGTTGAGGAAGACAAATCCAAAGACACAAAAATTATAATAAATATATAATAAATTATATAAATATAATAAATATATTTACTAAAAAAACTAATATATTCTTTTTACACCTTTTCTTGCACTGATATATTTATAGATACATAACTAGAAAGATTTTAGCAACTAAACGCCATACTGTCTGTGTGCGCATGCGCGCAGATTATGAAATTTACTCTCAATCGCGCCTAAAGAAGTATAACTTCAAAAATGGTAAACATCGCGCAAACTTTATTTATTGAACCGTTCTATCGCTTTACCATTTGTAGCAAAATTCAAAAGTTGTATACGAGAGCTGCACTCTTCATCTTCAACAAAAATATTTTTGTCAACAGGATAACACGCGCGCGTAACTGACATTTAAAATCGCCGGTCGCTTCAAGCGTTGTTTCTGAGAAAAACGTTCATTCTACACAAAAAGTGCTAATAAATATTTTTGGTCAAAATTATCTCGGCTACACTTCCTGTGTGAAACATTTTCTGCTACGCCGTACAAATTCTTGATAAATCGATGTTTTTCTACGAGAGAGGCTTTTAGGGAGAACCCGGGGGTAGGAGTGACTTCTTTGCATCTTTTTTGGGGTCTCAAAATTGGCATTCTTAGTAAAATTGAGCTTATTCGTATAATTTTTACAGGCCAAATCTGTGACGATTGGACCTATTAGTCTGGCAAATGTATCAAATTTTTCCAAAGTTTTGAAATGTACATAATAATTAGTTGGTAAAGCAACTTTAACATTTGTTTTCAATGCATATTTTAGTTGACTAGAAAAAATTTCTCATGACTTTGATCTAAAATAATTAGGAAAACAGCAATTAAATATTTTAAAATTTCCCACTGAGTTTCCTATTATGACCCGTTTGACGATTCACCACCCGGTATATTATATAGGGGCCTATTAATTTTACAGCATATCCGTGTAATGGCATTTTAATATTGTGTACCTATGCATTATAATTTGATAGAGGATGTGCAATGCAATAATTAATGAATCATAAGAGAATAAAAATGTAATATTAATAAAATAACTTACCTATTGTTTCAAAAAAACTCAATACACACAACACAGTCACAGGCAAAATTTTAAATCCAAGCATAATTTTATATTTTGTAACTACCAAAGTTAAGATTGACTGGTATCTTGTCCGTAGGGTCAATGTTAATAATTATGGTAAAAATCACTGTATGAGTTACCTAGTAGGTACAACCTCCAAGGCTGCCAACTAAATACAACACATGAGCGAACCTCAGTGTATATTTAAACGATACCTGATATTACACAATAAAATAACAAACAAAATAAGAGTTACCTTCACCATACACATATATCAAACATTGTTTCCGGAAAAGTGAATCATAATTAGATAATTTAGCATTTTCTGCGCCCGTGCGTTGGGTATAATCTGCTGCAAAATATTTCTGCATGCCTAATTTATGAATATTATGCATATAGTCCAGGGAATTAAGGCTTTTCTTAAGACACTGAATTATCCAGGTAGCTGATAACTTGTTTGCTTATTATAGACCTATAGAAAGAAAACCTACCTGTTTCCTGTCTAGAGTTCGGAGCCGTATTTTAATTATTAACAATTTAGTGCAAAAACGCGATTTTTTTCGATTTTTTGCACTCCATTCAAAAGCTAAATAGTTGACAGAATTACAAAATTTTATTGTTTAGAATTTAGAACATTGAAAAAGCTTCAAAATGCAGATTTTTTAATGTTAAAAGTTAATTTGTTGCTTCGCAAACTGCAAAATAAGTGAAAATCGTTATTTGTTAATAACTTTTATTAAATCTAACTCAGAACTGTTTCAACCAAAGTTGTGTATTGGGGTAGTTTGATATAAGTATCTAATTGAAAATCTCGAAGCGAAGATCATGAATCAACTGGTTAAAATTTGGATGTGTATTGTAAAATGAAGCATTATAGCGAGAGTGAAAAGACTCACATGCAGTTCTTGTCCTTTGTAAAGACGAGAATTTTCAGCCCAAATGTGAGGAGGAAATATTGACGTTTCTTCAATATAGGTTTCAACTGAATAGTCACTAAACTTAACCACTCTTTCATCTTCTGGTTGAATTGCAACAAGATCTATGGCAAAGCAATCCCCAGCGTCCTCTGCTTTAAGAAAGAGTAAACCAATATATGAGTAAGATATTTAGTTAAAGCTGTTTCTGCACCGTTTTTTAACTGATATTCGATATCAACTGGGTTTTCGCAAACAACTTGCTATTCGCAAACATCTCGGTTTTCCCGAGATATTTTCAACTGCTTTAATTTTCACTAAATTACTTAAAGTTTGTCTGTTAAGAACATCTTTATTTTATGGATAAAAGTACTATTTGGCAACAACGTTTAAATTTTAGAAAAATAATATCCTTTGATCATCCTTATTGTAAAATCGCTCGGGAGTGAATTCGACTAATAAAATAACTACCTGCTCAAGACGGGAGTGAACTCAAAGGTGCCCGTTAATAAACCCTCAAAATTTGAGACCTATCCATTAATTACTTTAAAAGTTATTTTATTTAATTATCCCAGATACCTATTGTTTGTAATAACATAAGCCAGGAAATAATGAAGATATGGCAAATCTGCGAATGTGAAGTGAAAGTAGAAGACTTATACTAGCAGTATCTGTTAAAAAAGATAAAAAAATACTTATTATAGTCAAATATCCGAATGAAAACTTTTTAAAATGTTGTAGTTTATAAACATTTAGAATATCTTTAAAAAGATTGTCCATATAAAAAATATTTTTACATATTCGCAAAGCTAGCAGTTTTCACGAATTATTAAACAAAAAAATTTGGCCTATGTCAATTTGGACCAAAATTATCCATGTTTTTTTTATTCACAGCTAATTTGTTGATAATAATTATATATAATTTTCAAATAACCCTGCTACCACATACGAGTAGTGGTGTAGAGCGACAATACATTATAATACAATAGAAAAACAACTAAATCTTAAAAACTAATAACTGTTATATATTTATATTATGCAGTGGCGTACTGAGCATGGTTCCGCGGGTTCCGTGGAACCAGGGCCCGGGCCCCCTAGGGGCCCGCTTTAACGCGCTTTTTGCTTCTTTTGTTTCTAATTTGATGGGGACATTTTGGACTACACTAGGACACACATAGGAAATGTAACTACTTAAAAGATTTTAATTTTTGTGTAGGTACTTTTAAATAAAAACGAAGAATTGCTATTCCTCAAAAAAATTGAAAACAAAATTTATTGAAATACAGTGTACATGTCCAAAATATTCACAATAGAAAAACCTATATTTTTTATACTAGTTGAGATTTTTGGTATCACCAATGATTAGTAAGTTATTTTGAAAAAAAAAAATTTCAAAATTATAATTTTTTTTTAATTTAAAACCGAATTGTTTTTAAAAATGAGCACATTGAAGCGCTACGTATCTAAGTAAAATGAAATATGAAATATATATAAAGTATAAAAACGAAATGACTACAGATCATACTTATAAGCAATACATCAGTCAAGTAACTTGTGAAGCGGTACCGATTAATTTAATTTAGGATGCCAATTAAGGTATGATTTTTATGATTTTTTACCAAAAAAAAGTGTCCAACTTTATTTTGAGCGTTACATAGTTAATATTGAATATTGATGCTAGAAACTAAAATATAACAAAAATGTAGCTTTTTAAAAATGTAGTAATGAAACAAAGACTTACTCACAATCATTTAATTATACTTTGACGACCGGTTTCGATCTCTACATTATTCAGATCATCTTCAGGTCGGCGTTACAAGTAGTTAAATGATGCCGTTACAAGGGATGCGTTGCCACTTAGTTGTTAACATGTTAATACGTCCAACTTATGCCAATAGGTTAGCTGGGAGAGGAATAGGGCAAACAGACATGTTACGTAGGTCAAAACACAGTAAATTTTTTGAAATTTGAATGGATCCTGAAGGAAGATGCGTGCTGTGAAACAAAGGATGTTGTGTTAGACAGGAGAAAAAGACCGGGAACAAGACATTTTAATTTAATTTATTTAAATGCTTTCCTATTTGTCATTTCCCATACTTTGACCTCTGCCCATATCGCAAAACATCAACGAGCAAAGACCATCACATTAGTACAAGAGTCTACAATAAAGTGATTTCAAACTTAGCTACATTTAAAACACATCCACTCGAGCATTGTCTTTCTCCTGTCTAACACAACATCCTTTGTTTCACAGCACGCATCTTCCTTCAGGATCCATTCAAATTTCAAAAAATTTACTGTGTTTTGACCTACGTAACATGTCTGTTTGCCCTATTTCTCTCCCAGCTAACCTATTGGCATAAGTTGGACGTATTAACATGTTAACAACTAAGTGGCAACGCATCCCTTGTAACGGCATCATTTAACTACTTGTAACGCCGACCTGAAGATGATCTGAATAATGTAGAGATCGAAACCGGTCGTCAAAGTATAATTAAATGATTGTGAGTAAGTCTTTGTTTCATTACTACATTTAATATGGACTCACATATGCAACCCATTCAATACTTTTTTAAAAACTTTAAAAAGTTGTAATGACTTTTTCTCGAAAAGTGCTTCATTTTTGGTTATTTCACGTTGAAATATTCGATTTGGAATTTGACGAATAAGCACATCGGCACAATAGATACCACTTTTTTTTGTTTGACATGTTTGCTAAGTGTGTATGCCAAATTGCATCTCAATCCGAACAGTTCTTTAAAATTTACAGCAAAAACCGTGAGTGAATGGACTATAAATTAGCTTGAGTTTTTATGATGAACCAGGACCCGCTAACCTATCAGTACGCTACTATATTATGTACAAACTTTACCCATTCCTTCTTATTTCTGGCCAGCGTCCTTGCTTCTGTCCATGTTATTCCCCTTTTTAAACGCTTTTTTAAACGCTTTTCTTTAGTTCAATCGTTTGGGTCAAACCTTTAGACGTTAATTTGACTGCATTTTCTTCAATGCAATTGAATAAAAATTTGCAGACATATGCATTAGCGGGAACAATACACGAATAGTCAATAAAAATTTGTTTTATGTTTATTAATTGTTTAAATGAAAAAAAAACGACTTTAATGAAAAATGCTTAAATTCTCTTTTTTTATAATGAAGAAACTTAAAACTTTTACTGCAGATTGTAGCTAATTATATGACCTATACATACATAATTTTACTCTTTACGTTAATTGTTTACGTTATGCTTCATAAATAAACAATAAAGTTTCAAATTTTTGCCGATTCCGACTACTGTTCATGTTTGTACATCATATTGTTTATACATATGTTTTAATGTTTGAAAAGTGTAAGACTAAAAAGTAAAAAATAAAAACATATGAAAAAAAAATTTTTAAGAAACGTTTTTCGTTAGTTACGAGTGACTAAAATTTAAAATATTATAAAAAAATCATAAATATTGGCAATATCATTTTAAAGTCTTCTACTTTAAAATGTATAATATATGTCTGAATTGCCAATATAAATGAGTGAGATTAAATAAATTATTAGAAGAATTTTTTTGCTTAGCAACAACACTTTAGTTTATTTTAGTAATATTTTGTATTTTGACAACGGCACCCGATTTGGGCGTCGAAACGTTAATAAAATTATTTTTTTCATTTTAATTGTGGCTTATTTCCCATATAAATAATTAATCATAAAAATGCCACAAGGAAATAGCTTCAGAACAACATTAAAAAAATCATCACAAGGACAAATTCAAATAAAAAAATCAACTAGAAAGCAAAGAATAAAAAAAAATTCAAACTCGAAGGATTATTCGAAAAAAAAAAACTGTTAGACAGATTGATTAAATATACAAAAATCTCACACATTCGTTAAAAAATTGAAAAGATCTAAGACATTCATTAAAGAAAAGCGTGGGGCGAAAACCGTTTATTCGATGAAGACGCGCCCCACGCTTTTCTTTAACGAATGTGTTAGATTTTTTAAATTTTTTTAACGAATGTGTGAGATTTTTGTATATTTAATCTGTCTAACAGTTTTTTTCGAATAATCCTTCGAGTTTGAATTTTTTTATTTTTTGCTGTTTAGTTGATTTTTTTATAATATTTTTAATTTTAGTCATTCGTAACTAACGAAAAGCGTTTTTAAAATTTTTATTTTTATATATTTGTATTTCGAATATTTTACCTAGTGTTCTATCCCATGTTTGTGGCGGTCTACCTTTCTTCTTTCTTCTTTGCGTTTTCCCTGCCAAATTTCCTTCACCGGTTTTGTATGATCCATTCTCTGAAGATTACCCCACCAACTGAGTTGCCATCTTTCCACAAATTCTAAGGTTGATTCTATTTCCATATCTTCTCTTATTTGAGGGTTCCGTAGTCTATCTCTTTTGGTAACTCCTCGAACTCATCTCAGGTATTTCATTTCTAATGCCTGTATTTTACTCTTTTGTCGTTCTGTTAGTACACACGACTCGCAACCAAAGATTAATAATACAGGTCTATATATATTATCTTCAACAAAATAATTTTTGTTTTTCGTGTTGTTTCTTTTATATTTATAAATTTATTGTTCATTGCATAGTATAAGTTCATCGTTTTTTGAATTTTATTATTAATTTCTGTTTCCTGTCTTCCGTTGTCTTCTAATTCAATTCCTGAGTATTGGAATGTTCGTGCTTGTTCAATATTTACTTCTTCTATTTTTGTGTTTATCTTTTCTTCCTCTTCATTTTTTCCCATGACCATAACTTTTGGTTTATTTTTATTAATTGCCATTCCATATTTCTATATTTTTTTGTAGTTGTTTCTCATTTTCGGCCAATATAACGACGTCATCGGCGAATGCTCCTTCTGAAATGTCTACTCTTTTTAAATTTCTATAACACACAGACATGCATTCTTTTCACTTTTACTTTACATTCTTTAATTATCTCGTCCATGTAAATTATAAACAATGTTGGACTTAATTCTCCTCCTTTTCTCAGAACCTCGTTTGTAGTAAATGGTTTTGATTTTCTGTTTTGGCTGATGATATAGTTCACATTGTTGTTGTAAATGTTCTTAATTACCCTTATCATTTTGTTACTTATACCTCTCTTCTCTAATATTTCCCATAATTTTTCCCTTAGTACGGTATCAAAAGCTTTTTCAAGATCTATGTAAGTCATACATATACATATTTTTTTCCTGTTGCTGATATTTTTCTATTATTTGCTTGATTGTAAATATACATACGAGCATGGGTACTACTGCCTTTTCTGAAACCTCTTTGTGATTCCTCGAGTGTGTTGTCAATTTTTCCGATTATTTTTTTTTGTTCAGTATTTTTTCGTATATTTTCATGGCAGTGCTTAACAGTGTTATGTATTCCTCTGTAATTGTTGCAATCCGTTCCATCGCCCTTTTTATAAATCGGCTCTATCTGTGCCTTCTCTCAGTCCATCGGTATCTGTTCTTCTCTCCAAACGGCATTAAATATTTTTAATAATAACTATGTTGAATTTGTCCCATTTTTTATCATTTCACTTGCTATTCTGTCATACCCTGGTGCTTTTCCGTTTTTCATTTCTGCAATAGCTTCTTGCAGTTCATTTATGGTTATAGGGTCTATATTGTCATCATCTATTCTTTGGTTCGCCACATTGTTTTCTTCGTGATGGCAGTGCGTTTGTAGCATTTCTTGGAAATATTCTCTCCATCTGTTCATTATTTCATTTTCTTTTGTGAGAATTTCGCCAGTTTTATTCTTTATGTTTTCTATTTCTTGTATTTTTTCTTTTCTCATTGATTTTAAAACTCCATTGAACAGTTTCTGATTCTATTTACTGTTTACTATTGTTGTTGTCTTTACTGTTAATAATAATTAAGGAGCCTAATTAATGTCATTTTAAAGAATGGGATTTGTATTTTTTACAACAAAGTGTACGACAAATTTGCACAAATCTGGATGGACAACACAAATCACAAATGGATCTACAAATCCATCGAGCTCAAACACCGAACAAGCAATTTCAAACTACTAAAATTTTCTATATCTCCGGATCTACTCAATAGATTTTGATCTTTATTTTCTAGTTTGTATATAATTTTTACCTAAATTATAAATATGCAGTTTATTTATAAAATTAATTAATCAACAGTCTAATTTGTTTAAACAATTTTTGAAAAAATATTTAAAACCTTTTTATATACTTGGCTTGGTTGGTGTCACGGACTCCGCAAATTTTGTAATCCATTTTAAAAATAGTTCTAGGCCTACTAGACACCTAAAATTTTCAGGATAGCTTAGAACTAGCTAACAATGCAATATTTAACTGCTACTATATAGGGTGATTAATTATCAGTGGGGTGAAGCTCCGTAGATCCGTTATAGTAATGTATAGCGATAAAACTTAATAACAAAAATTGTAGCGAACTTTGAGCTTCATATTACAAAATTAGTTAGAATGCTACGAGGTGTTCGATAACATAGTGGCAGGCCAAACTTATGTTTTTTTACATAGAACACCCTGTATTTTATTTTATATTCGAAATCTTCGTAACTTTTCGATTACAAAAATATAAAGGTTTGGTATGTTATACGGGGTATTTACAAAGTTATAACCAATTTTATATGAAAATCGTAACAAGTTTAACTACCTGTATAAATAAAACCAAGCACAAGGTCAATGGTTTATTGACGTCTGTCAAAATTATATACCAAACCAACCTCTTTACCACTCCTCCTTGGATTGTCAGAAAACCCTTTTTAGACATGAGTTTAACAAAGACTAGTAATCAACTGAATGCGTCCTCTATGGTTAAACAATTTTATAGTAATATTGATAAGTATCAGAATTATCAACATATATATACTGATGCATCCAAATTAGAAAAAGGAGTTGGATGTGCTTTTGTACACAATAACTATACTGCTTCATACAAAATCCCGAATTTTAGCACAGTATACACAGGAGAACTATTCGCAATCTACAAAGCATTAGAATATACCATAAATGTTAACATAGACAGATGCCTAATAATAACAGATTCTTTAAGTTCTATTAGCAGCTTAGGCACCATTTACCCAATCCATCCTTTGTTGCGATTGATAAAGAACCATTTGTACAATAAATATATTATACACGGCTCACTAAAATAATTAGTTACGCCCCTGTACTACTGATTACTTAAAATTCAAGTAGTATTTATGTAACCTTTCTGGAAACTCCAGGTTATTGTTGAGACTCGCATTTGAACCCCTCGCCGGGGCAGATCGTCAAAAGCTTCCTAACGAGAATCATCTCTAATCTATCGACGCTCCCGCTATTCGTAAAAAGGCCGCATTTTACCGGCTTTTTTTGCTATCGTTTTATACCGCTCAGATAATTCAATCTGCTCAGTATTATCGACGATGATTTATTTAGCGTATTAGTGAGTGCCTTACAAATGAACCAAATGGATTATGGAATTCAATCAGAGCTCTGATGTGACACGTCATCAAGGAATAAAACTGTAAGTACTCTACATGTATGTGAACATAACTTATTAGTCGTGATACTGTATGCATTTTGAACCATATACCTCTCGTAGCAAATATTCTTTGTGCCATTTATGCAGATAATACTTTAAATTACATATGAAAAATCGTTATCTACTCTTAACCAGCTTACCTATGGGAATATACTCTATAACCGTACAATAAGTATAGGTTACTATTGTTAAGGATACTTTACGTATTGCCTTAACATTTCTGGTCCTTCGAGCCGGATCATATTAATTATTTATTAATTAAATCCTCAAGGTCCTTCGTATTTGCATATTTTGATAATCTCTATTCTGAGAATAACGGTTTTTCATTTATAGTGTCTTTCTGTTGCATTTGGAAATTTCCAAGCCACGCCGCCCCGGCACAAAAATAAAATATTCCTCTCTTTCTGCACTCAAATTCTCAGTATTTAACCCAGCACGTCTCTACAATAGCTGGTAGGTTGTTAAGCCCGGTCTACACGTGCAATTTCAGAAACTACTTGCTTTGTTCAAATAAAGGAGTCGTTTTGTTTGTATGAAAAAATATTTGCATATATTACATTATTTTATTTTCGTAAATATATTTTTCTGTTTATAGTATACAAAAAGTGTACTCATTTCTTGGCTGATAGTACGGGTGTTATAATTTTAACATTGTTTGTTCAACCTTTTGATTTAAATTAAATTTATAATTTTGAATCCGATTAAGCCTGGTTCACAGGTTACAAAAATTATTAAAAATAATTTTGTTTTCTTGCATAAATTGTAAGTTTTTGCTACATTTAGCTTCGCTTAAGCTCATTTTACACTTCTAGAAAACTATAGAAAATAAATAATTGTTTTTTCCTTCAATTTAATTAATTTAAATACTTGTTAAGGGTGTCTCACACTTGCTGAAAAATACCCATTTTGGAAAATTGCATATATTTTGAAATTTTATAGTTTTGCATTTCATATACTAATCTGCGCTCATACAGGGTGATACTATTAAGCCAATCTCACACTATTAAACGTGTAATATATAATATATTGTACATATTCTCTCATTTTCGCATCGATTTATAGGTTTAGACATTTGCAAATAATCTATCTAATCTCACATTCTCGCAACATGGCTGACCGATCAAAATATAACCGACAGAGGCTCACCGCAAAACTTGATATAACCAAGTTGGCTGATTCGGTTCCCACAACTCTTAATTCTCTAAACAAATATAAAATTCGTGAAATAATTTCACAACTCAAACATTCTTACGGACTTTTCCGCGATGCTCAAAATGTGCTGGAGACGATCCCCGAGGAACCTACCCCCTCTACTGATTCCTCTGTGGTTTTTGATAAATATTTGGATACAATTTCTCTATTGGAAGAAAGGTTAGAGGTCATTGAAAGTTCTAATGTGACTGCTACCCCCTCCCTCCAATTTGACCCTAATTCTTCTCTAACCTCACAGTCTATGGCTAGGCAACGAACAGTAAACCTCCCTCGTATTCAGTTAAAACCATTTAGTGGCTTAGTTACTGAATACAATTCATTCATTGAGACCTTTGATACAATAATAGGATCTGATACTACATTAAGTGATCTGGAAAAACTCATTTACCTCAAAAGTTTTCTAACTTCCGAGCCTTTGACGCTTCTCGAGCATATCCCACTCACAGGTGACAATTACAAAATAGCCCGGGATAACCTGACACAAAGGTACGCCAACTCTAAATCGCTTATCAAAACTCTCATCTCTCAAATTCTTGATGCGCCTCCTATTTCTGGAAACGCAAATCACTCACAATTAAGAAATTTTCATACGGTCATGTCAAATAATTTCAAGGCCCTATTGAACTTGAATAGGCCCCCTTCAGATCTCTTGCATTTACTTCTCATACATATCGCTACTCAGAAACTCGACGCACCTACCATTAGGGCTCTTGAGTTCCAATCCGGTGGTAGCCAAGCTACCCCTGATTTTGTCCATTTTCTAGGGGAAATCGAGACACGCGTTGTTCATCTTGAGAATATTCAATCTCAATCAAAACCAAAATCGACTACTACTTCCAGACACTCTTTACACCTAGCCTCAGACACTTCTACCAGTAACCTTTCGCCTCGCTTAGGTCCTAAGAAATGTTCCTATTGCAACGACTCTCACTCGATCTACTCTTGTCCTCAGTTCAAGCAGTTGAATTCTAAAGAACGTTTTAGTTTTGTCAAACAAAATAAATTTTGTATTAATTGTCTTGGGTCTCACATGCTCGATCAGTGTAAATCCAAATTCTCTTGCATAGTTTGTAAATCTCGTCATCACACGTTGCTCCATTTCGACAAAACGGGTCATAGTAACCCTTCCGCGGCTGTTGGCCAACACAACTCAAATAATCATAATAAAACCGCTATCTCAAATAACTCCCATACACAGGGTAATTCACAACAGGGGCCCTCACATGTTAGAGCTCCTGAAACGGAAGTTAATCTTCAAAATTCGACTCCACATTCAATGGCTCTATCTGCAGCCTCGCTTGATAATCATTTGGTGTTATTAAGCACACTCCAGGTCTATCTTGTCGCTCCTAGCGGCAAGAGGGTCTTCGCAAAGGCACTTTTAGACTCGGCCTCACAGGTTTCATTTATTAGTGCTGACCTCGTAAAGGAACTGTCACTCACCACTAGAGATGGAAAATTACGGATCAATGGAATTAACTCCACCTCATCCTCGTCTCAATCTATTGTAGATACAACAATTTTCGCTGTCGCTAACGACGTTCCTTTTGACATCTCGTGCTCTGTACTCCCAAAGATAACAAATCCGCTTCCTCAAATTTCTATTTCGGCGAGCAAACTAAACATACCCTCAGAGATACCATTAGGTGATCCGATGTTCCATGTAACATCCCCAATTGGTATCCTGCTCGGTGCAGACCTGTATAACGATATCATTCAACCTGAAATAATTCGTTTGGGAAAAGGTCTTCCCGTTCTTCAACGCACTCTACTCGGGTACACGATATCAGGGTCAGTTCCAGACTTTGCTCTTAAGTCGAAAAATACTAAAAAGGCTTTGGAATTTTATTCAAACTCTCTCGTTACTTGTTGTTCTCATAACACTCCTTCCGCCGTAAATGAGCCGGTAGTGTCCAACGAGGAACTATCCGATCATTTACAAAAATTCTGGGAGCTGGAAGAAGCCGCTCCTCAGAACACCGATCTCATTAATGATCACCCCGCTGAAATTAATTTTGTAAAACATGTTAATGTTCTCCCCAATGGACGATATGAGTCCACACTCAATCTCAAACTCCCTATCGAAGATATAGACATGGGAAATTCGTTTCTCTCGGCAAAAAGACGTTTTCTCAGTCTCGAGAAACGTTTTCAACTCAACCCTGATTTATTGGAAAAATATCAGGACATTATATCGGAATATCTCAATAACGGACAAATAATTCAAGTGCCGTTAAAAATGCTAAATGACTCAGGTAAACCTAATTACTTTCTCCCTCACTTTCCCGTTTTCAAATCCAACTCTACTACTTCCACTCGTATAGTTTTCGATCCAAACAATAAATCGTCTACGGGAATCTCCCTCAGTGACGTCATAGACAAAGGTTATGTCGTCCAACATGAACTTTTTGACATTCTCGCTAAGTTTCGTCAGTTTAAATTCGCACTAGTAGGCGACATCAAGGCTATGTTCCTACAAATCGCCATTTGTCCCACTGAAACATTTCTGTTAAATTTTCTCTTTAGGGACAATATTCAGCAGCCTTTACGGTGCTATCAATTTCAAAGATTACCCTTCGGGCTCCCAAGTAGCCCATTTATCGCTCAAAGAGTTATCAAGCACATCGCTGACAACAACAAACATACCCACGAACTTGCTACTAGTGTTCTGCAAGAATCTATCTATATGGATGACCTGATCAGCGGTGCTGACAGTCTTCATGAATTAAGTTGTCTTTTCGAACAATTAACTTCTTTGCTAGAAACCCATGGTTTCCTCCTCCACAAGTGGAACTGCAGTTCTTCAGAATTTCTGTCTCAACACAATTTAAATCCCGTCTCTGAAGTCAGTCTTAACTTCACGGGATCTGATAAAGTCTTAGGCATATTCTGGGATTCAGAACGCGACCACTTTTCGTTTAAAACTCCTATCTTCAAATTGGCTAATGTTGTTACTAAACGTACTATTCTCTCCTACATTGCTACTTTGTATGACCCGCTAGGATGGTTATCCCCTGTCCTTGTGAACGCTAAGCTCTTGATACAGGAAATATGGTCCCAGAAATTGGACTGGGATCAACCCATTGACTCACCCATCATTATGAAAAATTGGCAAAACCTCTTATCGACATTCAAAACTATAGAAGAGGTCAAGGTACCTCGATGCTTACTTTTACAAAAGAAAGTTGTTGATGTTCAATTAATTATTTTCACCGACGCATCGGAAAAAATATACAGCACTTGTGTGTATCTCAAAGCGACATACTCAGACTTTTCTGTATCGTCGCGGCTTATCGCTTCTAAAAACAAAATTTCTCCGCTAAAAAATAAACTCACCATCCCCAAATTGGAACTTTGTGGAATAGTGTTGGGAGTCACTCTGGCTCATAGACTTTTTCACATCTTCAAGAAAAATTTGAGTATATCTTCATCTCATCTCTTTGCTGACTCTACAATTGCCTTGTCTTGGATACTTTCTAAAAAACACATTTGGAACATTTTTGTACAAAACAGAATTCAAAAGGTCAATTCCTTGTTGGAAACTTTTCCTTGTGATTTCCATTTCGTCAGAAGTCACGAAAACATCGCTGACCCCGCTTCCAGAGGGATAAATGTCTTTGATAATCCCCAGACCACCGAAGACTGGTTATGCGGACCTAGCTTTATTAGAGACAATCCCATCGATTTTTCTCTTCATCAAATTCCTCATTTTCAGGATGATCTTCCTGAATTAAGGAAGTTAGTTGTCTCAAACATAGCAACAAATCACGAACTCAACGACACCTTTGAAAATCTATTCGCTAAATCTTCTTCTTTTCGTAAAATTCAAAGAATTGTCGCTTATCTTTTTAGATTCATCAGTAATATTAAAAAGAAAATAAATAACTCTCCACGAGATACGGATATATTGACGCCACCCGAAATGGAGATCGCTGATCACGCGATCATCAGGTATATCCAAAGTATCTACTTTAAAAAAGAGATTCTTGAATTGAAAAATGCTAAACTCGTGACCAATAAAGCCATTCGTAAACTCAACCCCTTCCTACAACATAATGATGGGCTGATTCGTGTGGGAGGACGTCTCCGACACGCCCCCATATCGTATAATCAAAAACACCCCATTCTACTTCCCTCTAAATGTCGAGTTGTAGAACTAATCTTGACTCAAGCTCATCATAAATTATTACATTCAGGCGCGCAAACAGTACTTTCGTATGTCAAAATGAAGTACTGGCCAATTGACGGATTAAGACAGATTAAACGCTTAATTCGTAAGTGTGTAAACTGTTTCCGATTCATGACACCCAATTCTGTTCAACAGATGGCAGATATGCATCCCGATCGTGTACTCCCCACTAGACCCTTCCAAGTCGTCTCAGTGGACTATGGGGGGTTCTTCTTAATTAAGTCCTCACATTTGAGGAAGGCACCGCTTTACAAAGCATACGTAGCCTATTTCATTTGCATGAGCACTAAATGTGTTCATATCGAACTCGTCACAGGATTAAGCGCAGAAGCCTATATTCTTACTCTGAAAAGGTTTATTGCCAGAAGATCCACGCCCAGTATTATTTGGAGCGACAATGCCACAAATTTCCATGGGGCAAAAAATGAAATGCGCGAATTCTATGATTTTTTCTTAAATCAAAATAATTCGGAACAGATTAAGGAATTCTGTACTCAAAACTCCATAACTTTCAAGATGGGTGTTCCCCGCAACCCCCATCAATTCGGCCTCCATGAGGTAGGAATAAAGAGTGTGAAGTATCACCTCTATCGAATTATAGGAAATTCCCACTTCACCTTTGAAGTGTTTAACACAGTATTATGCCAAATCGAGGCTATTCTAAATTCGAGACCCATCACTAGGATGTCGTCTGACGCCAATGACTTCGCTTTCCTATCTCCAGCTCACTTCTTAGTTCAAAGAAGTTTAACCGCGCCCCCTGAACCAAGTGTTTCAGAGATACCTGAAAATAGGTTGAATCTTTTTCAGCGTATTAGTAAAATTCAACAGCAATTTTGGAAATTGTGGAAAAAAGACTATCTTTGCCTCCTGCAGCAAAGAAATAAATGGACCGACCCTACTGACCCTGTCAAGATCGGGGATTTGGTTCTGTTGAAGGAGGATGGTACTCCTCCACTCTTATGGCCAACTGCCAGGGTAATAGATGTATTGCCTGGTAAGGATGGTCTAGTTCGTACTGTCAAGATTCACACTACTCACGGTGATTTTCTTCGTGGTATTACGAAAATCGCTGTGATTCCCCTGGAAGATTAAAATCTATCCCTAGGGGGAAAACTTATCGTTTTCCTCCATTTTATCGTTGTTACCCCTTGTGTATATAAACTCTAATTTCTTCAAACATTTCTTATCGTTGTGCACATCTTTGCCAATCCCCTCTCTTCGAGGTGATATAGGCCATCTCTCTCGCCTGTCGCCCCCGGCAATATGTACAATAAATATATTATACACGGCTCACTAAAATAATTAGTTACGCCCCTGTACTACTGATTACTTAAAATTCAAGTAGTATTTATGTAACCTTTCTGGAAACTCCAGGTTATTGTTGAGACTCGCATTTGAACCCCTCGCCGGGGCAGATCGTCAAAAGCTTCCTAACGAGAATCATCTCTAATCTATCGACGCTCCCGCTATTCGTAAAAAGGCCGCATTTTACCGGCTTTTTTTGCTATCGTTTTATACCGCTCAGATAATTCAATCTGCTCAGTATTATCGACGATGATTTATTTAGCGTATTAGTGAGTGCCTTACAAATGAACCAAATGGATTATGGAATTCAATCAGAGCTCTGATGTGACACGTCATCAAGGAATAAAACTGTAAGTACTCTACATGTATGTGAACATAACTTATTAGTCGTGATACTGTATGCATTTTGAACCATATACCTCTCGTAGCAAATATTCTTTGTGCCATTTATGCAGATAATACTTTAAATTACATATGAAAAATCGTTATCTACTCTTAACCAGCTTACCTATGGGAATATACTCTATAACCGTACAATAAGTATAGGTTACTATTGTTAAGGATACTTTACGTATTGCCTTAACACCATTTATACCAACTTCAGCAAAATAATGCCATAGTAAAGTTTATGTGGATTCCGTCGTATATAGGTATACATGGTAATGAAAGAGTAGATGCTGTAGCCAAATCTTCAGTTAACAACGAAGAGTTAACAGACACCACATACAAGAAAGATTTTCATCACTGGATAAACTCCACACTAAGTGAACGGTGGCTTCAGACCTGGAACCAGTCCCAACAAAAGTTGCGGGACATAAAAACAACAGTTACAAGATGGAAGAGTAAGTGTACCAATAGGAAAGAGCAGATTATATTAAACAGACTGAGATTAGGACATACACGCCTAACACATGAATACCATATTACTGGAAGTGTAAATCCAATGTGCGGTAAGTGCGGTAACAGCTTAAGTGTAAAACATTATATTCCTTGAATGCCCGGCATATGCAAACAACCGGAAAAAGGTGTAAACTACCGATAACGATACGTGAGTGTTTAGAAGAGGACTGTGACTTTTCGTCAGTTTTAAGTTTTTTGAAATCAATAGGGATCTACAACCAAATATAAACATAAACACTGTAAAAATCAATGTATGTGAAAATCTATGTATACGTATTAATGTTAATTTATGTATCTATCTATGTATCAACAATTGTAAACATAAACTTTGTAATACCGAGCAGCGCTAATAACCATATAGGTTGATGCGCCTTAAATTTAAATAAAAATAAATGAAGAGTATCAGATAAAATTGAAGGGGGTCAAAAAAATTGAGAAAATCAGAAAAAAAGAAGGGTGTCAGAAAAAATTGGAAGGGGATACGATAAAATAGGAGGATGACACAAAAAATTGAGTGCAGTGACTGTAGAAGGCAATTGATTGTATTCCCCGTCGCATGGCGGCGGGCAAAAACACTTAAGCGCTGGTTTCCTCGAAAGCGGCACCGACAAACTGCGACCGTAGCACTGCGATGAATTACGTCATATTACGGTGAAAAATTCAAGGTTACTTATTGAAGATAATTTATTTATTATAGTGTACTTTAACTTCCTCTATGATTAATAATAATTATAGTACTAGTACGATTTAAAAAATATATTTTTGGAAAAAAATTATATTTACAAAAATTGTTTAAACAAATTAGACTGTTTATTAATTAACAAATGAATGAATGAGATAAGAAATGATAATAATTTTAGTTTTTGAACTTGTGGATTTGTAGGCTCCCAGCTCCCCTTTCACTTACCGCGATTAGTTACCATTTGAACTACACACACCCAAACTTATATGGAATCGTCTAATATTCCTTCCTGATACTATTTTGTGCGAATTTAAAAAAAAAACGAACACACGAAGTCAAACAATGTTTATTTTAAAGCAATTTAATAACAAATACATAACAATTAAATAAAACAATAAAGTATTTAACAAACAAATTGAAAGTAGTTGTTTTAAAGTCAATAGCATACAAAATTTCAATGTAAAAGGAATAATGTTTAAATGGTTTTTATTTATTTAGTTTGTATCTTGTGGTATTTAATGTTATCACCTCTAGTCCTTATGCAAGCTTCAGTTTACGTGGGCACGCTCCTAATTAAATTATCAACATTTTGTTGTGGTAGGCTGCTCCATCGTTTAAGAGCAGCTTGTACTAGCCGTGCGGTGTTTTGTTCAATATCCCGGCGAGCTCTAATTTTTCTTTTAAGTATATCCCACAAATACTCTATATAGGATTAAGCTCGGGTGAGCAAGCAGGCCACTCCAAACAAGGGATACCATCTGCTTCAATGATGTCTGTAGTCACTCTAATGGTATGTAGAGGTCCATTATCATGCAAAAAAATTAAATTTTCTCCTGTTGCACCTCTCCCGAACCTGACTACAGGTTATGAACATACCTGTGAGCAGATAAAGTTGATGAGATGAAAATTAAAGGAGTTTTTTTACGGATCACAATTCCTCTCCAGAACATTACACTTCCCCTTGTATATTTGTGAACAGATCTGACAGTTTTCGTTCTTGCTTGTCTTCCTCGACCTCTATGTACACGATTTCGTGGGTCATCGAATTTTACACAAATCCTGACTTTTTTTGAAAATAGCACATTTTGTCACTTCCCAATGTTTCAGTTTTGATGGTGAAGACACCAATTTAGGCGATCAATCTTGTGCTGCCTGGATAACTCGGGAACCCATTACTGTTTCCTGCTATATACTTCTTGGTACGAACTCTTCTTCTTATCGTTTCAACTGAAATAATTACACCTGTAGCTTCCGAAAGCTGCCTTTGAAGCTGCAGATGAGAAATGGTTGGGTGTCTTCTAGCTGATTGGACAATTAAACGATCGTGGAGAGCCGTTATTACTTTTGGCGAGTTTCCCTTACTTTATTTTTGAGCTTTCCTAGTTCCTGTTACCTAGCATAGGTTTTGGACAGAACGCCCTGTATTACACCTAGCTCTACAGCTATGTCCCTCTGATAACATTACTTTCTCCACAAGACCAATAATCTTTCCTCGTTGTAAGTTCTATAACCCCACATAAGGCATATTTTCGTTTTTGGACGCAAAAGTTAGTTTATTTATTTTCGTTCAATTTGCAACTCAAGCAAAGAACCTATAATAATACCGTACCGAGCTGTACTATCCGAATGTCTTGTAGGTATATTTGTTTATTTTCAAAAAAACCTTTATTCTTCGCAACAATAACAAGTTTTTTCAAAAAAAAAATAAATAAATATTACTTTGAAATACATGGTGAGTCCATATAAGTTTGGGTGTGTGTATATTTCTGAAAATTTATGAAAATGTCAGCTTTTCGAGTTTGTCAAAATATTTTTTACAGATAATAATTTTAAAGTTATTCTAATAAATCGCACACCTAGTTCAATAGTGCCACAAGTGCAAAACACAATATTCTCGAGAAATGAGCAAAACGTTCTGTAGCAAACGCGTTATGCCCTGTAAATAATTTATTTTGAGAGTGACTGGCTTCAAAATTACAATTTAGGTAGTAAATTATACACTTATTGGCTGGATCTTATTACAATTTATTAAAAATAAAACCTTATTATTATTTTGATAGTTATGGCGATATTGCATTGTGAAGAAAGTCATTTATAAAACGATACCTAGGAGATACGGCGGCAATATAATGAAAAAATCAATTGATTTTTGCAGTTGTGGCCGTATTGAATTATACCGGTTGTATTGTGGCAGTGTATATTATCGCCACATCTCTCTTGATTTTTGCAGTTGTGGCCGTATTGAACGTATTGAATTACATCGGTTGTATTGTGGCAGTGTATATTATCGCCACACCTCCCAGTTATGGCCATATTGCATTTTCAAAACCTCCAAAAACCCTACAGTGAAATACCGAAGTAACTTACTTTATACCTATCCAAAACTATATTTTAGTCCAGGCTGTATTGCATTAGATGGGCCATTATATAGGCAATATTTTACAGCCTTAACCCAAAATTCGAATTTTTTGCAGTTGTGGCACAATTGAACTAGGTGTGCGAAATGTTTATAAAGTACAAAATTCCAAAAATTGGCATTAGGATTTTTTACTATAATAAATAATTTTTTATCTTTTTTCAATATATTTTGATGGTATCACTCTTCTAATTTCACTTGGCATACGCAAAATTGCAATAATCTTTATTATTTTCTGTCTTATGTTATGACAAAACAAAGGTCTCTGGAATAAACAAATAGAATAAATTTTTTAAACTAATTAATGGCTGGGTCTCAAATTTCGAGAGTTTGATAAATACCTCAATATCCAACTTTGGATGACACACCAAAGTTCTACGTTAGTTTTAATAAAAGTTATTAACAAATAACGATTTTCACTTATTTTGCAGTTTGCGAAGCAACAAAAAGACTTTTTAACTTTAAAAAATCAGCGTTTTAAAGCTTTTTTTTAATCTTCTGAAAAATCAAATGTGATTGTATGTCAACTATTTAACAACAAATTTTTAATAATTAAAAACGGTCATGAACTCTAAGCAGGAAACAGGTAGGTTTCCAATATAGGTCTATAATAACTAAAAATCGTTATCAGATACCTGGATAATTCAGTGTCCTGAACATGGTCTATTTTTTGCTTATTTTCCTGGAGTAATAGTATGTACTTCGAAAAGATCCCGATAAATATTAATTTATTCCACCAAAGAATTTTATT